>NC_090932.1:461150659-463550659 GCF_040938575.1 Ambystoma mexicanum | reverse complement strand
TGCTGTTGTTTTCAATGCCTCCCGGGTATATGTGGAATGATGGGGGGATGTTGTGCTCAGGTAATGAGCGCGATAGGGCATAAGATATGCACCCCGAAGACAGCATCTAAAGAGTTCATGTTGCAAGAAGTTCTTATGAACAACTTTATGGCTATTGACATGTCGGACAATGATGCGGAACCTATGGATGATAATGCCTTCAGTTATTTTCGAAAGCATTAGGAAATGATGTATTAGCACTTGGCATAGGCCAAAAAGGAGGGTCTGTGGAAATCGATATAATATTGTGACCCCAATCGCATTGTTTGAATGTATGTTGGCCTACGCCAAGCTGTCTAAAGAAAACCATGTACATAGGTTCCGCGGCAAGGTCTTGACCTTAATGTATTGTGTAAGCCGCCATCTTGGACCTAGGCGCCATTTTATGTACTCTTGCAGTGTGGAAGTCACCCTGAATCACAAAATGGAGGCCGAACGACATTTTGTGTAAGACTCCGGCCATGGTGACCTCCGCACACGTGAATAAATAATATGTCCGCAGGCCACTTGTTAGGGTCACGAACTAAGACCTTGTCCTCTCTTTAACCTGTGTGTAAATATGTAACTGTATCAGCGGAACTGATCAAATTATGTAAATTGTGTGTTCGACCTGGCTACGAACCCTAGCCACGGTTCCAAGAATGGTTAACTTGCGAGAGGGCTGGCCAATGCAGGACAAAATGTATAAAAACCCAAGCATCCCGATGATCGGTCTCTCCCACTTTCAGTGCGAACCTTACGTTGAAGGTTTGCGTGTTAGTCAGAGGGCCGAATAGCTGTGGTACGTAACTTTTCCAGTCGATTAAATAAAAAAGTTTTGACTTTATCAGCTTGGAGTCCAGGATGTTCTTAACCTCAAATTCGGGTTCTCCGTCTACAAGGATGGGGTCTGGTGGCTTGGTTAGTCTTGTCCCTGGTTGTACTGGCTTCAAAAGTGACACATGAAAGACGGGATGAATTTGCATATTAGCAGGTAAATCCAACTTGACAACCACCGGGTTGATAATGGTCTTAATAGAGTAAGGTTCCAAATATCTGGGGTTAAAGGTCCGTGTTCCCTTTAGAGGTATATGTTTTGTGGCTAACCATACTTGGTCCCCTATTTGGTATTGTGGAGAATCACTTCTATGCCGATCAGCATCTTTCTTGTATTTTTCTTTTGCCTGTTTTAAATGTGTAGTTGCTTCCTTAAAGGCTTGTGTAATCGTAGCGTGCAGATGGTCCACTGCAGGCATTTCTAAGTGTTGGGGTGAGTCAAGGTCTGAGGTTCGAAGATGGTGCCCATATAAGGTATTAAAGGGGCTTTGTCCAGTTCCAGAGTGTACAAAATTATTGTATGCATATTCGGCGATCCAAAGAATGTCTTTCCAATTACTCTCCGCCTGATGTAACATACAACGCAGGTATTGTTCGAGAGTCTGGTTGGCCTCTCTGTTTGACCATCGTTCTGGGGGTGGTGACTGGTCGATAACCTCGAAACGATTTGCGCCAATTGACAGCATTTTTTCCAAAAATGTGAAATGAATTGACTGCCCCGGTCAGAGACCAATATAGACGGAAATCCATGTATGCGAACAATGTTTTCGAGGAACTCCTTGGCCAGGATTGAAGCAGAAGGTAATCCCTTTAAAGGAATAAAGTGGGCCATCCTGGAAAAAAGATCCACAATAACTAGAATGGTGTTAAATCCATTGCATGGGGGTGGATCAGTAATAAAGTCTAACGATAAGATGTGCCATGGTGTAGGCGGAATGTCTAAAGGTTGTAAGAGTCTAGCTGGTTTTTTCTTTTGACTTTTGTTTTGGGCGCAAATGCCACAAGACATCACAAATGATTTAATATCCTTTCGCCAGGTGGGCCACCAGGATTGTCTTTTAATTTTAGCTTCAGTTTTTGCAATACCTGGGTTCCCCTCTATTAGGGTATCATGATAACGGGAAATGACTAGCTCTTGTAGTTCCTTGTGTGGCAGAAATATCCATCCTTGGTAATAAGGCATCATTGGTGACAGAGTAGTCCAGGCCTTTCTTTACCCAGTCCTGCAAGGCTGTAGAATCAAAGAGTTGCTGGATCTTTACCTGAATGTCCTCTAGAGTCTGTAGAGTATTCATGCCAAGAATCCTTTGTTCGGGAATTATAGGTACTGGTTCAGGGGTCACTTCTGCCTCTTCCATCCCTATTCTGGATAAGGCGTCTGCTTTACCATTCTTACAACCTGGTCGATAGGTTATCACAAAATCGAACTCGGCAAAGAACAATGCCCATCTGAGTTGACGTGACGATTGGGCCTTGGCTGTCTTTAAATACTGTAAGTTCCGATGATCAGTGATCACAGTAATGGTATGCCTGGCACCAAGAAGATAGTGACGCCAAGCCTTGAAGGTGGATTTAATGGCTAATAACTCCTTATCGGTAACCGCATAGTTTAACTCAGGTGCCGAGAACTTTCTGGACCAAAACTCTACTGGGTGAAGCTGGCCAGTTTCAGGGTCCTTTTGAGACAGGACAGCTCCCATGGCTAGACTGGATGCATCAGTTTCCACTATGTATGGAAGTTCAGGGTGCGGGTGCTTTAATACAGGTGCAGACGTGAATTTCGCTTTCAGCTCTTGGAAGGCATTTTCAGCTTCTTCAGTCCACATAAAGCGTTTATTTTTTCGCAAGAGTGCTGTGATGGGATGTACAACATGTGAAAAATCTGGGATGAATCTGCGGTAGATATTGGCAAAGCTGAGAATACTTTGTACTCCTTTAACTGAACTTGGTGATGGCCACTTAAGGATTGCGTCCACCTTTTGTGAGTCCATTCGGACTCCCTTTGGGGTCAGGATAAACCCAACTTCTGTGGCATGAAAAACGCATTTTTCCAGTTTTGCATATAGTTTGTGCTGGCACAATTTCTCAAGGACTGCTCGGACGTGCTTCACATGGTCAGATTCTGAAGAGGAGTATACTAGAATATCATCGATATATACGACAACACAAACGTCAATAAGTTCACGAAGGACATCGTTCATGAAGTATTGGAAGGCTGCAGGTGCATTGCACAACCCGAAAGGCATCACCTGGTATTCGAATAACCCATACTTAGTGCGAAAGCAGTCTTCCATTCGTCTCCCTCTTTTACACGTACCAGATGGTATGCCCCCCGGAGATCTAATTTAGTGTATATGCAAGCGTCCTTCACTTGGTCTAGTAGTTCAGGGATCAGAGGCAATAGGTATCGGTTCTTAACAGTTATCTGGTTCAATGCGCGGTAGTCTATGCATGTTCTGAGGTCACCTTCCTTTTTGGGCACTAAGAACAAAGCTGAAGATGCAGGGGACTTAGATGGGCGAATAAAGCCATTGGTAAGTTACTCGTCTAAGTATTGTCGTAGGTGAAGGTTCTCAGGTTCCGTAAGGGCATAGATCCTGCTACAAGGGGGTTGTGCACCGGGTATGAGATCGATTTGGCAATCATACTATCTCTGAGGAGGTAAGGTGTTTGTCTGTTCTTTTTGGAAGACATCCTGGAATTCTTGGTATTCAGGAGGTAGTTGCATGACTGCTGTGGTTACTGTGGCCAGGCCTGCGCTCAGATTTTTCTTTGGGTAACAGGTTTGCGCACAATCCGGGAAGATTATTCTCTTCTCTCGCCAATCAATACAAGGATTATGTGTTTCCAACCAAGGTATCCCCAGTATTATTTGGAACTGTGCGGCCTTGATTAGATCAAACACAATAGCCTCTCGATGCCCATCCGGACCCAATCATGTCATCTCTGCGGTGGAATGAGTTACAGGCCCAGAGGCAATTTCAGTTCCATTAACTGTGGTGATGACATCTGAGGTGGTTTTTCGGCAGAGAGGCAGATTCATCCTGGAAGCCAATTCGTAGTCCACATAGTTTTCTATGGCCCCGCTATCAATGTATGCCCTTACTGCGTGCATACGTCATGGCTGCCCTGGATCTACGAGGACCATTTGTATGATGAAATGCGAGGTCTGAGTATCCTTCTTCAAGCTCGGCAAGCGGACCTCTACGCTTGTAGAGCGTGGTCGTTTCCCGAGTCTGACTCCATATGGCTTTTATCAGCAGCTCCTACCACCTTCTTGGATGGTTTTACAGGGCAATCCCATAGAAAATGCCCAGAAGTTCCACAATATAGACACAATTGCATTTGCCGTCTCCTTTCTCTTTCCTTCTGGGTTGAGGGTCCTTTAACCCATCCGATTTGCATGGGTTCTGAAGCCTCTGCTCCTTTGGGGTTAGCGTGGGTTTTGACCAACACCCTGTTCTCAAACTTGGCTCGATCAGCCTTTCAGTTCTGAAGTCTGTGATCTAACTGGACCACTAAGTCTATATATTCAGCACAGTCTTGAGGTGGGTTCACGACTTGAGCCAAGACATCCTTGAGTTCTCCTCGAAGCCCTCGATGAAATAATGTGATTCGTTTTACCTCAGGCCATCCAGTTTCCACTATCAACCTATTAAAGGTCGCAATGTAAGATAGAAGGTCCTTGTTACCCTGTCGTAGGGACAAAAGTTCGTTATCCAGGGCCTGTCCTTGGGACTGCCAGGCAAATAGTCTTTCCATGTTCGTTTGAAAGCCCTGAAAATCCCGAAGAATTGGGTCATCCTGAGTAACTAGTGGAATTGACCAATCAGCTGCACTGCCGCTGAGATATGACAATACAAAGCCTACCTTGGCTTGATCATTTGGGAAGGCTCCAGGTCTGCATAAAAAGTGCAAGCGGCATTGGTTCATGAACACGGCGAACCTTTTGGGATCTCCAGCAAAGCGTTCGGGTGGAGATAATGGAATATTTCCAGGTAGGTTTATTTGCACAGGGTTACTCGATAACACAGGAGCTGGATTTCCCCCGGAACCAGGTAGGGGTGGTTGTCCAGCCTGGCTTTGCAATAGTTGCCTAGCAAGGTCATCAGTTCTCTCCTTTAACAAAATCAGTTCTCTCCTAAAGGCATTGGTTTCTTGATGGGCGGAATGCACTTCGGCACTCAATTCCCCTAGTAATTGGGCCAATTGGTCAGTCTCTGAGGTATCCATAACGCCCGGGTGGGAATTTGTAGGTAGGCTTTGCGTTCTGTTATGCTCACCTGGCTCCCACAGAGGCGTCGATCTGGACTGGACTGCTGCGGCCTCCACCAATGTGACGCGTAGGGCCGAGATGACGGACTGGACTGGCCCACCTAGCTTCGTTTGCTTGGCCCATAGGAATATTCTTCTGCAAATGGAGAAAGGGAATTAACCACCCGTGGAGTTGAGCGTAAATCCCCCCACCCCGCTGTTCTCCCCACTGATCACCTTGGATGTCCCCTCTTATAGTCTCACCTGCTGATTTGAAAAGATGAGCTGTCCATCCTGCATTGAGCACAGGGGCGCGTAGATAACCAGTTGCTTCACTGGCTCGAAGGAATTGGTGAGTTCCAGGACAATATTGACTCTGATATTCCCGGCAAGACGCCGTAAGTATGTAGTTCGTAAGAGTTCAAATGCCTGACTTTCACTCTTGTCCGATTCCTTGCAGGTTGCAGCTTGACCCTACTGAAGAGTTCCTCATGGCAACCGGTAATGTTCTGGTAAGGATTTGTATTATCCAACACAGTTCAAAAAAATAATGTCCATATGTAACTTGTTGCTTTCTCCCTTATTCAGGCGCTCGCTGAGAGAAAGTATGAAGTCTCGGGGAATAATGCCTCCGGCGGTAAAATCAGGTAAGTCTTTTGTGGTGAGGAGGGTTCCCCTTGTTACTCCCTTGTTTCACCTGGTTGTCCTTTTGTTTCCCCTTAGGGGCCGGGGTTCGGCTAGGATGCAGTGGAAGCTGTGCCGACCCGTGAAGAAGAATAGTACCCCCGGTGGTAAGATCAGGTAAGTCTATGGGGGGTATTCCTCTGTGTATTCCCTTGGCTCACCTTGCTGTTCTTGTCTTCTCCTTAGGTGCCGGAGTGCGGCGGGAACATGCAGGAGGATGCAGTGAAATGTGAAGATGCGACCAAGGCCGGTGAGTTCAGCGCGGCGCTGCAGCAGGCGAGGCGGCGCGCATAAAATAACTTCTTTCTTCCAGCTCGAAGGCGCGATGGATCGGGAATTCATGTAAGGATCATAGGTATTGCTCTTGTTCTAACCTTTTCTCCTTCTTTCTCCCTTTTTCTAGGAGTTCCAAACTCGAGGCGGGCGTGGCAGAACCTGGATGCAGACTTGCAGGCACGGTGAGCATTACGCTGCTGGATGCAGAATAACGCAAAGCGTGTGCTGCTCTTCGGGCGTGGTTTAAATAGCCTCCAAAGTAGTCCCAGGTAAGTATTCCTCCCCAGCCCCACCCGAGTAAAAAAAATAGTCCCTAGGTAAAATAGTCCCTTCCAAGCCTCGTTTGGCTTGGAGCTCTTGCAGCATGGTCTGCATCAGGTACGTTTTAATCTATGAGCCTGGCGCCTATGGCACCAGGACTGACTCTCCATATGAGCCTGGTGCCATAGGCACCAGGACTGCACCCAAATAGCCCCTAGCGGGGGTTGTTGGGCTTGCTTGGGGTAACTTGATGCCTGCTTCCGGGGTTGCTGGACTTGGTCTGGGTTCCCGGGGGTAGGCATCATGACAACAGCACAATAATGCAGGGTAACCTCCATAGCAGAGTGGGTAAAGTTTTGGGCCGAGAGGAAGAGGGAGTGGGCCTAGAGGATTAGGAAGGGATTAGGAAGACATGGATTTCAAAACCCTCAATGGGGAAGAGGATTTAATGGCGGACAGCCGCCACAATGCTAGAATTGCAGAAGAACAGGGCACATAGCTAGGACATACAGAAGCTGAGGAGGCATGCATCAGAATTGAGAAACTCTAAGGGGGGGATGGATTATGCTTCACAATACAATACAGAACCACAGGAATATTATGCAGAAGTTCACATTTAGGCTGACATATGTGCCCCAACCCCAACAGATGCAGTAAGTGCCACAGCAAATGCAAGTGCCTATGCAAGCACAACAGGTACAACCGCATGAAAGCACAGACCCAACAGTCTGTAGTACCCCTATGGAATATCTTTACAGGAGCTCAGCAAACACCTGCACCCAAATTGGGTGTGTGACTTTGATAGTAGGAAATCCTATCACAGGTATGGGGGTGAATGTATACCCACAACAGGATAACCGACAGGGTGACCTGATGTGTTCAGTACTATCAGTAACAACAGACCCCCAAGAGGAACCAAGGATCAAGGTGACGATAGGACGCATGACATTTTCATTTCTTGTAGACACTGGAGCCATTTATTCCTGTGTCCGGATTTGGAAAATAACCAATGTCAGGTACTGCCATGAATGCTCAGGGATTCTCTGGGGCGATGAGTTTATATTCTAGGCAGAGGCCAGTTAACATATAAGGGTGTGACTTAATGATGAAACTTAACAGGATGATATATTTCACTGATGATGGGGTAGTGTGTTCAAGGCCAGGGATACATTACATGAATGTGGGAGAGTTTATATCTGCTTTTACAGGCCAGAAGTCATTACAAGGAGTTCATTTAGATCCAGAGGTATTCCTGTATGGAGTAACTGTTCTATTATGATGGTTACCCAGATTGATAGTCAACATATTGAGAATACCTGATGAATTTCTGTTTAGGCCAGAAATCCTTATGGAAGATGAAGAAGGGCAGATTATTCCCTTAGAATTAGAAGCAGCAGTGGTCAGAGATTAAACGGTGATGCTCCATGAGACATACAATGAGGGAAGCAGATGGAAAATGATGATAGTTCTCATCGAAGGATACAGATTGACAGATTTGACTGATGAAGAGTTGTTTAGAGATGATTACTCAGATGATGAACTAGTTTTTGGAATATAGTAAGGAATATAGAAATACCACAGAGAATGGCGTTGGTAAGAAAGAAACCGTATTTTTTTCAGACAGATTTAGAGAAAGTGCCAAGTATTCTATGGACCACAAGCCCATATGAATTGGGTCTATTAAAAGGAATAGGAGCAGTTATAATGAAGATAAAACTAGGAGCTCTTTCGCCGTGGGCAAATCAATATCCCATGTCTAGAGAAGCGGATGAAGCCATATTTGAGAGCATTTCCACTTTAATGAAGCAAGGCATATTATTGCTTTCTGACTCTCTGTAACATGCCCGTGAACTCTGTGAAAAAATCAAAGAGGGGGTTGTGGAGATTTATACAGGACCTCCGCCCCTAAACTAGGTAGTCAAAGCAGAGTTTCCTTTAGTTCCAACCCCAGTGACAATGTTGTGCATTATCCCATATAAAGCCAACTACTTTACAGTTATAGGTTTAAAAAAAAATAATCTCAATTCCCCTTCATGAAGACTCACAAGATTTGACTTCCTTTACGTTTAGAACTACTCGGCTGAAACATTTTTTTTTAAAAATATTTTTATTTTATTTTATAAAATCAAACAAACACACTACAACTGTTTTAAAACATAGAAAGCATCATATTCCAACATATTTTCAAACTCCCCAACTCCCCCCTACCCCCTTAAACTAGAGCCGGTTCTCACATGTCATTTACGGGAACATCATTGGGTGGCACAATACTTAGGCAGCCATCATCCGGGTCCTCTGTTTCGTTGTCACCCTGGTGAGGGTTTGCCAACGAGGCCACCAATTGCCGCCCGGCCAGCAAGGGTCCTATTTCCTCCTCGCCCCCCCTAGTGAACGCTTCAAACCAGACTACGGATTCAGCTTCCGCCCACCTCAAGAGGTCTGTCCACCATAACTCCACCCTAGGTCTGTGGGCCGCCTTCCAGCCCATGGCAATCCTACGTTTGGCCAAGACATAAGCCAGGTCCTTTATCTTGCTTATGTGTTTCAAATGCCGGGGTCTAGGGAAAAGCCCAAGCATGCATGACCAGGCCGATTCCACATCCAGCAACACCCCCCCGCCGGCCAGTTTGATCTTGACCTCGTCCCAAAATCTATGCATCTCCGGGCAAGCCCAGAACATGTGTAGCAATCCCGCATTCACCTCCCCACACCTGGGGCATTGCTGCATAGCTGATCCCCCAAACTTTGCAATCTTCCCGGGGGTTAAATAAGCCCTGTGGGTAACATACAGTTGAAGCTGTTGGAATCTCGCGTTCTGGGACACCTTTTTTGTGGTACCTCTGAGCCCGTTCCCACTGCCCATCCGTCATGGGTCCTCTTACCTCCTCCTCCCAATCTTGTCTCAATTGGAGCAACTCCTTCCCTGCCCTTACTCGCAGGAGCTCATATATCCTCGATATTTCGTGCCCGCCGTCCGATACATCATACATGGTTTCCAGGGAGGCGTCTGGATCTTCCGCTAGCACTGTCTCAGGCCATCTTTCTCTAGTCTTTTTCACAAGCCTAGTGTAGGTTATATATTGGCCACCATGTACTCCCGTCTCTTCCTGCAACCTCTGAAAGTCCACTGCCACCCCTTCCTGCCATATGTCCCCGAGGGTGGCTAGGCCTACCTGTTCCCAGTATCTGCGGACCGATTCAAGTTGTTGGGGGTCGCTCCCGCACAGCGCCGCCAAAGGGGCCTGCTGGGAGTATGGCTCCGAGTCCCCCCCAATCTTCCATGTCCTGTGCCAGATCTCCCAGCCCAGCCTCAGTAGCCGCCCCTTGCCCACCAGTTTGTCTCTGCCCAACCACACCACTTCCATCAGAAAGTATGGGGCTGTATCTCCACGCAGGAGCCTGGCTTCCGCCGAGTCTTCAGCCGAGAGCCACCTGGCCACATACTGCAGCTGCCCTGCCAGGTAATAGAGTTCAAAATTAGGCAGGCCTATCCCCCCCCTGTCACACGGGTTCTGGAGCTTCCACAGAGCCACCCTATTCCTAGAGCTGCCCCACACGAAACCCCTACACACGCTGTGAAGTTTCGCGAATAGGCTCCTGGGTAGCAGAAACGGGACGTTTACGAAGAAGTGCAAAAGTGTAGGCAGGACCACCATCTTGAGCAAGGCTGCCCTTCCCATCATGGTCAGGGGCAATCTGGACCAGAATACCATGCTGTTCTTGATCCCCTCAATCACCGTTTCCGTGTTGTGCTTGTGTTCTGCCTCGACCTTGTGGTAAATATTTATTCCCAAATACCTAAATGTCACGGGCTGCCATGGTATTGGCAGGACAGGCAGCCTCTGCATAGGGACATTCCTATATCTGCCCAAGGGGAACAGACTGGACTTTCCAGGGTTCACCGATATTCCCGAGAGAATGGCGTACCGTTCTATTACCTCTAGCACGTACTGTAGGTTTTCCTCTGGGTAGCGCAAATAAAGGAGCATATCATCCGCATATAATGATATCAGATGCTCTCCACTGGCAGTGTTTATGCCCACCTCCCCATATTGTTGTCGCAGGCATATTGCCAGCGGCTCCAATGCCAGTATATATAGCATGGGTGACCAGGGGCGTCCCTGTCTGGTCCCCCTGCCTAGTTGCCAAGAATCTGAGACTATGGACCCTGTCTTGACCCTCGCCATCGGGGTGCTATAAAACAACTGGACCCATCTGAGGTATCCAGGTCCCATTCCGTACCCCTTCAGGACCGCTTTCAGCCAGGGCCATCGTACCGAGTTGAAGGCCTTGACCGCGTCTAACGACACTATAGACAGCTCGCCCGTGTCTTCCTCAGTTTGGTCTATGACATGGTGTAGCCTCCTGTGGTTATCGGTGATGTTCCTACCTGGAACATATCCCGTCTGATCTGGGTGTATCAGTTTCTTAATCACCCTCTTCAGTCTATTAGCCAGCACCGCCGTGAGTATTTTGCTGTCCTGGTTAACCATGGACAACAGTCTGTAAGACCCGCGCTCCACGTCCGGTTTGCCTAGTTTCAGGAGTGGGATGATTACAGCCTCACGGAGGGACAACGGGAGTTCTCCCTGCTCAAAGGCCTCCTTGAAAGTAGCAAGCAGTGGCAGAAGCAACTCTTGCTGGTATGTTTTGTAGAACTCGCTGGGCAGCCCATCCGAACCCGGCGCCTTGCAAGTGGGCAAGTTCCGAATCACTACCTCCAGCTCGTCCGAGGTGACGGGTGCGTCTAACTCAGAACGTTCTAGATCATCTAAGGTGGGCAGCTCAATGTCCCCCAAAGTGTCCAGTATGTCTTGACCCATATCCTCCCCCGTGTCCTCATACAAGTGTCTGTAAAACTTAAGGAATATCTCATTTACCTCTTTCTGGGTGTTGCATATGCAACCTCCCTCGCCCTGAATCTCACTAATCACCGAGCGGGGGTCTCACTCTTATACAGCCAAGCCAGCAGTCTGCCCGGCTTGTCGCCCCCTGCATGTATCCTCTCCGTATATTTCCTGTAGCTGAGTCTGCACAGTCTATCCCAGAGTCCGCTGCAGGACAACTGTAGCTCCTCTACTTTGGTTCTGTTATCATAAGCGGTGCTCTCGCAACGCGTGAGCTCCTCTAGCTCCCTTTCCGCCTCCCGGAGCTCCCTTTCGACCCCCCCTGTAGCCCCTTAGCTTGGGAAATGGCTACCCCACGCACCACCACCTTAAACACTTCCCACAGTGTGCCCACAGAGCCTACGCTTCCCGTATTTGTATCAAAGTATTCTTCAATGGCATCCCTCAGGCCCTCCCGAAACCCCTCATCCTGCAGAGCCTCAGTCCTAAGTCTCCATGTAGGGATCCGCGGTCGTGGGGGCTGGTGTCTCCAGTCTACCACCAAGGGCGAGCGGTCCGACAGGACTCGGGCCTTGTATTCCGCTCCTTCTATATCTATCACTATCTCGGCTGTTAGAAACACGTAGTCTAACCTTGTGTACAAATCATGTGGCGCTGTGTAGTGTGAGTACTGTCTATCCGTGGGATGTAGCCTTCTCCACGCATCCTCTAGGCCTAGGTCTTTCACTAAGGTACTCAGCGCTTTAGCCGCCGGTGCCGTTTTTCCTGCCCTGTCCTTGGACCTGTCCATTCTGGGGTCTACGGTACAGTTAAAGTCCTCCCCCACACTACCGTACCCCCTGCCAGGGGGCCAAGTTTACCGTAGAGGGTCCTAAAGTAAGCCGCTGTATCGTTATTGGGGGCATCCAAATTTATGATGTGCACTTCTCTGTTTTCCAAAAGACCCGTTACCACCACCATTCTACCCTCCGTGTCCACCGTAGAATCAAGCACCCGAAACGGCACGTGGGGTGCCACCCAGGTGACAACCCCTCTGGCATACGCCGAGTACGCCGCCCCCACAACAGGGCCCTTTCATTTCCTCCAGACCACCTCCAGCCTTTCCCTAGTGAGGTGGGTCTCTTGCAGCAGGGCTATGTCTACGCGCATCCTCTTTAAATACAACATCACTTTGTTACGTTTAAGGTAGCTGTTGAGGCCCCGTACATTCCAGGTCACGATTCTGAGATTACCCGATGCCATCCGGTCGGTCTATCTCCATCTCGCCCCTTCCCATAATGTTCCCCACGTAGGGTCGTTTCCTGGCTCTTTCCCTTCTATTCACGAACAGTGCCCCCCTCCCCCTTCCCCAACCTCACACCACTGCACATAACACCCCCCCTCCCCGCCATCCTCCAACAATAGCCCAGCTCCATCCCTGGATCTCAGGCCTGCCCACGTCTGGACCCGTCTCGTGACCAAGAACAAGGACCCCGCGGGGTGTCACCAATCTAACAGTATCCTAACTAAATATACTACTATCGGGTGCAGAGGTTGCTCCCCAGGAGCTCCCAGTCATCTATTTAGGAGAAGTGAATTCAACGGGACCCGCCGGCAGATGCCGTGACTTCCTCCACACAAGCACAATATCAAACTATATTCCAGTCCCAATGTTATAGCTATGGCCTCGCGGGTGCCTCTTCCACGTCCTACTTATCTCCAGCCGCTTCTGTCTGGGCATCCGATTCCTGAGGTCGACCTTGCATATCCAACCATTCCATCGCTTCGCTCGGCGTCTCAAAGAAGAGGGATCTGTTCTTATAAAACACCTTTAACTTAGCGGGGTAAAGCAACATGTAGCGGTGGCCTGCTTCTCTAAGCCTCCTCTTCACCGTTCCAAAGTTCATTCGACTCCGTTGTACGAGCAGCGTATAATCCGGATACGCCGTTATATTCGCTGACCCCCTTTCTATCGTGCCTCCTTTCCGGAAAAATTCAAGAATCTTCTCGCGGTCACGATAGTTCAAGATCTTTGCGATCAACGGCCGTGGGGGGGCTCCTTGGGCCGGTCTCCTGATCAGGGCCCTGTGCGCCCTTTCGACCGCGAACCCCTGGGTCAGCTCCCCACCTGTAATCTCCTGCAAAAGCATGGTTTCAACGAAATCCGTGGGGTTCAATCCTTCCATTCCCTCCGGTACCCCCACTATGTGAATGTTGTTGCGCCTGGCGCGCCCCTCTGCCTGCTCTGCCCTGTCCTCCAAATTGCCCACTCGTTGCACGAGGGCATGAAGCTCCTTGGCGTGTGTGTTGCATGCCTCCGTGGTCGGGGCCAACTCCTTCTCCAGTTCCCCAGTACGCTCCGCGATCGTTCGCACATCCTGGCGCAACAGGTTCACCTCTTCTCGGACCGCTCCTATCTTAAGGTATAGGCCCTCTTGCAGCTCTTTCATGGCCAGGCCCAGCTTCATCTCCCAGGCCACCTTCAAGTCGGCAATTGCTGCCAGCACCTCCTGGATAGTACCCGGTGGGTCCGTCGCCGCCGCAGGGGTTTCTTTGCTCTTGCCCCCGTAGGTTTCCATCGTGGGCTGTTTGATCCGGGGTCGCACCACCTTGGAGGACATCCTGCGGCGTCGGTTGGGCCCACGCGCCCAGCTGTATCCTCTCGGGGTTCGCTCGCCGGCCTCTTCACAGCGAGGTTCCGCTGGACCTGGGTTCACCCTGCTAGCCCACCCCGATCCAGGGCCTCTTCAGTGTGGGCTCGCCCTTATGTTTTTGCCTTCTGCCAGAGGTGCATGCGACCCGTCTGTCTGGTTGGGCTTGCCCACGTTCCGACCAACTTCCTCAGCTCATCGGACCATTTAAGGCCCTTTGTCCACAGACGGCCATCTTGGGTGCTCCCCTTCCTTTGCGCGACCGCCACCTTCTTCAGAGTCTAGTTCCGTGGATATGCAGTCTCGCTGGTGGGGAGGGCACTCACCATGTGCCCCCCACTTTCATACGCCTTTGGTTACACCGTGGGCTCGAAAGTCCGGCAAAAACCATCACTTCTTCCCAGGATCAGGATCGGATCATCGGGAGCTCCTCCAAGGAATGTCCTCTCACGTAGCCATCAAGCCACGCCCCCCCACTCGGCTGAAACACTCTCGATTTCCCCCAAGGGTACTGTGATTCCCCTTCGATCTTTAACAGAGTCCTCCAGATGGACTTGGGTAATGTCCAACTCGAAAGTGTGATAATCCAATATGTGGATGGCATTTTGGTGTGCAGTGAGAATGAAGAAAGGTTAACCTAATGACAATACTTTCAGAGAAAGGGGATAAAGTAGACAAAGAAAAGTTGCAATATTGTCAGGAAGATGTTTTCTATATAGGACAGTTACGTTCTCATGACGGGAAAAAAAGTGACACATGAAAGGGCCGAAGCAATCATGAAAACCTCAGCACCCAAAACAGTGAGGGAAATGCAACAATTTGTTAGGCCTATGTAATTACTGTATAGCCTGGGTGTTTGATTACAGTACATAGGTTCAACCACTTTTAAAAGCACCTAAACAAGCTCAGGTAGATAAGAGCAAATGCACATGGACATATGAGATGACTGAAGGATTTGAGGGATTAAAAAAAGCCATCAGCCCAGCCCCTGTGTTAGGGATTGCAGATTATCATGAAGAATTTTACCTATTCTCCCATTCAAATGGAGAAGATATGACAGCAGTTCTCACACCAAAGACAACGTTAGGACATGGGCCCAAGCCATTATCTTATTATAGTGGGATTCTAGATCCAATTATGAAAGGGCACTACCCTTGTGAACAATCTTTAGCAGCTGCTGCAATTGCAATAGAAAAGCATCAAGTATAACCATTGGGAGTTCAATAATGTTCTTTGTAGAGGATACATTATTTGCCATTTTACAGAAGCCCAAAAGTAAATTGACAACACAAAGAGCATCAGGGTATGAGGTGATTATTTCTAACCCTGTGATAGAAATTGTTAGACGCAAAACAGTGAACCCAGCAATGTTTATAGCAGAGCCCATAGGAGAGGATGACTACTTATGTTGAAAATGATAATGAAATCCCCCAAGTTAGAGAAAATGCTCTTGGGAGGGGGGATGTTGTCTTTATTGATGGGTCATTGAGAATTGATTAAAAAGAAACTGGGGAAAGGCATACAAGATCAACAGTAGTAAAGCTGAATCGAGAGGGTGAATTTGAGGTAGTGACACGTGCAAGATTTTCCTCGAATTACTCAACACAGGCTGCAGAATTAGTGTCACTCATCAAAGCGCTGCAGAGCTTTGAGAATGAGGAAAGGATGGTGTACTGTGACCCTGCCTATGTGCCATGACCTCTGCATTCAGGTCTGTCACATTGAAAAAGGAGGGGCTTCCTTTCGGCAGACAGCACTCTGCTGCAACATGCAGCCCTATTAGATAGGATTATGGAAGAATTTAGTCTTCCATTGACCCTAGCAGTCGTAAAATGCTCTGCGTATTCTAAAAGAGCAGAGGTAATATCCTGCAGAAATGAAGCCGCAGATGTGGAGGCCAAAAAAGGAGACTATTATCTGCCTATGTCTAGTTTAGAAATAGAAAATGATATACACGTCACAGGATGATGCATGTTAGTAAAGGAGGGCTTTAACATGCTGTCTATTGTTCACTTAATTGAAATACAAGGTCAAGCTTTACAAGAAGAGCAGGATTTATGGATAAAGCGGGGGTGTTCTTTATCCCCCAATGAGGCAATATGGAGACAGGATAGCACTGGAAAGCCAGTTATGCCTCTAGCATTATTAAGAGTAGCGCTGGATCAGCTTCACTACCCAGCACACATTGTTAAAGTATATTTCATATAATACCGCCTGATAAAGGCATTGGCCTAAGCGCATTCGCATCGCACTGAAAACTGCATTTGAATGAATCTGAATAAGGTTGACTACGCTGCCATTTTAAAATCATCTGCCATTCTGATTAACTCCTGTTTCTGTCTCATGTTAAACTTTGTGTTTTTGGCTCCAGCAGAGCAAAATTAACTTTCGGCTGTGTCAATGTAGATAAACATGTTGAGGTTGCTGAAAGTGGATTGTTTGTCCTACACTAAGAAACCTTGGAGCTAAACTAGAGTTGAACTGAACAGTAATTTAGATGTTGTCTGTATCATTAGCATCATCCTCGTTCAAACAGTGAACAGAATGTTGAATAACTAAAACCGTGTACCTTTGCAGAAATCTTTGTGATCCTCCCTTGGAACTGGACTAACTTTGAGCTCGAGAACAAACAAAAAACCAACATGACTGAGTAAAGCAAAGATTGTTACCATTGTGTTTTATGGGTCATTCGACAATATTTGTTATTGAAATTCAATAAAGGGGAAGTGTTAGGCTGCATTGGAGCAATCAAAGGTTTATCCCGGAATATGCGTAATTGCAGATTATGTGGGGAGAACACGCCCGAATCACTTGAACACATATTAACAGTCTGCATAAGTCTAAATGAAATCAGGAACAATACATGAAATCTTATAGTAACTGTTTTGAGTATGATGACTGAAAGCTATTGTGGCAAATGTTCATGGATGGGAATGATGTAAATTACATTTTTCACATGGTCAGATTTTATAGGAAATGCACTGAAATATTTGCCATATATGAAAGCTGAGCATCCTGGGCCTTGATTTTATCAAAATAAGTCACATGCAAATCAAGTTTGGAACATGTAGAATTCTTTTAACCTCCTAAGTGGTGTTTTATTATTTCATTTGATGTATTGTGTTTTATGTATGTATTTATGCTGTCCTATTTTTATCATGTGTCATTTTATGTCGTATATACAAAGCAAATTGCTGTATGTATATTAATAAAAATAAATAAATAAATGCATTCATCTAATACCCCTTGAACCCCTCTACCTGAGCTCACAGTAAGCCAAGAACCAGGGTGGTGTACAGGAAATATATGTATATTTATTTGAATTAGATGTTAAGAAACTAGCACTAAAATTTCACACACCACTTTATCCGCGGCACACAATTGAACTTCTTGTTACACAAATAAATCACAGAAATGGGCTGGGGAAAAGAAATTACAATACTTTTCTTTCTGCAGATTTCACTTGAAGAAATAATTAGCGATGGTCAGTGAACACAATCAATTTACAGATGTAGTGCTGTGCAATTTCTATTTTCCTGCGTTATTAAAAGGCTAGCAACGTTACAAAGAAGTGTGGGAGGCCCTCTGCTGTGAATTAACACGGGTCAAATACCCTGTTCTATGGAATTTCTTCCACACAGGAGGGCCTAAACCCACGTTTTAGCCCACTGCACCCTTCATAGAGGAGAAATACCCATTTGCATATCAGTCTTTGTCCCTCCCACAAGGGCAGTCCAGCACCGAAATGCTAGTCAAATTTCCTCTGAACAAGAGTATCATCAGTGTTAGGAAAGATTTCATATTGTAGGTAATTTTCCTTCCATGTGGCAACCCCCCCAAACTTTTTGCTGTTGTTTTACACCCTGATCTAGACTTTGCCAGAAAAGCGCAGCCTTCCGCCACACTTCTCTGGGCTTTCGCTCCATTCTTACGAGGAAACTGACATGCCCTTAAGACAGTCAGTACCAGGAAACGTTGTTTTCCGTAGTTCTTTTCTCATGTTGCAGCTTTCGCGCAACATGGCACAAAAGTGCACCGTAACTTACATTACCGCGCTCTTGGGTCTCTAGTCATTCTACAGGTCCTAGTAACTCTCGATGGATTTATAACGAACTGTGCAAGTATGTCATGGACGGGACTGGTGGCAGCGATCGTTTCTTTGTGTTTTGAACTCCCTTTTGCCCTGTTAACTGCGCTTCTCGCTTTTGGCCAAAATGGGTAGCCTGGCTTCCAAAATGACCATGCCACGAGGTTCTTTGTCCTGTCCGCTGACCGTCTTGCCCCTTCACCTTCCCCAGGTCGAGCCAACCCGGGGCCATCCTTATTTGGGCATGTACTTTCCCGCGAAACACAGATGCTTTTGCGGGCTTCTGCATGCCTTGTGTGTGCATCCAGGATGTGGGCTGGGATGTCTAGTCCCAATACACATCCTGGGTGCCAGAGAGTCTAATGTGTCTTGAATGCCTAGGACCACTGTGGTCCATGATAGGTCCACGTATGGTGTGAGTGTTTTGTGAGCAGATCTCCCATTGGGTCCTCTCCGTTTTGGCGCGAAGGGAACTCTGGATAAGAGGAGGCTGGAAATACCACTACCATGTCGATCTCCTGAGTTCTCACGAACGACGGATACAGGAGCCAAGTATCCTGCAACTAAGAGGGTGAACCGAAGAATCGTGGTGACCCGCTGAAGGACTGCTCCTCTGCACTGCTGTCGCCCTGTGAGACCATTCTGCCTCTGATCGAACGAGAAGGCCTGTACTGGTACTTCGACCCTTTGGAATAGTGGGAACAACTATTCTCGGCATCTTCATCATCTCCTGCACGTAAGCCTTCGGAAGCGTCTCTGGGCCATCCTGTGGACTGACCAGCCTACCCAGGAGTCTTGCTCTGTCACCGCCATCAGGTTGCTGCTGTAATCCGAGTCCTTGACACTCTCACACGATTCGTACACTTGGCATTCCCAGGTCTGAAGTGAGAAGTGTACATAGGGCTGAAATACACACAGCCGCTTCGTTGCCCTGCTGTGGTAACAATCTGTGCGGGTTCACTGTGTTTGGGACATCCTCAACTCTAACTTCTGCTGCCGCGGAATCTACACGACGCCGAGACGTCCCCTGCTCGTATCTGAACCTGCCAACACTGAAACTGACATGGAGAAGCCTGGGTCTGCCTGCATCGGGGACCGGTGAGTAGCAACGCTAGGAACCGGTCGCCCTCCTGCAGTAGCCTGTAGCTTTTCCTTGCTGTGTTAAACAGCACGCCTTTTTCGCACTCACGCTCTGCTTCTGCCCACAAGTGGAGGCCGTGCTTGAGTAGCGGAGATCTGTTCGCTCTCCTTTGTTCACCGCTCTGAACTGCCTGATTTCCTTGAAGAGACTCCCCTTGGCCCATTTGCACCAGCGTGTGCAGGTACTTTTGAGCACAAGGCTCCACTCTTCGTAGGGCTCGGACTTCCTTCTAGTTAGGTGGCCTCTGAAGGCAAACTGGGTCTAACGATTACTTGCACTGCCTGTTTTCCTCCCCATCTAGGTGGTCTGCATATTTTGTGCTTCTAATTCTTTAGACCCTTCGGTAATTGTATATATATTGTATTTGATTGTGATGTGTTGGTTTACTTGAGTTTTACCGTAATTCTTTACTATGGTCAATGTTACAAAGGCCTTGTAATAAATGTGTCTATATTTGTAATATAACACCTGCTTGGTGTAATTTGTAAGTGTCCTTGCTTTGTGTGCTCATTGCGGGCTTTCAGTCACCCTCACCCCTCTTGAGACCTAGTCTTGACCGCCGCCATCACTACCCTGACTGGTCTGGCTTGTCCAGAGGTTACCCTGTTCCAAGAAACTAGGCTGGCCTTCTGAACCTCTGCCCCTCCAGGACAGAGTTCAGAAATCCATCTAAACAATCAGCAACCCCAGACATATGTTTCGGCCTAGTCGGGCCTTATCACTGAGGTGAAGCTGAACCTCTCTAAGACACAGTGAGCAAGGGGTCCACGTCTGGATTACCCTGGGTTACTTAGGGTGAAACCCCAAGTTTTACAAAGTTACAAATGAGTGTGGGAGCACCTCTACTGAGAACGAACATGGGTAAAAATACCCTGTTCTATGGAATTTCTTCCACTCAGGAGAGTCTACAACCACATTTTAGCTCACTTCACCCTTCACAGAGGAGAAATATCAATTTGCAAATTAGTCTTTGTCCCACCCACAAGGGCAGTCAAGAACTGAAATGCTAAGCAAATCTCCAATGAACAAGAGTACCATCAGCAAACCCAGACATGTGTTTCGGCCTAGTGGGCCTCATCAGTGAGTTAAAGCTGAGCCTCTCTAAAACACAGTGAGCAAGGGGTCACGTCTGGATTACCTAGAGTTACTTAGGGTGAAACCCCAAGTTTAGCCAAGTTACAAAGGAATGTGGGAGCCCGTCTACTGAGAACGAACATGGGTCATATACCCTGTTCTATGGAATATCTTCCACTCAGGAGGGTCTACAACCACGTTTTAGCTTGCTGCACCCTTCACAGAGGAGAAATAACCATTTGCATATCCGTCTTTGATATGCCTGACTAGTCCAAAACATGTGTGCGGGGTTGCTATTGGTACTCTTGTTCAGAGGAGAATTGACTAGCATTTCGGTGCTGGACTGCCCTTGTGGGTAGGACAAAGAGTGATATGCAAATAGTATTTCTCCTCTGTGAAAGGTACAGTGAGCTAAAACGTGGTCATAGACCCTCCCGAGTGGGCACCTTCCTATAGAACAATATTTGGCCATGTTTGTTCTCGGTAGAGGGGCTCCAAGACCTTTTTGTGCATTAAAAGGCTAGCTGTTTGGTTTACAGATTTAGACAAATGCATATGACTATTACGATTTCATCCACACCTTTGCCCAAAATAGACACAGGGTGATTTAGCATTGAGGTTTTCAGACCCCCCCTACTTTGGTCTGTGTTGGGGAAGTTGAACAAAGAAATTGGGATGCTTGAAGAATTTTGGATTTCAGACCACCCTCCACTTAAAGGCCTGTGTTGGGGAAGCTAGATGGTAAAAATTGGGATGATTTGAGTATTTTGGAATTCAGACCCCTCTCCACTTAAAGGCCTGTGGTGAGGAAACTGGATGGAAAAATTGGGATGATTTATTTTTGTTTTAGTTTAGGAACAAAGGCAAAATAGGATTACCCAAATACATTACAGTATATAGTTTTCAGCGCACATCGGGAAATGAGTGTTAAATTTTAACAAAAATCACCCCGTGGTATTCTGCCAAGGATAATTAATTAAATTAAAATGCTTAGTTAAATAGGCTAAAGATTTACACAGTTTTGGCCCCCACCCACTATAAAGGGAAAGGATTCAAGGCCAGCAGATTCCCCCACCTTTTGGTTACAAAGGGCTCAAATCTACTTACATTGAAAACCTCTTTTCTTAAGTTCAGGAACGCGAGCTGCATTTCAGGACCCTCTGGAAAGATAGGGCAGGTGTCTAGTCACACCACTTTCAAGGATGGCCTCCAGCTCTACACCATAGGACCCAGTCAGCTTTTAGGCCTTCCTGCAATAGACAGCTCCACCCAGAGGCAACCTCTGCAAAATTACCTTTTGGTGTTTCCTTGTTCATGTCAGACGGTTTGTTTTAGCAGCTCCTTTCACAGTCGTCATTTAGGAGCTCTTTTTCCCTTGTCATAGTATATCCATTTTATATAGCAGTGATGACACAATAAAGTTTACAATCTTGGGCAGCTCCTTGCAAGAGATCTCACATCCAGAATGGGACTGTTACTCGTTTCTCTTCTCCCAAGTCCAGCCCCTCCCTAAGCATTGGTTTAAGAGTCTGGAACAGACATATGGCAACACCCCTTTGAAATCCCCTTTTGTTTCTATGTCTGCTTTTGGGCAAAAAATTTAGTTTTGTAGCAGAAATTCATAATTTTACTAGTAACTTCCATAATATACATATATTCCACTTCAGCTACTCATGGGAAATTTAATAAAATGACAGCCATTCCTGCATCATGCAATTTTCTGCCGTTTACAAAAAAATAAGTGCAATTATGAACACACAATTTACTCCACACATTCCTAATTTTACACTCCACCAGTTCTCCAACTCTTAAATTCTGGACATTTTCAGATCAGCCAGAAACCCATTCTAGATGGCCATTACAGTTCCCAGGGTCGCAAGTGGATGCATTTTATTTAAAAGATATCACCTGGAAATGATCTAAAAAATGAAACATATATCAATGCAGTATGATTCGTGGTTACTGGGAAAAAGGCCTAAGTTATAATAGTCCTTTTAAATGAATAGTAAATCTGTATGTGCAAATAAGAGCTGTGCTTCCTCCAAGCCATTTGTCTATCTCGGCCAGCCTGTGACCATAGTTTTTATAAGTCTCTTTGTTGTTTGAAGTTGGTTGTTTGAAGTTGGTAGCTGCATATCATAAATGGGGATGCCTTTGCTACACAGAGATCTCCCACTTCAGATAATGAGCTGGGCCGGCCCTGTGATCTCACAAGACATGTCCTCTTATCATAAGGGGACTATCATTCTGATCGGAAAGGCTTCTATTTCTTGTATTTCTTTCAAAATTTCAGCTTCCCTTAATTGTAGCCCCTGTTTTTGCACCTCCCCTTACATTCCGGTCATACAACAGCCAGGGCCAATCGTCCTGCAGAAAGCCTAGCCGTCAGGGAGAGCAAGTATAGAGAAAGTTTGTTTTCCAACACCCTTCAGTCAGGACACATTTTAGTGCAGTTGTAAACAGTTACGATGCACAAACCAGACAGGCATTGGGGGAAGCCATTTTTGAATGTTGCCCATTGTCCTTGGCTGAAATGAACTCCCATTCTGCATTTTCTAACGTCAGCCTTTGTTCTTTGACACACGGTGTGTTTTACTGATCAGAGTTCACTTTGCTTTTGCACTGAAAGTGCAGGGTTGTTTCTGTCATTCATTAACAAAATACACTTTTAATTGCTTGCTGTTTGTTTTTCTGCTGAAAAATGGGTCTGAATTGTCACAGTGCACCCCCTGTTGATGCGTGACAGTTTCAGTGAAAACATGTCTGGTTATTTCTCAGCCCACAATGTGATGTGCTTTTGCAATCTGCATCCGGATTACATTTTTGTTTTAGCCTTCTCTGAATTTTCCCTGCAGACAGACAGCCACATAGTCTGCCTAAATATGCCCAATTTTTCAGCGTGCAGGTTTCCGAATGTTGGCAGGACAGTTTACCAGTGGGCCTTTCACTTCCATTGGTTTGGGGCCTTTGATTACACCCAACAATGGTAAGGGATTGTGGGAGTCGTAGTCGAAAACATCTGGGCAGCAGTAGGTTGCAGAACCCAGTCACCATTCCATACTTCATTGATCCGATTAGGAGCTTTACTGTAACAAGAGGCTTTCCCACCTAGTCACCCCTTGATTCAAGAGAGCAGTGTGAGTACCTGCATGGTATTCATATTATGCATTCATCTGAAGAATGGGGACAAGAACAACGAAGGCAAGGGTGGAGCAAAGAATTTGAAGAATAGCAAATTTGGTAATGGAGAGAAGGGGGAAGACAAATGGTAATGCCTTTAGCATAGCCCGTACATCTCAGAGGTCACAAAGAGGATGGGTGAAAGAATGCTGCAGAGTAGGATGAGTATGAAGTGATGAGCATGTTATCAAAGTGGCACTGGAAGTGAATCAGGAACTGGATTCCTCAGGGGCAGAAGTGATGAAGAAAAGGACAAAAATAACCAATGGCAACAAAGAGAAACTAGATGCAAAAGTGAATAACAATTTCGGGTAGAGGATGAAAAGTAAAACCAACAAAAGTAGCAATAAAGGGTTTCTGGGCAACGTAAGAGAATCACGTATAAAGTGCTGAATGTGGCAATCCTTCCACAACTGGTAGACAAATGTAACAATGATAGGGAATGTAGGCAAAGGGAACTTTGGAGTAGGGACCAATTGAAGCCAAAATACTCAAAAGCATAGGTTGACTCCTAAATAATGCATAAATTGGGAATATCTCCAGAGAGTGAGTACAACAGTTTCAACCATTTGTTGCCATTTTAGTTGGAGATCATTTCCAGTGAAACACACCAGTAAATTCATAGCACTATAGTTTCCAGCTGAAGTTTCTGTATTCTGGCAGTGCTTTTAAGTGATGGAATGTCATGGTACCATGCGGACCAACCCAGAAAAGGATGTAAGCATTTACGCTTCAGAGCAATGTACTAAAACTGGATGTCTCTAATTTATATACCAGTTTTTTTTTTTGTATCCGGGGCATAATATTAAAGGAAGTCCTAAAAGCTTTTACTCCTTTCATTAACACCACAACTTATTTTTGGCCATTTATATGGCATACAGGGGGCGGAAGGGACGCAACTTGCCGTGCCACCACTTCCCTTTCTCTCTGCCAGACAAATGCCCCAGCATTTGTGCCTGGCATGACCGGCGCAAATGCAGGGTACCCATATGGAGAATGAAAACTTTATTTCAACCACATTTTACCACTGTCACTCAGTCATGCTAATTGTGAGGATCACCTTCACTTTATGTTTTTTGTTCTGCTTACACAGCAGTTCTGACTAAAACTTTGACCATGGTCCTACAAGATTTGTGGTTTTTCCAGATGTAGAGCAGCATTGTGTTTCTTGCTAGGTGCTGAATTTCCATTGGTTGACTGGTCTTTATCATCATATTTGCAGTAAGCAATTAAAATCAGATAGCATGACCTAGCTGTGAAGGGTAAGGCCTGCATGCAATTTTATTATTTGCTCAGTTTTATTTGTGTATTATAGAAAGATTTGATCCTTTTTAGTCAGTCCTTGGAATTTGAATAGTTACTTTTATCAAAATAAGTTTTTTATTACAGTCGACCTGCATCGTGTCTTCTTATACCAAATTATGAGGGGGTTCTTACTAGTTGTTTTTGTAGTTTGCAATTGCACTATGACTCAGTATTCATCTGAGGCAGTGTATTGTTCACGTATGATCTTATTTTACTGCTGGAGTCTGTTTGTTTTATGGAAAGAACACTTCCAAATGAACAGAACTATGTAATTCAAATGTAACAAAAGCTTCCACATACATTTGTGATCTTTACACCACTTGAGTTAATGGGCCTCATTACAACCCTGGCGTAGGACCATGGTTCTATTAGCACCATGGTCCATGCCGGATTCCCCCATGGTGGATGGCGGATTTACCGCCCCATTCCAAGGTTGGCGGGGCGGTAAATCCCCATTCACCATTGCCCCTTCCCCATTCCCATTTTTGCCCCATAGGGCTCAATGGGGATGGAGAAGGCGCTAATTATGGCACCGTAAATGAGGGTGCCGTAATTAGCACCAAGGTCGCTTAGCGCCTTGGACTTTAACGCCTGCAAAAAGCAGGCATTAAAGTGTGAATCTGGCGTTAAGGGTTTAACGGCGCCGCAGCCTTTTACGCCGCCGTTAACCCCTTAATGCCAGGGTTGTAATGAGGCCCAATGTTTTCTATTGCAATGACACCAGTAATACCCGGAAATCATCTCTCTGTAGGACCTCCAGTGAACAATGTTTTAATCGGGCCACATCTAATTTGGGACATTTTCCACCCACCCAAAACAGGCGCAGACAATATTTAGTTATTTAGGGGCCGATTCATGGAACAAACGTGCGCCGAAAATCTTCGCGCAAGCAGGCGCAAGCAGGCGCAAGCAGGCGCAAGCGCAAAAAAACAGGCGCACGCGCACGCGTGCGATTCATGGAAGTCCCTGCGCGTGTTTTCCTCGGGATGTGCGCCAAACCCGTGCATGGCGCACACGTCACTGCAACATCCCGAAAGACGTGCGTGACGCGCACAGTGAAAGCGCACAACCTCGGCGCATACACCAGAAAGTGGGCGGAACACGGGGCGTAACGCGCGGAATGGGGAACAACGCGCAAAAATAAGGGTGTAACTGGGGATGTACTGCAGGGAAGCAGACGGAACGCCCACACGCACTCGAACCACACGTATTCATGGAATCGAATAGGGCAAAGCCACGCACAGCCAAAGACACGCACAAGCCGAAACACGTCCGCCACACGAAGGCAGGCGGCAGCGTCCCTGCGCATTACAATAGTGGCAACATACAGCAATTGGGCCTGTGCGAGCGGGGCACATGTATATCGGGGGTGCGCGTGAACTTTTTCACGCGATCGGGCCTGGGGGAGCGGGCTACGTGTATTTCAGGGGTGCGCGTGAACTTTTTTACGCGATCGGCCCTGGGGGAGCGGGCTACGTATATTTCAGGGGTGCGCGTGAAGTTTCTCACGCGATCGGGCCTGGGGGAGCGGGCTACGTGTATTTCAGGGGTGCGCGTGAACTTTTTCACGCGATCAGCCCTGGGGGAGCGGGTTACGTGTATTTCAGGGGTGCGCGTGAAGTTTCTCACGCGATCGGGCCTGGGGGAGCGGGCTACGTGTATTTCAGGGGTGCGCGTGAACTTTTTCACGCGATCAGCCCTGGGGGAGCGGGTTACGTGTATTTCAGGGGTGCGCGTGAAGTTTCTCACGCGATCGGGCCTGGGGGAGCGGGCTACGTGTATTTCAGGGGTGCGCGTGAACTTTTTCACGCGATCGGCCCTGGGGGAGCGGGCTACGTGTATTTCAGCGGTGCGCGTGAACTTTTTCACGCGATCGGCCCTGGGGGAGCGGGCTACATGTATTTCAGGGGTGCGCGTGAAGTTTCTCACGCGATCGGCCCTGGGGGAGCGGGCTACGTGTATTTCAGGGGTGCGCGTGAACTTTTTCACGCGATCGGCCCTGGGGGAGCGGGCTACGTGTATTTCAGGGGTGCGCGTGAACTTTTTCACGCGATCGGGCCTGGGGGAGCGGGCTACGTGTATTTCAGGGGTGCGCGTGAAGTTTCTCACGCGATCGGGCCTGGGGGAGTAGGGCTACGTGTATTTCAGGGGTGCGCGTGAAGTTTCTCACGCGATCGACCCTGGGGGAGCGGGCTACGTGTATTTCAGGGGTGCGCGTGAACTTTTTCACGCAATCGGCCCTGGGGGAGCGGGCTACGTGTATTTCAGGGGTGCGCGTGAACTTTTTCACGCGATCGGGCCTGGGGCAGCGGGGTACCACTCACCGTCTGCCTTGCGTGTAGAAGAACGCGTAGCCAACACCCGCTGTGAAGTAATAGCGTGTGAACCCCAACGGATGGAAAACACACGCACCGCACGAAAAGCACGTACAGAACAGTGCAAAGGCACGCGGGATCTCCAAGCCCTGCCAGGGCAACGCCCGTGCGCAAAACGTCACAGACGCGCTTACGCTGTAAGGGCCTTTGGTCCAATGAAATCGCGTACGCGTGCTGACGCGCTTACGCGCTAAGGGCCTTTCCTCGATTTTCACGCTGACGTGCAGGATTTTCACGTGCCAAATCACTCCGTATCAAGCTGGCCACGCGAAAACACACGGAAGACCACGCTCCTGCCCAGAAGGCCGAATTACTGCCCCCCAGTGCCCCGAGCAGCCTCCCACGTGCCATCTGCTGCTGCCTGCCTGCCTGCTGCCACCGTGCCCTGCCATTTGGTGCCTGCACATCAGCCATCTGCAGGGGTCCAGTTGCTGTGTCCACCCCTGCTGGAACAGAAGACTCCCGACTCAGATAACATCGCTCCACAGCCCAGCCCCAGGACCCAGTTGCCCACCCACTCCTGCCCCTGGGGTTGCCATGTCGGGCACATCCACATCTGGCACCAGTGGCAACCCCCGGCCAGAGGGGCAGAGGGGCACCAGCTTCACTGCCACCGAAGTTGGTGTCCTGGTGGAGCAAGTCCTGGGGCAGTATGATGCCCTCTTCGGATCGTCCCGTGCCAACAAGGAAGGATGGGAGAGGATCTGGGCCGACTGTGTGGTTGCCATCAACGCGGAGGGGGTGGCAACCCGCACCATCCAGAAGGTCAAGAAGCGCTGGGAAGACATGAGGTCCAGGACCCTCATGAAGGCCCAGCGCCTCGTGGAGGGGGGCCGGGTCCGCATGAGTTCCATCCAGATGGGGGTCCTGGAACGCGTACACCCAGCGCTCCACGCCCAGGTCCTTGAGAGGGAGACCCGTCTGGAGTTGAGCGGTAAGTGGCCAAGCATTGCTGTGTGAGACAGGGCATGTTGCAGTGTGCTGGTTGTCTGATACTTGCCTGTATGTGTGACATAGGCCATGTACGCATGTATGTGTGCAGGGACATCATGTTAATGCATGTGCGACCAGTAATGTGTGAACCGCACGGTTGTTGCATGTGTTTGAATGCGACATGGGGAGCCCTATGCAGATTGTACACATGAGAGCATGGCAGTCTATGTTCCTGGACATGGGTGGGGGTGAGGGATGGGTGCTGATGCCAGGTACATATATGGTGTCCATGTCTGTGTGCCTGACCTGCGTGTCTGTGACTTGTGGATGCCATGGATGCATGACACATG
This sequence comes from Ambystoma mexicanum, assembly GCF_040938575.1. NCBI lineage: Eukaryota > Metazoa > Chordata > Amphibia > Caudata > Ambystomatidae > Ambystoma > Ambystoma mexicanum. The sequence goes on along the minus strand of NC_090932.1, from coordinate 463,522,407 downwards.
TCTGTGACAATGTACAGATTCACTGATGCAGCCTAGTCATCCTTGTATCCACTGTGATTGGGGTGTACGGGGCCAGATGGATGTGACTGAGGTAAAGTGTGTGCATGTGATAGGCATGACCCATGATGCATGTGAGTTCCATTACATTGTATGTTTCGAGAGTCCATTGGACATGCATGGAAATGTCCATGGCATGCACCATGACTGTCACTGTGTGTGTTTTGCCTGGACTGACACATGTGTTGTGGAGGGACATGATGGAAGTGTACATTGACAGTGGCACTCATCTGCTATTGTACAGTACCCTGATGCTTGTGTTCTATGTCTTCCTCTACGCAGCGGCTAGTGAAGAAGAGGGCGGAGACAGCGCTGTGGAGCAAGGCGGCGGGGATGCCCCCACGGCTGCAGCGGAAGGGGTGGGTGAGCCCCCACAGGGGCCTGCTACGGCGGAAGACGGTGAGGAGCCATCCGGGTTGGTGGTTTCCACAGAGGAGGAGGAGGCCGCCACTGAGGCGCACATGGGGCCTGGTGGGGGCATCCCTGCTGGTGCAAGTGGTGCAGTCCAGGGGCAGGGGCAGGAGGCAGCACAGGTCACCATGGAGGGGCCTGTGCATGTCGCTGTCCCTGACCCTGTGGGTGCACCACCATGCACCAGCAGGGATGCCCCGTCCCAGGCCCGTCTGCAGGTAGAGGGGATGTCCATGTCATCTGACTCCCCTCCACCTGCGGACGAGGGGACCCCTGGCCGTATGGAGAAGGTCCTGATTGGGGTCGCGATGCGCACGGCTTTGATTCGTGATGCCGTGCGTGCTTCCCAGGAGGAGCACGCACGTCATCACGAAGAGCACCGTGCCGACGTGGCCCAATTGGGATCGTCCATGTTCGGGGGTTTCCTGCATGTGTCGGCCAATCTGGCGGCCCTCTCCTCCTCTGTGGAGACTATACGCCAGTCGTTCTCCTTGCCGTCTTCCGGCCCAGATGCCACCAGGGCCCCCTGTGGACCTGCCCTGACCAATGCAGCCAGCTCGGTGGGGATCCCATCCCTGCCACAGTCGGGAGTCAGAGGTCCAGCAGGGGTGGACACCACAGCAACTGTAACCCAGCAGATGGAGGATGTGCCGGCATCATCAGGCAGGGCACGTGCACGACGGCGTCGGTGGATTCCATCAGCCTGGATGCCGTCGTGCTGGCAGAGGCAGTGGCGTCGGAGGCAGCAGCGGAGTCAACGTGGGAGGCATCATGGCTCGGGGCCATCAACATCGGAGGGGCAGGCATTGGCCGGAGGGCAGGAGGACCCAGGACGGGAAGTGTCTTCCGTGTGGCAGCGGTTGGGCCAGCATATAGGTGCGGAGCGGCGGCGGGCGGAAGAGGCGCGGCTCACAATGGTCAGGGCGGAGAACTCCATGCGGAGGGCCCTGAGGCGGGCCGAGTGCCTCGAGGCAATCCGCAGGGGGTTGGAGGAGCAGATGGCGTCGTCCCTGCGGACCCTCGGGGCCATGGAACAGGACCGCCTCCGGGACATAGACGAGGAGTTTGATGATGCCCTGGCCCGGAACACCACAGAGTGAGCCGCTGGACTTGCCCGCCGCCTTTGTATATAGTTCTTTAGTTTTAGGTTTCCTTTGTTTCTTCTTATGATTTGGAGTCGACGGACACAGCTCCACTTTTTGTATATAGTTGCATTTTAGTTAGGGTTTTTTGTAGGTTTCCTTTGTTCAGTTGGGCTCATGGACCCTTGGATGTTTTGTACATAGTTCTTCATTGGATTGATTTCATTTTTAATGTGACTTTGAACAACTTTTTTTTGGATTTGGATTTGTAGTTTTGATTTTTTTGGACGGACATGCAGTTTATCTTTTTTTCATTGTCATTGTAGTTTGTTTAATTTCATTTGCATTCAATTTTTTTCATACTTCACTGTGTGGTATCATCTCATTGGTTTAATGCATGTCATGTTGGGTGTTTTCCCATTCATTTGCAACCATTGTGTGTGACGGACATGGGTTCATTTGCTTTATGAACATTGGGGGTGTAACATGTAATTTCCATTTCCATGTGGGTGAATGGGTTACTTGGTAGGGCCTTTTGGCTGTGGAGGCTGACCATAATGCACATGATTGGGGATTGTGAGGACCTGGGTGCAGGGGGACATGAGTGGGGGCCTGGTGGAGGCTGCCCCTGGTGACTGGGGGGGTGGGGGTGGTGGGAGACATGGGTGGGGGCCTGCTGGCAGGTGCCCCACAGTGCTGGGGGGTGGGGGGGGTGGGGAACATGAGTTGGACATGGGTGGGGGCCTGCTGGCAGGTGCCCCACAGTGCTGGGGGTTAGAGGGGGGGGGTGGGGAACATGAGTTGGACATGGGTGGGGGCCTGCTGGCAGGTGCCCCGCAGTGCTGGGGGGTGGGGGGGGTGGGGAACATGAGTTGGACATGGGTGGGGGCCTGCTGGCAGGTGCCCCACAGTGCTGGGGGGTGGGGGTGCTGGGAGACATGGGTGGGGGGCCTGGTGGAGGCTGCCCCTGGTGACTGGGGGGGTGGGGGTGGTGGGAGACATGGGTGGGGGTCTGCTGGCAGGTGCCCCACAGTGCTGGGGGGTGGGGGGTGGGGAACATGAGTTGGACATGGGTGGGGGCCTGCTGGCAGGTGCCCCACAGTGCTGGGGGGTGGGGGTGCTGGGAGACATGGGTGGGGGGCCTGGTGGAGGCTGCCCCTGGTGACTGGGGGGGTGGGGGTGGTGGGAGACATGGGTGGGGGCCTGGTGGTGGGTGCCCCTGCACTGCTGGGGGGTGGGGGTGCTGGGAGACATGGGTGGGGGCCTGTGGAGGGTGCCCCTGGTGGCTGGGGGTGCAGGGGGACATGCGTTGGTGGGCAGTAGTGCAGGTTGACATGTGGGTTGGCTGGGGGGCATGGCCATGGTGGATGGGGTGCCTGCAGGACATGTGCAGGGTAGGCCCCTGTGGTGTGAGCCACCTGCAGGGGCCGTGGAGGGTGTAGAGGGAACACCTGGGAGGACCCACACGTGCAATTCACGTGTGGTGCTCCCCGTGCACCCCTGAAATACACGCACCCAGGCCATTCGCGTGTAGAACTTCCCGCGCACCCCTGAAATAAACACGCCCAGGCCAATCGCATGTGGAACTTCTAGCGCACCCCTGAAATACACGCGCCCAGGCCAATCGCGTGTGGAACTTCCCGCGCACCCCTGAAATACACGCGCCCAGGCCAATCGCGTGTGGAACTTACAGCGCACCCCTGAAATACACGCGCCCAGGCCAATCGCGTGTGGAACTTCCCCTGCACCCTGAAATACACGTACCCTGCTGATATCGCATGTGGATCTTCACGCGCACCCCGAAATACACGTACCCTGATGGAATTGCGTGAGGTACTTCCCGCGCACCCCTGCAATACACGTACCCTGCTGAAATCGCGTGTGGCACTTCCTGCGCACCCCTGAGATACGCGTACCCTGCTCGCACGGGCCCAATCGCGTGTGGAAATTCCCGCGCACCCCTGAGATACGCGTACCCTACGGAAATCGCGTGTGGAACTTCCCGCGCACCCCTGAAATACGCGTACCCTGCTCACACGGGGCCAATCGCGTGAGGTACTTCCCGCGCACCCCAGTGATACAGGTAGCCCGCTTGCCGTGCTGGTACAGGGTTAGCACAGCCCTTTGCGCTGGATTGGGCATATTGATGGCTTTTCCCTGCGCAAGAGGCGTTCTTGGGGGCGTAACTGGCGCTGCTGCAGGGTCGCTGCGCCACTGTGCGCCACGGCTGGTTTTGGTGGCTGGAATCCATGAATACGCTGTGCGCGGAAATGGATTTTAGCGCACGCGGCTGGCGCAGGGATTCGCATGCGCACACTGTGCGCCAGCCGCTTGCGCCACTTGTGAGCTGATTTCTATGAATTACCCCCTTAGTATTTAGTTATTTAACAAAGCTCTATTGATGAACCTGGGACTTCTAATTTAACAATAGTGATTTCCAACAGCCTCCTTCCCCATTCGGTACAAGAAACAGACATGTTTGAAAAGAAGGTCTATTTGTTAATAAAACAGAAATAATTGAATCAATTTAACTTTGCACACATTTATACATCTATGAATTTCCAGTATTGCGAGTGGCTTCAATGAAGGATAATTAATGCACAGTTTGCCTTCCTTTTCTATGCTACTTTTGTAACACACACACATCAGCATATATATATATATGTATATATATACATGCCCTTCGTTCTTAATGGGCATATCAATGAAGAGGGCAGTCTAACGGGAGTGACTTCTAAACCCAGTTTAGAAAAAACTCCACATCTGTCTAATTTACATACTGTACATTCAGCCGATGGAGCTTTTCACCCTGAACATTTTTTTTTAAAAACATTAACTCTTCATGACATTTCATTCAAAAGGTACAAGCATTGAAGTCATTCCAAGTGTAAAATGTACTTAGGCATTTTTGTTTGCTTATTTCCAAAATATTACATGGCATCTCCAGTCCTACTGCCCCATAATAGGGCCTATGGTCTCTGGTATCAAGTACTTTAGGAGCTCAGGGCTAGGGCATTTATGCCCCAGAGAGGCCTGGATGTTATGGGAAAAGTCCTTTGAATTTCAGTTACTCAGCTATTTGTTGACCGAGCTCCCTTGCCCCTTGAGTCTTTACAGCCACTTTCTGTCCATGTGCCTGACATCTAGTCTCCGAAGGTGAGACGTTTTGTTTCCCCTGGTAGATGAGGGATTTGAAAACTTGAGAGGTGAACACTACAGACTGCTTCCCAGAGAAAATAAATTGTATTTTTAAGGGGCTTTAGACTATGCTCAGAGACGGATGGAGGTTTTTAATGGGGAGCATTTGTTTTTATTACAGAGACCTGTGTCCTGAGAACCAACTCCATGCAACATCATAAGGTTTTATGGTGAGCTTCAAAATCAAATGTTCACACCTTTCACCTGGGAAATCATCCGCCATGTCCTGTAACTTGTTGGGGGATGTTTACACCTTCCAGGCCGAAATGGCTTAATTTACCAAAGCAAGCCATTTTATTTTCCATGTTGCATTGGTCCAGTGATTTTGTTAGCTCATCTGACGCGTCAACAGCTTCAGAAATTCACCCCTAAAAACTTAGTTGCTAAACATGTGAGAATTGTTTGTAGTGGAGTGTGTCTCTCATATTTGAATCCTCTCATTGAAAATCGTCACTAGCAAATTACATCACCAGAAGGGTAGCTTGAATTATACAACTTGGCAATCTGAAACATAGTGACTGGATTTATATGAATTAGCTCATTTCAGTCATAAAAGGTACATTGTTCTAGCATGAGGAAACTAATTGAAATACAAATGTCCTAACATACTTGAATCTATACGATATTACATTTTCTGGGTGGTTGGCAATTTTGATTAAATCTGTGTATGTTTCTCATGCTAAAGTTGTTACATTTACTTCAAATTATGTCAGATTTTTAACCTTATGTAAATCTTGTCCTACTGGTTTTTATTTGGGTAACCTTTTTAATTGCCCTTCAAAAAGTGCTGCTAACCAACCCCTATCCGATTTATGTGCTAATATGGAATTACTTACGGGAGCTGCGTGGGGTCGGAGTGGTCTTTTGTGGTCCCTGTATTGGAGCACCGGAGTATGCCTATGGGCCTACTGAGAAGGGGAGGCGCTATACGGCTGGCAAACACTGCAAGCCTTTAACTTCTCCATTGGAGCATGCAGCCGAGCGCTACGCAGGGAGCTGAGTGGGGTCGAGTGGTCTTTTGTAGGCCGACTGTGGGAAGCCTGGGCTGAAATTCATCTGCTGCCAGAGTGACTCACTGGAATGGTATTCAGAACGGAAAAAGGTAAGATGAATCTGATTGCCGCATTTGCCCCTTTGGAAAAGTTGTTCCACTGACAGTCTTGCCTTAAGCCAGAGGCATGGAAAGTACACAGAAGTACCCATGGTGGTTATCGTCCACGGCGTTCTACACCACTCTGCCATGGCTTAATTGGCTCAATTGTTGATCGACACACAGTCGCATTTGCGTGCAAGTCATGTGAGCTAAGCGTCTCCCCGTAACTCCCCCCCTTGCTCTCCTTCAGGTTTACATGCTCTTAGCCTTATTGATTGCTCTACCTGCCCCGCTTCCATAAACGTTAAAGGCGCACCATTGCTGGAAGGTGTGGCATGCGTGGACATTGCTGCACGTGCCTTTTAGCTGGCATCTCACCACCTTGGTAATAAGATAATTTCGCCCCACAGCAGAAAACAGCAGAAAACAAATTGTTCGCCCCAGCACTTAAAACACGCCTTTTTACCTAGAATTAAGACAAGATGCTAGTTTACATTTCACTATTGACAGTGAATTAATGTTGCCACTTTACTAGCTGGTTTAATCACAATGCAACTTTTTTTAATGGGACACTGTCGGCAGATTATTAATGGAACTTTTAAAATATTGGACTAATATTTGTGAAAATCTTTAACGGAACTGGTTATAGCAAAAGTGGACATACGGAATACGGCAATCGGTTGTGCCCTTCTCTGTATCATCAATTAACTGTCCGATTTGTGGCATTTTGTACTGTATCACCTATAGAATGTTATATTTTCACCTTTTAAGTCTTACCATCAGGAGTCAGAAAAAACAAAGTTTTCAAGATAAGAAAGACCCATCAATGAGCTCAATATCCTAGTATCTGACATAGAGGATCTGTTACTGGACATAGATATAGATAGTCTTGGCGAATCAAAACCACGAAGCCCAGCGGTGCTATTACCCTCAATCAAGACCGGCGACTGTTGGCGCATATGACCAGCCGCTCCTACTGCTGTGTTAAACAGTGACTAATGTCTGGCAGAGGGCCTCCCAGGACTCCCCTTGTTATTTGCATATGGTAAGTAACTTTGGGTCTCACTGATGAGGTCCAAACCAGACCGAAACACGTGTCTGGGGTTGCTGTTTTTACTCTTGTTCAGATGAGAATTGCCTAGCATTTCGGTGCTGGACTGCCCCAGGGCAGGACAAAGACTGATATGGTTTGGATATTTCTCCTCTGTGAAAGAAAGTGCGCTAAAGACTCTGGGTAAGGCTCTCGTAACCAGGACTAATGTCTGGCAGAGGGCCTCCCAGGACCCCCCCTTCTTATTTGTGTTAAACAGTGACAACATTCTAGCCGCACCAAATGACTTTCAGGCTTCAGCAGCCCCTATTAGTAAAAGTATGAATCAGAGAGGGCCTAAAGAGGATCTCCTGGTGCCTTTTGAGATTAGCCACCGCCCGGTTCAGGAAGGGGGGAAGAACAATACATTTTTCGGTAGGGACACAAAATGTGCCAGAGGGACATTAACATCAAATATTGTAGTGATCTACTCAGGGAAGGGAGCGCTCCTTGAGAGGGGACTGGGAATTGACTGGGGAACTCCGAAAGGTAACTCTACCAACGGGGACTTCTTTCAGGGCCTTGCATGACCTGCATGAAAGTAACAGAGCAGGCAACAGAACACAAGATGTGCCCAAAATTCCCACAGCCAAATGATTTCAACCTCTGGCCGTTTTAACCGAGGCCATTGATAGTGGGTTGACGAGAATAGCGGGGAAAAGGCTGTTTATGAAGAGGGTCACTGTTAGGAAAGGTGTGAAAGTAACTTCAAAACAACAATTGCTAGTGGCACGAACTAACTCTAAAGTGGCATATAACTCCCAAACCCAACAATCTAATTCGGAATCAGCAGCTCCCCAGTCATCTGAGGCAGCCCAACCAATCTTAGAAATCAAGGTCACTCTTATTGAGATTAAGGACTTAATTACCAACATAATTGGTAGCACATTGAACGAAATAGTGGACATGGTAAAGGAAATTAAAGATAGGGTGTTACGGTTTGGGTAAATGTGTAGCACCACCATTAGACACCGATCCCATGACCCTTAAAAGTAACCAGGATTCACAGGCCACACTTCAGAAAGTAGACAACTGTGTTAAAACCAAAGCAAATGAGCAGAAGATTCAATCACCTGTAGACACCATGGGTTCTAGTTCTAATCCCCTTGTAGAAAACATGGCTGGTAGTCAGAACAGGCCCAGATGGGGTGCAGACCAAAATCCCCTACGGCAACACTTTATCCAACAACATGGCTCTTTTAACAAACAAACTGCAAATACACATTTTCGAGCAAATAGAGCTCTCTCCACTGGAACCATGCTCGCCCTCACAGGCTTGAACCTTGCACTCCTAGGGAGACCTTTACCGATTCCAAGAAACAGTAGTCAGACAAATTTGGGGGAGGGCGAGCTTCCCCATCAGTGTTTATGACTAGCGTCCTGCGTCTGCACTCTGGTGATACCTCACCAATAAGTGTATTCATTGGTTCCGCCACAACAAGAGTTGTTTATTGTTAATAAGAGAAGATATTTTGGGATGCCACAGAAATCCATTCGCTAAATCCCCATTCAACCATATACAGATGTTTCTGATCCCATGGTCCTTGGTAGAAGGAGTTTTGGATAATGATCTACAGACTTATCCACCTAACAGCGTCAATATTGTTCAGAGATCCCATGAATCCTTTGTTAACAGCAGCGGTTTCAACCAACCCGACCAGGGTGGGTGGGGAAGAATTATGCATCACGAAAGCACCAGGCAGAGTTACAACATACAACGCAGGCCCTCTCAGTTTTCCTGAGGGAACACATGGGCTTGGAATTGTAGATTGACTGGAAGATGGCAGCCTTACCGCAGATAATTCCAATGCCCACAGAATCTTATCCTGGATTGTGGCAGGCCCTCTCTCATCACACTGAGGATCCAAATTGGTTCCAATTCATCTGAGAACATTAGGTGATTCTGTTTCAAGAAACTTGGTCAGTTGAACCTATTATGTTCCAATGGTACACAACTTTTACGATCCCAGCTGCCAAGTGGCAAAAAGAGAGGCCAGAGGGTGGCCTACAATTATGACAGGATGTCAATTTGGCATGGGAAATAACTGACCTAGGTACAAACTCGCTCGATTTACAAATGTTGGCCATCAAAACTAATGTTGGAGAAGAACTATTTCTTTGTAACCTGTACAATAGGCTGCATAGCCGTCAGGGAATGGCAACATTATACAATTTCCAACTTCTGGTAAAATCAACTAACTATTCCACACTGACAGGCAACCATATACTGGTGGCAAGTGACTTGAACCTGCAAATCAAGCCTCTGAAAGATACAATGGGCCTTTGGCATGATCAAGATCAGGCATGGGACATACCTGACCTTATTGCCGGTCCTCCCAATAGAACACACCCCCCACTGGAGGTGGAATAATTATGTATTTTACAAACTCTCAACTTGAGGACATGTAATGGGCACTTCCCTAAGAATCAGCCGGACAAATTAACATTTAATGGGGGCTGTGGGTCATCATTAATTGACTGTTTTATGATTTCATGCAGTAGATGGGAAAAGGTTCAGGATTTCGAGGTTCAAGCCAGATCGGAAAGCGATTGCCACCCTCTAGTCATCAATATTCCGCCATTAGGTGTGGCCAAAGGTATCAGTTTGTGTTCCCATGGGACAGCAACTAATCCTTTTAGCGGGCCATGCACGCAAATCAATAAAATGGGAAAGAATACTTGAGCAATAGGCTAAACCATCACTATATAGTGCAATTTTAGGAACTCGAGAGATTATTTGCAGTAGTAAGTTCACAGACCCTGAAATAGTGAAGGAGTTTGAGTTGCTTGGAGCAAACCTGGCTCTGTATGTTTCCCTGCCTATAGCTGTGGCAGCATAGAAAGCCCTGCTCACTATTGGTTGTTATGATGCTTCTTGTGCCAAGGCTAAAAAGAATTTAGGGAGATGTGAGAGATCAGATCTGGGGTGGACAAATGTGAGCTATACTCTCCTCGCTGGAAGTACAAACATCTAATTTCCTGGGAAAAGAGTGAATAAGTGGGCAATCATTGGTGTGCTCTTACAAAAGCACTAAACGATAGTGATCATATTTCATTCTGGATAGTGGTCACTGCAAAGGAACTGAATGGGGATCAATCACAATACTGCATGATACCAGCTGATCTCTGGCACTCCCACTTTTCTGTTTTATACGAAAGTGGGGAGGAACCGATGACACATTATGATAAGCTCCCTGTTGCAGTGAATTTGAAACCCTAGGTTTATTAATATCAATCAAAGATGTAGAATGGGCATTGAATGCACAGAGAAGTGGCCGTGCAGCAGGCCCAGATGTGATACCATTGGACCTCTAAGGATGAGATGACAATTTGGGCCCCAGCTTTAATGAAAATATTTGATACAGTTCTCAGATCAGGATCCATTCTCAATCTGCGGTTGAGAGCAGTGATTTTTCCAATCTACAAAAAAGGGGGGAAGGAGCCTTTGGGAAACTATCGACTGATCTCCCCCCTAAACTGTGCAGGAAAGACTTTTGGGAAGGTGATCCTCAACGAATTGCAGGAATGGGTCGTTAATAACAATGTGTTAAGTGACTTGCAAGTTGGTTTTCCTGTCAACAGTGGCACAATAGATCACTGCTTCATGCTGTTTATAGTGATCCAGAAATATATTGCACTTTGCAAAATGAACCTATATGCTATATTTCTCGATTTGAAAACCGTATTTCACACAGTTTACGACACACATTGTGGAAAATCTTGCGAGTCCTCAACATTCCTGCACAACTGTTGCCTTTTATAATGCTGCTTTATGGAGAGAACCAAGTGACTGTGCGCTAGGGTTTAGGTGGGGAGCAGACCAATGAGCTTGCACAATTCCTTTAACATATTTTGGCCAAAATGTAGACATCTGAACCTTGAATTAAATGCAGAAAAAACAAAATGCATGGTGTTTAGACCACAGTCTGCCGAATACTGCCCTCTGCTGATAAAAGTAAATGATGTTAGATTGCAGCGGGTCAAACAATTTGACTATTTGGGTGTCAGATTATAGTATTCTGGGCTATGGTCTCAACAAATCCTCAAAGCAGGGACAAACTTGGAGAAATACAGTGGGGCAATTCAATCGTTCCACATGAGGCACAGCAGTGGTGCAATATCCCTAGCTTTGGACCTGTACAAGAAGCAGGCTTTGCCTGCAGCTATCTATGGATGAGAACACTGGGGAAATGCTAATACTGGGAAATTGGCCATCATAGAACACACATTCTGAAAAAATGAGCTATTTTTCCAAGCGGTGCACCCTCTTCACTGGTTCAACTTCAACTTAATGTTGCCCCGATAGGCGGCCAGATTGAGTTCAACCCTGCTTCATACTGGGACCATCTGTGGAAAAAAGATGAATCAGTCATCTACCGTGAAGCTGGAAAGCATCTGTTACGGGGTGTATAGTATTAAATGGATTACACACCTGAAACACACACCTGGCGCCTTGGGAGTGTGTGACCCAAGAGAATATCCAAGAGTTTGCCCTGTTTTCAGGGCATTCTATCTGAAAGAGGTGATAAAAACAAAATTAAGGCAGAGGTTAGAAAGTAAAGCTGCAATGCTTAAGTTGGGCGCAGACTACTTTTCTTTGCAGTTACCAAGTGATGACCACACTTATCTTGATTTTATCACCCCCTATTTGAACGATGCCTATATGTCTGTGTGAAACTCGCCTATAGATTTGTGTGACACTCACAGACAGCTTTTTACCAGAATGTGGTTTGAAAATGCAGCTGAATCATGGCCCATCTGTAAATCTGCCACTGAAACAATAACTCATAATATTCTAGAGTGTCCGTATACACACGGTTTGAGACATCGCTATTTGAAGCCTATGCTAAAGGAAATGTGGATTTGGTGTGCAGATGGCGCAATAAAGTTCTTAAGACAATCCTCAGAACCCCATGTTATTTTTGCAACTGCCAGGTACACACACATCGTGTGGCTATACAGATCCAAGATCTTAAAGAACATATCTGAAGGAAGTTTATTGTACTGTGCCCTAAAACAATATGATCCCCGTGTGACTGGACAGCACCAGCATTGCATTGTAAGCACTGTTTGATTCTTCACTTCTGGATAATCTGGAACCTTACATGGACACGTTGGATTAACTTGATTTGAAAATTGATAGTGGTTGCATAAAGGTGGGGATGAATGCGGACGTGTTTCTTTTATTGTTTAGAGTAATCGCAGGGGCTTTGAGTTTTCTCTCCCTGATAGTAATCTTGTAATCAATTCTGGCTTTGTTTTATTAATTGGGTTTTCTTTTAATGCATTTTTTTAAATTTTATAACATTGTTCCATGTTCCATTTATTTAATTTACTTTGAGCTCACTGTCATTTTATGAATTGTATAATGAAATTTGTTTCAAGATGTTTTATATTTGTATTTATAACTTGAAGGTTTTTTATACTGAATAAAATAATTACTTAATGACCCCGCACTGGGTGGCGCATGACTGGCTTTTCTTGGGAGGAGCTTTTAACGTAAAAATTGGCCATAGTCCTGATCCTGACCTTTTCAATTGCAGCAAGGATGTCTCTCTTAACATCTGTCGATCCCAAATGATTGATCATCGTATGTGCTCAATGGGATTTAAAATATTTCTGAATCTTATTGGATGGGGTTTGAGGTCTATTAACAGTAGAAACCCCAACGACTGCCCTGGAAACTATACGCTTCAAGGCTATTATTTCTAAATGTACTACAGACTACTTTTGTATGTACATATCCAAATGGAATTCTTTACCTGATTTTCGAGTACTACAGGGATTGTATAGTGAGCATTTGAGCTTGTATCGATCCATTATGTCTCAGGTTTCCGATATGTTCCTCAAATAAGTTAGGGGCTGCGATGGCATAGCTAACATTAAAAGATCTTGGTTTGATGCCAGAAATCGCAGGGCCAAAAATATTTACTTCGTCCATCAGTATTAGAACCCCAAATGCAGATACTAAAAGACAATATAAACAAGTCATTGCTGATAAAAAGGCTTCTCTTGATGCTGAGGCATGCAAAGAATTATCATTAGCTGCTAGCTCCTATAATTCCAGAACCTGGTTAATCAAGGTGCATGATACACTGATAGTCTTAATTCAACTGTCACTAATGTCTCTGATGTGGCCTAGATGTCTTACTTTAGCAATCTTTATGAGTATCTCTGGAGTTAGTAAGAGCTGCCCTAACTTCTCAATTTGTTGCGCACAGCGCTGGGTCTAATGGCGTGCTAGTCAGTCTTTTTAAAAACATTACCACATTTTGGGAACCTGTTCTTTCTATTTTTTTTATGCAGTTTTGTTGAATAGTAATTTCCCAGATACCTGGAAAATCACAGCTATTTTTCTGATATACAAGAAGGGTCCTAGGGATCTTCCCATGTCATATAGGCCCATATCCCTTATCATCTCCCAATGTAAGATCTTTGGCTGGGATATCTTGGAAGAATTACAAGCATGAGTAGATAATAATCACATTTTATCAAAATGTAATTGGATTTCAGGGAAGGTCTCTGCACTAATGAACAATCTTTTAAGTGGTAGTTGGTTGTAGCGAACTCAATCTGCATAAGGAAGGAACAGATCTACTGCGCCTTCATGGACTTACAAACCACCTTTGATAGAGTCAATGGGGACCTGCTTTGGCAATGTCTAAGAGAGTATATTCCCCAGTTGACCTTCTTTACAGCCTGATTCCCATTCACCATGATCTCCATGCCTGTTTTAGAAGTGGAAGGAATGGGCATTGTATGGAATGGTTTCCAGCGGAACTGGCCATCAGACAGGGCTGTGTTATGGCACCAACCCTGTTCTCCCCATACATAAGATTAATGCAGAGGCTTGAAGACTTTAAAACCGATGTTTCCCACTTTGGAAACTTATCTGTGTCTATTCCTGCCTATGCAGACAACACTGTGATGATGGCCAGGATGCTCTGAGCCCTACAAAGGCTACACAGAGTTTATGAACGAATTGTAACTATAAATTAATGTGGCCAAATCAGCTGTGATGAACGGAGAGTCTACTGATTCTTACAGCTGGGACAGATCCCTTCCCTCTTTCTCTGCTAATGGCATCAAACTAAACCTTGTTAGTCCTTGATTTCTTATGCGAATCATTTCACTAAATGGATGAATTCCATGGATCAGCCCATTGATGGCGTCCATCGCTTTGCAAAACTATATAGATGCTCATGCATTCAAATAATGTTAAGAATATACCATGCAAAAGTCATTGCTACTGCCAAATATTGCATGGGCATTTGGGGATATGGCAATTTATCTTAACTACAAGTTCTCAAAAAAGTTTGCAAAACAATTGCTGTTCATGGCATTTATGGTTGCGAAATCCCAAAGTTCTACCCCGACAAATCATCACCTGGCTTGTAAAGACTGTAATAAATATTTTTGCCATACCCTGGTGCTCATGTCAGGAAGATGACACATATCATTAACTGTAGTTCCCTTTTTAGCAACCCATCAGAATGTGATTTGTGATTTGTGCAATACTGGTCCAGAAGACCTTTTACATATGTTATTTGTTGTTAAATGTATGAACAAGTCCACAAATGCATTTTAATTCCACTATCATGCAATTTTAACTTCTATCAATGCGGACCCGCAATGCTTTTTTTTTTCTTTCTTTTAATGAGCTGGTACTCCCCTGATCTCATGGACACTAATGACTTTTTGAGGTCAACACTAGCAATTAGGAAAACATATCTAAAGAATGCCTAAATAGTTGTTTTAAATGTGTACTGATGTTACACAGCTATTGTTAATCCTCTGTTTTACTCCTTGAAATGTATAATATGACCGTTACGATCTCCATTTTATATGATACTGTTGTTAACTTTACTGTAAATTTTGTTTTGTGGATTTTATGGTATGTTTGACTGAAATAAAACTTATGAAACCAAAGTCAGAAATAAATATGTATTCCGATTAATTAGATTTGTTATACCCAAAATACTACAGACAATTCTCAATGCTAACAGCGCCCTTTTTGAAAACCTGCTTGTTTAAAAAAAAGTCTTGTTGATTTCTAGCACACTACTGTTTGATAGATGGAAGCCACTCATAGGAATGCATAAGTCATACATCTGTTTCTTCTGAACTAACAAATAATGTTAAAATGTGATCAAATACACACATCGGTCTTCAAAAGGTGTCTCTGAACGGCACATGTACAAGAGTTCAGAGTCTTACCATCAAAGGCTACTTTGCATCTGCGATCAAAAGATAATCTTGTGGAATGGCTCTAAACTAATATTAAAAATGTAGGTTTCAGGTGGCATTTGACTGTTGAAGATAATACATGTCAAACATATACTTTAGAATGATATTCCAAGGTCTATTATGTTGTGCAAATTGGTAGCTTTGCTTGATTACTTACTCAAAATGTCCAGATACAGATCTTATCATTTTGTAAATTCAAACCCTTTTCTCTTCAGGTATTTGAATGCATTTGCTGTCACCAGATGCAGGCTTTTGAGGCAGATACCAATCTCTACTTTTTGTGTGTGAGCTCACACGAGTTATTGTTATATAACTTTCATTGCACCACACCTGCAGACAAAGGGCAATTCTCAAATACAGAGATGAAGACCTTGATTCTCTTCAATGGGATCTTGCAATTTACAAAGCATTCTGGAATGTCTTTCTAATGTAAGTAAAGATAAAAATGAGCCTGGCTGATTACAAATGCCCGTTTCTCTTCCATGGGAAGAATACCATGGTTTGGACCTCTCTAATGTCAGCAAAGTGCACAAAAGGTACGCATTTTTAACAGCACAGAGTTAACTCCTCTGCAATGACTTCTCAATTAGCTGGAAGAATGGTGTACATAGAAAGTGGTATTTGTATGTGTGTAGTTTATTACAGTCAGCAGCGTGTTGAGGGGGCGCAGGGTCATGTTGCGGGGATGCAGGGTGCTCTAGATCACTGTAGGCCTGCCATGCAAAGCTGTGGAGGAGAAGAAGGCTTAAGAAGTGTAAGCAGTGATCCTTGATGGTGCTTGGATGGAAAGCATGGAAGGTTGGTTTGGAATGCATGAGTTATCCCTCACCATGTGTTTCCTTAATGAAAAAGTGAATATCAAAGGAGGTGGCCCATGCCAGTGCTGCCTGTATTTTCCCCCGCTCTTTGATTTGGGCAGCCATCTATATGTGCCCCGTTTTCTAAGTTTGTTTTAAGAGATGCTCAGTGTTCTTTGGTAGATCCAAATGTTGCTTTTTGGTACACCGTTCATTGTACATCTTCTGTAACATGGAGGGTGGGCTGGAGGCCGGATTCCTGGCGAGGGGCTTTCCAAGGTCCCTGCTGTGCACTGAGACCACGTTTGCACTCAGTTTCTGAACTCTGTTGCTCTTCTTGCATCTTCTGCACCGGTACTCTATCATTAAATCGTGGGTTACTGTGGACCTTACCCTCTCACTCAATCAGTGACTTCAGTGCATCCTCTAAGACATGTTCGGGTATGAGCATCATCATTGGTATGGGTTGAAGAGGTGCTGAGGATAAGCAATGAAACATACTGCATGTTAATGTCATGGACACAATATTACAGTTTCAACATTATTAGGGAATAAGAAAAGAATCATTAGATTTCAAATGGTTTGGGTAGGGCTCATGTCGATTCCATTTTAGTCAATGTAGATTCAACATTCTTTAGATGTGGATAAAGATTGGAAGTGGGTTTGGTAGGAGGCGGGTTACACTGAAATGCATGGAGCTTGTTGGGACAGTGGGAATTAGCTCAAAGCAGATGTCATCTTTGACAATGTGAGTGACTTGTGAACTGTGGTCCTTAGTGAATACATCAAAATCAAATTTGATTCATATAAACCTGTGCACATGTCGTTTCATGTGTTTGAGCTATCATTATTTCAAAACATGCCCTGGGTAAACAGCACATGCATAAAGTAGTGTAATCCCATCTCTAGCGCTTCCAAACTCCATAGAATAAGTACTGTTGTTTTGCAGGGAGAGATGCAGGAGTGAGACCCGCTATACAGTAACCAGCTCTCTGCAATGAGTGCAACACAAGGCATTGGCATACTTTTACATGGGTAACAATAACATTAAAACGCGTAGGAGACAATTTAACAACAAGCTGTGCTGTGCCCAATACACGACTAATAATGTGCATGGAAAATAAAAGGAACATTCCATTAGTTGTGAGGGAGGTGACACCTGGCCCTTTTTACCAATGTTAGGACCGTCTCCAGCTCTTTCGCCTGTTCCCTACAAGCACTGTTCACATGTGAAGTGAACTGGGTAAAAGTACGAGTTTAGAATAATGGCATTCTAGGGACATGACGTGTTTCCCTAGACTACCGACGCCCTACCTGGATTTGCACATCGGGGTTTAAGTACCTAAATACTGTGCATCATTTTTTTTAAATATTTTTTTAATACTTGATTCAATTGAAATTCAAACAATTTTCACAAGTCTTATCCTAGTAGATAAAGAGGTCCATTTTTTTTATTACTTTAATTCCTTAGCTTTGCTTCCTTCTCTGCGTTAGTGTCCTACAGTATAGTGTTTATGCTCATCAAAATAACATTGAATGTTCATTCTAATGGAACCCTTATTTTAGGTCTTGTTAAATGGCTCAATTACTGTGGAAATGACCTCACATCACCTTCCAGCTCACATCATATACATGCCAATATCCACCGTTCAATTCTGGAGATGGGTGGTCGGCACTAAAAACGGTAGTAGTCCTGACTCCTCAATTATAAACGAAGGACTACACGTCCCAGACTACTAAGAGACATCTTGGCTAATCGTTTCCTAAATCATAATTTGGGCGCACTGACAAAACAACTGATTATGATTCACAAATAAATGAAAATAATAATTAATAATGGGAAGAAAACCTATTAATACGGTATCATTGGCGGATGGATTGAACCCGCAGCTCATGGGACTGCTTGCTTCTGTGGTGAACAGTCTAAACATTAGTCCATCAATAATTCATGACCTCATGTACATGAGCACGGGTATGTGGACAGAGCGTACATGTGCATGTATGATGACCTCTGTGTAGAAACAAGGAGGTACCTAGTAAGTAGTGTTGAGGCACCCTACATTGCTTTATGAGCCTGATCTGAGGTGTATTATGTGGTCAAAATAGTGATGTTGAGTTTTAATAAAACGTTTTGATGTGGGAAACGAGCAGTAGGTCTAAATGTGACTCTCAAGTACTGTCAAACTGAGGGGGGAAACAAGATTGTCACTGTTTAAGGGAAACAACTCTGTAACCTACACAGTGTGAGTACAAATGTTTCAATTTGTGGAGGGGATATATGACAATGGCATGCAACTATGAAAAGGGAAAGGTGGGGATGATTTAAATGTTAGTTATGCTGTTAACAGGTATTAAGGACTGATATATCTTTTCTGGTGTTCGATATAGCTTAGTCCGGGTCTATGTGATATTTTCGAGAATAAAATACTGAATCCCCAAATACCCATTTGTTTTGTTTCACCCCATTTCACTGCATATATATGTGGGGTGAGACCCCCTGATCCCCCCATAGCCCTCCACCTGTTGTATTAACTTTAACAAGCCCACCCCGCATATCTATGCAGTGAAATGGGGCATCCGAAATTCAGCATTTTGGGATTCTGCTTTATTTGCTGCAAAATGATAGGGTGATACCGCATAGACCGTGAGCCTGCAACCCTTGGCTCAGCAGATGTTTTGGCCTGCAACTCCCATCTGCCATGGACAGCCTAGTCAACGGTGAGGGGTCATGAATTTCGGAGTTCAAAACATCTGGAGACCCTCAGGTTGCAGGCCCCTGTGTCAGATCACTCAGCAAGGAGCAGCATGTATTGCATTGGGAGCATCCTCAAAATGAGTTGTACACATGTCGCTATGACATGAGGATTGTATTGAGGCCCGTCTATAGGCATCAGGATATGATGGAAGTGGGAACATGTCTTTGCGACATCCTCCTATTCATATCTGGGGGGTTGCGGTCAATCAATGGGTAATTATGCTATAATTGCATAACACTCAGAACTCATGGTCAATGTTCAACCCCTTCTGTCGCACAGTACATTGAAGTTCCCATGTCGGATAGTCTCCTTCAGGTTATGCATGTTAAGTCTTGGTCCATGGAAGCGTCCACCAACTGATGTGTCTCTTTATCTGCACTTAACATTCTGCTCGTACGCTCTAAAAGTATTCTGAGCATCCTCCCTTTTTTACAAACAGAGAAAACGACCCTTGGCCATTTTGTGGACAAAATGAGATAAATGATGCTGACGCATGTTCAGTTGATTTGCAAGGGGCTTTTGAGGGGTTCACTCTTCAGAGGTGCGTCAGTTGTGTCTGTAGAAGAGGCAGCTTTTGGCGCCGCGGGTGGCTATAGGGTGCCAGTGGGAGGCTAGGGGGCACACAGGGCACAAGGGAAGACAAGAGGGGCCGGCCGTCCTGCCCCTACTCCCTCCCTTGCTCCGCCACTGGGATGGTTCTGATTCATTGAAATGTGGATAGAAGGAGCTATGTTCTATCTGGCAAGATAATGTGCCCTAGGTTCCTCTTACAGGTTGACCATGGAAATAGAAAGGGCTGTTACTTTAAAAAGAGCTCTCATTTTGTTTTAAATCGCAGCTATCTTTCCAAAGAAATGGTCATAGCAGAATCAACTCTCTGATTTTAGCTAAAAAAAACCTCTAAGTATCTTACACGTGTGCCAAAAACCACGTAGGCTGCCGAAGCGAGTTGTACTCGGCATTTAATGCACTGAAGATGGCGTTAATGACCCTTGTTCGCTTTGGCTCTTAACCTGGTTTTGGGGCCTTTAATAGTTGTTACGGACTGCTATGATGGACGATAAGGCTTAATTCATGTCATGTGTGCCAACAGCCACTCTATCAAGGTCACCATTACTTTGAGACATGCAAGCTCCCATGAATTCAGAGACCTGGACATGTATTAACAGATACATACATGTTCTGCAAACATGGAAGCCTCCACATTCAAAATAAGGGTGTGCTGCATGCCAGTGTCAGGTGGTGAAAATGTTTCAGTAATTAAAGAATGGTCTATGGTGCTACTCAGAAGAAAAAACGGCATGGGTTGTGTGAGCCATGGCTTAAGTCTCCATTTGTGCCAATTTGGCTTTTTCATTGAAGAGTTGTTTAGATAGGCCTTCATTTAAACAACAATTTGTTGGCCAATTTTTTTTAAAACAGCCATATGAGGGAGGGAAGGAGGAAGGGAGGAAGAGAGGGAGGGAGGGAGGAAGGAAGGAAGGAAGGAAGGAAGGAAGGAAGGAAGGAAGGAAGGAAGGAAGGAAGGAAGGAAGGAAGGAAGGAAGGAAGGAAGGAAGGAAGGAAGGAAGGAAGGAAGGAAGGAAGGAAGGAAGGAAGGAAGGAAGGAAGGAAGGAAGGAAGGAAGGAAGGAAGGAAGGGAGGGAGGGAGGGAGGGAGGGAGGGAGGGAGGGAGGGAGGGAGGGAGGGAGGGAGGGAGGGAGGGAGGGAGGGAGGGAGGGAGGGCTGGCTCAAATAGGGGGTGGAAGGTCACAACCCCCCAAGTAAACCCTTTGGGAGCTCTCCTGGTTCCCTACACACTGCAATTCCATTTACATTAGCGATCAAGTGTCTTCGTAATACATTCATGCATTTGCAAAGATTCTTCGTGCTTGAATAGGATTCATATTTTTTTATGTATGGGATTTTTGAAGCGCCACCTAGCTGGGACCAATGGAGTGTTGTACGGTGGAAAGGGACTCACCCTATTCCTATGATCAATGAGGTGACTTTCAGGCAAGGTATTAACAAGTGATTGTATTATTCGAAACCCCAATGTGAGCAAAAATAGTTAAAAAAAAATTACAGTTAGGAATTCATGCCCCAAACCTGCACACTTTAGTCAGTCAGACAGTTCACGTGGGACAAAACGTCACAAAATGGACAGTTTATTTGCCCTCTGCGAAGTATGTCTGATTGTCTCAAGTGTAATGTAATAAAACCTTTAAGAATATAAATGACACTCTCAACATGTTGTTCTACTCCCACATACTAGTTCTCTCTTCGGAGTACACACAGTAATTAGTTTTTGAGAGATCATAGTTTTCACATAAAAACAATTAGTATATCAGCATCATTGATTACATTTCCCAATTGCTCAAGTCCACTATGTGTCACCCTTAGTCAGGGGACATCAAATAATCTGGTCGACCGGTTTCAATGATTTTTTCTTTCGTACATCATCTTCCTCAGGACCAATTGCTTCTTTTGTTAGGACCCAGTCTGTGCGCCCATCAGAAAAAAATATTGCAGCATATTCTGTGGGGCAAACAAAGAAAAGGTGAGAGTGACTTCTCCCATGTGTTAAGCTAAATGTAGAGCACTTAATATTTTTGCTGTGTGTAACACAATTGCTTTAGACGTTATTCAGTTAATGAGAGTCATATTACTGACATTGTTACCAGGCTGCTCCCCTCCCCACCCACATGTGGTATTTGACATTCATTTGGCATTATTTATAGTACAGATGGTCGTACCTGGTTTTCCAGTTGTAGGTGCAATAGTGATGCACACCTAACGGTAAGGTTATGGGCAGTTCTATTAGCCTGATCAATGCATCTGCATCTATGCTTTATCTGTAACAACAAATGGTTATGTGTTTTACTCCCCATTGGTATGTTATGCACTTCTTACTATTCGTGTTGCAAAAAACTGCCCAAGACTGTAAGCATTTTGTCATGATTACCTGGCTGAAGTCTGGTTACCACGCTTCAGAGTTGGTTGAGTCAATGTTATGAATCCCGTGTTTTACTGTGATTGAATCTGTGATTGAATCTGGGATGGTCTTGTGAAAGAAGGGAGCCCACTTTATTACAGCTACCCAGTTTTGCATGCTACCTGCTCTTATGTTTACAGAGTATGCAGTGCTCAAAATGAGCTATTCTTATGCAGAAACTGGTCTATGGCTCATACATCTTAAATTGTATACATAGCCAGGTGTCACTAATAGTGTCCTGAAAATAAGTTGCTATTATAGCGAAACTGATCTAAAGATCATCCGTCTTAGGTCGTATACAGTTTCCTAAATACAGTGCCGGCGACTGTATCATGATGTCTCCTTCAACTTACTTAATTCATCACCAGCGGTCCGCTCAGCGTCTCGCGCTGGCTTTGTGTTGTCCTTGCGGCGTTCTTTTTACACTAGTGAGCGCGAGGTCTGTGTGTGTGTTATATTTTCAACACGGCATCCTAACGGCCATGTTGCAGTGGGTGCTATGTCTAGTGGTCTGGCGGCCATATTGGGATGGGTTTGATTGTCCTCTGTTTTCCGCCATATTTTGATGGGCAAAACGGTGAAGACTACCTGAAAGTAGCCAAACCAATGTGTTTAACGCAAAAAATGAGTTAGGTAATGTCAGCCTCTATTGTATCCATCTTCTTTCAGTCACATGCTGTTCCGTGATCTTTAATCAATGATGCTGATATTCTAATTGTTTTTATGTGAAAACTATGATCTCTCAAAAACGAATTACTGTGTGTACTCCGAAGAGAGAACTAGTATGTGGGAGTAGAACAACATGTTGAGAGTGTTATTTATATTCTTAAAGGTTTTATTACATTACACTTGAGACAATCAGACATACTTCGCAGAGGGCAAATAAACTGTCCATTTTGTGACGTTTAGTCCCACGTGAACTGTCTGACTGACTAAAGTGTGCAGGTTTTGGGCATGAATTCCTAACTGCAATTTTTAAAACTATTTTTGCTCACATTGGGGCTTCGAATAATACAATCACTTGTTAATACCTTGTCTGAAAGTCACCTCATTGATCATAGGAATAGGGTGAGCCCCTCTTCATCTATCCCTTTTGGATAGTCGGTGCTACAGTGCTCTCTAGGGCCAGCAGCACCATGAAGGGAATGGGTTTTTTTTTCCGGTTAAGGAGAGCGTTAGGGCTACACACTGATGGCTTATTAATTGACTAGCTTGAGAGAAGCTTTTTTCCGATTTCTGTTTTGTGTGTTAATATATAGTGTGATAACAGAAAGGACAACTTACCCTAGATTTGAGGTACCCTCCCATAGTTGTCCTTGTAGTTTTTATAGTCTTGTACTGTGGGACATATACAGGGGGTTCCAAACAGGTTGTAGGGAATCATAGGAGCACATTTCGGTAGTGGGGGAAATCTATAGAGTATTTGTGAATGCAAAGACGTATCACTCCATGACATCATGCACTGTGCTGTACGTGGGGCAGGAGTTAGGGTGCACTAGTGTACCAGAGTACTGACATATGCAAGGCACAGTGCATGGGTATTAATATTAATGAGCCTATAGTTTCCAGCTGAATTTAGCAGCATATTCCTTGCCCTTGTTGCCTCACATTGCACCCAGGGCAACATGGGCCCTTTCTGCCGCCCCTGTTATTTTTTGCCACCTGCAGTCCTGCATCCCAAACCTGAGGCACAACCAGGAACAGCTGGGTGGAGGGGGTTACTCAGAGATGGGTGACCCCACTTCTGAGCAGGGCTCTCCAAACTGATACTGGAGGAGAGACGCCAAACAATGTGTAACCCTGGCCTCATGGCCAATGTACGTCTGTCTGCGGGGTCTCACATCCCGGGGACAAGAAGGGACTTAAAATGGTCAACATCCAAAGCACCACTGGGTTTGTGCGCACTCCCTGGATCATTAGGAGCAAACCCAAATGGCTGTAGTGTCCTACCACCAGCCCTTCTACTTAAAATGGCAGTCCCATGAAGTTGAATTCTGGTTGTGCTTCATTGATACCAGCAGGGTGTACCCCAAATGCCAATACAGGAGGATCAGGTACCCTGGCCCCCGCCATAGGAACATTATATTCTGAGGTCCTCTGGATGACTGGGGTAATGGATTCATGCATTCTGTAAAGCACGTTGTTGCTTCTCGAAGCTAGGTTCACACTCAATAAATACTGTATTAATAATAATAATAATAATAATAATTATAAAACAGGGAATTAGTATAGTGGCTTTGAGTGTAAGGAGTGCATGTGTGCAGTCCACAGTACTAACCATGTTTGGGATCCTGGCAAAATCATAGGATCAGGCTTTCATGCCATGCAGTACAGAAGGGTCTAGGGGGAATATGATGTGGTGTATGCTTCACATAATAGCGGGTAGAACCTGTGAGAGGATTCGGGGGAAAAAGAGGTTGTTTGATGTCAAGTGGAAGAGTCACAGTTCCTGGAATGTGCAGTACGGTGAGCAGTTTCAACAGGGGGTCCTGTTGCAATTATTTTCATGTTTCACTCAATGGGTTCCTGGGAATCAGCCAGAATTGATAGTATAATGGTCGTTTCCTGGTAGTAGGTGGTCAGGAATGTCCATTGGTGAGAACCAGGAATTTCAAATGCTTGGAATGTCCTTGAATGTAATCTCCTTCTCCCGTCCTGGACCTGCTGCTGGGCTAGATGATGGGTGTCTGTTGTGGAGCTACTGGGCTGGCAGATGGCCTGCCTGCGAGGGGACTGCTGGGCAAGCTGATAGGCTGTCTGGTGGGGGTGGGGCTTTTTGACTGGCTAATGGGCTGTCTGGTGGGGGTTGGACTTCTGGACTGTCAGATGGGCTGCCTTGTAGCGGAAGGCATCAGGGCAGGCTGATGGGCGGTCTTCTGGGGACTGCTGCTGCTTCCCATGCTCAGCTGCTATGAGTAACAATAATCGTCACAGGGCAAAGCATTTGTGTGCTGCTTCATCCATGGTGCTGATTTTACAGAATGTGGCTGGTTTGATCCTTTTATGTGATCCTGCCCCCAATGGTGGCTGTTTCTAGCTGTTGGTCATCTAATGGGCTATTCTAAGTTGTTTTCATCATTATAGTGCTGCTCTGTTGCTCTCCTCCCCAGATTTAAATCAACCATGAGTAGGTGATAACTTTAGTTGTTGTTTCAGGCATTAAACAGGGTTTCCATGTGAATAATAGTAGTAGTATCAAATTGATATGCCTCACCCCAAATGTTTTGATTGCAATTTTATTGAACCCCAATAATTTGTATATAAACTTTATAGGAAGTGGAAAATATCAAACAATTTTGATTTCTTTTTGATATAAACATGTATATAAAAATATAAAGAATATTTTTGATATATATTTATGCAAAAATCAATATAAAAAAGCCTATTTTTGTATATAAACATTTATATAAAATTATATTAAAAATCATACTTTTCTGTAGAAATGTACATAAACATAATATTACAATTCATGTTTTTTTATATAGAAATGAATATAAAACAAAATGTAATATAAAATATTCATTTACTTTTTTTTATATAAACTTCCCCAAAAATGTTGATATAAAAAATCTTTGATATCCATTTTGATCTAAATAATATATACCAATCTTATATGAGCTGGCTCTGATACAGAGTTATAATTGTTTTTTTGTGTTTTTCCCAGATCCTGTACATAAGTCAAACTATTATTTCTAAGGGGTCTACTGCATCTCGTGAGTGGCATACATGTGTCCTTCTGTGACCCACCAAAGAGATGTGAATCAACACTTCAAGGGGGTTTTATATCTACGACCTGGGAAATCTTAGGAATGTGCTGACACACAGAGCGGCATTCTATACTCATCAGCAGAAAGCACTGATGGGTTTTATATTTAGCTCATGGCATTTGTGCCAGCTGTAAACAAAACAACCAATGTAATACTTGTTTACCAACTAAAACCAAGTGTAGTTAGCAAGGCTATTTTTAGCTTATGACTGAAGGCCACCATAGGAAGCAGCTGCAAGCTGAACTTAATTTTAAACGTTGCTATAAGGATAAAGGAAGCTAACGCTTTATAAGTTACGGTGGCACTCGCTAATTGTTGCTGAGTATGCAGGACATAGAATGCTGAGATTCTGTTGACATGAAAAATGGCATTGGCCCGAAGTAGCATCTGCAGGGGTGAGGTTATCTTTAGATGTTGCTATAACACATAGGAAGCAGTATGCATGAAATAGAATGCTACATTTTGTTGATAAGTAACCCATTTCTGCAAACTAAACAGAAATACATAGATCTGTGCATTGTTGATAATTAAACAACATTGAGCTTTCACCCCTTAAAAGGGGTCTCTGACTCCAGCATGGGGTACTGTCAACCACAGTTTCAGAGCCCTGGATTGATTCACCCCTGCACACACTGGCTAATTGACCGGGGGCACTTGATTCCAAATCTGTGGGGTACCATTCTTCTCAGCTGGGTTTGATCAAAAGCCTGTGGACAGTGGGAGATCCCCTGTAAAGCCTTTTAATTGGAAATTTTATTTCAACAACAGCAAAAAGGCGAGTCTGGGGGTATGTCAATACTTTAATATATTGCCTTTGTATTTTTCTAACCTTTCTGAGACGGGCTATGCATTTTTAACTAAACAGCTGTGTGGTTTTATTGACGTGTTTGAAAAATCATAGTTACTTAGAATGCTCTATGGTTATACATATTGTCTAAGATAGTGCATAGATGTTAGTAGCGCTGACTTCTACACTCACACAATCAGACACACACACAATCAATCAATCAGAAACTCACACAATCAGACACTCACTCACACAATCAATCAGACACTTTAATATTAAAGCTTGGACCCCATTGCCCATTTATTTAAACATTAATTTAACCGTGACTTCACTTTTGGGGCACTTGTCTTTTTGTGATATTTGCACACACACAATGTGGTGTTTACCTTCCCAGCGCCGATAAAGTTGATGAAGTATTTCAATTGTGTGCAATGTTACGCTAGTATTTGCTGATTTGAGTTTTCACCAAAGATCATACATTTTCCACAAACAGTATAGGCGAGATTTATTGGGACAAAGTACTAGAGTGGGTGAAATGCTTGACGATGTTTCTCGGTCGAGCACTGGTCCCATCTTTATATAGATTTTATATAAAATGTATATTCACTTATAGCAAAACTAATATAAATTAGAAAACACTTCCCATAAAAACATACATTTGATATTAATTCACAATCAATCATTTGTTACATAATTTTTATATCAAATTTATATTAGGTTTATATCAAAGTACATAAAAAGGGCGCAGGACCAAGACCAGAAACAGCGGGCATGTCCACCTATCAAAATTTAGCATGAAACAAAAGGGGGCTCCTTCTACTACTAATAATTATTCATTTAGGTGGATTTTTCGACCGGATTGTCCATGTGAAAAATCCACTTTTAAGAGGCAGTAAAATGACACATGATGTCTGCACTGTTACAATGCCTGTGGTTGCGATGCCTGTGATCAGGCATATTTATTGCACAGTGGAATCTAGGAGAAATATCCAACTATATTGCTGCTGTGTAAAAAGAATGGTCAGAGCTATAAAACAGGTCGACATTGGCTTTCTAACTTTTTTCCCCACAACCTAAGCCTCCAATAAAATAAGGCCATTCCTGTACTTGATACATTTCAAGCAGATGTAAACAAAACTACAATCACAATACATATCCTTGTGACACACAGCCAGATTTACAATTGGACATCCAAAGCCATTCTAACGCAAAACCTTTCTTCAGAATATTCTCCGGTATTTTAGAGGCTTCATGGAATTCTCTACAACATTTCATAGAATGGCTTTGGATAGTTTGGTAGGTGAAAGTGCTAACTACTCAGGACATCACCCACCTCAAGCTTCGTGGGGATCGTGGGCTGAATGGCATCTCATTTTTGGATACTGAAAACACCAGTGTCAATGTATTTTTTTAATCTTTTCTACCCTAACCTTCGACTGACCATTATTCCTTACTTAAATGAGCAATCTGAACTTTCATCTGCACTCACTAAAATCTATGAGGCCATTTTTTCCACTCCTAATTTTTGTCCACTCTCGTATTGAACCAGAATGTCTGTTCTGATCAGCCTGCCACATTCCAAAATCTCTCTTCAGAGGAATGTTCAGTTTGCTTGATCTGCATGTATTCTAAACATGTCCAGTGACTTCTGGTAGCCCCAAGACATAGTTTAAATTAGTCTTTTTGATGTTGCTGGTGCTATGGCCTTCGGCTCCCCTTCTGAATGGGCCAACTCTTGGTGATGCTGTGGCATTCGGGTCATCTTCTGAATTGACCACCCATTGGGGATGGTATGGCCTTTGGCTCATCTTCTGAATTTCCCACCCCTTGGTGATGCTGTGGCCTTTGGCTCCTCTTCTGAAATGCATGCCTCTTGGTGATGCTGTGGCCTTTGGCTCATCTTCTGAATTGCCCAACTCTTGGTGCTGCTGTAGCCTTTGGCTCATCTTCTGAATAACCCACCTTTTGGTGCTGCTGTAGCCTTTGGCTCATCTTCTCAATTGTCCACCTCTTGGTGCTGCTGTAAGGACCCCTTGATAGCGGTGCCTATTTTTGTATCCTCAGCAACCATGAAAATTGCATTTTCTAATGCAGCTGCTTCAAGTTGGACCATCCTACCCAACTTCAAGCAGACATGTTTAAGTTTGAGGCCCTGCTGCAAACATTTAATAATCTGACTCCATTGTCTGGTTTTCTGAATCTTTCTAGTGCCTTCCCAGTCTGCATTCCTTGCTGTGAACCCCTGAAAGCCCACGCTATTCTTGTGTTCTGGTATTGTTTATCTTACACTAGTACTGACCTTGTATTTTTTGGACTGTTTGTTTTTATGTGTCTTGCAATGCAATGGATGTTTTATTGCATAGCGCTCCAATTCACCTATGCAGTGTGTACACCAAATAATACTTGAAATAACTAAATAAGACATGCTTAGAACGAAGAATGTTCACACTGATTTCAACATAGCCTTGTACAGGGTCCGTCTGGGGAATACAATTGTCTCGGTCACCAATGAAAAAGTGGCCCAGAGTTGCAAATGGCAATTAATTCCTTTTGTGACAGACTGGTCGTATAGTACCCAAGGGGGAGTTTCTGGTGACATGGGATGCAAATTGTGCAATGTAAAGAATATTTATTCAGCAACACAGGTCAAAACTACTAGCCATAGTGAAGTAGCTCATGAAACTGACCCACATTGGCCAAAAGAGTGCACCACTTTGACCAAAAAACTGGCCCATATTAGCATTTTGCATTTTTGGTTGAGGCATTGCCCTGTTGCCCTATAGGCCAGTCCGAGCCTGGCCTTGTGCTTTTGTTTGGAATCGTTAAGGTTAAATAGTAGGTATTTCTGGTTTAAAGTCTACCTTCCTGCAATTCTGCCTGTGCTATGAGTCTGCAGCACTGACGAAGAGCTGCAAGAGGAGGGTATGAGTCATCATAGGTTACGATTCTTTTTAACAGCATCATCTTTGGGGAAAAAAGAGAAGTTCCACAAAAACCTAGTCACAGACCTGGGAGCACTACTGTTGCCTAAGTTTATAGACAGATGAAGAAATGTTACTAATGAACTTATACGCGTAGTGTAAATGCCCATAGGCAAGGCTAAAAACTCACTGTGACAGCGTCCATGTTGGCAGCACACAACACATCTTGAACGAGTCCCCCCTCAGTGTTTCTCTGGGTTTTACTACAAGCGTTTACTCGGCACCCCACATTCTTCTCGCTCACACTGTTTTCTTTGTTTACGCCCTTGCGTTAAACGAGTTTTGGTGTCAGTGTCACATTCTTACCCGTGGTGTGCTGTAGTCCCAGTGTGTAATTTGCTCGGATTGTTGCACACGTTTTTCCTTAAATGACTTGCGTGTTACCGAGAGAGGTAACCTTGCCCGGATCCCCCTGAGAACCACACTAACACGATGCACAGATTGAAAACAAGATTTATTCATTTATAAACATATATGAAAAAGCTTAGAACATTATTCATGAATCAAAGGCAGGCTTCTTCTATAACTGTCAAAGTGGAGAGAAACATACAGGTCATTACAAAATAAAGAGGACGTCAACGTTGCTCTTTAGCGCTCATGTTCCCTTGCATTCCCCTCAGCCCCCTTACATTCTCTGCTCCATCTCATCCCACCCACCCTCTCCCGCTCTCTCCCTCTGTCTCTCCTTTCCCTCTCTCTCTCACCTTTCTTTTACAAATGTTGAACTATATTGCCAGACAAGCAGCTGCTGCCAACGTGTAGTAAGTGCAATCTTTGAGGTATTTCTGGTTACATTTTAATGATAGAGGTGCCTTTGGTGGTGCAGTCCAATATGTTGAAAAGGGGGGCGAATTTGGCAGCCTTTATATGTTTCACAATCCCCCCAAGTACAGTGGCGCTAGGTAGACTCGTCCAAAACCATTCTACGGAATGCTCCAGACAATTCATGCAGAATGCTCTGATGAAGGATTTTCAGGAAGAATGGATGGGAATACACAATTCTAATTTTATCCTGTCTTATATGTTTCACAAGGATGATCATGTTGGTTCTAGCTTAGTCTGCATCAACTACAATAACAGCCTTATTTCGATGAAGACTGAAGCCACTGAAGGCAGAGGAGAGCTCTATCACCTAAATATCCCCAGGAAACAGTGACGGTCAATGATGTTGGACCATGGCCTCTTTGCAAGTTGCACTGGGACTAGGCTCCTGTTCACTGGAGGTGAAGGAACCCCTCTAGGTGCCAGCCAAGCTTCCTGGAATGGGAGTGCAGAAGGACTCCTTTTGTTCTGGAGCCCCTAGATTGCGCCTGTGACGAATCAACTTCCTGGGCACCAGTGGTCCAGGGATGAATATCAGTTTCTAAACCATCAATCAGCCCAACACATCTTGTACACCATAAGGGATACGAACAGATTGGGAACACAAGCAAATTATAAACCTCCTTCTATAATTTTGGTAATGTGTATGGAGCGGCAGGCTTATCGCCGAAAGGTTGTTGATCGTTGGTTAGTTGCAACACAGTGAAAATACAATTATTACCCAATAATTAAAGGGACTGTCCAGTCAAGGTTGTATAAAAATATCGCCTTTTTTATTATCACAACAGACAGTTCTAGCACACTATGAAATACAACCCACCCTGTAAAGGAATGCAGAGGAACAACAGTTTGAAAGAAGGAAAAGGGATGCACTCTAGATACTGATAGCATGGTGGTCAGAATAGTAATCAACCGCAGTCGTTTGAGGATACTTTTCTTTAACACAAAGGGAGCAATGGGTCATGAACGTCACTAGGGCCCTTTGATTAAGGCTCTATATAAATTAAAATAAATACAAATAAATACAAAATGGGGCACAGAACCACAATGTACCTGGTGCTTGTAGGAGATCTTGGTGCTCGACAGGGTTGAGTCGGTTTCAGGGTGCTTTGCAGCTTCTACGACAGAGTTCAAGACGGGAGACAGCTGTGGGTATCAGGCGGCAGGCACTTCGTTGAGTTAAGCTAGATAGACGGTTAAAGGCTGGCCTACACAGCAGCTTGGGTATTCTTCTCTCAGTGCTTGCTGCTTGGCGGTTCTGAAGCACTGGTCGAGGAGTCTCAGATGGCTTTAGCGACTGTGGCGTAACAACAGTCAATAGTCTGGTCAATTGCAGCTTGAGGGGCTTGACTGGCTTGAAAATGTCCTTTAAGGCAGACGTCAGTAGATGCTTGTCGATGCTCTCCTCCTTACTGGGCTGATGTCATCCTTTAAGGTGGATGGCTGAAAGCTGAGGAGAGTGTTGCAGGCAGCTACCTTGTCCTTGGTTTGGTTCAGAGACTCTCTGACACTTCCCACCCAGGAGGCCTGCGGCAGAGTCCAGCAGGGCATGCTGTGTGCTGGCTGGGTACCGATTCTGGAGCTGTGGAGGGTCCTCTGGATTCAGTATCTCCCTCTGTTCCCTAGGAGATGTTCAGGAGAGTGAGCTTCTTGGAGGTCATGCCCTTCCTTCACTGGTGAAAGATGTCAGGCAGACTGTACCTTCAGTCAGGGTCCAATGCTGAGTTCTTCCTTCTGCTTCTGGTGAAGCCTTCAGATGATCTGCCCAAAAGAGGGGCTTGGCCCTCTTTTAAAGCCAAATGGACCATAGGGAGTGGTGTAGGCTAATCTTACATTAATGGACCAATCCTGGGTCCCCACCAATAATCTCCTGTATGCATGAAGTCACAACCAGAGTTCTTTGCCACAGAAAAGTTAAAGGGGTGAAACATGGAATATTAAGTCCCACCCATATTCCTGTCTTTTGTGGATCAAAGGGTCTCTGTGCTCAATGGAGCTCTCTGTGGTTCCTGATTAAAGCAGCAGGTCTCCCTTGAAGCTGGAGCGAGACCAGGCTAGCTGGTGCCATCAATCCACATACTCGTACCTTCTCAATAGGGTCCCCCTGCGGGGATGACTACAGTAATACATGCAGTGCCAGACAGGACATTTCACTATCAATCTATACTAAGGGCAGGAGCTGGCTTCAGGTTGACACAATGCATGTGAAAGGTTGTGGGGGTTTCATGCCTCCTTTGCTAACCTCTGCAACAAGGCCCGATGTGGGCCTGTTTGAGGTACACTCTATCAGTATTTTAGTTATGTTAATCAGTACCACCAGCTGCTGGGCCCAGCAAAAGGACAGGGTGGATCCATGGAGCCTTTGTTAGTTAATTAGGCTGGCCATGGCAGGGGGAAGGTTTGGCCCACCCCCTTCTGAGATGACAAGGTGTACTCATGACTGTCATCTCCCAACTAAATGTGACAGATGGGACTGAACCTGTAGGCTGTGCCCACTCAGAATACACAGGTCTATGTGTATATTGTATGATGAGCATAGAAAAATGTGTGTGGATTGGCCCCACATATATTTCAGAGGTTGATCTACCATGACTCAATTTATTTTAAAATTTCAACAATCTCAGGCAAGTGCATCCCCAACATGCAGTTGGTTTACTTCCTCACAGCGCCCATTAAGCACAGAACTACATAAGTGACCCCTGTCTCTTCTTGCATTGATGTGAGCCAAGCCCCTTCACAGCTGAAGAAATCTCTCTTTCTCTGCAGTTGAGGCCCCTGAGTCTTCACATGCCACCAACCTTCATATTGCCTACCAGCTCCAGCATCTTGTCTCGGGAGGATAGCTCAAGGGGCAACAAGCTCTCCTTGGAAGCAAGAAGACACGGAGCAACACAGATTCAATCCCCGGGTCCGCGCTTAGAAACCTCTGGGTATTAAGAGCATTGTAAATAACCTATCATATCCCATGTCATATCATATCTTTGACGCACAAATGGTGACGGGTTCTGAAAAGCACTGCATCATTGGACCGGATGCCGCCACTCCTTGACCCGATACCAGCCTGGTACCGAAAGCATCAATACTTCCAGTATGATGATAAAAAGCTCCAAAGACAAAAATATAAGGAACTTTGTAGGAGCACTATCCACCTCCTCCACCTTTTGGACTCTAGTAACGTTTAAGCCCCCCGTCTCTATCTTGTTTTTAAATACATATCCTTTGAACACAGACGTGACAATTTTGGGCCGGAACTCCCCTGCTCCAAGTGACTATATCTCAAGTAATCAGGAAGACAGTTAGGACCTATCAACAGTCACACCAACATTCACAGAGAGTCATACATATCTCGTACAGCATAATATCAATTAATTCAGAAAATATATATTTCTAGGCTTAAAAAATAACAGAACCATCCGTTGTCACAAAAAATATCTATAATAAAACACTATATAAAAAACATACACAAATGTTCAAGACGAAAAACCTAGATAAGGTAGGGTAGTGTATCTACAATAAACACCCTTAATCAATGGCAACTTTAGAAGCCTTGGCCATCTTAGTGTTATCAAACCCTAGAACTGGGTTATAAACTGTATCCTGGTAGAAACCTTTACCAAGACAAAAAACTCAACATGTTTCAGTTCTCTTCTATGATTCTAGGAGCATTCATCAGGAGGATTTCACAAATCAGTTGTTATTACAATAAAACAAAACATCAATTGGGAACAGTTTCAATCCTACTCTACAATAGGAACGCTTCCATTTGTGTGATGTGGCTGCTGATAGAGAAAACAAAGAAGAAAAGATGAGCTATCAATGCTCAGATTCTTATAAAATCTACAATTGTTTTAAAGCTAGACAAGGAATATGAATTACCTGGTCTAGTATGTGGGGAGTCCTAATAAGATGATATCCTGATCAATTGCAGGAACTTGCATCTATGGTCAAGGGAACCAAAAAGGGGTTGCAGCTCGACCTGTAAATCATATTTACAGAACTTAAAATCCTGCTTGCTGAGATCAGCCAACTCCCAGGTGCACCACTGGAGAACTCCAAATGTAAATAAAATAAAATACATACCAACTCTGGGTACTTCTGAGTTGGGAACATGCAGACTGTCCTTCACACTCTGATTTACTCTGCGATTTTTGAAAGTAGAAAAAGTATTTAAATGTTCACTCCATTTCTAGTCACTGTCTAATGAAACCAAAAGACAAGAGACCCAAATCAATCCGGAGACTCCAACCATTTGTGATGAAATAAGGAGACGTAAACGTAAGACAGCTCACCTCAATCCTATCTAGTATGTCAACAAAGGGTGTCCAAATCCACCATGACTAGGACCTGTTATCAAACCGCAAACTGTGTGGGATCTACAGTCTCCCCCTGCTCCATCAGTTGGAAACCAGCATCAAGACGTCTGCAACATATTAAAGCAAAACCGAACTTGGTCA
Source organism: Ambystoma mexicanum (assembly GCF_040938575.1). Lineage (NCBI taxonomy): Eukaryota > Metazoa > Chordata > Amphibia > Caudata > Ambystomatidae > Ambystoma > Ambystoma mexicanum. Next base: position 463,487,891 of record NC_090932.1, on the reverse strand, counting down.
CCAAAAAGGGGAGCAACCATCGTCAAAACTATCAGACTCAATGTATTACAAAAGCTAGTGATACTTGGCTACTTGATAGGCCTCTAACCCAAGGTAGACAGGGGTCATTGGCCCCTCTTGACAGGGTCAGACAAATGACCCATCATATCACATGTCAAAATAGACATGTGATATGATGGGTAAGATTAGCTGCATTCTAATTTGGTAGGGTATAGAGAAAAGTGGTAAACTCAATAAGATTAGACTAAACTGAGAAAACACTATTGAAAGAGGCACTATCACTACCAACCGCCCCTGTCCTCACCTCCATAGCCTCTACAACCTGAGAATCAAGGTTTCTACTCTTTCCAAAATTTCCTACTACACCTACCTACACTATTCCTTGTCTATCACATGGGACCTGAGCACCTACAACGGCTTGGCCCACTAATCTTAACCTCTTATACCTTAAGTCTTGGAAAGCGTATCTCCTCCATTGGTTTCTCCTGTTAGGTGTTCACAGATGACACCCAGATCATCTTCTTCTTTTCATCATTTGACCCTCAGATATGCGCGAGTAGTCCCACCAGTCCTAAAGGCGCACAAGCTTGGGGTTCTCTTTGACAGTGAACACAAGCACCACTTACGTATTACCTCCACAGCCATAACTGGGAGATTGCAACTAATGAACATTGGGAAGCTCATCCTCGCCTCACCTACCGTGCCAACAAAACTCATCTGTACTCTAGTACTCTGCAGACTTTTTACTGTTGAAACCGCAAACATTCTCGGTTTTGAAACTCACTCAAACTCTTCCATTCCTCTCCACCAGATTATTTCACACTGACTCACCCTCTATGAATATCAACCCATTCTTCACATTTTTCTTGTTCATCATAAAATCTGGGGGCTTGCATTCCCTCATGGAACTATCTCCATTTCTGTTTCCCAATTTGCAGAATGCGTTCAAATGTTGTATTTAACCTCCCTATCCCCAACCACCCTGCACTTCCTCCTTCTTCTGCTCCTTCACACTCCTTACTCCCTACCACTGAAATACCAACCTGAAATCCAGAACATCACCCTAATTCCAACATTTATCAGACAATGTGACTTTATTTGCGTGTGGTGGTGGTCTGGAAGGAGGGGTATGTTTTCTTAGGTAGACTGTGGCAGACTCTTGATCCCGCACAAACCATCTGGTATGAACAAGTGGCCAGTATGGCCTGGGAAAAACCCACTGAAGAATGCAGAATTGGTGCTGAACTGCAGACTAGCACAGGAGCAGGACTGCAGCGTCGCATAACCCAAAGTATAGAGAAGAAAGGAGAAAACTAGGAGAGGAGGAAGGGCGCAAGAAATCCAGGAATCAAGCAAGGTTGGAAACAGGGAACGAACGAGACTCACAGGGTCTTCCCCAGCAAACTCCTGAGCGTTGTGACACAGGGAAGGTTGAGACGCATCAGGTTATGAAGCTATTGCAGAGATCTGGAGGCCATGTCCTGATGTTGCATGTGTGCGCGAGGGAGCCATCTTGGATTTGGCACATAGCATGCATTAACCGACATCTTGAATGGGCACTGCGGTGAACGGAACTGTATTGGAGACATCCTAAATGTCATCGAGAATACTCTTCGCTACAGGTAAGAAGGCAGCATGAGAGCATTCAAATATGTCCTCAAATGATGTGACCTGCACTAATTCTTCTTACCTTCACTCTCCCTTCATCCACAGTCCTCTCCCATCTGCACAAAATGCTTTGAACTGATTAAATAGACAGTCATGTATTTATTGTATATTTTGCTTATACGTTTGTCTGTACTGTGCACATTATAGGTCCCATATCACCCCCTTCACTAACTGGACCACAATCTATGACAGATACCATTTTGTGAAGCAGACTATCATGGGATTGCTATGACCTCTCTTGTGACCCCTATTTGAGAGCACAACGGTGTATTGGAATAGCACAACATTGTATTGAGTTTGAGTAGTGTCAACCGTTTATTTAAAGTAACATTAAGCCGATGATGGGAAGCCTTATTCAGCAAAACGATGCCCATTCCAATCTAAAATTTGAAGAGCGAACACCTTTAATTTCGGTGCACTTGACACATCATGACAAAGAAAGTGAAAAACACTTGTTTCCACCATTACCCTTATTTAATCATTTTAGTTTCGTTTTAGGTAACAGGCTTTCGGAATATTGTGTCCCTTCCTCAGGGACAAATCCACAAAACAAAAAAAATCAATATAATTGTTCTTAGCTCCCTGGGGAGTGGCACGATACAATCAGGAGTCTTGGAACGTAGACTGATAATTAGGCAAAAACATCTGATCTGGTGGGCCGAATCGGGTGGTAACAGCCAGGGTCCCAAGTTGCATGCCTGGGGTGCAGCTAGGGCCTTAACGATGAGCCCCATCTCCCTTACCACCTCATCCAGCCTGCCAGATCAGGTGTTATTGCTAATAGCACCGGGCTTTCCAATCGAGTGCCGACCAGTTCATTCAATCAAAATACGTAAGTAAGATGACGACTGTGGAGCTGGAAGCTGGGGCTCCAAGCAGAGCCTCTCTTCCATTATCATGGCAGCCCAGAAGGCTGGTGCGGGTGCGGCGGTTGAGCCACCATCAAACGATTAAGATGAGTGGCATAAGGCAAGGGGGAGGGAAGGGAACAGTGCTTGAGGGACGGGAAGTGTGAGGGGAAGCTTGGAATGCAGTGTTGGATCATGGTATTCAGCTTGCGATCCAAGAAACCTGATTGGCTGGATCTCCTGCGGTGGGTGCTAATGGGCACTAAAATCCAGCATTGCATTCCTACCTCCAACACCACTTCCCAGAGCCCCTTTTCTGCACTTGTCTGTGGTTCCACCAAAAAACTCCCCTGTCTTTCCTCATCACTCTTCCCAATTTCCTCACTTAGCATCATTTCTGTTCGTACCACATCGCCTCCATGACCTGCTTTGCAGATGAGCTTCTCCATGACCATCCCTCAGCCCTTGTCTGAGGCCATTGTTTAAATCAGGCCTACACAGGCTCAGGCCGGTGAGCAGTTGCTGTCAAAACCCGCCCAGCATACAGGTACTTAATGATACATTGGTACCAAGCGCACTGCCAAAAGAAAGTAATCTTCAAACCGATTGGTGCATTTCCGGGCCTTATCTGAAGGTAATCCAGCTTACGTCGTGGCGTGTCCATGTGCTGGTCTTCCGTATTTACGATTTTCTCCTCAGGACACCATGGAAAAGGAGAAGTGACTAGGTAGAGTCCCTTCTCCCTGTTCCATTGCAGATATTTTCTTTGTTTACCTCTTTTTCATTTACTACAATGGCCGAAATGGAACATGTAGAAGGGACTCCACGTAGTCACTTCTCCCTTTCCATGTTGGCCATTTTCTTTGTTTACTATGGCCACCATGGAAAGGAAGAACGTACTACGTTTCCCAGTCCATGGCAGCAATTGTGTTTGTGTTTGTTTTTTTCAGCGTCTCACAACCCGAGAAAAAACACCATTAGTACCCCAGTCTAATGGATGGGGTACTAATGGCAATACGCCCCCCCCCTCCGCACGCTCAGGGCTTATTGCCTAAATATAGAATAAACAACAATTTCGTAATTATTGTAGCATTACTATATTGCTCAATTACCAGACTTTAACCCAGAAGTAAGAACCTTTGCCTAGGCCAATGAAGATTTAAACATACTACCCAATAATATTACGTATGAAACAAGCAAACCAATTGTAACATTATGATTTCAAACCTTGTTGGAATATGAGCCATAGATAATTAACCTGCAGCCAAAATGTCACTGAACAATAAACGTATATTACGGTTCACTAAATTGATAAGATCAAGCTATTTAATGCTTTACATTCCCAGAAAACATGAAACATCCCAAACTTCATTGAGTTTGCTTCCATTGTTTAACACACGCCTCCAGTACTTCTCTATGTGTTCATTGTTTTGACACTGTTACCATCTAATTAAGTTTATCACTTTATCAACTTGAAACTTTAAAGTGCATTATGCTGCTTTTATTAAAAAAAATAGGCGTCTGGCCATGGACAACTTCAGTTTGCCAGTAGTCAAGTCCAATTTGTGTTCACTTGAGATTTCCTGCTCAGCTTTTGACTCCCAAGCAACATACCATCAGTCAAATTAAAAACACATGTTTTTAAATGGATTGCAGAATGGTTATAGGGCATAACTTAGTTTTATCATCAGCCAAGTTGGGTTGGCACATTGCAGACCTACTCTATTGGTGACAGCACCTTGAATTATTGGAGACAACCAAAGAAATACTTAGTAGCATGCCATGTGGTGGTAGAACCTTAGATTAAAACAGAAAGCCCCACCGAGTTTTACCATCTAGTGTGAAGTCACAGAAGTGGAATCTGAAGTATCCTAAAACCTCATGTTCTCACCTTCAGAACTCCTCATAAATCATATGGCTTTTAATCAAATTTCTTAGAATTCGCCTTTCAGCCCGCTACTTAGTATATGATCTTGTAGAATTCTCTCCAGCCACTTTGGGTCCTTTGCGGCTGCTCACTTTGCTCACTTACTCATATGTGACACTGGTATTTGCACCACACCTTTTTGAAAGTTAACACGCCCTGGTGATAACAGTTTAAAAAAAAATCCTTATAACTGATCAGGAAGGGACCCGATTGTCTTGGAATCAACAGGTTTCAGATACTCTTAATCTGGCACTGTGGCTGGTTTGTCAAGTTTCAGTGATCTACTCATGGCATTTCTTCAGCTCAGGGAAGGAATTAGGCCAGAACAAGACAAAGCTGTGCTCCAGCAGAAATTGTCTTGCAGGAGCGCCATTCCACGAAAACCTGAGGTCAAAACCCCCTCAAGACGTTGAGGAAGCTCTGTGCAACTGATTGCCGCAAGCCTCCTGAACGCTGTGTATTAGAAGTGTTAATGTGTGCAGTGATGTGCAAGTCTTTACAAGCTGCATCTGAAATTCACTTGACTCACAAGGTAAGCCAACCCACAAACAATGACATTGTCCAAAGCAATCTCCTTTTCTGTCCGTCTTGTGCTTGGCATGCATTTTAGTATTATGATGAGTATTCTATCAGATGAAATTAGCATCATACCCAGTGTGCATTGCATGCTCAGTAGAAATGCACGTTTGAATTACAATCACAGGCATGTTTGATACATTGGTGGTGATTGTTATGTTCCCAAAATGCACTTTGTTTTATGCAAAGCAGCCAGCATGCAATATTCAGGGCATCCACATCATTTCGACACCTAGCTCCGCTCCTCCACCCAGCCCATACCAGTGGCAATCCGCCATCCCCTACCTGCTGCCCATCCACGCCACTACCCACACGTAGGGGGGCGGGGGTGAGTTGCCCCAGTACATTTTGTCAATTTCCAGCACTCGGTCTGCTAATTGTAAGGATTTCACAAATCATGAGCCTGGTTAGTCTGTTCCCTTGCAGTGAGACATGTGTGGGCACTTTGCTTCACTTGGCTTCTTGCATGTTTGTTCCAGGTTCTCACAGTATTGGCTATACAGTGTCATGAAGTGGGCTGTCCAAGTTGTTTCTTGGGCATGGCCTTCTTCTCCACTTCTATTTGTGATGAATCACATAGTTCTGTAGACTTGGGTCTTGGGTGTCATTCTGGCCCTTTTGAGCATGCTCAATGGGTTGCAACTAGTCCTGTTCCGGCTCAGAATGTGTTTCCTTTTCTTACTTAATTGCTTTTGTATTCTTTGGAAATTCAGAGCTGTGAACGCTGTTGGGAAGAATAATGTCTGCAAATACTCGTATTGTGGTGGATGACTGCGCAAAGGTAGTGGGCAATACCAAGATGCCAACACGGAGGCTTGGGAGAAAGTGGGGAAGTGTTGACTTGGGGGAAGAAACTTCTACTGCCAGGACTCCTAGGACCAGATCTTCTAATATTTGCACTGGTGATGAAAAGTGAGAAAATGTTTTGATAATACAAAATAGGACAAAGGGGTTCTGTCAAAATCCAGAAAACGTTTGTACTGGGGCAAAAATGAATCAGACTTTTTTGCACACAATTTCTTTTCGATCATGCAACAAAGCAAATATAACATGATTAAGTTGTAGTAAACATTGAAGCGTTGGTTGAATGGGCTGTCCGATCCCTTTTCAACTTGTTCTTAAATTGAAATAAAACTGCGGATGGCTTAACGACTGCATTAGCCTTCTGAGATGTTTTCCTTGCAGTATTCAAACCTAACAGGGCCCACCTGCTCAGCGCTGTCGGTCCACTCGTTTTTCTGGTTTCCATAGTAAATAAAACTGCCTCCTGCAATTTTGCCCAAGTGGATTTTTTTCTCCATAATTCTGATCGGGGTAAAACTGTTTGCCCCATTCTTTATTATCGAAGCAGCAAAATGTGTGCTAAATTCATTGAATTCACATTTTTGCACAAGTGCAAAGGTGTCATAATATTGCAACTGGTGCCCTTTGGTTGGGTGAAGAGGAAACACATAGTGGATGCTGCAAGAATAACATTAATGGTCTGGTAGCGGTTAGATGTGTGGGTTTGAGTGCCACTAATCAATACCGTTTTGAGAATCGGATCATATAGAAACTCACATGATTTTCATGTTTGCTTTCGTTTCCTGCAGCCCATTTAAGAATCTGCCTCGCAGTCTTATCAGATGTGATTTATCTTTCAGACATTTCTACAAACCAAATAAAAATGCTACCTGCCTTGTGGGATCTATTGAATATTGGCATTACAGTGAACTGGACCTCCGATTTTGCACTTTCCAGAAAATGTAGCTTTGCCTGTTTCATGGTGCCAGTGGAAACCAGCACCATATCTGTTTTATATTACAAGTAGACTCAACCCCTGTCTCCATCAAACATTACCCTTGCTTGTTTCACATTGCCTCCAGAAAATGTCCTATGCCTTCTTTCTTAAATTGCATTAGGACAATTTCTCCAATCATTAAACAGAATAGCATTGAAGACATAGAGCGATTTTGACTTTCTTTTTTGTTATTCAAATTTGAGATTGCAATGACCAACCTTCTGCTGAAAGACCTTCAGCCTCCTGACAAAATGTTACTTGAAGCCACAGAGTGTTGCTGCTGAAACTCAGTAAAATCGTGTGCTACAGTACTCCTGTTGCGCTCTCCCAAACACTGAAGTTGTGAATCACCCCAGAATAGGTTAAGTACTCCCTGTGTATAAGGCATTAGGCAGATTGGGCCAAAACTTTACCCGTGTGCAAGAAAATGAGCAAATACATTTGGCACCAATTTTGCTTCTTCGATTATACAGAATGGAGCAAACAGGTTTAGCCCCAATTCATATTACCCCAACATGTTTTCACTATGGCAAAAAGAAGCAGACTCTTGTATTTACTATGTTTAGTGTGTAACATAAAAAGAAATGTAGTAACATATTTTCTTTTATGTTGTACACAAATATAGTAGAGTAAACAACATTTTTAGAACATATGAATGTCACAAAACTTGCTTGCTCCATTTCGTATGTTCTAAGCATTTGATTACGTTATGGCACGTCAACAAATGTGATAACATTATGGCCCCTGAAATACTGCTGTTTTTGTATTCTCTTTCTGATGGCTCTGTCCAAGGGTAGCTTTACAGATGGTTGCTAACTTCTTTCTCCGAATTTCATTCCCAGACTATGGATCTATTGATCAATTTGATGTAGTTGAGTTGATCTGTGCTGGTGCGTTCTATGTTTCTCAAGGACAGTTCACGCATGTCCAATATCCCTGAAACGTGCAAAATATGCAGAAGGATCAGAATGGAAAAAATACAGGAGCATTATTTCTGCTTCGAGTTTAATTGACATGATGTGGAGATAAATATCAGTGCTGAGAGATGGAAGTTGCAGCTCCTAACTTTCCTAGCTCTTTGTTTGGCATGCTCAGGATGTTGGTGGCCATCCTTTTGATGGACACTTTTCGTACACATGTTTTTCTATTGACCTATTAAAGTGGCCATTTTGTTGAGTAAAAAATAAGGCCATGTTCGCTCGTTAAGACCCTTTTTTCCAATGAGAGGAAACAGATATCCGTCCAAATGTCGATGGAATGGGCTGCATTCAAATTTCTCTGAAAATTGCCCCAGGTCTATTTCACATTGGCCTGTGTCAGATGTAAATGCCTGTGCCTGTTTTGCATTGTCCCTCATGCCCTCCCTCCTCAAATAGTGCCTGTAGAGATCCAGAAATTCAAGCTCCTGCACCCTCCACCAGGCGTGTGGTGGCAGGGGTGGGGGAGGGGTTTATATCTGAGAGAGCCAGACACCACCTCCAATACGCATTGCAAGCAGTGTGACATTCTGAACATCATGGACATACAAAGAGAGACACAATTAAGCACACAAACACACACAAACATGTTGTACGGTGCAATCACTTAGAGAGTGATTCATGGAAATATGTGCAGAAATCCTGCAAGAGCCGCACGCCGAGAAGGACACTGTGAGAGCCTGCACGCAGAATGAAAAATTGAATTTACAGTGTAAAAGAATCGCAAGTCGCAGCCGGCACACCCCTGACACGCCACACGGAAAGCAAAAATAGCCAGAACAGCTACCTGTGTTCGCTCCCCCAGGTGTGAATACACGCACCCTCCAAACACTGCGTGGGATCCCCTGCAAGCAGGTCTGCATCTCCGGGATCCTGCGCGGGGTCCCCCATAACTGTATTGCGCACCCTGACAAAATGCATATAAGAAATCGTAACTCAGTGACTACTTGAGAAATCTGTGTGCATACACCCGTAAACTGTTCCTGCACCATGCTAAACTATGTACGCGGACCCCTAAGTTAGATTGGCACCCCGGTTCAATAGCACACACCCTGAAATCCAACATGTTACCACACCTCTGTGCTGCAAATACGACGCACAAGTGTACTTACACCTGCCTTCGGTTGGCATATAGTATGAAGAACTTGCATGGCCATTTCCCGGCCGAGAGGTTGCACGATCGAATCCATGAATACGTCCTGTGCCACGCAATTGTGGGCATGCATGGGACTGCCTGTAGGCCGTCCCTCTGAATGTCCACTTTTTCGCAAGTTCTTCTCCATTTCTGGTGTTCTTCCCCCTTTCCAGCCCTCTGCGCAAGCCACACCCACGCTCTGCGTGGAAAATCATGCAAGGCCCTCGACAGCTTGCAGAGACATGCAGAGCCTTTGTGAACTCCGCGCAAGTCCAGGAAAAGTATAGCGCATTTGATTCCATGAATCGACGAATGCAGATTTGCACACAGTTTGGCGCACAAGTACCCTTTTCTCCACGTAAATAATTCCATGAATCGGCAGATGGTCTGCTCTTGTGGCTTCCTGGTGCCATTCCATCTTTTTGCAGTTCCAGCTCACATAAGGCCCTGATTTTCAAAGTCAAAGACACATTTATTGTTTTTCAGAGAGTCTTTACAAAGGAACAGTATAAACTATGAAACCTAATTACATAAGTATCAATCACAAATTAATGTAATTAATTACAACATAAAATAGTTGAAGGCATGGACATGTTTGATAAAAATCATACAGAAGTTATGATAAAAAAAACAACTAACCACATACCTCAACATCCAGACTAGAGCACAAACACCTGCAGATGCTCGCTAGCCATGGCATATTTCTATTTCTATTTCTATTTCTATTTCTTTGTGCTTGTAACGCGCTGACAGCCCGCAGGCATCGGGGCGCAGAGAGATCCTGATGAAAGGATTCACAAGGAAAAGAGAGAGAGGAGGTCTAGGTTGGCCGTAATTGTGCCTAGAGAAACGCCCTGGATTACCAGGGGGTTACTGGAATATGTGAGTTTTCAGTGATTTTCTGAAATTGCTGTAATTTCCTTCCAGTCTTTGGTTCCCTGGGAGGCTATTCCAAAACTTGGCTGCTCTGACCGGAAAGGCTCTGCCTCCACCTGCTGCCTGTTTAACCTTTGGGATTGCGAGGAGGCCTACGTCGGCTGTCCTAAGGTTTCTCTTAGGTGTGTAGAGCGAGAATTTCTCTTTAAAGTAGCTTGGCGCCTCACCATATAGGCATCTATGAACAATCGTCATGGCCTTAAAATTGACTCTCTCTTCAATTCTAAGCCAATGAAGATCCCTCCTTGCTGCCAATATGTGTTCTCCATATTTGGCTTTCTTGACGATACGAACGGCATCATTCTGCATGACCTGGAATCTTTGTAACTCCCTCTTGGTAGCACCCATTAGCAGCGCATTTCCATAATCCAGGCGGGACAATATGATCGCTCTTGCGATGTTTGCAGAGTTTACTTCGCTAATGTATGGTCTGATGGCTCTCAACAGGCGCAGGTAGTATGCGTTATTTTTAGTTAAATAATTTACTTGGGATTCAACACCCACTGATGCTTCCACCATCATGCCTTAAGTTTTGACTTGTGGTAGCACTGGGATGTTGGCTTCTTTTATCACAAACTCCCTGTATTGGTCTCCTAACTTGGATCTTACGTGCCGAGATCCAAAGATCATGAGTTCTGTCTTGCTATTGTTGAGACACATCCAGTGCCTCTGCATCCAGATGTCAATGACCTTGTAAACCTCCTCTATTTTAGCGCTATCTGTAACATAATCTCCCGTAATTTCGAAAACCAGCTGTGTATCATCGGTGTAATTTGTAAAAAAACACGCCAATGCTTTCCAGTAAGTCACAGAGGCTACGCATGTATAGGTTAAAAAGCAGAGGAGACAGACTGGCTCCCTGCAGAACTCCGAATAGGATGAGGGTTGCTTCTGAAAATGTATCTCCCCAGTGAATTCGTGCCTTCCTGTCACTCAGAAATGGCGCTATCCAAGCCAATGCTGGTGGGGAGCAACCTACGATTTTATCTAGTGCGGCTTTTAGCAGTTGATGATCCACTAGATCAAATGCCACGCTGAGGTCCAGCAGCATAAGCATCCCTGGTTTACCATGGTCAGTCAGCTCTAGCATGTGTAATTGTAGGTCAAGCATGGCTGACTCTGTACTATGGGCTGTTCTAAAACCTGATTGCTGGGTGTGTAGCATCTCCAGCATTTCCACGTGTTTTTGTAACTGATTTGTGGCAATTTTGTCCAGTATCTTCAGTACAAAATTTGATTCAGTTATTGGGCGTAAGTTGCTTGGGACTTTAGGATCCAGACCCGCCTTTTTGACCAGAGGAGTTATCGTAAATTCTTTAATGGTGTTGGGTATTTTCCCTTCAGAAAAAGAGGCGTTGATTATTCTGGTAAGGGTGGGTGCGAAAAGCTCTTTGTTATCCAGAATGATCTTTGTGGGCAGGATGTTCTCTGCATAGGACGTAGGTTTAATTTTGGTCAACACCTGACGAAAATCCTCCTCCGTTATGGCTTCGAACTTGAAACTTTCTCTATTTCCTGATTGGCGCTTTTCAATGGTGAAGGTTTCTGGGCTGGTGGATTCCCTTGCCTGTATTATATTGGTTCTGGCTTTTAAAATGTTTGCAGCAAAGGCTTCTTGTACTCTATCGCAGTCTTCTTTGGATGGATTGTGGGGTAGTGAAAGTGCCTTAGGTTTTTCAATTGACTTAAGAATTTCAAAGAGTTTGCTTGTTGAGTTAGCGGCTGACTCAATTTCTCTATTGTAGTAGTTTAATTTGGCTTCTTTGACTGCCTTTCTTTACTCATTGTCTTTACGTTTCCAGTCATTTCTGTTCTCTTGAGTTTGGTTCCGTAACCATACTCTTTCTTTGGAGCGTTTTGCTTGTTTAAGTATATTGATTTCATCGTTGTACCATTTGCTCTGGTTGTTATTTTTTCTAACTGACTTATTTTTTAATGGGGCATGCTTGTCAACTAGTTTTTGCAGATATAAGGTGTATTTAGCATGATCTCGCAGCTATCATTTTCTGCAAATGACTCTAAGACTTGCTGTAAGCAGGGTTTTAGAAGTTCTGGTCCTAGCTTCTTAAAATTTCTACTCCGGATTTCCACGTGTGGATTTTCCTGTCTTTTGGGAGTGGGTTCTAATGTTATTTCAAAGGTGACCAAGCTATGATCAGACCAAATACACGGCTCCGTGGAAACTTGTGCTGATTGTAAGTTGTAAGTACAGATCCAATCAAGCTATCCAATCATATAGTTTCGGTAATGTATTTATCACCCAACACACCAACCACAGGAAGGGAAACACATCTTGACATTACCAAGTTCAGCTGTTGAAGCACATATAGCTAATGCATCTCTGCATTTATGAATAGTATAAATCTTAAGCAAAGGGTACATCCACGTAACTCCTCTAGTTGGTATAATTCTGGCAGACTAGGAGAATTCAGGCCACTGTTCCAGGGATCTGTCCCAGCACCCAAACAGTCAAATATTTCCTTTCCACTGCTTCGGTGTGAGATCACCCAGATGGAGGCAACCATATCTAAAGTGAAAGAATGATTTGAGAGCCTTCCTTGGGATTCCATCACAGAAGCACTAATTTGTAAGCCCCATTTTGTTAATAGCTAGGTACCATTAAAGCATGGAGGACTACCAGGGGTTAATCAGTAACACTTGAGTCTATTCTACCCAATACCTGCAGTTACCAATCTTTGCTGTGGCATTTTTGGTTGCACCAGGAAGAAAAATGGCACAGGTCTGGTAACACAAATGCCATAACGGTTTTCTAAACATGGATAAACATGGAAATGTTAATTTGGCTTCGAGAGAAGATACTGTAGGGCTTCTTCTTAGATTCTCGCTATTTAATCCAACCAAATTTTCAATCCATAAGTGGTTGGTATTACTGCATCAGTATATTTTAGCAGATTTAATTGTAGTTTGAGGTGCATAGGGGATCCCAAGGATCAATCTAAAGAAGATTCTGAGACAAGGCATATTCCTAAGCCACAGCATCATAGGTAGTCACATGGATCATCTTCTTCCGAAATACCTATAGCCCCAGGATAGGGGCATTCCAACCAAATTTAAAATTAAACCGATGTCCCTCCCCGCCGCAGCTTCTTGTGTCATTTTTAATTCACTTAGTTAAACCTATGACCTTCATCCACAGTTGCTAATAAACCTATTACATACATTGTCAACATATTTAACCCCCTCAATGGGCTCACCATTTACCTACTGTGGGATGTTTTAACCCACTAGGGTCTGCCCTGCGACATCCCTCTGTGCTGGTGGCAGCAGAATCAGCAAAATGGCCCAAAATCGCTGGGCGTGCCAAAACCTATGAAAATTGCGCTTTGAAACTGAAAAAGATGGCTGCCAAATCTACTTTGCCTGTTGTCAGTAGTGGAAAGGGGACCCCACTGCTGAAAACTGACACTAGGCTGCCTACCAAGTAAAAATGGAAACTGCATGAAAGGCAGTGCTTTATTGCAAGAAACCCAGAAATTGCTCTTAAATCCTTTTTTTTTGGTTGCTGAAAATACAGAATACCGGATCAAAACACCACAAAACATCCAATATCTTTGCTGGGTGTTACCCGCCACTTCATTTAAGGAATCAATATATACCCACAATGTCAGGAAAAGCGGAATCTATCATGAAAATATCCACAGTAAAAAGTGTGCTTGCCTGTGAAAATCTGTCAAAATATGGGCGCTCTGTCATAAATCCCCAAGGTATCTTATGAAAAGGATACGGTAACCAAAAAGGATACAATTGATAGGGGTCTTCCGGATCCTTGAATTCACACGATTTGATAGAAGTGATGTCAATTTAGACCTTCCAAATGATACAGCTCTCTGACTGGTAAAACAGGCAGAGAGAGGGCTCACTGGAAAGGGTGTGGGAGAGTAATAGGAAGGCAGCCTAGGAAAAATAAAGCATAATGAGAAACTGTCTCAACTAACCTCTCTGATAGAATGCCAATAATGCAAATTCCAACACTAACCTGTAGGCTTAAAACTGGAGTATCCACCAAAGTCAATGAAGAAATCCAGGAAAGAAAATCAACAACAAAGGAGGGAAGGTCAGTAAGGGAGACTTATCCCGAAAGGCACGAGGCTCTCGCTAGATACCGGGTTGGTGCACCACAGGATTGCATCCATAGTTCTGAGCACAGACACCTTCAAATAAAAGTTGTAGATACACCTTCCTTTCCCTTCCTTTTCCACCAGGAACAAAACAAATTGGAATGAGTCCACCTGTTATTTCCTCACAGGTTCAAATCAACCGCGTGCTGTATACACACAGACCAAGTACACACAGCCAGGACAGCCGCGCTTGAAGAATTCCAGCGCCCGCGTGTGATTTTATACGCAAACCAAGTACACGCAGCCAGGACAGCCACGCTTGAAGAGTTCCAGCGTCCGCGTGGGATTGAAAGCGGAAACTTACACACAGACAGGAAAACAGCATACAAATGAAACAGGAACCCACCTGTGAGAAGACACGCTCACAAAATCTGCTGAAGGCAAATACAGGAGATCACGTGTGAAGGAAAGTTCAGCTACCAAGACGCCAAAATGTTCAATCAGAAGCAGCGAGCCACGTATCCATGCTGCTTATAAACGTTCTGCCGTAAAACACGTGACAATTTGTGAATCACGTGAATTCAACAACGTGAATAATGCAGACGTCGTTTTCCTGGTAATACATCAAACAACCTCCATCTCGAATAAAACGGTCTAGCAGTTCTAAAAGCATAACCCGTTCTGCGTACAGACGGAGTTCCAGATCCAGAGGTAAAATGTCCAGCATGCATGACAGTGCCACCCCCCAAAGGAGTAGCATCTCCCCTCTTCAAGTGGAATTTTCTGAATAAAGCGGGAGCATGGATATTGGAAAGAGGTTCCCACGATCTGTCTTCTGGGCCATAACCTTTCCAGTCCACCAGATAATAAGGCCTGCCCAAACGTAATCTCATATCCAGTATTTCTTGTACCTCAAATTCGTCTGATCCTTTCACAGAAACAGCAACAGGCCGTATAGGCAATCTAGTGGCATCAGAGCATGGTTTAATGAGTGAGACGTGAAATATTGGATGTACTCGCCATCGTTGTGGCGATGCCAGGCAGACAGCAGCCGGGTTAATCACCTTGAGCACCTCATATGGCCCTATGTACTTGGGTAACAGTTTCTTTTTTCCCAGTATTTTCAAGTTCTTAGTAGACAGCCATACTCTCATACCTGCTTTGTAGACAGGTGCAGGTTCTCTGTGAGTATCAGCATAGTACTTATCTTGTTTTTTAGCCCACTCCAACTGCTGTATTACCTTCGCCTGTATATTCCTTAGATCTCTGAGATTACGAACGGCTGCAGGAGTGTCCAAAGACAAACCAAAATCCAATGGAATGGATTTGGGATGTTGCCCATATAGAGCATAGAAAGGTGAAGTGCCTATGGCACTATGGTAGGAATTATTGTAGGCAAATTCTGCTGCTGGCAGGACCGTGATCCAGTCTGACTGAAACTGAAGACACAAACACTGCAGGTATTGTTCCATAGTGCTATTGGTCCTCTCAGTCTGTCCGTCTGTTTGGGGATGATAAGCACTAGACATCCTGTCATCAATAAGTAATGCCGAGGTTAGTGCTTTCCAAAAACGGGAGGCAAACTGTGAGCCCCTATCAGTAATTATCACTGAAGGTAGACCAAAAAACCGGAAGATATGCCTGATAAATAAATCAGCCAGCTCCGCAGCTGTTGTTAACCCAATACAGGGAACAAAAAGAGCTATTTTACTAAAGCAGTCTACCCCAACCCATATGTTATTGTGATCATTATTACTTGGGAGTTCCACCATAAAATCCATTGATATCATGTACCAAGGTTTGTGAGGCACAGGTAAAGATTGTAGTAAACCCACTGGTTTTCTGGGAGTGTTCTTGCATTGGATGTAAAGTGAACTTGTAGAAACATAATCAATTACATCTCGTGTAATAGAAGGGCACCAACACCATCTCTTGAGTAGCTCAAGGGTTTTCGTTTGTCCAGGATGGGCTGCCACAATTGAACCGTGTCCCCAAGTGAGAGCCTGGTTCTGAGTACTTTCTGTTGGTACATAAAGCACCCCTTGTGTGAAAGGTAAATCGTTGTGGATATCTAGATTCAACTCCTGAACCAATCTTGGATTTTGTTTCACCCATTCCTGAAATTCAGATTTGAGGGAAGACTGTGCAGAACAACTACATATCTCATGATCTGCCAACAACGTATTTTGAACCGGAGCATCTTCCTTCACCTCCTCACTGATGCGGGATAGAGCATCCGATTTGACATGTTGTCTGGCAGGGCGATATGTGATTTGGAAATAAAATTGAGCAAAAAAACATAGGCCATCTAGCCTGGCGAGCAGTAAGACATTTCATAGTTTTGAATGCCTGAAGATTCCGATGATCTGAATACACCAACACCTGATGTTTGGCACCAAGAAGATGATGTCGCCATTCTCAAAAAGCATCCTTGATCGCAAGCAATTCCCGTTCAGTAATGGTATAGTTCTGTTCATAAGATGTTAGTTTACGAGAAAAGAAAGCAACTGGATGCTCCTCTTTGGTTTCTGCACAGATTTGGGAAAGAACTGCTCCCGTAGCGACACTGGAAGCATCCGCTTGCACAATAAATTGACAATCAGGGTCGGGATGCTGGAGTACAGGTGCGGTGGTAAACGTTTCCTTTAATGTCTCAAATGATTTTTGGGCGTTCGGATTCCAACAGAATGGTACTTTGGAACTAGTCAAGGCTGTCAATGGAGCCACTATTTTGGAGAAGGAAAGGATAAATCTGCGATAGAAATTCGGAAAACCTAGGAATGACTGTAGAGACTTGACATTATGTGGAATAGGCCAATTCAATATAGCTTTCACTTTGGAACGGCTCATTCGGACACCGTGGTTGGTGATATCGTAACCCAGAAATTCAACTTCCTGTGTATGAAAGACACATTTCTCTGCTTTAACAAAGAGTTTGTTCTCTCTGAGCCTTTGTAGAACAGCGGACACATGTTTTCCATGTTCTGAAAAAGATGATGAATATATCAATATATCATCCAAATATATCACCACGTACTGGTCCATCATGGCTCTGAAGATGTCATTTATGAAGAACTGAAACATATCTGGAGCATTACAGAGACCAAAAGGCATCACCAGATATTCATATAGGCCTTACCGCGTCTTGAAAGCGGTCTTGAAGAGTTCCAGCGTCCACGTGTGATTTTACACGTGAACCGAATACATGCAGCCAGGACAGCCGCGCTTGAAGAGTTCCAGCGTCCGCGTGTGATTTTACATGCGAACCAAGTACACGCAGCCAGGACAGCCGCACTTGAAGAGTTCCAGTGTCCGCGTGGGATTTTACATGCAAATCAAGTACACGCAGCCACGACAGCCGCTCTTGAAAAGTTCCAGTGTCCGCGTGGGATTGAAAGCGGAAACTTACACGTGGACAGGAAAACAGCATACAAATGAAACAGGAACCCGCGTGTGAGAAGACACGCTCACAAAATCTGCTGAAGGCAGATACAGGAGATCGCGTGTGAAGGAACACGTCGATGAAGGCCAGACAAGCAACTGACGGGATGCGAGGACGCAGATGAAAAGTTCAGCTACCAAGACACCAAAATATTCAATTAGAAGCAGCGAGCCACGTATCCACGCTGCTTATAAACATTCTGCCGTGAAACACGTGAGAATCCTGAATAACATGAATTCAACGACGTGAATAATGCAGACGTCGTTTTCCTGGTAATACATCAAACAACCTCCATCTCGAATAAAACGGTCTAGCAGTTCTATGAGCATAAACCGTTCTGCGTACAGACGGAGTAACAGATCCAGTGGTAAAATGTCCAGCATGCATGACACGCAGTACCTATCGGCCGCCTGTGACTGTTTCAAAAACCTGCATTTAAACTGCAAAAGTAGCACCTTTAAGATCTAATGTCTTAAATCTAAGTGACCTGCCATTAAGAGGAACATAGGTTGTAACTATTTAATCTCCATGGTTTAGAGACTGGAATCAGAGTTCTAGCTGCTTGATTAAAAATTGCAAGTTTATTTTATATTAAGAAAATGTTATAATTTGACAGTGAATTTAGCTGAAACTCAGAGTCATCAAACCAGTTCCCCCCAGCTTTTCCCCAACAAAAGGCATCTCTCCTGCTTCCCACCAAAGGTCAGGAGCTCACATTCAGGTGTTGATTAAGAGGGGAGGAGATTTGGGCTGATGCTCCTGGAGGAGACAATGAACCTTCCTTGGCTGAAAGAATATACAGATTGTAAGTGTCAACAGTGGCCTCTGCCAGAGGAAGAAGGCGGAGATTGCTCTTGAGCTACAAGAAACCTTTGAAGGCGGGGATAGACATTTTTGTTGATTGTCAATGCACAGAAAGCATATTTCTAAAAAGACTGACAAAGGACTGTGCAAATCTGTACAAATTGTTTTTTTGGGCACATTTTAAAAATACCCAGAACTCTGTGCGATGTTCTGAGAAGGCGTAGTGAAAATTCTGGTTTTGTAGCAATTGTATTCATGTCAGAAGCACGAAACTTCATACGATTGTGCCCAGATATCATGCACACATATGTACAAAATTGTGAACAAATCATATGTTGTGTCCCAGATAAAAAGTGCGAATAATTGTCAAATCCAGACCCAAGACCTCACAGCTACAGGGCTTGGAAGAATATTTGCTCCACAAAATATGTGATCTATGTATGTTACTGGTATAAAGATTGTACACATGTAACGATGTATTATATCAAAAATTGATTTTATGTGCAAAAGGCAAAGGGGAGGTATTCCCTGTCTCATAAACCGCATAATCATGATGCCACTCTGTTTTCCCCTCCAATCAAGGGAGAGAGCAGACTTTAGCCAATGGCCTACCAAAGGGGTGCGCCTAGGATAATTCAGCTTACCCACCCCTTTATGAAACACATAAATAGAGACAGCTGAGGACCTAGAGAAACACACTGATCCACCCACCATCTCGAGATTGGTGAAGCACTTTGAAGGAGTTCTATCCATTCTCCTTGTTCCAGACTTCAAAAACTTTGCAGGCAGAAAAGCCCATTTCTAGAGCATAGCTGAACCACTTTCAGCTGGGCCTAATCTTCAGAACCCATCACTAAACCTAAAGGTGAAACCAAGAAGCAGCCAGGCTGTGCTGTAACTGCTTGCCTGCCATAGAATAATTTTCATAACCAGAAGGCCAGATTAAAGCCTGTCCGTGTCATGCTGTGCTCTGCAGACCAGAGAGCCATTGCAGATCCATCCCAGTCCTGCCGTGCGGTGTCCAGAGGGCCTTGCTGATCGCTGACTCATCCAGTCCGGTGTGCCCAGCAGTCTGTCCCAGAAATCATTGACCAGAATCCCTGACGGTTCCTTTCAAAACATTGGTAGTGAGTATCCATAGTATAGGATTGTCACTAGCCTATGTACTGTCCATAGTCATCCCTATTCAAATCAAATCTAGCTCATATCCAGAACTGTATTGTTAGAAATCCTTTTTGTTCTGTCTGAACACTCTCTCTTATCCTATAGTCCTTCTGTAATAATATTGTCAAAATCATCTTTGCGCTGATATATTGCATCTGAAGAAAGGAAAGCGTCTCGGCCGGCAAAAACCTGATCGGTGACAACCTGATCGGTGGCTGTGCTGTCGTGTAGTTTGCATCTTCCTAGTCCATTCCTAGTGTAAAGAAACCTTGTTTGTATTTTAAAAAGCGCATTCTTGTTTTACATTTTTCCTCTTTCTGAAAAAAAACGACCTCCATGAAAACGTTCATAACTTCTTCATACTTTATGCTAGAAACGAAATTTAAGTGTCTACTTGAAGCTTACATCCTAAGCTTTTTAAAGAACCCAAAACAGTCTCAACTCTTCATAGTTTTTCTGCAATTGCGCTGACTGTGCGCGGAAAAGTTTTCCGCAAATGTTTAATTTGGCTCAAATCTGTAACGTGTGAAATAGCTTTTCATTGCACCCAACCTCAAAATTAAGTTTTCAACTTGCTTATCACTCTTAAATCATTGCTAGTGTTTGTAGAACCCACACAAAGTGGCTCCCCTTAGTATTTCAACCATTTCAGTGAATTAAACCATTTTCAGTGTTTTACCCTTTCATTCAAGCCAACTTTAAAACCATTGTGACAGGTTTGCAATCATTCATGTTTCTCTCTCTGTGTTTGCTGGGTGAAATTGGGATTGATATATCGTATTGATTTCTGCATTCCTGAAACCTGTTCTCTCTCTTTCTATCTCTTTATATTGCATATTGGGGGGATTGAGTGGTGTGCAGGTGGAAATATTAACCACATTGCCATTTGATTGAACACCCACAAAAGGATTATTTCTGTGCTGCATTATTTGTCCCATCATTGTTCCTTGTGATTAAATAGATTGTGTAGTGTGACATCACCCCATTGGTGATCAGTGTATACCTATTAAAAATAGTGTGATATATATTGTGAAATCCATAAATAAATATTTTTAACTTTGCAAACCAGCCTGATTCTTGCATCAGTGTGACCGGGGGGGTTAAAAGAAAGGGGCGTGATATAAGTGGTACATCGTTCAGAAATAAAAGAACTTATAGACACAAATAAATAATTAAGGGTTTCAGCTGTGCATCACACGCTAGGCATTGACTTAGGTGAAGTGCTGGGTTGGAATCACTTACAAGATTGGGGGCTCGTCTCGAGTTCCTGAATTAGACATAGTACTTGTGACAGTCTAATACAGCGTGCTAACTGACGGGGTACATAAACCCTATTGGGCTACCACACTGTGTTACACTGTGAAAAGCACCCCTCAATAGGAACACTCTAAGGAATTGGCCTGTTTGCAAAAATAAAATAACTCCTGTAAGTCAGAAAGGAAATTAATATTTCCAGAATGGCGACCTTGGTATAAATCAATTTGGCAAAAGAACACCTACTGCACAAACTATTTGTCAGGGGTGAATGGACAGAGCAGGATCAGAATGTTTGGTTGCAGGAAATTAAAGAACAGGCCACTGCAACAGGATTAAATATATGGCAGGATCAGGGTCCATTACATATGGCACTGAGTGAACTGTATATAGCCCCTAAGGTAAAAGAAAAGCAAAGTAAGATTGCCAAAATAGCAGCATATCTGTACCTCCACATTGGAGCAATACAGGAGAAATATGCCGAAAACCTAGATCTGGCAAACAAGCAACTACAATCACTATAAAAAGCCCAAACTGATCTGGACTCTGCAGAGGAAAGGCTACAAAAGAGCCATGAATCAGACAATGAAACCAGGCAGTACTTGATAAAAATAAAAGAAGATATGGATATCCTGCAGCAGGAGAAGATAGAGCAGGATACCAAAGTACTGGGCCTGAGAAAGAGCGCACAGAACGTTTGGACTCTCTACTGCAGAGCAAGAAAAAGCTGAAACAGCAAATACATTTTAAAAGGGCCTGCACCCTGCAAAACCGCATAGACCAAGAAAAAGAAGAAAATAATACATTCATTCTCAAAGACCTTGACACCCAGACAGAATTTGATGGAGAACGCCAGAAACCTGGTGCACTCCAAAGACAGAGGGATGACCTGGCTCCCCACAGGGGTACTCTTATTCAGGAAAGGGACACCTTAGGAAAGGAGGTCAGTTATTTAAAAGATAAAATGGAAGAAAATCACCTGGTCCGCCAGGGACTGGATGAGCTCCAAAAAGATTACACAAACCTGTTAGAGCACTCCAGGAGGATCGAAGATGCTCTAGCAAGGAAGGATGAGGCCAGTAAGGATAGGATTCAGGAGGTAACCCTCCTGCAGCAGAAATTAGCCCAGTACTCTAAAATGACATAGGAAGCACAGAGAGACAATGAGGCTCTCTGTGAGAAAAATGACAGGCTCCACAGACAGGTAGCTATGCAGCAACAAGTGATAGAGACTAGCAAGGCCTTGATAGAGGAGCAGAAAGGTCCGGATCTTGCATGGCAACAGGGAGCAGGGGCTGAGAGAGATGAGGTCCGCTGGGAAAGGGAAACACCTGAGCATAACCTCAGGAACCCTAGTACCAGAAGCTTTCACCTCTTCAACCCCATGGACTCTGCCACCCCCATGTCCACTGGCGCATATGATCCAAGGGCCACAGGGATGGCAGACTTCAATCCAATGAGGAATATGGGGCTCATAGATCAGCACCTCCCAGGAATGGATGGGCGGGCATCTGGGTATGGGTTCCCAAGTGCTAGGGCCATATTCTCTGATCAAGGAGACTCTAATGAGGGGAGGGTCAGAGAAATGGATCCTCAAACATACCATTTACCCAGAGACAAGATGGCAAAATTTAGTGAGGAATTCCATGAGCGTAGGCCCACTAAGGGCATCCTGAAAAGCTCTGCCCAGCTAGGGCAGTGGCGGGGAGGTACTCAGCAAATCCTGGGAGCATGGAGGAATCAAAAGACTCCTCTGAGCACCACAGGACTCAAGAAACAAGGCCCCCAAATGCTGCCGGCCATTCCCGTGCTCGCAGAATCCAAGAGAGCCTAGAAGACCAGACAGGCACCTCTGGTAGCAGTGCCTCTGAGTCAGAGGATGAGTGGACCAAGCCATTAGGAGCATCATCACGCCCTATCATAAGAATGCAAAGTATTCGGTTTGGGTGCACCTTGAGCTCTTTGAACAAATGATGGAGACTTTCCATTTGAAGCCAAAGCTGTATGCAATATGTAAAGTGGACCTTCTCTCCCGAGTACTCCAGCTTCTTTGCGGGGCTGGAGGATCAGAATCATTCCAGATGGTCCACCTATAGGGTGGCCATCTTGAAACACTTTTCTGTGCACAGGAATCCTCAGGAGGCTCGCAAGGCAGCCTACAACTTGCAATGTGCGGGAAGATCAGGCCCCACAAGAATGTGTTCAAGAATTAAGGCGTGCCTTTGTGCAGACCACTAGAAGGGTGCGCACTGACAGTAGAGAGTTTGTAAATACTTTCTTTCATGCTCTCCCCAAGTATATCATGACCCAGCTAGTGAGAGACTTTCACGAGAAAAGATCAATAGACTGGGTCATTGAACAAGCCACACACATTTATGAGGTGCAAAGGCCCCTGGAAAACAAAAATAATCCAAAAAGCCCTAAAACGACCAACACCCCTGCTGCTGCCAAAGTAGCGTAGGTGAAGGTTACCCCCATTTTAGATTTAGAGATGGGGGGCCTAAAAACCCACCCACATAGAATCAAAACAACCCCAAACCCAGAAGGCCCTCGGCCAATCACAAACAGGGAGCCAGGGAGCCAGGGAGGCAACCACACAAATGGGACCTCTAGCTCCCCTGACTACATCAACCCCACCGCTACAAGGGGAATAGACATCCTGGGTTATGAGTGGACTCCTCCAGCCCAAGGGGGGGGGATCCAACAAGACAGCAGCTAACCCAGAGAACTTCCCTCCTCACTTTCCACAAGAGGGCAGTAATCCTCCAAATACTGGACAGAATTTCTTCCCAAGATACGCGCAAAATTTCAACCCCCAAAACAATCCATCTTTCTTTCCCCACTTTCCTGAGCCCAGACAACCCAATCCGGGACAGGGGAGGCCAAGGGTGGAGGGGTACCCATATTTTCCTAACCCGGGCTATTTTGGGAGAAGGGATACCTACCCTTCCCGGGACCTGCCCAGGGGAGACATGAGGACCCTGTACCAGCCAGAGCGGGTGTCACAACTAGAGCGCCAGGTCCAAAACATGGCAAAGGATCTGAGCGCATGCTGAGGGCTCAACAGAACCCTCCGATGAGCATGGCGGTGCAGAATGCCTCAAATCCAGGACCTGGTGCTCCAGAGCAATGACGGGGAAGAACCCCGACAACCGACCAGTTCCCAGGGAGGAGACACAAGGGGAAGGGAGGTGTAAAGTGTTGGAGGAAGCTTCCTTCCCCACTTGTAAAAAGCCCCTGGAAACCCAGGAACCGGAACCAAAATCTCCTGCCCCTGAAAGCCTGCAACCCAAGGAGCAAAGGGGGTGGGGGGGTAGCCCAAAAGACCCATTTTGAGGAGGAGGTACAAATCTTTCAGTTTGAAGGAGAGGGGTCCTCGGAGGATCTTGGGAAAAGGATCTTCTCCTTCAGAGATGGGGGAACTCCTCCCAAAGAAAACAAATGGGTCCCAAAGGATCCAAATCCTGACTGGGTAGATGTGGGGACTGAGTTAGCACCGCCCATCATCAAACCCCAGAATCACCAGCGTGAACATCCCATGGTTCAAACCCATCCTGGTGACTGCCTCCAAAAGGGGGGGGGGCAGCCCAGAACCAGAACTAGGGAGGGGAACCCAAAACTTCCCCCATATCTAGCTGTCACCTTTTTCTTTCAGATTTCCAGGACACCAAAGAGAATTCTGCCCAACTCACATTCCTGTCAGTGTCCAAAACGAAGAAATTAACCCACCAGTTGTCCAAAAATGTGCATAATCTGTGCCCCCTTGAGGAGAAGGAGGGAAGATTCTATGCCCTGGTCCAAATACAGGGGCAGTGTACAATTTTGGCACTGGTGGACACTGGATCCCAAGCTACCCTTCTGTCAAAAAGGGCCTTTGATCAACTGAATTCGGCAAGGGGGGAGAAATACCAAATTCCTCTCACGCCTCTTCCTGGACAACTTCAGAACTTCAATGGGAAGGAAATTCCCGTCGAGTGGACTGCAGATTTGGACATTAAAATTGGGCGACACATGGTGAAGCACCCGGTCATAGTTGTGACTCCAGAGGGCACACCTTGTTTACTAGGGAATGACATCCTGCGTAGGTTGTCACCCCTCAAAGAATGTGTAAACAAGGTCCTCTGGACCCAAACTAGCCAACCAATAAAATTGAAACAGAGTGTCAACATGTTAGTTTAAACTGCACATGCCACATGGTTGAACAAAAACCTGACCAAATAGAATTTCACTTCCAGAACAACCAAATCCTAGACGTGACAGTAATGGCAGTAGGACAACAAACTGGTGATGGGGGGTCCTCTCTATTTCTGAAAATGAACCTTCCTTGCAGTCTAAGGTGGCATTCCACACTGGAAGGAAACATTCTGAAATTATTTACAAATTCACAGTCAGAAAATCCCACTCCTGAAAGATGAAAAATCAACTCAAAGCCTGGCTGATATTCAGAAAATTGGAGAGCAGTTGTTCATCCCTATTCAGTTAAATGAAGGGAAGGACTCTGTTCTCGCCCGAGTATGTGTGAACAACGGTAAGAGCTTCATCAGCGAGGTCTTGTTCCGCAAACTCCCAAAAGATCCAGCCATTCCCACATTTAAACTGATAGACAAATGGGAAATGGGCTTGGAAACACCCAATTCCAAACATCTCCTGCCTAGCAGGTGTATGCTCAAAATTTCCATAGGCAACAAGAGCACAGTCCATAATTGTTGGGTCGTGCGAGATGTCCCTGCTGCATTTTACTTAGGCAGTGACATTCTCAATCGCTTTGCCGTTAGTTTGGACCTAATAAACTTCAAAGCTTGGTCCCGATTAGCGGGTAATCCCAGGGGCTTTGATCACCCAAAGAAACATTTAGGTCAGCTCAACTGCTACCTTATGCAGTTGAAATTCAGATTGGAGAGGAAGTCACCATCCCAGAAAGGACCCGACAATTCTTCCTGGAAGTGAAAGTTAAAAGAGGACAGAAACTTAAAAACCCTGACGCCTATATTCATCTTAATGCTTATTTCCAACAGCAAGGGTTGGGGGTAAACCCAACAACACAAGTCAACATATAACACAACAACATTCCAATAGAGGTGGATAACAGCAACTTAAAGAGTATCACTCTAGCCGCAGGCACAATTATTGGAATGGCAGTTGATGACTGACATTTTCCCATAAGTTTAGTTAATGAACTGTTAGGACCAATCCCCAAGGACCTTTTTGACAGTGATAGTGACAATTACACAACACAAGAAAGGATCTTCACCCGGCATGGGGGGATTTTCCTGGTGTACACTTCCTGCCCTTATGGTAAGGAAGATGTGACCTTTGATTTCAAGAGGAATGAGGTGATATTCCAAGTCCGCGAGGACTGCCTTCCCCACCTGAAGCCACCAGCCCAAATCAGCAGTTTGACCAGGGACTTCTCCACCCAGCTGGAGGATGCCGCTGAGATAGCAAAACCGGAAGTCTTTCCAGGCTTCAAGCAGATGGTTGAAGAGAGAGTCAACATAGCTGATGCCTGTGAGACTCTGGAGTAGAAGCAACAATTGAAACAAGTTTTCTTAGATTTTCAAGATCTCTTTGCGGTGGACTCATATGACTGTGGTCGCACCGACATCCACACAACAACAATTCCCACGGACCCAGGCATGACTCCAGTGTTTGTGAAGCTATATCGCTTGCCTCTCGCATCAATGGAGTCCCTTACTGAAATAATTAAGAACCTTGAGTACCGTAGGATAATTCGTCCGGTCCACAGCACTTGCAATAATCCAGTGCGGGGGATTTTGAAGCCAAATAGCCAGTGGAGACTCTGTGCCGACCTTAGGGAGCTCAACAAACGGGACAATACTTCCCGATGGCCTCTTCCCTACATTGACCAAGGGCTGGCCCAGATCCAGGGGTCAAAGGTGTTCACTGCAATTGACCTGACCAATGGGTACTGGACTGTACCTGTCAGTAGGGAGGACCAATACAAGCTGGCTTTTACCTTCGGGGGAAAACACTACACATGGACCCGGACTCTGTTCGGATACATCAACTCCGGCAATAAATTTAACATTTTTCTACACATGGCCATGCCCAACCTGAGTGAAAGGAGTAACCTGGCCTATGTAGATGATGTTCTAGTCAAAAAACTGTGGAGGGACACATAGCAGAGATCCATTATGTTCTGACACAGTTGAGGGCTGCCGGAGAAAAACTCTCCTTTCAAAAGGCACAGTGGTGCAGAACCCGTGTCAATTTCTTGGGGCATGAGCTTACTCCTCAGGGTCTTTGTCCACAGTAAAAGAAAGTGGAAGCACTCCAGATATTAAAAGACCCCACAACTCTGCGGGAACTAAGGAGCCTCCTTGGACTGACTAATTACAGCAGAAAGTTCATTGGGGACTACACAGGGATCACAGACCCCCTGATCCATCTTTTGAAGGGGGGGCCAAGTGGGAGTGGGGTCCAGAACAAGCCAAGGCAGTAAGACAACTCAAAAGAAGCCTCTCACAAGCACCTTGCCTAGCTTACCCTGTCAAAAACAAGGAGTTCTTCTTGGAGACAGGGTTTCAAATACATGCTTGACTGCAGTATTATATCAAAAGCATGACAAGGTCAATAAAGTAATCCCCTATGCGAGTAAGACTTTATCCTCTGTGGAGGAAAAATTCAACAATTGTGAGAAGGCACAGTGTCCAGTCATTTGGTCGACTGAAAACTGGTCGAATGACATTTGGTCGACGCAATTTGGTCAAAAACCAAATGGTCGAATTGTTTTTTTTTTATATATATATTTATTTTTCGGGTTTTCGTTTTTAAAAAAAAGGGTTTTTTAGAAAAAAAGAGGGTTAGGGGGCCCCCCCCCAAAAAAAAGGGGTGAAAATAAAAAAAAATTCGACCATTTGGTTTTCGACCAAATTGGTTCGACCATTTGTCTAGTCGACCAATTTTTTTTCCACCAAATGACTGGTAACCGAAGGCACTCCTGGCAACTGCGTGGCCATTGAAGAATTACCACCCGTTTATCCAGGGGGAACACATCATAGTGGAGCCTCCACACTAGCCTTCACAATATCTCCAAAGTGACAGAATCCAGGCCGGAAATGTAAGTAATTCCCGAATTACTAACTGGATTCTGTCAATGCAAGGCTTTCCTGTGGAGATCAGATATGGCCAAAACAAGAAGAGTCCCCTCACGCAAGGTCTGGCTGACTTGCATGATTGTGCCAGAGAAAACTGTCTCGAGGATGAAAGTCTTAAAATCCAGGACAACATGGAGACATACCTTAATTCCCCACACAAAGTCTTTGAAGAAGACAAGTGTGAGGGAATGCCCACTGTCTATGTGGATGGGTGCTCCTACCATGTTGACAACAACGGGGAAAAAGAACTTGTGGCCGGCGTGGGGAATGCATGGGTGAATGATGCCTCAGAACCCTCCGCTGGGTACCTAATTGGTCCCCGAATTAGTCAAGTGGCAGAGTTGATGGCTGTGCATTAAGCCATCCTCACTGCTGTCCAACACCAACTCCACAAACTGGTCATAATCACAGATTCGGATTATGTACGGAACGGGTTTGTGGAGCACCTGGTTAACTGGAAAACCAGAGGCATGCTATGTGCTAATAACAAACCATTGAAACATGGAAAATTAATTCAAATGATTGATGATCGGTCACCTCGAATGGGATGACCATCTACTGGAAAAAGATCAAGGGTCATTCTAAAGTAGAGGGACCAGAAAAACTGGAAATGACCTAGCTGATCATCTGGCTAAAACCAGAGCCATCCAAGGGGATCTACTTGAGATCAAGTCCCTGTTTGGGGGAAATCCAGGTCACTGCTATCACTAGGTCCCAGACAAATGCTCACAATGAACTCTCAACTGCACAATGGAGTAAGGAGACCCCAGATGCTGATTTGATTACGGCACAAAAAGGGGATCCAATAATTGGTACGTTTTATCAACACATTGAGGACCCTGAGAACTTTCCCCTGACGGATACCGAATACATAGGGAAAGAGGACCTCAGAGTGTTGATGAAATGTCCAAAAATGTTCCAAATCCAAGACGGTTTGTTGGTGAGGAGATCCATAGCTGGCCATGCTATGAAACACTTGTGTACGACCACGATAGAAATAAAATATCAATCAATCAATCAATGATCAGTGGGTGGTCCCTACCTCATTCCGAATCCTGATGTTAAGTCACGCCCATGATGCGGCCACAGCCGGTCATCAGGGGTTTCATACAACAATTGAAATCTTAAGAGAGGCTGCATACTGGCCACACATGGGGCAGGACCTCGACCAATACTTGAAGGGGTGTCTTGTGTGTGCACAATTTCAGCCAACATCCCTCACACACTCTGCGCCTCTCCAAAAGAGGGAGATGACACTGCCTTGGTCAGATTTACAAGCCGATTTTATCGGGCCAGTGATTCGCTCCTCTAGGGGGAACAAGTACATGTTGACGGTGACATGCTTGTTCACTAAATGGGTGGAATGTCTCCCGGCCCCAAATTGCAAGGCAGAAACAGCATCTGCCCTGATGATCAACCACATCTTCTCGTGTTTTGGACTACCACAAAGGATCGGATCAGACTGAGGTAGCCACTTCACTAGCGAAGTGATGACAAAGATGTGGGAGATACTTGGGGTCAAAAAGAAACTACACATTGCCTGCCGGCCAGCCTCTGGTGCTTCAGTGGAGAGATACAACAAGACAATTGTGAGCATATTAAAAAAGTGTGTGGCAGATTATGGGGCAAGTTGGGACATTCGATCACCTCTTGTCCTGATGGCCATCAGATCTACCCCTTCATCTGCAACTAAAATGTCACTGTTTGAGTTGATGACTGGATGAAGAATGGTGCTCCCCCAGCATCTGCTCTACAGAACCCAAGAGCAGACATTGTTAAATGCCTCCACAACTCATGAGTATGTTGAAAATCTGAGAAAACACCTTCAACATGCTTTTGCCTATGCTCAGCGGAATCTAGAAAGATCTGCAGACAGTATGAAGACCCACTAGGAACTAAAGACTACTAGAAAAGAATACCAAGTAGGAGACCGGGTCGACTTATACAATTTCCAAAGGAATCAGGCCAAACAGCGCACATTTCTGCCTAGCCGAAGGGGTCCTTTTGAAATTGTAGACAATATCTCACCAGTCGCCTACAAAATCCATATCCCCAAAGGCAGTTTGGCAGAGGGGGAAGGTAAGTGGGTCCATATCAACCAACTGAAGTGTTGCCATCCTAGGCACACTCTGCAGCAACTAGAGGATTCATCTGGAAACCCAGAGGGGGTCACTCCAGCTCCCTAGAAATTCCAACTATTCCAACTGTTGAAAATGAGTAATAAATTGCAAACAGAAAAAATAGTCACTATATGTCAAGTGTATGTGCCTGTCCCACTACATGAATAGTTGTGGGGAAATGTCTACAAATATGCTCTGTTTTGTCATCCTAGAATTTGAAATCATGGATCCTAAGCATCAAGGAGGACCACTCAGAGACCAGAAGGGAAGATCCAAGGGGCCCCATGTATCGCTCCATACTGTCCTCAGGAACTGGCGAGGAGAACCTGTCGATCCACCACTGATGGGAGAAGCAGATGAATTTTGTCATTTGGACCAGAAAGAGAAAAAACTGAACATCCCAATCTCCCAACTTCCCCTTGACGGGTGGTCAAAAATCAAATCGCGAGGGGGGGCTTTGTGGGTTGTTTTAACCCACTAGGCTCTGCCCTGTGACATCCCTATGTGCTGGTGGTACCAGAATCTGCAAAATGGCCGCAAAATCTCTGGGCGTGCCAAAACCTATGAAAATTTGGCTTTGAAACCGAAAAAGATGGCTGCCAAATCTACTTTGCCTGTTGTCAGTAGTGGAAAGGAGACCCCACTGCTGAAACCTGTCACTGGGCTGCCTACCAAGTAAAAATGAAAACTGCATGAAAGGCAGTGCTTTATTGCAAGAAGCCCAGAAATTGCTCTTAAATCCTTTTTTTGGTTGCTGAAAATAGAGAATACCAGATCAAAACACCACAACACATCCAATATCTTTGCTGGGTGTTACCCGCCACTTCATTTAAGGAATCAACATGAACCCACAATGTCAGGAAAAGCAGAATCTATCATGAAAATATCCACAGTAAAAAGTGTGCTTCCCTGTGAAAATCTGCCAAAATATGGGCGCAGTACCATCGGCCGCCTGTGACTGTTTCAAAACCCTGCATTTAATCTGCAAAGTTGCACCATTAAAATCTAATGTCTTAAATCTAAGTGACCTGTCATTAAGAGGAACATAGGTTATAACTATTTAATCTCCATGGTTTATAGACTGGAATCAGAGTTCTATCTGCTTGATTAAAAATTGCAAGTTTATTTTAAATTAAGAAAATACTATAATTTGACAGTGAATTTAGCTGAAACTCAGAGTCATCAAACCAGTTCCCCCCATCTTTTCCCCAATAAAAGGCATCTCTCCTGCTTCCCACCAAAGGTCAGGAACTCACATTCAGGTGTTGATTAAGAGGGGAGGAGATTTGGGCTGCTGCTCCTGGAGGAGACAATGAACCTTCCTTGGCTGAAAGAATATGCAGATTGTAAGTCTCAACATTGGCCTCTGCGAGAGGAAGAAGGCAGGGATTGCTCTTGAGCTACAAGAAACCTTTGGAGGCGGGGATAGACATTTTTGTTGATTCTCATTGAACAGAAAGCATATTTCTAAAAAGCCAATGGACTACCTAGGGGGTGCGCCTAGGATAATTCAGCTTACCCACCCCTTTATGAAGCACATAAATAGAGACAGCTGAGGACCTAGAAAAACACACTGATCCACCCACCATCTAGAGATTGGCAAAGCACTTTGAAGTAGATCCATCCATACTCCTTGTTCCAGACTCCAAAAACTTTGCAGGCCCATTTCCAGAGCATAGCTGAACCACTTTCAGCTGGGCCTAATTTCCAGAACCCATCCCTAAATTTAAAGGGGAAACCAAGAAGCAGCCACTCTGTGCTGTAACTGCTTTCCTGCCAAAGAATCATTTTCATAACCAGAAGGCCAGATTAAACCCTGTCCGTGCCGTGCTGTGCTGTGCAGACATGAGAGTCATTGCAGATCCAGCCCAGTCCTGCCGTGCGGTGTCTAGAGGGCCTTGCTGATCGCTGACCCGTCCAGTTTGGTGTGCCCAGCAGTCTGTCCTAGAAATCTTTGACCAGAATCCCTGACGGTTCCATTCAAAACATTGGTAGTGAGTATCCATAGTATAGGATTGTCACTAGCCTATGCACTGTCCATAGTCATCCTTATTCACATCAAATCTATCTCATATCCAGAACTGTATTGTTAGAAATCCTTTTTGTTCTGCCTGAACTCTCTCTCTTATCCTATAGTCCTTCTGTAATAATATTGTTAAAATCATCTCTGCGCTGATATATTGCATCTGAAGAAAGGCAAGCGTCTCAGCAGTGAAAACCTGATTGGTGACGTCTTGATCTGGTGGCTGTGCTGTCGTGTAGTTTGCATCTTCCTAGTCCATTCCTAGTGTAAAGAAACCTTGTTTGTATTTTAAAAATTGCATTCTTGTTTTGCATTTTTCCTCTTTCTGAAAAAAATGACCTCCATGAAAACGTTCATAACTTCGTCATACTTTATGCTAGAAATTAAGTGTCTACTTGAAGCTAACATCCTAAGCTTTTTAAAGAACCCACACCCGCATCTCAACGCCTTATAATATTCCGGAATCACGCTGACCACGTGCGGAAAAGTTTGCTGCAAATTTCTCGTTTGGCTCAAATCTATAACGTGTGAAATAGCTTTTCATTGCACCTGACCTCAAAATTAAGTTTTCAACTTGCTTATCACTCTTAAATCATTGCTAGTGTTTGTCTGAACCCATACAAAGCAGCTCCCCTTAGTATTTCAACCATTTCAGTGAATTAAACCATTTTCAGTGTTTTACCATTTCATTCAAGCCAACTTTAAAACCATTTTGACAAGTTTGCAATCATTCCTGTTTCTCTCTCTGTGTTTGCTGGGGGAAATTGGGATTGATATATCGTATAGATTTCTGCATTCATGAAACCTGTTCTCTCTCTTTCTATCTCTTTATATTACATATTGGGGGGGATTGAGAGGTGTGTAGGGGGAAATATTAACCGCATTGCCATTTCATTGAACACCCACAAAAGGATTATTTCTGTGCTGCATTATTTTCCCCATCTTTGCTCCTTGTGATTAAAGAGATTGTGTAGTGTGACATCACCCCATTGGTGATCATTGTATACCCATTAAAAATAGTGTGATATATATTGTGAAATCCATAAATAAATATTTTTAACTTTGCAAACCAGCCTGATTCCTGGTTCAGTGTGACCAGGGGGTCGGGGAGGTTAAAAGGGAGGGGCGTGATATAAGTGGTACATCGTTCAGAAATAAAATAACGTATACCCACAAATAAATAATTAATTGTTTCAGCTGTGCATCACACGCTAGGCATTGACTTAGGTGAAGTGTCGGGTTGGAATCACTTACACCACACATGGGGACTCATTTTCCCCTTACTTCCCATTGCAATCAATGTAGTTGTCTTAACATTCATTGTTAGCTTATTCTTATTAGAATACTCACACAATCACTCAAATTGTTTGTATGAACATCTCCCTTTGGGCCAATAGGATAGAATCATAAACAAATAGGGGGTCAGGGAAATCCTGGCCTCCCACCCTTCTCACATCCAGTTTCTGTGCTACCCATTTTACATCATTGTAAAAAACACCAAAGAGAGTGGGCCCTTGAATGTAAACCCCTCACTCAAATATCTACACATATCTATCCACAAACAGAGCAAATCATATCCTGTTGGTATTTGCCTTGTGTAGGACTTATGTGATCTTGGCAATGTCCTCATGTATTCCTTCTTCTACCTGGGCAACCCAGAGAAAGACCTGTCCACGGAAATGAAGGCAGGTATTAGGTGGATGAACAGTAGGTATAATGGAGTTTTTTTTATAGTGAAGTATTTAAAGAGGATATCTAAGGGAGGAAGAATTGGTCAATAATGTGCACACCTGGCCTAAACCCTGCCAGGACACCACCAGGAATATCTTTCTCCTCTAACCAGACCTGAATCCTGGCTAAGAAGAGTTTACCAAAGATCTTTCCTGAGGTGTATATATAATGGATATAGTGTGGCCTTTTTCTGGGGACATTCTAGATCCATTCTTAAAAATGTGAATCATTTAAAGGGATGTCCAGAAGTTGGCACAGCCAGGAATTCAAGTATTGTTTTTGATACCCTGTTCAACATTGAGGGTCCAGAAATCTTCACATATTTAAAACGCTCAGCCGGTATTAATCTTGGGAAAATGGGGGAAACCGTGGCATGCCGTGGAATTTTAAAAAGGTTACAGTAATAGACTAGAACAGGAGGATCATGTCAGTAATGAAAACCACCAATGATGAGGACAAACTGGAGCTTTTAGTCTCTTCCTTTGTATAATGACCAAAATATTAGGCCATGTCACCCCTTAAGAACCTCAGTTGAGAGAGATAGAACCTATCCTAATGACTGATTCACCAAGGAACTTAAATAAATTAAGAGATTCAAAAGATTGGCAGAATGACAATGGATGAAAACAAAATCTGATATTCATAAATTGGCCTGGAAGGAAATTAAAAAAATATATAAATGCTGTCAAGAGTGGCACTAGATCCAGAGTCACACTCACACATTTTGGATGGCTGCATATAAACCCATCCCTGGCCACCTCACAGCTCTTTGGCTGAGGCTTAATACAGTTAAAGCTGTGGTTCATATTCTTTTATACTTGGGTTCACATAGCCCCTACACATCTACAGTCACTATCAGGGGTTTGTAGTCACTCTGCATTGGGGGTTAACCTTAAGGCTGGATCACTGCAAACAAGACTTCACCTCACTCATCTCATGAAGTCTATCAAGCTGAACCCAAAACGACCTAAACATTTATATCAACAGCAAATCTTTAGGGACGCACCTGTTTAAGGGACACAGAAAATATGAACTTGTCAATTTCAGAAAATGCCTTTGTAGTCTGTGATTCTACAAATGATTCCTTTGGTGTCCCCCTCATTTGGTATCCCCCTCATGATATCCTCCTTTAATACTTTCAGATCTAGGCCAGCAGTTTGCAAAAAACTGGCATTAAACCCCCCCAAAATATTTAACACCCAATCGTTGGTTGCTGGATAAAACCGATCAGGGAGAGGTTTTTTTTTTATTTAAAAATGCATTTGGTTTACATCTGAAACCTTACATTTATGAATCATTCGATTTGTTTAGTCCACGTTTTACATTCTTTAATTTTCATACTCCTGTCTGCTGTTGCTGTTGTCTGAGATAATGGTTTCCCAGAAATGAATGATCGAAGCAACCGTCTTTCTGTTGTTTCCCATAAGGATTTGACTCCATTGTTCCTCTGTTTCCATTTCCACGGGTGCACTTTGGTATTTGCCGCTATATAACAGTTTTATTTGATTGAGTGCCTCACATTTCATTATTGCATGGTATAGAGTTTCTGTTTTCCCAGCATTAAGCAAAATCTGCAGTCACTGTTCACATTTTTGTTTTGAGTCCATTTTCCCAAAACTTCTCTTGTAGGGATAAGTTTAATCTCAATCTTAAGAACATGTCTCCTATTCTTCTATCTGGGTATAAATTGAGGTAGTGGGGTAGTTGGTTAAGTGCTCGTGACTCTCCGTTGCACTTTAAGTTCAATTTGTATCGGTCTTTTCTTGCTTCGTTATCCAATCAAGTCGACTCAGCTTCTTTTTTGCGTTTTGTGGCATTCGCGTAAGAGTCGCCAATGTTATTCCCTTTTCATTACATATGCTCATTGACGCTTCCTTCCATTTTTTTAGAGCTATATCGTTCACCTGTAAATCTGTTATTCTTAGAATTTCCGAAGCCGGTATCTTCTCTTCGCTATTCAATTTTCGGAATAAATCCAATGTTTTCGATTCTATTATTGATTCAAGCGATTGAAGGCCCAGCTCATAGCGTATGCGGGACATCAGCATATTTTGAGGTAGGCCTAATACTTTCCGCCCGTAAGTCACCTCCAGCTTTGGCCATATTGATCTATCCAGATTGATCATTGCTTCTGCCCCATACGCAAGAATCGCTGTAACCTTTTGTTTGTAAAAGGTTACCACCGGCTTTAGCGAGAATTTTCCGAATTTCTTATGGATCACCAGTCCCTGTCATGGAAGAAGTACAGTTGGAGAATATTCTGAGGAGTTCAGAATGTATCATTCTAAACACAGAACCTACCCACTATAAGGGGAAAACACTCTATTGGGTAGCCACTAGAAATCGTCAAGCAGTTATAGAGACCAAGCCCTGTATATGGTAAGATCATTATTCTATTTTCATCCAGACTTTTTGTAAACAAAAACTAGAGGTTTTACATGCACCACCAGAGAAGATTCTCATTAGGAATTTTAAAAAGGTTACAGTAATAGACTAGAACAGGAGGATCATGTCAGTAATGAAAACCACCAATGATGAGGACAAACTGGAGCTTTTAGTCTCTACCTTTGTATTATGACCAAAATATTAGGCCATGTCACCCTTTAAGAACCTCAGTTGAGAGAGATAGAACCTATCCTAATGACTGATTCACCAAGGAACTTAAAGAAATTAAGAGATTCAAAAGATTGGCAGAATGACAATGGATGAAAACAAAATCTGATATTCATAAATTGGCCTGGAAGGAAATTAAAAAAATATATAAATGCTGTCAAGAGTGGCACAGGGTACCCAGGTAGGTTTTGGGTGGCTGTGCTGAAGTAAGGTAGCAGATAAGCACACACAGCAGGAAGTTCAACAAGAAAGAAGAGTAGGAAACTGTAGCTCTGAGCCAAAAGGGGCGAAAGATACAAAGGTACAGACAAACTGGATTCCCTCTTGGGGTGTATGCTGAAATGGGAAAGAGTGTTCCACGAACCTTAGGAAAATCCAGCCTTCTGCACAGATTGCTATAACAGAGGCCCACGCTGTATGCTCATGGCTGGGAACAACAGCAGTGGGTGTCTGTAACACTGAAAACGCAACAAGGGAAGGGGAAGAGGTTGCCTGCCGGAAACCAACAGGCAAGCTCTGTACAAAGGGATTACATAAGACACATGAGAAGACAAGAACAGATATATGCAGCGAAAAGGAAGTCAATGAGCAATCTAGCAGAAGGAAATGAAGGAAAGGCAGTTAGACTGAAGTAGATAACCTAAGGTGGAGTACTGAGGACTCAAGGAAGAGAACAAGGGAGCAGCAGTCAGGAAAACAGAAGGGCTGCAAAGTAGGAAGCAGGTGTGCAGTCTAGAGTGGCACTAGGCGCAGGAAAACTGTAGTGGACTGCGGAGGACTGTATTAGGCTGCAAGGCAGGGAGTCCAGAAGAACAGGACAGAGAGCGATTAGTAGTAGGCGACAGACAGAGAGCCCAAAAGAATAGGGCCGCGAGGTAGGGAGCCCAGAGGAGCAGGGCCGTAGGCAGCTAAGTGTAAAACAGGCTGTAAGGCAGAAGAGTGTAGCAAGCCGCAAGGCAGGGAGCCCAGAGGACAAGGGCTGTAGGCAGCAGAGGGAGACAGGCTGCAAGGAAGGAGCCCAGAGGACAGGGGCTGTAGGCAGCAGAGGGAGCAGGCTGCAAGGAAGGAGCCCAGAGGACAAGGGCTGTAGGCAGCGAAGAGGTGCAGGCTGCAAGGTAGGGAGCCCAGAGGACAAGGGCTTAGAGACAGCAGAGGGTTGCAAGCTGCAAGGTAGGGAGCCCAGAGGACAAGGGCTGTAGGCAGCCGGAGTGAGGCAGGCTGTAGGCAGGAAGCCCAGAGGACAAGGACTGTAGGCAGCCGGAGTGAGGCAGGCTGCAAGGCAAGGAGCCTAGAAGAGCAGGGCAGCAAGGAGTGAGCCCAAAGGAGCAGGGACGCTGACTGTAGAGGGCTGCAGAGGACTGTAGTAGGCTGCAAGGCAGGAAGCCCAGAGGACAAGGGCTGTAGGTAGAAGGCAGCGGAGCGAGATCGGCTGCAAGGCAGGGAGCCCGTAAAGGGCACTGGATCAAAACAGGATAATGCAGCAACAGGAACAGCATAGAAAGTAGAGGGTCAAGGCAAACAGGAGCGGGGAGATCTCAAGATGCAAGACACTGTGCTCCTGCAGGCAGCTGCTTATATACAGCCCTGCCCTGTTCTGAGGCAGGCTAATTGACAGCACCTGGAGCAGCACACCTGAAGACAATCTGCCTCCTCCCTCTCTGGTCCTGAGCAGGTGGAAGCAGCACTGGCCGCTAGAGCTTCTGGGGATTGTGGTCCCAATAACGATGAATGAGAATAGCCAGGAATTGAGGACTGTAGCCAGGTGCATTATGGTAACTGTAGTTAATTGAATAAAATAAGAAAGAACCAAAGTTGAGCAAATGGAAATAAAAGACCAAGGCGTGGATAGGAGTTGTTCAAAGAGTATTAGAAGGATCAATGAGTACCAAGTAGTCCATGATGGTTGCCAATGCGTGCGCCAGCGGCGCGGGCATGTCAAATGCCAAGAAAGACTTCTTTGAGAATCGGATTGCGAGGGCCAATGAAAATGGAGTCAAAGAACTCTTCAACATACTGAAGAAAGTTGAAAATCCAAGCCAACATCCAAACTCTTTAATCCCTTCGAATAAGGACTACACTAATATACAAAAGCCTTTGCCGATAAAGTCCTAGGGGCTAGAAATAAGATTAAGACCTTTGCTATCACTGTTTCAGGAGCAAATCTTGACTTTGTACAAAACCACAAGGTGAATGGGGACCCCATAGGAAATTCCAATATCAAAGAGTTAGATTTTGTGTTCCAACATATATATATATATATATCACAGGACTCTTAGAAACTATGAAGAGTATGCACACTACTTCTTGTATTGGAGACACTCTCTCTTCCAAGATAATGCTGCAAAATTGAACTATCTTTGGTCCGTTTGTCACCCGATTCATACATTTCTCTTTTAGACATGGAGAGGTTCCTAGAAACATCATGCGAGTTACAGTTACTCCTCTCATCAAAAGAAAAAACTGGTAAAGATCCTAAGGACGTTTCCAACTTAAGACTGATAACTAATATCCCTTTCCTTTTGAAAACGCTGGATAGGGTAGCCACCAAACAATTTCTGGACTTCTTAGAACATAATAATGTCTTTTATTAAAAACAGCCTGGATTTAGGTCTGGTCGCAGCACCAAGAGTGCACTTTTGGATTTGCAGTCAGTTATGCTGAAAATTGCGGACTCAGGTGGGTGTGGGCTGCTAGTCCTTGTGCACCTATCAGGAACATTTGATTTAATGGATTACAATATTCTTTTGACATCTTTGGAGAAAACGGGTAAGTGCTAACCAAATGCTATATAGTGGGTTCAGTCCTTTCTATCAAACAGGGTCTCAGCCATTGATTGGGGGGAGACCCAGTCAGACTATGCCCCCATTTCTTTTGGAGTATCACATGGGGCGTGTTTGTCTCCTGCTTTATTTAATTTGTACATGAAACCCTTGTATGATCTGCTAGAGGACACAAATGTTTGTTTCACCAACCATGCTGTTGATACTGCGCTGTTGCTGAGATTGGAAGGTAATTATAAACAGGATTCAGTTAGATTGAATGATATTTCTTAAATTATAAAACAATGGATGGTTGAGCACTATATCTGCCTCAATGATGCCAAATCTGAAATTCTACTTTTGGTCTCCCCACCCCAGATAGCTAAATTGGACTCCAGATACAACTCCTTCCTGTTAGACGGATGCGTGATCAAAACTGAGACCAAGATCAAAACCTTGGGTGCTCTCTTGGACTGTAGTGTTAGCCCTGATGCACAAGTAAATAGCATCATACATAGCCACAATATCATCTGAAACTCCTGAGGAAAATTAGACCACTCATCTCAGAGCATAATTGCTAAACTCTGGCTAGGGCTACTGTCCTATCAAGAATGGGCTATTCTTATGCCCTTTTTGGGGGTGCCTCGAAAAAGAATTTGCACGCCCTCCAAGTTGTAGAAAACAACATGTTTCAGATTATAAAACAATTACTACGTGGGTAGCATATCACAGCATTTCGAAAGTATTTTCACTGGCTCCCTGTAAGAGCCAGAATTCAATTTCAAATGGCTATCTTTGTTCACAAGCCAGTCTATGGTGCAGCTCCTGAATACCTAAGGGAAAGACTAATAATCAATTAACCGGCTAAAATCCTGTGCTCATGTAACTCTGTTACTACTTTGCCCACGCTCTAAATGGCTGAAAGCTAATGAAAAATCCTTTCCTTAAACAGCATCTTCTGCTTGGAACGCTCTGCTTCCCAACTTGCGTTCGGAAGGAAATGTTCTCTCTATTCGAAAAAAGTGTGAAAACCTATTTGTTTGAGTTGGCATTTCCTTGGTCTTCTTGCAGGTGGTATTACTGGGGAAATGTCTCATGTCATTGTTATAGTGTCTTGTGTGTCCTGTGTTTTCATGCGTTGATGCCTGTCTTGTTTTCGGGATGTAATAAAACAATACAAAATAAATAAAATCAAATAAATCATCTTTGCCTTTCCCATCTTCGTGCCAGTTGTTCCCTAACATACAGAGGCAGTTCTGATTAATCGGTACATTGTGACCACTCAACTCAAAATAGGTTTTAACAGCAGCTGCGAGGTTATTGTATTGTGTAGTGTAGCCTCAATGACAGTTTCACAAATAGGACAAAGAATTACCAACGGTGGAGGACAGCAGCATTAAAAGCAGTTTTCAATGAAGTCCTCATTACCGGACGAGCACAAGGACTCTCTAGTACAATTGCAATTATCCTTACATAAGAAAGGAAAAATGAAGAACAGCCTTCTAGATGGTCATGCCTTCGAAATCTTTTCACAAACTGTGTTTTCAGCCACCAAAACGCCTGTGCGGAAGAGCGATGACACATCCCAAATTCACAGACATGAAGTGGC
Source organism: Ambystoma mexicanum (assembly GCF_040938575.1). Classification (NCBI taxonomy): domain Eukaryota; kingdom Metazoa; phylum Chordata; class Amphibia; order Caudata; family Ambystomatidae; genus Ambystoma; species Ambystoma mexicanum. The sequence continues at coordinate 463,447,328 of NC_090932.1, read as the reverse complement.
AGAAATGACTCCTCCATTGTCCACTGCTGCAAAATAAAACACACAGCTTCAAATGTGTATGGGCATACAAGCTGGACACGTGTTATTTTGCATTGAACTCAAAGCTGCATTTTACATATTATGGATCAAAACCTATGTCATTGACATTTCACATAAACATATTCCAATTAATAAATAAACAGGCATTGCATCATCCAACAAACATGGACAGAGCAGTGAAGTTGATACAATCGGGAGCAATAATGGTACCAAGAAAAGAGTTTATCTTATCTCCAGTTTGTTTCCCAATAATATAATGCTGCGATATCGGGATACAGAAGAACGGAGCACAGTCTGTGCCTATTCACCTAAACTGGGAGTAAACCACGGCTAAGCCTCACATATGCACCGAATTCAGAGGTCATGAAGTCACGAAAAAGACGCGAGTACCGGAGACAATACGGAGCCCACAATCCGAGCCTCCTCATAGAGGGTAGAGCCCCCTCCTCAGGGGCGTGTGCCTCCTCTACCCAGGATTGTGTCGCATGGACCTATGCCACAAACTGGCCAGATTTGCCTACGAACCGTACGTCTCGCCTTGCGGATCTACAGGTGCAATGACCACGGACCCATCAGAAGCGGGTGCCGCCGCCACCAAAGGTGACATCGCCACACTATTGAACGAAATAAAAAATATGGGAGCTAACCTCGGCGGCAAGATCGACAAAATCACACAGAGGATGGACAGATTCGAAGAACGCTTGGAAAGTGTGGAAAATAACCAGGCCTCGATCGACACCCTTGAGGTTCAGATGGACGTACGGATCCGAAACATCGAAAAAAGAGAAGTTGAGGCGAGGCTTAAGATGGATGACTTAGAAAACAGAGAAAGGAGAAACAACCTCCGCTTTTTCGGCATTCCGGAACGCGAAGGTGAAACTGAAAAAGATCTCAAAGACACCATACACGACATCATTAGAATATTGACCGACGATGAAGACATCGACGAGCCCAAAACCGAACGCATACACAGAGCCGGTGGACCAACCGGCGGCCCGCGGTCTGTTCTGGCCAGGTTTCACCGATATCAAGACAAAGCTAGAATTCTGGAGAAGGCCAGGTCTGGAGGCCCGCTCACAATGGGAGGCGCTCAAATCACCATCTTCCAAGATCTATCCTCGTTAACTTTAGCCCTGAGACGCCTCTGCAGCCCCCTCACGAAATGGCTCAAGGATCAGGGCACAAGGTATAGGTGGGGATACCCCTTCTCGCTTACATTCGAGCACGACAGCAGGATAATAGTTCTACGCTCTGAAGACGAGATCAAAGACTGCATCGCCGATTTCCTCGGTGCGGACCCGCGGAGCAAAGAGGGCGGCGACGACGGACGACCGGGATCGCAGTGGGAGCTCCAGGGCCCGAGGCGTAAGAGGGTAAAGGGATCGAGAAAGTTTAGACGCCCCAACAACACCCCCGATCATGATTAACCAAAAGAAACAGCGCTGGAATTGTACTAGCTACAGTCACATCTAAAACACGTGGCAATGTCTCCCACGAGGGATGCAACATAGCGGAATCACACGCCGCGGACAAAGCACCCCCCAGGAATGGAAGATGAAGTGGACTCCTGTGGAAAGTCCTGAAAGCCACACGTAACGTTGAAACTTTCATAAGTTTATGGTTATTACTGTTAAAATTGCATAATGTTTGGGGGCAAGGGGGAAGAGATGGGGGCTTACCCTTAAGCTACGATGGTAAATTTGCTCGGGACCATAGATCAATGGTCCCCACTGATGGTCCGCCGACGGACTGCAAATTCTTATCCAGTCTGTCCCGGACGCCGTCAACAGCTGCCAATGCAGCACGCCCTGTTTGCAAGCTCAAACGAGCACCACCATTTATGGTGGAATATGAGAAAAGGGGAGAGAGGTAACGAACACTTGGGACATGTACAGATAACAATAAGTTTGCTTCGAAGTATCACAGCCAAGATGACACAGGGCACCCACTTGCCCCTCTGCTCGCTGATGGTGAGAGACCCTCGTCTCCAAACCGCTGATGGCATCACATGAGAAGTCTAAGGGCAAGGGTCTCCTCAGAATTGGGACTATCAATGTGAAGGGACTGAACTCCCCTACTAAGAGATCGCTAGTGCGCAGAGAATTCCGAAGATCCGACATTGACATTCTCCTCATACAAGAGACGAAATTTGCCAGAGGAGAGGAGCGAGCGGTCCTGGGGAAACGGGGGGGGGGTTGGAATTCTGGGGCTCTGTCCCACTCAGGAAGGGAGGAGTTGGGATCCTCATCAGGAAAGGAGTAGGCTTTGAGATAGAAAAGACCTGGTCAGATGTGAGTGGACAAACCCTCCTGATAGTGGGGAAAATCGCAAGAGTTCAGGTCACGATCGCTACTATATACTCGCCTAATAACCGACAAGCTGCATTCCTTCGGAAGACAATTCCCAAAATAGTACTAGAGACTGCAGGCCACCTCGTTATAGGAGGCGACTTTAATCAGTGTGTGAACCCGACTGTTGACTGGAAGCCAGGCAACCCCGATAAGCGGGCCCAGCATAGGAGGGATCGCACTGAATTCGCTGACATGATGGAACTTTACGATCTACGAGACTTGTGGAGAAAACAACATCCTGACGAAGGGGGTTTCACCTTCTACTCGAACCCCCATCGCACATTCTCACGCATAGACTATATATTCCTCGCACCTGACCTTGCAAGGTCAACAAGTTATACCAACATTATCCCGACAACATGGACAGATCATGACATGGTCCTAGCAGACGTCGACTGGAACGACCTGCCTGCCGCTGGGGGATCCTGGCGATGCAACGACTCCCTCTGGACCGACGCGACGTTCAGAAATGAAATGGAAACCGAGATTGAGGAATATTTCAAGACGAATGACAATGGGGAGGTCTCCAAACAGGTGATCTGGGAAGCGGGGAAGGCCACGTGGAGAGGTATCTTAATACGTGAGGGCTCCCCTAAAAAGAGAGAGCGTAAGATTGTAGAAAACAAACTCCGCAAAGAAATATACCAGCTGGAAGCGGGAATAAGAGACGAAACGACGGTGGACCCCTCCAAACTCGACATGGCCCAACGTAAAAGAGAGGAACTACGGCTGTTAGAACATGGACAGGTGGTGAGGAAGCTACAATTCCTGAAACAGACATATTACGAGAAGGGGGATAAGGCCGATGCACTCCTAGCCGCCAGGCTCAGGGAAAGGAGGGAAGAACACAAGGTGAAAGAGATAAAAGAGCCCAACAACCCCGCGATACATCCACCCCACTCGATACCCGAGAGCTTCGCCATCTTTTATGAAAACCTATATACCTCTGAGCTGCTTGCGGCTCACCCTGATATATCCGCTTACCTGTCCCCAATTACTATGCCCACAATATCACACACAGAGTCCGAACTCCTCGATAGCCCAATAACCGAACATGAGACACGAGAGGCGATCAAACGGCTTACACTGGGGAAGTCACCGGGGGAGGATGGTTATACTGCCGGCTTCTATAAGACCTTCGCCGAGCAGCTCTCACCCTTTCTCACGGAGCTCTTTAATGAGATAATGAGCTCTGGGATCGCACCAGATTCCTTTAGGAAAGCCCTCATAACTGTCATCCCTAAAGAGGGTAGGGATCCCAAATTATGTGGGTCATACCGCCCTATTTCACCCCTCAACCTCGATGCGAAGATTTACGCATGAGTACTGGCAGCCAGACTGGAAACTCTAATGCCCAACTTGGTCCACCCTGACCGGGTGGGATTTATCCTGGGGAGGCAGGGCGCCGAAACAATGCGTAAATCCCTACACCTTGTCCACGCAGGGCACAGTATAGCAGATGACCCGGCCCTCCTATCGATCGACGCAGAAAAAGCCTTCGATAGGGTGGAAGGGGAGTTCCTGGGTGCAGTACTCCAGAAAGTAGGGATAGGCTCAAAATTCCCCGATGGAGTGCGAGCAATATACACCTCTCCCAAAGCATCAATATTTGTGAACGGGGAATATTCCAGATGGTTTGGATTGCAACGGGGGACCAGACAAGGATGCCCACTCTCCGCGATCCTGTTTGCACTTTCCCTGGAAAGCCCCTAGCCCAAAAGATAAGGAACGACCCCCGAATAGAGGGAATTCGCCTGGGAGGGATGGAATACAAAGCAGGGCTGTATGCTGATGATATCATTCTACACCTAACGAAACCGATGACCTCCATACCACATGCCCTAAATCTAATAAAAGAATATGGCCGGTTCTCCTGGTTTAAAGTAAACACGTCCAAATCCATACTCTTTCCACTCCAAGGTACCCCAGACGATAACGACACCAAGTTCCTCCCCTTAGGACTCAAGGTAGAACACACAACATTACGATATTTGGGCATACAGATCACCAGAACCCTAGGCGAACTATATGAGGCTAACTTCCCCCCGCTCCTTCAAAGCTTCGAGAGAGACCTTGAGAAATGGAGCAAACTGACGATCTCTTGGCTGGGGCGCATCAATGCCGTCAAGATGGTATGCCTCCCCCACTTCCTCTACCCCTTTCAGATGCTACCGATAGAGATACCCCAAAAATTCTTCGTGGATGTCCGTAACATCATGCTGCGGTTCCTCTGGCAGGGAAAAAGACCGAGGATCTCATATGACACGCTTATTCTCCCCAAGGACAGAGGTGGATTAGGGCTTCCCGATTTGAGAAAATACTACAATGCCACTCAGTTGCGCGTCCTAATCCCACACTTCAGAGACCACAAACACCTGCAATGGGTCCAGATGGACAACCACTACTTGTCCCCCGCCACGGTGGCGGAGTGGCTGTGGTCACCACACCAACGGGTCCAGAAAAGAATTAAACACCACCCCATACTATCCACCATATGGGCTATATGGCGCACTGGGAAAGAGATGCGCGAAGTCACCACCTGGCCATCCCCGCTCAGTCACTTGTGGTCTCCTGGCATAAATGACCAAATTCCGAACCTAGACCGGTTCCAGTCATGGTACGAGGCAGGACTGGAGAGGGTGGGACACCTCCAGAAAAAAGATGAGTATATCACACTACCTGAACTGAAAACGGCACTGGGGATAGGCAATCTATCGACGTTCCACTTCATTCAGCTAAAAGGGGTGTTAACGAGAACCGAATGGAGGGAAAAACTGAGAAGAGATCTCACCGCCTTTGAGAAACTCCTAGACTCTAGAGGGGAAATGAAAGGCCTTATCTCAATAATGTACCAAACGCTATTGTGTGCAGGCGGCGGGAACACGGAACTCCTTAGGGCCAGATGGGAAAAAGACCTAGGCGAAGAGATACTTCCCGAACAATGGGAATTAATGTGCAGAGCTGCGCCTAAATCCTCCATATCCAACCAATATAAGCTGCATGCAATAAAACTCCTACACCGATGGCAATACGATCCGCTTCGACTCTCCAAAATGTCCCAGTCCATGAGCCCAAAGTGCTGGAGAAATTGCGGAGAAACTGCCAACTACTGGCACATGTGGTGGAGCTGTCCGCACATCAAAGTGTTTTGGACCGAAGTCCTGGGATGGATCAAAGAAGTAGACGACATCCATAGAGAACTTGACCCACTCCTTGTCCTGTTTGGCCTTGAGAGAGTTGAGGAGGATTGGTTCCGGGTCAAAGGCCTGGCTCCCCAGCTATTACTGGCTGCGAGGGCCCTAATAGCGACCAAGTGGAAATCCCCTCAGGTTCCAGGTAAGACCGAATGGATTAAATTGGCCACAAGCATTTATGTAATGGAAACAATCACTGCCTCCCTGCACAATAAATCAGTGAAATGCGAAACTCTATGGATGGACTTCAAGAATACATATATCACGCCTACTCATGACTCCCAACCTGAGGAGCCCCCAAAAAACCCGACCGAATGAAGCCACACCTAAGGAACACTACAAAGGACGAGACCCTTACTTCCAGCGACCATGGTACTATCGGATGCAACGCTGTGTCAATCATATGATACTAACACTTTTGTCAAACTATTGTACTTGTGAGATACACTAACCCAAGTGGGGGAGGGGGGTGGGAGTGGGCTTTGGCGAACAGTCGATGAGTCTCTTCCAGACAACCGGGACTGTCGCACTACCAAGAGAATCTAGTATACTGTTTTTACTATTCATTGTTTGTTCGACTTACGCCTCTGGCAGATGTATGATCCTGTTTGAATACTGTTTGCTTCTTTTTGTTTTTTGTAAAAACAATAAAGCTAAATTTAAAAAAAAAAGAAAAAGACACGAGTAGGATGAAACCTCGAAATAGATGTACTGGAACTCTAACAAATGTTGCCAGGAGCCAATGGGCCTGGATTTGTAAATGTAGGGGGTAACATAGTTTTGCAAAACCCACAAAGGACAAAGAAAACCTTCCTTCTACATTTTCAAAGCCTGGCCTGTTGGCTATGTCACCGCTTGTTATTGTACTCGCATAGAGAATTCCTAATGCTTCCAGTTCACAAACAATTTGCACATTTCCAAGCTCCAATTTGCACTGCAGCTTCATATGAGCAACACATATCATGCAGGATGCAGAAATTAGCCAGGTTCCAGTTTCATACACAAGAAGCCCTCCTGTTTGGACTGGACACTGCCACTGTATGCCTTTACATTATATGAGATGTTCCTGCAATATGGAATATAAAGGGTTTAGTAAAGGAAGACTAGGGTGAGAATAAACATAGCTACACTAACATTTTTCAGAAATAGTTATATGTGTTCAAGTGTGCTCTTTCTTGGTTACGCTTCATCAGTAGAATACGAGGTATGTGCCGTCTGATAATTGCATTGAATAATTTGTTGTAACAAAGAGCTTTATTTAACCCTTTAACTGCCAAGGGATTTTCCCCCCAGTGCCAAGGCCTTTTTTGGTGATTTGTTTTTGTTACTTGAGATATGTGGGACAATTCTCAAATATGGCCCCTTTTCTTCCCACATGTAGGCGGTCATAACGCCACCAAGGAATCCTAGTTTGCTGTAGTGGGGCGAGAGAAAATAATCAAAAAGCGAGAACATTTTGGGTTTTTTCAGAAAATGCCAATAAAATGATGTACAAAGAAGCCTGTGTTTTTCTCCTTGTAAGAGCTTGGAACAAATGGTTTGCTGTGCTGAATTCACCATTTCCATGCTTTCAAGAACAGGTTGAGTGGAAACCAAAAAAACATATTTTGATATGGTTACTCGCCATTTTGTGAGAGGTAGGCGATTTTGGCCTTTTTTTGCAATAGGACATGCATGGATGGAATGGAAGAAGAGTGTAGATAAGCTGAATGGGAAGACAAAAAGACATATATTTCTGAAAAGAAGACCAAATTCCAAGTTTAGGAAGGGGTGATTTGCGCAGGTCAGGCAACAACTATGTAGGGAAAAATTCCATAGTTTGTGGCAAAACTGGGTGAATGACAGATAAAAAAGGTAAGTGATGGACATGGTTGGCCTGGTAAGGCAAAGGCTTCTGTGAATTTTGAGAAAAACAATGCTGCGCTACATTCCCCCGACTCTTCCAGTTAGGAAATCACACATTTTTGTAATGTTTCACAAAACAAGCAATACCACAAGCTAAAAACTGAGCCACGGTACACAGGTTTTTTATGCTTATGGCCTGAACAGACGTACTTAGCATGCATAAGTAAGGAAAACAAACGTGGCGAGGAATGGCACACATACATTTTTTGAAAGAGCACAGGCAGACTTTTTGAAGGGTAGGTGACTTGTGCAGGTAACAAAAGTGTGTAGTGCCTAAAGCAGCGACTAAATGTAGGTCACATTTGGGAAACGAAAGGTTTGTGTGCCAAAGTGCCACAGCAAATGTTCGAAAACGATATGGAAACCACACAAACACAACAAATGTCCTACCTTCTCGCGTTCCCACAGGTGTCCTAACAAAAACAGTACCTCACATGTGTGAGTGCACCTACCTGGGCGTAAAGGGAAAAGGCGAAACCACTGGTAACCCCAAGTCTTTCGGCAGAGCAGATTTTGTGGGAATTTGCTCTTGTGGACAACCTACAGATTTGGGCCCGGTATGTCACAGCCACCAAGGAAAACAGGCAACCCCATGCATTTCTGGAAAGAAGACACCCGTGGGAATCCAAAGAGGTCTAACTTGCGTGAATTGCCCCAGATTTTTTTACCCACAATCCATGGCAAATCCCGAAATTTGGATAAAAAAACTCAATTTTCATACATTTCCCTCTGCCAACCCACCAAAATATGCCACCAACAACACATGTCCTACCTTCCCGTGTTCCCACAGGTGTCCTGACGAAAACATTACCTCACATGTGTGGGTGCACCTACCTGGGCGTAAAGGGAAAAGGCAAAACCACTGGTAACCCCAAGTCTTTCGGCAGAGCAGATTTTGCTCTTGTGGACAACCTACAGATTTGTGCCTGGGGTGTAGCTGCCACCTAGGAAAACAGGTAACCCCATGTATTTCCGAGAAGAAGACACCTGTGAGAGTCCACAGAGACCTGACTTGCACAAATCACCCCAAAATGTATTACCCGCAATCCCTTGCAATGTTCGAAATTTGGCAAAAAAACCTCAATTTTCAGACATTTCCCTCCGCCCACCCACCGAAACACACCGCCAACAACACATGTCCTACCTTCCTGCATTCCCAAAGGTGTCCCGATGAACACGGTACCTCACATGTGTTACAGAACTTCCCCCTGGGGAGGGAAGGGGACCCTGCCAGGGGCTCTCTGGCGCTGCTGCTGTGCTTGGGGATAGTACACCCACATGGGAAATTGATGCCCACGGCCGGGGACATCACCTCCAATGGCCCTGGAGTTCTTGCTGGCCTGTGTTACAGCTTTTCCCCACCAGGGAGACTGGGCAGTGTGCCAATACCTCCCTGAAGGTAAAAACTGTAACGCAGCCCAGCCAGTACTCCAGGACGAGTGGAGATGTTGTCTCCGGCCTTGGAAATGTATTTACCATGTGGGTGTACCATCCCTAAGCACAGCGGCAGCTTCAGGGAGCCCCAGCAGGGTCCCCTTCCCTGCCCCATGGAAAGTTCTGTAACACAGCCCAGCCAGCGCTCCAGGATGGTCGGGTGATGTGCCTGGCCTTGGGTGGCTGTCTCCCATGTGGTTTGACCATCCCCAAGCCCAGAAGCGGTTCCAGGCAGCCCCGCCAGGGTCCCCAACCTTTCCAGGAGGGAGAATCTGTAATGCAGGACAGCCAGAGCTCCAGGATAGACAGGGGTAATGTCCCTGGTCTTGGTGGCTGTCTCCCATATGGGGCGACCTTCCCCAAGTGCAGCGGCTGTCCCAAGGGAGCCCCAGCAGGGTCCCCATCCCTTCCCTGAGGGAAATTCTGTAATGCAGTGAGAGGCCCCCAGATATACTAGTTGATCTCCCATTCATTCAGCTGTGTCACACTCGACAACCAATCTCTCAGAAGGGCATTCAGGCAGTCAGTCAGCCAATCTGGTGCACGGTGCATTCAGGCCATTCTTCTCCCTCTCAGACACTCACAACAAGGAATGTGTATTGGGACAAGTACCCAGCCATTCAACACTACACACTGCATTCATATTAGTTTCAGGCAGGGCTGTCTCAGTTATTGTGTCAAACACCAGATACTAGACAACCACAACACAGAATGCATATCTATCACACACTCCATTCACCCAGGTCCCACTCACAGGTGTACCCACAACATGCGGTCGTTGGGAAGGCTCCAGCCAGTCTGGTTGGCACATGCCCACACTACCATACATGAAACTTCCACCCAACAGCCAGTGAGGGGGAAGACACAGAGTCAGGGCTTCCCGGGACTTCGGGAAAACCAAGGTACCAGGTGATGGAAGGCAAGAGGCTATGGAGGCCATCTTGTTTCCATCAGGAATCTACTGATTCCAATGACAGGGCCTGGGCATCCCAAAATGGAGGACACTCAGGGCACCTGTCAATTCAGCACATGGCTTCCACCAGCCCATGCCCTGCTCTGTGGGCCACACACAGGTGCCCAAAACATACACTAGGGGAACAGGGTTGTAACCCCACCCAGGGGTGGAATAAGGGTATCCCATGGGTCTATACACCAAACCAAAAGAGAGAGCTGCACTGCCAGGACTCCCACATAAACTCCTGCGTGGAAAACACGACAGAACACACAGTAAAAAGCAGTAAAGGACAAAGATACGGAGGCCCTGTCCCTCCGATGCATTTCCAGCATCCCAGTCGCCCCCCCCAGACTGAAGTTAGGGTGCCTAATCTCCCACGAGATAGACACCCTAATCCAGACGGTCAACATACCTTCTGGAAAGGCCATCTGCATTATTATGACTCTTCCCTGGTCTATGCTCTATAGCGAAGTCTAGACCTTTCAGGCTAATGTACCACCTGAGCAGTTTCGGGTTCTCACCCTTCATCTGCATAAGCCACTTCAGGGGCTTATGATCTGTTTGGACTTGAAGGTAGACCCCGTAAGGTAGGGCCTAAAATGCCTAAAGCTCCAAACTATGCTGAAACATTCCTTTTCAACAGTAGCCCACCTACGTTCTCTACCCTTGAGTTATCTACTGATGAATATGCTCGTATGTTCCATCCCTTTGTCATATAATTGGGACGACAGCTCCAATTCTGGTGTCGCAGGCATCTGTCTGGACGATAAAGGGATTGCTGTAGTCAGGCACACACAACACAGGTGCCCTACACAGACTTTCTTTCAAGCCATCAAAGGCCCTCTGACATTCTTCAGTCCAATTAACCTTCCTCAGTTGTTTGGGTGAAGTCAGAGCTGTCAGGGGTGCAGCTATGGTTCCATAGTCCACCATGAAATTGCGATAATACCCAGTGAGGCCCAAAAAGGCTCTCACCTGGGTTCGAGTAGTGGGAGTGTCCCAGTCATGTACATCCTGTACTTTACTGTGGAGATGTTGGATTTGACCCCCTCCTACCTCATGACCAAGATACATGACTTTCCCATGAGCTATCTGGCACTTGGTGGCCTTTTTTTGATGTTAGCCCTTTTCAAGGCATGCAACACCTTATCCAGATGTGTCAAATGCTCTTCCCAGGTGGAACTGTAGATGGCAATGTTGTCTAAGTAGGCCACACAAAAGGCCTGCAGCCCACTGAGCGCATGATTGACCAATCTCTGGAAGGTGGCAGGGGCATTCTTCAACCCAAAAGGCATGACCCTAAACAGGTAGAGTCCCTCAGGTGTTGAGAACGCCGTCTTTTCCTTGGCATGGTCCGTCATGGCTATTTGCCAATAGCCTGAGGTAAGGTCAAAGATGCTCACAAATTTGGCAGCACCTATGGTGTCCACAAGTTTATCAGCCCAACGCAATGGGTGCGCTTCAGTTTTGGTGATGGCATTGACTCCTCTGTAGTCAACACAGAACCTCCAATCCTTGGTACCTGCCTGGGAACTTGCCTTGGGGACAAGGACCACAGGACTGGACCAGGGACTGGTTGAGGGTTCAATAACACCCAGGCCCAACATCTTGACGACCTCAGCCTGGATGTGGTTCATAATGGTATCTGACATATGGTTGAACCTGCTTTTGACAGGCACACTGTCACCAGTGTCAATTTCGTGCCTACACCACGGTGTAAGGCCTGGTGTCAGTGAGAACAGAGAGGCATACTGCCGAAGAAAAGCCCTGCAGGCCTTCTGCTGCTCTGTCGTCAGATCTGGAGAGAGATGTATTACCTCCACTGAGCCAAGCCTGAGGGTTGCTATTCAGAAAATCAGGAAGGGGCTCACTCTCATCCTCTTCTTGCTCTGAAGCTAGCAAGAGACATGAGACTTCTGCTCGCCTATGGAAAGGCTTGAGTCTGTTAACATTGAATACTTCAGGGGCTACGCCAGAGACTCCCATGTCAACCAGATAATTGACTTCACCCATCTTGGAGATTATCCTGAAGAATCCAGTCCATGTGTCTGCCAAGGCTTGAGGCTTGGTGGACTCCATCACAAGGATCTTCTCTCCTGAAGTCCAATCCAATTGCGAGGCTTTAAGGTAATGCCAGTACTTATTAAATTCCTAGCTGGCCTTGAGATTCGCTGACCCATCATCTCTGTCATCCTCCATCTGAGCCCTAATACATAATCTCCCACTTGCATGGCAGTACCTGGAGGGATGGCTTCCAAACCTTCTCTGATCAAGGCAGGGGGCCCACTCACGGGATGTCCAAAGAGTAACTCAAAAGGGCTGAAACCAACACCCTCGTGAGGTACCTCTCTTTAAGCGAACAGCAGGCATGGTAGGAGGAGATCCAATTTCTTCCTTAGGGGCTCTTCCAAAGCACCTTGCATGCCCTTGAGAGTTTTGTCAAATCTCTCGACCAGACCATTTGTCTGGGGATGGTAAGAGGTGGAGAACTTGTAGTTTACCCCGCACTCTTTCCACATGGTTTTCATGTAACTAGACATGAAGTTGGATCCTCTGTCAGAGACAACCTCCTTAGGGAATCCAACATGGGTGAAAATGCCCAGGAGAGCCCTGGCAACCACCTTGGCAGTAAAGGTCCAAAGGGGTATAGGCTCAGGGTACCTGGTGGCATGATCAACCAAGACTACGATGAACCGATGTCCACTTGAAGTGGTAGGGTCAAGGGGACCAACAATGTCAATGCACACCCTCTCAAACGGTGTGCCAACCACTGGCAATGGCTGCAGTGGGAAAATGACACTGCCTCCAGTCTTGCCAGACAACTGACAGGTTGGCCAGGTCCTGCAGTGGGACTCCAAGTCTATTCCCATCCGGGGCCAGTAGAAATGGGCAGAGAGTCTCTGCTTAGTCTTCTTGGTACCAAGATGACCAGCTAAGGGCACCTCATGCACCAACTGCAGCAGGAAGGGCTGGTAAACCTGGGGTACCACCAACCTCTTGAGGGCACTAGGTTCAGGCTTAGTGGGCTCACTAACAAGGAGCTCACCCTCCCAATAGATCCAGAATATCCTAGGCACTTCTCCTTGTGCCTGGGGCAGGGTCTGTTTCCTCAGACCCTTGAGAGAGTGGCACTCTCTCTGTCCCTTACAGAAGTCTGCCCGGGAGGGTCCCCCTTCAGCAAGCAGGCATTGAAGGTTAGGGTGGTCCTCCGGGTTGAGCACCTCTCCCGCAGGAGGGTCTTCTGCCTCTTCTCCCTCAGGAGTTGGGTTTGGGTTTTCCACTGGACCCAGTCCGTCCTGAGCATGGATCGCAATGGGTGCTGTAGGAACAGCAGGAAGGGAAGGAGCCCCCTCACAGAGGGGGACTTCTTGTTCTTCTGTTTTCTCGCCTTAGGCCTCGCCTTTGGCTCGGGTACCTGACTCACAGCCAGACCCTGTATCACCTGTGACCTAGTGACTGCAGCAGCAGTCATGGGGGACCTTCCGAGATCTACCCCAATTCCAATAGATCATTTCCTAACAGAATGTTAGCAGGGACATTGTCCTGAACCAGGACAGGAAGCTTTGCTGTCTGGTCTCCAATCATGAGTGTGACTAAGGCTACAGACGATAATTTGGGAGGCCCACAAGGTAACCTGGTGGCTGTCAGAGGAGCACCTACATAGTCCTCTGGCTTGAGCAGGGTCCTGTCCACCACTGTCATGCTTGCCCCAGTGTCTCTCAAACCAGTAGAAGGCTGGCCATTCAGGAGGACACTTCTCAAAAACTTACAGGTGTTCTGTGGGATTGTCGCCAGTTCTTCTGCATACTGGTCCCAGGCCCCAAGGGACACTAGGGAAATCTCTATTGGAGCACTGAATGTAATTCCTGTAGCGGAGAGGAGGACAGTGGCTCCCACCTCAGACATGGGGTAAGGGTAGGTCAGGCTGACAGCCTGGACTCCAAGTGCCTTACCTTTACACTTGGGGTCACCCTTCTTGTGATCCAGAGCCCTGCAGGCCCAACAAGCGCCAGGAGTGGATGGTACGGTACTATAACCACTGGGAGCCAGCTTTGCAGAAGGTAGACCACTACTCTTATTCCCACCCACAGAGGATTTATCCCCACTATTTTATTGGGTCTTAGGAGAGGAACATTTTGGTTTACCCGACTGTGATTGCGTCCCCTTTTCTTTGTCCTTGTCCTTCCTACTGGAGTGCTTAGAGGACATCCGGTGGGAGACCTACTTGTCGGCCAGCCTGGCTAGCTTAAAGGGATCCAAAATGTTCTGGTCAGCAACATACTGATGCAGCTCTGGTGAACAGGCTTCAGAAAAATGCTCAAAAAACAAAAGGTGGGACAATTCAGCAAATGTTTTCACCTTGTATCCATCAATCCACCCCATCATGTTCATATGTGCAGCACTCACCCAGGCAGCCCAAGACACATTCTCTCTTTTCTTGAAATCCCTGAATCATCTAAGGTATTGGCCAGGTGTCTTTCCAAACTTGGCAATCAAAGCAGACTTCATGCACTTATACTGATCCCTTTCTTCCACACTCAGTTTCAGAATACAGTCATATCCAGTCTGAGGAACTCTGCTCAACAAACACTTAGTCCAATCTCTCCTATCAACATCATGAATTGCACAAGCCATTTCAAACGCTTCAATCCATTGGAGGATATCAGAACCCTCCACATGCACACCAACCAAATCTTTCATAAACCTGGTTGCTGGGGACCTGACACTCTCAACTGGTTTAGCTGAAATCTCCACTTAAGCTTTCTCAAGCTGGATTTGCTGACATTCAGTGTCCTTGTCTTTGAGTTCAAGATCCCTATTCTTGTGTTCCACTTGCAATTTACCATTTGCAATAGGTTCCATTGCTTGCAATGCAGTTATCTTGTACACATCTAAACCTCAAATTAACAAAGTGTAGATATTTTGTAAGTGGCAAGGTTCTACACTGATTCTTAAAACCATAAGCATCCCACCGCTGCCACCAGTGTAAAGGACCGGAGGGGGGTGTCTCTACTGCTGCCCTCTATATGGTATAGGAGAGGTACAGCGGACCCCAGCCAAGATTCTCTATTACGGTAGCAATGGACAAGCAATCAAGGCCTAGCTTCTTAGGAGGTGATGCAGGCTGGTTTTTAAGTACAGTGCAGTCCCCAAGTACCCAAAAAGGAATGTCCACACACTGTATTAGTGAAAACACAGTCTTTATATAATTAAGGTTCAAGGTTATATACACAATCACAATAACTCACTTTGTGTTCAGTTAATCTACAATGGCAAATATATACAGTTCTAAATGGTACCACAATTATTATCAGATTTAATTAAAGTGTATCAACTGTACTCTGGTCAAATGTCACACAAATCAATTAATAAAGATAACCAACAATAGACATAGGAGGAAAGCAGTTGGTTAGAACAATTGGCAGAATACTGACCCCTACCACTAGACACAGTTCTCTGTGGGGATCCCCCACCTGGGCAACCTGTAAAATAAAGATATACTACAAGCCCAGTCCATATATTGTTCGATAAGTCTTATTTTCTTCTATAAATGTTTCTACCACCCCAATGCACCTGGAATAACAGAGTTCACAATGAGTCGTCGACGGATCCTTCTTGAGCGGCTCCCTTTAAAGCAGGAGCCACTGATCGTCGAGATCCTACGAAGAAAAGGGTGAGCAATGATGGTGAGGCATCAGCTTCAGTCCTGGTGGTGCTCGTCGATGACGAGTCGAAGATGTCCTGCAAGCAAGAGGCGTGCGGGGAACCTCGATGTCGATAGTTCAGGACAGCAAAGAGTTTGTGAAGAACTTTAACCCAGCAAGGGCGTCAAGTCGTTTGGTGTCTCTACGGTCTTTGGATGGCAGGAAACCCACCGGCAGCTGCTGCTCTGGCATCGACGGCGTGGCCTTCTCCGGCGGGATACGACTGTCAGTGGTGCGGACGAGCGCATCCGGGAATCAAATGTCTTAATCAGTGGAGCGTTGCGGCTCCAGTCGTCCACGGCAGGCATCAAACTGTCCCCGCTTCTGGGCAACTAACCTTGATGGGCCTCCACCTGTTATTGCAAACCTGCAAACCCTGTTCGACGACGGTGGTCGGCTGTCCGATGCTTCTCTTCGTTTCTCATCAGCTGTCCCCTTCTACGGCTGACAGTCTTTCATAGGCTGACTTCAGGGTGCTTCGGCGAAGATTAGCAGTGCACGATGGTCCCTCGTAGCTCAGGAAGAGGGTGCCTAACCAGGTCCTCTCTGGATCAGGTCTTGAAGACACAGCAGCTTTCAGATCGACAAAGTAGAGCAGCAGCACTCCTTCTCTTCCAGCAGGGCTTCAAGGTCAAGATTCAGTTTCAACTCTAGTTTCTCTGCAGCTTCTGAACGAATTCTAGCAATGAGAGGCCCCCAGATATACTAGTTGATCTCCCATTCATTCTGCTGGGTCACACTCAGGCAACCAATCACTCAGAAGGACATTCAGGCCATTCTTCTCCTTCTCATACACTCATAACAAGGAATGTGTATAGGGACAAGTACTCAGCCATTCAACACTACACACTGCATTCATACCAGTTTCGGGCAGGGCTGTCTCAGTCATTGGGCCTCATCACGACTTGGGCAGTAACGGTAACGCTATTAGCGGGGGCGGTATTAGCCCTACCGCCGAACTCCCTGGCGCTAATAGCGCCGGATCACAAGTTTGGCGGTATTGTAAATTGGGCTCAATGGGGAATCTTCGCGCTAATACCGCCGGCGAGAAATCCGCCGGCGGTAATAGCGCGAATTTTCAGAGGATTTCCCCCCAGCTCAGAGCTGGGGTGAAATCCGCCAAAGCCCTGATTCGGCGGACCCTTAAATCTGGCGTTAATAGCACTACCGCCGGATTTAAGGGTTACCGCCGAAGTCGCGATGAGGCCCATTGTGTCAAAAACCAGATACTAGACATCCACAACACAGAATGCATATTTGTCACACACTCCATTCACCCAGGTCCCATCCACAGGTGTACCCACAACATAAGGTCGTTGGGAAGGCTCCAGCCAGTCTGGTCGGCACTTCCCCACTCTACCATATATGGAACTTCCAACCAACAGCCAGTCAGAGGGAAGGGACAGAGTCAGCACTTCCCGGGACTTCGGGAAAACCAAGGTAAGAGGCGATGGAAGACAAGAGGCCACACAGGCCATCTTGTTTCCATCAGGAATCTACTGATTCCTATGACAAGGCCTGGGCATCCCAAAATGGAGGACACTCAGGGCACCTGTAAATTTAGCACAGGGCTGCCACCAGCCCATACCCTGCTCTGTGGGACACACACACAGGTGCCCAAAACATACACTAGAGGCACAGGGTTGTACCCCCACCCAGGGGTGGCATAAGGGTATCCCATGGGTCTGGACAACAAACCAAAAGAGAGAGCTGCACCGCCAGGAGTCCCACATGAACTCCTGTGCAGAAAACATGACAGAACACACGGTAAAAAGCAGTAAAGGACAAGGATACAGAGGCCCTGCCCCTCTGATGCATTTCCAGCATCACACTCACCCCCCAGTAAAAACACATGTGCCCCTTCCTAGGGGCAGATTGCCAGATGCACTAGCAATCTGCCCCCAGGGAGGACTACACGAGTGGCCCCCCTCCATTTTGGGTGGGGGGTGAGGGCCACCCCCCTTTCAATTAAAACATCTGTGGTATTTTAGTGACCCCTCCAAAACCCCCAACTAACTCATGTATATTTTTATAATTTCTTTTCTGTTTTGCGCCTTTGGTTGGGGCAGATGGGCACAATATACTGCCCCATGCTTTGGGGGGGCATTCCAATGTGTTCTGGTTGTTACCAACCCAGTTAAAACACATGTGCCCCTTCCTAGGGGCAGATTGCCAGAGTGCACTAGCAATCTGCCCCCAGGGAGGGCTACATGAGATGCTCCCTATCCATTTGCGGTGTGGGGGAGAGGGCCACCCCCCTTTCCACTAAAAACATCCATGGTGGTTTAGTGGCCACCTAAAACAAGATATCATTTTTTGTTATTCTTGTTTTGTTTTAGTAAAGCATAGTAAGCAGCCCCCTCCCCCCCACTTTACAAACAGATCCATGGTGGTCTAGTGGCATTGGTGGGCACAGATTGAGTGGTCTGCGCCCGATACGTGCCCAGCAGTGCTTCAGAAAAGGTGTTATTGGAAGGGGGAGAGTCACCCCTTTCCAACAACACCTCCTTCGATCTGAACAGCACAATAGTTCCGCAGATCGAGAGGGAGAAAGGTGGAGACTCACCGTCTCATTTCACTGTGGCAGCCAAAAATGGCTGCCACAGTGAAATTTACTTTCAGTTTCACGTCAGCACGCATTACGTGAGCTGAGGTGAAACTGAAGGAAATCCAACCCCCGGGCCGTGAGGAGGAATCTCCTCCTCACATAGCCCAGGGGTTGGATTTCATTTTTGTGCGATCCCTGCTTTGCATGGATCATACAAAATGAAGTGCCAAAAAGGATGAGATATCTCGTCCTTAGCAACATGGAGGTGGTTAAGGGGTTAAAGATGTGGATCTTTAAAAAAATGTTTAAAAATAATACACTGAGTGCAAATATAAAAAGAGTTTAACAAAAGTAATGCTTGGAAATACCAATCTGTGAGCAAACATTTTCTCCCATAAACAGACCCTCCAGGATATTGTAGCATGAAATACAAAATTCTGCAGCATAAAATCGGAAGTTTTGCAGCACAAAGGTGTATTTTTGTGGCATTTTTGCAGCACATGTTTTAATTCCCTGGAGTGTGTGAGAGCCGGGGTATGATTATTAGCACCTTTTGTATGTTGGTTCTACTATAGTGTAATAAAAGAGTCCCACATGTCCCAACTTTGACAGAAAATCGTTTGTTTGGCGCTACATTTTTTTAAGTGCATACCTATTTTAGGTTGCTAACTGTATTATTGTTTACCTCTTGTAATACTGTAAATGTACCCATTCCATGGATGCTAACCTGATTTTTGCCACTGGGCCATATTGTTGTATTGTGCACTTACAGAATACTTAACATCAGTGCTTTGCAACAAAGAAATGTAAACCACTTAAAGTAGTTAGTTAAAGCTGGTGGTTGGTTTTGACAGGTGCTGGTCTATAAAGGAGCATACAGGCTCCGGCCCCAGAAAGCCTTGTGGACGAAGCAGATGACCTTGAACTTGATACTTGCAGCCACCGTGAGCCAGTGGAGAGATTTCAGGGCTGGAGAGATGCAGTCCCTGGGCTTGAGGCAAAGGAGAAGTCTCACAGTCCTGTTCTGGATTAGTTGCACAGGGCGAAGAGTAGAGGGAGACATATTAAGAAACAGGCTGGTGCAGTAGTCCAGCCTGGAGAGAACCAGGGCTCTGGATACAGTGAACTTCTCGGGGAAGGTGAGGAAAGGTAGATACCTCTGAGGAGGTGCAGCTGGAAGTGGGCCTGTACTTCAAGACAATGTCACTACATCCAACTCTCTCTTCCAGAAAACCTTCATTCTAGAGCCCTTGTCTCTGCGAGCTCCAATTCTCTGAGGGTTACACACTTCTCCAGTCAGAGATTGGGGTAGATTGCTCTCCTATGCAGGTGCCTCCCTCTGAAACATCCTCCCTGCCCTCCTCAGACCTGAGCCATACCACCTGAAGTTCCAGGAAGTAGCTCAAGACCCTCCTTTTCTCCTCTGCCTTCTCTCTCTCACTCCCTTGCTAACTTTCCTGTCTGCTGCACCAACCAGTTGCTTGCTTCCCTCAGAGTCTCAATAGGTACCAGGCTCCTCCACTACCAGTCTTCCTTTGAACTGCCTCTTGGCCTCTCACCACCTAGGGGCTGTAATTGTTACCCCTACAGCCCCCTGCCTCTTTTAACTTATCCAGAGCCACACAGCCCTTGCTGCACTTGCTCAGAGCCATGCTGCCAGACTGCACTCCCCCCTCCTCTCTTTACCCTTACACTTCTATTGTTACACTTGCATGATCCAGATGACACAAGGGCTACTCGGATAATTTCTCTTGTCCTCCCTAGGGCTTCCCTTCCTTGTCTTGTGGTGCCTAGAAACACTTGTGTACAGGCATGTTATAAATGCCATACCATATCATATCACAGTAGGTATCACAAATGCAGAAAGATGGACCTGCCAGAGGCCTTACACAGTATAAATTGTGCAGGCTTTCTGGAGAGCTACGTGTATGTGCACAAAACCCCATGGGATGAACCCACTTGGTTAGGAGAGGTAAATGTTTTCACTTCAGTAATCTACATGTCAACATGCAAAGGGTCTGATCAATATGAGAATTGTAAATCCCAACAAAGCTAATAATGCTGGCAAACCACTGCCCACTGTCAACTCCTTCCCATTCCAATCATGAGACCCTTCCTATAGGATCAGATGTGATATCCAACTCCTTCCAATACCAAACCCGAGACCCTTCATATAGGATGAGAAGTGATATATCACTGCTTCTAAAATCAAAACCAAGACCCTTCCAATAGGATGTGATTTGTTATCTCACTCCTTCCTATACCAAACCTGAGACCTTTCCTATAGGATAAGATGTGATATCTCAGTGCTTCTAATACCAAACCTGAGACACTTCCAATAGGATGAGATTTGATATCTCACTCCTTCCAATACCAAACCCAAGACACATCCTATAAAATGAGACGTGATATCCCAATTCTTCTAATACCAAATCGGAGACCCTTCCTATAGCATGAGATGTGATATACAACTCCTTCCCATTCCACACCTGAGACCCTTCCTATAGCATAAGATGTGATATCCAACTCCTTCCCATTCCAAACCAGAGACCCTTCCTTTATCATTATATGTGATACCTCTTCTTGGATCACTATATTTTTATTTATTAAATGTATGCAGAAGGATAGCTATAAAACCATTTTCTGTAAATCCTAGTATTTAAATATATGCAATTTTGCATTGCTTAAACATTATAATGGTCTGACTAGAAGTACCAGAATGCACCATAAGAGCTTAAAGGCTAGGTATGGTTGATTATTTCACACCTGTCATTGGAGGGTGTGAGATCTCCATAAACTATGCCACAGGTTTTACTAGTTTCAAGACTTGGGTACACTCCCCCCCTGAAGAGTCCTCTTGATAAACCGATCTTAGGCCTGGATGATATGCTATAGAGTGGGTGTGCGTGATTGCATGTGATAGTATGAGAGGGTGCGTGAAAGGTAGCGGATGCATGGGTGCTTGTAAGGTCATGCAAAAAGGAGAGTATGTGCATGCAAGTTAAAAGTGTGGATTTGTGCATGCAAATAAATCCAGTTTGACAGCAGTGTGTGTGTGGTCCATGTTAAGAAAATGGCAGTCTGGGCGAAATGAGAGACTTGAATGAGACACTCGGGGTTTTGGCCATGTAGTAGCATATCTAGGATCTTGGAAGATGGACTTCTTGGCACTCCCCTGAAACAGTCAAGGAGTAAGTACATTTTTTTAAACTCACTTAAATTATCTATGTATGTGTGTCCCTCAATCTTTTTCTCATAGCCTGCCTCTTTTTCTCTCTCCCACTGGCCCACCATCTGTTGGTCATGCTTTTTTACCACTTTGTCCCCTTGTCTTCCTGCCACTTTCTCCTTTTGTCTTCCTTTGGTTTCCTTTGCCTTCATCACTCTCCCGCTCGGTTTTGCATCCCTTCACTGTGCCTCCTTATCTCTTGCTGCTTCTTGTTATCTCTCTCCTCTACTTGTAATGCCTTTTTTGACCCCCTCACTGTTTCTCTTCCTGTTTTTTGTAGTATGTCTTCATAGCAGGCAGACAGGAATGCACAATCATGCACAGAAGAGCTGCTTTATTTTACAACATAAGATAGTGTTTGTTTGTGATAAATTAATTAGATGTGTTTCTTTGAACAGTAACACATAAACCCCCTTCTCCATCAAATCTACTGAAGTGTAGACAACCACTTAGTTAGTCCTACTGTTATGTTAGTTATCCTGTCCCGGTTTCTTACTTTTTAAATCTGGTCACCCTAGCAAGGGTGAAACACTTGGCTGCCATCACTCTGCAGCCCAGAGTGAAATGTGTGTTTATATTTGCGTGCATTGTCGGGTTTAGAGCAGCAAATGCTGCCATCAGCTGATTTTGCATTTATTTTGCAAAACGCAAAATCGTTATAAACTGGGCAGTCTGATTTCGAAAGATCAGAGCCCTGTGATCATGTCAACGGATCATTTTGAACAGATTTTGCATGTTTGCAATGCTACAGCTCCACCACACATTAGGTGTAGGACATGTGGTTTTAATGTCAATGGTGGCTCTTCATGAGAATTTGAAAAGGGAATTGCCATTTGCCAGAGACTTGAATCCAAACTATTGACTGGTGAAGACGCCAATCTGTATAACTCTCAAGAAGCAAGTGCAAGAAATGGAGCACTTGAATTAGTAAAGGATCAATCATGCTCAAACCAGAGTGCTACTGTGAACACGGGTACCATTGCAAGTAGAACTGATGTCCTGGGAACAGAGGAAGAAAACAAGTCTTATTGTACTCAAGACATTCAACACCTCAGCAAAGACCACAACTTGCCCAAAAGAACGATCAAAAACAAAAACAAAAAAGGTGGTCGTCTCAGAAGACATAACACGTGAATTGGGATAAAATAATAAAAAAATGTCCAGAGGTAGATGAGGTTAATAAATCTTTAATATCTTCAAAAACATGATTAATATTTTAGATAAGTGTTGCCTGGCAAGAAATGACACGAAGAATTTGATAAGAATGAAACTGATAACAATAGACAAACAGTCGAGAAACAAATCTGGTGGTAAAAGAAGAAAAACATGCAGGCCACATAAAGATGTAAGATTCTTCTTTCAAAAAGCAAATAACATAAATCAGGTACAAGTAAGCCTAATATGTCATAGAGACTATTGTAATGGTAGGGGTGAGCATGGCAACTCCTGTTTGATGCTGGAGGCAGAAAACTCAATAATTTCTAACAAATCTATGGAACTCACCACATGAGTGCCTCTCAATAGCTCTCAGAAAGGTGAAGATCTGAGCTCAACAAGGGTCAAAGCAGTTATGAATCATATTGTAAGCATAAATGCTTGGTTTGATGAACTGACCCTTACGATTGAATCAGTTTTAGAAAAAAAATGTGGACATATTAAATTGCTCTATGATAATGCTCTCTTAAAAAGAAGCCTAGGTTGAGAGTGTTGAATTCATCTCACTTGGATTTGACTGAATTTGACAATGACAATGTTTTGAACTCAGTGATTCTACATGTCAAAACTAAAGTAGTAGTGCCTTTCATTTGCTCAGTCAGAACTCGAGGTTTTTAATAATGCTTGGTTTTCACATTAGGAGAATACCCGTATTGAAAGGTGTTAGTAAATGTAATGCAAAAATAGGCTTTAATCTGTCATGTCAGAATGAAGTTAGTACGAGAGAAGAAAATGACTTAAACTGGAATGTGGTGTTGTCGAATTTGACAATAAGAAAGACACTGATTGGATCTGGTTGTCTAACCTATTACCAATGAAACCCCATCTGTGACACTGATGAGCACCAGAAGATGCAATCTAGTAGGGGACATTTGTCCTATTCCTCTTGGAATACGAGAAGATATAACAGTTTCCTGGGGAATCCAATATTAAGAAACATTTTGAGGGGGAAAGATTTGTTTTGCCTCCAGGGAGAATGGTTGAAAAAGGAAGTGAAAATTGATGGTTATAGGTGCTACTTAAATCCAGCCAAAGAAGGGAAAAAGGGGTCGACCAGATGGGGATTTGCTGAAAAGGGTTAGCAATCTACTAAAAATTCAATCCCACGTTTTACCAATGTGCATGAAATGCATGTTTCTGGTAATCTTCAGAAAGATTGAATATGACAATAATTACCATGGATAACACACCTGATAGGTATAAAAGCTTGCTAATAAGAGATTACTTGGGCAAAATATTGGAAGATGTGGAACTGAACTTATATCCACATATATCCACACAAAGTGATTACATCAGGTGACATTAATGGAAAATGTCCTGATGTCTAGGACCAGAAACCTACATATTTAAATGAGGACCAGTGTTTATCCTACCAAAATATGTATTATTCCTGCAAAAAATGTATCATGCTGGAATAGAATGGGCAGAATTGATGAAAACATGGAATAGGACCATGCTGAATGGGTGGGCCAAAGGGGACATACTAGATTCTTGGTTATGGAATAGCGGCAAGCAATACCATACATACTAGATTCTTGGTTATGAAATAGCGGCAAGCAATACCATACATTGGATCACATGTTTGTTTCCTTATCCCTGGTTGATAAGATACAGTGAGCTTCATTACAAGTTAGCCAGAAAATCAGAGGTAAATCCTCCTAAAAATAGCTCTGAGGAATTACCGTCAACGCCACTTGGTCAAGTGGATTTTCCGCCTGATTACAAGTGGTGGCGGCGGTGTAATTCCACATTTATTTTGGGTCCATTCTACCCAATGGGGATTTTTTTGCGGAATTACCGCAGAAGAATTAATGCTGCAGTGATTCCATCAATTCTGATGATTTTTCAGCGTTGAGTGGGAAGATTTACATCCAGGGTTTTGTTGGAGGTAAATCCTCCACTCAAAACACAAACTTATAATTTGGCATAGTTGTAAAACTGGTGGTAACTCAGTTACTGCCAATTATACAACTTGCCGCCTAGCTCGTAATGAGGCCTATTATCTTGAGAAACAAAGTCAAGCGATCATAAGTACATATGCCTTGAGTAAATGATAGCACACATGATATTGGGGTCTAGAGATAATTGATGCTCAGAGCAGAATTAAATGGTCCAACAGGAATATGGAAAACTTCAATGCATTTTTAACAACAATGGGCTTAAGTTCATATAACAATGGTTGCAACAATTTGACAAAGTCTGCACTTCACAATACTGTACTTAAAAGCTGGCAAAGAATACAATTGCCCAAACAAAATGGCATACCTCACAATGTTAATAAGGGGTTGAAGAGGTTTGATCCAGTCATAAAAGAAAGTAAAAGAAAGTTGAGGAAACAAATTAGAGATCTTAAAAAGAAGGCATGTAGTATGTCTTTAGATCAAAAAGTGGGTAATAAAAGACTGCTTAGACAAGCTTAAAAGAATTGGCAAATCTCTTACAAGTAATAATTACACAATCCTAAAAGCAGAGAAATGTTGAGATGGGTGAGGGATAAACGTATTTTAAAATTCAGAGATTAGTTCCGAAATCAGTAAGTGACATGAAGGATAGTCACATTTTTCTTAACTCTGTGGGTGCATGAATAACTTGTTTTACTCAGAAGTATGAGATGGGTATCAAAACAAAGCATAAAATGACTACCAGCACTGCACCTATATATAACAAAATAATGCAGTAGGAGGATGTTATAACAGCATTCTAAAAATGAAGGACTCAAGGACTGTAGGTCCTGATGGCATTCCTCCAGCATTATATAAAATAATGGTCATGTATATTTGCAGCCCTAATAAATAACTGTATTAAGCAATATGCAATCCCATCATCTTGGACCAAAAGTCTAACGATTCCCATTGTAAAACAAAAAGGTGCCATGTAAATACAAGGATCTCTCAACCAATTGTCTTTGTGAAAAGCTGGCTAAGAAAAAGATTCCAGAAGAGCTGTTAAAGCTAGATATGCCCCTCCATGAAGGTACCACTATTCAAATAAGACTGAAAAGCCAGGGGGAATTTCTCAAGGGATATACAAATTAGGAGAGGAGTTAAGCAAGAATGTATTATTTCACCCTTTTGTTTTTATCATTACCTGATGGATCTGGATGATCTATTTCAGAATTTGAATATTTATATCCTCAGAAATTGGGTGAGTTAAGAATTCCATGGACAGTTTATGCTGACAGCGTTGTGCTTTTTGACAAGGTGCAGAAGGTTTTGCAAACAAACCTTGAAGCAATGACCCAGTACTCCATTGAAAATGATCTGGTTTCGAATTTTGAAAAATCTAGATCATGCCCATTGACTTGAATAAGATGCAAAAACATTAGTATTGTAAACAAACTGGAGGGTAAGGTACTGGAGATCATTAAGGAATATGCATTTTAGGCTTCCTTATCTGTTAAGAAAACCAGGTAAACAATGAAAGAGGATGTTTAAAACAAAATATTCATTCAATTGTAAGCAAAATGATTAAATTGGACATTGAATATGGAAAATACTAATGGAGACCATTTCTGGAAATATATCAAGCAACGTTTGATTCTCCTAGCTATGGATGGGATGGACATACTCATGCATCCAGATTGGAAGATGCTAGTGAGATTGGAGGATTTCCTGCTAAGGTATCTATGCAAGTTAGCGAACAGTACATTGGTGCAAGCTATTCAAAGTGAGCTGGCTTTCTATTCTGTGAAAGCTGTAATTCTGAAGCGTAGAATTATGATGTTTGCTCAAATGCAGTCTTCTTCTGCTGTTGCCAATGTTGGGATGGAAATTAGCCTATCCCACCCCCTTAGGCGTTTCCAAATAAGTCAAATAACATACAAATAGATCTAACATACAAGGGGGGAGTAATCTGCATCATCAAGCAATATGCAAGGGTCTTATGCACTGCTTCGAAGTAAATGAATGGCACTAGAAAAGCTCACAGCCCTTGACTCCATTTTGTATTAGGCCCAGAAGGGATAGGCTGCAGGCTCACGCTGTTCACGGTCCTGGTTCACAAGGCCCAATTTCTGTATAATACACTGGCTTCACAAGAGCTCTGTTCCCATGGATGTCCACTTCCCCCTCGCCCCTTCTTTGTTGGGAATATTTAGTATCTTCCAACGGAATGCACCCTGCAAGAGCAAGAGACAACACCTGGCTCTGCACTGCCTCCAATCCTCCCCACTAAACTGCCATTAAGCCTCTAACCCCCACCAAGCCAGGCCGGAGCCAGCCCCGCTCCACTGACTCGACCCCCACACCTTTGTATTCCTTAACAACTAGCATGCAACCCCCAGGTCTCAACCCCCATCAAGTGTCTGCAGAAGATCTAAACATGTGCAGCTGTATTTCTTCCTAGCAGCAACACATATCCCTTGTAACACGAGGTACCGAGAGGAAGAAATTAAAGATCAAAACCCAGGGTGGAGACCTTGAGTGCGGGAACTGCGGTATCAATGAAGCCCTGAATGTGTGGGTCAGCATAACTGTATTTTATCCTCCCTTCCCCCGGGCACAATTTCCCATGCTGCCCAGGTGCCTGCCACAATGAGTTAATATTCAGGCTTAGCACGTTTAGTTTAGATAGGAACAATGTATTAATGTGCGACCCGACCATTACCGCGAGGATGAGCCCAGCTGACTTATGTGGATCCAGATCGACGGGGAAGAACCAACCAATTACTGCCTGGCATCCCCTGTGGAGCTGGATCATGTGTAGGGTGCGTCCAATCAGTGGAACACTTTTTGGTTCCATATGTATCATGCACTTGGGGTTTTTAAGCCCACGTTTGTGACTGTAAGAGCTAGAGCGCTATGGAGCAGCAGAGTCCTTTTCTGATATTTGTATTCTGTAGAATTAAACCTTGTTATCCTTGCAATGTCCTGACCTATTTCCCTAAGGGGTTGTCTTTATTCTGGAGTGTGCGTAAAAAAGGGGCTTGTCTTAATTTGGTGACCCCTATGAGATGATTCCATTGCTCCCATACTTGCTGAGGTATCCAGGCGGCCTATCTGGAAGGGCAGTGTCCACCTACGGCACCAGCCCCCAAAATGCATATGCTGAAGTGGCCCATGCGGATGCCGCCTTTGCAGAATTCCCACTTGCTCTATGACACATGGTACGGCCCCAGGGAGAGGCATTGGCCTGTTAATGATCCCCCGTGAACTGAGACTTTCGAAAGAACATGAACACATGAGTATAGCCTGCAAGGAATAACAATGTTCAGGTGGGGATGTAGAGCGGTGTGATACGGGTGAACACTCAATGAATGAAAGTGAAAGCATATGTTGATTTGGTGATTGCAAAAGTTTTGTGGCCATTTTAATTCATTTTTATTTTTTAAGATATATTAACGATAAGGGTAAAGGAATACGGGAGCCTCCATGAGTAAGGGGAAGGGTGGCACCACACTGCACTGTCTCGACCAGTGTGGGAGATAAACACAAGAAGAAATGTAGGAGCTTCATATAATTAGAGTGCTTGGGAAAAGTAGTGGTTGTTGTTTTAGCTTGTTATTTTAGTTTATTTTGTTAGTGTATTTTTTATATGTATGGAGGAGGCCCAGAAGGTGTGTGTATGGTGTGTGTGTGCGTGGGCGCATCAGGAGAGGGTGAAGAGAATGAAAGAAGGTGCTCTAGGAGGGGAAAAGGTGAAATTGATGTTTTTTGTTAGTTCACATTTTTTGACATTATTGACTGACAGTACAGACAGGATTAGAGCATTTTTGACATTAGTTGGGCGACAAGTGTACAGGCACATTTCTGACACAACACTGACTGGGCATAGCCATGGGGATGGACATGCTCCTAGATCATATATGTAAAGCCTTGCCCCTGTATTGGGAAAAAATCAAGAAGTACCACGATCGATGGGTGACCAAGACTAAAGGAAAGGGAATGCCCCACTCCTGGCAAGAGTGCAGGTACTTTGACTGATGCGCCTCGGACCATATGTCCACATTTTTAACTGCAAAGTATAAGGGGAGACCACTACAGAATAGAGGGGAGATATTAGACCTCTGGAGAATGTTTGAGGAAACAGAGGCCCCTGAAAGTGATGGGGCAATGCCAGACAATGGGAAGAACACAAGTACAGAGGAGACTGGGAGGATGGGGGAGATGAAAAAGAGGATTTATCCACTCACCACACGACCAGCAGAAGGATATACCAATCCGACCTATGTGTCTGGGGGAATGAAGATGGTCGATCCCAGCACGGCCCACCACGCCATATATTATACCCCCTGAGGTGTTCACCCATACAGGGGTAAGTGCGAGAGAATTCAAAGTGACATTGGCCACTACACATAGAGAATTAGCTAGGTTAGGGCAGCTTGTGAAACAGCACGGGTGGCAGATGTTCTGATGTTGCTCCCAGGAATGCCTCCCCAGTAGCCCAGAGATGAATGGAAGTCAGGTGACTCCCTTTCCAGAATTGGCAGTGCCCCCATAATGGCCATTCATGTAGAAACAGACAGCCTGGAGTATGAGAATAAAATGTGGGATCCCGAGGAGGGGATAAGAAGTATTGGAGTGATTTTAATGATACAGAAGAAGGAACAGAGATAGTGGCCGAGCAAGCACCCGACCACACTGAGAGATGAAGCCTATGGGATGGAAGGCTAAGGGAAAGGTTTGGTAGGACAGCCTTGGCAAAGAAAAAAGGAAGTGTTGTCAAAGGTGGGAAAGGAAGGACAAAATGACAAATGCCCTTAATACATAAGGCGCAGGAAGACCCATTATGTTCCCTGGGCACAAATGGACAAAAACAACCTCCTCAAGGCCCTCCACATTCTCACCGCGGCAGCAGGGAAATGGATTGAGAAACACACTGCAGGGGTGCCCCTAGCCATAGGGGACATTAAGAACGGCAGAGACAGTGTGAATTAAAGCGGGTACCCAGGAGTAACAATAAGCAATGATGCCCATGATGGGGCATCATTCAATAAGATCAAAGTGCGAGTGTGGGGTGCACTGCAGCAGACGTTCTTGGACACCCCCAATTTACAATCAACAATCAATGCAATGCACAATGTGGGATGAGGAAGACGCTGTGCAGTACATTCTTAGGGTTCAAGAGATGTGGAGAGCAGAAACAGGCAGTGCCTGGGATCAATCAACGTCTTTGTTTTACTTTATTGTGAACGGGGATTGCCTAAGGAGGTGCAGAAGACACTCAATAAGATAGCTGGTGTGGAAGCAATGGAATGGCCTGAGATTCAAAGCATCATAGTGCACCATTGCAGAAGGATCAAAGTGCGTGAAAAGCAAACTATTCAGAGAAGATAGGTGGAGGAAGTGGAACTAGTTCAAAATAACTAGTGAAAGTAGCAGCGGTATCAGCAGCACTGCCCCCAGAACAGATGGGAGAGGAAGGGTGTTCCTCCGTAACAACACAGGCAAGGATGGCAGCGGTATGGGCAGACAATGGTCAAGGACAGAGGGGAGGAAACCAACACTGTTCGGGGCCCCAGTGGCAAGAAGGGCTGCAACAAGGATGAGGTGGGTTCTGGGGGCAGAAAGGAGGGGGATTTGGTGGACAAGGGCTAAGGGGTTGCAGGCCAGGGCACTGTTGGTCATGCGGGAGGTGGGGGCACTTCTCGAGAGAATGCTGCAGCAGACAGGGAGGAAAATATAGTTATAATCAGCAACCTTATGGATACCCCTACTCATGTAGTCCACAAGGGCCCATTCAGGGGACATCCTTAATCCTGCATGAAATACATCAGGCATATACACAGTTACTTCCCCAAATCACCGGCCCTTACCACCCACCACACCAGTCCATGCAGCCACCCCAGATCTGCCCCAACCAACAGGTCACAGAAAGCAGACACCCCTTTGCTACTGCGCCCAATGGAGCAGCAGCCCGATACCAGGGAGCAATGGTGGTAGGAGGGAACCCTTCTCGTTCCCAGGAACTGACACCTACCCCGAGTAGAACAGCTCACAGAGAGCACTTGCGTGTCCAGTACTGTCAATGACCTTACATCCAGAAGAGGAACCACTGGTGGGGGCAGAGATAGCAAATAAGCAATTAACCTTTAAGGTGGACTCTGGAGTGGAGAAGTCTTGCATTAGTGCAGGAAACTTCTTGTTATCAGGAAAAACTCTCGACATGCAGGGATTCTCTGGGGCTGTAGTAACGGTTACCTACACAAGAGATTTAGACGTCAAGGTGGGAGGGAAGGTTGTACAAGCACCCCTCCTCTACTAAGAGTTCCCCCTTCAACTTACTGGGCAGGGACCTACTTAGCAAAGTAAATATGACAATATCGTTCACAGACAGGGGAGTTTGTTGTGCCATCCCTGGCATGTGCTCCCTCTGAGCAATGCTGATGATACATGCCATGGCAACTGAGATGGTAGTAAGGGGCATCCCTGTGAACCCAGACATGTTTGTTTATGGTATCAGAGTACTTGCCCGAGCTGGCCCGTCAGAGTACCAGGAAAGAATGGAGAGTACCTTTAGATTTCATTTTCCTGCCTGTTGCGCTTCCCGAAGTGATTGCTGGCACAATCATGTCACTAGACCTGGAAGGTTTGCTTGTGTCTGCTAGAAAGATTGTAGTACTAAGAACTGACCCCCATGGGTGCCAATGGTGCAGAGTGTTGTGTGTTGACCCCAATGTACCTCTATGAGAAGTGACAGACGAGGACCTTTTTGAAGATGACAATAATGATGGAGAAATAATCATTGAGCTATGTATACCTTTTTACATAATGGTGCAATAGAGAAAAGTGCATAGTCTCTCTTTTCTATTGTTAGTGGGCTGCCCCCCCTTCTGTGAAAGTGATTTGCGGCACGTTCCACCACATTTGTGGACCACAAACCCACAAGATGTAGGTATGCTTAAAGAAGTGGCACCTGTAAGAATTAGAAAATAAACTATTGTATGGGTCCAAACCCTTGAGAGTGCGCTTTGACCACTATCAATATTGTAAGCGGCTAACTGTGTCACCAATTCCACAAAGTCTGCCCATAAAGACTTCTAATACATAGTGTAGCGATTGGATTGGCTCTGCCTTGCATCAATAGGGATTTAACCCATGGTCTTCTTTTTTCAGGAGACTTACAAGGTAATGGTGATGACTAAGAAAACCGCACTTGGGA
Source organism: Ambystoma mexicanum (assembly GCF_040938575.1). Lineage (NCBI taxonomy): Eukaryota > Metazoa > Chordata > Amphibia > Caudata > Ambystomatidae > Ambystoma > Ambystoma mexicanum. Next base: position 463,415,654 of record NC_090932.1, on the reverse strand, counting down.
TTTAACCCAGATTCTATCCTAACCACTACAAAGACCTACTGACAGGATTATATTAGATTTAACCAACGCGCCAGTCAGTGATAGTACGTTTGGGGAAGTGACCTGTTACTTTGAGAATTACTGGAGACCTTATCCAAGGAATTACTCCACACTACTGTAATGCCATGCATTGGTAATACACCAATCAGTGGAAACTAAGGCTTTGAGCACAACTTAGGTCAAAATATGTGTCGGCTGACTTCTAGCGAATACAATCACTCACAGATGAAAACCTGATCAATTTGATTTGTTAGAATACTAATTTTGTATAACTCACCATTAAGAGGCAGAGCGCAACCAACCTGTAGGAAGTACCATCAAACCAGGCGCTATACTCCGACGGGTCAAACAATCCCCCCTATGCAGAGAAACAGAAGAGGGAATTCAGGAAACACTGCAGGCCCTGTTGCAGCAAGGGAATATAGTGCCTTCTACCTCACCATGCAATACAGCTATCTATCCGAATCGATGGGAGGAAGTTCGAGGATGATTCAGGATTTAAGACCTCTTAATGACATTGTACAGAAATAATTTCCACTTGTTCCTTCCATTTTTTACAACATTCCCAAACAAGGCACCCATTTCACAGTAGTAGACTTGACTAATGCATTTTTCTCAGTGCCCCTCCATCCAGACTCACAATACCTTACGGCATTCACTCTGGGAGGAAAGCACTATGAACACTGTTGCTTGCCCCAGGGGTACTCTGAAAGCCCCAGTATTTTCAATAGGATACTGCTTGAAGATCTAGGGAACATTCAGGTGCCCAGCATGATCATTCAATATGTAGATGACCTACTGGTCTGCAGCGACAGTGAACAGAGCGGTCACAGAGGTTCCATTGCACTACTGCAGTTGTTAGCCAAGAAAGGGTACAAGGTGGACAAGAAGAAGCTCCAGTACTGTTTATTGGAAGTCCTCTACTTGGGGACACTCATCTCCAAGGATGGCAAAAGAATACTTCCGGACAGGGCAGCTGCAGTGTGCGCAACTCCCAAACCATTGACAGTAAAAAACATGCAGAAGTTCTTAGGCCTCTATAATTACTGTAGAGCATGGATGTTAGACTAGGCAGCAAACACCAGACCACTCGTACAAGGCCTCAAGGAGGCCCAGAAAGACGGCAACACAATTCAGTGGACAACAGAAATGGTGACCAATTTTGGTGACCTAAAAGAAGAAGTTTTGAAAGCTCCTGTCTTAGCCACTCCTGATTATACACAGGAATTTTACATTTATTCTCACTCAAACGGTACACTCATGACAGCGGTGCTCACTCAGAAAAGTTCAATGGGCCACAAGCCTCTGTCTTACTATAGCGGCACACTCGATTCTGTCATGCAGGGACAATTTGCCATTGAAAAGAGTTCAACAATTGTTATGGAATGTTCAGTAACATTGTACGTTGAACACTCCCTATTTGCAATATTAGATCAATCAAAATGCACACTCATCACACAAATAGCCTCTGCATATGATATAATACTGTCCAGCCCTCACATCCATGTAGCACGGTGTCGAACAGTAAATCCTGCCATGTTTCTCACTGAGCCATGAACGGCTGAGGACATGCAACAGCACGGCTGCAAATTATATGAAGGGGAAGGTGACAATATCCCCAAAGCCAAAGACATCCCCTTATAGAGAGGAGAAGTACTCTTCATTGATGGGTCACCATCTATTGACCAGGACATGGGGAAAAACATGTTGGGGCAGCAGTGGTGCATCTAGAAGAGGGAGAATATGAAATGCTGGTCTAGAAAAGATTACGCAGACATTATTCTGCACAGGCAGCAGAACTTGTTGTGCTCATAGAAGCCCTGCAGGCTTCAAAGAGGTGCTATGTAACAATTTATTCAGACTCTGCCTACGTCACAACAATAGTGCATGCAGGTCTGTCACGCTGGAGGAACAGGGGGTTCAGAAGAGCAATTGGCTCACCAGTACAACACGCTTACTTACTCAACGCATTGATTTCGGCCCTCGCAGAGCCTTCTGTGGTGGCGGTTGTTAAATACATAGCCGACACCCACAACACTGACAAAAAATCATTGGGAAACGCAGCCACCGACGCAGTAGCCAAGAAGGCGGAATACCTCCCAGACTCTATAGTGCCATCCATTGCCTCTAATTATATCCTTATGCATTTCATGAGGACCAAAACAATCAAGTCCTCTACCTCCTTCCCTCATACAATAATAACTTCCAGCCCAAACCTGAACACGAATGACAGGATGAATGAACGTACACCAGTAACAGTATTTGAACTACCCTCCATGCCAATCAATGGAAAAAAGTATAACAACACTATTGCAACCTGTAGTGGCTCCCAAACCACAATATACAATAGTATACTGTTTGAATTACTAAAGCAAGCTGTAAAATTATCCCTATGCAATCCCAACATCACTAGAGATGCAATGTCAGTGGGAAGAAAGCCCATGTTGCGCAGTAACAGAAAGAAAAAGCAGAAGTGCAACATAAATATGATGAACATCATGGCTTAGATGCAGTGGAAGACATTTGTCATCCTGAACAATAGAACAGTTGGTACTCTGACATGAGTGCAATGGGAAGGCGAACAGCTAATGGTAGTTGCTACATCTGTTCTTTAATACCGCACACATCTGGGGCACCCAAGGTCTTAGTACCACAAGAAGTACCCATAATAGAGACACAATGCTTGATTCTTCTTGCACTATGTAGGATAAAAGGCACTTTTCAGGCATGCAACCTCCATCTACAACTTGTTGAGATGGATACCCAAAATTGCACACTGTGTTCCACCAACCCCAACTGTTTCAAGGAAGTGCAACTGGCCATACAAGGGGTGAAGTATAGAGACATTAAAGTGGCAAGAGACAACTCCCGTGTGTAAGGCAGAAGGACTTGTCGGATATCCGGAAAAAACCCTCTCCCTTGTAGAACAAGCGTGTGCTTAGATATGGACAGAGCATGTGGCAAAACTGACATGGATCACAGCAAGCGAGACTCCTATGAAGGTGCACCAAGAAGAAAGCTATGAACTATGTTTTTACAGCGAGGGAACTGTCTTAGTGGATCAAACAAACATTGTAACAGAACCATACTAATTTGAGATCCCCGAAATGGCACTGCAGCACTGATGGATTACTACTGGGTCTGCGGCCAAAAGGCATACTTGCACCTCCTGCCATCCTGGGGGTGCTACTTTTCACTTACAACGCTGCATTCAACCCTGCTGGTAGTACCAGAAGAACACCTAAAGGGGAGACCCTTGCCTGATGAAGAACAGACAGTGCCCTTGACCACAGAAGTAATGCTCACTATGCCACCTCCAGACTTCCGCATTCACCCTGAGAAGGAATGCCAGGTTCAGCTAAGAAGAAAGAAATAGTCTTCGAATTACTTATCTCAAAAATCATCGGACCTGCTCGCACAGATACCAGACAAATGCAAGCTCTATAATTCCTCAGAGACATTTTTTGCATCCTTAATACTCAGCATCCAGAAGCAAGCAAATGCAAAATGTCTCCAGATAGTTAGGTGGGAATTGATCCAGCTGTCAAACGATACCGAACAAGTGTTTAATGTCATAAAAGTGGAACTAAGGCCTTAAGACTAATGACTGTGCAAAATAGGTACTGTTGGACCTTCTGACAGCCATGGAGGGCGGTGTTCATGTTGCAGCACATTTGTACCTTCTGAAGACGCAGAAAATGGGACACTATCACATGTCATTGCAGCAGTGCATGACCTCTGGGTGAAAATGAAAAAGGAAGCTGGGGTCAAAGATGAAGACTGGTTTACCCTGGCCTTTAGCTGGGTGCCATCATGGCTTGAAGCATTGATAAAAATGTTGGCCTCCATTTTCGTGGTTATCTTGGTGATCTTTTGCACATTCCAATTGGGTCTCTGGTGTTGTGCCAAAGCTGTGCCTAATATTGCAATGATGATGGTCAGTAATGGCAATAATAAGGCACCTCATGATACAAAAGAAGTAGAAATCGAAACAGAGCAAAATAACGGCCCCACACACCACATGATCCCTCTCCCTCTTGGTGACGTAGTTGACAACCTGTACCACACAACTATTATACCTCGCCCTGATCTCGAAAACTATAAGGAGGTGTGGGTGGATTTGGCGGGTGATGGGGGATGCATATACATGACCTGCACACCTGTATGCGCAACATGTAGAAAGTTTGAGACATGTGTGCAGAGCATGGAGGCCCATAAAGGGAACATCTTCATGGGACGAGGAAGAGAGGCACGCAAATGAGCGGAAGTATGGGGGGAGAATTTGTTACTGTAGAAGTAATGAAAGGGGGGAATGTTAGGATGCAAATTAGCCTATCCCACCCCCTAAGTTTTTCCAAATAAGGCGAACACCACATGAGGTGATATAACATACAAGGGGGAGTAATACACATCATCAGGCAATATGTAAGGCCCATGCAGCACTTAGGAGTAGATGCATGGCACTAGAAAAGCTCATAGACCTCGGCTCAATTTTGTATTAGGCCCAGAAGGGATAAGCTGCAGGCTTGCGCTGTTCACGTTCCTGGTTCACAAGGCCCAATTTCTGTATAAAACACTGGCAAGAGCTCTGTTTCCACAGAAGTCTACTCCCCCCTTGTCCCTTCAGTGCTGTGAATATATAGTATCTTCCAAAGGAATGCACTCTGCAAGAGCGTGAGACAACACCAGGCTCCATGGTGCATCCATTCCTCTCCACTAAATTGCCATTAGGCATCTAACCCCCAGCCAGCCAGGCTGGAGCAAGCCCCACAGCACTGACTCGACCCCCACACCTTTGCATTCCTTAACAAGCATGCAACCTCCAGGTCCCAACCCCCATCAAGTGTCCGCAGAAGATCTAAACATGTGCAGTTGTATTTCTTCCTAGCAGCAACACATATCCCGTGTAACATGAGGTACCAGAAGGGAGAAATTAAAGATCAAAACCAAGGGTGAAGACCTTGAATGCGGGAACTGCGGTATCAATGAAGCACTAAATGTGTAGCTCAGCATGACTGTATTTTATCCTCCCTTCCCCCTGGCACCATTTCCTCTTGCCGCCCAGGTGCCTGCCGCAATGAGTTAATATTCAGTCTTAGCATCTTTAGTTTAGATAGGAACAATGTATTAATGTGCGACCCGACCTTCACCGCGAGGATGAGCCCAGCTGACCCACGTGGATCCAGATCGACAGGGAAGAACCAACCAATTACTGCCTGGCATCCCATATGGAGCAGGCTCATGTATAGGTTCCTCCAATCAGTGGCACCCATTTTGTACCATATGTATTACGCGTTTGTTGTTTTTAAGCCCACGTTTGTGACTTTAAGAGCTAGAGCGCTCTCGCGCAGCAGAATCCTTTGCTGATATTTGTATTCTGTACAACTAAACCTTGTTATCCTTGCAACGCTATCTCCTGACCTATTTCCCTAGCGGGTTGTCTTTATTCTGGAGTCTGCGTAAAAAGGGACTTGCCTTCACCAATATGAATAGCCTGTTGAGGAAACTACAACAAGAAGGAAAGTGCACAAGATTGCTTGCCTTTTGTAAAGAGAATTCTGGTTTCATGCAGACAATTGGAATAGAGGAAGAGACCCTGCAAAATGTTGCATTTTTTAGGAAGGAGGCAGTAAAGAAAATAGATCTTTGGGAAACAGAAATTAATTATAATGAATTACTCAAAGTATTCTTAGACAGACTAGTTACACGTTTTTCCTACAAAATTACTTTATTTGGTTTCCTTGTAAGGACAAGGCCAGCACCTTTACGAGATTTGGATTTCATAAACTAACAACAACGGATGTGGAGGGAGCTTGGAAGAAAATTCATAGAGCATAAGATTTTACAGAATATATCAAAAAGAAAATTAAATTGAAACCTTGAAACACTTGCATTCGGATTGTGAACTTTCATCTAACACGAGAAAAGACGTTTTTGGAAGATTTGTTCATGATTTGAGATTTTTAAATCTACAAATGTTCTGCAAATGATTGATGAGTTTAGAGAAGATTGCTAGGGTGCTAGGAGTAGTATATTTTCTTTTGAATTGACTGCACTTTATTGTGGGGAGTTTGATCAAATGGATTCATGTAAATGGGAGATTAATCTCGATGGACTGTATTTATAAACATGTATACTGTATACTGTATAAGTGTAATGTGTTAATGATCAAAGGCTTGACACGGACAAAACACCAAATAATGAAATAATGAAATTGAACATTTTTCAACATTGAAAAATGGAAACTTTGGGGCATCAAATTGTATTTTTGTGCCCTTCTTGTAGTACATCTTTTCATTTGACTGTAGGGTGTGGGAGAGCAAGGGTGTAATTGTTAGCACTTTTTGTATGTTACTTCTGCTATCATGTAATATTAAAAGTCCCAGATATCCCATGCTTGACAGAACAGTGTTGTTTTTTCTCTACTTGTATTTCTTTAAAGGTGAATGAAAGGTAGCAGGTGCAATTGCACTTTCACAGGCAATATGAGAGGGGAGAGTATATGAATGCTAGGGTGTGAGAGTGCGTGTGCAAAGGGTGCAAGAGTGTGGATGCGTTCATACATGGCCAGTGTGACAGCAGTCTGTGTGTGGTGCATGTGATGAAAGTGGCCCATGGGTAAATGCCATCATAGGAGTAGCTGGAATGTCTGAGTGAGGGCATCAAGAGGAAAAGGGGCTGACAGGCACTCAGTCAGTGTTTTGGCCCAGCAGTAGCGGATTCAGGATTTGAGAGGATGGACTTCCTGACACTCCCCCCCTGAGACATTCTAGGAGAAGGTGGATATTCTGAAGCACTGTTGAGTGTTACATTGCTGTCCTTCGACTCAATCATGTTCTTATACTATGCATCTTTCTCTTTCCCCAGCTTCCTCATGTGTTTCTCTCATGCTATTTTGTCACTCTCTCCTCTTTTGTCTCCCACGTCTCTCCTTTCCCTTTATCACTCATTCTCTCTCCCTCTGTTCTTTGTCCCTTCACTGTCTCTCTCACTTTCTCTCTCACTGCTATCTGTGGTTCCTTCTCTCTCATTCTGCCACCTGCGTTCTCTGCTTGCTTGTGAATTTCTTTCACCTATCACTGCTTCTCTTTCTATCTGCATCGCTCCTCCTTTTCTCTCCATTTCATCCTCTTAGTAGTTCTATGTCCATCTAGTGATTTTATTATTCCCTTTTACTCCCTATCTATATTATTTTCTTCTGTTTCTTCACTCCCTGTTAGATACCCTCCTTTCACTTACGATTTCTATCACTTTTTCCTTCGCTTTTTTTTCCTTCTTTGCTTTTTCTCCATCTCTCCCTTGCTTTTCCATACCTCGCTTAAGCTTTACACTATACTTCTCCTGTTTTTTGTGTGTGCTATTCTGCCCTCTCTCGATGTTTTCACTAGACACCATTTGTCATTCTTTATAAGCCCTTCCTCAGTCTGGCTATCTGCCGAACACCAGACCCCTTTTATTTTTCTTGACTTTGATATGATAGGGTAAGTCATTTATAACGGGCCTGTACACATGTGTTTCTAGGCGCGACAAGACAAGGGAGGGTACGGAGTGCAGACAAGACAAATGATCTTACTAGGCCGTGTGTCATTCAGATCGTGCAAGTGCGGTAATGCATAGTGCACGGGAAGGGTAATGGGGGAAGTGCAAAGGGGGAAAGGGAAAGTGCCATCAGGCCCGCATTGCTCTGAGCCAGTGCAGCCAGGACAACGCAGCTTTGGGTAAGTGCAGGAGGCAGTGGACTGTAGGGGTTGCAGTTACAGCCCCTAGTCCATGACAGGGCCGGAGACACTGCGGGGGAGACTGGTCAAGAGAAGCCAGGTACCCAATGAGACTCTGAGGGTAACCAAGCAACTAGACGGTGCAGCAGACAGGTCGGTCACCAGGGGAGAGGGAGAGAATGCCAAGGAAAATAGGAAGGTTTTGAGCTGCTTCTGAACTTCAGGTGGTCCTTCTCAAATTTGAGAGGGGCAGAGAGGCTGTTCTGGAAGGAGGAACCTGCAGAGAAAATAGATCTGAACCCTATTCAGTGCATGGAGAAGCATCTGACCCTCAGGGAGTTGGAGGCAGCAGAGCGAAGGGCTCGAGAAAGAAGGGTTTTAGAAAGAAAGTGTTGAATGTAGTATGGGGCCTGGCCCCAGAAATTCTTGTGAACGATGCTGACGGTCTTGAACTTGATCCTTGCAGCCACTGGGAGCAAGTGGAGAGATTTCAGGACTGGATAGATACCATCACTGGGCTTGAGGCCATGAATAAGTCTTGCAGTCCTGTTATGGATATTTTTCAGAGGGCGGAGAGTAGAGGAAGGCAGATTCACAAAGAGGCTGTTGCTGTAGTCGAATCGAGAGAGAACCAGGGCTCTGAAGACTATGAGCTTCTGGGGGAAAGTGAGAAAAGGAAGAGTAGGAGGTGCAGATGGCAGTGGGCCTTCTTCGAAAGGTCTGTGATGTGAGGAGAGAAGGAGAGGGAGTAGACGAAGATGACACCAAGGTTTTTTGCCTCACAGGAAGGAGAAGGAAGAGGGCCCATGGAGGGCGGCCAGAGTGAGAGAGGGAAAGTGGGAGCAGGGGCTCCGATGAGAAGGATCTCTGTCTTACTGGCATTAAGGCAGTGATTGTTGGAGGTGCACCAATCTTGAATCACGGATAGACAGTCGGGAATGTGCCAGAGAGGAGAGGAAGCTGCAGTGTGCCGGAAAGAGAGTTGTGTGTCATCTGCATAACACTGAAACTTAGAGCAAAAGGTGGAAATTAGCTAGGCCAGAAGGGCCACAAATAGATTGAAGAGCCATGGTGAGAGGTTAGAGCCCTGCGGAACACATGTGGAGAGAAAGGACCTAAGTTGGACCTGAGAGGGTCGCCCCAGAAGGAAAGAGGTCAGCCACTCTAGGGCCTGATCTGCAGTGCACAGGTTCCCACAGAGTCTGTTGTTCTGGATGGTGTGATTGTGTTGAAAGCAGAGGAAAGGTCAAGGAGGATGACGACTGAAGAGGTGCTGGTGTTGAGATTGGAGAGCAAATCTTCACGGTGTTCAGTTTCCGTGCCTCTGGCTGCTTTGAAGTCAAACTGGTGGTCATGGTGACAGCCAACAGTTTAAGTGTGGAGAGTAACCTGGGAGACTGCCTGCTTTTCCATAAGCTTGCCCAGGAAAGGAGTGATAGAGATTGGGCGATAGTTAGCCAGACAGGTAAGATCGGCAGAAGGCTTTTTAAGGAGGGGGTGCACAAGGGAGTGCTTGAGGAGAGAAGGGGACGCATCAGTTATGAAAGAGTGATTGCAGAAATCAGCCAAGGCTGGGGCCAGGGTGTCAATGTGGTCCTTGATGGTTCTGGAGGAGAAGGGGAGCACCTGTCTGGATGACACTTTCATAGATCGGACTTGTCTAGAAACTTCATCAAGTGTTATCAGAGAGAAAGAGGTGAAAGGAGGAGGAGTGGGAGAGGTGGTTGGATGGGCCGAGAGCTGTAGAGGGAGTGGAAGACGAGAGCAAGGACAGGATGTCCTGAGTTTTAGTAGTGAAATGAGAAGCCAGGGTCATACAGAAGGTATGGGATGGAACAGCAGAGGGGAGACTGCAGAAGGACTGGCCAGCTCCTTGCAGATTTTAAAGAGTTTGGTCATGTTGTTAGAGGCCACAGAGATGGGTGCTTGGATGTGACCTCTCTTCTCGGAAAGGACAGAGTGTGTAGTGGGTTTGTAGCAGGCGGCAGGGCAATTTGTCCGAGGATGCACCCAAAGCACTCCACTTCCTCTCAGCCACCCTGCACTTGCGTTTCATGGCTGAGAGGTCAGAGTCATACCAAGTGTTGCACTTGGAGGTAGGCTTCAGACAGATTCTCGTGACAGGGACAAGGATGTGAAGAGTGTTGGAAATGGCAAGATGCAGATTATAGAGGGCAGTGTCAGTTGTGAGTCAAACACAGGAGTAGAAGGTGCAGGGAAGGTGGGGGCAAAGGCATAAACTGGCACACGCTTCATGGGCTGAATGACTGAGAAAGTGGGTGGCAGTGCTGGGGTGGGGTTAGCCTGGGGGACAGAGAGTGTCAGGTGAGAGGAAAGAAGAACGTGGCCAGTCTAAGAGAGAGGAGCAGTGAGAGGGTTAGAGAGAGGGATGTCTGAGGGGATAAGAAAATTCAAGGTGTGTGCAGCAGTGTGTGTCAGACCAGAGTGTAGAATAGAGAGAGAGAGAGAGAGAGAGAGAGAGAGAGAGAGAGAGAGAGAGAGAGAGAGAGAGAGAGAGAGAGTTGAACAAGTTGCAGAAGAGCCCCGTGGAGGGCTAAGAAGCATTCAGGTGGATGTTGAGGTCTCCGGGGAGGGGAAGTGGAGTGGTAGAGGCAAGGAGAGATGTGGAGAGGTCAGACGACTCTGAGAGGAAGAGGGCAGCCGGGACAGGTGGCCTATAGATGGTGGCCACAGTAAGAGAGGGGCCAGGAAAGATAAAGAGTCTGTAGACCAGGCATTCAAAGGAGGAGTAGGCCTGCATTGGAATGACAGAGGATGGGACCCACTCAGGAAAGATGGGAGCTACTCCCCCACCGGGTTGGTTGGCTCTGGGCACAGAGCGGATCTTGTAGCCATCAGGGAGGAGACTGTCAAAACCCATGACAGAGGTGGTCATGAACCATGGCTCAGTAAGAGTGAGGACATCCAATTCAAGCTCTTTGAGGAGGTGGCATATGTCAGAGGAGTGTTTGACAGTGGAGCGAAAGTCAAGAGTTGCAACATGGAGCAGGTTGCCACATTTGAAAGACATTTGGGGAGGGGTACAGGCTTGAGGTACACCCGGCGGAAGTGGTAGGGGTGCCCGAGAGTGGGCAGAGGTGATAGCAGGTGGTGTCAGGGTAGCCCGAGAGGAGGAGTAAGGTGCTAGAGTGGAGGCAGAAAAAGGCGGTTGCAGAGGGTCCAGAGAGGTGCTAGTGGAAGTCGCAGGAGAAGGAGGGACATTGTTAAGACGCAGGAGACGTCTTTGGCCCTCTTTGCATTTTGCAGCTGAGAACTGATGATCTTAATTCTTTAATGACAGTTGAATAAGCAAATATACAAACTGACAAATTAAGCACAATCATAACTTCATTAGTCACATTGTCCATTAGTTCTTTTAACTGTCACTGGAGACGCAAAATGATGTGCCATAAACTGTAAAACTGATTGCTTTTGGCTAAGAAAAGTAAATGGAGATAGGTGGGGTATTCAAAACAATGCAGGAATGGATTAATCCCAGCAGGCAAAACAGGATATCAAATGTGTCACCTTGGAGGCCGCTCACACAGCAGGAGGGAACAGTAAAACGCTTGAGCTGCGTTGCAAACAGCAGCCCATAGTGAAATGTTTGTTTATTTTTGCGGCCATTGTCATGATAATAGTGGTGATTGTTGCAAACAGTTACATTCAATATGGCAGCAAAACATTATTTTTCCGTTAGTAATATGCAGAGATCAGTATTCTATAACATATCAATGTGCCTTTATATGCTATAGCACAAAGATGCTACGCAAAAGGGAGTTTTATGCTTAGTTGTATGGTTTAAAAATCTTTAACAAATAAAAGCGGTTCAGTAAAGTAAACAAAACAAATTTTGTATGCAAAAAAACTATTCAACAGGACTAAAACAGATTTCAAATTCAATAAGGCTAAAACAACACGTTCACTATGGCGGAAACAAATATAATTATAAACATAGACATAAAACTAGTTAAAACAATTCATCATAAAAAAAGTATTACTCCAATTTCATTGATTTTAAAATGCCTGTCACTGCTATAACCAGCGAGGTAGTGCGACCCATCAAACAAAATTGCATAAAAGAGTCACATGACATCATCTTGATAGAACCTACTGTCAAGTATTGGCAGAACTCATCGGTGTTAGGACGCCGTAATTATCCGGCTTCCACGGCTTCCACGAGACCTAATACTTGTGGATCTCGTACTTGCCGACGAACGGTGGTTACGGTCCCTTTAAGACCTCGTCTGCCGGGAGCTTGGAAGTTGGCATGGAGACAATGGCGTCCTCTCACGGCTTTCAGTTTTCACTGTGCATGCTGAAGGACGTATTGTGCTCATGTGATTCCTATTTAAACCACGCCTGTACGTTATGCCGGCGCTTCTGAATCTTGTATTCTAGCGGCTTGCTATTCCTCGTATCCAGGTTCCTGCCTTGTCTTTTCTGCCTTGTTTTCCCCGTGCTCCCTGACCTCGGACCGCCACCGGACCTGCCTTGCTTACTCCTTTGTACTTTTGCTGCCAGCCCTGCTCTTCGACCTCGGACCGTCAACGGATCTGCCTTGCTTACTCCTCTGTACTTTTGCTGCCAACCCTGCTCTTCGACCTCGGACCGTCAATGGACCTGCCTTGCTTACTCCTTTGTACTTTTGCTGCCAGCCCTGCTCTTCGACCTCGGACTGACACTGGACTTACTATACCTTGCCGGCCAGCTTTTGTACTGTTTCCCGCTTACGGTTTCCACTCCTGCATTGGAACTTTGCACCACTGGTACACGGACTAGAGACTGCCTTAAATGTACCTTTAGGCGTCCTCGTGCCGTCGGGTTAGGTGTTGCTCTTTGGACATCTGCTTGGATCCACCTCCTGTTTCCTGCTTTGCCTTCACTTCTGGTTGATTCCTTGTCATTTCGTATTTGGGTTTGCCACGAACACTTCCACATTACTTCTTCTCCTTCCTGGGGATATTCTGACACTCTGAAGAACTGCACAGGTTAGTGGTTGGTTTCTCGCTTGATGTCTGCATTTTGGCATATAATTGCATCATTGTGATTGTTGCTCTTCTTGCAGTTGTCTGGGGGTCTTGCATGTACACCTTGAGAAGACGTCTCGTCCCAGTATCCTGTTCCATGCGGTTCTGGGTTCTTCATTGGCATTCCATCTTTCCGCCAATCAATTGTTCTGGTTGTTCATTGTATCAACTAGTTTGGTAGATTGGCGAGAAGAATTCCTCGGCTACACTACAAGGGCAAGAGCGCTACTGACATATTCAGAAGCCTTCTATATAAATGGATGCCAATGAGTCTTTGACAGCCATCATGCAACTGGTGGCGGATTTACGCAATGAAATGGCTAATGCTCATGCTGCCACCGAAAGACGCATTGATGAGCTGCAGGCTGGTTTTCAGCCCACTGGTGCCGGGGCGCCTTCGCCCGCTGTGGCATCGGGTTCTGGGCTACCTCCTGCCCGTTCTGACACTGGGCCAGTGTACATGACTGCTTAGTTTCCCCTGGCTCCGCCAGAGCGGTTTTTAGGTGACCATAAGGCCTACTGAACCTTCCTTAACCAGTATAGGTTACACTTTCTATGTAGGCCAGCCTCGTTTCCGGATTCAACCACAAAAGCGACCTTCTTGTTGTCACACTTGGGTGGTACGGCGGCGGCATTGGGCCAATCCGATACTGGAAGAGGGCAGTCACCTCTTGTACAATTGTGATGCTTTGATTGAGGCTATGAGTCGGGTTTTTGATACGCGGTATGCCACGCAAGCCACCGACTTACAATTATTGGCCTTACAGCAGGGGACTTCTACCCTTTTGGCTTACTTAGCCAAGTTTAATCAATTGGTTGCGGAAACTAATTGGCCAGAGGAGAAGAAGGCATCCCTATTTTATAAAGGGTTGTCTGATTCCCTTAAAGATACTCTATCCACAGTACCTGTAATCCCTACCGCTTTCCCTGAGTTAATTGACTTGGTACTGCAGATTGACTCTAGACAAGCAGAGAGAAGGGGGGAACGGAGGCCGCTTCCTCCTCTTACGACCACCACTTCCACTCCTGCCACCGGGTCCTCAGAACCAATGCAAATCGGGGCATTGCGGGGACCTTTGTCAGCAGAAACAAGGGAACACAGAAAAAAGAATGGCCTTTGTTTCTATTGTGGGTCATCGGATCATTTACTAAGATAATGCACTAAGAAACCTGTTAAGAAACAGGGAAACGCGAAAGCCCGGCAATAGAGGGGGTTCAGTTGCCGGGTGGTTCTTGCAGTGACCCCCTCATGTCTACACCCTACTGTTTATCGGTTACTCTTGCTTCCACCTCCCTCGGTAGGCGGGTGGTTCCAGTTGTTTTGGACTCAGGTGCCACGGGTAACTATATTGACGGTGCTTACGCTCGCGAGCTGGGTATACAGATTGTTTCCAAAGACTGCCCCGAGGTCGTGAATGCGGTCGATGGCTCATCCCTGGTTTCTGGTCCTGTGACTGAGCGTACTGCTACTTTGGTCATGAGGACGGAATGTGGGCACACTGAAGAAATCTCTTTTGATCTGATTGCCGCCCCACAGCTTAAAGTTATCCTGGGGCTTCCTTGGTTGAAACTACACAACCCCGTGGTGGACTGGCATTCGGGGGAAGTGAGCTTCCTTTCAGAACATTGTGACCAGTTCTGTTTGACATCATTTCAGAAAACCTCTAGCCCAAGCCATGCACTCATGGATTCTGCCTCCACGATAGGGGCTGTTATTAACACTCAATTACCCCCAGAGTATCGAGAATATCTGGATGTCTTTGAGGCAAGTGGGGCAGAAGTCCTTCCTCCCCACAGGCCTTTTGATTGTCCTATAGAATTGGTTCCAGGAGCCAAGATACCATCTGGTTGGATTTATTCGTTGACACCCAAGGAGGATGTCATCCTTAAAGAATATATCAACAAATCCTTAAAATCAGGCTTCATTCGGCCTTCGCGTTCTCCGGCAGCTTCCCCTCTGTTTTTTGTTCCGAAGAAGGAGGGAGACCTTCGCCCTTGCATTGATTATCGGGCCTTGAATGCTGTTACGGTCAGGAACCAATACCCGATTCCCCTGATATCAGTCTTGCTCGATCAGCTCGGCTCGGCCAAAGTCTTTTCTAAGCTAGACTTACGTGGGGCGTACAACCTTGTACGCATACGTGAAGGGGACGAATGGAAGACCGCCTTTAAAACTAAATACGGTCTATACAAATACACTGTAATGCCCTTTGGTCTAAGTAACGCCCCGGCCACTTTCCAGTTCTTCATCAATGAAGTCTTTCATGACATGTTGGATCAATATTTGATTGTTTATCTAGATGACATCCTGATCTACTCCCCCAACCATGAAACCCATGTTGCTCATGTCAGTAGAGTCTTACAACGTCTGTGGGACAATCATCTGTATGCTAAACTGGAAAAGTGTCTCTTCCACGTACAAGAGGTTGAATTCCTTGGCTATAAAATCACCAACAAAGGGGTTAAGATGAGCAGATCTAAGGTCTCTCCCATTCTGGATTGGCCGGTTCCCAACAATCTGAAGGCGTTACAATCCTTTTTAGGCTTTGCGAACTTTTACAGACGTTTTGTTCAAGACTTTTCAGCCATTGTTTGTCCCCTTACGGCTCTGACTAGCTCTAAGATATCTTTTCATTGGAATGGGGAAGCTCAACAGGCTTTTGATTGCCTGAAGTCCGCCTTCACCTCAGCACCTGTGCTCCATCATCCGGACCCAACCCAACCGTTCATAGTCGAAGCTGATGCTTCGGATGTCGCTTTGGGTGCTATCCTGTCTCAACATTGCCCAGATGATGCAGGTTTACATCCAGTAGCCTTTCATTCGTGGAAGTTACGCCTTATGAAAGGAATTATACTATCACGGAGCACGAATTGTTGGCTATCCGGGACGCCTTCTTGGTTTGGAGGCATCATTTGTTGGGTTCTCGAGTGCATGTCCAGGTGTTCACGGATCATAGGAATCTCTTGGCTCTTCACTCAGTGAAGTGCACTACTGCACGGCATGCTCGTTGGCATGAGTTATTTTCGATGTTTGATTTCACTATTTCCTATCGTCCTTGTTCTCAGAATTCTAAAGCGGATGCTCTCTCTCGTCTACATGGACCTGCCAAATCCTCTCACGCCACTGGTGCACCTTTGTTACCCACTCAGGTGGTGTGTGGTTGCTCCTTACGTCCGTCACTTAAGTCCTTTATACAGGAATGGCTTCAGAACGATCCGCCAGAAGTAGCCAAATACAGACTGGAGATCGTAAATTCATTACCCTATAACCAGGGTAAAATATCCCTGCCTACTCCGGGGACGCGACGTACTGCTATACAATGGTGTCACGATTCGTCTCTGGCTGCTCATCCAGGTATTAGGAAGACTGTTGATCTACTAAAAAGATGGTGTTGGTGGCCATCTTTATTGCAGGATGTCACTGATTACATAAATACATGTTCGGTTTGTGCTCAGTGTTAGACATCACATGGCAAACCTGTGGGTTTGCTACAACCTATGCCTCTTCCAGATCGCCCTTGGTCCTCCATTTCCATGGATTTCATTGTGGAACTACCTGTGGTGGAAGGTTTTGACACTATTTGGGTGGTCATCGACTATTTTACTAAAATGGCACAGTTTGTACCTTGTCGGGGGATCCCTACTGCTCCTAAACTGGCGGATCTCTTTCTGCGGAACGTTTTTAGGTTGTTTGGTCTTCCTTCTCTGATCATCTCAGACCGCGGTCCTCAGTTTACTTCACGCTTTTGGAGAGCCTTGTCAGCTGCTTTAGGTATTGAAGCTCGGTTTTCGAGTGCCTACCATCCTCAGACGGATGGGCAGACCGAACGTCTGAATGCCACTATGGACCAGTATATAAGATGTCTTATCTTTCAGCGCCAGGACGATTGGCTTTCTGTACTGTCAATGGCCGAATTTGCTTATAACAATTCGCTCCACACTGCTACATAGGTTTCTCCTTTCTTTGCCCTTTATGGACAACATCCACGCTCCTTGCCTCTTGCCCCTGAATTGCCGACTCATAACCCTGCTGCTCTTGCCTGTGTTAGGGACATTTCCGGCACCCATGTCCAGGTCAAAAGACAGTGGTGGAGGCTCAAAACAGGACCAAGCTTTATGCAGACCGGCATCGTACCCCCGCTCCGATATATCACCCGGGCACGAACGTGTGGTTATCAACTTGCAATTTACGCCTGCCTGGTCAGAGGAAGTTACTCCCACGTTTTGTCGGTCCATATGCTATATCGCATGTCATTAACCCGGCAGTGGTGCGTTTGGTTCTCCCGCGTTCGTGGAAACTTCACCCAGTATTCCACGTGTCTTTGATTAAACCGTGCCGTCATGATACTCGTCTCCCCTCTCATCCTCTGCCTGTTAGGGTTCGGGGTGCTGTGGAGTACGAGGTTTCAGCGATCTTGGACACCAAGGTTCGGAACGGTAAAGGACACTACTATGTTGACTGGAAGGGTTATGGTCCGGAGGATCGCACCTGGGAACTATATGAGAACATACATGCCCCGGTTTTGTTGTCCCGTTTTTGGAAATCTCGGAAGGTGGGGGCCTCTTTGGGGAAGGAAACTGTCAAGTATTGGCAGAACTCATCGGTGTTAGGACGCCGTAATTATCCGGCTTCCACGGCTTCCACGAGACCTAATACTTATGGATCTCGTACTTGCCGACGAACGGTGGTTACGGTCCCTTTAAGACCTCGTCTGCCGGGAGCTTGGAAGTTGGCATGGAGACGATGGCGTCCTCTCACGGCTTTCAGTTTTCATCGTGCACGCTGAAGGACGTATTGTGCTCATGTGATTCCTATTTAAGCCACGCCTGTACGTTATGCTGGCGCTTCTGAATCTTGTATTCTAGCGGCTTGCTATTCCTCGTATCCAGGTTCCTGCCTTGTCTTTTCTGCCTTGTTTTCCCTGTGCTCCCTGACCTCGGACCGCCACCGGACCTGCCTTGCTTACTCCTTTGTACTTTTGCTGCCAGCCCTGCTCTTCGACCTCGGACCGTCAACGGATCTGCCTTGCTTACTCCTCTGTACTTTTGCTGCCAACCCTGCTCTTCGACCTCGGACTGTCAACGGACCTGCCTTGCTTACTCCTTTGTACTTTTGCTGCCAGCCCTGCTCTTCGACCTCGGACCAACACTGGACTTACTATACCTTGCCGACCACCTTTTGTACTGTTTCCCGCTTACGGTTTCCACTCCTGCATTGGAACTTTGCACCACTGGTACACGGACTAGAGACTGCCTTAAATGTACCTTTAGGCGTCCTCGTGCCGTCGGGTTAGGTGTTGCTCTTTGGACATCTGCTTGGATCCGCCTCCTGTTTCCTGCTTTGCCTTCACTTCTGGTTGATTCCTTGTTATTTCGTATTTGGGTTTGCCACACACACTTCCACATTACTTCTTCTCCTTCCTGGGGATATTCTGACACTCTGAAGAACTGCACAGGTTAGTGGTTGGTTTCTCTCTTGAAAGTTGCATTTTGGCATATAATTGCACCATTGTGATTGTTGCTCTTCTTGCAGTTGTCTGGGGGTCTTGCCTGTACACCTTGAGAAGACGTCTCGTCCCAGTATCCTGTTCCATGCGGTTCTGGGTTCTTCGTTGGCATTCCATCTTTCCGCCAATCAATTGTTCTGGTTGTTCATTGTATCAACTAGTTCGGTAGATTGGCGAGAAGAATTCCTCGGCTACACTTCGAGGGCAAGAGCGCTACTAACACCTACACTCAGCCTGTTGGGCATTTTGTTAAAGTGAATCAGTGTCTCCTTTGTTAAACTTGCTTTCACTGGAATCTAATTAAAAGACACCTTACCGATTTATGAGGGTATACACAGAGATATGGGGCAACAACATCAACAGATTTAGAATCAAATCTCAAATGTTTGAATGACTCATAGGAGTGAAACATATCCGTTGTGGGGGCCCAATCGTGCCTATACAGTAATCGTTTAAGACTCATAGGATTCTCTTTTAGATCAGCTAGGAGACCTACATTTACAAGTACACAAAAACCTTCAATTTCACATACAGAGGTGACATTTCTTTTAATCATGACCCTATTAAGTTCCCAGTATAATGATGGGAAACTGGGAGGACATCATAGTTTGTAATAAAATGATAAGAACTTCCATTGTGCTCTGCATTTCAAGACACATGACCAGGTTTGTAGCGGATCGTGGGAAGAGGGGTACCATGCGATGGTTGGAGAACCCTCGGCCACATCTTGGCCTCAATACCAGGAAGTAACTCAAGAACCCAAAAACGCAAAAAACTCAATACCATAAAGTATCTTAGGAACTATTTTCCCCTCATAAAACTTCAAAGAGGAGAGAATCGAATACTTGCCATATCTAGTGTCTACCGGAACCAGTTGATTATGTAAGGTCAAGCCACTTGAGCACAGCCATTCTCTTACAGCCATTCTCTTGCAAGACATTTTTTTTGTTTAAATGGGGAATCCCAAATAAATAAAGCTCTGCACTTTTTCGAGGGACACTTTATTTATTTGCCAAGTGAAAGATTTAGTTATTTGTTTACTTGCCATTGCATTATTTTTGTTTTCTTTTGATTGATCTTCAATTTGTGTAGCTCTGGAAATGTGGTAAACGCAGACAAAAATAGCCGAATAGGGGTTAAATCAAAAATTTTAAAATCGTCCACGTATGCAAGCCAGATTGTTTTGAAGTGATCAATCTTTGGAGAGGCCAGGGCGGCAGAATTTTAGTATTTGCCAATGTCACTTAGATATACATTGAATAGGCTGTGTGCTAATACGCAGCCCTGCCTAACCCCACGTGAGGTTACAATGCTGTGTGACAGTGCGCCATCTTTATTTAATGGGTATCACTACATATTATCCCCACCAAAAATATTGCCGTATATATGGTTGTCTGGAATGGCCATCGGCAATATTTTTGGGGGGGCTAATTTTTGGGAGCAGGAGTTGCGGGGGTGTCCTGTGCTCCTTTCAAAATAATGTGGGGGTTGTGGGGGTGTCCCCTTCAAGTTCCATGCCTTAATATCGCCACAAATATATGGTGATATTTTTGTATGGCGATATTTTTGCGGGGAAATTAACACATGGAACCATTTAATAGCACCTGCACATTTGAATTAGCGTGTGATCCAAATGAGTCTTAAAAGTCCTTGCAGGATTCCCCATTTCTGAAACTTGACCCATAAAAGACCTCGGTCAACTGCGTCAAATGCTGCAGAGAGGTTAATAGTGGCCATATCGACTGATTCATATTTGTGTTCCTGCATTTCTTCAATGACGGCATTCAAAATGAACCCATTTAGTCATGGCTCATGGTATTTCCGAAAGCCGGTATGCCAATGGGGGATTCTGTTAGTAGATTTTTGCCAATCTTTGAGATGTTGCAAAAGTAAAGCGGCAACAATCTTCTCTCCATGTCCATAATTGCTATAAGACGAAAATGTAATGGGTCGGAAAGAGACCCCCTTTTAAAGAGAACATACAAGATGTTAGACCAAGTGTTAGGATCATCTTTGAACAATACATTAGAAAGATTGTTGAGGCCAGAGGCCCGTGAAGAGCTGAGTTTTAGTATTGTTTGAAGCATTTGATCTTTATTGACATTCATTGACCAAGCGCATGGCAAGTTCTCAGTTGCACACAGTGTATTTCCGGTAGTTACTATTTGAATAACAATACCTCGCCAAAATGAGTTGAGGTGCTGACACTGAAGGGACTCTATGCTGAGGCTGCCATCTGGTGAGATCATTCATCAGATTCCAAAACGAAGCCACATCTTTATTCCTCAAGATAGATAAAACATTTTCTGCATCGAATTGATACATTAGACCCTGGTTATTTTCCACCCAATTTTTGTTAGCCTGTTGGCTTTTTTAATTAGCAGACACTAGATGAAAGAACTAATGGACCCGTCTGATCTAATAGTTTTGAGCTGCTGGCACAAGTGCTTTTGCGGGTCACCACATTCAGGTCAAACGCATGTAAGTGCCTCTTGGAGGAACCCAGTCTTCCTTTCAATTTAAATAGGCTTTGGGGTAAAAGGTCGCCTAAGAAGTCACCATAATTGTCCACTATAAAGGTGGAATACTGCCAATCCATTGAGGAAAGAATCAAACAGGCGGAGGCAGGTGCATTAACCTTACTTATAGTGCCGTTATTCCAGCTAATACAATTTCCTGCCTGATTAATTCACAATTTTAGCGTAGAGAAAACTGGCTGCTCACTAATTGGCGAGATGAAGCCAAAAGCAGCTGCCAAATAGCTATGATCACGGAAGATATTTGGGACAATGAAAAGATGATTACATCAGTCATACAAGCCCATACTAGCAAAGATGTAATTCACAGTATGTAGGGTGCACCATTTGTCCAGGTCTAGCTACCTGGAACATCACCAGTAATGGAGGCCTTCAACATGGTTAGACCCAGACCTTCCAAGGTATGCCTCCAGATCTGGCCATGATGTTTTTCCCTACACCCAGGTGAGGGAGGTCCATTAACTCCTGGATAGATAGACAACAGGAATTTAGGTCCCCCATTGTGATGACCTGACCACTAGGATTGATCACCTGCCATTCAGTGACATATACCAATATTTTTTCCAGAAACTTCCCATGGTGTTCAATACCAGAGCGTCAGTAAATATTAAGAATCAAAATGTCAATTCTAATGCCCACTAATAATCTAACATGAGTTCCTAATAAAACCAAATGCGATTTCCAGAGTGGATACTAGAGTTAGATACTGACATGAGCGGACCAATATAAGCAGACTGCCGGCGGGGCAGCCAAACTGGCCCTTTTTTTGCAGATTGAAAGGATGACAAGTAGCCATCCAATGTAGGATATGTCATCAACCATGTTTCGTGAAGAGATTTTAAATGATGATTTTTTTAACAACTGTCTAACTATTGGATGTATCTTTAGGGAAGAATTCCCCCCAGTGTTCCAAGTTAGCAATGCTACCGCCATGTCTGAAACTTGCGAGTTAAGGAAATTGTCCTGAGTTGAAATTCCCTGATGTAGAGGGTCCCATGACAGCCAAGGTCAGTCTTGATGTTGGTCCCAGAATGGTAGAAAATGCATACGCGCAGGTTGCGGATTAGAGTTGTCATTGTCTCGTCTCAGTTAGGCAATCAATCCCCTTGAAAACTTCCCAATCAAAAGGGAAATGCACATTGAAACCAATAATGTTCATGTCGGTAACACACACAAGTCATAAATAACATTGTCATGTGTGTTCTACAATTATGTTGAGATATTTAGTGTGTTAAAATTGTTTTTCTTTAAGTGGGTACCTCTAATTTAATACTCCCTGATATACAATCCCACCCCACAATTTAGAGAAAAAAAAAAAGTCTGCATTACGAATCAATTTTTAAAATTTTTTAATAATATCATTTTAAGGTGGTCCTCTGATTGCTATTGATTTTGAATGTTGTGTTTTCATATGATCTAACCATGCTGAAATGTAGCAATAAAGTGCTGGGAACTCGGTATGGCAGGATTAGACATTGGGCCTCATTATGAGGTGGGCGGTAAGGGATTACCGGCACCGGTAAGGGCACCAGTGCCGGTAATCCCTTACCGCCCTACTACGAGTTCCCTTTGCGGGTCCTTCCTTAACGCCTGTTTTTTTCAGGCGTTAGGGACGGGACCCGCAAAGGGACTCTAGAGATAATAACGGTACCGCAATTTGCAGTACTGTTATTAGCGCCTTCCCCTTTCCCATTGAGCCCTATGGGGGCTCAAATGGGAATGGGGAATGACCCTGGTGAATGGGGAATTACCGGTCCCGCCAACGTTGGAATGGACCGGTAATTGCTCCATTCACCAGGGCGGAGTCGGAACGAGTTTGGAGGTAATGAGGCCCATTGACTGTATTGAGTCCTTTACCTTGTCTTCTTATTCCTCAGACGATATTAAAGTGACCTGTGGTGTACCACAGCGGTCAGCATTGTCCCCTTTACTTTTAAATATCTATCTTTGTTCCCCCAATAAACCTGATTTGATCTTATAGTTTCCGTTTTTGACCTATTTATTCATTTATCCATTTATAAAGCGCACTTAACCCAAAGGCACCAAGAATTTGGGTTGGGTGAGACGATGAGCATAAGCTGCTCTAGTGTGTCTGGATGACTTTGCTTTCGTACTTTTCTGTGAGAGGTAAATGTGAGCCGCATTGGAAAGACATCTGTGTGTGATGAACAGGGTTTTAAATAACATGCATTCACGTATTAGGAGCCAATGGGCCCTTCTTCTTGCAGAGGTGATATGTTCAAGTTGTTGAAGGGATGTTGAAAGCTGCTCTAAGTGCATTATTCTGGATCACCTGCATATTCCTGATGTTGTGCTCAGAGGAGCCTGTGAAGAGAGCGTTAAATAGTCGTGCCTAGATCCGATGATAGCTCGGACAATTGTGAGGCAACTGTCAGGGGTTAAGAAAGGACTGGCGGCATTGATCAGTTTTGCAATGTAGGCGGCAGATGAGGCAATGGAGTTCACTTGGAGGGTGAGTGAAAGGGTAGCATCCAGGTAGACTCCCAGTGTCTTCAGGGAGGCAGAGACAGGGATAAGAATGTCATCAATATTGAACAAGGATTATTTGGCGTCAAGCTTCTAGATCACCACTGAGGGACCTACCAGGAGGATCTCTGTCTTTTCATCCTTAAGGCAGAGGCAGTGAGTGGCCATCCAGGCTTGAATGGTCATGTAGGCAGTTTTTAGAGTAGCAGCAGCGTCCTGGTAGTTGCCAGACCGGAGCAGTGAGATTTGGGTATCATCAGTATAATTAGGATAAGATATGCTGATGGAGTCTAAAATATCAAAAAGTGGTTTTGTAAAGATATTATAGAGGGTCAGACATACACATTACCCTTGAGGCACGCCATAAGAGATGGGTGCCGGAGGGACACTCGTGTTCTTGGCAAATACCCTAATGGTTCTATCCTTCAGGAAAAAGGAAATCCATGTGGCGGACTCAGGTGAAGAGTTGGCTGCCGCGGTTAGCTGGTGGCGGATGATTTTGTGGTTGACCAGATCGAATGCAGCTGATAGATCAAGGAGTAGTAAAAGGCAGGCCTACCCTCATCCCTTATCTTGTCAAGCAAAGCTGATTCTGTGCCGTGATCTGGGCAGAACCCACAGTGACGCACACTCAAGATGTGGTTGGATTCCAGGTAGCACAGAATTTACATATAGACTGCTCTGTCCAAGAATTTTAGTAAGAAGGGGACCGTTGTGGTTGGGTGGTAGTTGTTTAGGATAGTGGGGTCTAGAAAATGTTTTCTAATGAGTGGAAGAACCCAGGCTTCCTTGAGGCTGGGGGGAGGGGACAACTCTGGCAGAGAAGGAGGCATTGATAAAGGTGGCAATGAAGGTGCAAGGGCCTCAGGGCAGTCCTTGAGGAGGGGCCCTGGGCAAATATTGCCTTTGCATTTCAATGGTTTCCAGACTTTTAATATGGTTTTGACTTCCGCCTCAATGACATGAGTGAAGTAAAAGGGCTTTGTGGGTGGCAGTGAGGAGGGGGAAGGTAGGCGAAGGCTGCTACAGGGATTTCAGAATGGTGTCGATTTTGGCAAGCTTAGCATTTTGAATATTAATGCACCAAGTCTCATTTTTCGTGACAGTGGTAGGAGGGTTAGAGGGGGCTTCTAATTTGCTGAGGATGGTGAAGATCCTGCGAGTGTTGGACATTGCATTGGTGATTCTGACATTTTATGTGGTAGATTTGGCCAAGAGAATCACTTGTTTATAGTGTTTGGTGGCAATAGTGAACAGCAGTTTTAGGGCATCTGTGGGCGATTTGTTTTCCATTTGGATTCTACTAGCCTTTCGTTGGTCCAGAGCTATTGGATGTCAGGAGAAAACCAGGAGTTTATGTGTGCTGAAGGTTTAGACTTCTGTTGTACTAATGGGGCAATGGTGTCAATGACTGCCGTCAAGGTCTTAGAGTAAAGGTCAACAAGCTCATTAGGGTCCATAGAGTGCGGAGAATTAGAATGGAGTGTGCTGAGTAAGGGCGCAATACGATCCTTAGTGAGGATTTTTGCACTGGAGGCCAGTGTGGGGGGCAGCACCGGGGTAGCAAGTGTAGTGTGCTTATAGGGGAGATTATGAAGTTCACTATATGATGGTCAGATCAAGGACAAGGGTTGTTGGTGTGGACAGCTATCTGTCTGGCAGTTGAGATCTGAAATTTAGTCAAGGATCCAACCCTTGATATGGGTCGGGGCATTGAAGCATTGCTTGAAGCCTAGTGCACTGAGCGAGTTGGCTACTGAGGTGGCAATTAAGTTGGTAGAGTTGTTATATCTCAGGTTGAAATCCCCTAGGAGGATTGTTTTGGATGTTGGCTTAGTATGGGCTCACAGGGTGTGTAAGAGGTCTCTTTGAACAATTATGCTAGACCTGGGGGGCGATAGATGATGTGGACAATGATAGTTTATGTGTATGAGATGGTCAGTTTGACCGATAGGATATTACAGTTGCCATCCAGGGTGGAATTGAATTATCTGATGGGTGGGGAGTCGTTTGCTATCAGTGCCACGCCACCACTCCTGGCTTTGGGTCTTTCACTCCGGAAGATGGAAAAGCCAAGGGGGCCAGCTATCGATAGGGCTGGGCCGGACGCTGCATGTAGCCACGTTTCCGTAACAGCTAGTATATCGAAGTTGAGTAGAGAGACGAGATCATTAATGTCTAAGGCATGCACAGACATTGTCCTGGCATTGACTAGAACACAGTTCAACAATGGCATAGACATGTTGGATTTAATTGTGCTCGGTAGTGCATTATTCTGGCTGGTCTCTAGGGCATCAGATAGGAGGCAGGTCTTGGCGCTTGGAGTGACAAGAGGTTAATTACCCCGATGTTATAGGTGCTCATGCTTTTAAAGGCTTCGGGAGGCTAGATTGGGTGGAGGAGTTGGTCGGTAGAAGGCTACTTTGTCTTGGGGCCGGATGTAGTGCCAGTGCACTCTCCAACGCACGAGTTCCTCATCTCTAATGTTTGGGAGTGGGAGAGGAAATGCATGTTCTCCCGAGGAGAATCTGGGGTGGCAGTACATGAACTGTAGATAGAGGGTAGCTTGGCTTCATGGCTTTGTGGCACCAGTGCGCACTCCAAGGTGCAAGTTTCTGATCTCTGTGGATGATGAGTGGAAGAGAGAGGGCAGGCAGGAGTGTGGGCTTTACGGTATCTTGATGTGGTCCTTATGTATTGAGCTACATTGCCTCTAATGCAATGGGCTTCATACTGCTGAATAGAGTCTAAGTTCCAAATGCTCTGCTGGTCTTATTCCCTGTGATGTGAGCAGTGTTTATGTTTGCACTGGCTCGTACATGAGTAAGTTGGCGGCCAGGGACAACAGTACGTCGGCGTGTGCAAGGAGCCACTGGTCGCGTGTCAAAATCTCATTAGAACTTGTATATTTGGAGATATTTGCACTAAGCCTAGTCGGCGGGCTGGAGCATCTGCTGGCAGGCAGTGGGATGAAAGGACTGGGTCCGGGTATGGGGATATGCAGAGCGCAGGTAAGGCCTATTGATTTAGCATACGAGGACACCCAATACAGGTCACTGTAACACTTACCTTTGCCACTACGAGTGATGGCATGTGTGATGAGTAATGCGGGAGGGGAGACTTGCTTGGCAGTGGCATGGAGGAGCCCAGCCGAGGCAGAGATCCTCAGTGAGCAGAGGCTTTCAGATCTGCTGGCTTGTGGATGTATTCGAGGTATATGTTGGGGAACGATAGCAGGGATATCCAGTCATGATGATGTATTGATCACTGTAACACAACACAAAGAAACGGGCTACCCCATCCTTACACACCTGGGTAGTTGGACTAAAGCTATGGAATTACTGAAGGATGTCAATCATCAGAACACATACTCAGAGAAGTATAAATAAACAATGTAATATATTGTATTTCAAAAAACAAAAATAAAAAGCATCCACACAAATGCACAACACTATACATTGTACAACAGTTTGCATACCTACATCTACAAACCATGTCTATCTACGCTTAGACAAAAGTCTGAAGAAAGGTTGTGTGACCAAAAAATCAAACTACACAATCAGTTGACAACACAACAACTTCATCAGTAATGTAAGGTTAGTAACATTGTGACAAAATACCCACAATTATGAGTTAATCAGCCCTCTATGATCTAAGGAGAGACTGACAAGATGCCTGGTATATCCAGTCAGAAAGTCCTGTCATATATATTACTAAAAAAACGGCCCTCTCCATTCTATAGACAGTAGGGCCTCCCTATATATAACAAGCAATCAATTCAATCCAACCGGGGGTGGGTGGGCTGGGGGGGGCGATCTATCACAGACTGTATCAGCATGTAAGGAGCTTGATCACTGTAACAATAGCAATATGAGCGGCATGCGCTGCGGTTTCTGCAGCATGACAGGGAAAGATAGGGACTTCTGCATCTGTCCCTAAGGATGGCTTTTATAAGGAGCCGGTGTCGCCTACCGGCTCCCTACAGGAGATTGCTTATCCGCTGGTGTGAGCCTATCACTGTGCAGCGGAGGCGGGCATTGTGCTTCATGCATCATTCTGATGACACACAGGTGCCCGTTGAGATTGGGGAAGATGCAGATATGTTAACAAGCGGAGTCTAGATTTTGGAAACTGACTTTCTGCAACCAATGGCTGGTTGAGTACTAAGCTGGTCACATTAAATAAAAATTAAACACAAGTCCTCATTACAAAATCCTTTAAAGCCGAGGTAACATTTTCATTTGCTATTTTTATATGCCCTTTCCCTCTTCCAGAAAGTCAGCTTTCACCACCTGTGGTTGATAAGGACTGTGTTTCCCTACTTGAGGCACCCAAACAGGTCTGAGGCAGTTATTGCCCTGGTCCTCTGATGGCTACATTGCTCAAACTCTCTCTGCCTAGCCCTATCACAGCTCCTGCTAAGGAGACTCCAGCACTGACAACCCACTGTGTATTGGCTGCTAAGACTCCACCTCGAGACCACACACTCATGTCATAAGGTCTTTTGATTGGCTTACAGTTGAGAAAAGTTATTTGGGTGTTTTTGTGTATGGTCCATGGGAAGGGACCTTCCTTTCTGACATCACACCTAAAAAGGTAGCAATCTCAATGTCTAAATTCTGGCAATTCCGCAAATTATAAAATCCCACTCTGGAAGGTGAGTCCTTTATATGGCTCCAACCCTAGGGAATACATTTCTGATTAAAAACGATTTCCAATCACAAATATTTTAGGAAACATCTGATGAGCTGACTTTTGTAAATCCCAACCGTTTCAATAATTACAACTATGGCAAACATATTCACTCTAAGCACCAAGAAGCCTTCAGAGGTACGATGTGCTTTACAAATGTAAATAGCATACAATATAATAGAAAAATATCAATGTGCCACATAGCATGTAAACAAAAGATCTTAAAAGCAGCATTCAACTTCTCTTGCCCCAACGTAAACAGGTACTCTAGCTTTTACAAAATGGCCAATGCTGAAACAGATCTTTCAGCATGATGCGCTCTTTCTGAGTCACAAAGTAGCTGATTGACCCTTCTAGCTTCTGCCGAAAAGGCTCTGGTAGAGTCCATCCAGACCAACAATTTTACATCTGCAAGCGACAGACCCACAGATAAGAAACAAAGGTGAAATAATCCAACCGGTCATCCCTCACTAGGCCATGAAAAATAAAATCAATACAAACAAAACTATTGTTCATCTGCAACTGAGAGAGTGCTGTAACACAGTTAAATAATGGACATGAAAAGAAAACTCCTATAAAAATCAGTAACATCTGCATACACACGGGTAATATCTGACAAGAAGAAATAAAGAGCGTTACTAAAGCCAACAATGATTTTGCAGCTGTTGACAGTCTTACAGCCAATCCAAAACAATATTTGTTGGGCCTGCCGTACGCATCACCCATGCATACACCTGATTAAAGACACGGAGCCTGGTGTCCCATCAACCTAC
The DNA here is from genome assembly GCF_040938575.1 of Ambystoma mexicanum. Taxonomy (NCBI): domain Eukaryota; kingdom Metazoa; phylum Chordata; class Amphibia; order Caudata; family Ambystomatidae; genus Ambystoma; species Ambystoma mexicanum. The sequence goes on along the minus strand of NC_090932.1, from coordinate 463,386,871 downwards.
TTTATTCTCGCTCTCACACGTTCTGCCTCCTTCCTCCCGTTCCCCTCCCCTTCCGCTTTCCTCCCGCTCCCCTTGCTTTGGTCCTCTGAAAGGGGCCATGTCCTTTTCCATATACAACACCTCCCCCGTGCTTAACCTGAAAGTCCAATTACATCTGTTCAATGAGTTTCATTGGCTTCTTTATTGTCCGAGGGGGTCTCCCTGGTGATTCGCGGCTCTCGCCAGTTGATTCCACTGGGGGCTCTGTTTCTTCTTCCTCACTACTGTCCTCAGTAGGTGTTTCTTGTGTCTCGGGTTCCTTTAGATACAATTTCTTGAAGAATGAGGAGTTGCGGGTGATGTCTCCTAGGTCTCCAGTTGCTGTGACCATGGGTCCCTTGATGGCCGTGATGATTCGTGGTTCGGGACTGTATCGGGTGTCTGTTTTCTTGCGCTGCTTTTGCCGCACGAGGACAGTTTGTCCGATCTCTAGCTGTTGTTCTTTTGCTCTCCTTCTCGTGTCGGCCCATTGCTTTGCTTTCCTCTTCTTTTCGGCATCTCGTTCTCTGATGGCTAAGTCTTCTTCAGGTGTATAATCCTCCCATCGGGGAATGCGTGTTCTGGGTTGGTATCTCACAGTTCGGCTGGTGGTTCTCCTGTCGCGTCATGTTGGGTATTCCGATAGCCCCGGAGCATGCTGCAGATGGCCTTCGGATGTGGCGTCTGCTCTGCCACTGCCTTTTGTCTTGTCAGTTTGATGGTAGCCATAAATCGTTCCACCATCCCGTTGGCTTGGGGCCACAATGGGGTGATCTTTTAGTGGTGGAATCCTAGGTGGCTTGCGAAGTTTGTGAATTCCCTTTCTTGGAATGGAGATCCGTTGTCGGTTTTGACAATGTTGGGGATGCCCCATTCGCTGAACAGTTCATCCACTATGGGTGCGGTTTCCTCGAAAGATGTTGACATCGTTTGTTTGACAAAGGGGAATCTCGAATACTCATCTATTATCACTCTTCTAGGGGCCCATAGAAGTCCATTGTGACTCTTTGCCACGGTCTTGTCGGGAGCGTTGTTAGCTTCAGAGGGTTTGGGTTCGGTCCTTGCGCTGCTAGTTGGCAGGGTCTGCAGTGCTTGAGCATGTCTTCTACTATCACATCCATATATGGGAACCAGACGTAGTTCCTGAGGAATCGTTTGGTGTTCTCTATGCCTCTGTGGCCTTCATGAGCTAGGGTTGCCAGGGTCTTTCTCAGGTCTCTGGGTGCTACTAGTCTCTTCCCCCGCAATAGGAGTCCTTGGTCTGTGGCTATGAGTTTGTCGTGTATCTTGAACAGCCGGTCGAGTTCTTTCTGGTCTACCTCCTCCATTTCCGGTTTTCTTGTGCAATGCTCTCTCCATTTGTTGGAGCGGGTGAGGGAGACAGCGGCTCTGATTGTCGGGTCTGCTTTGCTTCTTTCTTCAAATGTTGTTAAGGAGATGGTGGGTGGCGTGGCATTTGCTGACAGGTATGAGATATATTCAGTGGCTTCGTGTTCTAGTGTGTCCTTTCTGTCCCTTAGGGGATGCCTGGATAGGTAGTCCGCTGGATTGGCACCTCCCCCTGGTTTGTGGATAATGGAGTAATCGTACTCTTGCAGTCTTATCCCCCACCGTTCAATGCGGGGCAGCATTTTCGTCCTGGGGTTTCCAAAGATTGATAGCAGGGCTTGGTGGTCCGTGACCAGGGTGAAATTTCGACCGATGATGAAATGTTGGTACTTTTCACATGCCCATACAGCGGCTAGGCTTTCTCTCTCCGCTTGAGAGTAAGCTTTTTCAGTGTGTGACAGGGCATGGCTAGCATATGCAACTATTGCATGATGAGTGCTGTCCGAGGGGTCGGTCTGGGCTAGGATGGCTCCTAGTCCCACCGGGGTCGCATCAACTGTAATAATGGTATGCCAGTCTGGATGAAAATATGCCAGTTGCCGGATGTTGGAGAGGCCTTCCTTTATTGCCATGAATGCTTCTTGGCAAGGTGCGTCCCAAGTGAATGGTGTATTTTTCTTTAGGAGGTTGCGGAGCAGGTCAGTTGTTGAGGCATAGTTTGGGAGGTAACGCGCGCAGTATCCTGCCATTCCCAACAGGGAGCGTAGTTCTGCAGTGGTCGTAGGTGCTTGGAGTTCGGTTATTGCTTTAATTTTGTCCGGGTCGGCTGTTATGCCCCTGTTCGAGAATGTGTGTCCGAAGAATTTTAAGCTTGTCTTGTTAATGTCGCACTTGGGCTCGTTGAGGGTCAGTCCCGCGTCTTGTAGGATGGAGCAGACAGTTCTTAGGGCTTTGTCGTGCTGGTCCTGATCTCTCCCGAATATCAAGATGTCGTCACTATAGTTTAGTGCATTCATCTCCGATGCTATGAGCCGTCTGATGGTCTCTTGAAAGATCTCTGCGGCGGACGATATGCCAAAATGTAACCTTTTATATCGGAATAACCCATTGTGCGTTGCAAATGTGGTGATGGGCCGTGACTTTGGATCCAGGACAAGTTGATGATATCCTTGGTTGAGGTCAAGTTTCGAAAAGAACCTGGCTTGGTTTAACCTGATCAGCATGTCTTCTAAGCTTGGGCCCGGGTGCCTTTCCCTTTGGATAGCGGTGTTTGGGATGCGCATGTCAACGCATATGCGGAGACGACCATTGTCTTTGGGACGATGACTATCGGCGATACCCACGGAGTTGGTCCATCTGCTTTCTCTATGATATCATTGGAGAGAAGAAGTTGTATTTCTTTTGATACTTGTTCTTGAAGGTGGAAACCCACTTTGCGAAGGTGTTGTGGGACCGGTCTGATGTTGTTGTCAATGTGCAGCTTGATGCATGAGTCTTTTAACATGCCTACCTCTTCAAATAGCTTGGGGAATTGGCGTTTGAGATCTTCTTTCGATAAGGGCTTGTCTGTTATTGACCCGATGAGTCTGTGTGGCAGTGGTAGCCCTTCTATTTCTTCTGACTGGTCGTAGTGTAGGTCAATTAGGGCAAGGGCCTTAGCTGTTCGGTATCTGAGGAGGCAACAGCTGACGGACGGGCTCCTTATGACGTGTATCGTGGCTGGTATTGTGATGTTTCTGTGCCGTAGATTGCATTGGAACTTTCCTTTAGAAGACATGGGTTGTGTCGCTCCCCATTGAAAAATGTGTGTTCTGGATTCTTGTAGGGGGTATGATGACGCTATGTTACGGTAGATGTCTTCATTCATGACATTTACTGTCGCACCTGTGTCAATGATGAATCTGTTTCTGATGTTGCCCAGCTGGACCGTTACTCTGGGGGCCGACGTGTCTTCATCTTCAACACTGAGGAGACATACGTACTCTCTGTCGTAGCCATCTTGCAAGTATTGAGTGTGGTCATTCCCTCCTGGGTGATGTTGGGGTGGGAAGCTAAGGTATGGGTCTCTGTCTTGCTCACATAAGCTTGTGGTCTCCCCCTTGTGGGTCACTTCATACTCCACATTTTGCATGAAGTTACTCCTGTGCGTGTCATATAGTTCATGATCTTTTTTGTCTGGCTCGATCTGGAGACCTTCGAGGGCTCTTACAGTGTTTGGGCGCAGATAAACATTCGCGGAGGTTGAAGTGTTTCTGTCCGTCTGGCGAGGTTGGTCTGTGTGAGTTTCCATCGTGTGAGTGGCAGGTCTCGGGCGTGATGATCCTCCTTCCGGTAGCAGTTCTTTACACATCACTTGGAAGTGATTTTCCATGCCGCATCTCATGCAGCGTTGGCCAATGGCCGGACAGGGACCTCTGTGTGGGTATTCAAATCCACAATGATAGCATTGGCGGTCACTTTGTGTCCGTTGTGACGGGTACCTCGTGTTCATCCTTGTTTGTTGTGCTGTGTTTCGGGCATAGGGATGTACTGCTGCTATTACCTCTCCCTTCTTGGGGTTCTCGATGGCCGCTGCTTGGATGTCCACTCTCTCGTAAACTCTGGCTAGGTCTAATACTTCCTTTAGGGATAAGGGCTTCTTTAGGAGGTGTTTCCGGAACATCGACGATACACAGCCTTCTATTATACGTAGCCTGATGGCTTCCTCATCATTAAAGTTGGCGAAGTCGCAGTTCGATATTTTTCTTTGAAGGCGAATGACAAATTCCCCCATTGATTCGTGAGGTAGTTGACTGCATTGGTTGAACGTGTATCTCTCGTAGTCGCGATTGGGTGAGATGACAATTTTGTCATTGATGGCTTGTCGTAGTTTTGCATACGTGGAACGGTCCTGTAACGGGATCGTGTGTATGATGTTCTTAATTTCTCTGCCTGCTACGTTTGCGAAGATGCTTAGTATGTTGGGGGGTTGTTGCGTGCCTATGGCACCTACAAAGTCCTCAAATTCTTCCATCCACTCTTCCCATCGTTGGCCCTGGTCATGGTGTGGGTTTAGAGTGAACGGCCCGGGTCTCCTCATTAGGCTGGCGTATGAGGATGGTATCTCTAATGGTGCTGGCTGTGCATTGGGGTCTGTGGTGTCTGGAGCCGACATGATGGTGACACTGAAATTCCTTTTGTTGGTTAGACGGCACTTAGGTGCATATAGTGGTTAACTATGGTGTTACGGTCCTTTGTACAGCTTTCACGTGGGCGCAGGTTTTCCTTTCTCCTGCGTGGTGTGGTGATAGTGAGTTCCCTTCTGATTATATATTTTTTTTTGATTGGAGATGTCACGTGGGAAGACACAGGGTTCTTTTCGTGGTAGCTTCCTCGTGTAAATTGCAGTTTCCGCGTATAAATTGTAAATATCACACGGAGAGACACGGGGATTTCTTTTGTTGTTCCTTTCTCTTGTGACCACGTGTAAATTGCAAATGTCACGTGGGGGGGGCACGGGGATTTCGTTTGTCGTATCTTTCTTTTTGTAAATTGAAAGTGTCACGTGGGGAGACACGGGGATTCCTTATACTCCCGTGATATTTGCGAGTGTCACGTGGGGGGGTACGGGGTTCCTTCCTCGAGTTACGGTCCTTCCAGATTGCCTTAATTTGTCACAATCGGGAGACGCGGGGCTTCCTTTCCTCCCCCCTCCTTACTTGAAGTGGTCGTCACGGTACACCAGTCTTCTCGTCGGTGTTGGCGCTTCTCTCCTGGGCGCACGGGCCCACTCCGGTCCTCTGGCGCTCTCTCCTCACTTCTCCGGCACGCGGGCTTTGCTCCCTCGAGGTGCGCAGACTTCTTCTGTGCGGGGCGCATGGGCCGCCGGTCGATGACGGGCACACAGGCCCTCCCCGTCCACCGAAGCGCACGGTCCTCTCCCACCTGGGGCACATGGGACTCACCTTCTCGAGGCGCACGGGCCTCCGATCAGCAACGGGCACACAGGCCCTCTGGTGAGCTGCAGGGCACACGGGCCACTGCTGGGCCACGGGGTACACGGGCCCACCTCGAACTGTCGGGCACACGGGCCCTCCTCACACGGGCCTCACTTTCTCGGGGCGCTCAGGCCTCCTATTAGCAACGGGCACACGGGCCCTCTGTCGGGCTGCAGGGCACACGGGCCACTGCTGGGCCACAGGGTACACGGGTCCACCTCGAACTGCCGGGCACACGGGCCCTCCTCACACGGGCCTCCCCTTCTTGAGGCGCACAGGCCTCCTATTGGCAATGGGCATACGGGCCCTCCATCGAGTTGCAGGGCTCACAGGCCACTGCTGGGCCACAGGGTACACGGGTCCACCTCAAACTGCCGGGCACACGGGCCCTCCTCAACTGCTGGGCTCACCGCCCTCCAGCTACAGCTGCCGGCACGCGAGTCTTCGCATCGGCTTCGTCGCCAGTGTTGGGCCTGCCGTACGCATCACCCATGCATACACCTGATTAAAGACACGGAGCCTGGTGTCCCATCAGCCTACTTTATTCTCGCTCTCACATGTTCTGCCTCCTTCCTCCCGTCCCCCTCCCCTTCCGCTTTCCTCCCGCTCCCCTTGCCTTGGTCCTCTTAAAGGGGCCATGTCCTTTTCCATATACAACAATATTGAATGTATAAAACGGATATACATGTTTATCCTAACTATGCAGAACCTTTCCCGTGTATGAACAAATGTAGGATTTACATTCGCTTTAAATGCAATCTGTTGTCTACGTTTGAAAGTACAGGGGTGTGGCAGGCTTTCTCAGTTTAATGGGGTTCTGCTTTAATAAATATACGCAGCACAGAAAACATAACACATCTATTGACATATTGTCCAACACCTGAGAATTTGCGAACTCGAATACTATGTCAAGGCTGTAACCACGCACAGCGTGATTCTGTTTGGAAGCAATGTATACGCTGCATGGATTATTCCACCATTTTGAATGTTTGGATTCTGGAAAACGGTCGAAAAATAAATGTTGTTTTACGATTTGGAGCTGTAAATTCTATTTCAATATATTCTAGAATGTATTGTTAAAATGTATGCATGATTCCTGTGAACATATACTAATAAAAACATATCTGTCATAAAAGAGACCTTTTCAGCTCAACATCTAGTTATGAAAATAAAATCAAAATCTGCCTGCAATTTCTAAGATACTTGCAGTGGGACCACAACAAGTTATCGTCGGCTTCCTTAGGGCATAGATGGGAAGTCCAGGACAAAAAATAAAGATACAGTTCGAGGAACATGCTGTAGCAGCAGAAAACATCCAAAGGGCAAAACCACGGATGCATGTTAGCCAAGTATCACAGCGGTGCACAGCTGAAACTTCCCTTCATGGTGTCAGTCTAATCAAGAACTCAACCAAGTAACAGGATTAATGAACATACATTATGACAAACTCTTCGCTTTATAAATAAGCCCCCAAGTCCACGTGTAGATCATTGTAACGCAAAAATACATTATGGAACGTGGATGAAACCCAACAAGACAAGCAGGAATACAACACATGGAAAGCAGACCTAAAGAAAAAGATCACAGAGCCACAAATAAAACAGAGAAAGGACTAGCCTTTTTCATCATTGGAGTTGCAAACAATGCTGGGTAGTCGGGAATGGAATGGCCCAAAATCGTGTGCACTCTCCTTGTATGCACTCAACAGTGAAAGGTATGCCTACCAAGCGTGATCACCACACAGCTGCCAGGTAGCACATGAAACTTATTGCACATGTTTTCCATATTTCACTATGCAACATTTTTTTCTGAGTTGGCAGGTCAGTGGCTTGGATTTGTGCATATTTATATGTGTCAGGGTGATTGCTCGGGGGCTGGCACAGCCGTCCGCGGACCTCCGGGGCTGGGAAGGCCACAACCCCTCCCGTTCCAAACGGAGTATGAGGCACACACAAGAGCAAGGTAGTTACTGCTGTTTATTATAGTAACGGCAGGGATTATTCTCAGCCCGTATGCATCCGGGGAGACTCTCTCAACATTCGTGTGGCTCGCAGGCCCTTTTTACTGTAGTATGACGCGCTACTTGTGTCACCTGGGAAAACTTGTCCCAAAACCTAACGCCACTTTGGGTTGGCTCCGCCAGTGGTAGGGTCAGTATAGTTACCTATAGGAGAAAGGACTATTGGACAAGGACAGGTCAGGCGGTACACTTGGGTTGTCTCTAACAGTTGCTACATCAAATTGGTTACAAAGCGACACTTGGTGATTGTCTAGCTAGAATGGCGTCAGTGATGAGCCCCTCATATTCTGATTGGTTCATCCGTGAGCCCCCAAGCCTGGGACCATCGCTGTTCCCATCTCGCGGTGTACCTGGTGCTGGTAACAATGTGCAACTATATGTTAATTGTGTACAATGGACATGTCTGGCTAGTGGCTGCTGTGCATGTCTTTCCCATCGCTGTAGATGTCCAACTTGTCACTTCGTTGTTGCAAGTCGTGTCCCAGACGTGGGATCTTGGCGACTTTCTGTCTCGCGAACTTGGCAACTTGTCAGCTTGGCTTGGTCAAATGTGGAGAGACCGTGGCTGGAGCAGAATTATGAGCATTTTATTTGTATTTCGGCTCTGAGGAGCGTTCGGCGTTGGCAGGTGTAACCTTGGCGTGGGGAGCACGACATGTGAATGGCAACATTGCGGCCTTGGCCGTGGGCTCTCGTTGGGGCTCGTTCTACGTGATCAGCACTTTGCATTTTCATCTGAGAGGATTTTCTTCTGGGCGGCTCCTGCCTGGAGACTCTTGCTTTGCAGCCTACCTTGGCCTAGTTTCTGGGTGACGGTACATAATACATAATATGGGGGTCTTGAGGGGCGACAGAGCGTCACAATCAGCAGTAGATATATAGGGTGACGTCTTCACAGGGATAAGTAGCGAAAAAGCATCTGCAAGCATATATACACGAGCTCTTCTGGTGTCTTGTGTTTCTGCGGTGCTGTAGGAGGCCTATGTGAAAAATCTTCTCTGACCTTTTCTTCCTTTTGTTCCCCTCGTCCATCTTAGGGAAGTTCCCCAGGTTGACATGTTTCTGCGGTACTACTAGGGATGGTACGTTGATGTGTACCATAGTGCATATTCCATTCCATGATGGTGGCAAGCTGTGGTATGCTTTTTATCCGCAGGCCCAATAGTGGTCCATCAGAACTTCTGTACCGGCATCCCCTTCAGCTATCATTATTGTTCTTTTGCAGTTGCTTTTTCTTCCAACATTGATATTCCCATCGTGTTGATAACATAGTGTAGGTGCAGTTAGTGGAAGTATTGTTATTGGTTCCTCGTCCTTTTCTAGCCATGTTACTAGTGCTGCGCTCCTTGTCCATACGTTGTAGCATTTATTGTTCTCTTCATTTACTGTTACTAATGTTGCCTTTGCCAATGTTACCATATTGCTTCCCACAACCCCATCTACCCATCCTTCTTTCGTGTATACCTTTCCATAGATTAATATCAGTGGTCTTTCAGAGCACCCTGGTATCCCAGGAACTTCTCGTGTGCGCCATTCACATGGTAGGTAGTTAAATGTTACTTCCTTTGTTTCTCCTTTATCAGGTCCATCCATCACATATTGGAGTCATTGTGTATGCTGCCAGTAGTTGTCGTAAATGGGTAGTATGTTTATGAAGTTATTTTCATACGGGTATGTGTCCCTTGATTTCCATCTCAGCGTTGCTAGTCTCCCTTGGAATCGTCCTCTTGTTTGGAACAGGGCCAAATATAGCAGGCACTCCACTGATGATGCAGGTACCTCAGTCGCCACAAATGTTCTTGATGCGGTAATGGTGTATGTGATCAACGAGCACACCTAGCAGTTGTCCTTAGTTGTCCCCTTACCAATTTTGGACATGTGCTGGTACCACATGTTATTTGAGAGTAAGGTATGTATCTACCCCATTGTTATCAATAGAAGCACTATGTTTATCCCTCTTCCTGTTCCCTCTTGCGGTATTTGTACCACCTGACACCGTACCTGTTGCAGCAATGGTGGGGGGGTCTGTTAGTAGAGGGTGATGCCATAACATAGGAAGCATAGTGTGCCTGCCAGACAGTGGCAGCAAGTAGACCAGTGATGAAAAGAAAGTATGGCTGCCATCTTTATTACAATTGCTAATATTACTGGCATGGTTCTCTTAACTTTGCTGCGGTCCTGCAGCTTCTTTACTTTTTATTATATAGATGCCCGCCGGAAAATTTCTCAAAATATGCGTTATATTGTTAGTGTTTTTTCAAGCTCTCCCTATCATATAATTGTTCAGAGACCAGGCGAAAAGCTGTTCCCACGCTTTCTTTAGTGTCCTATCCCTTAAAGCTGGTAAGTGCTCATGGAGATGGGGGAAGGATTGCTCTATTATCAAAATGAACGTGTTGTAGTACACACGTAATCTTCTTTTCTTTAAATATTTTGGTCTTTTCATAATGTACACAAATTGGTGTGACAATGCTTCTGAAGTGTTGTCATCCGTGGGTAGCATTTACCTCTGGGCACTGACGTATGCGTTAGTAACTTAAATCCACTTCTTTCTATATATAAAAGTACTGTGCGGTACCTGCATGTGCGAGACAAAAGGAGAAAAGAACATGCACGTGTCTACACAGTGTGGTGTACATTTGAGTATTATTGGACAATTTCTTTATTAGGGATTGGCTGGGGTGGTGTTTGCTTTAGTGTGGGATCTCGTGACCATGGGGTGTGGTATGGGTGATTGTTCACTTATGTTTTTAGGGGGGTTTGGTGTCTTTGCTGTGTCACTGTTGTCGTTGGTTGTCGTTGCTGATGCGTTGGCCCTTCCGTCGACGAAAGGGGGTTCTGTGCTTTGTAGGGCTTGATGTTATGTAGGTGGGACCAGACGTTCTTATCCCTCAAATTTACAGCTTTAGGAGCTGTTTTTTCCACCTGGTGAGGCCCAGTGAACCGGGGGCTGTTCCACCGGCGGTTGAAGGTCCTCAAAAGAACGTTGTCCCCCTCTTTTACTGTCCACTGTGCTTCTTGTTCCTGTTCTTCGTTTGCCTTTTCTTCTTGTTGGGTGTTCTTCAACCCTCCCCACGTTCGTTCAATCTGTTGAGAGATAAAGGCGACACTAGTAACCAAGGAAGAGACGTATTCGTACATTTCTTCACCAAAAACATGTTGCGAGGCATGGCAATCTGTTATAGCTCTTGATGGTGGTGTGAGTTGAAGGTGCATTTGGCGTCCATTCACCACCTCGTGGGTTGTGAGGTGGTGGTCCAAACCGGGCCTATTCCTCAAACAGAGCCAAGGGGAGGCAGTAAAGCCAACTCTTTTTGGTTGTTTGCTGAATCTTTGCTATCTCTTCTTTTAGGGGGCCGTTGAGGCATTCACAGACACTGTTTGCTTGCAGGTGGTATGTGCATGCAAAATTATGCTTTATACCAAGGAGGGCAGTTACGTGTTTTAACATTTCTTTGGCAAAGTGTGGGCCGTTGTCAGACCACAACACTTCGCATATGCCCCACCTTGGGAACACCTCCCTTACCAGGAACTTCGCTGCTCTGATGGCGTCTGCATGGGAGCATGGATTGGCCTCGATCCACCTTGAAGATGGGCATACTGCTACAATCATGTATCTGTATCCTTGGCATACATTGATCATGTCAACGTAGTCAATAGGTAGGTGCTGGAAGGGCCCTTCTGGCCGGGGTATAGTACGTTTGATCACTTGCAGCGTGTGACCGGCCGTGAATTGTTGACAAATGAGACAATTACTAATAAAGTTTGCAACGTGTGAATTTAGCTCGGGACAGAACCACGCCTCTTTTATTCGTGCTGCAATCACCTCTTTTCCTGTGTGTGCAGGGTGGTGTAGTTGTGCCAAAGCTGTTTTCAATAATGCTAGGGGCATCACTATTTTGCCTGTATTACTCTGTCGCCATAATGTGTCTGTGGGAGACATGGTGCATCCTCTTTTGACCCATAGTTATTTTACTGTCATAGGTGCTGCTGCCAGTAGTTCCATTATTTGAGTTTCAGGGATGTGTGTGTACCCATCCTTCATCAACATCTGTCTTGCCCCCGCCCCCTTATCTTTTAGTTTTTCTGGGAGGGTCCAAATCGTGCCAAAGTACGCAGCATATTTAGCATGTGCATCTGCTGTTTCATTGCCCTTTGAAATTGGATCATCCCCGTTTGTGTGGGCCTGACATTTTACTAGTGCTATTTCTCTAGGGTCTTCATTTACTTCAATTAGTTCAGCAAGTAATAGAGCATGCTGCACCGGGGTGCCGTCTGCTCTTCTGAACCCTCGTCGTTGCCACTTAATTAACCCTGAGTGTACTGTTGATGTGACATATGCACTGTCAGAATATATTGTTACCCTTTTGTCATAGTTTTCCTTTAGTGCCAAAATCAGGGCCACTAGCTCTGCTGCTTGTGCAGAATAGTGTTGTGGTAACTGTACGCGCTTTACTGGGACGTGCGTCCAGTCGCCCCTCAGTCGTACCACTGCTGCACCTGTTCTTCTCACCCCATCATTCTGATCAATTGCTGAGGACCCATCAATGTACATAACCTTCTCCCCCTCTAGGGCATTTTCCTCAACTTTCCTTGTGCTTGAGTAAGTTTCAATGGCCTGTGTGAAATCACGGGCGTAGGTGCCATCTTCTACTGCCTCTGCTATGAATCTTGCTGGATTCACATTACTGCACCTCACCATTTTTAATTGTGGTCTGGATAAAATAATTTCATAGCCTGTTGCTCTCTGAGTGGTCAATGTGGATTTGGGTTTATTCAATATTGCAAAGAGAGCGTGTTCCACGTATAGTGTGGTGGGGCACCCCATTGTCATTAATGATGATTTTTCTACCGCAAATGCTGCTGCTGTTAGGCTCTGTTCGCACGGGAAGTGACCCATCATTACAGGATCTAGATGGCCACCGCAAAATGCTACTGGTTTGTGTACCATGCTAGTTTTCTGTGTCAATACCACTTTTATTACTGCTGAGCCACAATGTGAAAATATGTAGAATGGCTCTTCATAGTTTGGGGTTGCTAGTACTGGTGCAGTGGTGATGGCATGTTTTAGTTCACTGAAAGCCTCTGTCATTTCCTTTGTCCATCTCAACTTCTTTTCCCCCCTCTGCGCTTCTTTGAGGGCCTCAAGCAGTTGTCCTGTGTATGTGCTGTAGTCGAAAACCCATGCCCTGCAGTAGTTGCGTAGACCCCAAAAACTGCTGCAATTCTCTCACTGTCTGTGGCTGTGGTGTGTTTGTTATGGCTTGCGCTCTTTGTGGTGCAATGTTCCTCCCATTTTGTGAAATCAGTTGGTCTATGTACAGTACCTGTTCTTGGCAGTATTGCAATTTCTCCTTATCTACTTTGTACCCTTTCTCAGCTAGTACTGTGAGCATCTTTACAGAGTCTTTTCTGCACTTTTCTTCTGTGGTGCTGCAGATGATGATGTCATCTACATATTGCAGCACTGTGCTTTCCATTTCAATGTTACTCAAATCTATTTGTATGACTCTGTTAAAGATGGATGGTGATTCGCAGTACCCCTGTGGTAGCCTCGTGTGTTTCCATTTTGTGTTGCGGTATGTGAAGCTTGTCAGGTCTTGTGAGTCAGGATGTAGGGGTATCGAGAAAAATGCATTTTTGTGGTCAATCACGGTGAACCGTGATGCTTCTGCTGGTATCCCACATAGTAAAGTGGCTGGGTTAGCTGCTATAGAGTATTCTGCTTCTACAATGTGGTTGAGGGGTCTTAGATCTTGGATAAAGTGCCAGGACCCACCCTTTGCTTTGCGCACAGGGTACACAGCAGTGTTGCATGGGGACTCCGATGGTACTAGTATACCTCTGTCTATTAGTGCTGTTATTGTTTCATATATCCCCTCATCTGCTTCCTTTGATAGTGGGTATTGCTTTACTCTTGGCAGCATTGCTCCTTTTTTCAATTTTATTTTTACTCCTCCAATGCTTTTTATGCATCCTACGTCATATGGACTGGTGGTCCATAGAGATGCTGGTACTGCTGCTAGGTCATCCTCGTAAAATGGCAGTGCTGTAGTGGCAGGTGCCTCAGGTGCCATTGCCAACTTTTGTGCTACTTCTATTTATGTTACTCTCAACCAAATGTTAAAGCTCATCTCAAACAGCATATTCCCCTCGCCGTTATCATCAGAGAACAGCTCCTCATCTGATACCTGTGTTAGTCGGCATCCCTTACCTAGTGCTATTACTGCTCTCCATGCTCTCCCTTACTTGTCCTGGGCATGCACTGCAATGTAGTCTACTGTTGCCACAATACTATCAATGCTCACTGGCATCATGGCCCCTTCCTTTTTACTGGCTGGTGTTTCGGGTCTGAAAAGGTAAGCTATTCGTCTCCTCCAAATTTTCCCTTCAATTCCTGATAGCCATGCTATTGCCATGTCTGTTCCATATTGGAATATGTCTCCATCTACTGGTTCTGCCCTGGCCACTGTTTTGCCACAATAAGCCTGCAGTATTTGTCATGCTGTAAGGATGTTAATGCCAGGTTTAGAGCAGATTATCCCCTTCTCAGTAAAGGAGATGATCATATTCAGTCTGCTCATGATGTCTCTCCCCAGTATGTTTACTGGTGATTGCTTTGAATACAGCAGTGGGAGAGACATATTGTGATCGCCTATAGATAAGGAGATGTTATCAGTGAAGGGAACCAACCCTCTGGCCCCAAAGAATCCTTGAGTGTTCATAGCCTCGCCTGACAAGTTAAACTTTCCCTCCCTTATGCAAGACCTAGTTGCCCCTGTGTCAAATAGGAAGGAACATTTTTGTCACCTATCACCACCTGTATGCGTGGTTCCTCCGCAGGGTTAGGTGTTACTGATAGGATGGGACACATCAAGGACACCTGTGGGCTGTCCTATTGTGGGTAGAGTGACTGTCCACTCCCTGTGTAAGGGTTGTGACCCAATATTGTCACCCTCCCCAACTGTGTGTGTTTTACAGGTGTGTCAGTCGATGATATTGCATTGTCCTGTATTTGTGTGAGCTGCTGCGCTGTCTGGACCTGTTGTTGTGTTGCAATCGCCTGCTGTTGTGGTTGGTGTTGTGTCTGTTGCTGTGGTGGTGTGCATGTTTGTATTTGTACCTGTGGTTGCTGTTGTATTTGCTGTGACTGTTGTTGTGGTTGTTGTTGTATCTGTGGTTGTTGTATGTACCCCTGACGTTGTGGCTGGGGCTGTTGCAGTGGTGCTTGTGAGTGTAGTAGTGGTTGCTGTGGTTCCTGCTTTTGTTGGTAAAATTGCTGTTCCCCAATAGGCCCTTGCTGTCCTTGCTCTCCCCAACCTGCTTGTCCCGGCCTCAATCTGCATGTGTGTGACATGTGTCCCACCACTCCACATATCTAGCATATTGGTGGTTCCCGGGCTTGCCATGGGTATCCTCCTGTGTTATCTGAGTACCTGTGCTGTCCAGGTTGGCTGTAACCCCGGAATCCTCCCCCTTGTTGTTGTGCATTTGTGCCAAATCCTCTCCCTCTCATTTGTCCGCCCCTCCCTCTGTAGCTGTTTGAGTATCCATTCCCCATTTGCATATAACCCCCTCCCGCGTGTGCTGTTTATGGTGGGGGTGGAGGCATCTGTTGCGTCATAATTTGTGCTTGCTGTAACGGTGCTATCTGCTGTTGTGTCGCTTCTTGTGTTACAGTGGCCTGTGTGGGTGTGGGTTCCGTTATCAGTGCCCCTTCCATGGCATATTTAGATAGTTTCTTTGTGACCAATTTCGCTTCCTCTGTCTTTCTATCTTCCTCCTTTTGTTTCATCTTTTCTTGCCACCTCCTGCAGTAGTGTTCTATTGTCAGTTGTATTTCTGGCCATGCCTTTGCTTCCATTCCCACTAATTTCTTCAACTGCTTTTGTACGTCTTCCAGGAGCCGTTGTATTAGTATGTGGTAAAATATTGCTAGTGTCTTTTCCCACGGTTCCCACGTTTCTAAGCGCCACTTCTCCTGGCTCTCCTGGATGTAATCAACAGGGTCCTCATTCTCATGCATCTTGCAAGATGTTATTGCTCCTATGTCTGAGGTGTCTGGGTACTGGACCCTCAAGGCCTGCCATAGAGCGTGCCTGCATTTAGCAAATGGCGCTCCATCATGCGATGTGTCGTTTATTGTTACCCCTGGGAATCCTGCCCTCTTCCATATGTCGTCTGCAGCATCCCCCAGTATTGAAATTAGTAACCCCTTTACATTACCCACCACTAACTTTTGACCCGCAGTGTGTTTTTTTCCATTTCATATATCCATTTCCCAGCTCCTCCACTCAGAGATGGAAGTCTGCATTTAATATTTTCTTTAGCTGCATGTTTCCATGGGACATATTGTGGCCTTGATCCCCCCCTCTCCAGTAGTGGCATTAAATTGTATTCCCTTACTTCCCCTGGCGTTTGCCTGTGTGGAAATATGATGGTGTATTCGTCATCTTCTATGTTAGGTAACTCCTCTATGCCGTATTTTGCGCTATCACTTCCCATGCCCTTTCTTCCTTTCCCGTTACCCTCCTGTCCATCATGGGTGTGTCTGCTCGCTCTTCCTGTCTGTATCCTGGGAGGTCCCTAAATCTGTTGACATATGGGGTGTGTACAGGTGTTGGTGTTAGTGGTCGTGGCGTTTTTCTGTTCACTTCTCGCCTTCTCATTTCATCTGTGTGTTGTTCCCTCTGCGTCTCGCATGCCCAGGGTAACTCGCAGTTAGTGCGCGTTATGTACAGTTTATCTAAACTCTCTCTATTTCCCTCTCTTCTTTCTTCGCACCACCCTTCTTCTTCCTCGCTGCAAAATCCATCTTGAAATGTCGATCCCCACTCTGTGTGTTCCCTCCCGCCCACTGTCACTGTCCTTAAATCTATTGGGTCTGTGTCTGTGTACTCACCTCCTTTGGCCACAGCCCCCTGTGTTGATGTTGTCACAACCTCCTTATCCTGGCGGGTGTACTTTGTCGATCCATGCTCCACTCTCCTCTCTCCCTGTTCTTCATTCTTCTTCTGTACTACCTTGCCACCTATTTCCACTCTCTTCCTGCAAAGCTCTTCCATTACTTCTTCTCTCACCTTTGCCAGCATCCTCTCCTCTTCTTCCTTCCTCCCTCATATTCCCGCTTCCCTTTTTAATATGCTCTCTATTACCTTTCCCTATTCATATTTCCACACACTTTCTGATATAATCTTCTTTTTCCATAGTCCCATTTCCCTGTCATTTTCTTCCCGCTCCTCCTCCTTCCTTCTCATCTCCCGTTGCTCCATGCGTGCCACTCTTTCAGCTATTGCTTGTATGCACGCTTCTTCCTTCTTCCTTTCTTCTGCCTGTTCCTTCATCCTCTCCTTCTCTTCCTTATTTGCTTTCCTCTCTTCCTTTCTTTCCCGTGTTTCCTGCTCGAACTGCCTAATCAGTGCGCTTCATACTTCCCTCAATTCTGCCAGCTTTTCCTCCAGCATCTCTTCCTCTTCTGGTGAAAGTCGTCCTTCTCTCTCTTTACTTACCTCGTGCCCTGTCTGTACGTGGTCCATCTCTTCCCTTCTTACCTTCCTCACTGCGTCCTCCTCTTCCCCTGTTAGTGTCCCCTGGAGTTTCAGAAGCACCTGTGTTGCTATCCATTCATCTGGTCCTATGTTTGTGAATTCTCTCGGGACCCTCCAACCGCCCCCGTGCCTGCCTGCGTTTTGCTTATATCTGTCATGCCCGTTGTTACCAGCCCCTTTTGACAGCTATCTGTTGGTGCGTATGGTGGAGGGCTGTATGCGGGGTTTGAGTACCCCTCAGTGGCCGTTAGTTTTTTTTGGGCAGCTTCTCTTAGTTCTGTTAGTGGATACAATTCCCCCTCTTCCTATTTTACTACCTTCACATCCCCTGCCCCTTCCTTTTTCACCCTTGCCTCTGCTAACGCAAATGATCCTTCTACCTCCTCCTCACTTTCTTCAGTACTGGGTGAAGATTTGTGTGTCGTACCCCTGCCCCTCCTCTCACCTTCTCCTATTTTACCTCCTTCTCTTCCCTTGTCCCCTTCTCCTCTTTTACCCCCTGTACTGCGAACATTCCCGGTGCTCCCTGTGCACCTCCCTGGAAATCTTCCAAAGATCAAAAACTTCTAAATGGTTTGCTACCTTTTTCCGTTTGTAGGTATTATGTAGGTATGTCAGTAGGTAGTGTTGGGTAAACGTGTCGAAGCTGCCGTTGGGCGGCCATGGTACCCTTATTTTGTTGTCTGTTCCTTGTGTCCATTCAATGCTGTACTTTATAATTTTCTCTTTATGCAGTGACAATATCATGCAGATGTGTTGGAGTGATGTAGTTAAGGTGCTTGCTCTGAGCCCCAACCCTGCTCCTGCCCCCGACCCGTAGTACGTTGCCATGTTACAATTTCACCTTTCTCAACATCAACCTTTTACCTGGCCCCGTACACTGGGGACTTTCCGACAGTCCGCTAAAAAGAAAGGCAATTTCAATTTTAAAGTGCTTGCTCTTGCTCTCATTCCTTCCTGATTTTACAACTATGGCCCCCTTCGGCCGTGGTGCATGAAGCCCCCTGCGGCTGCGTGCCCTGTGCAGCGTGCCTCTGGCCTGCCCCACCTTCCTGTGCCGGCTGTACTTGGCACACCTTCAACTTGGCTCCTCTTCCTCCCCGACCTCACTGCCTGCTTAATCCCCTCCCTCTTCTTCGCCGTTGAGCGCGGCCAGCGTTCTCCGTGCGCGGCCACCACTCCCCCTACCTTCTTCACGTCGAGCGTGGCCAGCATTCTCCGTGCACGGCCGCCTCTCCCCCTTCACCTCCACCCTTTCGTACTTCCTGCTCTTGACCACCCTTGGATGAACATGGGATGGTCGTTGTGTCCTATGCAAGCCCTATGGGTGATGTCACCAACCTCTACAAGATATTACAAGTACGCACAATTGCAGAACCAATGAATGCGCGCTATCCTTGACACTTTTCATTCCCCGTTAACCCCACAGCTGTCTTCCCACTTCGACTGGAGTGGAGTAACCAGCAATCAATTACTTATTACAATCGGACTGCGCACACTGCGTCGCCTCGCGTGTGATACGCCCCCTCTCCAGAGGAGCTTAACCAGCCAATTATCTTCTGCACTTGGGAACAATCTAGCTACCTCCTGCGGGAAAACATCTACCCATCGAGCTAAAATGCTCAACTAGTAGGGAACCTCATTTACTCATTGATCTACAACGTCAATTCATAGGAAAGCCACACCCCCTCATACAGGTGTCTGCGATCTAGACCAATCCGCGCGATCTGTCCGTCACACGTGGGCACTCGAAGCCCCACCCAATCCACTTCGTGCCGTCGCTTATTAACCCAACTCAGTTTCTACACAATGTGACAACCACCCGCCACCCTCGTTACAAGTCCTCCCTCCACCCGCACAACATTGCATTGCTGGTTGGGTGTGCCATACTCACATCAAGTCCTCGTGATCCGGGGCCGCTTGACTGCGGGCACCCCTCCAGAAGCGGCTCGCCGCCTCCCCTCGTCTGGACCACGTCCGGACACTCGCCAACCGCGGGCGGAATACTTCTCATGTCGTCTCCCGACGGCTAAAGTCCGGATTGCGCTGTCCGGTCGTCTTGCAGTTACGCAATGGTCCTGTAGTCCTCAAAAGGAGGCAACGGCAGAGGGGGGCCGCGCTGCCGGGTTACCTCATCGCACGAGGCCTTGTAGTGGCTGCCCTTAGGTTAGGTAGATCTTAAACAGATCTCAGCAGTGCCTCCGACTTATCGGGGTGATTGCCCGGCGGCTGGCAGTGCCGTCCACGGACCTCCGGGGCTGGGGAGGCCCCAACTCCTCCTGCGTCCCAAATGAAGTATGAGGCACACACAAGAGCAAGGTAGTTACTGCTGTTTATTATAGTAACGGCAGGGATTATTCTCAGCCCGTATGCATCCGGGGAGACTCTCTCAGCATTCTTGGGGCTCGCAGGCCCTTTTTACGGTAGTATGACATGCTACTTGCGTCACCTGGGAAAACTTGTCCCAAAACATAAGGCCACTTTGGGTTGGCTCCCCGAGTGGTAGGGTCAGTATAGTTACCTATAGGATAAAGGATTATTGGACAAGGACAGGTCAGGTGGTACACTTGGGTTGTCCCTAACAGTTGATACATCAAATTGGTTACAAGAGGGCACTTGGTGATTGGCTAACTAGAATGGCATCAGTGATGAGCCCCTCGTATTCTGATTGGTTTATCCACGAGCCCCCAAGCCTGGGACCATCACTGTTCCCAGTTCACGGTGTACCTGGTGCTGGCAACATTGTGCAACTATGTGTTAATGGTGGACAGGTCTGGCTAGTGGCTGCTGTGCATGTCATTCCCATCGCTGTAGGTGTCCAACTTGTCCCTTCCTTGTTGCAAGTCGTGTCCCAAAAGTGGGATCCCGGCGACTTTCTGTCTCGCGAGCTTGGCATCTTGTCAGCGCGGCTTGGTCACGTGTGGAGAGACTGTGGCTGGAGCAGAATTATGAGCATTTGATTTGTATCTCGGTTCTGAGGAGCGTTCGGCGGTGGCAGGTGTAACCTTGGCGTGGGGAGCGCGGCATGTGAATGGCAACATTGCGGCCTTGACTGTGGGCTCTCGTTGGGGCTCTTTATGGGGCTCTTTCTGCATGATCACCACTTTGCATTTTCGTCTGAGAGGATTTTCGTCTGGGCGGCTCCTGCCCGGAGACTCTTGCTTTGCGGCTTACCTTGGCCTAGTTACTGGGTGACGGTACATAATCCATAATATGGGTGTTGTGAGGGGCGACAGAGCGTCACAAGCAGAAGTAGATATATAGGGTGACGTCTTCGCAGGGATAGGTAGCGATAAAGCATCTGCAAGCATATATACACAAGCTCTTCTGGCGTCTTGCATTTCTGCGGTGCTGTAGGAGGCATATGTGAAAAATAACAACGATGCGTGTCTGTGGGTGTATCGGTCCTCTGTGTCATAGCACTGAGTATGTTCTTCGTGTGGGTTGGTGTGTGAGTGACCAGTGTGCATGGTGGCACGTGTGTTCTTGTCTGTTGGCTATGTGTTAGGAAAGATTTCGTAATTGTAGGTAATTTTCCTTCCATGTGGCAACCCCTAAACTTTTTGCTGTTGTTTCTCACCTTGTTCTTGACTTTGCCAGAGAAGTGCAGCCTTCTGCCGCACTCCTCTGGGCTTTCGCTCCTTTCTTACGGGGAAACTGACATGCCCTTAAGACAGTCAGTACCGGTGAACGCTGTTTCCCGTAGTTTCCTTTATCATGTTGCGGCTTTCGTGCAACATGACACAAGAGGGCACTGTAAGCTAAGTTACAGCTCTCTTGGGTCTCTAGCCTTCTACAGGCCCTAGATACTCTTTTAGGATGGTATTTTGATCGGTGCAAGTCATTCAGGGACTGGAATGGTGGCAGCGATCGTTTTGTTTATTTTGAGCTCCTTTTGGCGTTCTGAGCACGTTTTTCGCACTGAACCCAAAATGGTGGCCTGGCTCCCAAAATGGCCAGACCATGAGGCTCCTTTGTCCTGTCCACTGACCGTCTTGCTCCCTTCACCTTCCCCAGGTCGAGCGACCCGGGGCCTTCCTTATTTGGGCATGTACTTTCCCGCGAAACGTGGTTGCTTCCGCGGGCTTCTACATGTCGTTTGTGTGCCTCCAGGGTGTGGGCTGGGATGTCTGGTCCCAATACACATCCTGGGTGCCAGAGAGTCTAGGGTGGTGTGAATGCCTGGGACCACCGTGGTCCGTGATTGGTCCACGTATGGTATGTGTGTTGATGAGCGGATCTCCCATTGGCTCCCCTCCGTTTTGGCGCGAAGGGAACCGTGGATAAGAGGGAGCTGGAAACACCACTACCATGTCGATCTCCTGAGTTCTCACGAACGAAGGAATACAGGAGCCAAGTATCCTGCAACCACGAGGCTGGACCGAGGAATCGCTGGTGACCCGCTGAAGGAATCCTCCTTTGCACTGCTGTCGTCCTGTGAAACCCTTTCCTCCTTTGATCGAACCAGAAGGCCTGTACTGGTGCTTCGACCTTTGGAATAGCAGGAACAGCTATTCCCGGCGACTTCATCATCTCCTGCCAAGTAAGCCTTCGGAAGCGTCTTTGGGCCATCCAGTTGACTGACCAGCTTACAAAGGAGTCCTGCTCTGTAACTGCCGCCAGGTTGTGTTGTATCCCGAGTCCTTGTCACTCTCCCACGCTTCGTGCACTTGGCGTTCCCAGGTCTGAAGGGAGGAGTGTACATTTGGCTCGGATACACACGGCCGCTCCGTTGCCCTGCGGTGGTGACAAAACTGTGCAGGTTTCTGCGATTGGGACGTCTTTTTGCTCTACACGACGACGAGGCATTTCCCGACCCTTCTGAACCTGCCAGCTGCTGAAACGAACGTGGAGAAGCCTGGGTCTGCTTGCTTCGGGGACCGGTGAGTAGTTTAGCTAGGATCTGGTCGCCCTCCTGCAGTAGCCCATTGCTTTTCCCCGCTGTGTAAAAACAGCACCCTTTTGCCGTACTCGCGCTCTGCTTCTGCTCGCTGTGGAGGCTGCGCTTGAGTTGCGGAACCTGTTCTTCTTCTGTGTGCACTAACCCGAACTGCCTGACTTCCTCCGAAGAGCTTCTCCTTTTGCCCGTTGGCACCGGCGTGTGCAGGTACTTTGAGCACAAGGCTCCACTCTTCTCAGGGCTCGGACTTCCATCTAGTTAGGTGCCTCTGAAGGCGAACTGAGTCTAAAGCATTATCGCACTGCCTGTTTTCCTTCCCTTGCAGGTGGACTACACATTTCGTGCCTCTAATGCTTAAGACTGTCGTATTTGTATATATATATTGTGTTGATATGGTATGTGTTGGTTTAATATTGTGATATTGTGATTTTCTCGCTACGGTCATTATTTTAAAGGCCTTAAAATAAATGTGTATCTATTTTTGATTTAACAACTGTTTGGAGTAGTTTGTAAGCGCTCTTGCTTTGTGTGCTCATTGCGGGCTTTCAGTCACCCTCACCCCTCTTGAGACCTAGTCTTGACCGCCGCGATCGCTACTTTGATTGGTCTGGCTCGTCCAGAGGTTACCCTGTTCCAAGTAATTAGGTTGGCCTTCTGAACTTCTGCGCCACCAGGACAGAGTTCAGAAATCCGTCTTAACAAATTGGTGTACAGCGGTGGGATACGACTGAAGGTATCCAGTGTTGCGCTCGAACTAAGGCATTTCAGGTTATTCCAACCAGTACACGTAGTGAATTGTTGTAGTATAACTTTAAAAAGGCCATAGTCCTATCAAACAGTATGGAAACAAATACCTTGTTAACTTTAAATGCTTCCAAATCAGAAACATTGAAGAAGATGTGTGCGGAGAGAGGTGTTTCCTCTCAAGGCACTAAATTGGAAATGATCCAAAGAATCGTGGCGTGGCAAGAAGCGCAGCTTGACGCTATAACTTCTGAGGACAGTGCAGAAGGTGGTGGGGCTGCTCTCACTGGTAGAACCGACGGTTCTGCCGCTGCACTGATCCATCGCGACCACGAGGACAGGGAGGATGTGATGTCTAATGTTTCCTCTGCCAGTGTTGATGGGGAGGCTATGCTTGAATTCAAGAAGCAAGAGCTGCGGTTTAGGCAGCAGGAGCTTGAATTCAGCATAGCCAAACTAAAAATCGAACAGGCAGAAAAACAGAAAGACAGGGATCACCAGTTGGAACTGGCCAAGCTTCAGGTTGCAAATGGGTCCAAGGGTCCTGGACATGGGTCTGGGGCTTCCTCTCATCCACGGTTTCCGAAAGATCTGCTCAGTGTGTATGAAGAAAGGAATGACATTATGGACTGGCTGAATGCGTTTGAGTATGCATGCGAGGTTCAAGAAGTTGACAATGCTGATAAGATTGCGTGGTTGCTCAGTAGACTGCCCCATTCTGGCTGTAGTGCCATTATGGAAATGTCGAAGGCTGAGCGGGCTGATTTCGCAATGTTAAAGCAAACTCTCATTTTAAAGTTTGGGAAGACTCCGGCCCAATATTTAAAGCGTTTTCGAGAGTATAAGAAAAAGGAAGGTGGTACTTGGGTATCTTATGTCGCTGAATCTTTGAAAAACTTAACTGGCTGGGTCGAAGGTTATAAGGTTTCTACCTTCGAAGGCATGATCAATCTGGTCATGCTGGAACACATTTTTGCTTCTTCTTCCCCGGAGCTTAAGCAGCATTTGGCCGATTCGAAGGAGATAGATCCTAAGAAGCTGGCCATTGCAGCAGACTTATGGGTGTCACATCGAGTGTCCCATAAGGACAAAACTCATCCTGGTAAGCAGGAGGAAGGGAAAAAGTCCAAAGATATGGAGGGTGGGGAATCTGCTAAATCTTCTTCCCATAAGGGCCACAAAAAGAAAACCAAGGGTAAGACACAAGAGCACTCACAGGGTAGTGGAGGTCAGCCTCCGAAACAGAACTCTGGTTACAATAAGCCTCCCTACGTAAACAGACCCACTGGGGCTTGTTTTTCTTGTGGAGCAACTGACCACGTGAAGGGGGATCCCCGTTGTAAGGTTAGACCTTTGGGGGTCCATTCCGCTAATCTGGCCTTCTCCTCCTAGGAGGAAGAAGAGATTACAGGAGCATCCTTCTCCTCAGACTCATTTCCCAGCGGAATAGAGGCTGAGGTAGTTTTAGTGTCCCTGGGTTCCTGGGAGCCTAAAGTCGCAGAGGCTTATGCTAGGATTCCGGATAATACCAAGCACTACTTTAAAGACAGTGGCCCTCATTACGACCCTGGCGGAAAGCGACTGACCGGAGCGCCACAGCGTAAATAGCGTTTCCGCCATTGCACGAAGGAGCAAAGTGCGGCCCATTCCGACCCATCGGGCACGAGCACCACGCCACGGCGGAAGTGCAAAGTCCGCGATGGCGGAAATGACCCCAAAACGGCCCACACCGCCGCCGTACGGCGCCCTAGGTGCAATACCGCCACCCCTCTTAGCGGTCACCGCAGTGTGCGCCTACCGGAAAGTACGGTGACCGGAAATATACGGAAACGGAAGTTAAAACATGGGCCCGGAACGGGAAACATCCCGGCGTACACCTATAAAAACACTAAAACCACACAACCACTAAAATCACTACCCTGAAACACACCCCAACCCGTCAACCACCCTAGCGAAACCAAGAAAAATGGGAAAAGTAGCGAAGAAAGCGTGCGACCGCAAGCGGCAGGTCCACTTCTCCCGTGAGGAACTCACCGTGCTAACAGAGACCCTCCAGGAGAATGCTGCCGTCGTCTTCTCCACGCAAATGACCAGGACGGCACTTGCAAACAAGAAGGCCATATGGGCTCTGGTGGCACAGTGGGTAAGTGCGGTGGGGACCACACCCCGCACCCCACAGCAATGCCGCAAGCGATGGGACGACCTGCGGATACGCGTCCGCAGCATACTCTCTGCCAACCGCAACATTGCCACAGCCACCGGGGGAGGTCCTGAATCACCCATCAAGTTGACCCCCTGGGAAGAAATCTGTGCCTCCACCATCGGAATGGAGAGCATAGAGGGAGTCGGAGGGATGGAGAAAGGAGTGCAGACATCCGAAGATTCAGGTAGGTGGGCCAGATAAAACAATGCCAAATCCACACAGTCCATCCATGTGAAGTACCATGCGTCCACATAGTGCAACAGAAACACATGTCCAGGAGAACGTCCACACACATCGGCCTGATAGCGCACGTTGAAACCCACAATAAATACATAAATAATTAAAAACCCCTAATACACGCACTACACGTGCAGCAGGCACACCCTAACTGCAGGCTGCCAAACAACTGCACCCTCACTCCACACACAAATCAAAGCACCTCCAAGGCCCCGACCCAAATCACCCTCAGGTACCACCCCAAAGCATGTGATACAATGCCATTCCAATTCCCACAGACCCATCAATAACCCTCGCCCTCCTTTACTCCACCACAGGGTCCGATCCAAACGACGAGCTACAGGACACCCCTACCAGCACACCTGCAAAGAGGGCCAAGACCAACGGCCAGAGACCCTCCACCTCAGCTGCACGCATCAAGACACGGCAGCAGCACAAATCAGGTGGCAGCACAGAGGAGGGAACATCAACAGGCACCCCAGCAGCCAGCATGCCCACAACACCACCACCACAGGTCCCCCCAATGGATGCCACAGAAGGCACTGCCTCTGGTGGCAGCAGCACCATAGGTGACACCCCATTGATGGCAGCATGCTCGGACACAGAAAACGGGGATGCCGAAGCCAGATCCATCCATGACCTGTCCCAATCCCCCTGTCTGTCCCATCCCGTACAACATGAGGATACCACGCAGGGGCACCCACAAGACGACGACTGGCCATCCCCCACAAGCCCTGTGGCAAGGCAACATGAGGACAACAGCCCTCTGTGACACCCCCGCAAATGGCCATGGCCCAGCAGAGGCAACAGTCCCTCGACCAGTTGATCGAACAACAGCAGCAGCAACTGGCCACACTCCTCAAGGACCATGCCGATGAATGTGGGGGCACTAAGGCAGACATAGAAACATCAACTGAGACACTTAGGGCAGAAATGGAGAGAGGTACAGAGACGCTAAGGGCACAAATTGAGAGAAGCACCGAGAGCCTGAGGGGGGAACTGCATGCGACGTCCAAAGACGTATGTGCCGAACTTGCCGCAGTGCGCCGTGTGCTCACTGAGCTCTCGCAAACCCTTAGGGACATGCATGGACGTGAGCAGGCAGACACATCATCCGTTGCAAGTTCCGTCCAGGGCAGCCCCCAACGTAGATCTGGAAGGAACCTGCGCTCCACAGGCAGGGGTGCCCCTGATACCCGCAGAGGGGGCATGCAATAGCGACAGCCCACTGACAATGAGCATCTTTGGACACTGGTGTTCGGGGGGGAGGTAGGAGGGTGGAGGGGGTGTGTTGGGCTCACTTGGGTGGCGGGTCGATAGGGTGTTCAACATGATATCACATATGCCATAAAAAGTGCACGATCAACCAATGAGAAGTGTGGACATTGATCTTTGTGTACTAGGCCATCATAGGCGTACAGTCCATATTGTGCATGTCCCAGACACACGCAGTGCCACGAGTCCCGTGTCCATGTATCAGCCACCAGGCGTGAGTGCTAGAAGCATACATCAATGAGATGCTGACGAATGTCACGGGCCTCCGGTGCCTCGCAGACTCCATGAGGTGCTGCCACATCCCCACCCTCATCACTGTGATGCCGGAAATGCATCTGAGGGACAGGGCCTCTGAATCCTTGTCCTTTTTCTGTTTTTACCGTGTGTTCTGTCATGTTTTCTGCCCAGGAGTCCATGAGGGACTCCTGGCAGTGCAGCTCTCTTTTGGTTTGGTGAACAGACCCATGGGATACCCTTATGGCACCCATGGGTAGGGGTACAACCCTGTGCCCCTAGTGTATGTTTTTGGGCACCTGTGGGTGGCCCACAGAGCAGGGTATGGGCTGGTGGCAGCTCCATGCTAAACTTGACAGGTGCTCTGGGTGTCCTCCATTTTGGGATACCCAGGCCCTGCCATTGGGATCAGTTGATTCCTGATAGAAACAAGATGGCCCCTGTGGCCTCTTGCTTTCTATTGCCTGTTGTCTTGTTTTTCCCAAAGTCCTGGGAAGCCCTGGCTCTGTCCCTTCCCCCTGGCTGGCTGTTGGGTGGAAGTTCCATATATGGTGTTGTTGTGAAGGCCCAGCTAGACTGACTGGAGCCTTCCCAGTGACTGTATGTTATGGGTACCTCCTGTGGGTGGGACCTGGGTGAATGGAGTGTGTGACCAATATACACTCCTTGTTGTGGTTGTCTGGTTTCTGGCATGAGAGACAAAGACTGAGACAGCCCTGCCCGAAACTGGCCTGAATGCAGTGTGTAGTGTTGAATGGCTGGGTACTTGTCCCAATCCACATTCCTTGTTGTGAGTGTCTGAAAGGGAGGAGTGTGGCCTGAATGCACTGTGTGCCTGATTGGCTGACTGACTGCATGAATGCCCTTCTGTGTGATTGGCTGCTGTGTGTGTGCCAGCAGTGTGGATGAGAGACAGAATAGTATATCTGGGGACCTCTCACCACTGGAAATTGTTCAGAAGCATTCAGAAGCTGAGTCTCCACTCAAGAGTAACTGGATTTGCTGATCCTCGACGTCCAGCTGGAAGAAGAAGACTTGCTGTGGCATTTGCTTCGACGGAACTGAAGGTTGTCGAAATCGTCGAAGACTGACCCGAGAGAGGACCTGGTAAGGTGCCCTCTTCCCGTGCTCCGAGGGACCATCGAGCACCGCTGAATCTTCACCGAAGCTCCCTGGACCCCAGACCATCGAAAGGCTGCCGACCGGAGAAGGGGACTGCCGAGGAGACCGAAGTAAAGCACCCGGACATCGACGCTGTCGAAGTCCATTGCCGTCGACCAGGGTTCGCAGGTCTGTGCAACCGCTGGAGGCCCGTCGAAGTTGTGTTGCCCAGCCGTGGGAACCACTTGACGCCGAGCCGCCGACGACCGGAGCCGTCCGCTCCTTGCCTAAGAACATTTGACTCGAAGGACTCCCTCGTCCGCACCGTCGACCGCTTTTGCCCTGCCGGAGAAAGTCGAGGACGACCAACGCGCCGAGGAGAATCCGCCGGTGGGTTTCCCGCCACCTCACGATCCCAAAGACTCGAGCGACTCGACGCCCTTGCTGGGCTCCCGTCTCTACAATCTTTGCGGTCCAGAACTATTGTCATCGAGGTGCCCCGCACACCTCCGCCTTGCAGGACGCCGACGCCCCGACGCCGACGAGCACCGCTCGGACGAAGCTGCCGCCTCCTCGACATCGTTCTACCTCGTTTGTCGACGGACGTTCGACGCCCCGTGTCTCCCGCTTGAAAGGGAAGGCATTCAAGAAGGGCTGTCGATTCCCCGTCGCCGAACCCCGAGGTCTTCGCCGTTTCTCGACGCCTCTCGACGATCCGTGACTCCTGCTTTAAAGGGGATCATTCAAGAAGGATCTGTCGACGCCTCTTCGAAGAACTCGACTCCACCAGGTACATTGGGGGGGTAAAAACATTGTAGGAGAGAATAAGACTGTTGAACAATATATGGACTGGGCTTGTGTTATATCTCTTTATTTTACAGGTTGCCCAGGTGGGGGGATCTCCACACAGAACGGTGTCCCGTAGCAAGGGCCAGTCTTCTGCCTATTGTTTCAACCCTCTGGTATCTCTCCTCTCTCTATTGCTGGTTTCCTTCTTATTGATCCGCGTGCCATTGCTACAGTATTGTGAATGCACTGTTATGAGGTCTAATATTAGTGGTACCACTTTAGAATTGTAGATATTTATCATTATTGGTTTTCCTGAGCACAAAGTGCGTTGTTGTGATAAGTGTACATAACCCTTGAATATTAATTATATAAAGACTGTGTTTTCAGTAATACAGTGTGTGGACATTCCTTTGTGGGGGCTTGGGGATACACTGTACTTAAGAACCAGCCTGCATCACCTCCTGAGAAGCTAGGCCTTGATTGCTCGTCCATTGCTACCACAATCGAGAATCTTGGCTGGGGTCCTCTGTGCCTCTCCTCTACCATATAGAGAGCGGAAGTACAGACCCCCCCACCTGTCCTGACAAGCTGGTGGCAGCGGTGGGATGCTTATGGTTTTAAGACTCAGTGTATAACCGTGCCACTTACAAAATATCCGCACTTTATTAGATTAAGGTTTGGGTGTGTACCAAATAACTGCATTACAGGCAATGGAGCCCATTGCAAATGGTAAATTGACTCGGATGAGCTTAGAGGCTCTCCAGAGTGCTTGTGAAGCCAGGGAGTTAGACTTTGTGGATAAGTCTAGGGCTGAGCTGATAGCTGCCCTGGTGGACTACCAGACTGATGGTGAAACCCTTGATGAAGGGGGGGATGCAACCAGTGAGGACTCTGCCCCTGGGGTTGTCGCTGAATCTGTTTCTGGGAATGCCACCATTCCTGCTGCCTCTGTTCCAAACCCCAGCAATTCCATGGAACTTGAGTTATTAAGGATGAAATTGGCCTTTGAATATCGCAAGTTGGAAATAGAAGCTGAGCTTAAGAAAGAGGAGCTGGCACAGCAAGTGGAACTCAAGAATAGGGATCTTGCGCTCAAAGACAAGGACACTGAATGTCAGAGAATCCAGCTAGAGAGAGCTAGAGTGGAGACTTCAGCTAGACCAATTGAGAGTGGCAGGTCCCCAGCCACCAAGTTTATGAAAGATTTGGTTGGTGTGTTTGTGGAGGGTTCAGATATCCTCCAATGGATTGAAGCGTTTGAAATGGCTTGTGCAATTCATGATGTAGATAAAAGAGATTGGGCTAAGTGTTTGTTAAGCAGAGTGCCTCAAACTGGATATGACTGTATTCTGAAGCTGAGTGTGGAAGAAAGGGGTCAGTATGAGTGTATGAAGTCTGCTTTGATTGCCAAGTTTGGCAAGACACCTACCCAATACCTTAAAAGGTTCAGGGATTTTAAGAAAAGAGAGAATGTGTCTTGGGTTGACTGGGTGAGTACTGCGCACATGAACATGATGGGGTGGATTGACGGTTACAAGGTGAAAACTTTTGTTGAGTTGTCCCACCTCTTGTTTTTTGAGCATTTTTCTGAAGCCTGTTCACCAGAGCTGCGTCAGTATGTGGCTGACCAGAACATTTTGGACCCCTTTAAGCTGGCTAGGTTGGCTGACAAGTGGGTCTCCCACCGGGTGTCCCCTAAGGACTCCAGTGGGAAGGACAAGGACAAAGAAAAGGGGACCTCTCAGAAAGCTGAGGAGTCC
The DNA here is from genome assembly GCF_040938575.1 of Ambystoma mexicanum. Taxonomy (NCBI): domain Eukaryota; kingdom Metazoa; phylum Chordata; class Amphibia; order Caudata; family Ambystomatidae; genus Ambystoma; species Ambystoma mexicanum. The sequence goes on along the minus strand of NC_090932.1, from coordinate 463,356,736 downwards.
CAAAAGCAATCACAGTCGGGTAAACCAAAACCTTCCTCTCCTAAGACCCAAAAATCCAGTGGGGATAAGTCCTCTGTGGGTGGGAATAAGAGTAGTGGTCCACCTGCTGCAAAGCAGGTTCCCAGTGGTTCCAGTACCGTACCCCGCACTCCTGGCACTTGTTGGGATTGTGGGGCTCTGGATCACAAAAGGGGTGACCCCAAGTGTAAAGGTAAGGCACTTGGAGTACAGGCTGTCAGCCTGACCTACCCTTACCCCGTGGCTGAGGTGGAGGCCACTGTCCTCCCCTCCTCTACAGGAATCACATTTGGTGCTCCGGTAGAGATTTCCTTAGTGTCCCTTGGGGCCTGGGACCAGTACGCAGAAGTACTGGCAACTATCCCGCAGAACACCCGTAGGTTTTTGAGAAGTGTCCTCTTGAATGGCCAGCCTTCTACTGGTTTGAGAGACACTGGGGCAAGCATGACAGTGGTGGACAGGACCCTGCTCAAGCCAGAGGACTATGTAGGTGCTCCTCTGAGAACCACCAGGTTAGCTGGTGGGCCTCCCAAATTATCGCCTGTAGCCCTAGTCACACTCATGATTGGAGACAAGACAGCAAAGCTTCCTGTCCTGGTTCAGGACAATGTCCCTGCTAACATTCTGTTAGGAAATGATCTAGTAGAGTTGGGGTTGATCTCGGATGGTCTTCCCATGACTGCTGCTGCAGTCACTAGGTCACAGGTGACACCGGGTCTGGCTGTGAGTCAGGTACCCGAGCCAAAGGCGAGGCCTAAGGCAAGAAGAAGGAAGACCAAGAAGGCCACCTCTGTGGAGGGAACACCTTCTCTTCCTGCTGTTCCGACAGCACCCATTGGGATCCATGCTCCGGACGGGCTGGGTCCAGTGGAAAACCCAAACTCAACTCCTGTGGGAGAAGAGACAGAAGACTCTCCTGTGGGAGAGGTTATCAACCCGGAGGATCATCCCGACCTTCAATGCTTGTTAGCTGAAGGGGGACCCTCCCGGGCAGACTTCTGTAAGGGACAGAGAGAGTGCCACTCTCTCGAGGGCCTGAGGAAACAGGCCCTGTCCCAGGCCCAAGGTGAAGTGCCTAGGACATTCAAGATTTATTGGGAGGGTGAGCTCCTTGTTAGTGAGCCCACTAAGCCCGAACCTGGTGCCCGCAAGAGGTTGGTGGTACCCCAGGTTTACAGGCCCTTCCTACTGCAGTTGGCGCATGAGGTGCCCTTGGCTGGTCATCTTGGGACCAAGAAGACTAAGCAGAGGCTCTCTGCCCATTTCTACTGGCCACGGATGGGAGTAGAGGTGGAGTCCCACTGCAGGACCTGCCCAACTTGTCAGTTGTCTGGCAAGACTGGAGGCAGGGTCATTGCCCCACTGCAGCCATTACCAGTGGTTGGCACACCATTTGAGAGGGTGGGCATCGACATCGTCGGTCCCCTTGACCCTCCCACTTCAGGTGGACATCGGTTCATCCTGGTCTTGGTAGATCATGCCACCAGGTACCCTGAGGCAATACCCCTTCGGACTGTTACTGCCAAGGTGGTTGCCAGGGCTCTCCTGGGCATTTTCACCCGTGTTGGATTCCCCAAGGAGGTTGTCTCTGACCGAGGATCCAACTTCATGTCTAGTTACATGAAAACCATGTGGAAAGAGTGCGGGGTAACCTACAAGTTCTCCACCTCTTACCACCCCCAGACCAATGGTCTGGTTGAGAGATTTAACAAAACTCTCAAGGGCATGCTAGGTGCTTTGGAAGAGCCCCTAAGGAGGAAATGGGATCTCCTCCTGCCATGCCTGCTGTTTGCTTACAGAGAGGTACCTCAAGAGGGTGTTGGTTTCAGCCCCTTTGAGTTACTCTTTGGACATCCCGTGAGGGGGCCCCTCGCCTTGATCCGAGAAGGCTTGGAAGCCACCCCTCCAGGTCCCACCAAGCAAGTGGGGGACTATGTGTTAGGCCTCAGGCGGAGGATGACACAAATGATGGGTCAGGCAACAGCAAATCTCAAGGCCAGCCAGGAATTGAATAAGTACTGGCATGACCTGAAAGCTTCGCAAGTGGATTGGACTCCGGGACAGGAAATCCTTGTGATGGAGCCTACCAAGCCTAGAGCTTTGGCAGACAAGTGGACTGGACCCTTCAGGATCATCTCCAAGATGGGCGAAGTCAATTATCTGGTGGACATGGGAGCCTCTGGGGTAGCCCCCCAGGTATTCCATGTCAACAGGCTCAAGCCTTTCCACAGGCGAGCAGAGGTCTCATGTCTCTTGCTAGCTTCAGGGCAAGAAGAGGATGAGAGTGAGCCCCTTCCTGATTTGCTGCATAGCAACCCTCAGGATGGCTCAGTGGAGGGAGTACAACTCTCTCCAGATTTGACAACAGAGCAGCAGAGGGCCTGCCGGGCTTTGCTCCAGCAGTATGCCCCTCTGTTTTCACTGACACCGGGCCTTACACCGTGGTGTAAGCACGAAATTGACACTGGTGACAGTGTGCCTGTCAAAAGCAGGAGCTATCGTATGTCAGATACCGTCAAAAACCACATCCAGGCTGAGGTCGCCAAGATGTTGGATCTGGGTGTTATTGAACCCTCCACCAGTCCCTGGTCCAGTCCAGTGGTCCTTGTCCCCAAGGCAAGTTCCCCGGCGGGTACCAAGGATTGGAGGTTCTGTGTGGACTACCGAGGAGTCAATGCCGTCACCAAAACTGACGCGCACCCATTGCCCAGGGCTGATGAGCTCGTGGACACTATAGGTGCTGCCAAATTTGTGAGCACCTTTGACCTTACCTCAGGCTATTGGCAAATAGCTCTGACGGACCATGCCAAGGAAAAGACGGCATTCTCCACACCTGAGGGACTCTACCAGTTTAGGGTCATGCCCTTTGGGTTGAAGAATGCCCCTGCCACCTTCCAGAGATTGGTCAACCATGCGCTCAGTGGGCTGGAAGCCTTTTGTGTGGCTTACTTAGACGACATTGCCGTCTACAGTTCCACCTGGGAAGAGCATTTGACACATCTGGATAAGGTGTTGCAGGCCTTGAAAAGGGCTAACCTCACTATCAAGGCCACCAAGTGCCAGATAGCTCAGGGGAAAGTTACCTATCTTGGTCATGAGGTAGGAGGGGGTCAAATCCAACCTCTCTCCAGTAAAGTACAGGACGTACAGAACTGGGAGACTCCCACTACTCAAACCCAGGTGAGAGCCTTTTTGGGCCTCACTGGGTACTATCGCAATTTCATGGCAGACTATGGAACCATAGCTGCACCCCTGACAGCTCTAACTTCACCCAAACAGCCTAGGAAGGTTAATTGGACTGAAGACTGTCAGAGGGCCTTTGATGGCTTGAAAGAAAGTCTGTGTAGGGCACCTGTGTTGAGTGCGCCTGACTACAGCCGACCCTTTATCGTCCAGACGGATGCCTGCGACACCGGAATTGGAGCTGTCTTGTCCCAATTAGATGACAAAGGGAGAGAACATCCTATCATATTCATCAGTAGACAACTCAAGGGTAGAGAACTTAGGTGGGCTACTGTTGAAAAGGAATGTTTTAGTATAGTTTGGAGCCTTAGGCGTTTTAGGCCCTACCTTACGGGGTCCACCTTCAAGGTCCAAACAGATCATAAGCCCCTGAAGTGGCTTATGCAGATGAAGGGTGAGAATCCGAAATTGCTCAGGTGGTCGATTAGCCTACAAGGGCTAGACTTCACCATAGAGCACAGACCAGGGAAGAGTCACGATAATGCAGATGGCCTTTCCAGAAGGTATGTTGACCGTCTGGATGAGGGTGTCTATCCCGTGGGAGATTAGGCACCCTCCACCTCAGTCTGGGGGGGGCGACTGTGATGCCGGAAATGCATCTGAGGGACAGGGCCTCTGAATCCTTGTCCTTTTTCTGTTTTTACCGTGTGTTCTGTCATGTTTTCTGCCCAGGAGTCCATGAGGGACTCCTGGCAGTGCAGCTCTCTTTTGGTTTGGTGAACAGACCCATGGGATACCCTTATGGCACCCATGGGTAGGGGTACAACCCTGTGCCCCTAGTGTATGTTTTTGGGCACCTGTGGGTGGCCCACAGAGCAGGGTATGGGCTGGTGGCAGCTCCATGCTAAACTTGACAGGTGCTCTGGGTGTCCTCCATTTTGGGATACCCAGGCCCTGCCATTGGGATCAGTTGATTCCTGATAGAAACAAGATGGCCCCTGTGGCCTCTTGCTTTCTATTGCCTGTTGTCTTGTTTTTCCCAAAGTCCTGGGAAGCCCTGGATCTGTCCCTTCCCCCTGGCTGGCTGTTGGGTGGAAGTTCCATATATGGTGTTGTTGTGAAGGCCCAGCTAGACTGACTGGAGCCTTCCCAGTGACTGTATGTTATGGGTACCTCCTGTGGGTGGGACCTGGGTGAATGGAGTGTGTGACCAATATACACTCCTTGTTGTGGTTGTCTGGTTTCTGGCATGAGAGACAAAGACTGAGACAGCCCTGCCCGAAACTGGCCTGAATGCAGTGTGTAGTGTTGAATGGCTGGGTACTTGTCCCAATCCACATTCCTTGTTGTGAGTGTCTGAAAGGGAGGAGTGTGGCCTGAATGCACTGTGTGCCTGATTGGCTGACTGACTGCATGAATGCCCTTCTGTGTGATTGGCTGCTGTGTGTGTGCCAGCAGTGTGGATGAGAGACAGAATAGTATATCTGGGGACCTCTCACCACTGGAAATTGTTCAGAAGCATTCAGAAGCTGAGTCTCCACTCAAGAGTAACTGGATTTGCTGATCCTCGACGTCCAGCTGGAAGAAGAAGACTTGCTGTGGCATTTGCTTCGACGGAACTGAAGGTTGTCGAAATCGTCGAAGACTGACCCGAGAGAGGACCTGGTAAGGCGCCCTCTTCCCGTGCTCCGAGGGACCATCGAGCACCGCTGAATCTTCACCGAAGCTCCCTGGACGCCAGACCATCGAAAGGCTGCCGACCGGAGAAGGGGACTGCCGAGGAGACCGAAGTAAAGCACCCGGACATCGACGCTGTCGAAGTCCATTGCCGTCGACCAGGGTTCGCAGGTCTGTGCAACCGCTGGAGGCCCGTCGAAGTTGTGTTGCCCAGCCGTGGGAACCACTTGACGCCGAGCCGCCGACGACCGGAGCCGTCCGCTCCTTGCCTAAGAACATTTGACTCGAAGGACTCCCTCGTCCGCACCGTCTACCGCTTTTGCCCTGCCGGAGAAAGTCGAGGACGACCAACGCGCCGAGGAGAATCCGCCGGTGGGTTTCCCGCCACCTCACGATCCCAAAGACTCGAGCGACTCGACGCCCTTGCTGGGCTCCCGTCTCTACAATCTTTGCGGTCCAGAACTATTGTCATCGAGGTGCCCCGCACACCTCCGCCTTGCAGGACGCCGACGCCCCGACGCCGACGAGCACCGCTCGGACGAAGCTGCCGCCTCCTCGACATCGTTCTACCTCGTTTGTCGACGGACGTTCGACGCCCCGTGTCTCCCGCTTGAAAGGGAAGGCATTCAAGAAGGGCCGTCGATTCCCCGTCGCCGAACCCCGAGGTCTTCGACGTTTCTCGACGCCTCTCGACGATCCGTGACTCCTGCTTTAAAGGGGATCATTCAAGAAGGATCTGTCGACGCCTCTTCGAAGAACTCGACTCCACCAGGTACATTGGGGGGGTAAAAACATTGTAGGAGAGAATAAGACTGTTGAACAATATATGGACTGGGCTTGTGTTATATCTCTTTATTTTACAGGTTGCCCAGGTGGGGGGATCTCCACACAGAACGGTGTCCAGTAGCAAGGGCCAGTCTTCTGCCTATTGTTTCAACCCTCTGGTATCTCTCCTCTCTCTATTGCTGGTTTCCTTCTTATTGATCCGCGTGCCATTGCTACAGTATTGTGAATGCACTGTTATGAGGTCTAATATTAGTGGTACCACTTTAGAATTGTAGATATTTATCATTATTGGTTTTCCTGAGCACAAAGTGCGTTGTTGTGATAAGTGTACATAACCCTTGAATATTAATTATATAAAGACTGTGTTTTCAGTAATACAGTGTGTGGACATTCCTTTGTGGGGGCTTGGGGATACACTGTACTTAAGAACCAGCCTGCATCACCTCCTGAGAAGCTAGGCCTTGATTGCTCGTCCATTGCTACCACAATCGAGAATCTTGGCTGGGGTCCTCTGTGCCTCTCCTCTACCATATAGAGAGCGGAAGTACAGACCCCCCCACCGGTCTTGACAATCATGACCATCATCAGGTGCTTGCAGTTCTGCGTCAGGGGGCATGGGCACATTTCTACGTGTTGTGGAGCATGACACATGCCATCACCATCTTTGCAACCTTCTCATGGCGGTACAGGAGTGCCCCGCCAGACCTGCTGAGGCAGCGGAAACGAGTCTTCAGTAGGCCGAATGCCTGTTCAATGACTACACGGGTACGTGAGTGGGCATGGTTGTAGTCCTCCTCATGCTGGTCCCGTGGGTTCCGGACTGGTGTGAGGAGCCATCTCTTCAGTGGATATCCAGCATCACCTGTATGTGGACGAGAAACGTATGATGTGGAATGCCATTGATACGTACGCACACCCCCCCCCCCTTCCTGGCAGGTCATTGCCAATTCACATACCCCACATCATCATGCATGTAATGAGACTCACCGAGTAGCCAGGATCTGTTCCCTGCGTGTCGCTCCATGTAGCGTGGTATTGTAGAGTTCCTCAAGACCATAGAATCATGGGTTGATCCAGGGAATCGGGCACAACAATGTGTAATGATCCTGTTGGAGTCACACACCATCTGTACATTCAGGGAATGAAATTGTTTTCGGTTGCGGTACTGGCCCTCCATGGCATGTGGGACGACCAATTCAACATGGGTGCAGTCGATGGCACCAATGCAACCCGGTATGCCGGCAAGTGCATGGAATCCCACTTTTGTGTTGGTTATTTCCTGCTCCGAGCGTGGTAGAGAGATGTAGTCGTCTGCGTGCTGCAGGAGGGCATCGAGCACTTGCAATAGTGTCCGTGAGAACAGTGGCTGAGAAATGCCATGCAACTGTCCGACTGTGTGCTGGTAGGTGCCTGTGGCCAGGAAGTGTAGTACAGACACCACCTTCAGTAGGGGTGGGATGGCGGTTGGGCTATCTATCATGCTGACAAGGTCAGCCTGTGTCATGTCCACAATGGCGGCTATGGTGTCCCGGTCCAGACGGTAGAGGGTGTGGATCTGCTCATCAGTGAGGTTGAACGGATGTGCTCGGAGGCGTGGTATTGCGGGCTGCCTGCGTGGTGGTAGTGGCTGTGCTGGTGGGCCTTGCTGGCCCTGCCTTGGCCTCCTCCTCCTCCTGCGTCTCCTCCGTGCGGCTGGTTGTAGTTGGTGTTCGTCTTCTTCTTGGAGTCGGAGCACTTGCAGTGCTATCAGGTCCCCCAGGGCCAACATCGCGAGTCCTGCCGGTAGCATTTCGGTGTGGTTGTGGGAGGAGACTGGCTGTGCAATTTATGTGTTTTCAGGCTGTATGGCCTCCACCTGTGGTGATTGATTCCACCTGTGCAAACTGCTCTCCCCTTTGGCCGAGCACGTCCCGCGCACAACGCTGCAATTCGGGGAATTGTATCTTGCTATTGCAATCATGTATTTGTACCCGATGGCCGTGTAAGATTGGTTGATATGTTCATTCTGCTGTGGTCCCATTGTTTCACATACTATCTGTGCAGTCGCGAACAGACTTGTGAGGGGTCAGTGGAACGTAGTACTCGAGTAACGGTGGGCCCTCATGCATCACTGTACCGAGTTGCAACGACGGGCGGGGCGTCCCATTCGTGGGTGAAGGCAGTTGCCATTTTCACACACAGCCGCACTCGATGGAATAATTAGTGATTTCAAACGGCCACAGATGCCTTTTCGACGTGATGTTGCAAATGAGGAATTCGAAGGGCGGCGCTTTCGGTTTCCAGCTAGCGGCGAGGAGATGCCCACAGGTCTGACTGCAAATATAACGTTCTATTGTTCTATGTCCTTGAGACAGGGCCCATGGCGAGGGAGCAATGATTGATATGAATAGTTTGGGATGCGCAATAGCTACGTGGGCGATGAGGCCGTCCGTTCCCAAATACATGTTACTTCACAACACTGGAATTACGGGCTGGGGCACTGTGGATTTAGCAGGCTGCATAACGCACAGACTCAATGGATGTTTCTAATGTTATGTGAGTAATTATTCAGGCATTTTGATCCCGGGATGAGGGAATGATGGATGGATGCATGGGCAGGTGATTTGATACAGAGTTTGCCATGTACAGGGCTTCTTGGGATCTATCCGCCTCCCCTACGCTATGTGATGCAGGGCTGCCATAGTGGGACCATCGTCCATCTGGCCTTGTTGAGCCCTCCCTGTCTCGAGGCGCCCTCAGACACTTGTGTCCATGCACGTTAACATTCCCATCTGATGGAATCTGTTTTGACAGACGCATGCACAGGTACACTCGTTTGTGATGGTGTTTGCACCTCGATATAGATGGTTATGAGTCGCAAGTGGTTTTGGGGTGGTGATGATCCTTTTGAGTGGGCTAGCATGCATATGGCTGTGGATTTCGTGTGATCATTGAAGTGAGTTGTTGGAATGTAGTTCTGATGGCCATTCTGTTCTTTTTCTTTTCTTTTGGTTGACAGGTATCTCCTCCCCTTTTGCCACTGCCATCTGTATGCCACTCCTGCAGATGGATTTTACTCCCGACACCTGCTGCTTCGTGTTAATCAGTGGAGCAGCATTACGATCTTATGGGACGATCGCCAATGGCCCACATGCCCTTACGCAGTACTGGTGGCTCGGAGCAACATTTCGGCCTTTCAGCTGGACTAGTGCCTCCCCATTGGGACGGCCCTGCGGTTCTGTGCGCTTCCATGTTGCCTTTTCGTACGTGAATGTGGCTCTGTGTACCATGGGGGAACAGGGCGACACACAGGTAGTGGCTGGTCATTTCTTGCGGAAGCAGCCCACAATGGTGATTAGTGTTTTGGAGTTCATGGCCTGATGGCTGTATGGGCTTGGTGATTTTGATGTGCATAAAATTTCTATTCTGATTTGGCCCGTGTAGCGTTTTTCTTTGCAAGTGATGTGGCATATGCCTATTTGGGGGGCGATGTATTGTGAGGAGATCTGCATTGGGTTCCAGCTTCGGGGTTTAGTTGCGTGGTACTGTGCTGTGCGCGTTTGCCTACAAAGCCCAGTGAGGTCAGGGATGGGGGCTGCCAATATGACAGTTTGAATGTTGTCATGCTCAGGGGCGGGGGATTGGGTTTTGTGTAACAGATGCCGGTCAGCCAGGTGGACTGGTGGAATGATGTGATTTTCGGAATATTGCTGGTCACAGGTGCCTGTGTTTGCGTGCGTTTCTTGGTGGGGGACTGTGGTCATGTCCATTGGGATGGCTTCTGTATTCGTGCCATCTGTGCCCTGCAGCTCCCATTGGCCCCTCTTGTGTTTCTTTTGTTCGTTGGCATGCATGGGTGACTTGTACATTTCAATGGTTGCATTGTGGCTTCATTGCACCTACGGGGAGTTGTACTTTGTGGGCAGGGAGCGGTGTACAGGCACTCAGTGGGGCCGTTTACGGTTGATTCGCGATGCCGTACTTCTCGCCATGGCGGAATGGTACATTACGCCATGCCTGATGGCGTTAGGTACATGTCCGCTAGGGTCCGAATTGGCGTACCGTTGCACCATGGTGGTGTTTGCGGTTTGGCATGGCGCGCGCGCGCGTGCTTGGTGCAGTTAGCGTTGGCGTTCACTACGGTGTCGCTAATGGCTTCGTACTTTGCGGTGACGGGTCATAGTCGCACCGAGCGCTATTCGATGGCGGTATTGCATTTCCGCCATCGTTTTTCGATTTCCGCCAGGGTCGTAATGAGGGCCAGTGTGCTGATCAATGGAGTGGATACTCCAGCTCTTAGGGATAGTGGGTGCAGTCGCACTGTAGTGGATTCTACCTTGGTAGACTCAGAGGAGGTTGCCAGAGCTACTCTGATGCCCACTAAGTTGGCTGACGGCACCCTCCGTATGTTTCCCGTAATACCTGTAAATCTTACTTTAAATGGTACAGCAGTCAGGATTCCAGTGAGCATTCAGAGAAACGTCCCGGGAAAGGTCTTGTTGGGTAATGACCTCAGAGCTTTAGGGCTCGTAGGAGACACTGCCGAAAGACCCTACACACGGTCTCAAGCACGGGCAGCATTGGCCAAGTCCAATACGCCGCCCCAGCCGAAGGGGAAACCCAAGGCGAAAGGAGTCTACAAGTCAAAACGAGGGAAAGAGAATATTCCCCCGAGCTCGCCTACCACTGCGGTGGAGGAAGTTGGTCAATCGCCCGGGCCTGACGAAGAGGTGGCGATGCCTGAAGTATTCGACCCCAACGATCATCCTGAACTAAAAGACTTGTTAGTTGAAGGAGGTCCTGATAGGGACGAATTCAGTAAAGGCCAACGTGAGTGCCCATCTCTGGAAGGCCTAAGGAGACAGGCCTGCTCCCAGCTTGAGGGTGAACCTCCTGGGAAGCATAGGATTTATTGGGAAGGTGGACTCCTGTATAGTGAGCCCACAGAGTCTACAGAAGGAGACCATAGGAGGTTGGTGGTTCCCCTTGCTGTTAGGCCCTTCCTCCTGCAGTTGGCGCATGAAGTTCCCCTTGCTGGTCACCTTGGTATGAAGAGGACCAAACAAAGGTTATCCATGCACTTCTACTGGCCCAAGATGGGGGTGCAAGTAGAAAGTCACTGCAGGAGTTGTGCCTCCTGCCAGTTGTCTGGTAAGGTTGGCGCGACAATCCAAGCTCCGTTGGTACCGCTCCCAGTTGTGGGGGTACCATTTGAAAGGGTAGGGATCGACATCGTTGGTCCCCTTGACCCGCAAACATCCTCGGGCAATAGGTTTATCCTGGTGCTGGTCGACCATGCAACCAGGTATCCTGAGGCCATCCCATTGAAAACTGTAACTGCCAAGTCAGTTGCAAAAGCTTTACTCGGCATATTTACTAGGGTTGGCTTCCCTAAAGAAGTTGTGTCAGATCGTGGCAGCAACTTTATGTCGAAGTATATGCAGGCTATGTGGAAAGAATGTGGGGTCACCTACAAGTTCTCTTCTGCATACCACCCCCAGACCAATGTTCTGGTGGAACGTTTCAACAGAACATTAAAGAGCATGATTGGGGCTCTGGAGGAGCCTCAGAGAAGAAAATGGGATCTTCTTTTACCATGCTTGCTGTTTGCCTACAGAGAGGTACCACAGGAGGGTGTTGGCTTCAGCCCCTTCGAACTTCTGTTCGGTCATCCCGTACGGGGACCCTTAGCCATTGTCAAAGAGGGATGGGAGATGCCCACTCCCCCTGTTACTACCAATGTAGTTGATTATGTGCTAGGGCTCAGAAAACGGATGGTACTTCTGATGGGCTTGGCTAGTGATAAATTGAAGGCAGGGCAAGCGCTGGTGAAACATTGGTACAACCAGAAAGCTTCCCTCATCAACTTTACACCTGGTCAGCAAGTCCTGATCATGAATCCTATAAGGCCTCGAGCTTTACAGGACAAATGGTCAGGCCCTTACACAGTGGTGGAGCCCCTGGGTGAGGTGAACTATTTAGTGGACCTTGGAAGGCCTGGACAGGCTCCAAAAGTGTTTCACGTGAATAGGCTGAAGGCTTTCGTCCCAAGAGTCGAAATCGCAGCACTGCTACTGGCGTCAGACGTTGAGGAAGAGGAGTCTGAACCTCTTTCCGACCTATTCCAAAGCGGTCCTTCAGATAGCTCCTTTGAGGGTGTCCGAGTGGCCCCTCACCTGACTTCTGATCAGCAGGTTGAGGTGAAAAGTTTGCTTAGGCAGTTTTCCCCCCTGTTTTCACAGTCCCCTGGTTTGAGACCTTGGTGCAAACATAACATTGACACAGGAGACAGTGTACCTACCAAAAGTAGGGGATACAGGATGTCAGACAAAGTACGGTCTTATATTAAGACCGAGGTCAACAAGATGTTAGATCTTGGGGTGATTGAACCCTCTAGTAGTCCTTGGTCCAGCCCTGTGGTGTTGGTTCCAAAGGCAGGCACTTCTGAATTGAGGTTCTGCGTGGATTACAGGGCTCTGAATGCTGTCACCAAGACAGATGCACACCCCTTGCCTCGAACAGATGAGCTGGTGGATACTTTGGGTGCCTCCAAGTACCTCAGCACGTTTGACCTCACTGCTGGCTATTGGCAAATAGCTTTAGCAGAACATGCCAAGGAGAAGACAGCATTTTCTACTCCAAACGGCCTTTACCAATTCCGGGTAATGCCGTTCGGGTTGAAGAATGCACCTGCCACTTTCCAGAGGCTTGTGAATCATGTGTTGAATGGGTTGGACGAATTCTGTCTTGCATATCTGGACGATATAGCAGTTTTCAGTGCCACCTGGGAAGACCATGTGAAACACCTCGGGATTGTGCTCCAGGCTCTTCAGAAAGCCCACTTGACCATAAAGGCTAGTAAATGCCAGATTGGACAAGGCTCAGTGGTTTACCTTGGACATGAAGTAGGTGGAGGGAGGATACAGCCTCTACCCAGTAAAGTACAAGCAGTACAAGACTGGCCTACCCCCACTACGCAAACCCAAGTGAGAGCCTTCTTAGGACTCACGGGGTATTATCGCAATTTTGTGGCAGACTATGGTACCATAGCTGCTCCTCTGACTGCCCTCACAACTCCGAAGAAACCCAAGAAGGTAACTTGGACCGACGAGTGTGATAAGGCCTTCAATGGCTTAAAAGACTCCTTGTGCCAGGCCCCTGTCCTTAGGGCCCCTGATTATCAAAGACCTTTTATCGTGCAGACGGATGCCTCTGACACTGGGATAGGAGCTGTACTATCACAAGTAGATGAGAAGGGTAAGGAACACCCTATCGGTTTTATTAGTCGCCAGCTTAAGGACAGAGAGCTCAGATGGTCCACGGTAGAGAAAGAATGTTTCTCTGTTGTGTGGGCCCTAAGGAAGCTGAGGCCCTACCTCTATGGGACCCACTTCACTGTGCAAACTGACCATAAGCCGTTAAAGTGGCTAATGAACATGAAGGGGGAGAATCCAAACTTGCTTAGGTGGTCCATAAGTCTACAAGGCTTCGACTTCACTATTGAGCATAGGCCAGGTGTCCAACATAGCAATGCTGAGTGGTTGTCCAGAATGTTTAACCGACCTGAACAAGAGACTCATCCAGGGGTGGATTAGTTCCCCCTGTCCATAGTCTGGGAGGGGCGAGTGTTAGGAAAGATTTCGTAATTGTAGGTAATTTTCCTTCCATGTGGCAACCCCTAAACTTTTTGCTGTTGTTTCTCACCTTGTTCTTGACTTTGCCAGAGAAATGCAGCCTTCTGCCGCACTCCTCTGGGCTTTCGCTCCTTTCTTACGGGGAAACTGACATGCCCTTAAGACAGTCAGTACCGGGGAACGCTGTTTCCCATAGTTTCCTTTATCATGTTGCAGCTTTCGTGCAACCTGACACAAGAGGGCACTGTAAGCTAAGTTACAGCTCTCTTGGGTCTCTATCCTTCTACAGGCCCTAGATACTCTTTTAGGATGGTATTTTGATCGGTGCAAGTCATTCAGGGACTGGAATGGTGGCAGCGATCGTTTTGTTTATTTTGAGCTCCTTTTGGCGTTCTGAGCACGTTTTTCGCACTGAACCCAAAATGGTGGCCTGGCTCCCAAAATGGCCAGACCACGAGGCTCCTTTGTCCTGTCCACTGACCGTCTTGCTCCCTTCACCTTCCCCGGGTCGAGCGACCCGGGGCCTTCCTTATTTGGGCATGTACTTTCCCGCGAAACGTGGTTGCTTTCGCGGGCTTCTACATGTCGTTTGTGTGCCTCCAGGGTGTGGGCTGGGATGTCTGGTCCTAATACACATCCTGGGTGCCAGAGAGTCTAGGGTGGTGTGAATGCCTGGGACCACCGTGGTCCGTGATTGGTCCACGTATGGTATGTGTGTTGATGAGCGGATCTCCCATTGGCTCCCCTCCGTTTTGGCGCGAAGGGAACCGTGGATAAGAGGGAGCTGGAAACACCACTACCATGTCGATCTCCTGAGTTCTCACGAATGAAGGAATACAGGAGCCAAGTATCCTGCAAACACGAGGCTGGACCGAGGAATCGCTGGTGGCCCGCTGAAGGAATCCTCCTTTGCACTGCTCTCGTCCTGTGAAACCCTTTCCTCCTTTGATCGAACCAGAAGGCCTGTACTGGTGCTTCGACCTTTGGAATAGCAGGAACAGCTATTCCCGGCGACTTCATCATCTCCTGCCAAGTAAGCCTTCGGAAGCGTCTCTGGGCCATCCAGTTGACTGACCAGCTTACAAAGGAGTCCTGCTCTGTAACCGCCGCCAGGTTGTGTTGTATCCCGAGTCCTTGTCACTCTCCCACGCTTCGTGCACTTGGCGTTCCCAGGTCTGAAGGGAGGAGTGTACATTTGGCTCGGATACACACGGCCGCTCCGTTGCCCTGCGGTGGTGACAAAACTGTGCAGGTTTCTGCGATTGGGACGTCTTTTTGCTCTACACGACGACGAGGCATTTCCCGACCCTTCTGAACCTGCCAGCTGCTGAAACGAATGTGGAGAAGCCTGGGTCTGCTTGCTTCGGGGACCGGTGAGTAGTTTAGCTAGGATCTGGTCGCCCTCCTGCAGTAGCCCATTGCTTTTCCCCGCTGTGTAAAAACAGCACCCTTTTGTCCGTACTCGCGCTCTGCTTCTGCTCGTTGTGGAGGCTGCGCTTGAGTTGCGGAACCTGTTCTTCTTCTGTGTGCACTAACCCGAACTGCCTGACTTCCTCCGAAGAGCTTCTCCTTTTGCCCGTTGGCACCGGCGTGTGCAGGTACTTTGAGCACAAGGCTCCACTCTTCTCAGGGCTCGGACTTCCATCTAGTTAGGTGCCTCTGAAGGCGAACTGAGTCTAAAGCATTATCGCACTGCCTGTTTTCCTTCCCTTGCAGGTGGACTACACATTTCGTGCCTCTAATGCTTAAGACTGTCGTATTTGTATATATATTGTGTTGATATGGTATGTGTTGGTTTAATATTGTGATATTGTGATTTTCTCGCTACGGTCATTATTTTAAAGGCCTTAAAATAAATGTGTATCTATTTTTGATATAACAACTGTTTGGAGTAGTTTGTAAGCGCTCTTGCTTTGTGTGCTCATTGCGGGCTTTCAGTCACCCTCACCCCTCTTGAGACCTAGTCTTGACCGCCGCGATCGCTACCTTGATTGGTCTGGCTCGTCCAGAGGTTACCCTGTTCCAAGTAATTAGGTTGGCCTTCTGAACTTCTGCGCCACCAGGACAGAGTTCAGAAATCCGTCTTAACACTATGTCGTTATGGCATCTCTAACGATGATGGGGTTTGTGGCTGTTGTCTAATTGAGTTGATACATGAGGCTGACGGCGCGGTTCCCGGACCTGGTAGTGGGCAGGCACCCCGGGCGTGTGGGCCGTGGACACAGGGGACCTGTCCGTCTGGGGGTGCTTGGGCCTTGATGTCCTGGGCCATGGTTTGGATGAGAATGGGCGAAGGGTGTTTTCCTATTTTCCCACTTCATATGCGAGTGGGCTTCAGAGCTGACTGTAGAGCTAATGATTCCTGCTACCATTATTTTGTTGCTAAGGCACGTGTAAGTAGCTGGCCCAGGAATTGGGGTAGCGCTATTATAATATAAGCCATCAGATTTGTGTAGCAGGGCAACCTGAGCAGGTTTTGTGTCATAGGGTCGTTCCTGTTGATCCAGGGGCGTGTCACCTTTGTTGTGGGGTGCATTGCATTGGGAATGGTGCTAGCCAAAATCAGGGCAGACCAGGACCTTTCAGCAAAGTGGTTGATCTTGCCACGGAGTTCCACACCGCTTGAATTTGTTACAGACATGGGGTCAGGAGCCACAGGAAAAGCACCAGGATTCGGGTTTTGATAGCAAGGCACACGACTGAACCAGAGCTAGTGGTGATGAAAATGTGAATACTTACCCAATGTAAAAAGTGGAATATACCCCATGAGGTAATTTCTCCATGCAATTCCATCTCATAATTAGGCGGTATTTTAAATAGAGGGGGTATTTAAAATTCCACCCATTTGTACTGTTATTCCTATACACATAATCAGTTGATAGACTACTTACTGGTTCACAGTCAGTTGTTTTAGGGATAAATTGTATCATGGCCTTATAGAGAAGTGATGGTCCCACTTTTCACACTCTTGAAAGGAATACCCTCTTGTTAACTCTGGCCATCTTTCTTAAATGATTTTGCTGGACGCTTGCAGACACACACCGTCGATTATGTCACCTTCTGCACGTTCCGATTGTTATTTAATGTAAGCAATATTTGAATGGCTTTAAATGCTCTGACAGTGGCTTAGTTGCCATGCTAATGCTTTGTCCTTGTGGTGTGATGTTCAAGTTTCTTAACTGTAAACATGACCATCACAAGTCCTCAAGCATTCGCATTGTAATTAAGCTGGTTATCTCAATGTTTTGAAAGCTCTATGGAAGCTCGATCTGCAGGCACACATAGGCGCCTGGGTCGCAGTTGCTAACTGAACGGAGGCTGAGCGTTTCCCATCTATCACTGGACAAAGGGCCTCATTAGGACCCAGGCGGTAAGGGGTTTATGGTGGCGTAAACAGCGCCGACCCTTACCGCCTGATTCCGAGGTCCCTTAGCGCCATGGAGGTTTTAACACCTGGGGCCTCATTCAGAGTACGGCGCTAACCAATGGCGCTATTAACGCCTTGGTTGACGCCGTACCCGGACCGGCAGCGCCTTGGTGGATGGCGGAATTACCGCCCCATTCCAAGGTTGGCGGGGCGGTAATTCCCCATTCACCAAGGCTCTTCCCCATTCCCAAATGAGCCCCCATAGGGCTCTATGGGAATGGGGAAGATGCAAATAACGGTGACCGTTCATTACGGTTACCGTTATTGGCTTGGAGGCCTCTTTGCGCCCTCGACTTTATCACCTGCTCAAAGCAGGCGTTAAGGGCGAGGGTGCAAAGGAAACTCGGAGTATGGCAGTAAGGGATCACTGCCACCGGTCTCGTTACCGGTGGCGGCTATCCCTTACCGCCACACTCGGAATGAGGCCCCTGCTTTTAGCAGGTGTTAAAATCCATGGCGCTAAGGGACCTTGTTGTTAATTACGCCACCGTAATTTACGGTGGCGTAATTAACGCCTTCCCCACTCCCATTATGCCCTATGGGGCAAAAATGGGAATGGGGAAGGGTAAATGGGTTAATGGGGACTTACCGCCCCACTCACCTCGGAATGGGGCGGTAAGTCCGCCAACCACCATGGCGTAAACGTAGTTTACGCCATGGTGGTAAAGGTACAACCCAGGCGGTAACTTACCGCCTGGGTCGAAATGAGGCCCAAAATGTCCTCCAAAAAGGGGCAGTCCAGCTTAATACGGGACAGTTGGCCTCCCGTAATCATGCAAAGAGGTGCTGGGCTGACTGTCTCTGCCAACCAGATCCATTCAGACCAAGCTCCTTTAAAAGAAACACAAGTGCTGGCTTCAGAGCAGCTCAAATACGCCTGAGTGTAATCTATCAAAATGCAGTTATTATTTTCCTTTGTTGGTGTGCTTGCTTCTCCGTGTGTCGGAGTGCTTCCTCCTGTTCATCCCCCGTTTATCAGTGGCATGATACGATCATTTATCACAAGGCATGACCTGGCTTTGCACATTGTTAATGCTTGAGGACTCTAGAGAGGGATCCGTGATGCAAGGAGATCAGGACTGAGCCCAGGAAACCCCAGGAGCTGCTGGGTCAACTTTCGTGTTCTCATCAGGCTCCCACAGGAGTAGGACACATGCAAAATAAAACACCTCCTTGTATTGCGTACTCCACATAAAGCTGCACTGGTTCCCTGCCCTCCTTCATAGGGTGAACGCAGGCTGCATTTATCAAGTTGAATGCCTCTCAGAAGCATAGGGTGGAAGGTGTGCATTGCACCAGTAGCAGAGGCAGCATTTGGTGCCATTGGGTGGCTAATAGGGCACTAGCGGGAAGCTGGGAGGCGCACTGTCACCACCTCTCCCCTGGCTGTGCCACTGCACTGCCCCCATGTAAAGTCTTGGAATGTGAGGTTCATAATTTGCCTGCTCTTGTAAGGCTGGCACCTAAGATCATCAAACCCAGATCTCAGAGGACGTAGGATTGGGGCTTGCTTCTGCTTCATCATGTGGACTCCTCTCTGATCCTCCACGAGGACCCACTCAAAGGCAGTGGTCGAAGTGGGCAGGCGCAGTTGGGAATGGTGCCCGTCTGCTTTTTTAAAATTAAGTTTGACTGTTCCCATGCTTTTATTTTAAAAAGAAACTGTTCCGGAAAGGTTTTATTTTAAAAAGGTTAGTAATCAGTTGAAACTTGCACTTCAGTGCACTGAACATTCCCTTAAACAGCAGGCACATTTGTTTGGTTGGTTGTATTGCACGTGGGAGGGGGCATGGAAACAGGTTTTTTGGGGAGTGGGCCAGGCCAGCAGGGAACATAGTTCCACTACTTCTTTTCATACACTAAAGGCATTCTCAATCAGGAGGCTAGGTCAATTCCAGAATGCAGGCAGGGGTTCATGCATACGGACAGTGTAAGGTTTCTTGTCTCCCTCTTGAGGTCGCAGAGTGTATTTATACCTGCTTAAGTGGTGATGGCTGCAATGATAGATGCACACTACAGAGATATTCTATTATACCTTGAGTAACACAAACCACAATCACCTGATACTTCACAACATGGTGTGCTCACCATTTCCAACATGAATTAAAATTAGTTATAATGAGGGGGAACGTTTGCAAGGCTCATGTGCTCATCAGTACCAAGACTCAATTCATGAGAGCTGCCTCAATTCATGAGAGCGTTGGTCATTTGGATCAATATTCGCACATGGGACATACATGTTTATAATACAGACTTAGAGAGGGGTCATTTTGCAGAGTCATTGGCCGCTACCAAGTTATTGCCAGAGGAAAAGCAGAAGCCCACAAATTGGAAAAGGGCCATTATCCAAAGCGATAATGACCCCTCGTGGTCATTATCGCTAATGAGGCTAAAAGGCTATGAGGACATACTTCTAGGAGCAAAAAAGGAAATACTTCTAGTAGCAAAAAAAGGTTTTTAGAGATGGTGGAGCAAAACGGTATCCAGTCAATGGGCCTCATTACGACCCCGGTGTTAAACCATGGTGCTATTAGCACCATGGTCAATGCCGGGGTCCGCCATGCTGAATGGCGGAATTACCGCCCCATTCCAAG
Source organism: Ambystoma mexicanum (assembly GCF_040938575.1). Classification (NCBI taxonomy): domain Eukaryota; kingdom Metazoa; phylum Chordata; class Amphibia; order Caudata; family Ambystomatidae; genus Ambystoma; species Ambystoma mexicanum. The sequence goes on along the minus strand of NC_090932.1, from coordinate 463,337,438 downwards.
GTTGGCGGGGCGGTAATTCCCCATTCACCATGGGCCCTTTCCCATTCCCATTTTTGCCCCATAGGGCTCAATGGGAATGGGGAAGGCACTAAGTACGGTGCCGCAAATTGCGGCACCGTACTTAGCACCAAGGTCCCTTTGCGGCACCCTACTTTAACGGCTGGTAAAACCAGCCGTTAAGGTCGGGTCCCGCAAAGGGACCTCGTAATTAGGCGCTAAGTGTTTAACGGCGCCGCAGCCTTTTACGGCACCGTTAAACGCTTAGCGCCTGGGTCATAACGAGGCCCAATATATCTAAAACGTTACAGAGTGGTGCATTTCAGAGTGGACCATAACACCGAAAAACACAGCAATCATTAAATAAAAAAAGGGTAGTGTGGTAAAGGGGTTAAAATGGGTCAGGATGGCGTTGGGGTGGCATTATAAGGGTAAAAAACAGGGGGCTTGGAGGGGGAACCACCCCCAAATAAAATCTTTTACAAATCAGTGTTTTTCAGTATTTTGTCCGTAATTAAATTTACCAATCTGTAATTGTGGTTAGTAAGATCACATATAACCAGCAAAACATGTTAGTTTAATAATGAATAAATACACAAAGCGTGTTAGTAAATTTAATGTGGTTTCATTGTATGATATTTAAATACTGAGGCTGTCTTTATATTATAAACTTGGTTGAACGGGGAACGTTTTAGCATGAGCTCACTTCAGGTGCAATGTTAAGTGGATTTTATTTCTTTACAAGTAAAAGCATTGTTCCATTTCTTTAGCTTTACTTGTTGTGTTAAATTCGTTTGAAAGGTCTTGGAAGAGATCATGGTGGTAAATTGCATTGCTGTTTCTTGAATGCAGAGAAATGCTTTCTGTTGTTCCCTTGGCTGCTGCTGATGGGGGATTAACCAATCAAAGTCATTAATGAGCTCTTCTAAGCCAATCAGAATGATCGGAACACAGTCAGTTAAAACTGGTAGAGGAGGCTGGCCAATGCTGCAGATGCCTCCTCTGGGCTCCAGCTTCACCCCTCCCCATCCCACCAGCAGCGGGGAGAGGTTCTGATCATCCCTGCGGTCAGGGGTGATCTTGTGGGGAACAACGCGCATTTACAATTGTGACTGGAACTGTCACATTTGTTCTTAAATGTCATAAAAATCCAAGTAGAACAAAATACAGTTACTACTTTTTTCATAAATATGTTAATACCATTATGTTAAAACAGAAGTGTGTATCCTTTGTTTATTTATTGATTCTAACATATATGACCGAAGCAGGGATTAATTTAAACTTGGGTTACAGTAATCGGCTCTTTAGAGCTAACATTCGGATACGTTTGGCCTGCAGGCACAATTTTGTATTATCAGCATAGAGGAAAACACCTTACCCAGCAAACAGATCCCCAAGCAGCTCCGTATAAAGGTTAACAGCATGGGATACAAAATTGAACCTCAGAGCCCATCCAATGGGACAAGATACCTGCCCTGACTCAGGCTTCCCCATCCCGACCAGTGATTCACAGCCAGGGAGGAAGAGAACTAAGCCAGGACCTTACCACTAAAACCCATCCAGTTCTCCAAAATGTCAAGGAGTCCCCTGTGGTTGTTAGTATCAAATGTCACTGAGCGATCTGGAAGAATCAAAAAACAGATGCTGCCACCCTCGAGGATGTGGTAGGTCAAGCACCTTGATGGTAGCATTTTCCGTGCTACATCCAGAATGAAATGCAGATTAAGGAACCAGAATGTTGTGGTCAACAATGCAATGACCCAGGTATACAGCCATACCCTGGTCCCTGATCTTTCCAAAAGAGGGAGGTTGGTGATAGGACAATAGTTATCCTTATCGATACACTCCATATGTAAACTGGCAAGTTTTAAAATAAATAATATATGAAAATCCTGAGTTTAACTGGCCTGAAAATAAGTAAGTCAAATACCCTGTGCAGAATCCCCAATCATGCGATAATTCACTGTATTCAGGGGATTCAATTTAAGCCAACCTTTTATGGGATTCAGGTGACAGATTCAGGTTAATCTCGACAGTTCCTGTTGCATGTTAACCCCTCCTGGGAGCATGGTAGCTCCCAGGATGTTGTAATGGGTCACGTGGCAGTGGCCACGTGACCAACCTAATAAAAGAAGCGGGCCACTTCCGGCTCGCCAGTCACTCCATCACGAGACTCCAGCGTTGTTCTTGAAGCACCATGCTGGTGCTGCACTGTGTGCGTGCTGGGCCCAGGGACGGGGCCCAGCTTGAGGACGGTGCCCGTGCCGGGCAACGCTGCCCTTGTGGGTCCCCCCTGACCATGTGAGGTGGGTTGGGGGAGGCGACTCCGGCCTGGGTGGCCCCCCAACAGCCGGGGCCACGGTGAGCCGGGTGCCCCCGGCCACGTGTGCGGCACTCCGGTGATCCGGAGCGGGTGGGCGGAAACCCCACCCTTGAGTCGGCAGCATGGGCGCCGCATCACTGTGTCTTTTGTTGGGTGCCACCCGACCTGAGTATGGGGCTGCCCGGTGTCCCGGAGCAGCCCCCAACAATGGCGACGAGGAACGGGCCCGCGAGCCCAATTGGAGGAGAGGTCTGGCGGGCCCATCTACATCTGGGCCTGTGTAGGAGGCATGGCGTGGCAGGCCCCACTCCAACTGGGCCCGCAGGAGGAAAGGAAGATGGCGTGCTGCCTGCCCGTCCCCTGAGGGAGACGGGTGAAGTTCGCGGCATCGGCCGCGTGGGTGCAGCGCCCCTCCCCCGCTGTGGATGCGGACTCTGCCGGTGCGGGGGAAGGGGAGAGACGCATGGGCGGCGTCGGCCGCGATGAGAGGGTGGCGAGGCCCAGCCGCGCAGGAAGGAGCGGCATGTGCGGGGAGCTGCCCCCCCAACTCCGTCAGAAGGGGGTTGCTCCGCGGCCCCAGCCGCAATGGGAGTGGGGCATGCCCACGAGGGAGAGGTGTGCGGCCAGCCCCACAGTGAGGAGGCTACTGCCCCTCCTCCACTGGGAGATACCTGGTGGCCCCTCCAGCCGCAAGAAGAATGCGGGTCGTGGCCCGTGACGGGGCCGGGAAGTAGGAGGTGGCGGCCTCCTCCACAGGAAAAGAAGTGAGGCGGGCCCAACACCACCTGGGCCCGCAAGGAAATGAAGCGCTCGCTCTGAGGAGTGGGCAGAGCGGTTGTGGCCGCAATAAAGAGGTGAGCTGCCGGCCCCGCCCCACCCCGGGTGAAGAGCAGCGAGGTTAGTTGCAGAGAAAAGAAAGAGGATAATCGCTCCGTACCGGAGCGTTTGGAAAAAAAAAAAATACACGCAACGAGGAAGCGCGGCCCTCCCCCCCCGCAGATGAGAGAGGCTCCGATCGGGCAAAGCGTGGCTGCATCCCCCAGGCAACGACCACGACAGCCACAAGGAGAAACAAGAAATGCTCGTGGCGGAGCTCGGGGAAAGGTGAAATCTCGGCCCCACACCCCACCTATGTCACTGTGTTCTAACGGGCCCCAGAGAGAGCCATCCAGAGAGAACCAGCAGTGCTCGTGTCAGAGAGGCTGGCTGTGCATGGAGAGGCACCCCATGTGTGCCCGCGGCTGCTGATAGTGAAAACAAAAGAGGAATGAGCACACACGCTGGCGGAGCGTTCAACACTGCAGGGGGCCTTTCCGGTCCTGGGCCCATGGGTGGTGAAGTGTGAGTGCTCTGGGTGGGGCAAGAAGAAAAGAGCAGCCCCGGTGCCCAGTGCACATCCTGGGACAGCTGGAGCTCAGTGGTCGTGTGCTCCATGCCGGAGCCAAAACAAAGAAGGCATCAGTGAACTGATGTGCTCCGGAGTGGAAAAAGAAGCTCCATGTTGGAGCACATGAGTCACATGGGCACATGTCAGGCCCGAGCCACGGGCAGTGGCGAGGCCTGCTCTCATGAGGGTTTGGGCACACACGTAGGCCTGCAGCTCAAACGCCTTGCCACCGGTGGTTTTTATTGCCACCCACCCAGGAGGGAGAGGAAGTGGAATAAGGGGCCTGCCGCCAAGGTGCCAGTAGTCCATCACATGCACCCCAGACTATGGATGTGGCCGATGTGGCCCCTGGGCCTCCCCAGGTGCGGCTTTGCCAGTTGTCTCTTTGTGTGACTCTGGTGTGGCCATCCGAGATGAACATGGGGAGGACTCAGACTGGCCTCCTGCACTCCATGATGGCGTAAGGACATCGGCACCGACATCTCCATGAAGACGCAGATCCTGCAGCCACGGACCTGTTTAAAATGGCCTTGTCGGTGGGAAATGGAATGTGGGGCCAGTATCTCTCATCAGTGTTTTGTGATAATAGCACCACTCACCCAGGTTAATAAAGGGTGTATTAGTAGAGTGGTCCTAGGAGTAGTAGAATGTAGTGATATATATTTTGTTTTGTTGTTATTAAAAAATGGAGTGGTGTTGCATGTTAACCCCTCCTGGGAGCATGGTAGCTGCCAGGATGTTGTAATGGGTCATGTGGCAGTGGCCACGTGACCAACCTAATAAAAGAAGCGGGCTGCTTCCGGCTCGCCAGTCACTCCATCACGAGACTCCAGCATTGTTCTTGAAGCACCATGCTGGTGCTGCGCTGTGTGCGTGCTGGGCCCAAGGACGGGGCCCAGCTTGAGGACGGTGCCCCTGCCGGGCAACGCCGCCCGTCTGGGTCCCCCCTGACCATGTGAGGCGGGTTGGGGGAGGCGACTCCGGCCTGGGTGCCCCCCCAGAGCCGGGGCCGCGGTGAGCCGGGTGCCCCCGGCCACGTGTGCGGCGCTCCGGTGATCCGGAGCGGGTGGGCGGAAACCCCACCCTTGAGTCGGCGGCATGGGCGCCGCATCACTGTGTCTTTTGTCGGGTGCCACCCGACCTGAGTATGGGGCTGCCCGGTGTCCCGGAGCAGCCCCCAACAGTTCCTGCTGATGGAATGTTGCTGTAAACATTGGCTTGAAGCAGGTGTGGACTGCGAACCAAAAAATGCCCTGGAGATAACTTTCAAAGTGGCCATATTTTTCACATTTTCAGCAAGTCTTTTGCTATGGGATAATTTGGAAATACCACACACAAGAGGCCCAGTGTGCAGAGTCGTACAGGGAATTCTCCAGAGTTCCCTATAGGCCAGACCACCCCTGGCTTCAAGAGGGCAGAACTTTTTCTTCCAGCACATATTCAGAGCAAACTAAGAATACAATTAATGCAATCAGTCCAACGTTTAGAAGTGTTCCTGCCAGGGTTTCCCAAATAAATCAAACAAATGGCTTGCAACTGGCTGTTTCTTTAAGATAGAACCCAACATGAACTCTTTGTTTTTAGATGACAAAAAAGTATACTCTTAAAAAAACACAATGGGGGCCTGATTCTGAGTTCCAAGTAAGATAAGAATAGTTTCATTCCATGATGGAGCAGGTCGTGTCCTGTTTGCTACACATTCTGTATGTATATAACTATAGGCATATTATAAGGAGAAAATGAGAAATAAATTCCAGAACAGAATGACTCTTTTCTTATTTTACACTGGCTCAGAATCAGGCCCTTCCTTATGCCAGATTCACAGCAAATAATGCAAATACAAAAGGCTCAGAGGATGCGTTGAGTTATTTGCATGGCTTTGAAAAAACACAGGTCATCTCATGGAAGCTGGGAGTGCATTTCATTTAAAGGGTCAGTCATTGCAAAATGTGTAAAAAAAGAAAAACGTGTTTAACCCTGTTCGAGAGAAAGTAATGCAAGGTGTTCCAAAACTAAAATCCATAGCACATAGGCTTCCTTTAATGCACTAATTTCTTTATTCCACTGCACAGAAGTGAGAAAAACAAAAAATAAACAGATTTACAAATACAACTAGCATTCCCACAATCCCGCCACCATAATCTCTCTTCCATGTTTGCTACAGAATGCCAACATTATTCCTCTTTCTTACCATGTGCATTTTGTTTGTTTGCTGTACGTACTGGTTGGGTTCTTTGGGACTGGTTTGTGGCTGGTGGATTTGGCAGGAGTAGATGGTCAACTGGTATTTGGCCCATGCGGGCTTGCCGGTACACCTCATTCCTCCATCACGCCCTAAACTAGGGGACGTGGAGCCCCCTAAAACAGAGAACAGAGAACCCCACAAAACACCCTGCCTAGCAGCAGAGAGCTGATGAAGACGGTGAGCCCACTGATGTCAAGTGCTCGCCTGTCCTGCTGAGTGCTTCACTTGCAGCACTCAGCAGGACAGGCGAGCACTTGACATCAGTGGGCTCACCGTCTTCATCAGCTCTCTGCTGCTAGGCAGGGTGTTTTGTGGGGTTCTCTGTCCCGCCTTCTTCGACTCTCTGCTGCTATGCACAGTGTCTTGTGGGTTTCTCTGTCCCCCGCAGCATTAGCAGGAAGCCAGGGGACAGGGAGGAGGTTTGCGTTGCTGCATGCCTTCGAGGATTGCACCTGGCAACGTGTAGACATTCTCTGGGCCATTTCATTGTTGTCAATTTCTGGAAGGCAGGATTTGCCAACCGTGGAGCACGAGGAGATAGAATGTGATATGCCTCTCCTGTATCTGCTCTCAGAGGAGGGAGGATCCTCCAGAAGACAGGGGATCTTGGAAGGCTAATTTTGTGTCTTTTGTTAACTCTGCTTTGTCCCAGGCAATAGATGGGGCTCTTGAAGGAAAGCTGGCATCTCTGTCCCACACAATTCAGACTTCTTTAACTCAGGCACTGGCTTCAGGGTCTCCCGATATTTCCAAGGGTGAGCAGGTTTTGGGACTCGTTGTGGTGGTTTGTGGTAATTTCCTGTAAAAACCCCTTGTAAAAGGAAAGACCATGAACAGAAGGCTACCTGTCATGTGTTTCCTCAGCCCCGGGACTCCAGGGCTGGGAGTGGTCAGGGCCCATCCGTGATGTAGTTGCTAAAAGCACTCACTAGAATCTTAAGCCTGCAGGAGGACCAGGATCGGGCCAAGAGAGCTAGGCTAGTGGCTTTAAACCTGTCATCCGGGGACTCTGGCAGGGGTCATGCCCTCCCTTATTCTGACTAACGACATGGTGGGCGATGATCCCACTCCTAGAGCTCTGGATACTTCAGATCCAGGAGAGGGACCCTTGGTTTACAGGACACCACAGGCAAACCTATGTTTTGCCAGGACCTATTGTCACACCCCAACTACTGTGAATGATTCCCTTCCCGGATGGTTGGGGATTACGCAGGGGGGTTTCTTTGACAGAGGTTAGAAGCTGCTGCTTGGAACCACATTAGAGTGGAATGCCCTAAACCAGTGCTAGCAGCTGCAGCTGCCTCCGCTCCTACAGTCAACCCTAAAATTATCATGTTTTTTCTCAAAATATGGGCATGGTATGTCAACGCGGGTTGACGGACCATAGCAGTCATGTCAAGATAGGCTCCTTAATATAGATCGTGCTTTTATTAGGATTTAGCTGAGGAAGCCGAGGTGGCTGAAGGTTTTTTGAACCCGGTCGAGATCCACAACTGGTCGAAAAGGCCTATTTGTTTCTTGGGGGATGCCAACACCTTCTTTATACAGGAAAAGAGAAAGGGCATTCTGCACAAAATCAGCCCTAACCTGGGAGGCCTAGTGGATACCAATGATGCCGACTCATCCGGTCCAGTGTTGTTTATTTCATTAAAGAACTGTCTACAATTGTACAGATGTTTACCTCCCCTGATAAAGTCCAGGCTTCCTTGAAGAAGATTTTGATGCCCCAGGTCTCTCCTAGGGCCGGCCGTGATCGACCGGCTGGGGGCAACGACTCTCAGGCCCCATTGGCTACAGACAAAATAGTTATTTCTCCAAATGCCAAGCCTCCCAGACATTCTGCCCACAGTGGGGTGCAGGAGGTCGTAAACTAGAGGATTCAAAGGGGCTCATGGAAGAGCCAAATAATGTATGTCATATGCCAAAAATGGATAAGAGGTCAAAAAAGATATATATTTTTTGACCTTATATCCAAATGTATACATATATATTTGGCTCAGCGGATGTGGTGACGGGTGCTTTAGCTGATGACACTCGGCTCTATAGCGGTGCCACGCGTGAATGCATGGCATGACCTTTAGCAAATGTCAATATAATACTTAGATGATATTTTAAAAAGCTTACCAGTGGATTTACTTATGTTAATTCGAAGTTTGAAGAGGTTTCCCCTCTCTTATATTATTTATTTTCTCTTTATGTGCTGTTGATGACATGTTGGTGTGTATACTTTTTATGACATTCGGATTGGGTAATGTATACCTTAATTCTCAGTTTGATGTGTGTTTTTTCCTGTATTGTTGGACCCTGTTATTGCATGATGAGACATATTGCTTTGATATACTGTATCTTGCCTATGTGGAGCAGAGTCCTGCCTTGAGAAAGACTTGTGGAGGTCGAAACACTTGTTGGCACGCAACTCTGTTATTGGAAACAAATATAATTAAATAAAGCAAAAATTCATCCATGTTTCACAAGAAATACATTTTGTATACGGACTGAATATGCCTTTGACGATCTTTGTTATTGTGGATGCATAACTTGTATGAGCTGGCAGCGCATCCAATGATAGAACAATCACTGTCTTCCTTCAATGTTTAGTTGGTTTGAGGTACCTACTGGTTCCCCTCGGGTGCAGCAGCCATTTCGGGGTGATTGAGGAAGGACAATTTTTTCTAAATACATAAGCTCAAGCGCTTCCATTACCTGGCATACCTCAGCTATACTGTTTCCACTTATGGGGGTGCATGTGATTTTGTTACCATCAATAATTTGGTAAAGGTTTCTGAAGATCAATGGGTTCTGCAGATCACCCAGGGCTTCAGAATATAGTTTGTGGCAACTCCTATGCAGTAAAGGGCCTGCGGTGCGAGCAAGGATTCATCCAAAGGGGGTTCTAAGCAATATTCTTTTGGTAAACAAAAAGGACAGGGATTCCGGCCAGTCATCAATCTGAGTGAACTAAATCAGTTTGTTCTATACTGATACTTCGAAATGGAAGCATTGCCATTCTGAAGGATGTGCTGCATCCAGAAGATTAGTTTGTGAGGTTGGATATCAAGGCCCGGTGTTTCTTCAATTACTTTGGGAGGAAAGATTTTACCAGTTTTCAGCCCTTCCCTTTAGTCTCTCTTCTGCATCATGATGCTTCACTGAGTTGCTCAGGCTGGTAGAAGAGTTTCTCAGGGCAGAAGGTATCACGCTCATAATATAGCTGTCTAATACCCTCCTTATGGCCTTGTCGCTGAGGCTGACCCTGGCACACAACTGGTGGGTGGTGGATCTTCTATGATCTTTACAGTTTGTGCTCAACGTTCAGAAAGCAGACCTCAGACTGTCTCAGTCATTTATTTTCTAGGGTTCTTGCTAGATGTCAGGGTAGTGAACCTCAGGCTTCCCCATCAGAAGGTGGTGCTCCTCAAGAAAGAGATTCATAGGGCATCTCGGCTGTCTCAGTGCAGCAGGTGGCATGGCTGAAAGGGATCTTGTCGGCATCACTCCAGGCAGTGTTCCGGGTAACCTTGCATTACAGGGCCCTCCAGCATTTAAAAATGTGGGCTCTGTGCACAGGTCTTGGTTTCTCGAGTTCCATGACGCTATCCGAAGATGCAAGAGAAGAAGTAAACTGGTGGAGCGTGCATTTGAATGCATTGAATGGCAGAGCTTTATCCCCTTCTTCAAGCAATCTGCTAATAGAATCAGATGTAAGTCAGCAGGTTTGGGGGGCCAGGTGTGGAGCAAGCATGACTGGGGGGCTGTGGTCTCCACTGAAGTTGGGTTAGCACATCAACTGTTTAGAGCTTCTTGCTGGTTCTTTTTTGCGGTGCTCTCCTTTGTGGGAAGGTTTTCACATTGCATGGTCCAATTGTTGATGGACAACGTGGTGGCAGTTCGATACATCAACAAGCTTGGAGTCACTCAGTCCAAAGCTCAGGTGGATCTCACAATACTGTTTAGGGATTTTTTGCCTGAAGTATTGTGTCTGAGTGCAGGCAGAATATCTTTTCGGGACATTCATTCTGGTGGCAGATTGGTTCTCGAGGCATTGTGTGGACAACAGCGACCGGAGACTCCATTGGAGTCTGTTTCTGAAGTTGCAAATAACCTAGGGACCATTCCAGTTGGATCGCTTTGCGTCCCTTTTGCCCACAAAGTTACTGAGTTGTTACAACTGGAGGCCAGATCACATCGCCAGGGCAACTGATGTGTTCTTTCAGGAATCGGGTGCCGGGAGGTATTTTGCGTTAAATCCATTTTCAGGGATTGTGTGAACCCTCTTACAGATGCAGTGGTCAGTGTTGGTCCTGATGACCCCTCTCTGAAGGGGCCAACCTTGTTTTCCATTGGCAGTGTGCAGATGGTAGCTCACCTGGTCCTCCTTATGTGGTTCCCAGGTCTCCTGACCAATCCCAGTGGGTATCCTCACCCGCTGGTGCTCACAGGGGCACTTCGGCTTGTGGCATGCTCAATGTCGGTAGTTGCTGGAAACCCGAGGGCGTTTCACATTCGGCTTCATTGCTTATCCTAAGTCCTGGGTTCCCAGCACTGCTCGGTCCCATAAGTCGGCCAGAGGTGCCTGGGTTTGTTGATGCATAATGAGGGGTTTGGATTCCTTTCAGGTTCGGGTTGTTCATGTCATCAACTTCTTGGATGCTTTGTCATCCTCTTTGTCTTATCACACAATCAATGTTTAACGGTCAGAAGTCTAATCCAGACACAGACTGCTGTCTGGGTTCATGCTTGCAGAGCATTCAATTGCTTACTGCTTACTGAAGGGCATAAGTGTTTCCAAACCTCTGTCGGTGTCTGGATATTCCTGCTTGTGGGATTTTAATTTGTTACTGTCTACGTTCTGGGCTTGGCCTTCTATTTTTACCTGTCCTTGCTAGCTCTCTCAGCTAAACTGGTCATGCTGAACCATTTGGTTTCCTTGAGGATGGTTGGGACGTGCAGGTTCTGGACCTCTTTTGCTTGTAAGTTGTGTGCTTTCAGGATATGCATAGGATGAAGTCTGTGTCTAGTGTTATTGTGTCCTCTTTCTTTCGGGATTTCCTGCAGCTGTCTGTGCTACTCTGCCTCAGGGATTATAAGTCTCTCACTTTTCGCATGCGGTCAGACGCAGACCAGTTGTTCATGTCTTGGCGCAAGCCATTTCGGCCAATCTTTTCAACTGCACTGGCTCAGGGGTCGCATGGTGTTAAGACGGATTTCTGAACTCTGTCCTGGTGGCGCAGAAGTTCAGAAGGCCAACCTAATTACTTGGAACAGGGTAACCTCTGGACGAGCCAGGCCAATCAAGGTAGCGATCGCGGCGGTCAAGACTAGGTCTCAAGAGGGGTGAAGGTGACTGAAAGCCCGCAATGAGCACACAAAGCAAGGACACTTACAAACTACTCCAAACAGGTGTTATATTAAAAATATATACACATTTATTCCAAGGCCTTTAAAACAATGACCGTAGCGAGAAATCACAATACAACTCTAGTAAACCAACACATACCATACCAATACAATATATATACAAATACAACAAGTCTCAAGCGTTAGATGCATGAAATGTGTAGTCCACCTAAAAGGGAGGGAAAACAGGCAGTGCGAAATAATGCTTAGCCCCAGTCCGCCTTCAGAGGCACCTAACTAAAAGGAAGTCCGAGCCCTGCGAAGAGTGGAGCCTTGTGCTCAAAAGTACCTGCACACGCTGGTGCCAACGGGCAAAAAGGGAGTCTCTTCGAAGGAAATCAGGCAGTTCTGTTTAGTGCACAAATGAAGAAGAACAAGTTCCGCGACTCAAGCACAGCCTCCACTGTGGGCAGAAGCAGAGCGCGAGTACGGAAAAGGGTGCTGTTTTGACACAGCGGGGAAAAGCTATGGGCTCCTGCAGGAGGGCGACCAGTTCCTAGCTATGCTACTCACCGGTCCCCGATGCAAGCAGACCCACGCTTCTCCGCGTCAGTTTCAGTAGCTGGCAGGTTCAGAAGAGCAGGGAGCGTCTCGTCATCGTGTTGAGTCTGCAGCAGCAGAGTTGAGTAAAGACGTCCCAAACGAAGAAACCGGCACAGTTTGTTACCACAGCAGGGCAACGGAGCGGCCGTGTGTATCTGAGCCAAATGTACACTACTCACTTCAGACCTGGGAACGCCAAGTGTACGAAGCGTGTGAGAGTGACAAGGACTCGAAACACTACACAACCTGGGGGCGGTTACAGAGCAAGACTCCGGTGTAAGCTGGTCAGTCTGCTGGATGGCCCAGAGACGCTTCCGAAGGCTTACTAGCAGGAGATGGTGAAGATGCCGAGAATAGCTGTTCCTGCTATTCCAAGGGTCGAAGTACCAGTACAGGCCTTCTGGTTCGATCAAAGGTGAAAAGGGTTTCACAAGGCGACAGCAGTGCAGAGGAGCAGTCCTTCAGGGGGTCACCAGCGATTTCTCGGTTCAGCCTCTTGGTTGCAGGATACTTGGCTCCTGTATTCCTTCGTTCATGAGAACTCAGGAGATCGACATGGTAGTGGTGTTTCCAGCCCCCTCTTATCCACGGTTCCCTTCGCGCCAAAACGGAGGGGACCCAATGGGGGATCCGCTCATCAACACTTACACCATTCGTGGACCAATCACGGACCACGGTGGTCCCAGGCATTCACACCACCCTAGACTCTCTGGCACCCAGGATGTGCATTGGAACCAGACATCCCAGCCCACATCCTGGAGGCACACACAAGACATGTAGAAGCCAGCGAAAGCATCCGTGTTTCGCGGGAAAGTACATGCCCAAATAAGGAAGGCCCCGGGTCGGCTCGACCTGGGGAAGGTGAAGGGAGCAAGACGGTCAGCGGACAGGACAAAGGAGCCTCGTGGTCTGGCCATTTTGGGAGCCAGGCCACCATTTTGGGTTAAGCACAAGAAACGCGCTTAGAACATGGAGGTGTATATTTTCACCCTCGGTGGCAGCACTCCACTAATGCTTTTATTTGTGTGGTCTTCTTGACAGATGAAGGCTTCCAGAGACAATCCTTCTAGTGTCAATCCGGGAAGGTACGGGTGGCCTCAGTGGAGTGGTCCATTTTGGGATTGCTGGCGTATGGATGATGTGTTGCAGAGGGAAAGAGGAAGGATTTTGGGTGTACTTGCATTATATAGCAAATATGGAAGAGAGACTATGGTGGAGGGATTATGGGAATCGTAGTGTGTATTTGTAACTCTATTTATTTTGTGTTAAAGAAATAAAGAAATGCATAATACTCTGTGCCAGTAATATAATCCTGAATCTCCATCACAAGCTAGAAGCAATCAAAATTCCCGATCCTGTAATGTTATCAACCTGAGTTTGAATATGTCGAGCTCTGAAATATGAAAAACAGATCCAGGCATGCCTGACATGTGGTTGACTTTGCTGGTTTAACATGAAATCTTACAATTCCCCTCTTCAGCTTTACTAATTATATAAACTTCAGTAGGGTAATAGGCAGAGTTCTTCTTACCCATGTTGAGGTATTAGTTGATGTGTAATTCTTTTCACTAAGAGGCAATCACTAATCTAACACTCCCTAGTATAATTATAACAATAACTTCAGCCAATAAATAGCAAATCCATCACGTTATGTTCTCCAGTATCAAAACAAGTGCTGATAACAGAGAAAAGGTGTATAGTAAAATGACATTTAAAAATGCCATTTATATACACATATTTACCTCAGTGTATGCCCCTATGTGTATGTTTGGTGGTGAATTTCTGATCTATCTGCATGTGATTTAAATGCAGGATAAAAGGAATTTGCATCAGAATTATGCTGGTTTGAGTTACAAAAGCAGTGCTGTCAATTTAGAACACACAGAATGTCAGTCCACCCACTGAAGATAGGAAAATGGTTTTGTAATTTCCAATACAAAGATGAGTAGACCTTCCACTTAACATTAAGAATGAGATCACACTGTGTAAAGTCAAGAGTAAGGGGTGAAGGAAATGTACTTTAACATCATCGTCTATGCAAGGGGAAGTGACACAACCTAGTTCCCTCACATTCCCAAATTCGTTTTAATTGTTTATGGCTTTCACAGATCACACATTATCAAGCAATTTAATATTAGGCTATGGTGCAGACCACCTCTGAAAAATAGGTCAACATTGACTATATCTGTGAAAACACTTTGAAGCTCATTTGTGTATGAGCTTTAGGGTCAATTAAAGGCGTAAAAGCCTTGTGTAAGCATATGCCTTCCATTGACACCACAGATTATTTTCAATCATTTGTATGATGGAGAGAAGTGTCAGAATGCAATTTATGTTTCCACCAGCTTCATTCCTCTCCACCATACATATGCTCCAGCATTTCCGCCGGCATGGATTTTCATGCAGGCGCAAATACTGCTGATCCCTATGGAGTCCACCTGCTTTATGCACCAGCACATGTGTACGCCACCTTTTGCTCTGCACATTTGCACTCCGCCATGCAAAATACGAAAATTTGGTGCCAGGGAACTGTTTACATTGCAGTGTTATGGTAACAGCTATATGCCACCAAATTATACAATGAGGTCCTTTGGGTACAATTTAACTATCACTTACAAAATGTTGTACATCCAATGCTGGGAAGTTTTGATTGTATTGCACAGCTATCACAGCATAGCCAAAGCATTTTTGTATGTATTTAAATGTAATCACACTGAGATTTAATTGCAATAAAAATGGGATGCAATTCACACCAGTAAACTACAATATTCTATGTTCATTCTGTAAATAATATTGTATCATCCTCTGTGCTCTGTGCCCACAAAATTCAATCTGTTTCAAAAGAAGTAAAACTTCACATGTTCTAAAACATTACACTATACTATTAAGGTATTTTCTTTGTAAGGAGCGCCTTCTAGTGAATCCATGACCCAATTCCCTCTCCCTCCAGGGACTCCGCACAACACTGATTTTAAGAGAGGGGCTTATGTAATTACATTTGGGGAATTATTTGTATTCACTTTGAACATTTCTTTTAAGGTGCTGAGCCAACAGAGACCATGAAGTGAACTTATGTAATTACATTTGGGGAATGTCTTGTACTCACCTTGAACATTTCCTTTAAGGTGCAGGGACCCCTAAGTGTTCCCCGGAAATTCCCAGTAAGCAGGCCTCTCCTGCTCCCTTCAGGAAAGGAGGTCTGAATCAGGTTAAGTGGGTTCAAATTCCCTCATACACAAGGCCCAATTTTCCAGGTGGTATCCAGATTCAGCACTAATCCAGTGGGGAGAGTTGTTCTTCTTCCCTGTAGCTTTCAATTCCAAGGTGACCCCTCTTTTCCCTCTGTATTCCTACTGTTGGTTGGCCCAATCTTTCTATTGGCTTTGTCAATATTCAAACAGTCCCCTAGAATACACACTGTCATTCTTCATTGGCTAATCATACTTTCCATACATGTGACCATAAAGTGAATGGTGGGCTAATTTTCTCTTAATACTTTAAATGTGAAATGCATTTTCAGAGTAATTCATAGAATTTCGCACAAAAGTGGCGCACGCGGCTGGCGCACAGTGTGCGCGTGCGAATGTCAGCGCCAGCCGCATGCGCTAAAATCGATTTCCGTGCACAGCGTCTTCATGAATTTTCACCTCCAAAACCAGCCGTGGTGCAGAGTGGCGCAGTGACCCTGCAGCAGTGCCAGTTACGCCCCCAAGAAGACCCCTAGCGCAAGGAAAAGCCATCAAAATCCCCAATCCAGCGCAAAGGGCTGCGCTAACCCTGGACCAGTTCACAGGGCTGTCAAACAGCAAATGCCAAGCGGGGAACGTGTATTAATGGGGTTCGCGTGAAGTTTCACACGCGAAAGGGCCTGTGCGAGTGGGGTACGTGTATAACTGGGGTTCGCGGGAAGTTTCACACGTGATTTCAGCAGGGTACGTGTATTTCGGGGGTTTGTGTGAAGTTTCACACGTGAAAGGGCCTGTGCGAGTGGGGTACGTGTATAACTGGGGTTCGCGGGAAGCTTCACACGCGATATCAGCAGGGTACGTGTATTTCGGGGGTTCGCGTGAAGTTTCACACGTGAAAGGGCCTGTGCGAGTGGGGTACGTGTATAACTGGGGTTCGCAGGAAGTTTCACACGCGAAAGGGCCTGTGCGAGTGGGGTACGTGTATAAATGGGGTTAGCATGAAGTTTCACACGCGAAAGGGCCTGTGCGAGTGGAGTACGTGCATAACTGGGGTTCGCGGGAAGTTACACACGCAATTTCAGCAGGGTATGTGTATTTCGGGCGTTCGCATGAAGGTTCACACGCGAAAGGGCCTGTGCGAGTAGGGTACATGTATAACTCGGGTTCGCGGGAAGTTTCACACGCGATTTCAGCAGGGTACGTGTATTTCGGGCGTTCGCGTGAAGTTTCACACGTGAAAGGGCCTGTGCGAGTGGAGTACGTGTATAACTGGGGTTCGCGGGAAGTTACACATGCAATTTCAGCAGGGTATGTGTATTTCGGGCATTCGCACGAAGTTTCACACGCGAAAGGGCCTGTGCGAGTAGGGTACGTGTATAACTCGGGTTCGCGGGAAGTTTCACACACGATTTCAGCAGGGTACGTGTATTTCGGGCGTTCGCGTGAAGTTTCACACGTGAAAGGGCCTGTGGGAGTGGGGTAGGTGTATAACTGGGGTTCGCGGGAAGTTTCACACGCGATTTCAGCAGGGTACGTGTATTTCGGGCGTTCGCGTGAAGTTTCACACGCGATAGGGCCTGTGCGAGTGGGGTACGTGTATAACTGGGGTTCGCGGGAAGTTTCACACGCGATTTCAGCAGGGTACGTGTATTTCGGGGGTTCGTGTGAAGTTTCACACGTGAAAGGGCCTGTGCGAGTGGGGTACGTGTATAACTGGGGTTCGCGGGAAGCTTCACACGCGATATCAGCAGGGTACGTGTATTTCGGGGGTTCGCGTGAAGTTTCACACGTGAAAGGGCCTGTGCGAGTGGGGTACGTGTATAACTGGGGTTCGCGGGAAGTTTCACACTTGAAAGGGCCTGTGCGAGTGGGGTACGTGTATAACTGGGGTTCGCAGGAAGTTTCACACGCGAAAGGGCCTGTGCGAGTGGGGTACGTGTATAAATGGGGTTCGCATGAAGTTTCACACGCGAAAGGGCCTGTGCGAGTGGAGTACGTGTATAACTGGGGTTCGCGGGAATTTACACACGCAATTTCAGCAGGGTATGTGTATTTCAGGCGTTCGCATGAAGTTTCACACGCGAAAGGGCCTGTGCGAGTAGGGTACGTGTATAACTCGGGTTCGCGGGAAGTTTCACACGCGATTTCAGCAGGGTACGTGTATTTCGGGCGTTCGCGTGAAGTTTCACACGTGAAAGGGCCTGTGGGAGTGGGGTACGTGTATAACTGGGGTTCGCGTGAAGTTTAACACTTGAAAGGGCCTGTGCGAGTGGGGTACGTGTATAACTGGGGTTCGCGGGAAGTTTCACATGCGAAAGGGCCTGTGCGAGTGGGGTACGTGTATAACTGGGGTTCGCGTGAAGTTTCACACGTGAAAGTGCCTGTGCGAGTGGGGTACGTGTATAACTGGGGTTTGCGGGAAGTTTCACACGCAATTTCAGCAGGGTATGTGTATTTTGGGGGTTCACGTGAAGTTTCACACGCGAAAGGGCCTGTGCGAGTGAGGTACGTGTATAACTGGGGTTCACGGGAAGTTTCACACGTGATTTCAGCAGGGTACGTGTATTTCGGGGGTTCGCGTGAAGTTTCACACGTGAAAGGGCCTGTGCGAGTGGGGTACGTGTATAACTGGGGTTCGTGTGAAGTTTCACACGCGAAAGGGCCTGTGCGAGTGGGGTACGTGTATTTCGGGGGTTCGCGGGAAGTTTCACACGCGAAAGGGCCTGTGCGAATGGGGTACGTGTATAACTGGGGTTTGCGTGAAGTTTCACACGCGAAAGGGCCTGTGCGAGTGGGGTATGTGTATAACTGGGGTTCGCGGGAAGTTTCACACGCGATTTCAGCAGGGTACGTGTATTTTGGGGGTTTGCGTGAAGTTTCACACGCGAAAGGGCCTGTGCGAGTGGGGTACGTGTATAACTGGAGTTCGCGGGAAGTTTCACACGCGATTTCAGCAGGGTATGTGTATTTCGGGGGTTCGCATGAAGTTTCACACCTGAAAGGGCCTGGGCGAGTGGGGTACTTGTATAACTGAGGTTCGCGTGAAGTTTCACACGTGAAAGTGCCTGTGCAAGTGGGCTACGTGTATAACTGGGGTTCGCGGAAAGTTTCACACGCGATTTCAGCAGGGTATGTGTATTTTGGGGGTTCACGTGAAGTTTCACACGCGAAAGGGCCTGTGCGAGTGAGGTACGTGTATAACTGGGGTTCACGGGAAGTTTCACACGTGATTTCAGCAGGGTACGTGTATTTCGGGGGTTCGCGTGAAGTTTCACACGTGAAAGGGCCTGTGCGAGTGGGGTACGTGTATAACTGGGGTTCGTGTGAAGTTTCACACGCGAAAGGGCCTGTGCGAGTGGGGTACGTGTATTTCGGGGGTTCGCGGGAAGTTTCACACGCGAAAGGGCCTGTGCAAATGGGGTACGTGTATAACTGGGGTTTGCGTGAAGTTTCACACGCGAAAGGGCCTGTGCGAGTGGGGTATGTGTATAACTGGGGTTCGCGGGAAGTTTCACACGCGATTTCAGCAGGGTACGTGTATTTTGGGGGTTCGCGTGAAGTTTCACACGCGAAAGGGCCTGTGCGAGTGGGGTACGTGTATAACTGGGGTTCGCGGGAAGTTTCACACGCGATTTCAGCAGGGTATGTGTATTTCGGGGGTTCGCATGAAGTTTCACTCGTGAAAGGGCCTGGGCGAGTGGGGTACTTGTATAACTGAGGTTCGCGTGAAGTTTCACACGTGAAAGTGCCTGTGCAAGTGGGCTACGTGTATAACTGGGGTTCGCGGAAAGTTTCACACGCGAAAGGGCCTGTGCGAGTGGGGTATGTGTATAACTGGGGTTCGCGTGAATTTTCACACGCAAAAGGGCCTGTGCTAGTGGGGTACGTGTATAACTGGGGTTTGCGGGAAGTTTCACACGCGATTTCGGCGGGGTACGTGAATTTTGGGGGTTCGCGGTGAGTCCTACACGTGAATTGGCAGTGTGGGTACTCCCAGGTGTTCCCTCTACACCCCCCATGGCACCTGCAGGCAGCCCACACCACAGGGGACTACCCCCCACCCCTGGTCACGTCCCGCAGGCAGCCCATCCACCATGGGCATGCCCCCCAGCCAAGCCACATGTCAGCTTGCACCCCCACCCCCAGGAGTCAGGGGCACCTGCCAGCAGGCCCCCACACATGTCCCCTTGCACCCCCACCCCCGAGCAGTCAGGGGCATGGGCCAGAAGGCCCCCACACATGTCCCCCTGCACCCCCACCCCCAAGCAGTCAGGGGCATGGGCTAGAAGGCCCCCACACATGTCCCCCTGCACCTCCACCCCCAGCTGTCAGGTGCACCTGCCAGCAGGCCTCCACACATGTCCCCCAGCACCCCCACCCCCCATCAGTAAGGGGCACCTGCCAGCAGGCCCCCACTCATGTTCCACAAATGTCCCCCAGCACCCCCAGCCCCCAGCAGTCAGGGGCACCTGTCAGCAGGCCCACACACATGTCCCCCTCCACCCCCAACTCCCAGCACTCAGGGGCACCTGCCAACAGGCCCCCACACATGTCCTCCAGCACCCCCACCCCCAGCAGTCATGCCAGCAGGCCCAGACTCATGTCTCACTTATGTCCCCCAGCACCCCCACCCCCCAGCAGTAAGGGGCACCTGCCAGCAGGCCCCCACACATGTCCCCCAGCACCCCCACCCCCCAGCAGTCAGGGGCACCTGCGAGCACGCCCCCATTCATGTCCCACTCATGTCCCCTTGCACCCCCACCCCCAGCAGTGCAGGGCACCTGCCAGCAGGCCCCGACACATGTCGCCCAGCACCCCCACCCCCCAGCAGTCAGGGGAACCTGCCAACAGGCTCCCACTCATGTCCCCCTGCACCCCCACCCTCCAGCAGTCAGGGGCACCTGCCAGCAGGCCCCCACTCATGTTCCACACATGTCCCCCAGCACCCCCACCCCCCAGCAGTCGGGGCACCTGTCGGCAGGCCCCCACACATGTCCCCCTCCACCCCCAACTCCCAGCACTCAGGGGCACCTGCCAGCAGGCCCCCACACATGTCCCCCAGCACCCCCACCCCCAGCAGTCAGGGGCACCTGCCAGCAGGCCCCCACTCATGTCCCACTTATGTCCCCCAGCACCCCGACGCCCCAGCAGTCAGGGGCACCTGCCAGCAGGCCCCCACACATGTCCCCCAGCACCCCCAACCCCAGCAGTTAGGGGCACCTGCCAGCAGGCCCCCATTCATGTCCCACTCATGTCCCCTTGCACCCCCGCCCCCAGCAGTGCAGGGCACCTGCCAGCAGGCCCCGACACATGTCCCCCAGCACCCCCACCCCCTGGCAGTCAGGGGCACCTGCCAGCAGGCTCCCACTCATGTCCCCCTGCACCCTCACCTCCAGCAGTCAGGGGCACCTGTCAGCAGGCCCCCACACATGTCCCCCTCCACCCCCAACTCCCAGCACTCAGGGGCACCTGCCAGCAGGCCCCCACACATGTCCCCCCAGGACCCCCACCCCCCAGCAGTCAGGGGCACCTGCCAGCAGGCCCCGACTCATGTCCCACTTATGTCCCCCAGCACCCCCACCCCCCAGCAGTCAGGGGCACCTGCCAGCAGGCCCCCACACATGTCCCCCAGCACCCCCACCCCCCAGCAGTCAGGGGCACCTGCCAGCAGGCCCCCATTCATGTCCCACTCATGTCCCCTTGCACCCCCACCCCTAGCAGTGCAGGGCACCTGCCAGCAGGCCCCGACACATGTCCCCCAGCACCCCCACCCCCCAGCAGTCAGGGGCACCTGCCAGCAGGCTCCCACTCATGTCCCCCTGGACCCCCGCCCCCCAGCAGTCAGGGGCACCTGCCATTAGGCCCCCCACACATGCCCCCCCCGACAGGTCATCCCACTCCAGACCCATGCCCTTCATGGCCACCCAAATCCCACCCCAGTCCAAACACCCCACACTGAATTCCCAAAGTCATGATAGAAAATACATAACCAGCATGGCTATGAATCAATGTCCCTCAGACCCACGCAATGGTGACACATGACTGTGAAAAGATCAACATTGTGACATGCACAAAACAAATGATATAAGACCACATCAGTAATGTATATAATAAATGTGTATTCAATGATTAACCAAATGAATAAAACAAAATCACACAATAATGGAAATAATGAAGAAAAAGCTGCATGTCCAAAATATTCAAAACAAATGTGTGAAAGCAGAATGCAAATCAATCCAAAAGCACATGGGTCCAAAGCATCTGTCCGTCCAACCAAATCCAAAGTGTAAAAATAAGACACATCCATTGATCCATGGTAAAAAAAGAAACTTAAATGAAGTGAAACCCAGTGTTGAACTATATAAAAAGTACAAATCCAGGGTCCATGAGCCCAACCATTGAAAGGAAACCTACCAAAACCCTACCTAATGAACAACTATATACAAAAAGGTGGGGCATTGTCCAAGCGCACCAAATGAAATGAAAACCAAAAGGAAACCTAACACTAATTAACTATATACAATGGCAGCGGGCTAGACCGACGGCTCACTTCCTGATTTCCCGGGCCAGGGCATCATCGAACTCCTGCTTGATGTCCCGGAGGCGGTCCTCTTCCATGGCCCCGAGGGTTCACAGGGACGATGACATCCGGACCTCCAGGTCCCTGCGAATTGCCTCATGGCACTCGGCCCGCCTCAGAGCCCTTTGCATGGAGTTCTCTGCCCTGACCATCGTGAGCCGTGCTTCTTCCACCCGCTGCCGCTCCGCATCTATAGCATGGCCTAACCGCTGCCACACGGAAGACACTTCCCGTCCTGGGTCCTCCTGCCCTCCAGCCGATGCCTGCCCCTCCGATGTCAAAGGCCCCGAGCCATCATGGCTCCCACCTTGTTGCTGCTGCTGCTGTGCCTGTGCCCTGGCTCCTCCTGCCTGCCCATCCTCCTCCAGCTGGGGTGCAGTTGTTGAGGTGGCCAGCTCTGCTGGACGTCCGACTCCCGACTGTGGCAGGGATGTGTCCTCCACCAGCCTGGCCGCACGGTCAGAGGCAGCTCCACAGGGTACCCAGGTGATACATGGGTGGGAAGATGGCACGGAGGACGACTTGTGCATAGGGGGTTCAGGTGAGGAGTGGGTCAAAGCAAGGTTCAGCAAACGGAGTAATCTGGCCTGGGTGACCTGTCCCAGTAGGCTGACATGGTCAACGAGCCATTCGAGATGACGTCTAGTCTCCCCATGAAAAGACTGCAGGTCACCTTGCATGGCTGTTGACGCAACGCCACCCCACCCAGGACAGGCTCAACCCGGTCCCGGATAGCCACGTCTGCAGGGAGAGGAAGGCCAGTTGTTGTAAGCGGATCCCCTCCCTGAAAACGGGTCTGGGTGTAGTCATCCCTGTTGGTGCAGGATGATGCAGTCACAGGATCGGGGACAGGATTACACACAGGCACCTCCGCGCTGGCCTGTGCTGCCTGCTGTCCCTGCCCCTGCACTGCACCACTGGCACCATTGGAATCCCCACCTCAAGACCCCGTCTCTGTTCCTTGCGCGGCCTCCTCCTCCACCAAACCCCCCACCAACCTGGATGACTCCGTGCCATCTTCCTTCGTCGGACCCTGTGCGGTCTCAGCTGCCCCTTCTGCTGCCAAGGAGTCCAACTCCGACCTCCGCCTCTTGGACCTACCCTCTGCAGCTGCAGCCTGGGACGCGGCACCGGACTCCTCACTCCCTGACGAGATCACAACCTGGGAGGGGAGCCGGGCCTTGCGTCTCTGGCTGGTGGTGTAATCCCTGCCGCTGCGCTCCACAGCACCCTCTCCGCCCTCTTCATCAGTTGACGCTGCAGACAGGGAGAGGTAGGAGACAGGCATCAGGACACTGTACAATGGACTGATACACACATGCCAGTTGCACATGAGTGGCAGTGTCAAACTTCAGACATGGCATCACAATCCCCAACACACATGGCATGTCAACTCACACACATGAGCAATTCCACAGCCATATGGCAACAGCCAGCACCATCCATACGCATACAACAGCATGAGCAGCCAAAGGTGAGCCAGACATCACATGAAACACAGGGAGTGCACTAGACATGCACACACGCCACCACACTTACATGCATGTGTACACCACCACCAACTGTCGCAGTGATGAGATTGGCATCCATGTCACATCTGGCAATCAGTCTTCTACATATCAGTGTCCCAAGTATCCATGTTGCATCACTGTTGCACCCTTGTGAAATACACACACATGCACATGTACACGGTGCAGATACATGCAGCTGGAACCGACATCCATATGTGACACCACAACCATGCCAACTAACATACACAGTCATTCAAACATGTGTGCTCACACATCTGCATTTGGCATGCAAGCTTATACACACATGCACCATCCATGTGTCTCACACAGGAGAGGACTCGCATGTGTTAGCCTCACGGACCTGCACATACACATCCATACATGGCCCTACAAAACCACATGTGCAACCTGCCCACTACTGGCACACCACCACACACACAGCTTACAATCAGTATGCATGTACACTTACCGCTCGACTCCAGACGGGTCTGCCTCTCAAGGACCTGGACGTGGAGCACTGGGGATATGCGTTCGAGGACCCTCATTTGATGTTCCGATAGGTGGCCCCGGCGCCCCTTAGCATCCGCTGCCTTCAAGAGGCTCTGGGCCTTGTTGAGGGTCCTGGACCTGAAGTCCTCCCAGCGCTTCTTAACATGTTTGAATTTGCGGACTGCCACCCCCTCCGCGTTGATGGCAGTCACGATGTCCGTCCAGATCCTGGTCCGTCCTTCCTTGTCGGCGCGCAAACTTCCGAAGAGGACATCATACTGCCCCAGGACTTGCTCCACCAGGACACCAACTTCGGTGGCAGTGAAGCTGGTGGCCCTCTGCCTCTCTGGCTGGGGGTTGCCAGTGGTGCCAGAAGGTGGTGTGCCCGACATGGCAACCCCAGAGGTGTGGGTGGGAAACTGGGTCCTGGGGCAGGGCTGTGGAGCGATGGTATCCCAGTCGGGAGTCTTCAGTTCCAGCAGGGGTGGTCACAGCATCTGCACCCCTGGCTGATGTGCAGGCAGGAAATAGCAGGGCTCGTGGGCAGCAGGCAGGCAGGCAGCAGCAGATGGCAGGCGGGAGCATGCTCGGGGCTCTTGGGGGCCGCAAAATGGCCTTCAGGGCAGGAGCGTGGTCTCCCGTGTGTTTTCGCGTGGCCAGCTTGATACAGAGTGATTTGGCACGTGAAAAAATTGCACATCAGCGTGTAATTCGAGGAAAGGCCCTTAGCGCGTGAGCGCGTCAGCACACGCACGCGATTCCATTGGACCAAAGGCCCTTAGCGCGTGAGCGCGTCTGTGACGTATTGCACACAGGCGTTGCCCTGGCAGGGCTTGAAGATCCCACGTGGATTTCCATTGCTCTGTACGTGCTTTTGTGGGGTGTGGTGCGTGTTTTTTCCAGGCGTTGGGGTTCACACGCTATTACTTCACAGCGGGTGGGTGTTGGCTATGCGTTCTTCTACACGCAAGGCAGACGGTGAGTGCTAGCCCGCTCGCCCAGGCCCAATCGCGTGTAAAACTTCCCGCGCTCCCCAGAAATACACATACCCCGCTCGCCCAAGGCCTATCGCGTGTGAACCGCCAAGAAGTACAGATTTCACCCACTCGCTCTCCACGAAAAGCACATACAAGAAAATGGCGTCCTACACGTACCTTTTAAACCGGCCCACACGTACACTTCACTTACGCGTGTACGCGCCCTTTCATCCAATTACACGGGATGCCACTCGGACGTGCAGTTTTTCCACGTGTGCTCTGTCATCACATGCTATGAGGGAAACGCCCGCGCGCATTATGTAACTTACGCGCTTACACACTAAGGGCCTTTGGTCCAATGGAATCACGTGTGTGTGCTGACGCACTTGGCGCTAAGGCCCTTTCCTCAAATTACACGCTGACGTGCAAGATTTTCACGTGCCAAAACACTCCGTATCAAGCTGGGCATGGGAAAACACACGGAAGACCACGCTCCTGCCCTGAAGGCCATTTTCCTGCCCCCCAGAGCCCCGAGCAAGCTCCCACCTGCCATGTGCTGCTGCCTGACTGCCTGCTGCCCACGTGCCCTGCTATTTGGTGCCTGCACATTAGCCATCTGCAGGGGTCCAGTTGTTGTGTCCACCCCTGCTGGAACAGAAGACTCCCGACTGGGATAACATCGCTGCACAGCCCAGCCCCAGGACACAGTTGCCCACCCACACCTGCCTTGGGGGTCGCCATGTCGGAGCAAACACCATTTGAGACCACTGGCGACCCCCAGCCAGAGGGGCAGAGGGCCACCAGCTTCAGTCAGAAGGAAGTTGGTGTCCTGGTGGAGCATGCCCTGGGGCATTATGATGCCCTCTTTGGAACATCATGCGCCAACAGGGAAGGACAGGATAGGATCTGGGACGACTTTGTGGTTGCCATCAACGCGGAGGGGGTGGCAACCCACAACATCAAGCAAGTCAAGAAGCGCTGGGAGGACTTGAGGTCCAGGACCCTCATAAAGGCCTGGCACCTCGTGGAGGGGGGCCGGGGCAGCATGAGTACCATCCAGATGAGGGTCCTGGAACGCATAGGCCCAGTTCTCCACGCCCAGATCCTTCAGAGGCAGACCCGGCTGGAGTTGAGCGGTAAGTGGCCAAGCATTGCTGTGTGAGACAGGGCATGTTGCAGGGTGCTGGCTGTCTGATACTTGCCTGTATGTGTGACATAGGCCATGTACGTATGTGTGTGTGCAGGGACATCATGGTCATGCATGTGAGACCAGTAATGTGTGAACCACATGGTTGGTGCATGTGTTACAATGCAACATGTGGAGCAGCATGCGGAATGCACACATTAATGCATGTCTGTCTCTGTTATTGGACATGGATGGGGTGTGAGAGATGGGTGCTGCTGTCATGGACATGTCTGGTGTCCATGTCTGTGTGTCTGACTTGCGTGTCTGTGACTTTTAAATGGCATGGATGCATGACACATGTCTGTGACAATGTTCAGATTCACTGATGCAGCCTACTCATCCTTATATCCACTGTGTCTGGGGTGTACGATGCCAGATGGATGAAACTACGGTGAAGTGTGTGCATGAGATAGGCATGACCCATGATGCATGTGAGTTTCAAACCAGCATTGTATGTTTCAAGAGTCCCTTGGACATGTATGCTAATGTTCATAGCATGTGCCATGCCTATTACTGCATGTGTTTTGCCTGCACTGACCCATGTGTTGTGGAGGGACATGATGGAAGTGATGTTTGGCGGTGCCACTCATCTGCTATTGCTTCCTGTCTAGGGGACCATTGTACAGTACCCTGATGCTTGTGTTCTATGTCTCCCTCTACACAGCAAGTGATGAAGAGGGCGGAGACGGCGCTGTGGAGCAAAGCGGCGGGGATGCCCCCACCGGCCGGCGACGCAAGGCCCAGTCACCCTCCCAGAAATTACCATCGTCCGGGAGTGAGGGGACTGGTGCTGCGTCTGCCACTACAGCTGCAGTGGAAGGGGTGGGTGAGCCCCCACAGGGGCTTGCAACGGCGGAAGACGGTGTAGAGCCATCCAGGTAGGTGGTTTCCACAGAGGAGGAGGAGGCCGCTAATGAGCCGCACATGGGGCCTGGTGGGGGTGGTACCACTGGTGCAAGTGGTGCAGTCCAGGGGCAGGGGCAGGAGGCAGCACAGGTCGCCGTGGAGGGGCCTGTGCATGTCACTGTCCCTGACACTGTGACTGCACCACCATGCACCAGCAGGGATGCCCCATCCCAGGCCCGTCCGCAGGTAGGGGGGATGTCAATGTCATCTGACACTCCTCTACCTGTGGACGAGGAGACCCCTGGCCGTATGGAGAAGGTCCTGATTGGTGTCGCATTGCGCAGGAGGGAGCACGCACATCATCATCATGAAGAGCAGTGTGCCAACGTGGCCCAGTTGTGAGTGTCCATGGTCCGGGGTTTTGTACATGTGTCGGCCACTCTGGCGGCCCTCTCCTCCTCTGTGGAGACTATGCACCAGTCGTTCTCCATGACGTCTTTCGGCCCAGATTATCTCCAAATTTCAGGTACTTCTATGGGGTCCTCAGTAGACCCATCCTATGCTAATGTATTTATGTATCACTTTGAAAAAACACACAGTCTGCACAACCCCAGGTGGCATGATAAGATACAAACTTGGCTAAGATACATCGACGACATATTTAGAATTTGGAGAGGAACAGAAGCGGAATTACTTGAATTCTGGAACCACCTTAATACCTGTAACCAAAGAATTGGCCTTACTATGGAAATTGGTAAACCTTCAGTGAATTTCCTGGATGTCACAGTGGAATACACTGGTACACATATGAAAATTAAAATTTTCCGAAAACCCACAGATGTGAACAGTTGTCTGCATCATGCAAGTCACCATCCTAAACACCTAAAAGACAATTTACCATATAGTCAGTTGTTACGACTTAAAAGAATCACCTCTGAAACTGACATGCTACAAGAAGGATACAATACCATGAAGAAGAGGTTCTTAGATAGAGGATTTCCTCCGTAGACCATCGACAAAGCTATCATACGCACTGAGACATACGACAGAAATGTACTCTTACAGGCCAATCGTAAGAAAGAAGATACAAATCTGATACATACTCTCAAGTACTTGAGCCAAAGTTTCCAAATTAAGAGAATCATACATAAAAACTGGAACTTGATTAAATCCGATGAAACTCTATCCAATTTATTTCCAGATCCCCCCAGGATGGCTTATAAACGATGAAAGAACTTCAGAGACCAACTGTTAAGAGCGGAGAGGAGCAAACCAACAACCCAGAGGACCCTAAGCAAACCAAAATTGGGTACCTTTGCCTGCCTACATTGCCAGCATTGCAATAGCCTAATTAAAGGAGACCACATTCGCCACCCACACACTGGCAAAAAAATTATGCTGAAGCACTTCGCGACATGCGACACCAAAAATGTCATCTACGCAATTCGCTGCCCTTGTGGGAAATATTATGTCGGCAAGACTAATAGAAGGGCAAAGGATAGATGAACGGAACACAAATCGTGTATCAGGACACAGAACATTAAATCACCAGTCTTCAGACATTTCCGCAACTCAAGACACAATGTCTCTCAAATGCGATTAGTGATTTTGGAAGTCCTGCATCCCCTGAGCAGGGGAGGAAACCTACCAAAATTATTGGCCCAGAGAGAATTGTTCTGGATCAACAAACTTGACGCAATGACACCACTGGGCCTTAATGAGGACTACTATTTGGGTCCATTTCTATAATCATGGTAACCACATACATATTCAGACAATATTTGTCCGATACCCAGAAATTTGTCTCAAAGATGCAAAAAAAACACCCTTGAGGATGGCATTGACAATAGATTGTACACCCTTCCGTTTTGGGTTAGACAACCTGTACAGGCGTTTCTGATCTGTTTTTATGTAAAGTTTTGACATACACATTATCTGGTCTTTTTAATTGGATGGTTATTATTGGGACACAACAATGCCCCCTAGTATACTATGTTTTGTTACATCCAAACAACCAAATCCTTTTTGTTTTTTCCTTAATGCATCTTTTAAGAATGGCTTTTTAGCCGGCTACACAACTATTTTGAAGTAATAGGCTGTTGGTACACGACTTGCAACATAATACCTTTGGACCACTTTGTCTTCCTTTTTCGCCGTAGGCACACGGTCGCCAGTGAGCCTTTAGCATAACTCACACTTATAAACCTTTACAGCGCACATTGTGTGCACGAACAACAGTGATGTTCCGTCACTCTTTTCTTTTACCACACATTCTTCCATCCTGTATCATTTAGCATTACCCTTCTGGAACTTTTCGTTTTTACCATTCTACTCTTTACGCAGTGGCGAGGGACGAGGTTTGCTATGACGTTGCCCGCACACGCGCATTTATCTTGACATATTCCCACATTACACCGCTCACGTGTGCGGGTGACGTCATGGTTTTTTGTGACGCCGCTCGCGCTTGCGCGATTGACGTCACAGCTCCATCTTTCAACATAATAAACAAGCCGCGGCGGATGCGGTCGGAGAGCAGTGCTTCCTGACCGCATCCCCGCCGTGGACTGTTGTATCTTCTGTTATTTCTTTGCAAGTAAGTTTCCCTTTACACTATTGGGCTACCTCTTACCCTACACACATTTCAGGGACTTTTGCTCTTATTCTCCCATAGGAGAACGGAGCTACCTACCCACACCACTACCAGAAACCGCTGCCCTCACTTTGAATCCCGTTCCACTATCGAACTGGAAGAAGGGTGAGTTCTTCTTCTCTCCTCCTTTTCCTTATTTCAAATGTAGGCATTGTTGTGTCTCAAGACATTACATCCATCAAATCAAAGGTTTTTAATGTGTTGAAATCTCTAAAGCTTTCATTCTTGGTCATACATCATGCAGTGTGACATAATAACAAGTTACCAATGTACAACATGCATTAAGTTACCCTTTTTTTAACAATTGTACCCTAGCAAAGTCGGGTTCATAGAGGAACTTGCAACAGGATACCTTTCTATATAAATTCTTTTTGATTTTTGATTATAGAAAAGTGATTTAACTTTGTTATTTGATTCTTTTCTGACCTTCAAAACATCAATAAATGTCTGATTAATTTCTTGTAGATCAATGTGAAAGAATTTTTGAAAATACATGCCCCTGATGAAGAGAATATGAATCTCGAAACGCGTTGGGCCAACCTGAAAATAATAAAAAGGAGAAGACATCTTTTCCCCTAAACTAACTGAATTATTGTATGTCATTTTTTGAATGTATTGGATTACAGAACACTGTCACTTTAAAGCTGAAACACTGAATGTGTTTTACAAAAGTCTTTCCTAAACCAGACAGACCTGCTATTATATCTTTTAGGCTTACTGCCTTATAGAAAGTGTGCAGGGGACGTAGCTTTCCAAAATTTGGATTTCTTTGTCTTCCGGCACAGATGCCACCAGGGCCCCCTGTGGACCTGCCCTGACCAACGCAGCCAGCTCGGTGGGGATACCATCCCTGCCACAGTCGGGAGTCGGAGGTCCAGCAGGGGTGGGCACCCCAGCAACTGGACCCCAGCAGATGGAGGATGTGCCGGCATCATCGGGCAGGGCACGTGCATGACGGTGTCGGTGGATTCCATCAGCCTGGATGCCGTCTTGCTGGCAGAGGCAGTTGCGTCGGAGGCAGCAGCAGGCTCAATGTGGGAGGCATCATGGCTCGGGGCCATCTACATCAGAGGGGCAGGTATCGGCCGGAGGGCAGGAGGACCCTGGAATAGGAGTGTCTTCCGTGTGGCAGCAGTTGGACCAGCAAATAAGTGCAGAGCCGCGATGGGCGGAGGAGGCACGGCTCACAATGGTCAGGGCGGAGAATTCCATGCGCAGGGTGCTGAGGCGGGCTGAGTGCCTTGAGGGAATTCGCAGGGAGTTGGAGGTGGACATGGGGTTATCCCTGCGAGACCTCGGGCCAGAGAACAGGCCCGCCTCCAAGACATTGAACAGGAGTTTGATGATGCCCTGGCCCATGACATCAACAAGTGAGCCATTGGACTTGCCCGCCACCATTGTATATAGTTCATTAGTGTTAAGTTTCATTTCTTTTTTCTTTCATTTGGGGCGCATGGAGTATGCCCCACATTTTTGTATATAGTTAGTAATTAGGTAGGTTTCATTGTAGGTTTCATTTATGTTGTTGGGCTCATGGACCCTGGATTTGTTATTTGTACATAGTTTTACAGTGGATTTTTCTCCTTCATCTTTTTTTTCACCATGGAGCAATGGATATTACGCTTTTCTTTCCCTTTGGATTTGCTTTGTTGGACGGTGACTTTGGACACATTTTCATTTGGATTAATTTGGATTCTCATTTTGTTCATTTATCATTTTTTGGGACATGCTGCATTTTGATTATTATTGGCATTATTGTGTGTTTTGATTTCATTCCCTTCGTTTTGACTTGAATACATTTTTGTTTCTTACTTCAATGTGTGGTCTTTTCTCATTGGTTTCATGCATGTCACAATGTGAGTTTTCTCAGTCATGTGTTGCCATTGTGTGGGTATGACAAACTTGTACTCATGCGCATACTGCTTATTTGTTAGCTATCATCTAATGGGGATTTCAATTTGGAGTGGATGTAAAGCTTGGTAATGTGTTTGGACTGGGGTGGCGTGGGGTGAGAGTTGGGTGGCCATAAGAGCCAGGGATCTGGATTGTGATGACGTGTTGGCTGGGGGATATGTGTCGGGGCCTGCTGGCTGGTGCCTGTCAATGATGGGGGGTGGGGGTGCAGGGGGACATGTGTGGGGGCCTGCTGGCAGGTGCCCCTGACTGCTGGGGTGTGGGGTGCAGGGGGACATGTGTGGGACATGAGTGGGGCCTGCTGCCAGGTGCCCCTGACTGCTAGGGGGTGGGGGTGCAGGGGGACATGTGTGGGGGCCTACTGGCAGGTGCCCCTGACTGCTGGGGGGTGGGGGTGCAGGGGGACATGTGTGGGACATGAGTGGGGGCCTGCTGGCAGGTGCCCCAGACGGCTGGGGGGTAGGTGTGCTGGGGGACATGAGTGGGACATGAATGGGGACCTGCTGGCAGGTGCCCCTAATGCTGGGGGGTGGGAGTGCAGGGGGACATGTGTCAGGGCCTGCTGGCAGGTGCCCCTGACTGCTGGGGGGTGGGGGAGCAGGGGGACATGTGTGGGGGCCTGCTGGCAGGTGCCCTGCACTGCTGGGGGGTGGGGGTATGGGGGACATGAGTGGGGTCCTGCTGGCAGGTGCCCTGCACTGCTGGGAGGTGGGGGTGTAGGGGGTCATGCGTTGGTGATTGGTAGTGCAAGGTGACATGTGGCTTGGCTGGGGGGCATGCCCATGGTGGATGGGTTGCCTGCGGGACATGACCAGGGGTGCAGGGTAGTCCCCTGTGGTGTGGGCTGCCTGTAGGGGCCGTGGAGGGTGTAGAGGGAACACCTGGGAGGACCCACACTGCCAATTCACGTGTAGGACTCCCCGGCACCCCCGAAATACATGTACCCTGCTGAAATCGCGTGTGAGACTTCCCGCGAACTCCAGGAATACACGTACCCGACTCGCACAGGGCCAATCGCGTATGAAACTCCACGCGAACCCCAGTTATACACGTACCCCACTCGCACAGGGCCTATCGCGTGTGAAACTCCACGCGAACCCCAGTTATACACGTACCCCACTCGCACAGGGCCTATCGCGTGTGAAACTCCACGTGTACCCCAGTTATACACGTACCCCACTCGCACAGGGCCTATCGCGTGTAAAACTCCACGCGTACCCCAGAAATACACGTACCCCACTCGCACAGGCCCTTTCGCGTGTGAAACTTCCTGCGCATCCCTGAAATACACGTACCCGGATCCAATCGCGTGTGAAACTTCACGCGAACCCCAGAAATACACGTTCCCCACTCGCACAGGGCCAATCGCGTGTGAAACTTCATGCGAACCCCAGAAATACACGTACCCGGATCCAATCACGTGTGAGACTTCACGCGAACCCCAGTTATACAAGTACCCCGCTCGCCCAAGGCCTATCGTGTGTGAAACTTCCCGCGCACCCCCGAAATACACGCACACACTAGTTTTCACACAGCGGGTGTCCGTGTTTGTCACGTACCCCTTTGCATGTCATTTGTCCTAGAGGGACACAGTATGGGACATTCATCATAGCTGTAAGTACGTGCTTTTTGTTAGCGCACATTTTTTTCATGCACAGGAACGCTACCAGCTGCCTTCGTATGGCGGACGTGTTTAGGCCTGTGTGCGTCTTTGCCCGTGCGCTGGTTTGCCCTATTCGATTCCATGAATACGTGTTGTAGGCGAGCGTGTGGGCGTTCCGCGCACTTGCCTCCTGTACTTCCCCCGTGACGCCCACATTTTCACGCGTTGTTCCCCATTCCGCATGTCACGGCCAGTGTTACGCGTACTTTTGTTGTGTGCGCCGCGCTATGTGCGCTTTCGCTGTGCGCTTAGCGCACGCTGTTTGAAGGCGTGTGCGCCAGCGTGCGCCGAACAGGATTTCAGCGCACATCCATGGATTTCCACGTGCACAGACTTCCATGAATCGCTGTGCGCGGGTTTCGCTGCGATTTTCGCACTGGTACTGCGATTCGCACGCTTTCGCACGCTTGCGCTGAAAATTTCAGTGCACATTTATTCCATGAATCGGCCAGTTTATAGTATCTTTTCTCATACCAATATGTCACTTTGATGAAATATGGATTTCTGTAATCTCCTAGCCCATACACACATCGGATTATGTGGCATAATGTGTAGCATTGTTTTTCCTAAACTTATTAATATTAATTAGCTATTACATTTTAATAATCCTACACATATCATGTTTGGATTACATTTATAGAGGGCAATTTCATGTTCACAGCCCAACATTTCCATTAGATTATAACTCATTCAGTTGTGGATTTATCTCAAAAACTGTTTTACATGCACTTGTGATGTTACTTTCAGTACCCTTTCATTTCTTATGTAAAGAGCCAATCTTATCTTTCATTTTCTTGCGATGGTGAAACCCATGATGCTCGCATGACTTTCAGTTAATAATACCCTGGGTCTGCCGATACAGGCCTCTAGTTCCCATTAGGTTGACTATGTGGGTGGGTTTTATGGTTTTATAAGGAGACAGAGATCAAAGGTGTCATTGTAAGTTCAAGAAGCTCTGTTTAAACTGGCCTTCAGATAGCAGGCCTAATGAGTATAAGTATGTATACCATATAAAATGAATGTGTGGATTTTAAGCTGTATTTATAATAATATCTTGTCCCTGGGATGAATTCACAAAGGTGAGGAGGGCCTGTTCACATGGACTTTTGTTATTTGACTCTAATGGGATTTTCATGATTAAAAGCAAACCAAGGTTATACATTCCAGATGGTCAAGGTAAGTCTCATGGGAATGTTAACCTACCCTGCATGGGAACCTGTTTGCATTGCTGAGGTGAAGAAGAGAGTTTGTAAGTGATTTAACTCGAAAACTAACCAGCATTGCCCATGCCAACTCAGAGTAGTGTGTGTTTCTGTATGCCTGAAAGGCCTATTCACTTGTATTATAATGACAAAGTGTAAGCCAGTACAAAACCACATATTTTGCCATGTACATAATAAGGTATTATGAACTTTGAATTCACCCAAAAATGGCAATTTAAATAAAATATCTTTTAAGCCGAGGTTCTCAAACATAAGTTTTGCATTTTCTTCCGATACTGTTCCACAATTTAGTGATTTTTGATGAAAGACAATGCAGCATCACTAACATTTCATGTTTGTACATCCTTTTCGTGGCAATTGAAAGAAATATATACACATGGGAAGAAAACAAGGCATTATTCTGGCACTGATTCACTTTAATTAGAGGCTGTATCTGTGTCTCAAGGTAGTTAGGTGATGTCCATTATATGAGGCAACACCTATGCACTGGCGTAATCAGTGCAATATGTTTCTCTACAACTAAATCCTACCCACTACACTTGAATAAGCAGTGCAGCTTTTCAGCATCTAATTCCTTAATTGATTGTTATCGGGTACCTTTTATGGTGGTGCCCACATTACAAGCTTGAGCCTGCAGGTGGATGCATTACTCTACTGAGATATTTTACTGCATAATCTAATATTTTTTGTCCTACTTGAATAACATGCGCAGATGCACAGGACTCAATTTCCTCTTGCCAAGTGGTGTACCCGGCCTCGCCCAACCCCTCCCTTTCCCCTGACTATTCTCTCCCTTTCTGAAGCTTTTTACATGTATTTTGTGGATGTGTTTTGCCCCAGAGAGCAGTCTGAACTTGCCTGAACTTCTCCCAATCTTTCATGAAGATATATGGCTCCCAAAGGAGATTTGGGCAGATTAAGCCTGGAAGAAAAAGCAGCAGGAACCAGCAATCCTACCCAAATCACAACAGGAGATTTTCTGGAGCACAATGAACACTTTTGAGAAAGTTCCCACAGGGTAACTTTGCAGAACCTGTTGTTTCTGCATTGTGATCAAATGATCTTAAATTAATTGTCTTTTTACCAAGTATGAGTGAGCCTTTCTTAAGAATGTTGAAGGGGAAAATCCTGCTGTGTACAGTGATGGACCTGCTCCAAAAATAGGCATGGAATGTTTAAGCTTCTAGGCCAGGTTCTAGTACCATGGGCTGCAAGTTGTAGTTACCATGAAATTTACTATCTACAATTATTCCTTAACAAAAAGCTATGCTTTGATATCTGAGGAGCAATTTTTGTAAAGTAGTACATCTTCTTTACAATATGGGAACTGAATTTATTAAAAAAGAGCAATATCAGCACATATTATATATTTGAAATATGGAAACATGTATTTTACCCCCAAAAAAAGCCTGGTCATATAAGGTGTTCTCAAAGTAGCATTTCCCTCATCGGTTCAGCAAATAGGAGCACTTATATTTGTCCATTTCCAAACTAAGGAAGCATTTAAGCGCTGCACTATATTACTCAGAATGTAAATATAACAGTCTCTCTCTCTCTCTCTCTCTCTCTCTCTCTCTCTCTTTCTCTCTCTCTCTCTAGTTTTACTTCACAAATCCATATAGGGGCTTTAAAAATATTTAGGATAGCATTTTACAATTAGTGCTTTGGTATGTCTACGCTTTGAAAAGCTCTGTTCATAAGCACGGTGCATAACAGGTAGGTCAACAGTATAATGAAGGCCGTCTATGATAGTGAGTGTTAAATTGTGAATTAATGGAGGCATAGGGCAAGGGTATATGCACAGCAAACATAGTTTACAGGTTAGGGGTTCAAGGTAGGAGTGGGGATTAGAGGTTCAGTTTAAAGGTTTGGGGAAGTGGGATGGTTGGGGTTAAAACGTGGGTTTACATTTTGAAGTATTAGTGAGTGAAGATAGATGTGGAGGTTAGAGGGTGGGGCTAAAAGTTAGGATTCATAGGGTAAATTATTATTTTTTATAGGTTGGAACAGGGATTAAATAATTAAATTGACATTTAAGATTAAGAGATTATGACATAGAGATTGATGGCTAGAGGTTGGAAGTTTTCAGATGGGGTTAAGAGGTAAGGGTATAGCTTGAGGTTAGTGGTTGGAACTAGGGGCTAAAAAGCTCAGAGTTATGATAAGGTGTTAAAATTTGAGGTACATTGAAAAATTCATTTTATAGGCTGGGGTTGGCTTTGCATAAAGGGTAAAATGTTTTGGTTAAGGGTTAGATGTTGGAGTAAGAGTTCAATTTAGAAATGCAGGGGTTACATTTTAGATGTTGGGGGTTTGAGGTTGTTAGTTATAAATTAGGGTTAGGTTCTGGGAGCTAGCAGTTGGGGAATGGAAGTTGTAGTTTATAGTTTGAGGATTAAAGGTTGGCCTTGGTAGGTTTGGGTTAGATGTTAGGGTGTAGAGGTTTTGTGCTTGAGGTTGGCGTTAGAGGTAACAGGTTGTGTTTAGAGGGCTTCTGTTTTAAGGACTGGATTTAGAAGCAGGGATAGATCTTACAAGTCAAAGTTTTCGGATAGAGGCTAGAGGTTGGTAATAAGGGGTTAGAGGATGAAATAAGAGGTTGTGTGTTTCATGTGTTAGTGATTGGGGTTACAGTTGCAGGTTGAGGATATGACATTGGGTTGGAGGTAAGAGTTTTGGGTTAGGAGGTAGAGCGTGGTCGTTAAAGATTAGGGGTAATGGGTTGGTGTTAGAAGTTGAGATCAGAAGGTGGGTTTTGGGTTAGAGCGTTGAGGTTAGAAGTTGGGTTTGCAGTGTGTGGGTTAGGACATATGGGTTTATGGTATTGTGCTTAGGCTAAAGGTCGTAGAAACAGATTGGAAAAGGTGGCCAAGGGTTAGGGTCAAAGGTTGAGGGTTAAAGGTCAGGAGTTATGAGTTAGAGGTGAGTGTAGCCTAGCAAGTGCTGATTTTGTTTTCAATTCCATCATTATTAACAGAAATGTAACAATGATATGTACCTGAATGCAATGAAAAACATAAGGACTGAATTGGCTACACCGATCTACATGCAACTAGTTGAGCAGTCAGAACTTGTTAACATGTACTGAGTTCAAGGGCCCTGGCTTGTAGTTTTACCATCACTTTTGTTTGACCACATATAGTAGTCTGTATTTAGCACCTGCCATGGAACAGTCTAGCATTTCTACATAAGGGGCTACATTCCAATGTAGTCCTATGACATGTCTGACCACTCCATCAACCCAGGGAATTTCCATCATCAAACATTTGTCTTCTGAAACTTGCAGTTTGGCTATTCCCATCAGTTTGGAACAACAACCTCTAAAATGCAAATCGCTATTATCGAAAATGCCAATTGGCAGCTACCTTCACCCCACTACATACTTACTCTGTGTGGGGTTTGAGAAGCAGAGATATATTCCCTGGGGTGACATGTGGGGATCTGCAGGGGTACTTTCTGCTACCTCTGGTGTCTATTTTTCTATCCCTAGTACTTCCCTTGCAGTCCCAGTTTTATGATTCACAGCGATAGTGCCAGAACAGCATTAAAGATGGTTCTGATGAGAACTCTGTTTCCGCCTGTCAGTTCCTACGACTTAGTACTCCTCTTTCCAACCAGCAGCTTCTTAATGGCGGCTGAAGGGTGAGGTGTGGGGCACAGGTTAATGTCACTTACATGCAATGGCTATACCTTCAGGGTGGTGCATTACATGCTACTGTGTGCCATTGCAGGAGCATTTGAGAACCTGCTTGACATATGATGACAGCAACTGGACATGTAAGGCTGCACATTGATGTGATGAATATAAGCTGAATATGAGGCATGAACTGATAACTGACGGCATTAATGGGGAATTTGGGACTGAGCTGCACATATGATAGCTAAAATTGGGCATGTAGGCTGCACATTACCTATAGTGACTGTACCTTGCATACTGCATGCACAGTAACTGGCATTGCATGACATTTCTGAAGAATGTGATGCTGCACTTGGAACATGATGGCAGCCACTATACATTTGAGGATATGCTTTACATGTGATGAATATAGGATGATTAAGAGGCATAAACTGGCAATCAATGTCATTGTTAGAGCATTAGAGGCTGTGTTTTGCATATGATGGCAGCTACGGCATCTGTGAGGATGCACCTTACATATGGTGACTATACAAAATTGACATCCCTATATAGTCCCACACAACATATCAGGTATGATTTGTTAATCCTGCCTTGTAAGCTTCTTTGCTTTTATGCCTTTGCCATTACATAACAAGACTAAGAAAATAGTGAAAATATCTGATGTGGTGGATGCTGATAATATTGTGTGTGCAGCAGTTTGATAACCCAAGAGATCGAGATGTACTCCCTCCATCAATTTCATGTCTGAGTGGGTTCTCCTGTACTGTTAGTTTTTATCCTCTCTACTCCTCGTCGTTTTTCAATTCTCTGAAATGTGGGCATGCTCCTGACAGGAAGCAAGTAAAAGAGGTAGGTTTGGCTGTATTATGCATATGTGCCAATAGCAAAAGTCTGTGAACTCACTTCAGGGTTGTGTAGTCAAGATAGTCAAATCCTATCTTAGTTTCTATTAGGTTGGGCTATGTCTCGTGAGGATAGCTTAGGGGCAACATGCTCGACTTGGAAGCAAGACGACACGGAGCAACAGAGGTTCAATCCCCGGGTCCACGCTTAGAAACCTCTGGGTATTAAGCGTGATATAAATGACCTATCATATCATTAGGTGTCGCTTGACACATAAATGACATTTGAAGAGTGACACACAGTTTATTTAGGTGTTGTTTGGTTATTAATCCATCCCATTCCCTGGACCCTAGCCTTGCTAATCCTACCCATTCCTGCCCATCTCAGGAACTCTTTTAGCTCTGAGCTCTTCCATGGTCGTGGCCATCTTGGTTGACTGGCTGTAAGGAAGCTCTCCATAAAGTGCCGGCTGCTGTGAGGGCAAGCTCCCTTTTCTGTTTCTACTCTAGTCTGCCATCATGAGTGTCAACCTCTCTTTGACTGTACAGTCCAACCATGGTGCTTCCCTATCCTATCAGCTGATGAAAGTGCAAGTCCCTTCTCTCGGAATAAGATAACAAGCTGCCTGGAGGCAGAGCAGCTCTGCCCTCAGCTCTGCCAGAGAGTCCACCTGCTGCTGAGCTGTGTGCTGGCATTCAGGGCTGAAGGTAAGCCAGGGTTGCACTCACACTTTCTCTGCTTTTGGAGGACTCGGGCAACCGTGTCCCAGCATGGGTCCCTCTTGCGTGTGGTGCGGATGCATGTGGTACGTTACTTTGTTGGCGGTTTTCTGATTTTAGTCTGTCCCTTCAAATGCCTGTGCTGATTTCCTGAAAGTTTCTGCAAAGATATAAAAAGTGCATTTTTACGTTGTTTCCCATTGCTTGCTGTTTTTCTCCAACTGGTTAAAAGCTGCCAGCCAAGCTCTAGCTGCCTGCTCACATGAGAAGGGTGTGCGTGTAGAAAGTTGTCAGAGCAAACCCAGCTGAACTGAAGCACAG
Source organism: Ambystoma mexicanum (assembly GCF_040938575.1). Taxonomy (NCBI): domain Eukaryota; kingdom Metazoa; phylum Chordata; class Amphibia; order Caudata; family Ambystomatidae; genus Ambystoma; species Ambystoma mexicanum. Next base: position 463,297,799 of record NC_090932.1, on the reverse strand, counting down.
CGCCGGTTGAAAAAGTTGAGAAAATGCTGCAAGCAACAGCGGTATTCAAACTGTGGGGCGCGCCCCCGCAAGGGTACGCAGCTGCATCCCTTGTGGGACGTGAGAGCCCAGCAGGAGATGTACAAAAAAATATATATATATATTTTTTTTTAAATTGGAAGAAATGGGCAGGGGCGGCTCACATGGTCAGACTGAAGAATTAAACTGTCTCAGGCACCAAAGAAAAAGTGGCCCGCAGTTGTAAATGGATATTCATTCCTTTAGTCACAGGCTGTTTGAATAGTACCCAAGGGGGTGTTTTGTGTTAAAATGTAAGTAAATAGTGATATTTAAAGAGTATTTATTCAGCAACAATGGTAAAAATTACTAACTACATAGTGAAGTAACTAATCAAACTGGCCCACATTGGCTAAAAAAGTGGGCCATTTTGAGAGGCCCACACTAGCATTTTGCATTTTTGCTACAGGCATTGCCCTATTACCCTATAGGCCAGTCTGAGCATGGCGGCTCATCCATAATAGGGAGGGAGTGCCCACCCAGTGGCCCCCTCACTCATTATGGAGGAGCTAAGGAGCCAGCCCAGTGAAACCATGAGCACTCCCCTCAGCTGCTTTTTCCAGCTGAGGGAGTGCTCCTGGGCTGGCTGAACTATCAAAGGGAAACACTATTTCACTATATGACAGGGTGTTTTGCTTTGCCAGCATTGCATAGCACATTGGAAATACTGGCTGGGGCACTGCATGTCTGTATGTGTGAGGGAGAGCTCCTACGCCTCCTCGCACATACCGACAGAGCAGCCTGGAGCAGGGCGTTTCAGCACCCGCACACAGGCCAATGCAGAAGGTAAGTTTAAGTTCATTTTTTTAATTTAAACATGTGAATGGATGTGTGCATGCTTGTGTCATGAGTGAGTGTATGGTAATGGATGTTCATGTGAATGATAGAGTGATTGCTGTATAAATGTGTACGTTTGTTTATTTGGTCAGTTGAGCTGACTTTGGCAAGTGGTGGATAGAGGGGGGAGGAGGGTTGTACAACAAAGGCAGTTTAAAAATGCCTAAAAGCCTTTATTGCACAATCCCCCTGCCCACCTGTCAAAATCAGCTCCCCTTCTGAGGCACTTTGGAGCCCAGAGGACAGGGATGGTATCTTTTTACTGGACATCTATCATAGATGTCCAGTAAAAAATGTCATGCCTGCCCCCTGGCTCCCCCAGCACAAAGGCAGTTTAAAAATGCCTAAAAGCCTTTATTGCACAATCCCCCTGCCCACCTGTCAAAATCAGCTCCCCTTCTGAGACACTTTGGAGCCCAGGGGACAGGGATGGTATCTTTTTACTGGACATCTATCTTAGATGTCCAGTAAAAAATGTCATGCCTGCCCCCTGGCTCCCCCAGCACCAACTGCAAACTGTTTGGCTATTTCCCCATTTTTTTAAAAATACGCTCTACAATGCAACATTTTAACCCATTTTTTTAAAAGAAATTCACGGGGGAAACCCCCTCCAATCCCCCTTTGATTGGTTTGGCCTCCCTCACTGCGCTCGGTCGCTATGGCATTTTTGGGGGAAATAGTTATGCCCCTCCACTTAAAAAATTCACTAGCAGCCACTGGCCCTCAGACTGTGTTGGGAACAGGATGGGGGGAGCCCAGGGACTGTGGTGGGAGCAGGATGGGTGGGAACCATGGGTTAGTGGTGGGAGCAGGGTGGGGAGAGCAGAGGGTTTGTGATGGGGTGGGGAGAGCCCAGGGACTCGGTAGGAGTGGGATGAGGGAGCCCAACGACTGTGATCGGAGCAGGTGGGGGAGCCCAGGGACTATACTTGAAGTAGGGTGCAGTGATGGCGCGCAACACATACTGTGCATTTGGCATTTCGGGGGGCTCAGTCTGCCCACATTTTGCTCAGGGGAGGCCCTGGCTAAAAAAGTTGAAGACCACTGCTCTAGTGCATTCCAAAGACAACTTGAATATAGTGTTTATGGCATTCTGGGAATTGTAGTCTTCTTTAATTATCTTCAATATAACAAATTAATTAAGCGCCTGATTTTGATGAGATGGACTTGGTTGGTATGGGACCAAGGACTGCATTCATTTGCCATTTGTTTCAAATGTTGTGCCTCGTTTAAAAACCAAAAGTTGTCATTTACACAGTAAAAAACTTCTGCGGTCTTTCAGAATGTTAACGTGACAGACGTGTGATACAATTACATCTTGTTTTGCAATCAATTGTTCTCATTTCAGCAAACAATGTTTAAAATGTGTAATTTCTCTGAAGACAGCCAGTGACATTTGATGTTCAGGTAAGAACAGCAGCTGAGTCCAACGATTCACACTTATGTCTCCCTCCGCTAGGAGGCACCATTCATAAGAGTGTAAGGGACAATAAAGGGGGAATGAACTCTTTTCAGCATGTCAGCAATTGTAAAATACCTTATGCATTTAGCACTTTTGATTTGTCTCTATTGTATTTGTACAGTAAGTTACGAGGCCAATAGAACATTCCAGATCTAAAAAGTAATACCACTGCGAGGGGATAATACACCCCTAAAAAGTTGTTGACGCTCACCAACACAATTGTGCAATAAAACAAATCGGACCCAAGTCGTTGACACCAATGATTGGAGAAAGGAAAGCTCTGAATGCTCATTAATCACGTGACAGCAATATTATCGAAGTCGTAAAACTAACACTGCATAGCAATGTAAGTATCCAGTTTTTGTAAGAGTTCCAACAGGGGCTGATATTTGACAGCAATTCAGTGCCAATTGTTTTTAACCATTGAATGGTGTAGGAATGCGGGATGTGACCTTGTGAGTGATGGTTGTGTAGAGATGCACCGTAGGCATGGGCAGTCTATGCCGTCGCCCATGTGCGAATGCTCTTGGTAGTCCTGCAGAAACCAGCTGACACACGCATGCTAACCAATGGAGGGTATTGTAGAGGCGTTGCCGTCTTTCTAGGAGCAAGGTCCTTTTACATATGCATAGTGAGGTTGTGCTGTAACTTCTCCCACCCCCTGTGAGACCTTAGAGACCCCTCCTCACTGGCCAGCAGAAAGGGCACTGTATGTCCCAACTGGGCCTCACAAATACCTTATACTACTCTTTTTGTTATGGTGGAACATTTAAATTGGAAGCTATTTAGAAGTGATTTGATTATTCATTTGTATAACCGTTGTTTTGAACAAGAACTTTAATTTAAAAGTTTCATGATAAGAACTGTAATAGGTGCATTTTCATTCAAAAAACCCACACAAAGAACCCATAAGATACCCAAACCCATTCCTTGTTTCAAGACAAGATGTGTTCCATAAAATAAAAATATGTTTTAAACTTTCTCCCTTATATTCATTTGCGTATTTTGGCAAACCAAAAAGCCTTTTTTTTTGGGAAGAATTCCACATGTTCAATGCATCCTAACTCATGTGAGAAGGGACACACAACTTGTGAGTGTTCTTTGGGTATTTACCCACCCATTGAGTGCCCATGGCTATGCTAGTCCCTATGGCCATTGCCACCCGCTGCCTTCCCCTCCCTGCCCTAAACACATCATCCTGGGATCTCTTTGAGCTGCCTCTGTCAGGCAATCATTTCAAACTTTAGGCAGCCAGTGTTTGTTCTACGCAGTCTGTAGAGAGGCTTATTTGCAGCTGTAAAATGCTACTGGTGTAATAAACATGTATTAACTGAGAGTGCTTCAGCCACTTGATGATATCTCTTCCTTCAGGTATTAGATGAGCATTTGCCAGGTACTGACATGGTAAGCTCAGATGTTCACTCTAATTTCCAGATGTTGCAATCTTATGGCCAGGTAGTACCATCATTTTAGTGCCCAGCAAATGTCCGCCAAAAAGCCCAAACTGTTGGCTTTGCCAATGCTTGTTATTTAAGAGGCAGGCAGATTGTTGTTGAGCAGTATGTGCCTAGAATTCCTAGTTCTGCTAAAAACACCAATATTAAATTTGCATGTGAAACAAGTTGACAGGTCTATGCCCAGAGAGCCAACGGACCACAGCCTGTCCCCAGATGTGGGATAGGAAGCGGCAACTGGACGCCTCTTCCTGTGACCAGGGCCAACCAGGAAATGGCATGGAAAGGACAGAGCAGATAATCCACGGAAGAGGATTTGAGAAGTCTTGTGGTAAATTGCTCCACATGGGTAGGCTCCACATGGATCGAAAAGTATTGCCACAAATACCCGAGTGCCGCGGTTTTCATCATCATTATCACCTACGGTATAGGAGATTGGCAAACACTACACAACTGATGATGCCCAGCCAGACAGAACCATGTGTCTGGGGCTTCTTTTGATACTTTTGTCCAGAGGAGAATTTCCTGGCATGTTGGTGCTGGATTGTCCTTGTAAACTGATCCAGACTTATAATGAAATGGATATTTCTCCTCTATTATAACAGAGGGCTAACATGTGATTTAACCTCTCTTGAGTTGGCACCATTCCAAACAAGTGGCTATTTGGCCTGGCTCATTCTCAGCACAGCAGCTCTTATGTTCTCAGCACAAAAGAACACAGATTTGTAAAGGTTTAAAACAGGGGTCAAGTCCTGAACATTAAAGTGGGGGGACTCATCAACAAACACAATGGGATGTGACATCACCAGAAATTAGCATATCAAGGTGAAATATGCACATTTCATTAAATTGGTATAGCCACCCAAAATAAACGGGACAGATGGCATTTGCCTTTGATAAGATCAACACAGATACAAAACCAAGAGAGGATATATTCTTCTAATAGTGTTTTGGAAAACATTAAAAGATGTGCATGTTTTGAATTGCAAGAACTAATACAAATGTTTTCTCTTGAACTTGCAGTACCAAAATGGGACATTTCGCCCTAAGTTGTTTGTTGTTTCTTTCTTTTAATCAGGTTATATAGTGCAGGGGTTAAGTGTCCGGCCTGCAAATCTGACTCGAGTTCAATACCTGAGTTCCGCTTAAATACATACATTCAAAGAGGACATTCAATGTTTCTCATTTTAGCTGGGGGGGACTGAGTCCACCCTCTGAAAAAAGTGGGTGGACACCCATGTGATGTCATCTTTGATGTCCTGGTTTTTAGTCTTAGCAGTGCATGATAGTGGTGCGAATTATGTTTGCTTAGCTTACCATAACTGGCAAATGTCTGAGGTTTTTCGGTTTTACTTGTAACCATAAGGTCCCTTTAACAAAGTTTTTTCAGTGAATTTCATGAGTTTTTACCAGTGCATTCTATTTTTCTACAACTTACTAATATCATACTTACCCCACTATAGCAACATTTTTGTGCAATTTACAAAGTTCCACCTTAAACCTCTGCCATTTCCCACCTTCTAGCATCATTTTTAATACTTCCACACACTTTTTGCACATTTTTCCACTGTTTTTGTATCCGTCGATGTCCGCGAATGTCTGATGTCATCATGGACATTCTGGACAGTGCCACATGACCAAGCACTCGCCCGCAGTATGATGACGTGTCCGCGAAGGCGTCCGCACTTCGAGATTCGGTCCGTGCTTCGAGGACAGTTTGGAAATGCATTTTCTACTGATGTAGGAACTTTCAAGCTCAAAATGTACCCTTGCACAGATCCTACACCTATACTTACTCATTATACATTAGCTATCCAGTACAAAGCACATACTTGGAAGAATATTAGCAAAACTGCTATTTATCTTAAAAATGGCATCAGCTATTGCCATCCTCCTCCCCAAGAGCCACCACCACCAGCTGGACGACTTACACAACAAAAAAAGTGCAGTACTTCCAAAGACAATGAAGAGGACCAAGAAAATGAGGTAGAGGAAGTGCCTGCCTCTAGCACTCATCGAGAATCATAGGTGTGGAAGTTGTTTACCATTGTTGTCAATGTACCAAAGGTTAAAACTACCAAAGTGAAAGTCACAGACTACCTGGACAGTACTCCTACGGGACCACCTACATGCACCACCACACCAAATCCAACTACTGCAATGCTCTCAGAAAGGTTGTTCCTTTCTTAGCAAGCAGTAAGGTGTCTTCCTCCAACTCATCTTCTTCAACCAATACTGTAACCACACAGCCTACTTCTGTGGCACACAAAATCCCACCAGACATCTTGCAAGCCATAAAAGAAGCTGTTGATCCATATCTTTCGAAGACAACAGTCCTCTGTTTATACTGCAACACACCACTCTACAGGGGGAAGCAATTTCAAAGCGCTTTTGAAGCTGTAATCAAGGAGCATGAGAAACACTGCCCCCTACCATAGAAGTAACACACGTGCAACATTTTCCCCTGCCCACCTGCCCCTCCATATTAGTGCTTGGTGCCTCTTTCCTCATTTCCCTCCCCACCTTACGTTCTAACCTCTCCTGCAAAAAAAAGAAAACACATAGAAAAACAAATGAAAGGCTCCTTTAGGAACCACCTTTCACAGTAAAAAAATAGAACTAAAAAAAAATCGTATAGACTCCATCTACTTTACATTTCTCAGTAAAGTACATAGACTCCATAAGATTTTCCAACATTTCCATTAGCATTTTGTGTTCTGCTAATGGGAATAATGTGGCGTTCATCCCCCGTTCCAGGGGATAACGGGCTGGCAACCCCAACTTATCAGCCCAAGCGTAGCGAGGGCGGATAATGAGGGCTCCAGACCATTATTCCACGTTCCAGCCCCTGCACTGGGGGATGAAGGCCATCAGCACCACGGGATCCCAAAGCGGGAACCCAGATGGTAAAAAAAAAAAGATTTTTCTTCCTACACCGGTACACCTGTGACATCCCGTTGTAGGAATGAAAATCCTTTTCCAAGATGGCGACCATGGAAAGGGAGGCGGTCCTCCGCACAGAGCCCCTCTTCCCTTTCCATCGCAGCCTGCAGAAGGCAAAGAGAGAACCATAAGACCATATTACCACAAGCAATTTATTTTTCCTTTTCAAGTCTATCCTACTTTCGAATACCTTTACGACATGCCGGTCCCAGGTGGACATGGCCACTTTAACCCCATTTGTCGTCCCTCGTGGTCATGGCCAGTAGCCAGATTGTCCAGGTCATGACCTTATGGCATGACCCGGACAATCTGGCCACTGCCAATGGCCACAGGAGTCACCACAGGTATATCACTATTTTGTGTACCTCCATTATGACACTTGTCAAAAAATAAAACACGGACACATTTGCAAAACCATACTTTAAGGTCCTTGACAGTGTTCTTTACATGAGTATGTTGGAAATTCGCCCATGTTTTATTTTTCAAAAGTGTCAAAATATATCTGCATACAATAGTCATGTAACATAGCACCCACTTGACAATATCCATTCAGACTTTACACAAACATTCAAGGTTGGGTCTATAATCTTTCTGAAATTTAGCCTGTGTTGACAAAATCCCACCAAACTCTACAAAAATATTTATATCTAGATCTAAAATCTTTTTACATACTTTTGTTTAGATTCGTCAAATGGCACCACATTTATAAGCCTTTACAATATTTTGAGACAACCCTCTAATTTTGCCTTTTTGACAGAATCCCACCAAACTTTGCAAAAACATTTATATCTAGATCCAAAATCTTTGTAACGCTCACCTGACTCCCACGGGGGCGCTGGCCTGGTTCGCGCTGCTGTGACCTCGTCTAAGGTGATGCGCAGGGTTCGGAAGACGGACTGGACCGGGCCCCAGATCTGGCTTGTCTGACTCGCAGAAGTATCCTTCTGTAGGTGAGAATAGGGGGTTAACTGTCTGCGGGGTAATGCAATCGGCCTCCCACTTACCCCTCTCACCCTCCTCAAAACCCTTCTGTGCTTCCCCGTAGCATCTCACCTTAGGGTCTGGAAGGATGAGCTCTCCATCCTACTTCTGATGCAGGGGCGCGTTGGTATCCAGTTACGTCACTGGATTTTCGGATGGGTGAGAACCAAACTTGCTTGGCTTCCAGGTAAGTTTTTTCTATAAGTGGTTCCCCTTGTGTCCATGCATTAATGTTCTAATGCTAGTGTCTTTTTCCCCATAGGGGCCGGGGTACGGAATGCCGGGGAACAGGCACCGACCCGAGGTGAGAGGTGAAATCCTTGTGGAAATCAGGTAAGTCTTTAATGAGTGTTTTGGTAATGTCTTTTCACTCACTCATTAACGCTGATGTCTTTTTCCTCTTAGGGGCCAGGGTCTGAAAATGCCTGGATGCGGCGCGGACCCGAAATGAAAAGGGAATGACCCAACAGGTAAGTCTTGACATGGAGTTTTAGCTTCCCTTTTCCCTTCTTTCTCTCACCTTTGTTCTTGTCTTTTTCTCCCTAGGCGCGGGGGCGCGACTGCGAATCCGGATGGTCGCTGCTGAACATGGAGGCGCCCTGTAAAGGTGAGTAGAATGCGGCGCTGCAGCGATCGATGCGATGTGCTTTTAAAAATAAATGTCTTCCTTTTCAGGATTGTCGGCGAAATGTCTCTGGGAAGCAGATTTAGCAGGTGAGGCCTTTTCCTTCTTCTGTTCTCTTGTTCCCTTCCTTTGCAGGTGGTTCAGGATGCTGGCAGGTGTGGCAGAAGTCAAGATGCAGGAGCAGACACAGTGAGCGTCCAGCTGCTAGATGCAGAACAACGCGAAGCACGTGTGGCTGATCGGGTGTGGTTTAAATAGCCTTGGAAGAAGTTCCTAGAATGTGTCTTTCCTCCAATCAGATATGTATCCTTCCCCGACCACGCCCGGGTGGTAAATGAGTCCCACAGGTAAAGTAGTTCCTTTCAGGCCTCAAGGAGGCCAGGGTTCTGCAGCATGGTCTGCATCAGGTAAGTGCACCCAAACACTTTCATAATGAGCCTGGCGCCTACGGCGCCAGGACTGACATTTTCTATGAGCCTGGCGCCATAGGCGCCAGGACGCTGTCCAAAGGGCCCCTATAAGGGGTTGCTGGGACCTTCCCCGGGGACTTGATGTCCGCTTTCGGGGACGCAGGGCCTGAGCCAGCTCCCCGGGAGCGGGCATCGTGACAGCACTCCCCCCCAAGGCCCCTCCCAAGGTTGTTCCCTCCGGGGGTTTTGGTTTGTTTGGGAAGAGTCGGTGGAATTTCCTGACTAATCGAGGTGCATGCACATGGTCACTGGGTTCCCACGACCTCTCCTGAGGTCCGTACCCCTTCCAATCAATTAGGTAGAAAAGCTTTCACCTAAACATTTTTGAATCTAAAATGTTCTTCACTTCGAATTCGGGTTCCCCATCTATTTGAATAGGTTCTGGAGGTTTGAGTAGTCGGGTTCCGGGGACCACTGGTTTCAGGAGTGACACATGAAAAACAGGGTGAATTCGCATATTAGCTGGTAAATCAAGTTTAACCGCTACTGGGTTAATTATTGCTGTAATAGAATAAGGTCCCAGATATTTTGGGTTAAAAGTTCGAGGCCCTTTGAGCGGTAAATGTCTGGTAGCTAACCACACTTGATCCCCAATCTGATACGGAAGTGCTTCACTCCGATGTAGGTCGGCATTCTCCTTGTATTTTCTCTTGGCTTGTTGTAAATGCGTGGTTGCCTCTTTGAAGGCTCGGGTAATGGTAGAATGCAGATGTTCTACTGCGGGCACTCCGAGGTTCTGAGATGAGTCGAGGTTTGAGGTTCGAGGGTGATGTCCAAACAAGGTATAAAAAGGACTATGGCCAGTTCCAGAGTGTACCGAATTATTATATGCATATTCGGCTATCCACAGAATGTCTTCCCAGTTGCTTTCAGATTGCTGTAACATACACCGTAAGTACTGCTCAAGGGTCTGATTTGTCCTCTCGGTCTGACCATCGGTCTGAGGGTGGTGACTGGTCGATAATCTTACGTCGATTTGTGCCATTTGACAACATTTGCGCCAGAAGTGGGAAATGAATTGGCTTCCCAGTCACAGATTAGTATAGATGGGAATCCATGTAGCCGAACAATATTTTCGAGGAATTCTTTGGCTAGGACAGAAGCTGAAGGTAAACCTTTCAAAGGAAAGAAGTGGGCCATTTTGGAAAACAAATCCACAATTACCAGAATGGTATTGTATCCCGAACAAGGAGGCAAGTCCGTAATAAAATCCATTGATAGGGTGTGCCAGGGTGCTGGCGGTATGTCTAGAGGTTGAAGGAGACCGGCTGGTCTTTTCTTTTGACCTTTATTTTGGGCGCAAACACCACAGGACATCACAAAAGATTTAACATCTTTTCGCCAAGAGGGCCACCAGAATTGTCGTTTCACCTTTTCCATTGTCTTGGCAATACCGGGGTGTCCCTCTATTAATGTATCATGATAACCTGAAATAACTAGTTTGTGTAAATCCTTGTGCGGCAGGAATAAGCGTCCTTGGTAATAAGGTAAACCATTATCTATGGTAAAGTCTGATCCCTTTTGTATCCAATTCTGTAGGACTGTAGGGTCCAGGAGTTGTTTCACTCTGACTTGAATGTCTTCAAGCGTCTGTAACGAAGTCATGCCTAGAATTCTCTGTTCGGGAATTATTGGTACTGGTTCTGAGTTTGTATCAGATTCTCCCATTCCAATTCGGGATAAGGCGTCTGCTTTGCCGTTCTTGCAGCCAGGTCGATAGGTAATCACGAAATCAAATTCAGCGAAAAACAAAGCCCATCGGAGATGCCGTGATGCCTGAGCCTTGGCGGTTTTCAAATACTGTAAATTCCGGTGATCAGTGATCACCGTGATGGTATGTCAGCGCCAAGCAGGTAATGCCGCCAGGCTTTAAAAGCGGACTTTATGGCTAACAGTTCTTTGTCAGTGATTGCGTAATTAATCTCTGGTGCCGAGAATTTTCTGGACCAAAATGCTACGGGATGCAGTTGGTTGGTTTCAGGATCTCTTTGAGACAGAACTACTCCCATGGCTAGGCTGGATGCATCAGTTTCGACGACATACGGGAGATCTGGACGTGGGTGTTTCAATATAGGTGCGGAGGTAAACTTAGCTTTTAAATCCTGGAAGGCCTGCTCGGCTTCCTCAGACCATTCAAAACGTTTATTTTTCCTCAAGAGTGCAGTAATGGGTTGTACTATGCGTGAAAATTCCGGGATAAACCTGCAATAGAAATTGGCAAAGCCGAGCATGCTTTGAACCCCTTTTACAGAGCTAGGTGATGGCCATTTGAGGATGGCATCCACTTTTCTTGAGTCCATTTGGACTCTTTTGGGTGTCAGGATGAAACCGAGAAACTCAACTTCTGTGGTATGGAAAACACATTTCTCCAGTTTAGCAAATAGTTTGTGTTGGCGCAGTTTTTCCAGAACTGCCCTAACGTGTTTTCTGTGATCAGATTCCGAAGAGGAGTACATTAGAATGTCATCGATATGGACGAAAACACAAACATCGATGAGTTCCCGAAGGACATCATTCATGAAGAATTGGAAGGCAGCAGGCGCATTGCACAACCCGAAAGGCATTACCTGGTATTCGAATAATCCATATTTTGTACGGAAGGCTGTTTTACATTCGTCGCCTTCTTTTACTCGCACCAGATGATATGCCCCCCGGAGATCTAACTTGGTGTATATGCAAGCGTCCTTCACCTGGTCAAAGAGTTCAGGAATCAGAGGCAGAGGATAACAGTTTTTATCCGTTATCTGGTTCAATGCGCGGTAATCGATACAAGTTCTAAGGTCGCCTTCTTTTTTAGGCACGAAGAACAAAGCCGAGGATGCCGGGGACTTTGACAGGCGAATAAAACCATTGGCGAGGTATTGATCCAAATATTGTCTCAAATGCAGGTTCTCAGATTCGGTAAGGGCATAAATCCTGCTGCAAGGGGATTGTGCACCGGGCACCAGATCGATTTGGCAATCGTACGATCGGTGAGGAGGTAACATGTTGGCCTGTTCCTTTTGGAAGACGTCCTGAAAGTCCTGGTATTCCGGAGGTAATTGCATGGAGGCAGAGGTTACAGATGCTAGATTATTCTTCAGGTTTTCTAGGTAGCATGTTTGTGCACAATCCGGGAAGGTTATTCTCTTAGCTCGCCAATCAATTCGAGGATTATGTGTCTCTAACCAAGGAATTCCAAGAATAACCTGAAACTGTGGAGCCTTGATTACATCAAACCCAACTGCCTCCCGATGGCCGTCAGGACCAATAAGAGTCACCCCAGTAGTGGAATGTGTTACCGGTCCAGAGGCAATTTCAGTTCCATCAACTGTGGTGATGACATCTTTGCTGGTTTTAGGACGGAGAGGGAGGTTAATCCTAGAGGCCAATTCACGATCCACATAGTTTTCAATAGCCCCACTATCGATGTATGCCTTTATTGCATGCAACCGCTTAGGCTTTTCTGGATCTACCAGAACCATTGGCACAATGAAATGCGAGGTCTGAGAGTTAGTTTTCAAGCTCGGCAAGCGGACCCCTACGCTTGTCGGGCTGAGTCGTTTCCGGAAACAGAGTCTTCATGGTTTTTATCAGCGGCTCCTACCGCTTTTCGGGGCGGTTTTGCCGGGCAATCTCGTAGAAAGTGTCCAGAGTTCGCACAATAAAGACATAATTTTAACTGCCGCCTCCTTTCACGTTCCTTTTGAGTTAAGGGTTCTTTAACCCCTCCAATTTGCATAGGCTCAGAGACATCAACTCCCTTGGGGTTAGCGTGGGTCTTGACCAACACCCGGGTCTCAAAACTGGACCGATCTGTTTTTCTGTTTTGAAGTCTGTGATCCAATTGGACCACTAAGTCTATATATTCTGTGCATTCTTGGGGCGGATTTACAACTTGGGCCAAGACATCTTTAAGTTCTCCGCGTAGATCTCGATAAAATAACTTGACTCTTTTATCCTCTGGCCATCCTGTTCCCACAATTAGTCTATTAAAGGTTGCAATATAGGATAGGAGGTCCTGATTGCCCTGTCGCAGGGATAGAAGTTCGTCATCCAGAGCCTGCCCCTGAGAGTGTCGAGCAAATAACCTTTCCATGCTTGCTTGAAATCCTTGAAAATCACGGAGAATCGGGTCATCTTGAGTAACCAGTGGAACTGACCAATCGGCAGCGCAGCCGCTGAGATATGACAATACAAAGGCTACTTTGGTCTGATCATTAGGGAAGGCCCCACGTCTGCACAGGAAGTGCAAACAACACTGATTCATGAATACGGCGAATCGTTTGGGGTCCCCAGCAAAGCGTTCAGTTGGGGCCAGCGGCATGTTTCCAGGTAGATTAATCTGCACAGGGTTACTGGGAACCACAGGAGCGGGGTTCCCTCCGGAACAGGGTAGAGGAGTTTGTCCAGCTTGACCTTGCAAAAGCTGTCTGGCCATCAGTTCTTTCCTTTGATATTATTAATTCCCTCTTGAGGGCATTGGTCTCTTGACGAGCGGCATGTACTTCGGCCCGTAATTCCCCCAGTAATTGGGCCAACTGATCAGTCTCAGAAGTTTCCATAGCGCCTGGGTGGGAATTTGTAGGAAGGCTTTGCGTTCTGTAACGCTTACCTGACTCCCACGGGGGCGCTGGCCTGGTTCGCGCTGCTGTGACCTCATCTAAGGTGATGCGCAGGGTTCGGAAGACGGATTCGACCGGGCCCCAGATCTGGCTTGTCTGACTCGCAGAAGTATCCTTCTGTAGGTGAGAATAGGGGGTTAACTGTCTGCGGGGTAATGCAATCGGCCTCCCACTTACCCCTCTCACACTCCTCAAAACCCTTCTGTGCTTCCCCGTAGTGTCTCACCTTAGGGTCTGGAAGGACAAGCTCTCCATCCTGCTTCTGATGCAGGGGCGCGTTGGTATCCAATTACGTCACTGGATTTTCGGATGGGTGAGAACCAAACTTGCATGGCTTCCAGGTAAGTTTTTTCTATAAGTGGTTCCCCTTGTGTCCATGCATTAATGTTCTAATGCTAGTGTCTTTTTCCCCATAGGGGCCGGGGTACGGAATGCCGGGGAACAGGCACCGACCCGAGGTGAGCGGTGAAATCCTTGTGGAAATCAGGTAAGTCTTTAATGAGTGTTTTGGTAATGTCTTTTCATTCACTCATTAACGCTGATGTCTTTTTCCCCTTAGGGGCCGGGGTCCGAAAATGCCTGGATGCGGCGCGGACCCGAAATGAAAAGGGAATGACCCAACAGGTAAGTCTTGACATGGAGTTTTAGCTTCCCTTTTCCCTTCTTTCTCTCACCTTTGTTCTTGTCTTTTTCTCCCTAGGCGCGGGGGCGCGACTGCGAATCCGGATGGTCGCTGCTGAACATGGAGGCGCCCTGTAAAGGTGAGTAGAATGCGGCGCTGCAGCGATCGATGCGATGTGCTTTTAAAAATAAATGTCTTCCTTTTCAGGATTGTCGGCGAAATGTCTCTGGGATGCAGATTTAGCAGGTGAGGCCTTTTCCTTCTTCTGTTCTCTTGTTCCCTTCCTTTGCAGGTGATTCAGGATCCTGGCAGGTGTGGCAGAAGTCAAGATGCAGGAGCAGACACGGTGAGCGTCCAGCTCCTAGATGCAGAACAACGCGAAGCACGTATGGCTGATCGGGTGTGGTTTAAATAGCCTTGGAAGAAGTTCCTAGAATTTGTCCTTCCTCCAATCAGGTATGTATCCTTCCCCGACCACGCCCGGGTGGTAAATGAGTCCCACAGGTAAAGTAGTTCCTTTCAGGTCTCAAGGAGGCCGGGGTTCTGCAGCATGGTCTGCATCAGGTAAGTGCACCCAAACACTTTCATAATGAGCCTGGCGCCTATGGCGCCAGGACTGACATTTTCTATGAGCCTGGCGCCATAGGCGCCAAGACGCTGTCCAAAGGGCCCCTATAAGGGGTTGCTGGGACCTTCCCCGGGGACTTGATGTCCGCTTTCGGGGACGCAGGGCCTGAGTAGGCTCCCCGGGAGCGGGCATCGTGACAATCTTTTAACATACTTTTGTGTAGATTTGTCAAATCAAATGCCACCACATTTATAAGCCTTTACATTATTTTGGAACCCCCCTCTAATTTTGTTCCCTGTTGACAAAACAGCTCCATTCAGAATCAGGTCTAGAATATAATTCTAAAATTTCATGCAGTTTCATTGAGTGGTGCCTAAGTTATAAGCCATCCGAAATCGGCTTTTCACTAACCCTGTAATGCAGAAATAGGCATAGATGCCCCGAACATCTGAAGTGTTTGCAAGCATCACAGGACTGTACCCGAACATCCGGACCGTTGGCGTACTTCAGGGATTAAAAACACTTGTTTTTTGGCTTCTTACGGTCATATCCCATCCCATCCTCATCATCCCTCACCTCCCCAGAGATTGTTTGATAAGTTTGTCAAGTGCAATGTTGTGTTTTTTAATATGATTTTCCTGCATTGTTCCGGGACACCGGCCGCTGTCCCAAAAATCTGACGCACTTCACACTTTTCACCATCCAATCAGTAAGCGCGTCTGATGTCTGTAGTCATCACATCGCCATCTGGGCCAATCAAATGCCCGTCCGCATACCGAACCGGGAAGTGAGTCTGTGGACCCAACCCAGATATCAGTCATCTTTTTTACCTAATTTTGGGCCGTTTCAAAAGGAACTACTGGACGTATTTACACCAGATTTTTAAAAAAGCACGTTTTCGGGACCAAGGTGCCGCTCCTGCCGCAAATTTGGTGAAAATCCATCCAGCGGTTTGGGCTGTAGATATGAGCAAAAATGTGTTTTCATTGTGTCTATGGAAAAAACTGAAATATTGTGACCCCCTTACAACTTTGCCCTCCCCCTTGACGAAACCTCACAAAGCTTCCCAGAATGATTCTGATGGGAACATATACTTTTTTTTTGCAAAGTTTGGTAAGGATTGGTCCAGGGGAGGCAAAGCTATAAGCTGCCCAAAAGGTGCTATTCCTGTGGGCTGAACAACTTACTTACATAACCTCTACCGTAGGCCCTCTAATGTGTTTTAATGCATTACACAGCACACTTTCTGTGAATAACTGGCTGAAAAAGTCAGAGTGTTTGCAATTGTTTTGGAGGGTAACACCAATCCAAAAATCCAATTTATGCAAGTCACCAACAGAGCACAGGAACATTAATGCTTTAATTAATGGAATGCTTTGCTATTAAAAAGGCCATGCCACAGTGAAAACATGTCCACCTGGCTGCACAATATAGACCCGTGAGACACACAATAACATATTACAGTCAAGCATACCAGGCCACATTTAGAAATATACAATGCCACATTAAGAAATGGCTAAACTGGCAGCACCCAAATGCCAGGCTAGCCAGGTAATTACACTTAGCATGACTGATTTATCAGAGCTCCTGAGTTAAAAAAAAAAGTCAAGCCAAACTAAGAAATGACTAGACTGGCTGCCCCAAAATGCCTCTCTAGCCACCAATACCACATATCATGCCTGCTTAGCCTGGACATGGATGACCATTATGATTTATCACACAATCACACCCCCCCACATCGACTCTCCCTCCCTCCCACCTCTACCCCAACCTCCAAAATCAGCTCCTCAGCCCAGAATTAACTCGACGTCTCTCTTCCTTGTCCCAGTGCTCAAGTATGAGGCACCTTGCCTCATATGTAAGTACAGGGAAGAGGAAGAGGGGGACTATGAGTAATGAAGATTACTTGTAACTAAGGCAGGCTTTACTTCAATGTCCTGCTACCTCATCCCAGGATTTTCGTACAAGGAAAAGTGCCTCATACACAAGTACTCGGATGAGGAAGAATAGGACTTGGAGTAATGAAGAATAGCAATAAGTAATCATGGCATTAAACACAAGCAGTGACACAACACCATCGATTCAACTGGGCATCAGCCCGTCCTCGAAATTTTATGTTGACTTGACCTGGCTGACCTACAGAGCTTTTGCTGGACAGAACGGACACAGATGTTAAACGGTGCCTGGGTTTCGCGGTTAACAAAGGCCCAGCAATTCTAACGTAGAGCATTTCACTGTTAGTACCTGCATTCAAATGCATAATTCTTTAGGCAATTAAAATCGTTACGTGTGCACCCTTTCACCATACAGTCACATAGACACAACCAGGCAGTCACCCATTCATTTAAGTGCCCACACTTTCACCATAAAGGCACAACTAGGCAGCCATTCATACATCATGCACTCACTCAATCATGCACATTACATTATTTATATATGGCCACGGTAGTGGCCATGTAGTTATGGTTAAGTTGGTGTTTCCATAGGAAGAGCACTTTTTGGGTGGCTTATAACTTCGCTCCCCCTGGACGAATCCTCACCAAACTTTGCAAAAAAAGTATATGGCCCACTCTGAATTTCTTTGCAACGTTTGGTGAGGATTCGTCCAGGGGTGGCAAAGTTATAGGGGGGGTCCCAAAACTTTTTTTTCCCCATAGACTGAATGGGAAAAGATTTTTGCTCGCGCCTACAGCCCAAACCGCTGGACGGATTGTCACCAAATTTGGACCAGGAGCAGTGGCTTGGTCCCGAAAGCGTGCTTTTGCAAATGTGGTGAAAATCCGCCCAGTAGTTTTTTTTTTTAAATGACCAAAATGTAGGTCAAAAAAATTAGTGATATCTGTGTTCGGTCCGCGGACACACTTCCCTGTTCGCTCCGCGGACAGTGTCCTGATTGGCCGAACGGCTTACGTCATGTCCGCAGACATGTAGCGTGTTCGCTGATTGGACGCTGTGAAGCGTGAAGCACGTCAGATTTTCGGTAGCGCCCGCCATCTTGGATTCGCAGATGTCCACAGACAGCACGTGTGAAAGTTTGTTCAAAATGTGTATTTAGTAGAGTGTGTTGGTGTGTAGGAGTATTTGGGGAGGATGGGAGGGTATGAGATAGGTTAAATGTTGTGCTTTTTTATGTGGTAGACGTTCTTTTTGTGTTCGATTTGTCTGAGGACATCACAGGTGTTCTGAAATGTTCTAAATAAACTGAATGGGGGGTGTTCTGAGGACTCAATATGTGTCTGTTTTGTTCGCAAGCAAGCTAAAACTGTTCTAAGAACACTCGCGGTGTCCTGAAATGTTCGCAAATAAACAAAATGGGGGTGTTCTGAGGACGCTGTCCGTATTGTTCGTTGTCAAGTTGGAAGTGTTCTAAGAACTCTCGCGTTGTCCTGAAATGTTTGTAAGGGGTGTCCTGAAGACGCTGTCCGTATTGTTCTTTGTCAAGTTGATTGTATTCTAAGAACACCCGTGGTGTCCTAAAATGTTCGGATGGGGTGTCCTGAAGACGCTGTCTGTATTGTTCGTTGTCAATTTGAAAATGTTCTAAGAACTCTCGGGGTGTCCTGAAATGTTCATAGGGGGTGTCCTGAAGACGCTGTTCGTATTGTTCGCTGGCAAGTTGAATGTGTTCTCAGAACACTCGTGGTGTCCTGAAATGTTCGCAAACAAACAAAATGGGGGTGTTCTGAGGACATGGTCCGTATTGTTCGTTGTGAAGTTGAACGTGTTCTAAGAACTCTGAGGTTGTCTTGAAATGTTCGTAGGGGGTGTCCTGAAGACGCTGTCCGTATTGTTCGCTGGCAAGTTGAAAGTGTTCTAAGAACACACGCGGTGTCTGTATTGTTCTTTGTGAAGTTGAATGTGTTCTAAAAACACTTGCTGTGTCCTAAAATGTTCGTAAATAAACAAAATGGGGGTGTTCTGAGGACGCTGTCTGTATTGTTCTTTGTCAAGTTGAATGTGTTCTAAGAACACTCGTGGTGTCCTGAAATGTTCACAAATAAACAAAATGGGGTGTTCTGAGGACGCTGTCCGTATTGTTCGATGGTAAGTTGAATGTGTTCTAAGAACACTCGTGGTGTGCTGAAGTGTTCGAAGGGGGTGTCCTGAAGACACTGTCCGTATTGTTCGTTGACAAGTTGAAAATGTTCTAAGAACTCTTGCAATGTCCTGAAATGTTCGCAAATAAACAAAATGGGGGTGTGTTCTAAGAACTCACGCGTTGTCCTGAAATGTTTGTAGGGGGGGTCCTGAAGACGCTGTCCGTATTGTTCAATGGCAAGTTGAATGTGTTCTAAGAACACTGGTGGTGTCCTGAAATGTTCGTAGGGGGTGTCCTGAAGACGCTGTCCGTATTGTTCGGTGGCAAGTTGAAAGTGTTCTAAGAATACACGCGGTGTCCGTATTGTTCTTTGTCAAGTTGAATGTGTTCTAAGAACACTTGCGGTGTCCTAAAATGTTCGTAAATAAACAAAATGGGGGGGTTCTCAGGACGCTGTCTGTATTGTTCTTTGTCAAGTTGAATGTGTTCAAAGAACACTCGTGGTGTCCTGAAATGGTCATAAATAAACAAAATGGGGGTGTTCTGAGGACGCTGTCCATATTGTTCATTGTCAAGTTGAATGTGTTCTAAGAACACTTGTGGTGTCCTGAAATGTTCGTAGGGGGTGTCCTGAAGACGCTGTCCGTATTGTTCGATGGCAAGTTGAATGTGTTCTAAGAACACTCGCGGTGTCCTGAAATGTTCGCAAATAAACCAAATGGGGGTGTTCTGAGGACGCTGTCCGTATTGTTCATTGTCAAGTTGAAAGTGTTCTAAGAACTCTCGCGGTGTCCTGAAATGTTCGTAGGGGGTGTCCTGAAGATGCTGTCCGTATTGTTCGCTCGCAAGTTGAAAGTGTTCTAAGAACACTGGTGATGTCCGCAGACATTAAAAGTTTCCATAGGCCATAGTTGAAATGTTTGGCTCTATGGGTGTGACATGCTGCAGTGGTTGTGGCCAGGGCATAGAGTGTTGGGTGCATGACCATTTGGTCTCAAATATAGTTGGTGTAAGTTGCTACGCAAATGTAGCGATAAATATTCTATTTATATATATATATATATATATATATATATATATATATATATATATATATATATATATATATATATATTATATTTTATATATGACCATTTGGTCATGCACCCAACACTCTATGCCCTGGCCACAACCACCGCAGCATATCACACTTATAGTTGCTTATAACTTTGGGTCAAAAACAAATTTATAAGGAACAAAGTTATAAGATATTTTTTTTGGAGCAGTAACATATTATTTATTTGTTTGGATATTATGAAATTTTGGAGCAGTTAGATACCAGTAGGTGTATTCTAACTGTCGATTTATTGATATATTTTAGTGGTATTGTTTATCTGTTTGGGTATTGTTAAATTTTTGGACAGTTAGATACCAATTGGCGTATTCTAACTGTCTATTTTTTGATATATTTTAGTGGTATTCATTTATCTGATTAGTTGTTGTACAATATTTGGGCAGTTAGATAGCTTTTGGAATATTCTAACAGTTTATAATTTTTTTACTACAAGTTTACTTAAGGTTTAAGTACAGTTTAGTTATCAAATTTTGGTTTTAAGAACATTAAATAAGTGTTTGTAAGATTTGCTGGTAATCTCTGCTTTAGAGTAATGGTACTATCATTACATTCAAACCATCCACATTTCTTTTTATATATGCAGTGTAGTGCCCTGAATTGGTTGTGGCTCCTGCGTGGTAGATTATACCTATTGTTGTGAAGGTTTTCTTACCAAGTGATCTTTGGCCATGTGTGAATCCAGTCAGCTTGCACTTGTTTTTGGTACCATCTGCATTGTAACATAGAAGCATTAGTATTACGTATTTACTATGTGCTTGTATTACTAACGTGGAGCGATTATCTGAATTGCAGGTAGAACATAATCTACCATGGTTTGCATTTTGTACAAGTTGCTGAAATGGAATGGATTCACAATTAGGTATTTATATATATGAAGCATTCATTGGGGATTTCTTCTTGTGTCACATTGTTGCAGAGAGTGCATGTATGTTTCCACATGTATGAAATCTGGAAGATTTCATTTATAGGTATGTTTTTGTTTTCCAGTACTTGTAGTATGTACATTAGAAATTCCTGTGGATCTTCCTGTGAGTTTATAGTGAATTTCACCATTCCAGCACAGTAGTCCAATTGTTGTCTTATTCCATAAACACGATACGTGTTGTCAGGATTATTTGCTGCATTTCTGTGAAGTACTAACATTTGCATACACAATGGGTCTGTACTGTGTAAGTAAATGTTGTCAACAATTGGTGGTAATTGAAATAGAATATTTATCGCTACATTTGCGTAGCAACTTACACCAACTATATTTGAGAGTTTAAATGGACCAGGTAGTTCTGTATCTGACTGCTTTTTTTGGAGATTGTCTTCCTTCTTTGAAGAAGTACCTGGTTTACTTTCCCTAATTGATTCTTTTTTGCTTGTGGTACTTGATGAAGTATTACTTTCTTTTACTCTCTTTGGAGGATTTGCAGTGACATCCTGTTGCATTTCTGTTTGATTTATTTTTCTTTTATAACGTTTTACTTTTTGTGGAACAGAATATGTGTTTAGATGGGGGGTGTATATTGAGCAAAGTCTATTGTATTCTAAAATGCAAGGAATGTCAGCGTTTATTTTACTTGCATCAAAGTTGATTAGAAATAGACCGTCAAGTGTACGTAAGCATGATAGTGCTACGTAGCTCATGCCTTCTTTAAAGACTGTGTTACCAATATCTTTCATTGCTTTGTCTAGGGTAAGACCTTGTGATTTATGAATCGTGACTGTGTATGCAAGAGAGAAAATTGTTCTCTGCGTACATACATGTCTTTGAAGAGAAGGAATCGAGCTGTTGAGCATCCTATCCTTTTTACTTCTGAAAGTTTGTCAAGTATATTGACAAACTGAATTGTGTTGTCACGTGGGTATGTTGGAAAGCCAACAACTGTACCCAGTGCTCTATTAACTAGTTCTTGGTCCACGTCAAGGTTACGTTTAAGCATTACTCTGCAATTTAAGGATAATTTTAATATCTTTTCTAAGCCTACTGTGTTTGAGATTGATTTTTCTAAACTATTTAGTCTTGTTGTGGCTTGGTCACACATGGGTAGTGTCATAACATGTACACCTAGTTTGTCTGTGGCACTAATTTCCATTATTGGTTGCATTTCTTTACTTAACATTATTTCATTGAATTTGAAACAGCTTGCAAGAGTTGGCATTAAGGCCATAAAATTGACATTTTTGTGGGCTAATTGTTCCATAACATCTGTAGCACATGCATTATCGCCATAAAGTGCATTCATTTCCCGGGTTTTCAATATTGCTTCTGCTTCTTTCGAAAGTATACCAACTCTGATACTTTTTAAGATGTTGGCATAAGTGAGATCCGCAGATTGCCGCATGTTTTCTGTTAATTCTCTTTATTGGAAATGTTGCCAAAGGTTGACATTTCCAAAGCTGCCAACAGTTTTACGGCAGAGTTTGTGTCCTAATGTTTTAAAAATAGGCTCCCCTTTTACTGGTGTCAAATGAAGAAGATCTCCGCAAACAATAATTTGTTTTCCTGCAAAGAGCTCTTCATAGTTTGTTTTGAGTACTTCTTGTAATTTGAGGTGAATCAAAGCCAACATTAGGTTGGAGACCATGCTCACTTCATCTATTAGTAGCATTTTCATTTGTTTCAATACTCTGCGTAGTTCCATTGCAGCTTCTGCAGAAAGTTTGTAATAGTCTAATTTGTTCTGGTGTTCTACTGGCAATAGTAGTAATCAGTGTAAAGTGACACCACCTATGTGGTAGGCAGCTAAACCTGTGGGGGCAGTGACAACAACTGACAGTTTGTTGTTTGTCAATTGTTGAAGGAATTTACTGATGATTTTGATTAGGAATGTTTTGGCAAAACCAGCTTCACCACTGACGTACAGTACTATAGGTTTATAATTCTTTATTTTCATGTTGTACACCATGTGCAATTTGTTTTGTTACTTCTTGAAAAATGATATGTTGCTCATTGTTTAGTTTTGATTGTAGTATAGTTAAGTCTTCTTTATCTTCATACTGACACATGGTGTTTTCTCCTTCTATCATAGCTAATTCTGCCTCATTTATTATTAGTGGTTCTCCCAGTGGTTCTTGGCTTCCTGTTACAGAAGGTTGACTACTGTCAGGAGTGTCCTTATCTAGTTGGGCCTGGAGTTCTTCTTCGTGTTGCTGTTCATTGTGCAACATTGTTTTGTATTGTGTAAAGTTTACATCAGTTATAGTGCTTTCATTTGCTTTGAAAGCATCTTCATATGAGTCATAGTTATCTAGTATTTCTTCTTCTTTTCTCCATGGTTTAAAGAGTTGTAGCAGGGACATGTAATATATTTCTTTATGTTTAGAAGTCTTTAATGACAATTTGATATGATTCATTAAATTTGGTTTAGTGAGTTTAACTAAGCTACCTTCACAGTGTGTCACTCTGTATTTACCTTTTTTTTCATCAGGTTTTATATTATTTTTGTATGTGTATTTTGGGCTATGTGGTATAAACACATGGTTTCCAAAGTATTACTTCTGTTTGGGTAGTATGTGTCCAATAAATTGTTTTTAAAATGTGGCTGTTGGGATCGCGTTTGGCTATTGTTTGTATATCTTCATATGATTTTAGAACTCTTTTTCTAGATTTAGCTGGACCAAGACCTAGCCATACTACATTTTCATATTTACCATACAATGCAGTACCAGTTAAACAATCAGCTGCTTCATATGATCCACATTCTCTATGGGAGAGCATTTTTATGCCCAAGCTGTATAATTTCTGAGACACTGTTTTATCTGATGAGCGGTCATTCCAGAGGTCTTGGAGCTCTGTTTTTTCTGCTTTGGTTAAGTATGCTGTGACATATCGTACAACTGCAGTATAATTGTCTGCAATGTACTGCACATCTATGTTTGCATTCCATAAGTGGGCAATGATTGCATTATAATCATTGATATATTTTTCTTCTTCTTTTCTTTTTATGTAATATGTATTTTTAGGTGACTTACCTTTAACACTATGTCTAACTGAAGACATGAGGTTGTTCACTTGACCTGTATTTGTAACTGGTCTAGGGAAACCAAATCGGCATTTAGTGTAGTATTTCCCTTTGTTTTTGTATTTGCGATGACAATATTTTCCACATTTGTGTCTTTGAAATTGTAAAATTTGTACATGAAGATCACTATTTGTGGCTTCTGATGGAATTTCACAAGTGACATATTTTTCAATAAACTGTAAAACAGTGGCATCACTGTCTTGAGCAAATTTAGGAGCATCTTTAATCCATAAAAGCATGTGGATATGTGGTGCTCCTCTGGCTTGGTATTCTTTTCTCCAAAAGACGTGTTGCACTTCTCCAGGGGGAGGAACAGTTTTATTACAAATAAAATGTAGCATAGCAATGAAGCGATGGTGAAAATATCTTGAAACATTAACAGGATCCAAAGAACAAAGTTCTCCAGGTGTTAGTATATCTATGTTTGTGTTGTTTTTGTTCGATATGTGTAGGAAATCATGTAAAACTTCCCATGCATATTCTGCACAACTTAATGTAACAAACAAAGTGGGTGGGCCAAGGTTTCTGATCATACAACGTACATCTCCATGACGTCGAAACCAGTACTCTTTAGTACCACGCATATTTGCTAATAGATTTGTAATATTTGATTGTAAAACCTCATCCTTTTGTTGCACTTTTTGTAATAATTGTGTAGCAGTCATATTTTGAAAGTGTGATCCTGATTTTAATATGTGTGCAACTCCGTAAAATAAAGTTGCTAGGTCACTTTCAAAGAGTAGGTGGAATATGTATTCCACATTTTGTCTAAATTTGGGATCTTCAGCATACATCTGTAATGAGTGGTAATCTGATGCTGATATTTGATTAGGTCTATCATCGTACCTTCCTCTTTTGCCAGTAGGAAAGAGTAGAGGAAAAGCACGTGCTTCTATACTTTTTTCCCATATGCTGATTGGTGATCCTTTTGTTTGACACATTTGGTATGTTTCCAGTCATCTTCTATGGTGTCATTAGAGTGCAAAGGATGAATTGTATAATGGTCTAAAGTATTTGATATTGTAGCAGGATCTAGGAGCTCAAATCTACCAGTTTCTTGTGTTTCTTGAATTATTTCATTTGTATCCTTCAAACGTTCTTCAATATTAATTTCTTTGTAATATTCATTATTCTCTTTAAGATATTGCAAGGCTCGTCTAACTTTATGTAAATCTACCAGCTGTTGCCATATTTATTTGTCTTTTGTAGGTACTCCATTTACTAAGATAATTAAAGATTGCTGCATTGGAGTATGCACATTTTCTTTTAGGTCTAATGGTAAATAAACTACTTTTCCACAAATGCCTTTTACCAATTCAGAGAGAGGTAATTTTGCTGTTTTTGGTTGCAGGCGTATTATTGCTTGAAATGGGTGCACTGTTTGAATTATGATGCTCTCATATAAATTAAGTTGTTGTAGGGGTTTTGGTAGTGGGTATAATTCCAAATTATTTGTGATAGCACATGAAGGAGTTTGGTTGTTGTCAAGTTTTGTAGTGCAGTAACTGCAAAGTATTAAGGGGTCAGTTATTTCGTATTTGTTTTCTGCTACAAGGTAGAGAGCTAATTCAAACCATTTAGAATCTTTATTGTCTTCTATTTTGTATGATAGGTCTACAGTTTTTGTGTTACTTTTATAAAAAGTTCTGCGGCAACATACAAACACATGGTTTGGTACTTCAGCTGATGTACTTTTAAATTTTATTATTTCTTTTTTGTATGTGTTTAGTAAAAGGTTGCCATATGTAGAATTGTTGCTAATTTGGTTTAAAGCTATTTCATTCTGTAAGTGGCTTTCACTTCCAAAATATTTTTCTGGATATAGTCAATTTCTTCAAGTAGGTCTTTTGCTGTACCATGTAGAAGATTGGTATTTAAATTTGCTAGTGCTAAAGCAGGACTTTTAGCATAGTACAGTTTATAGACTAGATTTCTTATAGTTGAATGATGTGTTGATATCCTTTTGATATCATGGAAGCTGGTTGTACAAGTACATCCTGTAATGCAGGCCAATGAATGCCCTTGTAGTCCTGTGTACTTGCGCACTGGACAGGTATCCATATTTTGCAGTAGTTTAATTTTGATTTTGTCTTTGCTTTTTACATATTGAGTGATGAATTGGTGTAAAGACTTGAAAAATTGTTTGGGAATGTTACACATTGACGTGCATGGCCATTTGTACACTAGATGTTCTGATTGAGTTGAATGGAACGGTAATTCTAAGTTTTCAGGGCATATTTTTGTAAGGAGTACTTCTTGTTCCATTATGGTATTTTTCACTTTTTCATAACATCGGCCACTGCTATGTATGGCAATTGTATTTGTTTGCTTTTGTTTGTACGCTTCTTCATTAAAGTATGGTTCTGTGCTCGTAGTGTGATTCCATTCACCTCCGCATATACTTAAGAAGTTCTTTCTGTTGACATTTGTCGTTTATTGAGAAGTCTTTTTTGTAATTTAGTTATTAGTTTTGTTAGTGGTTTCATTTTGTTTAACACTAAAATAAATAACTTTCTTTTGAGAAGAATTGCACTGTCTATCAACGCTTCTTGAACCTGATTCCTCTCCTGTTTTAATAAGATTTTGAAGGACTTTGTGACGGTACATTTTATCTAAAATACTTATCTTGGTATGCTTACTTTGCACTATATCAAAATTTAAAGAAGAAGTTTTATCTGTAGTGATAGCTGATTTTCTGTTAATTGTTTTTTGGTTTGTTTTACATTTTGATAGAGGAGGCAAAGTTTTTGTACTTGAAACTTCTTTTGTTTCACTAAATGACTGTATTAGCTGTTTTGTTTCAACTTTTTTTACAAATTCTGCTCGAGATGGATGCTTATGGGGGTGTTCTGAGGACGCTGTCCATATTGTTCATTGTCAAGTTGAATGTGTTCTAAGAACACTTGTGGTGTCCTGAAATGTTCGTAGGGGGTGTCCTGAAGACGCTGTCCGTATTGTTCGATGGCAAGTTGAATGTGTTCTAAGAACACTCGCGGTGTCCTGAAATGTTCGCAAATAAACCAAATGGGGGTGTTCTGAGGACGCTGTCCGTATTGTTCATTGTCAAGTTGAAAGTGTTCTAAGAACTCTCGCGGTGTCCTGAAATGTTCGTAGGGGGTGTCCTGAAGACGCTGTCCGTATTGTTCGCTCGCAAGTTGAAAGTGTTCTAAGAACACTGGTGATGTCCGCAGACATTAAAAGTTTCCATAGGCCATAGTTGAAATGTTTGACTCTATGGGTGTGACATGCTGCAGTGGTTGTGGCCAGGGCATAGAGTGTTGGGTGCATGACCATTTGGTCTCAAATATAGTTGGTGTAAGTTGCTACGCAAATGTAGCGATAAATATTCTATTTATATATATATATATATATATATATTTATATTTTATATATGACCATTTGGTCATGCACCCAACACTCTATGCCCTGGCCACAACCACCGCAGCATATCACACTTATAGTTGCTTATAACTTTGGGTCAAAAACAAATTTATAAGGAACAAAGTTATAAGATATTTTTTTTGGAGCAGTACCATATTATTTATTTGTTTGGATATTATGAAATTTTGGAGCAGTTAGATACCAGTAGGTGTATTCTAACTGTCGATTTATTGATATATTTTAGTGGTATTGTTTATCTGTTTGGGTATTGTTAAATTTTTGGACAGTTAGATACCAATTGGCGTATTCTAACTGTCTATTTTTTGATATATTTTAGTGGTATTCATTTATCTGATTAGTTGTTGTACAATATTTGGGCAGTTAGATAGCTTTTGGAATATTCTAACAGTTTATAATTTTTTTACTACAAGTTTACTTAAGGTTTAAGTACAGTTTAGTTATCAAATTTTGGTTTTAAGAACATTAAATAAGTGTTTGTAAGATTTGCTGGTAATCTCTGCTTTAGAGTAATGGTACTATCATTACATTCAAACCATCCACATTTCTTTTTATATATGCAGTGTAGTGCCCTGAATTGGTTGTTGCTCCTGCGTGGTAGATTATACCTATTGTTGTGAAGGTTTTCTTACCAAGTGATCTTTGGCCATGTGTGAATCCAGTCATCTTGCACTTGTTTTTGGTACCATCTGCATTGTAACATAGAAGCATTAGTATTACGTATTTACTATGTGCTTGTATTACTAACGTGGAGCGATTATCTGAATTGCAGGTAGAACATAATCTACCATGGTTTGCATTTTGTACAAGTTGCTGAAATGGAATGGATTCACAATTAGGTATTTATATATATATGAAGCATTCATTGGGGATTTCTTCTTGTGTCACATTGTTGCAGAGAGTGCATGTATGTTTCCACATGTATGAAATCTGGAAGATTTCATTTATAGGTATGTTTTTGTTTTCCAGTACTTGTAGTATGTACATTAGAAATTCCTGTGGATCTTCCTGTGAGTTTATAGTGAATTTCACCATTCCAGCACAGTAGTCCAATTGTTGTCTTATTCCATAAACACTATACGTGTTGTCAGGATTATTTGCTGCATTTCTGTGAAGTACTAACATTTGCATACACAATGGGACTATACTGTGTAAGTAAATGTTGTCAACAATTGGTGGTAATTGAAATAGAATATTTATCGCTACATTTGCGCAGCAACTTACACCAACTATATTTGAGAGTTTAAATGGACCAGGTAGTTCTGTATCTGACTGCTTTTTTTGGAGATTGTCTTCCTTCTTTGAAGAAGTACCTGGTTTACTTTCCCTAATTGATTCTTTTTTGCTTGTGGTACTTGATGAAGTATTACTTTCTTTTACTCTCTTTGGAGGATTTGCAGTGACATCCTGTTGCATTTCTGTTTGATTTATTTTTCTTTTATAACGTTTTACTTTATGTGGAACAGAATATGTGTTCAGATGGGGGGTGTATATTGAGCAAAGTCTATTGTATTCTAAAATGCAAGGAATGTCAGCGTTTATTTTACTTGCATCAAAGTTGATTAGAAATAGACCGTCAAGTGTACGTAAGCGTGATAGTGCTACGTAGCTCATGCCTTCTTTAAACACTGTGTTACCAATATCTTTCATTGCTTTGTCTAGGGTAAGACCTTGTGATTTATGAATCGTGACTGTGTATGCAAGAGAGAAAATTGTTCTCTGCGTACATACATGTCTTTGAAGAGAAGGAATCGAGCTGTTGAGCGTCCTATCCTTTTTACTTCTGAAAGTTTGTCAAGTATATTGACAAACTGAATTGTGTTGTCACGTGGGTATGTTGGAAAGCCAACAACTGTACCCAGTGCTCCATTAACTAGTCCTTGGTCCACGTCAAGGTTACGTTTAAGCATTACTCTGCAATTTAAGGATAATTTTAATATCTTTTCTAAGCCTGCTGTGTTTGAGATTGATTTTTCTAAACTATTTAGTCTTGTTGTGGCTTGGTCACACATGGGTAGTGTCATAACATGTACACCTAGTTTGTCTGTGGCACTAATTTCCATTATTGGTTGCATTTCTTTACTTAACATTATTTCATTGAATTTGAAACAGCTTGCAAGAGTTGGCATTAAGGCCATAAAGTTGACATTTTTGTGGGCTAATTGTTCCATAACATCTGTAGCACATGCATTATCGCCATTAAGTACATTCATTTCCCGGGTTTTCAATATTGCTTCTGCCTCTTTCATAAGTATACCAACTCTGATACTTTTTAAGATGTTGGCATAAGTGAGATCTGCAGATTGCCGCATGTTTTCTGTTAATTCTCTTTATTGGAAATGTTGCCAAAGGTTGACATTTCCAATGCTGCCAACAGTTTTACGGCAGAGTTTGTGTCCTAATGTTTTAAAAATAGGCTCCCCTTTTACTGGTGTCAATTGAAGAAGATCTCCAAAAACAATAATTTGTTTTCCTGCAAAGAGCTCTTCATAGTTTGTTTTGAGTACTTCTTGTAATCTGAGGTGAATCAAAGCCAACATTAGGTTGGAGACCATGCTCACTTCATCTATTAGTAGCATTTTCATTTGTTTCAATACTCTGCGTAGTTCCATTCCAGCTTCTGCAGAAAGTTTGTAATAGTCTAATTTGTTCTGGTGTTCTACTGGCAATAGTAGTAATCAGTGTAAAGTGACACCACCTATGTTGTAGGCAGCTAAACCTGTGGGGGCAGTGACAACAACTGACAGTTTGTTGTTTGTCAATTGTTGAAGGAATTTACTGATGATTTTGATTAGGAATGTTTTGGCAAAACCAGCTTCACCACTGACGTACAGTACTATAGGTTTATAATTCTTTATTTTCATGTTGTACACCATGTGCAATTTGTTTTGTTACTTCTTGAAAAATGCTATGTTGCTCATTGTTTAGTTTTGATTGTAGTATAGTTAAGTCTTCTTTATCTTCATACTGACACATGGTGTTTTCTCCTTCTATCATAGCTAATTCTGCCTCATTTATTATTAGTGGTTCTCCCAGTGGTTCTTGGCTTCCTGTTACAGAAGGTTGACTACTGTCAGGAGTGTCCTTATCTAGTTGGGCCTGGAGTTCTTCTTCGTGTTGCTGTTCATTGTGCAACATTGTTTTGTATTGTGTAAAGTTTACATGAGTTATAGTGCTTTCATTTGCTTTGAAAGCATCTTCATATGAGTCATAGTTATCTAGTATTTCTTCTTCTTTTCTCCATGGTTTAAAGAGTTGTAGCAGGGACATGTAATATATTTCTTTATGTTTAGAAGTCTTTAATGACAAAGAGTTTAACTAAGCTACCTACACAGTGTGTCACTCTGTATTTACCTTTTTTTTCATCAGGTTTTATATTATTTTTGTATGTGTAGTTTTGGGCTATGTGGTATAAACACATGGTTTCCAAAGTATTACTTCTGTTTGGGTAGTATGTGTCCAATAAATTGTTTTTAAAATGTGGCTGTTGGGATCGCGTTTGGCTATTGTTTGTATATCTTCATATGATTTTAGAACTCTTTTTCTAGATTTAGCTGGACCAAGACCTAGCCATACTACATTTTCATATTTACCATACAATGCAGTACCAGTTAAACGATCAGCTGCTTCATATGATCCACATTCTCTATGGGAGAGCATTTTTATGCCCAAGCTGTATAATTTCTGAGACACTGTTTTATCTGATGAGCGGTCATTCCAGAGGTCTTGGAGCTCTGTTTTTTCTGCTTTGGTTAAGTATGCTGTGACATATCGTGCAACTGCAGTATAATTGTCTGCAATGTACTGCACATCTATGTTTGCATTCCATAAGTGGGCAATGATTGCATTATAATCATTGATATATTTTTCTTCTTCTTTTCTTTTTATGTAATATGTATTTTTAGGTGACTTACCTTTAACACTATGTCTAACTGAAGACATGAGGTTGTTCACTTGACCTGTATTTGTAACTGGTCTAGGGAAACCAAATCGGCATTTAGTGTAGTATTTCCCTTTGTTTTTGTATTTGCGATGACAATATTTTCCACATTTGTGTCTTTGAAATTGTAAAATTTGTACATGAAGATCACTATTTGTGGCTTCTGATGGAATTTCACAAGTGACATATTTTTCAATAAACTGTAAAACAGTGGCATCACTGTCTTGACCAAATTTAGGAGCATCTTTAATCCATAAAAGCATGTGGATATGTGGTGCTCCTCTGGCTTGGTATTCTTTTCTCCAAAAGACGTGTTGCACTTCTCCAGGGGGAGGAACAGTTTTATTCCAAATAAAATGTAGCATAGCAATGAAGCGATGGTGAAAATATCTTGAAACATTAACAGGATCCAAAGAACAAAGTTCTCCAGGTGATAGTATATCTATGTTTGTGTTGTTTTTGTTCGATATGTGTAGGAAATCATGTAAAACTTCCCATGCATATTCTGCACAACTTAATGTAACAAACAAAGTGGGTGGGCCAAGGTTTCTGATCATACAACGTACATCTCCATGACGTCGAAACCAGTACTCTTTAGTACCACGCATATTTGCTAATAGATTTGTAATATTTGATTGTAAAACCTCATCCTTTTGTTGCACTTTTTGTAATAATTGTGTAGCAGTCATATTTTGAAAGTGTGATCCTGATTTTAATATGTGTGCAACTCCGTAACATAAAGTTGCTAGGTCACTTTCAAAGAGTAGGTGGAATATGTATTCCACATTTTGTCTAAATCTGGGATCTTCAGCATACATCTGTAATGAGTGGTAATCTGATGCTGATATTTGATTAGGTCTATCATCGTACCTTCCTCTTTTGCCAGTAGGAAAGAGTAGAGGAAAAGCACGTGCTTCTATACTTTTTTCCCATATGCTGATTGGTGATCCTTTTGTTTGACACATTTGGTATGTTTCCAGTCATCTTCTATGGTGTCATTAGAGTGCAAAGGATGAATTGTATAATGGTCTAAAGTATTTGATATTGTAGCAGGATCTAGGAGCTCAAATCTACCAGTTTCTTGTGTTTCTTGAATTATTTCATTTGTATCCTTCAAATTTTCTTCAATATTAATTTCTTTGTAATATTCATTATTCTCTTTAAGATATTGCAAGGCTTGTCTAACTTTATGTAAATCTACCAGCTGTTGCCATATTTATTTGTCTTTTGTAGGTACTCCATTTACTAAGATAATTAAAGATTGCTGCATTGGAGTATGCACATTTTCTTTTAGGTCTAATGGTAAATAAACTACTTTTCCACAAATGCCTTTTACCAATTCAGAGAGAGGTAATTTTGCTGTTTTTGGTTGCAGGCGTATTATTGCTTGAAATGGGTGCACTGTTTGAATTATGATGCTCTCATATAAATTAAGTTGTTGTAGGGGTTTTGGTAGTGGGTATAATTCCAAATTATTTGTGATAGCACATGAAGGAGTTTGGTTGTTGTCAAGTTTTGTAGTGCAGTAACTGCAAAGTATTAAGGGGTCAGTTATTTCGTATTTGTTTTCTGCTACAAGGTAGAGAGCTAATTCAAACCATTTAGAATCTTCATTGTCTTCTATTTTGTATGATAGGTCTACAGTTTTTGTGTTACTTTTATAAAACGTTCTGCGGCAACATACAAACACATGGTTTGGTACTTCAGCTGATGTACTTTTAAATTTTATTATTTCTTTTTTGTATGCGTTTAGTAAAAGGTTGCCATGTGTAGAATTGTTGCTAATTTGGTTTAAAGCTATTTCATTCTGTAAGTGGCTTTCACTTCCAAAATATTTTTCTGGATATAGTCAATTTCTTCAAGTAGGTCTTTTGCTGTACCATGTAGAAGATTGGTATTTAAATTTGCTAGTGCTAAAGCAGGACTTTTAGCATAGTACAGTTTATAGACTAGATTTCTTATAGTTGAATGATGTGTTGATATCCTTTTGATATCATTGAAGCTGGTTTTACAAGTACATCCTGTAATGCAGGCCAATGAATGTCCTTGTAGTCCTGTGTACTTGCGCACTGGACAGGTATCCATATTTTGCAGTAGTTTAATTTTGATTTTGTCTTTGCTTTTTACATATTGAGTGATGAATTGGTGTAAAGACTTGAAAAATTGTTTGGGAATGTTACACATTGACGTGCATGGCCATTTGTACACTAGATGTTCTGATTGAGTTGAATGGAACGGTAATTCTAAGTTTTCAGGGCATATTTTTGTAAGGAGTACTTCTTGTTCCATTATAGTATTTTTCACTTTTTCATAACATCGACCACTGCTATGTATGGCAATTGTATTTGTTTGCTTTTGTTTGTACG
The DNA here is from genome assembly GCF_040938575.1 of Ambystoma mexicanum. Classification (NCBI taxonomy): domain Eukaryota; kingdom Metazoa; phylum Chordata; class Amphibia; order Caudata; family Ambystomatidae; genus Ambystoma; species Ambystoma mexicanum. Next base: position 463,264,308 of record NC_090932.1, on the reverse strand, counting down.
CTTCTTCATTAAAGTATGGTTCTGTGCTCGTAGTGTGATTCCATTCACCTCCGCATATACTTAAGAAGTTCTTTCTGTTGACATTTCGTCGTTTATTGAGAAGTCTTTTTTGTAATTTAGTTATTAGTTTTGTTAGTGGTTTCATTTTGTTTAACACTAAAATAAATAACTTTCTTTTGAGAAGAATTGCACTGTCTATCAACGCTTCTAAGATTAATTTCCTACGATAGTTTTTAAGCATTGAACCTGATTCCTCTCCTGTTTTAATAAGATTTTGAAGGACTTTGTGACGGTACATTTTATCTAAAATACTTATCTTGGTATGCTTACTTTGCACTATATCAAAATTTAAAGAAGCAGTTTTATCTGTAGTGATAGCTGATTTTCTGTTAATTGTTTTTTGGTTTGTTTTACATTTTGATAGAGGAGGCAAAGTTTTTGTACTTGAAACTTCTTTTGTTTCACTAAATGACTGTATTAGCTGTTTTGTTTCAACTTTTTTTACAAATTCTGCTAGAGATGGATGCTTATGTTGGACACTTTTATTTTCATTTGTTCTACTTTTGCGTTACTTCCTACGGACTTGACTTTTGGTAGGCATTCTTTAGGGTCTGTTGAAAAAAATAAAGATGGTATTGGTTGGGGTGTTCTGCAATGTATGTGTGCTGTGTGCATGAGTGTTTGAGTAAGATAATAAAGATGTATCTAATGGTGTGTGATTGTGCATTGGGAACTACAACTAGTAGGGATGGGTATTCTTGAATTTATGTGCTACTAAACTGGGGTTCAGATGACAGAAAAAAGTAAGCTAGTGGTGTGGAGAAGTACAAATAGTAAATCTAATGTATACAATTAAAACAGTTGTTTGTTCTATAATATTAAAATTCTAGCGGTTTAGTTGGGTAATTTGTGTGTCCAAAAATAGGAATTTGTGGCCCATTCTGGCTGTAAATCGCTGTTTAAGACATGGGGATTTTTGGACAGAATGGTGCACAATCTGTATTCTTAGGCACAGAAATAGCATGAATTAACTTTACAGTGTGTTTGAGTAATAATACAAATATTATGGTGATATTCTACTCACTTTGTTTCTAAAATGAACAGGTTATTTCTTAGTTCTTCTTTGTTCTTCAAATTCGGCTGCTTCTTTTCAGGATAATGGTCTTCACTGCAATTGTAAAAGAAACAAATTAGTAATTTTGTTTGTATATAGCACTGTTTTTAATTTAGACATTGATTTTTAAATTGAAATCCTCAGCGCCTTCCTCAAAACCATTAAAACTATCTTATTTACATAAGATATGTCGCACCAGTTCAATACATATGATATTTTCTTAATGAACAAATTGTATTGCAATGACTAACTGTAGCAAACAAAATATCTTTACTATGTCTTGTGAAATTCATAATGTACCACTGAATACCACTATTTCTGTAACTAAGCTGTTCTAGGTAATAGTGCCTCAATGTCATGCTTAAATTAAAGTAATTAAATAAATAAATAAAAATATGTAATTGTAGAAGTATTATTTTTTGAGATTTGAACATAGAGTGTGCATGCATGCAATTTTGTTTGAAAATATGTAGTCTATATATTTCATTTAAAAAATGTTAGTTTAACATGATTTGAGTGTGTGTGTGTATAAAGAAAATAAATAGTATAAAGTGTTATAAGTGATAGTTGATTTTAGGAAATTGGAAAAAAGACAGTAGATTCATTTTACAGATTACACAAGCTAAAAGTCGGTTTGAAAATGTGTTCATGTACTGTACAGAAAATATGCATACCTGTAGTTTGTGTTCATGCATATGGATATGCATGGAGCTGCAAGTAGAAATCTTGGAGACTTGTACAGTATTTCTTGTAGTTGGTGCTTGCCAATGATATGACACTTGTACTCAGAGAGATTCACAGTACATTTGCAGTGCTGATCTATGATGATGAGTTAGATGTAGAGGTCTTGAATGTGATTGGTGCATGGTCATGTGATTTCTTAGCTACATTCAATGAGGGGAATGGCTCAGAGAGTGAAGTGGAAATGGTACAAGGGCTGTTCATGTTACGATATGTCCGCGGACATGGCGGTAGTTAGCGGACATCAGGAGTTACATTCGGGATTTCTTGGTTCAGAAGTCATGCAAATGAGAATGAGCACTGAAAGGGATTGGTCATGAAAGTTTAGTGGGTGTGTTGTGCCAGGAGAGAGTTTCTCAGATACTTTTTTTGCTGAGAGAACAACAGATAGCTATGGCTGTGTGTTTCAGAAAACAGATTGTTTGGATTTTGGGAGATTTGTGGATACATTGGTTGAAGGTACATGCAGAACGCTGTGGAGTAGCTGTAGATCTTGGATTTCCACATGTGGAAGTACACTGGCATGGAGTACGTGGAATGAAGTGGTTGGACTTGCTACTTTGGAGACAGAGCAACATCCAGACATAATTGTAATTCATTGTGGCGGTAACAGTTTAGGACATGTGACTGGAATTTTTTTGCAAATTGCTATGAAAGAGGGACTTGGGAAGTTCATGGACATGTTTCCTAATTCTCAAGTGATATTTTCACGGATTGCGCAGAGACAAATGTGGCTTCGTTCTTCTTCATTTGGTCCGCAAATGGAAAAAGCAAGGCGCAATGTTAATAAGGCTGTTTGTGCCTTTCTAAGAGATTTTGGCATGTCCTCTTTTCACAATGAAAATATTATGTTTCGTAGTACATACATTTTTCGCAGAGATGGAGCCCATCTTACTTATGCTGGCAATCAGATTCTTCTGAGAAATGTTCAAAATGCATTGCGACCTTTTTTAGAATTACAGCATCCATTTTGAAGTAGGTTTTAAGAATTTATAATTTTTGACATACAAACACCTCCCAAAGGCTCTTTTCAGAGCCACCACTTCCTCCCAGAGAAAATTGCAATGGTTATAATAGGGTAGCACCCCAATTATTTAGATGTTCGTGAACTGTTCACCGACTTCTAAAAAATACAAAGAGCCCTGCTTCATTTATCTTCACTTCTATTTTTTAACTGTGAACGGCAGCTCTGAAAAGAGCCTTATTTTTTTTATTTTTGTTATTTTGTATTTATTTGTTTTTTTTTATACACGACACACTAGGAGAGGAGGGGAAAGGAGGGTAAAGGGGGGAACACCAACCACAGGGATAAGAAAGGGCGAGCTGAGTGAGGAAGATGTAGAGTGGGTTTTATTTGGCTAGTGAGCAGGTCTTCTCGTGCTCTAAGACGATAGTCTAAAAAGCACTCCAAAGTCGCTCCCCCCTGCAGAGTACTCTGTCACAGTACATACATACAACTGTGACCCTCGAAAGGTAGGGGTCATCAGAATTCTGTATGGCCTGTGAGGCAGCTTGAGGAAGACGCTGTCCCACAGAGGTGGTCCTTGTGGTGACAGGATCAGAAATGGAGGATGAAGTAGAGGAAATCAACCTACTACGTTCTTCGCAAGGTACAACCTTGCGAATAGCCCCAGAGTGAAATGACCTCAGGTGTCGCTTCATGGGCGTGGTCCCAAAGCTGAACGAACCTTGCCTCCTGCGACTGAGTATCATTTTGCACTCATTGCAGGTGACACGGTTCGCACAAGCCTTGGGACCATTCCCATTAATGGTAAACAACCGCCACACCCAAGACTCACGCCTAGTGCGGGTAGTAGGGATTTCCTCTACCTCATTCTCCTCATCCTCTTCCTCCTCTGCATCCTCACTCCTGTTCCCCTCTTCAAGCCGTTGGGAAGGTGGTGGTGGTGGAGGGGGTGAGGGTGGTGCTGAGGCAGGTACAGCACCGGCTGGCAGCAGTGGAGCTATAGTTGCCATCAGGTTGATGATGGATATCTGCAAGTGGCAGCAAAAATCGCAGTGCTCTGAAGAATAGTCAGAAACACAATGAGAATAAACTCTAGGGCGTGGTCTTTTATAGGGGTGCTTGTACGTGGTCCGCAGACATGTGCGCTGTCCGCGGACAGATCAAACACAAAAAAGGGTTCAAAAAGTTTCAAAAGGTATGTAGAAACTCAGGATTACTATGTGGGACTTGTGTCATGATGAGTTTTTATTGAAAAATATTGTGGATTACTTGAAAATGTACTTTTAAATTGTTCAGGGACATGAACAGTGTCCGCATTCAGAACACGGGATTAGCGTGGGCGCGGTCACATGATCCCTTCGCAAACATGTCCGCGAAGGAAGCGCCTGTCCGCAGGACACCAAATGCACGGACATTGGTTTGTGCATGCACGTTGATGTTCTACGGACACTGTTCGAGTCCTGAAGTAATTAAAAGTGCGTCACACGTCAAACGAACATTTCAGGACACCGCTTGTGTTCTTAGAACAGTTTCAACTTGCTAGCAAACAGTACGGACAGGTATTGTGTTCTTTAGGACACCTCCATTTTCGTTTAATTACGAACATTTCAGGACACCAATTGTGTTCTTAGAACAGTTTCAACTTGCTAGCGAACAGTACGGACACGTATAGTGTTCTTTAGGACACCTCCATTTTCGTTTAATTACGAACATTTCAGGACACCAATTTTGTTCTTAGAACAGTTTCAGCTTGCTAGCGAACAGTACGGACAGGTATAGTGTTCTTCAGGACACTTTAATTTTCATTTCTTTACGAACATTTCAGGACACCGCGTGTGTTCTTAGAACAGTTTCAACTAGCTAGCGAACAGTACGGACAGGTATAGTGTTCTTCAGGACACCTCCATTTTCGTTTATTTACGAACATTTCAGGACAGAAATTGTGTTCTTAGAACAGTTTCAACTTGCTAGCGAACAGTACGGACAGGTATAGTGTTCTTTAGGGCACCTCCATTTTGTTTAATTACGAACATTTCAGGACACCAATTGTGTTCCTAGAGCAGTTTCAACTTGCTAGCGAACACCACGGACAGGTATAGTGTTCTTCAGGACACCTCCATTTTCGTTTATTTACGAACATTTTAGAACACCCACACTGTCCGCGGACACCTACATTGTTTTGTAAAGCAAAAAAAAGAAACTAGGTACAACACAATATAAAAATGTAACTTTATTTAACATATATTAATAATTCATGACAGAGAAGGTGAGGCAGAAACGGAAACAAAGACAAGAGAATTAGGGGTTGCAACATGATTGGTATCAGGTGAAGAAGGGATGGAAGTCTCATCAAAACATTTTGGGTTATGGAGAGGGTTTGGGGATAATTGACTGGGATATGGTGAGGGGGGACAAGTACATGTGGAGCAATGGTATGATGTTTTTGTTTTAAAATGATCTTCAACAAAAGCTTTCAAATTATTAAAATTATTCAACAATAAATCCATTTTTTCTTTTATGCTGTCAAGCGTGTTATCCATAACAGTTTCTTCAGAGGTATTTTCTATTTTGGTATGCTCTGTACAAAAAAATATATATATGTTAAATGTATATGAAATAATAATAATTATATTGTAAAGTGTTTCCCATTAGTTTCACTATCTTGTGGGATTTCCTCATGTGGGAAATGTTCCTCTAGCCATTCCAGCGTACTAGACATTTCTCTGAGAAAAAAAAAAGATAATATTTTTTTTTTATCTAATACAGAAAGTTTATAAATATATGAGTAAAATGAAGTACACTTACTATTTCAGGTAAGATATGTTCTAAGTACTCTGTAGGTCTGGTCTTGTTCTTATTTCTGTAGTGTATGTGATGTAATTATGTTGGAAGCCAATTTATCTTCTTGTGGTACATTCCATTTTCGAACATATTGCATTTAAATGAATGGTTAGTGTGTTACATATATAGGTTACATTTCATATGTATTACTGCATATAATGCGAATGTGTGCTGCTTTTTGAATTTGTTAAATGTTCCTATGTTATGATATAAGAACCAAACATACCCCCCCAGAGTTTTTAGGTAGTGGTACTGTTCTTCGAACATGTCCGCGGACATTAAAAGAGTTCACGGACATCAAGGTCAGTAGAAGAGGTTCAGTATGTTCCATATTACATGTACATAAAGTCAAAGTTATTATTATTAAGTTGCGCTACTAAAAACCTGTGAAATTCAGTGATAAAACGTTGTTAAAGGGACGTTATGGTTAGGTTGCGCTACTAAAAACCTATGAAATTAAATGAAAAATCTTTGTTAAAGTGACGTTATGGTTAATTTGCACTAATAAGACCCTATGAAATTCAAAGAAAAAACTTTGTTAAGGGGACGTTATGGTTAAGTTGCGCTACTAAAAACCTATCAAATTCAGTGAAAAAACGTTGTTAAAGGGACGTTATGGTTACAAGTAAAACCGAAAAACCCCTGAAATTCACCAGTTATGGAAAGCTAAGAAACCATAACTCGCGCCACCACCGGGCACTGCTAAGAATAACACCAATGACATCACAGATATGATTGATGACATCACTTATGATATCACATGTCTAGCACCTTCTTTTTTTGTTCACTGACATATCTAGGCCAGTTGAGTTTACTCACTGACAGTCAAAATCTTAAAATTCAAAAGGTATTACATTTGTAGGTGTTGCTATTCTCACATGTTCTTACAGTACTTTCCTTAGAATTCAATTGCATATTATGATGCACATACATAGGGGAAGAAGCAGACCTGAAACACACCAATCATTTCTATGTGTAAAGAAAATCATGTTGGTTATACACAGTGACTCATGATATTGCCTCTTGGTTATTTACTTTACTTTCTCTGTATAAGCCCCATATTTGTATACATTGTGGTCTCTTAACGTTTTGTGTGTAGTAGTACAAGCATGTAGTAAGTGATGCATTATTACCTACTTAGTATATGTTTCACAGTATGCAAAAGTGTGATACAGAAGTGTTCACCGTTTTACTATCCAAAATGGCAAAATTAGAAATATTACATCTCTATGGTTTATGCTGCAGCCAATGCCTATGTTTCTGTATGAGTAGGTTCCTTTTCTAGACACAACACTGCAATGGAATGTTCTTTGGGGCAATACATTGCATAATCAAGTATGTAGTTCATCACACATCTCCAGATGACCCCTAACACTTTTTTGCCAACATTACATTCACAACCCCTTGTAGGGACTTCCTATGAAAATTAAATGCACATGTGATGTCATCAGTAATTTTATAAATCATATCTGTGATGTCATCTTTGATGTCATGGGTGTTATTCTTAGCAGTGCACAGTGGTGGCGTGAGTTATGGTTGCTTAGCTTATCATAACTGGTGAATTTCAGGGGTTTTTTGGTTTTAATTGTAACCATAACGTCCCTTTAAAAACGTTTTTTTCACTGAATTTGATAGGTTTTTAGTAGCGTAACTTAACCCTAATGTCCCTTTAACAAAGTTTTTTCATTGAATATATATATATTTAGTAAGAAAACTTTTTTAAAGGTACGTTATGGTTAAGTTGTGCTACTAGAAACCTATGAAATTTAGTAAAAAAACTTTGTTAAAGGGACTTTATGGTTCCAAGTAAAACCAAAAAACGCCTGAAATCCCCCAGTTAAGGTAAGCTAGGCAACCATAAATCACTGATGACATCACATGTGCATTTACTTTTCATGAAAAGTCTGTACAAGGGATTCTTATTATAATGTTGACAAAAAAGTGTCAAGGATCATTGGAATAGATATCATGAGCTATGTAGTGCAGTAAGCAATGCATTGATATAAATAGCATTCTAATATGAAGTTCTGTACAGTATACTAAGCTACTCATTTATAAACATAAGCATTGTGTGCAGCATACATGATGGAGGTGCAATATTCATAATCTTCCCATGTTGAATAGTGAAATGATAAATGCTCTCTTATTAGAGTTGTGTGTACTGTGCGACATGTAATAAGTAGCTAATGAAACCCACTTAATACATAATTTCATTATTACATACAAAACACAAAGACACAACAACACATACAAATATGAGTATATACAGGGAAAGTGAAGTACGCAAAAAAGCAGCAGTAGAACCAGAAAGTGTTCATAACCTAACTGATTATCTTTATGCACAGAAATGATTGCTCTGCTTCAAACCTACTACTTCCCTATGTATAACTATCACATTATGTGACTGCACCCTAAAGAAAGTAATGCGAATACAAATATGAGCATGTCCAGAGAAAGTACAGTAATAAAAAACAGCAGAACAATAAGAAAGTGTTGATAACCTTACTGATTGTCTTCATACACAGAAAGTATTGCTATCTTTTAAGTGTGTATTTTCCCTATGTATATGTTTCATATGCTGTGAGTGGACCCTAAGTGAATTATTGTAAGAACATATTTGAAGTATAAGTCTACAAATATAGTACTTTTTGATTTTTTTGTTCCTAACTATTACTGGCCAAGATATATTACTAAAGGAAAAAGAGCGAGTCAGACATGTGATGTCATCAGTGATGTCATCAATGACATTTTTGATGTCATCTTTGATGTCCTGGGTGTTAGGCTTAGCAATGCACGGTGGTGGTGCGAGTTATGGTTGCTTAGCTTACCATAACTGACGAATTTCAGGGGTTTTCGCTTTTACTTGGAACATAACGTCACTTTAACAAAGTTTGTTTACTGAATTTCATAGGTTTTTAATAGCGCAACTTAACCATAACCTCCCTTTATCAAAGTTTTTTTTACTGAATACACATATACATAGTGTCAATTTGAAAGATGTTTACTAGGATTCCCTTACTTTATATACATGTAACATAGAATATACTGAACCTCCTGATAGTGATTTGATGTCTGCGGATTGTGCGTATGTCCGCGGACGGGCACGGACAACATCAACACTACCCAAAAACTCAGGGGGTATCTTAGATTGTTCTATCATGCCATATAAACACTGAACAAGTTCAAAAAGCAGCACATGAACACATTATATGTAATAATAAATAAGAAGTGGAACCTATATATGTAACACTTCAACCGTCCATTTAAATAGCATATGTACTAAAATGGAATATACCAAAACAAAAAAGATATGCCTCCAACATAATTACCTCACAGAAACTGCACAGCAAAAGCAACATCAGACCTACACAACAGTAGCAACAAAACTTACCAGAAATGAGTAAGTAAACTTCATTTTTCTTATGTATTTCTAAACGTTCTGTATTAGGTACACTAAAAGTAATTTTTTTTACACAGAAATGTCCAGTACTTTGGAATGGCTTGAAGAAAATTTCCCACATGATGAAATGAGTGAAGACAGTGATACTAATGGTAGATACTTCTCTATATAAGCCAATTAATAATCATTACTTTATGTGTACTTAACACATTTTTTTTAATAGACCATACAAACAGTGAAAATAATATAGCAAAAGAGACATTAGAAAATGCTCTGCAGCACATGGAACAAAAAATGGATATGCTAATGGAAAATGTTAATCTTTTAAAACATTTTGTGGAGGACCACATAAAAGAAAAAATGAAACATCATTGTCCCCCATGTCCCAGTCAACTATCCCCAAACCCTCACCACCAAGAAAAACATTATGATGAGACTTCTATCCCTTCATACCCTCCCATCCATCATCTCCAAACTCCTAAATCCCCTGTATTTGTGTCAGTTTCTGCTTCGCCCTCTCTTTCATACATTTTATATTTGTATATAATAGAAAAAATATTATGGGCCTCATTACACGGACGGCTGTAAGGGTTTACCGGTACCGGTAAGGGTACCAGTGCCGGTAAACCCTTACCGCCTTACTACGAGGTCCCTTTGCGGGGACCCTACCTTAACGGCTGGTTTTACCAGCCGTTAAGGACGGGACCCGCAAAGGGACCTAGGAGGTAATTACGGTACCGCAATTTGTGGTACCATAATTACCGCCTTCCCCTTTCCCATTGAGCCCTATGGGGCAAAAATGGGAATGGGGAAGGGCCATGGTGAATGGGGAATTACCGCCCCCACACACCTTGGAATAGGGCGGTAATTCCGCCATTCACCATGACGGACTCGGTAAAATACCGGCGGCAACCATGGCGTTAATAGCGCCATGGTTACTGCCGTCCGTGTAATGAGGCCCTATGTGTATTTTAATTCAGTCCTCTGTGTCCTTCTTTTTTTAAAAGGCAGTTAAGGTGTCCGCGGATGGTGCTGATTTCCGGGATGTCCGCAATTAAACAAAATGGAGGTGTCCTAAGGACACTATACCTGTCCGTACTGTCTGCAATCAAGATGGAACTGTTCTTAGGACACACTCCGTGTCTGGAATGTCTGCAATTAACCAAAATGGTGGTGTCCTAAGGACACTATACCTGTCCATACTGTCCGCAATCAAGATGGAACTGTTCTTAGAACACACTCGGTGTTCGGAATATCCGCAATTAACCAAAATGGAGGTGTCCTAGGACACTATACCTGTCCGTACTGTCCGCAATCAAGATGGAACTGTTCTTAGAACACACTTGGTGTCCGGGATGTCGGCAATTAACCAAAATGGGGGTGTCCTAAGGACACAATTCCTGTTTGTACTGTGCATAATTAAAATGGGAGTATCCACACTGTCCGTAGAACATCTATGCACATGTGCACCACACTCAAAGGTCCTACGAACATCGCGCCTGTCCATAACTGTCCATCGCACGTGTGTTGCACTTTTAATTAGTTTGAGGACACGAACACTGTCAGTAGAACACCTGCGTGGATGCGCATAACCGTCCCTGCACATTTGGTGTCCTGCGGACAGCCGTCCCATTCGCGAACGTGTTCGCGACGTCATCATGTGACCGCACCTACGCTGAGCATTTGTCCTGATTTGCGGACACTGTCTGGCTCCCTGAACATTTTAAAAGTACTTTTTGGACAATCCAAAGTATTTTACAATAAATGTTCACCATTGCACATGTCCCAGACAATGTCGCTGTCGAACTACATACTTGTTGACATTTTGTGAGGCTTTTGGGGGTGTTCGAAGTGTCCATGGACAGCGCGGGTGTTCGCGGAGCGCGCACCCGCACCCCTATAAAAGCTCACACCCTAGAATTGCTCCTCATTGTGCTTCTGGCTACCTGACAGAGCATTGCTTCAGACCTGCATTGACTGCCTGCATTGCTGGTGACTTCTGCCTGTTGTCTTCCAGATGGCGACCATGGCTGCTTCAGCTGCATCAGCACCCCCACCCCCTCCACCACGTCCCCAAGGGCCTGTGAGGGGAACAGGCATGAGGATGTGGAGGAGACGGATGAAGAGGATGAGGTAGTGGAAGTCCCTACTACCAGCACTCACCGTGAGTCTTGGGGTGGTGGTTGTTTACCACTCTTGATGGAGTGCCAAAAGCTTGTGCGAATAAGGTCACCTGGAACCAGTGCAAAATGGTGCTGAGTCATGGAAGGCCTGGTTCGTACAGCTTTGGTACAACATCAATGAAGCAACACCTAAAGGCATTCCACGGTGGGGCTATTCGCAAGGTTGTACCTTGTGATCAACGTAGTAGGTTGAGTTCCTCTACAACATCCTCCATTTCCACTCCTGTCACCACAAGAGACACTCATGTGGGACAGCACATCCCCCCATATGCCTCACAAGCCATTCATGATGCTGTTGACCCTTACCTTTCGAGGGTCACAATATTGTGTATGTACTGCGACGCAGTACTCAGCATGGGGGAGAATCTTCAGAGTGCTTTTGAGACTGCGGTCAAGGAGCATGAGATGATCTGCCCACTACCTGAGTAAGGCCCACCCTACATTTTCCTCTCTCCATCTGCACTTTCCTATCCCCGTGGTTGGTGTCCCTTCCTTAACCTGCTTTCCCATTCTTTGCTTGCGTGTCGTGTTTGAAAAACCAAAAAATATATAAAACAACAAAAAAAAATAAAAGGCTCTTTTCAGAACCGCCTTTCACAGTTTAAAAATAGAAGTGACAAATAAATAGTGCAGGGCCTTGTGCATTTTTTAGAAGTCCACAGACAGTCTGCGGACATTTATTTTTTGGGGGTGCTGCCCTATCAGAAGCATTTCACTTTTCTATGGGAAGAAGTGGTGGCTCTGAAAAGAGCCTTTTGGTGGTGTTTTTTTGTGTTTCAAAAACTTCAAATGATCAACACCTACTGAAAAATGTATTAATGTAATTATGAAAAAGATTGCAATGCATTTTGTATATTTCGCAGAAAGTTTGTGGACCAAACGAAGAACAATGCAGCCACATTTGTCTCTGTGCAATACAAGAAAAAATTACTTGGGAATTTGGAAACATGTCCATGACCTTCCCAAGTCCTTCTTTCATTGTAAATTGCAAAGAAATTCCAGACACATGTCCTAAACTGTTCCCTCCACAATGAATAATAATTATGTCTGGATTACGCTGTGTCTCCAAAGTAGCACAGAGAGGTACCAAATCCAGCCACTTCATTCCACACACCCCATGCCAGTGCACTTCCACATGAGGGAATCCAAGATGTGCAGCCACTCTACAGTGTTCTGCATGCACCTCCAACCAATGTATCCATGAGTCTCCCAAAATCCAGATGATCTGTTTTCTGAAACACACAGCCATAGCTATCTCTTCTTCTCTCAGGAAAAAGACTTTCTGACAAACGTTCTCCTTACTCAACACACCCAGTAAACCATATTGACCAATCCCTTGCTCTGCTCATTCTCATTTGCATGCCTCTCAACCCCAAAATCCCCGTATGTGAGATGCGCTGTCCGCGGACAAATCGAAAAATCTGACTGTGATGAATTTAAATTTAAATAATATACCCCATTTCCCCTTTGAGGTTGGCTCTGAAAAGAGCCATTTTTTTGGGTTTTTTGCAGATGCTTGAGAGACAGCTGTTATTTTACTTTACTCCTAAAATCTTCACATAAGCTTCTCCAAAGCAACCCTTATGTTCCAAAAGAGCATGACATTTCCATAAAATATAAAGAATTGCCATCTTCTTTAAAATAAACAGCATTACTAGAATCAATGTTCTTATTATTACAAAAGAACATACCAGCTCTAAGCACGAAAGCAAACATGCCTCGGTTGATTGCACACCTAGCAATGTTTTGCTGAGGACAAAAAACAGAACTATTGCCCATTTTGCCTCAGGTACTAAACCAGAAAAAATAACGTTGGCATTTGGAAGGACATTTATTACTGCTTGAACCAAGTGTTCCAAATCTGCCAACAAAGTAGGGGCACTGACATAGCCCAAATGCAAAGCACCACAGTGCAAAACTACCACATGGAGACTGTTCATCCTACCCACATCTTCACAAACTTGTACAATTCCCTGTACATTGAAATCAGGCACAGTGCTCCACACCACCTCCACTCCTTTAACATCAAAATTGTTTGCCACATTCCTGCATTTAGCATACTGCTCTAAACCATGCACAAACATATCTCCAACCACCAACACCCTGACTTTCTCCACCTCTGCCATCTTCACTACACACAGCCTCTTTCAACACAAATCCACAACTTCAACACCTGATTGGCTAATCCCTACAGTCCCCTTTCCATGCTGGATTTGATGGAAAACCCCAGATGTAGCACACCCTGTCTGCAGATAGCCGCGGTGTCCGCAGAGCGCGTAACTCTAAGACAGCCCTCCTACCCTTTCCACTTCACACACCGTGCCATTTCCTCATTGGATACAGCTAAGCAGTCACACAACCATCCACTAATCACATCCAATACCTCTACATCTAACTCCATCATCATAGACCAGCACTTCAAATATACTGTTGATCACTCTGAGTACAAGTCTCATGTCATTGGAAAGCACCTACTACAAAAACTACTTTACAAGTCTCCAAGATTTCTACTTGCAGTTGCATGCATATCCACATGCATGAATACAAACTCCAGGTATGCATATTTTCTGCACAGTACATGTACAACTCTTATAAATGCATATAAACAGGGTAACTGCCACTTAACCTTTATAACCTATAAAATGAACTTACTGTCATTTTCCCATATGCTATAATCAACTGTCCCTTCCAAACCTGTCTGCTATCTAAATTCTTTTTTCACAAACACAGCTATCTAAAAAAGTGTAATTTAATATTAAAAGATGGGAGAAATAATAGTATAATTTTAGAAAAACACATATTAGTGTATGATAAAATTACACACAGCCAGGATGAGTTCATGCATCTTTATACACTTACACAGATAGACGCTATCATTAGAAAAGCTCCCAGCTGAAATAACACCACTGCCTATATATCACATTCTTCTGCATTATTACCCACACCTTCACAAATGCATAAATTCCATGCTTTTCTGTACAGTTTCTGCCATTTACTCTATAAAAATAGCAAAATAAGTATATTATTATTTCTTCTATCTGCTAACATCCTATAACACAGCCTTAAGAAACCAAGTGAGTTTCATATGCTTAGTATTATACTCATTTGCAAAGCATGTTCAACTAATAGATTGTAAGTAAAATATAACGGCTGCACATAGTCAAAGGAAACTGCATGCACACACTATGTTCAGTTATCAAACAACAATACTACTACAAAAACAATCAAATCAACGTCTAAATTAACAACAGTATTATAAACACACAACTTAACTAACTTCTTTCTTTTACAATTGCAGTGAAGACCACTCTCCTGAAAAGCAGAAGCATCTGGAGTACAAACAACAACTCAGAAGAAACCTGCTCATTCCAAACAAATAAGTATAATATTACTATAATATTCTAACTGTTACTCAAACACACTGTGGGGTTGATTCTTGAAATTTATGTGCCAATAAAACAGGGATTTGTGCACCATTCTGCCCACAAATCCCCATTTGTTAAACAGGGATTTGCGTGCAGAATGGCACACAAATCCCCGTTTTCCAGCGCACAAATTCCATGAATGAGTCCTAGAATGTTAGCATTGCAGAACAAAGAACTGTTTTAATTCTATACCATTAGATTTAGTATTAGTGCTTCTCCTCACCACTAGCTTACTTTGTATTGCCATTTTAACCTCAGTATAGTAACACACAAACACAAGTATAGCCTTCCCAACTAGTTGTAGCTGCCCATTGCACAATCACACACCTCCACATACATCCTTACCATCATACCCAGACACTCATGCACACAACATACATACATTGCAGAACAGCCCAACCCATACCTTCTTTTTTTTTCCAACAGACCCCAAAGAATGCCTACCAAAAAGCAAGTCCATAGAAAGCAATGCAGAAGTAGAGAAATCAAAATAAAACTGTCCAAAATAAGCATCCATCTCTAGCAGAATTTGTAAAAAAAATGTTCAAACAAAACATCTAATACAGTCATTAAGCGAAACAAAACAAGCTTCCATTACAGAAACTTTGCCTCCTCTTTCAAAATGTAAAACAAAACAGAAAGTGATTAACAAGAATTCAGCTACCACTACTGCTAACACTGCTCCTATAAATCTTGATGTAGTGGCAAGTAACCATACCAAAAAAAGTGTTTTCCAAAAAATGTTCCACCACAGAGTCCTTCAGAATCTTATAAAAACAGGAGAGAAATTATGCACAACCCTTAAAACCTATTGTAGAAAATGTATTTTAGAAGTTCTCATAGACAGTGCAATCTTTCTCAAACAGAAGTTATTTATTTTAGTGTTAAGCAGAATGAAACCACTAACTTCTAAACTACAAAAAAGACTTCTCAATAAACGGAATGTCAACAAAAATAAATTCTTAATTATCTGTGGAGGTGAATGGAGTCACACCATGAGCACAGAACCATATTTCAATGCAGAAGCATACAAACAAAAGCAAACAAACACAATTGCCATACATAGGAGTGAACGAGGGTATGAAAAACGTAATAATACCATAATGGAACAGGAAATGCTGCTTACAAAAATATCCCCATAAAACTCAGTATCACCTCTCCATCCGAATGAACCAAAACATTCAATGTACAAATGGCCGTGCAAGTCATTGGGCCTCATTATACGGTAGGCGGTAACCATGGCGCTATTAGCGCCATGGTTGCTGCCGGTATTTTACCGTGTCCGCCTTGGTGGATGGCGGAATTACCGCCCTACTCCAAGGTGAGCGAGGGCGGTAATTCCCCATTCACCAAGGCACTTCCCCATTCCCATTTTTGCCCTCATAGGGCATAATGGGAATGGGGAAGGCGCTAATTATGGTACTGCAAATTGCGGTACCGTAATTAGCACCAAGGTCCCTTTGCGGCACCCTACTTTAACGGCTGGTAAAACCAGCTGTTAAGGTCGGGTCCCGCAAAGGGAACTCGTAGTAAGGCGGTAAGGGTTTACCGGTACCGGTGCCCT
Source organism: Ambystoma mexicanum (assembly GCF_040938575.1). Classification (NCBI taxonomy): domain Eukaryota; kingdom Metazoa; phylum Chordata; class Amphibia; order Caudata; family Ambystomatidae; genus Ambystoma; species Ambystoma mexicanum. Next base: position 463,248,073 of record NC_090932.1, on the reverse strand, counting down.
TACTGGTACCGGTAAACTCTTACCGCCTACCGTGTAATGAGGCCCACTGTGTAACAATGACAAAAAAATCTTTCAAATCTTTACGCCAGTTCCTCAATCAGTATGTGAAATGCAAAGACAAATTCAAAATGAAACTACTACAAAATATGGATACATGTCCAGTGCGCAAATAAACAGGACTATAAGGACATTTGTTAGCCTGCATTTCAGGACCTATTTGCAAAAGCACCTTCCAACATATCAAAATAATATCAACACATCATTCAACTATAAGAATTCTAGTCCAAAAACTGTACTATGCTAAATGTCCTGCTTTAGCATTAGGCAATTTAAATAACAATCTTCTACATGCTACAGCCAAAGACCTACTCGAAGAAATAGAGCATATTCAGAGAAAATATTTTGGAAGTGAAAGCCACCTACAAAATGCAATAGCTTTACAAAAGACTAGGAACAATTGTACAAATGGCAACCTTCTACTACACACATACAAAAAAGAAATACTAACATTTAAAAGTACATCCGCTGAAGTACCAAACCATGTGTGTGTGTGTTGCCGCAGAACGTTTTATAAAAGTAGCACAAAAACTGTAGACATAACATACAAAATAGAAAACAAGGAAGATTCCAAATGGTTTGAATTACCTCTCTACCTTATAGCAGAAAACAAATACGAAATAACTGACCCCTTAATACTTTGCAGTTACTGCACTGCAAAACTTGACAACAACCAAACTCCTTCATGTGCTATCACAAATAACTTGAAATTATTCCCACTACCAAAACCCCTGCAACAACTCAATTTATATGAGAGCATCATAATTCAAACAGTGCACCCATATCAAGCAATAATATTCCTTCAACCAAAAACAGCTAAATTACCTCCCTCTGAATTAGTCAAAGGCATTTGTGGTAAAGTAGTTTATTTACCATTAGATTTGAAAGAAAATGTAAATACTCTGGGAGTGCAACGTCCAATAGATCAATCTTTAATTGTCTTAGTAAATGGTGTACCTTCAAACGACAAAAGAATTTGGCAACAACTCGTGGTCTTACATAAAGTTAGACAAGCCTTGCAATATCTAAAAGACATTAATGAATATTACCAAGAAATTAATATTGAAGAAAACCTGAGGGAAACCACTGAAATTATTCAAGAGTCACCAGGAACTGGTCAATTTCAACTTCTAGATCCTGCTACAGTATCCAATATTTTAGACCATTATACAATTCATCCATTACACTCTAAAGACACCATAGATGATGCACTAGAAACGTACCAAATGTGACAAACCAAAGGATCACCAATCAGCATATGGGAAAAAGAAGCACTTGTCTTTCCTCTACTCTTTCCTACTGGGAAAGGAGGAAGGTACGATGATAGATCCACTCAGATAACAGCATCAGAATACTGCTCGTTACGAATGTATTCTGAAGATCCCAGTTTTAGACATAATGTGAACTACATATTCCACCTACATATTCCACCTACTCTTTGAAAGTGACCTAGGAGCTCTATGCTACGGGTGTGCACACACATTGAAATCAGGTACCGATTTTCAAAATATATCAGCTACGTAATTACTACAAAAAGTGCAAGAAAAAGATGAGGTTCTACAATCAAGAATTACAAATCTGTTAGCAAACATGCATGGTACAAAAGAATACTGGTTCTGACGTCACGGAGATGTACGTTGTATAATAAGAAACCTTGGCCCACCCACTTGGTTTGTTACATTGAGTTGTGCAGAATATGCATGGGAAGATGTACATGATTTCCTACGCATATCAAATAAAAACAAAACAAACATAGATATACTAACACCTGGAGAACTCTGCTGTCTAGATCCTGTTAATGTTTCAAGATATTTCCATCATCCCTTCATTGCTATGCTACACTTTATTTGTAATAAAACTATTCCTCCCCTCTGAGAAATGCAACACTTCTTTTGGAGAAAAGAATACCAAGCCAGAGGAGCACCACATATCCACATGCTTTTATGGATTAAAGATGCTCCTAAATTTGGTCAAGGCAGTGATGCCACTGTTCTACGGTTTACCGAAAAATATGTCACTTGTGAAATTCCCTCACAAACAACAAATAGTGACCTTCATGCACAAATTTTACAATTTCAAAGACACAAATGTGGGAAATATTGTCGTTGCAAATACAAAAACAAAGAGAAATACTACACCAAATGCCGCTTTCATTTCCCTAGACCAGTTACAGCAACATGTCAAGTAAACAACTTCATGTCTTCAGTTAGACATAGTGTTAAAGGTAAATCACCTAAGAACACATATTACATAAAAAGACCAGAAGAAGCAAAATATATAAATGATTACAATGCAATCTTTGCCCTCTTATGTAATGCAAGCATAGAGGTACAGTACATTGCAGACAATTCTACTGCAGTTGCACAATATGTTATAGCCTACTTAACCAAAGCAGAAAAAACAGAGCTTCAAGACCTCTGGGATGACCTATTATCGGACAAAACACTGTTTCAGAAATTGTACTGCTTAGGCATAAAAATGCTTTCTCATAGAGAATGTGGCTCCTATGAAGCTGCATACCGTTGGACCAGTACTGCTTTGTATGGAAAATCTGAAAATATAGTATGGCTAAGTCTTGGTCCTGCTAAATCTAGAAAAATAGTTCTCAAATCATATGAGGACATAGAAACAACAGCCAAAAATGATCCCCACAGCCAAAACATTTTAAAAAACAATTTACTAGACATATACTACCCAAACAGGAGTACCACTTTGGAAACCATGGGCCTCATTACGAGTCAGGCGGAATGAGTTAATGGGGTCCGCTAATGGGTGCAGACCTGTTATTCCCATTCTGCCTGATTACAAGGTCCCTTCGCGGGACCAGGTAAAACCAGGCGTCCTTACTGGGTCCCGCGAGGGGACCAGGGAGCTAACAACGGGCCGGTCGTAATCTGCCCATTGTTAGCTCCTGCTCCCATTCCCATTTAGCCCCATGGGGGCTCGAATGGGAATGGGGAAAGTCCGTGCCCGGGTTCCCTGAGGGAGAATTACCGGGCCCTCCAAACTCGGAATGACCCAGACCTGGACCCGGTTTTGGAGGCAGCCATACCGCCAATAGCGGCATGGCTACTGCCAAACCCGTAATGAGGCCCCATGTGTCTATACCACATAGTCAAAAACTTCACATACAAAAATAATATAAAACCAGATGAAAGAAAAGGTAGATACAGAGTAACAAATTGTGAAGGCAGATTTATGAAACTTACCAATGAAGCTTAATTAATCATATCAAATTGTCATTAAAAACTCCTCAACATAAAGAACTATATTACTTGTCCCTGCTACAACTTTTTAAACCATGGCGAAAAGAAGAAGAGTTACTAGCTATCTATGACTCCTATAACGACACTTTTAAAGCAAATGAAAGCACTATAATAGATGTAAACTTTACAAAGGACAAAACAATGTTGCACAATGAACAGCAACACAAAAAAGAACTCCCGGCCCAACTAGATAAAGACACTCCTGACAGTAGTCAACCTTCTGTAACAGGGAGCCAAGAACCACTGGGACAGCCACTAATAGCAAATGAGGCAGAATTAGCTTTGAGAGAAGTAGAAAACACAATGTATCACTATGGAGAAGATGCAGAAGACTTCACTGTACTGAAATCAAAACTGAACAATGAGCAGCATAGCATTTTCCAAGAAATAACAAAAGAAAGTGAACATGGTGTACAACATAAAAATAAAAAGTGTACCTGCCAAAACTACAAACCTATACTGCTAAACGTCATTGGTCAAGCTGGTTCAGGAAAAACATTCTTAATCAAAATAATCAGCAAGTTCCTTCAACAAATGACAAACAACAAACTGTCAGCTGTTGTAACTGCGCACACGGGTTCAGCTGCCTACAACATAGGTGGTGTCACTTTACACCGGTTACTACTCCTTCCAGTTGAACACCAAAACAAATTAGATTATTACAAACTTTTTACAGAAGCTGCAATGGAACTACCCAGAGTTTTAAAACAAATGAAAATGCTACTAATAGATGAAGTGCGCATGGACTCCAACCTAATGTTGGCTTTGATTCACCTCAGATTACAAGAAGTACTCAAAACAGACTACAAATAACTTTTTGGAGGAAAACACATTATTACTTTCGGAAATCTTCAATTGACACCAGTGAAAGGTGGACCTATTTTTCAAAACTTAGGACACAAACTCTGCCGTAAAACTGTTGGCAGCATAGGAAATGTCAGCCTTTGGCAACATTTCCAATACAGAGAATTAACAGAAAACATGTCTTCAGACGTCACATACGCCAACATTTTAGAGTTGGTGTACTATCTCAAGAAGCACAATCAATATTAGAAACCCGACACATCCATGCACTCTATGGCCATAACTCATGTGCTACTGATGTCATGGAAAAATTAGCACACAAAAATGTCAATTGTATGTCCTTGATGCCAACTCTTGCAAGCTGTTCAAAATTCAATGAAACAATGTTGAAAAAAGAAATGCAACCAATAATTGAAATTTTCTCAACAGACAAACTGGATATACATGGTATGAAACTACCCATGTGTCAACAAGCCACAACAAGACTAATTACCTTAAAAAACTCTATCTCCAACACAGCTGGTTTGGAAAAAATATTAAAATTATCTTTAAACTGTAGAATAATGCTTAAACGTAACCTTGAAATGGAGCAAGGACTAGTTAATGGAGCACTTGGTACAGTTGTTGGCTTTCAAACATACCCACATGACAACAACATTCAGTTTGTCAATATTCTCTTTGGCAAACTATCAGAAGTTAAAAGGATAGGACGCTCAACAGCCCAATTTCTTCTTTTCAAAGACATGTATGTACACAGAGAACAATTTTCTCTAACTCTAGCATACGCAGTCACCATTCACAAATCACAAGGTCTTACTCTAGATAAAGCATTGATAGATATTGGGAAATCAGTCTTTAAAGAAGGCATGAGCTATGTAGCACTATCACGCTTACGTACACTTGACGGTCTATTTCTAATCAACTTTGATGCAAGTAAAGTAAATGCTGATATTCCTTTAATTCTAGAATACAATAGACTATGTTCATTGTACACCCCCCATCTAAAAACCTATCCTGTTCCACAAAAAGCAAAACATTGTAAAAGAAAACTACTTCAAACAGAAACAAAACAAGATCTCACTGCAAATCCTCCAAAGAGAGTAAAAGAAGCTAATACTTCATCAATTGCTACAACCAAAGAAGAATCTACTGCTCAAACTAACTCAGGTACTTCTTCAAAGAAGCAGCACACACTCCGAAAAAATGCAATGGACACAGAACTATCAGGTCCATTCAAATTTTCAAATATAACTGGTGTAAATTGCTACGCAAATGTAGCAATAAATATTCTATTCCAATTGCCACCAATTATTGACAACATTTACTTACACAATACAGACCAATTGTGTTTGCAAATGTTAGTCCTTCATAGAAATGCAACCAAAATCCTGACAACACCTACAGTGTTCATGGAATAAGACAAGAATTGGACTACTGTGCTGGAATGGTCAAATTCACTAAAAACTCACAAGAATAACCACAAGAATTTCTAATGTACTTAATACAAGTACTGGAAAACAAAAACATACCTGTAAATGAAATATTTCAGATTTCATACATGTGGAAACATACATGCACTCACTGCAACCATGTGGTACAGGAACAAATCCCTAATGAACGCTTTGTTTATCTATCAATACCTAACTGTGAATCCATTCCATTTCAGCAACTTGTAGAAAATGCAAACCATGGCAGATTATGTACTACCTGCAATTCAGATAATCGCTCCACCTTACAAATACAAACACATAGTAAATACGTAATACTAATGCTTTTACGTTACAATGCAGATGGAACGAAAAACAACTGCAAGCTGACTGGATTCACACATGGTCAAGTACACCTTGGTAAGAAATCCTTCACAACAATAGGTATAATCTACCACGAAGGAGCCACAACCAATGCAGGTCACTACACTGCATATATAAAAAAGAATTGTGGATGGTTCAAATGTAATTATAGTACCATTACTCTAAAGCAGAGATTACCAGCAAATCTTATAAACGCTCATTTAATATTCTTACATTCAAAATTTAATAACTAATCTGTGCATAAACATTAACAAAACTTCAATTAGAAAACTATAAACAGTTAGAATATGCCAACAGGTATCTAACTTCCCCAAGATTCTGCAACAACCAAACAGATAGATGAATAACTTGAAAATATAAATAAAAAACTATAACCAGTTAGAATATGCCAACAGGTATCTAACTGCCCCAAAAAATCAGCAACAAGCCAAAAGATAGAATATTAGCATATAATTATAAGTAAACAATTAGAATACACCAACAAGTATCAAACACCCCCAAAAATCTGCAACAAGCCAACAGATAGAACATTAGCCAGAAACAACAAATAAACACTGAAAACAAAGAAAGAAATATATTGTACCATAACAAAAAAGGATTTTTTTAATCCAGCATGGAATTTTTTTCCCACAGACCCAATAATTTAATAAACAAACCCAGACACTGAGCAAATTGCACAGTAGACTGGTTTGTAAACTACTAAATAAGAGGGTCGAAATAATGCAGAAATGTCTATTATGCAATGCAATAACTCATTATGAACTACCTACACTAACATGATCTTTTTTTATCACAGAAATTGAAAATGAATATCTGCTCCAGTTATAAGTCATGAAAAAAATATATCCAATCACAAAAAATCAAACAGTAAGTATATATAATAATTCAACTCACAAATACTGCTCCATAACACAACCATTGAAGCAAACATCTAGCCATACACCACAATCCAACATTTTTACTTCCATGGATATGTTATACTGCAATGCTTGTTACCAGACTCTGCAATCTTAATTGCATGACTTAGCCAAAACTTCACATACAAACTATACAAATCAAACAGTACACAAACTTTAGATTTGTGGATATTTGATGGACGTTTGATTCTATGGGTGTGTTATGCTGCAGTGGTTGTGGCCAGGGCCTAGAGTCTTGGGTGCATGGCCTATGGCCTACAGCCTTCGGCCATGCACCCAAGGCCATGCACCCAAGACTCTAGGCCCTGGCCACAACCACTGCAATATAACACACCCATAGAATTAAACATTTTAACTGTGCTATATGGGCTACTTATGCAGGATATTAATTACAATCAACGCTGTACTAACAACCCAAAACCAATATCATACTAAAGTAAAAAAGCCAATAGTGCATTTTGTATGTCCGCGGATAGCCGCAGTGACCGCAGACATGACAAACAACACATCAGGGACACCTGCCACCTAAACAAATACAGCATTTGCCCCATCTCTTACTCCCCCATCCTCCCCAAGCAGTCTTACACACCAACACACTCCCCAAAGTTGTATTTTTCCCCCGTTCATTGCAGTGCTGTCCGCGCATGTCTGCGAAACCAAGATGGCAGACGCATCAAAACAATACGACGCACCTCACACTTCAACCCAGCCAATCAGCAAACAAGTCGTATGTCCACAGACATGACGCAAGCCGACTAGCCGATCGGTGTCGTGTCTGCGGAGCGAACAGGTAAATGTGTCCACGGAGCGGACATAGATATCACTAATTTTTTTAGACCTACTTTTTGGTTGTTTTAAAAAAAAATACTGGAGCGATTTACACCAAATGTTCACATGCACGTTTCCGGGACCAAGCTGCTGCTCCTGCCGCAAATTTGGTGCAAATCCTTCCAGCGGTTTGAGCTGTAGGCATGAGCAAAGTTTTTCCCCCATTCACTCTATGGGAAAAAAAGAAATTTTGGGACCCCCTTTATAACTTTGCCCTCCCTGCACCAAACCTCCCTAAACTTTGCAGAGTAATTCAGAGTGGGCCATATACTTTTTTTGCAAAGTTTGGTGAGGATTCGTCCAGGGAAAGCGAAGTTATAAGCCACTCAAAAAGTTCTCTTCCTATGGGATTAGCAATTTAACCATAACTACACGGCCACTATCGTGAGCCGTGTAAAATATATATATATATATATATATATATATATATATATATATATATAAGAAAGGAAGGAAAACACGCCACACTCCAGGCGAAAAATTATCTCCACTGTGAATAGTCAGGAAGATCAAAAAATCTGACCCGTAGTAAATTACGTGTTGAAAAAAAGCATATTGTCAAGCCATAGGTCAGTAACAGAATATCAACAGAGGCAGGACGCCATGGGGCAAATCCTGCTAGACATGACGCGTTTCGCGCACCACTCGACGCTTTTTCACATGTGAGGAATCGAAGCAGACAGCAGTAATAAAAGGACCAACAGTAGTCCTACTGCTATATACACTACCGACAACAACATTAAGGAGGTCAGCAGACATCTTGGAAAGTGGAACAACAGTGCGGTAAAATACCATTTGAGCTCACAACGCAGGGTGGCATACAAACAAGTGTTCCATTTAAATAATATTGAACATAACATGAGGAAAATTAATATGTTAGCACTGCGTTCACTCGCTAAACTGCCACATTTGTTTTGTTCCATTAGTCCCACTTCAAAGCCGTAAGTATTCACAAAACGGTATTGAGTTGATACAGGTTATCCATAGACATCCAAAACATTTACAGGCCGATTCATGGAATAATTAGCGCGGCACAAGTGGGCAAAAACGTGCGAATCGCAGTGGAATAGCGAAAATCGCAGTGCAAGTGCGAAAATCGCACGAAAAGCAGCGCACATCGATTCATGGAAGTCCGTGCGCGAGAAAACCAGCGGATGTGCGATAAAAAAGTGTGCCAGGTCACAGCGAAAATCGCACAGGCCACAGCGAAATTCGCACATAGCGCGGCGCACGCAACAAAAGTAGGCGGAACACGGGCGTAACACTCGGAATGGGGAACAACTTGCCAAAACGTGGGCGTCACGGGGGAAAGTACAGGGCACAAGTGCGCGGAACGCCCACACGCTCGCCTACAACACGTATTCATGGAATAGAATAGGGGAAAAAATCGCACGCTCAAACCAGCGCACAGGCACAAACACGACCGCCACAAGAAAGCAGGCGGTAGCGTCTCTGCGGCTGTAAGAAATGTGCGCCAAAAGGTGCGCCAACAAATAGCACCTATATACTGCCATGATGAATGTCCTATACTGTGGCCCTCCAGGACAAATGACGTGCAAAGGGGTACCCACAAACACGGACACCCGCTGACAAAAAATACGTGTGCGTGTATACCGGGGTGCGCGGGAAGTCTCACACGCGATTTCAGCAGGGTAGGTGTATTACAGGGGTTCGCGTGAAGTTTTTCAGGGCCTGGGGGAGTGGGCTACGTGTATTACAGGGGTTCGCGTGAAGTTTTTCACGCGATCGGGCCTGGGGGAGCGGGCTACGTGTATTACAGGGGTTCGCGTGAAGTTTCTCACGCGATCGGGCCTGGGGGAGCGTGCTACGTGTATTTCAGGGGTTCGCGTGAAGTTTCTCACGCGATCGGGCCTGGGGGAGCGGGCTACGTGTATTACAGGGGTTCGCGTGAAGTTTTTCACGCGATCGGGCCTGGGGGAGCGGGCTACGTGTATTTCAGGGGTTCTCGTGAAGTTTCTCACGCGATCGGGCCTGGGGGAGCGTGCTACGTATATTACAGGGGTTCGCGTGAAGTTTCTCACGCGATCGGGCCTGGGGGAGCGGGCTACATGTATTTCAGGGGTTCGCGTGAAGTTTCTCACGCGATCGGGCCTGGGGGAGCGGGCTACGTGTATTTCAGGGGTTCGCGTGAAGATTTTCACGCGATCGGGCCTGGGGGAGTGGGCTACGTGTATTACAGGGGTTCGCGTGAAGTTTCTCCCGTGATCGGGCCTGGGGGAGCGGGCTACATGTATTTCAGGGGTTCGCGTGAAGTTTCTCACGCGATCGGGCCTGGGGGAGCGGGCTACGTGTATTTCAGGGGTTCGCGTGAAGATTTTCACGCGATCGGGCCTGGGGGAGTGGGCTACGTGTATTACAGGGGTTCGCGTGAAGTTTTTCACGCGATCAGGCCTGAGGGAGCGGGCTATGTGTATTTCAGGGGTTCGCGTGAACTTCACGCGATCGGGCTGGGGGAGCGGGGTACCACTCACCGTCTGCCTTGCGTGTAGAAGAACGCGTAGCCAACACCCGCTGTGAAGTAATAGCGTGTGAACCCCAACGGATGGAAAACACACGCACCGCACGAAAAGCACGTACAGAACATAAAGGCACGCGGGATCACCAAGCCCTGCCAGGGCAACGCCCGTGCGCAAAACGTCACAGACGCGCTTACGCTGTAAGGGCCTTTGGTCCAATGAAATCGCGTACGCATGCTGACGCGCTTACGCGCTAAGGGCCTTTCCTCGATTTTCATGCTGACGTGCAGGATTTTCACGTGCCAAATCACTCCGTATCAAGCTGGCCACGCGAAAACACACAGAAGACCACGCTCCTGCCCAGAAGGCCGAATTACTGCCCCCCAGTGCCCCGAGCAGCCTCCCACGTGCCATCTGCTGCTGCCTGCCTGCCTGCCTGCCTGCCTGCTGCCACCGTGCCCTGCCATTTGGTGCCTGCACATCAGCCATCTGCAGGTGTCCAGTTGCTGTGTCCACCCCTGCTGGAACAGAAGACTCCCGACTCGGATAACATCGCTCCACAGCCCAGCCCCAGGACCCAGTTGGCCACCCACTGCTGCCCCTGGGGTTGCCATGTCGGGCACATCAACATCTGGCACCAGTGGCAACCCCCAGCCAGAGGGGCACCAGCTTCACTGCCACCGAAGTTGGTGTCCTGGTGGAGCAAGTCCTGGGGCAGTATGATGCCCTCTTCGGATCGTCCCGCGCCAACAAGGAAGGACGGGACAGGATCTGGGCCGACTGTGTGGTTGCCATCAACGCGGAGGGGGTGGCAACCTGCACCATCCAGAAGGTCAAGAAGCGCTGGGAAGACTTGAGGTCCAGGACCCTCATGAAGGCCCGGCGCCTCGTGGAGGGGGGCCGGGGCCGCATGAGTTCCATCCAGTTGAGGGTCCTAGAACGCGCACACCCAGCGCTCCACGCCCAGGTCCTTGAGAGGGAGACCCGTCTGGAGTTGAGCGGTAAGTGGCCAAGCATTGCTGTGTGAGACAGGGCATGTTGCAGTGTGCTGGTTGTCTGATACTTGCCTGCATGTGTGACATAGGCCATGTACGCATGTATGTGTGCAGGGACATCATGGGAATGCATGTGCGACCTGTAATGTGTGAACCGCACGGTTGTTGCATGTGTTTGAATGCGACATGGGGAGCCCTGTGCAGATTGCACACATGAGAGCATGGCAGTCTCTGTTCCTGGACATGGGTGGGGGCGAGGGATGGGTGCTGATGCCAGATACATATGTGGTATCCATGTCTGTGTGCCTGACCTGCGTGTCTGTGACTTGTGAGTGCCATGGATGCATGACACATGTCTGTGACAATGTACAGATTCACTGATGCAGCCTAGTCATCCTTGTATGCACTGTGATTGGGGTGTACGGGGCCAGATGGATGTGACTGAGTTGAAGTGTGTGCATGTGATAGGCATGACCCATGATGCATGTGAGTCCCATTACATTGTATGATTCGAGAGTCCATTGGACATGCATTGAAATGTCCATGGCACGCACCATGACTGTCACTGTGTGTGTTTTGCCTGGACTGACACATGTGTTGTGGTGTGACATGATGGAAGTGTACTTTGACAGTGGCACTCATCTGCTATTGCTTCCTGTCTAGGGGACCATTGTACAGTACCCTGATGCTTGTGTTCTATGTCTCCCTCTATGCAGCGGCTAGTGAAGGAGAGGGCGGAGACGGCGCTGTGGAGCAAGGCGGCGGGGATGCCCCCACGGCTGCAGCGGAAGGGGTGGGTGAGCCCCCCTTAGGGGCCTGCTATGGCGGTAGACGGCGAGGAGCCATCCAGGTTGGTGGTTTCCACAAAGGAGGAGGAGGCCGCCACTGAGGCGCACATGGGGCCTGGTGGGGGCATCCCTGCTGGTGCAAGTGGTGCAGTCCAGGGGCAGGGGCAGGAGGCAGCACAGGTCACCATGGAGGGGCCTGTGCATGTCGCTGTCCCTGAACCTGTGGGTGCACCACCTTGCACCAGCAGGGATGCCCCGTCCCAGGCCCGTCCGCAGGTAGAGGGGATGTCCATGTCATCTGACTCCCCTCCACCTGCGGACGAGGGGACCCCTGGCCGTGTGGAGAAGGTCCTGATTGGAGTCGCGATGCGCACGGCTGTGATTCGTGATGCCGTGCGTGCTTCCCAGGAGGAGCACGCACGTCATCACGAAGAGCACCGTGCCGACGTGGCCCAATTGGGATCGGCCATGTTCGGGGGTTTCCTGCATGTGTCGGCCAATCTGGCGGCCCTCTCCTCCTCTGTGGAGACTATACGCCAGTCGTTCTCCTTGCCGTCTTCTGGCCCAGATGCCACCAGGGCCCCCTGTGGACCTGCCCTGACCAATGCAGCCAGCTCAGTGGGGATCCCATCCCTGCCACAGTCGGGAGTCAGAGGTCCAGCAGGGGTGGACAACACAGCAACTGGACCCCAGCAGATGGAGGATGTGACGGCATCATCGGGCAGGGCACGTGCACGACGGCGTCGGTGGTTTCCATCATCCTGGATGCCGTTGTGCTGGCAGAGGCAGTGGCGTCGGAGGCAGCAGCAGGCTCGACGTGGGAGGCATCATGGCTCGGGGCCATCAAGATCAGAGGGGCAGGCATCGGCCGGAGGGCAGGAGAACCCTGGGATGGTAGTGTCTTCCGTGTGGGGGCAGTTGGTCCAGCGGATAGGTGCGGAGCGGCAGCGGGCGGAAGAGGAGCGGCTCACCATGGTCAGGGCGGAGTTCTCCATGCGTCGGGCGTTGAGGCGGGCTGAGTGCCTCGAGGAAGCTCGCAGGGAGTTTGAGGTGAACATGGGGTTATCCCTGCGAGACCTCGGGGCCAGGACAGAGTCCCGCCTCCAGGACATCGACATGGAGTTCGATGATGCCCTGGCCGGCAACATCACAGAGTGAGCCGCAGGACTTGCCCGCTGCCATTGTATATAGTTCTTTAGTTAGTTAGTGTTAGGTTTCCTTTATTTTATGAGATTTTTTTGGACCGCTCGGACAATGGCCACTTTTCTGTATATAGTTTTTTTATTAGGTAGTATTAGGTTTCATTTATAGTGTTGGGCTCATGGACCCTGGAATATTCTTGTGTATAGTTGGATTTTTTTAAAATACATTTTTTTGATTTACATTTTTGTTCACCATGAGGCAATGGTTTTTCCTTATTTTTTTTCACCATGATTTTGCTTTGGACAACATTAGTTTTTGGATTCCTTTGTTTTTTGGATTTTTACATTACTTATCGGACAAGGACAATTTATTTTGTTATCCCCATTGTTGTATGTTTGATTAGTTTACTTCATTTTCTTCGAGAATACATGTTTTTATAACTTTCTTTTGTGGTATTTTCTCATTGGTTTCATGCATGTCATGATATGGGTTTTGACATTCACTTGCACCCATTGTGTATGTGTGTGTGTGACGGACATGTGTTCATTTACATACTTGCCATTGGGGTTGTATCATGTAATTGCATTTGCTATGTGGGTGGATGCAATCCTTGGCTGGGTGTTTGTGCTGGGTATGCTGCCCATTACTGCCATGATTGTGTATCGTCAGGACCTGGGGGCAGGGGGACATGGTTGGGGGCCTGCTGGCAGGTGCCCCACAGTGCTGGGGGGTGGGGGTGGTGGGAGACATGAGTGGGGGCCTGGTGGAGGGTGCCCCTGGATGCTGGGGGTGGGGGTGCAGGGGGACATGAGTGGGGGCCTGGTGGTGCTGCCCCTGCACTGCTGGGGGGTGGGGGTGGTGGGAGACATGAGTGGGGGCCTGGTGGAGGGTGCCCCTGCACTGCTGGGGGGTGGGGGTGGTGGGAGACATGAGTGGGGGCCTGGTGGAGGGTGCCCCTGGTGACTGGGGGGTGGGGGTGGTGGGAGACATGAGTGGGGGCCTGGTGGAGGGTGCCCCTGGTGGCTGGGTGGTGGGGGTGGTAGGAGACATGTGTGGGGGCCTGGTGGAGGGGGCCCCTGGATGGTGGGGGGTGGGGGTGGTGGTAGACATGAGTGGGGGCCTGGTGGAAGGTGCCCCTGCACTGCAAGGGGGTGGGGGTGGTCGGAGACATGAATGGGGGCCTGGTGGAGGCTGCCCATGGTGGCTGGGGGGTGGGGGTGGTGGGAGACATGAGTGGGGGCCTGGTGGAGGGTGCCCCTGCACTGCTGGGGGGTGGGGGTGGTGGGAGACATGAGTGGGGGCCTGGTGGAGGGTGCCCCTGGATGCTGGGGGGTGGGGGTGCAGGGGGACATGAGTGGGGGCCTGGTGGTGCTGCCCCTGCACTGCTGGGGGGTGGGGGTGGTGGGAGACATGAGTGGGGGCCTGGTGGAGGGTGCCCCTGCACTGCTGGGGGGTGGGGGTGGTGGGAGACATGAGTGGGGGCCTGGTGGAGGGTGCCCCTGGTGACTGGGGGGGGGTGGGGTGGTGGGAGACATGAGTGGGGGCCTGGTGGAGGGTGCCCCTGGTGGCTGGGTGGTGGGGGTGGTAGGAGACATGTTTGGGGGCCTGGTGGAGGGTGCCCCTGGATGGTGGGGGGTGGGGGTGGTGGTAGACATGAGTGGGGGCCTGGTGGAAGGTGCCCCTGCACTGCTGGGGGGTGGGGGTGGTGGGAGACATGAGTGGGGGCCTGGTGGAGGCTGCCCATGGTGGCTGGGGGGTGGGGGTGGTGGGAGACATGAGTGGGGGCCTGGTGGAGGGTGCCCCCGCACTGCTGGGGGGTGGGGGCGGTGGGAGACATGAGTGGGGGCCTGGTGGAGGGTGCCCCTGGATGCTGGGGGGTGGGGGTGCAGGGGGACATGAGTGGGGGCCTGGTGGTGCTGCCCCTGCACTGCTGGGGGGTGGGGGTGGTGGGAGACATGAGTGGGGGCCTGGTGGAGGGTGCCCCTGCACTGCTGGGGGGTGTGGGTGGTGGGAGACATGAGTGGGGGCCTGGTGGAGGCTGCCCATGGTGGCTGGGGGGTGGGGGTGGTGGGAGACATGAGTGGGGGCCTGGTGGAGGGTGCCCCTGGATGCTGGGGGGTGGGGGTGCAGGGGGACATGAGTGGGGGCCTGGTGGAGGGTGCCCCTGGTGACTGGGGGGGTGGGGGTGGTGGGAGACATGAGTGGGGGCCTGGTGGAGGGTGCCCCTGGTGGCTGGGTGGTGGGGGTGGTGGGAGACATGAGTGGGGGCCTGGTGGAGGATGCCCCTGCACTGCTGGGGGGTGGGGGTGGTGGGAGACATGAGTGGGGGCCTGGTGGAGGGTGCCCCTCCACTGCTGGGGGGTGGGGGTGGTGGGAGACATGAGTGGGGGCCTGGTGGAGGGTGCCCCTGGTGGCTGGGTGGTGGGGGTGGTGGGAGACATGAGTGGGGGCCTGGTGGAGGGTGCCCCTGCACTGCTGGGGGGTGGGGGTTGTGGGAGACATGAGTGGGGGCCTGGTGGAGGGTGCCCCTGGTGACTGGGGGGGGTGGGGGTGGTGGGAGACATGAGTGGGGGCCTGGTGGAGGGTGCCCCTGGTGGCTGGGTGGTGGGGGTGGGGGGAGACATGAGTGGGGGCCTGGTGGAGGGTGCCCCTGCACTGCTGGGGGGTGGGGGTGGTGGGATACATGAGTGGGGGCCTGGTGGAGGGTGCCCCTGGATGGTGGGGGGTGGGGGTGGTGGTAGACATGAGTGGGGGCCTGGTGGAAGGTGCCCCTGCACTGCTGGGGGGTGGGGGTGGTGGGAGACATGAGTGGGGGCCTGGTGGAGGCTGCCCATGGTGGCTGGGGGGTGGGGGTGGTGGGAGACATGAGTGGGGGCCTGGTGGAGGGTGCCCCTGGATGCTGGGGGGTGGGGGCGCAGGGGGACATGAGTGGGGGCCTGGTGGTGCTGCCCCTGCACTGCTGGGGGGGGGGTGGTGGGAGACATGACTGGGGGCCTGGTGGAGGGTGCCCCTGCACTGCAGGGGGGTGGGGGTGGTGGGAGACATGAGTGGGGGCCTGGTGGAGGGTGCCCCTGCACTGCTGGGGGGTGGGGGTGGTGGGAGACATGAGTGGGGGCCTGGTGGAGGGTGCCCCTGGATGGTGGGGTTGGGGGTGGTGGGAGACATGAGTGGGGGCCTGGTGGAGGGTGCCCCTGCACTGCTGGGGGGTGGGGGTGCAGGGGGACATGAGTGGGGGCCTGGTGGAGGGTGCCCCTGGTGGCTGGGTCATGGGGGTGGTGGGAGACATGCATTGTTGATCAGTAGTGCAAGGTGACATGTGGGTTGGCTGCGGGGCATGCCCATGGTGGATGGGCTGCCTGCGGGACATGAGCAGGGGTGCAGGGTAGTCCCCCGTGGTGTGGGCTGCCTGCAGGGGCCGTGGAGGTTGTCGAGCGTACACCTGGGAGGACCCACACGGCCAATTCACGTGTAGTACTCCCCAGAACCCCTGGAATTCACATACCCTGCTGGAATCGCATGTGGAACTTCCCGCGCACCCATGGAATACACGTACCCTGCTCACACTGGGCCAATCGCGTGTGGAACTTCCCGCGCACCCCTGAAATACACTTACCCTGCTGATATCGCGTGTGGAACTTCCCGCGCACCCATGGAATACACGTACCCTGCTCGCACTGGGCCAATCGCGTGTGGAACTTCCCGCGCACCCCTGAAATACACTTACCCTGCTGAAATCGCGTGTGGAACTTCCCACGCACCCCTGGAATAAACGTACCCTGCTCGCACTGGGCAAATCGCGTGTGGAACTTCCCGCGCACCCATGGAATACAGTACCCTGCTCGCACTGGGCCAATCGCGTGTGGAACTTCCCGCGCACCCCTGAAATACACGTACCCTGCTGAAATCGCGTGTGGAACTTCCCGCGCACCCCTGAGATACACGTACCCTGCTGAAATCGTGTGTGGAACTTCCCGCGCACCCCTGAAATACACGTACCCTGCTCGCACTGGGCCAATCGCATGTGGAACTTCCCGCGCACCCCTGGAATACACGTACCCTGCTGAAATCGCGTGTGGAACTTCCCGCGCACCCCTGAAATACACATACCCTGCTCGCACTGGGCCAATCGCGTGTGGAACTTCCCGCGCACCCCTGGAATACACGTACCCTGCTGAAATCGCGTGTGGAACTTCCCACGCACCCCTGGAATAAACGTACCCTGCTCGCACTGGGCAAATCGCGTGTGGAACTTCCCGCGCACCCCTGGAATACACGTACCCTGCTGAAATCGCGTGTGGAACTTCTCGCGCACCCCTGAAATACACGTACCCTGCTCGCACTGGGCCAATCGCGTGTGGAACTTCCCGCGCACCCCTGAAATACACGTACCCTGATGAAATCACGTGTGGAACTTCCCGCGCACCCCTGAAATACACGTACCCTGCTCGCACTGGGCCAATCGCGTGTGGAACTTCCCGCGCACCCCTGAAATACACGTTCCCCGCTTGGCGTTTGCTGTTTGCCAGCCCGGTGAACTGGTCCAGGGTTAGCGCAGCCCTTTGCGATGATTTAGCGATTTTGATGGCTTTTCCTTGCGCGAGGGCGTTCTTGGGGGCGTTAATGGCGCTGCTGCAGGGTCGCTGCGATTCTCTGCGCCACGGCTGGTTTGGGAGCCTAAAATCCTTGAATATGCTGTGCGCGGAAATCGCTTTTAGCGCACGTTCCTGGCGCACACAATCGCACGCGGACACTCTGCGCCAGCCGCTTGCGACACTTTTTGGCGATATTCTATGAATTACCCTGTTGGTTGGTTCAGAGAAAAAATTATCCAAGAAATAAAGTGCACGTAAATAACCTCATTGTTAAACTGGCAACATACATAAGAAAAGTACAACATAATTCATTAGTGCATGCCAGAATACAATTTTTCAAAGTAAAACACAAATATGTTCACCCAATTTTGGGGCTTCGCGCAAATATTGTTTTCGACAAGCACAAAATATTATTTCAAGCTCGAGAACAAAGCAATAAGGTGCATAGTACAGATTTGCTAGCACCATACATAGTAATGTGCAACATAATGCATCAGTGCACGCATTGCTTTCAACAAAGCACATGATATTATTTCAGACTCAAGAGCAAAGCAATAAAGTGCATAGTGCAGAATCAATATTATTTCAAGCTCAAGAACAAAGCAATAAAGTGCATAGTGCAGATTTACTAGCAGCATATATAGTAATGTACAACATAATGCATCACTAAAAAATCAACATTATTCCAAGCTTGCGAACGAGGCACTAAAGTGCATAGTGCAGATTTGCAAGCAGCATATATAGTAATGTCCAAAATAATGCATCAGTGCAAGTATTGCTTTCAACAAGACACATAATAGTATTTCAAACTCAAGAGCATAGCAATAAAAATGTAATAAAATGAACAGTGTACGTACTACATCACATGAAAGCTCCAGCAACAAAGAACATATGTATGAAAAATTGAAACCAAAAAATATATATCTCAGAGAAACCCAATGGAAAGAGAAAAAAGAAAAAGACAACACCAACGTATGAGCTTCCATATAATAAATAATGTAGCTAAGACCCTCACAAAAAAGCTAAACAGTAACGGCAACCCAAGGAGAAAAAGAAATGTGGTCATTTCTTAACAAAAGGATAAGTAACACATACTTCAGCCAAAGAAAAACTTATATACAGAGGGGAAAGAAAAAAAGAAAAAAAAACACGTAAGAAAGCACGAAGAAACAGGAATCATCTGATATTGTACAAAATCAATGAGAAAAGACCAACAGGGTAATTCATAGAATTTCGCAGAAAAGTGTCGCAATCGGCTGGCGCAGAGTGTCCGCGTGCGATTGACTGCGCCAGGCACGTGCGATAAAACCGATTTCCGCGCACAGCGTATTCATGGATTACATGCTCCCAAACCAGCCGTGGCGCAGAGTATCGCAGCGACCCTGCAGCAGCGCCAGTAACGCCCCCAAGAACGCCCTCTCGCAAGGAAAAGCCAGCAAAATCGCTAAATCATCGCGAAGGGCTGCGCTAACTCTGGACCAGTTTACAGGGCAGCCAAACAAGGAACGCAAAGCGGGTAACGTGCATATCAGGGGTACACGTGAAGTCATACACGCGATTAGCCAGGGTACGTGTATTACAGGGGTACGCGGGAAGTTTAACACGCGATTGGCCAGGGTACGTGTATTACAGGGGTACGCGGGAAGTTCAACACGCGATTAGCCAGGGTAAGTGTATTACAGGGGTACGCGTGAAGTCATAAACGCGATTAGCCAGGGTACGTGTATTACATGGGTACGCGGGAAGTTTAACACGCGATTGGCCAGGGTAGGTGCATTACAGGGGTACGCGGGAAGTTTAACAGGTGATTAGCCAGGGTACGTGTATTACAGGGGTACGCGGGAAGTTTAAAACGCGATTGGCCAGGGTACGTGTATTACAGGGGTACGCGGGAAGTTCAACACGCGATTGGCCAGGGTACGTGTATTACAGGGGTACGCGGGAAGTTTAACACGCGATTAGCCAGAGTACGTGTATTACAGGGGTACGCGGGAAGTTTAACACGCGATTAGCCAGGGTAAGTGTATTACAGGGGTACGCGGGAAGTTCAACACGCAATTAGCCAGGGTACGTGTATTACAGGGGTACGCGTGAAGTCATACACGCGATTAGCCAGGGTACGTGTATTACATGGGTACGCGGGAAGTTCAACACGCGATTGGCCAGGGTACGTGTATTACAGGGGTACGCGGGAAGTTTAACAGGCGATTAGCCAGGGTACGTGTATTACAGGGGTACGCGGGAAGTTTAAAACGCGATTGGCCAGGGTACGTGTATTACAGGGGTACGCGGGAAGTTCAACACGCGATTGGCCAGGGTACGTGTATTACAGGGGTACGCGGGAAGTTTAACACGCGATTAGCCAGGGTACGTGTATTACAGGGGTACGCGGGAAGTTTAACACGCGATTAGCCAGGGTAAGTGTATTACAGGGGTACGCGGGAAGTTCAACACGCAATTAGCCAGGGTACGTGTATTACAGGGGTACGCGTGAAGTCATACACGCGATTAGCCAGGGTACGTGTATTACATGGGTACGCGGGAAGTTCAACACGCGATTGGCCAGGGTACGTGTATTACAGGGGTACGCGGGAAGTTTAACAGGCGATTAGCCAGGGTACGTGTATTACAGGGGTACGCGGGAAGTTTAAAACGCGATTGGCCAGGGTACGTGTATTACAGGGGTACGCGGGAAGTTCAACACGCGATTGGCCAGGGTACGTGTATTACAGGGGTACGCGGGAAGTTTAACACGCGATTAGCCAGGGTACGTGTATTACAGGGGTACGCGGGAAGTTTAACACGCGATTAGCCAGGGTAATTGTATTACAGGGGTACGCGGGAAGTTCAACACGCAATTAGCCAGGGTACGTGTATTACAGGGGTACGCGTGAAGTCATACACGCGATTAGCCAGGGTACGTGTATTACATGGGTACGCGGGAAGTTCAACACGCGATTGGCCAGGGTACGTGTATTACAGGGGTACGCGGGAAGTTTAACAGGCGATTAGCCAGGGTACGTGTATTACAGGGGTACGCGGGAAGTTTAAAACGCGATTGGCCAGGGTACGTGTATTACAGGGGTACGCGGGAAGTTCAACACGCGATTGGCCAGGGTACGTGTATTACAGGGGTACGCGGGAAGTTTAACACGCGATTAGCCAGGGTACGTGTATTACAGGGGTACGCGGGAAGTTATACACGCGATTAGCCAGGGTACGTGTATTACAGGGGTGCGTGGGAATCATCACACGCGATTAGGCTGGGTGGGTCCTCACAGGTGTTCCCTGTACACCCTCCACGGCCCCTGCAGGCAGTCTACAAAACAGGGGACTACCCTGCACACCTGCTCATGTCCCCCTGCACCCCCACCCCCCCAGCAGTGCAGGGGCAGCCTCCACCAGGCCCCCACTCATGTCTCCCACCACCCCCACCCTCCCGCCACCAGGGGCAGCCTCCACCAGGCCCCCACCCATGTCTCCCACCACCCCCCGCCACCAGGGGCACTCTCCACCAAGCCCCCACCCATGTCTCCCACCACCCCCACCAGTGCAGGGGCACCCTCCACCAGTCCCCCACCCATGTCTCCCAACACCCCCACCCACCAGCACTGTGGGGCACGTGGCCAGCAGGCAGTCAGGCAGCAGCAGATGGCAGGTGGGAGCGTGCTCAGGGCTCTGGGGGGCAGTAATTTCGCCTCCTGGCCAGGAGCGTGGTCTCTCGTGTGTGAACGCGTGGACAGCCTGATAGGTAGTGAAATCCCACACGTCAGCAAAGGCCCTTAGCGCGTAAACCCGTCAACAGCATATGCGCGCCTATAGTCACCTGCACGTGCAGGAAATTGTTGCGTGACACGTCCCAGTGTCAAAGCGTGTGATTGGTGAAAATGGATGTACACGTAGAAGTGACAAAGCGTGTGATTGGTGAAAATGGATCTACACGCAGGAGTGACAAAGCGTGTGATTGGTGAACGTACACGCCGCGTAAGTGACGCTGTACGTGTGGGCCTGTATATAAGGTACATGTAGAACACCATTTCCTTGTACGTGCTTTTCGTGGAGAGCGAGTGGGTGAAATCTGTACTTCTTGTCGTTTCACACGCGATTTACTTCACGGCGTTTCCAGTTCGTATTCCCTGTTACCTCTGACAGCTTTTACTCTTTTTTCTCTTTTACTGGTTTACCTGGGCCTGTTCCCTCAAACAGTGTCCCCTTCTACTGTTGTCCTGTCTTCTCAGACAGCGTACACATCTTCTTTTGGCGGGGGTTTAGCCAGCCAAACGCGCTCATTCTTCACGCTCTTTTACCTGGCAGACGGTGAGTCACGCACGTATCCAACTTCTGTGCTTGCCCCGTGTGTTGCCTACCCCTTCAGAGGTCATTCTAGGCTGCGTGTGACACGCATACGTTCATTCTTGTGTTACTGGGTGCCACAGCGTAGTGCAGGTTTTTCTTTCTGCACACGTGGTCTAGGAGGGGTTGCGTGCACGTCATCTCCCTTTTTTGGGCCTCCTGTGCGTTGCGTGACCCGTCATCTTTCCCCAGGGGTTACAATCAGCCGTGCTAGAGCACTAGGGTACAATTACCATCTGGTACCCAACCCCTTTGACCCCCAATTGCCCAGGACAATTGTCTACAGCCACTCCCATACGCACATTAATATCAGTGCCATGGCTGGGAGGCGAGGATTCCGTAAGGGTGGCAAAGGTGGAAGAGCCACAAGTGGTGGCCGTGGTGGATCCGGTAGGGGACGTGGTCGTAACTTGCAGGGTGAGCCTGTCCCCCCATGTGTGGAGGACCAGTCAAGGGCACCCATCATCCCCCCCCCTCCTCCCCTCCCCCCCTCCCGTTGAGGCTGAAGTGGCTGACACCATCCATGCTCAGCCCTTGTTGGACCAGCCCATTGTGGCACCAGACCTGGCTGACTCCATGGCTGACTTCCAGGTCAGCAGGGCTACGACACGTGCGCTGGTGCACGTTGATGCCATCATGCCACGTGGATCTGGGGCAGCAAGGTCATCTACTGCACCAAGGAGGCAGGGCGGAGTGGCTGCAGGGGCAGCTGCGGCTCCATCCACCCCAGCCCTCACACACCCAGCCAGGACAGTGTCGGTCCTAGTCCATGCTGCTGAGATTCCCCCTGACACCATCACACTCGAGCCAATGCCTGCACCAACTCCCATGCTGAGTGTGCAATCCCACACTCCTGATACAGAGTCCACCAGGGCTCCTGCCCCTAGTGTCCAGAGCGGCGCAGGACACTCAGGATCACCACCACCTTCCAAGCGGAAGAGGAAGAGTGCTCGTCCGGCACAGGCTGATGCCCCAGACACGGCTACACAGTCCGGCCCGTCCAGGAAGCCCAGCTTCACGGATGACGAACTGAATGCACTTGTCGAGTATGTGTCCGGACATGACAACGAGATGGTCATTGTTGCAGGATCCAAGACCACACCTGCACAACGCCAGGCACACTGGCAGACCGTTGCGGACATCGTAAGTGCCCTTGGAATCGTGAGGCGCACAGCCAATGATTGCTATAAGCGCTGGAATGACCTAAAGCGCAGGGCAAAGAGTAAGCTGGCCTCAAGTCATGCCGCAACTCTAGTGACTGGAGGTGGGTCTCCAGTAGTAGACATGGAACTCACTCCACATGAGTCAGTCGCTGGGACCTACGTCACGGAGGAACAGATCCAAGGCGTGGGAGATCTGGCTGATTACGAGGCATTGTCCGGTGAGTGCACATGCATGTGTGTGTCATACATGTGCATGGTGTGTGTGTGAGGGCTTCTGTTTGGGTGCCAGGAGAGAGTGTGTGCGCCTCAGTCGTATGGGTCAGCCATGTGCTTCATGCAATACTTCCTGCGCAGCTGCATTTGGCCATAGCAGTATCCCTTCTGCCAACAGTAGACATCTAGCACAACTGCACGCCAGTTGCCCTTGAAGTGTCACCTTGACACAACAGATTTGCTTATTTTTCACTGTTCATTCAGTCAGTTTGTTTGCATTCCACCACTTTCACTAGGCATGTCGTTGTCCACTAGTCACATGTCTGACATGGGTATGGTAAAGGGGAGTGACTTTGTTACCTGGATATCATTTGTAGACACATGTCCCTGTGCAATTTGACCATTACAGACTGGCAGCTCCAGGTGAAAAATCTGACCTGTTAGAATCAGAAAAGCTATTACATGCGGGAACTGGACTGAATGAATAGGTGCTGCCCTCCTCTCCATCTTCACTCAATAGCAATGGTACATGCCATCTGTGTGATGGCATGTGTGTTTCACCTGCCAATCACAGGCCAATGTGTGATGCCACTGCCAGGCAGCATGCAGAAAATTGTTCATCTTCCATCTTGGTGTCATCAGTGTGTGCCGTTTGCCTGCACTTCATACGCAGTGAGGGTGCATGCATGGGAGGGTTCTAGTCATGTGGGACATGTCAATCAAGTACTGGTTCTCTTGCTTCTCAGCCCTCAATGTGTGCCATGGTGCTAATGCCTGTCTCCATTACTTTGTTTTCATGTCTTTGCAGGGGAAGACGCACCTGATACTGCTGGGGTTGTGGAGATGGTGCAGACCCAGGAGGTGTCCCAGGGCCGACCAACCACCAGTGAGGGACGTGGTGTGGTGGTGGGGGAGAACCCACAAGTGCTGCAGGTCGTGCTCTCAAGGGGTGTCTCTGGCTGCACCTCCCCCGAGCTGTACTCAGGTGTTGATTCGGATGAGACCTACGTGCCGTCGCTGGTGAGTGTTCCAGGGAGGGATTCTGTTCTGTCTCACCCACCTGCACCAGGGTCAGTACCCTCCATGGGGATGTCAGTGTTGGCAGCTACGCCTTTGGTGGTTACGGATGCAGGGTCACACTCCGCGACATCTGATCCTGTTCCTGGGCCAGCAGATCAGAGGGGGAATGCAGTCCTGCAGCCTCAGGCAGTGCCGGCACAGCAAGGCGCAGTTCGCCTTGCCCCAGACAGGTGTGGTGCCCGCCGACGTGGTGGCCGTACGCCACCTGGCAATACCGCATGGGAGCAATCCATTTACGGTATGGCTACCCAACAGGCTGCATCATCCGAGATGATGGCTCAGGCCATGGATAGGGTGGCCACTTCCATTGTCCCCCCAGAAAGGCTGATGGAGCGACTAGAGCAGGCAACTGACTCCATCTGCCAGTCACACAGGGAGGACATGTTGGGGTCCAACAGGGACAGGCGGGCGGCACTGGCGACTCTGCAGGAGGCCATCTCCATTGAGTCCCAGGGCCACAGGGAAGCCCTGAGGCAGGAGCTCCTACACCTCAGGACGACTCTTGTTGAGCTTGAGGCTTCAACACACCAAAGGACAGAACAGCAGCTGGAGCGTCTCACCCGTACGCTCTCAGCTGAGATGCAGGCAACGAGGGCGGAGGTCCGGGCATCCCGTGAGTTGTTGCATGGGGACCTCCGCACACTCATCCTCCAGAACCAGACCTACCACACCCGCATGCTTGCAGCCATGGAGGAGCAGACTAGGGCCTTGCGTGGGCTGCCTCCCATAGTGCAACCACCTCCGGATGCAGCTGCACAGGGTGATAATAGCGACAGCAGTGACACTCCCACAATAGGGTAGCCGTGTGGGCCATGAGCCCATGGAGGTGTTTTATTTTTCCAGGATCCACGCAGGTGGGTTCTGGTGTGCATCCTGTCCTCGGACCTCCTGGGTGGCCTCCCCAACCCCCCCGGGCCCATCAATGGCCATTTTTGATTTTTTCTTATTTTTATTTTTATTTTGATTTCTTTTATTCCCAATTTTTTTGGGAGGATCTGTTGGCTCCGATCTGTTGGCTCCGATCTGTTGGCTCCGATCTGTTGGCTCCGATCTGTTGGCTCCGATCTGTTGGCTCCGATCTGTTGGCTCCGATCGGTTGGCTCCGATCGGTTGGCTCCGATCTGTTGGCTTCCGTGGTTCCTGTGGGCATACGCTGCATTGTGGCTGGGCACATGCAGGCTTGTAATGTATTTGGTTCAGATGCTTGGGTTTGAGTCACACACACCCCTCCTGCTTCCCGTTTCCATGGGCTTGCAAAGGGTGTGCCCAAGTGACAGTGAATTACACAGTGACGTTGGACTCCCATGACCTGTGTGGCCAGTCTGTAGTCAATACTGTGTATACATTCCTAGTGCATATTGCTGTTGTGTTGTACACTGCATGTTGCATTGATGTGTAACTCTTCTTCTGTGTCTACCTCCCAATTTGCAGGTCCCTTCCTCAAGTCCACACAAGGACCTCTAGTCTGGCGATGGGGACCATGTTGGCAGCAGTGCACCTACAACTCTACATGGCGCCAACACTGCACAGTTGGTAGTGGTGGGAGTGCAGGCATTTCCAGGTGGTGAGACTACTAATATGTTACATTTTTGATGTCATGTTAATGGTACTACGTGCTCAAGTATGTTGTTGGTCCGGCATTGCTGTGAGCATTTCAGGTGTTGCAGGTTTCTAATAGTGCCACTGTACATAGTGAGAGTGATGTCATGTTGTGGGGATTACTTTGTTTACCTGCAATTAGCATGACATGGCACGGTGTGTCTTGTGGCAGTGCTGGGGTTGGGTTGGCTGACATGGCACTGTCCTCTTGTTGCATTTTGCAAGTGGGTATTCATTTTAGCTGCTTCAATGTGTAACTTCACAAAACTGCATTGGTGGTGTCTGTGTGGGTAGGGATGCACACATTGTGACACTTCCAGGTGAACAATCTCAGGCTGACATGGAATTCCCGGTTCATTCTCCACACATTCAGGATCAGTGTCAGGTTGAGTCATCATTGATTGTCAGATGGAATGTGCCAGGGCAGTGTGCACTCCACAGGGGTGTGATTTCTATGTGAAGTAATTAGCCACTAGCTGTGTACGGGCTGCCTCCCCCCGTGCCCTTTCCCCTCCCATGCGCAGCGGCTGTGCATGTGGTTGGGGATGTGGGGCCACCACCATGTCCACGGCCAGGCCCCGGCGTGTTGCAACGTTGTGCAGGACACATGCTGCCACTATGATCCTGCACACTACTGGGGGAGCGTATAACAGCTGCCCGCCAGAACGGTCAAGGGAGCGAAAGCGTGACTTCAGCACTCCGAATGTGCGCTCCACTATGCCCCTGGTTGTAATGTGGGCTGTGTTAAATCTTACCTGGGGTGGCGTGGTGGGGTTCCGAATTGGCGTCATCATGTGGGGGCTGAGAGGGTAGGCACTGTCCCCTGTGGAGGTGGGGATTGGTATCATTGGTGAGGTTGTGACCTTGCTCAGTATCCAACATGCATGCATGTGCAGTGGCATACATACTCACCAAGCAGCCATGTATCGCCATGCCGCCCAGCTTCTAGGTCCCGGCTTAGGGTGGACATTCGGTAAATGAAGCTGTCGTGGGTGGAGCCGGGATAGTTGGCTTATACTGAGGTGATGATTCCCTTGGCATTACATGCTACCTGCACGTTGATGGAATGCCAGTGCTTGCGGTTCCTATAGATGTGCTCAGATGCCCTGGGGGGACGTAGAGCCACATGGGTGCAGTCGATGGCACCTAGCACTTTGGGGAATCGTGCCACTGCGTAAAAATCCAGGGCGGCAGCATGCCTTTCTGCAGGTGTTCTGGGCAGGTATATGTGCCTGCGGACTGATGGGCGTGCAGTCATGATGTTCAAGACCTGGTGTAGGCAGCGTGACTGGGTGGCCTGTGACACCCCACCCACTATGGCACTTGTCCGCTGAAATGATCCAGTGGCTAAGAAGTGCAGTACATTGAGGACCTTCTCCAGGGGGCTGAGTGCTTGGGAGCACAGGGTGGGTGATGTGAGGTCATCCTCCCACTCAGTCACCAGGTCCAGTATGATGTGTGGTGGAAACCTGTACCTCCCATACACCTGGTCATCAGGCATCCCGAAAAGGCTGGTTCTGGGTGTGAATATTCTGGCCCTGACTATCCTCCTCCTCCTCCTTTGGTAGCCCACTGCCACTGCTGCTAGGAACGGTATGTTCATCCTGGCGTCTGAGCTTGTTATTGTTAAAGTCCGCAATTTATGCTTAGCGCGTGTTCTAGGCGAGCGTGTGACCCGCGCAGCCCTGGAATCCTGTTGCCAGTCCAATAGCGTGTGGAAATTCACACGCACCACGGGATACAGCGTGTGACCCGCGCAGCCCTGGAATCCTGTTGCCAGTCCAATAGCGTGTGGAAATTCACACGCACCACGGGATACAGCGTGTGACCCGCGCAGCCCTGGAATCCAGTTCCCAGTCCAATAGCGTGTGGAAATTCACACGCACCACGGGATACAGCGTGTGACCCGCGCAGCCCTGGAATCCAGTTCCCAGTCCAATAGCGTGTGGAAATTCACACGCACCACGGGATACAGCGTGTGACCCGCGCAGCCCTGGAATCCTGTTCCCAGTCCAATAGCGTGTGGAAATTCACACGCACCACGGGATACAGGTTCGCTGACGTACTTGCGTGTGTAAGTGGCCGCGCACCCATTAAATACACGTACATAGGCCAATCGCGTGTACGCGCACTTTTGTCCAATTACACGCGATGACACTCTGACGTGCAGTATCTCCACGTGTGCCCCGTCATCACGTCCTGAGTGGGGAACACCCGTGCGGGTCACGTCACAGACGCGCTTACGCGCTGAGGGACTCTGGTCCAATAGAATCGCGTATGCGTGCTGACGCGCTTACGCGCTAAGGGCCTTTCCTCGGATTTCACGCTGACGTGCAGGATTTTCACGTGCCAAATCACTCCGTATCAAGCTGGCCACGCGAAAACACACGGAAGCCCACGCTCCTGCCCAGAAGGCCGAGTTACTGCCCCCCAGTGCCCCGAGCAGCCTCCCACGTGCCATCTGCTGCTGCCTGCCTGCCTGCCTGCTGCCACCGTGCCCTGCCATTTGGTGCCTGCACATCAGCCATCTGCAGGGGTCCAGTTGCTGTGTCCACCCCTGCTGGAACTGAAGACTCCCGACTGGTATTACATCGCTCCACAGCCCAGCCCCAGGACCCAGTTGCCCACCCACACCTGCCTCTGGGGTTGCCATGTCGGGCACTTCCACATCTGGCACCAGTGGCAACCCCAGGCCAGAGGGGCAGAGGGGCACCAGCTTCACTGTCACCGAAGTTGGTGTCCTGGTGGAGCATGTCCTGGGGCAGTATGATGCCCTCTTTGGATCGTCCCGCGCCAGCAAGGAAGGACGGCAGAGGATCTGGGCCGACTGTGTGGTTGCCATCAACGCGGAGGGGGTGGCAACCCGCGACGTCCTGAAGATCAAGAAGCGCTGGGAGGACTTGAGGTCCAGGACCCTTGTGAAGGCCCGGCGCCTCGTGGAGGGGGGCCGGGGCCGCATGAGTACCATCCAGATGAGGGTCCTGGAACGCGTACGCCCAGCGCTCCACGCCCAGATCCTTGAGAGGGAGGCCCGTCTGGAGTTGAGCGGTAAGTGTCCATGCATTACTGTGTGAGACAGGGCATGTTGCGGTGTGCTGGTTCTATGATACTTGCCTGTATGTGTGCCATAGCCCATGTATGCATGTATGTGTGCAGGGACATCATGGTAATGCATGTGCGACCAGTGATGTGTGATGCACATGGTTGTTGCATGTGTTGAAATGCCGCATGGGGAGCCCTAATCAGATTATGAACATGAGAGCATGCCAGTCTCTGTACCTGAACATGGGTGGGGGTGAGGGATGGGTGCTGATGCCAGGTACATATATGGTAGCCATGTCTGTGTGCCTGACCTGCGTGTCTGTGACTTGTGCATGCCATGGATGCATGACACATGTGTGTGACAATGCAGAGATTCAGTAAAGCAGCAAAATTACCCTTGTATCCGCTGTGTTTGGTGTGTTTGGGGCCAGATGGATGTGACTGAGGTGATGTGTGTGCATGTGATGGGCATGAGCCATGATGCATGTGAGTTACATATCATTGAATGTTTCAAGAGTCCATTGGACATGCATGGAAATGTCCATGGCATGCACCATGCCTGTTACTGTGTGTGTTTTGCCTGGACTGGCCCATGTGTTGTGGAGGGACATGATGGAGGTGTACTTTGACAGTGGTGCTCATCTGCTATTGCTTCCTGTCTAGGGGACCATTGTACAGTGCCCTGATGCTTGTGTTCTTTGTCTCCCTCTACGCAGCGGCTAGTGAAGAAGAGGGCGGAGACGGCGCTGTGGAGCAAGGCGGCGGGGATGCCCCCACGGCTGCAGCGGAAGGGGTGGGTGAGCCCCCACAGGGGCCTGCTACGGTGGGAGACGGTGAGGAGCCATCCAGGTTGGTGGTTTGCACAGAGGAGGAGGAGGCCGCCACTGGGGCACACATGGGGCCTGGTGGGGGCATCCCTGCTGGTGCAAGTGGTGCAGTCCAGGGCCAGGGGCAGGAGGCAGCACAGGTCACCGTGGAGGGGCCTGTGCATGTCGCTGTCCCTGACCCTGTGAGTGCACCACCATGCACCAGCAGGGATGCCCCGTCCCAGGCCTGTCCGCAGGTAGAGGGGATGTCCATGTCACCTGACTCCCCTCCACCTGCGGACGTGGGAACCCCTGGCCGTGAGGAGAAGGTCCTGATTGGGGTCGCGTTGCGCACGGCTGCGATTCGTGATGCCGTGCGTGCTTCCCGGGAGGAGCACGCACGTCATCACGAAGTGCACCGTGCCGACGTGGCCCAATTGGGATCGGCCATGTTCGGGGGTTTCCTGCATGTGTTGGCCAATGTGGCGGCCCTCTCCTCCTCTGTGCAGGCTATCCACCAGTCGTTCTCCTTGCCGTCTTCCAGCCCAGATGCCACCAGGGCCCCCTGTGGACCTGCCCCGACCAATGCAGCCAGCTCGGCGGGGATCCCATCCCTGCCACAGTCGGGAGTCAGAGATCCAGCAGGGGTGGACACCAGAGCAACTGGACCCCAGCAGATGGAGGATGTGACGGCATCATCGGGCAGGGCACGTGCACGACGGCGTCGGTGGTTTCCATCAGCCTGGATGCCGTCGTGCTGGCACAGGCAGTTGCGTCGGAGGCAGCAGCAGGCTCAACGTGGGAGGCATCATGGCTCGGGGCCATCAACATCAGGGGTGCAGGCATCGGCCGGAGGGCAGGAGAACCCTGGAATGGGAGTGGCTTCCGTGTGGGAGAGGTTGTGCCAGCGGATAGGTGCGGAGCGGCAGCGGGCAGAGGAGGAACGGCTCACGATGGTCAGGGCGGAGGACTCCATGCGGAGGGCGCTGAGGCGGGCTGAGTGCCTCGAGGGTCTTCGCAGGGAGTTTGAGCTTGACACTGCGTTATCCCTGCGGGACCTCGGGGCCAGGGAACATGCCCGCCTCCAAGCCATTGAGCAGGAGTTCGAGGATGCCCTGGCCCATGACAACAACCAGTGAGCCGTCCAAATAGCCCGCTGCCTTTGTATATAGTTGTATAGTTAGGGTTAGGTTTCCTTTGTTTTTTTGAATTTTTTTTGGGTTGCGATTGGACAATGCACCACTTTTTTGTATATAGTTCCCTTTTTAGTTAGTAGTCAGTTAGGTTTAATTTGGTAGGGCTCATGGACCCAGGATTATCTTCTTGATTGGCTTATTTTATTTTTTCATAATTTTTTCATGGACATTCATCTTGTTTTGTTTGATTTGCTTTGTGTTTTTTCTTATTTGCTGTTCAATACATATTATTTTTTTAATCTTCAATGTGTCGTATCATCTCATTGCTTTCAGGCATGTCATGTTGGGTGTTTTGTCATTCACTTGCAGCCATTGTGTGTGACAGACATGTGTTAAATTGCATTATTTACATTGGGGGTGTAACATGTAATTGCCTTTGATATGTGGGTGGGTGTGATAGTTGGTTGGGCCTTTTGGCAGGGGAGGATGGGCATTACGGACATGATTGGGGAATGTTGGGACCCAGGTGCAGGGGGGCATGGATTGGACATGGGTGGGGGCCTGCTGGCAGGTGCCCCACAGTGCTGGGGGGTGGGGGTGGTGAGAGACATGAGTTTGACATGGGTGGGGGCCTGCTGGCAGGTGCCCCACAGTGCTGGGGGGTGGGGGTGGTGGGAGACATGAGTGGGGCCCTGGTGGAGGGTGACCCTGGTGGCTGGGGTTTGGGGGTGGTGGGAGACATGAGTTGGACATGGGTGGGGGCCTGCTGGCAGGTGCCCCACAGTGCTGGGGGGTGGGGGTGGTGGGAGACATGAGTGGGGCCCTGGTGGAGGGTGACCCTGGTGGCTGGGGTTTGGGGGTGGTGGGAGACATGAGTTGGACATGGGTGGGGGCCTGCTGGCAGGTGCCCCACAGTGCTGGGGGGTGGGGGTGGTGGGAGACATGAGTGGGGCCCTGGTGGAGGGTGACCCTGATGGCTGGGGTTTGGGGGTGGTGGGAGACATGAGTTGGACATGGGTGGGGGCCTGCTGGCAGGTGCCCCACAGTGCTGGGGGGTGGGGGTGGTGGGAGACATGAGTGGGGCCCTGGTGGAGGGTGACCCTGGTGGCTGGGGTTTGGGGGTGGTGGGAGACATGAGTTGGACATGGGTGGGGGGCTGCTGGCAGGTGCCCCACAGTGCTGGGGGGTGGGGGTGGTGGGAGACATGAGTGGGGCCCTGGTGGAGGGTGACCCTGGTGGCTGGGGTTTGGGGGTGGTGGGTGACATGAGTTGGACATGGGTGGGGGCCTGCTGGCAGGTGCCCCACAGTGCTGGGGGGTGGGGGTGGTGGGAGACATGAGTGGGGCCCTGGTGGAGGGTGACCCTGGTGGCTGGGGTTTGGGGGTGGTGGGAGACATGAGTTGGACATGGGTGGGGGCCTGCTGGCAGGTGCCCCACAGTGCTGGGGGGTGGGGGTGCAAGGGGACATGTGTTGGTGTTCATTAGTTCAAGGAGACATGTGCCTTTGCTGGGGGGCATGCCCATGTTGGGTGGGCTGCCTGCGGGACATGACCAGGGATGCAGGGTAGTCCCCTGTGGTGTGGGCTGCCTGCAGGGGCCGTGGAGGGTGTACAGGGTACACCTGGGAGGAGCCACACTGTCAAATCACATGTGGAACTTCCCGCGCACCCCTGAAATACACGCGCCCAGGCTATTCGCGTGTGGAACTTCCCGCGCACCCCTGAAATTCACGCGCCCAGGCTATTCGCATGTGGGACTTCCCGCGCACCCCTGAAATACACGCGCCCAGGCTATTCGCGTGTGGTACTTCCCGCGCACCCCTGAAATACACGCGGCCAGGCTATTCGCGTGTGGAACTTCCCGCGCACCCCTGAAATACACGCGCCCAGGCTATTCGCGTGTGGAACTTCCCGCGCACCCCTGAAATACACGCGGCCAGGCTATTCGCGTGTGGAACTTCCCGCGCACCCCTGAAATACACGCGCCCAGGCTATTCGCGTGTGGAACTTCCCGCGAACCCCTGAAATACACGCGCCCAGGCTATTCGCGTGTGGAACTTCCCGCGAACCCCTGAAATACATGCGCCCAGGCTATTCGCGTGTGGAACTTCCCGCGCACCCCTCAAATTCACGCGCCCAGGCTATTCGCGTGTGGAACTTCCCGCGCACCCCTGAAATACACGCGCCCAGGCTATTCGCGTGTGGAACTTCCCGCGAACCCCTGTAATACACGTAGCCCGCTCCCCCAGGCCCGATCGCGTGAGGAACTTCCCGCGCACCCCTCAAATTCACGCGCCCAGGCTATTCGCGTGTGGAACTTCCCGCGCACCCCTGAAATACACGCGCCCAGGCTATTCGCGTGTGGAACTTCCCGCGAACCCCTGTAATACACGTAGCCCGCTCCCCCAGGCCCGATCGCGTGAGGAACTTCCCGCGCACCCCTCAAATTCACGCGCCCAGGCTATTCGCGTGTGAAACTTCACGCGAACCCCTGAAATATACGTAGCACGCTCCCCCAGGCCCGATCGCGTGTGGAACTTCACGCGAACCCCTGTAATACACGAAGCCCGCTCCCCCAGGCCCGATCGCGTGAGGAACTTCACGCGAACCCCTGTAATACACGTAGCCCGCTCCCCCAGGCCCGATCGCGTGAGGAACTTCACGCGAACCCCTGTTATACACGTAGCCCGCTCCCCCAGGCCCGATCGCGTGAGGAACTTCCCGCGCACCCCTCAAATTCACGCGCCCAGGCTATTCGCGTGTGAAACTTCACGCGAACCCCTGAAATATACGTAGCACGCTCCCCCAGGCCCGATCGCGTGTGGAACTTCACGCGAACCCCTGTAATACACGAAGCCCGCTCCCCCAGGCCCGATCGCGTGAGGAACTTCACGCGAACCCCTGTAATACACGTAGCCCGCTCCCCCAGGCCCGATCGCGTGAGGAACTTCACGCGAACCCCTGTTATACACGTAGCCCGCTCCCCCAGGCCCGATCGCGTGAGGAACTTCACGCGAACCCCTGTAATACACGAAGCCCGCTCCCCCAGGCCCGATCGCGTGTGGAACTTCACGCGAACCCCTGTAATACACGTAGCCCGCTCCCCCAGGCCCGATCGCGTGAATAACTTCACGCGAAACCCTGTGATGCACGTACCCTGCAAATCGCGTGTGACACTTCCCGCGCACCCCGGTATACATGCACACGTATTTTTTGTCAGCGGGTGTCCGTGTTTGTGGGTACCCCTTTGCACGTCATTTTTCCTGGAGGGCCACAGTATGGGACATTCATCATGGCAGTATATAGGTGCTATTTGTTGGCGCACCTTTTGGCGCACATTTCTTACAGCCGCAGAGACGCTACCGCCTCCTTTCTTGTGGCGGTCGTGTTTGTGCCTGTGCGCTGGTTTGAGCGTGCGCTTTTTTCCCCTATTCTATTCCATGAATACGTGTTGTAGGCGAGCGTGTGGGCGTTCCGCGCACTTGTGCCCTGTACTTCCCCCGTGACGCCCACGTTTTGGCAAGTTGTTCCCCATTCCGAGTGTTACGCCCGTGTTCCGCCTACTTTTATTGCGTGCGCCGCGCTATGTGCGATTTTCGCTGTGGCCTGTGCGATTTTCGCTGTGACCTGGCGCACGCTGTTAGATGGCCTGTGCGCTAACGTGCGCCGCGCACTTTTTATCGCACATCCGCTGGTTTTCTCGCGCACGGACTTCCATGAATCGACGTGCGCTGCTTTTCGTGCGATTTTCGCACGTTCACTGCGATTTTCGCTATTCCACTGCGATTCTCACGTTTTTGCCCACTTGCGCCGCGCTAATTATTCCATGAATCGGCCTGCAAATGTTTATATTCCAATAAAAGTATAAAACTCCTCATCTATATTATGAGCCCTAGGTGTTTTGGTGTCAAAATCTAAAATAAACTTGGTTTCTGGCTGTCTCAACTTTAAAGTCCAGTCACCACCTCTTTGATGTATAGGGATATGATCCACTCCAAAAAAAGTAAAAAGATGGAAATTATTGCCGTGATCTTGCTTAAAATGTTTTTCCATGGGATAAGTAGGGTCAGAATTTTTTATAGCTCACATATGCTGGAGGACTCTCAGTTTGAGTTTGCAGGTAGTACTGCCTACCTACCATTTCAATCATGGACATGAAAGAATATAGACCACAAAAGCAGTGTCACAATTAATTAAGTGTTTGATTTCATACGTAACACCTGTGATTGGATGTTTGAAAGACTTTTGCACCATTGCATGGGAACACACCTTACATTTAGAGCACTTGGTAAAGCCTGGCGGAGCACCGGACAGCCAGCTAGAAAAATAATTATTTTGTAAGGGCGGTAAAAAACTTGAAACCAATCTGCCTTTGAGTGAAGGAACTCGCTTATAAGTTAGTGTCGGACGTGCTGAAAGCAAGGGACACAAGTCTTTGACCAAAGTGAGTACACGCCAATGCTTCTGAATAATTCTGCGAACTTTGGAAGAGGCATTATAATAAGTCACAATCAAACAAAGATCATTGTTGTTTGTTGCTTTATCAGAGCTTGTGCCATATAGAAGTTTATCTCTAGAAAGGCCACGTCCCCTCATGTACGCAGATTCAATAATTGTCTTATCATAGCCTTGAATTACAAAATCCATTGCGGCCAGAGCACAACATCTGTCATATTGTTTAATGTCCGTACAGTTGCGATGAAAACGAATACATTTGCCGTATGGAATGGTCTTTTTACAAGATGGTGGGTGGCAGCTACTGGCATGTAGTGGAAGCCTAGTATTCGAGGATTTCTTGTACAAAGATGTATGGATACCCGAAGTATCAAGAGTGACAATGACATCAAGGTATACAATTTCATGTATGGACCCATTAAATGGCTAGTTAAATATATCACATGTCAGCTATTGCCATCGAATGTTAGTTCTCGTTGACTGGCTCTTTACTAAAAAAAATCTTAACATGGCGTAACATATCCCAGATGTGAGCAGACAGCACCATCAAGTAGTAAGGTACTTGCATTATGTGCCAGGTACTCCCTCGAAAGCTGCGTAGGTATATCATATGACAAATATTGCCATCAAAGCGAGGTTTTCATACCATAACATGGGTATTTCACCAGGTATTGTCATTGAATACCAAATACTAGAAGCATATGTTGGGACTTTATTGGGAAATGCATTGTTTTCTATTGAATCTAAAAGATTTTACTTCTTGGGATATAGGGAGTAAGTTGGTGACTTTGGTTTTGAGTGGCCTACCATGTACTCCTAACTCCTCCACTTGACCATATTTTGAAATAATAGGCAAAGCACTTTACCCAGTGCAGCAGAGTTCTCTTATCTGACACAATAGTGGCATTTTCTTTTTTGTGTGTGCTTTGATCAAAGCTATCTTTCACAAATTAATAAAAAGGGGCATTTTAAACAATGCCAGTATATCCATATAATAAATAAAGAAAAGGGCACTAACATGAACTAACATGAACTGATATATCCAATGTGTTCCCTTTTAAGTGTACATGTGGCCTATGATTTGACCCCATATTCTTCCTTATGAATACATATTAAGCTTTAAACAACATGCCTATGCATGCTAGCACATTATAAAACAAGCATTTGTATTATTATTATTATCAATATTATTATATGTAGCAACAGCATAATCTACAGCATAAAACCATGGCTGATACTTTTTTTTTCTTCAATAGGACACACAGTGAACTAAATCACTTGTTGGACTGGTCAGTTTAGACAGAAATGTACAATAAAGTTAAATGAGATGCCCAGTATCACACATTTTAGTCAATTTGTGAAGCTGGAATTTGAGCTTAGATTTCAATTTAGGCACTTGGCCAAATATTCTACCAGCTCTAGTTGTAATGTATGGCAAGGAACAAGAAATTGGGGATGTTTTGATTTCAACTAAAATGTTATAGGGTTTAGTAGAATTATACACCAATGTCATATGTATATAGAAATGTATATGCATTATAATGATATAGAATCCCGCTAAAAAAAAGGAGTATGATATTGGCTTTATTTTCTGTCCCATTTTTTTTCTCTATATTAAATGGAAGGGCACAAGAACCAGAATGAACATTGATGTGAGCCTAAAAAATAAATGCTCGGATTTACTACTGCACATTAAAAATGTAAACACCCAATAACAAAACTGCTTGATAAAAGTCCTCTGCCTATGTGCAGAAATGCTAACTCTTTTTAATGATGTGAAGGACACTTGAAGTGCAGAAAAGTAGACAAGACAGTTTTAAATAACCAAGTTAATTTGATTTGTTTCTTTGTCAAGCGCTTGGGACTCATACGCGTATCTAAGTGAACAGCTAAAAAGTTAACAAATTGTTAATTGTATTATTTAGATTGCTTGTCTGTCGCCTTGAAGGAATTGACAGAGAAGATAGCTAAGTAGAGTATTTGGAAATACACAATGATTGCCCAGGCTTGTGTTTATCCCAATAAAGCTCTACTTCCTTTAATCACAGTTTTGCTGCAAGGGCCTCATTGATCCGTCTCAGCTTCGTGACATCCCCTGTCTGTATCACCATCAAACTATATGGAAAAGGCCACCATATCATAAAACCCTGCTTTCTTTGATGTAAAAACATCCAAATCGAAATTTAAGAATGACTAGCGATATCACTGGCCCTTACTTGCCAAGCAACATGGCATCTGTCATACCTGAAGGAAGAAAGCAAGTCCTCACTTCCTTTGGTCTCACTTGGACTCAGTGTCGTTTGTGTCATGGACAAATGGTGTGTTGTCCTCTAGGCTTAAGGACATTATAAAAGAAATTAGAAACATTTGAGTCGCTTGCCTATTTTATTCTGTTGGTTAGCTCACATGCTTTAGGTTAATTGCTATTTTATTATTCAGTACTCCTCATTCCAGATGCTTTTAGGTAGTTATGAGCCTTCATCAGGTTTCTGCTGAATCATTATTCTTGGCATTCATCAGGACACCAGACACCAGACAGATATCCGGGATTATGGCCTTTTTACCTTGTTGTATACATCAAAGATCATCATCTCATTCACCAGACAAATGTACAGAGTTTTCTAGAAAGGTTTGTAATGGAGTTACACCACAAGCCTCTTTGTTTGCAATTATTAACTTGTTTAATTATTTATTTACTTGAATGTTTTCGACACTCATTCATATTCAATCTATTCTGGAATGCATCTGTAATGACTGCTTGTAAACATGTGGTTTTTACTAGTGGAACACTGGACACGTCTGTAACGAATTTTTATTAATTTCCCTTTGTGCTGCAGACAAATTATAAGCAAGGGAATGGGCTAGTCCCTTTAAGTGAGTATTTGTATTCATCACCAGTTTATGTCCTGTTGTTGTGTTCATGTCCTCCTATCATAGTTCAGTACCACATCTCTATTACTTTACGTTAAAAACAAGTGGTTCTGATGGCTGTTCTTTTCCGAATCTTTCTGAGAGGTAGAGGTATTCAAATTTGCATTGCAAGAAATGGGCGATGGATCATCTAGTGTTTGGAGGGGGCGGGGTAAAGGAATCCGGAAGGCTGGATTTGAATCCAGAAAGGACAAGGTTTGAGAAATGTAATTCTCATATGTTTTTGTTTTTCTAAATAAATGACATCACTGATGAGGCCCAAAAAAGCTGAGACACGTGTATGGGGTTGTTGTTGGTACTCTTGTTCAGAGAGGAATTCCCATAGCATTTCGGTGCTGGACTGCCCATGTTAGCGGGAAAAAGACTGATATGCAAATGGATATTTCCCATCTGCGAAAGGTACAGTGATCAAAAAGTGTGTGCTGCAAACTCTCATCTCAGAACAGCTTATCATACCGTGTTCTTTGTGCAGAGGAGCGCCTGCCACCATTTTTGAAATAGTCACACAAGTGTAAGCAGTGTCTAAAATGCAATCTCGTAAGTAAGGCAAACAAAACAGGAACACCCCAAGTGGTCTGAGCATGTCCACATCATCCACCACTACCAGACATTTTGACAACATGGGTGGAAAGCTGTCCCCAACGGTCTGTTGCCTGACAAGAGGGGCTGAATGCACGAAGTGTGGAAAGGCTGAGCCACTTTACAAGTTTATGCCGGGCTAGCACTTACACACCGCCATCGAAGATTTACCAACTGGCACGGCAAGGGATACTTCAAATGGGGCCAACACAAGACACGGGTGAGGATCATGTTGTCTTCCTAATATCCATGCTTGGACACTGTGCAAACAATTGATGTCAACCGAGGTGCAGGAATTGTGTCTGAGACCCCTTTGAGGCCCTGATCAACACAAATGCATCAGTAAATGTAATGAGTAGTGCACATTTGAAGCTCTTGTGATCCCGGCCAGTAGTCAAGGCTATGAATGTCAAAAAGCTATTCCTAATGTGGCAACAGTCCCATCCCACTAGATGGTGCAGCCAGAACCACATTCTAATATGACAATGTGGTTGTGTAAATCAAACTCTACATCGCACTAGCTGACTGTGATACAAAGTGATACAAAGGATCTCGAACTTGTTCATGCCACATATGGGATGCAAAAAGAAGAGATAGGTCTCTTGGAAGAATTTGGCAATCTATTTAATGGGATTGGCTGCCTATGCCATTGCCCATTGCATTGCCCATTGCAACCCATTGCCCTAAACCACCGAAGAGTACTGGGTAGCATTCTATGCTCTAGAGTCGACATTCCATATTGCACCTACTGTGCAGTGTAGAGTATGGAAAGCTAGAGGAAAGATGCACCGCAGGAAAACTGTTAGTCATTTGAAGGTGTTGTTCTGAAGAGCCGGTGGTCACATATGTGATACACAATAAAAAACGGTTTCTAACCAAGACGTTTCCTGAAACTTTGTACTGGCGACAAGGAACTCGATACGGCTGCCCACCAAGTACCCATTCACTATTTAACCCAGCAGTGCCAGATCCACAACCCTGCCTCCACCAGCTACTCGCATATGCAGCAAACCATGTGAGGGAAGACCAACCGGACACTGGAAAACTGAGAGAAAGTGAGTTGCGGGCCCCAGCTGCCACATTAAGAAGTAAGTGAGCTGCGACCCCGCACCAAACGAGGGAAAATGCACTTACAGCAGATAAGGCCCTGCCCCAGCACCAGCGGTGAGCCACAGCAAGTTCCAGCCAAAATCAAATAAGCCCCAGTGCCGAGCCACGGCAAGCGCGAGCCAGGAGCATATAAGGCCCAGCCCCAGCACCTGTGGCGCCATGGCAGTGAAAGGGCAAAGGGAGGCAAGGGCTCCAACCAAGAAAATCACAAGGTGGGTTATCAACTTCACTCTGTGCCGACGAAGGGACCCACAAATGGCATGTTGCATGCCGCCATCTTTGGTTTTCAGGGAAACCAATATCAACAAAGATCTTCACCGAGAAAAGTCTTAAGCATATATGCTATGCACCTCCACGTTGGTTACCACAGAACTGGGAAAACTTTGAACTTTATTGAAGCCTTCCCTGCGCAAACATTCTTACGGGTCAGCAAAGGAAGTTCATTAATAAGTAAAAGAAGGGGAAAATAAAACAGTGAACCACCTAGACATTGCTCCACTTGCATCAAGAAAGGAAGAGAATCCAATTGCATAAACACCTTCATATAAACAAAATAAAAAAGGGAGAATACAACAGGAACAAAATAAAGGAGCAAAACAAGAAGGGAAAGACAAGGACAAATGTATATAAATAATTATCTCCTAAATAATGACCATGCAGGGAATTCCACCTCCCAACTACTTCCAAGATACCATAGGTGAACCTCCCATACCGTGGAAACGTTGGAAGAAGCATTTTGATCACTATGTGTTTGCAGCACATGGTTTAACCTTTGCAAGTGAGCAGAAGAGATATTTACTTATGCATTGTTTGGGCAATTATGGTTGGGAACAGTTTGAGAATCTTCTTCCCCTCTCTGATGAAGAATCTGCAAGTCCCACTGAATATGAAAAATGCATCAAGATGCTTGACAAGCACTATGACAAATCGGTGAGCATCATACTTCAAAGGTAGCACTTTGGGAAAAGAAAACAAGAGCATGCAGAGAGGGTTGAATAGTGTATTACAGCTCTACGAAGTATAGCTTCCTCGTGAGAATTTGGCTCCACCCTCAATGAGAGGTTACGAGATCAATTCATGCTAGAATGCACTGATGGGAAAGTGAAAGAAGCTTTATGGCTGAACAGCAATCCACCTATAGATGAAGATATCAAGCTAGCTAAAGAAGTGGAGCATACCAACAAGTGTGTAAGAGAGTTAGAAAAGAGAACTGAAACAGAAATGAAGAAAGGAAAACACCACAGGTGATGGAAGCCCTAGCTGTGCAAGAATGAAACACAGTCAGAAGGAAACAAGGAACCAGAAAGGAAAGCAGAATAAGAAAGTAGAGAGGTTCAAGGACAGAAGGGATGAAAGTGAAAGATGTTTTCGTTTTGACAGTTTGTATCACTTAGCCACATGTCCTGCTATTAAGGCAATGTGCAAGAGGTGCAATAAAAACAGCCAATTCACTAATTGTTGTAAGAGACAATCTGAGAACATTGATTGCATTGATGAATTGTGGGAAGAGTTAGAATGCACATGTGCCATCAACGATGAAATAGGCAATGTGGAGGATGAGGATGCTGATGTAAAGAAGCCCTTGTTAACCATAGATATCAGTGGTACAAAAATGGAGATGGTTATTGACTC
Source organism: Ambystoma mexicanum (assembly GCF_040938575.1). Classification (NCBI taxonomy): domain Eukaryota; kingdom Metazoa; phylum Chordata; class Amphibia; order Caudata; family Ambystomatidae; genus Ambystoma; species Ambystoma mexicanum. The sequence goes on along the minus strand of NC_090932.1, from coordinate 463,206,297 downwards.
TCTGGCCAAGTATACATTACTGCCCAGAGTCATTTATGAAGCTAAAATGGGGAAAGGAATCACACTCAATGAAGTGGATGTAAAACCAGTGGCATATGGAGGCAAACACATTGGGCCTCATTACGAGGCTTGCGCTCACGCAATGAAGGGGGCCGGTACAGGACCGGCCCCCTTCATTCCATCAGGGCTGATTACAAGGTTCCCTTCGCGGGACCTGTATTGGACGCCTGGTAAAACCAGGCGTCCTTTCCGGTCCCGCGAGGGGAAGAGGGAGGTTACAACGGTACACCCATAAGGTGCCCCTTGTTACCTCCATCCCCATTCCCATTGAGCCCTATGGGGGCTCAAATGGGAATGTGGAATGGTTCCTGCAAGGAGGACTTACCGGGTCCTCCTATGTCGGAATGACCCGATAAGTCCCCATTGCAGGACCCGGTAAAGGAGCCCGGTTTGGAGGCAGCTCACGGGCTAATAGCTCCATGGCTGCCTCCAAACTCGTAATGAGGCCCATTGACTTAGAAGGTTGGTTTTGGTCATTTATGCACACAACCACTACTCAGTTGGTCATACCAAAAGAGACTCAAGATAAAACTCAACCCAAATGTTGAAGAAGCAGTTTATGCTGTAGATTATGATAAATCCCCAGAATGTATTATCCAACACACAGTGTTCCAAGAGGAATTGGGCAATTTGAAAGGATTTATGCATAATATTTGCATGAGATCCGATACCACTCCAGTTGTGCAAAAAGTGAGACCAGTACATCTAGCTTTCAGAGCTGCTGTAAAGGAAAAACTTTATCAAATGGAGAGACAAGGTGTATAGAAAGAGGTGAGTCCTCTGAGTGGGTTTCACCTATAGTCATTGTTCACAAACCCAATAAGAAGCTCGGATTGTGCATTGACTTCAGGTGTATGAATCAATGTATAATACCAGACAGACATCACTTATCTAATATAACAGAAATGTTAGGCACAATGAATGGTGCAAGAGTGATAGGTACTTTAGATTTGAAGTCTGCATGCCATCAAATCGTTTAACATCCACACTCTTGGAACCTAACAGCCTTTATTACCCCTGAAGGTAGGTTTGTTTCAATGTAAGCGCACGCCTTTTGGTCTTGTATAGGCAGTGGGCATGTTTCAACACATTGGCCCTCATTACGATACTGGCGCTAAACCATGGCGCTATTAGCACCATGGTTGGTGCCGGTATCATAATGAGTCCACCAGTGTTCAATGGGGAATTTCCACCCCATTCCAAGGTTGGCGGGTGGTAATTCCCCATTGAACATTGGCCCTTCCCCATTCCCATTTTTGACCCATAGGGCTCAATGGGACTGGGGAAGGCGCTAAGTACGGTACCGCAAATTGCGGTACCGTACTTAGCACCAAGGTAGGTCCCTTTGCGGGTCCCTACTTTAACGGCTGGTCTAGACCAGCCGTTCAGGTCGGGTCCCGCAAAGGCACATCATAGTTAGGCGCTAATGGGTTAACGGCACCGCAGCCTTTTATGGTGCCGTTAACCCATTAGCGCCAGGGTCGTAATGAGACCCATTATGTACCAATTGTTTCACCACATGGAGGGTGTATTATGTTTCCAAGATTATCTATTGGTGTATGGGAGAACACTGGAATAACACAATTCCAGGCTTAAGAAAGTGTTATGGCACTTTCACAGAAGCTGGTTTAACACTGAGTAAAGATAAGTGCAAGTTTCATAAGTCTGCCATACAATACTTAGGACACGAGATATCTGAACAGGGCATTAGGCCAAAGAAAGACCTGGTAAATACCATTGTAAATGTTCCCCGTCCCAATAACAAGGAGAAGATTATATATCTTTTAGGAATGGCTGAGTACTACGCCAAATTTATTCCTGAGTTGGCCGATAAGACTTTTCACATGAGAAAGATTGTGAAAAAAGGAGTGAGATTCCAGTGGGATGGTGAATGTGAGTGTGAATTTGAAGAAATGAAGCTAGATTTGAGTAATGCACCTACTTTGAAAGGTTTTGATCCAAATAAGAAAAGAATTCTCATAACAGATGACTGCAATCATGGGTTGGGAGCAGTGGTGTCTCAGAGAAATGAAGGGAAGGAATGTCCAATTGCTTTTGCATCCAGAGTTTTAAGATAGGCGGAACATAATTATTCCATGATTGAAAAAGAGTTACTAGCTATTAAGTGGACGAGTGACAAGTTTCGTCCATTTCTTTGGGGTATGAGATTTGTGGTCAGATCGAATCACAAGCTTTTAAAAGAAATGTTGGCGACTAAAGGTTTGGGTAAAGTATCTTTTAGGATACGTAAGTGGATTGCAGGTCTGCAAGATTATGATTGGGAGATAGAATGTGTGCCTGGGGTGAAAAACAAAGCTGCAGATTGTCTGTCGAGGTTAAACAATGTGGTTGAAAATGAAGATGATTATAGCGATGAGGCGGATCAGATTTTAATTGTTAGCCAAGAGGTTGTATGGAAGAACGAATGGGAGGAACCTATGTTAGCAGATTAAGTACTTAGTGATGTCATGGAGCGTCTCAAAGGCAGTGTAAAGGGAACTGAGAACAGGAAAGGAACAATACCTGATGCCATTAGACATGTATTTGATGAGTTAGTCATAAACAAAGGCATGATTTTGAGAGGGGACAAGGTGTTTCAACCTGCTAGCGTGAGAAAGAATATTCTAGAAACTTCACATGATGGTCATCAAGGCATGACAAAAACCAAGCAACTCATAAGAGAAGACTACTGGTGGCCTGGAATGGATTTGCAGGTAAAGAGATTAATCAGTAATTGCACATTTGTGAGGATTCTGCAAAGGGTTGTTCTGCAAGGGTAGAACCCATGACAGTAATGTCTTTTCCATCCGTACCTTGGGAGCGAGTGGGGTTAGACATTCTGGGACCTGCAAGGAGTCAAGGGACACTACATTTTTGTATTGTGTTAGTGGACATGCTATCTAGTCCACCAGTGTTCAATGGGGAATTACCACCCCATTCCAAGGTTGGCGGGTGGTAATTCCCCATTGAACATTGGCCCTTCCCCATTCCCATTTTTGACCCATAGGGCTCAATGGGACTGGGGAAGGCGCTAAGTACGGTACCGCAAATTGCGGTACCGTACTTAGCATCAAGGTAGGTCCCTTTGCGGGTCCCTACTTTAACGGCTGGTCTAGACCAGCCGTTCAGGTCGGGTCCCGCAAAGGCACATCATAGTTAGGCGCTAATGGGTTAACGGCGCCGCAGCCTTTTATGGCGCCGTTAACCCATTAGCGCCAGGGTCGTAATGAGACCCATTATGTACCAATTGTTTCACCACATGGAGGGTGTATTATGTTTCCAAGATTATCTATTGGTGTATGGGAGAACACTGGAAGAACACAATTCCAGGCTTAAGAAAGTGTTAAGGCACTTTCACAGAAGCTGGTTTAACACTGAGTAAAGATAAGTGCAAGTTTCATAAGTCTGCCATACAATACTTAGGACACGAGATATCTGAACAGGGCATTAGGCCAAAGAAAGACCAGGTAAATACAATTGTAAATGTTCCCCGTCCCAATAACAAGGAGAAGATTATATATCTTTTAGGAATGGCTGAGTACTACGCCAAATTTATTCCTGAGTTGGCCGATAAGACTTTTCACATGAGAAAGCTTGTGAAAAAAGGAGTGAGATTCCAGTGGGATGGTGAATGTGGGTGTGAATTTGAAGAAATGAAGCTAGATTTGAGTAATGCACCTACTTTGAAAGGTTTTGATCCAAATAAGAAAAGAATTCTCATAACAGATGACAGCAATCATGGGTTGGGAGCAGTGGTGTCTCAGAGAAATGAAGGAAAGGAATGTCCAATTGCTTTTGCATCCAGAGTTTTAAGATAGGCGGAACATAATTATTCCATGATTGAAAAAGAGTTACTAGCTATTAAGTGGACGAGTGACAAGTTTCGTCCATTTCTTTGGGGTATGAGATTTGTGGTCAGATCGAATCACAAGCTTTTAAAAGAAATGTTGGCGACTAAAGGTTTGGGTAAAGTATCTTTTAGGATACGTAAGTGGGTTGCAGGTCTGCAAGATTATGATTGGGAGATAGAATGTGTGCCTGGGGTGAAAAACAAAGCTGCAGATTGTCTGTCGAGGTTAAACAATGTGGTTGAAAATGAAGATGATTATAGCGATGAGGGGGATCAGATTTTAATTGTTAGCCAAGAGGTTGTATGGAAGAAAGAATGGGAGGAACCTATGTTAGCAGATTAAGTACTTAGTGATGTCATGGAGCGTCTCAAAGGCAGTGTAAAGGGAACTGAGAACAGGAAAGGAACAATACCTGATGCCATTAGACATGTATTTGATGAGTTAGTCATAAACAAAGGCATGATTTTGAGAGGGGACAAGGTGTTTCAACCTGCTAGCGTGAGAAAGAATATTCTAGAAACTTCACATGATGGTCATCAAGGCATGACAAAAACCAAGCAACTCATAAGAGAAGAATACTGGTGGCCAGAAATGGATTTGCAGGTAGAGAGATTAATCAGTAATTGCACATTGGTGAGGATTCCGCAAAGGGTTGATCTGCAAGGGTAGAACCCATGACAGTAATGTCTTTTCCATCCGTACCTTGGGAGCGAGTGGGGTTAGACATTCTGGGACCTGTAAGGAGTCAAGGGACACTACATTTTTGTATTGTGTTAGTGGACATGCTATCTAGATGGGTAACATTTTATGGGTCCAGAATGTATGCTTCAAGGACAAAATTATGTTTTTGGGGGAAATTATTAGGAGAAAAGGTTATCCAACTTGTGTCTGAAGAAATGGAAGCATTTCTCAAGAGAAATGGCATAGAGCATAAAACCAGTTCAATTTATCACCCAGAGACAAACAAAATTGTTGAGACATTCTATAGGGTCATTTAGAATAGAATCAAGTGTGTCATCTCAGAAAATGGAGATTGGAGGAAAGCAGCATAAGACACAGTAGTAGCACATATGTTTATGCCTCATGCCACCACAGGGGTGTCTTCCTTTGAGATTTTGAGGGGGAGGAAACTGAACACCAGGGTGTGTCCACCTCGGTTGGGTAGAGCATGCTAAAAAGAGATTGATTTTCATACTGTCAAGGAGAATATTAATAGGAGACAGGTGTGTAACAAAGTCTGTTTTTACATTAGGAAGGCACCAAAGAAATATCTTGTTGAGGAAGGTGATTGGGTGCGGATAACATTTGCCCATACCAGAATAGAAAAGGGTGCCGATTGTTTTGAACCCATGGAGGTTGTGCAGAAGATTCATGAAGCAGTTGCGGTTTCAGATGGTACAGTATGGAATGTCAACAGGGTATTCAAGTGTGTGAATGGCAAACGCAGTGGCACCACCAAAAGAAAAACCAATAGGGATAGGGTGAAAAGGTGTTTTGGTGATGGGGCTGGCGGAAAGAGTCACTGGGCCTCATTACACGGATGGCGGAGAACCATGGCGCTATTAGCGCCATGGTTCATGCCGGTAAAATACCGGCACCGCCTTGGCGGAAAGGGAAATTACCGCCCCATTCCAAGGTTGGCGGGGCGGTAATTCCCCCTTCCACCATTGCCCTTCCCCATTCCCATTTTTGCCCCATAGGGCATAATGGCAAAGGGGAAGGCGCTAATTACGGTACCGCAAATTGCGGTACCGTAATTAGCTCCCTGGGTCCCTTTGCGGGTTGGTTTTTAACGCCTGCAAAAAGCAGGCGTTAAATCCCCCAACCCGCAAAGGGACCTCGTAGTAAGGCGGTAAGGATTTACCGGTACCAGTATTTTACCGGTACCGGTAAATCCTTACCGCCATCCGTGTAATGAGGCCCACTCTGTAGTGCGTGTGAAACGTGTGCGTAGTAGACCGTAATGAAAGACTATATAGAATGAGAATGAATGACAATGAAGATATCATACCCTCAACCAATCTGTATAATCAGTTGCCAGCAAAAATGTACATATATAAATGATTAACCTGTGTTTCCTTTTCATTAATATCTTACATTCAAATTTCGGACATAAAGTCAATATTTTATTGTTTGCCATTTCACTGGTTGAGAAATACTATTGTTATAGTGTAAATAAATTGTCAAGGGCATTTTCTCTCCCACAGTGTTTATAGTTATCAATCTTAACTGATACATTTTCAATTTAAATGTGTGTTACTGTTGTAGAGTAAAAAAGGGAGATATCTAGCATTCCATACTGAAGCTGATGTTGAGTGTGGAGTGCAAAGTATGGAATTCTAGAGGAAAAATGAACTGGAGGAAAACTGCTAGTCATTTGAAGGTGTTGTTCTGAAGAGCATGTGGGCATATATGTGATACACAATAAAGAACTGTTTCTCACCAGGACGTATCCTGAAACGTTTTATTCTGTTTCACCTGCATGCTCAGGTCAAAGATGACCTTGGAAAGATAGAGGGGGCTGGCAACATTGAAACAGCCAGTGGCTCCACACAGCCAGTGTGTATCGCTCATTGCCATGGGACAGAAGCCAAAAAGACCAAACCAGGTGCACATCTGCGCATAGATATGCCTACCCAATTGGCTGTCATGAGGGAAAGACACCAACCCCTATGCTGGATGACCTCCTCGCTGACATCCATGGAGCCAAACACTTCTTGAAACTCATCCTGACAGTAGGTTATCATCAAATTCTGCTACTTAATGACCTGAAATACATAACCGCATTCTCATCTCATGTAAGTCTGCACAGCTACAAGTGTCTGAGGAGCATTCGAGAAGTCGAAAAACACGCTAGCACAAGACACGAAGATGGATTAGTTTTGCCCCATGCTCAACACTGAACTGGTTCTGGATAGCTAGCCCTCATGGGCTTGGGCCGTTCTCCACTAACATCAGCTGGTGATGTGGCACCGGTGACTTTCGCAAGCAGGGCCCTAAGACAACCTGAGAAGTGCTATTCCCAATTTGAAAAAGGAAGTGATTGCCGGGATGTGGGGGGTACAAGCACTTCAACTTCTGTCACTATTGGAGGCCTTTCAAAGTCCTAACAGACCACAAGCCACTGATCACCATCTTTAAAGGGTCAACCTTACATCCAACCCCACGAATTAGAAATATACGCTCCAACTTCAAGACTTCTTGATAGATTACCGCCCAGGGACAGGAAACCCGGTGGACTTCCTCTCACTCATGAGATTCATGAGAGGCATGGCCAAAGAAGCAAGGAACACTGCCCACCTTGAAAGTCACACATATGATTGTATCAAGCAACATTCCCCCATTGCATTGGCTGCAAGAACTCAAAACAGCACCACACCAGGACAAATGTCTTGGAACAGTGAACGCGATACTTACCATCTCAAAAGCACAGCAGCACTGTACAGAATCTTTACAACGCCAGCTCAAGAGTCTCTTCTTCAGGAGGGATGAACTTTCAGTCTCCAGAAAGGGCATGCTCCTTAGGGACTCGTGCGTAGTGATCCCTGACCAACAGGGTAGTTCCACCTTGTGACCCCTGGATACCAAGGGGTGTGCAAGATAAAGCCACGCCTTAGAGAAAAAGTGTTGTTCCTGGGACAAGAGCCAGAAATAGAAGTGCTGATAGTAAAGTGCTTACCCTGCCAAGCAACTGGCACCACTTCACCACCCAGCCTCCTCAGACCCATGCCCAGGTGAGAGAGTGTTGTGGCCTTAAAGGACGACAGGACGCTGTAAGGGGTTTCAACTGTCTTTATTGTAAGACAAACGGGTGGACCTTAAACTGCCTTAACACAGGACAAGCATTTACTCACAGTTCGGTTCAGTTCAGCTTCATGACTTCCCAGTTAACTCACTGTGGGAAGGGTGTGCACCATGATGGCACGCTGCAAGCTTCTAGAGCCCCCATGTAGCCTCCTGTGGATGTGGACTTATGCCCTAGAAGCTGTGACTGGAGGCTGCTCGAACCTCCTCTTACTGCCTCCTTATCAGGAGCAGCGCTGTGGCATGACCTGCTTGGTCTGCCGCTGCATCAGCACTGGCGGGAACGTTTTCCCGCGGAGAGTGGGCTCGCGAGATCACGTTATGCCGAGATCTCGCGAGAACACGCTCCCGCGATCACGTGATGTCCCCTCAGAGAGGCCCTAGGAAAAAGTCTGTGCAGACTTCAGCTCACTAACAGATGAAAGATACACACTCATACCAGTGGACAAATTCTCCCACTAAACAAAAGTAGAAATTGTCTTTTCAATGGCAGCAAATGCGGTGATCCCGAAAATGGAAAAGATCTTCACTACTCATAGTCTGCTGACACCCCTAAATTCTGACACTGGACCACCCTTTCAAGGAAGCAAAATCCGACAATTTCTGGGTGCCCCCAGTTTCTAACATCAGAGAATCACCCGTGGCTGACCTGAAGCAAACAGGATTGCAGACCGCTTCCTGTGCCCTCTAATTTCTCAGGATAGCGATAGAATAACAAGAATACACCAAAAGGACAATCTTTCAATTTCTGCTGGAATGTTGGACGACCCCCACACTATAGCTAAGAGAATAGTGCGGCTAGCCTTCTAATAGGAGATCACCAATAACTACCATTCCTATAACACCCAGATGGCTGCCCCGTGCACTTGATGCACAGAATTGTGCAGCATAACGTGAAGAACACAACCACGGAGAAAGTGGAAGGAAGGAAGCATGAAGATGGCATGCCATAGACAAGTGTCTATCACAATGAATTAGTCACATTTCAAACTCCTAGAAACAGCAGGGGACAACAAAAGCATTCACAGAAAACAGGTGCTCCGAGCTGGTGTAGTGGGAGAAGGCACGGGAGGCGCCCTTTTGTTATTAAATGCGCCCACGCGGGAACAAGATGGTTTTCATTGGAATAGGGTGCTCATGCATTAGCATGAGCGTCCTATTCCAGTGATTAACTCCCTGCCAGGCGGCTGAGCGGGGAGTTGTAAAAAAATGTGGCGCTCCTGCGCCCCTCCCCCTGTTGACCAGGGGCATGTGGGGATGGGGGGTGCTAATTTGCACAGAGCCCTGCTGCCGCTAAGGCCGGCCCTGCATAAAAGATGGGCCACATGAGGAAAGGGGGTGAATCAGCAATCGATTAAGTAATCAGCAATGAATCCAAGGCAGATTGGGTACAGGGGAAACAGAAAACACCATTGCTCAGAGTCATGGAGATCTACGGAGCGAAAGTAACCTGAGACAAAGAACACCAGATTAACAGGCAAGTACATGAGGTGAGGCCAGCAGCCAGTGGACATTTAGGTCTGTACTGCTGGTGGTGAGGGATGCGAGGTTGGGTGACTGAGCGCACGGGGGACGTGCTACGCTCCCACCCACGCTGCAACACACAGGCATGCATACCATCACGCAGTGAAGAGCCACTATGCTAAATAAAGGACATGGCATGTATGCACTGGCACAGGGACCGTGATAGAACCTCACCAGTTCTTAGGCTCTATTATTGCTCCAGCTCCACATCCTCGTGTTTGGCTCAACTGTGCAGTGTACTCTGCCGCTGGGAATACGCCCATCTATCAGAGGCGCACCTAACCAGCCCTAGGAGGCAAAGGGCATTACCGACATCCCTAGGGTAACCCTGCTGAACCTCTCATGAGGTCACCCATGGTAGGAGCTAACAGTATCCACGTTGACATTTTAGCAAGTGGATGACAAAACATGTTCAACATGTACGGGACGCCAGGATCGCCAAAGAATTCTGATCACCTGATCTCTCTTCACTAGCGCTGATGTTACCGGGGCCTCAGTGCCCATACAGGAAATGCAGACAAGTCGCCTGTGGCCCACCACTGCGAAGAGCAAGAGGAGGGATGCATGTGTGCCAGTGAGCCTGTGAACCACTGCCGAAGGGCCACCGGCCACACTGTGGAACGTGAGATTGTTGCCCAGATCGCCGCTGAAAAGGGTGCAGAAACAGGCAGGACGCTATCACAAAGAGGACCACCGGCCGTCCTGCCTGAGATACTAGCTGTAGGAGTGACTGGCGATCGTGTGGAGGGGGTAGCTGGTCTGAGGCGTGGCTGGGGATCCTTCGAGCTGCTGGCATTTGGTCACAGGGCCAATACAGCATGCCAGTGAGGGCGCTGCTGCGGCAGTGGAGATTCCCTGATTCACGGGGGAGAAGCCTGGCCATTGGAGAGCGCCCCAAGGCCCTGAGTTGCGCTGGCACACAAAGTGAGTGCTCGACCCGTCCCTCATCCATACCTGAGGGTGTCGGCCTGTGGAGGGGAAGTAGCAAGGGGAACACAGCCTGGGAAAGCAACGGCGGTGAGAGACAACTTGAGTAAACAAGGCCCTTAACACCAACCCCGCGGCTGGAATGAAGCAAGACAACAGGGGAAAGAAAATTCCACAAAAAAGGGGAACGCAGCATGAGAACTGAACTGTGGCAGCCTGGGTGCTCTGAAACTGCAGAGATCTGACCGTGGGCCCAGTGGCTGTGACTTGGCAGACATGAGGGGAATTGGAACTGACTGAACGTAAGTTGAGGTGGGTGTGCACTTAGCCAGCTGCATACACACACTGGGATGACACTTGTTGGTCTCCAGCTACTCCTTTTACTCTGTAGCGGGGCCCTCGCAGGTTGTGAGGTGGGTAGGAGAAGAAAAGCCCCACGTGGACCCTGAAAAAACCTGTTCACTCAGCGAATATGTGACCCTTTCAACAACTGGAGCTGCCTGGTGAATTGGGATACTAAGGACAGACACACAGTGAAAATTGGTCCTTGTCAGTGACATACAGAAGGGCTGGCAGGTGGTACTTTGAGCCTGGCCAACTTGTTAGAACACTCCTGAATATTGCACTGCAGTGTGGTGGCCCGCAGAGGCTGACAGAGAACCAAGGCCCCTGATTCACCTGCACCTGTCTTACTGCTGGGCAGCCTGGTGAGTTTGTTGTGCATTGTGCAGTTTCTCCTTCCCTCTTCTCCCCCTTCCATCTCTCTGCTCTCCCCCTCCATGGTGCTCTCAAGCTCCCTTGTGTACTCTAACCGCTACTCTGTCACCTATCCATTCTTTCTTTCAAAGTCTGGAAGGAAAAAGTTCAAGAAAGTTCTCCTGGTCTCCAATCCAGGCCTGACCCTCGCTGACAACTACATCAACGCTTCTTGCAGGCAGACTGTCACTGACATCCTCTTTGTCGTCCCCTCCTCGCAACGTATGGTCTCAGTCCTCTTCATCTCTCATCATCTCACCCCTTTCTCCTACCACTCCTCCTTCTGCCACCCCTCTGGCCCCTTCGCCACCACCGACGGGTGTACAGCATTCCTGTACCCCTCCTCGGAAGAACTTCAAAGGTGGCAACCAGCTCCAGTTAGCTACCCTCAACTCTCTATCTGCCCTTAAACACTCTTCCGACATCTGCCAACTACTTGAAGACTTCGACCATGACGTCCTCGCTCTCACTGAGACATGTTTACTGCCAGCTCCGTCCCTATTTTTGACACACTCCTCCCTGATGGCTACAAGATCCTCTCTAAGCCCAGGCCTAACCGGCTTGGGGGCTGAAGTGGCCATGATCTTCCCTGAATGGGTCCCTGCTACTATTATACCCACTCAGACCTACTCTTCCTTTGAATGACTCGTCTGCATGCTTGGTGTCTCTCCAATCCTCTCGCTGACCCTTGCCACCATCTACAGGGCCCCTGGTCCTGTTTCCCTCCCCTCTTCCTTTTTGAGTGGTCTGACCTCACCTCTGACCTCACCTCTTCTCTCCTGGCCTCCAAATCCAAGCTTCTCTTCCTCTGAGACTTTAATATTCACCTTGACTCTCATAATGCAGCCTCTAGACTCTTCTGCAGCCTCTGTGACTCTCTTTCCCCTCACCATTCTTCTCTCTGGTCCGATGCACTCAGCCGGACATACCTTGGATGTCCTCATCCCAGCAAACATCCCCATTCCAAACCCTCTCCCTACATCCCTCACTTGGTCTGACCCGGCCCTTCTGTCCTCCTCTTGCCCGGATCTCTTGGGTCCCCCGGCAGAACCTCTGCCCACACAGCCAGTCTCCTCCGTTTTTCTACTGATGAAGTGAGTGACAGTTGCTGCTTTTGTCCCCACTTTCATTCCCCCTCCCACTCCAGCCTCTGCCTCTCACACTGACACAGTCTTTCTAAACTTCACCTCTCCATCTCCAACACTCTGGACATCCTTGCCAGTGTCATGGGGATCCCCATGAAGCCTACCTCCAAGCACAACACCTGGTATGATTCCGACCTAGCCTCTCAAATGTGAGTGCAGAGTTGCTGAGCAGAAGTGGCAAGCCTCAAGCACATCCTCTGACAGACTGGTCTGCCACCTGCTCCAAAGGCAATACAGACTCTCCATCTGTTTGAAAAAGAAGAAGGCCTATATCCAAGCCCACATCTCTGGGGTCACTAACAGCATGGCTGAACTGTTCAAAATCTGCAAGGAACTCGCCAATCCCACTGCAGTCTCCACCTCTCCTCTGCCATCTGTTACCCTCTGCACTGCACTGGCCTCGCACTTCATAACCAAAACTCAGGCATCCTGTCCTCACTCTTCTCTTCACCCCTCCCTTCTCCCTCACCCACTCTCAGGCCAGGCCTCCCTTGGCCCTCTGTTCCCTTAGCTCTTACTCCTCTGTTTCTCACCCATACCACGGGAGGAGATTTCTAGATAATTCCTCTTGATGAAAGTCTCCCCCAAACAGGTGCTTCCCTGCTCCTCCAGAACTATCAAGGACAACATTGCATCCCTTGCTCCAAACTTGGTGGATTTCTGCAATCACTTCTTTGCCACTGGCTCCTTCCCGCTTCCTCCCAAGCACTCCCATGTGCACCCTCTCTTCAAAGCATTCTGCCGACCTGTCCTGCCCAGCTAACTACCACCCTATCTCCATTACCCATTTCCTGGGCAAACTCTGGGAGAAGCTGGTCATATGCCAGCTGATCCACCACACTGAATCTGTTGGTTCACTCCACGACCCCCAGTCTGGCTTCAGAGCAGCCAGAGGCTTGGAAATTACCCTCCTGAGCACCCGTGTAGACTTGCTCTTAAATGTCGATTCAAACTCTCCTTCCGTTCTCATCCTTCTTGACCTTTCCTCTGCCTTTGATACCATCAATCAGGCCACCCTAATGAATCAGCTCTGTGATACTCTTGGCACCACAGGCCTGGCAGTGGACTGGTTGACCTCCTTCCTCTCTGACCAACCTTCCCAGGTTCAACTGGGCCCTTTTCTCTCCCCATCACACACCCAACCTGTGGCAAACCTCAGGGCTCTATCCTCTCGCTGTGGCTCTTCAACATCTACCTTGCCGCTCTAGCCCATTTGATCTCTGCCTTCTCTCCTCACTTCCAGTGTTATGCAGACCACACGCAGCTCTCCTGCAAGCTTCCCTCCACTTCCTCCTCTTCTTTCTCTCTCATTTATGAAAGTCTGACTGCTAGTCAGGCATGGCGTGCTGCTAACAATCTCTGCCTTAATGCCAGTAAGACTGAGATCATTCTCATTGGGACACTTGCTCCCTCCTATTCTCTGACCGCTCTCCGTCTCCCCCTCCTTTCAACCTCTTGTGAGGCAAAAAATCTCAGTTTCATCTTCGACTCCTCTCTCTCCCCTTCTCTCCTCACATCGCAGACCTTGCCAAGAAGGCCCACTTTCAGCTGCACCTCCTCAGGGGCATTCTCCCTTTCATCACCTTCCCTCAGAAACCCATTGTCTCCAGAGCTCTGGTCCTCTGTAGGCTGGACTACTGCAACAGCCTCTTCCTCTATCTGCCTAAATCCTCCCGTCGCCCCCTTCAACTTATCCAGAATAGGACTGCAAGACTTATCCTTGGCCTCAAGCACGGGAACTGGATCTTTCGATCCCTAACATCTCTCCACTGACTACTGGTCGTTGTAATGATCAAGTGCAAGACCCTCTGCATCATTCACAAGGCTTTCTAGGGCCTAGGACCCTGCTACCTCCAACTCTCTCGCTCTAAATACCTCCCTCCTAGACCCCTTTGGTCTGCTAGCTCCAACTCTCTGCAGATCAGACGCTTTTCCAAGCAGAGATTGGGGGGTAGATCTCTCTCTTCTGCAGGAGCCTCACTCTAGAATAGCCTCCCTACCCCTCTCAGGCTTGAGCTAGATCTCCTTAAGTTCTGGAAGCTCCTCAAGACCCTCCTTTTCTCTTCTTCCTTCAGTCCCCCCACCCTTGCTTATGTCCCCCCATGCCACATTTTGAAACGACTGCCTGGTGCCTTCTGAGCCTTACAGGGCACCAGACCCTCCTCACCCAGTCTACCCAAACACTTCGTTCTCCCCTGACCCCCCCACCCAAACCTGCACTAGCCCTACTGGACTCCCTCCCCTGTACTAGGCTGGCAGGGCCTATACCCCTACTGAACCCAATCCATCTCTGTCCTCGTACTTCTTGTTACTGCACTTGCACAATCTGAATAACTCAAGGCCCAGTAGGGCTGTCTTTTGTTATTCTTCATCCCTGTGTCCCCCTTTCTTTTGTCTTGTGGTGCCTTGAAACACCATTTGCTGTATAACCGCATTATAAATACCCAATAAATAAATAAATACATAAACAAATACATATGTGTTCCAAAACAGACAGACAGGTTCTTTGAGAACTCAGCCCACATTCCAATTGGGTTATGAGCAGCCACATTAGTAACAGATGTGTTAAAGTGAAAGAGACAAAGAAACCATTAACAGCCCCAAAGATATTATTATCAACAGGTGAACCCACTCCTAATTAACCTGGCCCAATGTGTCAGGAAAAGGCTGCAATGAAAGCCACAGAGCCAGCAGTTTTGGTGTGGGGGTTCGAAGCTGGTAAGTAAAGTGTGAACATATGGGAAAGAGACAGAAACAAGGAAGGAGAATGGAGGAGTGTCGAGGAGGTCAAGAGCAGTGCCAGGAAGATGGTAGATGGGAGAACCACAGAGGGAAGCTTACGTAGAGGTAGAAGGCATTGTAAAGATCTGATTGAGATAAAGTATCAGAAGACTGGCAGAAAAAACATTGGAAAGGAGGTTCACAGAAGCTGTGAAGATCTGGATTGGAGAAGTCACCAGGATGTTGGTAGAGAGTACATTGTAGAGAGTGGGGAGAGGTTACCAGAAGGTTGCAAGTGAGAAAGCCAGTGAGGACAGTGACCAGGCAGATTGGCAACATTTGTGAGGAGGAAGTAGGAGAAACCATTGTGGAGAAAAACGAGGAGAGACAAGAGGGAGGAGGAGAAAGTGAGCGCTCCCTAGAAGCCAGATTGTTGTGAATCATTGAGGTGGAAGGCGGGTCAGGTTTTCAGGGTCCAGATATTTCACCCTTAGAGAGGGAAATAGTGAACAAGAGTTAGTTAAGTAAGCAAGAGAGTTATGTTCCTGGCGATCCTCAGGAATTTGACCAGCCCTTATTAAGGCCCAGCTTCGATCCACATTGAGGGCTAATGGGCTGGTACATGAGGAATGGTGATTCCTGTAGGGTTTATCTGCAATATCAAGGATGAGAAGCATGCAGAGAAGCTGATTGATGAACAGCATCACTCTTGATGGAGGAATGCTGAGGAGGACGAGATTAGTGATTTCACTTAAAAAATAAATAGCAACGGATAATAATGGTAGCGGTTGATTGCACAGTGGATGGCCTTGCATCAGAACAGTGGGAAAAGTTAAGTTTGGAAGAAAATAAATATTTTGAAAATAAAAAGAAACTATAACTTTAGGCAGAGGATAAATGTGGGTGACCTTCAACCTCACAGAGTTGTTGGACCGACCCGACTTCCATATTCAGGATTCTTTGCACATGCAAGTTAACTCAAGTCTGACCAACATTCCCAAATCACTTCCTTAGCCGGACAAACTAGCTTGAAATCTCACCTGCCTGGTAGATACCAAAAGATTGTCCATTTGTTATAGGCCCAAAGGGGAATAAATGCCCTCCCTCCAACCAACTCCAACCATCTCCTCCCTTGTAGTTGCAGATTCTAAATGTTTGGATGGCTGCAAGGTTCTGGGTTACTTAGATTCTCTCCTCAACAGCAGTCAGAAAAAAATGGCACATGCGTTGCACACTTACAGAAATGCATATAAGCTCCTGCCTCCAAATAACTCTTTGACCTTCAGCTTCCTAGAATTCTCACCTGCCTAGTTGTAGCAAAAAGATGGCTCGCTCATTTACAGTCCCTGAAAGTAACGCCCTGGTTCCAACCAACTCTGGGATTTTCTGCCCCCTAGTAATCACTGACAACAAATGTTACTTAGGTGTATGACATGGTAGATGATAATTGAATGTCTCTCCTCCATAGTAGTCACAGAACGATGGCACACCCCATTACATCCACTGAATAATAATCTCTTGCATGCCTGCAGCACATTCTCAAATATTCCAAAAACACCAATATTGCCTTCTTCAATTTTCTACCTCAATGAAATCTTATTTCACTTGTGTACCTCACCCTCATCTACCTAGGTCTAACACAAATGAAAAACCCTTCACTAACTATCTACATTAACCAACTCACCAGCAGGCCCCTGCCTTCAAGGTTGGCCAGGAACTACAACCACATGTCCGTTATGTAGCATGGAAGGCTCAAGTATCATGAACATCCCCTACCAATCCCAGAAGGAAGTTTGGGAAAGTTAAGTGTGAACATATTTGCAGGATATGTGGTGGTTTGGCTTTTACCCAAATAAGAACTCCTGGGGCTCACTGAGGAGCAAGGCCCAGAAGGATGATGGGATGGATGGGTCATAAATGGGTGATGTGTGTATTCTGAGCATCAAGGGCAATA
Source organism: Ambystoma mexicanum (assembly GCF_040938575.1). NCBI lineage: Eukaryota > Metazoa > Chordata > Amphibia > Caudata > Ambystomatidae > Ambystoma > Ambystoma mexicanum. The sequence goes on along the minus strand of NC_090932.1, from coordinate 463,189,555 downwards.
AAGCACAACACTGTCCCAAAAACGCACACATGCTGTAAATCTGTTATACCTCATGCTGTAAAAATGACAACATTAGGTACACGACACATGCCAATTTTACTCCATGATTATTATACAAAGAAGACTGCTACTATTTTAAAACACCACAACTTAGTTTGTGCTGAATCTACCACTCTTACCACCACTAGCAGCTGCAGATGGGAGTATGAAGGATGGTCAGTAACAAAAGGTAAAATTCACTAAACAAGCTCATGGTCTTGGCTCCAAAGGTGGCCAAGAAGGCATCCATATTATTTGGCAACCTTGTGGTGAAATATGCTCTTCTCACACCTGCACCCCTCCAATGTCAATTCTGGGATTGACTCATTGCTGTCTTCCCACTACAGAATTGTTGGAATTAAATCAAGAGCAGAGAGTGAGGGGTCCGGACAAGCATGAGCGACAGATGAGGGACACTGGAGGAGAGACTGTGGTTCCTCCCCTGCTGATGAAACCATACGAGGAGAAGGCAGCCTCTTTCCCTAATCTAAGCACCATTGAGCTATTCAGAAGCTAAGAGTAAGGTGCAGGACACATCACAGCTGACAGTTGGTATATTTGTAACTACTGAACATATAGAATGCAGTACAGAAGTGTTTGCCTGATCATATGCACATGACAAGTGGAACTGTAGGTATCTATTTCAAACCAGGCCCGTTCCAAAACCCTTTCATAGCTATTTCAAATCCAGTCCTTGGTCATACTGTGATGAAGAACCCAATTACCATAGCCCCATGTAATGCCATCTTATATCTCATATAAATACATCACATGATGTCTACTGCCTTGAACCTTAAAGTGCATATGTATTGTTTCATTACCATTGACCGGGACTCAATGTTGCCTCACCAACATCCTATGACTCCGAGTACAATCACTGACTGGCTGTTATCTTAATCCTTTACCAGTACTGGGGCATCAGCAGATGGTGATTTGTCGGAGGAGTTTGGTGACGAGGAAGTCTCTCGCATGGTGGCAGTGCTGTCGCTAGCGCCATCATCATCTCCACTACACTCACCACTAACCATAAGATCAGATGCCACCAGCATAACATTAGGATGCGCTGGGCTGGCATCTGGTTCAATGTCCAACCAGGCACTGCATGTTCAGGAGGAAGGGGTTGCTCGTTTGCAGCCTAGTGAAGCAATTTGTGTGTGTGGCCCAGGCCCGGAGCAACCACCAAGTGTGGCATTGGAACATGATAAATCTGTGGGCTAGGATCAGGTTCAACATCATACTGAAAATGATGATGATGGGAACAGTACCTCAGACAAGCATGATTACACTGGCCTAGCAGGGGACATGCCCCAATATGGTGGGCGAGATGATTTTGGTGGTGCACAGTCTTTACCTCTGCTGAGTCAATGGAGGCCCACCGGACTGTGCATGGGCACCTGGAAAATCAGAAGGAAGCGACCATGGGGAATGTTATCAATGCCGTTAGCAATGCGGACGATGCTATAGAAAATAATACAAGCATGGTACACAAGCAGAGAGGAAGGGTTTATGTTGTGTTATTGAAGTTCCTTCTTAGTAATTTACTTCGACAAAATTACTTTGATTTTTGTTTTCCTTTTTTATAAGTGGGGGTCCCTCTCATACCCCCATCCCCTAACCACCATTCCCACCCCCTATTTCTCCGACCGCTTAATACTCATTATATATATATATATATATATATATATATATATATATATATATATATATATATATATGTGTGTGTGTGTTTTCAACCCCACAACGTCATTTTGTAGAAGTGAATTACCACAAGGTGATTTACTTTGATAACCAATGGTACACCAGAGGAAGTGTGGGGGCCACAGTACCTGCACGTCAATCAGCCAGCTGGCTACCTTCAATGTGGCCAGGGTCAGTGTATGCAGAATCCCAGAGAGGGAACAACAAGGGTCTTTTATATCACTAGAGAACCTGGAAAGAGCACCTGGAAACCCTATCACCCAGGTGTCTCTGGATTTGGCAGAGGACTATGTTACTATTTCAACTACAAGTTCCGTTCGTTCATGGCAGGTAACAACACCCTTCCACTTACTAGTGGCACTGGGAAACATGCATGGGGAAAAATACATTTGCTGGAAGGTTATAGATACTGAGTGTGGTGGGGCTTTGTGTATTTGGGACGGGGGGGTTGTTAGAGATGTTGGGTTGAAGAGGGGAAGGAGGGTATTGGTGTGTGGGTTGTGTGAGGGTTGGCAGAGGTTATGGGAATTTTGTAAAATAATCTTACAGGTTCCATGATGCTGTTTTGTAGGTTTTAATGTAATAGAAAGAAAAAATCGGACGTGGTATGTTTTTTACGAAACAATTATGGGTGATGACTAATGGGAAATATAAAGCAACCTACAAGGTATGCTTTCAGAATACGGGTCTTACAGGTGCTGTCAGGTAATCGTCACATTTGATGCATTAGACTGCTCAATGGGTTTTTGCCCCTCGTCATCATCCTCATTACTGTCCACAACAACATTGCCCTTGTTTGTTTTAGGGACTGTAATGTGGTGCCCTGCTCATCTGCAGGGCCTGGCAATGGCTGGGGAACCACCTGACATTCTTTAGCATGGCAGTTCCAGCTGAAGAACTGGGAGGTCCCCTGGGCCTCACAGGATGGAGGTGACTGCCACAAACCAACTTCCTGCCCCATAATTCAATTCCTCCTAGAATCAAAGATGTCTAGTCTCGTTATAGGCCTTGATTTCCAAGGCAGGTTCCATGGTAAGGTACCAGAGGCTAACCAACCACAACCAGGCTTCTACCCTGAGGTCCATCCGCCAGCCGAAGGCAAGAGGGCCAAGTCAGGGGAAGGACTTAGATTCAATGAAAAAGCAGACCACACATTCCAATGGTGGGTTTTTGGAGCAGAGCGAGGATAGTGTTTGGAGGCAGTTGGCTATTACAAAGAGGAAGAGGTACAGAGACTAGTGGATGAGATTGGAGAAGTAGAGCATGGTAGAGGCAGATGGGCAAGGTATTAGACGAGAAAGTGCTTGAAAGAACAGTAGGTAGACTAGAAGGGGGAGGTGAGAGAAGTACTGGAAGATTTTGGAGAACATCAGAAAGCAGAGTTGTGAGAGTTCTTGAAGAATATTGGAGAATATCAGAAGGAGGCGATGGGAGAGGTAGTGGAGGAGGTTGGGAATTACAGGAAAACAACAGATGGAAGTGGATGAGGTTGAAGAACATTAAAATAAGGAGTATGGATAGTTAATGGAGGAAGCTGAGAGAATATTCAGCATGAGGAGGCTAGAGAGGTGTTAACAGAAGGGGGATTCTATAGACAGAAATGAGAAGTGTAAAGGGCAAAAAGTGATAAAAGATCCTGACAGAGGGTAAGAATCCATGCTCGGAAAGGAAGGAGCCCAAGGTAGGAGAAGGAACAAGAGCATGGCACAAGGACAAGGAAGGCAGGGTCAGCCAGGAGATCAGCAGGGGGTTGAGTGGGCTTAATCCAACAGCCAAACCCACACTATGCTGGACCATGTGGTTTGTGCCTTTATAAAAAATTATAAAAAAGGAGATTATACAAAGCAGACCCCAAACCTATAACCAAAGACAGTACTTCACTCCAGTGGGTCCTTCTCTAGAACATGGTATTTTCCATACCCAATTGAAGAACAATCATTTAGTGAAAGTAATGGAAGGGATTCAGGACCTTCCCTTATGAAATCGTCACAACAAGAAACCTTTGAATTAAGGAGGATGAATCTGACCTCCCCAGCATGAACATAGTGGGACATCTCAAAGGCCTCAGATCCATGCAAAGTTTGTCCTGAGCACTTTTGATTTGTGGTTTCCTCTAGGGTGCTTTGTTTTTCCGTCAACATTACTCACTAAATTAAGCAGAACTTGAAAAGCTGATTCAGAGTCTGTCTGTTATTCCAGGTGGCCTTTCTGACAACTCCTAGTCACATAATCCAACATGGCCATGTTATATAAAATGCATCACAAAATCCCCTTTTGTGGGTTGTACCATAAGGCTCCTCTTGTTATGTTATGTTATAGCAATTTTTAGCGTGCACTACCACACAAAGGCATCTTGGCGTGAGATTAGAGACGATACAGGCCATAGCAGAGACCCTAGAACAACAACGTTTTCAGGGCTTTCCTAAATTGAAGATGATTTGTCATGGCTCTAAGGTCAGCGGGTAGCCCATTCCAGAGTCTGCTGGCCGCATATGAAAAAGCTTGCCCTCCTACACGAACCCTGTGTATCTTTGGGACGGCCACTAAATTGGCATCTCCTGACAACAGTGATCTGCCAAAGACATAAGGAAGAAACTTGTCCTGCAAGTATTCAGGTCCCTGTTTAAAGAAGGCATAATGTAGTAAGCACAGAGTCTTAATTTGAATCATCTGCGTTACTGGAAGCCACTGAAATGACCAGAGTACTGTCCTTATATGAGGTCCGTAAGGAGATGTAGTGGCCAACCTGGCCACTAAGTTCTGCAGCAACTGCAGGCATTTTACCAGCCCAAGAGGTTGCGCAAGAAAAAGTGCAATGCAATAATCAAGCCGACTAGTGATCAAGCAGGACACCATTAAGGGTCGCAAATGTACCGGCACAAAAGGCAAGACACAGTGTAGAATCCTAAAAAAGAAATTACCAGTCTTGCAGACTCCACTAACCCGCAGTGACATAGATAGATCAGATGATAGTAAGACCACAAGATTCTTAACCACCTCCACCGGAGTAGGACAGTCACCCAAAGTAGAAGGCCAGAAAGAGCCCGACCGTTCAGTAGTGACCAAAGAAGAACCCACAACCAACACTTTGGTTTTGTCCCCATTCATGTTCAGCCAATTTGCACTCATCCAATTTCCTACTGCTGGCAGACAGTCCCGAAATTCCAGACACAGTACCAGGATCTTTACCAAAGCAGACCAAGATCGGAGTGTCGTCAGAATAGGAATAACGATAAAAACCGCAGAAATCGATGAGGCGTTTCAGAGGCTAAATATAGATGTTGAACAACATGGGAGACAAGGCCGATCCCTGAGGAACCCCACAGGATAGAATCTGAGATGAAGAGAGAAAGGGAGGTAAAGAAATAGATTGACCATGATCAGTGAGAAAGGAGGAAAACCAATTTAGGACAGGCCCCAAGAGGCCTTCTTCCTGTAGGCTGTATTGAGTGCTGCTGACAGATCTAATAATATCAGGGCTCCCACACCACCCCGATCAATAACATGGTCAAATCATCGACTACACACACTAGGACAATCTGGGTGCCTCGACCCGGGCAAAACCCTGACTGGAAGGGGTCGAAAAAAGAAGATTACTCAGGAAAAGAAGAAAGCAGCAGCAGTGCAATTAGAGACTCCAGTAACTTCAAGGAGAAAAGAAGCAGTGAAATAGGACGGAAATTAGCCAATACTGAGACATCCAGAGATGGTTTATTGCTCTCCATAGGGACTGGAACTTGGCTTTCTAGGTGCCAAATGGTCGCTCATCCATGCTAATTGGTCCTGATATGTGAAACTGTGATGTATATCACATGTATTTTGGGAGTTGTGGATGCGCATCTTGAGCCATAACAGGAGGAGATGCCGCTATTCACACACACAATGTCAGAAGAGGATGGATTTCAGTGAATACACATACCTATGTTGAAATACGGTTAAATTGGCCATGCGGTAAAAGGGTTTTGCTCTTTATTTCATGGACATGCATTCTACTTCTACCACTGTGGAACCTCATAGAGGGAGGGGAGAGGGGAGAAGGGAGAGGCGGAAGAGAGAACAAGAGTGAGAACGGGTTCTAGTTCTACGACATACATAATAGCCAGGCCTCTGTGAACATGTGTGATTCTGTAGAGGTGGGCACACTGCGATTGCACAGCACAATTGGGTCAATGGAAGTTGCTGAGGACCAGGATCAGTCGTGATGAACTCAGACGCCTGCGCGTTAATTGTGTGCTTCTGGTTCTCAAAGATCTGTTCCCTTTCTGCTGGGGTATTAAAAGAGAGTGGATACAAACCAGGGGAGCTAACACACTTCTATGGCACATAGGGCATAAGAGCTGGCTTTGGCACCCTTCACATCGGCCTAAATGCTGGGAACAGAGATGTGCTTGCGGGCATCAGTCTACAAATCATTCAACCCATGACTAAGGACATTCAAGAAGGTGGGGCACGCGTGCAGCATTCTCATATGCGTTTGTTGATGGAAGTGGCACAAGAATGCAGGTCAGCCACCCTCTCTTGGATTAAAGATGGAAGTGATGGGTAACAAGTGGGGTTTTGTTCATTTTTGAGCATCCGCAGTGATGGCCAGACATCTGGGTGGTAGTGATATTTTTCCGCATCATCCTCCTCTTATGCCTTCTCCTTGGTGCCACCTGTCTCCAATTCCCCTGCCGCTCGAGGTGCTAGGCTCTGTCAAACACAATCATAGGTTGTGCATGAGCAGGTTCAATGCTCTAACGCCCAGCATGTTGATGTTGGTGTACTGCCATTATCTGGGGAACATTGATACCCATTTGTAGGGATGGGGTTCACCTGTGCTTTATTATGCATCACCTGGGAGTCATTACCCACACCTTTTGTGTGGAGGTAATTATTGAAGGGTATGTTGTGATTTAAAACAAGTATTCCAAATCATGATCGTGCTGTATTTATCGCAATACCAAGTAATATATATTCATAATCAAGCAGAAGGTATAAACAGGCGATCTTATTTATTTATTTATTTGGATTTATCAAGCGCCCAGTGGCCCAGAGGCATTGTGGCGCTGTTACAGAATATTCATCTTAGTATCAATTATCAACAATGGTCAGAAACAAATGCTGCCTGCTTTTAGCATATCACTGGTATTTCCAACCTCTTGACGACCATCTGAGTAGATTCCATCAGCAAGGAGCCAGAGAGAAACTATAACACAAACAATAATATTTTGCGTGTGTTTTATGTGTGGTATTTATTAATAGGTTTAGCATTAGCATCCCTAAACTTTGTAGAGCTTAACTGTTTCGTTAATTAAAAGGCCTACTGGGTTCTTCTTTTTAATGGAGCGTTGCATGATTGGTGAGTGAGATATGCTTGAAGTGTCAAACTTTTAATTACCTGCATCTTCTTTCCAGTGAACATCTTCGGGTTGTTTTGCTGGTGCATGCAGAATTTTTAGTGGAGGATCTGCATTCATCTGGTGTGAAGAACATACAGTGGGGAGGGGAGGACTTTGGTTGATGTGTTTATATAGTTTTGTCTACAGTGTTAACCAATGACAATAGTCACTTGTGCGGTTTGAGGCCTACGGGCGAGTAGAGCGTTAAAACAAATTCAAAATAATAATAGTTGATTTTTGTGTGCCTTTTTGTATTTTGATAATGAGTTTTTTTTTTATTCGGTTGAGTGTGTGGATTGTTCTGTAAGCATACAAAAGCGGAAGTTAAAGAAACGTGATGTGGGTGATCCATCCGGGTTTATGTCAGCAATATGTGTGATCTTAATTGGTGCGGTTTTTTTTATTCTTTCACGAAGGCACACCTGGTCCTTGTGTATATCTACTTCAGACCATGTGATTGACCTTTTGTGTCTTTTTTGTTACGTGATACTTTAAAGTTAAGTGCTTATGTATCATCATTTGTATTCAATTTAATTGGTAAAATGGGTCATGTAAAATCATTTAAAATTTTTTTTTTCTGTTTTAATACTTTTTAGAGGTTGGCACACAACATTTCTTGAATTTGGAGAACAATGAAATATGGATTGTAGGCATGTGAGTAGTGCTGTATGGGCACTATGCCACTTTGAAAGAATATCATTTTTGCAGATAGGGTTGTATAGATGGCACGAGCATTACATTTGTGTAAAGGTTCTATTATGCTTTGATGGATTCTGTGAATGTTGTTTCATTGTAGGTGCATGTGGTTCGTTCTCAATGTGGGTGCTGTGTCTTAGAGGAAAATGCCCTGGCAAACGTCCCCAAAGCAGGAACAAGAATAAGTTCCTGGGCTCTGAGGGGATGCTGGAGCCTAAAGTGATGACCTTTTACACCTGAGAGTGAATCGGACAGCGCAGGCGCCAAACAGAAGATCCAAGACGTAGTCAGGTGGGGGCATGCTGAGGGCACAGGTAGTGACAGGAGAGAAAGAGAGCAGTGCGGTGAGACACCGTGGAGCTAGAGAAGACAAGCACTGGCGGGACATTCTGAGGTGGGAGTGTGGCAAAACTACAGCACTGCTGGAGAGAACGGGGGACAAGGACGCCGTAGAATGAGGGGCTTTGAGGCAGTGTGCAGAGAAAGACGCTTCCCTGCACACAGATACGATAACGCACTTAATACCCTGAGGTTTGGAAGTGCGGACCTCGGGATCGAACCTGTGGTGCTCTGTGTCGTCTTGCTTCCAAGGTGAGCACGTTGCTGCTGAGCTATCCTCCCGAGCCAGAGTCCCAAGCATATGGGCCATGGCAGGTGGAAAGTGGAGGCATGTGTAGGAGTAAATTGTTTCAATACATTAATAAATACATTAATACATTAGGCGAGACACAATGAGGGGCAGGGGTTTTCTGTATAGAACCCCTGGGAAATCTGTATGAAAAATGGCAAATTTGCCCTGCTCTTATGGTGTCATGGAATATATTTAACGTTTAGTTGTTTTCTTTTTCTAGCTGATTTTTTATTAGGTCACCCCTCCCTACGTTGCACGGAAGTCAGTGCTTGTTTGTCCACGAACTGGATGACGTATGCTGGACAGAGGACTGTGGGCTCTGGTCCCCTCGAGGTTACTGGAGCCAAGTTACACACCTGAGCTCAGCAGCACGATCCATCATGAACTGGATGGAACAATGGGGCTGGAGGTCCTATGCACTTCTGCTTAGAAAGTGAGATTGGAAGTACTCTTGGAGGAAGAGGATTATAGCCTTCTTCCTGTCATGCTTGACCGGAAAGACGTTGCTACACATCACTTCCATGTATGAACAGTAAGGATGGACCAGTGGGTATATTGAATGGAGCAATTGTTTTGGCGGGAGGCAGGAGTAGTGTGCTGGAAGGCCTAATTGTAGTGTTCTGTAATCTCCCAGGTCAGCTGACCAGTGATCTATAAAGGTAAAGGTTTTGGAAGGCTGGTCAGATCAGTTAGGTGTGTCCTGGTTGGGGGCAGGAAGCTGTGTTTCCTTGACTTGAAAACCAATGAATCCCCTCTGTTTATCATAATTTGAACTTGATGTTTGAGCCTAGTTTCTCCCAGACAGGAACGAGTTCAACCTGCTGGAGTTGCCTGTAATGTCTGGAGTAAGCATTGTTTCAAGGCACACACGATCACTCCAATGGCAGACATAACGGCTCCTGAGCAGGCAAAGAAAATACTAGCTTCTTAGGGACGCCTTCCCTTGCCGCCTGGCAGAGGTTCATTTAATGCTTGGATAGAGTCAGAGGTGTTGCTGGGGGGGTTCAGGGGGCTATAGCCCTGGGTGTTATGGTTGTAGCCCCAGATAGGAGCTCAGGGGTTACAACCAAAAATGCTAGCTAACCCCGAGTCCCGACAGTCCCAAAATTAGCATAGCCCCAGATCTTTTTCAGATCTAGCAACGCCCATGGATAGAGTTCTAACTTTATTTGTTAGCATGCCACTTCTGTATTTTGTTATATCCTGTTATGGGCAGACCTGGTTTAGCCGTAAATTCACTGTTGATTTCAGAATGAATGTCTAGCAATATGAGGGATTTTGGTATAGAACCACATGTGTAATCAGGATTGTGTTAATGAGAGTGTTATTATCAGGACTATTTTATTTAACCAAATGTGTATGTATTGTTGTTCTATGTTTTATGTACACTGTTCCTGGGTGGCTTCCAAGCTTCAAATTGTTATTTTGGATATGGTGACATTGCCCGGAGAGCTTCCTTGGATAAGTGGATATTGTTCCTGGGGCTTCCATTGAAAGTTGGTTCAACCCTTTAAATGGACTCATAGCAGCAGATGCAAAGCTTAGTGGCCCTTCTAAAGCTGATAACCTTGTCCACTTGACATGGATGTTCCCATTGAAAGAGTATCTCAGATGCATGAATTGTGCAAATACTCACATTTCACAAGTTGTTATTGTTTCTCTCCCTTCACAACCGGCATTTGTTGAATTCCTATACAGGAGGCACTTTTTGCGCACGCGCGCGTGCGCGTGTGTCTGTGTGTGTGCGTGTGTGAGAGAAATATTTTTATTAGGGAGAGTATTTATACATGTTCTCATACTCTGCGCTCACAATATTTATATGCAATAACTATGGACATAAATATATAGTATACATATGTATCTCTGGTTCCTTATTTCTTGGTGCCACAAATTGTGTTTCATAGTCACAGGCAATCTTAATTCAACATGGGCGGTCTGGCCTTATGAAGGATTGGCCTGGAAGATGCCTATGAAACCACCTGATGCAGAACCCCCAAAATGAAACAGCCAATCTCAGACTGGCAAACGAAGTCGCATACATGTGCAACCCCTCCCAGGAAGCCCTGCCTCATGGGATGAGAGAGGGGCATGTATAAGAGGACCAACAGAGTTCAATGGTTGGGGTTTTGGGACATGAGACAACGCAAGATTGGTGTTGAATGTGTTGCTAATTATTTTGTACTTATTTGCATTGATTGTTTGGAGTTTCGTGGAGGCTGGGGAAAGGGGAGTCTGGAGGCAGAGGTTGGAGGTGGAGAAAGAAGTGGTAGAGGAGGACCTGATGAAAGCAGCAGCGGAGCAAGTGGTTGCGAAAGGGAGGCAGAGGAGGTGGTTAATGGAGGAGCAGAGGAGGTGGTCAAGGAAGAAGCAAGGGAGATGGTTAACTTGCCACAAATTGCAGCTTCTATGTCTGAGAAAGTTTACATGTGGCATTGTATAGCTGGGGTCCCCTATTTTTAGGGTTTGTCCCCCAGCATCAGCATCGAGATGTTCATTTGAGGTGTGTGCTCTGCAGTTAATCTCCCAACTCTGTGGGAATTATGATGACTAGAAGTTTTAAATCTAAGTAAAGTGATATTATTACTTGTGAATTTTGTATGTGTTGTTACATATACTAATTGCAATTGTTTAACTTGTTTAGTTTGTGTTGTTGGGTAGGAAGACTCTGTTAATTGCATTAATAAATATTTCCGAGTTTTGTAAATTGTTGTAGCAACTGCAATGGTGCTGATTCTTATGCAACTTCATAGTTTTCCTGTTCTGTGTATTACTTCTCTCCTGATCTGATGTCACTGTGATCAAAGGGGAAGAGTTTTGCAGCTGCAGCTGAGGTAGTAATGGATATGCTTTTCTAAGTATAGTGATTGTTTGTGTTGATGCTACATTTATAAACGGGCACTTTCAGCAACATTGAATGATGTGGTTTTGGGTCTGGCCAATGGTTTCCTTGTAATTAATTATAATAGATTTTTTATAACGCGCCTAATACCGAAGAGGGTCCTAAGGGCGACCTGGGATTCAAACTTGTTTCGCTCTGTATCGTCTTGCTTCCAAGACGAGCACGTTGCCACTGAGCTATACTACCCGTGGATTAGATGGATGTTAGTTAATAAACGTGTATCTAACTTAGTTTGTATTCTCTTTAGTTTTAGTTTTTAGTTGGACCAGTAAGCGCTTCCTATAAAACGGAACTAGTGGCAGCATGGGAAGTGACTATACGATAGATGAGATAGGCTGTGGGTGTTGTTTGGCTTTAGATCCATCCATTGGCTGCCCATGGTTATGCGACACCCTATGGCCACTCCCATCCACTATCTGCCCTCCCCACCCAAAACACAACTCTCTGTGATCTCTTAGCTCCAGCTCTGTGCTGATAAGACGATGCCAATTATTTTCAAAGCAGTATTTTGAAAGGTAATTGCTTAATGGCAGCAATATATCAGTTCCTCGTGTAATACAAAGTCTTAACCAAGTGTGCCTTCAGTCACTAGTCACTTTGAATACAAGCATTATGTGTGTGCTTGCATCTCTTCCTTGCACTGAATTCTTAAAAAGCCCTGCCATGTAAATACAGGTAAACTAGAAAAAGTGGTGCTCTCTGTTCACCAGTTTGTGGCCTTGTGATCAGAGCAGTGTGAAATGCACCATGCACATGTCCCTGATCCATGAGTGGAAAATGAGAGTATCTTTGACTGTATCTAATTTTGATGCTGGCAAAGAGACTTGAATCCTCATGTATTATTTCTTGCCTTTAACAACAGTAAACAGCAGACAGAATCCCTTGGGTTCCATTGTAATGATGGCCGTTATGCACATACATAGTGCATGCATTTACAGCTAATTTCCCATCGGGGGCAGAAAAAGGCACAGGAGCCGACTGGATTGCCGTGCCGTGTTACCCGCCCAGTCTGAAAATGATAACAATGTGCCAGAGCAGACACGGAAGGCAGTCTCTGGGGCACTCCTCCCTGGTGGATTGTAAGTGTGCACCTACAACGCGGGTGCTGCCTCCTGGGAAAGAAGGTGGTTTATATTTATAATTATCCTGAAGCCAGTCTCTGATGGAATGTCCTAGATTTCAGGGAGAAAGGAGTTCAAGTGAGGAGGAGCCAGAAAGTGGAAGGAGCAACATTGGGAGATAGCACAGTTACACACGATTTCATTGACAGAATTCACTGAGTGGCCATTTGCTTCGTGGTAGATACTTTGTGGAATATTTTCTTTTAATAAGTGGTCCCTCTGTACCTCACTTACCACACCCCTATCCGCCTCCTCCAGTGCTCTTACCCAGTGCTCTATATCTCCTACTCCCCAAAGTATACCTATTTTACCGCCACAGAATAATTACCACAGAGTAATTTATCACTAAGTAAATTCTGCCTGTGAAAAAACGGAACACGAGTAACGTGGTGGTCGATGGGTGGCGAGTAGTCTGAGAATAGATTGGGAGCGCAGGGTGTGGGGGGTATATGTATTGTGAATGAATTCAGTCAGGTCCGGATGTGGGGGTACTAGCCCAGATATCAGTTCACATATTTTTAAGCCAAATCACTCTATTTAACCAGTCAATTTTTGCACGGACTCTGCTTTACAATCCACTGTGCTCAACAAAAACACACCTTGTGTGCCCTGGACGTTTCATAAAACAAAAAAAGGAAGCAATGAAATACATTTACCTGTCAAAAGAGGGCTACGGTTACGAAATTCATTTGACATTGAAAATGACCCGAAATTTAAAAAAAATACTTTTGGGTCACTTAAAGTCTCTCGGGCCGATTCATGGAAAAATGTACAGAAATCTCGCAACACCCGCATGCCGAGTACTTTACTGCACGAGCCTGCGCACTGAAGTTTTTCTGTGCACTCTGAGTATTCCCGACAACACGCGTACAATTTATCATAACTCAGGTAAAAGTTGGACATCTGCATGTGAACCCCCATAAACCATTCCTGCACCCTGCTGCATTGCATGCAAACACCCCCAAGTTAGATCGGAACCCCAGCTGTGTGTACGCACCCCTAAATCTGACACCCGATCTTACCTCTGCACTGTGATTCCTACTCATAAGTGTCTGTATGCCTGCCTTCGGCTGACGGATAGGATGAGGGCTTTGCATGGCCATTTCCCTGCCGATAGTTTGCGCACCTGTATCCATGAATATGTATTTTTCCGTGCAATAGTGGGTGTGCAATGAACTGCCTGCAGGGTGTCCCTAGTAATGCCCACTTTTTTGCATGTTCTTTCCCATGTTTGGTGTTCCGTACAAGCCACGCCCACGTTCTGCGTGGTGTCTCGCGCAAGGCACTCAGCGGCTCGCAGGGGCGTGCCAGGCTGCCGCAAAATCCACGCAAGTCCAAGGAAAATCCCACGCATTCGATTCCACGGATCAACGAACAGGATTACGCACGCAGTTTGGCGTGCAAGATCCATATTTGATGCGCAAATAATTCAATGAATTGGGCCCTCTATCTTCAAATACTGAAGTTAGGGTGAACATGGAAGTGGGCTTACTTTAAAGAACATTCAGACTGAATGCTTAGATCATGATAGTAGTGATACCGGTGATGGACGTGTGGCATTACTTCTGGGTGAGCTAAGGTTTCTTTCGGATTGGCATACCCTGTAGCACAGGCCTTCTCATGGACATTTTCACTGGCACAATACATCAGATGGTTGCTATATTTTATTTATTTATTTGGGAGCTATTTATTTGGGAGCTTATTGCACGCCACGCCCCCCCAAGGGTTGCCCCAGGGTACCAAGAGCAAATGGGTAGAAGATGATCGGAAAGGGGGAGAAAGAGATGTGAGGGAAAGTATGGAGAGGAGTCAAGGGCACTCCGGCCAGGACCTTGCGGCTGTAAGCTACATTAACACAACTCCTCAGAGAACTTATTCCCGCATCTGCTTTGCTAAACATTTTAACAAGCATGGCTACACAGCTGTACACTTTACCTAGTGCCCACCCAATATGATGCCATTTAGTAACAGTTAACTGCCAGATGTTTGGACTACGCTTTACAGCGTTTTAGACAGCGGAAGGATACTAGTTCCAGGAGGAGTGCTTAGTCTGCTGAGATTTTTTTTATTTTTCTGGCCTTGTGCAGGTTATGCTGTGAGTTTTAGTTCTCCTTGCACGTGTGTAAAGACTGCCAATATTTGCTCTGTGGCATCTCTTTCCTATTACGTGAGTTCCCCTATAATATAAAACGGTTCTTCTGGACTCCCAGTGCTGAGAATGCCTTTGAGAAGAATACTTGCATGTTCTATTGATGATGAGTGATGCCTGTGTGCACTCTGGCAGCTCTTAAAGTAGCAGGTTATTATAACAACTCATGCTCAGAAGGGTATCAATATCCTAAGCTATTCAGGGCCCGATTCATGGAATTTGTAGAGTGGTGCACTGTGACTTTAAACTGGTGCAAAGCGACTTTGCACTGCCAACAAACACCCATATTCACAGAGAGCTGTGCAAAGTGTATTTTGGCAGTGCAAGGTTACTGCACTTGTGCAAAAGTGCTGCAAAGTACCTTTGCACTGCAAAAATACACGTTGCTCCGCTCTGTGAATCAGGGTGTTTGTTGGCCGTGCACAGTCAATTTGCACTGCAAGAATACACTTTGCACCGCTCTGTGAATCAGGGTGTTTGTTGGCAGTGCACAGTCTCTATGCACTGCAAGAATACACTTTTGCACCGCTCTGTGAATCAGGGTGTTTGTTGGCAGTGCACAGTCTCTATGCACTGCAAGAATACACTTTGCTCTGTGAATCAGGGTGTTTTCTGGCAGTGCACAGTCTCTTTGCACTGCAAGAATACACTTTGCACCGCTCTGTGAATCAGGGTGTTTGCTGGCAGTGCACAGTCGCTTTGCACTGCAAGAATACACTTTGCACCGCTCTGTGAATCAGGGTGTTGGTTGGCAGTGCACAGTCGCTTTGCACTGCAAGAATACACTTTGCACTGCTCTGTGAATCAGGGTGTTTGCTGGCAGTGCACAGTCGCTTTGCACTGCAAGAATACACGTTGCACCGCTCTATGATAGAGGGTGTTAGCATCCCACCCAAAGTTTTTTTTGTGAAGAGTTGGTGAAATCACTGCACTCTCTGCCTTTTGACTCGGGGGACCCCTATAATTTGGCTGAAATGATGGCCGTGCCCCCAATCTGGAATGACTCGTGTTTGAAGATAACCGAGCAAATACGGCATATCCTCAGGAAAGAATTAAGTGATGGCGCTCTCTGAAGGGACAGGAGCTGGGGCCCGCTGTAGTCCTTCCGAACCCTTTTCCACACACGCCCCCCCTCAACCGAGTCCCTCTGTCCTATTACATTCCTTTGTCCTTTTCTCATTTTTGTTCAGAAACCAAGGTGAAAGGGAAAGTGCTGTGGGGGAGAAGTCGGAGGGGGGAGGCAGGGCAGAGACTGGATCTCAGGCGCTCAGGATGGGAACCAGGAGGCTATCCTGTCAGAGATTAATTAGTCTCTCGGAAATGGCCTTTTCTCCTTTTCCCTGTGAATTTGTGGTCTGGAATGTACATGCGCATTATATTTTCGTCTTCGCAAGACCACAAAGGTATCATAGCTGGCAGGAGAGAGGGGGGTGGACACATGTAAAGAGAGGGGGAGAGCAAGAGATTGAAAGAAAAATGAAAGCAGGAATCAGCGCGTTGATAGGTGAAAGAACCAGGTCTGGGGAACTGCCTGAGGCAATTTACATATTTCTGCCACACTCAGGCATATGTAATGCAATATAGAGACGCAAGATTGCACGATATGTTCATGCAAATGCACCGATTGTAGCATTGCAAATTGATTATTAAGTTACGTGTTTTTAAGGGGACAAGAGTGTAGACTTTGGATCCAGAAAGAGGACACACCTCGAAGAGTTCCCCCGCCCCCATTTTCCATAAGGGTGATGAAAGACAACACAATGAAAATCTCTTCTCTCACTCATTCAATGGGGGCCATTTCATAAGGGATCGAGGGAAAATTGAAGGGATACGAGCAAGGAGTAAGTTGTTTAAACCTTATCTTTACCCTATAGGGGACATTCAATGCATATGGAGGAGAAATAGGGACACGAAAAGGATTCAGCATTTCCTTCGTGCATTACTCCTTCTCTTTCTTGGTTTTACGCCTGAAAATCTCATTCACGGAAATGGATTCCTATGGATTCCTATGGTAACTTCCTGCAGTTAGCATCTGCTAAAAGCAAGCGGATTCCATTGTAAGATCCCCATTTTGCTTCAGTGACAAGGCAGACGAGGGACATGGTGCGGAGATGAGATCTCTGCCGTGCTGACCTCCTCCATCTCCTCCATGCATTTCATTGTATGCCTGCATGAGATTTCCATGCAGATGTAGAACAAATGGATTCTTATGGAATCCTGAGGTTGAAGTGGCTTGGAACTAAAAGGGTATGGCATTCCTCTGCTTTTTGGGAAAATATCCAGAAAAGCATATCCATTACTGCCACAATTTCACCAGAAGCACTGGTTTTGGATGTTTTCGACATCAGGCAAATGGCACATTTGTTTTTTGATTCACCCCTGCTGGCATGGGCGTAATTTTAGGGGGTGGGGGCAGGGGTGTTTGTCCGCCCTAACTTTCATGGCACACCATTTTGTCCCCATTCATTTGGCTGAGGCACCTTTTCTTCAGATGTCATGTCCCCCCAACATTTTCAGCAAAGTTACTCCATTGCGGCTATTGGGGAGTCGCAGCAGGGTACTGCTAAGAAAGCTCCAATGTCACATCTTGTTGAGCTATATTGCAGGTGCTGGTTTACATTTGTTTCTGATCACCGTTTGTCTTCTGAATTTAAGCACGATTGACATGAAACAAATGCAGGCACAGCTGTGTGTGCAGGTCATGGGTGGGTGCAGATCTGCGGTAGTCCTTAGCATGTCCGGCATGTGCCTCAAATTGCTGGGTTAATAGAAAGAGGGTGCATTAAGCTGTATTCCGTGAAGGACAATAACTCAAATGAATCGGGGTGCATTTTCTTTCACTGTTTTTCTTTCAGTCTTGATAGTACAGTTGAAAACACAGTTTTGGAGATTGGAGTGGAGGAAAGGAAAGGGAGGACCCAGGTGTGGAGTTTGTATATGGGGGAAAGAGAGAGTGAGTGTGGGCATGGTTTTGGTGGATAAAGGGCAGAGCGGAGGGGAGATAGTTCCACTACTTCTTTTGTACATGTTGTCCCCCAATAGAATCTGCCTCAGTTTTTCATCTTCTGAAGACTAGGGGCATGATTCATGGAAAAGTGTGCATTGACCGCGCAAGGCCTGCGCACTGAGAACGTCTCTGCACGGCACTACACACAAAGTTTCGAATGTGCGATTCATGGCTTCATGGATTCAAATAGGCTTTTCAAACCGACCCCCGCAAAGAAAACAGATCTGCATGAGGCGCACCCACGACACGCCCGCACGCAAACCAAAATCATAGCCATAGGCCAACCATTCCACAAACCTCTGTGCGCACCATTGACCCAAACCCAGCACCCCTGCGAACCTGCGCGAGGTCCCCCATACATAACTGATGCACGCCTGCAAAACTGCGTGAGCTCCCCCGTTAGTAATGGCTGCACCCTTCCGAAACTGCGCGAGGCCCCTCGTAACTAACAGCTGCAACCCTGCATACCTGCCCGAGGTCCCAAGTAAGTAATGTCTGCAAACCTGCATGAGGTTTCGTGTAAATAACGGCTGCACCCCAGCCAATCTACGCGAGGCCCAATGTAAGTAACAGTTGCACCCCTTCAAACCTGTGCCATCTCCTCCGTAAGTAACAGCTGCACCCCCAGCCAATCTGTGCGAGGCCCAACGTAGGTAACAGCTGCACCCCTGCAAACCTGTGCAAACTCCCCCATAAGTAACGACTGCACTCCAGCCAATCTGCGCTAGGCCCCACATAAGTAACAGCCAAACCCCTGCGAACCTGCTAACCCCCCACCCGATGCACCAAAACTTCTGCCAAATACCCCTATTGTACTGCAGCACCCTCAAGCCCAAACACCACCCACCAGCCCCCCTCACCTCTGACACCACCCCCAGGTAGCCCCACAGGTCCACCCACCACCCACTGGCCCCTCTCACCTCTAATACCACCCCCAGGAAGCACCACAGGTCCTCCCACCACCCACCAGCCCTTCTTGCCTCCAATGACAACCACAGGCACCCCTAGAGGTCCTCACATCACCACACCACCCATCACCCCCCCTGACCTCCAACATCACCTCCAGGCATCCCCACAGGTCCTCACACCACCCACTAGCCCCCTCACCTCTGACACTCCAGACAGCCCCACAGGTCCTCACACCACCCACCAGCTCTGTCACCTCTGACACCACCCCCAGGCAGCCCACAGGTCCTCCCACCACCCACCACGCCTCCTCACCTCCAACCCCACCTCCAGGCAGCCCTACAGGTCCTCACACCACCCACCAGCCTCCCCGACCTCTGACACCACCCCCAGGCAGCCCCACAGGCCCTTACACCACCCACCAGCCCCCCTCACCTCTGATGAAATGCCCAGGCAGCCCCACAGGTCCTCATACAACCCACCAGCCCCCTTACCTCTGACAACATCCTCAGGCAGCCCCACAGGTCCTCACACCACCCACCATCCCCTCACCTCTAACACCACCCCAGGCAACCCCACAGGTCCTCACACCACCCAGGAGACCACAGCACCTCTGACACCACCCCAGGCAGCCCCACAGGTCCTCACACCACCACATCCCCTCTGACCTCTGACACCACCCCAAGGCAGCCCTAAAGGTCCTCACATGATCCACCCACCCCCCTCACCTCCGACAAGAAACCAAGGCAGCCCCACAGGTCCTCACATCACCCACCAGCCCCCCTCACCTCTGACGACACCCCCAAACAGCCCCACATGTCCTCACACCACCCACTAGCCCCCCCTCACCTCCGACAACACCCAGATCTGCCCCTGCCACATATGCCCCCGACAAGTCCAATTTTGATCAACAACTTACCTCAACTCCACTAGCCTGCCACCAACATGAAGCACACTGGCCACATACCCACCCATAGACTTAAAAACTGAGGGCACTGATGCAGAATCCATGTCTGTAGCTCATCACCGGACTCCCAGGTACATCACAACACGTGGCACAGCAACAGGACAGCAGAATGTAGCAGTGAAAGCACCATGTATATGTGACACAGTAAAGTAATGGAATGCAATGTGACATATCATAGCGCCCATGTGCCATTGCAATGGTCAAAAGTGCTGTAGGTGAATGACTGAAGAGGACACAAGTCCAAGACATCACTGCTAGGACAGAGTCACATATAATGTGAGTGTATAGTAGCAAGCAACAATCAATGAATGAAGGGACTCAGGTAGGAAAGCATAGCATTCCAAGTCCCTGCAACTAATACAAGTTGAACAGGCATGTGTCAGGGTGATGTGAAGGAAGTCTGAGAGTGTGTAAGCCAAGCAGATGGATGATGTGTACAGCCACATAAATATAAACTCACATGTGGTGATGAAGCATTCCTTTGGCAGATGAGCAGCTTGACATGAGAGCACCCACTGGCTGGTAGCTGATGTGTGTAGGTGGTTGGCCATGCATTCTGAGGCACCACCCCCCGACTGCACAATTGAGGAGCATATGCAACACACCCACATTTAGGCCCCCAGCCGACGTGACAATCACATAACAAATGTATTCTAAAATCAAAGTAAACCAAATGCAGCACATGGAAAAGAGACAACAAAACTGGGTGATGAATAAAGAGAAACTAACTGTATTAACATTATTTACACTACAAAAAACTACTATGCGGAAGGGGGACATGCCCAAGTCACAAAATAAAAACCACACAATGAACTATATACATTGGCAGCGGGCTCAATAGTCTCTCATGACGTCTTTCAGGGTAGAGTTGCATTCCTCATTCTCCACTCGGAGGTGGGCCACTGTTCGGTCCTGGATTGCTTCCAGGTTCTCCCTCATCCTCCTCTTCTCCTCCACATCCCTACAAGCCTCCTCCAATATGGCAACCCACCTCAATGTCCTTCCCTCCACCACCTATGCACTAGCCCTAGTAACTGTGCCATCCTAGCCCAATGCCTCGCCGCCATCAGCTGCATCCTACAGTCCATCCAGACGCACACTAATTGCCAAAAGCACCAGCGCTCTTCCTGCCAGGTGTCTGAACATTGCTGCATCTCTTGCCTCCCTGATTTTGTAGGGCCCTGTGACGATTGCCTCTGGCCACTCCGATACTGCTGCTGCCTGACCAAGCGTACCCTGCGCATGCACCCCCACCATCTGGATGTTGGGCACTGGAAAAACACATGGGTGCATGCCCACACACACACAGTCACCTATGCCCACATGCACAGCGTGACCTACAAGCAAGCAACATGTACCGGCACACATAAATGGGAACAAATTGCACATGTCAGGTGGCCAAGCATATAAATATTGCATGTCCACACATACACTTGTGTCACAAATGCAGTGGGATGCAAGGTTACATCCCTGTCCTGAAGACATCAACACATCAATTTAACATACGCAGGCATCAATGCACATGTCTCACTCTCAGCAGATGTGTCTGCATGGATGCACTGTCAGGTGTGCCACACATGGAGTTGTACATCATGCACATCACTCACATGCCCACAACATATCATGTCCACATCTGTCATATTCCAGCACTTGGTCCATGATCACAGACAGCACGTCTCCAAGTACAACAAGTCATCGAAGCACAATCTGCCAAAACTCATGCAAATGCCGGTATACAATATCTGACACCACAAATGCCCTGCAGTCGCATGAGGCAGTAAGCTGCTGCGTCTCACACCACACACGGCTGCAAACAGGATGTGGCATCTGCAAACATGCAAGCCACACATAAGTTGTAGACCATTGGCCCACATGAGAACTCACCATCAGCTTCCAGACGACTTCTCCAGACCAAGAACTGGGAGTGGAGGTTTGGATAGAACCTCTCAAGTACCCGTACCTCTACCTGGGTGAACCGGTGGCAGCCAGCTCAGTGTACCTCCATGGTGGGTTCCCTGTCAAGGGGATGCCACCACCTTGGAATGACTACAGGTCTTGAGGTCACCCCAACGTTTCTTGACCGTTTTCTTGGTATGGACTGCCAACCCCTCCACTTTGATGGCATTTGTGATCTCATCCCAGATTCTCAGCCTTTCATCATTACCCAGCTGCATAGCTGGGTTGAAGAGGGCATCCTACGTGCCCAGGATACGATCCAGCAGGATGCCAACTTCAGTGGAGGTGAAGTTGGCAGGCCTCTGCCTCTACGTGGGGGTGCTGCACTCCTCATATGATGTAGATGGGGCAGACACGACACACCCGAGGCAGGTATGACTTTATTGGGTATGTGCTATGGAGCTGGGGTGGTGTTAGCAGAGGTGGAAGTCCCAAGAACAGAAGAGGTGGTCACAGGCCCAACACAGGTGTCCAGGCAAATGTTGGGACAGCTGGCACACCAAGGCAGTGCTGGTTGCACGCAGGCACTCACTCTTGATCAGGCAGCAGCAGTATAGGAGTGAGTGTGCAATGCAGGGTCAGAGGAGGCAACAACAGCACTTCATAGGCAAGAGGAACTGTGGTGTGCGTCTTGCATCCATAGCATCCGATAGTAGAGTAAAGACCCTTAATGCATAAGTTACGTCCTGCACATGGGGCCTGGTTGTGCGCATGAAGGTACAATCCAGGTGGGTTTTGCAGACATGTTTGGGGGTGCTACGCAATCTGTTTCCTTCAGGTAACGCGTACCACATTTTTGCTTTTGGGGGTTTGTCTCTGCACATGCGTGCTTGTTTTTTGTTATTATTGAGGCCTACAGTGTGTCACGTACATAATTTTGGAGTTTCTGGGTGCCTCTGTGTATCGCGTACCATATTTATTTGTTTTCGGGGAACATTAGAACCTTGCTGGATGACCAATCTATGTTGCACATCACATAGACTGTTCCCTTCCTTGTGTCGCCCAGGACAACAACTTGGTGTGCCTTCCATTTATCATATACACCTCTGACATGAGTGGAAAGGCACCAAGAGGGAAAGGGAACAGACAGGGTCAGGGACATGGTTAGGACACATCTGCTCCAGCCCCAGGGGGTCAGGGATGTGGTGTGGAGACATCTGCAGAGCAGGAGAAGGCTCCACCGCAAGACACGGCACAGAACACTGCATGCAGAGGAAGAGGCTCTTCACTGATGAGGAGATCCAGATCTCCAGTTCCAGATCCAGTTTGCTGAAGTTTAGACGCATGTCACATGCCTTCATTCTGAGAGTATCCTGTGTGGTAGGCATGTGTGGCACATGTCCATGTGACAGTACACATTACCCACAGGGTACTCTCCTGTTTCATGGCCAATAAAAGACACACCTACATGTACTGTTGTCTGCTATATTCTTTTTGGCATTTCCCTTTGCACTGCTTTACAGGTACATGCGATAGATGTTGCACAATCACATAATTTAATGCTGAATTGCATTTTTTATTTTATTTATTTATTTATTAGCATTTTTAAAGCGCACAGCAGCCCAAGGGCATCGTGGCACTGTTACAGGAAAGAGTCTGTTACAGCGATAGGAACAACATCAATCAAATCTAGTTACAGTGGAGAAAATCAGTTTCATGCATGAAAAGGAGTTGCAGGTACAGTAACAGTTATTCAAGCATACTTAGATACAATTGTGAGAATCAAGGGAGAACAAAAGGGGATCGGGTGGGTCATTTAACAGAGTGGTTTTGAGGCCTTTGCAGAATGTGGCAAGGGAGCTCTCGGCCCGCAGGGCATAGGGCAGGGCATTCCAAAGTTTAGGAGCAATGTAGGAGAAGCCTATGACTCTTCCTTTAGCCCTTTTTACTAGGGGTATGCTAAGCTGGCTACAGTGGTGTGTCATTCTGGGGTTTTGGTTGGTGAGGAATGGTTTAACAGCATTTATAAGTTTGGCGGTGCGAGAAAAAGCAGAGGCAATGGCACTGACCTGTTTGTCCATGGATAAGGTGGCATCTAGATATAGGCCTAGGGTCTTCACAGATGGGGAGACAGGGATGGTGGTGTGTTCAATGATGAAGTTGTCATTTTTGGGGTTCATTTTGTTCAGAGTTACTTTGGGCCTATGATAATGATCTCGGTTTTGTCTCCAGTGAGACATAAACCGTTGGTGGCCATCCACGCATGGTTGGTGGAGTAGATTTGGAGAAGGGCTGCCGAGTCATGGTCGTAGGAGCCTGTAAGTTGGAGGAGGACTTGAGTGTTGTCGGCATAGTTTGTGTAAGCTATGCCGAGGGAGTCAAGCTTGTCAAACAGTGCTGTGGTAATCCAGTTATAGAGAGTTGGGGCAGTGCAAGATCCCTGTGGCACACTGCAGTGGATGGTGGTGGGGGCAGCGTTGGCTATGTCTGAAAAGACTTTCATTGCTCTACCTTCCAAGAATGAGTGATCCATGAGGTGGCCTGGTGGAGATGTGGGCAGGGTTGGTGAGGTGGGAGGTGAGAGTTTTGTGATCTACGAGGTTGAACACGGCAGACAGGACCAGTAAAAGTAAGAGGCCTGGTTTGCCTGTGTCGATTATTTTAGTGATTTGGTTCTTTAAGTCTAGGAGTGCAGTTTCCCTGCCATGGCCTTTATGAAATCCTGATTGCCTCTTGCCTAGGATGGAGTGGGTTTCAAGGAAGTGCTGGATTTGATTATGGGCGGCCTTGTCAAGGATTTTGAGGAGGAAAGGGACAGTTGTGATGGGACAATAGTTGTTGGGGGATAAGGGGTCTAGGGGTGGTTTTTTGAGGAGGGGACTGACCCAAGCTTCTTTGAGGCTGGTTGGGACAATGCCTGAGGAGAATGATGCACTAATGAAAGCTGTTATAAGTGGGGCCAGGGAGTCAACGCCATCTTTAATGATGTTAAGTGGACATTTGTCTCCTGCTCCTATGGGATGCCTTGTCATGATTCATCTAGGAGCTATCTGTCATCACACCATTTGGTGTGCCCAGAGTGAAAGTGCATCAGTGCCCACAGACCACAGCCCCAAGATGCAGGCATGATGTTGGTGCTATAACATGTGTGTGTTGTAAGGGGTTACAACATTCACTGAACTTCCAGGATCTGAAGTGCACTTGCACGTTCTGAATGACACAAGGCCTAGTAAGATTGTTTGTCTTGTACTCCCTCTGTACCCTGCCTTGTCTTGTAGTGCCTAGAAACACATGTGCACTGGAGCGTTATAAATGACTTATCATATCAAGGTGAACAGTAGCTTAAGGTGGTTCATCATGCAGAGATTGCCATCCTTGCAATCAGAAAATGACATGCCCGTAGATGGATCATGTCAAAGGTTATGGGCATGATGAATGGCAATGAGTGTGCCTGTCTGCATACCATTCAATGTATGTGCATGGTAGTTGTTCAAACATTATCAACCAACTTTGAATTGAAAGCACCTGGGCTGACGTTATGGACCTGTATGTGTCTGTCAGTTAATACTTGACAGGCACATGCCTTGTCACTACCATCATTGTGCTGTACAGTTGCACGGACATTGGCATGTATGTGAACTGGATACATGTAATCTCCTCCATACTCGTGTCATATGTCTGGTAAGGTAAGACATGCCAGCTACATTGCCAACTCAGATGTGGCATGATGGCTCTGTTGCTCCATGTGTACTGTTGTAGGTATTCGTTGCAGTGTTCGTTCACAGTCTGGTCATGAACATTTGACCCATCATTGTGGGATAATGCTCATAGATAGGGACTGCTTCAAAAACAAGAACACCTGTGCCGGGGGCATTGCTGTAGGGATTGATTGTTGAACATACATACTACTCGTGGACCTTGTATGACCGTCATCACTATCTCCAACAACTGTGTCTCAAGATCTGTTGCATGGGCTCCACATTTGCACATACACAGCCTCCCCAACAGCATCTGCCACTGTAATGTAGAGGATATGCAGCTCTCAACCAAGCCTCATGCCTCTGCCTCCCCCTCATCCTCTCTCATTCTTTACTGCCTGTCTGCTGTACTGGCATGGTGGAATGCTGGACAATCTCTGCCTCAATGCCAGTAATACAGAGAGCCTTCTCATTGGGATCCCTGCTACTTGTTTCCTACCCACACTCTGGCTGCACTGCATAGACCCACTACCCTCACCCTCTTGGGAGTCAATGAACCGTGTTTTCATCTCCAAATCCTCTATCCTTCTCTCTTCATTTCACAGAACTTGCCTAAAAGACCCACCTTCAGCTGCACCGCTTCAGAGGCATTTTCCCTTTCCTCACATTCCCCCAGAACCTCAATGTCTCCAGTGCTCTGGTCCTCTCTAGACTGACTACTGCAACAGCCTCTTCCTGAATCTGCAAAATTCCCTCTTTGCCCCATTAAACTAATCAAGAACTGAACTACGAGACTGTTCCTTGGCCTCAAGCAGAGGGACTGCATCCCTGACATCTCTCCACTTGCTCTTGGTTGCTGTGAGGATCCAGGCCAAGACCCTCTGCATCATCTGCAGGGCTTTCTGGTGCTTGGGACCCCTCTACATCCAACTCACTCTCCCTAAATACCTTCCTGCTACATCCCTTTGGTCATCTAGCTGCGACTCTCTGCACGTCAGATGCTTTGCTAATCGGAGAGTGGGGGTAGGCACGTTTACCCGAAGGAATCTTGTCACGAGCAGGAGGCCCGAAATTGGTCAACCACACTTTTTTTTAAAAATAAACGTTTTTAGGGAGCACCTAAACTGATAATGGTTCCCTGTTGGCTGAAGTTCAGGGGGGAGACCATTCCAGAGTTTAGCATCTGGGAACAAAAAGGCTTGTCCGCCCACCCGTGAGAGTTGAAACTTTTGAATCACTAGCAGATTGGCATTAATGGAACGTAGCAGACGTTCCAGAATGTATTGATAAAATGTGTCTTTGTGATATTCAGCTCCCTGACCATAAAAGGCCCGGTGAACCAAGCAAAGAGATTTAAATGTAATTCTTTGGTTCAGCAGAAGCCAGTGCAAAGCCCGAAGAATGAGACTGATATGTGCTCCATAAGGAGTATTTGTATCCACTCGGGCTGCAAGATTCTGCAATAACCACAGATGTTGGATAATTCCTACCAACTGAGCCTGATAGAGAGCAATAAAATAATCAATGTGGCTGGTGACAAGTGAAGATACCACCAGCGGGCGCAAATGGGATGGGAGAAAGGAAAGTATCTTTCGCAGCACTCTAAGAAAAATATGTTCAGTTTTACAGACTGCACTTACCTGAAGAGCTCTTGAGAGTGAAGAAGATAAATAAACTCAGAGATTTTTTACAGTAGTCACCGGAATAGGCAAATCACCCAATGTAGGGGGCCAAAATGAGTGGGTCCAGAGAGCAGAGCTAGAAGGGGGACCCACCACCAGGACCTTCATCTTATAGCCATTGAGTTTAAGCCAGTTTGCAATCATCCACTGCCCGACCGCAGCCAGGCATTCACACAGACACAATGATATTTAGCAGAACCCTGATCCAATCGGACTAGTATCTGGGTGTCGTCAGCATATGAATGCACCGGAAGCCATGGGAGCGAATGAGTCAAAAAGGCGGCTGAACATAGATATTAAAAAGCATGGGCGACAAGGATGATCCCTGAGCAACACCACAAGGTAGTGAACGAGGAGAAGATAGAAAAGTAGATGGCCTGAGAGATTGGCTAGTGTCAATCAGGAATGAAGTGAACCAGGACAGGACGTCCCCATAGAGGCCTGCTGCTGCAAGCTGGGACAAGATGGAGTGATTGACAGTGTCGAATGCCGCTGACAGATCCATTAAAATGAGGGCCCCAACTCCTCCTTCGTCAACCAGCCATGTGAGATTGTCCACCAGAGACACCAGCACACTCTCCGTGCCCCGGCCCAGGCGAAATCCCGACTGAAAGGAGTCAAGAAAAAGAGATGCTCCAAAAAGGAAGATAGAAGAGGGGACACCAAGGACTCAAGTAATTTCATGAAAAAATGGAAGAAGTGAAATAGGACGATAATTAGATAGAACCGACGTGTCCAACAAAGGCTTCTCCCAAAGAGGAATTGCAGTTGCATGCTTCAGTTCCTCAGGAATAATACCTGTATGGCAGGAAAGGTTAATGGCATCTGTTACCCACATTATTATATCAGGCATAATGGTTTTCAGAATAGCGAGAGGAATTGGATCAGAAGGAGCTGAAGACTTATGATGTTCACCACAGACACCAGGCATACACCATTAGCCGGGTCTTCTTGTTTGCCATGGTGAACATGTACCATGCCTGGTACACCAGCAGATTCTCTGCAGCATGCCGACAGCTGCTCACTGCATCTCAATGCTACCTTCAGTCCAAGGCACATTGGCCCCATTCAATCCAGTCCCTGTGAAGTCTGCCATCCCTTCCACTTGCCTGTTGTCTGCTCCCTGTTGTGTGGCAGAGTCCTTGGCCTCTGGTTCTCATTCCTTTCTCATGTCTGCCTGTCTCTTTCATGCCAGTTGCATTAGTGCCCTACCTTCCAGTATGACTGCTGCCTCTGTGAAGAGGTGCCTTCTGCCAGATCATGTCTTCTATGTAATTGGTGATATTTTTGTATCACATCGGCTTGGACTTTACTCATTGGCTCCCCTGCCAGTGTTAACTGCACTGTCCCACTGCCACATTATTCAGAGGATGCCATATTGTGGCATTTGGAGTACTTCCAAGGTGACCCTGGGTTTCTAACCTCTCAGTGGTCTCTTTTTGGGAGTCCTTTGAGCGTCATACTGACTGTAGCCAGTTCAGAGGGTTCACAATGTCCCATCACCATGAGAAGAGGTAAGTGTCGCCTGGTCCTTCACTACATGGCACTCTGGGGAGCAGGCAGCATAGGTGTTATGGGTGGGTAAGGTGTCACTGTGTGGGGTATTCATATTGCATTGGCGTGAGGTGGTTCGATCTGGCTGCGTGGGTGCAGGGACACATGGTGATGAGTGGCTACTGAGTTCCTTTTTGCGTTTGTTGCATGTCACTCAGGGGGGGGCACATGCTGCTGTGTAATTGGGTGCAATGATGTGTTGCCTGGCCTGACATTGTGTTGTTTAACTCTACAGAGGCATTCTGCATTAGAAGATGGTTTCTGCGATTGAAGGGGACCTTGTTGTTGTATGTGTGTACAGAACACAGCATCAGTGTTGATTGGTATCCAGGCATACAGAGGGGGGCATCCATGGATTCTAGGGTCCAGCTGGTGCAGGCTCACAAGGGATAAGGTGTGAGGTGAGATGTACATCTTTCTTGTTGCACTTCCATTGTTCAGAATATGCATTACTGTTTGGATGCAACTGTGTATTGTGAGCATAGTTGTTGTCAGGGAATGTGTCGGCCACGCGACCTGTATATTGTTTGTGGAACATACATCGGGGGTCTTGGGCGGTAATCACATGTGTTTGTTGCTCATTGCCATTTTGTACTATGCCTTTCTACTTGTGGTCTCATGTGTGTAGTTTGGGGTCTACGTTCAAAATAGTTGTTGTCCATGTGACGGTGGCTGGGGACTTTTTTGCTTGTGCTGTGTGCTTTTGGGTCTTAGACATGGACACTGTTGGTTGAAGTTGCTATGACTGTGTTGGTGATTTGTGCACACCATTAGGGGTGCATTGGCTACTTTTGTTCCCTTAGAAATTGGCAAATACTGGAAATTAAAATATGGAGTAGAAATACTCCATATTCACAGTATGAAAAAAACAGGTGTAATCTTGTGCCCCTGCTTTCACACTCATAGCGACATGGAGAGGTTTGGGCCAGAAGTGCACATACTACCACAGGAAGACAATAGTATTTTGTTGCCTGATTGGAAGAAGTAAACATATAGCTTTTAGTGGGCATGAATAACTAGGTGCTAAGAAATGTATCTTAACAAGTTAATACATTTTTTCAGTAACAACTTATTTTTTCTTGCTTATGAATTTTTCCCATTTGTGAATTGGGCTTATATTTATGATGACTCCAAAATAATTTTACTCCTAACTTTGAAGAATAGAGAGTATGATACTCCCACTTACAAATCTTATCTGGGGCACTGTTTGTGCATGTTGTTTTATGTCTAATGGATGCACACAATGGGCCTCTCCAAAGCACGTCCGCTCGGTGTGGTTATGGACATGGAGGATAGGCCCCAATTAATCAATGAATGGCACCAGGGATGTGGCCTCACTGCGTGTGCTCTACAGGGACAGGTTTTTATGAGAGTATGATTGCACCAGCTGGGTGTGTGCAGCCTCGTCACGTGTCCCCAATTAATCAGTGAATGGCACCAGGGATGTGGCCTCACTGCGTGTGCTCTACAGGGACAGGTTTTTATGTGAGTATGATTGCACCAGCTGGGTGTGTGCAGCCTCGTCACGTGTCCTTTGGCCAACCAAGGGAAAGGGTGGTGCCTGTGGGTGCGGGCAGTGTCCCACCTGCATTTCCACTGGTTCACCACACCGTGTGGTGACATTGTGCAGTACGCATGCTACTACTATGATTTTACATGCTACAGTGGTGCATATAGCAACTGCCCACCCGAGTGATCAAAGGAACGGAACCGTGACTTCAGCACTCTGAATGTGCGCTCCACTATGGCCCTAATGGCTGCATGTGCTGTATTGTATCTCACCTCACCCGGTGTTGTAGGATTCTGGATTGGTATCATCATGAATGTTGACAGCGTGTAGGCACTGTCCCCTGAAAATGTGTACATGGTTGTTATTAGCATTTATTTTCAGGGTCTGTTGTTCAGTGTGTCCTGTGCATGCAGGCGTGTGACATTTCAGACTCACCGATCCATGCATTGCCATATGTTTTCCAGATGCCAGGGCTTTTTGCAGTGGTGAGTGGTGTGCTGCCCTGAAAAATGGCATACACTTCCATGAAAACCCCATTACCATCACCCACTACCTGCACGTTAACAGAGTGCTAGCACTTTCGATTCCAGTAGATGTGCTCTGTCAATCGAGGGGGCTGTAGCACAACATGTGTGCAGTCAATTGCATCTACTATACAGGGGAAGTGTGATAATGCATAGAATTCCTGGATCACTGTCTGCTTTTCCACCAATGTTCGGGGCATATATATGTGCCTTTGCACACATGTACGTGCTCTTAAGCTTGACAATACCTGGTGCATGCAGCGGGATTATGTGGCCTGCTAACCCACCAACTATTGCCGTGGTTTGCTGGAAGGACCCAGTTGCAAAGAAATGGTGTGCAGTCAGCATTTTTTGTAGGTGGGTAAGGGCCTTTGAGCAGATGGTGGGTGATGCAAAGTCATCTTCCCACTCCCTGACGAGGTCTAGGATTATGTTGGGGGAACTTGTACCTAGTATATACCTGGTCATTCAGCTCCACAAACAGCGTGGTGCTTTGTGTGAAGATCTGGGCCCTGGGCTTCCCACTGTGCTGTCTGTGCACGACAGCTTCTATTTTTGCTGGGGTCATCGTGGCTGTAGATGTTAGTTTGGTGTGCATTGCATGCTTTTTACACATTTGCTCCTATGGGCATTGAAATGTACGCCTACTATCATGTGACGGATGGATCACAGGGTTTGCGTGTACCTTTTCATGACGCGAGGCTGTGCGTTGTAATCCATGATTACATTTGGTTTGGTGTGGGAATGGGCGTGCATTTGCTTAGCCGTGGACTGACCCTCATATTTTGCCAAGTACATGGTCATTCTGCATGTTCCGTCCCCCATTTTGGACGCTGCCTAGGCCCAACCCACACTCTACAAGGAGTCTTGCTCTAAGCGCTCGACTGCTCGCAGAGGCGTGCCAGACCTGCGTGAAGTCCACGCAAGTTCTGGAAATGTACAGCGCAGTCAATTCCATGAATCGACTAACAGGGTTTTGCGCGCAGAATGGCACACAAAGTCCCAATTTCATGTGCAGATAATTCCATGAATCGGGGCCTAGATGGATTTCATTGGAATCCATTGATAAATGCCATATGAAAAGCATAATTTGCATGTGATGTTTATATCCGCACAAGACAGAGAGGAAAACTAAAGATTAAACAAGAATGCCCACCTGAACCCCCATTTTATGCTTTAGTATTAGCAGCTGTGATGTGAATGTTAAAATTGCATGAAGGGAGCTCAACAGGACATAATTGCAAACGTTGGTGGTCCCATACATGCAATTAGCATTCAATAGAAAATAACCCCTTTGCAGCCTAATTTTAAAATGGGTGGCACGTGGAATCGAGATTAGGCATAATGCTTTTACGACTCCATTTAATGCTCCAGCACATATTCATGCTGACACAAGTCGAAGGAGGAGTACATAGGAGGGATTTGACCTCTTCCTTGCTGACCCCCTCCATCTTGTTTGAGCACTTCATTTTATGCCTTCATGCGATTTTCATCCAGGTGTAAAACAAAAGGATTCCTGTTGAATCTGCCTCGGTTTTGCACCTGCTCAAAAGTAGGAGGATTCAGAAGAAATCCATAAGCAAATGCCCTCTGCACAGCATAATTTGGAGCAGTGTTCACTTGTTCACCAGACAGAGAGGAAAAGAGCACAAGAATGTCTGCCTCGCTTTTACCCAGTCCTTGTCAGCTCTGCCTCCTGAACATTGAACATTGCCTACAGGGAGCCCAAAAGTATGCAAGTGTTAAGGTTGGTGATATCCTGCATGCAATTTATTTTGTTCGAAAAGAAGGTGGACAATGTCATCCTAAAATTATATTTTGTAAAAGTTGAAAATTACAAGCAAGGGCACCCAACAGCCGGTAAGTACTAATGTCGGTGACCCCTGAAGCCAATTATTCTTTTTAAAAAATCACCCAAAGTGTTTCACATATTTGCACAATCCGTGCCCTTGCACTTAAATCTCTTGTCTCACTCGTATCTCCATATTAGTCATTTTATTAAAAGTACTAATTGCAGGCAGGGGACAGCCAATGTTAGCACCTGCATGCAATTTTCCACTTTCACAAAGCGGAATGGAAAAATAAAAAGTAAAACCAGCCAAAGTTGTTTTTACTTTTTAAGTTTACTTTTCGTTATTTGAAAGACGTAAATGCTGCATGCAAATTAGGCTTTGCTGAAAGCATTTACAATTAATTCCTCTGTAGTCTGCCTGCATACAGGTGCTAAATGCAAGAGATTTAATAGGAATCTGACAGGATAATTTTGTAAAAAGTGAAAATTGCATGCAGCAGGCCACCAACATTAGCACTTAAGTTCTATTTGGCCTGCTCCATCAATTTTCAACTTTAACGAAACGGAGAGGAACATGAAAGAGTAATAACAGGGAAAATCATCTTTACTCTTTCATGTTACTCTCTGGGGATCATTTTATGAAATATGGTAGTAGCATGCCAAGGGACTACCAATGTTGGCACGTGGGTCCCCTGAGTGTAATTTTAAACATTTGCAAAACGTAGTATAAAACTGATGAGTAAAACCAAGTGAAATTGCCTTTGCTCTTCAGTTTTGCTCTCTGCTTTGTAAAAAAGTAAACACCACCTGCAAATTAAGCTTTGCAAGCAGCATTTGCTATGAAACCTGACTGCTCTTTAGCAGGTGCTAATCAGAGCCAGATTCTAGGGGAATCCGTAAAACGTGCAGCTCTTCCATGGTGAAGGCAGGAAGCAGAGCAGACTCAAGTGCAACTTTGCACCCCTCCTACATCTTGAAAGTGGACAAAAAAGAGCTGAATCACAAAATGGAGGGGCAGAAGCATTATGCCTTGCTTTCACGCTCCCATTTTGCATTCCGCTCATTTTCAAATTACACCATTTGTTTTAGTTTTTTTAAGCTAGAAGCCAACGGCTAATAATGCTTTGTAGAGATAATTTACAATAGATTGGAAAAATCTCATGCAAGCTTAAAACCAGGGCTCATGTTTTCCAGTTCCCGGAGCAGAAATAAAGGTGATAAGGACAGGTGTAAAAGTGTTGCGCATTACTTAACACCTTTAGCTTATCAATTTAAAATAACTGTTAATTGTATGCAGGAGACCACTAACGTTAGCACCAACATGTTGTTGTTTCGCTTCTATCCGGGGCTACAACCAAAAGACCCGGGGCTATAGCCCCCTTAGCCCCCCCCTAGCAACGCCTCTGGTCAAAATCCATGTCATAATTGGTTACAATGTAAATAGCTATATCAAAACATATTTGTATTTATTTCTAATTGCAGTTTGATGGGGAAAATGCATCATTCACTGATGTTATGTTTTTCATTCAAATACCAGGAAAGCATGCACCTGCAAAAGGCAGGTAGTTACCTTCACACCTGCTAGACAGCACTAGATAAACATTTCCCACACAAACAGAAATACCTTTAAACTGCATAGGCGAAAAAATATACTCAAAGCCAAAGGATTGGGTGCGACCAACTTCAAATTGACAGAGAGGGTGGTGAATTCTCTTTTCTAAATAAAAGCATTCTACTTCCTGCTATACATGAAGAAAAGGGCATGCATATTAGAATACATGGAAGACTTGTGTGGTTGTCCATTTGCTGCATTTTGAATAATTATGGAATAATTCAGGAGGGCAATCTGGGTGTTGCTCTCAGAGGATTTTGTGAGGGTAGCCATTATATTGCTGCACAGACTATAGACTTTGCACCAGAGGATCTCTTGTGATAGCCATTGTAAGCACTTGGAAAGGTTGTGCAGTTGACCAGGGTGCTGCACTTAGGCCATGAGTGTGACCAAGTTATGGATTCCAGGCGATTGCAGAAGGTGTTCAACTACAGGGAATGCAGGTGTTGGCAGAATGTTACCTGTCTGGTTTAATGGGATATTGAATGTAGACACTTAATGATAGCTGGAAGCATGCAAAAAATATCGACCATTAGCACCCCGCGGGTGAGAGCCAGCCAATCAGGAGGCTGGGAATGTGGGCTGATAATCCTGATACAGCCCGTGTTCCAAGCTGCCTGTTGGCCGGCTCCTCTGCCCATCACTCCCCCATCCCCCACCCTCTGTTCACTTTAAAAAAAAAAACCAAACCCCCTCCCCAACCCCACTTACCTGATTGTGGCAATGGCTGCACCTGCTACCATCACTGCCGCTTCCCTGCCTCTTCTTTTTCTGGCTTCGATGGTAATGTATGGAACCCCACCTTCTACTACGATGGTTGCAATCTTGGCAAAGCATTTTCATTAATTGAACGGGACGCGCACGGCATCAGATTCAATTCATGAACGATTTTTTCTTTTTAACACCGCAGGTTACTGCTTTGGTAACCCGGGGTGCTAATGGCATTCTTAACTCATTGCACAGGCAATACCGGGGGTCCCGGTTCACTGGTTAGCCACCCTTGCTTCATTGGGGCTGTTAACTCGGGCTGCTGAGCTATTACCCCCAGTATGGCCCATGGAACGGGTTAAGAATGCCACATCACTTATCAACCTATATGTTTTAGAATTTTGCTGAATGTACCAAGTCTAGGTTTTCATTTGATTATAACCCAACACAGTTTTCCTCTCACACAGCACGCTTTTGGAATTAGATAAAGCCACGGCCACACTCCTGCATGCATCTGCATTCACATACAACTCTAATGACACTATGCACAACACTTATGCCATAAGTATGTAGCTACCTTTCACAACATACATTTAGCTACACACAACTGGCTATCCTCTTACGCACACCCTCCACCTTATTTCCCTAAGGTACATCTCTCCACCCATACACATGCCAATTAGACATTGCCTAATGTCAAGCCAAGCCCTCATAACCTTTAATGGTCTTTACGCACACACGCATACTTGCACCTACTAACTTTCCCATACTTCTGTCCCTCCGAGGACTTTCAACCAACCCAAAGGCACTATGCAAATGATTAAAATAAATGCAGTGACTTACACTCTCATTGTGAAAATAAACATTTGAGAAACATTGCACAGTGCAGAAGAAAAACTTAATTTGAATTATTTAAAGGTACGTACAATGTAACTGCACCTATAAAACAATCCCTTTCATCATCTTTTAAGCTCACATTTAATGTGTTTGAAATGGAGAGCCTTTGTATTTTAGGCAGGAAGAAATGGAAACATGACATAATGTGTAGAGTGCAAAATAGATGCAAGTATCTTGCATCAAAGAGACAATTCCCAAGCTCCAGGCCCCTAGTTAATGGGACACCCCACCCACATGGGTTCATCTCAAGAGAAATATTCTTAGAAACATACCTTCCAATACATTCCATCAAACCTGCAAATCCAGTACTCTGAGTTCATATAATCAGAACTGTCTACGTGGTAACCAGGCATTTGAAAACCAGACCCAGCTTCAAAGGAATATTGTTGCACTTATGAACGGAACTCTGAACTGGGCTATCCAAAAACATTTTCCAGCTGGAATTTATGAAAGTCTGCAAACAAAAGAGGGATGTCAACAGATGTAGATCCATCATTAAATGGATGCAAGCCCAGACATGACTTTCACATCCCCAATTTGAAAACAAAAGTGCAACCAAATATAAAATGACAATTCAGATAAAAAAACATACATTTTAATATAACTTCATAACAATATGAATTAGGGTGAAAAAAAGATGTTTTAAAACTGGGGTGTTCTCTCTGCAAAATGAGACCAAATGACATATTAATAGTTATTAATAATTGATGAAATTATAAATATCAATATTTTAATCATAAATGAACACATACATTCATGCTGCATACTCTGTATTCATGAGTATCCTGAAAGCCGAGAAATCCATCTTTCATCGATGCGTCATGTTGATACAATGAGATATGGAATAAAATATGATTTTAGATCCAAAACTGTCATTATTCACTCCTGTCAAATATTGAAATAATGTTGTCTGATTGAAAAGAAGGGGTGTGTGCTATGGGAGTGGCAGCCTGTTAAGTCAACTAATGAAAAGATTAAAAGTGTTCTGTTGTATGAAACTCTATGGGACATTTTCAGATTATATAAGCAGATACACACAGAAAATTGAGAGAGGAGCTAGATTTTTTAAGGCTACTGAAAGTTAAATCCCTTTTCCCAATGAACGAGTACTCAGCTTGAATAATACATAGAGGTGACAGGGCCTTGTCCATGAGAAAGCCTTCAGCTGATTTTACCTGAGCCTGACCTGTTTTACTAGAGGGAGAAACCGACCAGAAGGTGCCTAAATGATTGCATTACCTGGAAATGCTTGAGGGTCCTTGCTGGCTATGTGCCTCAAAGATTTATTCAAAAGAAGTGAGAATGACAATTCCCTGCACGTAATAGGTATGAGCCCTTTAGAAACATTTGTCTGCTAAGTCCCTGCAGTGGGTGGACTGAGAGGGATTGCCACTAGGGGGGCTCCTGCAAAATAACGAGCCTAAACATTTTAGTGTGAAATGCAGCATTGCTTTCCCACCATATTTAAAACCAAGAGATATCTGTTTTTTTGTAGAATACCTAGCATTGTTCTGTGCACAGCACATAGTGGAAAATTAACTGCCGCCAAAAGAATGGGAATAGGATATCGTTGCTTGTTAGTGTGAATTATATCCTGCTTTTATTGTATTAAAAGTTGATAGAGGTGACATTTAAATAATAACAAATTGCATTTTGCCTTTCTCCGTGCTGTGTATGCAATATAAAACACAGTGCATTCCAAGGGGCGATAATGCAGCACTTGGTAAAACAAAGATAATAAATTGAATAATGCAGTTCACGGAGGTGTAGTCTGAGACTGAGGTTATCATAAACACGTAATAGCCGACAATGGATTAATAACCTATGAAGTTCTTGTTTTTTAAAATGAGACATACTGAGATGAAAGGGAATCTTAGCTGAGGCATTTCCATTGCCATAGAAAAGATGTAACATCAAGTTGTAAGCAGATTCAATTCAACACTACAGCTAAGTCAATGCCTAGTCTGGGATGCTGAGGGAAACCCTTATTGATATATTTTTATGTCCAGTTCATTTACTCTGGATGACAACCCTTATATAACACCCCTCTCTTAGAATCCCCATGACCCCACTGAGCCAAGAAGTAGGTTTGTTTTGCAAATTAAAAGGTTTATTTGAAAATTAAACAATATATAGATATATCACACGTTTATAATAAATTAATGTTTGATAGCACACTTGTGAAGATGATAGTGATCAACAATGGATAATGTTACAGTGGTACACTCTTTTTGATGGCTTAGAAGTGATATAGAGAGGATAAAGTAGCTGAGAATGCTTTTATGGCTACAAGGACAATGCAATGATGAATGAAAATGCAGTACAGAAAATAAACTTGAAACGACAATGTAATCACTTTTCTTTGACAATTCACCCCCCCCCTTATGCAATGTAAAGAGATGGAAGAAAGCACACAGTTCTCAGGAATGCAATCAAATATAATTCAGTTCCCCCCTAGCAAGCTTAGAGGAAAACAGGTAGGAATTTTAAACTCAGGCAAGATACTTTGATGTGGTTGCAATTAAGTGAAAAATAGGCGAAACATGCTTTTAATTCCCTATAGGAGGTTCAGGGTGAGTGAGAGATACTTAAATTAATTCAGGATCACTTTAGCAATGCTCTATGAATGATTGTCAGGTTGCACACGAATTTCAGCAAGGAAAGCAAGGACAAATATTTTTACACATGGCTGAAATTAAGCAAAATGTCAAATCGCTGCAAATTTAGTCGCGTGTGTCGAGCGCAATTAAGGAGGCACTATAAGGAGGTTCTATGCTCGTTGGAAAGCTTCGAATCTTAGCTTTAAGATGACAGTTAAAACTCACTCCTAGCATAAACGGTTCCGGAGATACGGCCAATTTAGTAAAGGTAGTTTTTCGGATTTGAAATTTTAAAGCTCGGAAAGACAGATGACAGTTTTCAGTTTTAAAGATGACAGAATGACACGATTCTAGGAGGCAGTTCTAATAGGCTAAAATAGTTTGGATTAGATTATTTTAAACTAAGAGATTGGTTTTGGTACAGTCCTGAGTGGGTACTCACACTATAATTTAGACTGGAATGCGGCTTCGTCAACGATCGGGTCAGGATTGGCTGGACTTCTGCTAGCAGTTCTTCACAGCGATCTGGTCTCTGGTTCTCTCTGGTTCCGGATACAGCACTTCTTTCTGGATACTGCTACAGGTTCTTGCAAAAGTTCTTGGCAAAGAATTCAAACAGCTCGCCCGGCTGTTGAATAGTTTGGTTGGTTTTGAGGCCTGCCGAAGAGGATTCAGCTTGTGGATATAGGCCTCTCTGCTACAAATTCTGGAGTTAATTTCTGGTCTCTGGAGATTGATGGATTTGAAGTCTGGATCTCTGGATGTGAAGTCTGAAGTCTCCCGGAAAAGCGTCCCGCAAGAAAGTGGAAAGTGAATGTCTCTACCTGGGTTTCAATGTTCCTTTTATGTGTTGTGAAAATGGGTGTGTGACTGGGCCTAGCTAAGCCTGCCCCTATCACTTATCATTGGCCAAGCTTTCCTCTCTCCCATGATTGGGGGAAAGAAATGGAGTGTCAGAGTGATGCTGTAGGTTTTATGGTCAGAGGAACCTCCCCTTGTCAAATTGCACACAAATCTATTTCTGACCCAAATACATATTTATCTATGTACCATTTTTCTAATATTATAGGTCCAGTTAACATATTTTCTGTAGCACCAAACCATCCGATCCCTGGGTGTGGTTTTCCAAAGCACATGGTGGAATTTCTGGTTTATCCACTTCCCCCAAGCTCAGCTGGCTCTCACAGGCACTGCCCCTCCCAGTTTCTCCCAAGAGGAAGCCATTTTACGACCCCCCCAATATAACATTTGCCTGTGTCCAGGACAGGGCTTTGTTCAACTTCCTGCAGTCCCCAGGTGCTCCTCCCTTTTCCAATCAGAGAGGTGTCATCTCCTTTTGGCAGGGGCAGCAGGATGCAGCTAGGCCTGGGAAGAGTGGCTGAGCAGGTTTCTCCTGTCGGGGGTAGTTGTCAGGCAGAATTCAGCTAAATGTCACTTTAGTTCCCAGTTTTCTACATTCAAATCCAACTTACAATTTTTGCACATGCAGCTAGAATGCTGATTCCAAGTTCAAAACTATGACATTGAAACAATTGCAACCTATGTGACACTCACAAGCAGGTCACTCATTTATTCTAAACATTTCGATTTTAGTGGCTTTAAACCCAAATTCACTTAAGCTGCTGACATCCCCAGCTATTTTGTATATATACATTAAATAATTACTTCCTTCAAGTCATTTCAGAATATAGTTTTACATTGTATCCACCTCTTCGCAGGTCTTAACTTGGCCTGGTTTGGGTTCATTTGTTCAGTTTTACACAAAAGTCTGGTGGTTTTAAAATGCCGGCTTTCTGATAGTGGTGAGCACCAGTATTGCATCCATTTTGACATTAAGAAAATGAATTCCCCACAGTTCTGGGTTGCTTTTGGCAATCAGCATTGCCATTCCCAATGGTTTCAGGCTACTGTGTGTGTAGCCCAATGGTGGTGTTAGGCAGTGCCCTCCTGTGCTCACAACATAGGCAAAAATGGGTGGCAGCCTATTCTTCATGTTTTCCCTGTGCACTCTCTGGGGAGTTCTGGCCATCATGATGTTTTCAATGCCAGTAATGCACAGTTTTATGGTAGGGCTTGGATGCATGGGTAAAAACATCCCACAAAGTAGACAGTAAAATGTCACCAATGGCTTTGGGTAGAATGAGAGAACCCCATTTTAGATACATCCAAACCATCCAAGGAAATTGGGGGTACAGTTGTCGCTTCAGAAAAGCATAATCCTGGATGGGTGTATAGTGGTGATAAATTAATATTCTGTCATCCTAAATTGATAACCCAGCTTTGCCAAACTAAAGCTTTTAGATTTTGGTGCAAGCCACCATAACTTATATTTTATTTACATTTACATTCTAATAACCTACAGCACCGCATCTACACGTAGAGGGATTTCATTTCAAATGTGTTTCACATTAACTGTGTTTTTCTATGCAGCCATTCTCTGATACTTATACTTGATATTGATATTGATGAAAATAAAGTGTGTTCATCTGTGCATATCAACAAAAACTAGTTCTATTTAGATGTTATATGAAGTAGTTGAATACACTGGCTAATAAGCATCAATGTAATTATGGACTTAGAATGTATTGTTTAGAAATTAAATTGTCCTGTTAGAATGATTTATTAAAAAATCTGATTGATTCATGGAATGCTGCATGAGTGCATTGCATCTAAGCGAGATTTCCACAGGCAAGCGTGCTCGTTTTTCTGGTGATTTCCCAGCAGAAAACTTGGGGACCACCTTTGATTTTCTTTTATTTAAATAATGTTGAGCTTGAACTCTTAAAACAGCCTGTTTCTTGTCCTAGATTTGGAGGTGGGAATGAATACCATGGAGCTTTAAATTAGGGGATGCACGTTAGCAATCCCTATAACTGAATCCAAAAAAGATCCAACAAGCTTCTATAAAAAACCTGCACATTATAACCATGCAAAGCGGTACACAATGTGTTATCACCCCCATTACAAAAAACGTTTGTTTTAAGATGGGAAATCTGTTTCTGTATTCTCTTAACAATTTTTCCTTTCATTCCTGGAGTGCAAGACAATTTAAAAACACATGAATTTCGGTTTCAGTTTGTAAATACATAATACATGTTTCCGATATTGGAGTTTATCCCCTGGCATGCCCCTTCAATATCCTATAATAATTGTATTTTCAAATGAAATCTGAGAAATAATTAACTATTTTTGTATTTACTAACTTACAAACAGAATAGATGTAATTCCAGAATAAACATTTGGAAGGGATACACAGTGTATGTAGTGTTGTTTAGTTATGGATCCCCACCCGTTCACTGCCCCGAGCCATGCTAATCCTTATGGCTAATCCCACCCATTCCTGCTCATCTCGGAACTCTTTGGGCTTTCCATGGAGGCAGCCATCTTGGATGACTGTCTCTGAGGAAGCTCTCTGGAAACAAGCCAAAACTAGCTGCCATATTTGAATGGTAAAGATATCATGCATTAGGCCATTTATGTGGGGTTCTGAATAAAAATAAGCTGTTTTTCATTCCAACTTGTTTCTGAAATAGAACATGGGAAACCTCCATTTTGTATCAAAGAAATCTATTTAGCAGATGTTTGATTACATTGGCTATTTAAAAAAAAGTGGCTCTGATCTGGGAAATGCACACATTTTCCCACCCTGCACCCCTTTCTGGCGCTGTCATGCCTGGGGTGTTGCTGTGGTCAGAGGCAGTTGGGTATTGTAGAGACTAGCTTTTCTAATGCAGACCTATCTTTGCAGTCAGAGGTTCCTTTGCTCTGCCGGCTTCTCTCACGTGCAGGCTGCAGTTGGCTCTTGAATCGCGTGGGCCACTTGAGCCATCTGAGAAGAGTGCTATTTTTGGTCCCTCCCGTGTGATGTGGCGGGTGAAGCCTTGGGATGAGATGAGTTCAGAGCTATTCTTGGCTCTAGCTCTGCACCGACAGGTAGCCAGGATCCCTGTGTCCTGCAGCCCTTGCACGCCGCCTCTGCAGCTACAGCCACTAAGTGAATGTGACTGCATCTTGTTTCATACGTGTCGAACACCTCCCTGCACCAGGGGTCACGTCCTAAAATTAAAAGTTGGGGTACTCATCAACAAACGCGATAGGATGTGACGTCACCAGAAATGTACATATTAAGGTGAAATATGCACATTTCTTTAAATTGTCTTTGCAAAACCACCCAAATTCAACAGGACGAATGGCATTTGCCTTTCATAAAATCAACACACACACAAAACCAAGAGAGGATATTTTCTTCTACTAGTGTTTTTGAAAACATTAAAAGGTGTGCATGTTTTAAACTCCAAGAACCAATACAAATGTTTTCCCTGGATCATACAGTACTGAAAAGGGACATTTCAGCTTTAGTTGTTTGCTATTTTTCTTCAAGTTATATAGTTCAGTGGTGAAGTGTCCAGCTTGCAAAACTGATGACTTTCAATGTTTCTCATTTTAGCGGGGGGGCAGGGGGAGAGTCCACCCTCTGAAAATGGTGGGCAGACTCCGTACTCCCGCCTCTACCCTCCACTTGAGCCCTGCCTTTTACACCCATCCAGCTGATCTGTTCTCACTCTTCTCTTGCAGGACACACGTTCTTCCAGTACTTCTGGTGAGTAAGAAGCTCCACAGTTGTGGTGAGTAGTTATGAACGTCTTTTGGATGCATACAAAAATGGTAATATTATTAAAATTTTAAGAGTAGCCTGGGGTCACCCGAGTGTCACGTATTATCAAGGGGCTCTAGCCGGAAATTATAGTAAAATATGTAACCTGCAAATGCCAATGAGTTATGTGCAGTTGGCACCAGGGGTGTTGCTATGTCTGGAGAAGATCTGGGGCTACACTCATGTCGGGACTGTCAGGGCATGGGGCTAGGTAGCCATTTGATTATAGCCCCTGAGCTTCTATCCGGGGCTACAACCAACAGACCCGGGGCTATAGCCCCCTCAGCCCTCCCCTAGCAACGCCTCTGGTTGGCACTAAACCGCTTCACCATTGTTGTTTTACAGATGTAGAGTAACCCCCACATGCCAAGAAAAAGACTCTGAGGGGGTCTTCTTGAAATAGGGTACACTATGTATATATGCCAAGCACACATATTTCAATGCAACAAAAGGGAATGGACGCTTCACAGCGCACTGCCATTTGGACGGGATGCATAGGTTTTATGGTCAGGCGTTGGGAGTGAGCCAATATCTATATTTATTTTGGAGCGCGATAATGTCCCTTCCCGTGTCCTTTGGCTGTGCTGAGGAGGGGAAGATGTAATCACGTTTGGCAGCGACTGCACTGCAGCCCACACGCCTTGCTGTACACATAGCGGTTAGTACTGGGAATTTGTATTGATCTGAGACTCCTCCTCCCCCGCAGATGTTTTATTTGTGAGGACTCCTGCACCTGCGCATGTGTGGTTACTCTGCAAAGCACTTTGAATGCTTCTTCCCTGATTGAGCACATCCCTGGCTGTAACATTGAGCCCATTTCAGTACTGCCAGTAAATATACTATGCAATGCAGGATGGCCCATGCATGGAAGGGCATCGAGGGGTACACAATTCAAAGTAACTATGATGTGCCGTGAGGTACTATTACTTTGCT
The DNA here is from genome assembly GCF_040938575.1 of Ambystoma mexicanum. Taxonomy (NCBI): domain Eukaryota; kingdom Metazoa; phylum Chordata; class Amphibia; order Caudata; family Ambystomatidae; genus Ambystoma; species Ambystoma mexicanum. The sequence goes on along the minus strand of NC_090932.1, from coordinate 463,146,001 downwards.
CAACTCCCTTTCTTAAGGTGGTGACCACGATAACCGGTTGCGCAAAAGATAGAGTGACCAGACATCCTGGTTTTCCCGGGACAGTCCAGGAAAATCACCCTCCATCCCGAGGTCCCGGGAGTTATTTCATTTTCCAAACCCCATCCGGGGATTGGAAGGCTGGCTAGCTAGCTACAGTACCAGTTTTTGCCGGGTCCCGATTTTGAAATCCCGAAATCGGGTCCCGGCGTGACTTTTCCTGCACGTAAATGGGTGCGTGAATGCTTTTCCCTCCCCCTTCCCCTCCCTGGCGGTTTCCTCCAATGAGAGGAGGGCACCTCTGAGCACACCCCCTCCACACCCCCGCAACAGGCCATCGACATTAAAGTAAGACTGCAGTTTTATTGTAGTCTTACTTCTATGTCTATGGCCTGTCCTGTTTTTTTTTTTTTTTATCTGGTCACCCTAGCGAAAGAGTTTTTTTTTTGCTGTGACTTAAGTGTTGAGCGACTCTTGCCTCTCTTCACTGTCTAGTGCTCTACATTGGGGTTCAAACTAAAAACACGATTTGCATTAAACACGTGCATCGTTCATTTAGTGACAGTAATTCCAAATGAATGTATACTGTTGGTGTCTCGCCTTTAACAGGGCCTTGTCTCAAGCAGCCACCTACCCAGTACTTCACTTTCCTTTTTGCATTATGTAATTGTGGTTTTGTTTTTCCTTAATAAATTGTGGCCTGCGTGTTCGGGAACGGGAAAAAGGTGGACCGTGTCCCAGGCATAGAGAGTGGTAAAATCTTTTTCTTTTAGTTTGGGCTATGTTCACTGTGTGATTTGTTCGATTCTTGCCCCTTCAGAATGACTTGATCTTCCAGATTTTTAATGATCAAGTCTTGCAGCCCATATTTCAGATCTTCCACCGCATTACAGCCCAAAAATGTAATGGGTGGAAGGTTTTGAATTAATCATAACTTTAGTTTGGACTGTTAGGTGTCGCTTCCTACACCTATAAGCTAATCCTACTGCATTGGAGTACAGATAGGGAGGTATAATGTCTGAGGAGGGACACATAGTTTATAGGTGTTGTTTCGAGTTCAGATAGGGAAACATGGCACATGAGGAGCCACACAAAGTGTTTTGTTGTTTATTTTGCCACCCATTGACTGGGCATGCTAACCCCTATGGCCATTCCCACCCAGTTCCTACCTCTCCCCGCCCAAAACACCTCCTAATAGGAAGTCTTTGATCTTGCTTTAATCCAGACTTACCATCAAACGTTGTGCTCCAAGTGCCAGCCGTTTTTTTCCTAAGTGGCCATGTGAAAGTGAATGGCTTAATTTGGAGTTGTCAACCCACTTTTGGTGTAATAAAACCAGGTGTGCTTCAGCCACTCATTTTATGAGCACTGCGTTTCTTTCTCTGGAGTCTTGTTCCAAACACTGCCAAACGCCAATAGGATTGGCTAGTGTAGAAGTATTAGGCATTTGGCATGTAACAAAAGCCCAAACTATTGGCATTGCCAATGCTGTCCATCTCAGCACACCTCTGTAGAAGATAGTGCAGGCAGCTGCAAAACAAATACAAGCCCCCTTACCACACAGGAGCCCATACACAGGAAACCAGGCGTTTGCATGTAACACACAAACATGCACCCATGCCCACCTACACATCAGAAGAAAACCCACCCAAGGATTATCTCACCCAGCCCATGTGAACTGGACAGAAGATAACGAGCACCACCATCCAGAGCAGCTGTGACCACATTAGATAGTACATGTAGACATGGCCACCACCAATAATGACATCACCACACACTGTACTCATGTCCCTATTGAGCAGTGCAAGTTAGCAGCTCTCCCTCTGGGAATATGGATATGACTTCTTCTGTCAGTACAGATAATGATGCCCCTTTTGGCAGTAAATCTTTAGTCCAATAAGACAACATAGCTACAATTTCTCGGGTGTATAGCCTTATAGGTTTTGCCACCGAGTAGGCAGAACAGGAGGAAATAGCTCTGTTGGGCAGGATAGGTGATAAAGCCCCATCTGGCAATGTAGCGCTTCTATTATATGACGTAGTGCCGGGACTCATTTGGCACTTGTATTAATGTTAAAAAATAATATATTGTTTTTATACAGAGTCTCATGCTGGGCTCCTCTTTCTTCTAAGTGTTATAATAATAAGTCATATTGACAGAGAGGCTGTGGAAAGCCAAAGAGGGCTGTTACGCATCGCCGAAGCAGCTGGGGGATATGGCCTAGAGATCGTCTTCTGGACTATGCCGCTGCTGCGTCTCGGCCGCTGGTACTTGTGTAGTGTGCCACTTCCCACCGCACTGAGAGAAGCGCAAGGAAACTGCCGCCAACCAAATCAGTGAGCTTCTAAAGGACTAGATGTGTCTTCTACCAACAGCCGCTGATGTCTCATGCCAAGAGGAACTGTGACCCTCACCCCCTGCTATTGAGGGTCCACATAGGACCTTGTCTAGGGTTACTTATGCAGATGACAGTCTACTTCCTGCAAAGTGATCCAAAACAATAGATTTAGTTGTCATGGAAGTTTTATGTGATGTTTTAGTCCATCGAATTCTATTTCTCCTAATTTGATTTTCTTTTATTCCATTTGGCGGCAAATATTTGCAGGGGGACACCGCTGCACACCCCACCCCACCCCAACTTCCCCTCACCTTAATTCTCACCTTTACCGCCCCCCAACATATATTTGCTTCCAAATTTGGTTTAAAAAAATTCAGCGAATATGACGTGGTATGCAGTGATTATCACAAATCTCAAAATAACGAATACATTAATAACAAATCCAAAATAACCAATTCCAGAATAACGAATTTGGAAAAAAAGTTTAAAAAAGGGGTTGGGTGTGGGAATAGTGGTTTTGGGGGTGGGGAAAAAGTATTAGGAGCATAAAAAAGGGGGTCTTTGGGGAGAACCCCCCAAAAACAATGAAAAAGGAATTAGTTATTTTGGAATACATTATTTTGATATTAGTTATCATTTGATTAGTTATTTTGCATTCAGGAACATCACATGTAACTGAATTCTACTGCAATGAAACCTCCCTATCCCGTCATGGAGATTAACACTACTTAATTTGCAGTTGTCTGAATTAAAGAAATCTATTTCGTGCTCATGTTAGAATGCATAGGTTTTATAATTGCTTACTGGCTTAGATGGCAACGTTGAGATTCTGAAGGTGGTAACTCAATCTCTTTCCTGGTTGTGCCTGTGCTGCTATGCTGTGAGGGCCTCTAACAGGGATGCAGCAGGTAAGAGCAGGCGAACCCATTGGAGGGGTGGACTGCAGAAAGTGGCAGCCACCTCCAGTGTTCCTTACCACCCCTTCACTGCCTGCATCACTCTTATAGTGTCAATATAGGACAATGTAGGTGCTAGCTGGTCGCAACTGCAACCCCTGAGGTCTCCCTTGCTACATCTAAAAAAAAAGTACAAAATGTATATTTTCTTTTTTTGATTACTTTGATGCTCGTGGGCTGTGGCCAGCAGCATGTGGCTCTTTTTTCTGGAGTGCCTGTTTTTTTTTTATGGCTATGGCCGGAAAGCTCAGTGGGTTGAGCGCTGCTCAGTGGGTTGAGCGCTGGCTGCTTCAATGTGAGTGTGATCTGCAGGTTGCAGGTTCGACTTCCACAAGGTCAACTCAGCCTTTCATCCTTCTGAGGTTGATAAATGAGTACGACACAGTTTGGGTGATATTGTATGCATATTTGTTCTATCTGTATGAAGCGCTTCAGCGAAAGTGCTATATAATAACACATGATTATCGTTTGACTTTGGACGTCTGCTTGCTTTTATAGTGATTTAGTAATATGGGCCTATACGCATTGATATTAACGATACATATGGTGATCCATTCTTGTATGAAATATATATCATTTTACAGTGATATCATAATCATAATATTCGTAGTGTACTTAGAAAGAATGCAATGTGATGCCACTTCCTGTTTTGTCGTGGGGTGAAAGTTTGTGTTCCATAGCTTCCTGTGATGTCACTTTGGGGTGGGGTCAAATGACACCACTTCCTGTTATGTCATCAGAGGTCAAGGGTCGTATGATGTCACTTCCGCTGACATTTTGGTGAAATTATGTCCCTGGCTAGAAGGGGGAATCAGGGGACAGCTCTAGATCAAAAAGCTACACAAAGCAATGGCTGGCTCCACGGCTTTCAGTTGCCACCTACCCTACATGTACCAGGGCATAGAGTGATTTATTGACACTGTGCATTGGGGAGCAGCTGGAGCAGCTTGGGTTTGAGGGTTTTATATTAGTGAATGGCCAGAGTTGTAGTTGTAGTGGGGCCGGAGCACCCGGCTGACGGGAATGTAGGGGGACCCTCACTAACCCTTACGTCCTCCAGTGGCCATCGGTGATTGGGAGTTTTGCTTTGTTTTGCACATCAACAAATGTCCGAGGATGACAGCTGTAAAGGAAGAGAGTCGTTTTTACATTTTGGAGCATCAAAAAAAGATATGCCATTGTCTAATGATACAGGGCCCGATTCATGGAATGTTTTCCATGGTTCACAGTGACTTTGCACTGCTGAAAAGTGACTTTGCACTGCTGATACAAAACCTGATTCATGGAACTGTGCAAAATGTATGTTTGCAGTGCAAAGTCAGTGCAAAGTCATTTTTGCAGTACAAAGTGACTCCACAATAGCTAAAGGCCACACATCATGCAAGACATGTACATTCCTTGCCAAGCGTCAATCACAAAGCGTATAAATGTGCCATCAGTTACCCATCTGTCGTACATTATATTTGCCTGGGTAGTTACAAGGGCTCTGTGAGTGAGCAAAATCCCCATTTAGCAGGATCTAAATTGGGGGTAGGACGGACACGTGAAGTGGATATAGCATAAGCAAGACACATTAACTTGCTCTTGAGTGCAGTATGTGTTACCCGTACATATAGCGACCCTCTGCTCTTTGAAGAGCAGTGTACCTTTTCTGTGCTCAAGCATTTGAAGTTTGGCCTTTCATAATATAAAATATTTTACTGCAATGCACTGTCTCTTATCAAAATGTAATACGAGTAGGTGTGCTGTAGGTACTGAAGTTTATGATTTGGGAATGTAAAAAAATGGAAATTAACACTTTAAACCAGACAATACACTATAGCATGTCATAGCACCATGTTCTATGTATATATAGAGTGTCCTATGTTTCCATTTGTGGTTTCATTCTCATTAAAACACTCCCACAGATAGTAGCCCTCCTAAACCTAATATTCCTGCCCCCTACCCCAACCCCCATCGTTGTCAAATACAAAACTGCCCCTTCTCATAGTAAAAACAATACTGGAATTCTGAAGTGTTATCTAACATAAGCGGACGAGTTTTTCATTTCACTTATGACAAGGCCTTATAAAAGTGGGTGGGGAGGAAACGGTCTGTGATAGTTGACCATGTTTGAAGAATCTATGTCAGCCACTAGATTATCTGTTTTGGATGGCGAAGAATCTCAACAAAAGACCAACCAGTACTGTTCTAGCCCGGCTCTACACCCTCACCTCTGCGCCAGCCATGGCCAGAGTGCCACCATTGCATGTTGCGTTCTACATGTGTGGAATGCTACGCATGGAATTTAGAATGAGAATGCAGAGAAAAGATGTTAGGCTCTGAGTCAGTTAGACGGAGCTTACAAAAAGACCAGTGGGGTGTACATATGACCCAAATTACATGAATAAAATAGGTTCCTTATACTTACCAGTGTGGAGGATCGTTTCATTGAGACGAAGAGCACTACAGCAACCAAACTGAGTAGCCGTGCCATATCTCACGTGCTGCTGAGTTTCCACCCCCATCATTCATAAAGGTGAGAGCGCTCAGATCTGTGACCCGCCTTGCAGTAATCCTGAATGTAGACAACCCCCACCTCCCAAAAAAAAGGGGGAATTCTGCTCTGGGGCCCCGAAAGTCTGAGCGCAATCGTGACACAGCATCCGCGACACGAGTCTCAGCGAGCCTCAGTGATTCTTCAGAGGCAAGCACCCAGCGATGCCTGATGGGCCCAAGACAATGACCATCACAAAAATAAACAGTTCCTCTGCGGGGCCGGAAACATCTGAGCACAATCTTGTCACAGTCTCGGCAAGCCTCAGCGAGCTCGGCCCGGCGCGAAAGTCTCAGCGCGATCGTGTCACAGCCACAGCAGAGGAAAGCACCCAGCAACGCCTGATTGTTTGCCACCATTTTGGTTGCCAAGACAACCACCATCACAAATATCAACAGTTTCTCTGCGACAAGAAAGCACCACATTCAAAGGCTGCATCTGGTAAAAGGAAGCCATATATAAAAATGTTCCCATGATAAGAACGTGCCACGATTACAAACAATTCCAGTGCGCATTGTCAACCCAGTTAATAAAGACTACCACACAAACCACAAGAAACGAGATTTCAAAGGATTGCATTGCAGTACTGTTAAAGCAGATGCAATAAGATTTCAAGTGCCAAAGTTTCAAGTGTCCAATTGCAAATAAAAGCCCTGAAGGATCAGACACCACTTCACCATTAATGATCTCACCATACCAACATCCGCACAAGCAGAGAAATAAAATAAAAGCTGACCAACAGCAGTCTGAACCCTGTTGAACATCAGAATTTCCTACCCACGGGTCTAAATTGCTAAACAAGGAGTGCCACCTCCCAGTTACTTCTTGGATGTCCAAGGGGAGCCCAACATACCCAGGAAGAAGTGGAGAAAAGATTTGACCACTATGTGTTGGCCATCCATGCACTGAACTTTTCAGTAGAGAGGAAGAAATGCTTACTGATGCACTGTCTGGATAATTACGGTCAGGAGCAATTTGAAAATTTGCCCCCATTATCTGAAGAAGAATCTACACACCTTTCAGAATATGAGAAATGCATAAAGATACTGGATAAACATTTTGAGACGTGTGTGAGCATTATTCTGGAAAGGTATCACTTTGGTAAAAAGAAGCAATCCAGAGATGGATCTATAGAACAGTACATCACAGCATTGAGAGGCCTGGCAGCATCATGTGAATTTGGGGGTACGTTGAATGAATGGCTTCTGGACCAATTCATGCTTGACAGTAGCAATGAAAACGTGATAGAAGCCTTATGGGCCAGGAGAAACCCTATCATTGATGAAGTCATAAGAGTGGCAAAGGAAGTGGAACATAAACACAAGCGTGTAAAGGAATTAGAGAAAAGGACCAAACTAGAAACGAAGAAAATGGAAAATGGAAGAAGCACAAGTTATGGAAGTATCAATGGTGCACACAAAGAAATCTGATAACAAGAAACAAACTGTCAAGAAAGCGAGTGGGAAGAAGTATATAAGGTACAGAGACAAAAAGGAAGAAAGCGACAAGAAAAGATGTTTTCATTGTGAAAGCCCTACTCCGAGTAGCAATAAGTGCCCAGCTGTCAAGGCTTTGGTGAAAAGATGCAATAGACATGGACATTTCACTTCTTGCTGCAGAACCAAGAGCAAAAGTATAGATTGCGTTGATGAGTTATGTGAAGACATGGTAGAATGCACATGTCTAATTAATGTTGCTTCCGCTGAAGTTGTCACAGTTCAGAATGATAATGCAGGTACTGGAAAACCCATGTCTATCTTTGAAATTGAAGGGATTAAATCTGGCATGGTGATCGATTCAGGAGCGAAGTATACATTGTTGCCCAAGCATATTTTTGAGGCTAAGCTACAAAAGAATGCTTTCCTTAATGTGGTTGACATAAGGCCTGTGGCATATGGATGGAAAAGAATCGACTTAGAAGGGTGGTTCTGGGCAGTTATGAAATTTAATGACAGGTCATCAAAGGTTAAAGTGTATGTCTCAAAGAAAGGGAGTAATCCACTTTTAAGTTGTTCAACCAGAAAAGGCTTAAGATAAAGCTTGATCCCAATGCCGAAGAGATTGTGTATGCCATAGAAAGTATGAATAATGTGCCCCAACATGCTGTATTTCGTGAAGAACTAGACAGTTGCAAGGGATTCATGCACAAAATTAGGATAACTCCACAATCTATTCCAAATGTGCAAAAGCTAAGGAGTGTACCTTTGGCCATTAGGGCTGCTGTAAAGGAAGAATTGACAATGATGGAAAAGCAAGGGGTGATTGGTAAACTGAGGTTGTGCATTGACTTAAGATCTGTGAATTGGTGTGTGAGACCGGACAGACATCCCTCTTGCCCAACATTACTGAGATGTTAGTTACCATCAAAGATGCCAAGATCATGAACACTTTAGACTTAAAGTCTACATTTCACCAGATTGTCCTCCATCCATCTTCTAGGAATAACACAGCATTCATTATGCCAGAGGGATTATTTCAATGCAGTCACATGCCTTTTGGGTTAATATCAGCTGCGGCTGTATTCCAGTATATTATGTGTCAGCTATTTCATGATATGGAGGGAGTCTTGTGTTTCCAGGATGATGTGTTATTGTATGGAAAAAGCTATGAAGAGCATGATAGGAATTTGAGGAAAGTTCTAGATATATTTTTCATAGAAAGGTGAGAGTGGAGAGTATACAGTTGCCTTTCCCTCTAGAGTCATAAGGGCTGCAGAGAAGAATTATTCCATGATAGAAAAAGAGTTATTGGCAATTAAATGGGCAATAGAAAAATGTTACCCTGTTCTTTGAGGTGTGAGGTTTACTATAAGATCTGATCCTAAATGATCTGATCCTTGAACAAGATTCTCACCACAAAGGGATTGGATAAGGTGGCATCTAGGATCCAAAAGTGGGTAGTGAGTTAATAGGATTACAATTTGGAAATAGAGTATCTTCCAGGCATTAAGAATAAAGCAGCATATGTCTTTCCAGATTAACAAATGTAGTAGAGGATGAAGGAAATGAGAAAGATAAAGAGGATCAAGTGCCTAATGTTAGCCAAGAAGTAGTGACAGAGAATGAATGGCATGAAGCTATGTTCATGGATCCAGTACTAGTTGATGTCAGGGAAAGGTTGATGTGTGGTGTGAAGAGTACTGAGATTAGGATAGGAACAATTCCCGACGCCATCAAGAATCTTTTTGATGAAAGTCTTGTAAGAGATGGTATGATTTTGAGGGGAGACAAACGATTCCCTCCTATTGGAGTAAGAGAAAAGATTCTTGAAGTAGCACATGAAGGCCATCAAGTAATGACCAAAAAAAACAATTGGTGAGACAAGATTATTGGTGGCCAAGTATGGATTTGCATGGATTTGCAGGTGGAGAGGATCATCAGAGAGTGTGCCATATGTGAGAATGCTCCTAAAGGTTGAGTAAAGCCAATGATGTTGATGTCCATTCCATCCGTGCCCTGGGAAAGAGTAGGACTTGAAGTTGTTGGGCCAGTGAGATCCCAAGGAATGTTTAGATATGGTACAGTGTTGGTGGATATGCTTTCACATCGGATGGAATTGTCATGGGTTCAGAATCTGTGTGCCTAAGACATAATTAATTTTCTATCCCATGACCATCATAACCGATAATGGTGTACAATTAGTTGATGATGACATTTTCAGAATCAATGTTATTGAACATAAGACTAGTTTGATATATCACCCAGAAACTAATAGGATTGTTGAAAGATTTAATGGAGTGATCAAAGACAGTTTAAGAGTTGCCATTTCAGAAGACAGTTATTGGAAGAAAGCTGAAGAAGACACAGTGGTGGCACACAGACTCACCCCTCATGTGACCACTGGAATTTCCCCATTTGAAATGTTAAGGGGGAGAAACCCCAACACCAGGATTTTCCCAGGATGTTTGGGTAGGGCTTGCCAGAAAAACATTGATATGAATACTGTCAATAAGAGAATTAGCAATACACAGATGTGTAACAGTTCATTTTGACATGAGGAAAACCACAAAGCAATGCATGGTCACAGAAGGAGATTGGGTACGCATAAAGTCTCCCAGCAAAAGGATGGAAGGAAGCTTAAAGTGGTCAAAACCCATGAGTGTTATCAAAAGGTTACATAACCCAGTAAAAGTGACAGATGGACGAGTGTGGAATGTTAATAGAGTTTGTGAGTATATGAGGAGGTCAGAGGGATTGTAGAAGAGAAGGGAAGAGAATGATCAGAATGCTTACACTAACAGTTGTAGTATTCACAAAAGAGAACTTCCCTCTAGGAGCTGTGGGAAACCATCGTATCTGAAAGATTATGTTGAATAGCCTTACTGTTTCTGTGTGTGTTAGAATGTTCATCCTCAGCATGTAACATGTTTCATCACACTGATCAAACCCTGCAATGTTTCCATGCACATACCTTACATTTTATTTATTTCAAGTTCATAATCATTAACATTAGTGATATTTCAACACTCAAGACTTAGGGCCTCATTACACGGTAGGCGGTAAGGGTTTACCAGTACCGGTAAGGGCCCCGGTAAACCCTTACCGCCTTACTACGAGTTCCCTTTGCGGGACCCAACCTCAATGGCTGGTTTTACCAGCCGTTAAAGTAGGGTGCCGCAAAAGGGACCTCGGTGCTAATTACGGTACCGCAATTTGTGGTACCGTAATTACCACCTTCCCCATTATGCCCTATGGGGGCAAAAATGGGAATGGTGAAGGGCTTTGGTGAATGGGGAATTACCGGCCCCGCTCACCTTGGAGTAGGCCGGTAATTCCGCCATTCACCAAGGCGGACACGTTAAAATACCGGCGGCAACCATGGTGCTAATAGCCATGGTTACCGCACAACGTGTAATGAGGCCCTTAGTGATTTCGTTCATTAAGAGTGTTGTGTGTTGATAATATTTAGTTATTTCCTAGTTCTTTTGTTGCTGTTTCTGGTTGCGTACATGCATCAGGTTTTAGTTCTGTTCTTTTACCTTTGTTGTTTCATGTTGTGGGAAAAGGGAGATTTGTAGTATTCTTCATGTGTGGAATTCTACGCAAGGAATTTAGAATGAGAATACAGAGAAAAGAGGCTAAGCTTCAAGCCAGTTAGAAGGAGCTTACAAAGAGACCGGTGGGGTGTACATATGATCCAAGTTACATGAATAAAAAAGTTCCTTACACTTACCAGTGTGGAGGATAATTTCACTTGATTTTCCCACTGCCTGGAAGTAAACATGCCTCATTAGGCTTACCAGATGATGATGCCTTCAGAGGCAAAGTGACCCATAGCTTGAGATGGCGTTCATAATTATATCTCCATTCATGGTATTCTGTAAGTTGGATCACGTCCATTAAATTAGATGGACTAAACTAAAGTGAAAATCGGAGACCAGAACTGGAGTAGGATGTCAATGATGACACAGAGTCAGCTCGCAACTGCCTACCACTTCCTCATTTGATGTATATAGTCCTCTTTTTGTTCAATTCATCCCAAGAGAGGTGTTTGTGTGTGTAAGAGGGTGCTGACACTGAGTATGTGGCACGTGTGATGCTGATGTGTGTTTTTCCACTGGGTTTACTTTCCAGCTGAATTCATTCTTAAATTTCCTTTTTCCACCGTACAATGGTGCTTGTTCTTTGCGGGGTGTAGTGTGTGAAATGTTTGTGAGTTTCAAACTTGGATTGTAATGGTTTGGCTAGTTGTAAACATGATTCTGGCCCGTTTGTACTCAAAGGTCTGTGAACACTTTCTCTTGCATGTATTGTTTGTTGATGTCCTGCCTCTACTTACCTTGTCATTTTTGCAGTACAAAGTGACTTTGCACTGCAAAAATACACTTTGTACAGCTCCATGAATCAAGGTGTTTGTTGATCAAAGATTCCATGAGTCAAGCCCACAAACACAAATGCTCCACTTGTTTTTGCAGCACTGGTCCATTTCGGCCAGAGTTGTCTAGGCAGAGGAGGGCATGGAGCCGGAAATCCGCTCACTGCATTTCCTGATCCATAAAGGGAATTCACATGTGTCTCCACCCAGATCGCATTTTGATGTGAGTGGATAGGCATGAATTTCATAGGTTCTACCTGCCCTATGGCATGTGGAAAAGGGATCCATCGTAATGGTGGCTTGCATGTTTCTAGATGGCAGCCGCCATTACTGATCACCCACATGTAAGCACTCCTGCACAGGGTCCTAGTGCATTTTTCTGCCTAGGGGAGGACAATGACTTGGCATTCCGGTGATTATTCGGATTCCTTTGCAAACATCTGCCCTATAAAACAGCTGTCTACTATATGCCAGATCACACCTCGGGCACAGACATCAATGCGTTCTGATTCTGTTCTGGCGTACCTTATGCCCACATCAAAATGAAGGATCAGGCCTCACTTCAAGAACTTGTTTGACGCATTTTCTAAGAACTTTACTTCGCTCAGTGTCAGTGCACTCCGAATATTAGCTTAGCTGTTAGCTGGTTAAGCCGAATACCTGCAAAATCATACTAGTGTCCAGGGTTTATGAGCGTTCCAGATATCCGAAAATTCTGTACAGCCATACAAACCTAGATGTTGACTCACCGATACAATACATAAACAGAGTATGAATGCACACACGTGTTATGGATCATTGTGAGTTACGGGGTATATTCAATGAAAAATATTGCCAGGGATGATAATGTCCCGACTTTGGATATGTTTAAAACAGTACATGAGGTAAATACCCCCAACCCACTATGCGAGTGGTTGGTAAAAACATGAGTGAATTAGTATACTGCCTGTTTTTACCACCTCCACCAAGGTCATAAACTCCATTCATATGCATCTATGCCTCTATATGCATATATGCACATCAAGTGATCCATACGTTCAGATCGCGTGTTAAAAAAAACTCTACTGAGCATCACAAACGCACGTAATGCGCATATATAAACCAAATAAATATAGACTATGTACAGCAATTAAGAAAATACACATACAGAATACAGAAACATATGTACACACGCAGAACACGCATGTACATGTAGTGTGTGTGTGTGTGTGTGTCTGTGTGTATTACATATGGCACATTATACCAGTAACCTATAGCACAACCCATATATGCAGTTGATTCATAGCACAGAGGGAGAGAGTGAGAGCCATGTGGCCTGATTTACAAACATGTGTTTACATAGGAAAGTCCCATTGAAAACATGTTTGTAAATCAGGCCCACAATGTAGAATATGCACGCGCATGTGTCATAGAGGACATAAACACCATGAATACACTTACATTTTTTATGTTATTTTATTGTTTGATTCTTAAAGAATCTTTACAAGTTTAAAATGTACAAATTTTAGATTACATCTTGAATCGATCTAAAGTGTAATACAATACAGTAAAATACTGAAATGTACAGTCCACTTCTATTTTTAGCGCATATTTAAAACCAAACAATTCCATTATATCATAATTTCATACTTTCATTGCTTCATTCTTAGATTACAAAAAAGTATGTGGCCATCCAATGGGTCCGCAATCCTATTAAAACCATTGTCAATACACTGTTAAAAACGCTGTAAAACATCCTTACTTAAAAATTAAACATCATTTACTCAAAGTATTTGCCTATCAATCATTACAATAGCTTTCTTAGTAGATTGTTTATTATATCACCATTTAGCAATATATCACAGACGCGGACAGGCATTTAGACCTATTTGGCAATAGCAGAGGCTACATAGGCAGGACTAGTACAGCATTAATGTCCACATATTAGGACAGCTTACAATCACAAGGCACACCTATTTGTTTTAAGGTTTTCACAAAATGCCTCCAGACCCAGTATAAATCTATAAGTAGCTGTTCTGAGTCGCTATTCAGGCAGTATGCCCAAAATGTCTGACCCTTAATTGCATCATAGTCATGTACGTGTTTACCCAATAAGGTCATATAGGTTGAGCCCAAGACTTTACATTCTGTTAAGACGTGTCTTGGAGTCTCAATTTTCCCCAATAGCCCACAGGCCCGGCAAACTTAAAAGAGATTCACCTCCACACAGAAAACACGAACATCTAATGGCGAAAGGTACACACTTGCAGCATGGTTAAATGCAGAGCAAGTACACCCGCATACAGAAGAGAGAAGCACGCATTCAAAATGTTTACATTTGGATGTAGAATGCCATATATGTATACATTATAAGTCATATGGCAAAATGCTCATGTACAAAATAAGCAGGGTTCACACAAGTTAAGTGTAGCATCTGGCTACATGTTACGATATGATTTATAACGCACTTAATACCAAGAGGTTTCTAAGCTTGGACCCTGGGATCGAATCTGTGTTGCTCTGCGTCGTCTTGCTTCCAAGACGAGCACCTTTCCCCTAAGCTATCCTCCCGAGACAAAAGTGGGGCATATGCCCATGTTCAAGAACAGGCACAAAACATTATCTCAGTATGACCCCAACATAGGCACACCTATCCACATACTGTACAGCATAAGAAAAGTAATATGCATTGAATGAGAACACGGGTACAGAACATGCGTTCTGCGTGCCTAAAATCTACCATGTGCGAACCGGTGGGCAGCCTAAGCACACACAGGCCCACGTGCGCATGCCGAATAAGCACACAAAGAGGGAGCATAAACCTGACCCCACTGGGTGCAGAATGAGAAGTTTGTTACAAGAAGTGGCCTGGTAATAAGTCACCCTGCCTCATGTATAATAAGCAGGAATTCAGCGCTCTTTATGATAAATTGCCAGGGTAACACAGGGACATCTTGTTTGCATTTCAATAAAAGCACGAGTCAGATTCTTATTTCATTACTCGCCGACACATTAGTTGACGGATTTTAATTTGCTTTTTCTCCCCTTCCCTCTGTCTCTCTCCCAGAGCAGATGGAGATCCGCAGAGACACAGCTGCTCGCGCCGCCTTTCTGCACGAGAAGCTTCTGATTACTTTCAACATGCTGCGCTTTTCTTAAACGTTTTCTGTTGAGCCAACGGCTTCCGAGACTAAGGAGCAACGGCAGAATGTTTCCTGGAAGCTGTCAAATCAGACTCAAGAATATTGAAAGCAACCCGCCAGCTGCAGAGCACTGCCACAGGAATACCACGGACCGTGCTGCTCCGGCTCTAGAGCATTATCTCAGGGAAAGCATGGGAATATAGACCTTGGACTTTACCACAGGAATGCAACCAGTATTTTAGAATTCAGGCAATAGTATACCAGATCCAGAGCTTTACAATAGAAGTTATGTAGACATTAAACAGCCTGGAAAGCGTCACCGCATTGCTACAGGAATACAAAGGTATGCTTGGCATTGGACAATGGTGTGTCAGCTGCACAACATTGCCACAGGAAAACCAATGGGATACTAAGCGTTGGACCGTACTCTGCCGGTTCCAGAGCATTACCTCATGAAGCGGGTCCAGAGCATTACCTCATGAAAGAATAGGAATATTATCCCTTGTTTAGCGTCCCCTTTCTATATCTTCAGTGCTAAGGGAGGACACAGTACTCTGTCCATAGCGAGCACGTAGGCACGGCATGGGTAGGCGGGGAAACCGCCAAATGTTTTGGCAGTTGCCGTTTATGATTAAAGAGGTTTGACACGCCACATGCAACAGCTCTGTGCCTTTATTAATGTGCACGCCTAATATCTCAGTGTCCGCGCATTCGATTTAACACCTTGGACCACACTGTGCCCGCTCCAGTGCTTTACCACAGGAATGCATCCAGTATTTTAGAGTAATAAGTGTAGCAGCTCCAGAGCATTTCTGAATACATTATATTGGCAAAAAAGGCTGTGGCCCAATCTGGGAAAGCTCCACAGCATTGTCACAGGAATAGTACAGACATGCTAGCATTGGACGATAGTGTGTCTGCTCCCGAGCATTACCAAAGGAATAACCAAAGGAATAACCTAGGAATACTAGGCCTTGAACCGTAATCCCTTGCTCACTGTGCCACGTGGAGCCAAACTACACCTCCCTGATGAGGCCCAACAAAGCCAAAACATGTATCTGGTTGCTTATGTTTCTGTGTAAAGGGGGCGTGGACTATCAGTTCAGGCTGCACTGCTCCCAAAAGCTTATCCCCTTTTGTAATGATGCAGACAGTCTAAAACGCAATGCTGTGCAAGTTTGCCCAAAGCTATGCCAGTGTTTAAACCTTCCACTCATCACCTGTTTGGTTATTGTTTGTTTCCATATGTGAGAGAGGGTAGCCCAGACGTGGGTACCTTGCAATCTGAGATATAGGGAACCAATCTGCACCTCACTGGTGAAACCCAACAAGGCCAAAACATGCATGAGGTTGCTTGTGTTTCCATGCAGAAGATATGTGGCCTAGCAGTTTGTGCTAGGCTGCTCCCATTGGTGGAAACAGCTGACTGATTTGCATATAGCGTTTCCCCTTTTGCAATGCCAGTAAACCGGCAAAAAAATGGTGATGTGCAAGCTTTCCCAGAGCTATGACAGTGGTAAGGATTAATTCAACACCTTTCACCCATCTTTTTTTTGGGTTGTAGCTTGAACCATAGTGTATCTGCTCGAAAGCATTGCTAGAGGAAAATCACAGAAACGCTACTTCCAGAGCCTAACCACTGGACTAAAATGTCACGAACCATAGTGTGGGAAGCTACAGTACATTACTACAGACCTAATATAGACATCATGAACTTTGGACCACAGTGTGCCAACTCCAAGCATTACCACAGGAATAATGAGCCTGGACCCATAGTGCCAGCCCGAGTGAATTGCTACAGGAATACCATAGGAATGCTATGGCTTCAGCCATAGGGCTATCAATACAAACAGGGCTCTCTCCGCAAATAACTTGGCCTATTTCACATAATTCTGATAACCTTTAGTTAAAGGAGTATTTAACTCATATGTACAAATTCATAGTTATACATATGTGATTTTTACACTAATATATAAAATAAAGTGCAGGAAAATACAGTGCATACGATACAGTGCATAAGAAAAAAATAATATTTACAATTTACCCATACTGATCAAGCAGCAAAAGATATTATCAACAAACATACACCATAATAAATTGCCACTTTGATATCAACAACTTGCACTTGCAAAAGCATACATACAACAGCCATTACATCACTAATTTTACCCATCACACATTTGTGTTATATTACATAATGTATCCAAAACATAAATGGTGTTACAGTAACTCAAAGACTATCAACCTAACTGGATAGAACAACCTGGCGTGTTTCACTCCCCTTGATTAATCACAGACTTTCTTCAGGGGCAAGAGTGGGGTTCAATTCTATCCATTAGATGTTTTGCATTTCACTCATTCAAACCCCATGTATTTCTCTAATCCGTAGTGCACTGTTCCCATAAAGCCACTTGGGAATCTGCTTTTTCATGTTAGAGGAGTGATTCCCATCTGATTCTCTACATAGCCAAATACGCCATAAATGTCGTCCTTCAACAATAACATTCTTTGATATTATGCACGGGCAACTTTATGTTCCTTCATGTACAACGGGTCTATAATATAGATACGTAATTAGTGTTAGTCCTAGTTATGAGTAATTAAACAAATATTTTAGGTACAACCGTTTCTTTCTCCAATTAACATTCATTCCTGAGATCCCGGGAGCCTTAGCAGTTCCCACCAACCCCATGGCAAAATCTGCAAATGTAATTCAACTTCATAAATAAATATTCCCCACACACTTGAAGAAGGGAGCGACAGGCGATGGAACGGAGATAATCTCAACAAGACTTGTGCAGCTTCTCCATACACTGATACGCATGGATGGGATTGGAAAATGGCAAACACGCCATCATATAAATTATATTGGAGTTTCCCCTTTCCTACAGGCTAAAGTTACCTGAACACTAATAAAAAAAACTACAAAAGTGTCTTAGCATTAGTTCCTTAAGCCCTGCCTTGCCAGTTGTTCATGCAGGAATTTATCAGAAAAAAAATGTTTGCCATCAGTGTAAATGAAGCTGCGACTAATGAATTTCTCTTGAGCTTAGTGCAAGTGACACACACACACACTCTGTGCTCTGAGGCATCACGCACTGAACCTGTAACAAGGAGCTTTTCTATGAACTTAGAGTCGGAATTCGCTTGCGTCATCTGATGTGAAATCTTATTCTCACTAAGTGCCTAATTCATGGAACTTTTAGCGCTGTGTAAAGTGAGTTTGCACTGGTGCAAAGTGACTTTCCACCGCCAACAAACACCCGGATTCACAGAGAAGTGCGAAGTGCAAAAATACACTTTGTACGGCTCTGTGAATCAGGGTGTTTTTAGTGAAAGTTCAATAATTCCATAAAAAAATGCTGTAGAACCATGTTATGGGATGCACATTTGTATTAGTGCGACAGTAGCTTAATAGTCACCTAACCGTGTCCACTCAATACATTCATTAAGACTGTGCATGTAACTATCTGTTAGAAATATACATTTGTCTTCTTTTCTCAACACCATTCTATGATTTGCGACTGTAACGATATATTGGGAGACCACGCTCAACATAGGGAGATCCTTTTTCCCCAATTAAACTACAATAGATCATTTAATATTTTACATTTGTTAAGCACTATCAATGGCTCATATAGAGCCATGTGGATCACCACCCCCTTGCCAACCATGAGCTAAGAACCAACCAGGGGTATAAACTGAATATATATTTAGTAAATTATATGTACAATACATATGTATTGGTTACACACGCCACCTTTTCTGTGGCACAAATAAAGCTTCAACATCCAACGCACTCTGCTTTCTGTAATAACAGGCAAATATGACTTGATACAATCTAGAGTGAAAACAAAGCAGATTTTTGACTTGAGAACACATTAGAACATTTTACATGTGGTCCTTTGTTTAATTTCCTGCACACTTGAAAATGCTTGCAGTTTTGAAAACACAAATTTGTAAAAATACAAGTGGCACATAGCACTGTGTTTCCTTTTCACCCAAAAGCAATGCAAAATCATTCTGCTATCAGGGTCACTTACTCACTCTCAGGAGAGATTGTCTATTGGTCAATGGCAATTACACTAATTTCACTCTGCAGAGCACCTCTCCCTCGAGCCCCAAAAAACCCATGTGTCAGTGATATGCAACACCCCTCTTGTTTAAGGGCCAGGTCTAAGGAGTGGGGACAGTTATGAATTTCGTTTGGAGCCAAGGGCATCCATTTGTTTAAATACAAGGTTTGAAGAGTGATGACAATTGGGATTTTCATTTTAGCATAAGTATACCTTTTGTTTATAAGCAAGTTTTTGGAAGGGGTATCAGTTAAGAATTTCATTTTCGATGCAAGGACCTTTTTGTTTTAAAAGCAAGTTTGTTAATGGTAAAAATTATCCATTTCGTCTTTGACGCCAGTACACCCCAATAGCTTTATGTGACTATAACTTAGCTTCCGCTAGAAAAGAGGTTGGGGGTTTCAAACTCCTCCAAACTCCCCAAGTGGCAATCTATTTAGGTGATAATTGGATTAATATTCAGTCAAATATAGTAAGGGTCTCTACACAATTTGCCCACCACCCACTATGAAGGGAGGATATTAAGGCAGGCAGACCACCAACCACTTGGTTTCAAATGGATCAATTGTACTTACATGGGACCTGTGTTTTGGGGCAGTCAGGGAAGACAGCCAGACTCCTTCGGGACCAGCTCGGGGTCTGGTCACATCAGACAGAAATTGTCACCAGCTTTTATCCCTCATCTGGCTCTCCTTAAGAATCAGGGCCTGGTCAGCTGTAGGCTTTCCCAGTTTCCTTCTCCCACGCAAAGTTTAAGGCATCTCAATGTTAAGGACTCTCCAATTAAGGTCAGGGAGCGGTCTCAGGATTTACCCAGGTGGATTATAGGCAAGTCCTGGAAGATGTTTTGCAGCTCTCCCTCAAAGATGGTGTTTGGCAGGTCTTTCGGTCTCTCTTTTCCTTGTCTGTCTACTTTGACCCATTCTGCATAGTGCAAATGCTTTTTAATGTATAAGCCACACCTCCAATTATTACAATTAGAAGGTGCAAGTTTATTGGTGCTAACCTTTTCATTGGAGGATTATCCTCTTGTTTTCCTCCCAAGAGCCAACCCCTCGATGTGGATAGGCTAGGGGAGTCCTATGATTGAAGTGCAGTGAAGAAATACACACCTTCTCTCATTTACAATTGCTTTTACATGACAGCTTTGTACTGAAAAGGTCCCTACATAGCATATGTTAGTAACTTACTGATAAATGCCATAATATATACATATTAATGTTCCCCTACTAATGACAAATCAGTTGAGGTCATTTTTATTACGGCAGGTTATTGCACGGGCACGCTATGGCTTTTCACTCTTCATGCGAAAACTAACATAGTTTGGAATATGAAACTTCATAATCAGGTATTGTGAATGGAGGATATCACAGGGGGTGACGCCCTGGTCTTGGAATCAAAACCACGCAGATCAACATAGCTTCAAATCCTGCTTCCATTCTTAAAAAGCAATATGGTATGGTATTACCGTGTTTTTTAAAAAAAATATTAAATGAAAATATTAAATTTAATAAGTCATCAGCTCCCCAACTTTCAAATTCAGGACATTTGCGGGGCAGCTAGAAACACCTTTTTTGATGTAACTAAAAAAATCCAAATCGCATTTGAGTGAAAGTCACATTAATACCATCATCTGAGGATTACCTTTAAAATGAGATCTGTCACAACCCTGTAAGTATTCCGGTTTCAAAATTATCAAATAAAATGACATTTGCAATGTAAGTCAATGACCCCATATTCTTACATATATTTGCACTTTAGTTTTTGATTCTTGGTATCATTTCCCTGACAATACATGGTTCAGAGCCTCTGGGCTGAATGTTGGTTTATGTCAAGTTTGTCTTCCACTACTTGGGTACACTTATTTTGAACACCCCCTCCTCATCACCTGCGTCTTCAGAAGTGTCTTCTTGGTGTCCCTTCTTTCTCTGATCTCTCAATTTTTTCCTGAAGAGATATGGTCTCCCACGGAGTGAAGCCACTCTGACGTCTTAATAAAAAAGGTCAACAGAGGACCTCGTTCCGAGGAAGCCTTAGAGAGGTTAAAGCCCGAACAGTGGAAAAAACCTCTCGTAGTTCATGGAATGGGGTATCTTGAAGCTGGAATGTTCCCGAGGTAAGACTTCACAGGAACTGTGGCTTCGTTAGGCAGCTGGGAAGCGAAAGGTCCAGATATCCTGAAGGAATGTTTCAAGTCTTTCACTGGATGGAGGACAACAGGATCCAGCTTGTGGAAATCCAAGGTGGTGAAAACTGGAAGCGTGGATGTCCAGAAAACAGGTAAGCCAGAAAAAAGGTAAGTAAAAAAAGCAAAACGAAGAAAGAAAGATAGAACCGCCGAGAGGAAAGCTACACGTGGGAACAGAAGGGTAGAGGCGGAACCGGAGAAAGAAAAGAAGGCAGCGCAAGGACCGCCGGTGAACGCAGCAGCGAGAGAGTATGGGGGGCACATACAAAAACAAGATGGAACAAAGATAGCTCGGGGCGAGGCCCGGGATGGTAAGGGAACCAAGAGGGATAGCCAAAAACTGGAAGAAAGTATCAAACTGGAGCACAAATGGAAAGCAATAGTACAAGCGCGAAAACTCAGAAGCGAAAGCAGTAGCGTTGCAATGCGCAATGCCATAGAAGGGGCGTGGTTAAAAAGCAAAGAACACAGACACAGGCAGAAAGACTAGAGCGTGGAACCAGGAAATGGAAAGTAAATAAATGGCACATTTCAATGACGGTGAAGCCGCCATGCATTCCACAACCTCCAGGGTGGCAGGCGCCTGAAGCGCATGACAGTTTATCCTGCAATAAATACTTGGTATGCATGAGCCGAGGTCTCACAGAGATCTGGCTTCTTGATAACAAGCCAAAAGGCCTGCAGTGGGGAAGGCACTTGAGAGTTCTGCCCAAGAACTAGAAGCATTGGTCGGTCTTTGGCTCATAAGAGATTTACATGTAGCCTCTGAAAACAAATAGCATTTTCAATGATTGCATTTGTTTCCTTGTGCAGTATTATATTCATTGAGGTGGCAAACTGAAGGTGAAAGACTGCTGTTTATTTTGGTCATTCGCAATGGGCATTTAATTAAAATTATTTCTGTTTCTGTGTTGAAAAGAATTATGTCATTTTCACCAAGACTCATTTGTTCCATGATACACTGTTCATTGTGTCATTTTCAGCAAGTCATATATAAGTCACGCAACTCACCAGGCAGTTTCACTGTGTTAAAGTTTGGGATGGCATGTATATTTCAGTATGTCTTTCCCAATAGACCAATGTATTTCACAGTACAACCTAACCTGGCCTTTCCTTTTGTCATGCTGGGGCTGGCATTTAAACCCACACCATGTGTTCTCTGGTTTAACCAATCTGGTATAGCACAGTTCACATAAAACTATTGCATCATTGATCTTTCCCAACAAAATTCTGTATCAACTGGGACTCACGTTTCCCTATTTTTATGCAAATGCTGTGTTTATGCATTCCTTTTTTCACTTTCTTAAGTCTACCCTATATTTAATGTTTAGCTGCAGTACCAAATGGCATATACTAAGATATTGGTATTACAATTGGTGAACTTCATTGATTTCAAAAGAGATGGTAAAGCAATTGCAACTTCCTTAATTTGAGTCTGCTTGCAGCATGTGCAATACCTAGATGTAGAATGACCAGTAACATTGGGCATGTCCCGCATGTTAGGCAAAGTTATGTTTCAGTGTTCCTTTAGTTGCAAATCATTGTTCGTAATTTTATCTTTCAAATGTAACTTTGCTGCAAAGCTAACAGCAGAAGTGATGAGGGACACTCTCAATGCTCTACAATTTTCCAAATTTGTGTGATTAACGTTTTGATACGAATTGACAGGTTTTTCTAAGTACTCATTCAGACAATTTTGACTTGCGATATGCATCTGATCTAAACATTGGTCAAAGTGTAAACCACCTTGTCTAAGTTTGGTAACGTGGACAGAATGTCAGGCTTATCACCAAAAGGTTGTGGATCGCTGGCTCGGTGCAACACAGTGACAATACACTTATTACCCAATGATAAAAGGGACTGTCCAGTCAAGTTTGTATAAAATATCTACTTTATTATTATTGCAACAAACAATTCTAGCACACTACAAAATACATCCCACCCTATAGAGGAATGCAGAGGATAGACAGTTTCAAAGAATGAAAAGGGATGCACTCTGAATACTGACAGGAGGGTAGTCACTATAGTAAATAATTGCACCCGTTTAAGGATACTTGGTTTCTGCACAATGGAGCAATGGGTTGTAAAGTCTCTCTATGGGCCTTTGGAGAAGGACCAGGCAGACAGAAACACCAAGTACCTTTTGCTTGTAGGTGTTCTTGGTGCTCAACAAGGTCAAGTCGGTTTCAGGGCACTTTGCAGCTTCTGTGACAGAGTTCAAGATGGAAGACAGCTGTGGGTATAAGACAGCAGGCAGTTCGGTAAGTGAGGCTGGATGGACAGCTGAAGACTGGCCTACACACTGACTCAGAGTCAGGAATCACTGTCTCAGTGCTGGTCAGCGTTTCTGAAGCACTGGCCGAGGCGTGTTGGAAGTCTTTAAGTAACTGCAGCATTGCAGTCCGTTGCAGGTCGAGGGACTAGAATGACTCCAAAATGGCCTTTAAGATGGATGTCGGTAGATGCTCATTGAGGCACTTCCCCAAAAGAGGGATTTAGCCCTCTGCTGAAGCCAAATGGACCACAGAGATTGGTGAAGGCTACCAACCCTGGGTCCCACCAACAATGTCCTTTATGTGTGAGATCATAGCCAACAGAAAAGGGAAAGGGGTGAAAACATGTAATACTAAGTCCCACCCATCTTCCTGTATGTTGTGAATGAAAGGGTCCCTCTGGTTAATGGAGCTCTCTGTGGTTCCTGATTAAAGCAGCAGGTCTTCCTTGAAGCTGTGGCAAGACCAGACTGCCTGCCTCTGTCAAATCACATAGTCATACCTTCTTAAAGGGGTCCCCCTGCTGCGATGACTACTGTAGCACACAGTCCCAGACATAACATTTCCCTGTCAGTCGATACTGAGGGCAGGAGCTGGTCTCAGGTTGACACAGTGCATATGAAAGGTTGGTGGGGTTTCCTGTCGCCTTTGTTAGCCTCTGCAGACAGGCCCTATGTGGGCCTGTTTGAAGTATACGGTATTGGTATGTTAATTATATTAATCACTGCCACCAGCCACAGGGCCCAACAAAAGGACAGGGTGAATGCATAGGGCCTTTGTTTGGACCTCCACCTTCTGGAGATGCATTGTGTATTCCTGTCATATTCCAACTAAATATGACAGGTGGGACTAAGCCGGTAGGCTGTGGCCACTCAGAGTACACAGGTCTATGTGTGTGTCATGCGGTGAGCATAGGAAAATGTGTGCGGATTAGCCCCAAACTTTTTCTGGAGGTTTATCTATCATCATTCGATTTCATTGAAAATTTCAAAAAAGACCAGGTGAGAGCGCATACCCACCGTAAGGATAGTCAAATACCTTGCAGCCCCCCCAGCCTAAACATGTGAATGACCACCCTACTGAGGGTCTGGTTTGTCATCAAGGCAAAAGTACTGACTGAGGCTATATGCATTTCAATTCTGGGAGCCTGGCTTGTGCTGAATGTCCATATCTAATCCCTAACCCACCACAAAAGTTTGGGGTTGTCCCCTTGCATGGCCATTAACTATCGAAGAAGCTGGTGGTCAGTCTGGATAGTAAAGTGCTACCCAAAGATGTAGGGTTTGAGCTTCATTATGGCCTCTTTTTCAATGACGGCCCAATGCCTTTCCTTTTTTGTCAAGTGCTTGCTAACTTTGGCTACAGGTTGCTCTACCCCTTGAGAGATTAGCTGCGCAAACACTACTCCAATCGCAAAATCACAGGTTTCTGTCTGGATAATTAACTCCTGACCATAGTCTGGCACTTTCAGAACTGGGGCACCTGCACAATCCATCTTTCAAATCCTGAAAGGAGGTTTGACAGGCGGCGATCCAAGTTAACTTCTTTGGCATTTTCTTGGAAGTTACATTATTCGGGGGCATGGCAATGGTCCCATACCCCTTGATGAATGACCGGTAGTACCCAGTGAAACTTAGAAAGGCTCTCAACTGTGTCTGTGTAGTCAGCATTACCATATCCTTCACAGCCTGTACTTTCCTTCGAGAGGTTGCTTCTTACCTCCACCAACCAGGCGGCCGGGGTAAGTCACTGTGCCCTCCACTATCTGACACTTCATGGCCTTGATAGTCATACCTGCATTATGCAGCATATGAACCACTTGTTTCAGTTGGGATAAGTGATCCAGCCAGGTGTGGCTGATTAAAGCAATGTCGTCTAAGTAGATGGCGCTGAAGTTTACCAGACCAGACAAAAGCTGGTTTACCATCTGCTGAAAAGTGGCAAGGACATTCTTCAACCCGAACAGCATCACAGTGAACTGATGATTTCCTTCTTGGGTTGAGAATGCTGCCTCTCTCGCTCTCCATCTGTCAAGATGACCTGCCAGTACTCTTCCATGACAACAAAGGTACTCATGCACTTGGCACTGCTGAGCTTGTCAATGAGCTCATCTACCCGAGAAATGAGGTGAGCATCTGTCTTCATGGGGGAATTGAGCCCCCCCGTAGTCCACACCAAAACAGACTTCAGTGTTCCCACCAATTTTCTTTTCAGGGACCAGTGCCACTGGGCTAGCCAGCAGCCATGGGATGTCTCTGTTACTCCTAGAGACAGCATAGTGGAATCGTCCTCCTTGATGGTGCCCCTGACCTCATCGGACATCGGTGAATCCTACTCTTCTTTGGCTTACTGTCTCCAGTGTCCACATCATGGGTGCTCCAATCTGCGTGACCTGGAGTCAGCGAAAACAGACTGGCAAACTGTCCCAATAAATGGCGACAGTCCATTGCAAGGTTGACACTTTCAACTGACCCATCTATTGATTCAGTGTGTAGGGGGTCTGGGAGGGGATTGGTCTCCTCAGTCTCTCCATCAGTCACTAATGACATGACCAAGTCATCCCAGCTATAATGAGATTTGAGTCTGTTGACGTGAAAGACCGTGCACATCTGTTTAGGTCCTTTCATGCCAATGAGATAATTCCCCTCACTGACTTTTCCCAGCACACAGTAAAGCCCAGTCCACTCGTCCTGAAGAGGACTGGGTTTTACTGGCTGGCTGGGAGTGTGGGGTACATTTACCAGCCCAACAGAAATACCATGCATCACAAAACTGCACTTTAGCAGTTACAGCAATAATGGCTGCACTGTGTCTGCTGAGCACATATGGGGCGAGATGGAACATAGACCCCCGGAGAATGGCTGCATTTTATTTTCTGCATGTGAATCCAAAGAGAAGAATTCAAAGGCAGAATGACTCAGCGCTGCTGTGCTGTCATCTCAAAACCTAAAACTGCACAAGTAAATGTCCTGTATTTAAAACAACCTTGCACTGGTGCTACTTTCATCTTTAAACATCACACAGTTGTATTCTGGTAAAACAAAGCAATGTCCATTTATTTCAGTTTGAACACCATCAAATGAGGGCCATTCCTCCCTGAACGGCGTTGTTTTGTCCAATAAGGTCTGTGAAGAGCAGGGAATTTCATTTCAGTCGGCACGGCTAGCATTCACTTTGAAAACGAATTAACACACACAAAGTACTTCAAAAGAAGCTCTATCTCTCCTTTGCCTGGTGTCAGTTTCAAAGAACCCATTTCCCAAGCATAACCCTGTGTATAGAAATTGACCAGAGCTATAGCCTTCAGAAAGTATTTGCGAGGAAAACCACATTTTGTTAAATTAACATGAAAAAAATGAACCTGTGTTAACCTGCTTTGCAAAGCAGTGAAATGACATTGTGAAAACTAAATGGGAAATAATACTGTAAAATGCACATATAAACACAAGTGTACATTTTGGGAAGAGGGACTGCAAAAACATAGGTATATTGTGTATTTTATTTTTCCCCACAAAAAGAACTTCAACAGCCTTGCTGAGGCTCAGGCATTCCTGTTAGACTAGTTTGGTTTAAAGGCCAACGTCGCACCTCCCCTTGATCTGATACTGCCAGGGCAGGGGCCCTGTTCTATGGACTGACAAGTGTGATAATTACAGGTTGCCTCAGACTACCTGGCAGAGATGCTCCCAATGACAAAGGAAGATTCAAACCCCTATGTTTGCCTCAGAAGTGTGAGTTCCTCTGCATTCAAACTGGAGGAATTCAAAAGGGGAGTCGTGGCAACCCCTGTGCAAGCTGACCCAGGGAAGACATTTGGCTGGGGGGTTGGAAATACTGCCCACATTTGGGAACAAATCCAGCCCTTTTGATTTAAAAGACTTTTTACGTTAAGACATGTATTACAGTAATCTGAATAAACAGTAATGTGAAATTATGACTTTTTAATGAATGGGATTAAAGAGGTGTTTCTGGGGAAAGCGTACATGACGCAGATGTAGAATTTGAAGAGAATATGCCAGACATTATTAGGCTTATGTGTAGCCATTTGGAGAATTTTTGGTAAAATGTTTTCCATGAGAAATTGTGAAACAGTGCCAAAAGGGCAAAGCAGCATCGAACAGACTTGGCGTTTGAAATGGCATATTCATTGTAAAATATGGGATCTGCTTATCTGATTTTTATTATGATAACAATTGTAATTATAAGGGTTTTTGTTCCATAACTTATTTTGCCAAAAATAACTGTGGTAAAACAAAGCATGTCATAAAACACACACACTAAAACTGATGTCACTTCCCTGGAACCCATCCACCTGCAGGGAGGTGGCGACATCCACAGCCTGACCTATCCCATCCAAGCGGTATGTTCAGGTTACTTCCGCCCACATAGTAAAGATTCTCTGATTTCATCCTGCTTATATAAGGAGGAGGCATAGGGAGATTCAGGAAATTCAAAAATCTAGACAGACAGACATCCAACATTCAAAAATCCACCCTGAAAGATTCCAAGATCCAGAACCACCTATCCTGATCCAGACCCAGGCAGAACCACCTATCCAGAACCTCCTATCCAGGCAGAACCACCTATCCAGAAATAAACCCTACAAACATCCCAATCGTTCACAGAGAAAGGCTGCTGACCCCTTTGGGAGAATCCAGTGACCAGAGCTGTCTTTCCCCAACTGATGCATCCCGCTGTCTACAGTGGCCAGATGCCTTTTGCACAGCTGTTCTTAAAAAGGAGAGCCCAGCCGCTGCCCAGGTGGCCAGATCCTTGTCCCACTGTCCAGAGACCCGGTCAGCTGTCCAAACTTCCCAACTCAAGTGCATTTTGTAAGTATCACCCGCCCCAGTACAAAAACTGCACACCCCAATCTGTTATCTTGCATTCTGTCCAATCCTATAAGAAATCCTATAAGAACACAAGTCACTTCCCAAATTGTCAGCATCCACTGTGTATCCTGTCCCAAGAAGAATCTGCGTTAGTCTCTCTGTGTTAGCATAATTATTTTCAAATCATGTCAGTCCTTTTTGCAAAGTCCTTAGTACTATTTTTTAATTAATTAATTAAATAAAAAAATCCCATACTGTCACCCATTAAAAGTCATCCGTTCACTTCAGTTTCATACCTGTTATGTGCCTTTGAACCTCATCAGAAAAACCGATTTCCGATTTTGACTGTTTAACTAATTTCCTAAGCTGTTTGCTTATTTTAAACCTGTGAAAAATAAGAAATTGCAATTCTGCCACGTGTGATTTTTGCTGCACTGCTTTCCTTCCTAAAGTCGATTTTCTCACCTGTAATGATGTTGTTTAGTACCTTGCCTTGTACCTTGTAAGCTTTCTTTCCGCTTTAGCTCGGCCATACAAATTCCTGTCTTATCCATTCTACCGCACATGTAAAGCGACCTCTAACTATCCAGTGAATTCCAAGTGTCATTTTGCTCATTTTTCAAGGGTTTTAGTTTCGTTTTGGCCTCCCATTCTGGGGTGATAGATCGAATTTAAAATCTGATTTCTCCCTCTTATATCTGACTCCTTGCAACCCATTTCCACCCACACAAAACCTGGTTAACAGGGATTTGGGGGAGTGTTGCAGGGGGAATGCATAACAGTTGTGCCATCTAAAAGTCTGACAAAAAAGTGATCTTGCTTCCATTCATATTTGCATTGATGTATCTGATGTCAGAAAGTTAAATTAAGTGTATCATATAATTTTGCTGTGTAATTATCACTACACTGGTGATTGCTGCCCCATATTGAATCTGTTTGATTTTCATTTGAATTTAAAAATTAATACATATTTTATTATTACACACCGGCCAGGTTCATGGTCCATTGCACCACAGGGATTTGGTCAAGGGGGGTGTGAGATGGGTTGGCTGCCTCCACAAAGCAGAATCCAAAATTAATAAAAATGGAAAGTGTTTTTTTGTGCCACATCCCTTGCCAGTAGAAAGAGTCCTGGTCTGGAGTGTGCCATGTCTTTAAATCTGCTACAGGAGAATAGACTGTCACTTTGGCCTTCTGGTCATACCAATGCTTCATCAGCTCCTGACTGGCCTTTAGTTTTGTTTGTTGTTGACTGTTCCATGTACATTGCCATTTTAGACTGCAGGCCAAGTACATAGTCCACCACATCTCACATAGGGGATGAGGTGTTGCTCTCCCATCCCTCTTTCACTGGACTGAGGGACCTCATACAGGGTGTCCAAACAGAAGCTCTAAGGGGATAAATCCTACTCCCTTTTGTGGCACCTCGCTGTGGGCGAACAGAAGGCATGGCAGGTGAATATCCCATTTTCTCCTCAGGTGCTCTTCCAAGCCAGCTATCATGCCTTTCAGGGTCTTGTTGAACCGCTCAACAAGACCATTAGTTTACAGATAAAAGGTTGTAAAAAATCAGAAGGTGACTCCACACTCTTCCCACATAGCCTTTATATATGCAGAAATTAAGTTTCATCCACTGTCAGAAGCGACTTCCTTGGGGAATCCAACATGGGTGAATATCCCAAACAGATCCTTTGCAACAACAGGGGCTTTGATGCTCCTCAGAGTGACAGCCTCAGGGTACCTTTGGCGTGGTATTCATCCACCAAGATGTATCTGTTCCCTGAACTGGTCTGAGGATCCAAAGGACCCATAATATCCATGCCAATTCTCCTAAAAGGCTGCCCAACCACGGGTAGTGGAATTAATGGGGCCTTAGTGGCACCACTTGACTTGCCAGAAGCTTGACAATTCGGGCAGGACCGGACACATTCCTTACATTTTACGGCAAAGTGAGGCCACTAAAAGTGCACAGACAACTGGTCTGATGTCCCATTCACTCCCAAGTGACCTGCTAAAGGGATTTGGTAAGCCAAATCCAAAAGGAACTTTCTATGTCAATGGGGAATCACCAACCTTCTGGTGCCTTCACCCTCAGAGTGTTTTGGCTCACTGTACAGGAGTCAATCCTCCCAGTACACTTTGAACAGTCCAGGGGCCTCTTCCTTAGCCTGCTCCTCTGCCTGCTTCCACAGGCCTGCCAGAGTGGGACAATCCTTCTGGACTTTCAAGAAGTCAGTCTGATCTGGGCCTCCAGCTAGTGCAAACTCATCTAGCTTGGACAGGCTGTTCAGATCTAAACTCACATCGTCGTCCACCTCATGTTCCCGTGCTGTTCCAGGCAACTCTGAAGTCACTGTGTCCCCTACTACCAAAGTAGGGTCCTCAGTGGCTACTGGTCCCTCTCCCGCAGGAGTAGGCGACTCAGCAGTCTATGGAAATGGACTAAGGGCAACTGGCCATAACAGTCCCTCCAACAAGCCCTCCGGAAGCACTCCAGTCCCTAAGGCTCAGAGAATATTCAATCTGGCAACCTCTTTGGCGCTCAATCGGGTAGCCACCGTAACTATCTCGGGGTTAGGAAGATCATTACCCAACAGACATTGGACAGGGATGGAGGCTTTCACAGCTACACAGTACTGGGTCATTTCACCTCACCAGCTGAACTTTACTATCGCCAAGGGGCACTTACACTTTCCGTAAAACCCACTGACGCTACAATCAGGCCCATCAATATACTGCAGTGAGGCTAGCCGCAGTGTCTCGGACCACAGGAGTTTTTTGTCCATTGATATACAACTGTTCTAAATGGAGTTGAGTATTATTGGGAACTGGGATCTCTTCTGGAGACCCGGTACCGTTTCCACTAAGTGTGACCAATCCACATTTAGCCACTCCCCGGCCTAGTGGGAAGTCCTCCTTTGGGAGGCCCATACTTATGATGCCCTCCGCTATGAGTCCAACATTCACTTTGGTTTGCTTGTGGTACCATTGTACGCAGGATCCCATTTCCTATGGCCCAGCTCCTTACACACACAAAAACCTTTGGACTGTGAGGACACGGGTGTCCCAGTGGGGGCCTGTGCTTTTGTTTTCGGTGTGTACAGCTGAACTAGAGTTTTGGGATAGCCCTTAATTCTTTTGGGGACCTGTCTTAGAAAAGATTGGGTTGGACTTTTGTCCTTCCCATCCTTATTAGCTTTTTTGTCTGACGATTTCTCTTCTGGTTTGGGTGTGCTCGCCTGAGCCTTTTTCTGGACTTGAGTACTTCCAAACCTGTCAGCAGCCTTTTAAAATTTCCTCAGGTCTGTAATAGTATTGTCTACAAGATGCTGGTGTAGGTCAACTTCCCAATTCTTCAATACATGCTTACACGCAATCAAATTGCACATCCCTTTAAATGTGTCAACTTTGTTACCAGCCACCTACCTGTTCAGATATTTCAGCTACAAGTGTGTGAATACTTCAAATGTCTGCCCACTTTTCTTTCCAAGCTCTCAAAGCTCTTGAGATACTGGTCTGGGGTTTTCCAGAACTTTCTAAGGCGGGCTGCCTTCATGCGCTCAAACAGGCTTTTGCTTGGGACTTACCTAAAGAATTACATCAGTCTCTGGTGTCAGTAAGTAACGCATTAGGGCTGCATCCCACAGTACCTCGTCCACCTCCTGCAGCTGAAAAGCAAGCTCAAGCACTTTAAACCAGTCAACAAATATCCTTCCCCACTTCATAAACCTGAACTTAGTCTTTGGGGATGTGCTGCTGAGACTTATCCGCGGCACCCTGGTTTGAGCCACTACCGCTGCTTTCGCTACAGATGATCTGTTGGCCTCCTTTTTCTCCCTGAGTGCCAGCTTTCGCAGCTCTATGATGATCATTTCCAGCTGTTTCTGTTCCTCTAGTGCTAGTCACCTTTCCTCCAGCAGGAGCTTTCTAGCCGCTTCCTCGTTAACAGCCAGAACAATTACAGGGCACTTAGAGATCGTGCCAAAGGCTGGGACCTGCAGGATGCTGTACTAGCCCCTTACCTCACTGACACTCTTGAGTGTTGGCAAACCACGGATGCCCCTGGAGGGATGGTTGGTGAGAAAAACTGCTCAAGTTGTCTTCCTTGTCATCTTCCACTACCCCTTCCGTAAAGTCTTCTTCATTCGGGTACACAGGGCCTAGTCGTCCCCTGGGGGTCTTCTCTCCAACCACTCTCACTTCTACCCAAGCATGGAGGCTGGTCATCAAATCAGGTTTAATAAACTTAGTGTTGTGGGAAAGTCCCCTTTCTTGACACACGACACACAGGACATCCTTGCTCATGCCTTTCACAGTCTCTATGTCAAGATCCATGATTATTACAAATACCTAGCAGTGTCTAAACATTGCCTGCAACAGTACTTTTATCATTGGGTGACTAAGCCGTGAGCAAGACTCCAACTAGATCTGGCCACCTGCCACCAATGCGGTGAATCAACTTCCGGTGCACCAATGGTCCAGGGGTGAATATCGGTTTCTAAGCCATGAATCAGCCCCACACCTCCAGTACAACAGAAGTGATCTGAACAGATTACAAACACAAGCAAATTATAACCCTTTTTGTCCAATTTGGGTAACGTCGACGGAACGACAGGCTGATCTCCAAAGGGTTGTGGATTGTGGGTTACTTGCAAAGCAGCGAAAATACAATTATTACCCAATGATGAAAGGGACTGTCCAGTCAAGGTTCCATAAAAATATCTACTTTATTATTATCACAATAGACAGTTCTAGCACACTAGGAAATACAACCCACCGTGTAAAGGAATGCAGAGTACAGACAGTTTTAAAAAAGGTAAAGGAATGCACTCTGGATCCTGTCAGGAGGGTACTCGGTATAGCAAATAATCGCAACACTTCAAGGATACTTAATTTCAGTAGAAAGGAGCAATGGGTTGTAAAATGTCTATGGGGGCCTTTGGAGAAGGAGCAGGGGGACAGAACCACAAAGTACCTTGTGCTGTAGGTGTTGTTGGTGCTTGACCGGATTGAGGCAGTTTCACAGTGCTTTGCAGCTTCTGCGACAGAGTTCAAGATGGGAGACAGCTGCGGGTATCAGGCGGCAGGCAGTTTGGTGATCGAGGCTGGATTGACAGCTGCGCTGACCTACAATGTGGCTCAGGGTCAAGAACCATTGTCTCAGTGCTAGTCGGCATTTCTGAAACACTGGTTGAGGCGTCTCAGAAGACTTCAAGCAACTGCAGCATTGCAGTCATTTGCAGCTCGACGGACTCGACTGGCTCAAAAATGTCCTTTAAGGGTGATGTCAGTAGATGCTTGTCGAGGAACTTCCCCAAGCTTCTTCACTGGGCTCGGGTCATCTTTTAAGTTGGACAGACCAAAGCTGAGGAGGGTGTTGCAGGCAGCTGCCTTGTGCTTGGTTTAGGGTTTAGAGACTCTCTGGCACTTAACACCTAGGAAACGTGCTGCAGAGCCTAGCAGGGCACGCTCTGTCCTGGCTGGGCACCAGCTCGGGAGCTGCTGGAGGGTCCTCTGGATTCAGTATTTCCAACTGTTCCCTGTTAGATGTTTAGGGCAGGGATCATGCTTCCCTCATGGAGGTCTTGGCCTTCCTTCACTGGCTGAAGATGTAAGGCAGACTGTACCTTTAGCTAGGTTCAAATGCTGAGTTCTTCCTTCTGTTTCTGGTGAAGCCTTTAGATGATTCCCCAAAAGGTGGGGTTTGGCCTCTTTTAAAGCCAAATGGACCACAGGGATTGGTGTAGGCTAAGCCTTCCTTAATGAACCAATACTGGGTACCTGCTAAAAATCTCCTTTATGAGTGAGGTCATAACCAGAGTGCTTTGCAACAGAAAAGGAAAAAGGGTGAAAACATGTAATATTAAGTCCAACCCATTTTACTGTCTATTGTGGATCAAAGGGCCCCTGTGGTAAATGAAGATCTCTGTGGTTCCTGATTAAAGCGGCAGGTCTCCCTTGAAGCTGTGGCAAAACCAGACTTCTGGCTCCAACAAACTACAGTGGAACAACAAAAAATGAACCTGGGTGAAATGAGATCAGAACATCTAATTCAATAGACAATACCAAATCTTGTCAAAAAAGTATATATTTATTTATATGTATCTTACGCAAAACGTTATTCTCGACATCCACATATGTAGACCACCATTCATTCCATCATTCATTCACACTCTCAAGATGCACATCAATATTGCAAAATGAGGGTACTCTGTCCACCTAGACAACATATATATTCACAAAGGTTTCAACACTTCTCTTTAACTTCAGTAAGTGTTAATACACAAAAACAAAACCAAATAGCATCCTGCTTATTTGATATAGCTCAACATATGTTTCGGTTGTCACACAATGGACCCCTGGTTTGGGCCAGTTACTAAAAGCGACCTTCTTCAGGAGACGGATGGCTCGGTTGCAACCACTCTGAAATTTCAGTACGGTGGAGGATGTCTTCAAAACACAATCTCCACACCAAATGTTGGCGTTGCGTGTCAAACGATGGACTTTATCCTGCAGCGGTGATGGATTAATCTACACCTATACTGACTAGTAATACAACGTATGTTGTGACGAGCGGATTGAGAACTTGAACATAATAAAGGAATTACCCATGAATGCTGGAAGAAAATCTGGCTACCAGAATAGAATATATCTGGACCTTGACACACGAGGCACAAGCAGGGAGTTTTCCTCTTTGAAGAGTTATTAACAGACACGCAAGACACTCCCATACCTGTATTACTAGTCAGTGTAGGTGTAGATTAATCCATCACTAATGCAGGAGAAAGTCCATCGTTTGACACGCAACTCCAACATTTGATGTGGAGATTGTGTTTTGAAGACATCCTCCACCGAACTGAAATTTCGGAGTGGTTGCAACCCAACCATCCGTCTCCTGAAAAAGGTCGTTTTTAATAACTGGCCCAAACTAGGGGTCCATTGTGTGATGACCGAAACACATGTTGAGCTATGTCAAATAAGCAGGATGGTATTTGTTTTTGTGTATTAACACTTACTGAAGTTAGAGAGAAGTGTTGAAACATATGTGAATTTATATGTTTTCTAGTTGGACAGAGTACCCTCATTTTGGAATATTGATGTGCATAGTGAGAGTGTGAATGGATGATGGAATGAATGGTGGTGTACATATGTGGATGTCGAGAATAACAATGTTTTGTGCAAGATACATATAAATAAATATATATTTTTGACAAGATTTGGTATTGTCTATTGAATTATATGTTCTGATCTCATTTCGCCCAGGTTCATTTTCTGTTGTTCCACTATATTTTGCCTAAAGGACCTGTGGCAGTAAGGCATTCCCTATTTTTGAAATCTCCGTCAAACTACATACTAGTACCTTCTGAATGTGGTCCCCCTGCGGGGATGACTACTGAACACGCAGTCAAGACATGGCATTTCACTGTTAATCGATACTGAGGGTGGAAGCTGGCTTCAGGTTCACACAGTGCATATGAATGGTTGTTAGTATTTCCTGTCTCCTTTGTTAGCCTCTGAAGCCAGGCCCCATGTGTGCCTGTTTGAAGTACACTCTATTAGTATGTTAATTATGTGATTCGCTGCCACCAGCTGCAGGGCCCAACAAAAGGTCTGGGCGGATCCATGTGGACTGTGTTAGTTAATCAGGCTGGCCATGGCAGGGGGAAGATGTGGCCCTCCCGCTTCTGAAGATGCATTGTGTACTCCTCCTGTCATATCACAACTAAATATGACAAGGGGGACTGCACCGGTAGGCTGTGTCCACCCAGAGTACACAGGTCTATGCATATGTCATGCGGTGAGCATAGGATAATGTGTGTGGATTAGCTCCACACATTTTCCGGAGGTTGATCTACCATCATTCAATCTCATTTAAAAATGTTAAAAAGCCCTTCATGCGCACATCCACCGTGTGGATGGTTGAATTCCTGACAGCTTCTTTACCTGAAATCCTTCACTTCACCTGTGGGCACAATTAGGAGAGTGGAGAGGGAATACGGGTAGAGCTGGGTAGAAAGGACATTTGCACTGGTAGAAGCTGGCAGACGAAAAGGAGCGAATGACGGATCCACTTGTTTAGAAACCGAACTCAGGTATTATAAAAAAAACAATTAAATAAATAAATAAAGTTAATGGGAGCCAAGTAGTTAATTGGCGCCAGGGAGACTACAGCAATACAACATGGGAAATGTGGGATTGTCTCAAATGATAATGCCCACCTTCTCCACTCACTGGTTCACACCGCTGAAATCGAGGGTTCTAATGAGAGAAATGTCTTTCGAAATACACCCTTGCTTGCAACAAGACCTTGCCCTTTCTGTTGATTTTTATTTTCTGCAGACATTGGATGCCACTAAAAGCTCCATGTTCATTGGTTCTAAGCCCATTTCATGTTTTGCTAGTGGGTTTAACATTTAACAAATCATCAGAATTGTTTATGCATTTTTGTGTCAACTCTCCTATCTGACAAACAGTGATACAAGTGTACGATTATTACAGCATCTTCGTTAGCTTGGAAGGAAAAGGAACAACTCTGACAAAAAAATAATTTAGCTCTTAATTCTGCCATAGTGAAAAGCAGCACGTTGAGCCTCTTCTGGATGATGGACATCTACTGTTAAACTTTAGGTGTTCCCTGTAGGATTTCAAGTTAATGGTCTAATAGTTAATGCATTTGTTCGGCTAAACTGGTCTACACATTTTAATGAAACATGGCACTCTCATTCCAATACTGCATAACCATCAACATTGGATTATCTTCTTTGGGAATAGATATGGCTCAGGAGGAATGAGCCACATTTATGACTCCCTTTGATTGGCATTCATAAATATTCACTAGCAAATGTATATATAGTGATGTAAACAAATTGCTAGCCAGATGTAAGCCTGGGCAAACATGTTAGTCATAATTCTGAATCAACTAAACATTGGCCTTTCAGTTGAATCAGGCTTTCCCAAATATAATCTTGGGATTTAGATAGGCCATTTTGTCTGTTTCAGGCTAAATAGTATAACTAGAGGTATATGGTCTGATTTCAAGGTCAGTCTTGTATGTGGTGGCAGAACTAGGAGGTTGACAAGATAAGTTAGATAGAATTGAGACGAGGGAGAGGTAGACTATTCCGTTATGATTTTTTTGAGGGAGAGCTAGAAATTAAAATAGGCTTTCTTTGAGGGGGATACAAACAAATAAAATACACAATTCGAATAGGATAGGCCATAGTTTAGTGACTACTACTACCTACTACTGTGGGGATGAGAACCCTTGTGATCTAGTTGCAAGAGATGCAGGCAGTTGCCATTCCAGGTAAGTGATTGGGGAGTGAGGAAAATGTCCCTACATTGTTTGGATGTAGGCTATTTAATTCAGTGTCTGTAACTGATTGAGCTATAATTGCATGACAAGATAGAATACTAGATGTGAAACAAGTCTTGGCAGTCTCTTTTGGTGGCAGGAGGGGTTCATATAAAACAGTGACAAATAAAAAAACAGCTGCAGAGGAAAAGTTCTAGAATTCTTTAAGGTAGGAGGAAATTGGGTTGAGTGGTGCCTTCTTTCTGTAACTATCATTCATACATTTTTTGTTTTATTTGAAGGAATTAGGTGATTATATTCAGTTATTGAGGTTTTCTAGTGTGAATATTTGCAGCCAAAGCAAATTGAAGCATTGGTGGGTGGTTATAAGGATAACTGAGTTGAAAAAAACACTTAACTAATCACAGTGCTCTCACAAATTCCAAGATGCCAGTACCACAAGATGGGAAGACGCAAGTCAGATAAATTAAGTGAGCAAACACAGGCAAAAAGGGGGCATTGATGTGGGGACTCAGCTTTAACATGTTATGTTATGTTCAGTTGATTTATACCATGCACCACTGCCTTTTCATGGTCTCCAGGTGCTCTCATGGTCTCCAAACACTCAACATGGAACACTCTCCAGAAAAGAATTGTTAGGGTCTACAATCACACAGTGATTACCCTACCACTAGATAACAGGAAAACAAGAACAGAAGATGCAAAGGAACACCAAGTTAACGGGGCAGAGAAAGGGCAGGGAATCAATTAAAACATAACATATTCACGTATATACAGTTAGGGTTAGAGAGGCTGTGTATAAGGTAGAGTCAGGTTTGGCCCTACACTGAAGGAAAGTTTCACAGCATTATAAACTCATGAGTGGCTTAAATGCAGCATAAGGTTCCAAAACCAGATTTCAAGGCGTTTTGTACATACACCTGACAAAATAAAGAGGAATCTCAGTACTGCATCTTTTCATGACAAGCCAAAATACATGTTTAATATAAAATACTTTAGACATAGAGAAAATTAAAGTTATTGGCTCGCTGTCGCTAGGTCGTCACCTTTTTGTGATTATCAAGATAACTTTCTAGTTTCAGAGAAAAAGACTGTCTTTGGAGACAGAGACATTTGAATTCAGTGGCTGCAG
Source organism: Ambystoma mexicanum (assembly GCF_040938575.1). NCBI lineage: Eukaryota > Metazoa > Chordata > Amphibia > Caudata > Ambystomatidae > Ambystoma > Ambystoma mexicanum. Next base: position 463,107,399 of record NC_090932.1, on the reverse strand, counting down.
ATCAGTATGACAACCTTTTTTTTCGTGAAAAAGAGAAAATACTAGCTGCAGAAAAAAGAAGTAGAATTCTTTGTAGGAAGGACAATGTTATATTTAATGGCAATATCAGAGGGCACCATAGTTTTATAGTTTTATGATTAGACAAAACACTTGCAAAGAAAAAGTAAAATAATTCTCGTGTGCCACCTTTTTTTCTGAATGAGAGAAAATAACAGTTACAGAGAGAACATCCTAAAATTCTTTGTGGGGAAGGAAGCACATTCACCTTTTAAAATGCTTGTGCCACCGATTTTGTTAGATGAGAGAAAATATGTATTGCAGCAAAAAGGGAGAAGTCCTGGAATTATTTGGAGCCAGGAGCGGTTCAAATTAGTGTTTGTACCTCAGTGCGCCTTTTTTTCATGACAAGACATAATACTTGTGATGAAAAGTCTCTGTATTATTTGGATGAAGGGGGAGGTTAAATTCAGTGGCTGTTACAGAGTGAACTATATTTGACAAAATATTGGAAGAACAACAGCTTGCCTCCCACGGCTGTTCCTGCTACAATTAGTCGGAATTGAACAAAGAACTTCTTCCGGTATAAAGATGATTTTATGAACAGATGTCAGGAACACCAACGGAGGCCACTTTTGCCCACCCACTGGCCAACTTATATGTGGGCAACTTTGAAAAGATACACATCTATACAAACAATCAGTTCCTTGGCCAGATTGCACTAGATATTTAGTTATGTACTGCTGTTCTGCATGGGACACCATGAACATCCCGATATGTTCATCACCTGGCTTAACAAAAGGAAGAGGTACTAGAAATGTACCTGTACCAGTAGCAAGGAAGAATTACACTTCCTGGACTTGAACATCGAGGCAAGCAATGGCAAACTATGCACTACTGTATTCAGAAACCAACAGACAGAAATTCTTTACTAGCACTCAAGAACAGATTGAGAGCAGGGGGATATCCAAGAACACTCTTGAGACATGTTAAAAGGTGTGCATGCAACATCCCACGAGATATTACTCTAGAGCAGAACATGAGACCAGCACAGGAGCAACACATAACAGCAGTACTCAGCTACTCCTCACAAATAAATAGAGTCAAAAAAGAAATATTGAAGCTGTGGCCTATCCTGAATATAGGCATGACACCTCTGCTACCACTTAAATTCGCAATCAAAAGGAGGCGAAACATAAGAGAGCCTTGGTATGATCTTATTATCCAGGACTGGGGCCTACCATGCAACCCACCATTTGGCATTCGACACGTCCGATCGATCATTCCCCATGTTGCCAAAGTTATGTATGTCCTTGTACCTTAAGGTCTACCGCACTCGACATGGGCTTACATACTTTGTGGAGCCAAATTATATTTACTAACTCTAACACCAGTAATGTAATCTACCTGGTTACTTACCCATGTGAGTTAAAATATATTGGAATGAAGGCTAGGCCTATCAAGAAAAGAATCCAAGAACATCAGTCTTGTTTACATACTAAAAGACTAAATGCACCATTGTTGGAACATTTTCTTCAAGAATGCCACGGGGAGAATTATTTAGTTTGGACAATTGTGCGAAAGGGTAATGATTCCACCCAGAGGTGAAGACATACATTCCCTCTTACTTAAAAGGGAATACAGGTGGATTGTTCATATAAAAATTGACCAACCTTGTCTTAATGAGCCAATACATTGGCAAACTCTCACTACCATCTAGTCTCCCACTTTAATGTATCACAAAAGAAATAAGTACACTTATTCTAACCAGTGTTGGGCTGCATAGTCAACTCATTGAGAGAGTTTCCAGAACATTGTCATCCGGCCAAGTTGGAACCCTGTTATGTCGACACAAGCTCCACAGTTGCCCCATATGATCATGCACACATGTTCCTACATTACTGATAATTCCTGTAGTGGTTGGCCACCATACTAAACTGTGCTTTTCAAACCCCTTGAGTTGAACATTGATGCCCTTTTCATAAAGAGTTTTCAGTTTTCACCACAGCAATTCTGGCGTCAAATACTAGGACCCCCAGTGAAGTATATACAAGATGCACACCATTGAATATGGACCCTCACTGGTCTCGACTAGGAATGTCTGTTACCATAGCCCAGTAGTAATGAGATTATAATGAAGCGTGCGCGCCACAACAATTTTGGCTAGCATTCTTTTGTGCAGGTTTGAAGTTGAAATATGAGATGCCCTATACAGGCTGTGACACCCCCAGGGGTCCATTTCCTTATCACCCATACCTTACAGCACGTTCATAATATGTAGAATCAATTATGCAATTGGAGTAAATGTTGCCTTATTGCACGTATTATGGAACTATAATTATTCCCACACTTAGATGAATGACCTGGGATAAATAGCGGCATGCACAGAAGTGGTCTGTGCCACAAATGGAAGGTTGTCACATTGTAATTAACTAGAACATCTCCACTCCAACATGGCGTACCTGTTGGAACGCTCATGAGGCATAGGAGCACGGACGCAAAACATTGCGTGCGAGCTTGGTTGCTATGGAAACCGCAAAATGCATTTAGCAATGCCAGTTTCTATACACCAGGTTTAGGGCGTGCAGCCACACAACGCACACAAGACCTCAGCATTTCACTGACGGATATGGGTAAGCAGACAATAGTTACTGCACCCATACGACTATAGGACATAGTTTGGTGTCTCCATTACCGAGCGTTGGCACCTGCCTGCTAGCTTTTTAAGTTCCACTGCATGTCAATGCTGACGGGCCCACAGCACGAAATGGCTGGGTCCTGCAGGTATATAGAGGGTGAAGTCTGAGTAATTGCTCACGCTTTTAGGTAATAACAACACACGTATGACCATAGGCTTTGATCTGTTCTCTAACTGCCTGGGTCTACCCATACGTGACCATACTTGATATGATTGAAAGCAAATCGTATATGGAGAAATTGCGAGTTATGCTTGAGGCCTGCTTCAGTCCATGCAATGACATCAAAGCAACAGGGGGCAGGGTTCTCACTGTGTACCTGTGAATTCTAAATCATGGGCTGTGATATCATATGCCACCAACCATCTTATGACACAAGATAATTATGCAGTACAGATACAATGGCCTACATTCATACTGTCCTCCATAAGTGCATTATTACCGACAGACTATTGCAAAATTGGCAATCGCAATGAGTGATTGTTCCTTCTTTTCCTCATGTGGTCATCGGCAACTTGATCACCACTTAACCCGCCACACTTAACCAAAAGGTTAATCTGAACCTCAGTCACATAGGTGACCTGTGAGTATCTCCTCCGCATGTGTGTATCTAGTGAGTTGTAGCCATTTTTAGAAGAAGAAAGGTCTTGCAACTAATTCTGAAGACAGTCCTGAAGAAGGTGGCACTAACCAGTGAGACCACCAAAACCGGTTGACACATACGTGGAGATGGCTGGAGGACTCCTGCCTCATGCCATGCCACAGCCACAGGGAGACCCAGAAACCTTGTTGTCTATTTCTCTGGCATAGTCTTCATAGCACCCTGTTTTTAGCTCTCACCTTAGAGTTGTGGTTTTTAACTCAGGTTTATTCACACTCAGTACGGCTAATAAAGCAATTGTTGCCAAAATATTGACTGCAAATTAGTCCCACTTGCCAATTTTTATACTGTAAATAAGTGAGGCTAGTTATACTGGTAACCCTGTCCAGACCCAGACTGATTAAAAGTATTAGATTACCTGGTCTGTCAGTTATCAAGTCAGCATCTATGAGAAAATAAATAATTGAATATCCAGCAATTTACATCTTCTTATTCTATTCACTGATCGACAGGAGGCACACCAGCGCTGACCAGGGATAGGTTCTAGGGCAGGCAGAACGTGATATAACTTGCTCTGTCCTTTTTGGTCCTTGTGTACATGACACGCCCAGGTATTAAGTCTATAGTGATAGACAATCTAGGAAGTCATATATTGTCTTCCAGGCAGATGACAGGATTGAACCAGCTCCCTTTCTTCTTTTTCTTCTTGTTCTTCTTCTCTCCCTCACCTTTTGAGATCACAGGATTACTTACATGCACACCATTAGCTCGTTGGAGTACAAAATAATATATATATATATATATATATATATATATATATATATATATATATATATATATATATATATATATTTTTTTTTTTTTTTTTGTTTTTGTTTTTTTTTTCAGGTTTTGACTGCCCTGTTCCTTTTCGTGTTACAAAACAGTGCTTGGGCACAACCCACATTAACTAATGTTAAGCAAAAATACCCCTCCTATAATAATTCTGATATAATTGTTTTTTTTATGACACACTTAATACCAACAAGGTTTCTAAGTGCAAATCCGGGATTTGAACCGGTGCTGCTCTGCATTGTCTTGTTTTCAAGGCAAGCGTGTTGCCACTGAGCTATACTACCAATGCTGCTCATATATCACAGCCAAACTAAGCCACCCGCACATGCAATCCAAATATTCCTCCTAGTTATTTCAGACAAAATAACCCACACTGCTTCAACCAACTTAAATACCACACTCTGGCCAATTCATCCTAGCACCATTCACATACTATTGCCCCTCTGGATATGCCTCTGGAAACACCTCTGGAAATGCCTCTATGCTCTCGACACAAAACAGCTTGAAGCAGATCCACACAGGGGCGTAGGGTGCTTCCATTCTTCATGCATCAAGACACGAACAAAGCTATCCTGCATTTTCCCTTTCTCCCTACAGACTCAAACCCTTCAATCTTTTTCATCAAGACCTTCCAAAATACATTATGTTTGCTTTGGGGATGTTTAGTTGTAGGTAATTTATCTGTACAGAACTTCCCAGAATTCTCAATCTCATCCGCCTTTGACTCAGCAGAGAGATACTATGGGTAACATTTGCTGAGCTGGGAATTGATCGAATGCTCTAGAACATTATTAGGGCCCTATGTTCCAAACCTACTGTCCAGATTATGTATGGACTGTCAAGTCAATTTACAGATACGACACCTACTGCAAGAGGAGTTAAATAGGGTTGCTTATTAGCACCAGTCCTCTTTTCTCTATGATAGGATCTTTTGTTTTTTGTATCACGCTCATACACAAGTGTTTCAGAACGCAACGAGGCAAGGGAGGGGAACAAGCGAGAACAAAACAACAATCTTACTAGGCCCAGTGACATTGAGAATGTGCAAATGCAGGGGAGACGGAAGAGGGAAAAAGGCAGGGGGGATGGAGAAGTGAAAAGTTCTGAGCAAAAAAAAAAAAGTGGTAGTGCTGCCAGCAAGTGGCAAGTGCTAGATTAATGACACAGAGAGGGGGTGTCTAATTAGTGCAGAAAAAACGGTGGACTGTAGGGCTGTAGATACAGACCCAGGTGCAAAGGTTGCCAGGAGGCAGTGTGGGTGCGTGGCAGGGTGTGCAAGTACCTGGGCCCGAAATCAGAGAGCATCTAGGTGCACGATGCCAAGCAGAACAGATCAGCTCGGCAAATGAGAGAGAAAGCAGAGGCAAAGAGGAAGGTCTTGAGGTGCTTCCGGAACCAGAGATGCTTCTCCTCAAGTTTCAGAGTGACAGGGAGTCTGTTCCAGAGGGAGGCCCCAGCCTATACATCAGTGACTTGCTAAAAAATGTGGAGGAAGTCTCCAAAGGTATACCTGCCATCTGCGGGAAGTCAATGCTGAAGTTATTATGTGTGGATGACTCAGTCCTTTTGATCAGAACCCAAAATGCCCTCAGAAGTCCAACTAATGATAATGGCAACCTATTGTAAGACAAACCACCTAATTGTAAATAAAGCCAACTCAAAAGGCATGGTCATTAACAGCAATTATGGAAGGAAACAAAGTCTTTGTTTTAGAAAGGAGGCCGAACTAATAGAGATTGTAACCAAATTAATTTGCCTTTGGGGTCTCTATCTCCTCAAACTTGGTCTGGAAAGCACAAGTAAAGGCTACAACTAGGAAAGCAGCAGCAGTGGGGAAGGACCATTATCAACCTTGTCCATAAATACAGGGATAGCTTTGGGGCGTAAATGTCAAATGTCTTCCTCTGGAAATTTGGCAGGTCAGTTGCTTATGGTCTGGAGATTTGTGGTCTAGACAGAAATGTTAACAGAGTAAGCCTATGTGAACACCAATTTTGGAAATACTTTCTGTACTTACCCCAGGGGTTCCCAAATGGTATTCCCCATGCCAATGTGGGCTTTCGAAGTCAACAGCGAAGGGTAAGGGAATCACTGGCAAGGTATGCAGTGAAAAGAGCATCAGCCCAGACACAAGGTTTAGTGGACATGGCCTGCCGCAAATACTTTTCTCAGTCCTTTGTCTCGAGTCATAGGAAGCAGTTTCATCAAGACCTTACATCCATGGGGCTGAAGTGTGTACATGATCCTGCACTTTATCGGTTAGAACTACATAGAGCACTCTTGACCGAGCTTAGAAGTTAGCAACAAGAAAAAGCCAGTTTGACTGAGAGGATTTGCTCCACCTGTCTGACACAGTATGGGTGGATATTAATCATTTCGTGGAGGACACCAACCCTGCATGGAAACCATTATCAATCCCTCAATAAGATGCCTCTCTTCTCTTGCCAGGGCAGACGTTTACCACTGGAATGTAGCAGGAGAAGATGGAACATAGTTCCAAATGCTAAATGTAAAATGTGTGAGTTGGAAGAGGAAAATGTGCATCATTTTCTCATTGTCTGCCCGGCCTATGCATCCTTGAGGTCAGGATGTATCCTTCCCCTAATTAGGAAGGAGGGTATCATGGTCAATGACGATGAAAACTTCAATTTCTACAAGGAGCGATGGCTACCAGAAATGTAACTGCTTGATTCATTCAAGGGTCATGGAAACAGAAATCCAGTAAGGATGGGAGCAGATTAAATCAAGTGCTTTATTCATATGACAGGGACTGCGAGTGATGAAGCTTATCATTCCATTCTATCACTTCTACCTCTCCAATGCAGTAGTACTATTCTATTAAGTTAGTCTTTTTATAATCACTGTTATAAGTCATGTGGTTCTGCAATTTATGTTTTTAACATTTTACGAAAGGAACAGGTATTCTTTCCGATTTTTTTGTTTTGTGCTTGTGGTTGTAGAATTATTGGTAAATTATGTATCGCAAATGTGTGTCTCATTCACAAAATGCCTAATCAGCTGAAAGTGTAATATACTCACAGGCCGATTCATGGAATAATTAGCGCGGCGCAAGTGGGCAAAAACGTGCGAATCGCAGTGGAATAGCGAAAATCGCAGTGCAAGTGCGAAAATCGCACGAAAAGCAGCGCACGTCGATTCATGGAAGGCCGTGCGCGAGAAAACCAGCGGATGTGCGATAAAAAAGTGCGCGGCGCACGTCAGCGCACAGGCCATCTAACAGCGTGCGCCAGGTCACAGCGAAAATCGCACAGGCCACAGCGAAATTCGCACATAGCGCGGCGCACGCAACAAAAGTAGGCGGAACACGGGCGTAACACTCGGAATGGGGAACAACTTGCCAAAACGTGGGCGTCACGGGGGAAGTACAGGGCACAAGTGCGCGGAACGCCCACACGCTCGCCTACAACACGTATTCATGGAATAGAATAGGGGAAAAAAGCGCACGCTCAAACCAGCGCACAGGCACAAACACGACCGCCACAAGAAAGCAGGCGGTAGCGTCTCTGCGGCTGTAAGAAATGTGCGCCAAAAGGTGCGCCAACAAATAGCACCTATATACTGCCATGATGAATGTCCCATACTGTGGCCCTCCAGGAAAAATGACGTGCAAAGGGGTACCCACAAACACGGACACCCGCTGACAAAAAATACGTGTGCGTGTATACCTCACACGTGATTTCAGCAGGGTACGTGTATCACAGAGGTTCGCGTGAAGTTATTCACGCGATCGGGCCTGGGGGAGCGGGCTACGTGTATTTCAGGGGTTCGCGTGAAGTTTCTCACGCGATCGGGCCTGGGGGAGCGTGCTACGTGTATTTCAGGGGTTCGCGTGAAGTTTCACACGCGATCGGGCCTGGGGGAGCGGGCTACGTGTATTACAGGGGTTCGCTGAAAGTTCCTCACGCGATCAGGCCTGGGGGAGCGGGCTACGTGTATTCCAGGGGTGCGTGAGAAGTTCCACACGCGAATAGCCTGGGCGCGTGTATTTCAGGGGTGCGCGGGAAGTTCCACACGCGAATAGCCTGGGCGCGTGTATTTCAGGGGTGCGCGGGAAGTTCCACACGCGAATAGCCTGGGCGCGTGTATTCCAGGGGTGCGCGGGAAGTTCCACACGCGAATAGCCTGGGCGCGTGTATTTCAGGGGTGCGCGGGAAGTTCCACACGCGAATAGCCTGGGCGCGTGTATTTCAGGTGTGCGCGGGAAGTTCCACACGCGAATAGCCTGGGCGCGTGTATTTCAGGGGTGCGCGGGAAGTTCCACACGCGAATAGCCTGGGCGCGTGTATTTCAGGGGTGCGCGGGAAGTTCCACACGCGAATAGCCTGTGCGCGTGTATTTCAGGGGTGCGTGGGAAGTTTTACACGCGATTTCTGCACGGTACGTGTATTTCAGGGGTGCCGGGGTGATTTGACAGTGTGGGTCCTCCCAGGTGTACCCTGTACACCCTCCACGGCCCCTGCAGGCAGCCCACACCACAGGGGACTACCCTGCATCCCTGGTCATGTCCCGCAGGCAGCCCACCAACATGGGCATGCCCCCCAGCAAAGGCACATGTCTCCTTGAACTAATGAACACAAACTCATGTCCCCCACCACCCCCACCCCCCAGCACTGTGGGGCACCTGCCAGCAGGCCCCCACCCATGTCCAACTCATGTCTCCCACCACCCCCACCCCCCAGCCACCGGGGTCACCCTCCACCAGGCCCCCACTCATGTCACCCACCACCCCCGCCCCCCAGCCACCAGGGGCAGCCTCCACCAGGCCCCCACCCATGTCCAACCCATGTCTCCCACCACCCCCACCCCCCAGCCACCAGGGGCAGCCTCCACCAGGCCCCCACCCATGTCTCCCACCACCCCCACCCCCCAGCCACCAGGGTCACCCTCCACCAGGCCCCCACTCATGTCACCCACCACCCCCACCCCCCAGCCACCAGGGGCAGCCTCCACCAGGCCCCCACCCATGTCCAACCCATGTCTCCCACCACCCCCACCCCCCAGCCACCAGGGGCAGCCTCCACCAGGCCCCCACCCATGTCTCCCACCACCCCCACCCCCCAGCCACCAGGGTCACCCTCCACCAGGCCCCCACTCATGTCACCCACCACCCCCACCCCCCAGCCACCAGGGGCACCCTCCACCAGGCCCCCACTCATGTCTCCCACCACCCCCACCCCCCAGCAGTGCAGGGGCACCCTCCACCAGGCCCCCACTCATGTCCCCCACCACACCCACCCCCCAGCACTGTGGGGCACCTGCCAGCAGGCCCCCACCCATGTCCAACTCATGTCTCCCACCACCCCCACCCCCCAGCCACCAGGGTCACCCTCCACCAGGCCCCCACTCATGTCACCCACCACCCCCACCCCCCTGCCACCAGGGTCACCCTCCAGCAGGCCCCCACTCATGTCACCCACCACCCCCACCCCCCAGCCACCAGGGTCACCCTCCACCAGGCCCCCACTCATGTCTCCCACCACCCCCACACCCCAGCAGTGCAGGGGCAGCCTCCACCAGGCCCCCACTCATGTCTCCCACCACCCCCACCCCCCAGCAGTGCAGGGGCAGCCTCCACCAGGCCCCCACTCATGTCACCCACCACCCCCACCCCCCAGCCACCAGGGTCACCCTCCACCAAGCCCCCACTCATGTCTCCCACCACCCCCACACCCCAGCAGTGCAGGGGGACCCTCCACCAGGCCCCCACTCATGTCTACCACCACCCCCACCCCCCCAGCCACCAGGGGCACCCTCCACCAGGCCCCCACCCATGTCTCCCACCACCCCCACCCCCCAGCCACCAGGGGCAGCCTCCACCAGGCCCCCACCCATGTCCAACCCATGTCTCCCACCACCCCCACCCCCCAGCCACCAGGGGCAGCCTCCACCAGGCCCCCACTCATGTCTCCCACCACCCCCACCCCCCAGCAGTGCAGGGGCACCCTCCACCAGGCCCCCACTCATGTCCCCCACCACCCCCACCCCCCAGCACTGTGGGGCACCTGCCAGCAGGCCCCCACCCATGTCCAACTCATGTCTCCCACCACCCCCACCCCCCAGCCACCAGGGGAAGTCTCCACCATGCCCCCACTCATGTCACCCACCACCCCCACCCCCCTGCCACCAGGGGCACCCTCCACCAGGCCCCCACCCATGTCTCCCACCACCCCCACCCCCCAGCCACCAGGGGCAGCCTCCACCAGGCCCCCACCCATGTCCAACCCATGTCTCCCACCACCCCCACCCCCCAGCAGTGCAGGGGCATCCTCCACCAGGCACCCACACATGTCCCCCTGCCCCCAGGTCCTGACGATACTCAATCATGGCAGTAATGGGCAGCATACCCAGCACAAACACCCAGGCAAGGATTGCATCCACCCATATAGTGAATGCAATTACATGATACAACCCCAATGGCAAGTCTGTAAATGAACACATGTCCGTCACACACACATACACAATGGGTGCAAGTGAATGTCAAAACCCATATCATGACATGTATGAAACCAATGAGAAAATACCACAAGTGAAAGTTAAAAAAACATGTATTAAAGATGAAAAATAAGTAAACAAATCAAACATACAACAATGGGGATAACAAAATAAATGGTCCATGTCCGAGAACAAATGTAAAAATAAAAAAAACAAAGTAATCCAAAAACAAATGTTGTCCAAAGCAAAATCATGTGGAAGTAAAATAATGAAAAACCATTTCCTCATGGTGAACACAATAATTAATAAAAAAAATGTTTCTTCAAAAAGCAAACTATATACACAAAAATTCCAGGGTCCATGAGCCCAACACCATAAATGAAACCTACTACTACCTAATGAAAATAATATATACAAAAAAACAAAAATTAATAAAGGAAACCTAATACTAACTAACTAAATAACTATATACAAAGGCAGCGGGCAAGTCCTGCGGCTCACTCGGTGATGTTGCTGGCCAGGCCATTTGGTGCCTGCACATCAGCCATCTGCAGGGGTCCAGTTGCTGTGTCCACCCCTGCTGGAACTGAAGACTCCCGACTGGGATTACATCGCTCCACAGCCCAGCCCCAGGACCCAGTTGCCCACCCACACCTGCCTCTGGGGTTGCCATGTCGGGCACTTCCACATCTGGCACCAGTGGCAACCCCAGGCCAGAGGGGCAGAGGGGCACCAGCTTCACTGACACCGAAGTTGGTGTCCTGGTGGAGCATGTCCTGGGGCAGTATGATGCCCTCTTTGGATCGTCCCGCACCAGCAAGGAAGGACGGGAGAGAATCTGGGCCGACTGTGTGGTTGCCATCAACGCGGAGGGGGTGGCAACCCGCAACGTCCTGAAGATCAAGAAGCGCTTGGAGGATTCGAGGTCCAGGACCCTTTTGAAGGCCTGGCGCCTCGTGGAGGGGGGCCGGGGCCGCATGAGTTCCATCCAGATGAGGGTCCTGGAACGCGTACGCCCAGCGCTCCACGCCCAGATCCTTGAGAGGGAGGCCCGTCTGGAGTTGAGCGGTAAGTGTCCAAGCATTACTGTGTGAGACAGGGCATGTTGCGGTGTGCTGGTTCTATGATACTTGCCTGTATGTGTGCCATAGGCCATGTATGCATGTATGTGTGCAGGGACATCATGGTAATGCATGTGCGACCAGTGATGTGTGACCCACATGGTTGTTGCATGTGTTCAAATGCCGCATGGGGGGCCCTATGCAGATTTTGAACATGAGAGCATGCCAGTCTCTGTACCTGGACATGGGTGGGGGTGAGGGATGGGTGCTGATGCCAGGTACATATATGGTAGCCATGTCTGTGTGCCTGACCTGCGTGTCTGTGACTTGTGCATGCCATGGATGCATGACACATGTGTGTGACAATGCACAGATTCAGTGAAGCAGCCAAATTACCCTTGTATCCGCTGTGTTTGGTGTGTTTGGGCCCAGATGGATGTGACTGAGGTGAAGTGTGTGCATGTGATAGGCATGAGCCATGATGCATGTGAGTTACATATCATTGAATGTTTCAAGAGTCCATTGGACATGCATGGAAATGTCCATGGCATGCACCATGCCTGTTACTGTGTGTGTTTTGCCTGGACTGACCCATGTGTTGTGGAGGGACATGATGGAAGTGTACTTTGACAGTGGTGCTCATCTGCTATTGCTTCCTGTCTAGGGGACCATTGTACAGTGCCCTGATGCTTGTGTTCTTTGTCTCCCTCTACGCAGCGGCTAGTGAAGAAGAGGGCGGAGACGGCGCTGTGGAGCAAGGCGGCGGGGATGCCCCCACGGCTGCAGCGGAAGGGGTGGGTGAGCCCCCACAGGGGCCTGCTATGGTGGGAGACGGTGAGGAGCCATCCAGGTTGGTGGTTTGCACAGAGGAGGAGGAGGCCGCCACTGGGGCACACATGGGGCCTGGTGGGGGCATCCCTGCTGGTGCAAGTGGTGCAGTCCAGGGCCAGGGGCAGGAGGCAGCACAGGTCACCGTGGAGGGGCCTGTGCATGTCGCTGTCCCTGACCCTGTGAGTGCACCACAATGCACCAGCAGGGATGCCCCGTCCCAGGCCCGTCCGCAGGTAGAGGGGATGTCCATGTCACCTGACTCCCCTCCACCTGCGGACGTGGGAACCCCTGGCCGTGTGGAGAAGGTCCGGATTGGGGTCGCGATGCGCACGGCTGTGATTCGTGATGCCGTGCGTGCTTCCCGGGAGGAGGACGCACGTCATCACGAAGTGCACCGTGCCGACGTGGCCCAATTGGGATCGGCCATGTTCGGGGGTTTCCTGCATGTGTTGTCCAATCTGGCGGCCCTCTCCTCCTCTGTGCAGGCTATACACCAGTCGTTCTCCTTGCCGTCTTCCGGCCCAGATGCCACCAGGGCCCCCTGTGGACCTGCCCCGACCAATGCAGCCAGCTCGGTGGGGATCCCATCCCTGCCACAGTTGGGAGTCGGAGGTCCAGCAGGGGTGGACAACACAGCAACTGGACCCCAGCAGATGGAAGATGTGACAGCATCATCAGGCAGGGCACGGTGGCAGCAGGCAGGCAAGCAGGCAGGCAGCAGCAGATGGCACATGGGAGGCTGCTCGGGGCACGGGGGGCAGTAACTCGGACTTCTGGGCAGGAGCGTGGTCTTCCGTGTGTTTTCGCGTGGCCAGCTTGATACGGAGTGATTTGGCACATGAAAATCCTGCACGTCAGCGTGAAATCCGAGGAAAGGCCCTTAGCGCGTAAGCGCGTCAGCACGCATACGTGATTCTATTGGACCAGAGTCCCTCAGCGCGTAAGCGCGTCTGTGACGTGACCCGCACGGGTGTTCCCCACTCAGCACGTGATGACGGAGCACACGTGGAAATACTGCACGTCAGAGTGTCATCGCGTGTAATTGGACAAAAGTGCGCGTACACGCGATTGGCCTATGTACGTGTATTTCATGGGTGCGCGGGCACTTACACACGCAAGTACGTCAGCGAACCTGTATCCCGTGGTGCATGTGAATTTCCACACGCTATTGGACTGGGAACTGGATTCCAGGGGTGCGCGGGTCACACGCTCGCCTAGAACACGCGCAAAGCATAAATTTGCGCACTTTAACAATAACAAGCTCAGACGCCAGGATGAACATACCGTTCCTAGCAGCAGTGGCAGTGGGCTACCAAAGGAGGTGGAGGAGGATAGTCAGGGCCAGAATATTCACACCCAGAACCAGCCTTTTCGGGATGCCTGATGACCAGGTGTATGGGAGGTACAGGTTTCCACCACACATTATACTGGACCTGGTGAGTGAGTGGGAGGATGACCTCACATCACCCACCCTGTGCTCCCAAGCACTCAGCCCCCTGGAGAAGGTCCTCAATGTACTGCACTTCTTAGCCACTGGATCATTTCAGCGGACAAGTGCCATAGTGGGTGGGGTGTCACAGGCCACCCAGTCACGCTGCCTACACCAGGTCTTGAACATCATCACTGCACGCCCATCAGTCCGCAGGCACATATACCTGCCCAGAACACCTGCAGAAAGGCATGCTGCCGCCCTGGATTTTTACGGTGTGGCACGATTCCCGTAAGTGCTAGGTGCCATCGACTGCACCCATGTGGCTCTACGTCCCCCCAGGGCATCTGAGCACATCTATAGGAACCGCAAGCACTGGCATTCCATCAACGTGCAGGTAGCATGTAATGCCAAGGGAATCATCACCTCAGTATATGCCAACTATCCCGGGTCCACCCACGACAGCTTCATTTACCGAATGTCCACCCTAAGCCGGGACCTAGAAGCTGGGCGGCATGGCGATACATGGCTGCTTGGTGAGTATGTATGCCACTGCACATGCATGCATGTTGGATACTGAGCAAGGTCACAACCCCACCAATGATACCAATCACCACCTCCACAGGGGACAGTGCCTACCCTCTCAGCCCCCACATGATGACGCCAATTCGGAACCCCACCACGCCACCCGAGGTAAGATATAACACAGCCCACATTACGACCCGGGGCATAGTGGAGCGCACATTCGGAGTGCTAAAGTCACGCTTTCGCTCCCTTGACCGTTCTGGCGGGCAGCTGTTATACGCTCCCCCAGTAGTGTGCAGGATCATAGTGGCAGCATGTGTCCTGCACAACGTTGCAACACGCCGGGGCCTGGCCGTGGACATGGTGGTGGCCCCACATCCCCAACCACATGCACAGCCGCTGCGCATGGGAGGGGAAAGGGCACGGGGGAGGCAGCCCGTACACAGCTAGTGGCTAATTACTTCACATAGAAATCACACCCCTGTGGAGTGCACACTGCCCTGGCACATTCCATCTGACAATCAATGATGACTCAACCTGACACTGATCCTGAATGTCTGGAGAATGAACCGTGAATACCATATCAGCCTGAGATTGTTCACCTGGAAGTGTCACAATGTGTGCATCCCTACCCACACAGACACCACCAATGCAGTTTTGTGAAGTTACACATTCAAGCAGCTAAAATGAATACCCACTTGCAAAATGCAACAAGAGGACAGTGCCATGTCAGCCAACCCAACCCCAGCACCGCCACACGACACACCGTGCCATGTCATGCTAATTGCAGGTAAACAAAGTAATCCCCACAACATGACACTAGTGTCACTATGTACAGTGTCCCTATTAGAAACCTGCAACACCTGAAATGCTCACAGCAATGCCGGACCAACAACATACTTGAGCACGTACTACCATTAACATGACATCACAAATGTTACATATTAGTAGTCTCACCACCTGGAAATGCCTGCACTCCCACCACTACCAACTGTGCAGTGTTGGCACCATGTAGAGTTGTAGGTGCACTGCTGCCAACATGGACCCCATCTCCAGACTAGAGGTCCTTGTGTAGACATGAGGAAGGGACCTGCAAATTGGGAGGTAGACACAGAAGATGAGTTACACATCAATGCAACATGCAGTGTACAACACAACAGCAATATGCACTAGGAATGTATACACAGTATTGACTACAAACTGCCCACACAGCTCATGGGAGTCCAACGTCACTGTGTAATTCACTGTCACTTGGGCACACCCTTTGCAAGCCCATGGAAACGGGAAGCAGGAGGGGTGTGTGTGACTCAAACCCAAGCATCTGAACCAAATACATTACAAGCCTGCATGTGCCCAGCCACAATGCAGCGTATGCCCACAGGAACCACGGAAGCCAACAAATCGTCCCAAAAAAATTGGGAATAAAAGAAATCAAAATAAAAATAAAAATAAGAAACAATCAAAAATGGCCATTGATGGGCCCGGGGGGGTTGGGGAGGCCACCCAGGAGGTCCGAGGACAGGATGCACACCAGTACTCACCTGCGTGGATCCTGGGAAAATAAAACACCTCCATGGGCTCATAGCCCACACGGCTACCCTGTTGTGGGAGTATCACTGCTGTCGCTATTATCACCCTGTGCAGCTGCATCCGGAGGTGGTTGCACTATGGGAGGCAGCCCACGCAAGGCCCTAGTCTGCTCCTCCATGGCTGCAAGCATGCGGGTGTGGTAGGTCTGGTTCTGGAGGATGAGTGTGCAGAGGTCCCCATGCAACAACTCACGAGATGCCCGGACCTCCGCCCTCGTTGCCTGCATCTCAGCTGAGAGCGTACGGGTGAGACGCTCCAGCTGCTGTTCTGTCCTTTGGTGTGTTGAAGCCTCAAGCTCAACAAGAGTCGTCCTGAGGTGAAGGAGCTCCTGCCTCAGGGCTTCCCTGTGGCCCTGGGACTCAATGGAGATGGCCTCCTGCAGAGTCGCCAGTGCCGCCCGCCTGTCCCTGTTGGACCCCAACATGTCCTCCCTGTGTGACTGGCAGATGGAGTCGGTTGCCTGCTCTAGTCGCTCCATCAGCCTTTCTGGGGGGACAATGGAAGTGGCCACCCTATCCATGGCCTGAGCCATCATCTCGGATGATGCAGCCTGTTGGGTTGCCATACCGTAAATGGATTGCTCCCATGCGGTATTGCCGGGTGGCGTACGGCCACCACGTCGGCGGGCACCACACCTGTCTGGGGCAAGGCGAACTGCGCCTTGCTGTGCCGGCACTGCCTGAGGCTGCAGGACTGCATTCCCCCTCTGATCTGCTGGCCCAGGAACAGGATCAGATGTCGCAGAGTGTGACCCTGCATCCGTAACCACCGAAGGCGTAGCTGCCAACACTGACATCCCCATGGAGGGTTCTGACCCTGGTGCAGGTGGGTGAGACAGAACAGAATCCCTCCCTGGAACACTCACCTGCGACGGCACGTAGGTCTCATCCAAATCAACACCTGAGTACAGCTCGGGGGAGGTGCAGCCAGAGACACCCCTTGAGAGCACGACCTGCAGCACTTGTGGGTTCTCCCCCACCACCACACCACGTCCCTCACTGGTGGTTGGTCGGCCCTCGGACCCCTCCTGGGTCTGCACCATCTCCACAACCCCAGCAGTATCAGGTGCGTCTTCCCCTGCAAAGACATGAAAACAAAGAAATGGAAACAGGCATTAGCAACATGGCACACAATGAGGGCTGAGAAGCAAGAGAACCAGTACTTGATTGACACATGTCCCACATGACTAAAACCCTCCCATGCATGCACCCTCACTGCGTATGAAGTGCAGGCAAATGGCACACACTGATGACACCAAGATGGAAGATGAACACATTTTCTGCATGCTGCCTGGCAGTGGCATCACACATTGGCCTGTGATTGCCAGGTGAAACACACATGCCATCACACAGATTGCATGTACCATTGCTATTGAGTGAAGATGGAGAGGAGGGCAGCACCTATTCATTCAGTCCAGTTCCCGCATGTAATCGCTTTTCTGATTCTAACAGGTCAGATTTATCACCTGGAGCTGCCAGTCTGAAATGGTCCAATTGCACAGGGACATGTGTGTACAAATGATATCCAGGTAACATAGTCACTCCACTTTACCATAGCCATGTCAGACATGTGACTAGTGGACAGGGACATGCCTAGTAAAAGTGGTGGAATGCAAACAATCTGACTGAATGAACAGTGAAAAATAAGCAACTATGTTGTGGCAAGGTGACACTTGAAGGGCAACTGGCGTGCAGTTGGGCTAGATGTCTACTGTTGGCAGAAGGGATACTGCAATGGCCAAATGCAGCTGCGCAGGAAGTATTGCATGAAGCACATGGCTGACCCATACGACTCAGGCGCACACACTCTCACCTGGCACACAAACAGAAGCCCTCACACACACACCATGCACATGGATGACACACACATGCATGTGCACTCACCGGACAATGCCTCGTAATCAGCCAGATCTCCCACGCCTTGGATCTGTTCCTCCGTGACGTAGGTCCCAGCGACTGACTCATGTGGAGTGAGTTCCATGTCTACTACTGGAGACCCACCTCCAGTCACTAGAGTTGCGGCATGACTTGAGGCCAGCTTACTCTTTGCCCTGCGCTTTAGGTCATTCCAGCGCTTATAGCAATCATTGGCTGTGCGCCTCACGATTCCAAGGGCACTTACGATGTCCGCAACGGTCTGCCAGTGTGCCTGGCGTTGTGCAGGTGTGGTCTTGGATCCTGCAACAATGACCATCTCGTTGTCATGTCCGGACACATACTCGACAAGTGCATTCAGTTCGTCATCCGTGAAGCTGGGCTTCCTGGATGGGCCGGACTGTGTAGCCGTGTCTGGGGCATCAGCCTGTGCCGGACGAGCACTCTTCCTCTTCCGCTTGGAAGGTGGTGGTGATCCTGAGTGTCCTGCGCCGCTCTGGACACTAGGGGCAGGAGCCCTGGTGGACTCTGTATCAGGAGTGTGGGATTGCACACTCAGCATGGGAGTTGGTGCAGGCATTGGCTCTAGTGTGATGGTGTCAGGGGGAATGTCAGCAGCATGGACTAGGACCGACACTGTCCTGGCTGGGTGTGTGAGGGCTGGGGTGGATGGAGCCGCAGCTGCCCCTGCAGCCTCTCCGCCCTGCCTCCTTGGTGCAGCAGATGACCTTGCTGGCCCAGATGCACGTGGCATGGTGACATCAACGTGCACCAGCGCACGTGTCATAGGCCTGCTGACCTGGAAGTCAGCCATGGAGTCAGCCAGATCTGGTGCCACAATGGGCTGGTCCAACAAGGGCTGAGCATGGATGGTGTCAGCCACATCAGCCTCAACGGGAGGGGGGGGGATTATGGGTGCCCTTGACTGGTCCTCCACACATGGGGGGACAGGCTCACCCTGCAAGTAACGACCACGTCCCCTACCGGATCCACCACGGCCACCACTTGTGGCTCTTCCACCTTTGCCACCCTTACGGAATCCTCGCCTCCCAGCCATGGCACTGATGTAAATGTGCGTATGGGAGTGGCTGGAAACTATTGTCCTGGGCAATTGGGGGTCAAAGGGGTTGGGTACCAGATGGTAATTGTACCCTAGTGCTCTTGCAAGGCTGATTGTAACCCCTGGGGAAAGATGACGGGTCACGCTACGCACAGGAGCCCCAAAAAAGGGAGATGACGTGCACGCAACCCCTCCTAGACCACGTGTGCAGAAAGAAAAACCTGCACTACGCTGTGGCACCCAGTAACACAAGAATGAACGTATGCGTGTCACACGCAGCCTAGAATGACCTCTGAAGGGGTAGGCTACACACGGGGCAAGCACAGATGTTAGATACGTGCGTGACTCACCGTCTGCCTGGTAAACGAGCGTGTAAAAGGAGCACGTTTGGTTGGCAACACCCCCGCCAAAAGAAGAATTGTACGCTGTCTGAGGAGACAGGACAACAGTAGAAGGGAACACTGTTTGAGGGAACAGGCCCAGGTAAACCAGTAAAAGCGAAAAAAGAGAAAAAGCTGTCAGAGGTAACAGGGAATACGAACTTGAAACGCCGTGAAGTAAATCGCGTGTGAAACGACAAGAAGTACAGAATTCACCCACTCGCTCTCCACGAAAAGCACGTACAAGGAAAACGTGTTCTACACATACCTTTTATACAGGGCCACACGTCCAGCGTCACTTACGCGGCGTGTACGCGCTAGGGCCATTTCCACCAATTACACGCTTTGCCACTTCTGCGTGTAGGGCCATTTCCACCAATTACACGCTTTGTCACTTCTGCGTGTAGGGCCATTTCCACCAATTACACGCTTTGTCACTTCTGCGTGTAGGGACATTTCCACCAATTACACGCTTTGTCACTTCTGCGTGTAGGGCCATTTCCACCAATTACACGCTTTGTCACTTCTGCGTGTAGGGCCATTTCCACCGATCACACGCGATTACACTCTGACGTGCAGTCTTTCCACGTGTGCTCTGTCATCACGTGCTGTGTGGGAAACACCCGTGCGGGTCACGTCACAGACGCGCTTACGCGCTGAGGGCCTTTCCTCGGTTTTCACGCTGACGTGCAAAATTTTCACGTGCCAAATCACTCCGTACCAAGCTGGCCACGCGTACGCACACGGAATACCACGCTCCTGCCCGGAAGGCCGAACTACTGCCCCCCAGAGCCCCGAGCACGCTCCCACCTGCTGCTGCCTGACTGCCTGCTGCCCCTGCACTGCTGGGGGGTGGGGGTGGTGGGAGACATGGGTGGGGGCCTGGTGGAGGGTGCCCCTGGTGGCGGGGGGGTGGGGGTGATAGGGGACATGAGTGGGGGCCTGGTGGAGGCTGCCCCTGCACTGCTAGGGGGTGGGGGTGGTGGGAGACATGGATGGGGGCCTGGTGGAGGGTGCCCCTGGTGGCGGGGGGGTGGGGGTGATAGGGGACATGAGTGGGGGCCTGGTGGAGGCTGCCCCTGCACTGCTGGGGGGTGGGGGTGGTGGGAGACATGGATGGGGGCCTGGTGGAGGGTGCCCCTGCACTGCTGGGGGTGGGGGTGATAGGGGACATGGGTGGGGGCCTGGTGGAGGGTGCCCCTGGTGGCGGGGGGGTGGGGGTGATAGGGGACATGAGTGGGGGCCTGGTGGAGGGTGCCCCTGGTGGCGGGGGAGTGGGGGTGATAGGGGACATGAGTGGGGGCCTGGTGGAGGGTGCCCCTGGTGGCGGGGGGGTGGGGGTGATAGGGGACATGAGTGCGGGCCTGGTGGAGGGTGCCCCTGGATGGTGGGGGGTGGGGGTGGTGGGAGACATGAGTGGGGGCCTGGTGGAGGGTGCCCCTGCACTGCTGGGGGGTGGGGGTGATAGGGGACATGAGTGGGGGCCTGGTGGAGGGTGCCCCTGCACTGCTGGGGGGTGGGGGTGGTGGGAGACATGAGTGTGGTCCTGGTGGAGGGTGCCCCTGGTGGCGGGGGGGTGGGGGTGATAGGGGACATGAGTGGGGGCCTGGTGGAGGCTGCCCCTGCACTGCTGGGGGGTGGGGGTGGTGGGAGACATGGATGGGGGCCTGGTGGAGGGTGCCCCTGGTGGCGGGGGGGTGGGGGTGATAGGGGACATGAGTGGGGGCCTGGTGGAGGCTGCCCCTGGTGGCTGGGGGGTGGGGGTGGTGGGAGACATGGGTGGGGGCCTGGTGGAGGGTGCCCCTGGTGGCTGGGGGGGTGGGGGTGGTGGTAGACATGAGTGGGGGCCTGGTGGAGGGTGCCCCTGCACTGCTGGGGTGTGGGGGTGGTGGGAGACATGAGTGGGGGCCTGGTGGAGGGTGCCCCTGCACTGCTGGGGGGTTGGGGTGGTGGGAGACATGAGTGGGGGCCTGGTGGAGGGTGCCCCTGGTGGCGGGGGGGTGGGGGTGATAGGGGACATGAGTGGGGGCCTGGTGGAGGCTGCCCCTGCACTGCTGGGGGGTGGGGGTGGTGGGAGACATGGATGGGGGCCTGGTGGAGGGTGCCCCTGGTGGCGGGGGGGTGGGGGTGATAGGGGACATGAGTGGGGGCCTGGTGGAGGCTGCCCCTGGTGGCTGGGGGGTGGGGGTGGTGGGAGACATGGGTGGGGGCCTGGTGGAGGGTGCCCTTGGTGGCTGGGGGGGTGGGGTGGTGGTAGACATGAGTGGGGGCCTGGTGGAGGGTGCCCCTGCACTGCTGGGGTGTGGGGGTGGTGGGAGACATGAGTGGGGGCCTGGTGGAGGGTGCCCCTGGTGGCGGGGGGGTGGGGGTGATAGGGGACATGAGTGGGGGCCTGGTGGAGGCTGCCCCTGCACTGCTGGGGGGTGGGGGTGGTGGGAGACATGGATGGGGGCCTGGTGGAGGGTGCCCCTGGTGTCGGGGGGGTGGGGGTGATAGGGGACATGAGTGGGGGCCTGGAGGAGGCTGCCCCTGCACTGCTGGGGGGTGGGGGTGGTGGGAGACATGGATGGGGGCCTGGTGGAGGGTGCCCCTGCACTGCTGGGGGGTGGGGGTGATAGGGGACATGGGTGGGGGCCTGGTGGAGGGTGCCCCTGGTGGCGGGGGGGTGGGGGTGATAGGGGACATGAGTGGGGGCCTGGTGGAGGGTGCCCCTGGTGGCGGGGGGGTGGGGGTGATAGGGGACATGAGTGGGGGCCTGGTGGAGGGTGCCCCTGGTGGCGGGGGGGTGGGGGTGATAGGGGACATGAGTGGGGGCCTGGTGGAGGGTGCCCCTGGATGGTGGGGGGTGGGGGTGGTGGGAGACATGAGTGGGGGCCTGGTGGAGGGTGCCCCTGCACTGCTGGGGGGTGGGGGTGATAGGGGACATGAGTGGGGGCCTGGTGGAGGGTGCCCCTGCACTGCTGGGGGGTGGGGGTGGTGGGAGACATGAGTGGGGGCCTGGTGGAGGGTGCCCCTGGTGGCGGGGGGGTGGGGGTGATAGGGGACATGAGTGGGGGCCTGGTGGAGGGTGCCCCTGGATGCTGGGGGGTGGGGGTGTTGGGAGACATGGGTGGGGCCCTGGTGGAGGCTGCCCCAGCACTGCTTGGGGGTGGGGGTGCAGGGGGACATGAGCAGGTGTGCAGGGTAGTCCCCTGTTTTGTGGGCTGCCTGCAGGGGCCGTGGAGGGTGTACAGGGAACACCTGTGAGGACCCACCCAGCCTAATTGCGTGTGATAATTCCCGCACACCCCTGTAATACACGTACCTGGCCAAATCGCATGTGAGAATTCCCGCGCACCCCTGTAATACACGTACCCTGGCCAATCGCGTGTAGAACTTCCCACGCACCCCTGTAATACACGTACCAGGCCAAATCGCGTGTGATAATTCCTGCGCACCCCTGTAATACACGTACCTGGCCAAATCGCATGTGAGAATTCCCGCGCACCCCTGTAATACACGTACCCAGCCGAATCGCGTGTAGAACTTCCCGCACACCCCTGTAATACACGTACCTGGCCAAATCGCATGTGAGAATTCCCGCGCACCCCTGTAATACACGTACCCTGGCCAATCGCGGGTAGAACTTCCCACGCACCCCTGTAATACACGTACCAGGCCAAATCGCGTGTGATAATTCCCGCGCACCCCTGTAATACACGTACCTGGCCAAATCGCATGTGAGAATTCCCGCGCACCCCTGTAATACACGTACCCAGCCGAATCGCGTGTAGAACTTCCCGCACACCCCTGTAATACACGTACCCTGGCCAATCGCATGTAGAACTTCCCACGCACCCCTGTAATACACGTACCAAGCCAAATCGCGTGTGATAATTCCCGCGCACCCCTGTAATACACGTACCCTGGCCAATCGTGTGTAGAACTTCCCACGCACCCCTGTAATACACGTACCAGGCCAAATCGCGTGTGATAATTCCTGCGCACCCCTGTAATACACGTAACTGGCCAAATCGCATGTGAGAATTCCCGCGCACCCCTGTAATACACGTACCCATCCGAATCGCGTGTAGAACTTCCCGCACACCCCTGTAATACACGTACCCAGCCGAATCGCGTGTAGAACTTCCCGCACACCCCTGTAATACACGTACCTTGGCCAACCGCGTGTAGAACTTCCCGCGTACCCCTGTAATACACGTACCCTGGCTAATCGCGTGTATGACTTCACGCGTACCCCTGATATGCACGTTACCCGCTTTGCGTTCCTTGTTTGGCAGCCCTGTAGACTGGTCCAGGGTTAGCGCTGCCCTTTGCGATGATTTAGCGATTTTGATGGCTTTTCCTTGCGCGAGGGCGTTCTTGGGGGCGTTACTGGCGCTGCTGCAGGGTCGCTGCGATACTCTGCGCCACGGCTGGTTTGGGAGCCTGAAATCCATGAATACGCTGTGCGCGGAAATCGGTTTTAGCGCACGTGCCTGGCGCAGACAATCGCAGGCGGACACTCTGCGCCAGCCACTTGCGACACTTTTCTGCGAAATTCTATGAATTACCCTGTCAATCACTCTCGACACAGAACACCTTGAAACAGACCCACCAACAGAGCTCAGGGTACTTCTGTTCAGCATGCATCAAACTTAACCCCTTCCATCTCTCTTTCACATCTGACAGATTACATGAGGGCCATCTAACTGGCAGCAGTGTGAAACATAAATCCAAGCAATTTTTAAGCCACTATTCATGTTTACAGTCAGACCTTCAAAATCCATTGGGGCTAATTACAAGTTTGCCTATATCCTGTCAGTAAATCCGCCAAGATACGGGCAAACTGAAATACTGATACCGGCACTTGGGCTGGTGGTATTGCGGCTGAATTACGAGGTTCAGTGTCAGATGTAAATCCCCATTCCATGGCGTCCCATTGGACTGCATGAGGGATTTTGCTGGCTACCGGTAATACCAGCGATTTTTGCTGGTGTGTTGCCTGAATTACCTCCAGCTTTTAATTCAGGCACCTGACCAGCAAACTTGTAGTTGGCTGAGGTGGAAACGTGCCAATATACGTTAACAATGGCACAGTAATTCAGCACTGGCCAATTTATAATGAGGCCCAATGTTTACTTTGGGGATATTAAGTTTTAGGTTATTTCTCTCTGCAAAACTTCCCAGAATTCTGATTGCTCTATGGAGACAAGTGGATGTTTTGGCAAGTAAGACCTGTGACCAGTAAATGTCAAAAGGGGTGCAATTGCAGACCATTATTAAAGGGATGCAATGGGGTTGCAGGGCCAATTTGTTGCTTGGGTATATCAGCAATGTAGGTGGTGAAAAACAGATGGCAATACTATAGCCTTGTAGACTGAGGGAGTGATTATTAACGTGGCATGATGACCCGCCAGCAAGTTATGGCTGGAGGCGAATCCAAGATCCATTAGCTGGGGAAGGGTTATTATCCCAAGCAATAAGGACCCCTGCCGAGGTCTACAATGCTGTCAGCAAAGCATGGTAGTAGGAATACATGTTTTGGAGTTGTGGTGGTGAAGCAAAAATCTTACTGTAAGAGTGAAAACAGTAAAAAGACAACTGAGTTAGTAATTTAAATGTGGTTGTATGGAGTATTTAAATATCATGCTTGTGTTCATAAACTAAGCATTTTAATTGCATTTTTGTAGAACTGGAACAGGTTAAACACAAGCTTGCATTAGGTGTCATGTAAGAACTGGAATAGGTTCAACACAAGCTTGCATTAGGTGTCATGTAAAAGTAAACAGTTTCTGTAGAAAGAAGTAAAAGCAATTTCAAATGTTTACGCTTTCTTTTCATGTGTTAAATAGCATGTTGCAGCACAAAACGGTCCTCCCAGAGAGGAAATGCCTTGTTGAAAATAATCATGTCTGCAAATTGCATTGTTGTTTCTTTCCTATCTGCATCTGAAGACGTCACTTGGGCTTGGCCGCAGATGCCATAAGCACTATACAAATAATAACATACAGCACATCACATGAGGATCCTCCACCCATGAAGCTATCGTGCGGGGCCCGGGCAGTTTGCCCCTCTCACTTGTACCCTGATTGTGACAGCCCTGCATGGATGATGAATATACGTACATTCCCCATATGATGACCATTTGTCTCCCTCGCCGCAAGCCTCAAGGAACAGCAGCGCTGGCAGGCAGGCTGTCGGCAGCAAAGTGAAAGTTCTGATCATAAGGGACAGACAAACAGTAACAGTGACAACGACCTGCTACACCACCACTGACGGAGTGCAGAGGCAGAGCAGCCACCTCAGGCAAGTTGCTGAAGTGTGCAACCGACAGATGAGAAATGGAAGCATCCGATCCATGGTAGGCAGGAATCAGGATAGTAGCCAAGACCTGCTGCCTCTCAAAACGTGGGCCCTCGTGCTGCTTGGCTCTGAGGCTCACAAGGTTGTGCTCAATCGCTTTTGCAGACATGGCCACACCCACCAGTCAGGGAAGGCAGAGAGAACAGTGACAAATGATTGGCTCACTGCAAAGAGGGGTGTGGCCAACAGACAACACAATCGCCTCCCTGTCCATCATCATTACTGTTTGTTAATTTGGCCTATTAGGTGAGGCTTTTGCACCACCTCTAAATTGAAACTATTGCATTAGAGTACAGATAGGGAGAAATGGCATATGAGGAAGGACACCGATGTGAAGGTGTTATTTGATTATTTGCTCCACCCATTTACAGCCCATGACCATGCTAATCCATATGGCCATTACAACCCAGTTCCTGCCTCTCCCCACTAAAAACACCTCCTCATGGTAACTCTTTAAGCCTGCTTTAAACAAGTCTTACCATCAAACTTTGCTCTCAAAGTGCCGGCCAGTGTTTTTCAAAGTAGTCTTTTTAGAGTGAAGGTCTTAATTGGAGTTGTAAACATTATACAGGTGCAATAAAAATAACAACCAGGTTTGCCTTCAGCCACTCGATTTCTAAGCGCTTCATTGAATTGCTGTTAAAAACATGCATTGGGAAAGCCAACAGCGTTTGCTTCTGTATAAGCATTAGGCATTTGCCAGGCACTGCTATTGTATGCCCAGCTACTCACATCCTTTTGCACCTGCTTACATCAAAAGCCAGTTAATACCACTATGCAGTGCCTAGCAAGTGTCCTTCCAATACTAACAAATAAGCCAAACTGTTGGCGTTGCCAAAAAGAGTCTTTGGTTTCCTACCTTCTTCTGAATACAAAGGGCCTGATTCATGGAAATGTGCGCAGAAATCTCACAAGGGCTGCGGGCCGAGAAGGACAGTGCATGAGCTTGCACACAGAAGGAAATATGTGCTCCCTACGTAATCATGGAATTTACAGCGCAAAGTAACCGTAATCACAGGTCATGGCTAGAACGCCCCAACACGCCCACACGCAAAGCATAAAGAGCTACCGTTGGGCGCTCCCCCTTGATGTGAATACACACACCCTTCAACTGGTGCGTAGGGTCCAGCGCAAGCAGGCCTGCATCTCAGAGACCCTGCGCGGGGTCCCCATAACTGTATCCGGCACTCCGACAAAATGCGTATAAAAAATCGTAATTTGGTAATTACTCAGGAAATCTGCGTTCAAGCCCCTGTAAACAATTCCTGCACCCCGCTAAACTGCGTACACACACCCCTAAATTAGATCAGAACCCCAGTTTAGTACATGCACCCCTATATCCGACATGCAACCCCACCTCTGTGCTGCAATTCCTACACGCAAGTGTACTTACACCTGTCTTTGGGTGTTGGATAGTATGAAGGACTT
This sequence comes from Ambystoma mexicanum, assembly GCF_040938575.1. NCBI lineage: Eukaryota > Metazoa > Chordata > Amphibia > Caudata > Ambystomatidae > Ambystoma > Ambystoma mexicanum. The sequence goes on along the minus strand of NC_090932.1, from coordinate 463,080,295 downwards.
GCGTGGCCATTTCCCGTCCGAGAGGTTGCGCGATCGTATCCATGAATTAGAGTGTGCCATGCAATTGTGGGCGTGCAAGTCACTGCCTGCAGGCCGTCCCTCGGGCTGCCCATTTATGAGCAAGTTCTTCGCCATTTTTGCTGTTCAGCCCCTTCCCAGCCCTCTGCGCAAGACATGCCCACACTGCCGAGCCTGCGTGACCTCCACGCAAGTCTAGGAAAAGTACAGCGCATTCAATTTCATAAATCGTCGAAAGTGGATTTGGGTGCAGTTTGGCACACAAGTACCCTATTTTCCAAGCAAATAATTCCATGAATCAGGTCCAGAATGTTCAGAATGCAGTCAATGCTGGTAGTTATTGCCTGCACTCTAAACATTCTGGGTGGCTGACAGGAGGTCCATAACGATCTCCATGTGCTAATCATTCTTGTTTCAGCCCATTGTGTCATATACATCACTGTACCACCTAAGAAATGAATAGCTAAACCAAGACATCTACGCCTTCTCTGCCCCTTTGGGCTGAACTGTGGCACCTCAGGAGTTCTATTCAAGCCACTAAAGTGACTTGCCAGGGTCTAGGAGGTGTTCTGCGGCTGGTGACGTCTCATAATTCACTGAAATGATGCAGTGATGGGTAGCTGTTGTTCATATTCTACACAAGTCATTGCTACTACTGCAGTCTGCGTCATTTCAAAATACGCACTTGTAAGACAATTTAGCAACATCCATTTTAAATCCTCAATCCCTTGATAAGAGAAATCAGTCATTTGTGTTTTGTTTTTTCGATTTAGAAATGATATGTGACTCTCAAACGTCTCCTCCTTGCGAAGTGTCAATTAGCCAACACTGGTTGTGTCTACCATTTTTCATACTCTAGTTTGTTGCTTACTAGTCATTTGTAAGACATCTCTTGACCCTCTGAGGCACTAATCTTGATGCAGTCATTGAAACCTGGCAGTACAAGACACATCTTTTGAGGCCTCAGAAGACCCTGTTCAGGAGGGGAAGAAGTTACTGACAGGCCCATAGGTCAGCGCTCACCCTCCAGAACTTGTAAGACAAGATAGCTGCACCATGTGAGGACAGGGGGTGCAGGATTCACTTACTCCAACACGACTCAATAATGAGGACTCAGTAAGTTGGCAAAGGGAAGTCAGTTTAATGACAATTACATCAAACAGAGAAACAAATGGAAAACAGCAGCATTGCGATCACCTGTCTCGTTCCAACTTCATTGATCTTCAGTTGAACAGCCACTTTTATGCATAAAACTCATCATCATTGATATCTAACTTTACAAAAATCATCATTCAATATAATTGGTTCGGAAAGGTAACTTAAGTATAGGTGTTATATCTGTATATGATAATAGGGCATGCGGATTGGATAACTCTTATCGGGTGGGCGTCTACGCCCATCCCTCTACATCACACGTGAGAGACGTCACTATAACTACGACGTCCTATTGGTTACAATATCTATAGGACTCCAGATAACTTGGTCCATTGTGATTGGGCAGGTTACACCCTTAGACATAAATTTCCACTTTTAATTAGCAGCATGCAGAATGGACACCCCTGTTCCTGGTGTCCCAAGTTTCACCCTGCCTCCCTTCCATCAATCAGTGTTTTAGGATGACGTGTCAATTAGTTGGCTAAGGATGACCTCGAAACTGTAGTCTCTTATCAGGAAAAGTTATGGCATCCTCGGGTCCTGGATGACATCAGCGATGGTACTTCTTCGCGCCTGGCTGGTCACGTGTTAGTTCACCATGAATCGGCTTCAGTTTCCAGCTTTTAGTGCATTTAATTCTGTGTCAGCCTAGCCACCTGCATGGGCCCCCCTTATCTTGACCTTCATGAGGCAGGCTGGTATGCTCTGAAGTTGGAGTCTTGTGAGCTGACGCTCTCTTCCCCTTCTCTGGTTGACCTCGATTTCCTAGGCATGAGCCGCCCTTTGTTGAGTTTCAATTCCGCTCCTTCTCTTGCCTTTGGCTGGGTTTTGAAACTTGGCCTGTCAGGCCTCTGGCCACCTAGGTACCTTTCTGCTTTTACAAAATGGAGTTGCAATTGTAAAATGTGCCTTATTGAGGTAGATATACGGTTGGTGCTTGCCGCTCTATCTTCTACTAAGCATTGCAAGCAGTATCGATTTCTTAGCATCTTGCGTTTCAAGCCTATTTACACACGTTTAACAGGATGGTTGCCGTTTAACAGGATGGTTGCTTCCATCTTGTCTCGTAGCACTGTTTCCTCATGTTGTAACATTGTCTCCTCTCTGGGTCTAGTCCATTCATTTTTGTAGTTACTCGCACTGGCGTGTTATCTTCGACAGCTGCTTTTGTTCATTCACTTGTCTGTTCAGGCCCTTGTGTCATTTCCACTGGCCTTCCATTAAGGCTTTTGGGGTCTCTTCGTGGACCGTGTGCAGCTACTCCTCATTTCGTATCAGCGGCCGGTATGGCTGTCTAATAGGGTACCATGCTGCCCAGGGTTGTCTGGTTATGGGTGTTTCAACCGGTATGGATCTTCTGATGTATACTGGGCAGAGTCCCAGTGAAGCTCTTTGTATGTTCATTCGTTCTTCATATGTCACATACCTTGGCGAGTACGCTCCTGATACCTCGAAATGAGGGGAAGGGGTGCAGGCCATGTCTGGGACCTCCTCTACAACCCGAAGCTCCAGTGCTGCCAGAACAGAATCAAAGAGTTGCAAGAAGGAAATAACCAATAAACGGGTCTTTTCCTGCTTATGCTCGCTAAACTATTATACTCTAGTACATCGGGTTGGAACACCTGTCCTTAATGAATGGATGAACCAAAGATCTAATCTTTAATAAACACATTCTCTCATGTTGACCCATGAAAGAAGGTTCAGACTGGCCTATAGGGCAATAGGCCCATTGCCGAACCAAAAACGCAAATGTTAGGTGGGCCGATGCTTTAAGTGGCCGAGGCCAGCCTGGGCTGGGCCCTGGAAGTGTCCCAGCACAACATTGGCAGGACAGATCATCCCGTTGCGGCCGTGACGGGAGATGCGCCCGCCATTAACTCAGGCAAGCTGACAGAAGTGCCAGCCAGCCACAGGGACCCTCTGGCTGGCTGGCACTACTGTCAGTCACTGTAAATTCCTCTGGTAATCCATCACGCAAGGGGTCACCGGAGGAAGTTACTGTCCCTTTGTTTCCCCAGGTCGCCGAGGCGGCTTTAACTCTCGGTGAACCTGGAGACTCCTCGACATATTTCGAGGTTTATAAAAGATGGCTTGAAAATTACACAATTCAAGCCATCTTTTATAAAGCATTGCCGACGAACAAATAGGCCTCTGGCTTTGTCCGTTGTAAAAGCTTTATAAAAGATGGATTGAATTGTGTACTTTTCAAGCCATCTTTTATAAACATAGACATTTTTAAAAAAGATGGCTTCAAAAGTAGATATATATTTGTGTGCGTACCTTACTATGTTTGTGTACTTTTCAAGCCATCTTGTAGTACACAAACCATAGTAAGGCACGATTTAAAATGCACAATTTGCATCACATTTTATCACAAAACTCCCCCTTGGGTACTATTCAAACAGTGTCACAAAAGGAATCAATTGGCATTTGCAACTGTGGTCCACTTTTTATTGGTGCCCAGACAATGTTATGGCCCAGTCTGAACCTGCCTGAAAGTCTTTATTGCCCCATACCTCTTCACGTCCCCTTACTGTCCCACTGCATATCTCCCTGTATTCCCCCTTCAAGCTAGGTGTACTATATAAATCCAACACATATATTCCAAAAATAAATAGGTGTCTTTCTGACCTTCCTTATGCTCAAGGCCCATCCAGCACATTGTCAAATATTGTGCTGGACCAGATCTAGACTCTGCTCGATGCCATCAACCTGCCTCTTCAGTTGCTGTGTCTGTGATGAGTTTTGAGGAGACACTGCTGGCATCAAGCTCTTTCGACTCCTCCAGGTAGGGATAGAAGGCTCATTGACCATAGGCTGCAGCCCAGGCACCAAAGGGGCAGAACTCCTAGGAGCAACACATGACTAACCCACACGAGGCCTCCTTGATAGGCTTTTGGGTGATTAGGTGGGGTGATACATGGCAATCCTAATATGGTAGAAACACAATGAGGCGCAACTGCATTCAAAGCCTTATAAGTACGTTTTCTGAGAACCACTACTAATCCCAGATTTCTGGTCCTATATTGCCAGTGTATGCTCTACTAGCGAAGGAATTGTGTCGGCATCCTTGGAAAAATCCATAATGTCAAAAGAAAGCGATAGGGTTAAGATTTTGCAGGTTTGTGCAGCTGCCACGCCAAGTGTAACTAAGTGGTACCTTGATGCACACAATTTCTCGCCTATATCCCTCAGTGATCTCATGTGCTTCCTATTTAACAGACACTGCTCTTTGTCATTTACCCCCCCCCCCGCCCCCTCTCCTCGGCCTTCCCCGCCTGCGATAAGTTAGCCTTTCATTTTTTTTTCTCATTATAGCATTCCTTGTAATCTTCGCCATGTTCGGAATCAAAAGCCACATTAGTGCCCCTTTTAATTTAGCTGCAAGTGGCTGTGAATTAGAGAGAAATTGAGTTATGAAACCCCTGGAAGAAAGAGGAGGGTTTTTTTTTTTGTTCATTTCTCCGCTCCAATGATGGATTCCTTCCCTTAATGGAAGTGCGCGCGAGGCCGTAATAAAGATCTGTTAATATTTGAACTAAATTAAAAAGAACAGCTAATGTGTCTTTTGATTTGGTACACGGAGAAGATTACACAGTGCGCTAATGATCTGCTCACGCCATGAGGCAGGAGCTTCAAGGTATTAGGAGGCGGGAAAGGTAGGTGACGGGTGTCGCTAGATAAAGGGGGCTTAACCAAGGCCCTATTTCCCCAATATTCGAGGTTTGGGCAGAAGACGCTGAAAAATACTGCATCATTCCGTTTGTGTGGCCATCAACAAAGCGATGTAAACAATTTTTAAGGACAAAGTTGGATGTTTTGCGCTATTGCTACCCTTTGTAGACGGCAATAAGTTTAATTGTCCTCACTGTGAATGGATCATGGGATTCCATTCTCAAAAGAACACATGGATTTATGTGAGGTTTAAGGGCACTACCACCAGTGGTCTGTTTTCTGGCAGAAAGCTGTCTTCCACACTGGATGCAGACCCTCCTCCTGTCTCCTTTGGGATCATTTTCCATTGCATGGAGAGGTCCACCTCCATTTGCATTTAAGTCGAAAAGGTCTCTCCAACGCTTGCTCCACCTATTAGACAAAACTATTGCATTAGAGTACTGCTTGGGAGAAATGGCCCGTGGGGAGGGACACAAAGCTTGTAGGTGTTGCTGTGGTTACTTACCCACCCCTCAAGTGCCCATGTCCATGCTAATCCCTACGGCCATCCACAACCACTCCCTGCCCCCCCTCCCAAACCACATCCTCCTGCAATCTCTTTGAGCTAGCTTTATTAACCCTTACTATCAACCTTCTTGCTCAAAGTGCCTGACATTGGTTTTTCAAAATAACCTTTTGAGCGTTAATGATTTCATTGGAGCTGTAAACGTCTTACTGGTGTAATAAAATGTCTTTACCAGGTCTGCCTTCAGCCACTCAATTTATAAGCGCTATGCATGTCCTTCACCAAAGTCCTGTTAAAAACAAGCATTGGCAAAGCCAGCAGTTTTTGCTTGTGCATAAGTATTAGGCATTTGCCAGGCACTGCTATTATATGCCCAGGTACTCGAACGATTTTGCAATTCCTACCATTGATGGGCAGTGAATACCACTATGCCAGTGCCTGGTCAATGCCTTTGACATATCCACACAAAAGAAAGCCAAAACTGTTGGCATTGCCAATACTTGTTCTCATTATCACCAACATGAAAATCCATGCTCGTGGAAAAACAGACTAATTTATCCTGTGGAATGGGAAATGGAGGTGGGCACGGTATGAACGTCCTGCTCCTGAACTCTGCCAGACAAACGCTGGAACATGGAGTCGATCGGTAAAAGTTATGGTAAATACTTCCACCCCCTCTTTTACCAATCCTCTTCATAATAAAAATTCCCACCTTTGACTTATAATAGACCATTTCCTCTGAGTTCATGACCTGGATTTTGGTCGGTGGGGCCAGCAAACTGTCAAGTCTCATTGCGAAAATGCCCTTTGCTCCCATTGGAGGTCACAGATGTTGGGTTCAGCTGACTGCTTGGAGCAAGCACATGCTTCCACTGCAAGGGTTTCTCTTGCCCAAGCTGGCCCTGGATAGTTCATTAGGATGTATTAACCAGTAGCCGAGCTCTGGATGGTGCAGTGCAATGTTTCATCTGACCAAAGTTCATGAATAGGGTGCAGGGAAGCAAAGAGAGATTAAACGTGGGGCTCCCACAGACGTAAAGCGACATGAATTAGAAATGTGTGGCAATGAAACAATGGTGCCGCACAGTTGCCTTGTTTGTTTCCCATCTGTGTGAAGTAATGGAAGGTCTCTGTGCACCAATGCCAAGGCTGTGTGGGGCAATGGGACGCTGCAACTCGATAAGTGAGCAAGCACAGTGAACAAATGCTAATGACCTATCAGACACACACTTTCCTCCTCTGCTCCTCCCACCCAAAATGCCAGCAAGGGTTATATAAACATATATATTTTTTTTTATAGAAATGTACATTTCAATTTGAATAGTGTGCGTGTCAAAAGAGCCATTGTGGCTGATTGGTGAACAGCCAAAACAAAATGAAGACTTGAAGTCATTTCATGTACCTGTGCCACATTCGGGATCATCCAAGACAGCCCGGGGCCAACAGCACAGATTGCTGGCCTACTTGCCTCTCTCTCTCTAATGCACATACGCCTGGTCACATTTCACTTTGATTAATATGTAGGTGAGACTTGGTGCACATCAGCGTGTCAAGGTGCTTCTCTTTTCATTGGTTCAAGAGTTTGGACTTAATACTGTTCTTAAGACTGAATCTTCATCCATAAGCAGCACTGAACGCCTGGAATGCTGCGCACCTACCCACAATCTGTGACACCATAGCGCTCTGGACCTTGAAACCTGCCATGTCCTGAAAGAAAATGTAAATCTCTTCCAACACCTGCTGGTAAACTCTGTCCTGGTCCATAATGCATTGTGTCACCATTTTTTTTCTTTTAAATGTATAATTGCTTTATTATGATAATGTATCAAATACAATACAGAACTCCTACTTAACAGATTTGAAATCATGTGACCGAAAACCAAATATATCTTCTTTAACATGTTAACCAAACATAAGAAGATGAACATTTACAGAAAGTTGAACATAAAACAACCGCTCATGAACTGCTGCACCTTCTCCCTACAACTCGAGCGGACAGCTTCACATAGGTGCCGTAAAGTAGCGAGACTGGTGCCACGTCGAAAATCGGGTAACCAACTGATGTTCTCGTAGAGTTTGGCAATTAGGTTGTTAAATTAATTTCCTTTGGACAGCATTCCCAAAACCATAGGTGTCTACATCAAAATATGTAGTTGGAATTTAGGCCTAGCATTCATTTTTAAGTGCAACATCCCTTATTTAATAATTGCCTGGCCTTTCAAAGAAACAAGCCCCAACTCCAATATAAGGAACTCGATGGGGATCGAGGGATGAAATTTTAGTATCCATTTCTAAAAATAGCCCTTGATTTTGTCTAGCCTAAGTAGATCAGACATGGCAAGGGCATCAAGCCCATATAGTACCTTAGGGCAAAGGCATTGATTACACAGAGTCTTTATCACTGTGGGATATATTTACCCACTCAGCAGTACTCCCATCCATAACCCAGCTGCATTTCAGCCGAAACAGCAAAATGGCTGCACTGTCATGATCTCTGCTTCCAAAAGGTCAGGGTTTTCCCAACTCCCTTGGAAGCAGATCCATAACCCAGGTTCCGAGTGCCAACCAGTCCCAATTGGGACCTTTTGGACCCAGTCCTGGCGCCAGTGGCACCAGGCTCATAAATATGCCCAGTCCCAGCGCTGGAAGCGCCGGGCTCATAATGCTTGGGTGGACTTACCTGCAGCAGACCATGCTGCTTACTTGCCTGCCAGTTGAGCCTCTGATCCTCTTCTGTTTGGAACTACTTTTCTTGTTGGGTGGGGCAGGAGCCACTCCCTAGATTCAGAACACTGGAACTCTTCTGGAAAGCAGTAACTCTTTTCTTACCTAGGCGTGGCTGTGGAAGGAGACACCTAAGCACTACAGGAGGCTATTTAAACCACACCCGATGGATGAATCTTGCTTTGCGTTATTCTGCATCCTCTGCAGCAGAACGCTCATCGTGTCTTCTGCATCTGATCCTGGGCCTAAGGAAAAAGGCTTACCATCCTGAATCCAGTCTTCAGCAACACCTATAAAGACAAGAAAGAACAGGTTAGCATTACGGTCTTCAGTGACAGCTCTTCACTTACCTGGTCCATCGGCTGTCACCAACGCCTCGCGCTGCCTTCCGGCATCTGAAAGACAAAGGCTTACCTACTCTTCGTGCGCTCCGGAGGTCTTCACACTGCATTCCGGCATCTGAAAGACAAAAGCTTACCAACTCTTCGCACGCTCCGGAGGCCTTCGGCGCTGCATCCCGCATCTGAAAGACAAAACAAGGTGCGTTTAAAGACATTGGGGAACTTTAATACTCACGTGCCATTACTCCTTTCCACATCTAACCCAGTGGGTATTCCGGCACCCTGCAGCCGCTCCGAACTTGTACCTGCAAAATAAAAAGACAGTTAGAGCGCATCGTGAAGCAGGCTACAAGCGCTTACTTACGTGCTTCCAGGCGCTTCTATTCATCACACAGGCTCCATCTTCAACTCACTTCAGCCCGTCATCCGCCATCGCCGGAACCCTGCAAAACAAGAAACATCATTACTAAAGACTTTAAAGACATTAGAATTACTCGAAACTTACCGTTCGTGCAGCAAACGACGGACAGCAGTCCTCTGAAGTCAAGAGGCCTGCTCCCCTTATCCAGTGAAGAAACTGGTTACAGCACCCTGCCCCGAGGCAGATGGAGAGCACGGCGTTCACTTACCTAAGACATCTTACCCTTCGAGTCAGACATACAGTGCACAGAGGTCCAGCCCAAAGAGCCAGCCGTGTGTTACACATCACCTTTGAAGATACGGTATACGCCCAGTCAAGACCGGCGCCTCTACGGGAATCAGGTGAGCGTTACATGCACTGACTGCTTGGCTCCTTAGCGCTCCACTGCCTCACACCAAAACAGTGTTTTGCAGCAACAAAAAGATGGCTGCAGCATCTTGCCAAGCACATATTGGGCAGGATGGAACAAGGGGGCAGACTTAATAAGTCTGCCAGTGTATTCTTATATGTATCAAAGAAGGGGAGTGAAAAAGCAGTGCTGCTTTGCTGCAAGCCCAAAGTTCCCATTGAAAAAGGGAAATATTTACATTTAAAAATGATGCCGCTCTGATGCTCTTTTCCTCTGATTACTCATCACAATACTTTTATTAAAGAGACTCTGCCATGTCCATTCACATTCACATTGTGCTCCAGCAGATAAGAGAAGTATCCCTGAATGACAGGCTGTTGTTCAGTCTGGGAAAATAAAAGAACCTTAATTTTCAGCCACACGGGAAATGCTTGACTTTTTGAGTTACAAAGTGTCAAAGATCAATAATTCAAAGAAACTCCAGCTCTCTAGGCCCATGTCAATTTCAGTGCATCTGTGTTTCAAATAAATTGCTGTCTACAAGAAACTAACTATGGATACAGAACAATGTGTGAAATTCAGATGGAATCATTTTGAAAGAAAAATGACAGCAGGCCTCACACTGTGTTTAAATGTACTTTTGCAAATAAAGGAAAATACCTGTTTTAAAAGTATATGTTGGATAAGGTCCTGCCCTTGTCTAGCAATGTTAAGGGGGTTTGTGCTGTGAAACATATATGGGATGTTGTATTCAACAGGCTTGTTTTGATTCAGGACAAAATGAAAGAAAATAAAGGAATTAAACTGCATTGGCTGGATTTTGCAAGCTCCAGAACAGGTTTCCCTGCTGGCTAAACCAAGGCTTCCCCCAAAAGGAACCACCATAATCTTCCTGGACACTTGGTCAATATTTACTAGGTTGGAAAACTTTGACTGGCCAAGACAAAGAAAGTTCACATACAAATCAGACTTTCGTCTGGGCAGAGGCCTCTTACAATAGAAATTCTGGGACACGAAAATGTGAAAAAGGAAATCACACCTCCCTGTGACTCCCACGAGAAGCTTCAAAGAATAACTCCAGGACAACCCTGGGCTTAGGGGGGTAGCCTGGAAAGTCATGACCATATTTGGAGGAAAATGTCAAACAGCTATTTTATTAAGAAACCTTTCAGACTTTTATCTTTGCAACCAGACTTTGCAGGAATGTAAAAAGTTAACAGATATACAGGCCGATTCATGGAATAATTAGCGCGGCGCAAGTGGGCAAAAACGTGCGAATCGCAGTGGAATAGCGAAAATCGCAGTGCAAGTGCGAAAATCGCACGAAAAGCAGCGCACGTCGATTCATGGAAGTCCGTGCGTGAGAAAATCAGCGGATGTGCGATAAAAAGTGCGCCGCGCACGTTGGCGCACAGGCCATCTAACAGCGTGCGCCAGGTCACAGCGAAAATCGCACAGGCCACAGCGAAATTCGCACATAGCGCGGCGCACGCAACAAAAGTAGGCGGAACACGGGCGTAACACTCGGAATGGGGAACAACTTGCAAAAACGTGGGCGTCACGGGGGAAGTACAGGGCACAAGTGCGCGGAACGCCCACACGCTCGCCTACAACACGTATTCATGGAATAGAATAGGGCAAAAAAGCGCACGCTCAAACCAGCGCACAGGCACAAACACGACCGCCACAAGAAAGCAGGCGGTAGCGTCTCTGCGGCTGTAAGAAATGTGCGCCAAAAGGTGCGCCAACAAATAGCACCCATATACTGCCATGATGAATGTCCTATACTGTGGCCCTCCAGGACAAATGACGTGCAAAGGGGTACCCACAAACACGGACACCCTGACAAAAAATACGTGTGCGTGTATACCGGGGTGCGTGGGAAGTCTCACACGCGATTTGGCCGGGTACGTGGATTTCAGGGGTGCGCGGGAAGTTCCACACGCGATTCCATCAGGGTAGGTGTATTTCAGGGGTGCGCGGGAAGTTCCACACGCGATTCCATCAGGGTACGTGTATTTCAGGGGTGCGCGGGAAGTCCCACACGCGATTACAGCAGGGTACGTGTATTTCAGGGGTGCGCGGGAAGTTCCACACGCGAATAGCCTGGGCGCGTGTATTTCAGGGGTGCGCGGGAAGTCCCACACGCGAATAGCCTGGGCGCGTGTATTTCAGGGGTGCGCGGGAAGTTCCACACGCGAATAGCCTGGGCGCGTGTATTTCAGAGGTGCGCGGGAAGTCCCACACGCGATTACAGCAGGGTACGTGTATTTCAGGGGTGCGCGGGAAGTTCCACACGCGAATAGCCTGGGCGCGTGTATTTCAGGGGTGCGCGGGAAGTTCCACACGCGAATAGCCTGGGCGCGTGTATTTCAGGGGTGCGCGGGAAGTTCCACACGCGAATAGCCTGGGCGCGTGTATTTCAGGGGTGCGCGGGAAGTTCCACACGCGAATAGCCTGGGCGCGTGTATTTCAGGGGTGCGCGGGAAGTTCCACACGCGAATAGCCTGGGCGCGTGTATTTCAGGGGTGCGCGGGAAGTTCCACATGCGAATAGCCTGGGCGCGTGTATTTCAGGGGTGCGCGGGAAGTTCCACACGCGATTACAGCAGGGTACGTGTATTTCAGGGGTGCGCGGGAAGTTCCACACACGAATAGCCTGGGCGCGTGTATTTCAGGGGTGCGCGGGAAGTCCCACACGCGATTACAGCAGGGTACGTGTATTTCAGGGGTGCGCGGGAATTTCCACACGCGAATAGCCTGGGCGCGTGTATTTCAGGGGTGCGCGGGAATTATCACACGCGATTTGGCTTGGTACGTGTATTACAGGGGTGCGTGGGAAGTTACACACGCGATTAGGCTGGGTGGGTCCTCACAGGTGTTCCCTGTACACCCTCGATGGCCCCTGCAGGCAGCCCACAAAACAGGGGACTACCCTGCACACCTGCTCATGTCTCCCACCACCCCCACCCCCCACCATCCAGGGGCACCCTCCACCAGGCTCCCACTCATGTCTCCCACCACCCCCACCCCCCAGCAGTGCAGGGGCAGCCTCCACCAGGCACCCACTCATGTCCCCTATCACCCCCACCCCCCTGCCACCAGGGGCACCCTCCACCAGGCCCCCACTCATGTCTCCCACCACCCCCACCCCCCCAGTCACCAGGGGCACCCTCCACCAGGCCCCCACTCATGTCTCCCACCACCCCCCCAGTCACCAGGGGCACCCTCCACCAGGCCCCCACTCATGTCTCCCACCACCCCCACCCCCCCAGTCACTAGGGGCAGCCTCCACCAGGCCCCCACTCATGTCTCCCACCACCCCCACCCCCCAGCAGTGCAGGGGCACCCTCCACCAGGCCCCCACTCATGTCTCCCACCACCCCCACCCCCCAGCAGTGCAGGGGCACCCTCCACCAGGCCCCCACTCATGTCTCCCACCACCCCCACCCCCCAGCAGTGCAGGGGCAGCCTCCACCAGGCCCCCACTCATGTCTCCCACCACCCCCACCCCCCAGCAGTGCAGGGGCACCCTCCACCAGGCCCCCACTCATGTCTCCCACCCCCCCCACCCCCTGCCACCATGGGCACCCTCCACCAGGCCCCCACTCATGTCTCCCACCACCCCCACCCCTCCAGTCACCAGGGGCACCCTCCACCAGGCCCCCACTCATGTCTCCCACCACCCCCACCCCCCACCATCCAGGGGCAGCCTCCACCAGGCCCCCACTCATGTCTCCCACCACCCCCACCCCCCCAGTCACCAGGGGCACCCTCCACCAGGCCCCCACTCATGTCTCCCACCACCCCCACCCCCCCAGTCACCAGGGGCACCCTCCACCAGGCCCCCACTCATGTCTCCCACCACCCCCACCCCCCAGTCACCAGGGGCAGCCTCCACCAGGCCCCCACTCATGTCTCCCACCACCCCCACCCCCAGCAGTGCAGGGGCACCCTCCACCAGGCCCCCACTCATGTCTCCCACCACCCCCACCCCCCACCATCCAGGGGCAGCCTCCACCAGGCCCCCACTCATGTCTCCCACCACCCCCACCCCCCAGCAGTGCAGGGGCAGCCCCCACCAGGCCCCCACTCATGTCCCCTATCACCCCCACCCCCCCCCGCCACCAGGGGCACCCTCCACCAGGCCCCCACTCATGTCTCCCACCACCCCCACCCCCCAGCAGTGCAGGGGCAGCCTCCACCAGGCCCCCACTCTTGTCTCCCACCACCCCCACCCCCCAGCAGTGCAGGGGCAGCCTCCACCAGGCCCCCACTCATGTCTCCCACCACCCCCACCCCCCTGCCACCATGGGCACCCTCCACCAGGCCCCCACTCATGTCTCCCACCACCCCCACCCCCCACCATCCAGGGGCACCCTCCACCAGGCCCCCACTCATGTCTCCCACCACCCCCACCCCCCAGCAGTGCAGGGGCAGCCTCCACCAGGCCCCCACTCATGTCTCCCACCACCCCCACCCCCCCAGTCACCAGGGGCACCCTCCACCAGGCCCCCACTCATGTCTCCCACCACCCCCACCCCCCCAGTCACCAGGGGCACCCTCCACCAGGCCCCCACTCATGTCTCCCACCACCCCCACCCCCCACCATCCAGGGGAAGCCTCCACCAGGCCCCCACTCATGTCTCCCACCACCCCCACCCCCCACCATCCAGGGGCACCCTCCACCAGGCCCCCACTCATGTCTCCCACCACCCCCACCCCCCACCATCCAGGGGCACCCTCCACCAGGCCCCCACTCATGTCTCCCACCACCCCCACCCCCCAGCAGTGCAGGGGCAGCCCCCACCAGGCCCCCACTCATGTCTCCCACCCCCCCACCCCCCCAGTCACCAGGGGCACCCTCCACCAGGCCCCCACTCATGTCTCCCACCACCCCCACACCCCCTGTCACCAGGGGCACCCTCCACCAGGCCCCCACTCATGTCTCCCACCACCCCCACCCCCCCGCCACCAGGGGCACCCTCCACCAGGCCCCCACTCATGTCTCCCACCCCCCCCACCCCCCCCAGTCACCAGGGGCACCCTCCACCAGGCCCCCACTCATGTCTCCCACCACCCCCACCCCCCCAGTCACCAGGGGCACCCTCCACCAGGCCCCCACTCATGTCTCCCACCACCCCCACCCCCCCAGTCACCAGGGGCAGCCTCCACCAGGCCCCCACTCATGTCTCCCACCACCCCCACCCCCCCAGTCACCAGGGGCACCCTCCACCAGGCCCCCACTCATGTCTCCCACCACCCCCACCCCCCAGTCACCAGGGGCACCCTCCACCAGGCCCCCACTCATGTCTCCCACCACCCCCACCCCCCAGCAGTGCAGGGGCAGCCTCCACCAGGCCCCCACTCATGTCTCCCACCACCCCCACCCCCCAGCAGTGCAGGGGCACCCTCCACCAGGCCCCCACTCATGTCTCCCACCACCCCCACCCCCCTGCCACCATGGGCACCCTCCACCAGGCCCCCACTCATGTCTCCCACCACCCCCGCCCCCCCAGTCACCAGGGGCACCCTCCACCAGGCCCCCACTCATGTCTCCCACCACCCCCACCCCCCACCATCCAGGGGCAGCCTCCACCAGGCCCCCACTCATGTCTCCCACCACCCCCACCCCCCCAGTCACCAGGGGCACCCTCCACCAGGCCCCCACTCATGTCTCCCACCACCCCCACCCCCCCAGTCACCAGGGGCACCCTCCACCAGGCCCCCACTCATGTCTCCCACCACCCCCACCCCCCCAGTCACCAGGGGCAGCCTCCACCAGGCCCCCACTCATGTCTCCCACCACCCCCACCCCCAGCAGTGCAGGGGCACCCTCCACCAGGCCCCCACTCATGTCTCCCACCACCCCCACCCCCCAGCAGTGCAGGGGCACCCTCCACCAGGCCCCCACTCATGTCTCCCACCACCCCCACCCCCCAGCAGTGCAGGGGCAGCCTCCACCAGGCCCCCACTCCTGTCTCCCACCACCCCCACCCCCCAGCAGTGCAGGGGCACCCTCCACCAGGCCCCCACTCATGTCTCCCACCACCCCCACCCCCCTGCCACCATGGGCACCCTCCACCAGGCCCCCACTCATGTCTCCCACCACCCCCACCCCCCACCATCCAGGGGCACCCTCCACCAGGCCCCCACCCATGTCTCCCACCACCCCCACCCCCCAGCAGTGCAGGGGCAGCCTCCACCAGGCCCCCACTTATGTCTCCCACCACCCCCACCCCCCAGCAGTGCAGGGGCAGCCTCCACCAGGCCCCCACTCATGTCTCCCACCACCCCCACCCCCCAGCAGTGCAGGGGCAGCCTCCACCAGGCCCCCACTCATGTCTCCCACCCCCCCACCCCCAGCAGTGCAGGGGCAGCCTCCACCAGGCCCCCACTCATGTCTCCCACCACCCCCACCCCCCAGCAGTGCAGGGGCATCCTCCACCAGGCACCCACACATGTCCCCCTGCCCCCAGGTCCTGACGATACTCAATCATGGCAGTAATGGGCAGCATACCCAGCACAAACACCCAGGCAAGGATTGCATCCACCCACATAGTGAATGCAATTACATGATACAACCCCAATGGCAAGTATGTAAATGAACACATGTCCGTCACACACACATACACAACGGGTGCAAGTGAATGTCAAAACCCATATCATGACATGTATGAAACCAATGAGAAAATACCACAAGTGAAAGTTAAAAAAACATGTATTAAAGATGAAAAATAAGTAAACAAATCAAACATACAACAATGGGGATAACAAAATAAATGGTCCATGTCCGAGAACAAATGTAAAAATAAAAAAAACAAAGTAATCCAAAAACAAATGTTGTCCAAAGCAATGTCATGTGGAAGGAAAATAATGAAAAACCATTTCCTCATGGTGAACACAATAATCAATAAAAAAAATGTTTCTTCAAAAAGCAAACTATATACACCAATATTCCAGGGTCCATGAGCCCAACACCATAAATGAAACCTACTACTACCTAATGAAAAAAATATATACAAAAAAGTGGCCATTGTCCGAGCGGTCCAAAAAAATAAAAATGAATAAAGGAAACATAACACTAACTAACTAAATAACTATATACAAAGGCAGCGGGCAAGTCCTGCGGCTCACTCGGTGATGTTGCTGGCCAGGGCATCATCGAACTCCATGTCGATGTTCTGGAGGCGGGACTCTGTCCTGGCCCCGAGGTCTCGCAGGGATAACCCCATGTTCAGCTCAAACTCCCTGCGAGCTTCCTCGTGGCACTCAGCCCGCCTCAACGCCCGACGCATGGAGAACTCCGCCCTGACCATGGTGAGCCGCTCCTCTTCCGCCCGCTGCCGCTCCGCACCTATCCGCTGGACCAACTGCTCCCACACGGAAGACACCACCATCCCAGGGTTGCCCTGCCCTCCGGCCGATGCCTGCCCCTCTGATCTTGATGGCCCCGAGCCATGATGCCTCCCACGTCGAGCCTGCTGCTGACTCTGACGCCACTGCCTCTGCCAGCACGACGGCATCCAGGCTGATGGAAACCACCAACGCCGTCGTGCACGTGCCCTGCCCGATGATGCTGTCACATCTTCCATCTGCTGGGGTCCAGTTGCTGTGTTGTCCACCCCTGCTGGACCTCTGACTCCCAACTGTGGCAGGGATGGGATCCCCACCGAGCTGGCTGCATTGGTCGGGGCAGGTCCACAGGGGGCCCTGGTGGCATCTGGGCCGGAAGACGGCAAGGAGAACGACTGGTGCATAGCCTGCACAGAGGAGGAGAGGGCCGCCAGATTGGCCAACACATGCAGCAAACCCCCGAACATGGCCGATCCCAATAGGGCCACGTCGGCACGGTGCACTTCGTGATGACGTGCGTGCTCCTCCCGGGAAGCATGCACGGCATCACGAATCACAGCCGTGCGCATCGCGACCCCAATCAGGACCTTCTCCACACGGCCAGGGGTTCCCACGTCCGCAGGTGGAGGGGAGTCAGGTGACATGGACATCCCCTCTACCTGCGGACGGGCCTGGGACGGGGCATCCCTGCTGGTGCATGGTGGTGCACTCACAGGGTCAGGGACAGCGACATGCACAGGCCCCTCCACGGTGACCTGTGCTGCCTCCTGCCCCTGGCCCTGGACTGCACCACTTGCACCAGCAGGGATGCCCCCACCAGGCCCCATGTGTGCCCCAGTGGCGGCCTCCTCCTCCTCTGTGCAAACCACCAACCTGGATGGCTCCTCACCGTCTCCCACCATAGCAGGCCCCTGTGGGGGCTCACCCACCCCTTCCGCTGCAGCCGTGGGGGCATCCCCGCCGCCTTGCTCCACAGCGCCGTCTCCGCCCTCTTCTTCACTAGCCGCTGCGTAGAGGGAGACAAAGAACACAAGCATCAGGGTACTGTACAATGGTCCCCTAGACAGGAAGCAATAGCAGATGAGCACCACTGTCAAAGTACACTTCCATCATGTCCCTCCACAACACATGGGTCAGTCCAGGCAAAACACACACAGTAACAGGCATGGTGCATGCCATGGACATTTCCATGCATGTCCAATGGACTCTTGAAACATTCAATGATATGTAACTCACATGCATCATGGCTCATGCCTATCACATGCACACACTTCACCTCAGTCACATCCATCTGGCCCCAAACACACCAAACACAGCGGATACAAGGGTAATTTGGCTGCTTCACTGAATCTGTGCATTGTCACACACATGTGTCATGCATCCATGGCATGCACAAGTCACAGACACGCAGGTCAGGCACACAGAAATGGCTACCATATATGTACCTGGCATCAGCACCCATCCCTCACCCCCACCCATGTCCAGGTACAGAGACTGGCATGCTCTCATGTTCAAAATCTGCATAGGGCTCCCCATGCGGCATTTGAACACATGCAACAACCATGTGGGTCACACATCACTGGTCGCACATGCATTACTATGATGTCCCTGCACACATACATGCATACATGGCCTATGGCACACATACAGGCAAGTATCATAGAACCAGCACACCGCAACATGCCCTGTCTCACACAGTAATGCTTGGACACTTACCGCTCAACTCCAGACGGGCCTCCCTCTCAAGGATCTGGGCGTGGAGCGCTGGGCGTACGCGTTCCAGGACCCTCATCTGGATGGAACTCATGCAGCCCCGGCCCCCCTCCACGAGGCGCCGGGCCTTCACAAGGGTCCTGGACCTCAAGTCCTCCCAGCGCTTCTTGATCTTCAGGACGTTGCGGGTTGCCACCCCCTCCGCGTTGATGGCAACCACACAGTCGGCCCAGATCCTCTCCCGTCCTTCCTTGCTGGCGCGTGACGATCCAAAGAGGGCATCATACTGCCCCAGGACATGCTCCACCAGGACACCAACTTCGGTGGCAGTGAAGCTGGTGCCCCTCTGCCCCTCTGGCCTGGGGTTGCCACTGGTGCCAGATGTGGAAGTGCCCGACATGGCAACCCCAGAGGCAGGTGTGGGTGGGCAACTGGGTCCTGGGGCTGGGCTGTGGAGCGATGTAATCCCAGTCGGGAGTCTTCAGTTCCAGCAGGGGTGGACACAGCAACTGGACCCCTGCAGATGGCTGATGTGCAGGCACCAAATGGCAGGGCACGGTGGCAGCAGGCAGGCAGGCAGGCAGCAGCAGATGGCACGTGGGAGGCTGCTCGGGGCACTGGGGGGCAGTAACTCGGCCTTCTGGGCAGGAGCGTGGTCTTCCGTGTGTTTTCGCGTGGCCAGCTTGATACGGAGTGATTTGGCACGTGAAAATCCTGCACGTCAGCGTGAAATCCGAGGAAAGGCCCTTAGCGCGTAAGCGCGTCAGCACGCATACGCGATTCTATTGGACCAGAGTCCCTCAGCGCGTAAGCGCATCTGTGACGTGACCCGCACGGGTGTTCCCCACTCAGCACGTGATGACGGAGCACACGTGGAAATACTGCACGTCAGCGTGTAATTGGACAAAAGTGCGCGTACACGCGATTGGCCTATGTACGTGTATTTCATGGGTGCGCGGGCACTTACACACGCAAGTACGTCAGCGCACCTGTATCCCGTGGTGCGTGGGAATTTCCACACGCTATTGGACTGGGAACTGGATTCCAGGGGTGCGCGGGTCACACGCTCGCCTACAACACGCGCAAAGCATAAATTTGCGCACTTTAACAATAACAAGCTCAGACGCCAGGATGAACATACCGTTCCTAGAAGCAGTGGCAGTGGGCTACCAAAGGAGGAGGAGGAGGATAGTCAGGGCCAGAATATTCACACCCAGAACCAGCCTTTTCGGGATGCCTGATGACCAGGTGTATGGGAGGTACAGGTTTCCACCACACATAATACTAGACCTGGTGAGTGAGTGGGAGGATGACCTCACATCACCCACCCTGTGCTCCCAAGCACTCAGCCCCCTGGAGAAGGTCCTCAATGTACTGCACTTCTTAGCCACTGGATCATTTCAGCGGACAAGTGCCATAGTGGGTGGGGTGTCACAGGCCACCCAGTCACGCTGCCTACACCAGGTCTTGAACATCATCACTGCACGCCCATCAGTCCGCAGGCACATATACCTGCCCAGAACACCTGCAGAAAGGCATGCTGCCGCCCTGGATTTTTACGGTGTGGCACGATTCCCCAAAGTGCTAGGTGCCATCGACTGCACCCATGTGGCTCTACGTCCCCCCAGGGCATCTGAGCACATCTATAGGAACCGCAAGCACTGGCATTCCATCAACGTGCAGGTAGCATGTAATGCCAAGGGAATCATCACCTCAGTATATGCCAACTATCCCGGGTCCACCCACGACAGCTTCATTTACCGAATGTCCACCCTAAGCCGGGACCTAGAAGCTGGGCGGCATGGCGATACATGGCTGCTTGGTGAGTATGTATGCCACTGCACATGCATGCATGTTGGATACTGAGCAAGGTCACAACCCCACCAATGATACCAATCACCACCTCCACAGGGGACAGTGCCTACCCTCTCAGCCCCCACATGATGACGCCAATTCGGAACCCCACCACGCCACCCGAGGTAAGATATAACACAGCCCACATTACGACCCGGGGCATAGTGGAGCGCACATTCGGAGTGCTAAAGTCACGCTTTCGCTCCCTTGACCGTTCTGGCGGCCAGCTGTTATACGCTCCCCCAGTAGTGTGCAGGATCATAGTGGCAGCATGTGTCCTGCACAACGTTGCAGCACGCCGGGGCCTGGCCGTGGACATGGTGGTGGCCCCACATCCCCAACCACATGCACAGCCGCTGCGCATGGGAGGGGAAAGGGCACGGGGGGAGGCAGCCCGTACACAGCTAGTGGCTAATTACTTCACATAGAAATCACACCCCTGTGGAGTGCACACTCCCCTGGCACATTCCATCTGACAATCAATGATGACTCAACCTGACACTGATCCTGAATGTCTGGAGAATGAACCGTGAATACCATATCAGCCTGAGATTGT
The DNA here is from genome assembly GCF_040938575.1 of Ambystoma mexicanum. NCBI lineage: Eukaryota > Metazoa > Chordata > Amphibia > Caudata > Ambystomatidae > Ambystoma > Ambystoma mexicanum. Next base: position 463,059,629 of record NC_090932.1, on the reverse strand, counting down.
TCACCTGGAAGTGTCACAATGTGTGCATCCCTACCCACACAGACACCACCAATGCAGTTTTGTGGAGTTACACATTCAAGCAGCTAAAAAGAATACCCACTTGCAAAATGCAACAAGAGGACAGTGCCATGTCAGCCAACCCAACCCCAGCACCGCCACACGACACACCGTGCCATGTCATGCTATTTGCAGGTAAACAAAGTAATCCCCACAACATTACACTAGTGTCACTATGGACAGTGTCCCTATTAGAAACCTGCAACACCTGAAATGCTCACAGCAATGCCGGACCAACAACATACTTGAGCACGTACTACCATTAACATGACATCACAAATGTTACATATTAGTAGTCTCACCACCTGGAAATGCCTGCACTCCCACCACTACCAACTGTGCAGTGTTGGCGCCATGTAGAGTTGTAGGTGCACTGCTGCCAACATGGACCCCATCTCCAGACTAGAGGTCCTTGTGTAGACATGAGGAAGGGACCTGCAAATTGGGAGGTAGACACAGAAGATGAGTTACACATCAATGCAACATGCAGTGTACAACACAACAGCAATATGCACTAGGAATGTATACACAGTATTGACTACAGACTGCCCACACAGCTCATGGGAGTCCAACGTCACTGTGTAATTCACTGTCACTTGGGCACACCCTTTGCAAGCCCATGGAAACGGGAAGCAGGAGGGGTGTGTGTGACTCAAACCCAAGCACCTGAACCAAATACATTACAAGCCTGCATGTGCCCAGCCACAATGCAGCGTATGCCCACAGGAACCACGGAAGCCAACAAATCGTCCCAGAAAAATAGGGAATAAAATAAATAAAAATAAAAATAAAAATAAGAAACAATCAAAAATGGCCATTGATGGGCCCGGGGGGGTTGGGGAGGCCACCCAGGAGGTCCGAGGACAGGATGCACACCAGAACCCACCTGCGTGGATCCTGGGAAAATAAAACACCTCCATGGGCTCATGGCCCACACGGCTACCCTATTGTGGGAGTATCACTGCTGTCGCTATTATCACCCTGTGCAGCTGCATCCGGAGGTGGTTGCACTATGGGAGGCAGCCCACGCAAGGCCCTAGTCTGCTCCTCCATGGCTGCAAGCATGCGGGTGTGGTAGGTCTGGTTCTGGAGGATGAGTGTGCGGAGGTCCCCATGCAACAACTCACGGGATGCCCGGACCTCCGCCCTCGTTGCCTGCATCTCAGCTGAGAGCGTACGGGTGAGACGCTCCAGCTGCTGTTCTGTCCTTTGGTGTGTTGAAGCCTCAAGCTCAACAAGAGTCGTCCTGAGGTGAAGGAGCTCCTGCCTCAGGGCTTCCCTGTGGCCCTGGGACTCAATGGAGATGGCCTCCTGCAGAGTCGCCAGTGCCGCCCGCCTGTCCCTGTTGGACCCCAACATGTCCTCCCTGTGTGACTGGCAGATGGAGTCGGTTGCCTGCTCTAGTCGCTCCATCAGCCTTTCTGGGGGGACAATGGAAGTGGCCACCCTATCCATGGCCTGAGCCATCATCTCAGATGATGCAGCCTGTTGGGTTGCCATACTGTAAATGGATTGCTCCCATGCGGTATTGCCAGGTGGCGTACGGCCACCACGTCAGTGGGCACCACACCTGTCTGGGCCAAGGCGAACTGCGCCTTGCTGTGCCGGCACTGCCTGAGGCTGCAGGACTGCATTCCCCCTCTGATCTGCTGGCCCAGGAACAGGATCAGATGTCGCGGAGTGTGACCCTGCATCCGTAACCACCAAAGGCGTAGCTGCCAACACTGACATCCCCATGGAGGGTTCTGACCCTGGTGCAGGTGGGTGAGACAGAACAGAATCCCTCCCTGGAACACTCACCTGCGACGGCACGTAGGTCTCATCCGAATCAACACCTGAGTACAGCTCGGGGGAGGTGCAGCCAGAGACACCCCTTGAGAGCACGACCTGCAGCACTTGTGGGTTCTCCCCCACCACCACACCACGTCCCTCACTGGTGGTTGGTCGGCCCTCGGACCCCTCCTGGGTCTGCACCATCTCCACAACCCCAGCAGTATCAGGTGCGTCTTCCCCTGCAAAGACATGAAAACAAAGAAATGGAAACAGGCATTAGCACCATGGCACACAATGAGGGCTGAGAAGCAAGAGAACCAGTACTTGATTGACACATGTCCCACATGACTAAAACCCTCCCATGCATGCACCCTCACTGCGTATGAAGTGCAGGCAAATGGCACACACTGATGACACCAAGATGGAAGATGAACACATTTTCTGCATGCTGCCTGGCAGTGGCATCACACATTGGCATGTGATTGCCAGGTGAAACACACATGCCATCACACAGATGGCATGTACCATTGCTATTGAGTGAAGATGGAGAGGAGGGCAGCACCTATTCATTCAGTCCAGTTCCCGCATGTAATTGCGTTTCTAATTCTAACAGGTCAGATTTTTCACCTGGAGCTGCCAGTCTGAAATGGTCCAATTGCACAGGGACATGTGTGTACAAATGATATCCAGGTAACAAAGTCACTCCACTTTACCATAGCCATGTCAGACATGTGACTAGTGGACAGCGACATGGCTAGTAAAAGTGGGGGAATGCAAACAATCTGACTGAATGAACAGTGAAAAATAAGCAACTATGTTGTGGCAAGGTGACACTTCAAGGGCAACTGGCGTGCAGTTGGGCTAGATGTCTACTGTTGGCAGAAGGGATACTGCTATGGCCAAATGCAGCTGCGCAGGAAGTATTGCATGAAGCACATGGCTGACCCATACGACTCAGGCGCACACACTCTCACCTGGCACACAAACAGAAGCCCTCACACACACACCATGCACATGGATGACACACACATGCATGTGCACTCACCGGACAATGCCTCGTAATCAGCCAGATCTCCCACGCCTTGGATCTGTTCCTCCGTGACGTAGGTCCCAGCGACTGACTCATGTGGAGTGAGTTCCATGTCTACTACTGGAGACCCACCTCCAGTCACTAGAGTTGCGGCATGACTTGAGGCCAGCTTACTCTTTGCCCTGCGCTTTAGGTCATTCCAGCGCTTATAGCAATCATTGGCTGTGCGCCTCACGATTCCAAGGGCACTTACGATGTCCGCAACGGTCTGCCAGTGTGCCTGGCGTTGTGCAGGTGTGGTCTTGGATCCTGCAACAATGACCATCTCGTTGTCATGTCCGGACACATACTCCACAAGTGCATTCAGTTCGTCATCCGTGAAGCTGGGCTTCCTGGACGGGCCGGACTGTGTAGCCATGTCTGGGGCATCAGCCTGTGCCGGACGAGCACTCTTCCTCTTCCGCTTGGAAGGTGGTGGTGATCCTGAGTGTCCTGCGCCGCTCTGGACACTAGGGGCAGGAGCCCTGGTGGACTCTGTATCAGGAGTGTGGGATTGCACACTCAGCATGGGAGTTGGTGCAGGCATTGGCTCTAGTGTGATGGTGTCAGGGGGAATGTCAGCAGCATGGACTAGGACCGACACTGTCCTGGCTGGGTGTGTGAGGGCTGGGGTGGATGGAGCCGCAGCTGCCCCTGCAGCCTCTCCGCCCTGCCTCCTTGGTGCAGCAGATGACCTTGCTGCCCCAGATCCACGTGGCATGATGGCATCAACGTGCACCAGCGCACGTGTCGTAGCCCTGCTGACCTGGAAGTCAGCCATGGAGTCAGCCAGGTCTGGTGCCACAATGGGCTGGTCCAACAAGGGCTGAGCATGGATGGTGTCAGCCACATCAGCCTCAACGGGAGGGGGGGAGGGGGGGAGGATTATGGGTGCCCGTGACTGGTCCTCCACACATGGGGGGACAGGCTCACCCTGCAAGTTACGACCACGTCCCCTACCGGATCCACCACGGCCACCACTTGTGGCTCTTCCACCTTTGCCACCCTTACGGAATCCTCGCCTCCCAGCCATGGCACTGATGTTAATGTGCGTATGGGAGTGGATGTAGACTATTGTCCTGGGCAATTGGGGGTCAAAGGGGTTGGGTACCAGATGGTAATTGTACCCTAGTGCTCTAGCAAGGCTGAATGTAACCCCTGGGGAAAGATGACGGGTCACGCAACGCACAGGAGGCCCAAAAAAGGGAGATGACGTGCACGCAACCCCTCCTAGACCACGTGTGCAGAAAGAAAAACCTGCACTACGCTGTGGCACCCAGTAACACAAGAATGAACGTATGCGTGTCACACGCAGCCTAGAATGACCTCTGAAGGGGTAGGCTACTCACGGGGCAAGCACAGATGTTAGATACGTGCGTGACTCACCGTCTGCCAGGTAAAAGAGCGTGAAAAATGAGCGCGTTTGGTTGGCAACACCCCCGCCAAAAGAAGATATGTACGCTGTCTGAGGAGACAGGACAACAGTAGAAGGGAACACTGTTTGAGGGAACAGGCCCAGGTAAACCAGTACAAGAGAAAAAATAGAAAAAGCTGTCAGAGGTAACAGGGAGTACGAACTTGAAACGCCGTGAAGTAAATCGCGTGTGAAACGACAAGAAGTACAGAATTCACCCACTCGCTCTCCACAAAAAGCAGTACAAGGAATTGGTGTTCTACACGTACCTTATATGCAGGCCCACACGTACAGCGTCACTTACGCGGCGTGTACGTGCTAGGGTTATTCCCACCAATTACACGCTTTGTCACTTCTGCGTGTAGGTCCATTTGCACCAATTACACGCTTTGTCACTTCTGCGTGTATGTCCATTTGCACCAATTACACGCTTTGACACTTCTGCGTGTAGGTCCATTTGCACCAATTACACGCTTTGACACTTCTGCGTGTAGGGCTATTTCCACCAATAACACGCTTTGACACTCGGACGTGTCACGCAACTTTTTCCTACGCGTGCACGTGACTTCATAGACGCGCATACGCGTTTACGCGCTAAGGGCCTTTCATCGATTTACACGCAAACGTGTGGGATTTTCACGTGCAAAATCACTCACTATGTATCAAGCTGTCCACGCGTTCACACACGAAAGACCACGCTCCTGCCCAGGAGGCCAAATTACTGCCCCCCAGAGCCCTGAGCACGCTCCCACCTGCCATCTGCTGCTGCCTGACTGCCTGCTGCCCACGTGCCCTGCCATTTGCTGCCTGCACATCAGCCAGGGGTGCTGTTGCTGTGACCACCCCTGCTGGAACCAAAGGCTCCCGACTGCTTTTCCGTCGCCCCACAGCCCAGCCCCAGGACCCAGTTGCCCACCCACTCCTGCCTCTGGGGTTGCCATGTCGGGCACTACAACATCTGGCACCAGTTGCAACCCCCGGCCAAGGAGGCAGAGGGGCACCAGCTTCAGTGCCAGGGAAGTTGGTGTCCTGGTGGAGGGTGCCCCTGCACTGCTGAGGGGTGGGGGTGGTGGGAGACATGGATGGGGGCCTGGTGGAGGGTGCCCCTGGTGGCTGGGGGTGGTGGGAGACATGGATGGGGGCCTTGTGAAGGGTGCCCCTGGTGGCGGGGGGGTGGGGGTGATAGGGGACATGAGTGGGGTCCTGGTGGAGGCTGCCCCTGCACTGCTGGGGGGTGGGGGTGGTGGGAGACATGAGTGGGGGCCTGGTGGAGGGTGCCCCTGGTGGCTGGGGGGTGGGGGTGGTGGGAGACATGAGTGGGGGCCTGGTGGAGGGTGCCCCTGGTGGCTGGGGCGTGGGGGTGGTCGGAGACATGGGTGGGAGCCTGGTGGAGGGTGCCCCTGGTGGCTGGGGGGTGGGGGTGGTGGGAGACATGGGTGGGAGCCTGGTGGAGGGTGCCGCTGGATGCTGGGGGGTGGTGGTGGTGGGAGACATGGGTGGGGGCCTGGTGGAGGGTGCCCCTGCACTGCTGGGGGGTGGGGGTGGTGGGAGACATGAGTGGGAGCCTGGTGGAGGGTGCCCCTGGTGGCTGGGGGGTGGGGGTGGTGGGAGACATGGGTGGGGGCCTGGTGGAGGGTGCCCCTGGATGCTGGGGGGTGGGGGTGGTGGGAGACATGAGTGGGGGCCTGGTGGAGGCTGCCCCTGCACTGCTGGTGGGTGGGGGTGGTGGGAGACATGAGTGGGGGCCTGGTGGAGGGTGCCCCTGGTGGCTGGGGGTTGGGGGTGGTGGGAGACATGGGTGGGGGCCTGGTGGAGGGTGCCCCTGGTGGCTGGGGGGTGGGGGTGATAGGGGACATGAGTGGGGGCCTGGTGGAGGGTGCCCCTGCACTGCTGGGGGGTGGGGGTGGTGGGAGACATGAGTGGGGGCCTGGTGGAGGGTGCCCCTGGTGGCTGGGGGGTGGGGGTGGTGGGAGACATGAGTGGGGGCCTGGTGGAGGGTGCCCCTGGTGGCTGGGGGGTGGGGGTGGTGGGAGACATGGGTGGGAGCCTGGTGGAGGGTGCCCCTGGTGGCTGGGGGGTGGGGGTGGTGGGAGACATGGGTGGGAGCCTGGTGGAGGGGGCCCCTGGATGCTGGGGGGTGGTGGTGGTGGGAGACATGGGTGGGGGCCTGGTGGAGGGTGCCCCTGCACTGCTGGGGGGTGGGGGTGGTGGGAGACATGAGTGGGGGCCTGGTGGAGGGTGCCCCTGGTGGCTGGGGGGTGGGGGTGGTGGGAGACATGGGTGGGGGCCTGGTGGAGGGTGCCCCTGGATGCTTGGGGGTGGGGGTGGTGGGAGACATGAGTGGGGGCCTGGTGGAGGCTGCCCCTGCACTGCTGGTGGGTGGGGGTGGTGGGAGACATGAGTGGGGGCCTGGTGGAGGGTGCCCCTGGTGGCTGGGAGTTGGGGGTGGTGGGAGACATGGGTGGGGGCCTGGTGGAGGGTGCCCCTGGTGGCTGGGGGGTGGGGGTGATAGGGGACATGAGTGGGGGCCTGGTGGAGGGTGCCCCTGCACTGCTGGGGGGTGGGGGTGGTGGGAGACATGAGTGGGGGCCTGGTGGAGGGTGCCCCTGGTGGCTGGGGGTTGGGGGTGGTGGGAGACATGGGTGGGGGCCTGGTGGAGGGTGCCCCTGGTGGCTGGGGGGTGGGGGTGGTGGGAGACATGAGTGGGGGCCTGGTGGAGGCTGCCCCTGCACTGCTGGGGGGTGGGGGTGGTGGGAGACATGAGTGGGGGCCTGGTGGAGGGTGCCCCTGGTGGCTGGGGGGTGGGGGTGGTGGGAGACATGGGCGGGGGCCTGGTGGAGGGTGCCCCTGGATGCTGGGGGGTGGGGGTGGTGGGAGACATGAGTGGGGGCCTGGTGGAGGGTGACCCTGGTGGCTGGGGGGTGGGGGTGGGGGTGGTGGGAGACATGAGTGGGGGCCTGGTGGAGGCTGCCCCTGCACTGCTGGTGGGTGGGGGTGGTGGGAGACATGAGTGGGGGCCTGGTGGAGGGTGCCCCTGGTGGCTGGGGGTTGGGGGTGGTGGGAGACATGGGTGGGGGCCTGGTGGAGGGTGCCCCTGCACTGCTGGGGGTGGGGGTGGTGGGAGACATGAGTGGGGGCCTGGTGGAGGGTGCCCCTGGTGGCTGGGGGGTGGGGGTGGTGGGAGACATGGGTGGGGGCCTGGTGGAGGGTGCCCCTGGATGCTGGGGGGTGGGGGTGGTGGGAGACATGAGTGGGGGCCTGGTGGAGGCTGCCCCTGGTGGCTGGGGGTTGGGGGTGGTGGGAGACATGGCTGGGGGCCTGGTGGAGGGTGCCCCTGGTGGCTGGGGGTTGGGGGTGGTGGGAGACATGGCTGGGGGCCTGGTGGAGGGTGCCCCTGGTGGCTGGGGGGTGGGGGTGATAGGGGACATGAGTGGGGGCCTGGTGCAGGGTGCCCCTGCACTGCTGGGGGGTGGGGGTGGTGGGAGACATGAGTGGGGGCCTGGTGGAGGGTGCCCCTGGTGGCTGGGGGTTGGGGGTGGTGGGAGACATGGGTGGGGGCCTGGTGGAGGGTGCCCCTGGTGGCTGGGGGGTGGGGGTGATAGGGGACATGTGTGGGGGCCTGGTGGAGGGTGCCCCTGCACTGCTGGGGGGTATGGGGTGGTGGGAGACATGGATGGGGGCCTGGTGGAGGGTGCCCCTGGATGCTGGGGGGTGGGGGGGGGAGACATGAGTGGGGGCCTGGTGGAGGGTGCCCCTGGTGGCTGGGGGGTGGGGGTGGTGGGAGACATGGGTGGGAGCCTGGTGGAGGGTGCCCCTGGATGCTGGGGGGTGGTGGTGGTGGGAGACATGGGTGGGGGCCTGGTGGAGGGTGCCCCTGCACTGCTGGGGGGTGTGGGTGGTGGGAGACATGAGTGGGGGCCTGGTGGAGGGTGCCCCTGGTGGCTGGGGGGTGGGGGTGGTGGGAGACATGGGTGGGGGCCTGTTGGAGGGTGCCCCTGGATGCTGGGGGGTGGGGGTGGTGGGAGACATGAGTGGGGGCCTAGTGGAGGCTGCCCCTGCACTGCTGGGGGGTGGGGGTGGTGGGAGACATGAGTGGGGGCCTGGTGGAGGGTGCCCCTGGTGGCTGGGGGGTGGGGGTGGTGGGAGACATGGGTGGGGGCCTGGTGGAGGGTGCCCCTGGATGCTGGGGGGTGGGGGTGGTGGGAGACATGAGTGGGGGCCTGGTGGAGGGTGCCCCTGGTGGCTGGGGGGTGGGGGTGGTGGGAGACATGGGTGGGAGCCTGGTGGAGGGTGCCCCTGGATGCTGGGGGGTGGGGGTGGTGGGAGACATGGGTGGGGGCCTGGTGGAGGGTGCCCCTGGATGCTGGGGGGTGGGGGTGGTGGGAGACATGAGTGGGGGCCTGGTGGAGGGTGCCCCTGGTGGCTGGGGGTTGGGGGTGGTGGGAGACATGGGTGGGGGACTGGTGGAGGGTGCCCCTGGATGCTGGGGGGTGGGGGTGGTGGGAGACATGGATGGGGGCCTGGTGGAGGGTGCCCCTGGTGGCTGGGGGGTGGGGGTGATAGGGGACATGAGTGGGGGCCTGGTGGAGGGTGCCCCTGCACTGCTGGGGGGTGGGGGTGGTGGGAGACATGGGTGGGGGCCTGGTGGAGGGTGCCCCTGGATGCCGGGGGGTGGGGGTGGTGGGAGACATGAGTGGGGGCCTGGTGGAGGGTGCCCCTGGTGGCTGGGGGGTGGGGGTGGTGGGAGAAATGGGTGGGAGCCTGGTGGAGGGTGCCCCTGGTGGCTGGGGGGTGGGGGTGGTGGGAGACATGGGTGGGAGCCTGGTGGAGGGTGCCCCTGGATGCTGGGGGGTGGTGGTGGTGGGAGACATGGGTGGGGGCCTGGTGGAGGGTGCCCCTGCACTGCTGGGGGGTGGGGGTGGTGGGAGACATGAGTGGGGGCCTGGTGGAGGGTGCCCCTGGTGGCTGGGGGGTGGGGGTGGTGGGAGACATGGGTGGGGGCCTGGTGGAGGGTGCCCCTGGATGCTGGGGGTTGGGGGTGGTGGGAGACATGAGTGGGGGCCTGGTGGAGGCTGCCCCTGCACTGCTGGTGGGTGGGGGTTGTGGGAGACATGAGTGGGGGCCTGGTGGAGGGTGCCCCTGGTGGCTGGGGGTTGGGGGTGGTGGGAGACATGGGTGGGGGCCTGGTGGAGGGTGCCCCTGGTGGCTGGGGGGTGGGGGTGATAGGGGACATGAGTGGGGGCCTGGTGGAGGGTGTCCCTGGTGGCTGGGGGGTGGGGGTGGTGGGAGACATGGATGGGGGCCTGGTGGAGGGTGCCCCTGGTGGCTGGGGGGTGGGTGTGGTGGGAGACATGGGTGGGGGCCTGGTGGAGGGTGCCCCTGGATGCTGGGGGGTGGGGGTGGTGGGAGACATGAGTGGGGGCCTGGTGGAGGCTGCCCCTGCACTGCTGGTGGGTTGGGGTGGTGGGAGACATGAGTGGGGGCCTGGTGGAGGGTGCCCCTGGTGGCTGGGGGTTGGGGGTGGTGGGAGACATGGGTGGGGGCCTGGTGGAGGGTGCCCCTGGTGGCTGGGGGGTGGGGGTGATAGGGGACATGAGTGGGGGCCTGGTGGAGGGTGCCCCTGCGCTGCTGGGGGGTGGGGGTGGTGGGAGACATGGATGGGGGCCTGGTGGAGGGTGCCCCTGGATGCTGGGGGGTGGGGGTGGTGGGAGACATGAGTGGGGGCCTGGTGGAGGGTGCCCCTGGTGGCTGGGGGGTGGGGGTGGTGGGAGACATGGGTGGGAGCCTGGTGGAGGGTGCCCCTGGATGCTGGGGGGTGGTGGTGGTGGGAGACATGGGTGGGGGCCTGGTGGAGGGTGCCCCTGCACTGCTGGGGGGTGGGGGTGGTGGGAGACATGAGTGGGGGCCTGGTGGAGGGTGCCCCTGGTGGCTGGGGGGTGGGGGTGGTGGGAGACATGGGTGGGGGCCTGGTGGAGGGTGCCCCTGGATGCTGGGGGGTGGGGGTGGTGGAAGACATGAGTGGGGGCCTGGTGGAGGCTGCCCCTGCACTGCTGGGGGGTGGGGGTGGTGGGAGACATGAGTGGGGGCCTGGTGGAGGGTGCCCCTGGTGGCTGGGGGGTGGGGGTGTTGGGAGACATGGGTGGGGGCCTGGTGGAGGGTGCCCCTGGATGCTGGGGGGTGGGGGTGGTGGGAGACATGAGTGGGGGCCTGGTGGAGGGTGCCCCTGGTGGCTGGGGGGTAGGGGTGGTGGGAGACATGGGTGGGAGCCTGGTGGAGGGTGCCCCTGGTGGCTGGGGGGTGGGGGTGGTGGGAGACATGGGTGGGAGCCTGGTGAAGGGTGCCCCTGGATGCTGGGGGGTGGTGGTGGTGGGAGACATGGGTGGGGGCCTGGTGGAGGGTGCCCCTGCACTGCTGGGGGGTGGGGGTGGTGGGAGACATGAGTGGGGGCCTGGTGGAGGGTGCCCCTGGTGGCTGGGGGGTGGGGGTGGTGGGAGACATGGGTGGGGGCCTGGTGGAGGGTGCCCCTGGATGCTGGGGGGTGGGGGTGGTGGGAGACATGAGTGGGGGCCTGGTGGAGGCTGCCCCTGCACTGCTGGTGGGTGGGGGTGGTGGGAGACATGAGTGGGGGCCTGGTGGAGGGTGCCCCTGGTGGCTGGGGGTGGTGGGAGACATGGGTGGGGGCCTGGTGGAGGGTGCCCCTGGTGGCTGGGGGGTGGGGGTGATAGGGGACATGAGTGGGGGCCTGGTGGAGGGTGCCCCTGCACTGCTGGGGGTGGGGGTGGTGGGAGACATGAGTGGGGGCCTGGTGGAGGGTGCCCCTGGTGGCTGGGGGTTGGGGGTGGTGGGAGACATGGGTGGGGGCCTGGTGGAGGGTTCCCCTGGTGGCTGGGGGGTGGGGGTGATAGGGGACATGAGTGGGGGCCTGGTGGAGGGTGCCCCTGCACTGCTGGGGGGTGGGGGTGGTGGGAGACATGGATGGGGGCCTGGTGGAGGGTGCCCCTGGATGCTGGGGAGTGGGGGTGGTGGGAGACATGAGTGGGGGCCTGGTGGAGGGTGCCCCTGGTGGCTGGGGGGTGGGGGTGGTGGGAGACATGGGTGGGAGCCTGGTGGAGGGTGCCCCTGGATGCTGGGGGGTGGTGGTGGTGGGAGACATGGGTGGGGGCCTGGTGGAGGGTGCCCCTGCACTGCTGGGGGGTGGGGGTGGTGGGAGACATGAGTGGGGGCCTGGTGGAGGGTGCCCCTGGTGGCTGGGGGGTGGGGGTGGTGGGAGACATGGGTGGGGGCCTGGTGGAGGGTGCCCCTGGATGCTGGGGCGTGGGGGTGGTGGGAGACATGAGTGGGGGCCTGGTGGAGGCTGCCCCTGCACTGCTGGGGGGTGGGGGTGGTGGGAGACATGAGTGGGGGCCTGGTGGAGGGTGCCCCTGGTGGCTGGGGGGTGGGGGTGGTGGGAGACATGGGTGGGGGCCTGGTAGGGGGTGCCCCTGGATGCTGGGGGGTAGGGGTGGTGGGAGACATGAGTGGGGGCCTGGTGGAGGCTGCCCCTGCACTGCTGGGGGGTGGGGGTGGTGGGAGACATGAGTGGGGGCCTGGTGGAGGGTGCCCCTGGTGGCTGGGGGGTGGGGGTGGTGGGAGACATGGGTGGGGGCCTGGTGGAGGGTGCCCCTGGATGCTGGGGGGTGGGGGTGGTGGGAGACATGAGTGGGGGCCTGGTGGAGGGTGCCCCTGGTGGCTGGGGGGTGGGGGTGGTGGGAGACATGGGTGGGAGCCTGGTGGAGGGTGCCCCTGGATGCTGGGGGGTGGGGGTGGTGGGAGACATGGGTGGGGGCCTGGTGGAGGGTGCCCCTGCACTGCTGGGGGGTGGGGGTGCAGGGGGACATGAGCAGGTGTGCAGGGTAGTCCCCTGTTTTGTGGGCTGCCTGCAGGGGCCGTGGAGGGTGTACAGGGAACACCTGTGAGGACCCACCCAGCCTAATTGCGTGTGATAATTCCCGCACACCCCTGTAATACACGTACCTGGCCAAATCGCATGTGAGAATTCCCGCGCACCCCTGTAATACACGTACCCAGCCGAATCGCGTGTAGAACTTCCCGTGTACCCCTGTAATACACGTACCCAGCCAAATCGCGTGTGATAATTCCCACGTACCCCTGTAATACACGTACCCTGGCCAATCGCGTGTAGAACTTCCCACGCACCCCTGTAATACACGTACCAAGCCAAATCGCGTGTGATAATTCCCGCGCACCCCTGTAATACACGTACCTGGCCAAATCGCATGTGAGAATTCCCGCGCACCCCTGTAATACACGTACCCAGCCGAATCGCGTGTAGAACTTCCCGTGTACCCCTGTAATACACGTACCCAGCCAAATCGTGTGTGATAATTCCTGCGTACCCCTGTGATACACGTGCCCTGGCTAATCGCGTGTAAAACTTCACGCGTACCCCTGATATGCACGTTACCCGCTTTGCGTTCCTTGTTTGGCAGCCCTGTAGACTGGTCCAGGGTTAGCACAGCCCTTTGCGATGATTTAGCGATTTTGATGGCTTTTCCTTGCGCGAGGGCGTTCTTGGGGGCGTTACTGGTGCTGCTGCAGGGTCGCTGCGCTACTCTGCGCCACGGCTGGTTTGGGAGCCTAAAATCCATGAATACGCTGTGCGTGGAAATCGGTTTTAGCGCACGTGCCTGGCGCAGACAATCGCACGCGGACACTCTGCGCCAGCCGCTTGCGACACTTTTCTGCGAAATTCTATGAATTACCCTGTTAATGTAATTTTGTGGGTTTTAATTTAAGATGTTGTAGCTGTCACTGCCATGCAGGGAACAGAAATGGCAGAGAATTGAGTATTCCAAGGAAAGTGTACCTAATGCCAATGTGAAACTCAATACTGACATGCCTAATGATAATCCATACACATGTGTAAAATAATAGAATTCTAGGCTGAATATTCCACACTAAAAATTAACAAACATTATTAGAAAGGCGAAACATTGTCTTACAGACTGCAGAGTTGGACTGCCATGTGACGCATAATATGTGTCACCTGCCTATGTAATTTGTTAAGATGCCACAATTGTACAAATGTGCCGTTTATGCCAAAACTGTATTTTAGCAAAAGTAACCGTGGGAGGGTCTGGACATTGTAAAACGCACATCATAAATCTAACATCATGCCCTTGAAACCCAACCAGCTGGGAGCAAGGCGTCGGCCATTACCCTTGATCAATCCTGTTGTTTAGAGGTGTGCTCCGTTAAGCCTTCCCCACCACATAGTTCTATGATGTCACCATGCTTTATATAAAGGGTAGCTGACAGGACTCTACACACACTCTTTCCTGAATTTCCTGTGCCTGCGTTCCTGATCTTCTACATCCATCTTGCCAGATTCCAGATCCCACTGCAAAGCCAAAGCATAGCTGACTGCAGATCCCACTGCAAAGCCAAAGCATAGCTGATTCCAGATTCCACTGCAAGGCCAAAGCATTGCTGATCCTATCCCAGCAAGGCCTCAATCAAGAAAATCCGACTACAAAATCCCAATAACCAAAGGGAAAAGCTGTGGTATTCTTTTGGGAAGCATCCTGAGACCAGCCCGCCGCTACCTGGTGACCCGAGCCCTGGAGTCCGGAACTCACTTGACTGTGCCTAATCCCAAATTTAAGAGCAAACTGTGAGAATCCCACATCCCATGATACATAGTCTACCCCATCTTGACTTTTGTCTTTGTGACACTCCCTAAGCAACCTTATCCAAACCTTGATAACTTGTCTAGAATGTTCTAATTCTCTGTGCACCCTGTTCTTGCTTTTCTAGTGTTAGCACCATTCATTCATCCAGCTCATCTGGTAAGTCATGAGTCATATTTGGAATCATTTAAAGTAATTCTTACATAGATCTGAACACGGCGGCAAAAGGTTGATGTTGCAAATCAATCTTTGAACATACCGTGGCTCTCTTTAACAATATAGTCTAAATAATTTTAAAACCGATTTTCTCTTTTTTAACTGCTCTATTTTCCTAAAAATGAACCTCATTCTACCTTCTAAATCTCTCTCAATTCTCCAGCTATACCCTCCTTTCACTTCCATATTGTCCCTGTGCTGTGCATCTCTCCCCCTGCCAATAAACCGCATTCCAATTCATTGTTTTTCACCCATTTGTTTGAAAAAAGCATTTCACATTTAAAACTGCAAACTAGAAAAAAATTCAACTTTTCCATGTGTAAATCCGGCTGCCCTGGGTTTTCAATTTCAACCTGTTTTGTGAACTGCATGCTTTTGTGATACATTGCCTGATGGTTGCTAATCATATAACATCCCTGATACTGTGATGAAACATATGTATATCATTATTTAAACACACATATAATTAATTATTTGTCAAAATCCCAGTGTCGTTTTAGGCCTTTTCTATCCACTCAGAATTCGATTATTTGTGGTTTGAGGGAATATTGCAGGGGGAAACCTTATCTTGTGTGCTATCTATACTAATTAAAAAAGTACTCCTATTCAATTGTGCTTTGGATAGGTTCTACTAGAAGGTTAATCAAGTGCATTGCTTCTATTTCCATTGTCATTATCACCACATTGGTGATTGCTGCCCAATATAAAAATGTGTGTTATTTTTGTGAATTTTAAACTAAATGAATATTGTATTTTCACCAAACGGCCTGGTTCCTGGTCCATTGTGACCCGGGGTATTTGTAAAAGGGTGTGTGAAGCCCAATCAATTTGAATTCATTGAAATTAAAGAAAAAGCATTCCTATTGAGCGCCACATCCCAGGATAAGACCAAGTGTTATGGTCCGGTGTGTGAGGCTGAATTGGTATCCTTAACATCACCTCGAGTGAATAGCCTGCAGTGTGGTTAGCAAACTTGCCAATAATGTGGGACAATCGTTTTGCCTTTATGCTTTTGGCTTTTTTTTTTATATTGGAGTAGGATCTGGGGGTGCTCATTTTCAGTCCTAGATAGGTATACTTTCCCACCTTCGCAAGTACACCCAAGCTGGTGGTAAAGACTGGGAATGTAACCTTCATAGGTGCAGTAAACATTAACCTTAGTTTTGTCCAAAATAATATGAGGGTCATTTACCACAGTGTACTCTACCAATATGTCAAACATAGCCTTACCTCCGCTGAATTTATGGTTAAATAGTACTAAGTCATCTGCGCACAACATGCACATTGTGGGGTGAAATGACCCCTTGATGCCATAAATAAAAGGCCAGAGTCAGTGGGGACATGCCCCTAAGTAAAAGGCCTGCGCTGGAATAATGTGGAAAATGAGGCTATGAAATCAAAGCGAGAAGGAGTGAAAATGAGCCTCAAAACATCAAGACATTTAAAAATGCTAACTGCCTGGCATAAGGGAAAGACATGCGGCAAGGTTTGCCAAATTACTGGAGAGCTGAAGTAACATTCTCAGAAACCACAGTCCACAGAACCCTCAATGGGATGTCAGCATTGTGTGCAGTTGCAGTGCAGCATATTGCTTTCTGTCATGAACATTAAATAAAATGAATATTTCTGTTTTTTCCTTTAAACTAAAGTAATATCATCAAAATGTGTGCAAGCCTGTCAAATATGAACTTGGTTTCTGTCCATCATGAGCCCATCACAGAGGAGACAATGGTGTACAGAATCCATAAGGGGATGTTGAACTGAAGTAAAATGAAGGCTTTCCACGGCTACCAGCAACACAATGTCATTTCAATTCTGCTTCCAAGTGACACTTTGCAAAGCCAGAATTACACCAAAGCCTTTAAAAATGTAATTATGATGCCCTCATTTAACCCTTGTATGCAGGGAAAGACTTTGCAATGACATTTATCCATGTTACAATGGTGTGCCTTTCAAGAGTAATTTTAAAGTGAAAGTGTGAGTTAAAAGGTAATGCTGGCTAAGTGGGTTGCTTGCCATTGGTTTTGTACTCTCTGTTTGTGACTTCCGCAGATGTGAAACTTAAATTCCAAAGCCCATGTTTTCATCGGGATTTAGGCCTTGGTCACTGCAGACATGTGGGCCTTCCTTTACAAATGCAAACTTAAGTACTTGTAGAGATCAAATTTGCGGTTAGGCCGCAATAAAACTTGCCATAGCTGGCCATTAGCTCTTGGAATGTGCAAGTTAATCTCAGCACAGGACCCCTCTTGATATCACAGCCAGGAACATGCACCTGGCAATGGTGGGGTTTGACTGTCCATTGTGGAAATGGAGAGGAATGGTTTTCATCTTCTAAAATTGGTAACATTTGTTGTGCAATAGTCGTTGTTGGATTTCTGAAAGGTGTCAGCTAGGTGCTTCTCACCCTCTAAAAACTATTTTGGTGAGATCAACATACCATATGTTATTAATAAAAACTTAATGTGGACCTCCATATGAAAGTGAAAACATACACATTTGATAAAACATGTCAAATATGATTCATATGCCAGCCACCAAAGGACACATTATAATTCTGGAGTAAATTAGGAAAAACTGTAGCCATGCACAGCAATGACATACAAACTCCTGAGTAGTGTTATTTGACTCGCAGTAAAATATAGGTTTAAAAAATGCATTAATATCTGACAAAATATGGCAATTAAGGGACTTGTCATGCAGTGAGATTTCTATGTCTCTGAACCAGACCAAGCCCCCCTGTTGAAGGAAGTTGATGGAGTGGTCTCCTCCCCTGGTGTCCCAAAACATTCCTACATTTTCTGGACCTATCAGCACCCATGTAGGTGTGAGCTAACCTTAACCAATCACTTCTGCGTGAACTATGACACAAGGGAGACGTCATTTGCCATATAAATAAGTCACCCTGCCTCAGATCAGGACTTTTTCTGCCCCCCAAACATCTGAGATGTGATGCTGCCGAACTTTGATCAATCCCAGCACTAGCAGGCCTAATCTTGCAGAGGAACCAGGAGACATAGTAGCTGACTTGGGACCCCTTGGAAGAAAAAGGAAATCCTTGGCTGGCCCCATTGGCTGTCCCAGCAGTGGTGGTCTGACACTCCATGATGTCCAGTCCAGACCTCTCCTGTAAGTAGAAATACCCCAAGCAATAGACTGCATAAGCCCTGTATCCTTGTAGTATTTCATTCAATATTTCCCCCATTGAAAATCCCCATTTGTCGGTATTTCAGTCATTGCCCTATGAAGTATCCCCATTTGCCTCTTTAAATCCTTAGTGTATTTTTGTAAGCAAATCAATTGTATTGTATTGTATTGTTTATTTATTTATAGAGCGCACCGGGCCATTAGGCAACTGGACGCTTGTGGACATCTTAGGTTACAGTTACATAGATATCTTACATTTCTTATGTTGCAGTTACAGTATGTCGTTGTAAGAACATTTTACAGTTTCTTATAATTGTGCAGATCTGAGATTACAGTTACATAAATATCTTACATTTCTTATGTTACAGTTACAGGTTATCATTTCATAAAAAAATGTCATTTCTTATACTTCAGTTGCAGACGGCATATCTTACAAGTTACATACATGATATTAGTATATATTTACAGTTATCTGTAGGATAGAGGGGATTAGGGGAAGGCAAGGGGTGAGGGGAGAGGTGTCTGGGAGACTGGTTGTTCATAGGAAAGGTGTCAGCAATCGCTGGTTTGTAGCCAGAGTTTAACATTAGTTTTGAACATGTGAAAGGAGGGAATGGCTCTAAGTGGATCCGGAATACAGTTCCATAGATTTGCAGCCAGTACTGGGAAGCTTGAACCTCCAGTTCTTTTCGGCTTGAATTTAGGGATTTTGATGCTATTGTTTTGGGCATTTCTAATAGGGCATTCAGATGTGTGCCTGGTGAATTTCTCAGTGAGGTATGCTAGAGCTTTGTTGTTAAGACAGTTGTGTGTAATGTTCAAGGTTTTAAGCTTGATACGGTCGTTGATTGTTAGCCAGTTAGCAGTTCTTCTATGGTTAGATATATGTTGTCCTTTGGGAATGCCTAATGCTGTTCTAAGGGCATTGTTTTGCAAGGTTTGGAGTTTGTGGGTGTTGGGTTTGCTGGTGCCTAGGTAGAATGTGTTACAATAGTCTAGTTTTGAGAGAATGAGAGCTTGTGCGATGGTGATGCAACTGTCCGTAGATAGAAATGGTTTACATGCATGAATTAACTTGCATGTATAGCTGGTTGGTGAGGCTGTGGCATTAACTTGCTTGTCAAGGTTGAAGGCTGAGTCTAAGTAGAATCCTAGCGTTTTAACTTCCTTGGCTACATTGATTATGATGCCATCAATAGTGATGGATTTGTATAGGTGGGAAAGTGTGTTAAGTTTGCTGGTGGAACCAATGATTAAGAGCTTGGTTTTATCGTCGTTGAGACATAAGCCGTGTGTGGCCATCCAGGTTTGAATGATTTGGTAGATCTTGTTTATGAGGGTAGTGTCTTTGTCGTAATCTCCTTGAATTGGTATGAGGATCTGGGTGTCGTCAGCATAATTAGTATATGAGACACCCAGTTTATCCAAGATATCAAACAGGGGCTTTGTAAAAATATTGTACAAAATAGGGGAGACACATGACCCCTGAGGAACACCACAGGTGATGGGTACTGGGTCAGCGGCTGAGATGGGTGAGAAGACTCTTATGGTTCTATTATCCAAGAATGAATTTATCCATGCTGTGGCCTTGATGGAAAAGTTGGCATCCGATTTAAGATGGTTACAGAGTACTTTATGATCGACCAGGTTGAATGCGGCTGATAGGTCTAGGAGTAGAAGAATGGATTTGTCTCCTTTGTCTTTACGCTCATCTAGTTGGTTTTTGAGATCAAGGAGGGCCGTCTCGGTCTAAATCCCGATTGTCTAGTGCCCAGCAGGTTGTTAATCTCCACGTAGGATTGGATCTGTAGATAGGCAGCTTTATCTAAGATTTTGAGGAGGAACAGAACTGTCGTTTAGGGTCTATAGTTAGTTGGGCTATTAGGGTCTAGGTTTATTTTTTTTAGGAGGGGTAGTATCCAGGCATCTTTGAGGTTGGTGGGCACAGTGCATGATTTGAAGGAGGAGTTGATAAAGCAGGTGACGAAAGGGGCTAGTTCTTGTGCAGCTTCTTTCATAATAGGGGCTGGGCAGGTGTCGCCAAGACAGCGAGAGGATTTAAGAGATATAATCATATTCTTAGCTTCTGCAATGGAGATAGCTCTAAAGTTAAATAGGTTGTATGGTTTAGTTTGGTTGACGGCGAGTTCCTGTAGGATGGCTTCTTGTGTGGAGAGCACAATATTGTGGAGGGAGGTTCTTTTGGCAGAGATTTTGTTTTGTAACAAGGCGATATTATTACATAAGGCATTTTGAATGTTGGTACACCACATTTTATCTTTGGTGCAGGAGTCTATGGGAGTGATAGGGGATTCTAATTATCTGAGGATGGTGAAGGTTTCCCTAGTGTTAGAATAAGCTTTTTTAATTCTGTTATTAAAGGTATCTTTTTTTCCTGTATGATTTGTTTCTTGTAGCTATTGGTGAGGGTGGTGAGTAGGTTTTTGTTCTGAGGGGAGTTTTTTTTTCCAACAAGCTTCTGCGTGTCTTTTTTCTTTGTGCAAGGATTTAAGGCTTGGAGTAAACCATGTGTTAAGATGGGCCAGTGGTTTAGATTTGCTAAGTTTAAGTGGTGCAATGACATCTATAGCTGAGTTGATAGTGTTGTTGTACAGGCCAACCAAATCATCAGGGCTGGTGATAAGATTGGAGTTTTTGGTTATGGGCTGAATCAGGGGGAGGAGATTTGTGACTGTTATGTTTTTTTGCAACGTGTAAAGGATGGAGGTGCCGGTAGTTTAGTTGTTTTAGATTGAGGTAGGTCCGAGATGGTCAATAAGATCAGATGGTGGTCAGTCCATATGCATGGTTCAATAGCTGTTATGGTGGAGGTACACTTAATATCTGTCAACCAGTACACTTTTCTCTTGTTCTTTGTATATTTCAGACTCTATGTCAGAGCCTGTATTCCTCCCTTGCACCCTAAGTGCTCAACTAATGTATGCCTTAGCCTTAAGTATGATTTTTTCCTATTTGGTGTGCTCTTATAGACGTCTGTTTTTTAAGTATGGCGACTGCCCCAGAACCACCAATACCTGAACCCCAACCATGTCCCCCAGAGGACTCTGAAATCAATAGGGTATCCTCCCACCAGACTGGTTCAAGTGACTGTCTCCAGGAAATGGGGGACAGCAGAGAATCAGACAAAAAAGGGGATTCCACAGTCCCATAAATATCTGGCTGCCAAATTTTGTTTACAGATTCCCGGACTCCGACACAGAAAACCGGCCAAGATCACAGTGTTGGAGTTCAAAATAAAGAAATTAACTGCCAGATTGGCCCAAACTGCATATTTCCTTTGCCCCCTTGATGATAGAGAATGCAGGTTTTATGCCTCAGTCAAGGTACAGGGCCAATGTGCATTTTCAGCGCTGGTGGATACAGGTTCCCAAGCTACCCGATTGTGCAAAAAGGCATTTAACCAAATTAATTCAGGAAGAGGGGAGAGTCACCAAATTCCCCTCACAACTCTTCCAGGGCAACTCCAAAACTTCAACGGAAATGACATTTCAGCCGAGGGAACTGTGGATCTGGAGATCAAAATTGGGCGACATTGGGTGAAACATCCGATGATAGTCGTCACTCCAGAGGGCACACCTTGACTCCTGGGGAATTACCTCTTTCAGAGGTTATCACCCCCGATTGACTGTGTGAACAAGGTCCTCTGGACACAGACTAACTGGCCAGTAAAACTGAAACAGAACAGAAACTATGTGTGTTTAAATGGCACATGCCACATGATTGAACAACGGTCTGACCAAATCGAATTCCACTTTAGGAACAATCAATTCCCTGATGTCACTGTCATCTCGGCAGGAGAACAAACTGACAAACTGGTGATGGGAACCCTTCTCCATTTTTGAAAATCAACCTTCCTCCCAGTTTCAAGTGGCATTCCACACTGGAAGGAAATACCCTGAAATGTTATACCGATCCACAATCTGAAGAAGACGCAAATCCCATGGCAAAAGATGATGAAAACCAGCTCAGAGTTTGAGAGTTTGGCTGATATCCAGAAAAAGTGTGAACAGTTGTTTCTCCCCATTCAGGTAAATGGGGGGGGCTGAACTCGCCAGAGTATGCCTGAATAATGGAAACAGCTTCATCAGCAAAGCATTATTCAGGAAACTCCCAAAAGATCAGACCATTCCCACATTTAAGTTGATTGATAAGTGGGAAATGAGCTTGGAAACTCCAAATTCCCAACATCTCCTGCATGCTAAAAATGTCCATTGGTGACAAAAGCATAGATCATAATTTTTGAGATGTGAGAGATGTTCCCTCTGCATTTTACTTAGGCATTGACATTCTCAATCGATTCGCAATTCATTTGGTTCTAATTAATTCTAAAGTCTGGCCGGACAGGGGGGTAACCCCATGGGCTTTGACAACCCTGAGAAAGCATTTAGGTCAACTCAATTGCTGCCTTATGCAGTTGAAGTTCAAACTGGAGAAGAGGTCACCATCCCAGGACTGTTCTGACAATTCACAATTTCCCTAAAAATGTAACGAGGACAGAACCTCAAAAATCAGGACGCATATATTAATTTGAATTATCAACTCCAACAGCAGGGGTTGTATATGAACCCGACACTACTAGTTGACCTAGAACATAACACCATTTGAATATTGCTGGATAACAGCGACCCTAGGAGTATCACTCTGGGCACAGACACCTTCATTGGAATGGCGGTTGGTGCCCAACATTTTTCCATTGACTTAGTGAATTAGATCATGGGACAGATTCCAAATGACTGCTACAATTGTGCCGACATACCTCAGGAAAAGATTTTCACCCGCCAAGGGGGGAATTGCTTGGTGCACTCTTCATGCCCTTATGGGGGGTAGAGGTAACCTGCGACATCAGGAAGGATGAGGTGGTATTTCAAGTCAATAGTGACTACCTTCCTTCCTTCAAGCCTCCAGGTCAACACCATAACAATAGATCTCTTCACTCAACTGGAGGATACCGTGGAAATTGCAAAACCTGAGGTATTTCTGGGCTTCAGGCAGATGGTTGAGGAACAAATCAAACTTGCTGATGCCTGTGAGACCGAGGAGCAAAAGCAGAAGCTGAAACAGGTGTTTTGGGATTTTCAAGAGATCTTTGCCTTGGACTCATACGACTGGGGTCGCACCAAGATACAGTCCACCTCCATACCAATGGACCGTGGGATGGCTCCCATATTCGTGAAGCAATATCAGTTGCCTCTAAAGTCTATGAAGTCACTTGCAGAGATTATAAAAAACTTAGAATCCTGTGGGATAATTTGTCCAGTCCACAGTACCGTTAATAACCCAGTAATGGTGATACTTAAAACTAATGGCCAATGGAGACTTTGCGCAGACCTTAAGGAGTTAAACAAACAGGTCCACATGTCCCAATCGCCTCTTCCCTACATCAATCAGGATCTGGCTCCGATCCAAAGGTCAAAGGTGTATACTGCCATTGACCTGACCCACGGTTACTGGACAGTACCCGTGAGTAGGGAAGACCAGTACAAGCTTGCCTTTACCTTTGGGGGGCAGCAATACACGTGGACCCGAACCCCCTTTGGATATATAAACTCTGACAATCAATTTAACTTTATCTTTCTGCATAAGGCCATGCCCGACTTGGACGAAAGGGGAAACCTGGCCTACGTAGATGATGTTTTAATTGAAAGCTCAATTGCGGACGAACACATAGCTGAAATATGCTATGTTTTGACCCAGTTGAAGGTAATCAGAGCGAAACTGTCCTTTCAGAAGGCACAGTGGTGTACAACCCGCGTGAACTTCCTAGGGCATGAAATCACCCCTGAGGCTCTCAGTCCTCAGCCAAAAAAGAAGGAAACCTTACTGAAATTAAAAGTCCCTACAACTCTATGTGAACTAAGAAGCCTTCTTCGACTTACTAATTATAGTAGGAAGTTCATAGAGGACTACACAGAGGTCACAAGACCCATGGTCCATTTCTTAAAGGCCGGGGTCAAGTGGGAGTTGGATCCAGAGCAAGCCGAGGCAGTAAAACAACTCAAGAGAAGCCTTTCACAAGCGCCTTGTTTGGGTTACCCCATCAAAAACAAGGAGTTCTTCTTGGAGACAGGGTTCTCAAATACTTGCTTAACAACAGTATTATACCAGAAGCAAGACAAGGTCAACAAAGTCATCTTGTATGCGAGTAAGACTTTGTCCTCTGTGGAGGAAAAATGTAACGATTGTGAAAAGGCACTCCTGGCAACGGTATGGGAATTGAAGAATTACCGCCCATTCATCAAGGGGGAGCACATCATTGTCGAGACTGCTCACCAGCCTTTACAATATCTCAAAAGTGACCAAATCCGAACAGGGAATGTGAGTATTTGTAGAATTACTTCATGTATTCTGTCCATGCAAGTCTTTCCTGTGGAGGTCAGGTATGGCCAAAACAAGAAGAGTCCCCTCGCGCAAGGTTTGGCTGACTTGCATGATTGTGCTGAAGCAAGCAATCTCAAGCACGAAAGTCTAAAAACCCAAGACAACATGGAGGCGCACCTGACATCACCGCACAAAGTCTATGAGGAATACACGTGCCAGGGAATACCCACAGTTTATATGGATGGCTGCTCCTACTATGTTGGCTGGTGTTGGGAATGCCTGGGTGAATGATGCCCTGGAGCCCTCCGCTGGGTACAAGATCGGTCCCTGAAGTAGTCAGGTGACAGAGTTGATGGCGGTACATCAAGCCATCCTCACTGCCATGCAACACCAACTCCAAAAACTGGTCATATTCACTGATTCAGATTATGTCAGGAATAGGTTTGTGGACCACCTGATAAATTGGAAAAACTGAGGCATGCTGTGGGCAAACAACAAACCGCTCAAGCATGGGAGATTAATACAATCCATTGATGATCTGGTCACCTCTAATGAGATGACCATCTACTGGAAGAAGATAAAAGGTCACTCCAAAGTAGAAGGACCAGACAAAAGACAAAACCGTGGGTTGGCTGACCAGTTGGCCAAAACCGGAGCCATCCACAGAGATCTCATAGAGATTGAGTCACTATTGGGGGAAATCCAGGTCGCTGCTGTCACCAGGTCCCTATCACTTGCCCAAAATGAACTCTGAACTGCTCAGTGGAGTAAAGAAACCCCAGATGCTGATTTGAATATGGCACAGAAAGGGGATCCGATTATTGGGAAATGTTATCAACACATTGAAGACCTTGTGAATTTTCCTCTGACCGAATCCGATTACGTCATGAAAAAGAGTATCTCCAAGTGCTGATGAAGTTTTCCAAAAAGTTCTGAATCCAAGACGGTTTGTTGGTAAAGAGATCCATCTCTGGATGTGAACAGTGGGAGGTACCTACCTCATTTAAAGCCTGATGTTAAGTAGCATCCATGACACGGCCACCACCTGTCATAGGGGGTTTCATACAAATTTGGAAATCTTGCGAGAGGTCTCATACTGGCCACACATGGGTCAGGACCTCGACCAATACTTAAAGGGGTGTCTTGTGTGTGCGCAATTGCAGCCAAGTTCCCTTACACAGAGAGCTCCCTACATAAAAGGGGGATGACACTGCCTTGGTCAGATTTGCAAGAAGATTTCATCGGGCCCATGGTTCGCTCCTCTAGAGGAAACAAGTACATGTTAACCGTGACATGCTTGTTTACCAAGTGGGTGGAAGATCTACTGGCACCAAATTGCAAGGCAGAAACAGCAGCTGCCCTGACGATCAATCACATCTTGTCACGTTTCGGCCTTCCCCAAACATTTGAGTCAGACCAAGGAAGTTACTTTACCAGTGAGGTGATGGCAAAGATGTGGGAGATACTCAGGGTAAAGAGAAAACTCCACATTGCCTACTGCCAAGTCTCGAGTGGGGGAGTCCAGAGGTACAATAAAACAATTGTGGGCATCCTAAAGATGTTTGTGGTGGACTCTGGGCCTAGCTGGGACATCCAACTACCGCTTGTCCTGATGGCCATTAAGTCCACACCATCGTCTGCGACAAAAATGTCTCCATTCGAGCTCATGACTGGATGTAAAATGGTGCTACCGCAGCATCTGCTCTACAGAAATTAAGAGCAGACCCTGATCAACTTGTCCATGACCCATGAATACATTGAGAATTTGCAAAAACACCTTCAGCATGCTTTTGCGTATGCTCGGCGAAATCTAGAAAAGCCGGCCGAGGGGATGAAAACCCACTACGATTTAAAGACCTCTAAGAAAGAGTAACATTTAGGAGACAGGGTCTACTGGTACAATTTTCAAAGGAACCAGACCAAAGAGTGGAAGTTCCTCCTCTCCTGGCGTGGCGCCTTTGAAATTGTAAATAGAATCTCACCTGTCACCTGTAAGATCTGCATCCCTAAAGGAAAACAAATGGAAGAGAAATGGGTTCATATCAATCAGTTGAAGAGCTGTCACCCCAGGCAGAACTTGTGACTGATTGAAGACCCCATAGAAGGTAGAGCCCACGAACAATCCAAAAAGTAAAAGTAAAGAATTGGAACCCGGATGAAGAAAATCATACATTTACAGGGAGTAGAACCATTACCTTATTTTGAAGTGCTGGTAAATGATTGACATGTAAAACAATGTTTGTAATATTATATATGGTGATATGTCTCTTGTTCTTTTGTTGTCAATTTTCATGTCCCTATTGAGGAACATAGTATTGTGTGAAATACTTAATCTCTCAGTTCTTCTTGGCAGATTAAATATCTCCTTGCATCTACATGCCATTGGATGT
This sequence comes from Ambystoma mexicanum, assembly GCF_040938575.1. NCBI lineage: Eukaryota > Metazoa > Chordata > Amphibia > Caudata > Ambystomatidae > Ambystoma > Ambystoma mexicanum. Next base: position 463,033,535 of record NC_090932.1, on the reverse strand, counting down.
GCCTTTCGAGAGTCATTTTAAAGTGAAAAGGTGAGTTAAAAGGTAATGTTGGCTAAGTGGGTTGCTTGCCATTGGTTTTGTTTCTCTCTGTTTGTGACTTCCTCAGATGTGAAACTAAATTCCAAAGCCCATGTTGTCATGGGGATTTAGGCCTGGCTCACTGCAGACATGTGGGCCATTTTAAATTTGCATTGTGGATGAGATAATGGCAGTTCTGTTCCCCAGCTTTTATGACCCAGGTCTCTTAGGCCGCAATAGAACTTGCCCTAGCTGGCCATTAGCTGTCGGAATGTGCAAGCTAATCTTAACACAGGACCTCTCTTGATGTCACAGCCAGGAGCAGGCACATGAGGGTGGGGGCCAGGTTTAAGGAGTGGTTTGACTGTCGATTGTGCAAATGGGGAGAAATGGTTTTCATATTCTAAAATTGGTATCATTTGTCTCACAATAGTCATGGTTGGATTTCTGAAAAGGTGTCGGCCGGCGCTTCCCGCCATCTAGAAACACTTTTGGTGAGATCAACATACCAAAAATTATTAATAAAAACATAATGTGGCCTTCCGTATGAATGTCAGAACCATACAAATGTGATAAAACATGTTGAATATGATTCATATGCCTCCCACCAAGGGACACATTTTTCACTGGTATAATTCTGGAGTAAATGAGGAAAAACTGTAGCTCCGCACAGGAATGACATACAAACTCCTGAGTAGTGTAATTTGACTCACAGTAAAATATAGGTTTAAAAAAATGCATTCATATCTGGCAAAATATGGAGATTAATGACACTTGTCATGCAGTGAGATGTCTATGACCCTGACCAGATCAAGCCCCCCTGTCGAAGGAAGATGATGGAGTGGTCTCCTCCCCGGTTGTCCCAAAACACACATTTTCTGGACCTATCAGCACCCAGGTGGGTGTGAGCTATTGAACCTTAACCAATCCCTTCTGCGTAAACTATGACATGTTAGTGATGTCATTTGGCCTATAAATAAATCACCCCGCCTCAGATCAGGACTTTTTCGGCCCCTGCAACATCTGAGTTGAGCTGCTGCTGAACTCTGATCAATCCCAGCACTAGAAGTGAGGCCTAATCTTGTGCTGACTTGGGAGGCCTTGGAGGAAAGAGGAAATACTTGGCTAGCTGCATTTTCTATCCCCGCAGTGGTGCTCTGACGCTCCCTGATGTCCAATCCAGACCTCTCCTGTAAGTAGAAATACCCCAAGCGATAGATTGCATAAGCCCTGTATTCATGTAGCATTGCATTCAATATTTCCCCCTTTGAAAATCCCACATTGGAAAACACCAATTGGTTGTGCAGTTTAGTCATCTCGCCATTGAAGAACGCCCCTGTTTGTCTGTGTATGTTAGCAAATCCCCATTGAAAATCCCCATTTGTCTGTATTTCAGTCATTGCCCTGTGAAGAATGCCCATTTGCCTGTGTAAACCCTTAGTGTATTTTTGTTAGCAAATCAATTAAGATCCCCATTCATTTCACAGGATTTGAATGGTTGGAATTCAAAACCAACCATCTTCTCCCAGTGCTTTGTGAACTGGTATAATAATAAACTGTTCCCCAAATAATTAATCCCATAGTGATCTGAGAAACAAATGTGTCCCTGTGTTTAAATTGTGCCCTGCTACACGAATTTCCATCTGCAGCTGTATTTTCCCATTGCATCTGTCATCCTAACCAAAAACGTTTTTCCTTTGTGAGCTACCCTCTTTCCCAGGGCTTGCCTGACATTATAAGACTAATTAAAAACGAATTCCATTTGCATTTTTTGTCCCATTGAAATTGAGCTTAACATTCCAAAAAACAATTTTCCCCTTCTTTTCCTCTTTCCCTACTGTAAAATAAACGAATTTCCATTTGCATTTGTGTCCCATTGCCCATGTGTTGCAAATCCTAAAGCCGATTTTCCCCTTGTGTGCTGACTAGTATTCTCTAAAGGCCTTGCCTTTTTTTTTAAGTCTAAGCAAGTGAGTTCCCTGTCTTTCTATTTCTTTCCCATAGCAGTTTTGAGAAATAATTGAAACCCCCATTCTTCCATTGTACTATAAAAACAAATGTTCCCCTTCTTTGCCTGCTCCCCATATTGATTCTGTGGGCACCACCCCAAAACTACTTTTCCCCCTGTGTTCCTACTTCCTGCCACTGCCTTCCATTCAAAGGAACCAAGTCCAATTGATGTGTTTTGGGTTGACTGCCGCAGGGGGAGTGCTTAACTGTTGTTCCATCAGTGTCTGTTGCACTGTTCTTCTTCTGTTTTGTCATTAAAAAAGGAAGTATTTGTGACAATATATCTTAACCTGGTCGCTTATAGAAGTCATTGCATTTTTGTGCTGCCACAACATTGGTGGCTGTTGTAATTGGTTGATTCTAATTTGACATTAAATCATAGATTAATAAATATCTTATTGATACAGACCGGCCGGGTTCCTAGTCCATTGTGACACGGGGTGTTTGTGGAGCGTTTGGGCTTTGGCCATGCTGCATTCCCCAATAAGCGAATCAGAGTACACATTTGCATTTGCCGAGGGCAACGCCCACTACACAGACATCAAATGTATATCACTAGTTGTTCTACTTACATTCTTACACTTTGCAGAAAAAAAACACAAGACATATTTCCAAAAACATGCGTTTAGGTCCTTGCTAATGCTTGCCACGCAGGTTTGTTGTAATCTAGTGCACCACTGCAGGCTGTATCCACAAGCAGAATTTCTTCTTTTCACATTCAAACCTACCGCTTCGCCCATGCTGCATGCGCCAAAAATCAAATTACAGTACACCATTCTCCTTGCTGGCAGGCAGGCCCATTACACAGACATCAATGTCATATCACTGTTTTGTGTATTTACATTTTCACATTTTAAAACAACAAATACAGGACATATTTGCAAAACCATGCTTTGAAGTTCTTGATGACACCCCTCGTGCATATTTGCTGCAATCCCATCCAGTATTTCAACCTGTACCCACAAGCAGAATTTATATTTCCCATTCAAACTTATCCCAAATTTCGAAATACATTACTACATAGCTGGTTCCTGGTGGCCATGCCCACTTTAACCCCATTGCTAGTCCCTCGTAGTCATGGCCATTAGCCAGATTGTCTGGGTCATGGCCACAGGCTATACCTCAGTCAACAAAGGTATATCACTTTTGTTTTTACCTACATTATGACACTTTTCAAAAAATAAAGCAATGACACATTTGCAAAACCATGCTTTAAGGTCCTTGCCAATGCTCCTTGCACAAGTTTGCAAATCCGCCCATGTTTTATTTTTTGAAAAGTGTCAAAATATACGTACATGAAATCGTCCTATAACTAAGCCCCCACTTGACAAAATCCATTCAGACTTTGCACAAACATTCAGATGTGGGTCTATTTTCTTTCTGAAAAGAGGCAGAATACAACACAGTAGTCTTTCAGCGCACTATCTAGAACAAGTCTTAAGAGGCAGAGTACGACACAGTAGTCTTTGAGCGTACTATCTAGATGTGACTATCTTAATAGGCAGAGCGCTTTGAGTGCACTATCTAGAATACAGTCTTAAGAGGCAGAGTACAACACAGTAGTGTTTGAGCGCACTATCTAGATGTGACAATCTTAAGAGGCAGAGTACAACACAGTAGTCTTTCAGCGCACTATCTAGAACACAGTCCTAATAGGCAGAGTACAACACAGTAGTCTTTGAGTGCACTATCTAGATGTGACAATCTTAAGAGGCAGAGTACAATACAGTAGTCTTTCAGTAACTATCTAGAACACAGTCTTAAGAGGCAGAGTACAACACAGTAGTCTTTGAGCGCACTATCGAGAATACAGTCTTAAGAGGCAGAGTACAACACAGTAGTCTTTGAGCGCACTATCTAGATGTGATAATCTTAAAAGGCAGAGTACAACACAGTAGTCTTTGAGAGCACTATCTAGATGTGACAATCTTAAGAGGCAGAGTACAACACAGTAGTCTTTGAGCTCACTATCTAGATGTGACAATCTTAAGAGGCAGAGTACAACACAGCCGACGAGCAACTGATGAAGGCCAAACTTCACACTTCCAACTAAATGCGGCTTAGATGCACACTAACATTCCTGACTACATCGAGGAGTGGCACACGCTAACATTCACAGGTCTTTGTAAGTGTGGCATATGCAAGCATTTATAGTTCAGAGGTAGGTTATTATTAATTATGAGTGGCAGGGCTTTCTCGAGTAAAGTGATTTCTTTAGTCCTCACCCGTGTCACACTTACTTTAGTGGTTGGTGCTGGTTGACGGCAGGCTACTGGCTTCTCACTTCCCCTGGCGTCTCTTGCGGACACCTGCTGACACATTCTGGAGCCGTCTCTGTAGGAGCCGCCCTTTGCCTCAGGTCCTTAGCCGCAGGGGCTGCACAGGCAAAGGGCTGCCCTGGAGAGGTCAGTGATGACCTTGGGGAGAACCAATGCCGGGATATGGGGGGGGGCGGGAAGCGGATGGAGGGAGGGAGAACCAGAGGAGTCCAGAACAAATGAAGGCCCACAGGGCCTAAATGCACTTTTTAAAATACTTTTGAGCAAAAATGGAGTCGCTCCAACTCACCGGCAGGCTCTGATGGTAAAAGGAGGCAGGCACCGGTGAGGGGGTCACTAGACCCTTGCAACTATCGGGAACAACCAATCAGAAAGGGTGGGAGGGTCGGAGGCGGGCAGAGGGTGGGGGAAACCAGTAAGAGGTGTCAGTGACAAACGAGTCCCACAGGGCCTGGATACACTTTCAAGTTACTTTTTGGTCAAAGATGGGGTCGCTCCAACTCACCTGCAGGCTCCGATGGTAAAAGGCGGCAGGCAGCGGTGAGGGGGGTCACTAGACCCTTGCAACTATGGAGAACAGCCAATCGGAAGAGGTGGGAGGGGTGGAAGGCGGGTGGAGGGAGGGAGAACCAGGAAGAGGAGCCCAGAACAAACCAAGGCCCACAGGGCATACATGCACTTTTCAAAATACTTTTGTGCAAAAATGCATTCGCTCCAACCCACCTGCAGGCTCTGATGGTAAAAGCTGCATGACTGGGAGATTCCCACTGCTCAAACCCAGGTGGGAGCCGTTTTGGGCTTCACTGAGTATTATCGCAACTTCATGGCAGACTATGGAACTATAGCTGCACCCATGACAGCTCTTACTTCACCCAAACAACCGAGGAAGGTTAATTGGACTGACGACTGCCAGAGGGCCTTCAATGGCTTGAAGGAAAGTCTGTGTAGGGCACCTGTGTTGTGTGCACCTGATTACAGCAAGCCCTTTATCGTTCAAACTGATGCCTGCAACACTGGAATTGGAGCTGTCTTGTCCCAGTTAGATGACAAAGAAAGAGAACATCCGATCATATTCATCAGTAGAACTCAAGGGTAGAGAACTTAGATGGGCTCCTGTTGAAAAGGAATTATTTAGTATAGTTTGGAGCCTTAGGCATTTTAGGCCCTACCTTACAGGGTCTACCTTCAAGGTCCAAACAGACCATAAGCCCTTAAAGTGGCTTATGCAGATGAAGGGTGAAACCCCAAAACTGCTCAGGTGGTCCAGTCGCCTACAAGGGCTAGACTTCACCATAGAGCATAGACCAGGGATGAGTCATGATAATGCAAATGGGCTTTCCAGATGGTATGTTGACCGTCTGAATGAGGGTGTCTATCTCGTCGGAGATAAGGCACCCTAAACTGAGTCGGGGGCGTGACTGTGATGCTGAAAATGCATCAGAGGGACAGGGCCTCTGAATCCTTGTCCTTTATTGCTTTATCATGTATGTTCTGACCAGTTTTCCACGCAAGAGTTCATGTGGGACTCCTGGTGGTGTGGCTCTTCCTGTATTTGGTTTGGTGAACAGACCCTTGGAATACCCTTATATCACCCATGGGTGGGAGTAAGACACTGTACTCCTATTGAATGTTTTTGGGCACCTGTGTGTGGCCCACAGAGCAGGGTATGGGCTGGTGGCAGCTCCATGCTGAATTGACAGGTGTCCTGTGCATCCTCCATTTTGGGATGCCCAGGCCCTGTCATTGGAATCAGTAGATTCCTGATGGAGACAAGATGGCCCCTGTGGCTGCTTGCCTTCCACCGCCTGTTACCTTGGTTTTCCCGAAGTCCCGGGAAGCTCTGACTCTGTCCCTCCCCCCTGACTGGCTGTTGGGTGGAAGTTCCATACATGGTAATGAGGGGAAGTGCCTTCCCAATGACTGTATGTTGTGGGTACACCCGTGGGGTGGGATCTAGGTGAATGGAGTGGGTGACGAATACACATTCTATGTTATGGGTGTCTAGTATCTGATGTTTAACACAATGACTGAGACAGCCCTGCCCGAAACTGGTATGAATGCAGTGTGTAGTGCTGAATGGCAGAGTGCTTGTCCGAATCCACATTCTGTGTTGTGAGTGTCTTGATGGAGAAGAATGGCCTGAATGCACAGTGCGCCTGATTGGCAGACTGACTGCCTGAATGCCCTTCTGAGTGAATGGTTGCCTGAATGTGACCCAGCAGAATGAATGGGAGATCAACAGTATATCCGGGGGCCTCTCACTGCTAGAAATCATTCAGAAGCTGAAGTTGATACTTGATGCTTATTCTCGAAGCCGAGCCGGAAGAAGAAGGTGAACCACTGTTCCCTTCCGTGTAATCTTAAAGCTGCTGTGTCTTCAAGAACTGTATCAAAAGAGGACCTGGTAAGGAGACATCTGCCCGAGCTACGAGGGACCATTGTACACCAGCTGATCTTTGTCAAAGCTCCCTGGTAGACAGACCTTTGAATGGCCGTCGACAGGAGAAGGGGACCGCCGAGGAGAACGAAGAGAAGCACTGGACAGCCTTCCACCGTCGCCAACCACCGTTGCCAACCGCCGTCGCTGACCGGAGCCGCAGGGCTCCTTTGCCAAAGAACATTTGATCCAAGGATTCCCTTGTTCATCATCGTCGCATGCTTTCGTCCTGCCGGAGAAAGTCAAGGCAGTCGATGACCGAGGAGAATCTGCCTGTGGGTTTCCCACGACCCGAAGACCTCAGAGACACCGACAAAGCTACTAAAGCCAGCCGTGATCACATCCCGTTTGCTGATGCCAGACACCGACGACTCGATGCCCTTGCTGGGCCAAAGTTCTACACTGACTCTCTGCGGCAACAAACCACTGTCGTCAAGGTGCATCGCACACCTCCCCTGTTGCAACACATTTTTGACAGATCGTCAACAAGCACCGCAAGGACCAAAGCTGCTGCCTCAACGACAACGTTCACCTTTTCTTCATCTTGGAAGTTCAAACGAACCGTGGCTCCTGTCTGAAAGGGAGCGCACTCAAGAAGGGCCCGTCGATTCCATGATGAAGAACTCTGCAACGAAGGTACATTTGGGTTGCAGAACTATAGAAGAAGATAAGACTTTAATAGACAATTTATGGACTGGGCTTGTAGTGCATCTTCATTTACAGGTTGTCCAGGTGGGGGCATGCTCATACAAAATTGTGCCTAGTGGTAGGGGCTCAGTATTCTGCCAATTGTCTAACCAACTTGCCTTCCTCCTAATTCTATGGTTGATATTGTTTTGCTGTGTTGATTTGTATGCTATTTGAACTTAGTACAGCTGATGCATTTTAATGGAATCAGAGTAATCGTGGTACCCCCTAGAACTGTATATATTTACCATTTTAGAATTGTCCGAGCACAAAGTGTATTATCGTGATAGTGTATATAACCTTGAACCTTATTTATATAAAGAGCTGTGTTTTAACTAATACAGCTTGTGGACATTCCTTTGTCGGTGCTTGGGGACTACACTGTACTTAAGAACCAGCCTGCATCGCCTCTTGAGAAGCTAGGCCTTGATTGCTCATCCATTGCTACCGTAATAGAGAATCTTGGCTGGGGTCCTCTATGCCTCTCCTCTACCATATAGAGAGCAGGAGTACAGACACCCCCCTCCAGTGTGTTTCTTTACACCTGGCCTGTGCAAATGACCTCTTCATTAACTTAGAATGTTGGCTACTTTTCAGAAATGTATGTCTTTCTGTCTTCCAATTCAGCTTTCCTACCCTCCTCTTCCATTCCGGCCTTGCATGTCCTATTGGGAAAAAAATTGCCCACCTCTCACAAAACAGATGGTAACCTTATAAAAAATATGTTTTTATTGTTTCTACTCAACCTGTTCTTGAAAGCCTGGAAAACTGTGAATTCAGAAGAGCAAACCATTTGTTCCTAGCTCTTACAAGGAAGAAACCATAGGCTTCTTTCCACATCATTTTATTGGCATTTTCTGAAAAAACACAAAATGTGTTTTTTTGTGATTTTCTCTCACTCCCCCGCCCCCCACAGCAAACTTGGATTCTTTGGGGGTGTTATGACTGCCTACATGTGGGAAGAAAGGGGGCTAAATTTGGCCGAGATACCTCATGTTACAAAAAAGTTACAAGGTATTGAATGGGATCATGCAGCACCCACATTTGCAGCATGTAGAGAGGGGAGAATTAATTTCGCAGGGGTAGCAAAAGTATTCTTACCCCCCCGAGATTCTATTTCAGAATGAAGTCTCCGGGTGAGAGTTCATTCTGAAATAAAATCTCAGACGGAGAGTTTATGCGGGGTACGGGTATCTTTCGTGAGATCGTTACTACTGATTGGAACCTTATACCATAAAGCCTTCTGTTGCTGTTTGCTGCCAGGATGAGGTTGTTCCATGGGGCTACATTCTTGAAGGGTCAGTCAACTGGTTAGTGTGCAATTGTGTTATTGGCAAGTATGATCATTAAGTACACCGCACGGATAGTCTTTTTAACCCATGTCACTGGCCAATGTGCTTTAAGCTGAATGCTTTACCAAAAATGTTTGTAAAATGATGTCTCAGGTACTACTCAGTTTGCTGTGAAAGTCACGGATTGCAAACTGTAAATGTGACAACTTCTTTGGGGCCTGGGTGAAAATGTCTGTCTCTGTCTGACCGTGTTGCCTTATTCATGTGGTGTGTGTGTGTGTGTGTGGTGTGCGTGGGTGTGTGTTTAGGGGGGGGTGGCGGAAGGCGCATATTCCTTCCCATGCTGTACCTGGTTAGCAGAGGCGTTCCTACTCGTGCCCCCCACACAAGTAGAACATAGTCACAATTAACAGAACACTCTAGGTAACAAAGCAGGACTGAACGGAAAGCTGCAAAGCCTGGCAGCTCCTTGCGACAAGTGGATTAAGGGTGATGGAAGCACGACAACCCTTATTCCAATTAATTCTCACAGTGTAATTACAGGCCTGGCCAATAACTGGAGGAGGCGAAGATGCTAATGTACTTACGACTCCACTTTTAATTCTGCAGCTTTGCCCTCCACGCTTTATTACAGCGAAGGATGGCTTCCGTCAAGATATACCTCGAAGGGAAGAAGCAAATCGAGAGGCGGCGGGAGGGCGAACGAAAGTCAGTGGTATTCGTCCCCGAGCTATGGGCAGGATTAGGAGTTTTCAGGAGGAAGGAGCTGGGCGGGGGGAGGGCCTGGGCGGTGGAATGCACGTGTAATGTATATGCCTATGAGCATATATGTACTTCCCTGCCAGTGACCTCTTTGTGGCCCATCCATCAGCCTGGAGGGGCGGCTTCATTATTCTAACCAGCCGAGTTCTTTATTCGCTGGAGCGGGCCCATCAGACGCAATCTGCATGCCAATTATTGCAACCGACCCCCTGATACCAAGAAATGGAAATTAGCTGTCAACCCAGGACTCAAGCGGGCTGCAGATTTAGCAGCCAGCACCACCGCCACCACCTCTCTGCTGCAGAGGTTCCCTGATTACACATACATGCACGTCGAGTTCCCTTTAAGCGCGTCGGCCAGCGCGCATACGCGCAGGTCGAAATGCTAATGCCGGCTGAATCAGCATGAAAGAACATATCACCCCGGAAGCAAATGTCATTGTTCCCAGAATTTGTTTTCGAAGCAATTGCAGGTGTCCCCCGAGGGCTGAAGCGTTTCGAAGTAAATGTAATGCTTTATGAATTGGATTTTAGAGTGTAGGTTTTTAAAACTTACGGGCTTCCAGCTTATACCGCACAGAAGAAAAGGTAACATCAAGTTTCTTATCCAGCGCCAAGTGCTGCAGTTACCCTAACGGGAGAGGAGGGCGTGCAGCTCCAAGGCTACAAATGTGGAAGTCACTATATGTTTTGGGAATTAAGATGCTTATAAGTAACTTCTATGATAAAAGTCAATTTAGAGGCGGTGGAGACAGGTAGAATTCCCCCGCCTTCTGTTTTTCAAGTTTGAGAAATAAACAGAATATAAAGTAGCAATTAGAATTGTAAAGGTCCCAATCTTGCTACATGGGGAGTGGGGAGTGGTAATAGAGACCCTCAAGAGCAATGCAATCTGTGGAAGTCTGACTTCCTGGTTCCTATTTCTTGGAAGATTTCCTTTGCCTTTTCTGGACTTAAAAATGCCCGTTGAGGGCTTAACCTGCACTAAATGGTGGCATTTAGCTCCATCATACACACTGATAATTTTGGCGGAAGAGTATCTTGAAACAGGGCAATAAAAGGATTTTCCCAGGATTAGTTGATTAATTCAAGAAGGAGCCATCATTCGTGATGGCAAAGTGCCCACCGGACCACATTCCCTCCAGCTGTAAGTGAAAGCTATTACTATCCCCAATGAAGAGTAAACCATTATTTTGGGGGTTGGTCAAAGGGAGTAGAAGAAATGCTCAGTTTAGCCATACATTTGGCCCTAAGCAGTACATAATGTGGATTGGTGAGACTTCTTGATAACACAAGATCTGAAGAATAGAAGCCTGGCTCCTCTTCCACCAAAAGACCTGACACCTAAGAGTGGATGAGATTTTTACTCCGAGTTAGGCCTCGAACCATTCTCCAAGACACTGAATCACAGATGAATGAGCAAGTGCAGGCAGAAGTCTGTTCTTTTCCATGGAACTCTTTGCAGATCTTCAAGACCCCTTTACATTGGGCGCTGCACCTTCCCAGAAGCCAATGCAGGCAAAACATACCCCATTGGCTCACGTGTTGCATCAGAAGAATACCACAGTCTGATCATGCTCCATTGCAACAGAAGCTCCCCTTGGCTTGTAACCTTCAAGTTGCGGCTTCATATCGTTCTGGGACAAACCAGCCTTAAATTATTGACTGATTAATTGCAAGAAGTGCCATTAAGTTGGGCTGTTGTTTAGACTTACAGCCCAAAGGAAGAGGATGAACCAGTGGCATTTAAAGGCCCCAAGACCAATCAATCTTAATTCAGTCTCCCTTGCCATCAATGGCCAGTATGGTCTGCTGCAGGTTGCTGAAAGTCTATTAACATTAGCAGGTGGAAATTCACCTGTGATCGTTGGGCTCGTTCTTGAGAATCGGGTGGCTTGAAGACAAGAATAGGCCGATTGAGGAATGATGTAGGGAAAATCAAGGATGGGCCGGTAAAGATATGTTTTCATAGAAAAACGCATGGCAACCAGAAGAGAGATACTTAGAGAGGCAAGGGAGAGGTGATCCATTCAAGGGTCTTGGTGAACCCTGAAGAAAACCAAAAATAACTGCAAGTGCAACAAAGGGGAACCCAAAGGACCATGGGAAATGTAGTCATACAGGAGCAGCACGTGCACGCAGCCTTTGGCGAGGTCCGAATTACAAGGGAGGAGGCGCACCAGGGACAAAGAAGAGGTGCAGATGCTCTTGCAATTGAATCTAGACTACAAATACATACCAGCAGTTAATTCCCGGGTTCCAATTTGCATCATTGGTGGAACCTTTCTAATGACACTTACCATTTCCAGTGCTCTGAAACATTAAGCCTATACTGGTCATGCTGCTTAAATAAAATATTATCATTTATAGAAGTAGTAGTAGTAGTAGTAGTAGTAGTAGTAGTAGTAGTAGTAGTAGTGGTAGTAGTAGTAGCACTAAGAGTAGTATCATCAATTTTAACATCATTATTATAGAACTTAAAATAGCTCAAAAACGTATGGTGTCTGTAGCATCCAGAGAATGCTCAGCAGAACCTTTATATTTGTTATGGATAGCTGGACATACAGGGCCTGATTCACGCAACATTTTCCGATGGGATTGAGCAAGTATAAATCGATTCTTTGAATCAGGCCCACCGTGTCTGAGGTGCATGAAGTGAGGAGCAATATTCAGCAAACCACTATCAATCCAGGCTGAAATGAGTGTCCCTTCTTCAGGGACCTTTTGGAGAGCTGTCCTGGTCAGGACCCAACATGCCTAATAGCTTAATCAGTCTTGGTCCCACCACAACATGTCCCTCGTGATCTGTTTACTCACAGCCCTTCTGAAAGAAACCACAATAACTCTCAGACATGATTTGGCCTCATTGGGCATCATCAATGAGGTGTATCTTGGGAGCCTGGACACAGCACGTTTGGGGGCCACATCTAACCATACCTGAGCCCCTAAGGGCAACTCACTGAAGAAACCTGAATGTGCAGAGTCGAAAGCTTTGAATCAAGTATTGCCCCAAGCAATTCCTCTTGGCATCCTTCAATTCTACTGCTACGTCACCTTCTCTCTATAACAGATTTACTTGCTCAGATCAACGGTTGGGGACTAATTACAACTCTACGGATACACAATTTGCAAATTGCATTCATGATAATAATAAGAACAGAAAATAAAAGGTTTCTAACCAAGACATCGCAAAGGCAGTTCCCAGTATCGTTTTCTTCCAGGTACCAGAATGTCTAGTTTAGGTTTTTCAGCTTGTGCTTTAATGAAATGTTCGATGTGATGGGTTCCTGAAATCCTGTATTTAATGTATTGGTTTAGCAGCCATAATGATTGTTTTGCATATCACAGAGGAAGGCACCTGCCCAGCAGTTTTTATTCCAATGAGATGTTCATCTGTTAAAATGATCCTTTTTGAAAGCTGTCCATACCACAATGTATCCCCTTTGAACAGTGTACATGTATTTCGTCCATGGCACTTTACTAAGCACATGGCACTTTCCATCAGAACTAGAAAAATGTTGTCTATACGTAAGCCAGGCTGTCCTGAGTTCCATGAGCTCTAGTTGGTTGACATGCATGTATTTATTCATTCATTTGAGGTGTTTTGTAGTGTGTATTAAAGAGAGGCTGGTGTTGTTGACCCTAACATAGTGGACAAGATGGATGGAATTATTTCTGCTGGCTGCCAGCTTAGGCCCCATGTTGTCAGGGATGTGTGGATTTGCATAGAGTTGAGGCAGAAACAGATTCCAAATAGAGATCAGACAACTTGGACTGAGAGATGTTTGATGTGAACACCTGATTAAACAAGAGGCACATTTGCATTTGTTGTTGACTTGGTGAGACATCAACCTTTTTACTGATCTTCTCTACCACTATAGAGAAACCTCTACGTGAGGCAGAGCATGCTCATATCTTCCTGGTTTCCCAGCTCAGGTCTTCATGGATAGGCACATCAGTGAGCAATACTTCAATTAACTTGGGAAGAAGTCATACAATTCCAAGCCTAAGACTTTATTCGACATTTTCGGAAATCAAAATATTTCCATGTTTAAATTGTTGGGAGTAATTTACTTCTAGCATTAAAAATTAAATGTCAGTTTTACAGTAAGAAGGCAGGTAAGGTTATCCTGGGTTCTGATTTTCACGTTTGAGGAGGAAAAGTTGGACAACACAGGAAATGGATTTTCTAAATGTCCCAATATGGCCACAGGAAGTGGAGTGAAAGAGTCATGGGTATATGCAAATAAATGTTTTGAAAAAACAACTGCCAATTTAAATCTGCATTATTCTACCCATCTGGAAGTGTCCTGTTTTGGGGGATATTTTGTGGCTTTTTGTGGGCTAAAAGCATCCAAAAAAGAGCTTAACTGGATCATTGGCTGCGAGGTGGAAATTTGGTGGGATATGATATGATAGGTTATTTATAACGTGCTTAATACCCAGAGGTTTCTAAGCGCGGACCCGGGGATCAAGCCTGTGGTGCTCCGTGTTGTCTTGCTTCCAAGGCGAGTACGTTGCCCCTACGCTATCCTCCCAAGACGTAGGCAGCAGAGTAGAGCATGTCACATCTGCATCTGTCACCTGCCCCTCTTGTTCAAGTGATTGTATCCTGTGTTCAGAGTTAGTGAAGTTTTCAGATCACCAGAGCATGCACCAAAAAACAAAATCCTGTCAAGGGAAGGCTCACTAGGCCTTTCCTTTTAGTCAGAAATACTTAAGATGTGCACATTTTGAATAGCACAGTTTGTAGTTGTCTATTTGTATGTTAACAAAGTATCTATTTTAGGTGTTGCAGTTTCTGGTTTTCAATGGGAACTGCTTTGGAGATGCTCTAATCAGCTGGCCATTCGGGTGCAGGGAGCTGTGAAATTCTTCCCAAGGCCTTTATAAAGTTATCCTCAGTTCCTTGTCTGTACTGATGGACCAGATCAGACACTGTGATCATTTCAGAATAGCCAGAAGAAGGCATTTCCCTGTCTTGTTTTCGATGCCCGCTGGAAGGTGTAATTTTGCTGAAGAGTTTGCAAGACTTGTGCTCAATGTATGCCCGGCATTGTGGTTTAGGTCCTCATTAGGAATTCATAAGCACATATTCCCCTTTCTGAATGCTATGTCCTACTGCTGTAATGTCAGGCCCTTGGATTATGGAATTGATAGTGTATTTATTCGTATGTGTTTATTTTCCCAACGCCTCCCTTTTGCCTCCGCTCCAATGCTGGTCCATATCAGTGAGCACAGGCTTTGGAATAGGGACAAAGTGGGTGCCATATTCAACATACAATCATACACAGCTATCGAAGTTGTCTAAAAAGGGTTGTATACGAATTGTTTGTTTTACAACTACTCGAATGACAATTCACCTTCTCACAATTGACCGAATTGTGAATGTCAATTGTACCATATATGTGGGGGGAAACCCCCCACAACCCCCCACCCAACGCCAAACCCCCCAAAACCCATATATATATATATATATATATATATATATATATATATATATATATATATATATATATATATATATATATATATTACCAAACCAATATAAATATATATATACATACATTTGGTCAATTGTGAAAAGGTCAATTGTGACCCTTTAAATTCGGTCAATTGTTCATTCGAACAATTGTAAACAAACAATTTGGGTAATACCCTAAAAAGGCCGAACCACAGTTGTGTCGACTTTTTATACTGCACAGTGTTTAATATACACACTGGGCACTAAGTTTATGTTGTCAAAACCTAAATCAATGTAATTTCCTTTAAAATAATAAAGGGCTGTACTGATGAGATGTTTTGTGTTCTGTATGTATAGTAATTGGTACTATTGTTTTAAGTTTTCACTGTATGTTGTTTGCTTGGGAATGTTCTGCGTTCACTCCACTGCCACAATTACTAGCCTGTATCTAATGAAACATAGGTTGGGTTTGTCCCAATAATTATTAAATCTTTGAGTGGTTTCGTTCATCTGGGTTCGCCCTGATCATTTACTCGATATATATAAAAGTTTGCTCTCTTCAGGACACCAACTTTCATTGCTTTGCCGATTGATACCATGGCGAGCACCTAGCAGTATTTCCGTTGGCTCTCCCCATCATGGAGCACAACTGCAAAGGAGGCAGCGTTAGCCGACAGATGTCTTACTATGGACTTACTCCAGTAGCCAAATCCAAAAAAGGGTGCCCTACAATAAAATCAATGCCTCAACTTGGAGCCAGGTATGTGTCACCTATCAGCGATAGAAATGATTGGAGAATAAAGGGGTGACAAACCACAGTGGGTTCTGAAAGGGCCATCCCAGTAGCAAGCGCAGGAGGTTTGATGGAGATGGGTTTTGTCCGGTTTCAGTAATACAACTCTTGAGCTCTGGGAGGTGGGGGAGGGGGATGACCAAACTATTCATCAGCCGTCTTCTATTGTAGAGAATGGGAATTCGTATTTTCAAATGATATAGCACTTGCAGATGTGAAGAAAAGCACACAAGGCAAAGACTTCCATGGGTGGTTTCCCACATTGTGTTGTTTAAGATAATTTTGCCATTTTTGTTCATTCCAGGCTCATCCTGTACGCACCTGTTGTTGTCATCGTAACACTTGGGAATCGAATGTGATGTTGGCGCAAATGTGTGTGTGGAAGGGTTCATGCACACTCTCTGTCTTGAGGCTGGGTCTGAATCCATCTAATGTTAATTGCTTCCTATTTCAAATGCTCTGCTAAAAGGAGAGAAGTTTTGAAATAAAATCTACAGTGCAAGTGAGGGCCCTGTGCTATTATATTTCATTTATTTTCATACATGCAAACAGAATTCTGAGCTTAAAAGGTAGACTCTGAACACTGGGATTAGCTGAATATGTACCCAGGAGAGCCACCCACTTCAATCGCATGTTGTATGGTGGCTCGGGCATGCCCTAGAGCTGGCATACGGGATGGCATTTTTTGCTGACTTCTGGATCCATGGAAGTCACATCCATTTCCTGCACGGGGCAACGATGACAACTTAATTTTGTAAAGGAAAAGCATGCAGGGCAACAAATGGTCAACAGGCAAATCTCTAAGATGTCAGAAAAAAACTTTACAAAATAAATCTCCCAGACTGTTGGATGATAGAGTAAATGAATCTAAACAGGTGTTAGGGTATGTTATAATATGTTAAAACATGTATTACGCGCAACAAATACCAGCTAGGGTATCTTGGTGCTGTGGAGACCAGTTGGTCAAGGGGATTAAATCTCGAAGAGAAGAGTTTGGAGAGCACGACGGAAGTCTAAATGATCCTGCACGACTCGAAGTGACAGAGGTAGAGTTTTCCAGAACCGTGCAGCAGCCACAGAAAAGGAGCGGCCACCAATGCGTGACTGCTTGAAGCAGAGGACAGCTATACAGCAAGCAGCCAGAGAGCAGAGTCAGCGAGCAGGTACTTAAGGGCAAAATTGTGCCTGTAAATTCTCAGGCCCCGATTTATAAAAAAAGCCTGATGGGCGATACACAAGACCTTGAAATGTACCTGCTTGGCTAGCGTAAAACCAATGAAGCGAGGCCGAAAGGAAGGTGGCTGTGAGCAATTCGACCATCCACACAGTGGGTGTGCGCTCAACTGGTCTTTTTTGAAATTTTATATGAAATTGAATGATGGTAGATCAATCTTTGGAAAATGTGTGGGGCTAATCCACACACATTTTCCCTTGCTCACAGCATGACATACACGTAGACCTGTAAACCTTCCTCCTGCCATGGCCAGCCTAATTAACTGTCAAAGGCTCCATGGATCTGCCCTGTCCTTTTGTGTAAGCACTGCATGTGGTGGCAGCAATTAACATAATTAACATACTAATAGAATATGCTTCAAACATGCCCACATGGGGCCTGGCTGCAGAGGCTAAACAAAAGACAAAAAAAAAAACAACAACCTTTGATATGCACTGTGTCAACCTGAAGCCAGCTCCCGCCTCTCAGTATCAAGGGCAGTGACTTGTCATGTCTGGGACTATGTGTTTACAGTAGGCAACCCCCACAGAAGGTATGAGTATGTGGACTGATGGAGACAGAAAGTCTGTTCTCACTGCAGCTTCAAAGAAGACCTGCCGCTTTAATCAGGAACCGCAGAGTGCTCCATTAACCAGAGAGACCCTTTAATCAATGACAGGAAGATGGGTGGGACTTAGTAGTACATGCTTTCACCTGTTTACCTTTTCTGTTGCAAAGCACTCTGGTTATGACCTCGTGCATACAGGAGATTGTTGGTGGGGACGCAGGATTGGTTAATTAAGGTAGGCTTGGCCTACACCAATCACTCTGGCCCATTTGGCTTTAAAAGAGGGCTTAGCCCTTCTTTTGGGCAGATCATCGGAAGACTTTCCAAGGAGTAACAAGAATAACTCATGTGGACCCTAGCTGAAGGTACAGTCTGCCTTAGTGCTTCTACCAGTGAAGGAATGCCATAATTTCCAAAGAGGGAAGCCAGATTCCTCCCCTAAACATCTCCCATGGAACACAGGGAGATACTGAATCCAGAGGACCCTCCAGCAGCTCCAGAACCGGTACCCAGCAGATACACAGCATGCCCTGCTAGGCTCTGAAAGCAAGCTTCCTAGGTGGGAAGTGCCAGAGAGTCTCTGAACCAAGCCAATGACAAGGCTGTTGCCTGCAACACTCTCCTTAGCTTTGGGCCGTCCACCTTAAAGGACGACACGACCTCAGTGTAGAAGCTAGGAGCAGTACATCAACAAGCATCAACCAGCATCCACCTTAAAGACATTTTTGGGCCAGTCGAGCCCCTTGTGCTGCAACCGACTGCCCTGCTGACTGTTGTTATGCTGCAGTCGCTAAGCGTCATCCGAGACGCCTCAGTCAGTGCTTCAGACCCACCAACCAGCACTGAGACAACGATCCCTGGCCCAGAGCCTCTGCGTAGGCCAGCCTGCAGCCATCCATCCAGCCTTGGTCGCTGAACTGCCTGTCACCTGATACCCGCAGCTGTCTCTCATCTTGAACTTTGTTGCAGGAGCTTCAAAGCGCCCTGAAACCGACTTGAACCTGTCCAGCACCAAGAACATCTACAAACACAAGGTGCATTGTGGTTCTGTTCCCCTGGTCCTTCTCCAAAGGCCCCTAGTGACATTTTATGACCTATTGCTCCCCTTTTGACTGTATTCCTTACAGGCTGGGTTGTATTTTGTAGTGTGCTAGAACTATCTGTTGTGATAATAAAGTAGATATTTGTATACAACCTTTCATTGAGGCCTGTCTTTCACGATTGGAAAAAAAACACACACGACGAAAAAAATAATTTGCCAAGTGAACAGATGTTCATGTTACCTTGCTGCTTAAGTAGAAAATGCATGCACCTTACACATCTGAGTACCTGTAACAAAACATTTCCATAAAGAAATCTGTAAATATGTGACCTTTTGCAGCTTTCCTTCCATTGATTGCCATGGTCTTACAGTTAAGTGTCTCATTTCAGAGTAGCGAGACCAGCATACGATTCCCATCCTGGGTTCGAAGTCCGCCTGCAGCGTGTTGCTATACCTTCTTTCTTTAATTTCATAAAAACAGGGGGGGGGCATCGGCCACTCAAAAAAGTGGGCGCACACTGTCCACCCGCGTGGTCCTGCGACTTGGGCCCTGCAAGAATGTGACATGTCTAAGAAGACCCCAAAGCGTACATTTTTAGTTCTGACAACAGAGGACTGTAAAATGTCATGAAGGAAAACCTCAGGGAAAAAGGCACATTGTTGCTTTAACTGTATGGAAGAGTGATCTAATTTATAAGACAAGTGAGAGAGCGAGCTTTAGCTCTCGCTGATATACTGGATGCCCATGTATTCAGAAGCCTGCTGTCAATCAGTTGCTCTGTTAATCTTAAAACGCTTCTGATTGCACCATTGCGTCTTCAGTGGTCAAATGCAGTTGCCTTTTTGGATGGTGGAGGCCATAATTGTGATGAATGATTGTGTTAGTGAGCGAGTGAATGAGTAGGTGTACTTAAATAGTGCACAATACCTTCGGCGCTCTATGGAGATAAACCTTTTCACAGCTACTGTAAAAAAAAGAGTTATGGGGATACAATGAAAAAGATTGAAGTGTACACATAGAGATTGTTATTGACCTGCTCAAAGCCATTCAGAATATTCAGAACTAAGTCAGCAACTACTGATATTGACTGCATTTCAAACATGTTGACGTCAGAAATGTACAGTGAAACAACAGAGGTCATTTCTCTGCATTCAAGAAACTGCAATGCAATTTCCCTGCAAGATCGTGTTCACCAGGTCCCTACAAGGAACGTGAAAGCTAAAACATGGAACATTGCGCTCCCTTTCAATCATTCACGTTCACATTACACCTAACGCATGGTCATGCTAAAACGTATAAGGACATGTAAATATGGAGCACATGCCCTCAACTGTCGGATTTTTGTTTTTTTTATTAAAAAAAGACCTGTAATCATATGCACCGTAGTTCGCCGGTTTATGTATATTCACTATTGGTGACATGTGGTGAAGGTCTCTTTCGTTCTATCTTTTCTAGTGTGTGTCACATGTTGATATAACTTGCATCATTGGCCTATTGAAGGCTGTTAAGAGGTGGAGATATATTGCCACATCAAGACATGTTTGTCTGGATGTTACATTTTATGTCAACATTTGAGAAATAAAAAGAGATGCTTCACAAGAAGGGCTGAGGATTGTCTGACACATGCAGGTAGGGCATGCTAACATTATCCCAGCTCAACCCAGTTTAGAGGTTCAATGCTTACCATTTAAAGCCAGCCTTGTAATGTAAATATTACACATTTAATTTACCTACACGTTTTGTGTATTTTCTTCACTCCAAGCTCCAAATCCTGTCTTGCTCTTCCACTATGTTACTACCCTCATAGGACACGGGCATGGTCATTATCAGTTGAGATAATGACCTTTCTCCATGATGGCCCAAGGAGAATCCCGCAATAAGGACCTCTCCCTCGGTCTACAGGGGTAAAATCGGTGTGGTTTCAGAGGTGCCCCGAAAGCCTGCAAGCAGGACACTTTACTGATTGCCATTGGTGAGGCATTTTTAATCACGGCTGTGCCTTCCACCTGCAGAGAAGACCTTAGCCCTAGATTGGATGAAAAGGAATTGATACTGGCTTCAATGGAGCAGGTTTGGATCATCTTGTTTAATTTTTGCTAAACAGGTAGGCAGGAGCGAGCTTAAATAGCAAAGCTATCTTAAACCTGATGCCGTTTTGGTTGGTTATCAGTAGACGGAAAGTTTGGCTTCTGGAATGTGGTAGAATTTCATGATGACGAAGTCTAAAAGCGCGGCCTATTCTGTGCCCGTCGCAGTTTGTGATGAGGTGGTCCAGTAATCCTGCACATGGAGGGTTGGCGTAATTCAAGCGGGCTTTCATGGCTGCACCAATCACGACTGGTCTGTGGTGAGGGCAATGCGCCTAAGAATGTTTTTATTTGGAAAAAACAACTGCTTCCTACTGGGTTGATTTTGGGAGCAAGGGTCTCTATCGAGATCGATTGAAGGGTTTTTGACCTTGGACCTCAAAATGAACGCTTGCTCAAACAAACGAAAGGAGGGATGGTGTTTTTGAGGTAATAGTTGTTGGTGCTGAAAGGAACTCTTTGGTCTTGGCTTCATTCAGTTGAAAAAAGCTTTCCTCGTCTATCCTGTTATTTTCATGAGGGAAGTTTGCAGTTGCTCCAAAGGTTCCTCTGGACCTGTGAAATATAAAAATATTGTTGTCTCTTTAGCCTAGTCCACAAACTGCAAAGATATTTAGAATGTCAAAAACCTGCACCCTGCACATGTTAAAGAGAAGAGGGGACAGGGGGAGACCTGTGTCATGTATTACTCCACCATCCAAGTTGTATATGTGTGCGTTTTTTTGCATATGTATTTATTGGAGTGTAGGCTATTTGTGGGAATGTACGTTGACATGTCTGGGTGGGAGACTACATGTTCGTGGAAGCGTGTGTGCATTGAAAACTGAGTGAAGGTGTTTATAGGTTGTTAATACGCATGGCAATAAGAGGGAGCATGTCTGGAATGTGATGTGCCTACACGTGAATAGGGAGCAATTCCAGGGTCATATGAATACAGAATCTGCCTCACAATCCGAGTACCAGGACATATGAATACACAAAGTGTGTCAATTTTATGACAATTTCCTGGCGTATGTGGTAAGTGCGGTAAGTAGTTGAGTATATTATTGAGGCAGCTTTGAAAATGTTGTGTTGATCTGGGTATATTATGGCAATACGTACTGGCATGTAGTGTGGGTAAGAGGGTCCATCCTTGCATGTGACAGGAGTACCAGGGGATACTATGACACTACCTAGTTCTAGGAAACCAATATCTCGTATCCAGTTAAAATTTTCGAATGAACAATTTCGAATGCATTTTTGTCGAAAAAAAATGTTAACAAAAATGTCGAATAAATATTTTTTATTTTATATTTTTTGGGGTTTAGTTAGTAAAAAAAGGGTCAATAAAAAAATGGGGGGTTGGGGAGAACCCCCGATTAAAAAAAATAATAATAATTAAAAAGAATTCGACATTTTTTTTCCCGGCATTTTTCATTCGAGAAAAATGCATTTGAAATTGTGACATTCGAAAATGTCACTATAAACCCCGATATCTAGCATAGAGTAGTATGGCCCTATGATAGGAATACATCACCTATTGGAAAGTGCGGCCCTAGCTCTTGCCCCCTTACCTCAATCCCCAAAACATGTATACGTGTGTGTGTGTGTGTGTGTGTGTGTGTGTGTGTGTGTGTGTGTGTGTGTGTGTGTGTGTGTGTGTGTGTGTGTGTGTGTGTGTGTGTGTGTGTGTGTGTGTGTGTGTGTGTGTGTGTGTGTGTGTGTGTGTGTGTGTGTGTGTGTGTGTGTGTGTGTGTGTGTGTGTGTGTGTGTGTGTGTGTGTGTGTGTGTGTGTGTGTGTGTGTGTGTGTGTGTGTGTGTGTGTGTGTGTGTGTGTGTGTGTGTGTGTGTGTGTGTGTGTGTGTGTGTGTGTGTGTGTGTGTGTGTGTGTGTGTGTGTGTGTGTGTGTGTGTGTGTGTGTGTGTGTGTGTGTGTGTATACAGGCTGAGTGTATACTTGGGCATATGAGGAGATTCACCGAACATAGTCAGTCTCCCTCTGACCCTATCATGGCTAACCTGCACCTTGCCATTTGTAGACTGCTGGTCCCTGCTCCAAAGACAATATCGCTTCTCTATCTGCTTCAAGAAGTGAGCCCACACCCAAGCTTGCATCTCTGGAGCCACTAACTACATGGCCAAACTTTTCAAAAGCTGCAAGGAACTTGCCAATACACTTGCGCTCTCCAGTTCTCTCCTTCCTTCCCAGGCTCTCTGCTCTGCCTTGGCCTCCCACTTGACATCCAAAACTCACAACATCCTGTCTTCGCTCTCCTCCACCACCATCTCCTCTCCCATGCCTGCTCCCCTGCCTCCCTTGGCCCCCTCCTACCACCCCCTAACTCTCCTCCCTCCTGCCCATAGAACCAGATGAGGTCTCTAAAGTGGTCCACTCTAGGGAGGCCTCCTCCAAACAAGCGCTCCCCTGTTCCTCCAGAACCATTAAGGACAACATCTCCTCTCTTGCCCCGGCTCTTGCAGACTTCTGTAACCCCTCCTTTGCCACTGGCTCTCTCCCTCGTACCCCAAGCACTCCCTTTTGCACCCTCTGGGTGCCTGGGACCATGCTATCTCCAACTTTCCCTCCCTAAATACTCCCCTGCTAGAGCCCTACACTACGCTATTTCCAACTCCCTGACAGTCAAACACTTCTCCAAGCAGATATTGGGGCAAGGTCTCTCTCCTCGGCTGGTGCCTCCCTCCGGAACAGCCTCCCTGCCCCTCTCAGACTTGAGCCGGTCCTCATTAAGTTCCGGAAACTGCTCAAAACTCTGCTCTTCTTTACCTCTTTCCCTTCCATGCTAATCACCCCACTACAGCTGCGACCGGTGGCCTGCTCCTCATGAATCCGACAGGATTCCAGACCCCTCCTCACAGTCAACACCAGCAAACCTCTCCCCCACCGCACTACCCAGCGGGTCCCTGCTTGGTGGTTCCACTTACCACCCTTGAGAGTAGCCTGTACTAGCACTTAGCCTGAGGTTCTCCTCCTGGCTCTCCTTGGCACTTCCCTCCTTGGCCCTCCTCTAGCACTTGACAACCCATCCCCTTCTCCTGCACTGCTCCCCCTTTCTCTTCCCCTGCACTTCCCCCAATGCACTTGGAAGGCCGAATGCCACAAGGCCTAGCAGGACCATGACTGTTATTACTGTTTTGCCACTGGTATTTACCAAGTTCCCTTCCCATTTAGCCTTGTGGCGCTTTGAACACAATTCTGTTGTATAAAGCGCCTTACTAACGCTGAATAAAATAAATGGTCAGAATGTCGAACTATATTTTGCCTGTACCTCTCTTGTGATCTGGATACTGGAGCCTATTGAGGCCTAAAAGAGATGAGAGTGCCCGGTCGTATCATGATAGTACCTGATCTTTACAGTTTGGGCCTGGGCACATGACATGGTGGAAATACCAGGGCCTGCAGTATTTCTTCCTGATATATAGTGAAAGTAGTTAACCTGCTGATGGCACAGTATCCATGAGGAGGGAGAACCTGGCCGTATGATGCCAAAATAAGTGCCAAACACTCCCAAAAGCTGAACTATGGCAGCAGTACCTGCCCATATTATAGCACAATTTAGCAATGCAATGGCATGAATATATCCCTTTATACAGCACTGCAATCATACATACATCCACCCGTTCAAATAATACACCACAAACTGAAAAAAAAACTCGGAC
The DNA here is from genome assembly GCF_040938575.1 of Ambystoma mexicanum. Classification (NCBI taxonomy): domain Eukaryota; kingdom Metazoa; phylum Chordata; class Amphibia; order Caudata; family Ambystomatidae; genus Ambystoma; species Ambystoma mexicanum. The sequence goes on along the minus strand of NC_090932.1, from coordinate 463,009,227 downwards.
ACGAAAATGCATTGCCACACATCCATTCCCTCTCCTCCATTACACACATCTATAGAACAACTTCCCCATGCATTAACACAAGCTAGACGTATTCGTTTTGCACATGATGGGTATAGATTATGCTAAAGAAACACTGACCATTTCATGCTGAGGATAGTTTGTGTCAAACTTTCGTTTCTCTGGAATATGTGCCGCAAATGCAGATATGGGTGATAAACGGGGAGGTGAAGAGGGGAGGGGCAACGTTTATGGTTTTAGCCACACAGCCACAGACACAGACAAATATATGTTTCGATGTGAAAAAGACACAACATCCTAAACGAAACATATACCACTTGCGAGGAATTCTAAAAGGGAGCACCACACCAGGGACTGTGCACTCCTTGTTTTCTGCCCTGTCCTATTAGTCAGTGTAGTGTCATTTTGTGGAAGTGTCTTTAATTTAATTTGTTTTATTTAAGGGCTTTGCACCACGCGAAGCAGACCCGGGGGGATTGGAGCGCTGCTCAGCAATTACAACATAATTTTTAACAGCGAGGAAATACATAATCATTTTCGCATTGAGGATATGCATGAAGCAATTCTAAGAGTGGGGATACGGGCTTGAAGCAGCTTAATTAGGACGGGCAGGGCTCGGCGCTGCGGGAGGAGGGGAAAGTGGTTTGCCGACCGTGAGATGCTGCCGACGTCTCCTCCACGTACAGGAATAGGCGCTGCAAGAGGAAGGGAAAGTGGTTTGCTGACCATGAGATGCTGCCGACGTCTCCTCCACGCACATGAATCAGCGCTGCGGGAGGAGGGGATGGTAGTTTGCCGACTGTGAGATGCTGCCGACTTCTCCTCCACGCACAGGAATCGGCGCTGCGGGAGGAGGGGAAAGTGGTTTGCCGACCGTGAGATGCTGCCGACGTCGCCGCCACGCACAGGAATAGGCGCTGCAGAAGGAGGGGAAAGTGGTTTGCCGACTGTGAGATGCTGCCGACTTCTCCTCCATGCGGCGCTGCGGGAGGAGGGGAAAGTGGTTTGCCGACTGTAAGATGCTGCCGTCGTCTCCTCCACGCACAGGAAGAGGCGCTGCAGGAGGAGGTAAAGTGGTTTGCCGACCGTGAGATGCTGCCGACTTCTTCTCCACGCACAGGACTCGGCGCTGCAAAAGGAGGGGAAAGTGGTTTGCTGACCATGAGATGCTGCCGACGTCTCCTCCACGCACAGGAATCAGCGCTGCGGGAAGATGGGAAAGTGGTTTGCCGACCGTGAGATGCTGCCGACTTCTCCTCCACGCACAGGAATTGGCGCTGTGGGAGGGGAAAGTGGTTTGCCGACCGTGAGATGCTGCCGACGTCTCTGCCACGCACAGGAATCGGCGCTGCAGGAGGAGGGGAAAGTGGTTTGCCGACCGTGAGATGCTGCCGACGTCTCCGCCACGCACAGGAATAGGCGCTGCAGAAGGAGGGGAAAGTGGTTTGCCGACTGTGAGATGCTGCCGACTTCTCCTCCACGCACAGGAATCGGCTCTGTGGGAGGAGGGGAAAGTGGTTTGCCGACTGTGAGATGCTGCCGTCGTCTCCTCCACGCACAGGAAGAGGCGCTGCAGGAGGAGGTAAAGTGGTTTGCCGACCGTGAGATGCTGCCGACTTCTTCTCCACATACAGGACTCGGCGCTGCAAAAGGAGGGGAAAGTGGTTTGCTGACCGTGAGATGCTGCCGACGTCTCCTCCACGCACAGGAATCAGCGCTGCATGAAGATGGGAAAGTGGTTTGCCGACCGTGAGATGCTGCCGAGTTCTCCTCCACGGACAGGAATAGGCGCAGCAGAAGGATGGGAAAGTGGTTTGCCTACCGTGAGATGCTGCCAACTTTCCACGCACAGGACTCGGTGCTGCAAGAGGAGGGGAAAGTGGTTTGCCGACCGTGAGATGCTGCTGACTTCTCCTTCACGCACAGGAAGAGGCGCTGCTGGAGGAGGTAAAGTGGTTTGCCGACCGTGAGATGCTGCCGACGTCTCCTCCACGCACAGGAATAGGTGATGCAGGAGGAGGGGAAAGTGGTTTACCGATCGTGAGATGCTTCCGACGTATCCTCCACGCACAGGAATCGGCTCTGCGGGAGAAGGGGAAAGCGGTTTACCAACCGTGAGATGCTGGTGACGTCTCCTCCACGCTGTGGCTCGCAACTCCTCTCGCGTGAATTCAAATGCCTGCAGAGGGTGACCAGTGGTCGAAGTGTACGAAAAGAAGTAGTGGAACTATGTTTCCTACTGACCTACCCCAGCTCTCCAAAAAGCCCATTGCCACGCCCCCTCCCACGCACAATACAGACCCCCAAACACATGAACCTGAAGTTTAAGAGAACGTTCAGTGCTGTGCACTGAAAGTACAAGTTTCAACTGCTTCCTACACTTTTATTTTAAAACAAAATCATTCCGGACGGTTTTGTTTTAAAATAAAAGTATAGGAACAGTGAGGATAGCTCAGTGGCAACGTGCTAGCCTTGGAAGCAAGACCACACGAAACAACACAAGTTCGATCCCTGGGTCGGCGCTTAGAAATCTCTGTGTATTGAAGCGCTTTATAAATATGCAACTAAGTAAACAAAAAAACAAAAAAAAATTGTAACAGCGCCTCGATGCCCCTGGGCTGTATGAGCACTTTAAAAATGCAAATAAATAAAAATAAAAATAAATAAACCATAATAAAAAGAAGTAGAGGAGCTCACTTCGACCACTGAGGGTGACACAATAATGCAAGCATAGTTTAAAGTTTGGTGTTGAGTGCAATGTACCTGACACAGTCTCTCTTAACACCTAGAACTGTGAGAGAACTTTGTAATGGAGAGAATTATAGAAGCCATCCTTCTCATTCCTGGCCCTTATGCTCAGATTGAATGGGCGGTGTGTGCAGAGCGAGACATTCTGGCAATGGCTTAAATAGACTGAGCTTTGATAGAGGTGTGTAGCGCTTTGGAAATACAGTCCCTCTTAGGTAGGATCTATATTTCTCTAGGAGTCACAGGCTCAGCTCTAGTCTCAACATCCAGAAGTTGCATCAGATAGGCTTCCAAACATGCACCATAAAATAGAGTATATCTACACAGCAACTCTGTTAGCAGTTACTCAACAGTTTATGATGGCCGGAATTTGGCATTCTCAATGCTGCCAAGTTGTGACATGGCAGGCTTTCACACAGACTGAGATAATTTCTAGTTAGATGGGAAACCCTCAGATAGGTAGGTACACATGGTAGTGTTGTGAGACAGATGAATACCGCATCCGTAGCTTCTGCCCCACCCCTGATCCAAAACCACACAGGTGACAAACGATACTCACTAAGGCAACCGTACCACCCTTATCCAAGGCAGGTACAACAAGACATAGAGACAATCTAAGTTGAAGATGGCGAAAAAACGCAGTCAAGCTAACGTTGCAACATTAACAGACGCGACACAAAGTAGATATGCACTTCACATAAAGTGTACATGAAAAATATGAACATAGCATCCACAAGATATGAAGAACACTAAAAGAACCAATTTATAAGTTGAATGCAAGGATCTATGTGAAAAAACTGCATCCCAAAAGCAGTCTCAAAACTGTGAAGCTGACTTCTTAGCTTTTTGAAAATCTCGAATGCTTTTTTTGACATGTGTCCCGGCTTTGCATTTAATGTAAGCCCATAATGCCGAACTAGGGGAGTGACGACACGCCACAACCCCCGCCCCCCCTTGTTCAGCCGTTTGGGATTCAACATTTTCTACTGTGCCGAATGCGAACACAACATGCATTGTGCATTTTTGTTTATTTTCAGACTGTCCCGAATGCAACATGAACAACATGCAAGTATAGCTAACATGGAAACTAGAGTCTAATTAGCAACAATCAGGGACGTCATTTAGGGGTCACCAGAGGTCGCAACTGCGACCTCTGACGTCTCCCATGCGACCTCTGTGGTCTCCCTTGCGACCTCTAACCGCTTAAAAAAAAATTAAAACACTTTTTTTTCTTTTTTTTTTGTAATGCAATCTCCTGGGCTGTGGCCAGCACCATGCGGCTCTTTACTTCTGGAGTGGCTGGCTTTCTTTTTCAGGCCCCTTAAAAAAAGAAGAAAAATAAGAACAGGAGTGCCACAAGTCTAACACTTTTAGTACTGACCCTAAATAAGAATGAATAGGAATACCCTATAATGTGTTTTGCTGGAATTCTATACAATAATTGCTAGCCTCATTAAGGGTTCACACTTTAGGGGGTGAGTCACTGATTTAGTCTGTTCTTAAACGCCTCAACTCAGCCTTTCATCCTTCTGAGTTTGGTAAATGAGTACCAACACAGGTTGGGTGATATTGGGTGTATATATTTTCAATATAAAGCGCTTAAGCGTAAGTGCTATATAATAAGACATCATTATCATTTGGTCATGGACGTCTGCTTGCATTCACAGTCATTTGGTAATAGGGGCCTATAAGCACTGATCTTAACGATACATATGGCGATACATTCTTGTATGAAATGTATACATCACATTATAGTGATATCATAACCATATTTTTCGTAGTGTACAATGCTATGTGATGCTACTTCCTGTTTTGTCAACGGGTGAAAGGTCGTTTTCCATCGCTTCCCGCGATATCACTTTGGGGTGTGGTCTAATGACATCACTTCATGTGATGTCATTAGGGGTCAAGGGTCGTGTGATGTCACTTCCGCTACCCCTGGCATTTTGGTGACATGACGTCCCTGGCAACCATCTTCTTAAAAATGGAAGCCACAGCATGCTTTTAAATAGACAAAGGCCTCAAGATAACAATTCCAAAGACCCAAGCGGGATAATCCCAGATTAATTGAGGGTTTATAAGAATACAACCAGTCTTTGCTAACCAAGTGCAGTGGAATAGCAAGCCAATAAACTCCACGAAGAATAACTCAAGAGTGTCCCTGGTGAAAACAGAAAACACGGCACACACGTAAATATTAACTAAAATTCCAATAAATAGGAGCTAATTCCATTTCATTCATGGTCCTCTAACACATGACTTATAATTGGAGAACACTGCTATTGTTTAGGAGCCAGCACGAGATAGGACACCTGCAAGACTCTCTAAAAGTACATGCAGACATAGGCCGCACTTCAAGGTGTAATACAAAGGGACTGCCTTTGTCTCTTGGTTTGAGGATGAGAGATGGTATCTTCTTTAAATGAACAAAGACAGTCCTTGGGCCTCTCTCCCCTACTACACCTCATCTGGCTCATATCCTGATGACCTGTCAAGTGACCAAGGTTGGCTAGTAAGAAGCCAACCTATCAAAATCCATAGTGTCATGCAGCCCTTTTAATCATAAGCCAAACAATCATGTTAACTAGATGTATGTATATTTACCTTTGTCGAAATAAGGGTGGTGCCAGGTGGAGCCATCAGACATGTCTACCCAACCAAATGCTTGACCCCTATATGATCTATATGTATCCATACCCATTAATCAATCCCTAATCCCTTTAGGTTTTTGCAACTGTGATTATGAGATGCTGTCAGTTATGAACTTATGATGCGGAGTACTTCAATTATTGTTTTTTATCAGCTCTCTGAGAGACACAAAATTGGAATGCTTGTATCCTGTGCCTGCTTTATTTGGATGATACTAAAGCTGGGTTTTGTCTTGCACTATGTCTGTTTCATCGTTGAATCTGGTTCGGATTGACTCCAAGTCCTCTGGCATACTTGGCATCTTTGGGCCCATCTTAACAGTAGGAAGGGATGAAAGTGTTCCATACTCACAGTCAGATCTTTCTTTGACATTTTAAGTCGTGCCTTCGTTAGTCTTAATCAGTGTGGTGCAGCTTGATTTCCTGGGTGTAGATAGGAAGAGATGCATGTATGAGCATGCTCTCTCCCTCTCTTGCTCTCTCTCGCTCAGACCCTATAACTAAACTAAGACCAACAAGCATTGGCAATGCCAACAGTTTTGGCTTTTGTGAAGCCATGGAAATTGCACTTGCCAAGCACTGCCACATTGGTATTAACTGTCCATTGATGGTAGCAGGTGCCAAATGGTTCCAGTATCTAGACATCTAAAAGCAGTGCTTGGCAAATGCTCAATATTTATAGACAAGCCAACACTGTTGACTTTGTCAATGCCAATGCTTGTTTTTAACTGGATATATAAGCCTATGGCTTATATATCAAGTGGCTGAAGGCAGACCTGGTTAAGACATTTTAATTACACCAGTAGCGCCCTTACAGTTAATTAAGTCATTAACTCTCAGAAGACTGCTTTGAAAAAAACACTGGCAGGTACTTTGAGTGCAATGTTTGATGCTGAGTCTTGAATAAAGCAAGGTCAAAGAGTTCCCACGAGGAGGTGTTTTGGGCATGGAGGGGCATGAGCTGAGTTGTATTGGCCATAGGGATTAGCATGGCCATGGGCTCGGGAGGATAGCTGAGGGGCAATGTGCTCGGCTTGGAAGCAAAACGACACAGAGCAACACAGGTTCGATCCCCGGATTCGTGCTTAGAAACCTCTGGGTATTAAGCGCATTATAAATAACCAATCAAATCATATCATAATGGGTGGGCAAATAACCAAACAACACCTACAAGCTTTGTGTCCCTCCTCATATGCCATTACTCTCAATCTCTACTCTAATGAGTCGGCTTTAGGACCTGCATAGTCTCCCTCACAAGTGCATCAGAAGCAGCCAGCTCCAGTGTTGCCACTCTGTGCTGCCGGTGCTGTTTGGCGTCTGACTTAGACTGCAGGGCTGCAGGCATCACCTCCTGTACAAGGTAGCTGTTTCTAGTCATGGGAGCTGCCACACAGCTGGTGTGGAGGACATCTTGGGCCTCCCCTGCTTCCCTGTGAAAGCCGCAGGATCTGTCATGCTCCACCTGCTCTGGCCATGAGTTGCTGGGGTGGATGAGTTGTAACTGAGCAGCTGGGTAATTGAATTAAGCATACCATTGCTTGAGATTGTGTGCTCCTATTTCACAGTGTGTCTTTTGTTGGCCTTGGTGTGCATCTTGTTTATTGGGGTATTTTTGAGACATGAAGAAACAGCAGGCTCTAAGCTTTGATAGCGTGCCGTTCCTGGTCCTGCTTGTCTTTGATCTCTTTTGCCCATTATGCCTAGGACTAGTGCACACGCTTCAAAGTGGTGGTGTCTGAGCAAACAGTTAAGTTCATCTCCCAGTTTAAGATTGTTGATTAAAAGTCACCTAAAAGGCTCTTTCAGTCAATGGCCTGACGAGGGTCTGGGAAAATGGCCTAACCGGAACTTCGCACCCTGCCATGGTGTACAACCCCGTCTGATAGTTGGTTGTCTATGGTACTAGCAAGGAGTTCCAGGAGATGATAGCGTCTTCAGGAAGCAAAAAGAGAACAATTGGATGATGACAAGAGAGTGCCAGTGGTCATGTTTAGGGCTAGTGTGGAAGTGCACAAGAGAGAATCAATCTTTCAGAAGAACGATGTGAAATTTGATAATGAAATATTAGTAGAAAGGCACCTGGGAAACTTCACCCCAATAGTGGTAGCAGTGGCCAAAGCCCTCCAATAGCCAACCAAGAGTATGGAGAATTAAGTCCTTGCGCGGACACCTCAGATGGATAATACTCTTGTCAATCAGGAAAGACACATGGAGAGTTGGCAACATATCAAAGAGATGATTATTGCTGATATTAACGAATGCCAAATAGCCTGGATTTTCCCCATGGGTAGAATCTTTTGAAAAAGATGTGATGCAAGCCCCCCGTTAGGATAGACAATAAGTGTTAAACTGACGTGAATATCGCCCAAAGGTATCCCCTCATGTTGAGCATAGCTTGCTAAACCAATGGAGTAGACTTTGAAGAGCCCATTAGGGTGGGTGGGGGAGGCAGACTTTTGTGATTGATGATGTTCCTATGTTGTCAGTAAATTCTGTGTGTGTTGGAAAAAGTGCTGCCACAAAGGACTGTGGGTATTTCGACTTGTACTGGTAATTCCATGGCCACCCAAGTTGGGAAGGATATTCATATCAAGAAGTTGAGTTTGCCTGTGATTCAGGATTCTAACTTGAGTGCGTGTATTATGGATTGCAGAAACTTTATATTGACTCATCTAAATTGACCTGGGCGGTGGAATCCAGACAATCCTTATGAAATAAGGTCTTCCTCTGGTTGCAAGCAAAACCAGGACCTGGATATATCAGAATGCAGGATCTTAAATTCCTGCGAAGAATACAAGTTAAGGATTGGTCCACAGAGAATAATCTTGATTGTGTTGTTGTAGGGTGTGGGCAGAGTAGAGTAACCTCCCTGCCTTCCTGGGCCACTGTAAGACTGCATGGAACAACCCGCTCACTTCTAATGTCAGAATTGTTCTGGATGATGCGTGTTTTTAAGCGTAAGCAAAAATGTTTGGTTCTCACACTGCCTCTTTTTTTAAAATGTATTTATTTTTATTGGCATTTGTTAAAGTCAGGAAAGATTCAAAACAACCAATATGCGGTATCACGCCCCGTACATCTTTACGGTTATGGTTCCCAACATTTTATTAACCCCCTTTCCCCCTTCCTCCTTCTCCATCATAGGTGCAGTCTTGGGTTGGACAGATCGGGGAGTACATGTCGCTCTACCATCCAGGGCCCCAACCGGGCCTTCTGTTTTCAATTGTGTGGTGATACCTTCTATGTATGGCTCCCTTATCAAAAGTGTGAGTCTGGTGGGGTCGAGTCTGTGTTCCTTCCGCTCTCTATTCTCTATTTTTGGGGGTAATTAAGTTGTTATGGAACAGCAGCCATTCTGTGTCCATGAGTGCATTGCTCCCCTGGATTGCCGCTGAGATTTCTTCCATAAGATATATGTCCTTGGCTGTCCCTGCCAACTCCCGCACTGTGGGGAGGTGCCCCCTTTTCCAGTGCCTGCCTCGGCAGGCCCTTGCCACTAAGAATAGGAAGTGTGCCAGAGGGGGGAGCATGTTCCTCTGTTCGTCTCCTTTCCCCAGCCTGAACAGCACCAGGACAGGGTCCAATTTATATGACCCACCCCCTGCCTCTCTGATCCAGCCCAGAACCTCCATCCAGTACACATGTACCTTGTGAGATGTCCACCACATGTGCCAATAGTTGGCTCTTTCTCCGCACCCATGCCAGCAGTGAGGGTCCATGGTGGGGAACTTCTTGGAGAGTAATACTGGGTCATATTGCCACCTGTGCAGCAGTTTTATGGCGCGCATTTTATATTGACAGGAAACCAAGGTTTTAAAAGCCCTTCCACAGAGTCGTGCCCAAAGTCCATCCCCCAATTCGAGACCCAAGTCCCTCTCCCATCTAGCCCTGAGACCCCTGGTCGCCTCCTCTCTAGATTCCAACAGAGCTCGATAGAGAAGGGGGATGAGCCCTTTCATGTCTATATGTGTGTTCAGGACCTTCTTTACCAGGGTGAGGCCCCTCCGAATGTGTGGCTTCCATTTTTCTGACTTGAATATTCCCTTCAATCTCAGGTATAGGAGTGGGGACAGTGTACCAATACCTAGTGCGTCCTCTAGCTTTTGGATGCTTATGAACCTATTTTCTTGTATCAGCTGGCAAACCCTGCAGAGTCCTGCCTTAACCCAGGTCTGATAGTGCCCAACTTCCAGGATTGCATCTCTGACCGGTGGCGCCCAGATGTGGCTCATCGGTGAAGGCCATGAGGCTGCCCTCTCTCTCTTGCTTCCCCCGGCCAACGCTTTCCACATGGTCCCCAGAAATGGGTGTTCCCTGATTCTCTTTGGGAGCCCATTTAGCGGGACCCAAAGCCACTCCCCCACTGTAGCTGGGCTTAGGTGTTGGTTCTCCAGGTAGACCCATTGTTTATCCATTTCCTCCCTTAGATGGGGGGCCAGAGCCCTAAGTTGGGTTGCCCTATAGTACACCTGCAGATCAGGGAGGCCTACCCCTCCTTTCTTCTTTGGCAGAGTGTGTGTCTCATAGCCCACCCTGGGTTTCCAGTCTTGCCAGATGACACTGTCTCTTTTAATGGCCTATTGCCTGAGCATTCTGAGCTATATGGTATTGTTTATTTGTGTTTTGTGATCTTGTTTTTACTTTGTTTGGATAGCACCTTATGCCTCCAGGCCATTTCGGTGCTCTATGAATCAAATCAAAAAGATGAAATAGTTTCAGCTAATAGGTGGCACTAAAACGCCACCTAATAGTCCAACATTAAAAGGTCGTATGGAAGACTTTGAATCAATGATAGCCAATGCCATTTCCCGCGGAAGCCTTCTATTGCATCATATGCCAACCAGTCCTGGTCCTGCCACCAATGTAAATGGTCCAGTCCGAACTGCTATCTCACAAAAGCTAAATATGGCTAGGGTGGCTTGTGTGTTCCTGTATAGATGAAACGTAGCCATGCAGTTGAGAGTGGATTGTCCCGTTTGGTGGTGGTGCCAAGAAATCATTTATCTGAAGCTGATCCCACTTTCTGATTGCATACACAAGCCAAAATGATTGTATGAAAGACTGTCAAGAGTAATGTTAGTGCTAATTATTAAAAACTCTGTGCACCCATCAATTGTTTTACTTCACTCTTCCAACTAGAATTACATTTCTCATGGATCAACCCCATTTTTTCACCTATAGTCCAATAGGTCAACCCACAGAGGACACTCTGAATGTAATGTGTAAAGTTCCCCCAATTAGTGCATGCAAGATGCATGTCACGAGTTGGTATCTTGGATGAGCTGACAAAACATTACATCTATCTGCATCTAAAAAAATAAGTAACATTGAGAGGGTGCATTCCTGGTAGGGGGCGTTAGCCCAGGGGATCTTTTGCCAGTGACCCGCAGGCAAACGTGGAAACAGCAGGAACATGCCTATCTCTTGGATGGTGGAATAGCAGGGACAAGTGCCCCCACTACTCCACTCACAGGCTGAGTAGCAGGTGGTGATCCCATAGCCACAGGCCAGGGTAGGGGTGAATAAAATAAGTCATCCTGGTGCACTCCCTACACAGTCATGGCTTATGTCCAGGCAAGCCACCTCACCTACCACAGACATTGCAGTCCATCACTGTAATTCCCCACTATTATTTCACTCCACTGTGATTTGCTCCTGGGGGTCCCCACTGTCGCTTGCTTCTTCCTGTCTTTCGACCTCGTTTTGCTCTATTGTCATTTTGTCCTGGTGCTTACCACTGTCTGCTTCCAGGGCTTTGTGTACCTTTTGCAGGGCACTCTGTGACTCTTTTCAAATTAACTCTGATCTGTTGTGTGCCTCTACTAGGACATCCACGTGGAGACACTGCCTTCCCATCCCAGCCAGAATGCTCTTTAAAACGGCCTGCATTACCCAGCAGGTAACCACCACTCACACACCAGCCTACTTCGCTCCTCCAGGAGCCAGGCCATCGCTAGGCTCAAGATGAATCTGTCATGCAAGGAAAGAAGCAGTAAAAAGGGCTTCTCTTGCTATGTCAGTCCCCACTGAAACAACATCCTGGTGGCAATCCAGCCCACGCCAATGCTCTTGCATTCCAGAAAGAAATTCAGGGCCTTAAACTTCAGTCATTACCTAGGTACCGCCTAGGCTCCTTACATGTTCTGCATCACACCCCACCCCAATTCCCAGTACACCGAATGCTGCATATTGCACTCCCTCCTTACCGCAAATACTAACATCAAAACATGTACACTTCATTGCCTCCTAGTTAGGGTTGTGCTATATAAAAACACAAATTCAAATACAAATACATAAAACTGGATAAGATACTTTAAATGTTACATTATTTTATTTTAAAACCTTTTATACCTCAGCCATCACAACCTAAGAGGCCTTTACGTCTCTGTGGATTGTTGCAAGTGAAGTTTATTCAATTGGGCCTCTTCCTAGGGTGAAACAGACTGCGGTCTGTGGTGGAAAGAAAACGGGAAAGGTTAAGAGGATAAGAGAAGCGGAAGTAGGATAGGACTGGACATACAAACAAATAGATAGAATGGAGTTCATGGAGGGAGGGGGAATGGGTGTGGCCATAGGGATGCATGTGTACTCAAATGTTGACTGGGGTGAAAAGGGGTAAAACTGGCTTGCGATAGTGAGCAATTATCCACGGGGGCAATTTCAAGTACAGAGATTTCGTGGAATCTAGAATTGCTCTCTGCGTGGTTGTGTCGTAGGCTTGAGATGTGCTCAAGTGTTCCCTTGAAGTGTGCAGCCTCCTTTATCAGAAAGTGTTTTAAAATGTCCCTTGCAGTAATCCAGTAGGATAATCTGGGGGTGTGAAACCACCTGACAGAAATTCCAGAATTGCCAAACCTATTGTCCAGTACTAGCTAATTTAAGAATACACTGTGAGGTGATTATGAATGGTAACAGATAGGGCAGGTAGTGATAGTTGCTTACACGTTCAACAGTGCCAGCGTGTCATTATGATCCGGGATGTGCTGAAACCATGCACAAGGGAACATGAGTGCAAACACCATTCTACTAGGCCACACACAACAAGAAATAGCCAGGTTATATGGACAGAAACGCTGGGAGGAACTACAAGCACCTTTAAATGAGGGTAGGTTTTTAAATGTGGCCCCTCTGGGAGCAAAGGCCTGGGTCGAACTTCCTGGAAGATCGTCAGCCCAACTAGGAATATTAAAGGGGTGGTTATGCTGGTGTGGGAGTGTTGGCTCTTCTGGGGATTCATGTGCATAATGCAGACTTGTCTGCCCTTCTTGATTTGGGCTGCAGTCTCTATGTCCTGATAAAAGAGACCAGTATGGGGATCTTTGGTCTAGCAGGAGTATGGAGTCTGCTTACCAGCTTGCATTTACAGGTGTGCTTTGGGATTTATGGGCCATTTCATAAAATGAGTGCCATTCATGTGTATCATCTATTTACCTGGGTGTTTTGTGGAGTGCTACCTGCAACTTCTGGGTGCTTCAAAGAAGTGCTTTTCAGTCTCATGCAGAGCAACTTGTTGGTGATCCAAACCAAATGTTGGCATTCAAAGAAAATAAAACCCATTTAGTTGGAGGGATTTGCCCAGGATCACATAGATTGGTCAAGTGGCGAGGCCTGGCTGTGACTCGAGATTTTCTGATTCTAGAGTTGATATGTGTTTAGGCTTCAGGTTAAACATGTTTTCCACAGAATCTTTAATCATAATAGTAGTTTGGCAAAAATGATACCAGTACTCTATACATGGGTGCCAACTCGTACGTTTTATGCCATGAGTGAAGAGGGCTCAAGCCTAAAGCACAACCTTTCAGCAAGACGTGACATCTAGGAAATGCCAATCCATCCCAAACATGTAGGTTAGACTTTGCATACAAATATTCTATGTTTCACCATTCTGTCATTTCCCGATATCCCAATACTCTGTAGGAAGTTGAAACTGATATTAGCCCAAAGGCAAGGGGGTTATTGTACACTCATTTTATCAATATATCCAGAATCAAATCTCTCAAGCAGTCCTGGATAAGGGTTATCATTATTATTTTTAGGGTATTTATTGAGCGTGGGCCTAGCCTTGGGAAGCAACGGAGCGCCTTACAACCTTAGGGGGAAGAACATGTTGAGAGAAGCAGAGAAACAAGGGAGCGGGGAGCTAACAGGGGAGGGGATTCCATTTGGTAGCAAGGGATCTACAAGCAATCAGGGGAGGAACAAGTAGGGAGTAGGACAGCCAGTCTCCGCTGGTGGAGGGTATGTGGACCTAGGTGTTAGGGAAGGTCCATTCCTTGAAGAGAAGGATCTTGAGTTTGATACAGTCATGCATCTTATTGTGCATGATGTGAATGCATGTTCCATTCCCAGAAAAAGAAAACAATCAGTAAGTTACATAAATTAACTGGTGCTTGTCAGTTTCAGAAAATAGTCTTGCTTTGAAACTGAGTCTATTTGTGTCAGTTTTGAATTTTAAACTAGACGAACAATACATTAACGAAAAGCACAAAACACATCTTCCTACACACAGATTTCTAAACAGTCTGCTTGAGCAACAGGGTGCTACATGACTCAGATGTGCAAATGGGCCATCCCACAGCTAATGTAATTCTTTGTCTGCTGCTGGGCTGAACTCACTGCCTGGAGCAAACAAAGATTGCAGCTTGGGCCTCCTGTAGTGCAGCCACTGTCAAAGCAATGGCTCTGTGGCTCCTGGGGGTGCAAAAACACACATCCCCCATAGTTTCGGCTCCGCTGCAGAGGTATCCTTTCTAGGAGGGGGCAGACGTCTGCTTTGTGGCACCTGGCCAACCCAGCAGCATCAAAGAAGTCATATGTGTAGCCGATTACTTCCTACCGACTTTTCCGTGTTTCTGCTATGTCTCCTGTTGTAATATGGGAGGAAGTTCACCTGTACACAAAGATCTTGCCCTGTACATACGCCCCTTGTTAGGCCAGCAAGTCCTAGAGGGCCGGTAAAAACCAGGGTAGAGATTGTGCAATAATTCTTCTGACCATAGACACAGTGATCATTCTAGGGGACATTTGGAGCCCTGCTTGTGGCCCCAAGGCAGTCACCTAAAATGTACTTGTGAGGGATCCAGCCCTGGACATAGTGCAAGTAATGCTCACCCCACAGGCTCGATAAGAGTAGGTGAATGCCATCCATATGATCAATTTGAATATTAAATACGAGGCCAAAATGCTGAATTGTATTAACCCATCTTGCTGCATACCCTCCCCCACATATATATATGCAGTGAAATGCAAAAAAATGTATTCAGTATTTTCGTTTTTATTCGGCCGCGCAGTAATGGGGTGATACCGGTGAATGAGGGGTGTGTTTTCTTGTGTGTAGCACAAAACTGCCCTGCCTTCAGGTGCTTCTAATATATAGAATGTGCTTATGAGTACATTTGTCGTATTTGAGATTTCTGACTGAATTAAATAAAAATGAAAGTCAAACGAAATCAGAACGCGTTAGTGTGAATATGTGTGAGGCCAGATTAAGGGCCCAATTCAGGGATTTATTTTCGTGTAAAATCCAGTACTTGCCCATCAAACTGTGTGCAAAAACACTGCTTGTCATGATGGAACCGACGGCGCAGGACTTTTCCGGAACTTGCCTGGAGTTCACACGGGCTCGGCATGGCTCTGGGAGCGGCTGAGCACCGTGCAGGATATTCCAGGGCTGGAATAGGGGGCAGAACACGCAAAATGAGGAAGAACAAGCCAGAAAGTGGGCGTTACGAGTGACGGACCGCAGGCAGTCAATAGCATGCCCACAAATGCACACAACAAAGCGCATTCATGGATGTGACCACGCAACCTCTTGCCTGCGAAATACCCTTGCAGTTCCCTCGAAATCTCTGCCACCTGGAAACAGGTTTATGGATTTGCGCAGAGGAATCATAATTCTGGAGGTGATTTTGCATCTCCGATATAGGGGTGCGTGCATGCAGATGGGTTTCCGATCGCAGTTAGGGGTGCGCTTACACAGCATAGCGGAGTGCAGGAACTGTTCATAGGGGTTTGCACGCAGTTTGACCGGGAAGATTAATGCTTTGCATGAAACTGTCCGCATGTCCTCAGGGTTCTGGTTACAATTACTCAGGACCCCGTGTAGGGTCCCCGAGATGCAGCCCTGCTTGTGGGGGACCCCATGCACTGTTTGAAGGGTGTGTGTATTCGCACCGACGTGTTCATGCAAAGGGGGCTGTTCTGGCTGTTTTAGCTTTGCATGGGGGCGTGTTGGGGCGTGCCACGACTTGAGTATACGGTTACTTTGCATAGACAATTCCATAAATACACAGGGCGCACATTTTTTATTCTGCACGCTGGCGCACTCAGTGTCGATCTTGGTGCGTGGCACTTGTGGGAAAAATGTGCACTTTTCCATGAATCGGCCTCTGAGCCTCACCTGTGTTCTCCAACATTGTTTCATTTTTCGTTGCGACTAGGGGAAATACTAATACTGCAATCATAGTGGGCACATTATATTTCTAATTCAAATGACAGAAATGCAGGTTTTCGTTCTGGTACTGCTGTTGGGCCATGTAGCTTTGATTATTTGCATTTTCAGAACTCACAAGTGATGCTTGTGTCACCTCGTAATGTGCTGGGCTTGTGCTCAACCAATGCCGATGGACGCCTCAGGGGGTGGGGGAGGGGGTGTGTGTGTTTTGAAGAGGGCATGCGTGTAGAGTTGTCTAACTGGAATTTGTTAGATATTGGGCCTCATTACGACCCTGGCGGTAAGGGGTTTACGCCAGCGTTAGCTGCGCCGACCCCTTACTGCCAATTACGAGGTCCCTTAGCGCCATGGAGGTTTTAACACCCGCTTTTAGCGGGTGTTAAAATCCATGGCGCTAAGGGACCATGGAGTTAATTACGCCACCGTAATTTACGGTGGCGTAATTAACGCCTTCCCCACTCACATTATGCCCTATGGGGCAAAAATGGGAATGGGGAAGGGTAAATGGGGATTGGGGACTTACCGCCCCGCCAAGGTCGGAATGGGGCGGTAAGTCCGCCAACCACCATGGCGTAAACGTAGTTTACGCCATGGTGGTAAAGTCACGGCCCAGGCGGTAACTTACCGCCTGGGTCGTAATGAGGCCCATAGTGTAGAGATCCGGATATATGCACTCCGCCAGATTGGCGGCAAAAGGTGCTACATCCATTTTAAATACGTTTTATCAGTAGTTGTGTTTTTCCCTGGTGGTAAGAAAATATTTGTAGTCTGGGAATGCCTCCGGCTGAGTGGGTTGTAAAGCAACCATTGATTGGAAGATAATATCCTTAACTGTCAGCGGAAAGGCGAAAATGAAGCACTATTGAGCTTTCGATTTGCAGTTGAGATTTCAAGCAAAGGATGTGTCCTGCTCTTGAACCCGAACTGCGCAGTTTTCACTGTAGGCGTTTGTGGCATGCGGTCTTGAAAGAGGTGCAACAGGCAAGTGGAAGAGGAATCCTTTGAAATATGTGATATCAAGATTGAGATAGAGAAAAAATCTGGTCCCAGAGCTCCTGCTACGCTGAGGTTTTGGGGCAGGATTTCCTGAGTGACTAGCAAAATGTCATTTTGGAAGTCGAAATAGGAAATAATAAGTGCTACGATGATCTTAAAGGCCTTGTCTACTCACTTTGACTAGTGCATAGCACTATTTATTAAGTCAAAACCCTAACTCAAATCGAGAAGGCACAGCTTAGAATGCAAGACTCAATCTGCCCTTAAGGACAATCTGGGCCTCATTTTAAAAGCGGTTTCGATCAAGAAATCCCCATTGGAAAATGCTTTGTAAATCAGGCCCTCTGTGTTTTACCATATTGATGTTTCAGTGACATTTTGATTGTTTGGTGAGTATATATATATATATTTTTACTTTGTCATAATCCTCAGTGGCCTCATGAATACTTTATAATGCAACGTAATTTAGTTATATTAGTAGCTTTCTTAAGGTAATTAACTTTTGAAAGCGAGCACAGTTTTAGCTGCAGACTTTGTCGACTTCAGAGCACAAACTTGAAAATAGTAACTGTTCACTTTTGGATGGAAACGTTATATATACAAGTCAAAATTCTTTGTGGGTTTGTGGCTTGGCGAAGCGTTGACGTATGGGAGGCGAAGATGAGCCCCATGGGAGGCGAATAAACCTGAGAGGTCATAAAGCTGAAGGCAGCCAGCATTCCAGAAGTTTCCAAATTGTTGCTAAATAAAGGGGTGTGACAGGCATTTCTGTTACTCTGTTACGAATAGTTCTAAAATGTTATTTCACAAGTGGCTGTGTGACCAAGCCATCCTTGCTGCTAAAATGTATTCTGTCAATGAAATTAATTATCAGATTCAAGATATGCTTCCGTGCACAGTTAGTGAGTACAACTCAATCGATAAAGTGGTGGATGCTGACGAAGCTGTAAACTATCCATCAAAATTCCTCAACTCACTTGACCCCCTGGGAATGTGACCACATCAGCTTCGATTGAAAGTTGGGTCACCCATCATGCTGCTTCGCAATCCCGACCCACCTAGGGGTATGTTCTGGCACAAGGTTGTAAGTTAAGAAATTGCTGCCCAACGTAATTGAAGCTACATTGTTGTCTGGGAAGGGAAAAGTAGACAATGTATTCATCCCCAGCATTCCACTCATTCTGAAAGACATGCAGTTCAGTTTCCAGTGCCCACATTTCCCAGTCAGGCTGACATTAGGTATCATGATCAAAAAGGCACAGGGTAAGTCAATCAAGTGCGCTGGTATCAACTTGGAATCTCCATGTTCCTCCCATGGGCAGTTATATGCCACATGTTCTAGAGTGGGTTCCCTGAACCAGTTGGATATCTTGGTCCAACTGGAAAAACAAAAATGTTGTTCTTTAACAAGCCTTATAATGAACACGTACTTTGGTAATATTAAACTTTAGGTTCATAGTTGTTGGGACCATCGGTATCATGTGACTCATCATGCTGCTCAGGAACCTCCATGTTGTTCGAACGTACAGTTATACTTTTCAGAATGAGTTTTTAAGAAGAACAAACAATTGTGCTGTGTAGACTTTATAACTAAACATTTTTTAAATATTCAAAAATCACAACATGCATTTTTCCTTTCACCTTTCTAATGGAGCCTTTCCAAAAAGCGTAAAGCTACCTTAAGGTATTTCTAACAAATAGTACCTATGAGAAAAGGAAATCCTGAGAAACGCTGGGTGTATCATCTAGTAAAGTGATAAAAACCAAGACGTGCTCACTGTGAATTACGAAGCAGAATTTCAGGGAACACATCTTAAAGGGCCCACAATGAATTTTGAGGAATAACAATGTTACACATGTCATACATATAAACACACATTATAAGGCTTGCTATTTTTTAAATGCACATGTTATAATGCAGTTTGATTGATTGATTGATTTGTATTTATAATGCACCAATACACATGTGTTTCTAGGCGCAAGATAAACCTAGCATGATTTATTGAGAATTGTGAACCAGGACTACTTTATATTATGTACGTCTTATCTAACTGATGAAATTCTTCATTAGTAGACATTTACAATTGCATGGTGGCCGTGCACTAACACATAAGATTTGATTATGATTCTTTCTTATTAAATAAAGGTCACAGCATTTGGATATAGTGACCTTTTCATCGAAACTCTTTTAGTAATATAGAGTATATTATGAAGTATGTTGCAATAGAATAAGTAAAATACAAGTACTTTCCAAAAGGAGAACTTGCAATTCCAAGTGGCAAAAGATCACTGTAGGATGTATGAAATTCAGACTACTCTACGGAGATTTGACAACTAATGAAAACTTACATTTTCTTCTGCTGGCTGGCTGGTGAACACAAGGTAAGCACCTCTTTAAGGTACTGTAGGGAAACACAAATGAATGGGCCACTCCTACCGACCATAACTTTATGACAACAAAACTCATTCATTCCACTCTACATCATGGTTTGGCATGTAATAAAAATGTATTTAATTCATTTACCCAGATTTCCTATACACATTTTGACTTGCCTCTGATATCATAGTTAAAATATGCCGTCAGAGGATAGTGTAGATCGGTTGGTTACTTGATGATTCATTTCTATTCCAGACACCTGGGAGTGCATTTGTACTGAAAGAGAAAAACTGTGGACAGTCAAGTCATGTGAGTGCACTGGTTTTGTATCTAGGCACTTTATTATTAATTGGGTTAATCAATATGTGCCTAGTTAGTAATGCTATATTTGCTATACACTCTACAGGTGGATGGCGGCTATAAAAGTGGTGTGATAAACATGTTGTTCTCACGAACAAGAGATGCACCACATGGAAAAAAACTGGTAAAGTGCTGCGGATGAAGAAAGGAAGGCTAGAACAAAAATGTAATTCTCTTTCTATTGAATACATTATAAGGTGTTATGGCAAGATTATGCAACATTAGCAGGTTAATATAATTGATATATATTTGAATAGGATAAAGACAGATAATACTGATTATGTATATTGTTTTCCCAGTACTAGACCCCTGAAGAAGTTCCCCTCAATAAATCTACTATATATGGGAATGAAACATGTTGGGTTGGTGTGACAATAGTTGTAATGTTGACCAGAATCCCGAATCTGGCAATTAGGGAATTATTAATTAATCTTTTATAATGTGCTTAGTACCAAAGACCAGTCTGTAAGCACAGGGATTCAAAACCTGCGTTGCTCTGTGTTGCATTGTCTCCAAGACAGACATGTTGCCCCTGAGCTATCATTCCAGCCCCGAATAGAAGGATAGTACATTAGTAACCTGGTTGCGCACCAACTATAAGTTGTCTTTATGCACTGTGGAATATTACAATCTTTTTTAGATTGTCTATAGGGACGAATGAATTGATTGAACATGTTTTGAAAAAGATATGACTTTGATGTATTTTTAACAGTGACGAAACTGTTTAATGAATTTGTTATTTAATATAGTAGTGTTGTATGAACACTGTCAAATGTTTTATGGCATTCGTTCCATCCCAGCCACATTTTCTTGGCTGAGAATTAAAATAAGAAAATGTGACTGAGATGGAGAACCTTGAACGACCACCTGCCCTGCCACTCCTGTAGCCTCTTCTTAGGACCCTAAGCTGTTTTCTTTAGATTTGAATTCTGTGAGCCCTGGCTTGCAGACATCTGTGCAATCCTGGACAGAAGCTGACCTGTTTAAGCATTATCCTTCGAGTCAGTACTAGCTGCCTGTGTAAAGGACTATGATGTGATGCAGAGACTTGCATACTAGTTCACTGTTGCATTCGATTTTTCACATTTTTGTAATAAAATGTATGGTCTTAAAATATAAAACATTTAAATAATATGGCATTTGTGTAGCACCTACTGTCATTGGTATGGCCTCGAAGTGCTGTGGGGATGAACACCCTTCGGAAGACCGTAGTCAGAGATGTTAGAGGTGAAGAAGTGATTTCTAAAATGCATGTGTGCATTTTTAGCAAGCACGAAAGTAGATAGGGAGTGGCTAGGTACTTGACAGCATCCCATAGTTATCAGGAGAGAGAGCGGGTGCTGTGACAATTGTCATGGGAGTAGGAGAGTAAAGAAGACAGATTTTGTGAACAGCTGGACCGAATTTTGCATGGGACTCAGCTGTATTCTAATGGGGGTGATGAGTGTTTCAGTGGGTGTAGTCTAGCAGTGATTATTGCAGATGTATGGAGGTGGGTGAGCTGGGCCCTGTGCAGGATACATCTATGTTATATTTTGATAGAGTGCTTGTGGTTCCAGTGAAGAGAGCCTGACACGTGGATAGATGCGGTCTTGCAGAGCTTACCATAAAGGCCTGACTGAGATGCATGCAAGTGGGGAGGGCTATGTCCCACCTTGTTGACTCCTCAGGTGCCTCTGCATTCCTGTCAGGGGGTGGGAAATAATTCACCCAGGAGATGGACTAAGTCTGTGAGGATGCCAAAGGGATGAGTTAGGTTTTGAAAACCTTCCTAAAGGTTAGGTAGTCATCTATGCAGCGCCTGTTTAAAGACATCGAGTAAATTAATCGCCCTGAGTTATAATATGTTTTCCCTACCACTTTAGAAAGAAGCAGCAGTAGCGCAATAGAAGGTGGTATTTTTTGGGTGTAAACTTTAAATTGTGTATTGCTACTGTGTTTTGTAAACATTTGTTTGGGAAATATGGGTAAATTCATTAATATTGAACAAAAATGCATTTGTATTGGATGCCACCCCACTATGTAGAGTGTAATGAATGGGTTTTGTTGTCATAAAGTTGTGGCTGGTGAACAAAAATGGCTGTTTTTACATCATTTGTATTTTTGAGTGTGTAGTCGAAATTTCCCATTCATGTGTTTTCACTTGTCTCCCATATAATGATAAACTCCAGGAAAGCACTTATAAGATGTCAGCTTGCCTGTGGTAGACATTTCTTCATTAAATACATTTCATTGGCTGATGTAATGTTTACTGTCAGCAGAGTAATAGCTGATTAAATGACTGTCTGTCAAATTTCACCTCATTGAACTATAATTAGGGGAATCTGATGACTGCCATTGTCAACTCCAATGTTGCTTAGAACTGTTTTCTGTGTGCTGTGCAAATTGTGGAAGGGTTCATCATCACAGAGAGAAGGAGTTCCAGAGAAGTCAATCAGAATGATGGATGACTCTTTGCCTAAAGGATTCTCATGGATCATGATGATCTATCAACCTAGTGCAACCTATTTTGTCATCTTGCCACCCTCCTTGAAATATCATTCTGTGGCAACCCGTTCAATATGAGCAAGCCTACAAGCATCTGCTCTATGCAGAGGCTGACTCAGCATACTGCTCACCCGTAAATATTGTTTGAGACTGGATATCATTTTTTTAGGACCTGAAGAAGATCTTAAGATCTTCTCTGAACCTGGCTATTTCCTAAGGGGTCCTCTTGAGACACTCAGCCACATGTCGATATTGCTATTGTAGTGAAGAAAGTCATGCAATCTGTACACTGTCCATCGTTTGATAATCTGGTGGTAAATATTGCTTGATCTTATGCGTCCCTTCCTTGAAGACATCTTGTCTGTAACACTCCGGCCTCTGCCTGTGGAGATATGGTGCTGCAAGTTGCCATGAATTGTTAGGTGTCATAACATTGAGAATTGACTACATAAAGAGCAGGGGGTTCTAGTGTCAGTCAGCTGCTTAGTCATGCTTGACCAGTGCCTCCGGCCCAATGCTATGCAGTGGCATAGCAAATGCTCCTGCAGCCACTGGGCCAAGGTCTCACTGAACCTGCTGGCCCATCACACTTCCGTGGGGTGCAGCGCCCCTGCTACACCAGAAGTATCCCCATGATCAGATCAACTTGCATTGTTTTTTCACATGTGTTGGGTCTATTTCTATTGCATTTGGGCATGCTTTCTTGAAATAGATGGCTCAAGCCTGCATTACAAGTGAATACTCGCAACCACGTGCAGACGTTCATCATGATGCAGACACCTCGAAAGGAGGTGTTATGCAGTGCGAATGAACTTGAGTATCTGTTAAACAGAAGGTAAGTAACACCCAATTTCTTTTTGTATGTGTACATGTTTGAATGTATTGGTGAGTATCTGTGTGTGAGTATGTGTGTGTCTTTCGGATGTGCTGAGGTATATCATATGTATAGTGACAATGATTTGTTCAAAATCATAAACGTAATGTATTGGGAATTATGGAATCGATTGCATCCCCTGTGTCATGAAAGTAATTAACAGTGTCTGTTTCTGGAATAGATCATGACTGCAGCCTCATGGAAGTGATTTGCAGTCGCCATAATCGCATAGATGGTGGCTGTAACTACACAACAGTGATTTAAAGTGACTATACTGGAATAGCTGGTGGCCACAGCTTCATGACACAGATTTACAATGACTGTTTCGTAAATTGTGGATGCAGCTTCATGGAAGAGATTACAATGACCATACTGGCATACATTGTGGCCACAATGCCATGAAAGGGATTATGATGGCATAGATTGTGGGTACAGCTACATGAAAGTGATTACCAGTGACCACTCTGGCATATATTTGGGACACTGATGCATGAAAGTGACCTACAATAAGAATGCTGTAGACATAAGCGTTACAAAAATGTTACAAAATGCTCCTGTGTACTGCTGTGACATGGCATCTGCTGTTTTATTTCAAGTGTTACCTTAAACAAGGAACTGTGTGACCTTTACCCTTTTTCTCAAACGTTGTGCTGTAAAAAGCACCATTTCAACGCATTATCTGAAAGGTTTCGTCAGTGGGTCCCGTCCCCTAAATTCCCCTCCTTTGCTATTGGTCACTCATACCAATTTGTGGGAAATATTAATGCCCCTCCAGTAAAAAAAATCAATCTGCCACCACTGACCTTAGACCATTGAATCATTTACAATGCTTTTGCCAACTCAAAAGCTGTAATTTCCCATGGAACCAAATGTTTCCTCTGCCACTGGCTGCCTCTGGAATTAATGTAGCAATTTTACTGACTGTAAACAGTGCTGTTTGAGCACCAGGTGTCACCCTTTTGTATCTATGCTAGGTGAAAGATGTCAGGTTTGATTTAAAAACAAGCTTATATCATGAACCCCTTGTGGCACGCACCTCTGCAGTACAATGATCATCATGCGCATGCATGGCGGCCCTGGCCGGCATAGTGCCTGGTATGGCCTGCCCTATTTTATTGAGATTGGGGACCCCTCAGCAGGTCTCGCAGAGGGCCCGACATTTTGGTAGGGCCAGTGGAGCTACTGAAGCTGGTGTGAAATCTACTGAATTCTGCAGTAAAGGCCTTTGTTTGTTTCCCATCTGCTTGAAACAATTATGTATTTTCCTCTTTTGTACTATTTTGCATTTTGTTTGTGTTAATATTAATGTTGCTTGTGACCGTTTCAATATGGTAATCAAACTACACAGGAATGAAATTCCCAAATAATAATGGCCACCACACCCGAGCAAATTCTTCATTGCTTTCTTTGTTTCTATACTGTGAAAATGCTGGTAGCATACGTGCACCCAGAAAGGCTGCAGGCCAGGCAGGGGGTGAATGTTTCAGAAATGCTGGACAGGAGAGGTTATTATCCTGCACAGCTAGGCTCTGAAAGATGTGCCATGAGACAGAGATCAAAATACACATTGAATCTGGTGGGTGGCAAGGCTTGAGCTGGGCACGATACTGACACCAATAACAGGCTGATGATGAACGCGTGGATTTGCCCCATCACTGACAACATTGTTGTATCATTTGAATACATTGGTGACAAACTGCACACTTAAAATGAGTTTTCCTAGACAACTGCTGAATCTGGGATAGGGAACTAGAGCAACTTGGGCCAGTTCAGTATGCATGGAGAGACTGCTGTTGACATGGTCCCTCCAGAGCTGGGGACATCAACCAGTTGATCATGAGCGACTGGTATTTCTCCTGAAGCTTCCTGTCACCCATATGTCCCAGAGGCCAGAATCTTTCTTCTCCAGAGAAATTAAGTGAATGATCAATCACAGTGTAGCCCATGTCTATGGCAGGCGCAACAAAGACTGTGATTGGTCAGAACATGTCAAAAACGAAAAGCTGAAGAAACATGGTTACAGAAAAAACTGCACAGGAGCACATTAGACATTTAAGGACCCTTAAACTTGATCCAAATGTGTTACAGGAAGAGGTTAACAAACTTACTAGAATATACAAGCAGTGGTCCCTTTCAAGGAAATGTCAGCGCTATCAACAAGACAGTGAGATGATGCTGGAAGCACTCTGTGAAGACAGTTCTAGAAATTTCTGGTTGATGATAAATTGACTGGAGAACACTAACAACAGTGCCCAATGCAATTTAGTCTCAGGGAAAAGTTGGTCAGAATATCTCACTAAAAATTTCGAAAACCAACACAAATATAAGGAAAGCAGGCAAGATAAGGCCAATTGGGTGCTTACCTTTGATGAACTAACAATAGAGGACTTAATAGACAACAAGGCAGGCAGGACCTAACGGTTTAACTTACCAGGTATTAAAAAATAAACAAAAAAATATGGTCAGAATTACTATGCAGGCTGTTTAGAGAGATTCTACCTTCCTGGAAATCAGCTATAGTAATCCCATTCTATTAGGGGGGCGACTGGTCGCAACCAGAGAACTATTGACCGATCGCCCTCCTAGACATAGAGAGCAAAATCTTTATGAGAATCCTAGTGAAGGAATTGGAAGATTGGGCCATGAAGGAAAACATCCTATCAAGGTTCCAAACAGGCTTCAGAAGAGGACTATCTACATCGCTAAATGGGCTGGAACTTAATTTGACGACTGACTATACAAGAGAGTCAGGAGAGGACCAAATGTATGTAGCCTGGGTAGACTTCTCAAGAGCATTCGACCTAGTGAATAGAGAATGTTTATGGGCCAAATTAAGGAGCTGGGGTGCCCCAAATGGACTATTATCCATCCTAATCGAACTACACAGAGGTACATCACTAAGAGTTCATTTAGATGAGGTTGGACATCTCACAGATCCAATTAAAGTTGAGAAAGGAGTAAGGCAAGGATGCCTGGGTGCACCCTTCTTCTTTAATCTGTATCTGGCAGACCTGGGTCCCTATTTGTCATCATGAGCATTGGCGAGTCCAAGGATCAATACAACCAAGGTTCATTGGCTCGCCTATGCCGACAATATTGTCCTGTTAGATAGGACAGCAGTGAGCCTGCAACGCCTCCTGAATGGACAGAGCGAACATGCCAAAATTAACTGCCTAATTATTAACCCAAAGAAATCTAGGGTAATTGTATTCAAACACCCTCGTAAATGAGTTAAATTCGTAAATTGGGTATTAGAAGATCAGGTTATCCTGAGAGTGGATGAAATACTGTACTTGGGCTACATAGTTCATGCCTCACCATCAAGAGGCAAAACAGAACACGAAATACAAGAGAAAGTGGACAAGTTAGTGCCGCAGTTGAAGAAGATTCTTTATACACTTTGCAAATTCTCCATTAAACCTTTAGTTACATTTTATGTGGCAACAATAGTACCAGTGAGTCTGTATGGCTTAGAAGCCAAGCCTTCCTTGTGGGATATGGATTGGCAAAAAGTCAAAGGGTTGATCTGGAAAGGTGTACTTGGGCTACCCCTGAGCCTCCCAATGTCATGCTTAAGGATTGAATTGGGCCTCAAATCTTTGGGATCAATAGCAGATTGGAGGCTGACTTCCTTGTATAGACTCATAATCTTGCCGCAAAAAGAATCTCTGTATGAAGAGATCAAATGACATCTAATAGCTCAGAAATCTAAGATGCTGACCCACTTAGAAGAAAAGGTTCAGAAAGTCTTGCAGAAGGCGGACACGACTGTAGAGGTGTTAATATCCAATCTACTGAAAGCTAAAAAAGAGATTGAAACAATGGACTGGATCTCGACAGTGGAGAAGCTGTGCCAGACTAAGCCCTGGAATAGCTTTATGGTGGTGGACAAGAAATTAGGCCACTTGCCGGATTACTTAATAGAATTCCCAGACAGGGAATTTAGAAATATATTCCTGAGAGTGTGCCTTAAGGTTGTACACACTGGGGAAATCCTGAACATAAGAAAACAAGGGAAAACTGTGATTAAATTATGCAGTATTTGTGAGAATCCAGCCATGCAGAATCTGAAGCATATGTTGATGGACTGTGAGGGCACATGGGAAATAAGGTTACACAATTTCTCCAAATTTGTGGAAAGGGAAGAATGGTTGCTCTCTGAAAGCTTTTGGGATTTGCTGATTGCAGGTCACAATACAGCCATAACAATAGCAGTAGTACATGTTTTAATTAGGAGTGGAATCATAAATGATCAATCCTCACGCCCCACAGATGATGATTAAATCACGTATTCGGAAAAATATACTGGGGACGTAGGAGGGCTACTCCGTACAGTTATATTGTATAGCCGCAAGCTACAAAATTCCACACTTTTTAGTATTTTTCCTACTTTGGTATTACCTTTTTGCTTTGGTAAATTTCTTTGTTTTGTCAAATGTATACGTTTTTTAGCAAAATGTTCAATAATAGATGACCATTGTAAAGAAAAATATGTATTTTGGAATGTTTTATTTTGTAAAGGTTGCTGTTCAACCATAAACAAATAAAAAAATTTAAAAATGTAAAAAAAGAAAAGCTGCATCCCCATTGAGGCAATGCATTCAGTATTGATGCTGGTGCCATTTCTTTCTTGTTTCACCTGGGATTTTCTTACAGTTGTATCGCATTATTACTGGCAATACAAGAAAGCCAACATGGGTTTTCCTAGGTGGGGATAGTGGATAGTGGCATGTATTAGTAGCGTGTCATGTCATGTCATGCATCATGTACATTATTTTTTACTGTAATATTATGGGTACAGTAACATGAGTGTGTTCGTATGTGTGAATAACACCATATATTGGCACAGGACGCATGACCGTGTCTTGTTATAATGGACAGTGGTTGATCACAGAAAGTCCTGTGAGCCTTTTTGCCCCGCAGCCTATCCACAGAAAAGTGAAAGGGATAAGTACTCTTCTAGCCTTTCCACTCCAAAAAATGGTGGGGATAGGTCCATCCTTATTCCCCCAGGTTCTTATAACCCTACCTCATTGTTATTTAAGAATATCCGGAAGGAAATTCACGAACTTAACAAAGTGCGACTAGATACAGATAAGAACTACGCTGCATTCAAATCAACTTGCCAGTAGTGAGGTACAGTACTGGCTGGTCTATTCAGAAATGTCCGTTAAGTGTTAAATGTTAAATGGTAAAGGTATTTGTACTGCGCACCGTCACCAACGGAATTGGTCCCCAGGTGCTCTGGCAGATCTGTAAACAATAAGGTGGGATGGATTAGTAAGGTGAAGAGGGAGTAGGATAGTGAGAGGAGTGGTGTTCTGTTGGCAGCTTCAATCGGTATACACCGGGTGCTGAGCTTTGGTGCGGGTATTGGATCGGTGTCAGTCCGCGTGTGCTGTTGCTCCGGCTTATGTGTTGTTGCAGTGTTGTGAAGTGCGTGCGGCTTGTTGTGCGAGAGGTGGTTGTGTGAGTTTTTTTAGTGAGATAAGTATGCAGAGTTTGAGCTTATATTGGTTAGTGGGTTACCTGACCTTTAGCATGCTAACATTCACAGTTTTCTCTAAGTGTGGCACTTGTTGGCCTTCATAATCCCATCTAGATCCGGCGCAGGCCAATGTTTAGAATTTTATCTAGGTGTGGGCATGTCAACATTCACAGTCTTATCTAGATGCGGCGCAGGCTAGTGTTTAGAAATCTGTCTAGGTTAGGGCATGCTAACATTCACAACTTTATCTGGATGCTACGCAGGCTGGTGTTCACAATTCTAAGTGTGGCACATGCTAACATTCAAGTTTCTTCTAGGCACGGGCATGCTATCCTTCAATCAATCCTATCTAGATGCGACGCAGGCCAATGTCCACAATTCTAAGTGTGGCCTATGCTAACCTTCAGGTTTCACATAGGTGTGGGCATGCTAACATTAGCTAAAGGAAGTCTTTGAAGTCATGGTTGGTGAGTAATTATGTGCTAATTTTTATAAACACGCATTGACAAAGCCAATTTATGAAGTCATACTGATTGGCTTTGGCAGTGCTTGTTTGTACATTCCTTTGGGCCCATTGAACGAGGTGTTGCTGAATCCCTGCACAGCCCTTAAAAGCCTGCCTGACTTTTCCATTGATAATTTGACTATTTACGCCCTTTACTGCTCCAATGTGAACCTTCCGACTCAGCAGGATAACAATCACGCTTACTATAGGAGTACCCCCTACTGAATTTGGGCCACCATACCAATTCTTAGTCTCCAGCTCAGTCTTAGACTAGTTAAAGACATGTTCAGCTACTGTTGCTTACACAGAGAATGCATGTCAGATCCCCTGTACTTTGCATTCGAATCTATTTTTGCCATTGTTGTAGGAATGGTTCGAACTTTTTGATTATCATATCTTTTATTGTTCAAAGTTTTGTTAAAACACTGCAAAATATTTCTGTCAATAAAAGGTTGCATATTTGTAATAATTGGTCAATCCTGGTGTTTTTATAGAGATTGCCTTCATAGGCTGTGCTGTAATCTGATCCCTCTCATTCACAGTCTAGTTGTTACTTTGTTCACAAGCACCATCAATCCTAACATGTTAGATGGGCCATTGGACAATAGCAATTATGGGTTCTAGGGTCAGATTTCATAGATCTTAAAAGCTGCATTTCACATGACATTAAATGAGTTACGTAGACCATACCAGAGCCAAATGAGACTTAAGTCAGAAGGTACTCCCTTGTGTTATTTAGTGGTCAGTTGGCAGCAATTCGTGTTATGCATCAGACCAGCTAATGTGTATGAAAACAGGATAATGACTCTATCCTTGCTCCATTCGTGCCTCTTAAAAGAAACTGCAAAAAGGAGTGCGGACAATATTCTAATTGCATTCGTCATATTACGGGAACACACGTTTGAGGTTAACTCATCAGCGGTGGGAGCAATGAGCGTGATGTCTGATCTGCCATTGCAGTGGGAGCAAAATAAGTAAATGATAAGAACAAAACAGGAACATCCAAAAAGCTTTCTGGGGTTTCAATTTCGGTTTAAAACTTTGTAGTGGTGTGACCAGCAGAAGGACAGCAGAACCCAATGTCTCCCCTTACCTACATAGTGGAGACAGCATAGAGGGTGGCAATGGAGGCCTCCTTTGCTGTTCCTGTGCACTATAAGCATAGCCTCTAAGGATGAGTTTGGTGATCCAGATTCAGGGGCTCGGACCAACTGATTGGCTGGTTTCCTGCTTAGAGCCACACAAATGATTCGATGTTGCGGTTCTGTCATATGGATGATTTTCTGTGAAATAAACACTTATGAATGTCAGCCGTGGACCAGCACAACAAGAATACCAGTCAGGCAAGCAGCCATTAAAGTGACTTGCAATCACTTCCAAAGTTGGCTGCCTTTGAACCTGCAACATTTCACTAAATCTTTACTAAACTGCTCAACATCAGGACCCATTTTCTCCATCCAATAAGCTTTCACAAACGGTTCTTATAGATGTCCTCTGTTTTCAACCTGAATCAAATATAACATTTTTCCTCAGGATTGGAGACCTGGGGTGGACAGAGATAGGCAGTTCATCATTATGTACGTTGCAGTGAGCTGCGCAATGCTTCCAAACTACCACACGTGGATGGAGGAGGGAGTTTGAATCTGTACCATCCACACATGGGGAGACTCAGTCCAGGGTTAAAGAGACAATGAAGCCATTGTGCTTCTTTTTTGCAGGGCTTTTTTGTAACATGGCTTATCTAGAGGTGACCTTGGCTACAGTGAAATCAGTTATACCCCACATTCTGGTGGTTGTTGCTTGTTTTTGACTGAAGTAAACTACATTCAAACGAATGGTCATTATGAGGGTGTGCGAGCCCTTTTGTATCTTGTTCACATTATGCTTCAAAGGGTAAAGAGGCAGAGGAAATATATATTTGGCAGCCCCACAAAATAGCAAAAGAAAGGCATATTTCTATTAAAAACTCACTTCAACTTCAGATATTGTTTTGGAAATTTCAATCTGGGGTAAGTGCAAAATAATCACACACACAGATACACACTAACGTGATTGTAAGTCAAAAGAACCCAATCCTATTGTTGAGTGCACATCATTGGCCACTCACAGACAGGTTTCGAAAATTGAGTATCGTTATATTAAACAGTAACTTTGTAGACATGGTGCCTCATTACAAGATTGACGGTAATACCGCCGACCTCGTAACACTGTTTTGGCCACCTGATATCCCGGTGCCACTTAGACATTACGAATCCTGGCGCCCCGGGTTGTCAGGCAGTGGGAACTGTAAGTCTGCATTCCCGTGAAGTCCAACAGGACTCTACGGGAATGGAACACAGAAGCACCGGCACCATAGCTAACAGTGCCGGCGCTTCCATGACAGTGATGCCTCCAGGGTCCAGTGCTCCGGCAGGCCAGAACCTGCCTGGAGCACTGGCCACTGCAGGCATACTCGTAGTCTGGAAGTCCGGAAAGGGTGCCGGTATGTTACTACCGGCACCCTTATTTCCGGACCCCAGATTTATAATGAGGCACATAAGGGCAGCTCACCCCTTCCTAATGGCCCTGGTTTGTGGCTATTCAAGGCATGCATAGCTAACATGTAAGACGCTGTTTCAGTATCTGAGATGGTTGGGCATGCAGATCTTACTCATGCATCAATAATCAGACTGACTCAGGAAGTTGGCAAACATCTGTTTTAATAACAAGTCCTTAAAACAGGGAGTACACTGGACTTCAATGGATGCCGCACAGCTCGATCAAAGAGTTCTCGAAAACATTTCATAAAAAACACAACTTTATACTAAAAATTCATCATGACTGATGTCATACTACATGGCGAAATAAGAAAACCTACTTGGGGTTGTGATTGGTCAACGGGGAACATCTACATATAATTTGTATGGGGTATAGGGTTGTGATTGGGTCTCTACGATCAGGTGGACAACTAAGCCCATCCCAAGTGCAAGTCATCTTCTGTGTTAGACTAAAACACAATGTTCTTTTGGCTTCTCAATCTAAAGGGCTCCTTAATATGTGATCCTCTACAATTGGTTGGTATGCTTGTACCCTTCTGGAATATTCCATTCGCTAGCAGCACGCAAGCTGGTACTCCAGGTGCTGGGGGTTGGCCTTGGCCTGGTCATGCCTCCCCACCCAATTAGCCAATATCCATCATCACACCTGCATTCTGTCATTCAATTAAATGTGTTTGAACTCGGCCTTGTGAAGGCTCACTGCACCTGAGAATAAAAGGGAGTGAAGGCATGGCCTTATCTTCTGGTCACGGTGTAGCTCGCCCCAAAGTCTATTTTCGTCTGACCGTGTGACTAGAGACCACGTTTTGAGCTCCTTTACTCTATTTAATACTATTAAATGAAGAATCCTTGGCACTTCTAGTGTTTTTCCATTACACCTCAAACAGCAGCTCAGCTTGCTTCTCACATTATTGTATCCTCTCAAGTAGATAACCAGGCTCTCAGAGGGCCCAACTCCTGACACTGGGCCGGGCAAGCCTTCTTGAACCTTCCTTCACCATCAGTTATATTATTCAACTGCAAAGCAAAAAGATAGAGTTGAACTGCTCTATCAAAAAACCGGTGCTCTCAGTTGGCCCTAAAATAGGGCTGCACATTAGATATGGACCAATTGCCAAAGATTAATAAATAAATTGTCAGCATTAATTAAATGTATCTAAGAAATGTTTATTCACATCTCCTTTGGTAGTTCTTGGTTAGAAAGTTACTCAAATGAATATTTTTGTATCATATTCCATGAGGCTGTGCCAATATCAGGCTAGGATTATATGTACATATGCCAATGCATTTCGGTTGTAAAAAAACCTTCATCAGGGTGGTACATTCAATCAATAATCTGTTCACATATATCAATACATTAACAGTCATTACAATAGTGATTCCAAACACATACCAGATGAGGTTGATATGCAAAAAAAGAGAGAAATTCTAAGTCAATAACTACCATCAAAACGCGTAAGTTGCTATCATAGCGTAAGTTAGGCAGAACTAAATAAAAAAATGTTGTTCGTACCTATGTATCCAAATGGCTCGTGTTCGTATTACCATCCAGTGAAAAAGACAAGGACTTATAAATTAAGTTCCTGCAAAACCACAGGAAGGTTAATCAGTAACAAGTAGTTTAACAATTAAGGTCATGTATACCGAGAAGGGAGTGAAGTAGAGTCAGTCTTACCGTGCAGCAACGCTGAGTCAATGTCAGCCGCATTCGCACAGGTGCGCGCGCGAATGTCAGTCTGGGAATTTAAACGTTCCCATGGTGACCACAATGGCGTGTATGTGCACGTACGCCTTGGGTCCCACCACCGTGGCGTCACGGGAGGCGGGACTCATCACCATGGAAACGTGATCCGTAGAACGGATGCTTACTCGTGCGGGTGTTTCAATCTTTGTAACTTAGGCGGACAACATTCTCGTGTATCTGAGCAGTAAAGCGAACAGCATAATCGTGTGTGTAAACAGCTATCACATAGGTATGTGGCCAACTGAGAGCACCGGTTTTTTGATAGAGCAGTTCAACTCTATCTTTTTGCTTTGAATTTTTTGGTCCCAATGCCGTAGGACCTCTTTATAACCGGATGCCCCAGGCTAAAGTTAATCAATTTAAATCAACTGTGAATAAAACTTAATTAACAGTATTTTTGTAGTTCCCACCTTTTCACTTAGTTATATTATTCAACTGTGCCACACTTCCAGCCCTTTCATTCACAGGGTCCAAGTTTGCTAAAATGCATCGTGGAACATCCAGATTCTATACATTCCTATATATATATATATACATTGGCGCATCACCTGCAGTCTAGTCACTATGTAGCCAGCATTATGATTACTTTGTCTAGTTGTGTTACTGTGTCTGTACATTTGTAAACTGGTTTTGCATTTTTTCAGTGCTTCTGCGCACGTGCAATCTTCATTTTGCTCCCGAAATGTTGCTTAATTCGCTTCTTCCTCATCAGATTCCATAAGGTCTATATTCTTTCTTCATTGACATCTCTTCTGGATGTGTCATTTCTGCTTCATGTGATGTCACCAGTGATCTCTTTCATTCACTTTCACACTTCTTGCTGAACTTCCTCCAGAAGACCACCATTTCTCTGTGGATACATATAGGGTTTTCTCAATGGATACCTTGTTTCAGGGACACTTTGCGCTATAGGTACCATTGCTGGCCTTGCTCATGTTGCCATTTCCGGCTGCCAGCATATAGGCAGGATGGGGCAGGACTTCTGGTAAGGGTACTTGGCTTCTCCTTTACACTCCCGCCTCTGATTGATTTATCGACCACTCTCCCATCAGTTTTCACATCTAGACATCCTTTTCTGAAGAAGTGCTTCTTTGGAGTCCATATTTTCATCACTCCTTTCAGACCTCCTGCTGATTTCACATGTTCATCAACACTCCAGGTCATAAGACTGCCTTGCCCATTCGGGTTGCAGTAAATCCATCTTCCCACATACTTCTTGTGGTCTCTCAGATACCGGCATTTCGTTCCCTCAGGTGCATGAATACTGGCCTTTACATAGCCTCTGTTATCTTCATCTGTCAGCTCTTTGGGTCCAAACCCAGACTCAACATCAATCATGATCTTCATTCCTGTCGCTTTCTTTGCTGTCTTTGTACACTGTGTGATTATTATTCTGATCACACAGAATCCAGACCTTATCATCACCAACAAGGCTGCCACGAACTTGAAGACATTCGCCATCCATTGTGGAACTCATGAGAAGATCGATGCAAACCAGCTGTCATCAGCAATGTCTTCCACTTCATCTTCCATCTTGACGTGCAAGTGTGCCAACATCGTTATCGCCTCTGTCAAGGTCCCATTCTCTTCATCGTGAGAAGGTATGAATGTGCAACATGATTGTCCAATTTTAGCACAAAGACCAACATCCATAGTGTAATCATATCCAACACATATCTGTTCTGAAGAGTCGTCAATCCTATGTCTCTCAGCTCTTCCTTGATAGCATTGAATCCCTTTATAGTAGTGTTGATTGTCTGTAGAAGCTCCCATCTGGTTATCTGTAACAATCTGGCATTTGCCATCGTCTGGCTCCCTGGCATAAAGATTGTTGTGAATACCACAAAAGCCTGGCTGAACAACCTGTGTTCTATCGATTTAGCTGAGAAATAGTTCTCTCTCTTTGTTCGGCTGAGGACTTCAACTGACCTCCTCTTTCTTAGATGAGCATCTGCTTTTGAGAACCCTCCAATGTTTAGATCACTCTTTGGTATCACTAGTGCTGGAACATGGACAATCACCATACAACACAGTCTTCCCCAATCTTTGGGCAGCTTCATGTATGCTCTGGATCAACAGGCCCAGTAATGGTCCATTATCACTACTGTTCCATCCTTTCTTCCTGATGCATCGAAGGTTTCGACCACACTGCTGATTTTCTCAAACCTTTCTTGTGCCACTGTTTCTGAAGAATAGCTCTGCACTAGCCAGAGGCACTATCTGCAATGGGCCTCCTTTGTCTTTGACCAATATCAGCAATTTTGCAAGTTTCGGACAGAGGGGTTTGCATCCTTTTTCCACACAATCTATAACAGGTTTATGATGTCCTGTTATTGCCACAGCTCTGCATATGACTATGCCTTCTTCCCGGACATCTGGAGAAAGTACTGTCCGCCAGATCTGCATCTGGCCTCTCACCTTGCATCTTTGTATTTCTTCATCAGTTTTTCCGTGGCAATTGAGCTTCTTATTTATCTCCCATCTGATTCCAGCTCCTTTCATTCCAGACTGTTTGTATCTTATCACATGATCTCTGGTGTGTGCTCTTTCTCTTGTCTTTAAATCTTGAAAGTAATCATCTTCTTCTGGAGTTGACCATTCAGTCACCCATACCAAGGATGCTGTTCGACCCTGGAATTGACCTCTTGTATAGCAGAGTGCAAGGTGAGTCAGGCAATGAGCTGTCTGGACGTCTATTTCTATAGCTATGCATATCTTCGACTTTCTCATAGCATAAGGTAGGACAGCACAAAAATAGCAATCCTCCACAGAGGTTCTCTTTCCTACCTCCTTCTTGTGTTGATACACATGTTGTTCCCCAAATATGCTGTACTGTCTAGATAATTCTCATAATCATCTTCCCTTGCACTTCTCATGGGTCTCTTTCTTGTATAATGAGTGTTTACAAAATGATCATGGAACATATAAAAAAAGTCCTTCCTACAGGAATAATCACAGGAACACCTGCCAGAGATATAGGTGACCTTACATGTGTCACTGGTGCAGGTATAATCACATAGGGCCTCGGTTTCCTTAAAACATCTAACTCTGCATATGTCACTGGAGTGGGGAGAATCAGAGGAACTCCTTCCTTTCTGGGACCAGCAAGGTAAGCAGCATGCAATAACAAAAATAGAAAAACAATAATAGATGCAGTGCACACATATATTATGCACCAGTACATGAGACCCGAACACTGGTGTCTCCCTGCACGTCGTTGAGTCTGGTCACTTTCTGGAATTGCATTATTCTCAATACTCCACATCGTGCCTGTGTACTACTTTTTAAAGAAGGAAAACTCCTTTTTAATCAGGCAGCCTTGTTAGAAGCTCAGATAGCTGCAGAATTTGCTCAATTATTTCTGCCAACAATCTTCTACTCGCAGGACCAATCTTAGGATCTTGCACAAAAATATGAATATCAGTGCTACACTCAACAAGAGCAGGGTAAGCTCTGAGGATGCAAATGAAGACAGCGAGAAGGGGTATATGGATATCAACATCAGACAGTACCATGAATCTAACCAAATAGAAACTCAGTGAGGAAAGAATCGGGGAACTGCTCCCTTTCCCAGACATTGAATATGAAATCAATGTCTGGCATTTTTCTGAACACCAGCAACTTCTAAAAGCCCAAGTAGAAAGATTCCTGTGGCTCAAGAACGTTGATTAATGAACTCCTGCTAAAATATCTTTAAAGCGTGTCCGGGGTAAGCCACAGTCCAAATGCACACTTGGATTTATTTAATCAGCAATCTTAGCATCCTTCTTCCTCGTCATCGATTGAGTCTGCACGTGCTGAACTACTTCTTCTTGCCTTACTGCCGAATTGGGTGGGGGCGTTCCGGTCCCACCAGCATACGGCTTCACGTCGCCCAAGTGTATCCAGGCGCGCTTTTGTTGAACATTTACTGCTGAGTAACATCCTCAACAATATATGGTCCACTAAATCGGAGCTTATGCCACTTCCTTGTGAAGTTTCGGATTAAAATAGGATCTCCAGCAAACAATTTAGGTACAGGTAGTTCTTTAGGTCCGGTTGCTGAATGGTCTTCATCTGTGTCCTGAGACCGACACCCCATCCGCTTGAGTTCATCTGAAATGACAGAGATGCTAGCGATCATACATGTCAAATACGCACATCGCTAATTTCCTAACAATTCTGCAGTCATCTGGGCATCACTTCTACTCCTTTAAGGAGGTGATAGGGGCGTTCTCATTCGCCTTCCTTTAACTAGCTCATGGGGTGTGAGGTGGTGGTCCGACCCAGTCTGATTCCTTAATGCATATAATGCAAGGGGCAGGCAATACACTCATCCCTTTTTCAGTGTCAATTTAAGTTTGGCTATTCTTTCTTTGAGCAGGCCATTGAGTCTCTCACATATGCCGTTTGCTTACGGATTTAGATGCAGAAGAAAACTTGTGTTTTATACTAAGCAATAGGCTAATCTGTTCAAATACTTCATTAACAAAATGGGGCCCATTGATCTCAGCACTTCACATACTCCCCATCTAGGAAAGACTTCTTGAACTAGCATCAGGGTGTGTACATGGACCAGCTTCAATCCATCTCGAAAAGGGGCACAACACCACTATCATATACTTATGTCCGCTACATACTTACAGCATATTGACATAGTTGATATGTAAATGCTGAAAAGGACCGTTCAGTCGAGGAATTACTCCTCTGATTGTTCGCAATGTGTGCCCAGAAGTAAACATTTGACATACGATGCAATTTGCTACATAAAAGGCAATGGGACTCATTACACGGAAGGCGGTAAGGGTTAGGGGGCGCTGGTAATGCTACCGGTGACCGTTAACCCTTACCGCCTTACTACGAGTTCCCTTTGCGGGACCAGACTTTAACGGCTGGTTTTACCAGCCGTTAAAGTAGGGTGCCGCAAAGGGACCTTGGTGCTAATTACGGTACCGCAATTTGCGGTACCATAATTAGCGCCTTCCCCATTCCCATTATGCCCTATGGGGGCAAAAATGGGAATGGGGGAGGGCCTTGGTGAATGGGGAATTACCGCCCCCGCTCACCTTGGAGTAGGTCGGTGATTCCGCCATCCACCAAGGCGGACACGGTAAACTACCGGCTGCAACCATGGTGCTAATAGCGCCATGGTTACCGCCTACCGTGTAATGAGGCCCAATGTGTTCTAACAGGTTCAGTAAAAACCAGTCTTCTGCAATAGCTGCAGTGAGACTCTCCCCAGTTATATGCGCAGGGTAGTGTAACTGTTCTAATACTACCCTTAAAAATGCTACAGGCATCAGCGGTTTGCCAGTGCTGTCCTGTCACCACAATGCTTCAGAGGGGGATAAAGAACACCCCCTCCATGTCCATAGCTCTTTCTCTTCCTGAGGAGCACTGCCTTGAACTTCCATCAACTGCGTTCTGGACAAATGATTAAACCCTTCATTTACAATCTTAATCATGACCACTTTTTCCTTCACATCTGGAGTATCAAAATTAGAAATATCTGGGGAATATGCAACCCTTTTGGCCTCTTCGTCTGTGGCTTTGTTACCGTGTGAGATAAAATCAGTTCCCTTAGTATGTGCTGTGCATTTAACTATTGTGATGGCTACAGGGAGTTGCAGTGCTTTAATAAGCCTGTCCAATATTGCAGTATGCTGCACAGGTGTGCCGTCTGCTCCGAGGTAGCCCCTCCTTTTCCAACATGCTAGCCTGGTGTACATGGTTGACATCACATAGGCGGAATCACTGTACACCATTACTTCATGCCCTGCGTGTTTCTCGAGCATGACAATAAGTGCCACCAATTCTGCAGCCTGTGCCGAAAAGTGAGATGGTAGTCTTGCACTTGCTACCACTTCAAATTCCCCATTAGCTCTGTGCCTTACCACGGCTGACCCTGAATGCCCTTCCCCATCAGTTTGATCAATTTCTTATGACCCATCAATAAAGACAACCTCTCATCCTGCTAGAGAATTCTCCTTGCTCCTTGGGATCTCATCATAGAACTCTTTGTAACTGGAGCAATCATGCATTTGCTCATTCACTGTCACAGGTTCGGCTATGAACGTGGCAGGGTTCACTATTTTACAACTGACTATTTTAATGGCTGGATTCGATATAACTACCTTATATGCAGAAGCCCTATGAGATGTCAGTGTACCCTTAGGTTCTCCAAAACAGCAAACAATGTATGCTCAACAAATAAAATCAAGGCACACCCCATCACAATGTTTGTAGACTTCTCAATAGTGAATGTGGCTGCTACCGGCGATTGTTCACAAGGAAAGTGTCCTCTCATAACTGGATCTAGAATTCCACTATAATAGGCCAGAGGTTTATGCCCCAGTGTAGACCTCTGTGTAAGCACTGCTGTCATAACTGTCCCATTCTTGTGCGAAAACAGATATAATTCCTCATAATGATTGGGGATTCCTAAAACCGGAGCTGTACAAATTGCTTTTTTCAACTCCTCAAACCCTTCCTCCATTTCCTCAGTCCATTCTTTTTAATCCTTGTTCACTTGGGCTTTATTTAAAGCTTTCAAAAGGGGTCTCATTTATGAATTATAATCAAATACCCATGCTCTAACATAGTTGCACAATCCCATAAACTGCTGCATTTGCTTTATCTTGAGTGGTTTTGGTGTTTTCATAATCACCTCAGCTCTTTCAGGTGTAACTTTCTTTCCCTCTTGCAAGATTAACTGGCCTATGTACAACACCTCCTCCTGACAATATTACAATTTCTCCTTGTCTACTTTATTTCCCTTGTCTGCTAGGATAGTCATTAAATGAATCGAATCTCATCTGCACTCATCTTCTATCGTCCTACAAACTAAAATGTCATCTACATACTGCAGTAGAACACTCTTTTCCAATTTAATATTGCCTAGGTCCATCTGCAGCACTCTGTTAAAGATCGATGGGCACTCACAATACCCATGGGGCAAATGGGTACTCTGCAGATTAGTCTGATGAAACGTAAATGACGTAAGGTCTTGATAATCCTTATGCAACGGGATTAAGAAAAATGCATTTTTCAAGTCAATCACCATTCAATATAGTGCCTGCGGGGATACCACAAAAATTGTCTTAGGATTTGGAACTAGAGGAAACTCTACCTCTGCAATCTGGTTAATTGTTCTCATGTTCTGAATTATTCTCCATGACCCCCCTATCGATTTCTTCACAGGGTACACAGCAGTATTACACAGTGACTATGACATCACTAAGATACCCTGTTCCATCATAACGGAAATAGTCTAAAAAATACCCTTATTCACCTTTCAAGTCATTGGGTACTGCCTTGCTCGAGGTAACTGCCTTGCTTGAGGTAAAATTGCTCCTGGTTTCAGCTTAATCTTAACTTCTCCCACCCCCTCAATAGGCTTATGTCATAGGGGACAGCAGTCCATAAGGAGGTTGGCACTTTCTACATGTAAAAAAAGGAGGGGTGAAGTGCGCACTCCAATTCCTAGCCAATATACTACCTGAGAAAAGAAAAATAATAAATGGGTTGAATCCCAAAGTGTCCAGTTTACTGGGTTAGATCCCAATTGTTGCAAAAATATTCACAGGGTTAGATCCCAATTGTTACAAAAATATTCACAGGGTTAAATCCCTTATGCTGCATTGGGACTGCTGTTCTCCTCCTTCAAATATTCACAGGGCTGGATCCCTTATGCTGCATTTGGGCCGCTGTTCTCCCCCTCCTAGCGCTTCCGTGTCCCAACACTCTGCAGGGAGGCTGTGTTGCCTTTCACTTCAGGTGAATCCAATTAAATTGCTAATGCAGTCTCTAAGAATGATGGGAGCTGTAGTGAAATCATTCATTCATTTCAGGTGACCAAGGAAAGACTCCCCTCCAGGAGCACACATCTTACCCTGACATACCCACTGCTTGCTGCGTTCCCAACCCTTCTCCGCTTGTCAGTGACTCTCGTTCTATGGCATATTTTGACAATTTCTTCTGTACTAACTTAGCCTCTTCAGGTTTCCTAGCATCCTCCTTCTTCTTATTTTTCTCTTGTAGCAGCCTACAATGATGCGCGATAATCAACTCTAGCTTTGCCCATGGCTTCAGTTCCATTGCCAGTAGTTTCTTGAGCTGTCTCTGTACTTGTTCTGGTAATCCCTGGTCTGGTAATCCCTGACACAGAATGTGGTAAAATACTGGCACTGATTTCCCCCATGGCTCCCTCGTTTCCAAGGTCCACCGTTCCTGAATACTTTGAATGTAAGCAAGCAGATCTTCATCATCTTTCATTTTACTTGCCATGATTGCACCATATCTGACGTATATGCATACGGATACTGTACCTTGAGCACTCTCCAAACAGGCGTCCTACAATTATTAAATGGCGCTCTGTCATGCGCTGTGATCTGTGCCGTGACACTTGAGTAACCTGCTCGCGTCCAAGTGTCATCAACTCTTTCCCCAAGAATAGCTGCTAGGAGAGCCTTAATGTCCCATATGGCTAGAGTATTTCCTCCTGTCATTTTCCCTAGCTCGTAAATCCATTTTTCCACACCCGCCATTAAACTAGGGAGTTTACAACTTAAATTATCCTGGTCCATCTGGGGTCAAGGTATATACTGCAGTCTGGCTCCTGCTTTCTCCAATAAGGGGAATTGCATGAACCCAAATCTGCAATCGGCTCTCATTGTCTGCAATCGGCTCTCATCGTCTGCCTATCGATAGTAGGGACAATAGTTCCTGATTGTCTTCTACCTGGAAATGACCCCAACCTGTTCACATATGGTGGTGATTCCCCCCTCTCACTATGTGATAATCCTTTATGTTGCTTTCGGTACGCAATGGGGTCTGGCGTCTTATCTTTAGGTTGGTCTAAATCTTACCATCTCACTTCCTTGTCTGTCCGCAGACATCGCTCACCACTGCATGCACTCTCTCCCGACTCCCCACTGAAGGTTTCTCTATATTCGTCCCATCTAGTATGGCTTTCATCTTTCTCATCCCTATTTAAAGTCAGCCTGTCTAAAGAAAAGGCTCTATGCTCGAGTCTAAACGGGCGTCCTTCTTTTCCTCGTGACTTGACAACTATAGATTGATCTTCTTTTCCCCTGCTTCCCGATTCACCTTTTGTTCACATCTCTTGATAAGCTTTATTGATCCTATCTCTAATGCTTCCTATCTCAAAATTCTCATCTAGGTTTACCCTAGACAGTTCTGGCATTGCTCCTTGTGACAGGAGAAACTCCTCTATGTTGCCCCATAATATTACTGGACTTGGTTCCATCAGCTCTTTCTCAAAAATTCCCTTTGCTTGTTCGCTTCCCATCTAACTCCTTCCTCTTCTTGTCTTAACTCTTTCCTCTTCTTGTCTTTTATCTTCCCTTCTTTTATTTGCTCTACGCACTACCTCTTTTCTTCGTCTTTGCATTCTTTTATCCCGTAATCTCTGAGCCTCTTCCTCTTCTCTCTTCTTTTCTAGCCTGTCTTGTTCTTCGATTGCTCTCTGGCTGTTGTCGTACTTACTTTGCTCCTCTGCTCTTTCTCCCTTTTTTATTTGCTCCTCCTGATACATCTGCTCTCGTCTTTGTCTACTCTTCCTTTTTTGCTCATCTTCTTTCAATCATTTCTCTCATTACCTGTCTGTTCTATCTTGTTCGTCTTGATTTTACCCTTGCCTTACTTCCTCAATACTTTTCCCATCATGTTTGAGCAACATCTGTCCACCCATCCATTTGTTCTGTACGAGTGTAACCTCGTCGGCTTTATCCTTCTCTCCTTTCCATCTCTTAATCTCTTGTTCTATATCTAAAGATATATTCGGGCATTCGCTTTTCTCCTCTTTGTCTTGTAAGACCTTAAAGGTTTCCTCCTTTCCTTTAGTCCTTTCTGGGCTCTTGTTACTGCTATAAACTG
Source organism: Ambystoma mexicanum (assembly GCF_040938575.1). Taxonomy (NCBI): domain Eukaryota; kingdom Metazoa; phylum Chordata; class Amphibia; order Caudata; family Ambystomatidae; genus Ambystoma; species Ambystoma mexicanum. The sequence continues at coordinate 462,966,116 of NC_090932.1, read as the reverse complement.
GTGGTTCATGTATCGGATTACCATATCCTGTTGCCGCCTTTAATTCCCTAAATGGATACAATCCTTCATCTTTTATACTATTGCCATTTACTTCGGCTGTGGTAAGGGGAGCAGAAGGCTCAACACCTTTCTTCCTACACTGATTAAGCATCTAATTCTCAGGAGGCGTATCTTCTCATTCCTCCTGGTACATTTTCCAGAGCTCGAAACTAGCTAGCCCTTTCTCCAATTTATTTCCTTTGCACGCATCGTGTAAGTATGTGGTCATGTGTTGCAAAACCACTTTTGACAGCAATTCTCCATTGCGGCCTTGGCATGAACATTTTATCTGCAGTACCCTTAACCCATTCCGCACTATACTGTTTGGGCTTGCGTGCATGCTTTGGCAGTTGCTGTCATGATGCCCGCTCCCGGGGAGCCGGTTCAAGCCCGGCGTCCCCGAAAGCGGACATCCAGTCCCCAAGGAAGGACCCAGCAACCCCATATAGGGGCCCTTTGGACAGTGTCCTGGTGCCTATGGCGCCAGGCTCATAAAACACATCAGTCCTGGCGCCATAGGCGCCAGGCTCATTATGAGAATGCTTGGGTGCACTTACCTGATGCAGACCATGCTGCAGGATCCCGGCCTCCTTGAGGCCTGAAAGGAACTACTTTACCTGTGGGACTAATTTACCATCCGGGCGTGGTCGGGGAAGGATACATACCTGATTGGAGGAAGGATACATACCTGGAACTTCTTCCAAGGCTATTTAAACCCCACCCGAACAGCCACACGTGCTTCGCGTTGTTCTGCATCTAGCAGCTGGACGCTCACTGTGTCTGCTCCTGCATCCTGACTTCTGCCACGCCTGCCAGCATCCTGGATCACCTGCAAAGGAAGAGAAGAAGAGAACAGAAGAAGGAAAAGTCCTTACCTGCTAAAACCGCATCCCGGAGACATCTCGCCGACAATCCTGAAAAGGAAGACTTTAATTTAAAAGCTCATCGCGTCGATCGCTGCAGCGCCGCATTCCACTCACCTTTACAGGGCGCCTCCATGTTCAGCAGCGATCATCTGGATTCGCAGTCACGCCCCAGCGCCTAGGGAGAAAAACACCAGAACAAAAGGTGAGAGAGAGAAGGGAATAAGGAAAGCTAAATCTCCATGTTAAGACTTACCTGTTGATTCATTCCCTCTTTATTTCGGGTCCGCGCCGCATCTTGGCATTTCCGGACCCCGGCCCCTAAGGGGAAAAAGAGACATCAGCGTTAATGAGCGAATGAAAAGACATTACCAAAAAACGCTCATTAAAGACTTACCTGATTTCTACAAGGATTTCACCTCTCATCTCGGGTCGGTGCCTGTTCCCCGGCATTCCGTACCCCGGCCCTTATGGGGAAAAAGACACTAGCATTAGTACATTAATGCATGGACACAAGGGGAACCTCTTATCAAAAAACTTACCTGGAAGCCAAGCAAGTTTGGTTCTCACCAATCCGAAAATCCAGTGAAGTAACTGGATACCAACGCGCCCCTGCATCAGAAGCAGGATGGAGAGCTCGTCCTTCCAGACCCTAAGAAGGATACTTCTGCGAGCCAGGCAAGCCAGATTTGGGGGCCCGGTCCAGTCCGTCTTCCGAATCCTGCGCATCACCTTAGAAGAGGTCACAGCAGCGCGAACCAGGCCAGCGCCTCTGTGGGAGTCAGGTGAGCATAACAGTTGCTTGCAAAGATACATCAGTGGAGTAACATCCCCCATTATGACAAGTCTCAATTGACTGTCGCTACTTACCAATGATTTACACAAAATAAGTTTCTGAAAAATAACAAATATGAGTGCGCACCACCAGTCGCCGCTAAAACCCTCTACTTCTCAGTTTACTCCATTCTACCTATTTCAGTTGGCGCCAACAATGATTAAAAAGATAGATATTACCTTTTGATCTCTACTCAACACAGGCTATCTTTTTTTTTAACTCTTTATTTTCATTTTAACAAATTGTACATGAACAGTAGATAACACACAATTCAGCATATATACAACATCAAAGCAGAACTAGTACATATCCTAGAAAGGACCCTAGACCTTTGCATGTAAATTCGGCTTCCCCAAATTTCTGTAAATAACTTTCTCAATATTTGCCAAGCCATTCATTTCTGCAATCTAGTCCTCCGATATTGGTAAAATTTGGGATTTCAAACTTCTCAAAATCATTTTTTTGCAAATTGAAGCACTCCTGAACAAAAATTAATTTTCTGACAAAGAAAGCAAGCACCACACCCCAAATCCATTGTTTTGAAATCCAACTGAATATTTTGATTCAATACCCGGCGACAAAAACTGCACACCTCGTGCTAAAAGCCTCAGACCCGTACACAATCCCACAGTAGGTGCTCCATACTGCTCACCTCACTCCTGCAACACCAGCAAACATCAGAGTCTGACATACCTCTTTTTTTAAGCCTTTCTGGGCTCCAATAAACCCGATTGAGAATTTTTATTTGTCTCGAACGTTCACTCAAACTTATCGAGCAAAGCTTCACATTTGCACACATCTCAAGCCATAGATCAGAGCTGATTTCACATCCCAATCTCCTACTCCATTCATTCCGCAAATCAGTATTCTCCTTGTAGTTCGCAACAATTTGATGATAAACCCTGCTTGCAAGTGATTGATTGCCTATAGTGAAAAGGTCTGAATTCACATTCCCATCACAGTGAATATCACCAATACATCTCTTCAATTTCCTGAAATCTCAGACAGAGCAATTATCAACAGCAAAACGTGTACTCAACTCCTCAAAGTCAATCCACTTCCCATTCTTATAAACATAACCAATCCATTGAATACCCCCAAGAAACTACTCTGGCCAAAACAACACCTTTCCATTGTCCGTAATAGCTTTATTCAGCCAGATAGAGGCGTCAGGTGACTTCAGAGCCTCCGAACCACACATATCATAGATGTTCTTCCAAACGTCCCTAAGAAACTCAGTCAAGGGGCATTTATTACCACGTCTGTTGACAGAAGGAAAAACAGCTCTTGGAGCAAGAGGGCCTGTCACGCCTGCCTCTGGCACTGTTCAATTACCAGGAGATTCTCTCAGAAAGGGAAGGAAAAATTGGCATGAGAATGCCAAATGATACGTCTTAAAGTTGGGGTCCCCAAACCCCCCCTTCTCAACAGGAAGTTGGAGCTTCCAAAGCCCAAGTCTCAGAGGCCTCCCATCCCAAATGAAGGACTGTAAAATGCTATCAATCAATTTACAATAATATTGGCCAATTCTCAGGGGAAGCATACTCAGAATATAATTGAGTTTTGGCGCAGCATTCATCTTTAGAGCATTCAGTCTACCCCACAGAGATGGATGCAAAACTGACCACCTTTGGGTGTTCAATTTCAGTTCCCTGCAGATCTCCCCGATATTCTCTTCAACCATATCACTTACAACCGGAATCAACCAAACACCCAATTATTTCATCTTTCTCACGCACCATTGAAATCCATAACCCAGCACCAAAGGACTATTACAACGTGCAGACACTGGCATCACCTCCGACTTTGACCAGTTAACTTTGTACCCGGCCACCTCATGAAACAAACTGAGTATGTTTATCAGTGAATGTAACAATAATTCAAAATCTCGTAAAACTAATAAAAGATCATCCACGTACAACCAAATCTTTTGGTCAACACCGTTAAAGGAAACACCTTTCAAATTCAGTTCAACCGTAAAGCAATAGCAAGAGGTTCAATGGCCAGGACAAACAACAGTGGTGACAGCGGACAGCCTTGCCTGGTACCCCTCTGTAGGATAAAAGAGTCAGACAATAAACCATTAGTTTTAACATCTGCCATGGGATGGGCATATAAAAGGGCAATCCACGCGATATATTCTTCTCCCAAATTCATAGCTCGACAGACCAGAAACAGATATTGCCAGTTAACTCAATCAAATGCTTTTTCTGCATCCAGCGAGAGTACAGCTACATCATCCTCCAAATTCTGCGCATGTGACAAGGTCAGTAGTAAATTCCTGATATTGCTAGAAGTTCTACGGCCCTTAACAAAACCAGATTGCTCAGTGTGAACAAGGTTCTATATCAATTGTTCAATATGTAATGCAAGTATTTTAGCCAGAATCTTATTGTCAGTATTTATCAGACTTATCGGCCGATAGCTAGATGGTAAGTTACTGTCTTTACCTTTCTTCTAGAAGACCGAAATAGTAGCATGGTTTGTAGATGCCGGGAGCAAACCAACCTCTTTAGCTTCAACAAACATGTCTTTCAAAAGGCCCAACACCTTCTCAGGAAGAATCTTATAGAACTCAACTGGTAGCCCATCAGGGCCAGGAGTTTTCCCAGAGTTCAGTTTACTAATGGCAACTCTGATTTCATCAACAGTCACTGGCCCACTCAAGCCTTCTCTCTCATCATCAGTAAGTTGCTCAAGAAATGGTCACCTTGACCTGTAACATCAGACTCATTCATATACAGAGCAGCATAGAAGTCCATAAAGACCACATTTATTTCACGCGGAGCAAAAGTGGTCACACCTTTTCTATCCTCAATTGAAGTAAAAGCGTTGCTGTCTCAGTCTATAGGGAAGCCACCGGTCACACTTTTCTCCCCGTTCGAAATAAGCACATTTAACTTTATACAAGTCTCTACTAGCTTTCGCACATAAAATGTCATCTAATTCTTTTTTCAATTTCTTCAACTCAGTTCTCTTACCAATGTCATTCGGAGCACGCACCAATTCACTCGTTTACTCAATAATACGAGCATCAACTTCAAAATTTCGTCAATCCATTCACTTCCTTTTGCGACTAGACAAGCCTAGATCAATACCTCTCATTGTACATTTGAACGCCTCCATATAGTTTTCTTACTAAGTTCATCCGATTGATTCTCCATCACAAAGTACTCAGCCTCAGTCCTAAATTTCTCCAACAGGACATCATCATTTAAAATCAATGTGTTCATCTTCCATTGAAATGACCTACAGCATTCAAAGCGCAAAGCTACATTCAGAAAGATAGGTGCATGGTCAGTGACTGCAATAGGACCAGTCCTACTATCAATAAAATTTGCGGTCATTCCTCCCGCCGTAAATAGCATGTCAATCCTCGAATATGTAGCATGTGAACATGAGTAAAAGGTAAATTCCCTGACATCCAAATGTTGCAGTCTCCAGCAATCTTTCAAATCAAAATCATCAATAAGTGGTTTAAACAAGCAATAATGTGCATCCCTCCTCTGAAACGTCTTTTGTGTAGAACGATCAACAGAAGTATCAGTAACCAAATTAAAATCACCACCAAGTATAATATTAGGAGAGTCCAAGTCAAGCAAGATTTGTGACACATCCCTAAAGAAAGAGCCATCGTCCATAGACGGCGTATAGATATTGCACAACACATTCTGGGTTCCCTGAATATCCACCAGGGGCCAGATTACAGAAACTTTGTGCCAAGGCAAGGGCAAAGTTGCACGGTATTTGCACTAGGGCAAAGTTTGCCCTATTTTTAAAAACAGTGGCACACACTAGAAAACTACTGCACCATTACAAGGGTAGTTTGGCATATTAAAAGCACCAGGGCAAAAATTGCCCTAGTACAAAAAAGATGCACTTCTACTGAATTATTGCACTAGGGCAAATTTTGCCCTAGTGCTAATACGGAATGGTATTAGCACTAGGGCAAACTTTGCCCTCATGCAAAAATGCATCAAAAATGTATCTATTTTGCACTAGGGCAATTTTTGCACTGGTGCTTTTAATATGCCAAACTGACCTTCCAATGGTGCAGTAGTTTTCTAGTGTGTGCCGCTGTTTTATAAAATAGGTCAAACTTTGCCCTAGTGCTAATACCGGTCAACTTTGCACTTGCACTGGTGCAAAGTTTCTGTAATCTGGCCCCAGGAGTGCAATAACTCTACCTTCCTTATCACTGCTAGTTTTCAAAATCTTAATCGGAGAACCCTTTCGCACTAGGATTGCAACACCCCTGCTCTTACAGGAATAGCACGACGTAAAGACATTGCCAACCCGATTCATGCTTCATGCCCATAGCTTTTACAGCTGAATCAGTGTCCTTGTAAAACACCAGCACCGTGCCGTTCCCCGGATCATGCAGCAATGTTTGCACATGAGAACAAACCCTATGGCGGTGGTATTCAACAAACCCCCGATTGGGCCCATCCTAAAACATCCCAGTTAAAAGTCAGGGAATAAACACGTACCCCACAGTCTCGGCCATCTCGCATCTGTCTTCATACGCATGCCTGCGAGGAAATAAAGTACCTCTTTCACCATCCGGCTCCAGCATGTTGAATCAGAGACCAGCGCACCAACGAAAACCTGCACAGAGGAAGTGCCATCCATCATGTCCAAAACCGCGATCAATAGAGACATCAACATCCCCCACAGCGGCGTCATTCGGAAGCATCCGGAAACCACCAAGGCGGCGATCCAGTCACGTGACCATCCAGCTGATCGGACCAAGGACGAGTCCTTTCCTCAAACAAAGCATTTTTCATTGCAGCACGAACGGGAAGATTCAACATGTAAAAAAAAAATGTTTTAACTGAACCCATTAACCAGCGCCATTTCAATCCATGCACATTACGATATAAACAGTTGAAAGCCCAAAAATAATAATAAAATTTGTCAAAAATTGAAAAATGAAAAGTAAATCAGGTGAAAAAAAAAATAATCACCAAAAGACAGGAATCAATCAGCAATAGTATCACGTGTTTTCTGAACCTCCTCTAGCCAAGAGAGCTCCTCCTTAGGGTCTGACGTGGTCTTAGCTCCTTCAGGTAACACCAATGTTAATACATTGTACTTATTCAAGAAGACCCTCACTTGGAGGAATTTTGCTAAGTATTTCACTCCCTTAAAGGATTTCCTAGCATCCACAAGTTCCCTGGGGTAGTCAGAATAGGCAAATATGGGCTTACCCTTGAAGGAAGCAGATCCTCTACTCCTAGATGCAGTCAGTAAGGACTCCCTTTTTCTTGAAAGAGAAAAAGACACCAATACGTGTCTTGGTCTAGTGCCAGGTGCTCTACCAACCCGATATGCATGATCAATGCATTCTCTCCAATGTTATCCATACCATAACAATCCTTGAAAATCTGCATAACCAGTGGTTACACTTTCTCTGCTTTGGGATCAGCATGTTCCACAACTCCAACCAGTCTGATGTTCCTCTCCTTCATCTTCAAATCCATTTCCAAGCACTTGTGTTTCTCATCTTTCAAATCTGTTTTAAGGATGTTGTAGGCTCTGTAACTTCCTGCCATTTCAGATCCCATATCAGAAGATTTTTTTTCCAAATCAGACACCCTAGAATCCAGATGAGCAACTGTTGAATTCAGTTCTGCCATGGTTCTCTAAACTTCTGCCATGTTCAGGGCCACTTGTCTCTTCAACTTGTATTAATCCTGAATGCTAGGATTCTCTTCATCCATTTCCAATAGCTGCTTTTGTTTCTTAGATGTTGGATTTTCAAGTTCCTGTATCGTCTTCTTGGAACTTATCATTATATTAGTATGAAATAACTTCAGGGAGGAGGCCAGGAGCTGAAGGATCAAGCTGCTTCCACCTTGACTACCATTCCAGAATCCTCTAATCAACACTTTGTCGCTCTTCGACACTTCATTTCTTCAATACACAAAAATACACAAAGAGACAAACTAGTCGACTTCAACATATATCTCCTCAGCGCTCTTCACTGCTATCTCTTACCCCTAAAATACCCTGATAGGAGTTTGAATGATTCTCTGTCACGGACCTTGTCTGTGTGCCACCTAAGGACCCTGGGCTATACAGACACCCCTCGTCAAGACGCTCCTCATCATATATTAACCAAACAACACCCATTACCTTTTACTTTTATCACAATCCCCATTCTCATATGTTGCCAGTCCCCACAATCTACTCATCATTCGCCCTTCAGCTCCTGACACTCGGGATCGTCTCCTCCTCAAACCGGCCACCATCGCCTTCAAACCGCTCAGCGCCTGTGGAAACCAGGAGGGATTTCATGGCAGAGGGACCCTTCCCACCTGTATCAGTCTTCTTGCAAGATTTCTATATTGGCCGCTCTCCACAGGAAGCCTTGCGATCCTCCAGCTAAATGGCGGGGAATGCCCGATGTTCCAAAATTTTAAAAGCCTCCTAATCAATGGGTCTTTGAAACCATCCTCTCTCTGCTACCAAGTGAACCCGTGTGGGCTCTTGAAGACAAGGTAACATTATCTTAGATGGATGGGGATGCAGATCTTACTCATACATCAATAATCAGACCGACACAGCAAGTTGGCAAACATTATCTGTTTTAATAATAAGTCTTTAAAACAGGGAATGCAACGGCCATCAACAGACGCTGCACAGCTCGCTCAATGAGTTCGCAAAAATATTTAATAAAAAACACAATTTTATACTAAATGTGTCATGGGTGACATCATACTATGTGGCAAAATAAGAAAATCTACTTAGGGTTGTGGTTGGTCTACGGAGAACATCTACATATACTTTGTATGAGGTATAGGGTCGTGATTGGGTCTCTAAGATCAGGTGGACACCTAAGCCCATCCCAAGTGCAAGTCATCTTCTGTGTTAGACTAATACACAATGTTCTATTGGCTTCTCAAACTATAGGGCTCCTTAATACGTGGCCCTCTACAATTGGTTGGCATGCTTGTACCCTTCTGGAATATTCCTATTCTAGCAGCACGCAAGCTGGTACCCCAGGTGCTGGGGGTTGGCCTGGTCATGCCTCCCCACCCAAATAGCTCAACATCCATCATCACACCTGCAGTCTGCCATTCAATTAAATGTGTTTGAACTTGGCTTTGTGAAGGCTCACTGTGCCTCAGAATAAAAGGGAGTGAAGGCATGGCCGTATCTTCTGGTCTCAGTGTAGCTCGCCCCAAAGTCTATTTTCATCTGACCATGTGACTAGCGACCACGTTTTGAGCTCCTTCACTGTATTTAATACTATTAAATAAAGAAATCTTGGCACTTCTAGTGTTTCTTTCCGTTACACCTCAAACAGGAGCTCAGCTTGCTTCTCACATTATTGTATCCTCTCAAGTAGATAATCAGGCTCTCAGAGGCCCGACTCTTAAAACTGGGCCAGGCAAGCCTTCTCCAATCTTCCTTCACCGTCAGTTATTTTATTCAACAGCGCCACTCTTCCAGCCCTTTCATTCACGGGGTCCAAGTTTGCTAAAATGCATCGTGGAACATCCAGATTCTATACATTTCTATATATATACATTGGTGCATCACCTGCAGTCTATTTACTACGTAGCCAGCCTTATGATTACTTTGTCTACTTGCGTTACTGCGTCTGTACATTTGTAAACTGTTTTTTTTTTCTTAGTGCTTCTCTGCATGTGCAATATTTATTTTGTTCCCGAAATGCTGCCTAATTCGCTGATTCACCATCAGATTCTATAAGGTCTATATTCTTTCTTCATTGACATCTCTTCTGGGTGCGTCCTTTCTGCCTCATGTGATGTCACCAGTCTTCTCTTTCATTCACTTCCACACTTCTTCCGGAACTTCCTCCAGAAGACCGTTATTTCTCTGTGGATACATATGGGGTTTTCTCAATGGATACCTTGTTTCAAGGACTCTTCGTGGTACAGGTACCATTACAGGCCTTGTGCATGTCGCAATTTCCAGCTGCCAATATATAGGCAGGATGGGGGCGGGACTTCCTGTAGGGGTACTTGGCTTTTCCTCTAAAATATGGTGATTGGAAGCTCTATGACATAGAATCTTCCTCTATCGAAAAAATCAAATGTTGTCATCCATGTAATTGCAGATGCTTTGCTTGAGGATTACAGAGCATTTGCTGAGTCTTTTTTAAAAAGTGCACAGAGGGACAGGTGCATTTGGGCAATGTTCCTCCCCCACCCCGGTTTGGTGCTCTGCCTCGCTAATTGATGCTCTGTCCCCCCTGTCGGGATGACCACTTTATAGTGGTATTATTAGGTGCTTCTCTGACTGGCTGGTACTCACATTTTCACAGACTATTTGTTTGCTTTATGCTGCACTTTCTTGTCGCCCAAAGCAGACACATGAAATCCTCAAACTAGATTTGCTGCCTGCTGATTCACATAGTTGGTTCCTGAATGTGACTGCTTGCAATTTAATATAAAACAAAAAAGACAATTACAAAGTGTAACATTATTTTAAACGTAAAGCCACGCATTCAATTTCCACAATTTGTGTTGATTTTTGTTTTGTTTTCCCGGTAATGCCCCCATCCATGACATACCCTGACCCATGTTATGCCTTGCTTTCATTATCTTATCCTATAATACATTTCAAATGATGTTCTTGGCTTGTCAAACCACTCAATCAAAATGTTGTGCTTCCGTTGTGGTCAGATTTGTGGTCAATTTGGAAATAGAGCTATGATTGATGCCTTTTCTGGTAGACAGACTGTCTTTGACTGCATAATAGTTCCAGCTGAGCTGAAATGGTTGAATGGTGAGTGATGTTTCTTCTAATTAAATCTGTCTCTTGCTTGTACACAAATCATGCATAACAAGCTGCATGCCTGTATCAAACAATGACTAAGAGCATGTGACTATCATACATCAGCACTTAGTGGAGATAGGTTCCGAGTTTTGTTTATGCATACTGTTTTAAGTAGTGTAAATAAGCAACAGCCTTCCTCCAGACTGTTTGGATAATAACAGGACTAAAAAAAGACAACTTTCAACCCCAGTTATTCATTCTATCCCACCTCTTCCTTAACCTAGCCCCTGACATCTTTCGGGTCAGGTGATCTATTCAGTGTGACATCACTTCCAGCTGCATCAATAATTGGGCCATTAGACTGCCCTACCTTCTTCATACAGAACATCCAAATGATGCCATCCATTTACAGAGTACAAGATAGAACACAATGCTGAAAACATTGCCCATTGTTGCAAAACTACAGATATGATGGTGGATGTGTAGCTTGAAGTCAAAGACTGCAAACACTGCAACAAGAAAACCTGGGCTCAAACACCTGGCTTCCCCACTTGACCAATATGTGATCCTGCACAAGTCACTCTCCCTGAATGGTCTTTTTTTCATTGGTTCTCAAAATAGGGATACTCTAGAAGTAAATCTGTTAAGTGGGCACCACACAAAAGACCTCACACATACATGAGTTAATAGAGGGGAGCGTGGCTCTCCATGTAGTCAAAAATAATAAAGATCATTTATGCACACCATAGGCTGAATTGTCGATTAGCTCAAACGTCACTGTCACTTGTGAGCCATGGTGCTCTCCTACAATAATTGATATGTCAAACCTTTTAATGGAGGGGTTTGCTAGAGACGTAGCCACTGACCAAGAATTGTTTCGTTTTATTTCCATATGAGGTTGGATTCACTTCAGATAATGTTATGAGAAATCCTTCCCCACTTCGACTTTCTTCATTTTTCAAGTTCACTTAAGCCATTGATAATCAAACGGTATGTTGTGTCCCACTTTAGCAAAAAGTTGTTGTCCAGCCTAGTGTAACCAGATATCACCACGTAACGACAGAATCCCTTTCTAGTGATGTACTTTCCTTTAAAAAAACAAATGTGATTCTAGAACTGTCAGCTTCAGAGATGGCTGCCTGAAGGCTGAGCTCCTGCACCTGAACTGATTCCCTACTCTACCCTGCAATGGCTGATCCTGTCTCTCCTGAAACAAAACAGCCTGCTAGGAGACAGAAAGGGGATGGTGAGAAGACTTCTGATGAGAGGGAGGATAAAATCCTAGATATGCTTACTAAGCTGACTCTGGATATAAATGAGATCAAAGACAAAATGACCAGATCAGATGAGAGATACTTTGAACTGACCTCAAACTTCAACAAAGCTGAATCCCATTTGAATTGTGTAGATAGCGCTGTAGAGAAGTTGGAAAACCAGGTTAAAGACCTGCAATCAAACAATGAAAAACAGTTTTTAAAGCTCTCTGAGCAGGAAAATGTTTCAATGCGGAACAATGTGAGGGTGGCTGGTCTTCGTGAAGACATGGAGAGGGGAAAACCCATGGAATTTATTGAAAGGGTGCTGATCTCTGTGCTCAAGCTGGACCCAAAGATACATCTGGAGTTAGAGAGCGCTCGTCGCAGTTTGGGACCAAAACCAGCTCAGGGGCAGCGATCCAGGCACTTCGTGGTCAAGTTCCTGCGCTTTCCAGTTAAAGAAATGGTGCTGAGAAAAGCTCGGGAACTACGTGATTTAATCTGGAATGGTCTTAAGGTGATGATATTTGGGGACCTTAGCCGGGATGTTCTGGAAAAGAGGAGAGAGTTCAAGGCTGCCAAGGACAAGGCAAAGTTGGAAAACCTCAGATACTATATGGTGTTCCCAGCCATCTTTCGGAGTGGTTAAGGATGGCAGACTTTTTTTTCCTTCAGTGATAGTAAGGGAGCAGAGGCCTTCTTGAGTGATCTGGAGGGTGCAGATGAGAGGGATGTCCTGGAGCAACCTATGGAGGCTACTGCATCTACATCTGAAAGGCTGTTACCATCAAAGAAAAAGAGATAGACATGTTTATCAACAGACTTTTGATGGTTTTGTTTTTGTTATTTTTGGTGTTAATATGCTGACTGGTGGTTAATTTTATTTTTCCTTTCATCCCAAATGTAATATATTTGGTTTTTGTTTCATTAGTAATTCATTAGTAATTCATTGGAGATAACGGTCATTGAGATCCGTTACTGCTGTTGTTTACATTCGAGGAGGCTGTGCCATGAGTTGTTAGAGGAAAGGCCATACTGTTTCTGCACGCTGCCTCACGGTGTCTACATCATAGGGGAAGTCATAATGGCGGCTTGCAAGAGAGAGCCCTCGTAGCATGATCACAAGCAGAACTGTTGCTGTTGCCACTGCTCAGGAAACACGGACAGTGTATTTAAAGTGGGCAGTATGACAGAGGACTTCTAGGCTCCATCGGAGAAACGTAAGCTTTAATACCTCTTCAGTCTGACTGCTCTATATGGTAGGAGTGGTGAAATGGTAAGGGCTACTTACATCGGAATGGGGGAGCCCTGTGCTGGGAAGGCCAATCGGAGTTGGTTCCAGGCGTTTTTGTGAGGCGGGCCGCCATGGAAGGCAGGCTGTTGCAGACATGTCTGTCTGCACTCCAGTTTTACATCGCGATTGGCCTGGGTACGTGTATTTCAGGGGTGCGCGGGAAGTTTCACACGCGATTGGCCTGGGTACGTGTATTTCAGGGGTGCGCGGGAAGTTTCACACGCGATTTGTCTGGGTACATGTATTTCAGGGGTGCGCAGGAAGTTTCACACGCGATTGGCCTGGGTATGGGTATTTCAGGGGTGCATGGGAAGTTTCACACGTGATTGGCCTGGGTACGTGTATTTCAGGGGTGCGCGGGAAGTTTCACACGCGATTGGCCTGGGTACGTGTATTTCGGGGGTGCGCGGGGAGTCCTACACATGAATTGGCAGTGTGGGTCCCCCCAGGTGTCCCCTCTACCCCCTCCACGGCCCCTGCAGGCAGCCCACACCACAGGGGACTACCCTGCACCCCTGGTCATGTCCCGCAGGCAGCCCATCCACCATGGGCATGCCCCCCAGCCAAGCCACATGTCACATTGCAATATGATCACCAACTCATGTCTCCCAGTACCCCCACCCCCAACAGTCAGGGGCACCTGCCAGCAGGCCCCCACTCATGTCCCACACATGTCCCCCAGCACCCCCACCCCCCAGCAGTCAGGGGCACCTGCCAGCAGGCCCCCACTCATGTCCCACTCATGTCCCCTTGCACCCCCACCCCCCAGCAGTGCGGGGCACCTGCCAGCAGGCCCCCACACATGTCCCCCAGCACCCCCAGCAGTCAGGGGCACCTGCCAGCAGACCCCCACACATGTCCCACTCATGTCCCCCTGCACCCCCACCCCCACCAGTCTGGGGCACCTGCCAGCAGGCCCCCACTCATGTCCCACTCATGTCCCCTTGCACCCCCACCCCCCAGCAGTGCAGGGCACCTGCCAGCAGGCCCCCACTCATGTCCCCTTGCACCCACACGCCACAGCAGTGCAGGGCACCTGCCAGCAGACCCCCACTCATGTCCCCTTGCACCCACACCCCCCAGCAGTGCAGGGCACCTGTCAGCAGGCCCCCACTCATGTCCCACTCATGTCCCCTTGCACCCCCACCCCCCAGCAGTGCAGGGCACCTGCCAGCAGGCCCCCACTCATGTCCCCTTGCACCCCCACCCCCCAGCAGTGTGGGGCACCTGCCAGCAGGCCCCCACTCATGTCCCACTCATGTCCCCTTGCACCCCTACCCCCCAGAAGTGCGGGGCACCTGCCAGCAGGCCTCCACACATGTCTCCCAGCACCCCCACACCCCAGCAGTCAGGGGCACCTGCCAGCAGGCCCCCATACATGTCCCCCAGCACCCCCACCCCACAGCAGTCAGGGCACCTGCCAGCAGGCCCCCACACATGTCCCACTCATGTCCCCCTGCACGCCCACCCCCCAGCAGTCAGGGGCACCTGCCAGCAGGCCCCCACTCATGTCCCACTCATGTCCCCTTGCACACCCACCCCCCAGCAGTGCAGGGCACCTGCCAGCAGGCCCCCACTCATGTCCACTTGCACCCCCACCCCCCAGCAGTCAGGGGCACCTGCCAGCAGGCCCCACTCATATCCCCTTGCACCCCCACCCCCCGCAGTGTGAGGCACCTGCCAGCAAGCCCCCACTCATGTCCCCTTGCACCCCCACACCCCAGCAGTGTGGGGAACCTGCCAGCAGGCCCCCACTCATGTCCCACTCATGTCCCCTTGCACCCCCACCCCCCAGCAGTGCAGGGCACCTGCCAGCAGGCCCCCACTCATGTCCCACTCATGTCCCCTTGCACCCCCAACCCCCAGCAGTGTGGGGCACCTGCCAGCAGGCCCCCACTCATGTCCCACTCATGTCCCCTTGCACCCCCAAAACCCAGCAGTGCAGAGCACCTTCCAGCAGGCCCCCACTCATGTCCCACTCATGTCCCCCTGCACCCCCACCCCCCAGCAGTGCGGGGCACCTGCCAGCAGGCCCCCACTCATGTCCCCCACAACATGTCATCACGATCCACAATCATGGGCCTAATGGCCACCCAAATCCCACCCCACGCCACCCCAGTCGAAACACAAAACCAAGTATTACATACACCCCACATTGAAATCCCCATCACATGAAACATCCCAAATGGCAAGTATGCACATCAATACATGTCCATCACACACACACAATGGGTGCAAGTTAATGAGAAAACATGCATTGTGACATGCAGGAAACCAAGGAAAGCATACCACACAATGAAGTATCAAATAAAAATGTATTAGACACAAAAGCAAGGGAATGAAAAGAAATCACACAATAATGAAAATAATAAATACAAAGCTGCATGTCCAAAATATGAAAAAGAAGATGTGTAAAACCAGAATAAAAATCAATCCAAAAGCAAATGGGTCCAAAGAGTCTGTCCGTCAAATCAAATCCCAAGTGAAAAAAAAGAAAAATCCATTGATCCATGGTTAAAAAAAAAGGCAAATGAAGTGAAATCCATTGTCAAACTATATACAAAGTACAAATCCAGGGTCCATGAGCCCAACCATTGAAAGGAAACCTACAAAAACCCTACAAAATGAACAACTATATACAAAAAGGTGGGGCATTGTCCAAGCGCCCCAAATGAAAAGAGAAACAAATGGAAACCTAACACTATATAACTATTTACAATGGCAGCGGGCTAGTCCAACAGCTCACTTTCTGATTTCCTGGGCCAGGGCATCATCGAACTCCTGCTCAATGTCCCGGAGGCGGTCCTCTTCCATGGCCCCGAGGGTTCGCAGGGACGATGACATCTGGACCTCCAGGTCCCTGCGAATGGCCTCAAGGCACTCGGCCCGCCTCAGGGCCCTATGCATGGAGTTCTCCGTCCTGACCATCGTGAGCCATGTCTCTTCCGCCCGCTGCCGCTTCGCATCTATAGCATGGCCCAACCACTGCCACACGGAAGACACTTCCCGTCCTGGGTCCTCCTGCCCTCTGGCCGATGCCTGCCCCTCCAGCCATCATGGCTTCCACCTTGTTGCTGCTGCTGCTGTGCCTCTGCCTGTGCCCTGGCTCCTGCTGCTTGCACATCCGTCTCCGACTGGGGTGCAGTTGTTGAGGTGGCCACCCCTGCTGGACGTCCGACTCCCGACTGTGGCAGGGATGTGTCCTCCACCAGCCTGGCTGCAGCGTCAGAGGCAGCTCCACAGGGCACCCAGGTGACACATGGGTGGGAAGATGGCACGGAGGACAACTGGCGCATGGGGGGTTCAGTTGAGGATGGGGTCGGAACAAGATCTGGAGGAATCCGGCCCTGGTGAGCTGTCCCAGTGGGTCAACGCGGTCAACGAGCCATGCGAGAAGACGTGCAGTCTCCTCATGAAAAGACTGCAGGTCAGCTCGCATGGCACGTTGACGCAACGCCACCCCACCCAGGACAGGCTCAACCCGGTGCCGGATAGCCACATCCGCAGGGAGAGGAAGGCCAGTTGGTGTAAGCCGATCCCCTCCCTGAGAACGGGTCTGGACGTAATCATCCCTGCTGGTGCGGGATGATGCAGTGACAGGATCGGGGACAGGATTACACACAGGCACGTCCGCGGTGGCCTGTGCTGCCTCCTGTCCCTGCCCCTGCACTGCACCACTAGCACCAGTGGAATCCCCACCTCCAGACCCGTCTCTGTCCCTTGCATGGTCTCCTCCTCCACCAAACCCCACACCAACCTGGATGACTCCATGCCATCTTCCTCCATCGGACCCTGTGGGGTCTCAGCTGCCCCTTCTGCTGTCGAGGAGTCCAACTCCGACCTCCGCCTCTTGGACCTACCCTCGGCAGCTACGGCCTGGGACGTGGCACCGGATTCCTCACTCCCCGACGAGATCGCAACCTGGGAGGGGAGCCGGGCCTTGCATCTCCGGCTGGCGGTGCGATCCCTGCCACTGGGCTCCACAGCACCCTCTCCACCCTCTTCATCAGTTTATGCTGCAGACAGGGAGAGATAGGAGACAGGCATCAGGGCACTGTACAATGGACTGATACACACATGACAGTTCCACATGAGTGGCAGTGTCAAACTTCAGACATGGCATAACAATCCCCAACACAAATGGCATGTCAACTCACACACATGAGCAATTCCACAGCCAGCACCATCCATACACATACAACAGCATGAGCAGCCAAAGGTGAGCCAGACATCACATGAAACACAGGGAGTGCACTAGACATGCACACACGCCACCACACTTACACCAACTGTCGCAGTGATGAGATCGGCATCCATGTCACATCTGGCAATCAGTCTTCTACATATCAGTGTCCCAAGCATCCATGTTGCATCACTGTTGCACCCTTGTGAAATACACACAAATGCACATGTACAAGGTGCAGATACATGCAGCTGGAACCGACATCCATGTGTGACACCACAACCATGCCAACTTACATACACAGTCATTCAAGCATGTGTGCTCACACATCTGCATTTGGCATGCAAGCTTACACACACATGCACCAGCCATGTGTCTCACACATGAGAGGACTTGCATGGGTTAGCCTCACGGCCCTGTACATACACATCCATACATGGCCCTACAAAACCACATGTGCAACCTGCACACTACTGGCACACCACCACACGCACATCTTACAATCACTATGCATGTACACTTACCGCTCGACTCCAGACGGGTCTGCCTCTCAAGGACCTGGACGTTGAGCGCTGGGGATATGCATTCCAGGACCCTCATTTGATGTTCCGACAGGTGGCCACGGCGCCCCTTAGCATCCGCTGCCTTCTAGAGGTGCCGGGCCTTGTTGAGGGTCCTGGACCTGAAGTCCTCCCAGCGCTTCTTGACATGTTGGAATTTTCAGACTGCCACCCCCTCCGCGTTGATGGCTGTCACGATGTGCGTCCAGATCTTGGTCCGTCCTTTCTTGTCGGCGCGCCAACTTCCGAAGAGGGCATCATACTGCCCCAGGACTTGCTCCACCAGGACACCAACTTCGGTGGCAGTGAAGCTGGTGGCCCTCTGGCTGGGGGTTGCCAGTGGTCTCAGATGGTGGTGTGCCCGACATGGCAACCCCAGAGGCAGGCGTGGGTGGGCAACTGGGTCCTGGGGCTGGGCTGTGAAGCGATGGTATCTCAGACGGGAGTCTTCAGTTCCAGCAGGGGTGGACACAGCAACTGCACCCCTGCAGATGGCTGATGTGCAGGCAGCAAATAGCAGGGCATGTGGGCAGCAGGCAGTCAGGCAGCAGCAGATGGCAGGTGGGAGCGTGCTCAGGGCTCTTGGGGGCAGGAAAATGGCCTTCAGGGCAGGAGCGTGGTCTTCCGTGTGTTTTCGCGTGGCCAGCTTAATACGGAGTGATTTGGCACGTGAAAAAATAGCACGTCAGCGTGAAATTCGAGGAAAGGGCCTTAGCGCGTAAGCGCGTTTGCGCACGCACGCAATTCCATTGGACCAAAGGCCCTTAGCGCGTAGGCGCGTAAGTTACATTACGCGTGAGGGCGTTTCCCTCATAGCACGTGATGACAGAGCACACGTGGAAAAAAAGGAAGTCCGAGTGTTATCGCGTGTAATTGGAGGTAAGCTCCTGCGGACACGCGTATCTGACGTGTACGTGTGGGCCGGTTTAAAAGCTGCGTGTAGGACGCCATTTCCTTCTACGTGCTTTTCGTGGAGAGCGAGTGGGTGAAATCTGTACTTCTTGTCGGTCCACACGCAATTACTTCACAGCGTTTCTAGTTCGTACTCCCTGTTACCTCTGACAGCTCTTTTCTGACTTTTTGTTGGGCCTGTTTCCTCAGAGTTCACTTCTCCTTTTGTCCGGTCTCCTCAGACAGCGTACAAATCTTCTTTTGGCGGGGGTGTTGCCAACACGCACATGCGCGTATTTTTCACGTTCTTTTTCCAGGCAGACGGTGAGTTCCGCACGTATTTAGCAACTGTGCTTGCCCCGTGTGTTGCGTTCCCCTTCAGAGCTCATTGTAGGCTGCGTGTATTACGCGTACGCTTATTTTTGTGTTTCTGGGTGCCACAGCGTAGTGCAAGTTCATTTTTTCATGCACGTGGTCTACGAGGTGTTGCGTGCGTGTTTATTTTTGATTTTGGCCTGCCTGTGCGTTGCGTAACCCGTCATCTTCCCCCAGGGGTCACAGACAGCCTTGTTAGAGCACTAGGGTACGTATTCCATCTGGTATCCTACCCCTTTGACCCCCAATTGCCCAGGACAATAGTTTACTGCAACTCCCATACGCACAACAACATCAGTGCCATGGCTGGGAGGCGACCAAGCAGTAAGGGAGGCAAAGGTGGCCGACCCTCAAAAGGTGGGCATGGTGGGTGCGGTAGGGGACGTGGCCAGGATTTTCAGGGTGCCCCTATGCCCCCATGTGTGGAGGAACAATCAGGGACACCCATGCCCCCACCCCATGGTTGAGGGAAACGTGGCTGACACCATCCAAGCTCAGCCCCTGTTGGACCAGCCCATTGTGGCACCTGACCTGGCACAGGATGACTCCCTGGCTGACTTCCTGGTCAGCAAGTCTAGGCCACGTGTGGCGGTGCAAGTTGTTGTCACCAATCCATGTGGATCTGGGGCAGCTATGTCATCTGCTGCCCCAAGTATGGAGGGCGGGGAGGCTGCAGGGGCAGCTGCAGCTCCATCCGCCCCAGCTCTGACTCTCCCAGCCAGGACAGTGTCAGTCCCAGTCCATCAAACTGACGTTCCCCCTGCCAACATTACCCAGCAACCAATGCCTGCATCAAGAACTATGGTCATTGTATATTCCCACACTCCTACTACCCAGTCCACCGGTGATTCTGCCCCTACCTACCAGAGTGGCGTAAGTCACTCTGGCTCTACTCCACCTTTAAAGAAGAGGAAGAAGGGTGCTCTGGCATGACAGGCTGAGACCCCAGACACGGCTACACACTCCGGCACTTCAAGGAAGCCTTGGTTTAATGACGCAGAACTTGATGCACTTGTGCGCTATGTGTCGGCACATAGCCACGAAATGTTGGTGACTGCAGGGTGCAAGACCACACCGGTCAACGTAAGGCACACTGGCAGACCATCGCCAACCACCTAAGTGCCCTTGGATTTGTGAGGTGCTCAGCTGATGATTGCTACAAGCAGTGGAATGACCTGAAACGCAGAGCAAAGAACAAGCTGGCCTCAAATCATGCCGCTACTCTGGTGACTGGCGGTGGGTCTCCACAAGAGGACAACAAACTCACTGAACATGAGCCTGTTGCTGGGGCCTTCATCACAGAGGAACAGATCCAAGGTGTGGGAGGACTACCTGATTATGAAGCATTGTCCGGTGAGTGCCCATGCATGTGTGTGTAATGCATGTGTATGTTGTTTGGGTAACGGGTTCTGATTGAGTGCCAGGTGAGGGTGTGTGTGCCTGAGTGGTATGGGTCACCCATGTGCTTCATCCAAAACATTCAGCGGCCTGGGATTTGGGTGTGACAGTATCCCTTCTGCCCACAGTAGTAATTTGGCTCAACATTACGGCAGTTGCCCTTGAAGTGGCATCTTGCAACAACACCGTTTGTATTTTTTTGTGTTCGTTCAGGCTGATTGTTTCAATCCACCACTTTGGCTACGTATTCCTCAGCCCTATTGTCACATTTGTGACATGCTTCTGTCATTGATGAACCCCACATTGGACCACATGTGTTACCTTGTTAGATGAATGATTTGACCATTCAGGCTAATTGAGTATTGGCCTGATCACATGAATTTTTGAGGCCTGTTTGAATGTGGAACATGATAGTTGTTTCCTCTCATGTTGAAGTGACAAACCATTGATGTATACATCAGCCTGCAATCACTGTATTTTTGGACACTGGATGTGTTGCAGTGTGTGGCACATGCCTATTTTGTCACAGTATGTAGCATTTTTCATCTCATCATGCCCATCTCACATGGATGGCTGACAGTATTCATTCACTGACATATGGATGTACTTGTGGAATGTACCATGGCTATGGGACATACCATCTGTGTGATGGCATGTGTCTAGTATGTGTATTGGACATGCCATTCACAGGCCAATGTGTGATAGCAGTGCTACCCAGCATGCAGCAAATGTGTTGCTCTTCCATGTAGGTGTCATCAGTGTCTGCCTTTTGGGTCCCCTTCAAACTCAGTGACAGTGCATGCATGGGAGGGTTATAGTCATGTTGGACATGTGTAAATCGTGTAAATCATGTAGTGGTTCTGTAGCTTGTCAGGCATATTTGGGTGCTATGGTGCTAATGCCTGTTTCCATTTTTTGTCTTTCATGTATTTGCAGGGGATGACGCACTTGATGGTGTTGAGGTTGAGGAGATGGTGCAGACCCAGGGGGAATCTCAGGTACGACCGGGCACCAGTGGGGGATGTGGTGTGGTGGTGGGTGAGAACCCAATCTTGCTGCAGAACATTCTATCGAGGGGTGCCTCTCGGTGCGCCTCCCCAGACCTCTATTCAGGTGTTGATTCGGATGATGAGACCTATGTGGTGTCGCAGGTAAGTGTTTTTGGCAGGGATTCTGTTCTGTCCAACCCACCTGTACCAGGGGTAGAACCCTCTATGGGGATGTCAGTGTTGGTAAATCCGCCTTTGGTGGTTACGGATGCAGGGTCACACTCCACAACATCTGATCCTGTTCCTGGGCCAGCAGATCAGAGGGGGAATGCAGTCCTGCAGCCTAAGGCAGTGCCGGCACAGCAAGGCGCAGATCGCCTTGCCCCAAACAGGTGTGGTGCCCGCCAACGCGGTGGCCGTACGCCACCAGTCAATACCGCATGGGAACAATCCATTTACGGTATGGCAACCCAACAGGCAGCATCAGTTGAGATGATGGCTCAAACAATGGAGAGGGTGGCCACTTCCATTGTCCCCCCTGACAGGCAGATGGAGCTACTACAGCAGGCAACAGACTCCATTTGCCAATCACACAGGGAGGACATGTTGGCATCCAACAGGGACAGACGGGTGGCACTGGAGACTCTATGCCAATCGATATCAATAGAGTCCCAGGGCCACAGAGAAGCCCTGAGGGTAGAACTCCAACACCTCAGGGAGACTCTTGTTGACCTTGAGGCTTCCACTAACTTGAGGACAGAACAGCAGCTGGAGCGGCTCACACGTTCGATCTCAGCTGAGTGCAGGCAACTCGGGAGGAGATCTGTGCATCACGTCAGGTGCTGCTTGGGGATCGCCACACTATAATCCTCCAAAACAAGACCTTCCTCACCCGCATGCTTGCTGCCATGGAGGACCATACCAGGGCATTGTGTGGGCTGCCTCCCATTGCACCACCACTTCCTGTGGCAGCACCACCTCCTGTGGCAGCAGCAGAGGGTGATGATAGCGACAGCAGCAGTTCTCCCACATTGGCATAGCCGTGCAGGCCATGAGCCCATGGAGGTCTTTTTTTTTTACCAACATCCACACAGGTGGGTGTTGGTGCCCACCCTGTCCTCAGACCTCCTGGGTTTCCCCCCTCCCTGACCCCCACATGGCCATTTTTGATTTTTGATTTTTGATTATTTTTTTTTTTTACAGTGTGTTGCCTTGTGTGGCTCCCGTGGGCATCCACTGTATTCCGGCTGGGCACATGCAGGCTTGTCCTGAGTTTGGGTTAGATGCTTGGGTTCGTGAGACACACACCCCTCCTGCTTCCCGTTTCCATGGGCTTGCAAAGGGTGTGCCCAAGTGAGATTGACTTACACGGTGACGTAGGACTCCCATGAGCTGTGTGGGCAGTCTGTAGTCAATACTGTGTATACATTCCTAGTGGATATTGTTGTTGAATTGTACACTGCATGGTGTATTGCTATGTGCTTGTGCATCCATGTCTTTCGCCTAATTTGCAGGTTAATTCCTCATGTCTTCACAAGGCCGTCTACTTTGGAGATGGAGTTCATGTTGTAAGCAGTGCACTTCGACATTTGCGTGGCAGCAGCACTGTACAGTTGGAAGTGGCCGATGTGCTGGCATGATCAGGTTGTAAGACTACCACTACTTTAACTTAGTACTGTCATGTTTATGCTATGTTTGAGGTTGTGTAGCTGCATTGAATTGTTGGTAAGTATTTGGTCATGTTTGTTGTTAGTTCTACATTACTGGGAGCATATTGTGTGTGGGCAGTTTCCATTGAGGACACTGTACTTTGACACTTGTGTGATGTTTTGGGGATTGCTTTGTTTGCTCTCAAATAGCATGACATGCCATGGTGTGTTGGGTGGCGGTGCTGGGGAGGGGTTGGGTGACATGGCACTGTTGCCATGTTGTATTTTGCAAGGGGGTAATGATTTTTGCAGCATAGAAGTGTGTCTTTTGATGACACAGCATTGGTGGTGTTTGTGTAGGTAGGGCACACAATGTAACACTTCCAGGTGACCAATCTCAGGCTGGTATGGTTGTGACAGTTGACTGTCCCTTATGTCATCATCATTGATTGTCAGCTGGCATGTGCCAGGGCTGTGTGCACTCCACAGGGGTGTTATTTTAGGTGAAGTAATTATCCACCAGCTGTGTACGGGCTGCCTCACCCCGTGCCCTTTCCCTTCCCATGCGCAGCGGCCGTGCTTGTGGTTGGGGATGTGGGGGCACCACCATGTCCACCGGCAGGCCCTGGCGTGTTGCAACGTTGTGCAGGACACATGCTGCCACTATGATCCTGCACACTACTGGGTGAGCGTATAACAGCTGCCCGCCAAAATGGTCAAGGGAGTGAAAGCGTGACTTGAGCACTCCGAATGTGCGCTCCACTATGCCCCGGGTTGCAATATGGGCTGTGTTGTATCTCACCTCAGGTGGCGTGGTGGGGTTCCGAATTGGCGTCATCATGTGGGTGCTCAGAGGGTAGGCACTGTCCCCTGGGGAGGTGGTGATGGGTATCATTAGTGGGGTTGTGACATTGCTCAGTATCTGACATGCATGCATGTGCTGTGGCATTTATACTCACTGAGCAGCCATGTATCGCCATGCCACCCAGCTTCTAGGTCCCAGTTTAGGGTTGACATTCTGTAAATGAAACTGTCATGGGTGGACCCTGGATAGATGGCATATACTGAGGTGATGATTCCCTTGGCATCACATACTACCTGGACGTTGATGGAATGCCAGTGCTTGCGGTTTCTGTAGATGTGCTCTGATGCCCTGGTGGGATGTAGAGCCACATGGGTGCAATCAATGGCACCTAGCACTTTGGGGAAGTGTGCCACCCCGTAAAAATCCTGGACGACAGCCTGCCTTTCTGCAGGTGTTCTGGGCAGGTATATGTGCCTGCGGACTGATGGGCGTGTAATCATGATGGCCAACACCTGGTGTAGGCAGCATGACTGCGTGGCCTGTGACACCCCCCCCCCCCACTATAGCAGTTGTCCGTTGAAATGATCCAGTGGCCAAGAAGTGCAGTACATTGAGGACCTTCTGCAGGGGGCTGAGTGCTTGGGAGCACAGGGTGGGTGATGTGAGGTCATCCTCCCACTCACTGACCAGGTCGAGTATTATGTGAGGTGGAAACCTGTACCTCCCATACACCTGGTCATCAGGCATCCCAAAAAGGCTTGTTCTGGGTGTAAAAATTCTGGCCCTGACTATCCTCCTCCTCCTCCTGCGGGATCCCACGGCCACTGCTGCTAGGAATGGTATATTCATCCTGGCATCTGAGCTTGTTCGTTGTTTGCACGCACTTTTATGCTGCGCAGTCGACGTACGACTGCTTCCTGCAGGCGTACGTCTTTCTGGATTGGCGCGTCTTTTTTGGCGCACGCGTTAGCCCCGTTCGATTCCATTACTACCTGTTGTAGGCGAGCGTGTGGCTGTTCCGCACACTTGCCTCCTGTACTTCCCCGCCCACCCCAGTAATACACATACTCCGCTCGCCCAGGCCCAATCGCGTGTAAAACTTCCCGCGAGCCCCTGAAATACACGTACCCCGGACATGAGTGGGGGCCTGCTGGCAGGTGCCCCTCACTGCTGGGGGGTGGGGGTGCTGGGGGACATGAGTGGGGGTCTGCTGGCAGGTGCCCTGCACTGCTGGGGGGTGGGGGTGCTGGGGGACATGAGTGGGGGCCTGCTGGCAGGTGCCCCTCAGTGCTGAGGGGTGGGGGTGCAAGGGGACATGAGTGGGGGCCTGCTGGCAGGTGCCCTGCACTGCTGGGGGGTGGGGGTGCTGGGGGACATGAGTGGGACATGAGTGGGGACCTGCTGGCAGGTACCCCTCAGTGCTGGGGGTGGGGGTGCAAGGGGACATGAGTGGGGGCCTGCTGGCAGGTGCCCTGCACTGCTGGGGGGTGGGGGTGCAAGGGGACATGAGTGGGGGCCTGCTGGCAGGTGTCCCTCAGTGCTGGGGGGTGGGAGTGCTGGGGGACATGAGTGGGGGCCTGCTGGCAGGTGCCCCTCAGTGCTGGGGGGTGGGAGTGCAAGGGGACATGAGTGGGGGGCTGCTGGCAGGTGCCCTGCACTGCTGGGGGGTGGGGGTGCAAGGGGACATGAGTGGGGGCCTGCTGGCAGGTGCCCTTCACTGCTGGGGGTGGGGGTGCAAGGGGACATGAGTGGGACATGAGTGGGGGCCTGCTGGCAGGTGCCCCTCACTGCTGGGGGTGGGGGTGCTGGGCGACATGAGTGGGGGCCTGCTGGCAGGTGCCCTGCACTGCTGGGGTGTGGGGGTGCTGGGGGACATGAGTGGGGGCCTGCTGGCAGGTGCCCTGCACTGCTGGGGGGTGGGGATGCAAGGGGACATGAGTGGGGGCCTGCTGGCAGGTGCCCTGCACTGCTGGGGAGTGGGGGTGCAAGGGGATATGAGTTGAACATGAGTGGGGGCTTGTTGGCAGGTGCCCCTCACTGCTGGGGGGTAGGGGTGCTGGGGTACATGAGTGGGGGCCTGCTGGCAGGTGCCCTGCACTGCTGGGGGGTGGGGGTGCTGGGGGATATGAGTGAAGGCCTGCTGGCAGGTGCCCTGCACTGCTGGGGGGGTGGGGGTGCAAGGGGACATGAGTGGGGGCCTGCTGGCTGGTGCCCCTCATTGCGGGGAGGTGGAGGGGGTCATGCGTTGGTGATCAGTCGTGCAAGCTGACATGCGGCTTGCCTGGGGGGCATGCCCATGGTGGATGGGCTGCCTGCGGGACATGACCAGGGGTGCAGGGTAGTCCCCTGTGGTGTGGGCTGCCTGCAGGGACCGTGGAGGGTGTAGAGCGAACACCTGGGAGGAGCCACACTGCCAATTGACGTGTAGGACTCCACGGCACCCCCGAAATACACGTACCCTGCTGAAATTGCATGTGAGACTTCCCGCGAACCCCAGATTTACACGTACCCAGGCCAATCGTGTGTGAAACTTCACGCGAACCCCAGGAATACACGCACCCCACTCGCACAGGGCCTATCGCGTGTGAAACTTCCCGCGAACCCCAGATTTACACGTACCCAGTCCAATCGCGTGTGAAACTTCACGCGAACCCCAGAAATACACGCAGCCCACTCGCACAGGGCCTATCGCGTGTGAAACTTCCCGCGCACCCCCGAAATACACGCACACACTATTTTTGACACAGCGGGTGTCGGTGTTTGTCGTGTACCCATTTGCACATCATTTGTCCTAGACGGCCACAGTATGGGACATTCATCAGAGCTGTATATACGTTCTTTTTTTTAGCGCACATTTTGGTGCACATTTTTTTCATGCGCAGGGACGCTACCGCCTGCCTTTGTGTGGCGGATGTGTTTAGGCCTGTGCGCGTCTTTGCCCATGCGCTGTTTTTCCCTATTCGATTCCATGAATACGTGTTGTAGGCGAGCGTGTGGGCGTTCCGCGCACTTGCCTCCTGTACTTCCCCCGTGACGCCCACATTTTCACGCGTTTTTGCCCATTCCGCGTGTCACGCCCTGTGTTACGCCTACTTATGTTATGTGCGCCGTGCTATGTGCGCTTTCGCTGTGGCCGTAGCACACGCCGTTAGATGACCTGTGCGCCGGCGTGCGCCACGCAGATTTTCAGCGCGGGTTTCGCTGCGATTTTCGCACTTGCACTGCGATTTTCGCACTTGCACTGCGATTCGCATGGTTTTGCACGCTTGCGCGGAAATTTTCAGTGCACATTAATTTCATGAATCGGCCTCTGAATGGTTCATTTTGATGGTTGACCTCCCATTTAGGAGTTCATATCGGCCCGAAGTGTCATGCAATTTTAAAGCCATTTGTGTCAGAACGGATGGTTTTATGGAATGTACAAAATGTGTCACTGCAGGGGGGCTAATGGACTGCTATGGAATATGCCCTGTGGTGTCACAACATCGGCCTTGGGGTATTTTACACTGTTTTACTGTTTACACAATGTGATTATCACGGGTTAACCTACATTTACGTCTACAATATAATTGAGCCTGCTGGCTGATCTGTGTTTTTACAAATGGTGTTTTAGCTGCGATCTTGTGGGTGTTGACGGGCGGATCTAGTCTGGCAGGGTGCTTTTGGGGATTTGTGCCAACTAGAAGTATATTAGTAAAAGCATTTAGTATCTCATGTGTGTTGAACCCTTCTAGTACCTGCCTCAATGCAGTACGGTTGATCTTGTGGCTCGTTCTGGATTCTGGAAACAATATGCACAAATGCTGCTGCCACAAACTGCATGCTGTGCCCTTATATTTCTGATATTTGTTGGGATCTGGGCCTATGGTTCTTATGGCTGTCTGCATATGAAATGGGATCAATCTGTGTTGGCAGGATGGGAAACGATGACAGGCTCTGGGTATTTGATTATGTCAAGGGTAATGGGGGAGTTGGGTTCCTATTACTGGGTGGGAATTATTCTGGGGTGTTTTGAGGTATTTGTGACTGTCTTCCAAGCTTTTGGAATCTTATTATTGTCTTGTGGTTAAGGGCTGTTGGGGAATGACAGGGGTGTTATGTAGTCCAGTGGCGATTGAGTTCAGTTGCATGTTCCTCATTTTCTTATTTTCCTCACGAGAATGTCTTGGGTATATTCCATTTTGATACTGTATCTCCATATGCTTTGAGTCAATGGATCGATGGGTACTCTGGCCTGTGTGTGGTTTGGGGGTGGGGGAAGTCATGCCCTTATTGTGGGAGGACTCTGGGGTATGGGGGAATGTGGTTGGGGTGAGGGTTGTTGGTGCCTGCTTGCTACTCCGTGTTGCTTTTGGTTCTCTGCAGACCTCATGGTATATTGGATTGACAATAAACGCTTATTTTTTGGTTTAGGTGGAACTGCATTTAGGATTTTGTTTTAGATGTCTAATGTTTAGCAGATATGAATACAGAGTGGTAGGATCTGCAACAGTGTTCCTAACTGTGCCTCATACTGGTTTGTGCTGGTGGGTATGGATGACTGTACTGCATTGCAGATGTGCTGAGGTCTTTGTACCATTGAGTGCTTGCCTTGTGTACATGCCTTTGTTGGGTTACAGATTGACTGGAGAGGTGGGAATTGGGCGTTGTTGTCAGCACTTTCGGCACTGCATGGATGTGGTATTTAGTATTTGTTGTTTCATGGCACATGTATTTTTGGATTTTGAATATAGTATTTAAGTTAGTTAATCTTCTATGGCAGTCTACTGTTGAATATATAGAATGGTAAGTGGTTGCATTTGGAATAGAAGTGATATATATGTTTGCGCGCATTTTGGATTCACCATTGCCGCAATTGAAATAGTATTGGGCTCCGGGTGGGAGTAAAAGGAGGGCGGCTCATGGTTTTCATGCTGATTTGGGGGTTTTGCACATATTATTAAGGGTAGTGTGGGAAGCATTATTTTTTATTTTTATTGTTATATAAGAATTGCGTGTGTGTTCGGGGGTAATTGCAGTTCAAGATTTTGGAGTTTTTGTAAATAATTATATTCATTGTCACCTTACAGTTTTGCAGGGTGTGCTGTTAAGTTTGATATATGTTGATTCATGGTTTGGTGTTTTTGTGTTTGTTGTGTGTTGTCTTGTAGTGTCTACACAACTCAGTCTCTTCGCTTCACCCCTTCATACGTTGGAATATGTATGTTCGGGATCACAATGGATGGTTTCAGGTTGGATAGTGCATGTCGTTGAGTGACCTTAGGTTATGCTCCTGGAATGTTAAAGGCCTTAACATTCCGAGGAAAAGAAAAGAGGTATTGAACAGGTTGAAGAGAGAAAAGATAGATATTGCCCTTATCCAAGAAACTCATTTGTTGAATGATTCAATACACCTACTCAAAAATAAATGGTATACTAAGACGTTTCTTAATTGTCATGAATCCAAATCAAGGGGGGTGGGTGTGCTACTGCGCAAAGGTCTGCTGCTTCAGATAGAAAAGGTAGTGATGGATGATGAAGGGAGAGTCCTTCTTATTGATGTCAAATATGAGGAAAAGCTAGTTACAGTGGGCTCCATTTATGGACCGTTTACAGGTGGTGGTCCCTTCTTTGAAAGACTATCCTTACTTTTGAGGGAGATGGGTGGGCAATACATGATTTTAGGGATTGCTTTCAATTGTGTAATTGACGGGAAATTGGACCGTTCGACACATTGTAGATATACGGCTGAGAGCGCAAGTAGGATATTTAAAGGGTTTATGGATAGCCTGGACTTAATAGATGCTAAGAGATTTCTTCATCCGGGGGAGAGGGAATTCTCCTTTTACTCACCGGTGCATGACTCTCACTCGAGGATTGATTATTTTCTTGTTTCGGATTGGTTGGCTGGAATGGTGAATGATGTGGCTATTAAGGAAAGAAGTATTTCGGACCACTCTCTGATGACATTACAGTTGGGTTTCGGGCAGGAGAGGTCGGGGTTTTCTAAATGGCGTCTTAAAACTTATGTATTACAGGAACAGGGGGTGGCTGAATCTCTAGAGGGTTTCACAAAGGATTACTTTGAGATTAATGTTCGTTCTGCTTCGAATGTAATGGTCTGGGAAAGTTATAAGGCGACTGTGCGGGGGGAATTGATGAATATTACGTCCTGGGTTAGGAAGAAGGGTTTGTATGAGCTTCAGAAGTTAGAAAGGGATTTGGAGGAGGCACAGAAAACTTTTGCAATATCTAGGAGTGTGGAGGATAGGATAGTGGTGGGGAGGCTCAGGGACCTACTTAAACAGAAAATGTATGTCAAATATGAAAAGGGCATGTTCTTTATGAAGCAAAAGTACTGGGAGCAAGGTGACAGCAATGGGAAACTGTTGGCAAATAGGTTGTGGGGTCTAACGGAAACCTCCTTTGTCCAGAAATTGGTGGATGATAATGGTGATCATGTTATCAAAAAGGGAGAGATATGTGAGAGGTTTAGGAAATTTTATGATACTTTATATCGGGAGGATCAATTCCCAACTCAGGTTGATATGGACACCTTTTTTGCTAGGATTGTCATGCCAACTTAGAATAAGGATCAGTCTGTGATGATGGATGGTCCTATTACAGAGGAGGAATTGTCGGTGGCAATAGGTCAACTCAATAAAGGCAAGTCGCCGGGGATAGACGGTCTTCCCGTGGAGTTTTATCAGACGCTGAGTGGTGTGCTGGTACCGTTTCTGTGCAACTTATATGATGGCTTTATGAGGAATGGGGTAATTTGTCCCACCATGAAGGAGGCTTGTGTAGTGGTTCTTCCGAAACCAGGGAAGGATGGTAGAAAATGTGAGAATTATAGGCTGGTTTCACTTCTAAATGTGGATCTCAAAATGTTTACTAGAATATTGACTAATAGGCTGGATGCATGCATTGACAAACTGATTAGTAGTTTGCATGTTGGTTTTATGAAAGGTCGATATGGTTACGATCATATTAGGACATTGATTGACATTATGGGTTTACCGAATGCAAGAACTCGGGATACCTTGTTGCTTTTTATAGATGCGGAAAAGGCCTTTGATAGGGTCAATTGGTCTTTTCTTTATCACACTCTTAAGAGGATGGGATTTGGAGACTCATTCATTGGGACTATAAGAGCATTGACTTTCGATATTAGTGCGAAGGTATGGGTGAATGGGGTTATGTCCTCATCATTCTTATTGTCTAGGGGGACTAGACAGGGTCTTCCATTGTCCCCATACCTGTTTAATCTAGCTTTGGAACCCCTCATTTTGTACTTAAAGCAAGAACAGGGCCTTCATGGCCTTAGATTTGGGGATACTGAGATGACAGTTCTGTGCTATGCTGATGACATGATTGTCATCTTGTCTAATCCGGCGGAGGGATGTGTGAAACTTAAGCAGGTGTTTGAAGAGGTGGGTCGTCTATCAGGCCACAAGATCAATTGGGGTAAAACAGTAGCCTTCCCTCTGGATGTTAGTATCCCACGAGCAGTTTTAGGTTCCTGGAATTGCCGCTGGGAGATTGGGGCAATGAAGTATTTGGGTGTTTACTTGGTCCGTGATTTGAAAAGAATGACCGCTTTTAATGTGTCACGAGTATTGGAGATCATTAAAAGGGACATTTTAAAGTGGGGCCAGTTGAAGATGGGGATATGGGCCAAAATTAATGCCATTAAAATGGTACTTTTGCCAAATATTCTCTACATCATCCAGTCCATTCCCCTAAAATTCACGAAAAAGTACTTGCTCCTGTGGATAAAGCATTCCAGGGTTTTCTTTGGGGAGAAGGTAAAAGGCCTAAAGTGCCTAAATTTTTTTTAACTCGTCCTGTAAAGGAGGGGGGATTTGGATATCCGATCCAGATGAATTATTGCTCGGGTTTTCTCTTGAAGAAATCAACATCATACTTCTCTGATACCAATGAATATGTTCCCAATTGGTTCATTATTGGAGTATCCAATTTTTGCCTAATGCCCTTAAGGATGTATATTCTATGTTGAAAATTCTGCCTTCAATGAAGAAGCTGCCTACAATATGCGCTACCAGGGAGGCGTTGATATGGTTTATGGAAATCGGTGGAGGAAATGCTTGGTTGCATTATGATGCATCTTTGTGGCATAGTTCGTGTTTGCAGTCAGCGAATAAGCCATTATGCTGGAGGAGTTGGGTAAGTAGAGGCATACTTAGGATTCATGATGTGTGGTTAGACGGTCGTATGATCCCCTTTGACCAATTGAGAACATCTTTTGGGATAGGAGCCAGAGCGGGGTCGTTATGATGCTTTGAATGCAATCTTGCCTGAAAGGACAGGGATGTTGGAAGGGGTCATGAATGAGAGACCTTTGTTGTGTGAACTTCTTCGTTCCACCTCGTATGTGGTTTCCACGTATATGAGGTTAATGCCGATGGATGAAATTGATCTGAGGGCTTGGGACAAGCTTCGCCAGGTCTGGATGAATGACCTTGGTGTGGATATCCCTGTTCAGGAATGGGCCTCATTACTTCGTGGAGGGGTACAAGCTAAGATGGATTTACAGCTGCAATATATTAGGCAGAGGATTCTCTACAGATTATACTGGACACCGTCCAAGATGGCTAAATTGGGACTTTCAGACTCTGATTCATGTTGGGGCTGTGGATGTAGCGGGGGTTCTTTGATGCATATGTTATGGATGTGCTCTAGAGTTTCAGACTTTTGGTCCGATGTATTGGATAGGTTAGATCTTGTAATGGAGGAGAAATTGCCTCGCACTTTCTTTTCGACCGTATTGTTATCCAATAGGGGGAGAAGTGACAGTGCTAGGGATAGTGAGGTTTGGGTTTAATAGAGCTTTAGTTTTGGCGATGAAACAGATTTTGTGGGTCTGGAAATCTAGGAAGAAACCTAGTATGGAGGGATGGCTATTGGACATGCAAGTCTTGTTAAACTATGATAAGGTCATGCTATTTGGACAAGGAAAGGAGGGGCATTATTCTCGGCTCTGGGGTCCTTTTAATGACCTGTATGGTTGATCATTTGGGTTCCAGTATTTGGTGACCTTTCTCTTGTGTGTGGGATGTTTTATGTAGTGATGGGGGACTGTTAGTTGTGCGTGTTTCTGTTGTTTTGTCTTTTTTGTTGTATGTCATGGATCTTTTATGAATTGGAAAGTTTTTATTCCACATGTATTTTAGATGTACATATTGTCATGTATTAATCTATTTTATTTCTGATGTTGATAGGAGTTTTACTATTTGGATGCAATGCTGTGATATGGTGATTATTATATTATTATATGTTTTTTTATTTTGATGTTCAAAATGTTAAATAAAGTGATTAAAAAAATGTTTAAAAAAAACAAATGCATTCTGTAATGTGTAGTCCTCAATAGTTTAATGTGGGCACATTTGACTTAAGCGCTTGATACCAGTCACATGTAAAGAAAGGTCTCAGCACTGCTTAGGTGGTATCCTAGTGGCATCTGTTCATCTGGTCACCAAAGTCGACGTGCCCAATTGAGATACACAACTACAAATAAGGTATCACAATCAACATGTTACTTTTCAAGTGCACATAAAAAGTGGGCTAAAACTTTCAACATGAGTCAGGGAGAGGGAGAGCATGGCTAACAAACGATGATGTTTTTCAGCACAGGAAGATTATTGCAATTATTCCATCCCTCACCCCCCACTGGCAACAGAACAAATACGATTTAACGCAGCACAGGCAACATGTGTTCAAGCTTCACTCATATGTAATTCATACAGCGAATGCAAGCTCCATGGTTGTGCACATGCACACACACAGTGTCTTGTCTACTCTCTCCAGCCCTTTCCCACTCTCTTCAACTCTCTCACACTCTCTCCCACCCTCTCACACTCTTTCACTATCAGTGTTGCTCAATGTTCCTTCCATGCAGCTAGTTAAACTACACACAAGCTTATTCTCCCATAGTTGTATGCCCAAATGATATCAGAGTGATTTTGACTCTCTCCCACTTACCAAATGTCAGCATTGGGGAAAATGTTTTCCATGCAGGCAGACCATACCCAAGGCTTTTAGGCTAATTATGGGCATGCTGGTCCGGAAAAAGCACCGCTTATAACGGTTACCGGCACTTTTTCCAGACTGGCATACTCCGAGACTGTTGGTAGGGGCAGTGAACTACCGGCAGGCCTGACTTGCAGGTAGTTCAGGTCCATACTGGCAGATTATTCACTTAAGCACCGGCACTGTTAACAACGATGCCAGTGCCTCAGTGGTTCCAATCCCATGGAATCCTATTGGACTCCATGGGAATGGGAATTTAGCATTCCTCCACTGCCCATAATATCCTGGTAACACCAGGATATTGGGCAGCAGAAATGGTATGCCGAGATTGCCGGTAAGACGCTGGTACTACCGTAATGTAGCCTTTTGTCTACCAAAGGTTTATGCCTGAATGATGCAATAGTGATTTTTCCTTCCAGTGCAGATCTCAGATTCAGGGTTTAAATTGGTATTTAGGGCCTTGAGCCTAGTGTTTACTGTGAGTTAGTTAAACATTTTTTGTGTGAAATATACCCCCTGAATGCCAGAAATAAAGAGGCCAGAGTGATTTGTAGAGTCCCAGTCAAGCCTAAAACCAGCACGGAAATGGTGATGTTGGACATGCGGCCTATTGAACTAAAGACAGGCCTGAATCTCAAATAAAGGAGACTTATGCTGGGAAGTCTAAAAGTGCAAAGATATGTGCAGTGCATTTCAGCAAGGAAGGGGGAATACATTTGGCTGACAATGCTGTTTTACTAAATCCATGGAAAGTTACACTTTTTACTTAAAGAGACGGATAGCTGTATGTACATTATCTTCAATGTAATACCAGATTGTGCTCCAGTAATTTCAAGTGAAACCAAGCTTATTACAATTATATGAAATAAAAAAACTTCCTTTTTCCTTATCTGAATGACAGTATGCAGAGAGAAGTGCCTTCTAGACTTTCAGACTTTGAACATGGTTTTCATATGGACAATCCAGAAGTGATACTCATGTCTTTTGCAACTGTGAGATTAAAGAAGTACATTACACGTGGATATAAGGCCCAGGTGCCTTATAAAATGTCATGTAAAATGCATTGTGTGTGAGTACAAAAGCCATCCCTTGCTGAATTCTACATGCAGCTAGGCATTTTTCCTGAAAATGAAACTTAACCTCCTAGACCTTTCCTCTACTGGTCCTGGAGAGGGAGGTCTGGTTATCAACCATCAATCTGGTCCATTGCTTAAAGAATTTAAAGAAATACACTGCCTAGATATAAACCACTGTGTAAATAGATAAAGCCATGCTTGTTACTTCAGCAGGAGTGACCTTCAGGTCACAACCCCCATAAAATGTACATTAGAGTTGCAATCAGGGCCATTACAAGGCCAAGAAGAGATGGGTGAAGATAAACATGAGCCAGCCTCTGGCTGATCACATGCTTAAGTGCTTAAGGAGAAATGAAACTTAAGAGAACAAAGGAAAGGCTGGTTGTTAGTTAATGGAAAAATACATAGTAATGCATAAAAAAGGGCAGTGTACATGCCACCGTGGTCATTCCAGACTTTTATTAAAGGTGACAGTAACCCCCTTTGAACCATGCAAATCTATTTTTGTGTGATAAACATAACAGAAGTCATTAATGAAAATGTGATTTGGGCCTTCCGTTGATTCTGAGAGATTTGAAAGTTGGTGTGAGGGCTAAGGACAAAATTAACACGGGAACTATGAAGTGGTATATTTTTCACTGATACGGCTCCTGAGTAAATGAAGAAAAAACATATCTCTGCATCCGAAGGGCGTGCCGGCTTCAGATTAGCATCATCTGATTGGCTTTAAAATGTAGTTCTTAAAAATATATCCATGCATGTAAAGATTTGAATAATAATGGTACTTGCCATGTTGATAGATTTTCAGAGCATGAGCATGCCAAGCCCACATGTCAGTTTGGGATGACAAAGCGTTTTCATCCCACAGCTTTTGTAACTCATACCCCTCGTCTCCTTGTCCTATTAGCACACAGGTTTGGAGGTGGGTAGAGAAAACCAACCAATCCCTTTGCGGGAATCATGACAAGTTTGTGATGTCATGTGCCCTACAAGTAAACCAGTTTGCATCAGAACTAGGCTTTTTCACTTATGCCGGGAGGTAACCTGCTGCAGAACTCTTGCGAGAAACATCCAAGCAGAGAGGCCCCAAATCTTGCATTGGAGACAGGGACCAGGAGACATAGAAGCTGACTGGGAGCCCTTAGGTGAGCCATAGGGGACTATCCTTGACTGACACCTTTGCTGTCCCAGAGGGGCCCTGCTGTTCCCTGATGCCCATTAAAAGATCTCTCCTGTACGTAAAACTATCCCAAATACCTAGATTATGTAGGCTCTGCATTTTTCTCAAGTATTGTTCTAGTATTTCCCCATAGAAAACTATCCTGTTTGTCTGTGTAGATCCTTAGCATATTTAATTAAAGTAAATCAATGAATTCCCCTATAGAAATCACAGGATGTGTTTTGTTAGCATTTAAAACTAACAAACTCTTCCCAATGTGTTTTGAGCCAGTAAAGACCTAAAGATTTGCCAAAGAATTAATCCCAAAAACCTGTTTCGAAGGGTGCAAAACCGAAATTCCCCCTTGATACCCGTCATTTTAAATCAAAAGTGTGAAGCCTTGTATTTCCTTTGCATGTGTAGTGGGAAAAACAGAATTGCCCCTTTGTTCCTATTGTGCTCTGACCAAAACCACAAAGCCCTGCCTTGTCTTTTTCGGTGTGGCAAAACGAATGTTCCCATTGCTTTTCTTTCCCTCATATTGTGTCTTTGGTAATAAGTGAAAAAAATGTGTGTCCCCTTGAATCCCTTTTTCCAAAGAGTGCTTTGAATGAGAATCCCAAAATGGTTTTCCCATTGAGTTCCCACTCTCTGCGACTGGCCTTTAATTCAGGGGGGCCAAGTCTAATTGATACTTGGCGGGTGGGGGTTACTGGGAGAAACGCCTTCTAACCAAATCAGCAACCAGTGTGTGTTTTGAATTGATCGTATTCTGTATTGGTGAGGGATTTGAAAAGAAATCTGCAGGAAATTGTCACGGCATATCTCAGTATTATCTCTGTGTTGGTGCCACTACGGAAGTAATTTTTGTTATTTTGTTTCCATGGTATTGGTGGCTCATGTTAATCTGTCAAATTTGGTTTAAATAAATTAATACATCTATATTCTTTCTACGCACTGGCTTGGTTCCTAGTCCATTGTGGTATCGGGTATAGTGCATTGTTGTGTGCCACCATGATTGGGGGGAAATAAACTCCCTGAGTTGAGGGTGACTGCGTAATAAACCGCAACAACATAAAGTAGGAAAGATGATCCTTCGCTCCGTCGGAAACCAATATATGGATAGGTGAGCAATAATAGTGTGTACAGACAGATACATCGGGCTGCATCATTTTCAATGTATGAATTAAGTGCTCATCTCTGACATTTGTGAGCAAGCTGCATTTTCACCTGGGGGAGGGTGCCCAGCCAATCGAGGGACTGGAAAAGTGGACGAGAGCTGCCAGTGGACCCCTGTGTTTTCTTGACTTTCTAGATAGCCCCTAACACTCTCCCTGTTGCCTCCACCTCCCACACCAAAGAAGTCCCGAACCCCTTCCCCTAGCCCGTCCCTAGCCACTTACCTGCTGGCCTGAGCTTTCTGCTCAGGTTGCAGCGCTCCGTCCCTATCCTTAGCACATGATGTAGAACTAGTAAAGGGACTATGTCGTTTTTGTATTTGCTGTGGCTATTTTGTTTTTTTTTTTGTTTACTGGGACTTGGGCTCGCGCGGAGCCTGCTCCAGTAAAAAATAATATATAACAATTTGCACACCACGGGGTGAACAGCTTTCACCCTGATGTCGGGGTGCGTACCTGGGCAGTTAAGTCCCTTAAGCCTCGCCAAGGCCCGAGCATGTGCAAACCTGATGCTGGGATAATGGCTACAATCACAGATTTCAATTCTGACTGGATTAAAAATTGAGTACCATTAAATTGGGTACTAATATAATATACTATTGCACTTAGAAGAAGAAGGTATTTGCTTCAAAGCACTAGATACAAATCTGATATGTTTATCATCATTGTTAAACTTATAACAGAGAAGGGTTTAATGGGACATTCTCATGGGTTACTTGTGTACCTGAACTGTTCCAAACCCTAAGGGGGCCGTGTAAGGAAGACTGCTGAACCGTCCTATGTTATGCTGGAGTTTTACATGAAAGTGTTGCTGTGTGCAATTCAGTGTGCTATTGGAGGACTGTGAAAGTATCTCAATAAGGGGATTAGTGGGAGGTTTTTGTAGAATGTTATTTTTTTTATTTATGTATTTTTCATAAAGTTATTAAAAACCACTGATAAAAACGCACGCAAAAGATGTTCACTGACAAACGCACTTTAAAGCACTAACACAACGCTGGCACTGTGATCTACCGCACTGGGCTCTTTATTGACTTGATGTGGACTTTTTTCTTGTGTCAGACCAATTGTGAACTTGCAAATGTCACATTTTCAAAATATATAATATATGCTTACTTAAACGATTGTGACCTGTTGGCCGTTATTTTATTTTTGAAGCACTTCTTTTTATATAAGCCCCATGTTGTGCCTCCCTGAATATTGAGGGTCCACACCACAATTTACCCTTGATCAGTAATTCTCACTCCGCTTCCGGGACTCGTCTACGTTGCGCAAGTATTGCTTTGCGCCTTGCGTCTTCAGGCTCGTAACCACAACGTCGTCCCCACCTCGTCATTGGGAACCAAAGGCTCCCAAGCTCGGCGATGTCATCCTCCTGGCCTGGGGGCTGATGACAAGCCTCACTTAGCATGCATTACCTCCAAATAATAACCTCATATATCAAGCAGGGAAAGCCTGTGACCCCTCCCCTTCCTGAGACACGGCCCTCTGTTATACATAGGAATGTCATTATACCCAAAATTCCCCTGTTCCCTTGCCTGATATGCAAAACTCCTGCGGGCCCCAGGAGCGCCTCGCGCAGAAGCGCGTGGCCTGCTGAACGCAATAATATTCCTGGAGCCCCCTAACATAATATCGCAGGGGTGGCGGGGAGGTTGGGGCATGAAGTGGGGGTGGAGGTGGCAGCGGAACGGTTACAGGGTCATGCATTATGCAAAGAAATTATTTTTTCGCAAACCTTTTGAGCCTAAATGGAAACGAGCGGAAGAAGCCCTAGAACCAGCAGAGCGGAAAAAAAGGTTGTTGTACAGCTTAAAAAGACAAATATAAAAACATGTAAGAAACACAAAGGGATTATTTCTCAAAGTTATGTTCGTCTCCATTAACAAAAATGCATATTATTAATACTCCCAAGTCAGTTGTTTCAGCTGAGAGTCGGTGCACAGCCAGGCATTAGCCTACGTCCCATGTGCTGCCACAGTTCAAATATATCCTGCAGAATTTCTGAAGTAGAGACGCAGCACAGGGGATACGGAGAGATGATTGCTTTTAACCAATGGCCAGCGAGAAAACACCTGGGGGTCGCCCCGAAGACTCTGGCTAGGGGCGCCCCTAACCGCGTCCACTGTTGCCCGATTTCGAGTATGTCCTTGCTTGCGGTGCTAGCGTTCTCTCCTTGAATTTATTTTATTCAGGAGTTGTATAGTGTGCAAAATTGTTGGAATCTGCTTTAAAATGTTATCGATCATTGAAAGAGGATGCGGGAGGGGAGTGGGTACGGTAGCAAAGAAGTCAATTAACTAGTCACACAATGATATGTTATAACGCGCTTAATACCCAAAGGTTTCTAAGCGCGGAGCCGAGGATCGAACCTGTGGTGTTGCGTGTCGTCTTGTTTTCAAGGAGAGAGCCCTTGCCCATGAGCTATCCTCCAGTGTATGCATAGTACACGGTGCTGGAATTGGGCTGGAGTTCCCCAAACTTACAATCAGGCAAAAATTGTCTCAGCAATTTCCCAAAGCACGGCACAAAAGTCAATGCCCAAACCGCCCAATACACTGTACTTGCAGTGAACAGCTGTTCCCAGTGCAAAGAGGCATTTCGAGCTCAGAAGAGCACTGTCCCATTTGCTTGTTTATTTATTTGTCACCTTAAGCTCATTAAAGGCCATTGGTGTTAGAGGGCTGCAGACCCAGCAGCCAATTAAAGGCCATTGGTGTTAGAGGGCTGCAGACCCAGCAGCCAATCTATCATTTGTTGTGGTTAACATGATGGGTGATAAAAGATGTGGGGGATGCATGAAGCAGCATGCTGTGTTATGTTGTGTAATGTTACTGGGATTTGTACCATGCACTGCTGCCATTTGCAGATGGTCTCCAGGCACTCTGGTAGATTTGAAAATAAGAGGTGGATGAGTGTTGTTAGTGTGAGGAAATGGAGAGCTCAAGAGTGCTTTTACTGTGGTGTTTGTAGTTGGAGTTCAGAAAAGCCAGTGACTGTGTGTGGGTTTGCTTCCAGGTGGTTGGTGGCCATACAGTCCCTTTAGTACATATGAGAGGGCAAGCTGATCTGCCTGTGCTCTATGGATGCATTGTCTGACTTGGTATTGTCTAAGTTATTGGAAGAGGTGTGCAGTTCTGCTCTTTGGTATCAGTGGGGGAGTGTTATAGATGGCATGTTTGTGTGGCATAGTTGGTTTGCGTGTGTGGTGTGTTTGCTGGAGTATGCAGAGTTTTAGGTTGTTTTAGAGGGGGAAGGAGGGCGATCCTTATGGCATAGGGCTCAGAGTCTACGAGGCAGCTTGTTGAGCAACCAAACCCATTGTGATGTGGTCAGCATGGTTTGGCCTCTCTTCAACAATGGCCCATGGCGTGGCGAGTTAGCTCACATGTTTTTTTACTGCTTTCCTGGAGGTCGTTGTTACTCTATACCGTGTATCCCCCTTGGGGAGCACGTTCCAGAGTGTCGTTGGGATGTTGAAAAAAGCTGGTCTACTCTATTTCTTTTTTGAATAATGCTAGGGTTCAAGGAGTCAGTGCTAGACCTCAGAGATCTACTCAGGAATTCTGCTCCATGCCTGTGAATTGCTCTGTGAACAATGCAGAGCATTTGGAAACAGATCCTTTCCTTGACTGGTAGCCAGTTAAGAGATCTTAGTGCTGGTGTAATGTGTTCTCCCTTGCTGGGTCTTAAAAGTAATCTTGCTGCTGTGTTCTGAATTCGTTGTAGTTTTTTGGTGAGGTAGTCGGGCATGCCAATGTAGATGCTGTTGACATAGTCGATTCTTAACATGACAAGTAAGATAGTGGTGAGGGTTCTGTATGGAAAAGTGAGAAAGGGCACGGTCCGTTGGATAGACCGTTGCTGAAAGAAACATTAATTTACTATTGCGTTATATTGAAGTTCCATCAGAATTCTGAGATATTTTACCACTTTTGAAGGTGACACAATGGCTAAAATCTGGTGCATTTTCTTTCACTCTGTTTCTTTCTAGAGGTGATTTTTTAAGCTCACAATTATCTTTGGCGGGTAATTGATTAATTGATTATTTATTTGTATAGTGCCTATACACAACGTATTTCAAAGTGCTTCAAGGCAGGGGAGGGAGCAATGGAAAAAAATACAATAACATTCTTACTAGGCCTTGAGACATTTAAGAATGGGAAATTAACTATCATACTAGGCCTGGCGACATTTCAGATAGTGCAAGAGCTATGACACAGATTAAAGGGAGGGAGGGTGGGAGGAAGGAGAGGAACAGACCACCGACTTTTGTACTAGGCCTGATGACATTTCCAATAGTGCAAGGGAAATGAACAGTGGGTAAGGGAAAGGGAGAGAGGGGGGAGGAGAGGAACAGACAAGTGACTATTGTACTAGGCCTGACAACATTTCTAATAGCGCAACGGGAAATGACAGTAGGTAAAGGCAGGGAGGAGGGAGGAAGGAAAGGAACAGACACGCACCTATTGTACTAGACCTGACGACATTTCTAATAGTGCAAGGGAAAGGACAGTAGGTAAAGGGAGGGGGTGGAGGAACAGAACAACAACTATCATACTAGGCCTGACGACAATTCTGATAGAGCAAGTGCATAGAGAATGGGGGTGGGGAGGGAATTCCTTTCAGGATAAGGAAAAATAAAGCTAGAATTGTACACTATTTGGTCAGCTGTATTGTAAGGCTGAGTTATTATGTCATTTGTGCATATTTCATTTCATTTTATCTCTCTAAAACATAGTATTATTAAGTCTTGTGTTTAAACACTTTTGGCACTTTTTAGGTATATACGGCCCCCCCCATGCAATTGCAGTCCTTTTTCCCATTACCTGCACCGATGGTACATTTCTAGGTAATCACATAATAAAACAAGCTATGGGAGTGAATTGTCTGTGGAGTCTATACGTGCAATCTTTATGCTCACCCTGTATTCTTCTGATATGGGCAGGGTATTGATGTTTCTTTGCAGAGAGAGATCTCATTGGCCCACTGGAGAACAATTCCCGTTCATGTGTTGAAGCTGACCAAGTGAATGTATTTCATATAGCACGCTTGTTTGTATTAAGGTTACCATGTCTTCAGAAACACCATGCTCCAGGCCTGGGCTTTCATTTCTCCACAAATTACATTGTGAATTAAAGCCTTGGGTCACAGTAAATTAATACAATCTGCTTAAGTAAAATCAAATTGCATAATTGGAATAGAGTATGCAAGTAAGAATGTAATTGAAATTGGTTATTTATAATGTGCTTAATACCCAGAGGTTTCTAAACCCGGACCCAGGAATAGAACATGTGTTATTTCACGTCATCTTGCTTTCAAGGTGAGTATGTTGCCCTTGCGCCATCCTCCCAACATGGAGTCCTCTCGTA
Source organism: Ambystoma mexicanum (assembly GCF_040938575.1). NCBI lineage: Eukaryota > Metazoa > Chordata > Amphibia > Caudata > Ambystomatidae > Ambystoma > Ambystoma mexicanum. Next base: position 462,923,414 of record NC_090932.1, on the reverse strand, counting down.
ACTTTCTGTTAAATAGTTATAGTCACTGTTACAGGCTTCAGTCTTTGTTGTGCAGTACGTTATAGCTTATCAGTCGACTGAATGTCAATTATAAAGGGGTAGCGGCAAGCACACAGAAGTAAAAAGGTATCCATGTGCTGATCTGGTTCCTTGGGCTATGATGTGTCCTGCCGCCATTCACTGTGTTCCTGCGGGACAATGCTCAAGTAGACCCGTATTATGAGGTATAGGAAGAGTTTGGGAACCCTGTTTGTACTGCACTCAAACCAACAAACCAAAGTAGTAAGACTCATCATTCGCTTGTGCCAGACGTACTACCTTAATTGGTGACAATATTTAAAATCCAACGTCAAATGCACCGCCAAACATCTGATGCCCAGAGCCAAAAACGAGAGAGATTGCAAAGAAGGTTATGAGGTCACTGATGTGGTAGAGAGCTGGGCAAGCACGGAGGGACTCAGGCCAGCCCAGCTCACAACCTGAGCTCTGGCCTGTCCATCACTGTTATGTCCCCTGATGCCGTCCGATGCGTCGGCGGGGAATCAGGAGGATAGGCCCAGGCTGCAGGGCCGCGCTGCACATCTCCAACAGGAGCAATAAGGACACGGAAGGTCGTGCGTTGCTGTCCTGCCCTGGAACTCCTCCCTCTGAGCAGGGGCGGGGCTTTTATTGTAAGCGCCTTGCGTCACCGTGTAGCGGGACGCAAGGTGGATGTAACATTCCTCCTTTATTTTAAACAAAACATTAACACATAAACATTACTTTGGCAAACTGTTCTAACTAAGGAACTGTGTAGTCTCTCGAGTGGGTCTGCTACCACTCATAGTCTCTGAGTCCGGCCAGAGGCCGGTGTGCTGTTCTTAAGCTATATCGTCGACCACTGGGTGTGAATCCCTGAGTCCCCTCGTGTTGCTCACCTTCTTCGTTTGGCTCACCCAGTCCTGGTTCGCTCGGCGATTCCTCCACTCTGTCGTTCATGGTCGCTTCATCTTCTGGGTGGTCATGTCCCTCCCGCATGGGTGGGTCCTCTTCATCCTCTGGTTGCAACTCGCCGTCCATCCAAAGATCCTTTGGTACTGCCTTGAACCAAGACGCATTTTTCGTTACTTGTCTTTGTCCCCTTCTGGCCATTATCATGGTGCCATGCCTCTGGCTTATTGTCCATGGGACAGCGTCATATTGGGTGTCTAATTTAGATTTTGATGGGTTTCTCACCATGACCACTTGATCACCGACTCTGTGGTGGGACCTCTTGGCATTCCTTTTGTTACTTATATGGGCATTTGCCAGAGTCCTCTTTAGTTTGGTGCGTTCACGGTCATGCGTGTCTGTGCCCCTGCTCGGATGGTGCGGGATGGATGAATTGATAATTGTCCCATACATCATGTCCGACGGCGGTATTCTTGTTCTGCTGTGGGGTGTTACCCTGTAGTTCCTCAGAAATCTGTATAGGTCAACTCTCCAGGGGCTTGCGTTGACGCGCGACAGGTGCAAAACTTTGTTCACTGTTTGCATGAAGCGTTCAACATCGTCATTTGCCTGTGGCCATCTCGGCATTATGTGGTGGTAGGGGATGTTGAGTTCCACAAGGTATTTCTTGAATTCCTCTCCTTGGAACGGTGGGCCGTTGTCACTCCTGATCCTTCTTGGAAGGTCATGCGTTGCAAACAATTTCTCAATTGCGGGTATGACCGACTCCGCTGCTTTGGAGTTGACTATTTCAACCTCAGGGTACCTGCAGTGGTTGTCGATCGCCACCAAAAGGTATGTGCCTTCCTGTACTTGTCAGAAGTCTATGCTGATGGTGTCCCATCTAGCAAAACCTTGCTCCGCTGAAAGGATGGGCTCTGGATTGGGCGGCGCCCGCGTTATTTAGCATGGCAGGCAAGTGTTGACCTGCTGCTCGACTTTCCCGTCGATGTGGGGGAACCAGACGCGGTGTCTTATCCTTGCCTGTGTTCTTACCATCCCCTGGTGTCCTTCGTGTGCCAGCGCTACTATTCTGTCCTGTAGGCTTGCAGGGATGACAATCCGGGTCCCTCATAGGATTAACCCCTCTTCTGTGATGGATAGGTCTTGTCTGACTGTGAAGATCCCCGTGAGGAATTCTTTGGCCTCCGCTGTTCTGTTGTGGACGTTTCATAGGAAAGACTTCCATTCTCCCAATATGATCGTGTCTTTCACCAGATCACAGCATGGGTCGTTTTACGTGGCCTCTACAATGTCTCCTATTCTGATGGCTCTTGGCTTCATGGTGTGTATTACCTGGTAAATGTGTTTCTCCGTTTCTTCCGCCAGGTGTATTTCTCCCGGTGTTGCCTCTCTCAGGTGTCTCGACAGGAAATCTGCCGGGTTACCACTGCCTGGCTGATAGGCTAGCTCGAAGTCATATTGTTGTAGATGTAACAGCCACTTTGCATTTCTGGCAGGGGGTGTGATGACATGCCCGTGAATATCGGGAGTAATGGTTTGTGGTCCGTATATGTCTTAAATTTCCAGCCATATAGATATAGATGAAAATGGCGGCAGCCCCACAGTTCTGCGATCGCTTCTTTTTCAATATGTGAATATCATTGCTCCGTCGGTGTCAACGCGTGGGATGCAAAGGCAATCAGCATTGATTGTCCTGTGTTGGCCACTTGTATGTGGATGGCTCCCAGACCCACGGGGCTGGCGTCAACATGCAGTTCGGTTGACAGTGTGGGGTCATAATAGCCATGAGGGTGTCTGCAGAGACCGATGCCTTGATGTGTTCAAATGCTTCTTGGCAGGTTGGCCCCCAAACCCATTTCGTGCAGGCTTTCGTGTGTTCTCGTAGGGGTTCTGATAGTGTGGCCAGGTTTGGAATGAACCTTCCGCAGTAGGTGGCCATTCCTAGGAAACTGCGAACCTCTGTCAGTGTGGTGGGGGGTGAGGCCGCTTGGATGTCCGCTACTTTTTGGGGGTCTGCTGAAATGCCTGTGCTGTTAAAGGTGTAGCCGAAGAAAGAGATCTCCTCCTTTAGGAACTCGCATTTCTCTTTGTGGATAGTCAGCCCAGCACTCTCTAGCCTGCTGAGTAGCATGGGGAGCCTTCGTATGTGTTCTTCTCTATTTTCTGCATGAATTAGAATGTCATCACTGACATTTAGAACCCCCGGAATGTCGCGTATCGCCTCCTGGATGGTTTGCTGAAAAACTTCGGCCGCCGATGAAATTCCGAAGCTGAGCCGCTTGTATCTGCGTAGGCCGATATGGGTGGAGAACGTCGTGATGTACCGGTAATCCCGGTGGTGTTTCAATTGGTGATACCCGGCGTTCAGGTCAACCTTCAAGAATATCTTGGATCCTGTGAGGTCTGCTACAATTTCATCGAGGGTCGGGGTGATGTGACGCTCCTGTTTTATTGCTGTGTTGGGGAGGTGCATATCAATACATTTTCTCACTTTCCCTGGTTGTTTGGGCTTCTTGGTGACGACCATGGGTGACACCCATGGTGTAGGCCCAGTCACTTCCTCGATGATGCCCGCTTTTTTCGAGTGCCCTGAGCTCCTTTTCCACCTGGTTCCGTATGTGGAACGGCGTTCTTCGGTGTCGCACTGCTCGTGGCTGGACAGACTCATCGATGTGCAGCTTGATTGACTTCCCCTTTAGGCACCCAATCCCTTGGAGGAGGTTCGGGTATCTCTTGAGAATGTTGTCGACGTCCTGTGAGTCTGTTGCTTTGCATATGAAACTTATCAGTCCCAGGTCCTCTGCTGCATCACCACTCAGGAGGCACTCTATGCCTGCGTTCACTATGTAGATTTTGGACTGCAGTGATTTTTCACCTTTGCTGAGTGTGGTTCGAAATCTGCCTACTATGGGCTGCAGAGTTTTGCACCCATATGCGAACAGAAGCGTGTTCATTGATTTTAGGGCTGGTTGGGGCCGTAGTTTTCTGAATGCCATCAGCGGCATGACGTTGACGGACGCCCCCGTGTCTATAGTCATTTGCGTGTCCTGCCCTTGGATCGCTGCTTGTCATTTTCGCCTTTGCAGTCTCTTTTTGGGTGCAGTGCTTCTGTAGTTCAGTGCTGAGATTAGGTATACTTTCTTTCCTTTCTTCCATTGGTCATTTGCAGTTTCTTGCTGGTTGTGTGTCACATCGTCTCCTTTCTCCTCAGTTGACGAATTTGTGGTTCCGACACGGCGGGCGCTGGCCTGTTTCTTTTTCTTTCCCACATTTTTGTCCTGGGGTGTTTGTGGTTGTTGTTGTGGCACCCCCGACGATCTGCACACTTTTGCGTAATGGTCTTTTCTGCAGCATGCCCCGCATGTGGTTGCCTGAGCTGGGCAGTTGCGTCGTCCATGGCGAGATCCTCCGCACCACCCGCATTCCATGGGTCCCGGGGTTCTGTGTTGCCATCTGGGGTGCGTGCTGTTTCCACTGGCATCATCCCTCGTGTATTGGCGATTCACTATTTGGGCCTCGGTTGCCGAGGTAAGGACCGGCTGGAGTTTCTGTAGGGTTGTGCCCATGTATGCCGCCCTGGCATGTGCCGACTCCCTCTGATGGCCAAGTTCCAGGATCCTGTTCAGTGATATTCCTTTTTCGCTTAGCACCATCCTCCTTAGCTTCTCTGAGTGTATCCCGTTTATGAGTTGTCGTCGGATCTCCTTTTCGGTGTCCGTGAATTCACATGATAACGCGAGTTTCCGGAGCCTGGTGTGATAGGCATCCAGTGTCTCGTCTTCCATCTGTACGGTGGTGCAGAAAATTAATGTTTAATAGTCTGGATTGAGCTGGGGCATGAAGTGGGCCGTCAGGGCGTCCTTCGTCTGTTGGTAAATGTCGAGGCTGTCCGTGAACCCCAGCTAATTGAAAATGCATAGGACCTCGTCCCCAACATTCAGTAGGAGGTGCGACCTCATTTTCCTTGATCTGGTAATGTCTTTGCACTCCATGGCCATCTCAAATTTTTGTATCCACAGTTGCCATCATGGGCCAACCGATGATGGGTTGGTGTATGGGTCAAAGGGGTTGAGTGCAATGGTGGACCCCCCTTGCGGGCGTGTCTGCGGCATGGATGGTGACAGGTTGGCGGCTAATCTGGACGGCGTGCCGGGCATAGGAATGAACGTGCCTGTTGCCATGTTTTATTCTTTTTCTTGAAGGTGCGCCTGTCGGTGCGCACTAGTGGCAATTGTTTTCTCACTTTGGAGTGTCGTTGGTGAGTTCTGTTGGTGTCTCCGTAGTGCGTCCACCTGTTTGGCCCAAGGCTCCTTTTACACCCCTGTTCCGCCTGTTGTCCAGTTCGGAGAGGTCTGCCCAATGGTGTGTGGCCACCCAGTGCCAGCTTCTCATCCACAGCAATGGGCAAAAAGTCAAAGATAAACCCCGCGTGTGCTGCGTGGATTTGCTTCAGCTGATTTATGAGGAAAAGAGTGGGGGTTTGGGTGCCCCCACCGTGGTTTCCAAAAATTCCGCCCTTGCTAGGGGCTTTGTGTGCTGGGCGGCGGCATCATGCATGCCGTTCTACTCGCTTCCTCGTCGCCAGTGTTATGTCCCCTGATTCCGTCCGATGCGTCTGCGGGGAATCAGGAGGAAAGGCCCAGGCTGCAGGGCCACGCTGCGCAGCTCCAACAGGAGCAATAAGGACACGGATGCTCGTGCGTTGCTATCCTGCCCCGGAACTCCTCCGTCTGAGCGGGGGTGGGGCTTTTATTGTAAGCGCCTTGTGTCACCGCATAGCGGGACGCAGGGCGGATGTAACAATCACCTCAGGTCAGTGCCTGCCCAAAGCAGGTGCCGTCCAAGAACTCCTCCAGATGCACGCAACCTAGGATGTAAAAAAGAAATGTTAAAAAACACGCTCCTGAAGTGCCAAACGCACAACAGGAGCGGGTTTACTTGACTTCCTGTCAGTCACGGCTGCTTGACTTCCTGTCCTGCCCCAGTCATTCATTGATTGGCTGGGATGGGACAGCAGGATTTCAGATGGCCAGGATGGACAAGAAGTCAGGCGAGCGTGCCCCTGTTATGCAGTGGCGAATTCCAAAGTATTTGACTTTTTTTGGCCCCCTTGCACTCTGTTTCTGGGCCCCCAGCACCCTCGTACCACTTTTCTCATCCCACTGCCCTCTCGTACCACCTTTCACAGCCCCAGCACCCTGCACCTATTTCCTCGGCCCCCAGACCCTTTGCACCTATTTTATCAGCCCCCTCGCACACTGTTTCTTGGCGCCCACTCTCACTACTTTTCTCGGCCCCAGCCCGCTGACACCTATTGTCTCGCCCCCAGCACCCTTGCAACTATTTTCTTGCCCCCTTACACCCATTGTCTTGCCCCCACACCCCTCACATCCCTTTTCCTGGCCCCCAGTGCACTTGCACCGCTATCTTGGCCACCAGACCCCTTGCATACCTGTTCTTGGCCCCCAGACCTCTCAGATCCCTTTTCTTGGCCCAGCCCCCTTGCACCCCTTTTCTTGGCACAAGCCTGTTGCACTCTTTTTCTAAGCCAACAGCCCCCTCATACCACTTTTCCCATGCCCCCAGACTCCTTGCAACCATCTTCTGGGCCCCTAGACGCCATTGTGACAAATCAACTTCTGGGGCACCAGTGGTCCAGGGATGAATATCGGTTTCTAAACCATCAATCAGCCCCACACCGCTAGTACACCAGAAGGGATCCGAACAGATTGGAAACACAAGTCAATTGTAAACCTCCTTGTCCAATTTTGGTAATGTGTATATAACAGCGGGACAGAATGGCAGGCTTATCTCCGCAAGGTCATGGATCGTTGGTTAGTTGCAACACAGTGAAAATACAATTATTACCGAATGATAAAAGGGATGGTCCAGTCAAGGTTGTATACAAATATCTACTTTATTATTATCACAACAGACAGTTCTAGCACACTACAAAATACAACCCATCATGGAAAGGAATGCAGAGGACAGACAGTTTCAACAAGGAAAGAGGGTGCACTCTGGATACTGGCAGGAGGGTAGTCGGTAAAGTAATGAATTACAATGTTAAAGGATACTTGGTGTCAGCACAAAGGATGCAATGGGTCATAAAATGTCACCAGGGGCCTTCGGAAACTTGTGCTTGTAGAGATTCCTGGTGCTAGACAGGGCCGAGATGGTTTCAGGGCGATTTGCAGCTTCTGCGACAGAGTTCAAGACAGGAGACAGCTGCAGGTATCAGGCGGCAGGTAGTTCGGCGAGCGTGGCTGGACAGATGGCTGCAGGCTGGACTACTACACAGCAGCTTGGGGTCAGGAATCATTGTCTTAGTGCTGGTTGGCAGGTCTGAAGCATGGGTCGGGGCGTCTAGGATGGCGTAAACGACTGCGGCATGACAACAGTCAGGAGTGCAGTTGGTTGCAGCTCAAAGGGTTTGACTGTCTCAAAAATGTCTTTAAGGTGGACACTGGTTGATGCTTGTCAGTGCACCCCTCGTAGCTTCTTTGCTGGGCTTGTGTCTTCCTTTAAGGCAGACAGCCCAAAGCTGAGGAGAGTGTTGCTAGCAGCAGCCTTGTCCTTCCTTCGGTTCAGAGACTCTCTGGCATATCCCACCTAGGAAGCTTGCTTGCAGAGCCTAGCAGGGCACCCTGTGTGCTGGCTGGGTACCGGGTCTGGAGCTGCTAGAGGGTCTGCTGGATTCAGCAACTCCCTCTTTTCCCTGGGAGATGTTTAGGGGAGGGATCTTGCTTCCCTCTTGGAAATCCTGGTTTTCCTTCACTGGTGGAAGCTGTAAGATAGACTGTATCTTCAGCCAGTGTCCAAATGAGTTCTTCTTTCCTACTTCTGGTGAAGCCTTCAGATGATCTGCCAAAAGAGGGGCTCAACCCTCATTTAAAGCCAAATGGGCCCCAGTGATTGAACCAATCCTGGGTCTCCAGCAACAATCTTCTGTTATGCATGAGGTCATAATCAGAGTGCTTTGCAAGAAGAAAGGTAAAGGGGTGAAAACATGTACCACTAAGTCCCACCCATCGTTCTGTCTGTTGTGGATCAAAGGGTCTCTCTGGTTAATGGAGCTCCCTGTGGTTCCTTATTAAAGGCATCGCCCTCGAAGTTGTGGTGAGAACAGACATTCTGTCTCCATCAAATCACATATTCCTACCCTCTGAATGGTGGTGCCACTGCAGGAGTTGTCTACTATAAACACATGTCCCATACATGACACTTTACTGACCTTAATGCTATTAGGTGGTAGCTGACTTCAGATTGACACAGATGCATATCAAACAGGTGTTGGGGTTTCCAGCCCGTTGTCAGTTCTGTGACCAGGCCTCTCACAGGCCTGCTTCAATTAACTCTCATCAGTATGTGCTGCCACCAGCAGGACTGACAATGGTTAGGGCAGATCCATGGAGCCTTTGATAGTTAATTAGGCTGGCCATTGTCGTAGGAAGGTTTTGCCCTCCTCCTCTTCAATGGAAAGGGTGGCAAAAGGTACTCTTGCAGTGGACTCTGTGTTGAGAGGAGCAGAAGGGGGTCCCATGCCTACTACACCCGCCACACCTTAAAACACACTGGGAAGGTGAAGCCCGGCGAAGGATGGCAAACGGAAATTTTGCAGTCTTGCATGGCTTGTGTGGTATTGACAGGACTTCCTTGACCTACCCACTTCTACCCCTACTACCTCACCTTCTATGATTTTGGGCCAGCACCATGATGTAGCCCTACTAGGTTTTTGTCCTCCGTTTAGCATGTTCAGCACAAGCTTGTGCAGCATGGTATTCCATCTGGAATAATTTGACTGAGTGGCTTCTTAGAAATACACATATTTACAATTTGCACGCTATCTCCCAGAATCGTGTTTCCTGGGGTGCCTGCAGGAATTTGGGTTTGCTGGTCTGTTGCTGGATTCGCCGCCTGCAGGCGGGTCTGTGTAACTCCCCTTGTGGTGTTGCTTTGCACACTCCTCTTACTGCAGGTGCACTTGGCGGCACCCAGCGGCTTTTTGTTTTGGCGGCGAGTGACGAGAGGAATCTTGTTGGACCCTTTTGGACCTTGAAAAGGAAGTTCAGGGTGTTCCCGGCCCGGCCCTAGTCTTGGCCATTCCATGCTGCAGCACTTGTTTCTCTTGTTTCAATCCCCTGGTACACGGAAGCTTAACGCTTGACTTCATCCATATTTCCTGTAGCGCAGAGAATAGAGCAGCAACGGTATCTGCTAGCCGTCTTCAGCCTCCTTGTTGCCGAGGTCGCGGCACAAAGAAAGGACGCACACACGGAGGTGTAAAGGAAACCTCTTTATTCTTTCCTTCGTTCTCGTAACTGGCGCTCTACGCGCCTTTCCCACAAACCCCCACTTCCCCGCTCCCACGTCACGCTAGCACTCCGCCTCCCCAACGGAGGGGGCCAAGTGCCCTTAACTCGTGGAGTGCTGGGTAACACTACCCCCGAACATTATATCCTAACATCAACTCAACATTCCTCAACAAGTCTCATCGGTTTCTTGATCACTCGTCGGGGCCTCTCATCTTGAGCTGTCGCCTCTAGGACAAGTGGATTGTTCACTCCCTGTCTCGTCCCTCCCGGATCCCCGACCGGAGGGGTCCACAGGTCATCTCTCTGCATGCGAGGTTCTGGGGAGACAGACCTCCTCGGCTCTTCCGAGCCTTCTCTCTTGATATAGTGTCTAAATTGTTGACAGTTCCTGGTGACGGCTCTATTTTGATCTTCAGCCGTCACCATAGTACCTTTTACTGCGACTACCCTCATGGGACTTGGGGCAAATCGTGGATCTGTCTTCCTGGTTATTGGTTGTTGCACAAGGACGTCGTCTCCTACCTGGAAATCTTTTGTTTCAGCGTGGCGCCTCGCATCAGTGTCACGTCTCGCCTTCTCCTTTGCTTCAGCATCACGTTGGAGAGTGTCAGTGTCAAGCGGTTCTTCACTTGACGGGTTGCGTGGGATGCGGGTTCGCACCTCATAGCGAAACATTAGTTCAGCAGGAGTCTTGTTCGTAACTTCATGCGGGGTATTCCTGTAAGCTCTCAGGAGGCGGCACAGTGCTTGATGCGGGTGGACTGCCTCCACCTTGGCTCTTTGTATCGCTTTCTTGATGGAGGCCATGAAGCGTTCTGCCATCCCATTCGCTTGCGGGTGTCGAGGGGTTATCTTCATGTGCTTGAAACCCAAATGCATCGCTAGTTCTCCAAACTCGTGCCCGCAGAATGGTGGTCCATTGTCAGACTTGATGGTTTTGGGAACCCCCCACTCGCTGAATACTTCCTCTAGCACCTCTGCCACCTGGGGAAACGCTGTGGTGGAGACCGATTTGACTATGGGGAACCTTGAATGTTCATCTATTAGCAGCAGGAGGTAGTCGCCAGTTTCGGTCGGTCCGTAGAAATCCACGGCTACTCGTTCCCAGGGGCGATCTGGTATCTGTGTGTGTTGCAGCGGGGGTGGACGTTCCATTGAGGCGGTGCACTGGCACGCATGGCAGTTTTTCACCCATTCATCGACCGCCACATCTAGGAAGGGAAACCAGACGTAGCATCTCAACTGTTTCTTGGTGTTCTCCGCCCCTCGCTGACCTTCGTGGGCCGTGCGGACCACCTCGTTTCGTAGTGTGGCGGGGATAACAATCCTGCAGCCTCGTAGAAGAATGTTGTTGTCCTTCACAGCCAGTTCACCCTGCACTCTGGCCAGTCTCGCGATTTCCTGTTTGTTGACGCCCGGGTGGGCTAGCATTGCCCTGTGGTGGTCCTTCCATTTGTTGGTTAGAGTCAAACTGATTGCAAGGGCTGTCGTCGGGTCGGCGGCAGATGCAGCGGCCACCCTTTCGAGGGACAACGCTGGTGGTAGCGATCGATCTGCTATATATTGCACATAGGCCACATCTCCTTTCCGCGTCAGCGGGGGCCCCACAGGGTGTCGTGACAGATAATCGGCTGGGTTCAGCTCACCTCCGGGGCGATGGATGATGTCGTAGTTGTACTCTTGAAGCCGGATGCCCCACCGCTCAATCCTTGGTGGCATCTTGGTGTGCGGGTTCCCGAACAGGGATAGGAGTGCCTGGTGGTCGGTAATCAGCGTGAACTTCTTCCCGATGAGGAAATTGTGGAAGTGTTCACATGCCCATACTGCGGCCAAACTCTCCTTCTCGGCTTGCGAATAAGCCAGCTCCGGCGTGGATAGCGCTCTGCTCGCATAAGCGACCACATGTCTCGGGTTGATGTCCGCCCCACTGGTTTGAGCTAGTATGGCCCCAAGGCCGACTGGGCTTGCGTCCACCACCACCTCGGTGTGCCACGCGGGGTTGAAGTAGGCCAGGCGGTGAGCCTCCGTGAGGGCCTGCTTGATGGCAGTGAATGCCTGCTGGCATGCGGGAGTCCACTCGAACACTGTCTCCTTCTGCAGGAGCCTCCTCAACGGGTCGGTGAGGGAGGCAAAGTGGGGAATGTATCTCGCACAGTACCCCGCCATGCCGAGGAAAGAGCGGACGTCTGCAACCTGCAGCGGTTCGCCAAGGCCAGTGATTGTGGCAACTTTGTCGGGATCCGGCATCATCCCTTCCCCGGAGAAGATGTGGCCGAAAAATTTAAGTTTCGTCTTGCTGAATCTGCACTTGGAGATGTTGAGCGTGAGACCAGCAGCTTGAAGGGCTTCACACGTGGCGTGCAGCGCTGTGTCGTGGGACTCCTTGGAGGCGCCGAACACAAGTATGTCGTCGCTGTAATTTAGAGCACCCTTAACGGGTCTGATAATTTGACGTATGGCTTCCTGAAAAATCTCCGCAGCGGACGAGATACCGAAATTCAGTCTGCGGTACCGGAATAGGCCATCATGTGTCGCAAATGTTGTGATGACTCGAGAGTCAGGGTGTAGCTCCAGCTGATGATAGCCCTGCACCAGGTCGAGCTTGGAAAACATCTGGGCATTGTTCAACTGCACAATCATGTCTTCTATGCATGGACCCGGGTGCCTCTCCCGCTGGATAGCCGTGTTGGCCACCCTCATGTCCACACATAGACGGATTTTTCCACCTTCTTTTGGTACGACCACCAGGGGGGAAACCCATGGGGTTGGGCCCGTTGCTGGCTCAATAATGCCGTCGGAGAGTAATTGCTGGAGAGCCTCGGACACTGCCTCTTGGAGGTGAAACCCGACCCGTCTGGGGTGTTGCGGCACTGGGCGTACCAGCGGGTCGATGTGTAGCTTGATGGGAGGGGCTCTGAGTTTTCCCAATCCAGTACACAGCTTTGGGAATCTTTCCATTATGTCGTCTTGTGTGATTAGGTTCTGGTTTCGAACGCATGCTATTGTGCTAATTGAGTCCTTCGGGTTGTTTGAGGTTGCGGTAATGGTATCACCTGTTTTCACGTGTATCTCGATCAGACCCAGGCGGGATGCTGTGTGGTAGCTGATAAGGCATCTACTCCTGGTGAGCGAGCGAATGACGTGGATGGTGGTGTCCACCTGTCGTCCATTCAGGAGAAACCGTTGAGCGAATTGTCCCACCGTCTGCAAAGGGGTAGCAGCGCCCCACTGGAAGATTCTTGAATGTGACGGGGCAAGCTGTGGTGGGTCTGACATCCTGCCGTAGTCCTGCTCGCCCATGATGTTCACAGTGGCGCCAGAGTCGATCATGAACTGGAATTGGTAATTTCCCATCTTGATCGGGATTTTTGGGGCTTCGCGCGCCTCTTCGTTGTCAAGAATGAGATTGACGAACTCGTCCTGGTCATATGGATCATGCGGCGCATTGTAGGCTGCCTCTTGATCTTCATGATAGAATGCCTCCGGCCTTTGTTCCATGGGGGGGTTTTCGTATTCATCCACGAAATGCCTGGGCTGGTCCACCTGGTCTGGTTGCACGTAGTATCCCTGCATTTGGTATTCATCAATTGCTCTGACATATCGTCTCTGGTTTTGCCCTTGTTGGTATTGCCTCGGTTGATTGTATTGTGAGGGTGGCGGCCGAAACGGCGTTCTGGCGGGTGCTTGTGGACGCATCAGGGGAAATGGTATGCCCTCCCTACATACAGAGTGGAAATGCCCCTCTCTTCCGCAGTTCGTGCACCGTTGGGATAATGCTGGGCACGACCCGGAGTGTGGGAAGGACATCCCGCACCGATAGCACTGTCTTTGCTGGCGCGGGGTTGGTGCCCCTGGTGCTCTATATTGTTGTGGTCCTCTGTCGCCTTGTCGAGGCGGCTGTATGGTGCCTATGAGTTCATTGGTGTCTTGTTTGGGGTTATTTGTGTTGCGCATGGATGAGGCTTGTGCATCAACTCTCTCGTGTATGCGAGCGAGTTCGCTCACTTCGGGGATGGTGAGAGGCTTTTTCAAAAGTTGTTTCTTGAGTGCAGGAGAGAGACAACCTTCTATCACTCTCAGCCGTATTGCTTCTTCTAGGGAGAAAGCGTCGAACTGGCAGTTAGCACCTTTCACTCTTAGGCGAGTTATGAACTCATCAACAGTCTCGTGTGGCAGCTGGGTGCATTTGTTGAACAGATATCTCTCATAGTCTCGGTTGACTTCGATGATGAGTAGCTTGTCCAGGGCCTTAATCAGGTTGGGGAAGGTGTCTTGTTCTGCCATCGGGATTGTTTTTACTACGGTCTTGATTTCGCCCCCCACGAGGTTGAGAAAGATGTCCCTGATGTTGGGGGAGTCACCATCGCCGGACCCCCGCACAAAATGGTGGAAATCTTCCATCCAGTCAGTCCACCTGGGTCCTTTTGTCGCTTGAGGCGTCATGGTGAATGGCGGGGGCAGCCTCAGCTGTATTGATTTTGCTGCGCACACAGGCTGCGGGGACCCAGGATTGGATCCCTGGATGCTCATGTCGTCAGGAGATGAGACCTCTGCGATCTTCGGGCGGTGTGAGGTTATGGAGACGCAGGCGTGTACCGGCGCACTCACCCAAACGTGCGAAGGCAGGTCCGGCTATGGGCCTTTAACGGTGAGAGGTGGCTCACAGACGTCGCTGGCGTGGTCCGTGACAGGGGACTGGAGCAGCCGCTGGCGTGCGTGAGCAGTAGGGACCGCCTGCCGTGGAGGATGCGGTTCACACGCGTCGTTTTAAGTAAACGAAAAAAAAAAAAAAAAAAAAAATTTTTTTTTTTTAGCTGCGGCCTTGTATGCGGTGGAGGAGGAGGCGCGGCGGGTCCGCGGCCGCCCGCGCGCGAGCACTGGCGGGTGTCTGCGCCCAGCGCCAAGGAAGGAGGAGCAGGAGGAGGAGGCTCCGCGTGGTTCCCTGCACGCGAGCCGGGACGCGGCGGACTGCCGCTGGAGGACTCCGGTGTGCGAGGAGCAGCCTCGTCGCCAATGTTGCCGAGGTCGCGGCACAAAGAAAGGACGCACACACGGAGGTGTAAAGGAAACCTCTTTATTCTTTCCTTCGTTCTCGTAACTGCAGTTAGCAGACCAGTGCGCCAGTGCAACCTCCCCAGACTGTCAGAGGCGCCCGTGAGATCCGCTCCAGCACTTCTGGATATCATCAGCCACATGGCTCACCGTACCTCAGCTCCCCGGTGCCAGTCATCTACAGGCTGGGACGAGCCGCTGAAGCAATGGTGAGCCACTCCTCCTAATGAGTTCTGGCAGGTGTGAGCTTGCGCCAGGAGCCGGGAGAAACTGCAAGGTTCAGCTCCGCCCCTGCGCGAGTCTCACCATTTCCACCCACCTCCAAATACAATATGCTATTTCTTCAGCGTAGCTGCACAACGCAGTGCCCCTCTCTCCGGCACCTGCTACGTACTTGCCAACCCTACCGATTTAGGTGGTAGGATACCGCTTTTTAAGCAGTCCTACCGCCTACCGATTTAGTGCCAACAAATACTGATTTTTTCAATATTTTTGAAATGTTAAGGTTCCTACAGATTTTTGGTCACAGAATGTTGGCATGTATGGGAGAGTGGAGGTGAGTTGAATGTCTTGCTGCCCTAATTATCTATCTAATTGCGCTTTTACAATTTGTACATTATACATCACGTTGTATGAACTGCTGAACTGGGCTATCGCACATACAACGAAGCTGCATTTGAGCTGTAACAATTTGTTTTTTTCTTTCTATCATCAAGCATTGTTTGGGGAGCTGTATTTAAGGACTAACGCTAGTTGTCAATGCTACCTAAAGAGTGCTGAAGAGTATTTTTCGTGTGTTTACCGGGCTGCCTAACAGACTTCTTTCTTGAAGCATTGCATGGGAGCGTGTTGGGGAGTTCAGACAAAGGCAACCCTCTGAGCCGTCAGGCGTGCCTCGCTCCATGCTGCCCTTATTTTATTTCAAGTTTTTTATATTCCATTGGTTTGTATGTTTTAAAATTGTTTTAATTGTTTTACCTGTTTTCATTTATTAATTTAATATGTGACAGAGTTTTGTGTTACTTATCTAATGCTAACATTATTCATATTTATGAGGAAAACGTTTTAACTTTGGATGTGATACAGACTCCACTATATATTTCTCTACTCTAAAATGTTATCTGTTATTGTGTATAGATATATAGGGCCTCATTACACGGAAGGCGGTAAGGGTTAATGGTCACCTTACCGCCTTACTACGAGGTCCCTTTGTGGGTTGGTACTTTAACGCCAGCAGGCGTTAAAAACCAACCCGCAAAGGGACCAGGGTGCTAATTACGGTAGCGCAATTTGCGATACCATAATTAGCCCCTTCCCCATTCCCATTATGCCCTATGGGGCAAAAATGGTAATGGGGAAGGGCAATGAGGGAAGGGGGAATTACCGCCCTGCCAACCTTGGAATAGGGTGGCAATTCCCCTTTCCTCCAAGGCGGTGCCGGTATTTTACCGGCATGGACCAAGGTGCTAATAGGACCTTGGTCCACCGCCTACCGTGTAATGAGGCCATAGACTTACATAGAGATTTATCTCACAAAGGAGTGTGGTAAATGTACCTGTTGAGGTGTTCCCACTGTTTGTGTTTTCTTTAAACCCCACAAAATGTCTAAACGCAAGGTGGCTAACCTCCCTCTTTGCGGATCAACTATAAACCGTACCATTAAGTATGTTGACAGTATAGATGAGGCCAATGCAATGATCAATTAAATTGCCGACCTGTTGAATG
The DNA here is from genome assembly GCF_040938575.1 of Ambystoma mexicanum. NCBI lineage: Eukaryota > Metazoa > Chordata > Amphibia > Caudata > Ambystomatidae > Ambystoma > Ambystoma mexicanum. Next base: position 462,907,389 of record NC_090932.1, on the reverse strand, counting down.
GTATTGATTCGGCTACCAAGGCAGGTGGGAGTGGGTCCAAATGCTCAGGCAGTAAAAACTATGCCCAATGGTGCAGGTAAGAGGATGGTGGGACCGCTGAGTGCGGGCATGACAGTCCGTTCCAATTGTAGTATTTTAAAAGGACTGGAGATCATTAATTTGGATAGTACAGAAATGATTCCACCGCTCATTGGGGTGGGGGGGTGGTAGTGTCTAAACAGAAATTGAGCATCACTGATATGTGTAAGCCTGTCAGTGACACTATAAAATCCAAAAAGGTAAGCTTACCTGCTCTAGCAGATGTGGGGGAAATACTACTGGGATACCACGTCCACAACTGTCTTGTTGAAAATTAAGGACAATCCTATAACAAACCTGTGGAGGTTATTCCTCCCCCTGCAGGGATCTGCGGTTTGGATACAGGCAGAGAAGAAGGGGTAGAGCCTAATAGAGTCGGCCAGAAGGTGGTAAATGTTTAAATGACTAATGTAGGCTACCCCACCCAGAGCTGGATGTTAGCTAAAGATTTAGGGGCCGATTCATGGAACAAACATGCGCCGAAATCCCAGCGCAAGCAGGCGCAAGGTGGCGCAAGCGTGAGAAAGCAAGCGCATGCGCACGCGTGCGATTCAAGGAAGGCGCTGCGCTTGTTTCCCACTGGTTGTGCACCAAATCGGTGCATGTCGCACACCGGCACACACGTCATCAAACGGCGTGCGCTACACGCACAACAAAAGCGCACATAGCGGAGCGCACACCACAAAAGTGGGCGGAACAGTGGGTGTAACACGCGGAATGGGGAATAACGCGTGAAAAAGAAGGCGTAACTGGGGAAGTACTGCAGGGAACTACACGGAATGCCCACACGCACGCAAACAACCCGTATTCATGGATTCGAATACGGGAAACCCGTGCACGGCAAAAGACGCACACAGGCATGAACGCGTCCACCACACGAAGGCAGGCGGAAGCGTCCCCGCGCACAGTATAAAAGTGCGTGCAAACAACAAACACGTATATACAGCTACGATGAATGCCCCATTTGTCGCAGCACTGATCGTGGGACACCGCATGAGGAGGAGAATAGCCAGGGCACGCATTTTTTCACCACGGACAAGCCTTTTTGGGATGCCTGACGACCAGGTCTACGGCAGGTATAGGTTTCCACCCCGTATCATCCTAGACCTGGTCAGGGAGTGGGAAGATGACCTTACATCCCCCACCCTTTGCTCCCAAGCATTGAGCCCCTTGGAGAAGGTGCTCAATGTCCTGCATTTTTTGGCCACTGGGTCATTTCAGCAGACTACTGCCATAGAAGGGGGGGTCTCACAGGCCACGCAGTCATGCTGCCTACACCAGGTCTTGGCAATCATGACAGCGCGCCCCTCAGTCCGCAGGCACATATACATGCCCAGAACACCCGCAGAAAGGCAGGCCGTTGTCCTGGACTTTTACAGGGTGGCACACTTCCCCAAAGTGCTTGGTGCCATAGATTGCACCCATGTGGCCCTACGTCCACCTAGGGCCACTGAGTACATCTACCGAAACCGCAAGCACTGGCATTCCATCAATGTACAGGTGGTATGCTATGCAAAGGGAATCATCACCTCTGTCTATGCAAACTACCCTGGCTCCACCCATGACAGTTTCATATACAGAATGTCCGCCCTGAGCCGGGCCCTGGAAGCTGGGCAGCATGGCAACACATGGCTCCTAGGTGAGTACAAATGCCCTTGCACATGCATGCATGTCACACACACACACACAAATACACAAACCCCAATAATCACAACCATTATCACCTCCCCAGGGGACAGTGCCTACCCTCTGAGCAACCACATGATGACGCCAATCCGGAACCCCACCACACCACCCCAGGTAAGATACAACGCGGCCCATATTGCAACCAGGGCCATATTGGAGCGCACATTCGAGTGCTCAAGTCACGCTTCCGCTCCCTTGACCGCTCTGGTGGGCAGCTACTCTATGCACCCCCAGTAGTGTGCAGGATCATTGTGGCAGCATGTGTCCTGCACAATGTTGCAACACGGCAGGACGTACCGGTGGACATGGTGGTGCTCCGACATCCCCAACCACAGGCACAGGCGTTGCCCATGGGTGGGGATAGGGCACGTGGCGAGGAAGCCCGGACCCAGCTTGTGGACACATTTTTCACCTAAACTCCCACCCCTGCGGAGTGCACACAGGCCTGGCACATACCAGGTGACAATCGATGATGACAAAGAGACAGTCAACTGTCACAACCTTACCACCTTGAGATTGTTCCCATGGAAGTGCCACATTGTGTGCATCCCTAGCTACTTAAAAACAAGCAATCCTGTGTGACCAAAAGGCACACATGCAAGGTGTGAATCCCACACACATGCAAAACAGGCCATGACTATCATTGGTATGTCACTCAAACCTTCCCAAACCACAACATGACATGGCAAGCAATAGCCATACACCAACACAGTACCAATAAGGTACACATTGCCATGTGAAAAATGTACATTGGCATCAGACAATGATGCCTGACATGGAATCAGATGAAATGACTGACCAACAACCTCCCACCCAAAATAAGTCATACCCAAATGCATTCCAAAAGTCGTAGTTGTAACATAACAATGAATGCCTGTCTACATGCACATTGTGCATTGCAAAATCAACACTGCAGCTTCTGTGTGCCGTGTCCACCTCCTGCAACACACTGCTCAATGCACAGCACAGTTAACAGCCATTGCATGTAATGCACACCCTGAGCATCACATCTAAGTGGCAAACCACATCAAAAAGCAAATTAGGCATGTACAGGATCCACAATTGGTCATAGGACATGTGCTGCAGGGACACAGTGGGCACCAGAAGGAAAACAGAGTGTACAGGTGGACATGGAAGGGTGGTTGTACATGTAGTGCATTATAGTGCGAGTGTGTGGGTCAGTAGGGACATGCACTCAACATATGCATGTGCAATCAAGTGACCATCAGTGTCCTCTACACATCGCATGTGAACATTCACCATGTGTACACCCTAGCATGTCAAACCACAACTATCCCCTCACACCTGAAAGGTAAACACAACACATGAACAGGCATTGATCAGCAGAACACATCATGTACATAGGATACCACAATTACAATGTCAGGGTGCCCATCACACTGCAGGGCAAGGCAACTATCACCAACAAAGCACCCCCCCTCCCTCACAAATCAGCATGACCCACTGAACAACTGCACCAGGGTTATGGAGCCTTCATCCTTGAATTTCACCTGGCCACAGGATCACACTTCCCCTTTGTCACTATCTCCCACCTTGTGTGTAAAAAGTTGCCAGCACCCTCAGAGTCCACCTTGATTTGCAAAAACACTACATCCAAGAGAACTCAAAGCAGGCCAACACAGAAGCCAAGCAAAAAGCCTGCAGGCAGAAAAACTAACCAGAAAAGCCTCCAGTAGATGACCTGAAGTAGCAGTACCTCACAAAGGCCAAGTACTACCACAATGACGTAACAACCAAGGTAGCACAGTAAAACAATCTCACAACAGGATGTGTACCATGTGTGGTACATAACATAGAATGATGCACCACAAACGGATGTGTACTGTCACAGCTCCCGTGTGCAGGCGCAGGAGTGGCACGAACCAACCACCCCCACCGTGGTCTGGGTGGCTGCAAGGTCAAACTCACACAGGCCTCTGAGACCCTGGTGTGGAAGGAGGGTCAGGTATATGCAGTCGGGACAGGCATTGGCATACTGGATAACCGGAATGAGGGGCAGGAGAGGGGAGTAGGATGGACACGGGAAAGTAGGGAATGCCCAAAAATGTAGTACTCACATTAACACATACACAATCATACCAAACTTGTTCATCATGCACATAGCAGCAATTCACTGAAATGGAAGTCAAAGAGAAACTTATCTCTGGGGTGAGTGCTGGCCTCCTGCCTGCGCACTCTCAGGTCCGGTAACAGGAGCACTTCAATGCTGCAAAGAGAGCCACAGTTAAAAATCTGTGCGTGCCCATAACACACAAACACACCACCAAATATGCCTCAAAGTAACAAACTACTCTACAAACAGACAATCTGGTGTGGATGCTTCGTACCCATATCTAACATTACCCCTGTGATGGTTCATACACAGTCAATGCAGTAAGTCAGGCGCCGGTGGGTGCTTGGCAAATGGAACACCAATGTGTCACGATTCACACAACATGCAATGTTCCCTGGGTAGGCAGACAGACGCATATAGCGAGGTGTGACTTCAGAACAAGTCGTGTTCCACCATGACCGAAATAAAGTAGGCTGTGCATGTTTCAAATTCTACATGGAAATGAAATGCACTGCACCCGAGTCTGTCCCTTGCTGTCTGTCCCTGTGAGCTGCTTCTTTCCATGTCTTGGAATGCTACATGGGTGATACAAGTGCCTCAATGGACCATGGTGGACCGGAGGGTATGTGCCACTGCCCCTGCAGGTGCCCCAGACAACCTTACAATCAACTAGCCATGAGTCCACCAACACATCTGAGCTGTATTGTGCGCTGCAACACCATTATTCGTCCAAGCTCACCCTCAGTGCTGCTACTAAGCATGCATGTGCAACTGGCCTGGTGGAAGGTTTGCTGTGTTGTTGCCCCCCTCTGCTGCTCACCTTGCCTGGAGTCCCTTGACACACGTCAGCAGTTTTAGGATGTATGATTGCAATCCCTGTGCCTCTGCTTGCGCACACATGTGCATGTGGGCACCACCAAACGTGACTAGATTCCAGACGTCCAATGGCCCATGTCTGCTGGCAAAGGTGGTCTGGAGGCTCATCCCCCTGCAGAAAGGGTATGAAACACATGATTAATGCTTTAGATTCATCTGTGTGTGTCTCTTCAGGCATCACATCACTGGACCATGTCAGAGACGTACATCAGAAATCACACCATCAGTCTGTCTTTCACAACCCAAGTGTGGAACACACTATCTACGGCATGAATTGCAACAAGCACATGTACAGTAAAGATAAGAAACATACTACACAATGCATAGCAATGAATGTACACATGAATCATGAAATACCCCATCTAGCAAAAGCAGAACAGTGGTCAATAACACCCCAATAATCCCCACTAGGGGTGTTAACACAAGTTCCACAGCAGCAGACATGCCACAGATATGACAGTCCAAAGCCCTTGTGTAATAGGCTGTTACACCGAACCATCCTTGCGAGCCCATGGATAAGGGAAGCAGGAGTGGCATATGTGAGTCAAGGACCCCAAGCAGCAAACACCTACAAAAGACAAGCCTGAAGGGCCCAGCTGGAACAGACATTGGATGCTTTCAAAAGCCACAAAGCACCACACTGTCACATAAAATCACAATAGACAAGCAATGTTAAACTATATTAACTAATTACACTAACTATGAAAAACCTACATTACCTAATTAAACTAACTATCAAACAGAAACAAAAAGACAAATCAAAAATGGCCACATACGACCCGGGGAGGGGAGGCACCCAGGAGGGTGGAGGTACAGGGTGCTGCTCAACACCCTCATGCGATGATGCTGAGCAAAAAAAAAACCTCCATGGGCTCAACGCCTGCACAGCCCGACCTATGTGGGAGATAGATTGTCGTCCGAGTCTGGCTCATCCTGGAAAGGAGGACATGGCACAGTAGCCTTGCCATGCCTAGCCGCAGCTTGCTCCTCGTCGACAGCAAGTCTGCCGGGCGGGTGAGCCTGGTTCTGTGTGGTGATGACATGTAGGTCTGCATGCAGAACCACCCGTGATACACGTGCTTCCTCTTGAAAGGTAGCATGTGTAACGCGGAGTTCCTCATGCAAGGCCTGGCTGGACAACCGCTGCACCTCCCGGCAAGCCTGTAGCTCAGCCGAGATGGTACGCTCAAGCTGTGCAAACCTCTCCTCTGACCGCTCCCTCTAGGACATCAGAAGGACACCCAGAGTGGATTTGAGGGAAGCATACTCCTCCCTCAGGGCCTCCATGTGTGCCTCTGCGTGAGCAGCAATTGCTTCACACAGAGACGACATTTCAGCCTGGTGTTCCCTCTCTGAGGGCGCCATGCCCAGCCTAAGCGAGCGGGTCGTGGCGCCTGCTGCTGGAGAAGCACCTGCCTAGCAGGGGGGAGCACGGATCGGGCCACACGCTCCATGCTCTCAGCGATGTTCTTCATTGCTGCCCCCTGCCATTCTGAATTGGCAGTCATGTCTTGCTCCCACTCAGTATACTGCGGTTGCGCACGGCGACCGCGTTGCTGGGCTTGACCCCTGCAGGACCCAAGGACCGGGTGTCCTCGTCGTGTTGGCACCGCCCGCGGCTGCACGACTACATGCCCCCGTCAACGTGATGTCCCAGGCACATCAGTGACTGGTGTGGAGGGTGACCCTGCATCCCGATCCACCACGGGCGGAGGTTCCAAGACTGTCTGACCCCTCAGTGCAGGTGTCGCGGACAGAGGAGTGTCCATCAGAATCGCTCACCCCTGACAGATGGACCTGATGCTCATCCAACTCGACATGGACGTCAGAGTCGTCCTCAGGGCTGGACTCATAGGCAGCCAGAGACAAGATGGACTGTAGCACTTGGGGTTTTTCGTGGCCTACCAGCCCATGACCCCCACTTGTGCCGGGTTGATGTAGTGATAACAACCCTGTGCCTGGCATGACAACACCATCCTCCGGCTCCATTGCGTCATCATCTGAAAAATAGAGAGAAAAAAGGTCACTACACATGTCAGAAGCACACAACACACACACACACCGACAACAAACACATCAGGCAGACATGTGACACACAAAATAGAACCTGGCATGCATGCTGGGTCAACTTGGAATTGCTTCTGTGATCAGACCTGTTGAAAGGTGGCAGTTTGCATTGAAGTGGGTCTATGCAGTGCAGCAAATGTGTATGTTACTCACTACCTACATGTACAAGTACTTCATGGTGTGTGTCAGAAAATGTGAAGGCAGTGCAAGGTCAACTTCAGGCATCACGTGCAATGTGCATTCAATGGGTAGCATATCTACAAGCAAAGCACCCCTCCACCCAAGTGCAAAAGCAGGGATGCCTAGCATGGTATCAAAAGGCTGACCATAGACCTGTGTATTGACAGGCAGTGTTGACTAGCATCAACAGCTTCATGTGAGTCAAGTGACAACACTGCAAATGATGATGGGACAGTAAGCAGGACACATGATGAAACGTCTGGAGGCCACCCACGTGTGAAGAAGACACTGCACCAGTTGGACAGAGTCATTGTCCATTAAACAGGCTGAGGCCTGTGACAGACCCAGATTGTCAGACCCTAAACATGTGTGCAACGCCGTACTGAGCCACAGTTGACATGGCAAGGCTGATGAAATGCCATGCAATGTATGTCACCCAGGACTTGTATTACAGTGATCATCCAGTCAAGGACACATAGGGGCATGCATGCAATGCACATGGAGCATGAATGGGCACTCATGTCCCTGCGGGGCATCTGACCTCTGCACAGTACAAGTGAGATACCCTGCATCAAGTACTAAGGCTGTACCACACAGCATATGTCTGGCAGATTGGTTGCGGGAAGTTAGCATGTACACAGGACGCATGAACAGGGAAGTACCCAACAGCAATATTGAAGCAGACCAGTGCAAAGGTGGAATTGGGGTGCAGAGCGGGGGGTGGAGGGGCAAGGGAGCATGCCTACATGGAGTACCCGCATGCAGGCAGAGGACACATGCACGTCAGTCATGCTATGACAACATGCCTGGGCTGAGAGGATGGTCACCCCACGCTACATGCAGAAGGGCCAGTGAGCTGGAACATGGACCGGAGGGGCATACTGGTAACCAGCATGTGAGTAGGGTGCAATAGTGTTGATGCGAACAGTCCCTGTCTGCTCCACATGTCCACCATCCAGCAGAACAGACATGCATCACGGAAGCATTGCATTACTTGCATATCAGAACCATGTACACGTCACATGTAGTGGCAATCATGCACAACACATCCCACAAGTAAAACACACACGTCCTCAACAAACACGCATCAACACTCACTGGACTGGGCATCAAAGTCTGGCATCACTCCCACTCCTTCGATCGATTCAGATGGTATGAACTCTGCAACGAGTGACTCATGCGGAGTGAGGACTTCCTCCTCTGGTGCAGGCCCACCGCCAGTTACCAGAGTCAAGATGTAATTTGAGGCACGCTTAGCCTTAGCGCTGCGTTTGATGTCATTCAAACGCTTTTTGCACTTTTGCGCCGTGCGCACCTCATGGCCGAATGCACTGACATGTTCCGCAACATGCATCCAGTGGGTATCACGTTGGGCAGCCGTAGTCTGACTATTGGCACCTACTAGCATGTCACGGCTGTGGCCCCACACGTAGCCCACGAGGAAATCCAGTTCCTGGTTGCAGAAAGGCTTCTTCCTCAACGTGCAGGAGGTCGTGGCTGTGTGTGGGGTCCCAGCCTGTGCTGCAGGTGCAACCTTCCTCCTCTTGGATTGTGGCTCAGACCCTGGCTGGCTAATGCTGCCCTGACCAGCATGGCCAGTGGGTTCGGTGGATTGAGCCAAGGGAGTGGCAGGTGGCGGGATGACCAAAGGCCTGACTTCTGTCAGTGGCAGCTGGGTGCCCTCTAATGGACCCTGCGCAGCAACATCCGCTGTGGCAGGGTCATTGACTGCAACTGTCCTGGTTGGCAGACTCACAACCGGGGTGTTATTGGGTGCATCTGCCCCTGCACTGCCAACACCCGGCTGTTCGGGGCAGCAGATGACATAACTGCCCCAGGGACACCTGTCTTGGTCAGGGCAGCCCTGCGTGCCCCTACGGTTTCCCTCCTGGCCTGTTGGAAATCTTCCAATGGCTCCTCAAGTGCCAACCAGGCTGCGCTGGCAGACCCTGAGCCTGGGTGACGGTGTCCACAGCTGCACCTGCAGCTACCACTACCCTTGGGCCCATGGCAGTCGATGGAATGGACTGCTGGGTCACACGGGCACCAGTGCCAGATGCAGAAGCTGCATCTCCCGGAACCACAGGGGGTGGTGGCATGACTGCACCGACACATGGCACAACATCGTGCTCAAGTGGCGCACCCCTGCCTCTTCCCCTTCTGCGGCTGCCCTGGACACCCGGGAGTCCCCCTACTCCCTGGTCATCCCGGCCACATCCCTGACCATGCCCACCACGAGGAGTACGTCCAGCTGAGGCACCCCTCACCTTTGGTGTCCTCCCAACCATTGCACAGATGTAGTAGTGCCGGCACAGATGGAGTAGTGCCAATGGGAGGTGTACACCACAATTGACCTGGGCAATTGGGGTGAAGGGGGTGGGAAACAAGATGTTAACAGCCCCCCTGCACCTGCAAGGCTGTATGTGACCCCGGTGATGTAGTGACGGGTCACGCAATGCTCAGGCACCCCAAAACTGCTGGAAAACCGTGCATGCAACCCTGCAGCCTACGTGCGTGGAATCAACCTCCCGCAGTACGCGGTGGCACCCAGTAACACGAAAAACGCGTACGCGTGGGATACGCAGGCTACTATGACATCAAAAACGGTGCGATACACAGGGGCACCCGCAGTGGGAAAAATAGCGTGCGCGACTCACCGCCTGACTAGCGCGATGCAGAAAAACACGCGTAGCCAATACCCCCGCCAAAAGAAGAGATACGTCCTTGATAGCTGTGAAGTTGTGATGGAGCGCGAAACAACACGAAACAGCAACACACGTCGGTCTCCATGAAAGGCACGTACAGCGAACTGCTGGCCCCGCTCACCTTTAACCTGTGCTGAAGGAAACGCCCGTGCGCGTCACGTCACTTACGCGCGTAGGTCCTTTCCTCGGATTACACACATTCACACGGGGACATGCATTTTTTTCGCATGCACGCTAATCCACTATGCCCATGTCACGGGGGAAACGCCCGCGTCACAGAAGCGCTTACACGTGAGGGGCCTTTGATCCAATGAAATCGCTGATGGGCTTACGTGCTAACGGCCTTTCCTCACATTACACGCTGACGTGCACTTTTTTCACGTGCCAAATCACTCCGTATCAAGTTGGCCACGCGAAAACACACAGAAGACCACGCTCCTGCCCTGAAGGCCATTTTCCTGCCCACAAGATCCCTGAGCACGCTCCCACCTGCCATCTGCTGCTGCCTGACTGCCTGCTGCCCACGTGCCCTGCTATTTGGTGCCTGCACATCAGCCATCTGCAGGGGTCCAGTTGCTGTATCCAACCCTGCTGGAACAGAAGACTCCCGACTGGGATACCATCGCTCCACAGCCCAGCCCCAGGACACAGTTGCCCACCCACGCCTGCCTCGGGGGTCGCCATGTCGGTGCAAACACCATCTGAGACCACTGGCGACCCCCAGTCAGAGGAGCAGAGGGCCACCAGCTTCAGTCAGAAGGAAGTTGGTGTCCTGGTGGAGCATGTCCTGGGGCATTATGATGCCCTATTCGGAACATCACGCTCCAACAAGGAAGGGCGGGATAGGATCTGGAACGACTTTGTGGTTGCCATCAACGCGGAGGGGGTGGCAACCCGCAACATCAAGCAAGTCAAGAAGCGCTGGGAGGACTTGAGGTCCAGGATCCTCATAAAGGCCCGGCGCCTCATGGAGGGGGGCCGGGGCAGCATGAGTACCATCCAGATGAGGGTCCTGGAACGCGTAGGCCCAGTGCTCCATGCCCAGATCCTTCGGAGGCAGACCCGTCTGGAGTTGAGCAGTAAGTGGCCAAGCATTGCTGTGTGAGACAGGGCATGTTGCAGGGTGCTGGTTGTCTGATACTTGCTTGTATGTGTGACATAGGCCATGTACGTATGTGTGTGTGCAGGGACATCATGGTCATGCATGTGAGACCAGTAATGTGTGAACCACATGGTTGGTGCATGTGTTACAATGCAACATGCGGAGTAGCATGCAGAATGCACACATTAATGCATGCCTGTCTCTGTTATTGGACATGGATAAGGTGTGAGAGATGGGTGCTGCTGTCATGGACATGTATGGTGTCCATGTCTGTGTGTCTGACTTGCGTGTCTGTGACTTGTAAATGCCATGGATGCATGACACATGTCTGTGACAATGTTCAGATTCACTGATGCAGCCTACTCATCCTTGTCTCCACTGTGTCTGGGGCGTACGAGGCCAGATGGATGAAACTACGGTGAAGTGTGTGCATGTGATAGGCATGACCCATGATGCATGTGAGTTTCAAACCAGCATTGTATGTTTCAAGAGTCCCTTGGACATGTATGCTAATGTTCATAGCATGCGCCATGACTGTTACTGCATGTGTTTTGCCTGCACTGACCCATGTGTTGTGGAGGGACATGATGGAAGTGATGTTTGACAGTGCCACTCATCTGCTATTGCTTCCTGTCTAGGGGACCATTGTACAGTACCCTGATGCTTGTGTTCTATGTCTCCCTCTACACAGCGGCAAGTGATGAAGAGGGTGGAGACGGCGCTGTGGAGCAAAGCGGCGGGAATGCCCCCACCGGCCGGCGACGCAAGGCCCAGTCACCCTCCCAGAAATTACCATTGTCCGGGAGTGAGGGGACTGGTGCTGCGTCTGCCACTACGGCTGCAGCGGAAGGAGTGGGTGAGACCCCACAGGGGCTTGCAACGGCGGAAGATGGTGTGGAGCCATCCAGGTCATCCAGGTTGGTGGTTTCCACAGAGGAGGAGGAGGCCGCTAGTGAGCCGCACATGGGGCCTGGTGGGGGTGGGGGTGGTACCACTGGTGCAAGTGGTGCAGTCCAGGGGCAGGGGCAGGAGACAGCACAGATCGCCGTGGAGGGGCCTGTGCATGTCACTGTCCCTGACACTGTGACTGCACCACCATGCACCAGCAGGGATGCCCCATCCCAGGCCCGTCCGCAGATAGGAGGGATGTCCATGGCATCTGACACTCCTCTACCTGCGGACGAGGGGACCCCTGGCCATATGGAGAAGGTCCTGATTGGTGTCGCGTCCCAGGGGGAGCACGCACGTCATCACGAAGAGCAGCGTGCCAACGTGGCCCAGTTGGGAGTGTCCATGGTTGGGGTTTTGTACATGTCTAGGCTACTCTGGCGGCCCTCAGCTCCTCTGTGGAGACTATGCGCCAGTCGTTCTCCATGCCGTCTTCCGGCCCAGATGCCACCAGGGTCCCCTGTGGACCTGCCCTGACCAACGCAGCCAGCTCGGTGGGGATCCCATCCCTGCCACAGTCAGGAGTCGGAGGTCCAGCAGGGGTGGACACCCCAGCAACTGGACCCCAGCAGATGGAGGATGTGCCGGCATCATCGGGCAGGGCACGTGCACAACGGCGTTGGTGGATTCCATCAGCCTAGATGCCGTCGTGCTAGCAGATCAGTTGCGTCGGAGGCAGCGGCAGGCTCAATGTGGGAGGCATCATGGCTCGGGGCCATCTACATCAGAGGGGTAGGCATCAGCCGGAGGGCAGGAGGACCCTGGAATGGGAGTGTCTTCCGTATGGCAGCAGTTGGGCCAGCAGATAGGTGCGGAGCGGCGGCGGGTGGAGGAGGCACGGCTCACAATGGTCAGGGCGGAGAACTCCATGCGCAAGGCGCTGAGGCGGGCTGAGTGCCTCGACGGAATTCGCAGGGAGTTGGAGGTGGACATGGCGTTATCCCTGCGAGACCTCGGGGCCAGAGAACAGGCCCGCCTCCAAGACATTGAACAGGAGTTCGATGATGCCCTGGCCCATGACATCAACAAGTGAGCCGTTGGACTTGCCCGCCGCCATTGTATATAGTTCATTAGTGTTAAGTTTCTTTTTTCTTTCATTTGGGGTGCATGGACTATGCCCCACATTTTTGTATATAGTTAGTAATTAGGTAGGTTTCATTGTAGGTTTCATTTATGTCGTTGGGCTCATGGACCCTGGATTTGCTATTTGTACATAGTTTTACAATGGATTTTTCTCCTTCATCTTTTTTTTTCACCATGGAACAATGGATATTTCGCTTTTCTTTCCCTTTGGATTTGCTTTGTTGGATGGTGACTTTGGACACATTTTCATTTGGATTAATTTGGATTCTCATTTTATTTATTTATCATTTTTTGGGACATGCTGCATTTTGATTATTATTGGCATTATTGTGTGTTTTGATTTCATTCCCTTCATTTTGACTTGAATACATTTTTGTTTCTTACTTCAATGTGTGGTCTTCTCTCATTGGTTTCATGCATGTCACAATGTGGGTTTTCTCAGTCATGTGTTGCCATTGTGTGGGTCTGACAGACTTGTACTCATGCGCATACTGCTTATTTGTGATCTATCATGTAATGGGGATTTCAATTTGGAGTGGATGTAAAGCTTGGTTGGGTGCTTAGACTGGGGTGGCGTGGGGTGGGATTTGGGTGGCCATAAGAGCCAGGGATCTAGATTGTGATGACGTGTTGGCTGGAGGACATGTGTTGGGGCCTGCTGGCAAGTGCCCCTCACTGCTGGGGGGTGGGGGTGCTGGGGGACATGTGTCAGGCCTGCTGGCAGGTGCCTGTCAATGATGGAGGGTGGGGGGGCTGTGGGGCATGAGTGGGGGCCTGCTGGCAGGTGCCCCTCACTCCTAGGGGGTGGGGGTGCTGGGGGACATGTTTCGGGGCCTGCTGGCAGGTGCCTGTCAATGCTGGGGGTGGGGGGGCTGGGGGACATGAGTGGGGGCCGGCTGGCAGGTGCCCCTCACTGCTGGGGGGTGGGGGGCTGGGGGACATGACTGGGGGCCTGCTGGCAGGTGCCCCTCACTGCTGGGGGGTGGGGGTGCTGGGGGACATGTGTCGGGGCCTGCTGGCAGATGCCTGTCAATGCTGGGGGGGTGGGGGGGCTGGGGGACATGTGTCTGGGCCTGATGGCAGGTGCCCCTCACTGCTGGGGGTGGGGGGCTCGGGGACATGAGTGGGGGCCTGATGGCAGGTGCCCCTCACTGCTGGGGGGGTGGGGGTGCTGGGGGACATGAGTGGGGGCCTGCTGTCAGGTGCCCCTGACTGCTGGGGGGTGGGGGTGCTGGGGGACGTGTGTCGGGGCCTGCTGGAAGGTGCCTGTCATTGATGGGGACGTGGGGGGGCTGGGGGACATGAGTGGGGGCCTGCTGGCAGGTGCCCCTCACTGCTGGGGACTGGGGGTGCTGGTAGACATGAGTTGGTGATCATATTGCAACGTGACATGTGGCTTGGCTGGGGGGCATGCCCATGGTGGATGGGCTGCCTGCGAGGCATAACCAGGGGTGCAGGGTAGTCCCCTGTGGTGTGGGCTGCCTGCAGGGGCCATGGAGGGGGTAGAGGGGACACCTGGGAGGACCCACACTGCCAATTCACGTGTAGGACACCCTGCGCACCCCCGAAATATGCGTTCCCCGCTCTGACAGCAAAATCGCGTGTCAAACTTCATGCGCAGCCCAGTAATACACATACCCTGCTCCAATCGCATGTAAAACTTCCCGCGCACCCCTGAAATACACGTACCCAGCCCAATCGCGTGTAAAACTTCCTGCGCACCCCTGAAATACACGTACCCAGGCCAATCGCGTGTAAAACTTCCCACGCACCCCTGAAATACACGTACCCAGCCCAATCGCGTGTGAAACTTCCCGCGCACCCCTAAAATACACGTACCCAGGCCAATCGCGTGTAAAATTTTCCACGCACCCCTGAAATACACATACCCAGGCCAATCGCGTGTGAAACTTCCCGCGCACCCCTGAAATACACGTACCCAGGCCAATCGCATGTGAAACTTCCCACGCACCCCTGAAATACACGTACCCAGGCCAATCGCGTGTGAAACTTCCCGCGCACCCCTGAAATACACGTACCCTGCTGAAATCGCATGTGAAACTTCCCGCGCACCCCTGAAATACACGTACCCAGGCCAATCGAGTGTGAAACTTCCCACGCACCCCTGAAATACATGTACCCCGCTCGCACAGGGCCCTTTTGTGTGTGAGACTTCCCGCGAACCCCATAATACACGTACCCTGCTGAAATCGCGTGTGAGACTTCCTGCGAATCCCATAATACACGTACCCCGCTCGCAAAGGGCCCTTTCGCGTGTCAAACTTCACGCGAACCCCATGAATACACGTACCCCACTCACACAGGGCCCTTTCACGTGTAAAACTTCCCCCAAACCCCAGTTATACACGTACCCTGCTGAAATGGCGTGTGAGACTTCCCGCAAACCCCATAATACACGTACCCCGCTCGCACAGGGCCCTTTCACGTGTCAAACTTCCCGCGAACCCCAGTTATACACGTACCCTGCTGAAATGGCGTGTGAGACTTCCCGCGAACCCCATAATACACGTACCCCGCTCGCACAGGGCCCTTTCACGTGTCAAACTTCACATGAACCCCAGGAATACACGTACCCCACTCGCACAGGCCCTTTCGAGTGTGAAACTTCACGCGCACCCCAGTAATACACGTTCCCCGCTTGGCTTTGCTGTTTGGCAGCCCTGGAAACTGGTCGAGGGTTAGCGCGGCCCTTTGCGCTGAATTGGGGATTTTGATGGCTTTTCCTTGCGCAAGGGCGTTCTTGGGGGCGTAACTGGTGCTGCTGCAGGGCCGCTGCGCCACTCTGTGCCACGACTGGTTTTGGAGGCTAAAATCCATGAATACGCTGTGCGCGGAAATCGATTTTAGCGCATGCGGCTGGCACAGACATTCGCATGCGCACACTGTGCGCCAGCCGCGTGTGCCACTTGTGCACTGAATTCTATAAATTACCCCCTTGATGTCTTGGCAATCCAAGAATGGCTGTGAGGAGTGTAAGAGCGCTTTTAAATGTATAGCTGTATTACGAAAGGAAAAAGAGGATCTCAAAATAGATCTGTGAAGGTTGTCTAATTCGGTTGAGGGTCTAGCACTACGTGCACACACCCATCTTTAAGTGCCTGGAAGGAGGTGCCAACGGCACAATGTGAAGGGTCTCAAAGCATGGTCCCTGTATCTATTAAACAGGCCTGGATTGCCCCTCTTTTGAATAAAACATCTCCGGACCCTTCAGTTGCTGGAAACTATCGCCTCAGAACAAATGCGCCTTAATTACTTAAAATCCTAGATAAGATCGCACACCAACAAATCCAGGATCACTTGAGTCAGTATAATATTCTGGGCGCCAAAAAGTCAGGCTTCAGAAGCCACCACAGTGCTGAATCGACCCTGATTGATTTAAAAAGCAATATCATGAGATCCATGGATAAGGGCCAATTCACTCTCCTGATGCTTCTGGACCTTACAGCTGCTTTTGACCTGGTAGATCATGGCACGTTAGTCACTAGGCTTCAGGACTCTGCTCCCTTCTCTAAGGAAGTGGCTGTTTGGGTTTCATCTTTCCTTTCCAACCCGATAGCTAGGGTGTGCAGTGAGAAGGCTACTGCAGAGGGCTTTGTGTTCCTCTTTGGGGTGCCACAGGGGGGTCATGAATATCACTGACTGTGTATAACATCTTCACTATGCCTCTGTTTGATAGGCTAGACTCAGAGGAAATAACATATGCAAACTATGCTGATGACACTCAGTGTCTCTTCCTCCTCTCCGGTAATCATACAACTGACTCCTTGACTTTCAATACTGCTCATTCACAGATGGATGTTATACAATGGGTTGGCTCTGAACAACTCTAAAACTGAGATAATGGTTCTATGCACAAATCAACAGCTGCGCAGGTTAGACCCAGCATTTAAGTCCTTCAAGGTCACAGACTGCTCCTTGACATTTCTACCTGGGGTTAAGACCCTGGTTGTCATCTTGGATCCAGAATTGAGCATGAAAGCTCATGTGGGTTGGTTAGTTTCGTGCTCCTCCTACTACTTAAGGCTCTTGGCCTTGATCTGTCCTTTTCTCAGCGAGAACAGTTGTGCCTCTGTGGCCCGCGCAAATATTGGCTCTCGCCTTGACTACTGCTCCAGTCTTCTGCAGGGACTGGGGCATGGTGAACTAAATGGGCTTAAGGCGGTTCAGAACAATGAGGTTTGCATCGTCTGTCACATGCATACATTTCATCACATCTCCATGGCCAGAACATCTTTGCACTCGCTGCCCATAGGAAAAAGAATCACCTTCTGCACCCTCTGTGTTGCGCATTCCTGTCTCTTTGGAAAAAGTCCTAGCTATCTCTCCTCATTGCTTGGCTGGCTCCCAGCAAAGAGGGTCCTGAGATCTAATGACTCCAGTCTCCTGCTAACCTCTAAATTCAAGTTCTCCCTATTCTGAAAGGGTGTTTTCCGATGGCAGCTCCAAGACTCTGTAACTTCCTACCCTGGGACATAAACTCCTGTGCATCCCTTGGGTTGTTCAAACGTCAACTGAAAACGTCCTTGTTTGAATAATGCTCCTCCTTTGCTTAGACCTGTTTCTCTGCCTGTAACATCTCTGTCTTTCTCTTTCCATTAGTTGTACGTCTTGTTTCACGCAGCTATGCCCATGGGCCTTTGTCCCAGCGCGCTATAAATAAAATAAAGAATAAAAAATAGGCCTGCTATTGAATACCCCCATAATCAGGCTAGGAACCGGCAAATCCATGCATAAAGAGCTTCCACCTGGGATTGGTGAAAGGTATGCATCTAGGGAAGGAAATGTGGGCAGTTATTATGTAGGCTCGGCCACTTTTATTTAGTATATGTCCCCAAACTTGGTAGCATGAGTTGGGAGCAGCGTGAGGGCCTCAGAAACAAAGTTATCCCTTGGCTGAGATGTAAAAGTGGTTGCCTTTCTATTATCCGTAGTGATATTGTGGGGTGTGAAAGGTTGGTGGGCCCATGTATGGTGGATGCAATTAGAGCCCAGCTGGGTAAAGCCAAACTGCTGCAAGGGCTGTTGGAAATGGAGCAGCGGTCTCTGCCTCAGAGCGTATTGGCAATTCACATCAAAATGACAGCGCCAGTGTGGGTAACCGAGAAGGGAAGTGTAGTTTTGGCCGGTCGACAGGAAAGCTCTGGCTTCAATCAAATTTCTACTCATGGTACTGGTAACTGTAATTTGGCTCCCTCTCAGTGTCCGTTTGTGGCATTTGGGAGGGTTTCCAACATGCCACAGGGACAGGGTGGCAGGGTTGCCAAGTTTCTGAATGTGGGCATCCAACAAAGATTAATACAACTGAGCAGGGGGATAGCTCAGCCTTATTGGAAGTGATGGAACGGGCACCCTGGGGATGATTAGAGACAATCCTGGCCCCTAGTGGACCTGGGGCAGAATAAGGAAGTAGTTTGGCTGGGCCTGGACTCTACACAGATGGGACATGGTCTGAAGTCTAGTCTAGTGGTACCCTGCAATACGCCTGCTCAATCTCCTGCCACATTTCCTAAGCAGGCTGATCTTGGGGTGCGGGTCCTTTCATGGAATTTTGCTGGGGAAGAGAACTATATGAATGACAGTGATTGGCTTTGTTAGGGAGAATTCTCATAAATGGCTAATTTCCCTTACCTAAAGAGTCCCTCAGCAGCTTTGCTGGATTGATAGGATTTCTTTTTCACCTGGTAAGAGTGTGAGCCTTTTTTTCCACTCTTACATGTGTTTTGCTGTGTGTGATCTTGCGCTCTGGAGCCTCACCTACTCCATGAGCACCATAGTTGTGTGTGTTACACAGCACCTTCAGTGCAGTGACACAGGGTTGTCTTTTAGACTTCCCACTGACTCAATTTTTCTGGGACTGACTACTGTCTCCCAGAAACATGTAAAGTTGCCATTAACTTTATATAGTCTCTTTAAACTACAGACCCAGTACACACCATCTTACATGGAGTAGTGGAAAGGGTTAATTCCTATCCCTTTTTGTCTGTCCCTCTTGGAGCACTGTTTCGCTCCCTTTACATCAAGACTTGGCTGGTGGCAGTGGTAACTACCCTACATTTTCTATATAACCATGGTATTGTTTTAGGCTATTATATTAGCCTCAAACATAAACCTGCTTGTCCAAATATATTTTATTTTGGCTCCGGCTGGGTTTAGTCACCATTTCTTTTTGTTAAAGTCTTTCTCGTGTTCTTCTCTGCGCGCCAAACCGGGGTTGATTCCTTTGTTCGCCGTCTATTCGCGGGCCCCTACACAGAAGCCCTCCTTAAGGCACCTGAAAGTCTGGGTAGGCAGGATGTGAGGGAGGGGTCTTAAGGACCCCTGCCATGGGTTCCCTTGGTAACCAAAGTCGCACTCCTGTTTGACTGGCTGGGTGACTGTCCTTGTCAGGACAGCCACCCTGCTGTGTGATTGACAGCCAGGCTGAATGAATGGGGAAAACTGCATAAAAAGCAGGTCTCTGGGACTGGAAAGGCAGAGTCACCACTGGAACGAAACCAATGAGGAGCTGATGGAAGACGACCCCTTCAACGACTGAACTGCCTAGTGAAGCCCGGCTGCAGGTCCGAATCTTCATAATCCACCGACAGAGAAGATCCTCCAGGAAACTTCTTTCCTTGAGCTGGTGGGACCAACCAGTTTGCCTAAACTGCAAGCCAGGACCCCTCCTCTGGTCAAATTCGCTTTACAGAGCTACAGTGGGCCAGATAGCCAGGAAGGTCGGACCCTGCGTGGGTTTTAAGGAACACACCTTTTATTTGTTGCTTTGCTCTGCTGCTGGTTTCTTCCCTGGGTAGTGCAGGACCCTCCAGTCTTCCTACTTCGTGTCAGTCCGACAGTCGCTACAGGAACCGCGAGCCTGCTGGAACTACCAGGAATGTCCGCCTCAGCTACAGCTTCCTCTCCGTTTTAACGTACTGTGCAAACCCGGTTGCTCGTTTCGTTCAACCACGGGGAAAGTGTGCGAAATCTTTCTCCAATTCGAGGGCTTGTCCTTATCTTCTCTTTGAAGTAACTTTTCTACCGCCCGACCTCGTCCAAATCCGTGGCAAGAACTTTACCGCAAACTACCCTGAACCGTGTGATCTTGAGCAAAAGACTTTTGTCCTATTGACTTTGGCCCTAAGCCTTTTCAACCTGATTCTATCATTGTAGTTCCTCTTGTTCTATTGCCCTGAGTACTTACCGGTTGGTGTGGTTCAATTTCTAATTAACTTTGTCTTTCCCTCCCTTTTAAATTGCTGGAGTGCCATTTTGCTCCCACTTCATTTTGTGAGCTTAGCTTGTCTCGAATTTAAGGTAAGTGGTGTGGTGTATTGCGAGTGTGATTTTTAAACTGCTTATTATAGTGTAATGTTATGCAACTGAAGAGTGAAATAAATGTATATTCTTTTACTTAAAAACCTTGAGTCAGTGTTTTCCTGAATTATAGTAATTGCTGTCCTTTGTGTAACTATCTGATACTTCTCACTTACTCTTGAGATAAGTCTGGCTGCTCAGCCATCGCTACCACTTTTACTGTGTAGTACAGGCTTGTACCAAAGGTGAATTTGTACTGTCACTTGTAGTCTTAATTGGGTGTGGTTTTCCCAAAAGGTAATGCATTTAATTCTGCCTAACACTGGTGTCAGCAGTGGGATCAAAGAGTGCTGCTATTACCTTGGATCAACTAACCACAAGACTAACATCACTAAAAAGAAATATTAATCACGTCTGATATGGAAACCCACAGTCAGGAGAACCTCCTGAATTACACTGCTGATTATCTGAGAAATATGTGTAAAGAAAGGAAACTCTCTGCCAAAGGCAAAAAGACTGAATTGATTGAAAAGTTGTTAAAGAATCCAAGTCTAGGGAGTGGGTCTGAAATGCCTGACCCCTTGCACATGTGGGAAGTATTGAGGATGATACTATGTCTATTAATGATGAGTTGAAGAAGTAGATGTGTCTCTTAATGTAGGTCTCTCTGCTCACCTCAACCCTTGTCTACTGCTACCCCCACAGGTCCTACACACAGTCCTGAATTCATTGCTCTAGAGAAAAAGAGGCTTGAACTGGAATTCAAATGTTTAAATGCTCAAACTGAACAAAAACACCAAGAACGTAAGCTCAGAGAAATGGAGTTGAATCATGAACTAGAAATGGAAAGATTGTCTCTTGAAAATGCTTCTCTCCCAGAGTCTTCTAGGTCTTACAGTCCTAAGAGACCCTGTATGCCTAAAGAAATTGTGGGTATGTATGAGGTTACGCTTGATATTTTGGATTGGTTGGCAATGTTTGAATATAACCATGGGATTCAAGGTCTCACAGGGAATCAACTGCTTCCCTGGCTCTTGTATAGGCTACCCCCTGTTGTATCTGATGTTGTAATAGAGTTGGGGGAGGAGGATAGGATGGATTATGAGTGTGTGAAGCTAGTTTTAATTGCTAGATTTGGGAAGACCCCCCCCAGTACCTTAAGAGGTTTAGAACCCTCAAAAGCATGATGTTACCCCTTGGGCTACCTGGGTATGTGAGTGTTTGAAAAATGTAGATGGTTGGATTAAGGGTTACAGAGTGAACACTTATGAAGGAATGAGAAATCTTGTTATTTTGGAGTCTATTTTTGATGTCTGCTCTCCTGAGCTCAGACAGCACTTGGCTGATTCTAAGGAGATAGATCCAAAGAAGCCCGCAAAGGCTGCTGACTTGTGGGTTGCCAACAGGGCTACTCACAAGGATTCTGGGGCTACTCAGAAAAAGGATGAGGGAAAACAGCCAAAGAAAGACAACAAAGAGAATTCTAATACCTCCAATCCAAAAGAGGGCCACAAACAACAACATAAGGGTAAACCATCTGGAAAACCAAATCAGGCTAGGGTACCATCTGGACCCAAACCAGATGGAAGTCAGAACAAACCCCCATTCATCAAGGCATTTTGGAAATGTTATGTGTGTGGGTTAACTAACCATGTGAAAGGGGATCCCAGATGTGAGGGTAAACCTTCAGGGGTCCACACTGTCTCCTTAGCCTTCTCCCCAGAGGAAGAAGTACCTATGGTCAGTGGAAATGTTCACCTACTGGCTGATGAACCCATGAGAGTCTCAGCTAGTGTTTCTTTAGTGTCCTGGGCTTTTGGGAACAACAGAATTCAGATGTCTATAATTCCATCCCATATAATACTAAAGAGAATTATAAAGACAGTGTTCTTGTGAATGGTCAGGAAACCCCTGCCATCAGAGACACTGGAGCCAGCATAACTTGGTGGATGAATCCTTTTTCAAGGTGGAGGATGTTGCTAAGGCACCCAAACGCCTCACCAAGTTAGCTGGAGGCCCTGTGCAAATGGTTCCCCAGTTACCAACTTTCATCCAGTGTAATGATATGACTGTCAAAATACCTGTTAGTGAGCAGAGTGAAGTGCCTGGGAGAGTCCTGTTGGGTAATGACCTTAAAACTCTTGGAGTTGTGTCAAGCACCACCAGACCTTCCAGTAAAAGGAAACAGGAGCTCACTAGGTCTGCAAGGGAGAGAACCTTAAGAGGCTCTCCAGAGGAGCTGATAGAGAAGACTATCACTCCCACTCCACAGGAGTTGCTCACTGCCATTTCTAAGAAAACAGAGGCAAAGGGGAAACCCAAGACCGCCAGGTAAAAGTCAGACAGCACCCCTGTGCTACCAACAAGGACATCCCCAAGATTGTCCAAAGTCACACCGGTGACTACTCCACCTGCTGAGGCAGAGTGTGAGGTGCAACCTTATGTGGTTGAACCAGTATCTGAAGAATCAGATCTGGAAGAAGACATTGGGCCTCATCACGACTTGGGCTGTAACCCTTAAAATCGGCGGTAACGCTCTCAGCGCCGATTTTAAGGGTCCGTCAGATCACGACTCCAAATACCGCCGGCGCCATTACAGCCGGCACAAGTACAGCCGGCTGTACAAGCGCCGGCCATAACAGCGCCAGGAACCGTTCGCGCTAAAACATCACCAATCACGAGTACGGCGTTGGCGCTATTAGCGCCATAAAAGCGGCGGACAATCCGCCGAAAATACCTCCAGCAAAAAGCTGGAGGTAACAGAACACAGGCCACAGCAATAAGGACCCAGTTGGACCCACTGCAAATCAGAGGCCTACAAAGGAGCCACCCATGCACAACACACCCTCCCCAACACCATAACACCAGCAGGAGCAGGGAGGAGACAGCAATAAGGACCCAGGTGGACCCACTGCAAATCAGAGGCCTACAAAGGAGCCACCCATGCACAACACACCCTCCCCAACACCATAACACCAGCAGGAGCAGGGAGGAGACAGCAATAAGGACCCAGGTGGACCCAATGCAAATCAGGGGCCTACAAAGGAGCCACCCATGCACAACACACCCTCCCCAACATCATGCTGCCATATTGAGCTGGGAGCCTTGAGGTTGACTACTAGCTGCTGCTCCTGGAGCTACAGAGGCCAGCCAACCAGGCCAGGCCCCTGGGAGTGCAGGGGTCAGTGGAGATGAGGAAAAGGAGTTGGAGAGCAGCACCAGCAAGGCAGCCAGCCATACCCAGGGTCAGGCCAACACCCTGGGCCCTGACTGATGGCCATTTGGTGACAGATCATCGGCTGGACAGGGCGACCATCACCCAGTAGCTGGACACAATCCAGGCTGACATTGGCAGCCGCATAGGCACCAGCACGGCAGTACCTCCCCTAGTGAAGCTCATGTCTGTGCCACAATTACTTGGGACTGGCAGCTACCAACATACCGTTGACATGATGCATGGAATGGCCCAGTCCGCATTCAGTGCCATGCTTGGACAGGTGCCTGATGCACTGTTGAATCATGTGAACGTAGATATTGCATTGCCAGCCACACAGGCACAGTTGCACCAGCTGAAGTGTCAATACAATGCCATTGGCCAAGTCACGAATGTAACAGCAGCCCTCTACTGCACACATGTGGCACACGTACCACCCCAGGCACATGAGGCTGCCTACAGAAACCTGAATCAATACCATTCCCTCAACGTGCAGATGATATCCAACCATATCTTCATCCACTGCTCTGGTCGCTACCCAGGATCCACCCACGACTCCATGGCCCTGCGCAACAGTACCCTGCTGGCGTACATGAAAATGCATCGAGTGCAAAACACATGGCTACTGGGTGGGTACAAATGTATACCATGAAACATGTCAATCGACAACAGATGGTGCCTGTCACAGAATCCATCATACCCAATAGTCAGCAGGATTACTGCAGCATACACAATCAAGCACCTTGCACGATAAACCACGGACACGTGCCACACAGCAGAACACACCCATGCAGGATGTAAGACATGTGGTGGCACAGTGACATTTGCAAAACCCACCACAATAAACCCACCTGTGTGCGTTACACCATGGCTCTGAACACTGACACAGTACAGAATTCCCAACCTGGCCACCCGACAATGATTCTTTTTCAAACCATAAACTGGCACAACCACAAACGCACCACACATAAGTAGGCCGAGTAATGACGATGTTCATCCCACTAACACTGTCCCCAAAATGTGCAGGGAAATGCATGGAGAACAATACAGAGCAGTAACAACCAGCAAATGCAACTGTAGCCAAATGGATTTGCAATGACACATGAGGCAGCCACTTCTGTCATGCAGAAGTAGATGGAAGTGCCCCCTTATCCTGCACCAACTGAATGAGTACTCTTGCATACAGATGCATAGGCGTACCAAGTGGAGAGTACCCCATTGATTCAATCGTGCCCGTAGGGCAGCACACTCCACAATGTTATAGTCCAAATGATATGAAAGGCAAAATGACACTCATGACAGAGCCCTGTACACCCACTGGAATTACCTTGTCCCCATACGGTCTCCCTCTCCCCTGCAGGTGATTCTGCATATTCCTAGTACACGAGGCACATGACCCCTGTGTGTCACCCACAAATGGCGGTGGAGCGGGCATACAACCTTGCCCATACCCGTACACGTATCTGCGTGGAGAGTGCATTTTGACTGGCGTAGGCACACTTCCGGTGCCTCGACCGTACGGGAGGGACAATGATGTATGCACCAGAATGAGTTGGCTAAATCGAACTCACATGTGCCATATTGCACAACATCTGCTGTTGCAGAAATGTGCCACTGCCCCCTGATGCTCATGTGCATCCACCTGAGGATGGTAGTGAGGGCGAGGAAGTGCCGTAATGTGTTGCACATGCACAAAGGATTGGGCTGAGGGAGGGGAGGTTGGCTGACAGGGATTGATTGATGGATTATATTAGAAATGGGTAATGGGTAAGTCGGAAATAAGTCACTTCCACATTAAATTGCATCAGTGAAAATCACTACTGTCCATGCATTTTGATTTTTCTAACGTAATTTATTTAACATCCAACAATCCCCCCTGCCCCCAGTGAACACCCAGCACACAATCCCCCTCCCCCCAGTGAACACCCAGTACACAATCCCCCCTCCCCCAGTGAACACCCAGCACACAACCCCCTCTCCCCCCAGTGAACACCCAGCACACAATCACCCCTCCCCCCAGTGAACACCCAGCACACAATCCCCTCTCCCCCCCAGTGAACAACCCCCAACTGTGCAGTTGTCTCATCAGGCCAACAACAATGATGCCATGCACCACTAGGATGGGCGCGGGCGCTTCCCTCTCCCAGGCCCCTCCGGTGTGCGTGCCCTTAGGTGGCGCATGGACCGGTGCCTCGGAGATGGCTCTAGGGAACCCTCTGTGGGTGTGGTCAAAGTGGAGGGGACAGAAGCCGTGGCCATCATGTGCTGCCGCATGAGGTTGTTCGATTCGCGTGTCTGTTCAGCAAGTGCTGAGACTGCCTCCGTGAACTCCCGGACTTGTTGGCCAAAGCCTGTCAGGGCAGCGGTGCATTGTTGGACAACTTGGCGTGTACGCGCATTGTCCCGCGCTACATACTTGCACCCATGCCTGATGGATTGACTGACGGCCTTTATGTGCCTGCTCTGCACCTTTGCCATTGCTTCCACACGGGCCTGTTTGGCCTCAATGATGTCCAGTCGGCCCATGACTGCTGCCCCAGTGACAAAGGGCTCCCCTGGTGCGTCCCATGGTGGACCACCACTTGTGTGCTGTTGGTGGGGGGTGCTGCATGGCGACATGCTGCCAGCCTGGACAGGGCTGCCTGGCTCAGAGTGCTGCTCCTCTGGGCTCCCATAGGATGGTGTATCCACATCCGGCTGCGGTGTGCTGCAACGACGCACAGGCACATGACGGCTCCCTGCATGCTGTCTGCCTGGGCTTGGCCTTCCCTGGGGTGTTGACACCCCTTCACCATCACTACTACAGGGAGAGTGTTGTCCTGCGGCATGATGGTGACGTGGAGGCTACTGGGTGGGTACAAATGTATACCATGAAACATGTCAATCGACAACAGATGGTGCCTGTCACAGAATCCATCATACCCAATAGTCAGCAGGATTACTGCAGCATACACAATCAAGCACCTTGCACGATAAACCACGGACACATGCCACACAGCAGAACACACCCATGCAGGATGTAAGACATGTGGTGGCACAGTGACATTTGCAAAAACCACCACAATAAACCCACCTGTGTGTGTTACACCATGGCTCTGAACACTGACACAGTACAGAATTCCCAACCTGGCCACCCGACAATGATTCTTTTTCAAACCATAAACTGGCACAACCACAAACGCACCACACATAAGTAGGCCGAGTAATGACGATGTTCATCCCACTAACACTGTCCCCAAAATGTGCAGGGAAATGCATGGAGAACAATACAGAGCAGTAACAACCAGCAAATGCAACTGTAGCCAAATGGATTTGCAATGACACATGAGGCAGCCACTTCTGTCATGCAGAAGTAGATGGAAGTGCCCCCTTATCCTGCGCCAACTGAATGAGTACTCTTGCATACAGATACATAGGCGTACCAAGTGGAGAGTACCCCATTGATTCAATCGTGCCCGTAGGACAGCACACTCCACAATGTTATAGTCCAAATGATATGAAAGGCAAAATGACACTCATGACAGAGCCCTGTACACCCACTGGACTTACCTTGTCCCCATACGGTCTCCCTCTCCCCTGCAGGTGATTCTGCATATTCCCAGTACACGAGGCACATGACCCAAGTGTGTCACCCACAAATGGCGGTGGAGCGGGCATACAACCTTGCCCATACCCGTACACGTATCTGCGTGGAGAGTGCATTTTGACTGGCGTAGGCACACTTCCGGTGCCTCGACCGTACGGGTGGGACAATGATGTATTCACCAGAATGAGTTGGCTAAATCGAACTGACATGTGCCATGTTGCACAACATCTGCTGTTGCAGAAATGTGCCACTGCCCCCTGATGCTCATGTGCATCCACCTGAGGATGGTAGTGAGGGTGAGGAAGTGCCATAATGTGTTGCACATGCACAAAGGATTGGGCTGAGGGAGGGGAGGTTGGCTGACAGGGATTGATTGATGGATTATATTAGAAATGGGTAATGGGTAAATCAGAAATAAGTCACTTCCACATTAAATTGCATCAGTGAAAATCACTACTGTCCATGCATTTTGATTTTTATAACATAATTTATTTAACATCCAACAATCCCCTCCCCCCCCAGTGAACACCCAGCACACAATCCCCCTCCCCCCAGTGAACACCCAGTACACAATCCCCCCTCCCCCCAGTGAACACCCAGCACACAACCCACCCTCCCCTCAGTGAACACACAGCACACAATCCCCCCTCCCCCCAGTGAACACCCAGCACACAATCCCCCCTCCCCCCCAGTGAACAACCCCCAACTGTGCAGTTGTCTCATCAGGCCAACAACAACGATGCCATGCACCACTAGGATGGGCGCGGGCGCTTCCCTCTCCCAGGCCCCTCCGGTGTGCGTGCCCTTAGGTGGCGCATGGACCGGCGCCTCGGAGATGGCTCTAGGGAACCCTCTGTGGGTGTGGTCGAAGTGGAGGGGACAGAAGCGGTGGCCATCATGTGCTGCCGCATGAGGTTGTTCGATTCGCGTGTCTGTTCAGCAAGTGCTGAGACTGCCTCCGTGAACTCCCGGACTTGTTGGCCAAAGCCTGTCAGGGCAGCGGTGCATTGTTGGACAACTTGGCGTGTACGCGCATTGTCCCGCGCTACGTACTTGCACCCATGCCTGATGGATTGACTGACGGCCTTTATGTGCCTGCTCTGCACCTTTGCCATCGCTTCCACACGGGCCTGTTTGGCCTCAAAGATGTCCAGTCGGCCCATGACTGCTGCCCCAGTGACAAAGGGCTCCCCTGGTGCGTCCCGTGGTGGACCACCACTTGTGTGCTGTTGGTGGGGGGTGCTGCATGGCGACATGCTGCCAGCCTGGACAGGGCTGCCTGGCTCAGAGTGCTGCTCCTCTGGGCTCCCATAGGATGGTGTATCCACATCCGGCTGCGGTGTGCTGCAACAACGCACAGGCACATGATGACTCCCTGCATGCTGTCTGCCTGGGCTTGGCCTTCCCTGGGGTGTTGACACCCTTTCACCATCACTACTACAGGGAGAGTGTTGTCCTGCGGCATGATGGTGACGTGGAGGTGTTGCTCCCACTTCGGGCTCCGATGCAGACCTCTCTCCCTCAGCATCGGGGCTGTGGATGGTGGCTTGGGGTGAGCTGGCGGTCGCCTCCCTGAGGCCATATGGTTGCCGCTGCTGTCTGGCGGGACTGCGTTGGGGTGAGGTGGGTGTTGGCCTGGGTTGTGTCCCTTGTGTGCAGTGTTTTTGTGGGGTGCTGGTGTTGGTGGAGGCCCCGTGTTGTGGGCGCGGTGTCGGTGTGGCCTCCTCCCCATCATCTTCGGGCCGTTGGGATCGACGTGTGCCTGTGGAGTACATAGGGGGTGGTTTGAGTTCAATGCTACATACATTTGTGTAATGTAGGTCATGCCAACAACGGCATTCAACATGCATTCTGTTCAGTCGCCATGTGGTGCTTGTTGTGAATGTGCATGGAGGTACACTGCATGGGAATGCGTGGTTGGTGTGGACTGCGCTCAGGCTTTTGTGGGTGTGTTGATGCACACTACAACTCTACGTAGCTGTCCTATGGCTATGGGAGTCTATCCCCTGCCCCTGTCATTCATGCACTGCACGTACGGGGTCATCTAGGCAGCACTACCGTTCTAGGGATGTGGGCCTCACTTATGCGTGTATGCATTGCCTCAGACACATGTCTTCACTTTCATTCAGCTGCAGTATTTGGGGATGGGACTCACCTGCCGTTGGGTTGATGCCAGTCCCTGCCTCCGCTCCACCAATGCCCTCGATGGTTCCGACGTCGATCAGGGCCGTCAATTTCTCCTCCCATGGTGTGAGGTCGGGTGGGGGTGGTGGTGGGCCTCCTCCAGTGCCCCTGCTTGCACTCCTGTGCTGTGACAGGATGCCACGGACTTGCACGCGCAGATCATTCAGCCGCTTGCGGCAGTCCTCACCATCCCGGGGCACGCGCCCCACAGCACTGACCCTTTGGGCGATGGATCGCCATATTTGGCCTCTGCGCTGGCCACCGGTTTTCCGCTGCTGCAGCTCATCATGGTATATGAGTGCCTCCTCAACAAGTACCTCGAGCTCTTGATCACTGAACTTGGGTTTCCTCACCCTGTCCAGTGCAGTCTTGCCCCTAGTGCGCTCCTGAGACATTTTCTGGCCTTGGATCGCGTGGATGGCTTCCAGTAGCTGTGATATCCGACGGATTGTGATTTCCAAGATGGCCGCCGATTTATTTCCCGTTCCGGCGGTTACGCGTTTACCACGCGCTAAAAGCGCGCGCTTTGAGCGCGACATGGCGTTAGCGCACGGTGCGCCGGATTTAAGGGTTCACGCTATTCGCGCTAACGCCATGGACCGGGGTGCGTGCACGATGACTCGTGATCTGGCGGATTATCCACCGGGGGCCTTGGCGTTAGCACTAATTAGGTCCGGCGGATAATCCGCCACATTTACCGCCCAAGTCGTGATGAGGCCCATTGTCTTAGTTGGAGATCTGGACCCTGTTGAACATCCTGAGCTGCAGTCTTTACTGGCAGAAGGTGGACCCAACAGGGCAGAATTCAGCAAAGGACAGAGAGAGTGTCCTACTCTTGAAGGCCTTCGACAACAGGCTGCTAACCAACTTGATGGGCAAGAAGTTCGAAAGCACAGGTTAAGCTGGGATGATGGCCTCTTCTACAGTGAACCAACTGAGTCTATCTCTGGGGACTGCAAAAGAATTGTAGTGCCCCTTACCAACAGACTCCAGTTTCTACAGTTAGCCGATGAGATACCTTTGGCTGGTCACTTCAGTTTCAAGAAGACGAAGGAAAGGCTCTCTCTCTAATTCTACTGGATTAAGAACGGTGCAGAAGTTGATAAATTCTGTAGGAGCTGTCACACTTGCCAAACCTCTGGAAAGAGTGGAGCCAAGAATGTGACACCCTTGGTGCCTATCCCAGTGGTGGGAGTTCCTTTTGAGAGGGTGGGCATTGACATTGTCGGTCCCCTTGACCCTCCCACATCTTCAGGGAACAGGTTTATCCTGGTTGTAGCAGACCATGCTACAAGATACCCAGAAGCCATACGCATAAGAACTGTTATGGCTCAGGCTGTGACTAATGCTCTACTTGGAATTTTACCTGTGTAGGGTTTCCTAAGGAAGTGATATCCGACAGGGGATCCAATTTTATGTCCTACTACATGCAAGCCATGTGGAAAAACTGTGGTGTCACTTACAAGTTCTCTACAGCCTACCATCCACAGACAAATGGTAGAGGGTTTTAATAGTACTATGAAGAGCATGATAGGTGCTTTAGAAGAACCCCTTAAAAGAAAGTGGAACCTTCTACTGCCATGCCTTCTCTTTGCATATAGAGAAGTCGCTCCGGAGGGAGTTGGTTACAGTCCCTTTCAGCTTCTCTATGGCCATCCAGTCAGAGATCCATTGGCCCTCATTAAGGAGGGGTTGGAGAGTGCTCCTTCCCCCAAGCCAGTCAGAGTGACTGACTATGTGATAGGTCTCCGGAGGAGAATGTCACACATGATGTCAGAAGCAAGTGATAACTTGAAAACAGGTCAGGCTCTTGTCAAACATTGGCATGACCAGAAGGCCAGCATGGTTGAGTTTACTCAAGACCAGCTTGTATTAGTTATGGTGGCAACAAGGCAGAGGGCCTTGCAGGACAAATGGATAGGGCCCTTCAAGGTTGTGGGCAAACTTGGAGAGGTGAACTATTTGGTGTGTTTAGGCAAACCTAAGGAGGCTCCCAGAGTCTTTCACACCAACTGTTTAAAGGTTTATGTCTCAAGCCCAGAAGTGGGAGCTTTGCTTCTAGCTTCAGCTCAAGAGGAAGAAGAGAGTGAACCTCTACCTGACCTCCTCAGAGGCCAACCTTTAGATGAGCAAATAGAAGGAGTTAATCTCTCTTCTCAGCTGACTTCTGAAAAACAGGAGGAGTGCAAAGTTCTGTTGAATCAGTTTGCCTCCCTGTTTTCACTAACACCAGGCTTGACCCCTTGGGGCCATCATGATATTCTCACTGGTGACTGTTTACCTGTGAAAAGCAGAGGTTACAGAAAGTCAGAACATGTGAGATCCCACATCAAAGGAGAGGTCAACAAGATGCTTGATCTCGCGGTTATAGAGCCATCTACAAGTCCATGGTCTAGTCCAGTTGTTCTTGTCAGGGTGCTCTGGTCCATGGCGGGCGCAGGAGCGATGCAGAACCAACCACCCCCTCAATGGTTTCGGTGCCTGCAAGTCGAGGCTTACACAGACCTCCTCGACCAGAGCAGGGAAGGAGGATTAGGGTCTCAATGTTTGGATAGGTAGGGGGATTATAGGGTAACCGGATTGATGGATAGGGAGAGGTTATGGATAGGACTGGGGGATTTTAAGGTAGGGCTGATGATTGCACAGTTTTATTTGCCCAATATTTTGGCTTGCATATGAGAGTAGCAGTTGTACCTATATCAACACATTTACATGTAAAGGTGTTCCCCTTTGCTCACTACTAAAGACACTAAAGAGTCAGGCATGAGCCTGTTTACATTAACATAGAAGTAGACAACCATATCACAAGTAACTACAATTACAGGCATGAGCCTGTGTGAGCTAACACAAGGAGTGGTCAACATGCACTTGCACACTTAGCTTTTTCAGTCTTTAAGTCCTGTCCTGCAAGGGCTGTCGAGGCTTGTGCCACATCCTTGAAGTCTGAGGGTCCGGTACAAACTAAAAGAAAACAAAAGACAAGCATTAGCTTATGCATTCAAGTTTGGTGGTCACTCGCTCTTCATAACACACTCAACACGCATCCAGCACTCGGTATGCTTAGGGTTCTCTGATTCCAATTGTGTGCGCTGCTGCGCGTGGCTTATAACACCTAATATCAGCAGTTTGTCAAACACTGTCTATCCTCAGACCGATTGTAGGTAAATAACACGCTTTTGTCTCATGCGCATTCTCGGCATAACGTTCCACGAGGCGAAAGCACGCAGAACTCTGCATAAACATAAAACTGTCTTGGTTTCTATCATCTGCTGTAATAAGCAACGAATGCGGTGCTTTCCCCGAAAACTATGCCCACTTAGCTCTGCATGGCGGCACAGGGGCTCTGGAGGGGCTGGTAAATGCCCCCTGTGCTTTTCCCCTCACTCCCACAGACACCCTGGACTATACAGCATTTATCTGATTAAGGCTCTGGGCCGGATCGCTGCTCCAGAGGCTCTGGGCCCCTCGTGTGTGATTTCCTTGAAGCTGCTGGGCGCACGTCCTGTCTCTTTGGTGTCTCAAGCACAAGCCCCGTGCTTCGGGACTTGCGCATGCGCGTCTGCGTGCCACACCCAACACGGCTTTCCATTGTCTCACGGGCCCGCAAGGCATGCTGGGTATTGTAGTCCTGGCGTGCCTTTTGCTGAGATTTGTAGTTTTGGAACGCTTTTAGTCTGCAGAAAGGGCAAAGCAGTCTTCTATAAGGCTGAAAGCCCTTAAACAAGGGTTTCCTTACGGGCTCAAGTCCAACAGCCCCAATGGTTCTTTGTCCAAGGCCAATTCTGCCCCTGACAGCTCTCCCCCCCCCATGGAAGGCAGGACCCCCAGGTTTATCAGGATAGTTTTTATGAAAAGTGCGCAACAATCATGGGCCATGCACATGATGAGAGGCTCCCAGGAGCGATCTTCAGGTCCATACCCCACCCAGTCAATCAAATAGTATATTTGTCCGTTTTTCTGCTTCTTCGAGTTAAGAATGGCCCAGACCTCATATTCTGGTTCCCCTTGTACTAGCACTGGGGGTGGTTTTTGGGTAGGTATGCCTTGGGGTGCTGGTTTCAATAGTGACCTGTGAAAGGTAGGGTGGATTTTCAGTTGGGATGGTAATGCCAATCGAACTGCCACTGGATTGATAACTTTCTCGATACTAAATGGGCCTAAGTAACGAGGTTGTAACTTCTTGGGTCCCTCTAATTGTACATTTTGGGTAGACAACTATACCTGGTCGCCTTTGTGATACAATGGACTGGCGCGTCGACGTTTGTCGGCATAGGTCTTATAGGTGCTTTTAGCCTTTACGAGATTACCCTGTACCTCCTTCCAAACCTGCTCTATACCGATGTGTTGTCCTGCCAATGTGGGCAGCTCTGTTTTTGCTGTTGGGACAGATAGAGGTAAAATACGTGGATGTCTTCCACACAGACAAAAGAAGGGGGATCGTTTTGTGGACGAGTGAACAGCATTGTTATATGCTAATTCCGCTAGCCAAGTGTGTTGGACCCAAGTGGTTTCTTTTCCCGCAGCCAAACAACGCATGAATTGTTCAAGCCCTTGGTTCACTTGTTCGGTCTGGCCGTCTGTTTCAAGATGATAGCCTGAAGACAAACGGACTTCC
This sequence comes from Ambystoma mexicanum, assembly GCF_040938575.1. Taxonomy (NCBI): domain Eukaryota; kingdom Metazoa; phylum Chordata; class Amphibia; order Caudata; family Ambystomatidae; genus Ambystoma; species Ambystoma mexicanum. The sequence goes on along the minus strand of NC_090932.1, from coordinate 462,873,674 downwards.
ATACCAATGATGTTACAGAATTCGGGCCAGAACCTGGAGGTGAATTAGGGACCTCTGTCGGTGATAACCCAACATGGGAGTCCATGTAGGAGGACCACGTTTTGCAGGAATAATTCTGCGATTTCCTTGGCCGTCGGGTACCCTTTACAGGGGATAAAATGGGCCATTTTTGAGAAGGTGTCTACAACCACCAATATGGAAGTATAACCTTGTACCTGTGGGAGCTCTACTATAAGATCCATGGTAACAGTATCCCATGGTATAGTAGGGGTTGTCAAGGGCCGAAGAAGACCCGCTGGCTTTTGATGATCGGCCTTGTTTTGGGCGCAAATTGCACATTTTCAGACATATTGCTGGACATCATGTCGTCACTTCGGCCACCAGAAATGACTCGCCACTAATGCTAGTGTTTTTGCCTTACTGGGATGACATGTTCGAGATGAATCATGGCACCATGACATGGCTTTTTCCTGAAGTTGGTTCGTGGGCAAATACAAAGTTTGAGCATGATAGTGGAGTTCATCTATAATGGCATGCTGTGGGTCCCGTTTGTACCACTGATGGAGGTCTTGCATGGGAAACTCCTTTTGAATGCTTTCAAAAATGTTAGTGGTTAAGCCCACAATTTTTGCCAGAGGAACTATTGGCCGGGACACAGTCTCTACTTCTTTTATCACTTTTTCCGGATAGCGTGTCAAAATATCAGCTTTCCGATTGTTTGTCCCAGGTCTGTAAGTAATAATGAAATCAAATTCGGCAAAGTATTGGGCAAAATGCAATTTACGTGGGCTCATTGTCTTGGCAGTCCTGATAAATTGGAGGTTGCGATGGTCGGTTATTACCGTCACTGTGTGACGTGTCCCCATCAAATAGTGCCGCCATTCGCTAAAAGCTGCCTTTATGGCCAATAGTTCTCGGTCAGCGATGATGTAGTTTGTCTCTGCGGGAAGCAATTTTCTTGAATAGTAGGCCACGGGGTGTAGTAGGCCCGTCTGAGGATCTCCTTGGGACAGAACGGCTCCTAGTGCATAACTAGAAGCATCCGTTTCTACCACGAATGGTTGGGATAAGTGTGGGTGTTTTAGTACCGGTGCGTCGGTAAAGGCCTTCTTGAGCTGTTGAAATCCCTGCTCAGCTAAGGTGTCCCAAACAAATGGACAACCTTTACGAAGAAGTCTCATGATCTGAGTGACCAATTCAGAGAAATTCTTGACGAAACGTCTGTAGAAGTTTGCAAAACCCAAAAAGGATTGCATGTCCTTCACATTGGCTGGGGTAGCCCAATCTAGAATAGCCTGCACCTCTTTGCGATCCATTTGTACGTCTGTCGGAGTGAGATAATAACCTAGAAATTCCATGGTAGTCCGGTGGAATTTGCATTTTTCCACTTTAGCATAAAGTTGATGTTCCCTCAGCTTCTGCAAGACAGCGCATACATGTTGGACATGTTCCTGGAGGCTATGAGAGTAGATGAGGATGTCATCGATATACACAATGGTGCATATATCAGATACTCTCGAAGAACCTCATCTAGGAAGTGTTAGAAGGCAGCGGGTGCGTTACAAAGACCGAATGGCATAACCTGGTATCATACAATCCGAATTTCGTTTTGAAGGCGGTTTTCCATTCCTCACCTTCGCGCACCTGTACCAGATGGTACGCACCTCGAAGATCCAACTTGGTATAGATAACCGCGTCCCTAACCTGATCAAGAAGAACTGGGATAAGGGGAAGCGGGTAACAGTTTTTGATGGTTATCTGATTTACCTCGCGGTAATCTATGCAAGTCCAATGCTCCCCAGACTTCTTCGGTACAAAGAACAGAGGCGAAGATACCGGCGAGTTAGAGTGTCTAATAAAGCCACTTTGTAAATTGGCTGCTATATACTTCCGGAGGTGTTCGTTTTTTCGGCCTCAGTTAAGGCATATATATGGCTGCAAGGTAGTGCCGCCCCTGGCTCCAAGTCTATTCATCAATCGAATGGCCGATGTGGGGGTAAGGATTCTGTGGCCTTCTTATTGAAGACATCTTCAAAATCGGTATATTCCGTAGGCAACTCCTCTGGGCGCACCTCGGGTTGGTCACTAGTAACACTTGCAGCGTGAAGGGCTGGCTGCATCAGTTGTCTACAATGCTCTTGAGAATAAGAGGAATTCAGATTAACCAACCCGGTGGTCCACTGAACCTGGGGATCATGTTTCCTTAACCAAGGCAATCCCAAGATAAGCCCCAATTGTGGGGCGGCAATTACATCAAAGGTAATGTTTTCCCAATGCCCATGTCCACATCAAGGTCACTAAATGGGTACTGTGCATTATAGGCTCGGAGCATAGAGCGTTACCATCAACCGCTTGCACGGGTTTGGGTTTAGACTTTCGTCGAACAGGAATGCCCAGTTTGACCACAAACTGGGCATCTATGAAATTGCCCGTTGCACCTGAGTCAACCAACATCGTTGCACCTGAGTCAACCAACATGGTAACCTCTTTATCCAGCCCCCGGATCCCTAACCACCCAGTCAGAGTGACATGTGGGGCAAAATTGGGACTACCTTCAATTGGAGCCCTGCTATTAATCAGGCTCGACCGGGTGACCACCAATACCGACGAGCCGAGGCGTTTCCCTGAGTTTTGGGCTTAGTGGGGCATTCTCGAAACAAAATGTCCCATTTTCCCACAATACATGCATACACCATCTTTCCTCCTCTGTTCCTTTTCTTCTTTAGACAGGGGACCTCAGACAGAACTGATTTGCATCAGCTTGTCGCCATCAGACTTGTCTACTACCCCTCGAGATCCTTTAAATTGGTCCAGACGCACTACTGGACGTGACTCCCCTCTTCTCTTGTACCCCCGCCGTTCAGCTAAGCGGTGATCCAAACGCAGGGCTAGGTCAATCATATCCGAGCACTCCCGTGGTGGAGGGTCAACCTGGGCAATAAGGTCTTTAATATCGTGCCTCAGCCGCTGGTAAAACAGGGACAAGCTTTTGTTGCATGGCCATTCGGCTTCAGCCACTAATCGGTTGAACTGCGTGACATATGTCACCAATTCTTTGCTACCTTTCCTCAAGGCTAGCAACTCCCGATCTTTACATAGTGTGGTAGCTCTTCGATTAAATATTTTCTCAAATTCACCTAGGAAATCGTCCCAGTCGTACAGGATGGTATTGTCCTTTTGAACTAGGGGGTTTGCCCATGCTGCGGCATCCCCTGTGAGATACGAAATGACAAAGGCGGTCCTAGACTGATTTGACCAGAATGCTGCAGGTTTTGTTAGAAAGTGAAGGCAATACTGAGTTATGAAAGTAGAGAATTTTTGTGGGTCTCCTGAATACCGCTCAAGCGGTGCTAGGGGAACGACTGGCTCCAGGGTAACTTGTACCTGTACTGGTGCTTGACCCGGCAATGGTGAGGTTTGAGCTGAAAGACTGCGGACTTGCGCAAACAGGGTAGCGTAATCCTGTCTAGATGTAGCCAAGTCCCCCTGCAGGTCCTGCAAGGCCTTAGCAATTTCTTCTCTGACTAAAATGGGGGCTGGCTACACCACTCAGGTGCCTGAATATTACGTGGGCTTGTGCTTCTGTCAGGGTGCTCTGATCCAAGGCGCTGGAGCGATGCAGAACCAACCACCCCCTCAATGGTCTCGATGCCTGCAAGTCGAGGCTTGCACAGACCTCCTCGACCAGAGCAGGGAAGGAGGGTTAGGGTCTCGATGTTTGGATAGGTAGGGGGATTATAGGGTAACCGGATTGAGGGTTAGGGAGAGGTTATGGATAGGACTGGGGGATTTTAGGGTAGGGCTGATGATTGCCCACTTTTATTTGGCCAATATTTTGGCTTGTATATGAGAGTAGCAGTTGTACCTATACCAACTCCTTTACATGTAAAGGTGTTCCCCTTCGCTCACTACTAAAGACACTACTAAAGAATCAGGCATGGGCCTGTTTACATTAACCTAGAAGTAGGCAACCATATCACAAGTAACTACAATTACAGACATGAGCCTGTGTGAGCTAACACAAAGAGTGGTCAACATGCACTTGCACACTTAGCTTTTTCAGTCTTGAAGTCCTGTCCTGCAAGGGCTGTCGAGTCTTGTTCCACGTCCTTAAAGTCTGAGGGTCCAGTTCAAACTAAGAAAACAAAAGACAAGCATTGGCATATGCTTTCAAGTTTGTTGGTCACTCGCTCTTCATAACACACTCAACACGCATCCAGCACTCGGTATGCTTAGCGTTCTCTGATTCCAATTGTGTGCGCTGCAGTGCGTGGTTTATAACACCTAATATCAGCAGTTTGTCAAACACTGTCTTTCCTCAGACCGATTGTAGGTAAATAACGTGCTTTCCTCTAATGCGCCTTCTGGGCGTAACGTTCCACGAGGCAAAAGTACGCGGAACTCTGCATAAACATAAAACTGTCTTGGTTTCTATCATCTGCTGTAATAAGCAACATATGCGGTGCTTTCCCCGAAAACCACACCCACTTAGCTCTGTATGGTGGTGCAGGGGCTCTGGAGGGGCTGGTAAATGCCCCCTGTGCTTTTCCCCTCACTCCCACAGACTCCCTGGACTATGCAGCACTTATCTGATAAAGGCGAGGGACCGGATTGCTGCTCCGGAGGCTCTGGTCCCCTCGCAAGTGATTTCTTTGGAGCTGCTGGGTGCACATCCTGTCTCTTCGGTGTCTCAAGCACAAGCTGGGACTTGCGCATGCGCGTCTGCGTACCACACCCAACACGGGCTTTCTATTGGCTCACGGGCCCGCGAGGCATGCTGGGTAGTGCAGTCCTGGCATGCCTTTTGCTGGGATTTGTAGTTTTGGAACGCTTTTAGTCTGCAGAAATGGCAAAGCAGTCTTCTATAAGGCTGTAAGCCCTTAAACAAAGGTTTCTTTACGGGCTCAAGTCCAACAGCCCCAATGGTTCTTTGTCCAAGGCCAATTCTGCCCCTGACAGCTCTAGTACCAAAGGCAGGATCCAAGGAGTTGAGATTCTGTGTGGACTATAGAGCTCTAAATGCAGTCACTAAGACTGATGCCCATCCTTTGCCAAGGACAGATGAACTGGTGGATAGACTTGGTTCAGCCAAGTACCTCAGTACATTTGATCTAACCTCAGCTTATTGGCAAATAGCACTGACAGACCATGCCAAGGAGAAAACTGCATTTTCCACCCCAGCAGGCCTATACCAGTTTAAGGTTATGCCTTTTGGACTAAAGAATGCACCTGCTACATTTCAAAGGATGGTTAATCAAGTTCTGAATGGAATGGAGGACTTCTGCATGGCATTGACATTGCACAGCCCTACATGGAAAGAACATATTGATCACCTAGGATATGTTTTGCAGGCTCTTGAGCAGGCCCATCTGACCATAAAGACAAGCAAATGTCAAATTGGTCAAAGTAAAGTGGTCTACCTTGGTCATGAGGTAGGAAGAGGTGAGATAAGGCCATTGCCCAGGAAAGTACAATCTGTGCAAAACTGGGCCACCCCTACTACTCAAACCCAAGGGAGAGCTTTCCTAGGTCTCACTGGGTACTACAGGAATTCCATAGAGAACTATGGGTCCATAGCTTCTCCCTTGAATGTGATCTCCTCTCCAAAATTCCCTAAAAATGTTAAATGGAATGAGGAGTGCAATCAAGCCTTTGAAAACCTAAAGAGAGCCTTTTGTCAATAGAGAATATTGGTATACTCTGCCTGGAGGTGGGAAGATGGCTGTGGGGTTTTTCTGTGGTTATAGTTAGTGGCATGGGGATGGAACAGGCCAGCCACCTGGCATGTGAGGGCCAGTAGAATAACAACTATAATGTCCTAGATAGGTTATAACATACTCAATACCCAATCATTTGGCCCAATAGGTTTCCTGGAGAAGGGCCCAAGTTGTGACGTCAATGGGAGTAACAGGCGATTACAATGTGCGTGCAGTATTTGATTTTTCTGCACTACCTAGGTCAATAGATTGGTGACATCACCTGTAGGGTTGCACATAGGACACGGAGAGCTTTAGACAGTGAGGAGCTAGTATTGGAAACTTAGGATTGGCAGATGAAGTGAACAAGTGATGGTGAGCAGATGGCGCATGCGCAAGATTGTGGGTGTGCCTGAGGAGCCAGCAGTGATTGTGAGGAGGGGTGGTGCGCGGAGCACACCTGTTAAGTTGTGGTGCGAGAGAGGCTTGTAGGAATTAAATAGTATTGGCATTATGATGTTCCTTTTTCCCTAAACAACAGAAACCCTCGACTTGAGGTCAGGTAAAGGTACTGAACATGTATGTAGGGAAATGTGGGGAGGACACATCCCTTCAGCACTTGGTAAGACACTCCCCCCTTAGAGAGAAAAGATTTGTAAGTATAGCATAGAAAGGTCCAAAGTTACCGAAGGAAAGTTAACTAAACCATGGCCACCTTGTGGAAGTTTCTCCAAGGATGTGCAGCAATCAATACTGACACACGTACAGGGTACTTATAAGGGGAAGAAGTTAACCAAATGCATGGCCATATGCAAGTTGTGGCGCATGTTTCAGGAGAGCGAGGAGGATGCTGCAAGGTGTCAGTGGATGGTGAGCCAGCAGGAGGTGAAGGAGCCAGGGGTTCATCCGGCCGCAGCTCCCCATGTCATCCAAGTGTAGCATCTGATGACACAGACGATGAGCAAGGAATGTACCCAATGTGAGAATTAAGGGCAGCAGAGAGGTACTCAAACCAGACATATAAGTCACCACATATACAGACATATATACTCACCACATATAGAAGAGCCAGCTATTTATCCAGAAGCAAGCAGCGAGGTGCAGAAGGGTGTGAGGGAGGGAATCAGGAGCATAGCCACAAACAAATGGATGGGGGCACAGATACTCTTGAAATTGCAAGGGAAAATGGATGGAGCGGCAGAAGGGGTGACTAAAGCAATGGAGGGTCTAATGAGGAGCAGCGAAGCAGCAGACTGGGTGGAGATAATGGATGAAGAGGACAGGAAGAGGGAAGGAACGAGATGAGAAATCCGAGAGAGAGGAGAAGGAGAGGAGAAGAGAAGAGAGATTGGAGAGGGAGGATAGGAAACGGAGGAAGGAGGAGAAGAAGGAGCACATGGAAAGGGAACCGGAGGAGAGGCTTGAAAGAGACCTCTAGGAAAGGAAAAGAGCCAAGCAAGAGCAACGGTATAAAAAGACACGGGATGTGGAAGAGATCATAAGGGAAAGAGAAGTAGCAGAGCAGGAAAAACAGGGAACAGAGGAAGTTATAGTTGGATAAATTGGCAAGGGAATGAGCGTGCAGGGAGAAGGACGAGCAAGCAATAAGGGCAGTAAAACACAAGGAGCTCTAGACAGGGAAGGTGACAGATTGGAGGAGGACAGACAGACATAACTAGACAACACAAGCTCACGAGGCAGGAGCACAGTAGACAGGGAAGGAGCAGGCCTTGGTGCCTGGGGAGGAGGAAGCAGGTACGACTTGAGGGACAACAACCTCAGTTCAAAACCTAACACAGACTTGACATCGAGGAGACTGAGTTTTGCAGATGATTTCTGTAGTAACATGGACACGGGGTCCGACAATGAGGACAGGTATAGTGGGCGTGAGAGGGGGAGCAGTGCCAATTACAGTCAAAGGGGATGGGGTCAGACAAGCGGGTGTCATGGGAGTTTAGGACGCACACAGGGAGAAATAGGGGGCATCTGGAATGAGCAGACATGACTGGCAACAGACTGGCACACCCAACAGGACACCATTACATATATAGATAGGCTTAGAGACATCCCAGGATGAAGGAAAGCGGAGATACCAATGCCGTGGTCAATGGGACAGTGAACAAGGAGATATGACGGCACTACCAGAGTACCCATATTAGAGCCAATAGATGTATATGCAGGCATCGAGATCGGGAGAGGGGAGCGACAGGTTTGATTGACTAGAAGGACGCATGAGGAGGAGGCAGCGTTCACACAGATGCTCTTATTGGAGAGAGGAGGGGTGCGACCTCAGTATGTACCATGGAAACAGACAGACACAGAGAATGTGAAGTGTAGGCTACTATTGTTGAGTGCAGAGGCTGGAAAGTGGATCCATGAGATGGAAAAAATTACACCACAACATAGGTTAGCTGTGGGGGATGTAAAGGAACTACTAGTTTCGATTCTAGGAGATAACATATGGAAAAGGGTGGGGTTCCTGGGGGTGATGACCCAGAACACAGCACACGACGGTTCGCTATTCGCAAACGGCAGGGCAGACGTATGGCAAGCACTGAGGACACAGTACTCAGACACATCAGGCAATGGGGTGATTACATTGTGGAAAATGAGGGAAGATGAAGACCCTATGCAGTACATTCAGGAGATTCAAAAGCTTTGGCACCTTGAAACCCGAGAGCCTTGGGACAAAACAGTAGCAATATTCCATCACATATTAGTAAAGGGGCTACTAGAGACTGTCCAGAATGGTTTAAGGAAATTGGTGGGAATGGAAGTGAAGGGCTGCCCAGAGATACAGCATACGATAGTGCACCATTGTAGACTATAACAGGAGAAGATTAAGAAAAGGGCAGAGGACAGGAAGATAGAGGAAGCAAAACTAGTACATAAAAAAATATCAAAGTATGCGATGGAGGGGCGGTCTTAACCAGCCACGCCCCACTTGCACCGCAGCCCCTGCAGAAGCTGCAACTACAGCAGTTTGCACTGCCCATGGGGTGAGGTAGACCACAGCAAGGGTTTGGAGAAAGGGGGAGCCAGCAAAGGGGGCATGGCTTTGGACCACAGATGTATCACAACCAAGAGGGCTTTCCGGGGGTTCCCAGGATATGGGCATCAGGTTCAGCAGAACTCTGGGGACTTTTGGGGAGGTTTCCAAGTGCAAGGGCAGGAGCCACCACAATGTTGAACCTATGGGCAAGTAGGACACATTTTAAGAGTTTGTAAGTACAGGGGGATGCAGCAGAATTGGGGGACGCAGGCCCAGCATGCCTATCAAGGGGACCACAATGATTATTATGCACAGCACCGTCAGCAGGAAGGGCAGGTGCAGGGCACATATCAACAGCTGCCACAAGTACAAGTGCAAGCCACACAAACACAAATGGTGGTACCACCAATGCCAGAGCAGGTACCATAATATTTACAAGCACCACAGATTCAAGGAAATACAGAGCAATTAGCACAGATACAGAACAATGACACACCAACACACACGGACACAATGGTGACAGTCCCTATCAGACAAGTGGGAGGAGTTACCATGGTAGGGAAACCCCCTTTACAGGGAATGGGATGTCCCTGTAGACTCAATAGAACAGCCCACAGATGAACTTGATGTGTCCCATCCTGTTGATCACACCCAACCCTGCGGATCAAACTTGCATAGGGGTAGCAATAGGTGACAAAACGTTTTCCTTTCTTGTGGACACAGGGCTGACGAGTACCTGCATTAGGGAAAGAAGTATTTACATTGTCAGGTGATACCATGAACACTCAAGTATTCCGTGGGGCTCGGAAGTGGTTCCTTTTACAGACAACATCCCACTTTCTATAGGAGATCACAATCTATCACTGCCTTTACTTGACAGACACCTGTAAACATACTGGGATGAGACATTATGAGGAGACTGAACATGACCATTTCATTCACAGACAAGGAAATAGAGTGCTCCACACCAGGAATACACATGCTCAACGTACGGCAGATTGTTCAAGCATATTGCGGACGCAAGATAAAGAAGGGGGTGCCAGAAGATGCAGAAATGTTCCAGTATGGAGCTGACATATCTATTGCTTGGCTTCCAGGCATTGCAGGAAAGATGTGTTGAGTTCCAAACGAGTACCTATTAAGGCCTGAGCTACCAATGGACGGGGAAGAGGGAACCATAGTGCCAATAGAAATAGAGTCAGTGGTTACAAGAGAGGATTAGATTGCAGTGCACAGGTTGGATGGCACAGTACAAGCATGGAGAGCAGTAATCACAGTAGCATACGGCTGCAGGTTGACCACAGTGAGAGACGAAGAACTATTCAGGGAAGAGAGACTAGAAATTGAAATGGTGTTTGAAATAAGTGTGACCTATTGGTTACAAATACACTACAGGGGAGTACCTCAGAGAATGGCGATGGCGCTGGAGACATCACCCCCATTCTGGGAGGAGGACATGGCCAAGGTACCAAGCACGCTATGGACCACAAGTCCCTATGATGTGGGTCACATAAAGAGCATAGCGGGAATGAAGATCAAGCTGAAGCCAGGAGCTGTTTTACCAAGAGTAAAGCAGTACCCCCTAACTAAAGAAGCAGTATTCATGAGACAATAACAGCCCTAATTGAGAGAGGCATTCTCGTACCATCAGAGTACCCATGCAATACCGCAGTGTATCCTCTGCGGAAGGCAAAGGGGGTCATGGTGTTTCATACAAGATTTGAGGCCTCACAACCATATTGGAGAAGCAGAATATCCTTTAGTTGCAAACCCAGTGACAATTTTGTGCAGCATTCCAGCAGAAGCTGCCTTCTTCTATTTTGGATGAACCAATTAACGCCCCATGAGTTGGTGACTGTACAACGCATGCATCTTCCCCTGGCTCCTCAAGTGCATGTTTATGTCCCAAAGTGCGGATGGCACGTGTGTGTCATGATGCCTACCTCCAAGGAGCCAGGTCCGACCCAGCAACCCCAGAGGCAGGCATCATTTCCCCCAGGGAAGTGCCAGCGGGCCCAAGCTGGGGCCCTTTGGACACAGTCCTGGCACCTTAGGCGCCAGGCTCATGTTGGACCCCTGTCCTGGCGCCTTAGGCGCCAGGCTCATAAAGCTAGACATGTGTTCAAGTGTGTTAAGGTGCACTTACCTGATGCAGACCATGCTGCTACATCCAGGCCCTCTTGAGGCCTGAATGGAACTACTTTACCTGTGGACCTACTTTCCCCTGGGTGTGGTCGGGGAAGGATACATACCTGATCGGTGGAAGGATACATACCTGGAACTTCTTCCAAAGCTATTTAAACCACGCCCGATCAGCAACTCACGCTTCGCGTTGTTCTGCTCCTCGCAGCTGGACGCTCACCGTGTCAGCTCCTGCATCTGGACTTCAGCCACGCCTGTCAGCATCCTGGGACACCTGCTAAGAGAGAATTGGAGAGAAAGAAGACCTTACCTGCTAAAGCTGCATCACGGAGACTTCACACCGACGATCCTGAAAGGGAAGACATCATTTTAAAAGCATTTCGCTTCGATCACTGCAGCGCTGCATTTCACTCACCTTTCCTGGGCACCTCCATCTTCAGCAGCGATCATCCGGATCCGCAGCCACTTCCCAGAACCTAGAGAGAAAAAGACAAGAACACAAAGTGAGAGAAGGAAGGGAATAGGAAAAGCTCAGTTTCCTTCTAAGACTTACCTGTTGGGTCATTCCCATTTCACTTCGGGTCCTGCCGCTTCCTGGCATTCCGGACCCTGGCCCCTATGGGGAAAAAAGACAAAGACATTGAATGAGCGAATGCAAAGACATTACCCGAACGCTCATCCAGAACTTACCTGTCATTTACTGGAACTGCACGTTTCACTTCGGTTCGGCGCCATATCTCCGGCATTCCGAACCCCGGCCCCTAAGGGGAAAAAAGACATAAGCGTTAGCGCTTGCTGCAATAAGACAATGAACATTATTATTAAGCTTGAACTTTTGAACTTGCAACAGAACTCTTACAGCGCCTCACCTGAATAGTCAAGCTTATTTGAACTCCCATCAAACCTCAATCCAGTGAAGTAACTGGGTTTCAACGCGCTCCTGCATCAGAAGCAGGATGGAGAACTCATCCTTCCAGACCCTAAGGTGAGACTTCACGGGGAACCGAGGAAGGGTATCGTGGGGGGCTGGAAGGGAGTGGGAGGCTTGAGCATTATTCCGTAGGTAAGTAATACTCCCTTTTCACGCACAGGGGAATATTCCTGCAAGCCAGTGAGTCCATCTTCAGAGTCCTGCGCTTCACCATAGAAGAAGCATCAGCACTCGAAGCCAGACCTGCGCCTCCGTGGGAATCAGGTGAGCGTGACAGTGTGCTTCATGTCTATGTCATGGTATCTCTAACAACATCAGCATCATGGCTTCTTGATGTTTTAGTCCAAGCTGTCCACACAGGTGTCTTAATCATGGCCTGCGGCTCCTCATCCATGCATGGATAGATCTGTATGTCCCTTGATCGGTATGGCTGGCTGAGGGGATAACTCTCAACGTACATGTCAATCATGGGTCTGTTGGGAATTCGTCAAAAATATAATGGGAGATTGCAGTGTTTTCTGGCCTTCTTCCAAATCATAAATTTAGTAAGGGGGGGTTAGCAGGCTTCCCTATCGCTCTTCCGGGTGTCCGCCAAGGGTGCATTTTGGGCCCTAAGCTATTTTGTATATTTATTAATGGTGTCATCAAAGAGCTGTTGGCATCTCAGTTCAATGCACCAGTTTTAGCTTGAGACAAGATACTGATCTTGAGTTTGCGAACAACACTGTGTTGTTTTCTTTAACCAGGCAACTGGAAGTATTTGTTGCCTTCTGCAAGGATAATGACCTGGTATTGAATGTAGCAAAGACGAAATCGATGTTCTTTAAAAATTAATGCTAGGGTGAAGCAAAGGGGCCTCAATTTGATTGTGGAAGAGGGCAAGATTAAGCAAGTGACATTTTATCGTTATTTGGGGGCTAGGGTCATGGCCTCTTGCAGCTGTTGCATGCAGTTGGAGAATGCAAGGATTACCCAGGGTAGATATGGTGGCGCATTGGCCAGGTTTACAGCTGAATATGGCAATGGGGTAGTATGTGTCTCTCTGGAAGCCTATAAGGCCCAAGCGAGACACGCTGCCATATACAGGGCTGAGCTGTGGGGGCAGCTAGATCCCAGGCATTGGCAACTGTGATAAACAGGTTTTTAAAGAACATACTTGGCCTGCCTTCTAGTATGCCTAACTTGCTGGTGCTTTTGGAGACAGGGATGCAGGGGATTGTGTCTGTTTGTTGGCTTTGTCCAGTTTGGTTGTGGGTCCGACTGTAGTCTAACCTAAACTTTGCTAAATACAGGGATGCCTTTCTTTCCCAGCAAGGGGGTTTGTGGGTCGTTCATGAAATGGGTATCTCATATTAAACTGTCCCTTGAAGCCCTTGGCCTTGGGGTCTATTGGACTGATCCAAGCCTAATTATTAAACAATCGAAAGATGTGATGAAAAAAAACTGCCCTTGCAAAGTCACAGCATGATCTTGCTACAAAAGCCCTTGGTTCCTCGCTATTGGCGTGACATATAAACATTAAAACACAGGTGTGCCTTGAGGATTACCTCGACTACATAAATCCGAAGTATCACTTTATACAAAATTTCGATTTGGCATATTGCCTATAGCATCTACAAGGTTCAAGTGGAGTGGCAAGGGTTCCTCTCTGTGCCCTCTGTCCAAAGGTCGAATGAGAACCTAGAGCATTTTTTCATGCTGTGTCTGGCTACAACATCGCTAAGAAAGCGCTACCTAAGACCACATCTATGCCTGCGCGGATGCAGGACTGTTTCAGAAGCAAATGGCAATTTGTTAAAACTCTGCTGATATTCCTGCAGTGATTGCAACTTGCAGGTATTTAAGATGGGCTTGGAGTCTCAGAACCAAGAAAATGATGCTATGAATCTGAGTTGAACTCGCTCTTAAGGGAATTGTGGCCTCTCTTTCGAATCTGAGATGGTTAGCGTGTTTGTGAACATTGGTCACTACTTGAACTGCATTGAGTTTAGTTGAAAGTAGGCCCTAATTGTACCCTAGGACTATATTTGCCTAAAACGTTAAGTAACCTTCCTAGCGAAGTAACGTGGCTTAAAGATCATATCAATAGAAGATTAGTCACAGATAATAATGTAAGCTGCAAGGTTTGTTCTCCTCCATTTTGGTAACTGGTATTATATTTTAACTTCCTCTCCTGACTTTGAGAAGGTACAGGTCTTGTTTATTTTCTCTAATGTGGTCAATAACCCTTTTGTATCCATAATTTAACTTGGAATTGTTTGTATAGATTGCACAACATCTGTAACTGTTTTATCCTATTTTCAGGTTGGTCTATTATATTGTATTTTGTAATAATTCGTTTTACTTTGTGTTTTTATGTAAATTGTATGGCTTTTATGATTTAATGATTGAAATAAAGCTTAATGAATGAGATGCCTTCCTGTACTCCTGGTTGTCACATTCCAACTAAATGGGACAGGGAGGCGGTGGCGCCTGTAGGCTGTGTCCAAATAAGAGTACACGGATCTGTGTGTTTGTTGTGCAGTGAGCATAGGAAAATATGTGCTGATTAGCCCCACTCCTTTTCCGAGGTTGATCTCTCATCATTCAATTTCTTTAAAAAATATCAAAAGAGCCCAGGCGAGAGCACGCTCGCCATGAGGATGGTCAAATTCATCACACCCTTGCACCACTTTTCTCCGCCTCTAGTCCCTTGCACCTGTTTTCTCGCCCCTCAGGCACTGTGAACCTCTTTTATCAGCCCCAAGTCCACTCGCACCTCTTTTGTCAGCCCTCAGCTCCCTTGCACCTCTTTTCTCAGGCCCCAGCACCTCGCACCTCTTTTCTCAGGCCCCAGCCCCCTTGCACTTCTTTTCTCAGGCACCAGCCCCATGTACCTTTCTTCTGGACCCCAAGTCCCCTCGCACCCCTTTTAAGTGCCCCAAGTCCTCTCGCACTCCTTGTCGCATCCCCTAGTAGCAGAAATACAGCCTTAATGAGTCCAAATAAATCTTCTCCAATTACCATAGTAAACAGCTATTTAAAGACCTGATATGATGGGGTACATCCGTCATCTTATCCCCCATCGCAGAACATTCCTTTTAAAGGATGCTGCAGCACACAGCATCCCTTGGATAATCTGTATGGCAATCTCCCCCCCAATAATGGCACTCTTAAATCCTGTGCACATGTTGTTAAACTTTTATCCTCGGTACAAAAGGCCAGCACGGGGCTGGAGCTGGCGCTAATAGGAATGCACACGAACCTCCCGCCATGTCTATAGAGAGCATTGTCCGCCATAGAATGGGCCTCGCTGCTGTCAATCTGCCACACTCAGTATCAGCAAAGAAGGTGACTATAGACGGACAACATAGAGAGGTGAGAGAGGAAAGGGGGCCGGGATAGCGTTGTCTGGCAAAGAGGGGGGCAGGGAGGTCCGAGGGGTGCTGCTGGAGATTACAACAGAAATTGCAATTTCGGACTGGTGAAAGAGGGCCCTTTATTTGGCAAGTGTTGCTGAGTGGACGGCAATTATCGGGCACAATAAGAGTCCAAATTGGTGGCGGTGCTATCTCGCCCTGAGCTCATCACAATGTGACCCCCACCCCCTCTGTGGCTGATGCAGCCTTTGTGCACTGATAGCGGAATGAAGATGTGCACAGTACCACTTCTATGCGCTGTCTACAGCAGCGTCACGCATGGCCAGCCAGGACGCGCATTGGCATGGTAGTCTGGCCTATTGTGGCCATGCAGAGTATAGTGTAAACTGAAAAAAGATGTCTAAAAGGCCATTATCGCCGACTTTAAACATCGGGCATTCTTGGAATGGAGTTTCAGTAGTAACAGTAACCTGTTTGGTAGATATATCAGTCTCACACATTTCGCATTACATAATTAATAGTAGCACCTGAGGAATGTGTGCATGAATGTAGTGTTTATTAATAGATGAATGCATGCTTTCCTCCCTGCTAATCACCCCTCATTTCCCGGGGCTCAGTGTTTTAGGTCTTCCCCGCCCCTTTTGCCTTCCTGGGCCACACTCGTTTTCTCCCCCCAGCATACCTGCCTACATTAGAGAATCAAAAACCCAGAGAATTACGCTACCCAAGCTCCGCCCACCAGCCACGCCCCCATATTTAAAAACAAACACAACTACAAAGAAACATAAAAAAGTGCTAAAAAAGGCAGTTATTTCCGAAGCTAAAAATTGCAATAGAAACAGGAAAACCTGGTAAATGGGTCAACTTTTGTTTTCTTCCTCAACAGACTTCACAATGCCTTGCTTTCCCTTTAAAAAGGGAATGTAACTTATACACAATTTTCTGCACTCGGACGTGTTTATATAAATTGACAACGAGACCGCTGCATTTTCCGGGACAGTTGTGTAACGTTCAGCACCATGAGCCAGATTGCAGAAACGTGCATTTTTGCATGGTGTTCGCGCTCAGGCAGCAATATGCCTAATGCAGGAAGAATATGTATTGCTCATTTACGGCTC
This sequence comes from Ambystoma mexicanum, assembly GCF_040938575.1. Classification (NCBI taxonomy): domain Eukaryota; kingdom Metazoa; phylum Chordata; class Amphibia; order Caudata; family Ambystomatidae; genus Ambystoma; species Ambystoma mexicanum. Next base: position 462,857,436 of record NC_090932.1, on the reverse strand, counting down.
ATTTGCGAAGTGGTGTCTGAACGGCAAGAAACCCGGAGACTCCGTGCACTTCCCCGGGGACCCAGAGAAGAGCATAAAAACTCTGAGTCTCAGGGCTAAACCCGGAGGTTAGGCAGTAATGCCCCCCAGACGTATGGAAAGTCTGGGGTATTCAGACTCTCTCACAATCAAGTTCAGGCATGTTTCAAGATTAACACCAGGGGTGGGCACCTAAGCCAATCAGGTTGCTCAGAACCCAGACTTAGCCTAATTGGCAGCCAGGTTGCAGCGCCTCTTTCCCCAGTCTCCATACACCTGCCCACCCCCCTGCAGTGTTTTGAGTGGGATAAGAAATCGAGGGGGGACTCTAACGCATCATGATGCAATGTTTGAGTGGGTCCTAAAAAGCGTCTTGCGCAGCTTCACTTCCCCAGTAGACAATAAACCTTTAAAAGATGCAGGGTCTTTATAACTTAAGGAGTAATTAATGCAAGTAAAAATACTGACCGAAATATATATATTGAAATAGAGAATAGAACATCAACTCAAAATAGGTCAGCGGACCATGAAATCCCACAGTTCTTTTGAGAGAAATCCACGATTCCTATAAACTAAAATCATTCTAATGACAATTCTTTAATACATGCTGGACAAAAATCAAACCATGTATTCTAGTATAATTTCCATTTAGTGTTTGAAAACAAGCACATTTCTTTAATTTATGATTCTAAACATGGCTGAAAGTGACATCTACTGTTAAGCAGTATTGGCACTCATTTTCATTTGCATTACTGCAGGGAATAAATCTGGTCGGGGAAGTCAGTTTGGGGAGCCCTGGCTCAATGTTTATATTTGGAGACTGCTGGGGCCGAGACCTAGCTAGTCCTGACCCACTTAAAGCCCTGCCGTCCTGTACACCACCTACTTTGTTTGGCTCCCTCAATCCATCCGCACTCCCACCTTTTCAATGGCTCTGCCTCCTCCTCTCTGCCACCTCCACTATTCCAGCAAGTCCTTGTATAATTTCCTTAAAGCAGACAAAGAGCTCCGACTGGATAACCTTCCGCCCATTTACTCGATAGCTAGTTCAATTGTAGTTTTTTTTTGTGTGCAAACTTGCCCCTCGTATTGCTGTGAAATGGGTTTTCTCACAGTACCACGTCTCTTTGCATCCTGGTGATGTCCCCAGGGTACTAATATCATCATCAACAACTTTATTCGGCCTGTGAGGGCATCAAAGTACATCCCAGCAATACATTTCTAGTACATTATTACATCAATCACAAAAAAAGAAAAAAAACAGAACAATGAAGGAAGCAGCACCCTCCTTGAGTGCCACCTGTCAGATCTTTATCCAGAATTCAAAACCACTGTCCCCATGCCTCTTTTAACTCCTGAAATGCCTTGGGCCCAAGGCAGTAAGATTCGCCCCAGAAAGAGGCCTGTTACTGTTGAGATCACCAGGAAAGGCCACAAGGTCAAAGTTGGGTGAGGAGCTGGGTATAATCCCACTTCTTCGGGTCCGCCCATCGCGATTACATTTTTCCAGAACATCCCTTGCCATGTGATCGTCCCTAAAGACCAGTTTGACAGAGTCGGCTTTGGCAGGCAATACCTTGGACAGTCTGGTGCACTCCAACATAGAGTCCTTAGACACAAAAGCACAGTCCCCTACAGACCGCAACCAGTGAAAGCATTTGTTCGAGAGGGCATCCCTTGGTTCTCTACTATTAAATGGTAGTTTTGGGACCCCATGAAGGAACACCGTAGAACTTCTACATCCTTCATGTGCATGTACCTATACAGAGACCTCCGATAACAGGGGATTGAGGCATGACCCACCATCAACACCAGGCGCTTGTTTCCCGGGACCTTCAGGGCAAGGTTCTGCAATAACCCTGAGTTTGTTGTGCCCAACTCTGTGGTGTTGACCCACCACCCAAGCCATCACCTTAAACACCCCCCCCCCACCTCGAACATGGCTTTATGTCTTAATTCAAGCCTGGTGGTCAACGGCTGTTAAGTGCACATGTTGTCATTGTATACATTTGCCAATCAGCGTCCAAGGCACCATTTTGAGTTTATGAAGGTCACTTGGCCATCACTCTGTTGACTGGCATGAAAAAAGTGTTCTATATGTATTAATGTAGTTATTTAAGTATTTTCATTAAAGGGTGAATCAGGACCCAAAGGGTAGCAGAGTCCTGTACAAGACATTCTAAACCCATACATAAATGAATAAGGAGTTGCAGACATATGTGAGAGATTCAGTCAATGTAGATGCAGGAATGTATGGAATCGGGTACATTTGAAGAGACAGAAATCCAATTTAAGGGGGATAAAATTAAGGGAGTTGAGAGGGTAGGCACGCTGTGCTTGACAGCATTGATGGCATAAGCTTGTAGATGAGGGTGGCGGTAAGCAGAGACATTGCCAGGAGAGTTTAACAAATGGGGCCTGAAGCTAATATCGTTGGGCCCACCCCATGCATAGCCCGCAGAGGGAGGGGGGTTTGTTCTCCCTCAGGCTGAATGTGCAGGAGTGACCGAGTGTAGTGATGGAGCTGAACATTTTTAAATAATGGTCCAAAATGGTGCATTTTACAAGAAACTGTCAGTGAAAAATTAAGTAAAAAGCCACACAGTTTAGAACCGGTTTTGTAGGGTAAGACATGAAAAAATTCAGTAGATACCAAGTCACCAACAAAGCACAGCAGCATTTTCCAACACATTTTCATGAAGTCTTTTCCCACCATATGCCAGTATTCTGCCAGTCTAAAGAACATGTTCATGCTGATTGTGCTCATAAATGTATATGCTAGTGTGCCTTTGTATGCCAGCATTCCCACATAAGAGCATACTGATGTTTGTTTTGCCCATAATGACAGTAATGATATTATAAGAAAACATGTTCATGTTGACTCTGTCAATATATGCCAGTATCCCCATGTAAGAGAATTCTCCCATTCGATTTCCGCTTAATGAAAGTAAAAAATGACATTCCAAAGTAAGAAAACATGTCTTTGATGTCTACACAAATGCCCCTCCATATAAAAACAATCATCATGTTGGATTTGCCTTTAATGTCAGTAAGAAATGGCATGCCACATTCTGAAAAGATGTCCTTGCTGGATTCACATATGCCCTCATCTGCCCCATGAAATAACACTCATCATGTTGGTTTTGCCCTTAATGCAAGTAAAAAAACATCATGCCACAGTATGAATAAATGTCCTCGCTGGCTGCACAAATGCCCCTCTCGCATACTCCCAAAACTCAACATGTTATATCTGCCCTTAAGGGCAATACAAAATGGCATGACACAGTAACAAAACATTTCGTTGCTGACTGCACAATTGTCACTCCCTATGTAAGAACACTCTTAATGTTACCTTTAACATTGACACCAGTAGAAAATGCCATGCCACAGTATAACTACGCGGGTGTAAGAATCAAAGATGGCTGTACATTGGTCACCAAATGAAGGTACCAGTCTTCATCCTGGACCCCAGCTTAATTTATTATTTTCACCCCTAGTTCATGCACTGCTGCAATGACTTGTGACAGTACCCATTTTCAACGTCTTCAGAAGGTACGAAGGTGCAACATAAACTCCTAATGTTTTTGCAAACACCACCCTCCATAACCGTCACAAGGTCCAACATGTACCTATTTTGCATAGTCATTAGTCATAGGTCCCTTAGTTCTACTTTTATGACATTGAACCCCTGTTCAGAATCGTTTGCCAGCTGGATCAGTTCCCACCGGACTATCTGGGTATTAAGAATGCAAAAAATGTCTCTGCTGAATAATAGAGCTTGTATTCGTCTGGTATCTGTGCGAGCAGGTCGGATGAGTCTTGTGATAAGTAATTTGAAGAATGTTTCTTTCTTCTCAGCTTATCATGTGTTTCTTTTCAGGTAGGATGCAGAAGTCTGTTGGTGGCATAGTGGGCAGCACTTCTGTGGTCAGGGCCACTGTCTGTTCTTCATCAGGCACATGTCCCCCCTTTAGGTGTTCTTCTGGGACTACTAGCAGGGCAGAGTGCAGCGATGCAAGTGAAAAGTAGCCCCTCCAAGATGGTGGGACGTGCAAGTATGCCTGCTGGCCGCAGACCCAGTAGTAATCCATCAGCTCTGCAGTGCCTTTTTGGAGATCTGGAATTAGTATGGTTCTGTTACATTTTCTGTTTGATCCCACTGATACAGTACTCTCAGTAAAAACATAATTTGTAGCTTTCTTCTTAGCGCACCTTCACTGGCTTCTCGATTACTGTGATCCATGTCAGTTTTGCGACTTGCTCTGTCCATATTTGTGCGCATGCTTGTTCTATGAGGGCTAGTGTTTTTTATAGATATCAGACAAGTCCTTCTGCCTTACATAAGAGAGTTGTCGCTTGCCATTTATTCTACGTATACTTCGCCCCTTGTATTGCCAGGTGCACTTTCTTAAAACAGTTGGGGTTCGTGGAACTCGGTTAGCATTTTCGGATGTCTGGCTCAACGAGTTGTAGGTGGAGGTTGCGTACCTGGAAAGTGCTTTTGATCCTACACAGTGCAAGATGAATCGGTCATTGTGTCTCGATTATGGGTACTTCTTGTAGTACTAAGATCACAGGTGTACCAGATGCATGCAGTATTAAGGAACATACGTAGCAACTCCCATTAGTCATTCGCCTTCCCATTGCACTCATGTCAGAGTACCAACTGTTTGAGTGTTTGGGATGGCAAATGTCTTCCACTGCATCTACTCCTAAGCCATGATGTGCATCATATTTATGTTGGTGTGCTTGCCTTTTCTTTCTGCTACTGCGCAACATGAGCTTTTTTGCCAGTGACAATGCATCTCTACTGATGTTGGAACTGCACAGGGATCGTTTTACACCTGGCATTAGTAATTTGAACTTTATACTATTGCATATTGCGGTTTGGCAGCTGCTACTATTTGCAATGGTGTCGTTACGCATTGTTCAATTGGTTAGCATGGTGAGTATTTCAAATACTGTTACTGGTGTACTTTCATTCATCCTTTCATTCATTAGTAAGTTGGGGCTGGAGCTTATTATTGTGTCACGGAAGGAAGTAGGTGTCTGGACGGTTTTAGTCATCGTGGAGTACATAAGGATAGGACTAAGGGCAATGGATGGCATTTCAGTTGCTTTTGAAAGAAATACAGTAACATTGGAGGGTATTTAAGTTTCATTCAAAACTAATCCTGTAACATTCAAGGGTGTACTCCCGTTCCAGGTCCCTTTAGACCCCCCTTCTTTTAGATGGCCAGCCCACATAAAAGACGTCCCCTCGATAAATGCTGTTTCTATCTACATTTGAAGAATCTCTCAGCGGTGCCATCTCCATCTCCATGATATGATATGATATGATATGATATGATATGATATGGCATTTATAACGCGCCTATACACAAGTGTTTCAAGGCGCGACTCGGCAAGGGAGGGGGCAGAGGGAAGACAAAGACAACGATCCTACTAGACCAAGTGTCAATCAGATTGCGCAAGGGCAGGGGAAAGAGGAAGAGGAAAGTGGGGAAAGGGAGGAGGGTGGGGACAGTGTAGTACATCTGGAAATAGAATAAATAAAACAATAAGAAGTAGGGCCAGCTGGTGGCAAGTGCAAGGGTAAATGCAGAAATCAGACGTCAAGTGCATGTGGGGGACTGTAGGGATACAGATGACAGTCCCCAAGTGTGGAGGTTGCCAGGGAGGCAGTGCAGGTGTGTAACTGGTGAGGGAGGGAACCTGGGCCCGAGATCAGAGGGTGGCCAGGTAACCAGTACAGTTTCAGCCAGGAGTTCAGCAGGAGAGAGGAGGAGAGAAAGCAGAAGCAAAGAGGAAGGTTTTGAGGTGTGTCTGGAACCGGATATGGTTCTCCACAAGTTTCAGGAAGGCAGGGAGGCTGTTCCAGATAGAGGCCCCAGCCAAAGAACGAGATCTACCACCAACGTGTTGCTTAGAGAAGCGACTGACCCTGAGGGATTTGGAGGCGGATGAGCGAAGAGCACGATAAGGAAGATATTTAGGAAGAGAGAGTTGAAGGAATTGCGGCCCCAGGCCCCAGAAGGCCTTGTGGACAATGCAGAGGGTTTTGAACTTAATAATTGCAGCCACTGGGAGCAAGTGCAGATATTTCAGTCCTGGAGAGATACGATCCCTGGCCAGGAGGCCAAGGACAAGTCTTGCAGTCCTGTTCTGGATGAGTTGCAGAGAGCGGAAAGTAGAAGTAGGCAGATTTAGAAAGAGGCTTTTGCAATATTCCAGCCTAGAGAGAACCAGAGCTCTGGAGACAGTGAGCTTCTGGGGGAAGGAGAGGAAAGGAAGAGTACCTCTGAGGAGGGGCAGCTGGTAGTGTGACTTCCTAGAGATGTCAGAGATGTGAGGAGAGAAGTAGAATGTGGAATTGAAGATGACCCTGAGGTTTTTATCCTCTTAGTTGGGAGCAGGAAGAGGGCCAAGAGAGACTGGCCAGAGAGTGGCAGGAAAGGGGGAGCAGGTGTTCAGATGAGGAGAATCTCAGTCTTACTGGCATTAAGGCAGAGATCATTGGTGGCACACCACTCCTGGATAGCAGACAGACAGTCAGAGATGAGAGACAGAGAAGAGGTGGCCAAAGGTAGCCTGAAAATGAGCTGAGTGTCATCCGCATAGCACTGAAAGTTAGGGCAGAGAGCGGCAATGCTGTGGGCAAGAAGTGCAAGGTATTGGTTGAACAGCCAGGGAGAGAGGTTAGACCCCTGGGGGACACCACATGTAGAGATAGAGATAGAGGAAAGGAAGGACCCAAGTTGGACCTGGGAGGTTCGATCAGAGAAGAAAGAGGTCAGCCACGCCAGGGCCTGACCAGTGATACCCATGTTATCACAGAGACGGTTGAGCAGGATGGCATGGTTGACCATGTCAAAGGCAGAAGAGAGATCAAGTAAGATGAGGACACAGGGGGTGTTGGAATCAAGGTTGGAGAGCAGGTCATCAAAGATGTTCAGGAGAGCAGTTTCCGTGCTTCTGGCAGCTCTGAGGCCAGACTGATGGTCATGAAGACAACCAACAGTTTCAGAGTGAAGATTAAGCTGGGAGATGGCCAACTTTGCCAGAAGTTTGCCCATGAAGGCAGTGATGGAGATTGGGCGATAGTTAGCTGGGCAGGACGGGTCGGCAGAGGGTTTCTTAAGAAGAGGGTGCACAAGGGAGTGCTTCAGGGGGGATGTGAAGACTCCAGTGGCAAATGATTGGTTGCAGAAGTCAGACAGAACATGAGCCAGGGAGTCAATGGGGTCATTGATGGTTTTGAAGAAACAGGGATGAACCTGCTTTGATGAGACTTTCATAGATCAGACATGTCTAGAAACCTCATCTGGGGAGAACAGGAGAAAGGCAGAGAAGGAGGGAGGAGAAGAGGCCAAAGAAGGGCCAGAGGAAGAGCAGGGAGTAAAGGGGGGCAGGGGGAGAGGAAGAGAGCGAGGACAGGATGTCCTGAGTTTTAGAGATAAAATGAGAAGCAAGAGACCTGCAGAGGGCCTGGGAAAGGACAGGAGAGGTAGAGACTGCAGCAGGATTGGCCAGTTTCTTGCAGATTTGAAAGTGTTCAGCCAAAACTGTTAGATGCCGCAGAGACGCAGGCTTGGATGTGAGCTGTCTTCTTGGTGCGACCAGAGAGCCGGTATTGTCAGAGGATATACCTGAAACATGCCATTTCTGCTAAGCCACCCTGCATTGTGCATTTGAGGTTGACAAGGTCTGAGTCATACCAGAAATTGCACTTGGCTTTGCGCTTCAAGCGGATCCTCATGACAGGGGCAAGAACATTGAGAGTATCAGATATAGCAGAGTGGAGCATGGGAAGGGCTGCGTTAGGGTGTGAGTCCGCCAAAGGGGGTTTGGGGGTTGAGAAAGTGGCGGCGAAAGCCTCAACTGACACACACTTCATGGGTTGGATAACCGAGAAGGCAGGTGGCAGTGCTGGAGTTGGCTTGGCCTGGGGGTGGAGAGGGTTAGCTGGGAGGAGAAGAGAAAGTGATCACTCCAGGAGAGAGGAGTGGTGAGAGGGATAGAATGGTGAAGGTCTGAGGAGATCAAAACATCCATAGTGTGCTCAGCAGAGTGAGTCAGGCCAGAGGGGAGAATAGAAAGTGTGAGAGATTCGCAGAGGACACAAAAGAGCCCAGAGGAAGGACAGGAAACATCCAGGTGGATGTTAAAGTCTCCAAGAAGGAGGAGTTGAGTGGTCGAGACCAGGAGGGAAGAGGAAAGGTCTGCCCATTCAGAGAGGAAGGAGTAGATCTAACCAGGTGGCCGATAGATAGTAGCCACAGTAAGGGAATGGCTAGGAGAGAGAGAGAGAGCATGCAGACAAGGCATTTTGAAAGAGGAGTAGGCCTGCGTAGGAATGACAGAGACCGCAATCCACTCAGGGAAGATCAGGGCTACACCCCCTCCGGAGCAGTTGTACCTGGGCTCTGAGAGGATCTTGTAGCCATCAGGGAGAAGGGTGTCAAAGCTTGTGACAGAGCTGGCCGTGAGACATGTCTCGGTGAGACCGAGGACATCGAGGTTAAGTTCCTCCAGGAGGTGGCAGATGGGTATTACCCGAATTGTTTGTTTACAATTGTTTGAATGACACAATTGTTTGAATGATAGGGGACCAAATTGACCTTCTGCACAATTGACCATATGGTCATTTTTATATATAGGTTGGGTTGGTGTAATAATAATATAAGGGGATTGGGTGGGGGGTTGGGGTGGGGGTTGGATTGGGTGGGGGGTTGCAGTGGGTTTCCCCCCGCATATATATCCTAATTGACCGTTTAAATTCGGTCAATTGTGCAGAAGGTCAATTGTTATTCGAACAATTGTCATTCGTACAATACGTATGCAACCGGCAGATGTCAGAGGAGTGTTTGACAGCTGAGCGAGAGTTAAGAGTGGCAATATGAAGGTTTCTGTCCTTGAAAGACTTCCGGGGAGGGGTATAAATCAGAGATACGCCCTGCGGAGGTGTAGAAGAGGAAGGAGGAGAAGGCAAGGTAGCCAAGGAGGAGACAGAAGGGGAAGACCAGGAGGCTGTGGAAGGAGGAGAGGGCAAGGTAGCCAAGGAGGAGACAGCAGGGGAAGGCCAGGAAGGCATGGTGGGAAGAGAGGGGACAGCAGGAGAAGGAAAGAAATTGATGAGGCGCGGGAAGCATCTATCAAAGAGGAGAAGATTGGCTTGAGGGTCTTGGACCAAGATGGTACCATTCAAGTAAACATTAATGATGACCATAGAGGAGTGGAAGGAGGTCAGGAGGGCCTCCCACCAGGTACCATCCTTGATGAGAGAAGAAGAGAAAGGGGAAAGCACAGAGACCATCTGAAGAGTCCATAGGTTTGGCGAGGTAACGACAAAGAGGATGTCAGTGAAGGTTTGCCTAGAGGCGGCACTGGTATAGGTGTCAGCGATAGGAGGCCTGGGTTGGAAACCAGGATATCCTTTTTAAACTTCTTCCTATCAGAGTTAGTGAGGAGAGCAGGATAGCTGATAGAGAAACTGTTAGAAAATCTAGGAGAGACAGAGAGCACCATAGAGTAGGTAGGAGAGGAAAGAAGAGGAAGGCAGTGGGAGCGGAGAACGCTAGCGAAGGACACAAGGCGGGGAGCAAGTAGGCGAGACCGAGAGAGACAGGACTAGTTGACAATTGGACAAGACGACAGGAACTCGGACACTTGTAGACAGTAGCTAGATGAGTGCTTGGCTAAGAAGTCGACACAGAATGGCACTACTTCACAGTGATATTTAGATACTGGAGAACATACCTAAGTCTGAGAGTACTGTAAGGGGGGAAAAAGGCCTAGGTTTCACATTGCAATTTTTAAATACTTTTACAATGCATGTCTGAGAATGTGCTGTGGGGCAGAGATGTCTGGGTAGAGTGCAGGCTCAAATAACTAACTGGGGCCTCTCCTACCTTGTTAATAAACTGCTGGTTGACGGCTGGATGCTGGCATCCCCTGCGGACACCTGCAGACACAGCCAGGAGCCGCCTCTGTGGGAGCCGGCCTTGCCTTGGGGCCCTTAGCCACTGGGGCTGCCGAGCAGAGGGCTTCCCTGGGAGGGTCGGAAATGATCCAATGGAGTGGCCAAGTGGGATGGTGGGCAGGCTGGGAGGCGGGAGGGAGAGAGGGGAACAGCGGAAGGAACCACAGAAGGGAGAAAGTAACAAAGGGGCACGGGGACACAAGAAACAGAGAGGGCAATTAAATCGAAAGGTCCCAGAGAGACTCACCAGAACAAACACGTGCACACAAGCGCCAGCTCAGCCCAGGTGGAAGTGGCGAGTGTGTGGTGTACAGCGGGTCGTTGGACCCAAAGCGGAAAATTCAGTGGCCAATCTGGCAGGTGGGCGGGCTGGGAGATTGGAGGGAGGGAGGGAAACAACGGAAGGAACCACAGAAGGAAGAAAGTAGCAAAAGGGCAGGGGGGCACAGGAAACAGAGAGGGCAATGAAATCGAAAGGTCCCAGAGAGACTCACCAGAACAAACACGTGCACACAAGCGCCAGCTCAGCCCAGGTGGAAGTGGCGAGTGTGTGGTGTACAGCGGGTCGTTGGACCCAAAGCGGAAGACTCAGTGATTGTACCTGCAGATTTTGGAAAAAAAATGGGGCGGGTGGGAGACAGGGTGAAGAGAGAAAAATAGTGAGAGAGAGAGAGAAAGAGAGAGAGGGAGAGAGTTTTAGTTTACATAGCTCGTGCTCTAGCAGCAATACATGTACTGTAAATGTTCTCACATGCACAAATATGGTCAGCATAGAGTTCCTGTTCTGAGGTAGTGTGGTGTTTTTCTGTCTGGATGGCTGGTTTGTTGTCCTGTGGTGCCCTTCAAACATTGGAGAGGTGTATCCAATATCTCAGCTCCTTCACCTTTACTGCGAGAGGGGTGGAAAACACCATTTCATAGGGCCCATGCAACCTGGGGCTGTTCCATTTTCACACAAAGCTATTGACATTTCCTGGGCAACAGTGTTTTGCAGGGGTAGTGTTGATCAATGCGGCAGTCATAGTCTCGCTTTCCTCTGTGTGTGGTGGTGCAATTTGTTTTGTGATTCATCGGATTGCACGTGTTAGTTAGGACAAGTACTGCTTGAATTCTTCTCCAAGAATTTTTGTGCTGCTCTATGAGCATCTGATGCTCATCTGACCACTGGTAGGGGTGTCTGCAAGTGCCTGCCAGTGATTATTTCATTGGGGGGCAGGTGGTGGTCCTTTCTGGGTTGTGTGCGTAGGTGGAATAGGGCCAGGGGAAGGCAATACACCCAATTTCTTTTCATAGTGTTGCATAATTTGGATAGTCTGTTTTTAAGGAGGCCGTTGATTCTCTCCACCAGTCCATTTGCTTGTGGGGGGTAAATTGAGAACATTTGATGCTTTATTCCTAGCATGGCTGTGATTTCCTTAAACATTTCATTGAAAAAAATTGTTTCATTATCTCACCTCAGGCCCTTGCATACTCCCCAATGGGGGAATACCTCTATTACAAGGAATTTAGCTGCTCATTTAGCATCTGGGTGAGCACACGGGCCCGCCTCAATCCACCTTGAGAATTGACACACCACCACAATTAATTATCGTGCCCCTTTGCATCTTTCTCCCATGTCTGCATAGTCAATGTGCAGCTCACAGAATGGGCCTACAGGGCGGGGCAATGTTCCTCTCAGAGTTTTCAGTGTCATCCCTGTACTAAACACTTGACCTGTTGTGCAGTTTGCCACCATTGTTGCAAAGGTGCTCCTGTAGGTTTGGGACAAACCCATCCTATTGGATGTACACCGCTCTTTAGAGCTATGAGATGGGTAAAGCAATTGTTTGAAGGCTGTATGCAAGAATTCCACAGGCATTACTACCTTCCTTCTACCCTGCTGTCTCCATAAGAGATCTGTAGGTGATTGCATGCACCCAGGTTTGAGCCAGATGTCCTGCTCCTCTGCAGGTGCCCTACGCTGCAGTTCAATAATTTGTGCGAAGGGAGGGGTGTATATGCGTCTACGTCGGGGTCTGGCGATTGCTGTTGTCATGACATATTGTGTTGAAGGTTGGGAGATATGCTTCATTTTTCGATGCTTTATCTGCAGCGGTATTCTCCAATGAGATTTCATCTGTGTTCTGTGTATGTGCTGTGCATTTTACAACCGCCACCACAAAGGGCTCTGCGAGGGCAGAAATCAATGTGTTAAGCAGCCCTGCATGCTGTACTAGTGAGCCATCTGCTCTCCGGAATCCCCTCCTTCTCCAGCGTGACAGACCTACATGTACTGTGGTGGTGACATAAGCAGAGTCTGAAAAGATTGTAACATAGCACCCCTTTGTGGCCTGCACGGCTTATATGAGCGCTACCAGTTCAGCTGTTGTGCAGAATAATGCGCCGGTAGTCTTCTCATGACCAATGTTTCGTATACTCCCGCTTCTAGATGCACCACTGCCATCCCAACATGCTTTTCACCTGTTTTCTGGTCAATTGATGTTGACCCATCAACGAGGAGCACTTCTTCTTCTTCTTGGGGGCTGTCATTAGCTTTGGGGATATCATCGTCCTCCCTGTCATATGTTGCAAGTCCTTTGCTGTACGTGGCTGAGTGAGAAATGTAACATCAGACATAACATAAGACTGTATCGAAGTTCTGAATGATCTTGAGACTATTTATTAGTTAACATTCATAGGCCCAATCTGTGCCAAAACGTGTTTCAACCAGCTATGGTCTTTCTCAAGGCGGGGCCTGGTTGCAAATAATTGATGTGACATACCATATTGATAAATAAGGTTGTTTGGTCCAAGTTAGACCAACAGTCAAAAAATATTTGACGGTGTAAATGTGAAGTATATTCATGATAAGGACAAAAAAACAATAGCCAACAGGGCGTTAAACCCACAAGTTTAACAGAAACAATGGTCATGCAATTGTTTAGCAAAGTCAGAAGCAAAAACCAGGAAACATAAGGAAAACATAAAAAATGTAATGAAAGTAATAGATAAAAGGTGGAATAAGGTAAAATAAGAGAAAAATAGAGAAAATAATTGATTAGAAAACACTTGTCCAACTCTTTTCCATTCAATTAGAAGTAACTGGCAGCATAACCAGTGTCATTTAATGCTGCATTTAGCTGTAACATCTTAAATACCGATTGGTGATATTTGTCTATATTAGATATTCATGAAGATGGGAATCAAGGTACATGAAATGAATACATTCATATAGCCCCAACGAAGAACCGTAGAAAAGGGAGCCCACATTGAAAAAGTGCCATTTGTGAGGACACCATTGCTGTTTAGCATATTTGTGAACCAGCCTGCATGTCCCTTAACCCGAGCGACATGTATTTAATAACCCCTGTGAGGATTAGCCAGTGAATTGAGGCAAAGTTCACCTGATACTTCAGCTACGTCGAAAGTGCCTGTAGAAAGTATATAATAATAATAGCAAAGTCTTTGATTATATTTAGTGCGTTCATTCCAAAACTATGGCCCTGTAAAGACTGATAACTATTGGTGCATTGGTAAATGCCTCATTGAAATGTTACGCTTCAGTTAGTCTTTCATGATGTGGTGCTGTCATCTCGAATTTTCAGCAAGATTATGAAATTAGCTATCCATCCAATGCGCCCTGTGAATCGTGGCATTTACATCCTAAAAATTATAAAAATAGTGAAATGTACGTTTTTTAAGTGTATTCGTCCATATTGCAATAATCACAAACTGTTCATTCAAAACAGTGTATGTTATTCCTGAAAAATGATTGGTCTTATTATTTAATATGATTTGCTGTGTTACTGGGAATATATGCCTTGAATCATCTGTCCCGTGTTTTTCAGCCCAATGTTTGCTTAACGGTCACATTGACATCAAGGATACATCTATGTCTGTATGGAATAAATACACAAATTGCTTACGGTTACTCTGGGTCCTCATTATTTGGTTGGTTAGATGTTTGCCTATAGCACAACTTGCCCTTCCCACCATACTGGCATTTAATTGCTTTCCCTTCTCAGAGTTCCGTGTATGCTTCTATATTAGGCTCCATTGCCGCATGTGGCATTTGTCTACTGACGCTCTCAGCTCATACTGGCTTCCGCGTATCATGTTAGAAAGGTCACATGACCACAATACATCACGCACCTCCCCCGCTTCCCAATTTACCATATAGTCAAAGGTTACCGTATATTGCCTATTGGCCATGCTCTATATGATTAAGATTATAGACTTGACACTTTCACTACTTTTTATAGGACTGTGTGATGTCTTGAACACAATCTCGAAATGGTTATTCTGTGCTCTGATGTTAAATAGCATTAGATCCTACATTTACAATGATACAGCTACATCAATGTTACGAGTACCGTTATGTGAACCAATATTCTGTATGTATCCTAAAATCATGCCCATTAATATTTCTGTTAGAATTGTGACTGTAGGATTTAAACTGCCACTCTAATTACAGGGGTCATGCCTTAGAGTGAACACAATTATGATTGACTATATAATAGTATATTCTTGTTTGTTAAATGAACCACAGGTGGCTGTCACAATAATATGAATCAATTGCTTATGATGCAAATTCAAAGTATATTCACAGATCTAGTCTCCCCTGTGCCAGAATGCAAGTGCTTAGTAAGTTAAATGCATTTGAGATACCATATTATGTAAAATACAATTTGAGCTCCCCTTCTTATTAGTTGGAGTCTGCATTGGGTAAAAAATGTGACCCCTGTTTAGTAAATAATGTGTAACATCTTGTTTGCACAGGGTCTCTTTCTCATATTACAGTGTGCATATGTTATTGGTTTATAAAAATACATTCAGTTCCTGTTCTTGATTTAAACCATCAACTGTACATATTAATTTACAAATCATTTTAGCCTCAAATTGGCATAAGAGTAATTGACGATCTCCACCTCTGGCATGCGCACGTGCCTGCTGAAGTCCAACAAATCTTATGTCCTTGACATTGTCCTATTGGTGATTCATCTGCCAATGTACTGCCAGTGGTAGTTTCGGATCTTGACTGTTCAGATGTGCTAGATGCTCCCGTATGCATATTTGAAACTCACGTAAAGTGCTGCCTTCGTATATATTCTTACATTCACATTGTATAGCATAGATTATACATTTAGATTTGCAGTTAATGAAGTCTTGTATATCAACTGTTGTACCTGACTGACAACAGAATTTGGTTGCTGGTGATAATGCACATTTGCAAAAATTGCACATGCCACACTTAAAAAAGCCAGAAGGGCCACTATTTAACCACCCTGAATATTCAGGTATCTGCATAATGGGTTCAAGGAAAGAGGGGCTCAGTTTGTTCCTAAGTGTCTTGTTCTTAGTGAATATTAATTTTGGCTTGTCTGTTATATAAGTCTGAAGTTCTGGGTCCAATTTGTTACAATTTCTAAATTTGAAGTTCTGGGTCCTACCTTGTTAAGTCACTGCTGGTTGACAGCTGGATGCTGGCATCCCCTGCGGACACCTGCAGACACAGCCAGGAGTTGCCTCTGTGAGAGCCGCCCTTGCCTCCCTTAGCCACTAGGGCTGCCGAGCAGAGGGCTGCCCTGGGAGGTTCGGAAATGATCCAATGGAGTGGCCAAGTGGGAGGGTGGGCAGGCTGGGAGGTGGGAGGGAGAGAGAGGAACAGCGGAAGGAACCACAGAAGGGAGAAAGAAACAAAGGGGCAGGGGGACACAAGAAACAGAGAGGGCATTTAAATCAAAAGGCCCCAGAGGGACTCACCAGCATAAACACGCGCACACAAGTGCCAGCTCAGCCCAGATGGAAGTGGCAACCGTGCGGTGTACAGCGGGTCATTGGACCCGAAGCGGAAGATTCAGTGGCCAATCAGGCAGGTGGGTGGGCTGGGAGATGGGAAGGAGGGAGGGGAAAAACGGAAGAAACCACGGAAGGAAGAAAGTACCAAAGGGGCAGGAGCGCACAGGAAACAGAGAGGGCAATGAAATCAAAAGGCCCCAAAGAGACTCACCAGAACAAACATGTGCACACAAGCGCCAGATCAGCCCAGGTGGAAGTGGCAAGTGTGTGGTGTAAAGCGGGTCGTTGGACCCAAAGCGGAAGACTCAGTGATTGTACCTGCAGATTTTGGAGAAAAAATGGGGCCGGTGGGAGACAGGGTGAAGAGAGAAAAATAGTGTGAGAGAGAGAGAAAGAGAGAGAGGGAGAGAGTTTTGGTTTACATAGCTCGTGCTCTAGCAGCAATACATGTACTGTAAACTTTCTCATATGCACAAATATGGTCAGCATAGAGTTCCTGTTCTGAGGTAGTGTGGTGTTTTTCTGTCTGGATGGCTGGTGTGTTGTCCTGTGATGCCCTGAAAACATCGGAGAGGTGTATCCAATATCTCAGCTCCTTCACTTATACTCCGAGAGGGGTGGAAAACACCATTTCATAGGGCCCATGCAACCTGGGGCTGTTCCATTTTCACACAAAGCTACTGACATAGACCCATTCCCTGGGCAACAGTGTTTTGCAGGGGTAGTGTTGATCAGTGCGGCAGTCATAGTCTCTCTTTCCTCTGTGTGTGGTGGTGCTATTTGTTTTGTGATTCATCAGATCGCACCTGTTAGTTAGGACAAGTACTGCTTGAATTCTTCTCCAAGAATTTTTGTTGCTCTATGAGCATCTGATGCTCATCTGACCACTGGTAGGGGTGTCTGCAAGTGCCTGCCAGTGACTATTTCATTGGGGGGCAGGTGGTGGTCCTTTCTGGGTTGTATGCGTAGGTGGAATAGGGCCAGGGGAAGGCAATACACCCAATTTCTTTTCATAGTGTTGCATAATTTGGATAGTCTGTTTTTAAGGAGGCCGTTGATTCTCTCCACCAATCCATTTGCTTGTGGAGGGTACATTGAGAACATTTGATGCTTTATTCCTAGCATGGCTGTGATTTCCTTAAACATTTAATTGAAAAAAATTGTTTCGTTATCTTACCTCAGGACATTGCATACTGCCCAATGGGCGAATACCTCTATTACAAGGAATTTAGTTGCTCATTTAGCGTCAGGGTGGGCACATGGGCCCGCCTCAATCCACCTTGAAAATTGACACACCACCACAATTAATTATTGTGCCCCATTGCATCTTTCTCCCATGTCTGCATAGTCAATGTGCAGCTCACAGAATGGGCCAACAGGGCGGGGCAATGTTCCGCTCAGAGTTTTCAGTGTCATCCCTGTTCTAAACACTTGACATGTTGTGCAGTTTGCCACCATTGTTGCAAAGGTGCTCCTGTGGGTTTGAGACAAATCAATCCTATTGGATGTCCACCGCAATGGGCTCTTTAGAGCTTTGAGATGGGTAATGCAATTGCTTGAAGGCTGTATGCAATAATTCCACGGGCATTACTACCTTCCCTGTACCCTGCTGTCTTCATAAGAGATCTGTAGGTGATTGCATGCACCCAGGTTTGAGCCAGATGTCCTGCTCCTCTGCGGGTGCCCTACGCTGCAGTTCAATAATTTGTGCGAAGGGGGGGATGTGTATGCGTTTGTGTCGGGTCTGGCGATTGCTGTTGTCATGACATATTCTGTTGAAGGTTGCACTAGGAGATATGCTGCAGTTTTCGCTGCTTTGTCTGCGGCGGTATTCTCCAATGAGATTTCATCTGTGTTCTGTGTATGTGCTGTGCATTTTACAACCGCCACCACAAAGAGCTCTGCGAGGGCAGAATCAATGTGTTAAGCAGCCCTGCATCCTGTACTAGTGAGCCATTTGCTCTCCGGAATCTCCTCCTTCTCCAGCGTGACAGACCTTCATGTACTGTGGTGGTGACATAGGCAGAGTCTGAAAAGATTGTAACATAGCACCCCTTTGAGGCCTGCACGGCTTATATGAGCACTAGCAGTTCAGCTGTTGTGCAGAATAATGCGCCGGTAGTCTTCTCATGACCAGTGTTTCGTATACTCCCGCTTCTAGATGCACCACTGCCACCCCAACATGCTTTTCACCTGTTTTCTGGTCAATTGATGCTGACCCATCAACGAGGAGCACTTCTTCTTCTTCTTGGGGATCTCATTAGCTTTGGGGATATCATCGTCCTCCCTGTCATATGTTGCAAGTCCTTTGCTGTACGTGGCTGAGTGAGAAATGTAACATCAGACATAACATAAGACTGTATCGCAGTTCTGAATGATCCTGAGACTATTTATTAGTTAACATTCATAGGCCCAATCTGTGCCAAAATGTGTTTCGACCAGCTATGGTCTTTATCAAGGCGGGGCCTGGTTGCAAATAATTGATGTGACATACCATATTGATAAATAAGTTTGTTTGGTCCAAGTTAGAGCAACAGTCAAAAAGTATTTCACAGTGTAAATGTGAAGTATATTCATGATAAGGACAAAAAACAATAGCCAACAGGGCGTTAAACCTACAAGTTTAACAGAAACAATGGTCATGCAATTGTTTAGCAAAGTCAGAAGCAAAAACCAGGAAACATAAAGAAAACATAAAAAATGTAATGAAAGTAATAGATAAAAGGTAGAATAAGGTAAAATAAGAGGAAAATAGAGAAAATAATTGATTAGAAAACACTTGTCCAACTCTTTTCCATTCAATTAGAAGTAACTGGCAGCATAACCAGTATCATTTAATGCTGCATTTAGCTGTAACACCTTAAATACCGATTGTTGATATTTGTCTATATTAGATATTCATGAAGATGGGAATCAATGTACATGAAATTAATACATTCAGATAGCCCCAACGTAGAACCGTAGAAAAGGGAGCCCAAATTGAAAAAGTGCCACTTATGAGGACACATTGCTGTTTAGCATATTTGTGAACCAGCCTGCATGTCCCTTAACCCAAGTGACATGTATTTAATAACCCCTGTGAAGATTAGCCAGTGAATTGAACCAAAGTTCACCTGATACTTCAGCTACGTCGAAAGTGCCTGTAGAAAGTATATAATAATAATAATAGTAAAGTCTTTGATTATATTTAGTGCGTTCATTCCTAAACTATGGCCCTGTTAAGACTGATTACTATTGGTGCATTGGTAAATACCTCATTGGAATGTTACGCTTCAGACTAGTCTTTCATGATGTGGTACTGTCATCTCGAATTTTCAGCAAGATTATGAAATTAGCTATGCTTCCAATGCGCCCTGTGAATTGCGGCGTTTACATCCTAAAAATTATAAAAATAGGGAATTGTATGATGTTTAAGTGTTTTCGTCCATATTGCAATAATAATAAACTGTTCCTACAAAACAGTGTATGTTATTCTTGAAAAATGATTGCTCTTATTATTTAATATGATTTGCTGTGTTACTGGGAATATATGCCTTGAATCATCTGTCCCGTGTTTTTCAGCCCAATGTTTGCTTAACGGTCACGTTGACATCAAGGATACATCTATGTCTGTATGGAATAAATACACAAATTGCTTACGGTTATTCTGGGTCCTCATTATTTGGTTGGTTAGATGTTTGCCTATAGCACAACTTACCCCTCGCACCATGCTGGCATTTCATTGCTTTCCCTTCTCAGAGTTCCGTGTATGCTTCTATATTAGGCTCCATTGCTTCATGGAGCATTTGTCTCCTGACGCTCTTAGCTCATACTGGCTTCCTCTTCAATCGACTGACTGCTTCCACGTATCATGTTAGAAAGGTCACATGACCACAATACATCACTAGCCTCCCCCGCTTACCGATGTACCATATAATCAAAGGTTACCGTATATTGCCTATTGGCCATGCACTATATGATTAGGATTATAGACCTGACACTTTGACTACTTTTTATAGGACTGTGTGATGTCTTGAACACAACCTCGAAATGGTTATTCTGTGCTCTGATGTTAAATAGCATTAGATCCTACATTTACAATGATACAGCTACATCAATGTTACGAGTACCGTTATGTGAACCAATATGCCGTATGTATCCTAATATCATGCCCATTAATATTTCTGTTATAGTTGTGACTGTAGGATTTAAACTGCCACTCTAATTACAAGGGTCATGCCTTAAAGTGAACACAATTATGATTGACTATATAATAGTATATTCTTGTTTGTTAAATGAACCACAGGTGGCTGTCGCAATAATATGAATCAATTGCTTATGATGCAAATTCAAAGTATATTCACACATCTAGTCTCCCCTGTGTCAGAATGCAAGTGCTTCGTAAGTTAAATGTATTTGAGATACCATATTATGTAAAATACAATTTGAGCTCCCCTTCCTATTAGTTGGAGTCTGCATTGGGTAAAAATATGTTACCCCTGTTTAGTAAATAATGTGTAACATCTTGTTTGCACAGGGTCTCTTTCTCATATTACAGTGTGCATATGTTATTGGTTTATAAAAATACATTCAGTTCCTGTTCTTGATTTAAACCATCAACTGTACATCTTCATTTACAAATCATTTTAGCCTCAAGTTGGCATAAGAGTAATTGACGATCTCCACCTCTGGCATGCGCACGTGCCTGCTGAAGTCCAACAAATCTTATGTCCTTGACATTGACCTATTGGTGATTCGTCTGCCAATGTACTGCCAGTGGTAGTTTCGGATCTTGACTGTTCAGATGTGCTAGATGCTTCGGTATGCGTATTCGAAACCCACGTAAAGTGCTGCCTACGTATATATTCTTACATTCACATTGTATAGCATAGATTATACATTTAGATTTGCAGTTAATGAGGTCTTGTATATCAACTGTTGTACCTGACTAACAAAAGAATTTGGTTGCTGGTGATAATGCACATTTGCAAAAATTGCACATGCCACACTTAAAAAAGCCAGAAGGGCCACTATTTAACCACCCTGAATATTCAGGTATCTGCATAATGGGTTCAAGGAAAGAGGGGCTCAGTTTGTTCCTAAGTGTCTTGTTCTTAGTGAATATTAATTTTGGCTTGTCTGTTATATAAGTCTGAAGTTCTGGGTCCTACCTTGTTAAGTCACTGCGGGTTGACGGCTGGATGCTGGCATCCCCTGCGGACACCTGCAGACACAGCCAGGAGTTGCCTCTGTGAGAGCCGCCCTTGCCTCCCTTAGCCACTAGGGCTGCCGAGCAGAGGGCTGCCCAGGGAGGGTCGGAAATGATCCAATGGAGTGGCCAAGTGGGATGGTGGGCAGGCTGGGAGGTGGGAGGGAGCGAGGGGAACAACGGAAGAAACCACGGAAGGAAGAAAGTACCAAAGGGGCAGGAGCGCACAGGAAACAGAGAGGGCAATGAAATCAAAAGGCCCCAAAGAGACTCACCAGAACAAACATGTGCACACAAGCGCCAGATCAGCCCAGGTGGAAGTGGCAAGTGTGTGGTGTAAAGCGGGTCGTTGGACCCAAAGCGGAAGACTCAGTGATTGTACCTGCAGATTTTGGAGAAAAAATGGGGCCGGTGGGAGACAGGGTGAAGAGAGAAAAATAGTGTGAGAGAGAGAGAAAGAGAGAGAGGAAGAGAGTTTTAGTTTACATAGCTCGTGCTCTAGCAGCAATACATGTACTGTAAACTTTCTCATATGCACAAATATGGTCAGCATAGAGTTCCTGTTCTGAGGTAGTGTGGTGTTTTTCTGTCTGGATGGCTGGTGTGTTGTCCTGTGGTGCCCTGCAAACATTGGAGAGGTGTATCCAATATCTCAGCTCCTTCATCTTTACTGCGACAGGGGTGGAAAACACCATTTCATAGGGCCATTCAACCTGGGGCTGTTCCATTTTCACACAAAGCTACTGACATAGATCCGTTCCCTGGTCAACAGTGTTTTGCAGGGGTAGTGTTGATCAATGCGGCAGTCATAGTCTCTCTTTCCTCTGTGTGTGGTGGTGCTATTTCTTTTGTGATTCATCGGATCGCACGTGTTATTTAGGACAATACTGCTTGAACTCTTCTCCAAGAATTTTTGCTGCTCTGTGAGCATCTGATGCTCATCTGACCACTGGTAGGGGTGTCTGCAAGTGCCTGACAGTGACTATTTCATTGGGGGGCAGGTGGTGGTCCTTTCTGGGTTGTGTGCGTAGGTGGAATAGGGCCAGGGGAAGGCAATACACTCAATTTCTTTTCATAGTGTTGCATAATTTGGATAGTCTGTTTTTAAGGAGGCCGTTGATTCTCTCCACCAATCCATTTGCTTGTGGGGGGTAAATTGAGAACATTTGATGCTTTATTCCTAGCATGGCTGTCATTTCCATAAACATTTCATTGAAATAAATTGTTTCGTTATCTCACATCAGGACATTGCATACTCCCCAATGTGAGAATACCTGTATTACAAGGAATTTAGCTGCCCATTTAACATCTGGGTGAGCTCACAGGCCCGCCTCAATCCACCTTGAAAATTGACACACCACCACAATTAAATATCGTGCCCCATTGCATCTTTCTCCCATGTCTGCATAGTCAATGTGCAGCTCACAGAATGGGCCAACAGGGCGAGGCAATGTTCCTCTCAGAGTTTTCAGTGTCATCCCTGTATTAAACACTTGACATGTTGTGCAGTTTGCAACCATTGTTGCAAAGGTGCTCCTGTGGGTTTGGGACAAATCAATCCTATTGGATGTCCACCGCAATGGGCTGTTTAGAGCTATGAGATGGGTAATGCAATTGCTCGAAGGCTGTATGCAATAATTCCACGGGCATTACTACCTTCCCTGTACCCTGCTATCTCCATAAGATATCTGTAGGTGATTGCATGCACCCAGATTTGAGCCCGATGTCCTGCTCCTCTGCGGGTGCCCTACGCTGCAGTTCAATAATTTGTGCGAAGGGGGGTGTGTGTATGCGTCTGTGTCGGGTCTGGCGATTGCTGTTGTCATGACATATTGTGTTGAAGGTTGCACTGGGAGATATGCTGCAGTTTTCGCTGCTTTGTCTGCGGCGGTATTCTCCAATGAGATTTCATCTGTGTTCTGTGTATGTGCTGTGCATTTTACAACCGCCACCACAAAGGGCTCTGCGAGGGCAGAAATCAATTTGTTAAACAGCCCTGCATGCTGTACTAGTGAGCCATCTGCTCTCCGGAATCCCCTCCTTCTCCAGCGTGACAGCCCTTCATGTACTGTGGTGGTGACATAGGCAGAGCATGAAAAGATTGTACCATAACACCCCTTTGAGGCCTGCATGGCTTATATGAGTGCTACCAGTTCAGCTGTTGTGCAGAATAATGAGCCGGTAGTCTTCTCATAACCACCTTTTCGTATACTCCCGCTTCTAGATGCACCACTGCCACCCCAACATGCTTTTCACCTGTTTTCTGGTCAATTGATGCTGACCCATCAACGAGGAGCACTTCTTCTTCTTCTTGGGGGCTGTCATTAGCTTTGGGGATATCATCGTCCTCCCTGTCATATGTTGCAAGTCCTTTGCTGTACGTGGCTGAGTGAGAAATGTAACATCAGACATAACATAAGACTGTATCGCAGTTCTGAATGATCTTGAGACTATTTATTAGTTAACATTCGGAGGCCCAATCTGTGCCAAAACGTGTTTCGACCAGCTATGGTCTTTCTCAAGGCGGGGCCTGGTTGCAAATAATTGATGTGACATACCATATTGATAAATAAGGTTGTTTGGTCCAAGTTAGACCAACAGTCAAAAATTATTTGACAGTGTCAATGTGAAGTATATTCATGATAAGGACAAAAAAACAATAGCCAACAGGGCGTTAAACCCACAAGATTAACAGAAACAATGGTCTTGCAATTGTTTACCAAAGTCAGAAGCAAAAACCAGGAAACATAAAGAAAACATAAAAAATGTAATGAAAGTAATAGATAAAAGGTAGAATAAGGTAAAATAAGAGAAAAATAGAGAAAATAATTGATTAGAAAACACTTGTCCAACTCTTTTCCATTCAATTAGATGTAACCGGCAGCATAGCCAGTATCATTTAATGCTGCATTTAGCTGTAACACCTTAAATACTGATTAGTGATATATGTCTATATTAGATATTCATGAAGATGGGAATCAATGTACATGAAATGAATACATTCAGATAGCCCCAGCGGAGAACCGTAGAAAAGGGAGCCCACATTGAAAAAGTGCCACTTGTGAGGACACCATTGCTGTTTAGCATATTTGTGAACCAGCCTGCATGTCCCTTAAGCCGAGGGACATGTATTTAATAACCTCTGTGAGGATTAGCCAGTGAATTGAGCCAAAGTTCACCTGATACTTCAGCTACGTCGAAAGTGCCTGTAGAAAGTATATAATAATAATAGTAAAGTCTTTGATTATATTTAGTGCGCTCATTCCAAAACTGTTAAGACTGATAACTATTGGTGCATTGGTAAATGCCTCATTGAAATGTTACGCTTCAGACTAGTCTTTCATGATGTGGTGCTGTCATCTCGAATTTTCAGCAAGATTATGAAATTAGCTATGCTTCCAATGCGCCCTGTGAATCGTGGCGTTTACATCCTAAAAATTATAAAAATAGTGAATTGCGCGCTGTTTAAGTGTATTCGTCCATATTGCAATAATCACAAACTGTTCCTTCAAAACAGTGTATGTTATTCTTGAAAAATTATTGCTCTTATTATTTAATATGATTTGCTATGTTACTGGGAATATATGCCTTGAATTATCTGTCCCGTGTTTTTCAGCCCAATGTTTGCTTAACGGTCACGTTGACATCAAGGATATATCTATGTCTGTATGGAATAAATACACAAATTGCTTACGGTTATTCTGGGTCCTCATTATTTGGTTGGTTAGATGTTTGCCTATAGCACAACTTACCCCTCGCACCATGCTGGCATCTCATTGCTTTCCCTTCTCAGAGTTCCGTGTATGCTTCTATATTAGGCTCCATTGCCACATGTGGCATTTGTCTCCTGACGCTCTTAGCTCATACTGGCTTCCTCTTCAATCGACTGACTGCTTCCACGTATCATGTTAGAAAGGTCATGACCACAATACATCACGCACCTCCCCCGCTTCCCGATGTACCATATAGTCAAAGGTTACCGTATATTGCCTATTGGCCATGCACTATATGATTAAGATTAGAGACGTGACACTTTCACTACTTTTTATAGGACTGTGTGATGTCTTGAACACAACCTCGAAATGGTTATTCTGTGCTCTGATGTTAACTAGCATTAGATCCTACATTTACAATGATACAGCTACATCAATGTTACGAGTACCGGTATGTGAACCAATATGCCGTATGTATCCTAATATCATGCCCATTAATATTTCTGTTGGAATTGTGACTGTAGGATTTAAACTGCCACTCTAATTACAGGGGTCATGCCTTAGAGTGAACACAATTATGATTGACTATATAATAGTATATTCTTGTTTGTTAAATGAACCACAGGTGGCTGTCGCAATAATATGAATCAATTGCTTATGATGCAAATTCAAAGTATATTCACACATCTAGTCTCCCCTGTGTCAGAATGCAAGTGCTTCGTAAGTTAAATGTATTTGAGATACCATATTATGTAAAATACAATTTGAGCTCCCCTTCCTATTAGTTGGAGTCTGCATTGGGTAAAATAAGTTACCCCTGTTTGTACCATAAATAATGTGTAACATCTTGTTTGCACAGGGTCTCTTTCTCATATTACAGTGTGCATATGTTATTGGTTTATAAAAATACATTCAGTTCCTGTTCTTGATTTAAACCATCAAATGTACATCTTAATTTACAAATCATTTTAGCCTCAAGTTGGTATAAGAGTAATTGACGTTCTCCACTTCTGGCATGCGCACGTGCCTGCTAAATTCCAACAAATCTTATGCCCTTGACATTGTCCAATTGGTGATTCGTCTGCCAATGTAGTGCCAGTGGTAGTTTCGGATCTTGACTGTTCAGATGTGCTAGATGCTCCTGTATGCGTATTCGAAACTCATGTATAGTGCTGCCTACGCATATATTCTTACATTCACATTGTATAGGATAGACTATAAATTTAGATTTGCAGTTAATGAAGTCTTGTATATCAATTGTTGTACCTGACTGACAACAAAATTTGGTTGCTGGTGATAATGCATATTTGCAAAAATTGCACATGCCACACTTAAAAAAGCCAGAAGGGCCACTATTTAACCACCCTGAATATTCAGGTTTCTGCATAATGGGTTCAAGGAAAGAGGGGCTCAGTTTGTTCCTAAGTGTCTTGTTCTTAGTGAATATTAATTTAGGCTTGTCCGTTATATAAGTCTGAAGTTATGGGTCCAATTTTAACAAATGCCAATGGTTCTGAAGTAACCTATATAGAAAGTGGCTGTCTTGTACATATTTGGTGATAAAACATATCTTGTTGATAGTACTGTCTTTTTTTGAGCCGATATTCAGCAACATCTCCTCTCTAGAAACTGCGTTTGTTTTGGACAGTGCCTTATTAAAACATTGTGTTGCATACCCCCGTTCCTTGAACCTATTCTGTATGAGTTCACATTCTCTCTCAAATGCTGCCTGTGTACTGCAATTTCTTTTAGCTTGGAAGAACTTCCCCCCTGGAATGTTGGCTATTACAGATTTTTTGTGGCAACTTGCAGCATGCAGAATAGCATTCACCGATGTGGTCTTTCTGTAAATCTGAGTTTGCAAGGAGTTGTGACAGATCTCAATCTTCAAGTCTAAAAACTCTATCATGGTGCTACTAATGATGTCTGAAAACTCAATTCCAAATTTATTATGATTCAAGTAATTAGTAAATGCCACTAAACACTCAGATTACCCATTCCAGATGATAAGAACATAATTTATATACCGTCTCCAGATAACAATTTCTGACTTGAGTTCATGTTCCACGTAAATCTTGTAATGCTAAAAAAAACATAAACAGATTTACCAGCAATGGTGCATATTTTGCACCTATTGCTACTCCTTGCGTTTGCAGAAAATATTGCTGGTTGAAGAGAAAATAATTATGTTGGAGTGTAAACTCCATGAAGGCTTTGATCATGTCTACATGTTTTGTGTAAGTTGCTGAATGATTCCGAAAGGAAAAATCTATTTTGTCTAGTGCAAGTTTATGTTGAATGGATTTATATAGAAATTTAACATCCAGACTTGGCAATTTGTATTCGGGTTGCCATTTTATTGTATTTAATATGATTAATGTTTGTGTTGTGTCCTTCAAGTATGCAGGCAGCAAAGGCACGAGTTCCTTAATTGCTGTATCTATATACTGAGATAGGTAGCAAAATTATTTTCTTTGGAACTGGAGGGATTGCTAATTTCAGTGATTTCTTTTTGAGAGCTTTAATCTGTCTGGAAAATCAGAATCCTGAGACCCCTAGGGACCATATTGTGTTCAAGATAATTTACAAGTGATGCTTTCGCCCAATATTTATTTATTTTATGTTTTGAGAGACGTTCTAATCTGAGAAATGTATTAGCTAGGGTTTCTGTTTTGGTGTTTCTGTTAATAAAGGCATTACTTGTACTTCCTTTCGGGGAAAATAATGCTGCTCTGTCCTCTTCTCTGTGCAACAAATATACAGCCATTTCTAATCTATTATCACCAGTTTCGGTGTCCAATTTTAGCAAGCTCCCACCCGGAAAATAAACAAGAAACCACTGTGTTTGGGTAACCAGGTATGAGAGCGCTCTAACAAGGGAACATTTAGTAACCCTGGTCAAAATATACAAGGACCGCTGCTATCCTAACAGATCATAGGTCTCCCCAGACCTCCCTACCAATAACAATGAAAAACAACTACTTTTTCATCTGAGGAAAAGCGCTGTCCTCTAAAAATCAGTAGAAATGATTTGTTCATAGTGCTTCCCACCCAGGGTGAATGCGGTAAGGCACTGTGAGTCTGGCTGGAGGGCCCTGAGAAAAATGTATTCATCAAATCAACCACTGTGAAATGGGTAGCTTCTTTGGGAAATGCTACACAAAATGGATGCCGAGTTGGGAACAAGTGGAAACTCTTTCTGTACAATGTCATTAAGGCGTCTTAAATCCTGTATCATCCTCCAACTGCCCCTGTTGCCTTTTTAATGGGTTATATCGCTGTATTGCATGGTGAGGTTGAGGGCACTATGATCCCTTGGTGTAATATGGCCTGCAGTGTTTCCTGAATTCCTTCCTCTGCCTCCCTAGACAGGGGGTATTGTTTTACCCGCATGAGTATTGCTCCTGGTTTCAGTGTTATTTTTACAGGTGTTACTTCTTGCAACGTCCCTATATCGTGTGGGTTTGTTGTCCTTAAACATATTGCAAATCTGTCTCACTGAACGGCCGTGGTTCGCTGACAACAGCCATGAGCGGGCTATGCACTTTCCTGTATTGTACCATTATGTCACAGGGTATGCACATTTCGAGGATGATTTCTTCATCATTATTGCCATCCTCAAAGACATCCTCGTCCGTCAATTCTTGCAAGGGCACATTGGGATCGATGCACAACACAGTGTGCCATTGGCACCAATGGGGGTAATTACACAGCACTACAATTTGTTAAGCAGACACCACTATGCCCTCTAAGCCTAATGTTAGGATTGCGCCTGCAACCAACTCGGGGAGCACTACGGGTCGGAAGATGAAGTTGGTGGGTACCATCCACTCTTTTCTGAGGTACCGCTTGTGCAAGCACCCTGATGCCATAAAAAAACACGTCAGGGTTTACAGGGATGCCTCTCACTGCCACTTCGTTGGCCATGTCATGTATTACCAGCATGGCCCGGAGGTAGCACATGCCAGGTGTGGCGCAGCCAATCCCCCTATCTGTGAACACTATCGTCATGTTCAATTTGCTAAGCAGATCCCCCCCAAGCAGTTTAAAGGGAGAACTCTCAGAATACAGGAGGGGGGCTCATAAAACCTTTCCTTCCCACCTAGACGGCTAGGTCTTTTGTGCAAGGAACCATCAAAACAGCCCCAGAGAATCCCTACATGTCGAGAGTCTTTCCTGATAGCGGGAAGTTACCTTCACTAATGCATGACTTCTCTGCTCCTTAGTCCACCGTGAAGCTGAATTGTTTATTCACTATCTCTGCACCCACCAGTGGGTCCTCTTCTGGAAGTAAGGTCATTGAAAGGACAGGACACGCAAGTGCTCTCTGTGGTCTGTCCTAGTCGGGGTATGTGTCTGCCCCGGGGAACAAGAAAGGGTTTCCCCTACCACTGTTGCTCCTTGATATGTGGCCGCTGCTACGTTTGGTGCAGTTGCGAATGGAAGTCTGTTCTCTGTGGCCTGTGTGTTGGGGCAGGGCTGGTGTGGCTGCATGGCTTGCTGCTGGTGTGGTGGATGGTAAGGGCCAAAGATATGGGGAGGCAGTTGTGTATAGGCCTGATAAATCTCATACAGAATTGATGACACTCCCTGAGCAGGCCCTTAGGGGCTACCATGATGGAGATACCCATACTTTTGTTGGCTGTAGTTACAATTCCCTCCCTGCATGCTGCGACATTCTCTAAAAAAGAGCGCCCACCTCCCACACGACCAGTACTGTCCAGGTCCACCACCAATTGGGTCTTGTCCTCCAAATCCCCCCCCTTTGTCATCGGAAACCACCTCGCTGCTGCCCTCCTTTCCACTGGGGCATCGAAAAGTGTTGGTTTCCTCCCCACTGTCCTTGTCCATTGTCGGCCCACACTGGTGCCACCCTCACCTGGGTTGCAATGGAGACACATCCTTCCTCTCCCGTCTGCTCCTGGGGTGGCACTGTTGATACCGCCGCTACCTTCACAAGTTTATTTTGAACTAGTTTTGCTTCCTCTGCCTCCCACCTCTGAACAGTTTCTTTCTCCCGCTCTTTGATCCTCCTAAAATGGTGAACTATGATACTTTGAATCTGAGGCCACCCTCTTGAGTCTACTCCAGGTATCTTATCGAGCGCCTTCTGCACTTCCTTGGGTATCCCTCTTTTCACAATGAAATAAAACAAGGATGTTGATTGATCACAGGCTCTACCCGTTTCCGCTCTCCACCTCTCTTGAACCCTGAGAATATATTGTGCAGCGTCTTCCTCATCTCCCATTGTGCATTGCATTATTGATTGTAAGTCTGGGGTGTCTGGGAACGTGTGTCGCAGCGCATCCCTGAATCGCCCTCTAATCTTGTCAAATGATGCTCCATTATGGGCATCGTTACTCAGCGTTACTCCCGGGTACCCAGCTTTAATCCACACCATCTCTGCCTGATCTCCCACTGCTGCTACTAACACGCTCTTAATGTCCCCTATGGCTAGGGGTACTCCTGCTGTGTTTTTCTCGAATGCGAAGATCAATTTCCCTGCCCCCATTGTGAGTTGTGGGGGTGCCTTGAGGAGATTATTTTGATCCATTTGTGACTAAGGTACATAGTGGGGCACCCTGCATCCTTGTGTATCAGTGGCATTTGTATTTTTGACTTCCCTTGCCCGCTCTTGGTTGCACGTCCCTCTGCCATTCTTGCGGCTTCACAGGCTGCCCTTAACCTCACCAATTCTGTGTGTGTCAAGGCTAAAGCTACCTCTAGGTCTCTTTCTCTTACCCCAGTGTTGGTTGACACCTCAGGGGGTGCGTTGTACGGTGGAGGTAGGGCCGTACTTGGGGCAGCCATTATAGTTTCCCCTGACATATAGGTTGGGTTGGTGTACACTTCTGCTGGCCATATAGCTAGCTGGTATATCCCCTTTTTTGTCTCCCCTTTTCCTCCTGCTTCCTCTGTACTCATCTTCTTGTCACTACGAGGTGTTGTCCCCCTTCATTCGAAACCTCTGTTTCTTCAAACATTCTCCAGACGTCCAATATTTCCGGTCTACTCTGTAATTGTTTCCCCTTATACTTTGCGGTCAAGTAGGTGGACATGGTGTCCAGACATTTGGTCGACCGAAAACTGGTCGAAACACATTTGGTCGACGCAATTTCATCGAAAACCAAATGGTCGAATTTTTTTTTAAATTATATATTTATTTTTCGGGTTTTCGTTTTTTTAAAAAAATGTTTTTTTAGAAAAACAGGGGGTTGGGTGGGGACCCCCCCCAAAAAAAAAAAATGGGTGAAAATAAAAAAAATAAAAAATTCGACCATTTGGTTTTCGACCAAATTGGTTCGACCATTTGTCTGGTCGACCAATTTTTTTCGACCAAATGTCTGGTAACCGGTGGACATATGGTCCAGGGCACAGCTGTCAAATGATCCCTGTTCAGGCCAGGAGTGGGGCATTCTCTCCTCTTTAGTCTCAGTAACCCATTGGTTGGGATACTTTCTGATTTTCTCACAGTACAGGGGCATGGCTTTACATATATAGTCGAGGGGTGTGTCCGTCCCCATAGTTTCGTCCGGTGAGTATCTTGTGTCTAAGCTATGCTTTTACAGCCGCACCACAATTAAAGCAGAGATACGTCCAATATCAGTTAAAATGTATGCCCCTTAATCATGTCTCTATTACCAGTCAGTACTGTCAGAAATTTCACATCAAAAGAAAACACATCAATTGACTTTACCCCCTCCCACATTCCCCCCTAGAGCTTCTTCATTCACTCACTACATGCTCCCCTGATGCGCTCACACACGTCACACATGCCCCTCCTGGGTTTCCTCTGTACACATAAAAATACACTAACCCATTGGTTGGGGTACTACATGCTCCCCTGATGCGCTCACACACGTCACACATGCCCCTCCTGGGTTTCCTCTGTACACATAAAAATACACTAACCCATTGGTTGGGATACTTTCTGATTTTCTCACAGTACAGGGGCATGGCTTTACATATATAGTCGAGGGGTGTGTCCGTCCCCATAGTTTCGTCCGGTGATTATCTTGTGTCTAAGCTATGCTTTTACAGCTGCACCACAATTAAAGCAGAGATACGTCCAATATCAGTTAAAATGTATGCCCCTTAATCATGTCTCTATTTCCAGTCAGTACTGTCAGAAATTTCACATCAAAAGAAAACACATCAATTGACTTTACCCCCTCCCACATTCCCCCCTAGAGCTTCTTCATTCACTCACTACATGCTCCCCTGATGCGCTCACACACGTCACACATGCCCCTCCTGGGTTTCCTCTGTACACATAAAAATACACTAACAAAATAAACTAAAATAACAAGCCAAAATAACAACCACTACGATTCCTGAGCTCTCTAATTATAAAGAGCTCCTATATTTCTTCTTGTATTTATCTCCTGCACTGGTCGGGACAGTGCAATGTGGCACCACCCTCTCCCCTTACTTGGGGAGGCTCCCATATTCCTTTTTCCTTATCCTTAATATTCCTTAAAAAATAAATAAACAAAAATGGGTGTAAAAACGTCCACAATCAGTAAACCAAAATACACCCTCACATTCATTCACTGCATGTTCACCCGTTTCACACTGCTCCACATCCTCAACCGTACTTTGTTATCCCTTGCAGGCTATACTCATGTGTTCACGTTCTTCCGAAAGCCTCCGTTTGTGGGGGATCCACAACAGGCCTGGGCCTCTCCTTGGGACCGTACCCCATTTCAACGAGCCAGCAGGAATTCTGCAAAGACGGCACTCGCAAGGGCCACTCAGTGCACGTGTTTTGGGGCTGGTCACCGTAGGTGGGCATGACCCTTCCGGAGGGGTCACCTGGATACCTCCGCAAGTACGGGGACGATGGAATGAAGTCTTAAGGGTCACCAAATAAAGGCAAGTTCCTTTTTACGCACACTCCAGAATAAAGACAACCCGCTAGGGAAATAGGCCAGGAGATAGCGTTGCAAGGAGAACAAGGTTTAATAATACAGAATACAAATATCAGCAAAGGACTCTTATGCTCGAGAGTGCTCTGACTCATCCTGATACAAACACAGGCTTAAAAACTTGAAAAACGTCATTCCATACAGTACTAATTGGTGCCACTGATTGGAGGCGCCCTACACATGAGTCTGCTCCATAGGGGATGGCAGGCTGTAATTGCTTGGTTCTTTCCCGTCGATCAGGATCCACGTGGGTCAGCTGGGCTCATCCTCGGGGTGACGGTCAGAGCACACATTACAACATTGTTTCACTCTAAACTACACATGCTAAGCCTGGTTACTATATCATTGTGGCAGGCACCTGGGTGGCACGGGAAATGGTGCCAGGGGAAAGGAAGGATCAAATACAGTCACGCTGACCCACACATTCAGGGCTTCATTGATACCACAGTTCCCGCACTCAAGGTCGCCACCCAGGGTTTTGATCTTAAATGTATGCCTCCCTGTACCCCATGTTACAAGAGATGTGTTTTCATGCTTGTGGACATACAGCCTTGCATTCCTAGATCTTCTGTGGATCCTTGATTTGTGTTGAACAGGGGGATCGATAGCTGATCGGGAAGGCAATGGTGAGGTGGACGGGTCAGTGGTGTGTGGCTGGCTCTGTCTAGCTGGGTGGGGGTTAGAGGACTACTGGCAGTTTAGTGGAGATGAATGGGGGCAGTGCAGAGCCTGGTGTTGTCTCACGCTCTTGCAGGGCACATTCCTTTGGTAGATACTAAATATTCGCAACACTGGAGGGACGAGGGGGAAGTGAACTTCTGTGGAAACGGGGCTCTGCAGATCCATTCCGTTTCACTGAGATTCCACCTAGTGAGCTAGGTTCATGAACCGCACAATTATACAAGCTCCTACTGTTGTGGGCCTAATACAAAATGGACTCATGTGCAAGGTGTTTACTATTGCTGTGCATTCACCGTAGCTGCTACAGCCCCTCTACATGCTGTTAAATAGTGCAGATTATTCCCCCCTTATTCACCACATCACGTCATATGGTGTTCGCCTTACCTGAAAGCGCCTAGGGTGGTGGGGCCGGCTCATTTCCATCCCAACACTAGGTCCAGTGGTGCCCCAGGCAAGTTCACCAGAGATCATAGGGGGGGTGAGTGGGGCTAGCCTAATGGGTTTATAAAGCCCAGACCCAGCAGGCAGAGCTTTGTGGTGCAGAGCTGTGGGGTTGGACTAACACCTCACCTTTGGCAATAACAGAAAATACGTTCTTGAAGAACCTGCTGAGCCTTCCGATCAGCAGTCCGAACCTTCCTGTCAGACTTGAGTTATTGGGCGGCGCAGGCAGCAGTTCCATTGAGGAACACCAAACACCAATATCCTTTTTGAAAGACATTAGGCTGCATTTATTATATATCTTACATCACCAAAATGCAACAAAGCTTTACATGTATTGCATCATCAGACGGTTACATCATCAATAATAACAACAATTGGATCATAATTAAATCATCAATTACATCATCATTATGTACTTGAGCGTGGGGGAAAGTCAATGGCCATCGCCCCCCATGCTCCAGGACAGGTATGAAGGACATATGTGACCCCCTAAACTGGCCAGACCCTCTCTCACCTTGCACGGACCGGTGAGGACAGCTCTATGAGCCCCTGGCATAACACCTCAGCATTTCATGCCAAATCTAGGACCTTAATGTACATCAGCAATAAATCTCCCGTCCAGTGACCCAAAAGGTTGAGCCCCTTGCTCAATTTGATGCAATGTGCTCCAAACTACCGCAACACACTCCCCACCTTCTGATCTAAATGGTGGGCAGACAGGAAAATGGAAAACACTGCCTATGCTGCACACCGGTCCCGGGCGGAGAAAAGAGAGGGAGGGCAGATACACAGGACCCCTTGGCTCCACACTTCCGGCAACGGGAGTTGGTGCCTGCCAATGATGTAGCCATGCTGCCTGGTACCGGGGTAGTGGTCAACCCCACCTACAGTTGCCCCTCCCTTGTTGGCCCACCTCCACACCTCCAATCCACTGGCCTTGCTAAATGCCAGGGCCACATTTGTGGGCAGTGCATGCTGCAGGGCCAGTGAGGGACACCAAACACCAATATTCTTTTTGAAATGCATTAGGCTGCATTTACTATATATTTTACATCACCAAAATTCGACAAAGCCATACATTTATTACATCATCAGATGGTTACGTCATCATTACATCATCAATTATGCCATCATTGCTTACTTGAGCGGGGGGATATCAATGGCCATTGCCCACCCACGCTCCAGGACAGGCCTGAGGGAAATATGTGACCCCTAAACCGACCAGACCCTCTCTCACCTTGCTCGGACCGGTGAAGACCGCTCTCTGAGCCCCTGGCATGACCCCTTCCTGTTCTGCACCAAACCTAGGACCCTGATGTAAATCTGAAATAAATCTCCCTTCCGGTGACCCAAAAGGTTGAGCCCCTTGCTCAATTTAATGCAATGTGCACCAACCTACCGCCACAGGGCCACTAGCCTTCCATCCTGGGCCACTCCCCACCCCTATCAGAACAGAACTTGTGCTTGTCACTTGAGACCGAATATGTCAGCCACCCTGACCTGCTAACCATAGAACCCTGTACACCATTAGAACCACAATGTCTTTTCCCTGAAGCGCCCGCTCACATGGGACAACCCCTGTAGATAACCCCTCCCCTAGATAAGCAACCCTTCAATCGTGCATACATATACAAAAACGTGCACCCCTTCTACAGGCACCTGTGGCAGAAGCCACCCGGGAATTCTTGGATACTCCTTCCGGATTGGGCCGCTACCCACACTCCTCATCCACTTTTGTGTGGCCTGCAGATATTATCACTTCCCACAAGCACCTAACCCAGCAAAGGACGCCCCAACCGCAACTGAAACCTATCTTACCATGGACAATTGCCCAGTATATGTAGACAACCGGGGGCCCATAGGACCCCTCCACCTCAAACACACATTCCATTTCATTTATTTGGGACTGCCACTGGGGTGGAGGTAATTGGTTCAAAAGCAGGCCACCACGGACAAAAAGACCCTGCTACCGCACCCCACAGAAAGGAAAAACCTTCCACCACCCTCGCTCTCTTGTGGCCGATGCCTGACAGGCCTCGGAACCAAGCGTGGCCCCACAACACGGGACCCTAGCCTTGTCACTCATCCAAGGCTCCTAAAAAAACACCATTACTCTAATGCCTGCTACCACCCTGGACGGGTCATGAATCCACCTTAACCAGGCTTGGGGGAGGGGGACCGGAATCTCATCCCTTACGCCACTGAAGTACCACAACATAAAGAAACACGCCCTCTCTTACCCTCAGTCCTAAAGTCTGACCCCCTCATCCCCAAACAGAACGCATCGCCAACCCCTTACTACCCTTTGCTGACATTTTGCGGCGCAATGCGGGCCCCATTGCCCCAATCTCATGGGCACTCTTCCAGCCACATTCACCCCCTGTTGGTAGATGTGTGGAGAGACACCCTGGGAAGGGGCAGCCAGGCCTCCTCCAAAGCCCTACAAACCACTGTTACCCATTGAGAAACCTGGTCCGTAATACCGCAGCACAAGAACTTTGAGAGCTATTGTGCTTCTTCTGACTAAGACAAATACCATACGAAACCAAATGGAACCATCATAAAATGCCTCAACACTGGAAACCATTTTGAATTCTCCCCAAGTGGTACATGCCCTGCACTGGTGTGAAGTTTAGGTAAGATAATTTGTGGTACACGCTGTGAGATAAAATTATGCCCATTATAGATTTTCCAATGGGAAAGCTTAAGAATTACTTATCTTCCAGGTCCTGCTATCCATTAACACAAACATGATGCATCATCCGTCACTATTTCAC
Source organism: Ambystoma mexicanum (assembly GCF_040938575.1). Lineage (NCBI taxonomy): Eukaryota > Metazoa > Chordata > Amphibia > Caudata > Ambystomatidae > Ambystoma > Ambystoma mexicanum. The sequence goes on along the minus strand of NC_090932.1, from coordinate 462,820,927 downwards.
TATTCAGTTGCAGAACTGACACCATTTCCCACCAGACAGCATTGCAAAGTCCCGAAATAAAACAACATTCTGTACTCCTGACTCCCTGAGACAACACCGTTCATTTTTTCCTATGTACCGCTGCGATCACGCTTCGAAACTATGTATTATCGAAGAGCTGCTGAGCAAAAACACAATGCAGCAATAGAGTGCCTTCCTAAACTAGATCTCAGTGAGATAACCAAGACGCAATGCACTCTTAAAATGCACCCAGCCTCACTTATCGCCCAAGGATGCACAGTAAATCGCTCCCCTACATCATGTTGGATGAGCAGAACATACGTACCCCGAGTGCGTCAGAAACCTCGTCCCACCCACCTTGCTGCTGCTCCCTAAAGCCGCTTATGTGGGAACAAAATGAGGCGAGAGGGCATGGTGGCTCCCACCCATCCACAATGTCATCCAGAGGCATTGCTAAGGGTGGGCTAAGGAGCTATATCCCTGGGTCTTTTGGTTGTAGTCCCGGATAGAAGTTCAGGGGCCTCAACCAAAATGCTAGTTAGCTTTGAATCACAACAGTCCCGAGATTGCCGTAGACCCAGATCTTTTCCAGGCCTAGCAACACCCCTGATGTTGGCCAAGTCATGTGGAGAACTCCCCTGCATTTTAAATGAACTACCTTGCCTTCTGGCACTTGTAGGCTTGAATTTGTAATGCGAAAAGGTGAAACCTGAAATGGCAGAACGCCATCCAATTGTGGGGGTAGGGAGCTGACCGGGAGTTCTGCAGCAGCCATTGAGTAACTTAAATGGGTTCCAAGTGTTAATATCGCCGCAAAAATATCGCCATATCAAATCACCATATTAAGGCATGGAACCTGCGGGGGACTCCCCCGCAACCCCTGTATTATTTTTAAAGGAGCGTGGGACACTACTGCAACCCCCGCTCCCATAAAACCCTAATATTATTCCCACTAAAAATATCGCCTGTGGCCGTTCCCGATGACCATATATACGGCAATAGTATAAAATGGGGACACCTTTTAAGGCCAACAATTTATAATGAAATATTCCAAAGAAAACAAAATCCAAACATGAGCCATGCGCTTTAATGGCACTTTTATGTATTCTTGTGGGTAAGCGTCTGCTGTGCAAACATGACTAACTGGTGTGAAATCCTAGTAGCTGAACACTTGAGCAAGAAAACTTTTTTTAATGATGACCTCAAAAACACACAACAGGGGTAGAGTCCACCCGTTGAAAAAAGTGGGATGGATGCTTTCATCCCACATGTATCGATTTGTGCCCTGAAAAGCAGTACAAGGCCAGAACCAGAGAAAATATTCCCCCCAGTCTCCTGGTTGAAAACCTCTCTTGTCACATCCTTGGTAAATATTAATGGCTAACTAGCTTGCTTCATATATACAATGTGAGAAAAATGATACATTGTACTTAAATGCTTTTTGGCTTGGTAAATATAAACATGTCAAAATAAGGCAAATAGCTAAACGGTTTTGTGTGATATGTCTAATTGTGCTGGAGGAAGGCACAGATTTTAGGCAGCTAACTGTTGCTTTGCATGTGCTTTCAAAATAAAAATGCCTCTTGTCCACAACAATGGTCTCTTAAATTGGCAATTTGTAGTAAATCACAACCACTTTAAACGCTCTGCTTAGAGAAAGAAAGTGCTCAGCAGTGCTAAAGAGGCCCGCACCGCCTATTGGGCCGCTGAGCGGGGGGGCATTTGTCTCTCCAGCAACTCAGCAGGAGGTTGACAGGCACCCAGTTGCCTCACCAGAAGAAACAAAAGGGAGCCAGCCTCAAGGGAGAACAGCCGCTTTTGAAAAAGATAAGCTTCTCCAGTGGTTGAAGTGGGTGGGAGCGGTTGGGAGCAACCGGTGCTCCTCTACTTTTTAAAATTAAGTTTTACCGTCCCTATACTTTTATTCGAATGGCTTTGTTTTAAAACAACAGTGCAGTAATATGTTTAAACGTGCACTTCAGGCACTGCACCAGATGCTCCCTTAAACAGCAGGCACGCTTGTTTGGGGTGTTGGATTACGCACAGGAGGGGGTGTGGTGATGGGGTTTGGGGCAGGCCACCAGGGAACATAGTTCCACTGCTTCTTTTAGCACACTTCGACAACTGTGCTTCCCCTTCATCATGAATGATGCAGCGTGTGCCGCCTGTGTGCTCAGAGTGCACTGCTGAGAGCTTAGGTACTCTGAGCTCACGACCCACGCTGCAGCCTGCAAGAGGAGGGAGTCAACGGCACCCTAGGCGCGGGGCCCTAAGAGCACGGGGCCAGGTGCAACTGCACACCCATAGCGCTGGCCCTGAGTGTGGCCTATGGATGCACCAAGGACAGCCGACTAGATTAGAACCACATTAATTATTACTTACACTCATATTGCGCTGTAGACGTGCCAATATCCCACGGTGCTGCCACTGGAAAGTCATGGATGAGCGTCCCTGCATCCTGGTGACCGTAATCAGTATTAAAACACACCACGCCACTGATTCACAGTTCTGTGGTGCAAAAGCCGGACACCTCCCCCACCTCAAGCCATGAGTCGACTTCCCAGGAGCTGGCACACTCCCTTGCACAGACGCGGCAAGGGGTAGTGGGCAGGCACAGGGTGAATAGAGTATTATTTTTATAGCAGAAACTAAGTTAAGATCTAATAAAACTACTTTTGTTGGCCTTAGAAATAGCCTGCAGTTCCAGGGCGAACCCGACTACACATCCGCTTTGAATGAGTGTCAGCATGTGCACCGTAAAGGCTAAGATTCCAGCCTGCAACACTGAGCAACTGCCGTGCATATTACTGCATAGACAATTGTGGAACTGTATGCATGGTGGCGGTGGGGACGGAGGAGGAGACCGCATGCATTCGTACTTCAGATAATATCAGGCACAGGAGGGCACACGAGATCTGTAGGCAAAGCAATGTGGTAGGCTACTTACGCCCCATAATCACTGGATTGGTATAGTCGTTACCATAAAGCGGTATCGAAGGTAAAATAACCCATGTGTTCATAACCCTGCAAAATGGCACTGATTTAACTAACATCCGAAGGACACTAGTTCCACACCGATCTGCACAGCAAGTGTATCACCCCTCCTTGCCATTCCCAGTCACAATTTCACTTGCCGGTAGTCCTCGTGATGGAGTGAGTGACTCACCATTATGAGATGACCCTTCCCTCCCCTACAGTGCCCAACCAAATCCTTTCGCTACCGGTAACCAGGGGTGTTGCTTAGTCTGGAAAAGATCCCGGGCTACGCTAATGTCGGGAGTGTCTGGACTCAGTGCTAGCTAGCCTTTTGGTTGTAGAACTGACTTCTATCCGGGGCTACAACCAAAAGACCCAGGACTATAGCCACCTTACCCCCGCCACCTAGCAACGCCTCTGAATATAAGATATAACCTACTACATGGTAGATTAGGTTGTGAGTAGGGAAATGCACTGTGTAAACTTGCTGTGTTGCAGAGGGTAAGCCGTAACCCTGTAAAGTAATTCCAAGTCACGCTGTAAAAGTGGCAGTTAACAAATATTCTCACTACTTCACACAAGTAGTGATAAAACGGTGCACATGCAGTTAGACTGCAAAACGGTAACAAATGCGTCCCCTCGGCTCTTAAAGCTTCCCTCCTGTTACTTAGCTAAATCAGAATTTGATAGAAATTAAGCTTTGTTGTTTGCTCCCAAGCGTCTTAATCGCCAGTCTGTTCTCCCCATTCACGTCTGGATGGGATGGGTGTAATCAGGTCCAAGAATAAGCACTTTGAAGTGCTAAAATACCCGTCTTGCCTGAGAGTTACCTGAGGACTTCCGCTGACTGCCCTTTCCAACAGTCCTTCGCTTCAGCAATGCATGCCACTCTGGTTGTTTTCAATGCTGAATCCTGGTGAACTGATTATTATAATAATTATTATTATTTCATTTTGGTATTGCACAACACGCTCGATGGACTCAGTGCGCATGAAGCAAGACCTGGTCAGCTAGAGAAAGGAGGTCAGATCTGTGGGATAAATGGACAGAGAGAAAAAACACATATTTCGACTTAAAGAGATGTGTTTTAGGGCTCTTTTAAAACTAGAGAGACTCAGAAGGTTCCCTAGATCCGGGGAAGAGAATTGCATACATTTATGATCGTTTATTTATATAGCGCCTATACACAATGTGTTTCAAAGCGCTTCAAGGCAAGGGAGGGAACAAGGGAAAATACAACCACATTCTTACAGGCCATGAACAGTAAGGATGTGAAATTAACTATCGTACTCGGCCTGACGACATTTCAGATAGTGCAAGAGCTAAGACATAGATAAGGAAGGGAGGGGGAGAGTGGGGAGGAAATGGAAACAGACAGGCGACTACAGTACTAGGCCTGACGACATTTCTGGCAGAGCTGGAGAAAAACAAAAGGTGAGGGAGAGGGGTGCAGAAAGGGAGGGGAGGAACAAAACAAGCGACTCTCATATCGCAAATACTTGGAAACACGTGCCACCAAAATTCTTCAAATTGTGTCTTGGTACAAAACGGTTGTTGTCCCAACTAGAGTGAAGAATTGCCCAGTTGTTGCCTTACACAACTGTTTTTTAAGGTACCTAGTAGCCTTGTCAGTCATACATGTGTATGTTAGAGCGAGGATTTTATGTGAGATGTGTTGGCTAACTGGAAGCCAATTCAGCGCTCTCCTTAAATCCGAGACATGGTCTTGTGGGCCAAGATTGCAGACATCTCTTTCGGCCCCATTCTGGACTGTTTGAAGACTTCTCAAATTGTTTAGATGTACCTGCAAGGAGACTATTACAATAGTGGAGCTGTGAGTTAACACGTGGTGTAGCCATGGAAGAAAGATGTTCAGAGGACAGGTACAGACTAATCTGTCTAAGCAACTTGTTAACGTAGGCCAAGGACATCTTAACATGGCTTATATGTCCCTTTATTGTCAATCTGGAATCCCTGATAACGCCTAATGTTTTCACAAATGGACTTACTGGAATAACACATCGAATTATCGCTAAATGGCTGTATCTTGAATCTAACTTTGTTATCCTTTGACAAGAATTTACAATTATAACCTCTGTCTTTTCTTGGTTCAGTGCCAATGAGTTGACTATTAGTTGGTATATTTTATGCCAACGCTGTCCAAATGGTAAAAGAGAGGGAGCATGTAAGTATTAAACAACAGGGGCTACAGTCAGACACCCTTTGGGATGTCACAAGATAGTAGCTCTGGATGGGTCTGAAAACCACTCATTGCCACTCTTGCTGATTTGGGGCCTATGAATGAAGCAAACAATTTGATGGTTGGCTGAGAGCAGTTAACAATCTTTTGCAGCCTTTCTAGTAATAAAGCATGGACCACCAAGTCAAATGCGGTAAAAATGTCGAGCAACATAAGGAGTGCAACCTTACAGTTGTTGAGCATTTCCTTTTTATTAATTTTATTTTTATTTTTATTTCAGCATGTGGTTATAAAACAACCCTTTTGCCAAATTAATACAGTTGATAGATGTGTCATAAAAGTCATAAGAACAGTATTAGAAAATACAGCAAACTATAAAACCCTTTCAGCATATAATCAAATACAAACTAAAACATTTGTTAAAGTTTAAATTTTTTTAATAAAACTCCATAAAATTCATCAATAATCAATAGATTAACACTGAAATTTGGTGCAGGTTTACTTTCTACACATAGTATGCTGCATTTGTTATAACCGTGCTCTCTGCATTGAACAATGTCTTCCAAAATTGATCTATCTTTATACAGCATATATTGTGTACTAGGCAATTACAGTTGGCAATATAATAGGGTAAGAGAGCCTGACATTGAGTCAGACTCAATATGCGCATTGCACAATCTGCAGCTTCTCTCGTTAGGTGCTAACCTATTTCATCTTTCTGTGTACCCATGAGCCGGGAGCATGTTAAATCGGAGGTATATAATAAACCTGTGCATATTCATAGGCAATAGTTTAATTAAATACGTTGGGAGGTGATCCTGTCGAAAGCCTTGAATGCTGTATACCTGATACATAGACTTACTACTGAGATACCTAATTTAGCAATAAAATCAAAATTGTTGCTCTTCTCTTTTAATATACTGAAGGCTTTTGGTAATTCTATCAAATCATTCTCATCAATGTTCAACTTATGTAGGTGCTCCATTGCTGTCTCCCTGAGCTCTAAAGAAATGTATTTGATGTGCCCACTTCATATAGTCTAACTCTAACGAGATAACTAAGCGCATTCTCAGCCTCATAAGAGGAGTGAGATATGGCCAAGAACAACTTGCAACGCTGAAGTAACCAAAGGGAATGGATGGATTGAACCCCCAATTCACAACTAAGAGCCTCCACTGGTACTGAGGAAGGGACTCCCAATATTGATCTCAGCAATTTCACTTCTGATCTAGCCATTCATTTCACCATTGAGTCAGGATGAATCGCAGAGCCATATAGAATCATGGGTATAATGCTTTTGTGATAGAGTTCAACCAGACCCTCCACATTAGTACCCCATTTTTGTGGAAAAATCTCCTAATTACAAGCCATTTCTTCATAGTTGTGGTTTGGACATGATTTTCAAACATGGGTAGAGTCGGACTATTGCAAATTGGAGTACCTAAATATAGATATCTATCTACTACTTCCAACTTTGTACCTTTATAGAGCCAATTGAAATTGTATCTCACTATCTTTTTCTTGCCAAACATCAGTATCTTAGTTTTGGTACTATTAACGCAGAGATGATTTCATTCTGCACACCCAGCCAACGCGTCTGATGCTCGCTGCAAGCCAATAGGAGTTCTGTCGAGTAGTACCGTATCATCAGCATAGCCAATCAAAGATACTGGCATTTTACTGATAAGGGGGGGAGCGAGCATTCTGTGCTGCGTCAATAGAAAGACCCATATCTGCCACATATAAGTTGTATAAAAACGTTTCAGACCTGTGTTTGTTGGAATTTTGTCGGTAACCTCACCGTTCTGATTTACATGAAACGACAGAGTAGTGTCGGTCTACAAGGCAATGATAAAATGCAATAGAGAGCGATTGATACCCGAATTGATCAATTTAAACCACAATCGAGTATGTGAAACTGTACCAAGTGCTTACGAGAAGTCCACGAAGCACACATATAGATGACCATAAGTTTCATCCTGACAGTGGTTGATAATAGTATGGAAGATACTGAGGTTATGAAACGTGCCATGCGATTTACGAAACCCTGTTTGAAATGGGGATAACAGATTTCTTGTTGTTGCCCATTTAGATAACTTTTTTGGAAGTATACTTGCAAAAATCTTTGAGCTTATATCAAGCATGGCTATGTAGGGTATTTTGTGGAGATTTGGGGCCTGACGGTATTTTCTTACCGCCGAAAAATAACTTAGCAACAATCACTCCTTGTTTTCAGATTGGGCCATGTACAACAATAATACAGTGGACATGCATTATTTCAGCACACAGACATGCGTATTTGGTATGCGTGGTTGGTATGCGTGGTTGGTGGTATTTTGGTGAGCATAATTCCCTTGTTTTATTTGTGGCACCAATATCCAGAACCCCTTATTTTTGTTTCGATTTTTCGTGTAATCACTAGAGAGACCTCAGGCTTGCATTTCAGGAACACCACATTTTCATTTTTAGTGTGCCACCATGGGCAATTTCTCTCTGTCTTATCTACGGCAGCGAGCTATCATGTGGTTTGTTTGTTTTGTTTGTTTGTTTATTTGGTATAGCGCAGAACCAAACCCGAAGGGGTAGCTGGGCGCAAACAGTACAAGATTGCTTAAGAACTTAGTTACAGGAGAAATACACGTTATGCAGTTCGCAATTAAATCAAGAAAAGTGCAGTTTATACAGTTCACGTTAGATCAACGAAATAAAGAAATGCGGAACTACGGTTCAGTCTAGTTGATCGGATTGGTATTTTCACTATCTTATATACGGTAGTGAACTATGTCCCGGGCCTCCCTTTTTGCCGACTCATAGACTTCCGACAAACTACAACACACACAGTTAGTTATAATTGCTCATACTGAATTACATTGTACACACGGCTGCAGCAAATTTGACGTTTAGCTACCTTGAAAATGACAATTGCCTTGTCTAAACATCTCCCCACATCATCAGCACTGTATTGGTAAATATAAAACACACCACCCGTCTGCTTTCAAATATTTTTGTGTATTATAAAAGTTGCATTTAAATACGATCTCACTCTTTACAGAAATAAATAAAATAGCACAGTAACAGCATTGTCTGTGATACACTGAAAAGAGAGTGGCGGAGACAAGAACTCAATTTGCAACATTAAACATGTGATTAAAGCACAGGAAACTCCTTTCCTACACTGACTGAATATTCTCGTACACACTAAGCCCCCACACTTCTGTAATTACGTTATCTGTTCTGCATGAGTTTTCTTCAGCTGTTCTCTTTCTGAATTTGGCTCCCTTGAAGATTAACCCCAGTGAAAACAAGCGTCTTTCGTTCTCAAACCGGGGTTATTGCCCGGAATTCTCAGCTTTTGCAGCAGGAATGCTTCAGCCAGGAAACAGGTCCTTCTCCCGGCTCTGCCAAATCCCGACTGTCCTCCCCCTCTCCTCAAGCTCCCCCAGCAAAACTCTCATCACTGCCTCTAGCATGATACTTGCTATGACGCTGCTCCAATCAGAAATCAATCATGCCATCTCCTCCCTCACTACACAATGGCTCATTTCTACAGTAATTATTTGTAACCAACTGATTTCCTGTTCCTTCGAGCCCTTTGCTTCCTGTAGTTATGTGGACAGAGCAGCAGAGAAAAAGAAAAAAATGAATGTGCGTTTAAAAGTTCACTTTCAGAGTAGGCCTAATTCTGCAGTGGAGACACATTTTTATTAGTGGGTTATGTTAAATGCAGTTTTATTAGTCAGGTTATTTATTAATAATGTTAGTTATTAATTTTCAAATGTGTCGCTTGCACCATAGGCATTTGAGGTGAAAAATAGTGTGCATTTTTGAGTGTGCACGTGTGCTTTTAACTGTAAAAATAGATTTGCATCTTATATGTTAAAATTGTTTTTGACTGAATAGCCTGTCTTTACTTATATGTCCATGTTAATCTGGCAACACATATAGCAATGCACCACATTGGTGCTTTAGAACGTGTGACTGCATCAATTTGTATTTCACCCATTAAATAATCAATAGGTAGCAATTCTCCCATCACAGCCCCAATCTTAGCCAGGTGGTCTGCCTTATCATTTCCCTCCTTATCCTCTCCTGGTGTTTTTAAATGCCCACAAATTTTTCTCCAGTATATTGTTAAATTATTCTCTGACACCAATTTGTCTATGGCTTGTATCATTTTTCCATGTTTAAGTGGCTTTTTGTTGTATGTAACCATGCCTCTTGCTTTCCAACCAGGCAAATACTCCACAAAGCTATTCCGTGCATAGTCAGAATCAGTCACCAGGACAATTTCACTGAACTTTTTATCGTCGTTTTTATCGTCGTTTTTATCAACTGCAGTAGCAATTGCTTTATAAATGGCTGCCAATTCCGCCACCTGACTGCTCCTATCTCCAATCCTCATCCCTATACTGGGGACACCTTCACATTTCAACCAGACATTTCCTATTCCTGCCACTAATTGTTTATTACTGTCATTTTCAATGTGAAAAGCACAACCATCCACATATACAGTTGGCAAATCCTTGCATGTTTTTTCATCAAAAGCTTTGTGTGGTGATTGTTCAAATTCCTGCAAACTAGTTTCCACTTCCATTTCATTTGGTATTTGTTCAGCTGCACAGTCATGTAAGTCAGCTAACCCTTGAGCAATTGGGTTCTTTTTATTTTGTCCATATCTCACTTCTACGGGAAAACCTTGTAATGCCAGCGTCCATGAAGTGATTCTGGATTGCGCTAGATTACCTGATCTAATTCTTTTACTCTCTAAAAATTGCAAAGAATGATGATTTGTTTCAATAATCACCTTTCCTCCCTGAACAATGGGGCGGAAATGTTGTAGCGCCCACACAGTGGTTAATAGGGCCTTTTCACATTCATTAAATTTCATTTCAACTTGGGAAAATGCCTTACTTGCATATGCAATGGTTTTGTGATTCAAATCTTGTTTTTGTGATAACACTGCTGACATACAATGTTCAGAAAAACCTATTTCTATAAAGAAATCCCTGTCCTTTATGGGGTATGCTAAACATGGTGCCTTTACGAGACATTCCTTTAATTTAGCCACTGCATCAGACTGCTCTTTTTCCCATTTCCAGGGAGTATTCAGTTTAAGCAGTTTAGTCAATGTTGAGTGATTTCTGCATAATTTTCAATGAACTTTCTGTTATAGCCTGTCATCCCTAATAAACTTTTTACTCTTTCACATTTTTATGATCTTTTAATCTTTGTATGGCCTCTATTTTCTTCTTTTGTGGATTTAGCCCATGTTCAGTCACTTCATGCCCTAGAAAGTTCACTTTTTTCTTGCACCTTTGTGCTTTTTGCAAAGATACTTTGGCGCCTGCTTTCTGCAATTGGCCAAGTACATGTCTTATTTCATCAAAATGGCTTTTCAGGCTTTCATTTTTTATCAGGACATCGTCCACATAAACTATTGTTCCTCTTTCCGCTGCATGGCCTTTCTCAAAAATATGCCAAATTCACTCCCACTATTGATGTACCCGAACGGAGCTCTAAGCCAGGCATATTGAGTCCTGTCAAATGTAAAGGAAAATAAATGTTGTATCTCCTCTGCCAATGGCACGCACCGAAATCCAGAGGTGAGATCTAATGTGGTAAATACATTTGAACCATGTACCTGAGCTAGGCCCTGATCAATGAATGGCAGTGGCCATCTAGATACTGGTACTCTTTTATTTAACTCTCTCAAGTCTGCACACAGCCGCCATTGACCATTTGGCTTTAACACACCTAAAATAGGTGTATTGGATGTGCTATGAATGGGCCTGATGATTCCCCGCGATTCCAAATTTTTAATAATCTCTGCCAACGATTCTAAACATGCCAGCGGTAGTCTATACTGGCGTACAAACACTGGATTTCTGCTACACCCTTCTGGTAGTGTGGCCACATGTAAATCAGTTAAACCACAATCATAAGCATCTTTTGCAAATACATCCTTAAACTCCATAAATATCTCCCTCAGATTGTCCCTATCCTCATTGCTTTCACACGCATCCGCTAAGGATATCTGCTCTTCTACCATTTTGGAAAATTCTGGAAAATCTTCTGGTAGGGGAATCTCGGCGCTTTCCTCTAACTGTGTGGCTGTGTCTTTTTGTAAAGCTGCCACTTTTAAATATTTTGGCATATCAGCTTCCACTTCAAAGGGCTGATTTTCTGTTTCATTTTCATTTAAATTAAATATTATGCAATCCTCTTGATGGCAGCACACTGTCTCATTTGAATCATAAGGATACACAGAATGAATTTTAAATATTCCTTTGGGCTGAGAGTCCAGGTGTTCTGGCAACTCACCCTTGGCATCTACATATTTTTCAGGAATATTTCCAATCACCATGTTATTTAAATCTGCCGTATAATGTGATTTTTGTATGGCCATTCCTAATGGGGAGTTTTCCTCTAAATGAATATCCTGACAACCTTTATTATTTACCATAATTTTTACAGATCCTTCACCAATATCTACCAATGGAATGTATTCATAATCCAGTCCTTGCTGTTTTATGGATTCATTCAGGCATACAAATGCATCAGAGCCTTTCATCTGCTGTCCATTTTTGCATTTCAGTGTTATTGCAAACTGTTTTGTAAATGCAGGAATAATAGTATCTTTCCTCATTTGTAATTCGATTGCATAAGAAACCAGTTGTGCACAATGATAAGCCCTTCTTTTGTCTTCAAATTCAGGTGCCGGACCACCTAGGCGTGACCATATTTTTTGATTAAGGAAATCTAACACCATACACATTCTGTGCATGATGTCATTGCCCATGTAAAATTCATTTTGTGCTCCACTCACTATCCATACATTATGGTAAATTGTTTTCTGCCCAATGCGAATTTTAAGCATGCATCTGCCTGCAATTCGGTTTTCAAAGTCTGGACTGTCCAACCCAGAAACATATTGGTTTTTAATCCTAAATCCCGGGATTTCTTCCCTCTCCATTATTTTTTGCAACAATTTCTCATTAATGAAACTCCTTTCATGTCCAAGCGCTAAAGTGGCTTTTATTGTTTTAAAATAGTCATTTATACCAACATGAACCCATGGTTGCTCATCTTCCATGTGTATTTCTGCCAGAGTGGTAATGTGTTTTTCTGAATCTGTTTTAGGAGCAATATTCTGTTTGCATGTTTTCTCTTTTAAATAAAAACGTATTGTGTGCTCATCTATGGCATTCTGCCAATTTTTCCTTGGGTCCAAGTGTATTTGTACAGGTAGTTTTTCATTGTCGCTCTGCATTTTGTCTTGACACATTAATATAACAGTGACACTAGGTATGCAGCTATTCTGGAGATATACCTCCACAGCATCATTTGTTTTGGCAACGGTGTGACATTCATTTATATTGCTGTTTTGTGATTTTAGTTTCTTAGGCCTCAATGGTTTTTTGGTTAAGGACCACAGCACTCCATTCACCCCATCTATTAGAGGAGACAATCTTTTCAGGCAATCTGTCCCCATCAGAAATGGAATTTCACAAATAGATGTGATCAATACCTCTTGTTTCATTCTGTGCTTTCCTATTTTTATGCCAACCTCAGTTACACCTATGATGGGCACCTCCTCCCCATTAAAGTTATGCACTGGGCCTTGATTTTCCTTCACTGTGATCTGACCCTGTGGGGGTCTCCCTTCATTGATACTCTTTACCAGCTCCTTGGACATAATTGTGGCCTGTGCGCCAGTGTCAATCATAGCAAAGGTGTGGCATTTTTCTTCTACAGTGATGGGTGCATAATATCTGTCCTCAACTTCCTCTAATACACATAAGAAATGTGAATTCTTACTGATTTCAGGGCTCACCTTTCTCAGGTCTTTTTCACTTTTGGCTAAACACATTGGTAAATGGAAAGACATTTTTCCCTCCTTTTTACCCATTTCTGCGCGAGAGACTTTATTCATTTCTCCATGATCAGAGGTTTTTTGGAGTGTGGCCACTGTTCGCCCATCCATCTGGGTAACATCAGAGACCACATTACAACCTTCCAACTGAACATGTGTAACAACATCATTCAGCAATTTGTCATTTTTTAATTCTGTGCATTTGTGATCATTTAGTGTGATACCAGCCCTTTCAGCCTCTTCAAAAATATGTGGCTCAAAGAATTCTTCAGGTGATTGACTTGTACCCTCCTTGTGAGTATTTCCTTTTTCTGTCTTGTGTTTGGTCATTGTTTTGCTTGCCCAGGGAAGGAGCTATAGCATCCCCACTTACTCCCTGTCCACTGGTATTCCCCATGCATGAGTCATTTTTCTTAAATCTGTCCCTTTGTTCTTTTGGAATTCCTAATGTTTCTTTTTCATTTGTACAAATCTTTACTGTTTTATTTAGCTTTAGGTTAAACCGTACCTCTTTTTTAGAAGTATTTGCACTTTCTGTCACAAGTTCATTTACTGGCACTTTCACATTTAATCCATTAGGCATCTCAGAGTCGTTATGCAAAATTATATCAGAGCAATCTGTCATTTTGGCACTGCAGTTATCATGAGTACTTAGTCACTTTTCAGAAGCCCCCCGGTCATTGCTATGGCCATCAGGCCCCTCTTTGGAAGGTTGTTTTTGCGCTGTACAGAGCTTTCCTATTTGCTCAGCTAACATTTTCACTTGGGCCTCAAGGCACTGGAACCTTTCCATCTCTCTAGGATCCTCTTTCTGTGGTCTAGGTCGATATTGGTTGTTTTCCCCCTGATTGGATCTATTCTGATACCTCTCAGGTGATTGATGTCGGTTGGGATGGTTTCTGAACTCTTGATTCATTTGTGGAGGGGAGCGGGTTGCACCCATCCTTTGATAATAGTCCCCTGGTGGGGAATCATTGTATTGACGTGGATTGTACTTCACGTTTTGCCTCATGTCCTGTCTCTCAGATTGTGGGTACTGGCCCCTAGGTTGATTTCCATTATCAGTAAATCGATCCACATATCGGGGCCTATCCTGATTACCATATATCATGGTGTTGGGATCAAATCTGCTCTGTGTCCCCAATGCCTGGTAGGGACCATCATTTCTTTGATCTTGATTTTGTCTCTGGTTATTGTTCATACCTGCCATATCAGGCCGATATCCTACCCGGGGTCTGTCCCCTAAATACCTAGGGCTGATGTAGCTCTCTCTATTACTAGGATCATGTGATTGGAACATTGGTACAGGAAATGGCGATCTTTGTTGATTACCCCTTTGTTCAGGTGTCACATTATTTTTACCTTGGCTTTGAGCAGACTCAAGGGACATTTTGGCTGACCTGATTTCCATTACTGTGGCTGAGGGTTCTTTAGATTTAGGTCTAGTATCTTTCATTTTATCACTTTCTCTACCCTGACAATAGAGTACCTCATATAGTTTTGTGCTTTGATGTACAATTCATTCAAGGGACTTGTCACGGTCAAATTCACGGACCAATTGGGATTGATGTCTTTCTGTAGCCCATAGAAGTATGCAGTTTTAAACTCATTGGAATTTGAGTCAAAAGATACATCAAAGCGAGAAAATGCTCTTTTTAAGTCTTGTAAAAATTGGCGAGGGGATGTATCAGGTCCAGCAGTAATTGTGTAAGCGACTTTCTTTGCCTCCTGCAATGACTGAAAAGGAGAAAAATGAAGCCTAATTTCTTTTTCAAACTCCAACCAGGTCATATTCTGCTGTTCATTTAATCCCCTTATTATGCTGGCCGTCGGGGCATCTAAAGTTAAATGAAAATATTGTCTGTACTGTTCCTTAGGTATCTGGAGTGCTTTAAAAATGTCATGCACCGCTTCTAAGTGATCCTCAATGCAGCATTCACCTCCCTTTTTAAATGGTTTGATCAGGGCTTTAATGGATTTCATTATTTGTATGGGGCTACTTGTTGCAATGCATGGAATTGCACTATTTTGTGATTCAATCCTGTTTTCAGGTGTATGAGATTGGTGGCTGCCCCCAATGGGAGTATCAAATCCCCCAAGGGCGCTGCAACCAAGTTCAGTCACCGGCCCAGTCACTGGAGCACTAGCTCTTTGGGCAGAGCTAGAATTCACCTCCACTCCATTGAATGTGGTACCCTGCCGCCTCTCCTGGGACCTGGGAATGCACATTTGCTGTTCTAAGTCCTTACACTTTTTAAGGAGTCTGTTTGCTTCATTTTGCAAATAGTTGTTTTCATCACTCATCTTATTAATCACCTCCTGCATGTCACACATTTGCATTTGGCATTCATTGAACTCTTTATTTCTCTTGTCTCTTTCTTGAATCATTTTAATCATTTCTTGTTCTGCACTCTGGAGATCACATTCTTTTTCACAATGTTCTTTTTGTAAAATCTGCATTTCTGAAACAACCTCATCTTTATCCTGTCTAAGTGTACCAATTCTTGCTCACTATCCTCAAATTGTTTCTTGCTTTTGGATAACTGAGCATCAAAGTCTCTGCATTTTAATTGCATGTCTTTTTGGCATACATCCAATCCTGCTCTTAACATTTCCTGATTTTTACTTGCCCCATCTAATTCAGTCTTTAACCTGTTAATTAGCTGAGTATCATTCTCCTGCATTCGCAGGGACTTATTCAAAATAAACCATATTTTGCCGCATAGCCGTATTAAACAGTCTTTCTCTGCACTTTTATCGGCTGCATTCAATAATCTTGTAAGGCAGACCTGAATTACGCTGCCTTCTGCAAAAATATTGTCTAGTTTTTCTTTCTGCACCTCACCCTGAATGCGTTCACGCCATTCTAACGTGCTATTCGACGACCAAGTCCCATGTGCAAACAACTTTGCCTCTAAATATTGCACTAGGTCTGAGAATGTGGTTTCCCTTTGTGACATTCTGAAATTCGTTTTTATTGGCACACTGCTATTATAAAATGGGTTCCCTTTAATGTGCAAATGGCAGTGTGAGACACGCTTGCCACGCCCAGTAGGTACTCTATGATCACTTTCCCGGCCTGCAACGCACCATAAATATGTAGGGTATTTTGTGGAGATTTGGGGCCTGACGGTATTTTCTTACCGCCGAAAAATAACTTAGCAACAATCACTCCTTGTATTCAGATTGGGCCATGTACAACAATAATACAGTGGACATGCATTATTTCAGCACACAGACATGCGTATTTGGTATGCGTGGTTGGTATGCGTGGTTGGTGGTATTTTGGTGAGCATAATTCCCTTGTTTTATTTGTGGCCCCAATATCCAGAACCCCTTATTTTTGTTTCGATTTTTCGTGTAATCACTAGAGAGACCTCAGGCTTGCATTTCAGGAACACCACATTTTCATTTTTAGTGTGCCACCATGGGCAATTTCTCTCTGTCTTATCTACGGCAGCGAGCTATCATGTGGTATTTTCACTATCTTATATACGGTAGTGAACTATGTCCCGGGCCTCCCTTTTTGCCGACTCATAGACCTCCGACAAACTACAACACACACAGTTAGTTATAATTGCTCATACTGAATTACATTGTACACACGGCTGCAGCAAATTTGACGTTTAGCTACCTTGAAAATGACAATTGCACTGTATTGGTAAATATAAAACACACCACCCGTCTGCTTTCAAATATTTTTGTGTATTATAAAAGTTGCATTTAAACACGATCTCACTCTTTACAGAAATAAATAAAATAGCACAGTAACAGCATTGTCTGTGATACACTGAAAAGAGAGTGGCAGAGACAAGAACTCAATTTGCAACATTAAACATGTGATTAAAGCACAGGAATCTCCTTTCCTACACTGACTGAATATTCTCGTACACACTCAGCCCCCACACTTCTGTAATTACCTTATCTGTTCAGCATGAGTTTTCTTCAGCTGTTCTCTTTCTGAATTTGGCTCCCTTGAAGATTAACCCTAGTGAAAACAAGCGTCTTTCGTTCTCAACCCGGGGTTATTGCCTGGAATTCTCAGCTTTTGCAGCAGGAATGCTTCAGCCAGGAAACAGGTCCTTCTCCCAGCTCTGCCAAATCCTGACTGTCCTCCCCCTCTCCTCAAGCTCCCCGGGCAAAACTCTCATCACTGCCTCTAGCATGATACTTGCTATGACGCTGCTCCAATCAGAAATCAATCATGCCATCTCCTCCCTCACTACACAATGGCTCATTTCTACAGTAATTATTTGTAACCAACTGATTTCCTGTTCCTTCGAGCCCTTTGCTTCCTGTAGTTATGTGGACAGAGCAGCAGAGAAAAAGAAAAAAATGAATGTGCGTTTAAAAGTTCACTTTCAGAGTAGGCCTAATTCTGCAGTGGATACACATTTTTATTAGTGGGTTATGTTAAATGCAGTTTTATTAGTCAGGTTATTTATTAATAATGTTAGTTATTAATTTTCAAATGTGTCTCTTGCACCATAGGCATTTCAGGTGAAAAATAGTGTGCATTTTTGAGTGTGCACGTGTGCTTTTAACTGTAAAAATAGATTTGCATCTTATATGTTAAAATCGTTTTTGACTGAATAGCCTGTCTTTACTTATATGTCCATGTTAATCTGGCAACACATATAGCAATGCACCACACCCATGTGGTGGTGCTGCATCAAAAAAAATTGCTACCTGTGCAGTAGTGCTGTACTCTGTGCTGTAACACGCCAAATAACCTTACAGCTAGTAACATATATCCTTGTGTATTGATTCAATCACCTTCTTTAAACACAGGAATGAGAGTGGATTTATTCCAGCTAGATGGTATTTAACCTGTTTAAATAATTTGCAAGTATAGGTTACCAATACCATTGCCCAGAATTTCTGGGTCAGCTTTAAAAATTATATGTGCAATCATATTGGGGCCCGGAGCTCTAGAGCCATTTAAAGCTTTGATAGCCGTCATAATATCATCCCACTCAAATCCCTGACAAAACTTAGCATCTCAGATATATGGTATTGTGATGTAGTTGACCTCAGGTTTATTATACAATGCCAGAATGCATCAGTCCAACAGGTCACATTAATGGGATTTTTCTCAATACCACTGGTGCAATTGGCAAAGGATCTGAACATTGCCCAGAACATCCTATTATCATTGCTGCATAGTGTTTGGAAAAGCCCCTTCCAATCAGCATTATTCTTAGAATATTTGTGATAACGATGCAGGTTCTTCTGCCTGGTAGTCAAGTGGACCAGCAAACTGTTTTTCTCTATGGCACTATGACACTCAGATTCCTTAATATAGTTATACCATTTCCGATATATTTTATTCTTATGGTGCACAATAAAATCAAAATTATTAGAGTGTTTAGTAGGGGGAACAATCACCTTCAGGGTCGGCTGCAAATGTGTATTTAAAAAGTGCATATCCTTGGATACATCCCACCTATGAGAAAATGGCTATTTTGTTAGTATTAGGCAGTTACCTTTTACAGAATTGTTGATGGCCCTCCATTTATATTATTCAGTACAATTCGGTTGCCCTGAGGATTGACTGATACCGATGTCTGTATACTTTTAGGGCACCAAATAGAATGTATTTTATATGTCCAGATAAGAGCCCCACAATGTTCAGCATTTGATCTGTCCACAAACACTTTATCTACACTGGTATAACTGGCACCATTAGACCAAGTGCCTTTTGGACTCCCCCTATTGTTTTTGGTAGTGTTCAAGCAGATGAGATCCTGAGTAACCACCAAATTCAGCCACATAGTTTCAATATGCGTGTGAATGGTCAGGTGTCCTGCATTGCTACCATCATTCCCCTCATAAGCTCGGGATAGCTCCTGCAACAGGCTGGGGGCATTTATATCACCAGCAATGATGGTCCCACCCCTGTGGAAAGCCTCTTGGCAGGTATACAACGTTTCTTCAATATTGGCAATAATTCCCCTCATCTCTGCATCACCGGGAGGGTCATAGATGTTAATGATAAGGAGCTGGCACCCAGCGTTAGACATGGTCGCCGCCACCACAACATAAGAAGATGGCCTAACCATAAAGTATTCTTTAAGTGTATATTTAACCAAGGCACCAATTGCAAGGCCCCCATATGGTCTGCCCTTATCACCACATTTGGGTGCCGTATATAATATGTTGAAGATATCTACAAAGAATGCTTCTGTAGCTCGGGTCTCCTGTAATACAAAACTATCACATGTTCGAATATATGCCATACCCACCGGGTGGGTCATGAACTAACTAAAACCGTGTGTGTTCCAACTAAGCCAATTAATGAAACCATCATGCAGTCAAATAGAGTGCTTGGCACTAAGGTCACTTTCTTTGTTATTCATTGTGTAATTATAGGCATGTTGAGAACATATATTGTGGCACGGTATTAGTTGTCGCTTTGTCTAATGATACAAACTCGTCCCTCAAGTGCATGTTCAATGGAGGAACCTGCGGGGGTAGTTGGTATTTTTTCTCATCTGACATCTTACATATGGTGAGTTTAAGTCCCCTACCATTTAGATTCTTATCATATGTCCATAACAAGGAGGCTGCAACTGATGAGAGAAATTCAATGAGTACCCAATTAAGCATGCTATCCCATTGGGGCAGTTCATTCCGTACAATGGGCCTCATTATGAGGAGGGCGGTAAGGGGTTAACGGCACCGGTAAAGGTGCTGGATCCTTCCTCCATTGTTTATCAACTGTTCTTTTTTGTTATCTATGCTTAATAATGTCGATAGAAAACCATGAACTCCCTGCAGTTTCACTTTTTAAATTCTTAACAATGATGGGTGATAATTTGTTAATAGTTAAAACTGTCATATTGGTATATTCCTGCACCAATGCTTCAGTATCAATCAAAAAACACCACTGTTGGAGGCATCAGTGGGAGTAGAATGTCAGAAAAATCTGAACTTGACACTTTATTCAGGTTTCGTGTTCTGATTTCTACACGTGGTTGCACACTGACCTTTTTATAAGAAGCCGGAGAAATGAGATAAAAAAGAATAATAAAATGATCAATCCATGGATATTGAATGATATTAAAGAGGGAGATTTGGAGGTTATGGGTAAGGACCCAATCCAACGTATACCCATCCCTGTGGGTAGGATGTTTTATGAGTTGCTGGAATCCAATGGCTTGCAAAGATGTGATGAGAGAGATGGCAACAGAGCCTGTGCCGTCATTGTGCCAAAGATGAAAATCACTTAAAAGTATAGTATGAGTGGAAAGTTTAGCAAGGTTGCCGAGCAATGTCAGTAATTACTCTTCCAATGAAGGCATGCTAGTTGGTGGCCGATAAATAATTATTACATTGATAGTAGTGTTATTATCAAATACAATTTCAATAACCAACTATTCACAGCTATCGAGATTAGTAGTACTCAGAACATGATCATTTAAATGTTATGTTAAAATGTCAGCAACTCCGCCACCTCTGCTCTTTTCAGAGTCAGATCTTATAATCCTATAGCCTGCTGCTGTTGCTTATCGTGCAGCATGATTGGTTGCCACGTTTAATAAGGTTTCGGTAAAGCATATTGTATCAAGATTATGCATGGTCAGTAAATCGGCCACCTCAGTGGCATGTTTGACAGTCGAACGGGTGTTCAGAAGTGCTAACTTAAAGTTCTGATTAGCAGCTATGATGGAAAGAATATTAGCAGCTGCTGAAACAGCATCCATCGGAGTAATCATTAAGTCAGAGGCAAGAATTTGGCTAACAATATCACAACTTCCCTGAGTAACTGTTGAACCCATATGCAGCAGCCATACATATGTTGTTGTGTGGAATGTGTGTCATGCCTTACGGCCCGTGCCCCCCCTCTTCCCATGAAGGATTAAGCACAACAATTTTGTCAAGTGTTGGCAATAAAAGGGCGTAGGTTTTTATTGATACAAGTATGGTTATGGGAGCATAAACAATACATGTAATCATAATAATATCATCCTTTTGCGCACCGGGTCCAGGGGTAACTCGTCTGGCCTGTGCTGCCTTTCTTGTCCCACTACTTGTTGTGGCCACCGTACGGTGTCCTGATTTTCTTTCCGTTGTTCTTCTACCCCTTTTCTGTGGTGGGAGGGTTTTTGTGGCAAAGAAAAAGAGCGGGAAGACGCTGAGTCAACAATAATAGCATGCCCCCCAGTTACACTGCCTGTCGTATGTTTGTATGTGTTGCTTGCGCCCATAAGCCTCTGGGTTCTGAGGTGCGTGTTACACATTTTTAAAGTAAAGTAACAAATATGCAGTAAATTAGTAAAATAACCTGCACACTCCAAAGCCCAACAGCCCATACTGCACGGACCGGCACAGACTGGGCTTGACGTCAAGTGCCGGTCAGCACATATAAATGCACACAGAGTACAGTACAGCTGGGTAATGTAGTTCCGAAGTGCAAAAAGCAGTTTTAGAAGAGATAGTGCTTTCAAAGACGGATTGGGCACGGTAAAAAGCATTTAAACACAATAACACAGCGATTTTCCCTCACAAATTTTTAAATGCACACGTTTTCAGATAAAAGTAGATATGAGCACAATATACAAATAATTAACGACAAAGGTCTAAAAAGCATACTAGAGCAATTTATGTAAAATGCCCCAAGATTTCAACCGGCAAGGTAAAAGAACAATGCAGCGTTTCAGTTTTAATGTGTAAAATGCCCCAAGATTTCAATAAAAGTCAACTAAAAGTCACCCAGACCTAATTTTCAAAAGCAGTTCCTACAATGTGCAAATATGCGAATTTTTGCAGCATATGAATTTAAAGTGTCAAAGATGAAGTAACAAGCAAACAGTTCCATTTGAACAGGTAGAGACCGGCTAATTGCTCAAGCAAAAAAGTAATCCCTAAGGACTACAAAACTGCTGGGAGCTATAGTTTCTTGATAGAGTCTGCAGTTGAGCTAAAATCTTAACTAAAAGCAACTTCAAGCCTACAAGGTAAAAAAAAAATAAACAATGCAGTGCCTCCGTTTTTATGTGTAAAATGCCCCTAGATTTCAACAAAAATCAACTAAAAGTCACCCAGAACTAATTTTCAAAAGCAGTTCTTACAATTTGAAAATATGCACATTTTAGCAGGAGATTAATTTAACGTGTCAAAGATGAAGTAATAAGCAAACAGTTCCTTTTAAACCGGCACATATCGGCTGGTTGCTCAAGCAAAAATGTTCTGATTACTTACCGGTAATCTTCATTACTCCTAGTCCTACTCTTCCTCGTCACAGTACTTACCTCATGAGGCACCCGCCTCCGACACAGGACCTTCTTCTATTTCTTCTTATTTCTATAACTCCTCCCCCACACCCACGTTACTTAGTTTCATATTACCAAGCCGTAGCATGGGACCTTCCCCGCAGGGAGGGTGAGGAGGGTCGTCAGTACTGTGACGAGGAAGAGTAGGACTAGGAGTAATGAAGATTACCGGTAAGTAATCAGAACATTACCTCCACGTCCACTCTTCCTCGTCCCAGTACTTACCTCATGAGGTATACCAGAGCAACAAACGGGGAAAAAGGTCCCAATGAGACACAGAGTCAAAACAGTGCAGAAACACACACCTTTAATAACTCCAATTTTACATCCCCACAGACAAAACTCCAACCCCGAAGGAACCAACCCCCGAGTGGGAGACATTCAACCTATAGTGGTTGATGAAGGTGCTCTGATCAGCCCAAGTGGCAGCTCTACATATCTCCTGTAGAGAAACCCCCCTTGCATCGGCCCATGAGGCCGCCAAACCTCTGGTGGACCGCCCCTGAACGTGCGCAGGCACAGGCAGGCCCGAAGCCACATAGGCCATGGAGACCACAAGACGGATCCATCGGCTAATGGACACTACAGATGCCTTACGCCCAGCCCCAGCCGGGCCAAAAGTAATCAGAAGACTGTCAGAGCGGCGGAAAGGGGCAGTTCTAGCCAAGTACTCCAACACCGCCCGCCGCACATCAATGTTATGCCAAGCCACTTCCTCTGGCGTTTGCGGATTTTGAAAAAAGGCAGGGAGAATCAGATCCTGAGAGGTGTGAAAACGAGAAACAACTTTAGGGAGAAACTTCGGATCACACCTCAGCACCACCGAGTCCAGCAGAACCCTCAGGAAAGGGGGGTGACATAACAGAGCCCCAATCTCCCCAAGCCTACGGGCAGAAGTTATGGCAATCAGAAAAGCAGTCTTCAGCGTCAGATGTTTCATATCAATTTCGGAAATGGGCTCAAAGGGAGGCCCTTGAAGAAACTTTAAGACAAGAGGGAGATCCCAAGGAGGAAGCCCCTTATAAGTACAAGGACGGGAAGAAGAAAAACCCCTGAGCAACTTCCCCACCAACGCCTCCCCATCCAAGTGCCCATCAGAGTCCCCCAAAAGGAATTTTATGGAGGCCCACTGAGAGCGAAGCGTGGAAACCGCCAGGCCCTTGTCAAATCCATCCTGAAGGAATTGAAGGATAGCGGGGAGGCCAGAACGCAGGGGGGGAATCCCAGACCGCCCACACCAGTCCCGGAAATGGCTCCAATGTCTGCCGTAAGCCTTCAGAGTGGAGGGTCTAAGAGCATTCATTATGGAATCCACCACAGGACCAGAAAACCCCTGAGATATCAGCCTAGCCCGTGCAATATCCACACTGCCCATTGTATCTGGCGGACCCCCAACCGTAGCTCCCCCAGAAGGGGACAAGGCCACTTCGGAACCAGCCAAGGCTCCTGGCACCGAAGCTCCAACAGAGAGGGGAACCAACTCCGGCGGGGCCAGTACAGAGCGAACAATACGGTCACCCTGGATATTCTGATGCGCTGAACCACCCGAGGCAGAAGAGGAATAGGTGGAAAAGCATAAAGGAGACCCTGAGGCCACTGCACAGAGAGGGCGTCCACCCCCCACGCACCCTCTGTCTGAAAACGAGAGCAGAAGAGGGGAACTTTTGCTGAGGCTGGAGACGCAAACAGGTCCAGAATAGGGGTCCCGAACCTGACACAGATCTCTGCAAAAAGCTGGGTCGAGAGGACCAGTTCCACCGAGGAGGGAAACCGGCGGCTGAGTAGATCCGCCCGAACATTGTCCACCCCCCTGATATGTGAAGCCACCAGGGACACCAGATGTGATTCCCCCCAAGCACCTATCTGAGCTGCCAGGGCATTCAAGGAGCGGCCGGAACCCCCTTGGCGGTTGACGTAAGCCAAAGCTGTCGTATTGTCCGTCTGGACCAAAACTGCCCGGCCCACCAGCAACCTCCTGAAGTACACCAGAGCCCGGAGAATGGCACACAACTCTCGCCAATTGGATGTCCGATGGCTCTCTTCCGGATCCCACAACCCCTGAGCAGAGAGGACTCCCAACGTAGCTCCCCAGCCCCTTTCACTGGCATCGGTAGTAAGTGTGGTCACAGGAGGAATGATCAGGGACACCCCAGCCCGTAGTTTCGGAACCCTCAACCACCACTGCAGGGAGACCCGCAGCGCCAGAGACACCGGAATCAAAGCCTCGAAAGCTTGAGATGAAGGGAGCCAGTGGGAGAGAAGGTAGGACACCAGGGGGCATAGATGAAGACGGGCCCAGGGAACTAGAAACACGCAAGAAGCCATGTGCCCCTGCAATTTCAGCAATAGGCGGGCCGGGACATACTGCCTCCCGAGAACCCTGCCCAGAACAGTCAGCAAGCGACGGACCCTCTCCAGGGACAGGAACACCTTCCCCATCCTGGTGCAAACCTGTGCACCAATGAAAACTAGATCCTGAGAAGCCTCCAGTTGGGACTTCTGCCAGTTCACCAGGAAACCCCAGTCCTGCAATGCCTGGCAGACCAATCGGAGATGAGAAATGACAGTCTGCCGGCAGGACGCTTTGACCAACCAATCGTCCAGGTAGGGAAATATCTGAATGCCCCGCAGATGTAAGTGCGCCACCAGGGGAGCCACCAGCTTGGTGAAAACTCTGGGGGCAGATCGCAGTCCGATCGGGAGCACCCTGAACTGAAAATGTCGGGATCCCACTGCAAAGCGGAAGAACTGCATGTGGCAGGGACGGAGAGCCACATGGTAATAAGCGTCCTGGAGATCCAGCGATGTCATCCAATCCCCCTTTAATAACATCGGAAGAATGTTCTGTAAAGTCTCCATCTTGAAGTGTTCCCTTTGGACGAAGCAGTTCAGGGCTTTGAGGTCCAGAATTAGACGGTACTTCCCCGAAGGTTTGGGGACCAGGAACACCCGTGAGTAGAACCCCTGACCCTGCACAGGGAGAGGAACGGGCATGATGGCCGCCTTCAACACTAATTCGGAGAGCGCGGCGTCCATGGCCAACCTCTTGAGCCGAGACCTGGGAACCACAGTCCGAACCATGCAATGCTGGACAGGAGGAGACAGGAAATGCACTCAATACGCCCATTGTACTGTGTCCAGAACCCATGAGTCGGAACACCACCTTTCCCATACTGGAAAAAACTGCCGGAGCCGCCCGCCCACCGGCAATTCCAAACCGTC
Source organism: Ambystoma mexicanum (assembly GCF_040938575.1). Taxonomy (NCBI): domain Eukaryota; kingdom Metazoa; phylum Chordata; class Amphibia; order Caudata; family Ambystomatidae; genus Ambystoma; species Ambystoma mexicanum. Next base: position 462,795,381 of record NC_090932.1, on the reverse strand, counting down.
AGGACTTAGGTGCCGGCCCAGGACGTGAAGAGCGTGGAGGACCCCGACCCCCCCTAGATCTCCGAAAAGAATGTGATGAGGAGCCAGGAAAAGACCTGCTGGTCACTGGACCAGCCCCAGAGGAAGATTTCTTGGCCGTTGAAGGAGGCTTGCGTCGAAGTTTGTCAGCATGTTTGTCCGCCCTAAAAACTTTGTGCACCTTATCCTCAAGGCAATCACCAAAAAGCCTGGACCCAGTGAAAGGAAGTTTCAGGGCAGCCGCCTTCTGAGACCCATCAGTCTTCCAGTCCCTTAGGTGCAAATGCCTCCTGGCCGATATACCAGCCCCCATGGCCATGGCTGAACCACGTACCCCATCAAAAGCCAGATTGGCCAAAAACTCAACCTGTCTCTGCATGTCTGTAAGCAAAGGGGCACAATCAGAGCCTTCATTGACAGCCTTTTTCAACTCCCTGAAACCATGCAACACTGTTTCAGCTGTGTAGGAACCATAGATATTTGCTCGAAGGGCCAGATGCGCCCCTGCATGAATCTTCTTAAGGCCGGAATTAACTCGGCGGTCCACTGGATCCCGGACGGCCGCCTCCTCGGCCGACATAGAGGAGCGACCCACCAGGCTGGCGAGGATATCGTCGACCTCAACTGGATCAGACAGCAAAGTCTCGCCCTTCAAAGGGTAAAGTTTGGACATGAAGCGGGGCATTTCAATCTTCTCCGGGTTATGCCATTCCCGGAGGATTCTTTCCCGGATATCGGAAACCAATGGCAACCCCTTCCTAGGTGTATGCCTATACTGGCGAATAGAAGGGTCGGCCCCCTCCACCGGCACCAGGGGCTCTGAAAATCCCATGCAATCCCCAACTTGAGCCAGCACCTCATCCACTCCTTCTCTGTCCAGATGCTTCCCTTCAGCATCAGCCGAAGAGGAACAAGAAGAGGCCGATGCTTAAGCAGCTTCTTCAACTCCTTTCTGGTCAGGGAAAAACACTTAGCCTTCTTCTTCTTTTTTCGGTGTAAATCAGGAGAAGAGGAAGACGAAGAAGAAGAAGACAGGACCAGATGCCTGCTCTTTGCCGAATGTTTTCCCATGTTGAGTAAGCTCAAAAACAGTGACCAAGGAAGCCTGCTTCACCAAAGACCCCTGTACACCAAATCAAGGCTCCACATACTCACCTACAAATGTTTAAACAACGCAGCCCCCCCCTATCTCGCATCCAGAATAAAGAAAAAAACGTCCACCCGCCCCACCAGATCGATTAATTCCTACTGCATGCAGGTACCCAATTTCAGACAAAAGAAAACCGGCGGCAGCAGCTTCCCTGTCTTGGCAGCCCAACACTGGAACGCCCTCCCACTCTACATTAGGACAGACCAATCCTACTATAGCTTCAGGCGAAACACCCTCACTTGGCTGCTGGCCAATGATCCTCACGACTAACCCTGCCATCTAATCTGATCATGCCAGTGCTATAACCTGACTACCATGCACAGCCTTAAATATGTAAATATGTAAATGCAACCGAACTGCCCCCATGCACAGCACTAATTATGTAAATTTGTAAGCTTTCGCTCAATTATATGTATATATGCACATCCCACACAATGTAACTGTAAATGTAATGCTCCTTTTCTCATGCCTATCTTATTCTGTAACCAAGTTTTTATGTAATCCTATCTTCCTGACCTCTGTTGCGCCCTGTTACCTCTGGGTTTTGCGCGCTATACTAAATAAATAAACAAACAAACAAACAAACATACAAACAATTGCTAACGTGCCTCTCCCACATTCAAATAGAGGCCAGAAAGAACAACAACCAATAGGAACAACATCAATCAATTCCTATGGCAACATGCCTGCAGCACCAGAGGAGGAGCCCACCCTCCTCTGGAGCACGTGGCTCAAACAAGAAAAAGGAGCCGCCAATCCATGCACAGCCGCCCATGCAGCATGGCCATGCAACAGGAAAAACATGCCCCCCCTTCTCCTTACCTTAACCCGGGTCCGTTCTCCCAGAACCCCGGGCCACGATGCCCTGCGCTGGCCAAAGCCCAGCAGAAACCAGACAAGGCAGCCTGACTCAACCGGGTCCCAAGCCCCGCAGGGAACCCAGGAGTCTTGCCACACCTGAAAGAGCCGAAGGCCCCGCCACACAGCCCCACCAGGGGGCCAGCATTCGGAGCTCCCCAGCGGCCTGTGCCGGGAAGAAAAAACAAGCCCAACCTGCCAGAGGCAGGAAAAATTAAACTAAGTAACGTGGGTGTGGGGGAGGAGTTATAGAAATAAGAAGAAATAGAAGAAGGTCCTGTGTCGGAGGCGGGTGCCTCATGAGGTAAGTACTGGGACGAGGAAGAGTGGACGTGGAGGTAATGTAGACCCTAAGGACTACAAAACTGCTGGGAGCTGTAGTTTCTTGGTAGATATGATAAGTCATTTATAATACGCCTGCACACAAGTGTTTCTAGGAGTGTGGCTGCAGTTGAGATGATGGGCTGGAAAGGGAGGGGAGAGTCCTCCCAAACGTCCTCCAATGCCGAGGACTATCCTTTCCTCCTGCCCTTTGTGCAGATTCACTGAAAGTGCCTGCACTGTTTTTAGTTGAGGCACTTTACGGAACACACAAGTCACCTTATTCTCAAAGGTGACCTGCGCATTTCACGCGGGCTGCTCACCAGTGCAAATGATAGACTAGCCATCCCACAGGTGTACATTAGTGGCTGGAGTGCACTCTTGACATTGATGTAAGACGGGGACCCAGCCCCCACATGTCTGCTGGGAGCGTATTTCACACTGCTATGCCCTTAAAGGGAATATCATTGCGGAATGCAAAATAAAACATGAAAGCATTTCTATCCCGAAAGCAGGCAAGACAGAAACGTAAGTGGTACTCAAGCAGTTCATACCGCTACTCTTACTCTTAAAAAGGCACAAAAGGATCTTAAATGATCCAGCCATGCATTGAGCATACACACCTTTGTCTGTTCAAACAAGTGCACAGTGCTTGTTTTGCACTTATGCGAAGGAGCATACTATTTCTGAATACGAGATGTGCAGAAATGGCTCCTGGTTTGTGCTATTTCAAAAATGGTTTGAAAAGGGGCAGATGTATGTGCGCTTTAATGATGTGTGCATTCAGATGTCGTTTGTGGATTGGCCACAACTCTTTGTGGCATAAGTGATGCAGTTAGACCAGATCATTTAATCACTTGTGGCAACAGTTTTCTGAGATTCAGGCACTTACGGACCATTCTATTGTACATTTTGATGGCCATTCTTTTTTAAACCTTTTCACTGAGACACCCCATTTCCATTTCTAAACCTTTGGCTTTGCAAATCATTGTCATCAAGTGCTTAAGTACTACTTCAGTTGATGTTAAGCAAGATTACAGCACTCTGAAGGCATCAGTTAAATTACATCCAAACATTGGAAAGCTGGTCAGCCAGTGCCATGTAGCCATCCTGTCACCATATTAAGGAAGAGTGCCTTAATTGACTTGAACATAGCATGTTTGTGATTGCTTTGGTAAACTCACGACACACACAGACTTAGCTTATCATTTAAATCTCAAGTGGAGTAGGTTATTAGGATAATTGGATTTAGATATTTGTCAAAGTATTTAGATAGTTGCTCTCTTCCCTTAATAATCTGTCATGCTGACGAACTTAAAAGCCTACCTAATAAATAATACCATTTGTTTCGTATCTTTTTGACATTTGCTTCCCTGTTTGTGATATCTTGCTTTTTATTGTGCTAGTTATGTGAAGTCCCTTACTCCCCTTTGAAAAATCCTTTGTGGTACAAATTAAGGCACCTTATTGGATTGTTTTTTTTAAATTGCTTTTTCACAAAGCGTTCCTTCTTCCACCCAAAGATTAAACCCTTTGTTAAATCCGTTGTGATTATTTTGCTCTATTTTCTTACCTTTCCTACTTCCACTCAAAGAAGAAAACAGGAAAAATGACTGTTTGTGAAAACATTTCTGACACCCTTACAGATTTTTTCAAACACTTTCCCCCAACCGTCTTCCTTCGACTGAAGCAAGGAAATAAAATAAATCTTAGTTCCCTTATACTAGTACCTGGTGATATAAAAAAAGAAAAAGGTCCTACTGGATGTCTTTGGTAAGATATCGTCTTTGGGTGAAGAGGAGGGGTGATGTTGGGGCAGATGTGGTAGGCAAGTATGCCTTGTCCACTAAGAGTGAAGCTTACTCCTCATCTGAAGATGTAGGTGAGATAGCCTTGGGGAATAGCTGGGAGCTGGACAGTTGCAAAGCGATGGACAGCAACAGCACGAGGTGGAGTTTGACTGGGTGCAGGAACAAACTAGAGTGGAGTCATGAGGGAGCTCCCTCAGCAGACGTGGGAGAGAGTAATGTTAATGTTTGGGGGCCTCCTGGAGGATATGGTGAGGGGGGGGGGCAGTATAAGGCAGCAGCACCTATTGCCGAAGTGTAGTGGAGGGAGGCTGATGGCAAAGGGCAGGAAGGGAATTAAATCAATGAACCTGATGCAGGATAAAAGAATGAGGAGATAGAAAAGCAAGAGGAGGAACACAAAGAGGCTAAGATGACGGGGCAATAGGTGGTGGAAAACAAAGCGCCAAGGAAAGAGCGGCAGCTAAAGGATGCTTACCCTCCTCAGTTCCTCCAACATAGAACATAAACATTGATGGGGAATGCCTCACATTGTACTAGCTAATGGCCTTGTAATTGGTAGTTACCACCCTCATCTTGTGAACTTTAATCTTTGATATTATATTTCGTCATCACACTAGATTGTCATCCCCATATTTCCATGAGAACAGTCGCAAACTTGTAAGTGAACCACGAATCGCTGCCAAGATGAATTCTTCAACCCAATATGGATGCTTTCACAAAAAGACCAAACGGAATCACCATTTCCGGGAATTGTAATTGGCTCTGAAAAACTGCGCTAAATGTAAAACTTCTAAATGTATACGTTTTTTACTGAATTATAAAAACTGTCTTCACATAAAGCAACAATTGTATACAACATATGAATACAAATCTGATAATGAACTTGAACATCTCTGTAAATACTTTTACACTTGAATCAGCCATGAACAATACATGGGGTTAAGCCATATAAATGTGAGTGGAAGCAGCAGAGTCGACATCTACCTATGCCATGGAGGACGCATTGTAGAGAAGGGCGGATGGCTAGAGGCAGGATGAGAAGGAAGGCAACGGAGTAGATAAAAAAAGAAGGCGCTGGAGAAGCAGGATGTGGAGCACAAGGAGGCAGAGATGCAGGAGCAAAAAGAGGTCAAATAAAGACAGTGGGCCTCATTACACGGATGGCGGAGAACCATGGCGCTATTAGCGCCATGGTTCATGCCGGTAAAATACCGGCACCACCTTGGTGGAAAGGGGAATTACCGCCCCATTCCAAGGTTGGCGGGGCAGTAATTCCCCCTTCCACCATTGCCCTTCCCCATTCCCATTTTTGCCCCATAGGGCATAATGGGAATGGGGAAGGTGCTAATTACGGCACCGCAAATTGCGGTACCGTAATTAGCTCCCTGGGTCCCTTTGCGGGTTGATTTTAACGCCTGCAAAAAGCAGGCGTTAAATTCCCCAACCCGCAAAGGGACCTCGTAGTAAGGCGGTAAGGATTTACCGGTACCGGTAAAATACCGGTACCGGTAAACCCTTACCGCCTACCGTGTAATGAGGCCCAATGAGGCAATTCTGGATGGACAGTTAGATGGCATAGAGGAGTAGATGTAGAGGAGTGCAGGGCTATGCAAGGTTTGTGAAAACAGTGTTGGAAGGAGAATAAGTGTGAGCTTTATGCATTGTGCAGGACTGCAATGGGTAACCAAATTCAGCAGTGGCATGAAGCAATCTTTAACAACCACCTGGCACCCACGACCCCTGCCTCCAAAGTATTTCCAGTTGTACAGAGGTAGACTATACCATTTACCACAGGATACGCTAGACTTGCTGCACCTTAATACAGAGCGTGTGAAGGAGGCTCAACCACTCCCAGCGGCACTGGCCTCAGCTATCGGGCCTGTGCTGGACTCCCATTGACCAGTGGTGAAAAGAGTGGCTCTGCTTTTATACTGGAGCAACCAGGGACATCACCTGTTCCAGAATCGAGCTAAATGTCGGAGGGCGAGAAATATGTGTGGTTGCAGCTATTATGGGACAGGACATATTTGCAGTTGCAGATATTGCATAGCAGTTAGACAACGAGAGATAGTTCTCCTTTCAGAAATTGCATAGCAGTGAGTCCCAGAGAAAAAGTGTACATCTGCAGTTCCCATGCAGCAGGAAGCCCCTGAGACATATTTGCAGGGCAGGGAGGATAGCTCAGGGGCAACGTGTTGGTCTTGGAAGGCAAGGCAATGCAGAGCACACAGGTTCCAAACATGGCCCTGCGCTTAGAAGCTGGTCCCTGGGATTAAGTACAAAATAAAAAAAACGAGTGATGGCTTAGCAGGGATGCCTAGAGAAATATTTGCAGTTGGAGCTATTGTGCAGCAGACACACTCAAGGGAAAATGTTACGCCTTCAGCTGTCCTGCAAAAAAAGGACGATTCTACGAAATATTTGTGTTTGTCGTTATTACGTAGAAGAAAGAAACGGAGAAATATCGTGGTTGCAGCAATTGTGTCGCAGGGAGAGGCAGGGCATTATTCTAGGTCTTTGGCTCCAGTACAGCGCGGCGATTCTGAGAAAATGTTTGCGGTTGTAGCTATTGTGCGGAAGGGAGATGTGGAGAAATGTTTTTGATTGTAGCAAGTACATCCAGACGACCAATAGAAATATGTAATGTTTATGGCTATCATGCAGCAAGGAGTCCTGCACAATTCTCCAATGTGTGGCTCTTGTGAAGCAAGGAGAACCCACAACAGTCTGACAGGTGGGGTTATTTTGCAGCAGGGCGAAACCTATCATTTATATTTGCAGCTAGCAAGCAGCAGCGAGAACCTGAACACTGTTCATGTTTTTGGTTCTCATGAAGCACGGCAACCTAAACAATTCTTAATTGTGTGGCTCTTGTGCAGCTGTGACATTATCATGTCTGTGATTCTTGTGATGTTTGTGATGTAGAGAGAACCCAACCAATGTTCATGTTTGTCTTGCTCGTGAAGTATGGACAACTGACATTTTTGTGGCTTTTGTGAAGTAGGGATAACACAAACAATGATCATGTTTGTTCTTCTTGCTCAGTCGACTGAATCCTAAAAACTCCCATGTTCGTCGTTTTCATGCACTAGTGAGAGCCCAACAACGGATCATGTTTGCAGCTCTCATGTAGCAAGGACTACCTGAAAAAAGATTCCCTTTTTTTGTGACTTTCATGTAGCAAGGGGAGCCTGACAAATGTGCAATGGTGCTCCCTGTCCTGTTTGCAGGGAGCTTTCAAAATATGCTTCAGTTTTAAAACAGCAATACCAAGACTTCCAGAACTGACCGTTCACAGCAGCAACGCTAATGGAATCTCCTAATAGTACAGTAACAAGCAGTCTAGAGCTATCCATGTCACAACCACAAGCACTAAACTCTGCTCTTCTTCTCTGTGTGGGACTTGAGGCAGTAACAGATCTTCATCCTCAGAGCTGGTGCACTTGTTATGACCAAATGTCTTCCCATAATGTTCCTCAATGTAGTGTTCATTCATCTGAATGCATGTCACTTGTTCAAGACCTGGCAATGTGAGGTTTTGCAAGCGATCAGATATAATTGTCTTGGCAGCACTAACAACTCCCAAAGAGGGGTCCATCTTAGTGATTCTATAGGTACTCCCACACGTTCTTTTGACCTGAAATACTGCTTATTAACCTATACTAGAGGGTATCAGGATCTGTACCCTTGTGTGATGGATCAAGCAGATAAACATTCACCATCTGAACTGCTAAAGTTCAAATGAATGGTCTTGTAGGCCTATCCTCATTGAGGGTTCCCACCTGTGATGCTGGAATGCATTGGAGGGACAGGGCCTCCTTGTCCTTGTCCTACACCTCCTTAAAATGTGTGTTTTGCTTAGTTTCTGCACAGGAGTCCATTCTGGACCCCTGGCAGCTCGGCTGTTCATTTTGTTCTTTGTGAACAGTACCCATCGGATACCCTTAAGGCACCAATGGGCAGTGGTACAACCTTGTACAACTAGTGCATGTTTTTGGGCACATGCATGTTGCCCACAGAGCAGATTATGGGCTGGTGGCAGCTACATGCTGATGTGACAGTGGCCCTAGGTATCTTCCATTTTCTGGCCTACCCAGGCCATGCCATAGGAATCAATGGATTCCTACACAAAGGCAAGATGGCCAATGGTGGCCCCTTGGTTTCCTTTGCTTAACCCCTTTTTCCTCAAAGTCCTGAGAAGAATTGAGACTGTTTCCTTCCCCTGAATGGTTGTTGGGTGGAGGACCATATATGGCTTTGGGGCTGCCTCCTGCCAGACTGGTTGGAGCCTTCCCACAATCTGATTGTTCCGGGTATCCCCTTGGGGTGGAGCCTACCTGAATAGAGTGAGTAGTAAATATGCATTCTGTGTTCTGGGTTTCTGTGTTTGGTTGTGTAACACAGTGACTAAGCCAGCCCTGACTGAAAAAGGAATGAATGCAGTGTGGTGCACTGAAAGGATGGGGAGTAGCCCCCAACCAACATCCTGTGTTGTGGGTGTCTATTTCAGGTGAATAGCCTGAATACCTGTGAGCTTTATTGGGTGCTGCCTGCATGAATGCACTTGTGTGTAATTGGCTGGCTGAGCCTGGCTCAGCCTGAGTGAAAGAGGGGTGTTTTTATAACAGGGGGGATCTCACTCACCTTCTTGTCAGAAGCTGAAACAAGAAACCTGGAGCAGAAGCTCAAGTCATCTTAATATTGCATCCTGGAAACCAGCTGGAGGAAGAAGTCTGCGGCTGTATCTCTTAATCTAATCCGTAAAAGCTACCATGCTAATTCAATGACTGAATGAGAGAGGACCTAGATAGGCAACCTCTTCCAGTAGCTATGAGGGAACATTGTCCAACTTCTGCTTTTCATTGGAGTTGTTCTAGAAGCCAATCCTGTGTACCTGCCTTATGGAGAAGGGATCTTCTTGGGTCAAGAAGAGGAGTGCCTGAACATCTTGAAGCAAAGAAGTTCATCTGTGTCTCCCAGGGTCCGGAGGAGTGTTAGTGACTGCTGAAAGCCAAGTTGCTAAGTATCACCAGGAAGAGTGGGTACCCTGGCATAGTGTGGCTTGATACCTAGAGCTGCAAAAGTTCCAAATCATTGAAGAATCCTTCAAGGGGAATCACTGCTACAACATCTGTCCACTTGTCCACACCCAAGAAGCTCCGGGGTCACTGCCTGCAATGGAGTGTCAACAGATGGGTCTCCCACCACCAAAATCTGAAGACGATGTCCTGAGTGTCCAGACTTGGTGAGAGTCCACAGTCCAGTCCAGTGGTCATGCCCCGGAAGCCAGAAGCCATCCTGAGGTTCGTGTTTCAGTGGCAGCACTGAAGAACCGAAAGTCAGTAAACCGCAAAATCACAAAACCTGACACCTACTGCCACTGCACCCCTCACCACTGAAAGTCATCCAATGCCATACAGGGTTGTATCTTCTCCGGACAAGGCTTGCCGAGTCCCACAGCAAATTTCACCTTTGTGGGACATCCACAGCCGGAGTAACGACCTGGCAACGGAGACCACTGTGAAGACCGAAAGTGCTGCCTTTCAAAACACTGCTTGGATACCTTCTTCTTATCAACACCAACCTCCCAGAAACTCCTTCTTCCAAAGGGGGGGTGTCCCTCCTCGAGGAGTTTAATCATGTTAAGGCAAGAATCTCCACTACTTTGCTACCTGGGCACCCAAGTTACTGTTACGAGGAAGAGCATCTTCCATTCTCAGGAATCATCCTGGGGTCTGAGATTCGTCTTGGGTCCTGTTCTCCTGTGGCTTTCCAGGTACATTGGGGTGGTAGGTCCTGTAGAAGAAAAAGCAGACCATTATTGAACATATTTGGATTGGGCTGTAATATACAAGTTAACGTACACTTTAACAATTCCCTTACAGATTGCACAGGTGGGGGTGTCCTCACACAGTATTGCCTATCTACTTTAAAGAAAGCATTGTTCCAATGTTCCTAATCTAACCTGCCTTTATACAGTAATGTCAGTGCAATGATTTATGATTCCTATGCTTTTTAATAATTGTAAGCAGCTGACACATTCTAAATTGCATCTAAAATATATTGTGGTACCACAAAGATGTGTATATATTTATCATTATCAGGATAGTGTTACCTGAGTACAAAGTGTCTTATGTACTGATGTGTATATTTACCTGAACTTTATTGTACATAAAAGTACTGTGTTAGCACACAGCGTAGTGTGTGGACATTCCTTTGTGGGGGTTTGGGGATTCACTATACCTAAGAACCTGCCTGCATCACCTGCCTTGAGCCTCAGCCTTGGTTGCTTGTTCATTGCTACCATTAGAGAACCTTGACTGGGGTACTCCACGTCTCTACTTCAACTGTATAGGGGGCAGAAATATAGATACCCACCTCCAGTCTTTAGACTGGTGGCAGAGCGGTGGGATCAGTGCTTTTAGGACTCAGTGTTTAACCTTGCTACTACAAAATATCCACACTTCTGGTAATTTAGGGTTAAGTGAAATATACTAGAAAAACATCACTACAAACAATGGAACCTATTGCAAATGGTAAATTGACTAGGATGATCTTATACGCTCTACAGAGTGCTTGTGAGTTGAGAGAGTTATACTTTGAGGATAAGTCAAGGGCAGAGTTTATAGTTGCCCTTGTGGATTACCAGACTGATTGTGATGCTCTTGATGACGGGTGACAGGGGTGTCCAATGGGGACCCTGCCCTTAGGGAAATCACTGAATCTGATGCTGGTATTGCCATCTCTCCAGCCACTTCTTTTCCCAAACCTAGCACTGCTCTTGAGGGGGATGCCCTGAGAATCAAACATTTGAAACTGGAGCTATAGAGCAGTTAGACCTCCATTGCAAAACGCTTGAGATTGAAGCTGAGTTGAAAAAAGAAGAATTGACACACCAAATTATACTCAAAGACAGAGTCATTGAGTTCAAAGACAGAGACACTGAAAGCCTAAGACTCCAGCTGGAGAAAACTAAGGTGGAAACTTCATCCAGACCAGGTGAGAGTGTCAGGTCTCCTGCTACCAAGTTTATGAAAGAAAGATTTGGTTGGTGTGTACATGGAGGGTTCTGATATCTTCCAATGAATAGAGGCATTTCAGATGACTTGTAATATCTATGATGTTGACCATAGGGATCGGGAAAGAGGCCAGTATGAGTGTCTGAAAGCAGCCTTGATTGCCAAGTTTGGCAAGACACCTACCCAGTAGTATGTTCAGGAAACTTAAGAAAAGAAATAATATTTCTTGGGTTGACTGGTGAGTGCTGCCCATATGAACATAATGGGGTGGAATGATGTATACAAGGTGAACACTTATGTTGAATTATCTCACTGAATATTGCTAACCAGATTCTTTTGGATCCCTTTAAGTTGGCCAAGCTGGCTGACAATTGGGTCTCCCGCAGGGTGTCCCCTAAGCTTCCCAGTGGGAAGGACAAGGACAAAGAAAAGGGGTCCTCTCAGAAACCTGTGGGGTCTATAAAGCATCCACAGTCAAATAAACCAAAACATCCCTCTTCTAAGTTCCACAAATCTAGTGGGGCTACTCTAATGTGGGTGGGAGTATGAGTAGTGGTCCTCCTGCTGTAAAGCAGACACCCAGTGATCCTAATTCAATTCCTACATACCTGACACTTGTTGGGGATGTGGGGTCAAGAATCACAGGAAGGGTGACCTCAAGTGTAAAGGTAAGACTGTCAGCCTGACCTACCCTTACCTCATGCCTGAGGTGGAAGCCACTGTCCTCACCTCCTCTCTAGGAATTATCTTTGGTGCTCCTGCAAATATGTCCTTAGTTATCCCTTGGGGCCTGTGCTCAGTACTCAGAAGTACTGAACACTATCTCTCTGAAACCCAGAGAGCTTTGAGAAGTGTCCTCATTAATGGCCAGCCTTCCACTGGTTTGAGAGACGCTGCGGCAAGCATTTTAGTGATGGACAGGACCCTGCTCAGGCCAGAGGACTATGTTGGTATGCCTGTAGCCCTCATCACCATCCAGATTGATGACAAGCCAGCTAACTGTCTGTAATTGTACAAGACAATGTGACTGCCCAGGTGCTATTGAGAAGGACCTACATGATGTGGGGTTGATTTTTGATGGGCCACCCATGGCTGCTACTGCTGTCACTTGGTCACAGGCCAAACAGGGTCTGTCTGATAGTCAGTTACCCAAACCAAAGGGGAAAACCAAGGCAAGAAGGAAGAGCAAGAAAGCCACCTCTGTGAAGGCGCCCCTTCCTTACTAGCTGCTTCAACAATGCCCACTGTGGATCAAGCTCCTATGCGACTGGACCGAGTGGTGATCCTAGACTCAACTTCTGAGGGAGAAGAGGCAGAGAACCCTCCTCAGGGACAGGGAGAGGTACTCAACCCAGAGGATCACCCTGACCTTCAATGCCTGCTGACCGAAAGTGGGCCCTCTCAGGGGGATTTTTTTAAGGTCCAAATAGAGTGCCACTCTCTTGTGGGTCTCAGAAGAAAGGCCCAGACCCCCACCCAGGCACAAGGTGAAGTGCCTAGGCGTTTCAATATGTATTTTGAGGGTGAGCTCCTTTATAGTGAGCCCACTGAGCCAGTACCTGGTGTAGTCAAGAGGGTGGTTGTACCCCAGGTCTGCAGGCACGTCCTTCTGCAGTTGGCCCATAAGGTGCCCCTGGCTGGTAATCTTGGTACTAAAAAACCAATCAAATACTCTCAGCCCACCTTTACTGATCCAAGATGAGAGTAGAAATGGAAAGCCACTGCAGGACCTGCCCCACTTGTCTGTCAGTTGTCTGGCAAGACTGGCAGCAGTGTAATTGTCCCACTACAGCCATTGCCAGTGGTTAGCACACCATTTGAGACGGTGGGCATTGACATTATCAGTCCCTTAGAACCTCCTATATCAGGTGGACACATGTTCATCCTGATACTGGTTGATTTTGCCACTAGGTACCTTGAGGCTATACCTGTTCGGACTGTTACTGCCAAGGTGGTTTCCAAGGCTCTGCTGGGCATTTTTACCAGAGTGGGCTTTCCTAAAGAGGTAGTCTCTGACCAGGGATCCAACTTCATGTCTAGTTACATGCAAGCAATGTGGAAGGAGTGTGGTGTAACTTGCAAGTTCTCTATGTCATACCACCCCAGACTAATGGTCTGTTTGAGAGCTTTAACAAAACTCTCGGAGGCATGTTGGGTGCTTTGGAAGAGACCCTGAAAAGGAAATTGGACCTTCTATTACCATGCCTGCTGTTTGTCTATAGAAAGGTGCCCCGGTTTGGTGTTGGTCCCAGCCCCTTTGAGATCCTCATTGGACATCCAGTGTTGGGGGGCCCTTACCTTAGTAAGAGAAGGAAGACACACTTCCATGTCCTGCCAAGAAAGTGGTGGACTATGTGTTAGGTCTCGGTATGAGGATGGCACACATGATGGGATAGGCATCAGCAAAGCTAAAAGCTAGCCAAGGACTTAACAAGTATTGGTATGACCTTAAAGCCTAACAAGTAGACTGGACTCCTGGAGATCATTGTGATGGAGTCCACAAGCCTCGCAGTTTGGTAGATAAGTGGACTGGACCCTTCAGGATAATTTTCAAAATGGGCTAAGTCAACTATCTAGTTGATATGGGTACCCCTGGGCTAGCCCCTCAGGTCTTCCATATTAACAGGTTCAAGCCATACCACAAAAAAGAGAAAGTCTCAGGCCTTCTGCTAACTTCAGGGCAAGAGGAGAATAGGAGTGAGCCCCTTCCTGACTTTCTACATAGAAACCCTTGTGATGGCTCAGTAGAGGGAGTTCATCTCTGTCCAGATCTGACATCAGAGCAGCAGAGGGCCTGCAGTGCTTTGCTCCAGGAGTATGGCCCTCTGTTTTCACTAACACCAGGTCTCACCCCATGGTGCAGGCATGAAATTGACAGTGGTGGCAGTTTATCTGTCCAAGGCAGATGCTATAGAAGGCAAAGGTCGCCAAGATTTTGGGTTTGAGTGTAATCGAACCCTCAACCAGTCCATTGTCCATCCCTGTGGTCATTGGTCCAAATGCCAGTTCCCAGACAGGTACCAAAGATTGGAGGTTCTGTGTGGAATACATAGGAGTCAATGTAGCCACCAAGATTGATACCCATTGCCCAGGACTGATGCATTTGTGGACACCATAGGTGCTGCCAAGTTTCTAAGCACCTTTAGCCTCACATCAGGCTATTAGCAAGTAGCTCTGACTGACCAGTTGAAGGAGAAAACAACTTTCTCAACCCAGAGCTGCTCTAACAATTTCGAGTCATGCCTTTTGGGTTTAATAATGCCCCTGCCACCTTCCAAAGGCTAATCAACCATGCCCTCGGTGGACTAGAAGTCTTCTGTGTGGCTCATCTAGATGACATTGATGTCTACAGTTCCACTTGGGAAGAGCATTTGACTCATTTGGATGAGGTGTTGCAGGCAATGAGAAGGGCCAACCTCACTTTCAAGGCCACCAAGTGCCAGATTGCAAGAAGAGGTTTTCTTTGTTAAATTTAACTGCAAATTGCATTTAACATCAGAACATATGCTGATTTCAGATGGCCATACTGTGAAGAGTTTGGTGCACTGGATGAAGATTTGCATTCAAACAAAATACATTGCTGTTAGCATCCCAGCTTTCCAGATTGAAAACCCGGGGTGCTAATAGCAATAGCACATGGTCCTAATGGTGCCGGGACCCATCGTTACCCCGAGCCATCACCACCCGATCCAGCTGGCCAGATCGGGTGTTATTGCTATGTTGGTGACTTGTTCCATGTTTCCCCTACTACCAAAACTGTCAGCAATTGTGTGGCATTAAGAGGTTCTCATTCTATCATCTGCCTCGCCTCTACCGTGTAACGTCAAGTGAGTATGGGCCTCATTACGAGTTTGGTGGTATTCCGGCAGTAAATCTGAAATAACGCCAAATTCAATTACTGTTACTGCCACTTGGTCCTGTGGAGTTACCAACGGATTACAAGTGGTGGTAAATCGCCATTTTTGAAGTCCATAGGACACCATGGGTATTTTGGTGGAATTACTGCTGGCAGTAATTCGTCCGGAGGTGATTCCTCTGATTTTGCCATTTCTTGGCACTAAGGTGGAGGATTTACCTCCAGAATGTTGCTGGAGAAAAATCCTTCACCTTACCACCAAAGTTGTAGTATGGCAGGGCAGTAATGTGGCAGTAACGCAGTGCAGGGGCAACTGCGATAATGCACAGCATTTCTGCCACACACTGCTGCATTACTGTAACGCCCTATGGTACGGTACCACATATTACCACTGTTTTTTCCTGCACTGCCGTACTCTTAATGAGGCATAGTGCCAGTGTGATTGGCAAATGGGGTTTATAATGTTTGCTATTTGTTGTTTGTTATTATTATTTATTTATTGTTTTGGTTTGTTTAAACCTTTACAAAAGCAAAGTAGTTCAAGCACATAATCCAATACAACATAATACAATCATAGATTATTGTTTATGGAGCAATACCATGAGTGAGTTTCTTTTAATACTGTACATTGTGTGCATTAAATCACTTCTAGGGACTTCAAATGTGGGCACTTTGAGAACAAATGGTGTTACTAGGATCATATACTGTAGTTAAGATGCACAGCTAGGATTTGAGACATAACTGCAACTTGGGCTCTTGGCCACATATCGTCCCAGCTCGGATTATGATATGGCATTTGTAACGCACCTATAGACAAGTGTTTCAAGGTGTGACATACAGTACATTATACAGTACATTGGTATACATATGTGTCGTTTGCTTTCAGGGATACTCTATTTTAAAAAAATAACTTAAAAAGCACACAAATCATAATGAACCAGCTGACAAAAAAAACAAATTCTTATAGAAAGCCATTAAGCAATGGCAGTATAATTGTCTTTACTTTTCCCGGAAGCCCTCATACCCACAATACAAAACAGTGAAAAAGAATAAAATGGCCTCTGAGCATTGTAAATATACTTTCAAGGCTTAAAGATAATCAGCAAAAGGAATTGTGTGCTAAGGTCACCTAGCTGTAGTCATTATTTAGCACAGACATTCATAATACAAAATGAGAAGTATTTGTGAAGTTGCACAAAAAAACTAATGCTAAAAAGCACATGAAAATAAGGGGTAAAGTTTAAACAGGGCCCTGTCCCACCAAGCCGAGAGTTGTTTTATTTATAAACGCTGTCACGGTTTTGGAAGAGAAGCAGAGATGCGGAAATTTAATATCACATGTACACATAATAAACATCAGAACAATTTGCATTATCACTTTATCAGATCTCTTTTACCACATGGTAGACTTGAACCCCCAACCTTCCTGTTCTGAGCCAAAAGCACATATTGCTTATGCCACAGAGATACGCTAGGAAACAGCCATAGGAATGCCTGTGATAACAGAGTGCAAAATCTCCCTTTTTTTTTTACCAGAGCCAAATCTGCAATTTACATACAGGAGCAGCGCTGGAAATGGCTTTTTCTTTCACGTGAAACCCCGCCAGCGGCGTGTTGAGAGCAGGGGCGGAGATAGCCGCAATATTTTGGGGAGGGCTGGATGACAATTTTGAAAGCTCACTAATTACAATAAGTGTGTTTTTGTTTTTTATCTAACAGGTCCGCCTCGATCAGACGACAAAACAAGAGCTCCTCTGTGTGGCATGTGTTATGTTCTGGCTTCGCACTGCGGCACCTGGGGAGACAGAACGTCGGAGGCCTCGGAAGTAGGCCGCAGTGGCGCAGCTCCGGCAGGAGCAAAATAAGACACGCCACACCTCGTTAGTATCCCGGCCCGGAACTGCCTCCCATCAGCGGGGCTTTTATTTAGACGATACAGCATCACCGCGTTGCGGGACGCAGGGCGGATACAACATTCCTCCTTTATTTTAACTTAACTCAACATCAAACAAAACATGTCATGCATCTCTGCAAATACTTCAGCTACAAATACGGGGCCTCCCCCTCTCATAGTTCTCATGGGGCTGACTACCACACATAGTCTTTGAGCCGAGCTGGCGGCTTGGCGGCGGTTCTCAAACCATATCTCTCACCCCTGGAGCTGGGCCCCACTGTCTCATTGGGTGTCTCACCTTCCATGTCTGGCTCACCCATGTCAGGTTCGCTCCACTGCTCCCACGTTCTGTCACTCACTTCATCTTCTTCCTGAGGGTGATCAGGTTCTCCTTCGTTCGGCTGTGGGTCTTCATCGTCTTGGAGACATTCTCCATCAGTCCATAGGTTGCGTGGCACAGGCTTGAACCACGACGCATTTCGTATCACCTGTCAGTGTCCTCTTTGTACAGTTATCATGGTCCCCTGTTTCCCACTGACAGTCCATGGGAGAGACTCAGCGGGAGTCCAGTTTGGACTTTGTCGGGTTTCGCAACATGACCACCTGGTCTCCCACCTGGTGGTCGGATGATTTCGACCTCCTCTTGGCGCTCATGTGTGCATTGGCTCCCGTTCACCTTCTTTCGGTGCGCTCATTGTCAATCCTGTCCGGGCTTCTGCTGGGGTGATGTGGAATGGAAGACTTTATGACAGTGCCAAACATCAGGTCAGCTGGCGGGACGCCAGTTGTGCTGTGAGGGGTAACCCTATAGTTTCGCAGAAAACGATAGAGATCGACTTTCCACGGACTGGCATTTGCTCTTGATAACGTCAGCACTTTGTTGAGTGTTCTCATGAATCGTGCCACATCCCCATTCGCCTGGGGCCACCTTGCATGATGTGATGGTAACGTATGTTTAGTTCTTGCAGATATTGTTTGAACTCCTCCCCTTGAAATGGTGGGCCATTATCACTATTTATTCTTGTGGGCAGTCCATGCGTTGCAAACATCTTCTCCATAGCAGGGATGACCACTTCCGCTGCCGTGGATTCAACGATTTCGACTTCGGGGTATCGGGAGTGTTCGTCAATGGCCAGCAGGAGGTGCAGGCCTTCTTGCAGTTCGCAAAAATCAATGCTAATTGCGTCCCATCTGCCAAGTCCACGTTCTGCTGACTGGATGGGTTCAAGGTCAGGTGGAGCTCCGGTTATCTAGCATGGTAGACAGATGTTGATTAGTCTTTCGACCTCCTGATCTATCTGTGGAAACCACACTCAGTGCCAGATTCGAGCTTTCATCGGGCCATCCATTGGTGGCCTTCGTGGGCTAACGCCACTATTCTGTCCTGAAGGCTCGGCGGGATGATGATGCAATTTCCCCTGAATAGTAACCCTTGTTCCATTATAGATAGGTCCTGCCGTATGGTGAACATCCCTGCGAGAAACGCCTTTGCTTCCGCTGTCCTGTTGTGGGTATTCTTCATGAAGGACTTCCAATCGCCTGAGATGATGGTGTCCTTTACTAGGTCACAACACGGGTCTTTGTGTGTTTCATCTGCAATGTCATCGATGCTGACGGCCTTTGGTCTCATGGCACGCACCACCTGGCAGATATGTTCCTCAGTCTCTTCGGCTACTTGAACTTCTTGTGGAGTCGCCGCTCGAGGGTATCTTGAGAGGAAGTCTGCCGGGTTCCCACTTCCGGCTGATAGGCCAACTCAAAATTGTATTGTTGGAGATGTAGCAGCCATTTGGCTATTCTGGCTGGCAGGTGGGAGGATGTGCCCATGAAATTTGGCAGCAGGGGTTTATGGTCCATAAATGTTGTGAATCTTCTGCCATACAGGTAGAGGTGGAAATGACGACACCCCCAAAGTACGGCAATTGCCTCCTTCTCAATGTGGGAGTATCGTTGCTCCGTCATTGTGAGAGCTCTTGACGCGTATGCAATTGGCTTCTTCTCACCCTCTTTGGTCACCTGCATGAGGATGGCACCTAGGCCTACGGGGCTGGCATCCACATATAGTTCAGTTGGGAGAGCGGTGTCATAGTACGCCATTTTTGTGTCCGCCGACAGTGACTCTTTGATGTTTTCAAAGGCTTCCTGACACGCTTGTCCCCATTCCCACTTTGTGTGAGTTTGGTAATTTCTCGAAGGGATTCAGAGAGTGTGGCCAAATTCCGAATGAATCTCCCACAGTATGTGGCCATCCCCAAGAAACTGCGCACTTCAGTGGGTGTCATGGGCGGACTCGCAGCCTGGATGTCTGCAACTTTCTGGGGATCCGGTGATATGCCAGTGCTGCTGAACTTGTAGCCAAAGAATGATATTTCCGTTTTGAAGAAGTCACATTTTTCTTTGTGAATAGTTAGTCCAGCTCATTCCAGTTTGCCCAGGAGCATCTGTAGCCTCCTCAAGTGTTCTTCACTGTCCTAAGCATGGATCAGGATGTCGTCACTCACATTTAGGACACCTGGTATGCCCCGGATGACCTCCTGAATTGTCTGTTGAAAAACTTCGGCAGCCGAGGAGATCCCAAAACTCACACGCTTATATCTTTGCAAACCCATGTGTGTCAAAAAAGTGGTTATGTAACGAGAACTCCTATGCAGTTTTAGCTGGTGGTATCCTGCTTTCAAATCAACTTTGGAGAAAACTTTTGATCCCGTGAGATCAGCCACAATTTCGTCCAGGGTAGGCGTGATGTGGCGCTCCCGCTTGATGGCAGCGTTCGGGAGACTCATGTCGATACAAATCCTTTTCCGGGCTGTTTGGGTTTTTTTGTGACTACCATCAGGGAGACCCATGGTGTAGGTCCCGTTACTTCTTCAATTATGCCGGCTTCTTCCAGTGCTTTGAGTACTTTTTCCACTTGTTCGCGCATGTGGAATGGGGTTCTCCGGTGTCTTACGTCCTTTGGCTGGACCGATTCGTCAATGTGGAGTTTGATTGCCTTTTCTTTTAAGCACCCTATTCCTTTTTGCAGGTCGGGATACTGTGCCAGGATCTTCTCGACCTCTTGTGCCTCCTTTAGTTGACAGATGAACTTTACTCACCCCAGGTCTTCAGCCGCATCACCACTTAGAAGGCATTCGATGCCCGCATTTACCATGTAGATTTTTGACAGTAAAATGTTTTCACCATGGCTGAGGGTAGTGCGGAATCTGCCAACCGGTAGGAGTTTCCTGTAACCATATGCGAACAGCAAAGTGTCTGTGTCCTTCAGGTCCGGTTGTGGCGGCAATGTTTGAAATGTGCTTATGGGCATAACATTTACGGATGCTCCCGTGTCTATGGTCATCCATACCTGTTGGTTTTGGAGTGTGACCTGGCACTTGCATCTCCTGGGCCCTTTTTTTGGCATTGCATGTCCATGATTCAGGGTTGATACCAGGTAGACCTTTCTCCCTTTCTTCCACTGTTCCCTGCTAGGCTCCTGTTGGGTCCCGGTCGTGTCATCTCATTCCTCCTCAGTCGAGGAGTTTGTTGTTTCCACTCGCCAGGCACGTGCTTGCTTCTTTTTCTTGGTCCCACTCTTCTCTTTAGGATTTTGTGGTGGTGGATGTGGGGTGCTTGATGACCGGCACACCTTAGCATAGTGGTCCTTCCGGCCACATGCACCGCATGTTGTCCCTTGCGCCGGGCAGTTCCGCTGTCCATGTCGCGGTTCACCACACCATCCGTACTCCATGGGTCCGGGGATTCGTGGCTGCCATCTGGCATGTGTGTAATTTCCGCCAGTCTCATCCCTTGTCGACTGTCTATTGGTGACTTGGGCTACCATGGCTGTCGTGAGGGCAGGCTGTAGTTTTTGAAGAGTATTGCCCATGTGAGCGGCCCAAGCGTGTGCCAGTTCTCTTTGACGACCCAATTCCAAAATGCGTGTTAGGGAGATGCCTCTTTCACTCAGTATCATTCTTCTCAGTTTCTCAGATTGGATGCCGTTGATGAGCTGTCTTCGGATTTCTTTCTCAACATTCATGAACTTGCACGATATTGCCAGCTTCCTGAGTCGGGTGTAGTAGGCATCTAAGGTCTCCTCTTCTGCTTGAATTGTGGTGCAGAATATAAAAGTTTCATAATCAGGGTTGAGCTGTGGGAGAAAATGAGCCGTCAGAGCATCCTTAGCTTGCTGGTAGATGTCCTGGCCATCATCAATGGTTAGCGAGTTAAAAATACGTAGCAGTTCATCCCCCACGTTTAGCAACAGGTGTGATCTCATTTTTCTGTCGGTGGTTATGTCCTTACATTCCATTCCCATTTCAAATTTTTGAATCCATAGCTGCCACCGGGGGCCAAGCGATGATGGATCCGTGCATGGGTCAAATGGCTTTATTATTACAGAGGAGCCCCCTTGTGGGCGGGCTTGCGGTGATGACATCGATAGATTAGCCGCAAGTCTCGAAGGCGTGCCGGGCCTAGGGGTGGATGCACCGGTCGCCATGGCAGGGCCTCACTGTCCCCTGAAGGGGTTAATTCGCCTCACCTTGGTGCGTAGCTTTAGGCGTCTGTGGTCCCCTCTGTGGCTGAATTCTCGAGCTGTGGTGGATGGGTCTGCTGCCTCAATCCAGGTGCTTACCACCACTGGTTGCTGTGATCACACGTGCATGCCGCGTGTGTGGCATCTTCCTGCGTTGTGCCGTGATGCATTTAACCCCTGGATGTCAGTGGGTGGATAATGCAGTTCCTTATGGCCATGTGTAGAGACTGTATCTCCTCTATCAACTGGGGCTCGTGTAGAGAATGAGATGATAGAGAAGAGAAAAACAAAATTCTTGTGAAAAAATGTTTTTTTTTTGGGCGTGGGGGTTTTTGTGTTCCCTCCCACCGGGTGTCCAAAAATTTAGCGTGTCGCTGCTATTGTGAACAGCTGAAAGGGCCTTGAACGCGTGTGCTGGGTCCCGTTTCCCTCCTTGCCAGTGTTACGTTCTGGCTCCGTGCTGTGGCGCCTGGGGAGACAGAAAGTCGGAGGCCTCGGAAGTCGGCCGTAGTGGCGCAGCTCCAGCAGAAGCGAAATAAGACACGCCACACCTCGTTAGTATCTCGGCCCAGAACTGCCTCCCATTCGCGGGGGCGGGGCTTTTCTTTAGACGCCCTGCGTCACTGCATTGCGGGACGCAGGGCGGATACAACAGCATGCACTGCTGAGGCTTATGCTCAGAAATGCCCCAGTGCGCATTGCTGAAAGAACCTTTGCCTGTATCCAGTACACAAGATCCTTTCTGCATTGCATCTGCATAGGGGCCAGGTTAGACCAGCAAAGTTGGAAAGTGGGATTGAGGTGGAAAAATAGGAAAGGGGGGGTGCAAGATGTGGCAACAAAAGGGAGATCCCTGCTTATATATTGCTCACCTTTTTATGTTGACAGGATGCACCCAGGTTTAGGAAGTAAAACACAGATATGCCATGTATCTGGAGGGCTACAAACATTAGTGAGTGGGGCCATTAAACCTATTGTGCTGTTGATCCACACCCAGAATCCAGGAGGCTGAATAGATATTACGCCTTCCTTTGGCCCATTAGATGCATCGTTCACCCCAACTCAACAGGGGGATAGCCAGGATTGTGTAACAGGTGGGACCCAGAGCTAAAGCAGTAGGGCTCACCCTAAGGGCAACCTGAAGAGGGAAGTAGTCTTGTTCTGCCCCAGGCCAAATCTGAGGAGTCACCGAGTGCAGTGAGGGAGGGCGAACCAACCAAGGTGGGTTTGATGGGTGCTCTCCCTGAGAAATTGTTTTAAATAAGGGGTTAAAATGGTGAATTGTACAGTAAATTGCTGTGATACATTAGGTAAAAAGTCACACAGTTTACAATCGGTTTTGTAGGGTAAGACATGAAAAAGTCCATTGGATTCCAAGTCATCAACAATGCACATGAGCATTTTCTAAAACATTCTCATAATGCCTTTTCGCACTGTATGCCGGTACTCTGCAAGTGTAAAAACATTTTCATACTGATTGTGCCCAAACACGTCAATTTTGGTGCAGCTATATATGCCAATATTCCCGCATGATCATGTGCCCATGATGTCAGTAATGATACTGTAACAAAACATGTTCATGCTGGCTCTACCAATATATGCTGTATCAGGGGGTCACTTGGCAGCCAGACTGGCTACATTTTCTTAATGTGGCAATGTAAGAACACGTAAGAACATGTTCCTGTTGGCTTTGCCTTAATGCCAGTTAAAAAAAAGCCATGTCAGGCTAAGAAAACATGGCATTGCAGTCTAGCTGGTATGGTCAATTAGCGGGTTGAGCCCTCACGGCTGCAATCTGAGTGTGATCTGCAGGTTGCACGTTCAGATCCCAACAAGGCAAACTCATCCTTCCGTGATCCATGAAATACAAACTTTGGTTGGGTGATCATTTTATATAAATATGTTGCCTGAACAGTGCTTTGACGAAAGTGCTATAAAAATAAGAAATCCTTACCATTAAGTAAATCTCCCCATATAACAGCACTCACCATCTTGCATTTGCCCCCTAACACCAGTAAAAAAATATCATGCAACAGTAAGAAAACAGTGCCTTGCAGGCTGCACAAATGCTCCTCCCCGCCTATGTAAGAAAACTAATCATGTTGACTTTGACCTTAAAACCAGTACAACAATGCCATGCCACAGTACGGAAATACGCCCTCCCACATCTAAGATCACTCAAAATGCTGGCTTTATCCTTAATGAGAGTACAAAATCCAATGCCACAGTAGGACCCAGATAGCCCCATTGCAGGGCCCTGACTAAACTCCAAACCTTCCTTCACTTAAACCCACTCAAGTTGGCTTTCCTTTGACCAAAAATTCCAGTAAAACGTGCCATGCTCCATGTAAAAAGTGTTCATGCTCCAATGTGCGCACCACACACACACACACACCAGCCCATTCACACTCGCACCCTGAACATTCACACTGCATTCTCATTCACACGCGTGCTCACACTCACGTACACCATTCACACTGCATTAACTCATATGGATGAACTTACAGACACCCCCCTCACATACAAACATACATACACACACTTGCACACACCCTCCTGCATACATTCATACATGCATACACAAACAAAAACACTGTTTTTGTTCTTTCCTGTTTCCCTCTGGGCCCTCTCAGACCCTTCCCTGTCTAAGCCTCTGCATCTCACTGGCTGTTTAGTTCAACAATGGAATGGTAATCATTGGAGACATGGGCCAACTAAAAGTTGAGCCCAGCAGCTAAGCCTTTAGCTTCCACATAGGGGGTCTACTGATCTCATCCCCTGGGCAGGCTTTTGTCCTTTGCGCGTTCCTGAGGCCGCAGTCACGGTAATGACTATTTTCACACCTCGCAGAGTGGTATATTTTATTACTTTTAAAGTTTAAAGGTATGTTTAAAAGTAAGTAAATACATTGCTCTCCGAGGTGAGAAATGTGACAGCGTCTTGCCATCTCATTCCAGGCTGGGCCTCAAAGCAGAGTGATGACTGCTGCCTCAACCTTCCCAACCCCAAGCCTGGCGCCGCCCATGGTATACAGGAGCTGTGGGGAGCAAGTGCGGATTTGAATGGCCTATGGGTCCTAGTCCCACCTTTATGTTTATGGTCTCAGTTTTCCATTTTTAAAGTCTGGCCACCCTATGCTTGCAGTGTCCCCATCAGCGTAGCACCATGTGCAGCCGCTCAGACTGCCAATGCGAAGCACTGGCCCTGGAGCTGGGTTAGAGCACATGGGGTTTGCATTGCCAGAAGTCCTCCCCAGGTGTTCCTGTTATCTGTGGGAGACTATCAAATTCCACCATGTGAGCAAGAACGAGCCTAAGACTCATATAATGTAGGATGTCAGGCAAATTGGAGTGTGGTGATCTTCGGATTTGAGCGGACCACTGCTGGTGTGTATGTTTGCCGATAGATGTATTTAATGAAAGGGAGAAATGGGGAGCTTGATGGCTTGGTTGGTGGGAAGATTGGTCATTAGAGGCCATGGCCACCTGCGGTTGGCTCCTTGTTTTCAGGTGTCCATACTGCTGTCAATGGACGTAGCGCTTCTCTTGCATATTTGTGGTTATCATGATCCATTGTACTGACGAGGCATTCTCGAGCTGAGGCACCTGCAGGAGTTAAGATGAACTGTGCGGATGAGGGAACTCCTGTATACGTGTGGGCAAGCATGACTATGCTGATATGATTGGAGGACTGCAACAAGCGGGCTGTAGTTGCGGAAGTGGCTGTATCCAGAAGGACCTCCTCTTCACTGATGCAACTGAATATCCACTGGAAGAGCCACACCTGTTTCCTTTTGCAATCATGTTCAACGGGTTCTGAATGAAAAATAAGTTTGCAATACAAAGTCACAGTTAGAAAATAATATGATCACAACTAATCAGAATAATAAAATTGCCCTCAGGGTAAGGACAGACAGATTTGTACTACACCTAATTAAATAAAAGTCACATTTCAGGTTTTGAGATATACGGCATACAGATATAACCAAGGACATCATTTTGTTGGGCCCAGGAATGGTGGCCGATACTTCCCTTGCACTGTGCCCGGGTACGTGTAGTTATGTTGTAGGAGTTTAACAGCTGTGTCTGCTGCAAAGCAAGGTGTAGGCCATAGGGTTATGCCAACATTAGAGATAAGCAGGTTGAGGGACAAAAGCCTAGGCAAGGGTGCTTGCGCCAGACGTTTTTATAATAACATAATCCTATTTTGTCGGCATTTGTTTCCCCCACAGCCCATAACTTTCTTATGGCTTTACCCAAAGTCAGTTCAAAGGTCAATCTTACCGGAATGGCAGCAGATACATCTTGCAAACCACCTTTCACCCACAAACATTAATAACAGCACAGGTGGACTGATTTAGAGAACAATGCATTGTGCAGACATGGCGACTCCAATGGAAAGAATGGAAGCAGTGCAGATCTCAGCATAATGCAGATACAAGTGTGAGTGCCATAACATAGCAACTCAAAGCAAACATGTTAATGTTGAGAATGTATATGCAAATACTGTCATAAATTGAATGAACTCTGAGAATCACCTATGGCCTTCCAAGGGACATGGAATGCATGCAGTGCTCCAGATAAGATTTTGAGGTGGGAATATTTTACTCCCTATTTTTAGTAAATTTGATTTCAAGAGAATACAAATTAGTTTTCTCCTTTGCAAGAGAGTAAAATGTATGCGACATCCACCCAACGTGTGCAAAAACTGTATGGAAATCATTACCATGCGCAGCTTTCTGCATTGTGACAGAACACACCTTTCATTATTCCTCTAACGTCTGGCCATTTGATCTCTCCTATATATATTTTAATGTTGAAAACAAAAACCTAGCCAATTACATGGTAAAGCAAACATGAATTGTATTGTGTGTTTTGAGGTTTGATAGAAGAATTGTCTTTTGATGTTTATTCAATGTCCTAACTTCCTGGAACTACTACTACTACATAGTGGTATGCCAATTTTAAGATACACCAGTGCAAAAAGGCAAGGACTTCATGCTAAATTCTATAGCTAATCTCATGGTCAAATTGTGATTTATATAGCGCTTTTGACAAAGCGCTGTACATAGAACATATTTATCACAATTATCACCAAACTGAAGTTGATACTCAAAAGGATGAAAGGATGAGTTGGCCTTGCCAGGATTCGAATCTGCAACCTGCAGATCTCGAAAAGATTGCAGCAACAAGCGCTCAACCGGCTGAGCTATCTTATTGGCTAACATTCTTCAGAGGTCGGTAAACTGAGTATCGAGTGAGGTATAAAAATCACAGTGCCTAGATGTTGGATGAACCATGGATGAAGCACTACATAAAGTTAAATACCCATCTGAATTTTTCACAGGGACTGGTTTTGCTGAGCTTCCATTTCAATTACAAATGTTACTTTCATTTGTTTGTTTTTGAACAGCGCTTGCACTTCCTGGAGAGTCAGGTTTTGGATGTTTTAATTGTAGTCTTGAAGATTTGAGATGCTATTATAACAACTGTGATTGGTGTAATGACAATCACTCACCCTTTAGTAAATATTCTGCTGCCCCTGACCATTTATAGTAAAGAACCCCATTGATTGCAAGGTTGAATATATGTAAACTAGACCGTGCACACTCTTCATTTTACACACTGTTTTTCTAATTGGAGTGTAAATTAAACTACAAGTGTAAAAATGATCTGCCTCCACATGATTATGTACACAGCACAGAAACTCTGAAAAATAATATTGTGCAATGCTGGTTTGCTTTCACTGGAAAAAAAAAACATAAATTGTTACAAAAGATTAATTCTCAATTGCAACCTAGTTTTCCATTTTATTAATTATACAATCATAAAATGCTAGGAAACTAACCATGCACAGTGCTTCTGTTTGCTCCATGAGCATCTACACACAACACAGCAGAAGCTGAACAAAAAGTTACCATTCCTTGTTTCACAGTGAACGGTTTCTTTTTTTAAAGGCTTCAGAGACAGAAATTCTTTTTCAAAGACTTTTCTCCATGGCTTACAATTACATCCATGTAGATAAAAATAAAAAAAGCATTGTGGTTTCTGTCAAGTAACCTGACATTTGCACTGCCCTCTGCTCTAAACCTGTGCATAAATGTAGGCAGGAAAATAATAAAGCTGTCATAATTGTCCCTGAACCTCGTATGATAACAACCTCATCTGTCTCTTCCCCCTCTCCTTACTTGTACCCCCCTTAGCACTATCTGAAATGTCGTCAGGCCTCGTACGATAGTCGCTTGTTTTGTTCCATCCTTCCCTTTCTGCACCCCTCTCCCTCACCTTTTATTTTTCGCTGGCTCTACCAGAAATGTCGTCAGGACTAGTATGGTAGACGCCTGTCAGTTTCCATTTCCTTCCCACTCTCCCCCTCCCTTCCTTATCTATTTCTTAGCTCTTGCACAATCTGAAATGTCGTCAGGCCGAGTACGATAGTTAATTTCACATCCTTACTATTCATGGCCTGTAAGAATGTCATTGGGCCTCATTACTAGTTTGGAGGTAGCCATGCCCTTAATAAGGCCCTTAATAAGGGCATGTCTGCCTCCAAACTTGGGTCCGGGTCCGGGTCCCGCAAAAGGGGACTTACCGGGCCATTCCGACCTTGGAGGTCCCGGTAAATCCCTTTCGTGGGATCTGGACCCAGTACATCCCCATTTCCATTTGAGCCCCCATAGGGCTCAATGGAAATGGGGAGGATGCTAACACGGGCCCGTTAATGATGGGCCCATTGTTAGCATCCTGGTCCGCTAGCGGGTCCCGCTAAGGACACCTGGTCTGACCAGATGTCCTCAGCGGGACCCGCTGGAGACCTCGTAATGTGACGGCCCGGAATGAATGGTGCCGGTCTCTTACTGGCACCATTTATTCTGCGGCTGCCACGCTTCTAATGAGGCCCATTGTATTTTCCCTTGTTCCCTCCCTTTCCTTGAAGCGCTTTGAAACACATTGTCTATAGGCGCTATATAAATAGACTATCATATCATATTTACAAGATTTTCATGCATTCATGCCTAGTATGCCCCTTATCTGGAGGCCAATGTGCATGTGCAAATACCATTTCCATTGGAAAATGCAGAATAAGTGAAGCTCTGCACCTAACTCTGTGTAAAGTGCCCAGGACTTAAAAACACTGGTGGCTCATCAATAATGGGCGACGGGGCGCTGACCCGCCACTCATTCTGGGTGAGCCAAGCCAGAGCAGTGAAAACACTGAGCACTCCCTTAGCTGCATCAAGCATCTAAGGTATCTCTCCTGGGCTGGTTTTAACTGTCAAAGGGAAACACGGTTTCCCTTTGGCAGTTTCTCTTCCCCAGTGTGCATTCCTATGGAAGGCTTGGAGTGTTTTGCTTCCTTAGCCTTGCAATGCACATTGGGGATGCAGGTTGGGGAACAGTTGGTCTGTATGTGCATAAGTTCGCTCCTGTGCCTCCCTGCACTTTCAGACAGGCTGGGCCATTAAGCTTTGAGATCTCTTGTTCCTCCGTGCACATTCAGGAACCAGGCAGTGTTTCTATCTACTCCAGTACTCCCGTACCACGAGACAGTTTTCATCCCCTGCACTCTCTTCTCAGACTTAATCCCTTTTTGTCCTCAACTAGTTATAATCCCTCTTCAGTCCTATTTGGTTGGGTCTGTCCTACTATGCCTTGTCCAGCCACCCTACTTGCCTTACCTTCCTTACTTGTTGCTACCTATCTTGCCACCTAGCCCTTTTTGCCAATCTTACCTGTTGTGCCCAATCAATTCACTATCTGACCTGCTTTCCTTCTCTGTCTCACCAGCCTCTCACATTTGTCTTGCACAGTTCTTCTGCCTGCCGCAGTGACCTGCTTTTCGCCATTCCATCTGCCTTACCAGTTGACTCCTGTTCCACCAGCCAGCCTGATTCCATCGGCAGAGTACATTCATCTGCAGCCAGCCAGCTTCCCCAGTCAATGTTCACACAGTCCTCACATCACATAAATCATGGTGAGGGGAGTTGGTTAAGTATAGCCAGGTATCCACCTTCCTGGTGCAGCTAAACTAATTTCCTGTTTACCCTAACAACGCCTCAAAGTTCTATCAAGACACACCATGACAGACAGGAAAAGACATAACGGTACACAGGCGAGATGCAATGCCATCATTGAAACTTGTTTAATGCTGTGAAGGAATCCATATTGGAGTTTATGGTATGACAAAGGTATGTATGTATGTGTGTTTGTGTGTGTGGTTGGATTTCTGTCTGTAAGTGCATCTGTTAATGGGAGACAGTATGGTGTATGGTTGGGTGCATTGTGAATGAGCAAGTATATGTTGTTTGGGTGTGTGGGTGAATTTGGAACGAATGCTGTTTAGTTACACATATGAATAAGAAAATAAATGCTTTATGAATGTGTGCACTTGTATTTGTGCGCAGAGCCCGGGGACTGCTAATGTGGGGCAATGGGTCATTTGGCAGCCAGACTGGCTACATTTCCTTAATGCGGCACCACATGTTTTTCTTGAGCAGAAATGGTAGAGTAAAGATCATTGTTTTTACATTGCTGGACTGCCCTACTTTGGTCCAGCCAGTCTGGTTACATGTTCATACTGTGGCATGGCATTTTATAGTGGGCATCAATGGTAAAGCATGCATGGTAAGTGTTATTATGTGTCTAGACAGCCCTACTTTGTTGCAACCAGTCTGGCTATACTTTCCTGGTGTGGCATGGCATCTTTTATTGTGCTTCAATGGTAAAGCAAACATGATAAGTATTATTATGTTGCTGGATTTTCCTACTTTGGGAACAGCCATTCTGGCTATATTTTCTTACTGTGACATGCCATTATGTATTTGTCACCGAGCATGGCTAAATTGGTCTACATTGAAGCAGCCAGTCTGAACATGCTTTCCTACTGTAGCATAGGAGTTAATACTGGGTATCAAGGGTAAGCCACATGTTGGGTGTTCTTACGTAGCCATACTGGCCTGCATTGCTCCATTGATGGTCATGTTTTTTGTTTGTTCGTTGTGGCATGGCATTTTTACTGACAAAGCCAGCAGGAAGCCGTATGTCCTTAGATGGATACTGTAATATAATGGCAGAGCTAGGATGGTCATGTTTTCTTATAGTATGTATCATTTCTGGTACTATGCATCAAACAAAAATGAGTGTGTGCTTATATGGGAGTACTGGCATACATTGGTGCAGTAGGCATGGACATGTCTAGGCAAAGACAGCATGAAAACGTTTTCTTATACTGGAATGTATTGTGAGAAAAAGCATAATGAAAATGTTTTGTAAATCTCTCCTGTGCGCTGTTTGTGACTTGCATCTATTGGATTTTTTCATGAGCTACCCTGTAAAACCTATTGCAAACTGTCTGGCGTTTTACAAAAGTTTTCACAGAAAGTGTGTTGTAAAATGCACCATTGTAAAATATTTTTTTAAAATGTTTACGGAAGGAGTAATATACTAACTACGATGTGCATAACAAAAGATTACATTCAAATAATGTAAGAGGCCCTGGAGTACAAGACAGATTTCAAGCTAAAAAAATACAATTTTGAAGCTCCTACTCACAAAGGTCACAACTGTTGCAGGTGAGTCGAAGAATGAGGAGGTCGTAAGGAAGAGGTTGAGCAACCTAAATTGGCAGTTCTGGGGAAAAATACTGTTGGCAAAGGAGTAGCCCCTAAAAGACTCTGATTGGCCCCAGTGAAAGTAAGAGTTAATGAAACAATGGACCTTGGCAGTGTGTGAGAATACCAATTGATTTCGAACCCAGCTGCACATAATGCTCTTTCAGTATATTTGGAAGCCAAGAAACTCAAGTACTGTACCCGCTATGGATTCCACACCCATGTGCACCCTAGCACTATCCATGCCTGTGCTTGCACACTTTCAGATAGATAAATGTACATCAGCTTGCAGTGCACCCTTCATGGTAAAATCATCAATGCAAAGTTATGAACCAACAGTATTCACGTGCCATAGTAACCAGAGTCTATCATCCTCCAGCACTAGTGACCCATTTCATAATCCCCTGAAGCCATAATCCTAACATACCTGCATCCATATATCACTAGGCTACATAGACATGTCACATGTGCACATGAACCTGAAGTGTAACTAACAGTGACCGATTTTAGAGTCTTTGCAGGAGCCACCCTTGAAACTGAAGGCCAGACACACACAAGAACGTTTTTACAAGAGACACATTTGGTGGATGAGACTAGACAAGGGTTGACTAACTCAAGATTTCAAAAGGATTTGTCTAATTGTTACTCGACTAATTCCAGAGGGGTACGTATTTTGTTTCTGAGAGGTTTGAAAATCAAGGTTGTTAAGGAACTAATGGATGGGGAAGGTCGAATGATTTTTGCGGATACAATAAATGAGGAAAAAATAATTACATTAGGATGCATACATGGACCATGCTCTGCAGGTAAAGTTTTTTTTGAAGATGCTTCAAAAGTCCTGTGTGAGATACATGGAGAGACAAACATCTTGGTCTGGTGACTTTAATTGTGTTGGTGATCATAAATTGGATAGAGTTAGTTTGTGCAGATATACTAATATGATTGTTTGTAGGGAGTTTGAATTTCTCCTCAAAATGTTTACTTGGTAGATGTGTGGAGGGAGTTACATCCTACAGAAACCTGTTAAGGTGGGTACATGGCAAGTAAAGAACTGACACTGTGGTGGGAACAGGAAGCTTCTTTATTAAGTCCCAGCTCCAGATACAGGGTACAGGTAGAAATGTAGGGCACATAAGGTAAGTTACATGGACAGACATCCACTGGCATCATCTCTCGGTCAAACCATCTTCTCAACTGCACATTCACAGAGCCATTCAGAACATACCATTCTCACACATAACATTCCATGTCAGTCACTCATAGCATTTCATGCATACAGGGCAGGATACAGGGAAAGACAAGACACAACACATCTTCACCCTTAAACAACACAGGACACACTAAAGAAGCAGAGGCATACATATATACACACACAGTCCCAACACATGTGCATCCCTCAACTTCAGAGACAATCCCCCCAACAATGCATCCAACACAATCCCCATAACCGTCCAGACCCTGTGGAGACGGCATCAGAGTCTCAAATTCAGCCAGATTTCAACATTGGTACCCCTCTGAGGTTATTATATACCACACACAGGGGTACAAGGATGATATCTACCACTAGGGCAGCCGCACTCAATAGCAAGCGTGGGTGCCCTGTCATCATCATTTTCACAGGTCTCTTCCCGGGGATTATTTTCTCACAATTGATCTACAGCAGCCCTCGAAGGAGCAAAGCAAACGTGCAGATTGCATTGAAACACTTGAGAGGCCATCTCATCCCTGAGGTGTATTAGGGAATGTGAAACAGTGAGCCAAAACAAAACTCTGCACGCCCTCTCCATCCTGACAAAGAGGGGGTTGAATGTTGGACATGGTGCGCTCCAGCACTGTAGCGCACCATCAAATCCGAGAACATGTATTAGCCAGAGTGCATTGATAAAAAGCTCTACAAAGATATTGCCACTTGCAACTGTGAACTCAGTATCAACACGCGGCATGAGCAGAAACATATCCAGCGAGCAACTGCCAGCATCCACATTACGGAAGAAGCTTCAAAGATTTGCATGGGGAGCGTCTGGTACTCAGACGTAATCGTGAGCCTTAACCTAAATCTGTAAATACAGAGACAGCTGCTCACTTCATTGCCCTCTATCAATGTGCTGCTTGCCTCATTGGGTGGGTCAGTAGTATCGGTGCATGGCTTTCCCCTGTCATGGATGCTGCAATTGCTGCCATCGTATTTTCTCTAAAGTGTAATATGCATGGCTTTTCAGTGTCTTTGTGTCTCGTTTGATGTGGTGTAAATGTTCCGCCTTGTCTTACACTGTGTTACCATTTGTATAGGTGGCTGCAAAGTTTTTTAATTAGAGGTGTGGTTATTACAGTGTTTCAATAAAGTTAACTTTAGCACATCTTTAAAACATGTCATTATGCACAGTGAGCACACCATGGCCTGATACTATTGTATCCAGATAGTTCAGCCCGCCCAGATTCTATAATGTCCATTTAGCACATCGAGGTATGATACTATTGTATGCAGATAGCACATTATGCCCATTTCGCACTGCCAAGCCTGAAGACATCATGAGTAGAGTAAAAAGGTTCTGAACTGAGGTTATTTACATATAGCATTTGCAGCAATCTGTTCCAGTCATTTACACATTCCCACACAAGCATTCAAATTGGGTCTGCAGGTGGACTTATAGCGGGATTTATCGTTTTTTCGGGTCAGTCATCATTAAGCTACCCTCATTTCTGGTGGTGCATCAAGAGTGATATAGAGGGACACAACTTAAATGAACTCCTCGGCTCTCTTCAGATCAGATAATAGACATGTACGGCTGCTCTATTGGGCAGGTGCTGTTGATGCCTCTGGTCTGACCACATTGACACAGAAATGCAGGTGACAATGAGAATCAGACACAGGCTTTTATGTTACTCCCTGTATTTTTTTGGAGTATTCGCCTAACTTTGGGGAGTAAAACAGGCAGGTACACTAAAGAGCTGCACACCACGCCAGAGGAACGCAATAAAGATCAAATACTGCAACTTTTCTTAGGAAGGCCTTGAGTGAAGTCTCATTATTGTGGCGTTCATACTCTGTTCCAGGGGCTGGAACTGGGGATAAAGGCCCGGCAGCCCAAGTTATCAGCCTGAGCGAAGTGACGAGAACTCGGGGCCGTTATCCCTCATTCCAGCCCCTGGAACAGGGGATAAAGGCCATTAGCACCCTGGGTAGCCAAAGCGGTAACCCGGGGTGCTAAAATAGACGATTTTCCTTCCTACAACGGGATGCGTGCCGCATCTGATGTAGGAAGGAAAATCCTTTATGAAGATGGCCGCCAAGGAAAGGGAAGGCGGCCATAGTGGTCTGAGGGAGGCGAAGGAAAGGAGCGGATGCAGGATATAAGGTAACTAGGGGTGTGGCTGGTGAACAAAAAAATAGGACGGAGGGTGGGGGAAGATGGCGGCGGGGGAGCCGGTTGTCAGGTGGCTTGGAACGCGGGCTTGTATTGGCGGTTCAAGCCCACATGCCTAGCCATCTGATTGGATGGCTTGCCCCACCCAGGTGCTAATGAAGATTAGAACATGTTTGTACCTTCACAGTGATGTGCCAGTGACATGAATGCATGTTTAACAAACGGATTGGTTGGATGTGTTTGTTCTAAGATTAGTAAGACTTTGGGACTCCCATAACATCTTGTTGAGCAAAACATTGTTCTTGAGTTAACCAACAAGGCGAAGCCTCTTCACTTTGATGTTCGTCCTATTTTGTTGAATGAAGTTAAAATCAGGGGAAACGTGGCACACCCGCTCCCATCCTAAGAACAGTCTGTAAGTGCTTCACAGTAAGGACATCTTAGATTTTGGGGAACATTTTTGAGAATTAACATACTATTTCACCACTTCTAACCCTCCTTAAAATGTTAAACGCATGTGAAGGGCCAGCTTCAGACTCTCCTTAAATATTTGTGTGGGAATGTGTAAATGAGTCAGAAAAATATATGTAAATATCCTTGCCACAGAACCTTGTTGTGTTTCCTGTTATGCTCTGCACATATTTCATTTTGCGCAATGTTAAGCACAGAATAGTGTTTTTGTCGCACTTTACAGCCTTCCCCTCATATTCTAGGACTCGTATAATTATATAAACAAATACCATTCCTAGTATTTGTGGACAATTGCTGCATAATGTGAGAAAATAAACCCCTTTCTCATGTGTTAGGCTAAATAGGTACAATGTTTTTAAATGTTGGGATTATAACTGAGTACTCAGCGGCTAATTCTTAGTTGCTTTCCTTTATGCACAATTATCAGCGCATTTTCTTAACCCATTATCCCCAGTCACCATGCAATACTGATTTAACTATGCCTCATTAGTGTTTCAAGTCCTGGCTCTGTTAATGCTGATTAGCACTGAAATGGTTGACTCCATTATACCTAGTTAGCACAATAAAACCTTCTTCTGTCATGTTAATGCATGAGCCATGATTCCATCATATCCCGTCAATGCTGCATGGCCACATTCCATCATATTCCATTGACACAACAAAGTCATATTCCATTATGCCCAGTTAGCACTGCAAGAACTACTTGCATTATAAAAGCCTTGCACTGCAATGTCTTAACCAGTGTGCCCAGTTTACATGAAAGGGCTCATTCTAAATGCCCTCTATCATTATGTAGTCAAGGATAACAGAGAAAAGACACATTTTATAATGTTCACACAGCATTGTAAGGCTAATATTGATGTGGCCAGATGGCCCAGAAAGGAGTAATTCCATTATCCTCTGATTAGCGTTTAAGGCCGGATTGCGTTATACCCAGTCAACACTGCAAGGCGTCATTCTATTAGTTAGCAGAGTAAAGCCTAATTTAATTTTGACAAATAAGTATGCAGGACAGAATACCTATAGCTAGTTGTCATTCCTGCTACGTTCAGCCCAATTAGTACAGCAAGGCTCCCTTCCCTTATGTCCAGTTAGTACTCCAAACTCAGATACCTGCATGCCCAATTGACGTTGCATGGTTTGCTTCCATTATGCCAAGCTAGCGTGCAAAATCTGGGTATGATTTCATTTTACTGTTTTAGCACAGCACAGCAAAGCCTGATTTTGTTATGTCCAATGCGCAGTGTAAGGCCTTGATTCTGTTTGTCATAGTTAGAACTGTGATAATTCTCTATTACTCTCAGCACTGCAAGCCCAGAGCTTATTATGTTGAATAAGCAGTGCCAGCTCTAATTCCGTTGTCTCTGGTTAACCCTGCAAGGCATCATTTCATTATGGCTTGTAAGCATGCACAACGTAAGGACAGTATGCACAGTTGACACCACAAGGTCTGATTCCATTTTGCCCAGTTACCCTGATTCTGTTATGCGAAGGTCAAACTACAAGTTGTATTTGCAGAGCACCTATTTCACACTACACGCCTTGTTTCCACTGTGCCAAATAAGCACAGCAAGGTCTGATTTAGGCATGATTAATTCAGCAAGAATGGTTGAATATGGACAAGTAAATTATGCATTAAAATTAAACAGCATTACCCACAAACGGTCCAATGGACTGGGCAGATAATTCCCTGTTAGAGCAGCCAAAATCTGGAACAAACTCCCAACTACTCTGAGACCAGAACGAAATTACCTGAAGTTCTGCTGTGCTTTAAAAACAGAAACGTCCAAAAAGTCCCCAAAAAAACACTGAATGGGAGATTTGGACTAATTTGGGCCGTTCGAAAATTCCGAACGGCCGAAAAGTTCAACCAAATCCCCCATTTGGTGGCCAGGGTTGCAGAGGCTGCCGGGGAGTGGCCTGCACCCTTGTTTACTAGACTGTGAGTGGGTGTCACGGGGTATCCCCTGCAGCCAATCCCATAAAACGTTTTTAAAAAAGGGAAAGGACAGTGCGACGCTGGTTCCTGATCACGCAAGTGAAAAGGGACACAGCGAGTCGACGGCACACAGTGAAGTGTGCCGTCGCTAGGTAAGTACGGGGGTGGAGGAGGGGGCGGGTGCCAAGTTGGAAATGTTCAAGGGAGAAAAGACGGAAAGTTATTTACGAAAAAATAACTTTCGGTCTTTTCTCCCTTGAACATTTTCGCCACAGCTTCTAATCCCAATCCTTAAATAAATTGTTCTTTTTAAGTAATCACAAGGATAGACGGTTGGTTCTTCCTCTTTCTGTGTGTCCTGTGTCACTTTTGTTTCGTCTCTTGTCTCCATGTTGGCACCATGATGCCCGCAGGCGTCAGCGCCTTAATAATCTATAAATAAAACATATGGAAGGCCTGATTCCATTACATCCAGCTGGAGCTAAAACATCTGATTTCATCATGCCCAGATAACATTGCATGGTGACATTCACTCCCTCCATCAAGTCTGACAACTTGGCTTTAGACAAAGGAGAATGGAAGAACACCCATGAGGGATCAGGAATCAGTCTTCCTCTGCTGCACCCGGGAACTTTTAAAGGGTCAAATCTTTCTCTTGCCTTGCCTCCTTCATACACTAGCCATCTATGATGTTAGAGCAGAGTAGACAGGCAGGCCTGGGGGAAAACAGGGATACTGCAGACAAGAGGCTCTGCACTTCCCATTCCTCTGCTGCTTACTCAGCCTTACTGCCTTTGATAGCCCAGATATGGGAGCGGGCAGATATAGGGAGATGACCACAGAAGCAGGTAGAGGGAGAGAAGCGACACAGAGCCCACATTCGGTTGCTTCAAAGGCAGGCAGGCACTTCCTCCCTGGTTCCTCCTCATGTCATTGCTGAATAGCAAAGCTTTTGGGTAGGGGGCCATGCCCGAAAGCCCCGTCCCCTGTCACCTGCGGGCAAGGGGTAGAACCCTGTCATTGATGCCTTCCCTCCGGGGCCTCGGCCAGTCTCGCTAGCTCCATGACGCAGATTGAAACTGATAGCAGCGTTGAGCACTTAGAAGGAAAAGCTCGACTGAAAGAGCAGAGCAAGGCGATCTGGGACGGCAGGTAAGGACAAATGGGTAAGAGGGAGAGTGGTGTAGGGTTGAGAGAGGTAAACAGGGGGTCGATAGGAAGGCAATGAGCGAGGGAGGGGACAAGAGTAGCCTCGAGAGAGGGGGAAGAGAAGAAATCCAGATGTTAGGCAAGGCAATGGGAAAAATGAAAGGACGGAGGGAGGCAGCGAGGGGAGAGAAGAGGAGACAGGCAGGTGGATGAGAAAGATGAAAGGATGGCAGGAGGCACCGAGGGAACAGGACAAAAACAGGCAGATGGCTGATGTGATATATGGCATTTATAACACGCCTATACACAAGTGTTTCAAGGTGCGACGAGGCAAGGAATGGGGAACATTGGGAAGACAGACAACGATCCTACTAGGCCAGGTGTCATTCAGATTGCGCAAGTGCATGGGAGGGGGAAGTGGGAAAGTGCGGGGGAAGGGGAGGGGACAGTGCAGTACATAATAGAATAAATAACAGTAAGTGAAAGTACGGCCAGCAGGTGGCAAGTGCAGTGGTAAGTGCAGATAAAAGGTGTCAGGTGCTGGTGGTCGGACTGTAGGGATACAGAAACAGTCCCCAAGTGCAGGGGTTGCTGGGAAGGCAGTGCAGGTGTGTGACTGGTGGGGGAGGGGACCTGGGCCAGAGATCAGAATGTGGCCAGGTAATCAGCGCAGTTTCAGTTTCGGTCAGAAATTCAGCAGGGAGAGGAGCAGAAAAAGCAGAAGTAAAGAGGAAGGTTTTGAGGTGCTTCCGGAACCTGAGATGATTCTCCTCAAGTTTCAGGGAGGCAAGGAGCCTGTTCCAGAAGGAGCCTCCAGCTGAAGAAAGAAATCTAGCGCCAACTCGTTGCTTGGAGTAGCGACTGACCCTGAGGGAGTTGGAGGCAGATGAGCGAAGAGCTCAAGAAGGAAGATACTTAGGAAGAGAGAGTTGGAGGTATTGAGGCCTCATGCCCCAGAAGGCCTTGTGAACAATGCAGCGGGTTTTGAACATAATCCTCGCAGCCACTGGGAGCCAGTGGAGAGATTTCAGTCCTGCAGTCCTGGAGAGATACGATCCCTGGGCTTGAGGCCAAGGACAAGTCTTGCAGTCCTGTTCTGGATGAGTTGCAGAGGGTAGGAGCAGGCAGATTTAGAAAGAGGTTGTTGCAGTAGTCAAGCCTGGAGAGAACCAGAGTTCTGGAGACAGTGAGCTTCTGGGAGAAGGAGAGGAAAGGAAGAATACCTCTGAGGAGGTGCAGCTGGTAGTGTGACTTCTTAGAGACGTCAGGGATGTGAGGAGAGAAGGAGAGTGTGGAGTCGAAGATGCCCCAGAGGTTCTTATCCTCGCAGGTGGGAGCAGGAAGAGGGGCAAGAGAGGCCAGCCAGAGAGTGGCAGGAAAGGAGAGAGCAGGAGTGCCTATGAGGAGAATCTCTGTCATACTGGCATTAAGGCAGAGATTGTAGGCGGTACACCATTCCTGGATGGCGGACAGACAGTCAGAGATGAGAGAGGGAGAAGAGGTGGCTGAGGGTAGCCTGAAAACGAGCTGAGTGTCATCTGATTAGCACTGAAAGTTGGGGCAGAGTGTGGCAATACGGTAGGCAAGAAGTGGCAGGTATTGGTTGAACAGAAAGGGAGAGAGGTTAGACCCCTGGGGAACACCACAGGTAGAGATAGAGATGGAGGAGAGGAATATTATTACTTTTTTTCAGATGGGACTTACCTTACAAGCTGTATTTGTGAGAGCCTTTGCGCCCTTGGGGAGAGGCAGATTTAATTAGTTACTTTTTGAAATATTTGATGTGTCAAGGGGATGAACGGCATCAGGGCCTTTCAACCTTCCAGTTGAAAGAGGCCATGAGCCTCAGGGAGGCCCCGAGCAACTGCCCCATGTTGCCAGTCAGCAGTTTTAGAACACAGCTATATCTTTTTCTCTATATTACTCTTGTTCTGGGGCTTGCCTTACAAGCTGTATTTGCGTGAGTCCTTGCGACTGTCACTTCCCTTTGGGTATACAGAAGTGTTATCACCTCGTTGCCTTTTAACACTGGTTCGTCCACAGTAGGCACTTGTTGAAATAGAAGCATTTACAGCTTTTCAGTGGGTATTTTGGGTTTCAGCTCCCTGCTTGCTGGCCATCTCGTGATTATCAGAGGGTATGTTTGAAGAGGAAAGTATATGTTAATGAGGAAGAAGCTGGTCACGCTGCTCAAAGCTCACTTATTTGGTCCATTTCTTTCTAATGATGGGTCAGAGGATGTGGGATAGGTCACACCAGACAGTCTTTTCCTGTGATCTCTTAAAGGCCATAGGTCACTTCAGGACATTTTCTGTGATGTCAGAAGGTCAAAGTTCATTAGACATCATTTCATGTGACATCATCATTATTCTAATTACTATTTTTGAAACTTTAAGATTCCTACATATTTTTGGTCACAGAACGTGGGCATGTATGCCTTTTCAGATTGCTGCCCACAGTAAAACCAAATGAATTCACCATGATCACCAAATTAGGGAAGATATCCTTCAGCACCAGTTCAGGCATCCATGCTAATTTCACTCAATACAGGTAGCACATACACAGAGAGCAATTATTCTTTCGTTATAAAACAAAAATCGTTAATATTTATTTTAGAAAAGTGCACACCAGCGATACCGGAGCAGGATCGCATGTATGGATTTAAGATTCAGTGGCATGCTGGAATGGTAATTTCCCCCGGTTTCTAAATAATTTAAATCTCTTTAAACATGGATGACAATGCCAATAGTATGAGCAGAGTCCAACTTTTTCTAAAGAAGGAAGCAACCAGGTGCCGTGGGAGGGTCAACCTAGGGAAATAGCATAACCTGAGTATTCTTTGGTCCTGAAGAAGCCGTGGTGCATGAAATACCTCTCTGAGCATGTCGAAACTAGCTTGATTAAGGTCAAGTTTATCACAAAACAAGAGCCGGCCTACTCATAAAATAAGAAGATAGTCTCGGCTAGTAAACCATTTTGTCAAAGAGTTCGATTCAACATGAAATCATCTCTGCATTCTGATTTTGTTTCTGAAACAAATATTGTGATCTGTTTTTGATGAGTGCGGTCCTGTATGAACACAACTATACCTTAATAAGAAGCTTCAATGGAATTGTTATATATTATGCAATTTGAAATTGGTGTGATGATGTTTTATATTGTCTATCTTTGAACACAATGCACTTTTCGGAAATCAATATGAACTACTTTGCATAATAAAGAAAGAATACTTGCTCTCTTTGTATGCGTGGCCTCCATTGAGTTGAATTAATTTTATACAGCAATAATTGCCTTTTTTCAACAACAACAAATCTACATTTGTCCAAGATTTATCCAGAGGGACACCAATTGTATAATGTAATTATGCACTTCCCGGGTGTCTATACGTTAAGGGAACAACCTACCTTTTTTGGTCGTGCTCTTTAAACTGAAAAGATAGTCATGCTATGACAAATAATAACAAAATGTATTTATTTCTTTAGCTGTTTTGCAACATGTACAGATGTCGCTATAATGGCCTCTTCACAGTGCAGAAAATATCCTCTACTGCTGGTGGGTTTCAGCTGGTGGGTAGGCATCCAGTTTTCTCTAACCCTGCAAATAGGTTATGTTGGTATCCGTTGAAATGCTTGAAAATAAAAATCGAGTGCGAGCAAATGCTGAATTCTGCACCTAAAAAGGAATGCGGGGGACAAATAAAGTTTCAAAAGAAAAGAAAAAAAAAACACTCTGCAGCGGAAGTTCTGCCTCTCAATGGGGAGGCGGAACTAGCGTTGTAGGGATCGAGCTGTGCAGAGGAGCAGCAGGTAAGTCAGCCACAGGGGTAAGTATGGATGGTAGGGGGTGGGGGGATAGCGGGCAAGGGAGATGTGCATGATTATTTCGATACTGGTATGTCGAATTCAGGATTTTCAAATTCAGCTTTTTCGTTTATGAAATAATCAGGTACATCCGGTTATGTTATCTTACTTGATATTCCACCTACTGCTATTGTGATGGCCTCAAGCAGTTGTTTGTTAAATGGCGCTTTGGGTGCCCGTAGTCTGAGCAAACATGAAAATAAAAGAGCATTGCATTGCAAGTGAATAGAAATTAGATTTTAGGTGACTGTTCAATTACTAGCATAGATGACTAGTTTAAAGATATTAAATCAGTTATGAAATACAGAATGTCCAGTATAGAGGGGATTATGAATCAGTGACTATGTGACAGCTGGACCGAATCTTCTGTGGAACTCAGCCATTTCTGTGGGACGGAGCACTAAAAGAGGAATATGCTATTATGAATTAGTCCACAGGGCAAATGTCTGGTGCAACACCAACACCACCAAATGCAAAATTTACCTCCAGCCAGCTGCAGAGGCTAACCTTTTCATTTCAAGGTGCTATATCCTGTCCTAAATGGAAACAACTAAGAGTCAATTTGTACTTCTATGGTGAGGGAGTCAAACTGTGAAAATGCCCACAGGCCAGCCATTTCAGCATGCTGGGGGGAGAAGCAGGACAGTATTCACAAAAACAATGAAAAAAGCACAGACTGTTATGTTGCTTACTTATAAACCCCCTAAAGTCTCTTTGGCTTCCTCAAAGCATTCAAGAAGACTGAAGGAAATGATGGATTAGAGAACAAGAAAGTTCATGTCATAAGTATACCATCTCTTAATCTATGTCAAGAGGTTTTAAAAAAAAAGAATATATATATTACAGGGCCTACAGTAGCAGCCCTGTAGTTATGGTTACATTGCTCAACCCATAGGATAGCACTTTTTGGGCAGCTTATAACTTTGCCCCCCCTGGACTAATCCTCACGAAACCTTGCAAAAAAGGTATATGGCCCTGTCAGATTGATCCAGTGAAGTTTGGTGAGGTTTCAATAAGGGGAGGGCACAGTTATAGGTGGGGTCCCAAACTATGTGGTTTTTCCTATGGACGCAATGGAAAGAAGAGTTTGCTCATGCCTACAGCCCAAACCACTGGATGGATTTTCATCAAATTTGCGTCAGGAGTGGTGTCTTGCTCCCAAAAGCGTGCTTTTGTAAATTTGGGGTAAATCTGTCCAGTAGTTTTTTTTTTAAAAAAGGCTGAAAAGTACATTAAATAGTGATATCTGGTTTCTGTTCGCTGACCCGCTTCCCTGTTCAGTCCGTGGATGGGCCTCCGATTGGGACAGGGGGTGGAGTAATGTCAGCAGAAATCAGA
This sequence comes from Ambystoma mexicanum, assembly GCF_040938575.1. Taxonomy (NCBI): domain Eukaryota; kingdom Metazoa; phylum Chordata; class Amphibia; order Caudata; family Ambystomatidae; genus Ambystoma; species Ambystoma mexicanum. The sequence continues at coordinate 462,752,203 of NC_090932.1, read as the reverse complement.
CGCACCCGCTGATTGGATGGTAAAAAACATAAAGTGTGTCAGATTTTTGGAAACACCCGCCAGGTTGGATTCCGTCCACGAACAGAGCGGTAAAAACATATTAAAAAACACAACATTGCACTTGTCAAACTAATGATAAACTAATGAAACAATTCGTGGGGATCTGAGGGGTGATGAGGATGGGATGTTTTCAACTCTGACATCAGCGAACAGTCTGGATGTTCGGGGCAGTCCTGTGATGTTTGTGAACACCTGGTATGTTCAGTGGAATCTATGCCTATTTCTGCATTACAGGGTTGGTGAAAAGCAGATTTTGGATGGCTTATAACTTTGTGCCACTCAATGAAACTGCATGAAATTTGGGAATTTCATTCTACACCTGTCTCTAAATGGTTCGGCAAAGTGTGGCGCTGTTTTGCCAAGAAGGAACAAAATTAGTGGGGCAGTTGGTAAATATTTTAAAGGCTTATAAATGTGGTGCCATTTGACGAATCTGGAAAAAAGTTTGCAAAAAGATTTAAGACCTAGATATGAATTTTTATGCAAGGTGTTGTGGGATTCTGTCAAGAGGGGGCAAAATTAGAGGGGGTCTCAATATTTGAAGATGGCTTATAACTCTGTTGCCATTTGATGGATGTGGAGGAAGGTTCTCAGAAAGATTATAGACCCAACCTTGAATGTTTGTGTAAAGTCTGAATGGATTTTGTCAAGTGGAGGCTAAGTTGTATGATTATTTTATATACGTACATTTTGACACTTTCCAAAAAATAAAACATGGGCGGATTTGCAGCAAACTCGTGCAAGGAGTATCGGCAAGGACCTGAAAGCATGGTTTTGTAAATGTGTCCATGTGTCATAATGTAGGTACACATAAAAATGAGATACCTTTGGTGATTGAGGACTAGCCTGTGGCCATGGGCAGTGGGCAGATTGTCCGGGTCATGGCAATGACCCGGACAATCTGGCTACTGTCCATGACCCCAAGGGATTAGCAAAGGGGTTAAAGTGGGCATGGCCGCCAGGGACAGACTCTGTGGTAAAGTTTTCAAAATTGGGATAGGCTTGAATGGGGAAAAGAAATTCTACTTGTGGGTACAGGTTAAAATGCTAGATGGGATTGCAGAAAATATGCACAAGGAGGGTCAGCAAGATCTTCAAAGCATGGTTTTGCAAATATGTCCTCTAGTTATTTTTGAAAGTGTGAAAATGTAAGTACACAAAACAGTGATATAACATTGGTGTCTAGGCAATGGGCCTTGCTGTCAGCAAGGAGAAATGTGCACTGTAATGTGCTTAGTGGGGCATGCCGCATGGCCGAAGCGGTAGGCTTGAATGGGAAAGAATATTCTGCTTGCGGTTACAGCCTGCAGTGTTGGACTAAATTACAACAAACTTCCGTGACGAGCATTAGCAAGGACCTAAAAGCATGTTTTAGAAATATATCTTGCATTTTATTTTTTTTCAAAGTCTAAGAATGTAAGTAGAAAAACTAGTGATATACATTTGGTGTCTGGGTAGTGGCCCTGGCCCTCAGCAAACACAAATGTGTACTCTGATTTGATTATTGGGAATGTGGCATGGATTTGGAGACTATCCATGGTTGCAAGCCATGAGTACTGGCCATTGGTTATATTATTAGGGTGTAGCGGACACTGAGCTAGGATGCAGCGTAGGTGCAGTGAATAATAGGGGTGGTTTGGTTGGTCTGGGTTTATGGTTGAGACTTATGCCATAGGCAATTTCCCATTGCAATCACTCATCAGCTGACTCTACATAACCTCAACTTGGCCGCGGAGCGGGCCACGGAGTCGGGTTGCAGAGTCTCTTGTCTGCACTGGAGTACTGGCGTTCTTGTGAGGAGCTGCAATCTGTTTCCCATTGCAATCATTCATCAGCTGACTCTACATAACCTCGACTTGGCCAAGGAGCGGGCCGCGGGGTCAGGTTGCAGAGTCTCTTGTCTGCACTGGAGTACTGGCGTTCTTGTGAGGAGCTGCAGTCTGTTTCCCATTGCAATCATTCATCAGCTGAGTCTACATAAACTCGACATTTCCCGCGGAGCGGGCCGCGGAGTCGGGTTGCAGAGTCTCTTGTCTGTGGGCTTCTGGGCTGAAGGTAAGACGCCTCAAACATTAACTTAAACTTGTGCGCAGATGGCGGAACCCAGGAGCATAACTGTTGCATAACTCCTCAATCTGTGCATGCGGTAGCGCACACGCCAACATCTGTGCTTGTCCCTTGAGCGTTGGGTCTGCGTTGGGTTGGCAGTGCATATGCTGATCGCCCGTGGGAGGCACCCATGAGGAATAAATAATTTCTGCGCCTGGCATCAGCATAAAAAAAGTCTGTTTCGAGTGTCGACACCCAGCAACGCTAGCAATAATGGTTGCCGGGTTGGTCTGCTGCACCCACGATTCTTTGCTGACAGGCTGATACGTATCAGCGCAATCCACCTCTCTCCCAGTTAAGTTTCTCCTCGCCCCATTCTTGCCTGCTCGCTGGCCAGGACACATGTGGAGCAGCCGGCTTGCAGGACGGTGACTGCAAGGCGAGGAGACGTGGAGACACTGAGGTAACTCCCGAAGAAACAGCATACACAGGAATGGTGTCCCGCCCCTGAATCTCTCTGCGGATGCTCCCCCTGCTGTTAACCAGCGGAAAACTGAGTGTGTTACACACTGTTGGTTCAATCAAGGAGTTAGTCTGAAACCTCCTGCATATCAACGATATTGTAGGAATCGTATATTAGTGGGATCAGCTACCAGAATACAGGATAATAATTAGTTTCTTTTTTTTTTTTGTCTCATTTCTCCTTTCCTTTCATGTTCATAAAAAAGGAGGTGAAAGTAGGAGAGGATCCCCTACCTATACCAGCGTCTTGCTGATAGAATTCTGTGGATGACCTGGAGGCTTGTGTGGGCCAGCAGGAGACTGTGGGACGGTGTCCTTTGATCCTGCCTTTGAATTGACAGCTTACCACTCCTACTATACTGAAATCACATACCAGCAATTATCTGTATAACCGTTTTGGGAACCTTTAGCGTGTGGTGGTTGTGGGCCAATAGACGCAGGAGACTGTGGGACTAGGTCCTTTGACCCTGCGGGTGAGTTGCCCCACATGTATCACAGAGTACACCTGGAACGGGCTTTGGGAAAACCCGCCTCAACAGCTTACGCGGGTGGGCTCCAAGTAGAGCTAAAGGGTTATTTTGCATTTGACATAACCTGCACATAAATACCCTTTCGATGGTGACTGGAACAAGACCCTCAACGAGATCAAAAAACAAACTGGGTGTAACAGTGGAATTGCGGTCCCCTGAGATCAACAACTATGAAGGAAGCATGTCAGGTGAGATCGCACAAGTGAGGCTGACAGAAGGAGTTGCAGTGATACCAGTAAAGAACGTGCTTGATTTGAAACAAGGAAGTAATAACCAAACTGAGTCTATTAATGAGTCGATGCATCCAGATAAAGTACTACCAATGACAGACCCGACCCCAACTCTTGTAGCAAAGGACTTGACACCGATTGGTGTGCCATTATTGTCACAAAAGGAAAAAGCCATCTCTGCAAAGAGAAGTTGGGAATTGGCATACTCAAATACCAAGTTATTAGAGGATGTTCGACACTTAACTCCACAGAGGAAAATCGATAGGCAAGCCCACCTCTCGATGGATATTACAGAAATTGAGGACTTGATGACAAATCAGAGCAAACACAAGGAAGTATTCAATCTGAAGCCAAAAATAAAAGGAGAGCCGTCGTGGTCAGCATCAACGCCACGAGCACTACTCCCGCCGGTGACGACAAAGGAGTATCAGACCTCCACTATAATAGACAGCAGTAGGCAATCTGGAGACAGCTCTCTACGATCAGACAATAATCCGAACAACAAACAGTACTGTGAGTGCCATTCGCAGGCACCATCGACTAAGATAACAGAGGTGATCCCTACAACAATGATAGACTTGCAAAATCTGCTGCTAGCTGTAACTTCACAGGCAATGATACCGTTTATGAAGCTTCTAGAAAGTAATCGTGATGTACAAAAAGATCAAGAGACCTTGCTGGCTCTCATCCACTCTAAGCAGATTTTTATGGAATCTTTCATAAACACGATACATAACCGTCTAAACCAGAAGGCTGAAACAAGTGCCCAATGACAGTCGAGGCTATTTGAAATAGCGAGAAGAGATCATGAAGAAAAGGCTACACTGACAGCAGGTATGATGGAAATCATAGCAAAGGGGCACCTGCCCCAGACTGGTAAATTACAAGACGAAAATGGACAAAAGGAAACTAAGTCACAAGCAATAACGTATGCACAGGTGGAAAGTGTGCACGGCAGTACAGATATACTGATGGCGGACACCACCCAACGAGGTGGGAATTCAAATGAAGTCATAGAACCTCCGACCTTCTTGCCTGAAAGGCTAATGGAAAACTGTGCCATCTTTGATAACAGCAAGATAAATATTAACGTCCCACTACAATCACAGAAAGTAACTAAGAAAAAGAAAACAAATGGTTCGAGAGCCTTCCTATGAAACTTGACAACTCTGAAAGAGAACAAAATCATACAACAGGGAGGAAAAAAAGCTGGTATGGAAAGGAAGACAACGAAGCCACAAAAAGTTTAGAGGACGGAACCGATACACATAGATCTGACCACGGAGGTAGATGTGATACCAGATCAAACCCTAGACCGACAGCAAAGAGATGTACTCAGCCAAGAAGTGCTGTTGAACCTCTCAACGTACTCTGAAGAAGAGCAAGATAGGAACTGGGATTCGCAAGCATCAGTGAATGATCAATCCTTAATTATTGTTGACTGCTACGAAGAAGGCTTTACCATAGATTCTATCCATACAGATCTTAGTTGCGAAGACATTTCGGATTCAGAGTTGGAGATGTCGAGATTTAGTATGGAATCAATCTCAGATGGCGAAGACTTTACATCGCAATATTCGGAGAGGAGTCAAAGAACCAACTATTCAGAAAAGAGCCTAGATACAGATCTGAGAGCTAAATTGCGACAACCTGTTTTCATTAATCCTATGGAAACTCAGCAAAATACAAAATTGAGAATTGAGCAACTGGAAACTGACAACTATCAACGTGAGCTGATCCTTAACAGAACAAATACTTTGACCTTGATGCATGCAATACCTGCGCTTAGATGGATTACCACAGATCACACAAAAGTAGTAGAATTCATGGAGGAAGAGAATCCAGATGCGATTCTGGTTCATTTTCACAATACAGAGAATATTGAAAAGATCATCAATGAGGCACCTCTCTTTTCGAAACTAGGTTTTTCATGTACTGCTGTATCAACAACTACGAGAAAACCCTCACGGGACTTTTACCATGAAGTGCACAGGCCAATAAAACAGGAGAGAGAGGGGAATGATGGTGTGCATTTTCCAAGAACTACGCTAAAAACCAGAATGTCCAGCTCAGCAGAAAGAGTGATAAATAGATACAAGCGAGCAAATCTCAACCACACGCCTTTTTGGAGAGAGGAGGAATCACCCAATAACAAGATGAAAGCGATGAGAAAAACCAATTTATAACCATCAATTAAAAAAGCCAAAACTACACTATATCTCTGTAGTTGGAATACCAGAAGATTTTTGCATCTTTTTCGATTAAACACGGATGACCTAGGGAAACACAAGTTCATATGTTTACAAGAAACATGGATTGACATCATGCCGGGATGCAACGGTTATATTGTGATCAGGAATCCTGCAATATCCCGTACAAAAGGACGGCCATCAGCGGGGTTACTAACGCTGATTAAAATGGAAGAGAATATTCAAGTGGTTAACTTTACTAATATTTCACCATGGATTCAATTAACAAAAGTAGAAATTATGAACACAAGAAGACATCGGGATCTCTGGTACAAACACCGGCGCAGAAATTAGCCATATTTAACATTTACTGGAATCAAGCAGCAATTCAGATGGAAGAATTTATTGACACCTTATTTTCAGCTGTAGACGAAGTTATGCTGGATTATAGGGACAGTGAAATAATTCTATGTGGCGACTTAAATATTCATCTATTCGACCAACAGGGAATAGCAATGGAGAAAAAACTCCTCTCACCGAGAGCGAAAAATTGGATTAAAGAAACCACATGGTGACAGCTCTACTGTACCAATCTAAGGCACCCCAGCGCAAATAATCATACTTGGACAAATGGGAAGGTTTCAGCAACCCTAGATTATATATATACGTCATCAACTTTACTGTCTCTTGTAATCACACAAGATATTACAAGATCAGAAAATAGTGATCATCAAATAATCAGCATTACATGGAAAGCACCGTATAGTGAAAGTAGTAAAGTACACTTACCCCCATGGAAACTAATACGGCAGTTACGTATTAGTGACAACCAAATGAAGAGTCTAGTTAGAACATACATCAGTCCTGAGGTGTATGGAATGGAACAAATAAACTATGAGTGGATTCTATTACCGTTTTTACAAAAGATCCACAAAGAATCCTTGAACAAAAGTCATTCCCGTGCATACAATCTGCAAATAGTAAACAAAAAAAAGAACTGAGGAGAACGCTCACAGAAATTAAAAGAAAGAACGAGGGCAACACGTGGAATGCCATGCGACAAGCAAAACAACGCTATAGAAATTGGATAAAGAACGCAAAAGCATTGCTTGCCCAACAAGATGCAGAAGCAATCCTAGCCCTTTTGAAAAATAACAACACGATAGGGTTGTGGAACCTTTTAAATCCGCAAATGAAAAATCAACACAAATTAATCCAAGGGATTGAACAATCTGCATGGACTAAACATTTTAAGACCATTTATGAACGAACTCTGAAAAATCAACTTATCAGAATGGAGCAGAGTGAATCAATTCCTTGGACAAACTTCTGGACATTAGAGGATATACTATCAATCATCAGGAAGTTCAACTCATCAAGGGCCCCAAGGCCAGATGGCCTAAGTAACATGCTTATAAAGAAACATCCAGAGGATTGGGCCAAATTCTGCGTCCATCTATTTGCTGCAATTGAAAAGGTGAAACAAATCCCGATGACATGGACTACAGCAATCCTGATACCAATTTACAAAGCAGATGATAGACAACAACCGAAAAACTACAGACAAATTGCTCTCCTGGATCTGATTGGAATGATTTTTGCAATGCTTCTCTTGAACAAACTTAATATTTGGATCAAAGAAACTGAACAATTTGATATCAGGCAGATGGGATTTACAAAAAGCACTGGTACGCATGTAAACCTTATGATCCTGAATTTATTGAAACAGGAGGCTTTGGTCAACAACTATACGACATATGCAGCATTCATAGACCTGCATATGGCCTTTGATATGGTTAACAAGACAATACTGTGGGGAAAATTTAGGAAGTGGAACTGTCCATCGACGATATTGGAACCCATCAAACAACTGTATTCCAATACCACTCTAAGAATCAGATTATCACAACAAGGTCAATTGTCTGCACCTATTGAAGTAGAAAATGGACTCAAACAGGGGTGTCCCCTTGCAGCAACATTGTTTAAGTTGTACACCATGGATCTTCCAGAGCCCCCTCACTTTCAGAAGGCAAATCCACCCAAATTAAACCTCCAGCTGATTCAGCACTTGATGTATGCAGATGACATAGTCATCTTAGAAAAAACAGAGATAGGGTTACAAAGGAGTCTCCGGGAATTGGAAATCTACATGCTGGATAATGACTTAGAAATAAATAACACCAAAACAAGAATTATGCCTCTCACAGTAAAGAATGGACAGAAAAGAAAACAACAACCCTTTCAGTTTTACATGAACGAACAAAACCTAATCAGAGTAACTGAAATCAAATATTTAGGAGTCCTAGAGAACCAGTCAGCAGTTGAAACTTCTTGGATAACCCATCCAATAACCAAAACAGCCTCATTGGCGAGACAAGGACTTTACATACACAGAAAATTTGGAAAATACTCGTTACAACCAATTCTCATATTCTACCGACAAAAAGTGATTGCGATCCTGAGTTATGGGAGTGAGACTTTGATTAATCTTGACCAATCTATCTGAGATATCCTGGAAGGCCTCTTTAGGAGGAAAATCCTTGAACTCTCTAAATCATTCCCTATTAAAAGAATTAGACATGAGATTGCCACACAATCATTAAGTTCAATAGTCGAGTGAAAAAAACTCGACCTACACAGGAAAATGATCAATGAGGATGAAATCCCAGCATACAAAATCTTCCAACAAAGGAACATTACTGTGGCCAACACGGCATTAGCATTATGGAAAGATGCAATGAAAAGCGTGATGGCACTAAACAGTATAACAACAGATATGCTCGTGAAACGCCCACAATGTGCCAAACAAAGATTACAACGAAATGATTGGATAGCTACTCTGACAGAGAAATCAAGATATCAGATGAGTTTGCATTGTGATTTGGACAGCCGCGCTATCAATGAATTGCCTGCGTATTTGAAGCAGTTTCCGGATAGGCAAATTAGGGATACATTTACCAGACTACGACTAAACCAACTGCCAACCCGGGAACTGATGGCAAGTAACAGGCAGATATTGAGAGAGGAAGCGTTTTGTCGATTCTGTCAGAATAAACAGATGCTCGAAACTATCCATCATATTATCATGATTTGCCCTGCGTTAACTGAAAAAAAAAATTGGTTTCGAGAAATGATGACAAAACATGGGTACAAACTCACTTGCCAGGACAGATGGAATCTAATACTGTCAGGGAACAAAAAGAGCCTCACAACGGTTATAATTCAATTTTGGAATCACATAATCATGATGAAGACGACATAACCTCGATTCACAGCAGATTTCAACGTATCAAGGAAATGACCATAGACACTTTGGAGAGGATGGTCAACGGGGAAATTTGTGTGCTAAACCTTGATTTTTTTGTATTATGAACTTTAGTACTGTATGATGTCATGGATAAATGAAAAGTTTTGAATAATATTAAAACATTTAAAAAAAAAATAGGCAATTGAATGATGATTTGCATCCCCAGCATGCGCTGCTGATAATGACAGACATAAGTATGTGTTGAAAAAAAGATGTTTCTTAAAGGAGGTTTATCGTTCTTTAATATATATGAAAAGAGACATTAATAATAACTTATATACAGAGACGTAACACCATGAAACGTTTTCACTTATACAACCTATTAAATTAAACTTTGTTAAAGGGATGTTACGGTTAAGATGCATCCCATCTTTGGGACTCCTCTGTTCCAGTAGTTAGCCAGTGGCGTCCCACCTTGGCATCCCTTGGCATTTCCCTCCTGGGTCCTCATGAGCATTTGCCCATCCTTATTGCCTCTTCTATTTATTTACTTCTCCCACTGCACAATGTATATGTGTATTTATAGGAGCACTGTGTACAATTTGTTTGCATAAGTAAGGGAAATGCAGATGCAAAAGATTTGTAGAATATTGTTAAGTGGCAGTTGGTGTGTGGAAGCTTAGTATGGTCATAGGGTTATATGTACAGTTTTTGGAAATGATTGGTGGATGGGTGGGTGACTGTTTGAAAGCAGGCATTGTGGGAGGGTTACAAATATAAAATTTAAAAGGGTAGAAGGGCTGCCCTGGCGATGGTGTGCATGTGCCACCCGGGTCTTTTAATGATCCATATCCTAGAAATTGAGAAACATAAAGTAGATAGAGTGTATAAGATACATTTCTTTAGTTCTATTTTTTAACTGTGAACAGTGGTTCCTAAAGCAACCCTTTTTTTCTGGTGTTTTATTATTTGCAGGAGAGGTCAGAAAGTAAGGTGGGAAATGAGGGAAGGAGCACCACCCACAAATTAGGAGGGTCAGGTTGGACAAGGGAAGATGTTGCACGTGTGTTACATCTTAGGTAGGGGGCAGTGTTTCTCATGCTCCTTGATTACAGCTTCAAAAGCACTTCAAAATTGCTCCCCCCTGTAGAGTGGTGTGTAGCAGTATATACAAAATACTGTTGTCTTTGGAAGATATGGATCAACAGCCTCTTTTATCGCTTGCAAATAAGCTGGTGGGATTTTGTGTCCCACAGAAGTAGGCTTTGTGGTTATAGTATTGGTTGAGGAAGATGAGGTGGAGGAAGACAGCATACTACTTCCTAAGAAAGGAACAACCTTTCTAAGAGCATTGCAGTGGTTGGATCTGGTGTGGCGGCACATGGAGGTGGTCCCATAGGAGTATTATCCAGGTAGTCCGCGACTGTGTACAGCGTTCAATGAATTTCACTTTGGAAGTTTTAGCCTTTGGTACATTCCCAACAGTGGTAAAGAACTGCCACACCCATGATTCTCTCTGGGTTCTAGAGGTAGACACTTCCTCTACCTCATCTTCTTGGTCCTCTTCATTGCTTTTTGAAGTACTGCACTTCTTTTGTTGTGCAGGCCCTCCCGCTGGTGGTGGTGGTGGCTCTTGGGGAGGAGGGATGGCAATAGCTAGAGCCATTTTAAAGATAAATAGCAGTTTAGCTAATTTTCTTCCAAGTGTGTGCTGTGTGCTAGATTGTTAATGGATGATCAGTAAGAATAGGTGTAGGAGCTGTGCAAGGGTACATTTTGAGCTTCAATGTTCCTAATAGCTGAAAATGCTGTTCCAAACTGTTCGTGAAGTGCAGATCTGTTCGTGAGCACCTCTTCAAGCCACGCGCGAACATGTAGTCAAGTGACACTGTCCGGAAAGTATGCAATGACATCGGACGTTCACGGGTGTCAGCGACACACAAAAACAGCGGAAACAGTTGCAAAAAGGGTATGGAAGTGTTAAAAATGGTTGGAGGTGATGTCCCCAGCCTTAGACATCCGTTTACCATGTGTGTGTACTGTCCCAGAGCACAGCGGCAGCTACAGGGAGCCCCGCCACGGTCCCCTTCCATCCCCTAAGGGGTATTCTGTAACGCATCCCAGCCAGCACTCCAGGATGGTCGGGTGATGTCCCTGGCCTTGGGTGGCTGTCTTCCGTGTGTTTTGAGCATCCCCAAGCCCAGCAGCGGTTCCAGGGAGCCCCGGGAGGGTTCCCGACCTTTCCCGGAGGGAGAAGCTGTAACACAGCCTAGCCAGAGCTCCAGGCTGGGCTTGGGGATGGTCGACCCACATGGGTGACTGTCACGGATTTAAAGACACATCACACTCCAGACCAGGACTCTTTCCACTGGCAAAGGATGTGGCTCACAATAAAAACGCTTTTAATTTTATTGATTTTGGATTCTGCTTTGAGAAGGCACCCAACCCGTCTCACACCCCCCTTGACAAACACCCCGTGTCACAATGGACCATGAACCAGGCCAGTGTGTAATAAGACAATATTTATGTATTTTCAAATTCAAAATCAAACAATCAAATTTAGGGCAGCAATCACCAGTGGAGTGATAATATACAGCAAAATGTTATGATACACTTAATTAACTTTCTGACATTTGACACATAAATTTAAATGAATGTGGAAGGAAAGGCACTTTTTGGACATACTTATAGACGGCACAACTGTTAGGCACTCTCTCTGCAACAATCCCCCAAACACCTGCTGGCTAAGTGTTGTGTGTTTGTGGAAAGGAGTGGCAAGGAGTCACAAATAAGAGGGAAAAATCAGATTGGAAATTCGACCTACCACCTCAGAATGGTAGGACAAAACAACATGAAAAACCCTTGAAAAATTAGTAAAATGGCACTCGGAAATCACTAGATAATTAGAGGTCAGTTTACATGTGCAGTAGAATGGATAGGACAGGAATTTGTGTGGCTGTACTAAAAGGCAAGAAAGCTTACAGACTACTAGGCATATGCCCATTTTCTAATTCGTATGATCATTGGAATCACAACCATCTGGTAGTCGAACAGCCTATATATTGGTATATTGGTAGGCTGTTCGACTACCAGATAGTTGTGATTCCAATGATAATAGGAATTAGAAAATGGGCATATGTCCTATATTACAAATAGACAAGATGAGAATATTTCAGAATATGCATGGGATAATTTGTCTTTTCTCTGTTTTTTCTCCTCTTTCCCGTCCAAGCCTTTTCTTTTTGGACAATACCAAATTCTGATTATAATTGGCTGCCATTTTGATTTAACTATAGTTGGGTTGACATGATTGATAGGCTATTGCAATTTTGAAAGAAGTGTTAGAACCTTTTGCTCTGAATAGGTTGAAACACGTGTTGGTAATTGTTATTTGACAAATGGTCCATGATTGTCAAATGTTCTTTGACAAATGGTTCATGATTTTCTGACAAATGGCACATGTTCTTTAACAAATGTTCCATTATTTTTTGACAAATGTTTTTTTGGCAAATGGGTCATTGAATGTTTACTTTTGTGAAAATTACAAACCACTTGTATCTGTATCTGATGCTTTTTTAATTACAAATGAGACCTGTATTATGAGGCAAATACTCTATGGCTATTGGTTTATGTTTTTCTGGTAAATCATCACTTGAAAATTTAGTTTTTTGAATGGTGACATTTGTGAAAATAACACACTACTTGTGACTGATTCAGATGTTTCGGAGTTACAAATGTAATCCACAAATCCGGTTTCTGATGAACAGACCAAAGTCTAATATCACGAGGTTTGATTGAATAAATATAGCCGCTACGGCATATTATAACCCGGTAACTGACGTGTCATATATATACACTATTTTTCAATACTTTAGAGCTGAACGTGGACAGGAGTAGTGAAAACATCACACACTTGTATTTGAACACTATCATCAAACAAATTACTTAACACGGCAAAGACATGATTGGACTTTTACACCATGGTTTCATTATACATTTCTGCAATAACAATAAAGAAAAGTACTCCCTGTTAGATAAATATACCTATGGACCTACCCATTTCCTTCTGCTTTTTCTTTTTCTTTCTTCTCACTCTCCACATGTCTCCTCTATTTGATTTTCTTTTGGCTCATCAATCAGCTGTAAAGTGTGTCTGGGCTGACAACTTTTTAACTGATTGATGTGGACCCAGTTCTCTTGTGACAGCTCTCCTTTGGGGATGCAAACTCTGTAGGCGAAAGGTCACATTTTGTCTACAATTTCAAATGGTCCGTACCAGGAGGGTATGAATGTTCTCTCCTTAGTCTGGTTCCTATGAAAATTGTACAAGTAGACCCTGTCTCCTACTTGGTATTCCTTTTTGGTTGTTTTTAAGTCATAGTGAGTTTTCATCCCCTCTGCCGATTACTCCAGATTCCGCTGAGCATACGCAGAAGCATATTGAAGGTGTTTTCTTAGATTCCCAACATATTCATGTGTTGTAGAGGCCTTTATCAGTGTCTGCTCTTGTGTTCTATAGAGCAGATGCTGAGGTAGCACAATTTTTCGTCCAGTCATCAGCTCAAATGGAGACATTTTCGTCGCAGAAGATGTAGATCTGATGCCCATCAGGACAAGCAGTAATCAGATGTCCCAACTTGGCCCAGAATCTGCCACAAACTTTTTGAGAATGCTCACAATGGTTTTATTGTACCTCTCAACTCCCCCACTAGAGATATCCGGTATGCAATATGAAGTTTCCTTTTTACCCCAAGTATCTCCCACATCTTTGTCATCGCTTCGCTGGTGAAGTGACTTCCACGGTCTGACTCAATCCTTTGGGGAAGGCCAAAACGCGAGAAGATGTGGTTGATCATCAGGGCAGCTGCTGTTTTCGCCTTGCAATTTGGGGCCGGGAGACATTCCACCCATTTGGTAAACAAGCATGTTACTGTTAACATGTACTCATTCCCCCTAGAGGAGCGAATCACAGACCCGATGAAACCTACTTGTAAATCTGACCAAGGCAGTGTCATCCCCCTCTTCTGGAGGAGAGCTCTGAGTGTGAGTGAACTTGGCTGAAATTGTGCACACACAAGACACCCCTTCAAATATTGTTCGAGGTCCTGCCCCATGTGTGGCCAGTATGCAACCTAGCGCAAGATTTCTAGAGTAGTATGAAACCCCCGATGACCAGCTGTGGCCGCGTCATGGGCGTGACATAGCATCAGGCTTTGAAATGAGGTAGGTACCACCCAATGCTCACATCCAGAGATGGATCTCCTTACCAATAAACCGTCTTGGATTCAGAACATTTTGGGACACTTCATCAACACCCTGAGGTCCTCTTTCCCAATGTAATTGGTTTCCATCAAAGGAAAGTTCTCAGGGTCCTCAATGTGTTGATAACATTTCCCAATAATCAGATCCCCTTTTTGTGCTGTGTTTAAATCAGCATCCGGGTCTCCTTACTCCACTGGGCAGATGATAATTCATTGTGTGCATTTGTCTGGGACCTGGTGACAGCAGTGACCTGGATTTCCCCCAACAGGGACTCAATCTCAAGGAGACCCCCCTGGATGGCTCCGGTTTTGCCCTGCTGATCAGCCAGGTTGTTTCCAGTTTTGTGTGGGCCCTCTATTCTGGAATGACCCTTAATCTTTTTCCAACAGATGTTCATCCCATTAGAGGTGACCAGATCATCAATATTTTGTATGAGCTTGCCGTGTTTAAGTGGTTTGTTATTTGCACACAGCATGCCTCTGGTTCTCCAGTTGATCAGGTGCTCCACGAACCCATTCCAGACATAATCTGAATCTGTGATTATGACCAGTTTGTGGAGTCAGTGTTGACAGCAGGGAGGATGGCCTGATGAACTGCCATCAACTCTGCCACCTGACTACTCCGGGGACCGATTTTGTACCCAGCGGTGGGCTCCGGGGCATCATTCACCCAGGCATTCCCAACGCCGGCCACCAGTTCCTTTTCCCCGTTGTTGTCAACATGGTAGGAGCACCTGCCCACATAAACTGTGGGCATCCCCTCGCACTTGTGGAATTCAGGTACGTCTCCATGTTGTCTTGGGTTTTGAGACTTTCGTCCTCGAGACAGTTTTCTCTGGCACAATTATGCAAGTCAGTCAGACCTTGTGCGATAGGACTCTTCTTGTTTTGGCCATATCTGACCTCCACAGGAAAGCCTTGCATGGACAGAATCCAAGAGGTAATTCTGGAATTACTTACATTTCCTGCCCAGATTCTGTCACTTTGGAGGTATTGCAAAGGCTGGTGTGGAGTCTCCACTATGATGTGCTCCCTCTCGATGAACAGGCGGTCATTTTTCAATGCCCACACCATTGCCAGGAGTGCCTTGTCACAATCGTTGAATTGTTCCTCCACAGAGGATAAAGTCTTGCTTGCAAAGGAGATGACTTTATGGACCTTGTCATGCTTTTGGTATAGTGCTGCTGTCAAGCATGTATTCGAGAACCCTGTCTCCAAGAAGAACCCTTGTTTTTTGACAGGGTAAGCTAGACAAGGCGCTTGTGAGAGACTTCTTCTGAGTTGTTTTATTGCCTCAGCTTGTTCTGGGCCTCACTCCCACTTGACCCACCTTCAACAGATAGACCAGGGGTCTTGTCACCTCTGTGTAATCCTCAATGAACTTCCTACTGTAGTTAGACAGTCGAAGAAGGCTTCTTAGTTCACGCAGAGTTGTGGGGTCTTTCACTTTTAGCAGTGCTTCCACTTTCTTCACCTGGGGACACAGACCCTCCAGGGGTTATTTCATGTCCCAAGAAGTTGACACAGGTCCTACACCACTGTGCCTTCTGGAAGGACAGTTTTGCTTCGGACACCCTCAACTGGGTCAGAACATAGCGGATTTACGTTATGTGTTCCTCCACAGTTGGGCTTTTAATCAGGACATCATCCACACAGGCCAGGCTACCCTTTTTACCCAAGTCGGGCATGGCCTGTGTAGGAACATGTCAAATTCATTGCTGGAGTTTATGTATCCGAAGGGAGTCTGGGTTCAGGTGTACTGCTGCCCCCCGAAGGTAAAGGCCAGCTTGCACTGGTCCTCCCTACTGACGGGCACGGTCCAGTATCCATTTGTCAGGTCAATGGCGATGTACACCTTTGACCCCTGGATCTGGGCCTGCCCCTGGTCAATGTAGGAAAGAGGCCATCGGGACATGTGTCTGTTTGTTTAGCTCACTAAGGTCTGCGCAAAGTCTCCATTGGCCATTTGGTTTTAAAATCCCCAGCACCGGATTATTAAAGGTACTGTGGACTGGACAAATTATACCATGGGACTGTAGGTTTTTGATAATTTCTGTCAGGGACTCCATAGATATGAGAGGCAAGTAATATTGCTTCACGAATACAGGCGTCATTCCAGGGTCCGTGGGAATTGAGGTAGCATGTATCTCAGTGGGACCATAGCCGTACGAGTCCACAGCAAAGATATCTTGCAAATCTAAGAACACCTGCTTCAACTTTTGCCTTTGTTGCACAGTCTCATAGGCATCAGCGAGGTTGACCCGCTCTTCAACCATCTGCCTGAAGCCTGGAAAGACTTTGGGTTTTGCGATCTGAGCGGCCTCCTCCAGCTGTGTGGCGAGATCTCTGGTTAAGGTGTTGATCTGGACGGTTTCAGATAGGAGAGGCAGTCATTGTGGACCTCGAATATCACCTCATCCTTCCTGATGTCACAGGTCACCTCTTCCCCCCTCTAAGGGCCGGAAGAGTACACCAGGAAATCCACACCTTGCCGGGAGAAGATCCTTTCTGGCCGTATGTCATTGTCATTGCAGTCATTGGGGATTGGTCCTATAAGTTAATTTCCTAAATCCATGGAAAAATGCTGGTCATCAACTGCCATTCCAATGATGGTGCCTGCGCCCACAGTGATACTCCTGAGGTCGCTGTTATCTACCACTATTGGAATGGTGTTGTGTTCTACATTAACTAATGGTGTTGGGTTTAACCCCAACTCCTGCTGTTAGAGATGGGCATTGAGGTGTACATATGCGCGTGGATTTTGAAGTTTCTGTGCTCTTTTAATTTTTAAGTTAAGTGGGAATTTTAAGTGGGAATTGTCGGGTCCATCCTGGGATGGTGACCTCCTCTCCTATTTGAGCTTCAACCATATACAACAGCAATTGAGCTGACCAAAATGCCTTTTCGGAATCATCAAAGCCCCTAGGGTTGCCTGGCCTTGTAATTTATAAGGTCCAAATTAATTGCAAACCGATTGAGAATGTTACTGCCTGAATCGAATGCTGCAGGGACATCTAGCGCGACCCAACAATTGTGCTCTATGCTTTTGTCACCTATGGACATTTTGAGAATACACCAACTAGGCAGGAGATGTTTGGAATTCGGGAGTTTCCAGGCCCATTTCCCACTTATCCATCAATTTAAATGTGGGAGTGGTCGGACCTTTTGGGAGTTTCCTGAACACAGCTTCGCTGATGAAGCTCTTTCCATTATTCAGGCACACTCTGGCGAGAACAGACTCCCTCCCCTCAATGTACTGAATAGGGGGGAACAGCTGTTCTCTTATTTTCTGAATGTTAGCCAAGCTTTGAGCTGGTTTTTCATCACTTTTTACTACAGGATTTGGATATTCCAATTGGGGATTGGTATAAAATTTCAAGATATTTCCTTCCAGTGTCGAGTACCACTTGAAACTGGAAGGAAGGTTGATTTTCAAGAATGGAGAGGAGTTCCCATCACCAGTTTGTTGTCCTACAGCAATTACTGTAATGTCAGGTATTTGATTATTTTGGAAATGAAACTCAAATCTGTTTTAATTTTATTGGCCGGGTAGTCTGAGTTCAGAGGACCTTGTTTACACAGTCTATCAGGGGAGACAACCACCGCAGGATGTCATTTACTAATAGACATGGGGTCCCCTCTGGATTCACGATATAACCGGGTGCTTCACCTTATGTCGCCCAACTTTAATTTCCAGATCTGCAGTCCGCTTGACGGGAATTTCATTCGCGTCAAAGTTCTGGAGTTGTCCAGGAAGAGGGGTGAGAGAGATCTGGTGTCTCTCCCCCCTTCCTGAATTTAGCTGCTCAAAGACCCTTTTGGACACAAGAGTGGCTTGGGATCCAGTGTCCACCAGCGCTAAAAATACACATTGCCCTTGCACTTGGACGGGGGTGTAAAATCTAGCTTCTTTCTCCTCCAATGGACAAAGGTAATGGGCATTTTGGGCAAGCTGGGCAGTTAATTTCTCTATTTTGGACTCCGGCACTGTGGGATTTTGGACAGCTTTCTCTGTTGGGGTCTGGGAATCTGAAAACAAAATTTTGCATTCTGAGTTTCAGGCTCACCTTTCTTTCTTGATCCTGTGCTGACCCCCCTTCTTGAAGACAGTCACTAGAATCAGTTTGTGGGGAGGATCCCTCTGTGATCATTACGTGTTCTGGATAACAATTCTGGGGTTCAGGGATGGGTGATTCTGAATCAGTCCCCACACCTACCCAGTCTGAGTTCTGGTCTCTTGGGACCCATTTTTCTTTAGGAGAAATTCCCACGTCCCCGAAGGAGAAGACTTTCTTTCCAGAATCCTCCCAGGATTCTTCCCCTTAAAACTGGAGGACACTGACTTCCTCCACAAAATTGACCTTTTTGGTTTCTTTGTTTCTTCTACCCACCCTCTGTTCCCTTGGTTGCAGATTTCCGAGGGCAAGAGATTTTAGTGGCAGTTCCAGGTTGTCTAGGGGCTTTTCATGGGTGAGGAAGGACATGTCCTCTAGGGCTTTGTACCCCCCTTCCTCCTTTGCCTCCTCCTCTGGAACCTGTGGGTTGTCAGGGTTCTCTCCCTGTCATTGTTCTGCGGTGCCAGACTCTTGGTTTGAGGGGTTCTGAGCCGCCATGTTCATCCGAGGATTCTGCTGAGCCCTCAACATGCGACTCAGATCCTGAGTTAGGTTCTGGACCTGGCGCTCCAGTTGGGACACCGGCTGGTGCGGGGGTCTTTGATCAAATCTAGGTTGTTCTCGGGAAGGGTAACTATCCCTTCTCCCGGAGGACCCTGGGTATTGGGGATTCCCTTGATCACCCTCTACCCTTGGCCTCCACTCTCCCAGTTTGGGTGGTCTGGACTCCTGAAAGCAGGGAGAGAAATGAAGGTTGTCCTGCATGTTGGGGTTTGGAAGGTAACGGGGGAAGATACTTAACCTAGGATTTGGAGGATTACTGCCCTCCTGAGGGAAGTTAGGAGGGACATTTCCTGGGGCAGTACTCACCTGATTGGATCCCCCCTTGGGCCAGGGAAGCCCACACGTACCCCAAGATAGGTCTATTGCCCTTACACCTGGGACTGATATAATTAGAAGAGTTAGAGGCCACATTGGTGCGGTTTCCTACCTGACTTCCACCTGCTGCTGATTGATAAGATGGTCTTATTTGCCTCTGATTTGGCTGGGTTTGGGAAGGTGTGTTTTTAGGCCCCCCAATTCTAGGTCCAAAATGGGGGCAACCTTCACCTCCTCCACCTTAGCAGCAGCGGGGGTGTTGGTTGGGTTGGGGGTTTTGGTTTGGTTTTTGCTTTATACAGGTTTTTGGACCTCATAGATTCGGGTAGCCTGCTCTATTACCCAGTCCTGGGTCCTGTTATCATGAAAATCTCTTACCAGCTGTGTCATAATATTTTTTAGGAGTGCATGAAAATAAATGGTTATAAATTCCCTATTATTCGTGTGCACCTGCCTAGTGGTTTGCCCAAATGCCTGTTTTAGCTCCTGCACAAATTCTCTTGGGCCTGATCCTCTCCACACTGCAGATTGTAGGCCACCTTGTGGGCCTCCTGGGGTTTCTGTGTGTGGAAAAGTGCTTAAAGATGGCCGCCTTATAGGTGGACCACCTTGAATGGTTCTGGTCTTCCAGCCCAGCAAAGAAGCTGAAGTACTCTGGAGAGAACGTCCATTTGGCAAATTCTATACAATTCTGGCAATTTTTTAACGTCAAAAGAATTCACCACTGTTCATATAGCTCCAGATGCTCCCAGGCAGAATATTTGGCATTTTTGTGATATAAGGTCATGACATTTCTAATAGCTTTAATCTGTTTGATATGGTCTTTCACTAAAGCTCCCTTTTGTTTATTAGCCTTTTTTTGCCGCTTCATCTGAGTCAATTTGCCCTCAGACTCAGAGCTGCTGCTTCTGGAGGTCCCCGCTTTATCTTCTAGGTGCTCCCTGATTCTTTGAGCTTGTGAGTTGCTCTCAGAATGGGGGGCCTAGTTCCTTTCCCCTGTTGTACTTTGGGCTTTCTGGGTCACTCCCCTTGGACTCCCGCTTTCGCGCAGGAGAGTAGTCTTCTGTGTGTTATTTTCTGTGCAAGGAGTGCCCTGCTGACTCCATACTTACCTTGCCTGCTGCACTTTTTGACTTTCCAGCACTGCGAGCGGAGCTCTTGCTGGACACGGTTCGGCTTCCCGGAGGAGGCGGACTTCGTTGCGGTCACGTGACAAATCACGTGACTTACAGCCCGAATTTAGTGCCAGCCCAAGTGCCCGAGTGGCATGTGTTATTTTCTGTGCAAGGAGTGCCCTGCTGACTCCATACTTACCTTGACTGCTGCACTTTTCGACTTTCCAGCACTGCGAGCGGAGCTCTTGCTGGACACGGTTCGGCTTCCCGGAGGAGGCGGACTTCGTCGCGGTCACGTGACGAATCACGTGACTTACAGCCCGCATTTAGTGCCGGCCCAACCGCCCGAGCGGCGCGTGTTATTTTCTGTGCAAGGAGTGCCCTGCTGGCTCCATACTTACCTTGCCTGCTGCACTTTTCGACTTTCCAGCACTGCGAGCGGAGCTCTTGCTGGACACGGTTCGGCTTCCCGTAGGAGGCGGACTTTGTCGCGGTCATGTGACGAATCACGTGACTTACAGCCCGCATTTAGTGCCGGCCCAACCGCCCGAGCGGCGTGTGTTATTTTCTGTGCAAGGAGTGCCCTGCTGACTCCATACTTACCTTGCCTGCTGCACTTTTCGACTTTCCAGCACTGCGAGCGGAGCTCTTGCTGGACACGGTTCGGCTTCCCAGAGGAGGCAGACTTCGTCGCGGTCATGTGACGAAGCACGTGACTTACAGCCCGCATTTAGTGCCGGCCCAACCGCCCAAGCGGCTTGTGTTATTTTCTGTGCAAGGAGTGCCCTGCTGACTCCATACTTACCTTGCCTGCTGCACTTTTCGACTTTCCAGCACTGCGAGCGGAGCTCTTGCTGGACACGGTTCGGCTTCCCGGAGGAGGCGGACTTCGTCGCGGTCACGTGACGAATCATGTGACTTACAGCCCGCATTTAGTGCTGGCCCAACCACCCTTGCGGCGTTAAGCCCTGGAGGCAGTAAGGGCTGGAGCCGCTGTTTTGCTGTTTGGCTGTGACCTATGAGCAAATTGGTCCGGGCTCGAGAGCTGTAAACACATTTATACCAGCTTCTCCAGTCTTTAGGGTTAGGGGTGGAGAGTCGGACTCTGGCAGCTCCATAAGATGTCGGGCGTTCCCTACCCTGAGACTGAGTGCTTCACCGGGTTCTATGGATGAATTAAGTTATTTTTATATTTTTTAATTTGATCTTGTTCTGATAAAAGGACATTCTTAACACTAATACATTTTATATTATATTTGTTTTCACCATTTTTTATTTTTTGACACGCATAGATCCATTTCTACTTGCATTGTCTAATTTTAAGAGTGCTTTCGGGGCAGTTTTAGACTTGTTTGATGTTGCTTCTGGTTTCAGTGCAATATTTCACATATTAGTGTTTACTATCTTATTGACTGCTTTTTACGCTATCTTTTGTCTATCTTTATTCTAACTGTTATATACTGAAACCTAGTTTTATAGTTTAAATTCCTTATTGTCATCCATCTACTCCCCCTATCTACCCCTGGGTTTTGGTTTTGTCTGAATGACACGTAAGGGACTTCGAAGTCAGACAGCTATGGAGGCTTCTCTTGTCTCTACTCCTTCTGCTATAGGAATTCTCCCTTCTGCTTCACCAGTCACTATTGCTTCAGATGTTTCCATCCCTGCTGTTTTGGGGAATTCACATCATGTATCAGTAGATGTTGCCCCTGATTCCTCTCTCCTAAAAACCCTGGCTCAGGCCCAAATTCATGACAGGGATAGGTCTGAGGTGTTTAATGCTATGGGGATTATTCCACGCACAACAGCCTATAAACGTTGCATTTTTATCGGGAAGCAAGACATTTCCATGGACACACAGGAAGAGCGCCTAGCAGCCACTATAGCCTCTAATCTTGAGGAAGGCCTTAGTTTACCAAGAGCTAGGGGCCATATGGGTCATTCTAACAACAATATGGTCAATAGTGTGCTTTCAACCCCTGTTCAATTATATCCTAGGACGCCTACACTGCCTGGTATGGTGGAGGACTCTGTAGCTAATGCTACAGACTCATCGGTGGTGACAAAAGAGGTTGCTGATCGCCTCTCCCCTCCTGTGGTCAATGGGAATGATGCTATTCCCCCCACTAAACTTTTGCCGGAGGTTTATTCCTCTGTTAGGGGTGTAAATCATACCTCCTCTATTCATGTTAATCTTTCTGCCAATCTAGTTGGAACTCCCAATACTCCTATAGTGAAATCCATTGCGTTTACAACTCCACTTAATAAATCCTATAATCTCACCCCTAAAACAAAATCTAATTTGGGTACCCAAGGGAAACCTATCCAAGGGAAAAAAATCTCTATTTTTTTGGGAAAGAGGACTGCAACTAGTACCTTGCTCAAATCTCTACATCCACTTCCTATAGTGGCCACATTGGATCATTCTCATCTAGTCGATGCAGCTAAGAAACTAGTGATTGAAGACCCTCAAGCTCAGGATATTGATGATATTAGCATAATAGAATGTGCAGATAGGGCAATCGCTGATAGCCATCTGGGTCTCAACTCTAATAATACAAACAATGTTACTCAGCAAATTTGTGACGATTCCTATGTGGGCTCTCCCTCGGATCACATCAATTTCATTGATGAGTATACAGAAAAACAAAATTGGCTGAGAGAAAGGGGTCTACTCCCTGACTCAAAAAAGGATCAGGGCAGCGAGTCCATTCTGCATCATACTCTTAAAGAGGCGGATGACAGAATTAAACTTTCTCAACCTACTCTTTCGGCT
The DNA here is from genome assembly GCF_040938575.1 of Ambystoma mexicanum. Classification (NCBI taxonomy): domain Eukaryota; kingdom Metazoa; phylum Chordata; class Amphibia; order Caudata; family Ambystomatidae; genus Ambystoma; species Ambystoma mexicanum. The sequence goes on along the minus strand of NC_090932.1, from coordinate 462,729,230 downwards.
CTGAACATGGTTCTGAGCTCCTTTGTGAGCCTGTATGATAACATTTGGTCAGAGGTTAGATCACACTCACTTCTTCTCTCTGAAATTTATTCCAGGTTAGAGGGCCTTGATAGATTTGAAGAGTTAGTTAAAATTATTAAGGAAGACCACCCTGTAATGCCTACACATGGCTCTGAGCCCATCCTCTCTAACCAGTTAACTGTTGATGCCCATATGGCAAATCAAGGGCTCAACTGGAAAACGTTGACTACACAAGGGGTAGCTTCAGATATGGGTTTGGGTACCATTGTTCCCCGATGCTCGGATCAGGTTATCTGTGATCACCCTTCGATGATTCCTCCTATGACATCGGAGGGTGTGCGAGAGGTTGTTGGTATGGAGGTAAAATCCCCTATCCCTCACACCAAAATCATTACGGAATTAATAGAGGAGAAAGTTCAAGAGGAGTCCCCAGGCTATCCTCTTGATACTATTGTTCAAGTTCTTCCCCTTGTAGAGAGGACTGTAGAACTGGTCGAGCCATTTAAGGGTGTCCACGTCGCCTCTTCTGTGGACCCTATATCCATTCCGACTGTAGAGAATACATCTGATCCTATTGACCTCAATAAAGAAATGATATTCCAAAAAGCTTTTCCTTGTATAGGAAGAAAAAAAAATCATTCAGCAAGTGAAAAAAACTAAAAATCAGAAGAATTTGAAAAACATCAATTCATATACTAATCAATTTTTTAAAAATCTTTTTCTGGCAAACACTTCAGCTTCTACAACCCCTTCACTTGTTTCCAAGGGGACTGGGAACCTCGCTGAACCTGCAGTTTCTGTGACCTCTATTCTCAATATGGGGGCCACTCCGGCCACAGTCAATTCACTTCCCACAACATTAGTACTATCTACTTCATCTGACGCTTTGGTAGATGGCCCTACCACCATCAATACTGTCCCTTTGTAGTGGGGCCTAATACTGAGGGGGTTGTGGACACTTCAGTCTCCAGCCCTTTTGCAATAGTTTCAGCTTTACCAGATCCTATGTCCACCAACGCTCCAGCTGAATCATCCGCCAATACTATTACCAAGCCGCAGGACTCCTCCGCAGTTGTTGAAACTCTAACTATTCCATCCAATTCCATAACTGGGGAGGATTCTCGTCATCCAGAGACCACTATCGCATCGATCACGGCAAACTTGGTTAATATTGACATGGTTAAACATCTATTCCAGGCGCTACATGTTCCTAAAATTGCTAGTGGGGCAGTGCCTAATTCAATTATAATCCCGTCTCAGGATGGGGCTCCATCTACTCCTTCTTTATCTTTGGACCCCCTTCTCCCTGCCGTTACTGAGGGTCATCCTGCCAATATCGAGCCTACAATGAGGGTCTGTGGTATGGGAGCACGCTCAGTGGGGGGTCCTTTCGCACCTAACTCTCTTAATTTAGCTCATTCAAGTATGTCTAGTGTTTGCCCCGCCATGGGCAATGAAGGTCATCGTCCTGGGCCCGATTTTTCACATTACAGCAATTCTTTCAATTCATGTGAAAGATTCCCTATGGGTCCAAACGCAATCCAAAATAGGTCTATATTAAGGGGTGCAAGGGGCACCGACTTGGAGGCTGACTCTTTAACTCAGTTTACCAAAAAGATCACTGATTCTTTACCTCAATTAGCAGAAGTGAAAGACCATCTTGATATTCTTCAGCTTTCAAGTCTTTCATACCTTGGTAAAAAATTATAGACCTATTTCTCTTATCGATGCGGACTGCAAGCTTTTTGCCTCTATGCTTCTGTCCCACGTTAACGTCTGGATTAAGGAAAATCATATTCTCCCGAAACAACAAACAGGTTTCAGGGCGGGCCACTCAACTAATCTTAATGGTCTTATCATTACTGCCCTACAAAGTTCTACGTTGCTTCAATTGATCTGTCAAATGCCTTTGATTTAGTAATTAGGTCAAGACTCTGGGAAAAGTTAACCAAATGGGGTATTCCGGCTGGCCTTCTTACTCTTATCATGGCAATGTATGAAAATTCGGGGGTTCATATTAGGCTCGACTTGGCAGGAACTCTTTCTAGAAGGATAAGGACCCGTATTGGGGTGAGACAGGGTTGCTCTTTAGCTCTCTGTCTTTTTATCCTTTATATGGCAGATGTGGGCGACTTTTTGGGAAATACAGGCATGGTAAGCGCTAAACTGGGGATCTTAGGCTCTCATGGTTGGCATATGCCGATGATTTTCTTCTCTTTTCTTCTCTTCGATCACACTAAAGTTGGACTGCAGAGGCTCATCTGTAAATTTGAAGAATACGCTATTCTTAATGGGTTGAAGATCAATCCGAGCAAAACCCGTACTATGGTCTTTTCAAAGGGGAGAAAAGTGAATAACAAAGTATGGAAAATAGGTGGTGAAAATATCATCAGAGCACACAAAATCGTCTATCTTGGATTTCTTATTCTGGCTCAACCCTCGGTGATTGAACTTAGACGATTTCTTAGACACAAACTGCTCCCACTTATCTCCCAATCCATAAGACTAGACAACAAATATTGCATGTCCTCTCTCAAACCTGTAGTAGACTTTTTTAAGGGTAAGGTCACCCCAAAGCTACTTTATGGAATGGAACTTCACTATTTGGCACTTTTGACTTTTGGGATTATCTTGAGGGTATCTATTGGAGGAAAATTTTGAAACTGCTGAATTCTATTCCAATAGTAGCCATAAGATATGAACTAGGGCTAGTCTCATTGCGAGCCAGGATTCTTTGGAGGGTCCTTACTCTTTTTTCAGTTCTACTTTCTCTGAAACCCGATACCTTCTTTGCTGATGTGGGTCATACGACTCTCTCCCAGGGACCTCTGGATCATAATCTTTATCTTAACACATTCAGTGATCTCTGTGATAAGACCCTGTCAGATATTTCCACTGATAGGGACACTCTGCTAACGAATCCCAATAAGGTTAAGGAGTGTCTTTTTAGTCATTATTGGAGTAATACCATTGAAAAACTGCATTCTTATCCCTCTCTTAGAGACCTACAATTTGACCATAAGAAAAGAGGTCTGTTGTCTTTTATTCTGACTCAATTCCCTAATCGATATTATCGTTCACTTCTCCTCAAACTCAGATGGAATCTCCTTCCCACCTTGGAAGTCTTACACAAAAGGAAGGAGTTTTCTGAATTAGATCTTACCTGTCGCTTCTGCAAAACTTTGGGGGTGTGTGAGACTTCTCGGCATCTCTTTTTAGAATGTACTGCTCTTACAACCCTAAGGGACAAATATTTAGCTAGATTCAATATAATGGGTCAATTGGGGGATGATAATCTTATCTGGTCACAGTGTCTAGCTATTACTAATATCAAGGATGGACTTGTTGTGGCGGGTTTTATTAAAGCTTTAGATTTGTACGCCCCGCTTTCATGATTATGCCTTTTTACATGAAATGTTCAATTCCTGTTTAGTTATTTGAAGTTTTATTGTGTATTTACTATATTTCAAATTTCTATGTTGAATTGTTACTGCATTGAATCTTTTAAATGTGTCCCTTACTATCTGGAAATTGGATCTATGTTTTTAATATGTTTGTATACCAAAAATATGGATGTAACAAGTGTTTTTTTTGTTTTAATTTTTTTTCTCTCTTGAATTTTTTTGTAAAGGTTTCTTTGTAAACCATATACAATAAATAAAAAAATAAAAAAAGACTTGTCCCTGATCTCAGGGTTGGTGGATAATCCCCCCACTGCCCTGATTAGGTGGAGGTTTTTTAGAATGCTCTTTTGGGGCCTCAATTCACGCTCTTTCTTTTCTGCAAAGTGAACCAAATGGTTCCTTTGTAGGTGATGTTTCTACAGGTCTAGCTCCCTGATTTTCTCCTCGTAGGAGCTTTCCTGGTCAGATCTCTCTGCAATGCATTGTTTTAACCTGAACAGGGACACCCATCCATCAGTCTCTGATGGGTGCTGTCCTGTCAGCTCAATTATATTAAGCCTATTGAAGTCTGGTCACCTCATGGTTTCTGGCTCATGTGAACCTGTAGGCATGAAGTGAGCAGTGCCTTAGGTATACAAGGGGTAAATAGGTTTGTGGCCCTTTGTACAGAGAGCACCACACTGTGATTAACAGTGGCCCTGTCCCTCTCTACTTGTTTGGGGTCCCTCAAATTTTGATTCAGTCTAGCATACTCTTTTTCTAACAGCTCAAGTTTCTCCCTCTCAGCCCCTATTTCCTGATGGTAGGCTGAGGCCTGAGCCTTTTGCTCTGCTATCAGGGCATGACTTAACTGTATTACCTTCTCTTGAGCAGCCACCTTGCTCTGGAGTCCCCTGTTCTCAGCACAGAGGGCCTCGTTGTCTTTTTGTGCTGCCTGTATGGCCTGGGAACACTGAGACAATTTCTGTTGCAGGAGATGAATCTCCTTTCTCTGCACTTTTTGTGCCTCTATGGCCTGCTCTAAATCAAGTTCCATGTGCCTCCTATGTCCCATTACTTTTTTGTGCTCTTCTTTTAGGTCAGTCAGTCCCTGAAGGTCTGACTCCCATCTCTCCAGGTCTGTCTTTAATTTGCACACTTCCTGGCCTAGGGCATCCTTTTCCTGATGCAGGGTGCTAATCTGTTCAGTCGGGTCATCTCTTTGTTGTTTTACAGCACCTAACTTCTGGAGTTCCTGGTCAGATTTTGTTTGGGAATGGACTTCTTTAATGATTAACTTACTATGGTCATTGTCCAATTTCTCAATCTGTTTTTGTAGAGCGCCCATATCCTCCAAGCAGATCCTATTATATGTTACTTGTTGGTTTAATTTCTGTTGATTATCTTTCAGGGAATCAACCTTCTCCTGACACTCTTTTATTAATGTAGCTAATTGGGCCTCTTGTTCTGAGTTGGTTTGTTGCTGGACTGCCAACTCCTCTTTTAACTGTCCAATGTAGTTTTCAAATTCTACCTGCAATTATTCTTCTGCTAGTTTTAATTCACTCTGGATTTGGTTTAAGAGCTCAGACTGGTTTTGCGCAAGGGTTCTACTTTCTTTATATTTTTCCTCCATAATCCCCATGTGGGGGTATATGTAAGCAGTGAGTCGGACCATTTTAAGCTGTTCTTCTTTAATATTCGGAGTCGTATATAACTCAGTTAAGACTTGATGTAACAGGCTGTTGTCCTGCCACACATCCGTACTCATGGAGGTGACCTGTTGCATCATGTTTTATAGCCAGACTTCCTGATCTTGCTCTGCCAATTCCCCTTTAATGAATAGTTTGGACAGAAGGTGCTGCCTAGCCATGTTGATCTCAACGGTGCTCATCATGAAAAGTGTTATTCCTTCATTAAATCATTTATACAAGGACAAATCTGTACTCTGTTGCTTTTTGTCTAGTTCAGGGTTAATTTTACTTTATTTTTACACACATGCCTGATGCATATGGTCTAAGTTTTGGGATGGTGCTTTTACAGTGTAACATAGTTTTCCAACCATAAAAAGTATCACTACGTTTTCTGGGTTAGAGTGCTGTGTTAAGCTGTCATGGGTGGAAACACTTATCTCAATCCCGGTAATGAGGCCCCACTGTGTCACGACTTAAAGACACAGCACACTCCAGACCAGGACTCTTTCCAGTGGCGAGGGATGTGGCGCACAATAAAAACGCTTTTAATTTTATTGATTTCGGATTCTGCTTTGTGAAGGAATCAAACCCATCTCATACCATCCATGACAAAGAACTGGTGTTGCAATGGACCGTGAACCAGGCCCGTGTGTAATAAGACAATATTTATGGATTTTTAAATTCAAATTCAAAATCAAACCATCAAATTTAGGGCAGCAATCACCAGTGGGGTGATAATATACAGCGAATGTTATGATACACTTAATTAACTTTCTGACATTTGACACATAAGTTTAAATGAATGTGGAGACAAATTCAATTTTTGGACATACTTATAGATGGTACAACTGTTAGGCACTCCCCCTGCAACAATCTCCCAAACACCTGCTAGCTAAGTTTTGTGTATGTGGAAAGGAGTGGCAAGGAGTCACAAAAATCTGATCGGAAATTGGACCTACCACCCCAGAACGGGAGGCCAAAACAACAGGAAAACGCTTGAAAAATGAGCAAAATGGCACTCGGAAATCACTCGATAATTAGAGGTCAGTTTACATGTGCGGTAGAATTGATAGGACAGGAATTCGTGTGTACAGACTTCTAGGCAGGGAACTACCACAACATGGATACAGGTAAGAAAATAGACTTTGGGAAAGAAAGCAATGCAGCAAAAATCATGCGTAGCAGAATTGCAAATTCTTCTTTTTTCACGGATTTAAACCAGCAAAAAGATAAGGAAAAGAGCTAAACAGTCAAATCAAAAATTGTTTTTTCTGATGGGGTACCAAGGAACATAATGGGTAAGATACTAAAGTGAAAGGATTACTTTTTATGGGATGAAGTATGGGTTTCTTTAAAGGAAAGGTAAATTAGAAAACAATTTCATGGCAAACTCGGTTTTGTTAACAAAAATGATTCGTTCTACTGAGACTGTATTTTAGTGATTAGATCATTAAATAAAGACACTGCACGCAAGGCGAGTAATTGCAATTGTAGCCAATTCGCACCGCATTCTTCTTTATATGGGAATTAATTACTTTATCTAAAAATGGTACTAAGGAATTACACAAATAGCTGAAATGATTTGAACAGCATTACACTAACACATGGAGACTAACACAGATTCTTCTAAGGACAGGATAAACAGAGGATGGTCACAATTTTGGGAAATTACTAGGGTTTCGTATATGATTTTTATGGGATTGTGACAAAATGCAAGATAACAGAGCGGTATATGCAGTTTTTGGCAGTGGGGAGGGTGATACTTACAAAATGCACTGGAGTTGGGTTATTGGGACAGCTTAGCCAGGTCTCTGGACAGTGAGGCCAGGGTCTGGTAACTGGGCAGTGGTTGGGCTCTCCTTTATGGGAACAGCTGGGCAAAAGCGGTCTGGTGTCTGGATTCTCCCAAAGGAGATCAGCAACCTCTCCTCTTTTCTTCCTGGATTAGTGGTTCTGCCTGGATCTAGATCAGGATAGGTGCTACTGGATCAGTGGTTCTGCCTGGATCTGCTACCTCTGGATCTGGTCCTTGAGTCTTGGAGTCTTGCAGGGTGAATTTTGAATGTTTGGATTTTTTAATGTCTGGGTTCTTGATTGTCCTGAATCTCCCTATGCCTCCTTCTTAAATATGCAAGATGATATAAGAGGATTTTTACAATGTGCAAAAAGTCATCTAAACCTACCCTTGGAGGGGATAGGTCATACTATGTGTGTCCCCTCCTCCCTGCGCGCGGATTGGTTCAAAAGAAGTGACATCAAATTAAGTGTGCGTGTTTTATGACTGGCTTTGTTTCACCACAGTTACTTTTACCAAAATAAGTTATGGACCAAAACCCTTATATTTAAAACGTCACCATTATAAAAATCAGGTAGGCAAATCCCATAGTTCACAAGGAATGTACTGGTTCAAACACCCAGTCTGTGCGATGCTGCTTTGCCCTTTTGGCACTCTTTCGCAATTTCTCATGGAAAACATTTTCTCTAAAATTCGACAAATGGCTACACATAAGCCTAAAAGTGACGGGCATATTTTCATCAAGTTTTATATCTGTGCCATTTACGCTTTCCCCAGAAATGCCTTTTTACTGCCGTTCACGTCCACCACATGTCAGAGAGACCCACATGGTCTTATTTTACTTGTACAAAAATTACATTAAAACTGTCATCATTTCACATTACTGCTTCTTCAGATTACTGAAATAAATGTTGTAATGTAAAACGTCTTTTAAATCAAATGGGCTGGATTTGTCCCCAAATGTGGGTGGTCTTTCCAACCCCCAGCCAAATGTCTGCTCTTGGTCAGCTTGCACAGGGGTTGCCATGACTCCCCCTTTGAAGTCCTCCAGTTTGAATGGGAGGGAACTCACACTTCTTTGTGAAGTGTTAATTCCCCTTGGACCATTGTTTCTTGCTGTAGAAATGGTGGTCAGTCTGACGAGGGTGCAAACTCCCACACTCTGGCCCTTTTCAGATGGTCATGGGGGGCTGGTCGCTTTGAAGTGCCTGCCTTGGCCAAAACAGGCTCTGGTACTTTCAAACATTTTTTTTTCCTTTCTCTCTTTCTTTCTTTCACAGAAAGTCTTTTTGTAAATAATATAACATACATTTAAACCATCCCACGCCCACACATATCATAATGTTTCTATGTGAATATTGGGATGATTTCACATTTAGCTTTCAAAAGAGCAGTTTTATTGCTTTTGCAAAAGTAGATTTCACAAGTGTGTTTATTTCAGTTCATTTTGAGATTCCAAAACGCCGTTTCTGTAGCACACATTTTCTTTGGCATTAACTTTCTGAAAACTTTTCATAGCTCTGGTCAGTTTCTGTTACACGGGGATATGCTAGGCAAATGGGTTCTTTGAAACTGACAAATAGCAAGTGAGAGAGAGAGCTTCCTTTGAAGTACCTTGCATTAGTTAATTTGTTTCCAAAATTAAATTCAAGCTGTGTTTCAGTAGAAATCCAAATTCTTGGCCTTTTAAGTGGTTTCCCAGCACATTAGCTTCTCTGGGAATGCTTTTGCCTCACCTCTTGCTACCAGCACAAATGAAACATGCCAGAAGTGGTTTCCTTGAAGGGCACAATCTTTGTGGAAATTGAATCAAGAGCCAATTTCAAAGCCGTCTTGTAAGTCATGTGCGCAGTTTTAGTATTCAACATGACAGAACAGAAAAAGGTGATGCTGTTCTGAGCAGAGGTCATTTTCTGCTGGATTTAGATGAAAGAAGCAAATACAGCCATTCTTTGTAGTGGCAGTGTTGAACGCTGGCCACCCCTGCGCCATGGAAAGAAAGCACAGCCGCCTTTGGGGTGAAATGGGGAAATGTGGTTTGTGTTGCAGGGGCATTTTGTTAGGGTTGGCAAAAGTACCCCACATGACAGATGCCCAAGGCCTGGGACATCACCCCCGACCATCCTTGAGCTCTGGCTGGGTTGCGTTACTGATTTTCTCTCTGGAAACAGACAGGGACCCTGCCTGGGCTCCCTGCAGCTGCCGTTGGAATTGTGGCCGGTCGACATTTTTTCTTTTCCACCCAGGTAGGTTCGCCCACACATGTGAGGTACTGTTTTCATCTGGACACCTGTGGGAATGTGGGACATGTGTTGTCGGCAGTGTGTTTTGGTGGGTTGGCAGGGGAGAAATTGTTGGGGATTGTGGGTGATAAATTCTAGGCGATTCTTGCAAGTCAGACCTCTGTGGTTTCCCATGGATGTCTTCTTTTCAGAAATGCATTGGGTTCCCTGTTTTTCTTGGTGGCTTCACCACCCTAGGCCCAAATCTGTAGGTTGTCCACAAGAGCAAATTCCTGCTAAATCTGCTCTGCCGAAAGACTTGGGGTTACCAGTGGTTTTGCCTTTTCCCTTTGTGCCCAGGTAGTTGCACCCACACATGTGAGGTACCGTTTTTGTCGGGACACATGTGGGAACGCGGGAAGGTAGGACATGTCTTGTTGGCTGCGTGTTTCGGTGGGTTGGCAGGGGTAATTATCTGAAAATATTGTTTTTTTTGCCAAATTTTCGGAATTTGCCTGGGATTGTGGGTAAAAAATTCTGGGACGATTCGTGGAAGTCAGACCTCTGTGGATTCCCACAGATGTCTTCTTTTCGTAAATGCATGGCGTTTCCTTTTTTCCTTGGTGGCTGCGACACCCCATGCCCAAATCTGTAGGTTGTCCACAAGAGCAAATGCCTGCAAAATCTGCTCTGCCGAAAGACTTGGGGTTACCAGTGGTTTAGCCATTTCCCTTTGCACCCAGGTAGGTTCACCCACAGATGTGAGATACTGTCATCATCCGGACACCTGTGGGAACGCGGGAAGGTAGGACCTTTGTTGTGTTTGCTTGGTTTAATAACGTTTTCATACATTTGCTGCTGCACTTTGTCACACAGCTATTTCATTTCCCAATTGTGACCTACATTTAGTTGCTGCTTTAGGCACTATATGCTTTTGTAACCTGCACAAGTCACCTACTCTTCAAAAGGTCTGCCTGTGCTCTTTCAAAAAATGTATGCTTGCCATTCGTCACCAGACTTGTTTCCCTTATTTACACATACTAAGTATGTCTGTTTTGGCTGCAGGCATAAAAATCCTGTGTACCATGGCTCGGGTTTTGGCTTGTGTGGTATTGCTTGTTTTGTGAAACATTACAAAAAAAATGTGTGATTCCCTAACTGGAAGAGTCAGTTGTTTTTCTCAAAATTCACAGAAGCCATTGCCTTACCGCGCCAACCATGTCCACCACATAACATTTTTTCTATCATTTTCAAATTTTTACCCCAAACTATGGAATTTTTCCCTACATAGTTGTTGCCTTACCTGCGCAAATCACCCCTTCCTAAACTTGGAATTTTGTCTACTTTTCAGAAATGTATGCCTTTCTGTCTTCTCATTCAGCTATCCTACCCTCCTCTTCCATTGCATCCACGCATGTCCTATTAGAAAAAAAGGGCAAAATAGCCTACCTCTTTACAAAACGGATGGTAACCATATAAAAATATTTTGTTTTGGTTTCCACTCAACCTGTTCTTGGAAGACTGGAAAATGGCAAATTCCACACAGCAAAACATTTGTTCCTAGCTCATACATGGGAAAAACCATAAGCTTCTTTGTACATCATTTTATTGGCATGTTCTGGAAAAAAAAACATTTTCTCCCTTTTTGTTTTTTTCTCTCACCCCCATACACCAAACTAGGATTCCTGGCATTATGACCGCCTACATGTGGGACGAAAAGCGGCCAAATTTGGCCAAGATATCTCATGTAACAAAAAGGTTACAAGGTTACAAGGGATTGAATGGCAACATACCGAAAACACCAAAAAAGGCCTTAGCACTGGCGGGGGGGGGCCTTGGTAGTTAAGGGGTTAAAAATGGAATGAATAGCTAACAATTGAAAACTTACCACACACTTGTGTTAGTAGAAACAATACATAGAAAAATTCACAATGCATAGAAATTGGAGGCACATACAGGGAAACTAAAGTAAAAAGAAAGAAACAAAAGCACTGAAAAATCGCAATAACATTACAGTTAATCATCATGTACACAGATTAATTGTGTGTTTGAGGTGTGCCTATTGCCCCCATTTATGTGCACTATGAGCTTAGATTAAACTCTATGGAAAGTACTTTTAGAGCACATAAAAGGATTAATGTGTAGATGTATAACACCTTTTACATTTTGGAAATTCTCATTGTCAGTAAAAACAAAAAACTAGCCTAATCATGTCAGTAAACAAAAACAAGTGGTCCAGATATGTGATGTCATAGATTTTTATGAATGAAAACGTTTCATGATGTTACATCACTGTATATAAAAAGTTATTAATATTCCTCTTTGAACATATATCAGAGTACTGTAAAACCTCCTTTAAGAAACATATTTTTTGCATCGCATACTGAAGTGTGTCATTATCAACAGTGCATGCCTGGGATACAAGTCATGGTTGAATTGCCTAGGGCAAGAGGCTCGACCATGACCCCAGCCCCACAAAACCACCCCGTTATCCACTGCACCTACCCTGCATCCTAGTTCAGTGTTCACTTTACCCTCATCATGTGACCAATGGCCAGTGCTCATGGCTTGCAGCCATGGCCAGTCTCCACAATCCATAGGGCATGGGCTTTGGTCATGCTGCATTCCACAAATGGCAAATCAGAGTAGACATTTGTCCTTGCTGAGGGCCAGGCCCACTGCCCAAGCAGCAAAGTTATATCACTATGTTTTGAACTTACTTGTTGACACTTTCAAAAAAGTAAAACACAGGACAGATTTGCAAAAGCATAATTTCAGGTCCTTGCAATTGCTTCTCTCGTAAGTATGCTGCAATCCCATCCAGCACTTCAGGCTGCAGCCGCAAGATTCATTTTGTTCTCCCATTTATACCTAGGGCTTTGGCCCTGCCGTATGCCCCAATAAGCAAATAAGAGTAGGCATTCATCATTGCCAAGGGCCAGGTCCACTGTCCATGCACCAAAGTTATATCTCAAATGTTTGTACTTAAATTTTGACACTTTGAAAAATAAAACACAACACAGATTTGCCAATGCATGCTTTTAGGTCCTTGCTGATGCTCCTCGCTCTGGTTTGTTGTAATCCAGTTCAGCACTCAAGCAGAATATCTTTTCCCAACACAGAACACATGCACAGTGAATAACATGCAGTCACCTGTAAATTACCTTCACATTTGTCAGATATGTAAAAGATACATTCAAAGGATGTCCACTTCTCTGTAGTATCAAGTGTAAACGCAGTAGAAATGTTTTATGTTGGATACAAATTTGATGCTGGACTATTAAATTTAGTGATCAAAAAAGTAATTTTTAGGATTAGTAAGTAGTGCAAAGCCATCTATTTTGTGTATACAGTGCTTTATGCCTCAATACGGTAACCTCGCCGGACTGAGGTTAATTGAGAGATTGTTTCAGGTTTCAAGCCACTAACGTGAGGACCAGTGCCCCCCAGACATCAGCACTGTGATGTTGCACATCCAGCCAGCCAACAAGCCAAAGCGGAGAAAACGGACATGCAATAGAAGTGAATGTGTCACAGGTGTTAGGTGTCATCTGTATAGTGGTGGGTGGCAAGGCACATACACCCTCATCACGTTTGAAGTAGACCTGCATAGCCTACCCCACACACTTGCCCCACATGGGACGGGAACCCGGCAAGAAACTCTGCTGTGTATTATTTTCCACACTGTGCATGGCATCTGCATACCTCTCTGCAGTGTCAGTAGTCTGATCCCTGCAGAGTTGTAGGGTTGCAGCAGACTTTGCCAGCTATGTTAGCACCAGCTAAAGAGCTGCACAATTACTTCTAATGAAGGCTGCCATGCTTACTCATGGTGGCCGCCATTACTGATCTCTGTCTTGCAGCCATGCACGCACAGCGCAGGTCCATTTGGATTATTCTCATGTAGCAGAAATATTCATGGGACTGGTGGACTCCCAAAATTCATATACGTGACATTGTTTCAGGCAGACAGTCATGAGCATCGAGCCGAGAGTGTACCAACCCTATAGGCAGAGGCAGTCATGGCCCTTCTGCCATATTTTCCAACCTTAAAATAAGAGGCTGATAAAGCACCCTGTGCCTCCATAATGAACTTTGAATAAAGTGTCAGACAGGCCCAACCCCTGGCCTACTCACTATCTGAGATCTATGCAAGGAAGAAGGCTCCCTCACTATCTGAGGTCTATGCCAATTGAGACTCCGTTCTCAATTGGTTCTCCTCCTAACTTTCTAACCGCACCTTCTCAGTCTCCTGGGGTGGGACTCCTGTCCTATCTTTCCTCTCAACCACGGTGTTCCTCAAGGTTCTGTCCTTGGTCCCTTTCTCTTCTCACTCTATACTTCCTTCCTTGCTCCCGTTATCTCCTCCTTTGGGGTCTCACGTCATTTCTATGCTGATGATACCCAGCTCTTCCTCTCCTTCTCTTCCTTCTCTCCTGACATCCACCATAAGCTTTCTTCTTGCCTCTCTGCTATTAAATCCTGGATGTCCTCTCACTTCCTTACTCTTAACTCAGATAAAACTGAACTCCTATCCGTCCCCTCCTCCTTTCATTCTCTTTCCTCCTTCCCAACTCCCCTTCTCTCCCCAAGCCCACAACCTTGGTCTCCATATCGACCCCCACCTCTCTCTTTCTCACCATATTTCTCTCACTGCTAGATCTTGCCACTTCCACCTCTACAACATCCGTAAAAATGTGTCCCTTCCTAACCTTTCATGCGACCAAGCTCCTAATCTCCTCCCTCATCTTCTCCAGACTCTTCTACTTCTCCACTCTTTTCTTTGGACTCCCTTCCTCTCACCTCTCCCCTCTCAAATCTATCTACCACTCTGTCATCCGCTCCCTCTGCCTTCTCTCACCTCACAACTCCATCTCCTCGTCTCTTAACTCACTAGGTTGGCTCCCATTTCACTCCCAGCTGAAATTTAACTTCATCTGTCTAGTCTTCAAAGCCCTATATTGTCTTGCCCCTCCCTACCTATCCTCCCCTCTCAACTTCTACACTCCTTCTCGTTCTCTCCACTCCGCTGATCATTTCCTTCTCTCTCCTCCTCCTCCACCCTGTGCCCCCTCCCGTTATTGCTCCTTCCAACTTCTCGCTTCTTTCCATTGGAACCGCCTACCCCTCGCCATCCGCTCTATCACCTCCTACCCTTTATTTCGCACTTCTCTAAAATCCTATCTCTTCCACTCTCCCCCCTAGCATCCTTTTGCTTCCTCTCTCACTACTGAAGCCACCTCCACCCACACCTCCTACCCCCTCTCTCACTCTGGTCCCTTTCTATTAGCGATTAACCTCATCAAGAATGTAAATAGTTCCTTGTACTGTTTTCTGGTTTAGATTCAATTGTCATGTTATGCTTGTTGTATCTGCTTGTTCCTCTTGTAAAGCGTTTTGGATTAAAGCACTATATAAAATAAAATAAAATACAAATAAATTACAAATACAAGAAGGGTAGCCCAAGAAATGTGTGCGGCTGGCCAAGAAAAGAACCTCTAGAATCCCCAGGGAAGTCTAAAGACAAAACCGCCAATGAGCAGAGGCTAGTGTGCGTGTCCAGCTATACCAATCTGTCCTACAAGATTAAGAAATGCATAGGCATACAGTGGCAACTTTTACATAATGGTCCATGTGCCCTGTCCTCCACTGCTATAGGCATTCAAAAGAAGTCAAAACATCAAGGAGACCTTCTGACATAAAAGAATCACATCGTCAGACAGGCACCCACTTTACCTGAAAACGTGGGGCATGTCACGTCCCTCTGGGCATGTTCCATGCAGTAAATGCAGCACTTGCAAGTTCACCAAATGCATTAAAACAGTCGACATAGGTCTCCCTCGTCCATGGGTGCAACAGAGCCTCACCAACTGTAACTCTAAGGTGGTGATTTATTAGAATGTCCCTAAAAAAAGCGGTACATAGGCATGACGTCCAAGCCAGAATTTCGGAAAATAAGAGCTGTATAAGATCTGGTAATATCAGTGCTCCTTTAGTAGCCCACTAACTGGAAGCACAACACACAGCAAATTACATGTTCAGGCCAGTGCTTGTGCAATGTCATCATTTGAAATCCATGGAAGGATGGGAACAAAGACTTATTTTTGTGACAAATACCCATGTATCGGGTCTCAATGAGAATAATAACTGGAACGTGTAACGCAATTTTAGTTAGTGATTCCTACCATTTGACTGGTGTGGCAGATCATTATTATTACATTTCAGTACCTCACCCACTGACCCTTTTATGGTGAGTGTCTGGCTCTCACTCAGTCTCTGTATTCTACCTGCACTGGCAGTGGTCTGGCTTATTTGTATGCCTTAGCTTGGGCGCCTAGTAGTCTTATCCTCAGTTATTCGAGCGTAGACACAAATATTAGAGCTGGGCAATCCTTTTTTCCCATACTTGGCATACAGTGGTGAGCGAGGTAGGGCATGTTCATGCCCACCCCGTTCTTCAGTCATTTTTGCCTGTGGTGAACACCTACTCAATGAATTTAATGTTTTCTACTTGGAAAAGATTAAACTGATCAGGACCAATATTGATGGTTAACCCATTGTCCAATAACCTAATCCAGTCCCTGAGTGAGACTATTCCGGGGCACAGTCTACTTCTCCTAAATTTGCTATTTTACCAGTAATCTTAGAAAGTGTTGCAAACTTGATAAGCAAACGTAAACTCACCAATTTTAGCTACGATCCTAATCCTGCTTACTTGGTAAAACAGCACGAACACACCGTTAGCGGGATTACCCAGGCCCTGGTAAATGCCTCCTTAGCCCAGGGATGTGTTCCACCAGACTTGAACAAATCCTATCTTATGCCTTTCCTGAGGAAGCCAAAATTAGATCACATAATTATGTCCAACCACCATGCAATTGCTGGTCTCCTGTGGCCTGCCAACATCTTGGAATAGAATAGATTGCAACTATGCAGATACAGCGCTTCCTGGAAGAACACAACATCCTGGACTCATACCAGTCAGGATTCAGAGCAGGCCAGAGCAACGAAATGGCACTCAATGCCTTGAGGGACGACCTGCTTGAGGCTGCCGACAAAGGTGACATCAGCATGCTTGTCATGCTAGACTTGTCGACAGAACTTCGACACAGTCGATTTTGATATTTTTATGTCAAGACTATCGCTATTCACACAGGTGTCAGATCATGACCTCAAATGGTTCACCTTCTTTTTGGCAGACCACTGTCAGCAGGTGAAAGCAGGCTCATACCTATCTGATTAATTACCTTTCACCTGTGGAGTGCCTTCGGTCACCATTCTCTTTATCTCCATTGAGGTTTAACATCTATATTCATCCACTGTTGAGCCTCTTTTTCCAGGTTGACCTATGTTACCATTCATATGTCAATGACACTCAGATCTATGTCTGGCTAAATAAAACACTAGGGGCAATGGATCGAGTTCTAACCTGTGCAAACAGAATACAACTGAATCCACCCAAAACAGAGATGATTGTATTTGTCTCTAAAAAGAAGTTAGCAAATGTCTTACATTCTGCCCCATGCCCAACCCTATTTGGGACCCGAACTAAATTCACCGAGACAGTGAAGAATCTTGGTTACATTTGGCAGTCCATTATGAATTGCAATCTACATATCAATCAAATCAGTCGACTTTTATTAAATTGATGCCTCTGCAGAAATGTATGTGTACTTCTTGGAATAAACTGCGAATGGAATGGGTGTCAGAACTGGAGACGGAGTTGTCTGAGGAATCGTGGAATTATATTTGGAGAGCGGCTGTGAGGGCCAATGTATATTTAAATTTGAGATATATTCAACAGCGTATTTTAGGACACATTTATTGGACACCTGTAAGGATGAATAGGAGAGGATTGGTAGATACGGACCTGTGTTGGGGTTGTAATCGTTCAAGAGGGACATATTCACATATGCTTTGGGAGTGTGATAGAGTGGTGGATTTTTGGAAGGATGTTTTGGAGCGGGTTGATTTGGTGGTGAGTTTTCCTTTTCCTCGTACTTTTAAATCTGTAATGCTCCTTCTCGATTGATAGTAGAAGTGAAGAAGCATATGATTCTTCGGATTGGATTGATAGGACATTGTTGATAGCTATTAAACATATAATGAAAGTGTGGAAATCTAGGAAAAAAACGCACTATGAAAACTGGTTATTGGACATGCAAACACTTTCATGGTTCGAAATAACCCAAGCTTTGAGGCGTCATCGGGAGATGGAGTATGATGAGATGTGGAGATCATTTAATAATTTATATGGATAAGGTGTAGGATTTGATTAATATGGTAATATTGTTGTGTGGGTTGGGCAGAGGCGGTGTTTGTCTTCTTTGTTGTTGTGTTTCTGTTATGTCCCTGTTGTGCCATGTTTTTGATTTGGGATGTGAGTGTGGGAATTATAAAAATGTTTGACAAGGTAATGTTGTAATTAGTAGTGATATATATTATTTGGTATTGATATGTATGGAATTGTCTATACTTTATTCTCACTCGTATGTTTCTTATTTGTAATCTTGTGATTTAACTTTTAAATAAAGTTGGAAAAAAAATCAGTGCACTATCAACTTAAAACTATTGAAGCCTTTACTGCCCCTTATCTCTGAGAACTATCACCCAATTGTAGTTGGCACATTTACAATTTCAAACCTGGACTATTGCAATGCCCTTCTTATGGGCATCCAAAAATTCCAGCTACAGAGATTGCAGGTCTCTCAGAACTCTGCGGTGAGGCTGATCTTTGCGCTGCCTAGGTAATCAGCCGTCTCGCAGAGTAAAAAAAAACATTCACTGGCTTCCAGTGCAGCAGAGGATTTTGGTCAATATCTTATGCCTGGTTTTGAAATGTATCCAGAGCCTGGCCCCGGCTTATCTGGCAATTAAGATTGTAATTCACTGCCCTAATCGATTCCTGCGATCCATGGGACAGAGCCTTTTGGTGGTCCCATTCTCTAGGACCACAACCTGGGTGGAAGGGGGGGGACAGACACTTTTCCTTCATGGGCCCTCATTCTTGGAATTCCCTTCCACAGGATCTGATGCAAATTGAATCTTTGTCTATTTTCAGAAAAGAACTGAAAACATATCTCTTCCTGTAACTCCCCCTGTCCTTCTAAGGCATTTAACCTATGTCAATGTGGTCTATGATTTGTGTTGACTTTTTCATTGCCGTCCAGATGCAGAATCTGCTGGGATCCCTATGGGGTACATGTGTTATAATTTTAAAAATCAATCAAAATCAAACCAATCACCTCTCAAGTTGGCACCCACTTAGAAGCTCACATTTCATACAGCGGCATCCGCCACTCATCTATCATATCACATGATAAGGATCCCGTGCATATGTATACCAGCCGCACAGACATCCACTTCTATTGCAGAGCTGAAGCACACAGGGTGAGGAATTCGGCCATCTGCACAGGGAGAGTGCGCTCACCTGGGCTATCTGATTTTTTGTTTATTTAAAAGGAATGAATGATGGGAGATCAATCTACAGAAAATGTGTGGGCCATTCCCACACATATTTTCCACGCTCACCGCACAGCAGATAAATAGTCATGTACTTTGAGGGGGCACAGCTTAGCAGCTCCGGCCACCCCTGTCATGTGTAGCTAACACCTGACAGCTGTAGGTACATCAAAAGCCTCTGGCCATGGGCAGCCTGATTAGCATTTCAAGGCCCCATGGATTTGCATCTCCATTGTTACACCCTGCTGGTGGTGGCAAATATTGAAGGATGTTAATTAGCAGGCCTCAGGGAAGTCATGGGTGCAGGAAGTGACAATGGAGACCAGAGACCAACACCTCTTTGTAATGCAATGTGTCAACTTGGTACTAACACCCCTCCTTGGTATGAAAGGGCAGTGAATGTCTGGAACCACTCCTTTCAGAGCAGGGAAGTATTTGAATTGTAGGAGATGAAAGTCTGCCTGCAGCCCCCACTTCAAAGGAGGTCCATGGTGTAACCAAGCACTGCATAGGGCACAGTTAACTAGGGAGACACTTGTGTATACAGCAGACAGGAAATGGGCGGGACTTAGAAGTATATGCTGTCATCCTTCCCCTGTCTGTTGCCAAGCGCTCTGATTCTCACCTGAAGCATCACTGAAGATAGTTGGAGGGGACCCAGGATTTGTTCATTAAGGTGGGCTTAGCCTACACCAATCACTGTGGCCTGTTTGGCTTTAAAAGAGGTCTAAGCCCCTCACTGATCAGATCATCTGAAGACTTTGCAAGGAGTAAGAAGAAGGACTCATTTGGACCTGAGCTGAACGTACAGTCTACCTTACTAGAAAACTAAGAACAAAAAAACTCCCGTACCTAATAGTGGTTTGGACACTCAGTTTACTGGATATTTAGGAATTAATCACAATAAAAGACAATTCAAAACAGTGACACATCGAAGTTCATGGAAAATACAACCTAACTTCATTGTTGACTCTGTTAAAATCAAATTTTAATACATGGTATACAAGGTTTAAAACATATCCATAAAAACTAACATACTTAAAAAACGAACAAAGTGACCAGTGCTTCCAAAGAAAGTGCTATGTGCTTGTCGCGAACTGGCTAATAAAGTGCAAAGTATGCAATTGGACCGTATCTTCCTCTTGGATACGAGAACAAACTCCAAGTGTACATGTAAATAAAGGGTATTTAAAAAAAAAAATCAAGTAAATTCAACTTTCAATTTTCGGTTAACAAAAGAATCACACAAAATATATCACTTGAGACTCTTCCTCATTCAATGTCTCTCAACATCGTGCCTTAGCCAAAATGTACCTAAAGTACATCGGAGGAATTCTAATCCTTGTTCAAATACTTTGTGTTAGTATCTGTAGTAGCCCTACATGTTTAGTTCCTCTGGTCCTTAGAATTAGTATTAGGAACTTCTCCAGGGGAGTGTGGAGGCTGGGGCAGACGAACCCACAGCCAAAATCTTGCTAATAGTTTGACAGAACTTAAACGTTGAAACTGTTGCAGTAGTGTGGAGTCCTTGGTGGTATTTCTAGTGGGCAATCTTAAATGATGTAAGCCACAGACTCTTGTTCATAGTACAAGAGAATCGATCCAGGCCAAACCTATTAAAAAAAACATAATACACTTTGTAAGTATTATGGTTGCTCAATCAAAAGCATGAATAATCAATATTACTTAAAGAAAGCCCTTAATTGGGAGCTTACCGTCTCTTAATGATGGTAAGTGATTCTAGGGTTCTGCATGGATTCCTAGTGGTGCAGTCCCCAGGGGGGTCCTGTAAATACACAAGGAAAAAACTCAACGTCCTCTAAATAGTGAGTGTAATGATGGCTGACTGAAAGGTAAAACAACGGGTGCTATAGGTTAACTGATATCATTTAAAAAGGTAGGTGTCACTCCAATGGAGACTTACTTCAGACATCAGACATCTTTGTCTTTAAGCCAAGTACTGTTCTCTGTACAAATAGTGGTGGTCTGGACAGATCGTTGTACCCTGCAAAGTAATTATATAGATTGTATTGATGTCATAGCGAAGATGGTGCTAGATAAAAGGTAAGAACTAGCCCCTAATTCTTAAAAAATAGTGGGCGGTTCCTCTGAGTTAAAAGTATGTCACTAGTGCACAGAAGGTACACGGGTTACCTGAGGTTCAGGATCATGTGGACTCCATGGTGGCAAGGCTGCTCCTTCGTTCTCTGCGGTGGTGGACTAGCGACTGTTGCTAGGGTAGCTCGCACACTAAGAGCTGTGCACAAGGTGTGTACTGCGCATGGGTAATGGAAGTGCATTCTGCACTAGCAATGGCACGTGCGCCGTGTAGAATGAGGCAGCTGATCAAGCGTTTGTCAGCCACATAAAGAAATACATATAGTTCGTAATGTGAAAAAACAACTGGTAGGTGCGTACGGAGTATGCCCCAATGGAGTATAAAAAATAATAGTAATTCTCACTAGGAGATTCTGTATGGTCTAAAGACAAGGTCCGTTACTATGGAAACCTCGCACGCCACTGCCGGGTCAGGCATTCCACTGCGCATGTGTTCTAGCTGACACACCGCTTTTTATTGTGACGCGCAACAGAAAGTTGTAGGATCGACTGCAACATATTTCACACAGCTGTCTGTATCCAGGTTTCAGAGCACAGCCATGCCCCAAGCATAATGGCTGTGGATGGCAGCATATAATCAAAGATCGGTGGGTAAATACAAATTCTGACGGGTTGATCATACTGCACTCTAGATATAATTATCAGTAGTTGGGATGTGACTATCACTCAAAGAGTGGAACTAGTCGTGATAGGGCAGGTGGTTGATAAGCACGCACGAGTGCTAAATAAAGTGGGTACAGGTCTTACCTTAAGGCGCTTATTAATGTAGCGCAAGGTGCATAGGTACTATACTATAGGGGCCAATATTGACAACATAGGGGTTATGGTACACCTACTATCGTGCCACTAGTCAATGTGAATTATGGCGGTGTAAGATATGGGTAGCAGGTGATGGAGTCGGAAAAATGCAAGATTGCTAAGGGCTAAAAGGTCTCACTAGAGGGGTAATACAAAATGGGGACTTGCAGCAGCTACAACCTAGTGTTTCAAAGGTGTGTGCCAAATATTGATAGGGACCTAACTGATCACACTTAGTCCTAAAGTACCCTACTATGTGGCAATCGTTAGTGGAGATATAATTGGGTGTGTTTATTTAATAAATACACTCCAGTCAATATTCTCGTTCAGTTCATGCGGATATCTTTTCGTTAAGAAAATCATTTTCTGTTCTTGTATACTCAACGTATGTCTGTCAGTTTTGGAGTCTTGAGTTTGTTCAACTTTCATAACTAATGTCCACCTAAGTTCTTCGGGTTTGTGTCCCAGACTTGTGAAATGGCCCACTGAAGGTGTGTTTATGGTGTTATTCCTAATGCAGCTTTTATGTTCACCTATCCTAATCTTTCCTTTCCTTTCGGTTTTACCAATGTACAATCTGTTACACAGACACCAGATGGCATACACTACCATCATTGAGTTACAATTTGTCAAAACTCTCTGTTCCCATCGTTCGGTGAGACCTAGATCGATATCTTTCAATCTGGTAGTTTGTGCACAACAATTGCAATGGCCACACAGGCTGTGTCCTATAGTTTTAGGTAGCCCCCAACTCTCAGTTAGTGTGGGTTGAGCACTCGATTTTATGGCCACATAATTTCTAGTGACTAGTTCCTTCAGGTTTTTGATCCTGCGGAAGGAAGGCACACTTGGGTGTAGACAGGGGGCAGTCTCCTTTTTCTAATATGTGCCAATTGTTCCTCACAATCTTGGATATGTCATTAGATAGAGGGTTGTATGTGCTCACAAACACAATGTTATCATTATTTGTTTTTCTCTCTCTATATTCCAAAATAACATCTCTGTTGTTGTTTGACGCTCTTTGTTATGCTGTCTTGACAATTTTCTTAGGGTAACCCCTATGAATCAAGTTTTGTTTCAAATTGTCAGCCTCTTTCATAAAATCACCTTTAGTACTGCTGTTGCGCTTCATACGCAAAAATTGTCCGAAGGGCAAGTTTTGTCTAGTATGTTTTGGGTGAAAGCTAGAGTAGGCTAATATCGAATTTTTATCAGTTCCTTTATGTAAAGGTCTAACTTGGAGTATTGACAGTTCTCTATTAAAATAGATTGTCAAATCTAAGAAATTGACTGATTCATGGCTTACAGTTTTAGTAAACTGTAAAAAGGGATTTTGTGAATTAAGCCAGAGTACAAATGCATCAAAGTACAACATATCGCCTGACCAAATCATAAAAGCATCATCAGTAAACCTTTTCCATAATTGAATGTATTCTCTATATGGATTGAGGTTAGTCATGATTGTGTGGACTTCAATAGTTTCAACATACAAATTTGCAAGGGTTGATGCCATCGCTGACCCCATGGTGGTGCCATGTATTTGCTTGTAAAACTGATTGTTGAACATAAAGTTGTTTTCACATAAAGCCATCTTAGTGCACCAAAGAATAAAGGAGTTTGGGGTTTTGTCTGTGGTTCTGGAGGATAACAATTTCTCTTCTACCATACTCAAGGTTGCTGCCTGAGGAATTTTAGTGTATAATGAGACCACATCTAAGGTAACAAGTAGGTCATTGTTGTTTATCTTCAGGCCCTCCACGATTCTAATCACTTCTGTTGTGTCTTGAATATAGGATGCCATTAATTTCACATATGGACTCAAAAAGTGATCTGCAAATTTAGAAAGTGGTTCTAAGAGAGAGCCGCAACCAGACACAGTTGGTCTCCATGGTGGGTTCTCTAAGGTTTTATGAATCTTTGGCAGAGTATAAAACTTTGGAACATTCGGGTGTGTGGGCGTTAAATATTCTGCCTCTTGTTTAGATATCCACCCTCTTTCCTTGGCTTTCACTACCTTTAGGTTAATCAGCGATTGTAGTCTCGTAGTCAGGTCAGTAGTGAGAATTTCGTAAAAGGAGGTATAGCTATGTTGGCACTCGCATTCTGTGATGTAATGCTGTCTGTTGAGTAAAACTATTGCTCCCCCTTTATCTGCCTTTCTGATTATAATGTTTTGGTTACATTTTAGTGTATGGATTGCTTCTCTTCTACTGCTATTCTGAAAGGAGTGTCTGTCATAGTCTTTCTCATGTTTTTCAAGGTCACTCATCACTCTCTTCTTGAATACTATGGATTCGGGAGTGTGCCTAGTCGTGGGGGGATTGCAGGTGGAGGGCCGGCGCAATCCTGTTTCGTTAATCTCACCAGTATAGGCATTCAAGGAGAAGAAGTGTTTCAGGTATATTTTTCTGAATAACATTTCTAAATCTGTTTTGTTCCCAAAGGGATCATAGCGGTTTGTAGGAACAAAACGTAGACCTTTTTCGAGGATATCTTTCTCTGCCTTATTAGGATGGTAATTGGATAGATTCACTAGTAAGGTCTCTTGCTCCTCGTGTGTCATGGTTCGAAGTCCCAGTTCATTTGGTCCTGGTCTAAAAAACTTGCGTTGGATCTTCAGTCCCCTCTACCTCTCCGGGGTATCTGCGGTTGTCCAAGTCTCATGCCGTTGGATCTTCTGCATCTCGAGGTGCCTCTGGTGTTTGAATAATCATCATCGACCTCTTCCACATTATCGTCACTAGAGCCATAGGAGCTGTAAGAGGTATTAACAAAACGTACTCTACGTCCTCTCCGGTTTGGTTGATCTCGTGATTGATTAGGTTTGTAGTTGTCTTGAGTATACACAAAGGCTTTCTCGTGCGTGAAATTAATTAGGTCTTTTATCATCCTGCTCACTCTATCACGTGTCGTATAATCTTTGAAATCATCAATCTCTTTATTTATTTCTTCCAGTCTTTTCTTATAAATATCTATTGATACAAGTTTGTTAATTTCATCTTCTAGTATCAGTAGTTCTGCTGCAAACTTGTCAGACATTTCCTTTTCCGTGTCGATGATTAGAATTATCCAATCTCTGCCGCATTTGTTTGCAATATAGCTCCATTGTTGTACAAACTGTTTGTTATCCAGAAATAACCTTGGTTCATTGCGAACTACATGACCTTGGGGTAGAGTCCCATTTCTTAGGTACTCAATCATGATTACACCATGCAGTTCTGTTCTAATAAATCTTTTCTTTAATTGGGCTATGCCATCCCAATTAATGACATTGCTAATTGGGGAGCTGCCATTATCTGGGTCTAGGGCTGTGGCTCGTGCGAGCAGTTCTAGTACGTACTTATCATCATAGCATTTAACCTTATCTGCAGCCATTCTAGAGTATTAATAGCACCCATGGTTGTAAGGAGTTGGCTTGTATTCACTGTGTCTGTATATTTGGAGGGATTTATAAAAGGGGTTCCACGACCTATGGCCGTACTTGAAACTAGAAACAACTCGAGGGAAATCAGGTATAACTGTAGGTTTCAAGGGAGCAAACCAGACATATCCTTTTGAAAACTAAGAACAAAAAAGCTCACGTACCTAATAGTGGTTTGGACACTCAGTTTACTGGATATTTAGGAATTAATCACACTAAAAGACAATTCAAAAGAGTGACACATCGAAGTTCATGGAAAATACAACCTAACTCATTGTTGACTCTGTTAAAATCAAATTTTAATACATGGTATACAAGGTTTAAAACATATCCATAAAAACTAAAATATATAAAAAAAACTAACAAAGTGACCAGTGCTTCCAAACAAAGTGCTATGTGCTCATCACCAACTGGCTAATAAAGTTCAAAGTATGCAATTGGACCGTATCTCTCTTTTGAATACGAGAACAAACTCCAAGTGTACATGTACATAAAGAGTATTTAAAAAAATGTGTTCAAGTAAATTCAACTTTCAATTATCGGTTAACAAAAGAATGACACAAAATATATCACTTGAGACTCTTCCTCATTCAATGTCTCTCAACATCGTGCCTTACTCAAAATGTACCTAAAGTAGACCGGAGGAATTCTAATCCTTGTTCAAATACTTTGTGTTAGTATCTGTAGTAGCCCTACATGTTTCGTTCCTCTGGTCCTTAGAATTAGTATTGGGAACTTCTTCAGGGGAGTGTGGAGGCTGGGGTAGAAAAACCCACAGCCAAAATCTTGCTAATAGTTTGACAGAACTTAAACGTTGAAACTTTTGCAGTAGTGTGGAGTCCTTGGTGGTATTCCTAGTGCACAATCTTAAATGATGTAAGCCACAGACTCTTGTTCATAGTACAAGCGAATTGATCCAGGCCAAACCTATTCATAAAAAACATAATACCACTTTGTAAGTATTATGGTTGCTCAATCAAAAGCATGAATAATCAATATTACTTAAAGAAAGCCCTTAATTGGGAGCTTACCGTCTCTTATTGATGGTAAGTGATTCTAGGGTTCTGCATGGATTCTTAGAGGTGCAGTCCCCAGCGGGGTCCCTCTAAATACACAAGGAAAAAACTCAACGTCCTCTAAATAGTGAGTGTAACGATGGCTGACTGAAAAGTAAAACAACGGGTGCTATAGGTTAACTGATGTAATTTAAAAGGTAGGTGTCACTCCAATGGAGACTTACTTCAGACATCAACATCTTTGTCTTTAAGCCGAATATTGTTCTCTGTACAAATAGTGGCGGTCTGGACAGGTCGTTGTGCCCTGCAAAGGAATTATATAGATTGTATTGATGTCATAGCAAAGATAGTGCTAGATAAAAGGTAAGAACTAGCCCCTAATTCAATTTATAAAAAATAGCGGGTCGTTCCTTGGAGTTAAAAGTATGTCACTAGTGCACAGAGGGTACGCGGGTTACCTGAGGTTCAGGATCATGTGGACTCCATGGCGACAAGGCTGCTCCTTCGTTCTGTGCGGTGGTGGACTAGCTACTGTTGCTAGGGTAGCTCGCACGCTAAGAGCTGTGTGCAAGGGGTGTACTGCGCATGGGTAATGGAAGTGCATTCTGCACTAGCGATGGCACATGCGCCGTGTAGAATGAGGCAGCTGATCAAGCGTTTGTCGGCCACATAAAGAAATACATATAGTTAGTAATGCAAAAAAACAACTAGTGGGTGCGTACGGAGTATGCCCCAATGGAGTATAAAAAATAATAGTAATTCTCACTAGGAGATTCTGTACGGTCTAAAGACGAGGTCTGTTATTATGGAAACCTCGCACGCCAGTGCCGGGTCAGGCATTCCACTGTGCATGTGTTCTAGCTGACACACCGCTTTTCAGTGTGACGCGCAACAGAAAGTCGTAGGATCGACTGCAACATAGTTCACACAGCTGTCTGTATCCAAGTTTCAGAGCACAGCCATGCCCCGAGCATAATGGCTGTGGATGGCAGCATATAATCAAAGATCGGTGGGTAAATACAAAATACCGATTGGTGGATCATACTGCACTCTAGATATAATTATCAGTAGTTGGGATGTGACTATCACTCGAAGGGTGGAACTAGTCGTGATAGGGCAGGTGGTTGATAAGAGCGCACGAGTGCTAAATAAAATGGGTACAGGTCTTACCTTAAGGCGCTTATTAATGTAGCACAAGTACATTCTACCTTACATCATCTACCAGGGAAGGAAGGCCAGGAGTTCCAAGAGGGAAGTAATATCCCTCCCCTAAACATCTCCCAGGGAACCGAGGGAGGTACCGGACTAGAGGACCCATCCAGCAGCTCCAGAACTGGTACGCAGCCAGCACACAGCGTGTCCTGCTAGGTTCTGACAGCAAGCTTCCTAGGTGGGAAGTCCCGGAAAGTCTGTGGACAAAGGACCAGGCCGTTGCTTGCTAACACCCTCCTGAATGTTGGGCCATCCGCCTTGAAGGGTCATGAGCCCTGCAAAGAAGCTAAGAGGAGTGCCACACGAGCAACATCCAGCATCCATCTTTTTAAGGACCTTTTCGAGACAGTCAAGTCCTTGAACCGCATCAGTCTGCACCACTGACTGTTCTCACGTTGCAGTCGCCAGAGCCGTCCGAGACGCCTCAGCCAGCATTCCAGATCCGCCAACCAGCACAGAGACAATGATTCTTGGCACTGAGCAACCGCCCTGCACAGCCTGCAGATGTACATCCAGCCTTGCTTGCCGAACTGCCTGCTGCCGGGTACCGGCAGCTGTCTCCCGCCACTAACTCTGTTTCACGGGCAGCAAAGCGCCCTGGAACCGCCTCGACACTGTCAAGCACTAAGAACTTCTTCAGCACCAGGTACACTGTGGTTCTGCCCCCCTGGTCCTTTTCGGAAGGCCCCTAGAGACAGTTACGATCCTTTGCCCCTTTGGTGTTGAAAACAAATAATCTTGATTTATAAGACCCATTACTTTACCAACTACCCTCCTGTAAGTATCCAGAGTGCATCCCTTTCCTTCGTGAAACTGTCTATCCTCTGTGTTCCTTTACAGTGTGGATTGTAATTGTAGTATGCTAGAACTGTCAGTTGTAGCAATAATAAAGTTGATATTTGTATACAACCTTGTCTGGACAGTCCCTTTTATCATTGGGTAATAATTGTAATTTCGCTGTTAGTTTTGCAACTAACCAACGATCCACGACCATGCGGAGATAAGCCTGTCATTCTGTCCCATTACCAAAAATGGATAAGAAGGTCTTGTAATTTACTTGTATTCCAATCTGTTTGGCTCCCTTCTGGTGTACTAGAGGTGTGGGGTTAATTGATGGTTTAGAAATCGATATTCATCCATGGACCACTGGTGCCCTGGAAGTTGATTCGTAACACATATGCAAAACACAGCAATTGAGGTAAATGCTTACTGGCAGGCGTGGGCCCAACCAACTGCATCATGAAGCTATGTAAAACACCTAGAGCTATATCAGGAATTTCTACCCTTTTTTGGTGCACCTACAGGCAGGCGCTCCGTATGGGAATATGGCCCCTTAGGACTGTGTCCTGCTCTTTCGCCACCGCTTGGGATATATTTTGTAACCACCTCCATTTTTGAAGTTCCGTTTCATGCAGCCATCATTAATTACAATACGAGTAAAGTGTCTGTTTCGCAGCATCAATCAGGTCAGTGCTCTCGCTTAAGGTCACATGCCACATTCTTCAGTGCCTATTGCGACACACTGTTTATCACAACACTTGTTTGAATCCGTGGCACCAGGTGATATTACAGTGGTCTGAAACCATGTTTTTTGCATTCTCAAGCAATGTGCAGGGATTAGGTATATGATCATTAGATATTCTCTACGGGCCACCATCTTTACACAGGTCTCATTCCAGGAGTGGCCTGGCTTTTACCCACCAGTCCACAGTATGTATCCGAGGTTCTCAGTGTGCAGAGATCATTCAGCTCAATGCAGTTGTTTATTTATGGTTTACACCTGAGTTCCGTGCCCCCTGGCTTGGTATGTTTGAACCCTATCTTTCTGGTTCTTTCGCAGGCACTTGGAATTATACTATATAACCCTTCATGACACTGAGAGTCAGGTTGGCTATAGTAATAATTATGGGTAGTGTAAGAAGGGAGGCTTCATATACACTGACAGGTGCTTTTACATAGTATTCACAGGTTATGATTGTTGAATAATCCACAGACTCTACTAAGCTACAAGCATTTGCGTCAAAAATTTACTTTATTGATGATTCCCCTGAAGAATGTTCTCGTTGGCAAGAAGAGATACAGGTTGGGTTGGTAAAAGAGCAGTTCGTACTGCTCTATGCAAGAGAATTGTAACTAGTCTTTCTCTCGGCTAGTGTAGAGTCTTGGCACTGAGTCACTGGATGTGGTGCAGGATATTTATCTATATTTATACTGTTTTAATGTTGTCATGTGGTGGCCTATTGCATAAGCCCATTCGTTTTTTAAGGGATGTGCTATATTAAGAAACTATGATGTTTTTTAATGTAAAACAAATAAAGATACATTTTGTATACTTCCATACAGAGCAGGTGATTTTTCGTATTAGTGAAGTGAGACATCACACCTACACACACACACTCTTCAGTGAGGGGATTTCCTGTTTTCATACAGATTGTATTACCCGAACTACTTACCAGATCCCTTTTTTGGTTGAAAGATGCCCATCCACTTTACCCTTTGGGAATATTAAAACACACTCTGTGGTCATTCTTGTCGGTGCTCCTGAGTGACCCATGAACACCGACAAACATTCCCTACAAATTAGATAAAAGGATGAGTAATGTGACAATGAGTTTGTCAATGTGCATTATATGTCATGGAGAAAGGTTGTACAGGATCTATAAGAGCTCTACTTCCGGGTGAATTCACATTACCCTACTGAGCCTCATTATGAGTAGGGTGGTAAGGGATATCGGGCACCGTTAAGGAGACCGGTGCTGGTAATCCCTTACTGCCGTACTACGAGTTCCCTTAGCGGGTCCCTCCTTTAACGCCTGGTTTTACCAGGCGTTATGGACGGGACCCGCTACGGGACTTCAGAGCTAATAACGGTACCGCAAATTGTGGTACCGTTATTAGCTACCTCCCCATTCCCATTGAGCCCTACAGGGCCTCAAATGGGAATGGGGAATGGTTTTTTCAATGGGGACTTACCGGTCCCGCAAAGGTCGCACTACACCGGTAAGTCCCCATTGAACGAGACCGGTGCCAGTACCGTTATTGGAGGCAGTCATGGCGCATATAGCGCCATGACTACCTCCAATCTCGGAATGCGGTCCACTGTTTGCATGGAGGACCAAGTATACTGCAAACAGAGCTACAGTATTGCTAAATCCCACCAAAAATAATATCATGTTTTTATATAGTGTTTGTGCTGGGCTCCTCCCACTTCGAAGCGCTGTAATATTAACTCTTAAATGGAATTCAATGTATCAACTCAGGCAGGATGAAGGACTATTCAAGCTTGTGAGGTGCAGGCTTACTCTATGATAGAGGGGATCGTTTAACCCCTGAGCTGCCCATGCAACGTAGTGTCATTGATCCACTATGCAAAATTACTTTTGATATTTGTTTTTTATTGTTTGAGTTATATCAATGACATCCTTTGGAGATCACCAGGGGTAACAGCTGCTACCCCCAGCGACTCCCTTGGCATTTAT
Source organism: Ambystoma mexicanum (assembly GCF_040938575.1). Lineage (NCBI taxonomy): Eukaryota > Metazoa > Chordata > Amphibia > Caudata > Ambystomatidae > Ambystoma > Ambystoma mexicanum. The sequence continues at coordinate 462,698,609 of NC_090932.1, read as the reverse complement.
GCCCTGACCTTGCAATCCCTCGTTCAGGAATTTTAGGAGCAGTGCCAAATCATAGATAAATTGGCCACTCATGACAGCCCTGTTTCTTTTCTGCACTTCCAACTCCTTGTCCCTGCCCTTACTCTGCAGCAGTTTCCCAAGGCTTCTACTGGGCTAGGAAATGGACAAGGAGTTGGATCTCTGGTTCTCACCATCACAGCATCAGCACAACTTTGCTGACACGATGCACGAGGGTAAAGGGAATGCCAAGGACAAGCAGCATTTATATGTCATCGACAGAAGACCATGCATTGATGTAGTCGGGAGCTTGAATGGCTCTGGCAATTCCCTGCCAGGTAAGTTTGTGTGTCAGTGCAGGTGTTCAGGCATGGGCTCAGTGGTGATGGATGAGTTGGGGCACCCTCATATGTGTGGGTGGGCCATACATGATCATACATTATATTAAAAACATGAACTGGCTTTGGATGGGATTACTGGAGCATTCAGGGATTCACTTGACATAATGGCAGCACGTGGACATGTGCGGCTGAACATTACATATGTTGCCTGACCATATATTTCAAGCATTATCTGTAAATGAATGCCAAATCGGGTGCATTTGAGGCTGCATTTGGCATATGGTGGCAGCAAATGGACATATGAGGGTATAAATGAAATTTGGTGAATGTATGATTCATGTAATGTATTGCTTGCCAGTAGATGGCATTGCTAGGGATTTGAGGCTGCACTTGGCATACGATTGCAGCATCTGGACATGTTAGGCTGCACATTACATATAGTTCCTGTGAGGAATTTGACCATCCGCACAGTGGGTGTGTGCTCGCCTGGGCTTTTTTTAACTTTTAAATGAAATTGAATGATGGTAGACCAACCTACTGAAAATGTGTGGGGCTAATCCGCACACAATTTTCCATGCTCACTGCATAGCATTTGCATAGACCCGTGTACTCTGGGTGGGCACAGCCTACAGGTGCAGTCTGCAGTGTCAAATTTAGTTGGGATATGACAGCAGGAGTAGATAATTCATCTCTAGAAGGGGGATGGTCAAACCTCTGCCATGTCATGACCAGCCTAATTAGCTAACAAAGGCTCCATAGATCCACCCTGCCCTTTTGTTGGGCCCTGGTGCTGGTGGCAGCAATTTGCATACGGGTCAGAAAGTAATTCAAAAAGGGCCACATGGGGCCTTGCAACAGCCACTAACAAAGAAGACAAGAAACACCAACAACCTTTCATACGCAACTGTGTCAACCTGATGCCAGCTCCCGCCCTCAGTATCAATTGACAGTGAAATGACATGCCTGGAACTGCGTATTTAAAGTAGTCATCCCCACAGGGGGGCCCATTCAGAAGGTAAGAGTATGTGGTTTGATGGAGCCAGAAAGTCTCACAGCAGCTTCAAGGGAGAACTGCTGCTTTCATCAGAAACCACAGAGAGCTCCATTATCCAGCGAGACCAATTGATCCACAACAGACAGGAAGATGGGTGGGACTTAGTATTACATGTTTTCACCCCTTTACCTTGTCTGTTATGACCTCACGCATACAGGAGATTGTTGGTGAGGACCCAAGATTGCTTCATTAAGGTAGGTTTAGCCTGCACCAATCACTGTGGCCATTTGGCTTTTAAAGAGGATTGAACCCTCTTTTGGCATATCATCTGAAGACCTCATAAGGAGTAGCAAGAATAACCCATCATTGGACCCTGGCTGAAGGTACAGTCTGCCTTACATCTTTCACCAGTGATGGAAGGCCATGACCTAGAAGAGGGAAGCAAGATCCCTTCTCTAAACATCTCCCAGGGAACAGATGGAGATACTGAACCTAGAAGACCCTCCAGCAGCTCCAGGGCCGGTACCCAGCCAGAACACAGCTAGCCATGCTAGGCTCTACAGCAAGATTCCAAGGTGGGAAGTGCCAGAGAGTATCTGAACCCAAAACCAAGGACACGGCAAAACACTCATCAGCTTTGGGCCATCTGCATTAAAAGATGACACAAGACCATTGAAGAAGCTTTGGAGAAGTGCCACGACAAGCATCATTTGCCATCCGCCTTAAAGGACACTTTTGAGCCAGTGGAGTCCCTCGAGCTGCAACTGACTGCAACGCTGAGCGTTGTTATGCTGCAGTCAATTAAAGACGTCTCGGCCAGTGCTTCAGAACCTCTGACCAGCACAGAGACAATGATTCCTGACCACGAGCTGCCGTGTAGGCCAGCCTGCATCTGTCAGTCCAGCCTTGCTCGCCGAACTGGTTGCCGACTGATAACTGCAGCTGTCTCCCGTCTTGAACTTTGTCACAGAACCTGCAAAGCACCCTGAAACCGACTCGACACTGTCGAGCACCAAGGACATATATTGTGGTTCTGTCCCCCTGGTGCTTCTCCGAAGGCCCCTAGAGGCATTTTACAACCCATCGCTCCCTTTGTGCTAAAACCAAGCATCCTTGAACTGTTTTGATTATTTACTATACCAACCACCCTCCTGTCAGTAACCGGAGCTCATCCCTTTTCCTTCTTTGAAACTGTCTGTCCTCTGCATTCCTTTACAGGGTGGGTTGTATTTCGTAATGTTGCTAGAACTCTCTGTTGTGATAATAATAAAGTAGATATTTTTATACAACCTTGACTGGACAGTCCCTTTTATCATTGGGTAACATTTGTATTTTCACTGTGTTGCAACTAACAGACGATAAATGACCTTTCGGAGATATGTTTGCTGTTCCGTACACGTTACCAAAATTGGACAAAGAGGTTTATAATTTGCTTGTGTTTCCAATATGTTCAGATGCCTTCTGGTGTGCTAGAGGTGGGTGGCTGATTGATGGTTTAGAAACCGATATTCATCCCCGGACAGCTGGTGCCCCAGGAATTGATCATTCATCACAGTGCCTCTGCCTTTCATATAGTGCATTAGTACCCAGCACGCGCGGCTGAACAGGAATACTGTGTGGTGATTGGCTCATTTGTGAGCCATACCACACGGTATTCCCGTCCACGCCATGCGTGCGGCTACTCTGTTCCCGGCGAGGGGCCTGGCAGCCCCTCAGCCAATGAGGAGGCTCAAAACGGGGCAATCCCCGCTCCGAGCCTCCCCATGGCTGGAGGCTTACTTCATCCCCCGCCAGGGACTCAGGTAAGATTTTTTTTTCCCCAAGCCTTTCCTCCCTCCTCCTTCCCCCCTCCCCACCCCACTTACCTTCTATCCCACGGTCTCCAGCGGGGGACGATGGAAACCTCCAGCCGTGTGGAGACTCGGAGCGGGGCCATCCCCCCTCCAAGCCTCCACACGGCTGGAGGCTTCCATCGCCCCCCGCCGGAGACTGCGTTATTTTTTTTTCTCCCCATCTCCCCCTTCCGCCCTCCCGACCCCACTTACCTTCTTTTTTCTTCTGGTCTTGGAAGCGAACGCACTGGGAACAGTTCTGTTCCCAGCGCGTCCGCTCCTGATGGCCACCATGGAAAGGGAAAACGGACTACGTTTTCCCTTTCCATGGCGGCGGCCATTTTGTTTTTGTTTTTTTTTTGTTTTTGTTTTTTTGTTTTTTTTCTGTTCCGAAACGTGTTTCGGAACAGAATAAAATGCCATTAGCACCCCGATCCAACGGGCCGGGGTACTAATGGCAATAAGATCCTCGCTAGGCTCGGGACTATAACTACGGCCCCAGGCATTACCTGGGGCGGTATTGGCCCACCACCTCGGGTCTTATTGCCACATTATTGCCACATTAATTGGATCTGTGTGATTTGGTCATGGCAGAATTGTTCATGGCGGAATTGACCATAGTCAATTTCGCTGCAAATTCAATTTTACCATGGCCAAACCCGCAAATCCATTTCCCCCACCCCCAAAACATCCCCCCACACCTCCAATTACCTTTTGCACGGCCGCTGCCTCTCCTGACCTTGCAGCATCAGTTCTGTCCCTCTAACACGGGTTGGATGGCCCCCTTTTCTCCTTTTTTATCTTTGTCCCCCACCTCCAATCTTCAGGAAGCAGGGGACATACCTGCAACCCCCCCCCAATGGCCCATAATACCAAACATTGGGACAGGGACACGCCCCATGACCACAGCTCCCCATGTTCGGTATGTATTACCCAATTTCATCAAATTAAATCGATCAAATGGTATTGGCCGAATTTGGTCAGATGTACTATTCGATCAATAAAATTCGATCAAATTGGGTAATACCCATTAATTGCCATTGGATTGAATTCCCAGGCCATTGGAGGCTTCACTTGACATATGATGGTAGCAATGCAACAGGTTGCTTTATATTTGGTGACTATAGCGTCCACATTAGCCATTAACTGGCATTGGGTGGCACTCATGGGGCATGTGCACAACTGAGGTTGCACCTTGCATATGGTAATTATGGCAGGGATATCAGATATTAATTGACATTAGGTGGTGTTTCCGAGAAGTCTGAGGTTGCCCCATGATGGTAGCGCCTGGATTTGTCAGGGTGTACCTTACATACTTTGACTACAACTGTCAAAAGAGGGCAGTAGCTAGTCATATGCAACTCTACTAGATGTAAAGGCAGTGCCCCTGGCCTATCTTGGCTCTGGGTGTACCTGTGCCATATTATAAACCAACCCATAGTGAGGCAGCACCATGGTTGAAATATGGTTGGTAACTAAAATAGTCGTTCGTCTGCTTTTGTAACCATTTGTTGTTTTTAATCAAAGCCCTATTTGCTGTTTGTTTACATCCGCAACATAATTCCCTGTGATGTCATTGGGGCAAAGTTCACGTGGAAACAATTTATGTGACGTCATTGCATATGGGATGTCTCTTCTGCTAGCACTGTCAGTTTGGTGAATTCACAGAGAAAGGGTTACATTGAGTCAGCCCAGCACTGAAGGGCAATGTGTAATCTTCAGCCTTCTTATGCATAACAACATTCCCCTTTGCACGCAGTCTATTCTTGAATATGCCGCTCTTAGGTCAAGTTTGGCAGTCACAGAATTAGCATTCAGGAGTTTGATCTGGGGTACAACCTATAAGGAGGCCCGGGTAAATAAGCCACCAAATGTAGAGGTTTGCCTGATCAAACTCTTGAGCCACAATTCTCCTAAACTTCCTTGGGAACAGAGCACGATTATAAAATGACTTTAGGGCATATCTGCCTCCTCTCTTTTGCAGGACTATGGTCCACCTCACAGGACTGACATCCATCCATGTAATTACAAATCCTTCTCCCCTACTGCATGTCTCCCTTCCTGTGTTTGTTGCAGTGCTTTAAGTGGGCCGGGGCCAGATTTGGCTGGGCCCCGGCTGTCTCCAAAAAGTGGGGCTGAGCGGGGGCACTCCTGGGGGGCCCGGTCCCACCACATCACTGCTGGACACATCCTGCCACGGCCGCAGCCACGATGGGAGATGTGTCCGTCATTGAGTCAGGCAAGCTGAGAGAAGTGTCAGCCATCCACAGCATTGCTGTGGCTGGCTGGCACTTCTGTTAGTCACTGTAACTTCCTCTGTTGACCCCTTGCGCAAGGGGTCATCAGAGGAAGTTACTTTCCTTTTGTTTCCCCTCCCCTGGTCACTGAGGCGTCTTTAACCCTTGGCGAAGCTGGGGAGTGCGTGACATATTTCGAGGTTTATAAAAGATGGCTTGAAAAGTACACAATTAAAGCCATCTTTTATAAAAGCTTTGCCTATGGACAAAGACGCCTTTGTCCGTAGTCAAAGATTTATAAAAGATGGATTGAATTGTGTTTTTCAAGCCGTCTTTTATAAACCTCGAAATATGTTACATATTTCTATTATAAAAGAAGGCTTGAAAAGTGCACAAACCATGGTAAGGCATGCAAACAAATATAGTCTATGTATGTGCGCACCTCACTATGGTTTGTGTACTATGCAAGCCATTGTTTATAAACATAGAAATATGCAACATATTTCTTTATTTATTCCGTGGACAAGGCCAAGCATTATGAAGCTACCATTATGGTGATTTAATGCAATATAAAAGCGTATTAACGTAAAATTAAAGTGATAACATAGATGCCCTCCCACTTTTCCAAATGTAGCTGTCCATCTGCACCGTTGCCAGTCCTTGAATCCTTGTCCTTCCCCTCTCCCGCACCAACCTTCATCCACAGTATGTCAACCCCAAGTACTACAATGCATCATTAATTCCTGGCAAAATGGCGGATTCTGACTTCGTGTTGCCCTGTCCACTTCTATAGGTGGGGGAGGTCAGTCTGCGTTCGGAAAAGGTATTTTGGCTCTTATCCTCCTGAGCTCCTTTTATAATCAGCTATTTTGTCAGGTGTAGCCGTATGACTAGGTGCTAGGGGGTTGGAGGAGGGAAGTGGCCCCCTGCTGAGTCCTGATGGATTGTGGTCTCTACTCTCTAGCCCCTCGCGCCCGCCCGCCCTTCGTCGTGCGCGTGGAACGTCTCATCCCCAGCCGCGGAAGGAGGTACTCAGCAGAGCGAAGTGTACCTGCAAGCTAAACTGAGCTTCTTCCAAGGAAGCATGTCTCCCCATTTTCTTCTCCTCAGATAGCGGCCTTAATCTGACAGGCCCAACTTGATTATGCGTCACGGAGATCACACTCCTGGCCAACGGCCTTCTTCTCCAAAATTATCTTAATTGTGCAGTCGCTCTGCCCGGGAGCGGCTCATGCTGTGCCACCTTCCTGGTATGAACCAAGTTTAACTCGTGCTACCCTCTCAGAGATTCTCCAGCGCGCTCAGATACATTGCATTCACGCAGGGTATATGCAGCACGCTCCCATTGCACACACAGTGCTGGCTGTGTACACTCACAGATGTGCTGCAGATGGGCAACGTTTACGTGCACATTACAGACAAGCTGCATTCACGTATTCCAGTCACAGAACGGAAAGTTCATTATAGACATAAAAAGCAAACAGACTACATGCGCTCATGCTACGTGCACCCTGCACACACACTCTCCCACACACACACGTAGAAGACAAGCTAGCTAAATGCACAGACGACATAGTCCAGCTATGTATACCCACCACAATAACTCTAAAAAGTATACTGCACACATAGTGCATTACAGAGGTGCTAAACGTGCCCATGTTCAAAGAGCACACACACTGCATTCTCAAAAAGGAGCAATACCCACCCTACAAGAATTATGTACATTACAGACAGTGCAAGAATACAATGTACACTTCTGCGCCGTACACATTATCTGAAACTCACATACCGCATGCACATACCATACATTCTAAAAAAGCTGTACACAATCTACCCATGATTCCTATAGAATGCACACAGTGAAGCCTGCCACGTACGCACACAATATGCGCACACATTTTGAACACAAACACACTGGAAGCAGACCACCTGAATATACACATGTAATATACCATAAGTGGGTCTTACATCGCGTGGCATCTGTCACGCAGGCGGCCTTCTCCTGATTTAAATACTCGCCAAACATACGCACACACACTAAATATTCGTCCAGGTGCACTCCTACCACTACTGCAACACACACATACACTCTCACACAAGCACTGTAAACATCCTACATATGTAAACAAGAACATAACAGACCTCCCGGGAGGTTACTGTACAATGTGCAATCTCAAAATGCAAACTCACTACATACCCAGTGCACACAACCTACAATATTACAGAATGGGGCCAAACGGTACAAATATGTTATTAATATTGTCCACCCTACACACTGATATTAAGCTGAGTATGACCTCGGCATACATACAAACTGCAATCATGACCATTTGGAAGCATGCTGCCTTACAGTGCAAGTATACCACAATCCCAACACAAGTGCACTGCATAACCATTACAACACTTCCCCCTTCACCGGTAGATTATATGTACACAGTTCATTACAAAGACAATGCATATGCACTGCAAAGACAGTACAGGCTGTACACTACAGGAATAACACATACATACACACAAACACACACACACACACGCAGTATCCATGTAAATGGCACATCGGATTTGCATTCCAAGTGCAATAGGCATAAAGGCAAACACAGAAGCAGACTTGCTGCAAACACGGATGCACACACTACAAGTAAATTACACAAATTGCAAACAAGCTTGGGAAGTGTGGGAAGCACATTGCTCAGGCTTTGATAACACCTGCTACAACATGTCCCTATGCAAAATACAACCAATAGGAAAACAAGCTCCATCCATAAATATAAGCATACCGCTGACTCACGCGCACCCAGATTCTACAGTAAACACTATGGGCCTGATTCACAGAAACGTTTTATAATGGCGCAAACCCATAGGAAAACCTTCTGTGAATCAGGCCCTGTGTGTCGGCAGTGCAAAGTGACTTTTCAGCAGTGCAAAGTGGCTGTGAACTGTGCAAAATATTCCATGAATCGGGCCCACAGTGACCACATAAAGAAATACATCCAAACGGACTAATGGGAAGCACTCAAACAAAAGCACATTGAACAGACAGTATACACCTTTGAATGTACACAGTGCCTATGAAAGACCAATCTGAGGTGCACTAACACACTACGAAAAAATGTAAAGTGGCGCAACGCAATCCCCCATGAAGCCATATGGCAACCGGATTTAGGAACACTTCAAGCACACTGCAGACGTTCGTATTTGCAGAAATGCAGAATAAGGGTGTATAGGCAGAAAATGAAAATGCTCTACACATGAATTGCTTTCTCTCCACCCATATAGCAAGGGCTCTACGTTGAAGTATTGATGCCAAAACCAACATTTTTTAAAATGTGCACCCCTACATTGTGGGGTGCATATAAAGGCCCCAAACAGAAGTCCCTTGCATATGAATGGCAGGATTTTAAACACAGAAACAAAACGGCCTGGCATTTGTTTTTGTGCATTTGTTTTTGTTTTTCAAATAAAATTAAAGAGCCATGTGGAAAGGGACTACATTTCATTACCAGTGGATAAGGAGCATTTTAATTTACAAAAGAAGGTGGGATCAAAACATGGTAAACAGGATTTTTAAACATTGAAAACAAAAACGGCCTGCACATGTGTGTGGAAATAAAAACAGTTTGAAAGAGTAAAAGTGAAAAAAAATCACTGCTCACAGAAACATTTCAGGAAAACATGATGTGTGGGTTGACAAAGAGCAATGTATATTATGTTTATCCACAAAACTCCAGTGACATTTAAAGAGCCACTCTGTCTTCACAAGAAAATCTCCCCTCCCAGTCTGGATGTCACATCTCTAAAGACCAACCACAATAAACATGTCCTGCTAAAGGAGTCGAAATTCAGTGTTCACCAGACCTGCTAGCTCTGAAAGCATGGACTTCAAGAAAAGTCACCCCTGGCTGGTGCAAGACTAATATATGTGAAAAGGGGGGCACCCACTTCAAAGAGCAAACTTCCAACACAAAGGAGGCTGATAAAGGTTCAGGCTGACCCAGTGAAAACAAATGGCCGGAAGGAGGAGCAGGACCATTTGTCCCACATGAACATTCACAATTTATTTAAAAGGACTGTTATCATTTAGGCCCTTTTCTCAGCCATTATAAGGTGAATGGGTTTCATCTGTGTACCATTTTGTATGTAATTTCCAGGCGATTTTGGAGGTATAAAACTCATCTTCCCGTGACTCTGGGAATTGTAAGGGCCAGTTAAACTAGGTTTCTGGCTGATTTAAACATGTTACAAATGTGAGAATTGGTGAGCGTGTGGAAATTGAAATTAGGCAGATGCTTAATAACTTACAAATTCATAACTTTTGTGCTTTTTTATGGAAACGGCAGAAAGGTGCCACATGGCCATGCTGCATTACACAGATTTGGTGGTCGGCTTATGTAATTCCTCATGATTAGTCGAAACAGAAAATATGTTTAGTCTGGCAGTTGCTAGTAAAATTATGAAGTTGTGCTACATAACTAGTTTTTGCCAAAAAGTTGAAAGGAGAACACAAGATGATGACAAATGGCAAGTGCCATATGTTGCTCCTGACCACTAAACCAATCATGGCTTGGAGGAGGAGAAGAGAGACGGGTAACTGTCCAATCCTAGTGGCAGGGATTATTGCACGGAACTTCCCCAAGGTTGTAAAATTGGTGGTGGAATCGCTGGTATATGAGGAGACTGCAATAGGACAGACACAGGAAAAGGAGAAAGACAGGAACCGACAGACAAGGGACAGACCATTAGGAGGGCTGCTGAAACTTACCATCTGACAGCTGTAAGGAGACACTAGAGGAGATTGCTGAGAGTGCATCTGGGTGGAGCTGTCTATTTCTAAGAAGGCCTCAATCTGTCTGGGTTCTATGGTGGAGAGCGGGAGGTCATCTTTGGGAGTGGAGTGACCAGATCCCTGCCCTATCTTTCCACAGTGTCCTAAGATGGATGCAGCTGGCTTTCCTGATCCTTAAACAGAGACTGGCTATGTAAGTAGAAGTGAGTCCTGGGAAACCATAAGGTGGAGGAGTCTGCTTGCCTTGTATCCCTTTCCTTTATAGTTGGCAGAGGGGCAAAACTGTGTAGATCCTTAGCCTATGTAAAAAAGAAAATATTCATTTAATTAATTCTCCATTTGGCAGAACACTACGGGTGAATTTTGTTAAAATTCGAAATTCACAAAGCTCACTTCCCAGTGTGCACTTAAAACTATAGCCTATACATTCATTGGGTAATCCTTGTTGTCCAGCAGACCCCTGCTTCTTTAAGGAAGGAGTGTCTTTGTTCTTAAATCAGTCCAACCTTTTTATTGAGCTTCCCCAACACAGGCCTTTCAGTAAGGGGGTTCTGAAATCCAAACTTCCCCAAAGCATTCACATTTTTCTGTCTGACCTTCCAACCTAGACCAAAGCAAGTGGGAGTCCGAGAAAAAAAAGTGACAAATCACCCTCTGTTTATTTTAAACCAATAGTGTGGGTGAAATTATAATTGTCATATGTATTTTTACCAATCTTGAAATCCTACTGCTACCCTGTTAAGCCTGCAGAAAAATCAAAATCACACATTACATAAGAGCCTGTGTAATTATTTAGTGAAGTGAAATGTTCAGAAAGTTTATAATTGTGATTGTGTTCTTTTTAAACTCACTTTTGTTATTTAGTTATGCTGAGCGAAGTTGATTGTGTTATGCCATGGATAAAGTGGTTTTTGAGTTTTTCGTGCTAATTTCTAGTACTTTTAATTTAAATAAATACCAATATATTTCTTGTACACTGGCCTGGTTCTTGGCTCATTTTTAGGTCAGGGGAATGTGATCCACAGGGCATGATATGTGTCTGGAATAGAGCTAAAAAAAGAATCTGTTAAACAGCTTGTTGCATAACCACTTAAGTGGGAAGGGAAGGAATTTCCCGTGTTGAGGGTGGCTTCTCAATAAACTGTTACAAATTGGGGGCTCGGGCCGGGATTTACCTTCCCATTCCTGACCCATGACAAGTACATTGTGACAGTCTATTCATTTTGATGCAATAGCTTTAAGGTGAAGGGAAAGTAATTGTTTTTGTTAAAGTGCCGCTAGGACTTAACACCTGAGTTCCAAGGAGGTGTATATGTAAAAGAATAAGAGTGTGTAAGAATTTATTTGAGTGAGGAAATCAAGCAGGAACAGGGTGATTTTGCCCTGAATAAGGAACGTTTTATTAAAGTGCAAAAAGCCCATTTTGAAAATGGCTACTGTACAAATTGCGGAAGCCAGGAAGCATCTCCTAACTAAATTATTTCTCAAAGGAGAATTGGTTGAGGATGATGCAGGAAACTGACAAACCACAATTGTGCGGGAGGTTACATCAGTAAGCAGTGATATATGGCTTGAAGCCAAGATACTGCACAAAGCACTTGAAGCATTGTATATGACCACAACTGCTCGTAATGAACAGATACAAATGGCTCATCTAACTGCTCAGTTATATTTTCATTTGCTGTTAGTAGAAGAGCATTGGCAAAATAGTGAGGCTAGTAGGAGGAATCAGACCTGAGACCTGTCACAGGCCCAGGATCTTGTTCAACAACTCAAAGCTGAGTTAAAAACACTGCAGCAAGAGGGTCAAGAGCGTGAAACCCTGTTTATTGCACTGAAAAAGTCACAAAAAGAGTGAGTAGAAAATCTGAGCGCACTGCAACACAAGCTAAATGACTTAATAGAGTCTTTTTGGAGGACATTATCGCATTCCAATCAGAAATAAAACAATTGAAAACTGAAAATAGTCAAGACATTATCAAAGGGATTGATTCCCAAAATGACTTTGATCAGATACTTCAGCAGGTAAGAGCTCTGACACAACAGAGGACACAGCTGGCTCAAGAAAAAGCCCTCTTGAATCAGGATAACAGCGTCCTTTTACAGAGGATAAATCAGATACAATTGGAGGTAGAATAGGAACAGTCAGGTTCTCAGGAACTAACCAGAATTAGAGAAGAAAGGAATGAGATTGTAGATCAAGTGAGGCAAATAGAAGATGAACTATTAGAGGCAGCAAAATGTAGGTATGAACAAGAGAAAGAGATTAGTCTACTGAAGGAAATGCGTCTTGAATATGCACACAGCATAAAAGGCTCACAGAGGGAAAATGAATCACTTCAGCAGGATGTGCAGGAAACAAAGGATCGGTTGGTAGCTCAGAGCAGGGTGCGTGAGATTAATCAGGCTTTAGTGTCAGAATTAAAAAGCCAGCTCTCTGACTACCCCGGTAACTGAAGGGATTTGCTCAAAAATATGGGAGGACTTAATGAGCTAATAATATTGGAAACAAAGGGGTGGCGTCCTACCACATCTATTTGGTCACTTTACACTAAATATTTTCCTGTAAAGTATCAGTCATTTAACATGCTTTGTTATATGTAGAGCAGAATATCTAAGCTAGCTCTCATATAGGAAGAAGGGGTGAACAAACTATAAAGACAGCACCATAGCTTATTTATTTAGCCAGTGTTTAAAGATGCTGGTTATTAATACAACATTATATTAACATTACAATAACTGTGTTTTCCTAATATTCAAATGTTATAAAAAAACATAAACAAAATCAATAAAGTGGTAAATAATCCCAAACAAAGATGCAAATATATACAAACACTTGCTAAGCAGTTTTAAAAACCGTGTGAACAATAGTGGTTGTCCTCAATAGGCAGCATGAGGGATCTTAAGGTTTTAGAAGGAACAACCAACAAAATTATATGCAAAACAGTCCAAATCGCAAAACCATTTTTTCTGGCATAAATCACTTAGAAATTGGCTGCTGAAGAAGCAGCCAATTTCTAAGTGATTTATGCCAGAAAAAAAGGTTTTGCGATTTGGACTGTTTTGCATATAATTTTGTTGGTTGTTCCTTCTAAAACCTTAAGATCCCTCATGCTGTCTACTGAGGACAACCACTATTGTTCACACTGTTTTTAAAACTGCTTAGCACGTGTTTGTATATATTTGCATATTTATGTGTGACTATTTACCACTTTATTGATTTTGTTTATGTTTTTTATAACATTTGAATATTAGGAAAACACAGTTATTGTAATGTTAATACAATGTTGTATTAATAACCAGCATCTTTAAACACTGGCTAAATAAATAAGCTATAGTGCTGTCTTTATAGTTTGTTCACCCCTTCTTCCTACATGAGAGCTAGCTGAGATATTCTGCTCTACATATAACAAAGCATGTTAAATGACTGATACTTTATAGGAACATATTTAGTGTAAAGTGACCAAATAGATGTGGTAGGACGCCATCCCTTTGTTTCCAAGCTCTCTGACTACCAACAGCAAATAAAGATAGACACAAGTTTGAGAGCCTCACAAACGAAATAAAAAATTATAAACAGAACCTGAGGCACTCTGACCAATCAGGATATAAAACAAGGCCCACTGATCAAGGTGAGGCTCTCTTGCCAAGAGGGGCCTCATGCCAGTAATTTACAACCTCTTTTGCACAAATAGGAATCAACCTCATGCATGCCACTTATCAAGAGCAGGGGGACATGAGGCCGTTAGACTTACCCAGGCCAAACCCAACTGATCAATAAGGCCAGTCCCTTTCTGATATTGGTGAGTATTCATCTGTACCACACAGAAAGGAAAGTGGCCGGACCAGTGTGTCCTGGGAAGTAAGGAATAATACAGTAAGTATTTCAGACCATGAAAACTAGTATGAGGAGAACGTCAGGGAGTTAGATTGGCTGAAGATGAGATTACAAAGAGACCACCTTGCCCACTTCACTGAAGGAGAAAATCTTGACCCTCATCCTAGGAAGGGCATTGTAAAAATCTCCATGTATTCAGGGGAAGCGGGGAATTCCCCAGACTCCCTGGTAAGAGGGATGAGAAAACTGGGTTCTATCCTGTGCCTGAAAGGAACTCCAGGGAGAGTGACCCCAAGAGTTCACTTTGGTCCAGGCGAGAGGAGTCCAGACCCCGTGATTCTGGGAGATATTCTCAATCTCATAGAGATAGGGAGCACCTAGAAGACCGGGAAGGGAGTACCACTAGCGGCTCTGAGGCAGAATTTGAATGGACTCAGGTGCATAGGAATGAAAAGACAGCGAAGCAGAGCAAGGGTTTTGTGAAAGACACATAAAGAAAAATCAAGGCCATAAAGAGCTTCGTGACCCCATACCACAAGAATGCCAAGTATTCGGTATGGGAGCACCTAGAAATTTTTGAGCCGATGAGGACACAATTCCAGATTAGAATGATGTGAATTGTATAACATTTGCTAAATGGATGTTCTCACGTGAGTACTCCAGTTTCTTTGCAGGACTGGAGGACCAGGAACATTATAAATTGTACACTTATGAGGCGGCCATACTGAAACATTTTTCCACCCATAGAAACCCACAAGAGGCCCAGAAGGCTGCATATAACTTGCAGTGTGGGAACATCATTCACCTAGGGAGTTTGTGTAGGAGTTAAAGCAGGCATTTGCTGAGACTTCCCAGCGGGTGAACACAAATAGTAGGGAGTTCATAAGTACATAGTTCCATTCTCTCCCTAAATACATAATGACTCAGTTGGTGCATGACTTTCATGAGCATAGGACCCTGGGTTGGGTGATTGTACAGGCCACCAGGATTAATGAAGTCCAAAAGCCTGTGAGTAAAAATACTGTCAAAATCTCCAAACCATCTAACACCCCTGCTGCTGCAAAGGTGGCGGAGGTAAAAACAACCCCTGCATTGGATCTGGAGATGGGGAGGCTAAAAGTAACACTCCTGCCAACAAGGAAAATGGAAAGCAGAAGGGACCCCCCAACCCAGCCCAATCGAATGGTAGCCAGGCAGGGGCCCAGAACAATGGTCCCTCTGACCCTGCCACCTATATAAATCCTAGGTACAAAGGTACTAAACCAATCCTGGGGTATGTATGCACTCTCCAGCCCAAGGGGGGACTAACCAGGTAAGTATTGTCCCAGGAAACCTCCCTCCAAACTTCCCTCAGAAGAGAAGTTTCACTCCACCTGCCAATCTGAACTTTTTTCCCAGATATCCCCCAAACCAGAACTTCCAAAACAAACCTCCTCTCTCTTCCCGGTTCCAGGACAATAGATCCCTGAACCCGGGAGAAGGGAGATTCAAGATAGAAAATTATGGGGGAAATTTCCATTACCCGAACTACTCTGGGAGAAGGGACAGTTACCCCTTTCAGAAGCAGCAGAGGTATGCATTGAGACCTCCCTACCAGCCAGACAAGGTCTTGCTACTGGAGCGACAGGTCCAGCAACTGAGCAATGATCTGGGGTGCATGCTGAGGGCTCAATCCAACTCTCAACATAACCCTGCTTCCCAGAATTCCCCAACACCCAGGTCTGATGCCTCAGGGGAGAAATGACAGGAGGATACCTCTGACAAACCACAGGTTCCTAAGGAGGGGGCCTGGACAGAGGAGAAATACCAAGCCCTTGAGGAAGCTTCCTTTCTCACCCAAACAGCACCCCTAAAAACCTCTCAGCCTGAAAGAGTCTCTTCTACCCCCAAAATGTTAGAACCCAAAGAAGAAAGGGTAAGTAAGAGAGGCCAAAGAAGAACCCACTTTGTGGAGGAACCCCGGATAAACCCCTATGAAAGAGAAGAATCCCTGGAGGATTCAGGTAAGCAGACCTTCTCTTTAAAAAACTGGGGGATCCTTCGCAAATAAAAATGGGTTCCAAAAGACCCTCAGTGGGACAAGATAAGTATGGAGACCGACCCAGTACCAGAAACTTTTCAACCCCAAACATGTGAGCCACATAGAAGTGAAACGGAGGGGATGTAATTTCTCCAAACAGGTTCTGAGAACTGTTGCTGGGTAACGGGAACAGCCAAGGAGCTGGGGGAAAGGAGGATTCCCCAACCACTCCCATTGCAAGTTGCAAAGTTTTTTTTACAGATTCCTGAACTCTGACACAGAAAATTGCCCAAGATCACAGAGTGTTGGAATTCAATATTAAGAAAAGGACCATCTTTGCTGTCAAATAACTCATTTTTTTTTTCACCTTGGAGGAGAAAGGAGGCCTTTTTTATGCACCGGTTAAGGTGCAAGGTCAGTGTGAATTATCAGCTCTGGTGGATACTGGATCCCAATTCACCCCCCTGTCAAAAAGGGCCTTTGACCAACTAAACTCAGGACGGGGAGAGGGCCACCAAATTCCACTGCCAACACTTCTCGGACAACTCCAACATTTTGACGGGAATGATATTTCTGTCGGAGGGGCTGCGGATCTAGAAATAAAAGTTGAAGGGCACCGGCTGAAACATCTGGTAATCTTTGTGACTCCAGAAGACACACCTTGTTTACTTGGGAATTATCTCCTGAGGAGGTTATCACCTCTGATTGCTTGTGTAAACAAAGTCCCCTGGACTCAGACTAACCGCCCTCTCAAATTAAAAATGAGTACCAGTTATGTTAGCCTAAATGGAACCTGTCACATAATTGATCAACACTATGAGAATGCAGAGTTCCATTTAAATACCCAAGTCCCAAACATTACTGTCATCTCTGTAGGAGAACAACTGGGGATGGGAACCGTTCTCCATTCTTAAAAATCAACCTACCTCCCAGTAGTTTTAAGTGGAAATCCACACTGGAAGGCAACACCCTAAAATGTTACACCATTCCAAAATCAGAAGAAACCTTGAGTCACGTGAAACCAGACAAGGAAGAATCCGCTCAAAGTCTGACGGACAGTCAGAAAAAGGGCAAGCAGTTGTTTTTCCCATTCAGTTAAATGAGGGGGAGGAACCGGTGCTCACCAGAGTATGCCTGAATAATGGAAAGAGCTTCATCAGTGAAGAATTATTCAGGAAACTCCCAAAAGATCAGACAATTACCACATTTCAATTGATTTACAAATGGGAAGTAGGTCCGGAAACAACAAATTCCAAAAATCTCCTGCCTAGCAGGTATATGCTAAAAATGTCCATTGGCAACAAAAGCATATACCATAATTGTTGGGTCGTGAGAGATGTCCTTTCCGCCTTTTATCTGGGAAGTGACATTCTCAACCGATTAATTTGGACCTAATTAATAATAATGCCTGGTCCTGACTAGGGAGTAACCCCATGGGCTTTGACAACATTGAAAATGAATTCTGGTCAACTCAATTGCTACCTTCTGCAGTTGAAGATCAAGTGCGAGAGGAGGTTACCATCCCAGGACAGGTGCGACAATTTACTCTTCCCCTCTAAATTTAGCGAGGACAGAACCTTAAACATAAGGACGCAGATATAAATCTAATTTCCCATCTCCATCAACAAGGTTTATATTTAAATCCGACCCCTCTAGTAGACCTAGAACACAACACAATTCGAATTTTGGTGGATAACAATGACCCTCGAAGTATCACTTTGGGTGCAGACACCTTTATTGGAATGGCGGTTGATGCCCAATATTATTCTATTTATTTACGTAATTAAATCATGGTACCAATCCCAAACGACTATTTCGACATCAGCGACGGTATTCCTCCAGAAAAGATTTGTATTAGGCATGGGAGGAATTTCCTGGTGTACTCTTACTCCCCCTACAGGGAGGAAGAGTTGACTTGTGACATTAGGAGGGAGGAGGTAGTGTTCTGAGTCAAGGACCACTACCTTCAATCCCATGTCCAGGTCGACACCATCAAAAGTGATCTCTCCACCCAACTGGAGGTTACGGCTGAAATTGCCAAGTCTGAGGTCTTTCCAGGTTTCAAGCAGATGGTCGAGGAAAGGATCAATCTTGCTAATGCCTGTGAGAACGAGGAGCAAAGCCAAAAGCTAAAACAGGTCTTCCTGGAATGCCAAGATATCTTTTCAGTAGACTCATATGACTGTGGATGCACATCCATTCATTCAACCACCATTCCCACGGACGCTGAATCGGCTCCCGTATTTGTGAAACAATACTGGGTACCTCTCACATCCGTGGAGTCGCTCATGGAGATTATTAAGAATTTACAATCCTGTGGGATAATTCATCTGATCCACAGTACCTTCAACAGCGCGGTACTGGGGATCCTCAAACCAAACGGCCAATGGAGACTATGTGCAGACCTGAGGGAGTAAAACAAACGTGTCCACGTGTCCAGATGGCCCCTTCCCTACATCGATCAGGGACTGGCCCAGATCCAAGGGTCAAAGGTGTACACCGCCATTGACCTGACCAACAGTTACTGGACATTGCCAGTGAGTAGGAAAGACCAGTACAAATGTGCCTTTACATTTGGGGGCAGCAGAACACATGGACCAGAATCCCCCTTGGATACATAAACTCCAGCAATGAGTTCAACATCTTCCTACACAACGCCATGCCTGACTTTGGCGAAAGGGGAAACCTGGCCTGAGCGGATGATGTTTTGATCAAGAGCTCAACTGTGGAGGAACATATAGCAGAAATCTGCTATGTTCCAATCCAAGTGGAAGAAGGCTGGAGCAAAACTGTCCTTTCAGAAGGCACAGTGGTATAAAACCCGAGTGAACTTTTTAGGGCACAAGATCACACTTGAGGGTCTTGATCCCCAGACGAAGAAGGTGGAAGCCTTATTAAAATTAAAAAAAAACCTTTTACTCTGCGATAATTAAGAAGCCTTCTTGGACTTACTAATTATTGTCAAAAGTTCATTGAAGACTACGCAGAAGTCACTTGACCCTTAGTACATTTATTAAAGGCTGGAGTCCAGTGGGTGTGGGGTCCAGAACAATCAGAGGCACTAAAACTGAAAAGAAGCCTTTTCCAGGCTCCCTGTTTGCTGTATCCCATAAGGAACAAGTAGTTCTTCTTGGAGACGGGTGTTCTCAGATAATTGCCTAACAGAGGTATTGTACCAAAAGCATGACAAGATCTACAATGTCATCTCATACATGAGCAAGGCTTTGTCCTCTGTGGAGGAAAAATGCAATGACTGTGAGAAGGCACTCATGGCAACCGTGTGGGCGTTGAAAAATTACCACCCATTAATACAGGGGGAGCAAATCATTGTCGATATCCCTCACCAACCCTTGCAGTATCTACAAAGTGAAAGAATCAAGATGGCTTATTGGTAAGGAGAGCCCTATCTGGCTGTGACCAGTATGTGGTACCTACCTGATTTCGAAGCCTGATGTTGAACCACACCCATGACGCGCCCACTGCTGGTCATAGGGAGTTTCATATGACATTGGAAATCGTGCATGAGTTTGCCTACTGGACACACATGGGCCATGACCTCGGCACTTACCGAAAGGGGTGTCTTGTGTGTGCTCAATTCCAACCCAGTTCACTCACACACAGAGCACCCCTACAAAAAAGGGGAATGACACTGCCTTGGTCAGATTTGCAAGTCGACTTCATCAGGCCAGTGATTTGCTCTTCTAGAGGAAACAAGTACATGTTGACTGTGACATGCTAGTATAGAAAAATAAGTGAGTGTAAGAAAGGAGAGCGATTAAGAGCGAATAAGAGAGTGAAAGAAATCTATGAAAGAGTAGAGTGGAGGGTGGAGAGTACAGTGGTGGGAGGAGAAGAGAAGAGAAGAGAAGAGAAGAGAAGAGAAGAGAAGAGAAGAGAAGAGAAGAGAAGAGAAGAGAAGAGAAGAGAAGAGAAGAGAAGAGAAGAGGAGAGGAGAGGAGAGGAGAGGAGATGGAATGGTAGGTTGGAGGAAGGAAGCTAGGGTGGAGATGAATAGAGCAGAGTGAGGGAGGAAATGCAAGTAGAAGGCCGAAGGGAGAGTAGAGCAGAGTTGAGTGAACAAGGGGAAAGTAGAGTGGAGAAAGAAAAGCAGAGAGAGAGTAGACACTTGAGGAACAAAGGAGAGAGAGCAGTCAGATGATCGCAGTGAGTGAGACAGAACAGGCAAGTGAGAATAGGATCAAGAGTAGAACCAAAGGCATTGTAAGATCGGGGAAAGGCCAGAAAGGGAGCTACAGAGGGAGAGGCTGAACCTGGGTGTTTAATATGTGCCAGTTAAACACTGCATTCCTATTTTCTGAATCCTGGGGAAAGTGGAAGGCCAGAGACCCTAGGAAATCCCTAGATATTGAAAGCCCTCACCAAAGCTAGCACCTTAGACAGTAGAAGTTACCCATCCCTAGCATCCAACCTCTAGTACAGGGACACCCCATGGAGATGAGAGAGGGTCAGCCATTAGTGTGCCACAATTCATTTCGCTGCCAAAATATCTTAATGTTACTGATTATTGACCAAATTGACAATAAACACCCTTGTACTCATCCTTGGTCTTTGGGAATGTTTGCGGCCATCTGTGACAAAGTATGTGCTCTGAAGTCACCAGATTGTACATTCAAGAAAATATGCTAACATTGTTACCATTTACCCAATCACTTAGGTACTTTAATGCGAAGTGGAAAAATACTTGAAAAGTCTGATTACCCATCTTTGCGAATTCTCTAAAACAGTGTTTTTCTGGGGCTTTTGAAAAGTTCCTTAAACCTCGCCACTCGCATTTGAGATTAAATCGACCTATCCCAAGGGTTTAGCTGGATGAAAGCATTCTTCAAATCATCCATTACCTGTGCCAGTAGGCAAATAATCATGGCTGCCCTCCAACAGTAATTCATGTGTCCCTTGGAGCTGTGAGACTAGTTCTATTCCCTTAAACCAGTCAACACTATTATTCCCCCTCTTTAAGTGTTGAACTAGATCTTTGGGGTTCTGGAGCCTTGCCTCGGGTCCCCTGGATCTTGCTACTAACCTCTGCAATGCTGGTGACACTACATACATATCACTTGGCCGAAAACTGTAACACATGCAGCTTCCACCACTCCCCTAGGACTACAAGATATTTATGTTGCTCTAAAACGAACATCCTTTCATCTAAAATAAACTATCTAGGTTAGAATTCAGTGGCTTAGGGATCAGCTCCTGGCCTAGCTGTGGCTCAGGATCTATGTGAGGTTATGCTACCTGCCCTATGGGAAAAGTGGTGGATAAGCAGCCTTATTCACTATCCACACTAGTATCTCCCTTTAACAGGTCCTTGCTAGATCCTTCTTTACCTTCTAATTTCCCTCTGATTTCTCTGATTCCTTTGATTTCTAAGCTTCTCGAGCATCCGGTATATGCTGGAGCCTCTGCTCATCTAAATTGCTACTTGTTCCTATCTTTATATCAGTCTGGCTTCCATCCCTTTCATTCTACACATATGGCATTACTGCACATCTCAAACTCTCTTCTTACTGCCAACTCTGCTAAACAATAGATGTTTCTGCCGATGTTGATACTATCCATCATTCTATTATTCTCTCTAGCCTCTCAGTCAGTCTGGCAGGTTCTGTTGACACATTGTTCTGTTCTCGTAACACAAGTTGCACTTATTCTGTTTCCTGGACTGTATATCCTCTGCAGTCGTCCCCCCTTCCTTGCTCCTTTCCTTTTTTTCTTCTTATACAATCCAACTTTCTTCTATTATTTCCTCCATCAATCTCTCACATCACATCTATGATGATGCCTCCAAAACCTATTTTCTTTTAAATATTTTTCAGAGTCCCTTAATTGTACTCTTTCTACTTTCATTAAGGCCATTCAGTCTTGGATGTCTGGCAATTTACTCCACCTCATTTTTTTGAAAATAGAGGGTCCCTTTCTTCCTGCCTCTACTATTCCTCCTCTTCTAACTCCACAGGGGATTTATTTTCCTCTCTCTCAGCCCTCTCCTGCCACTTCTGATAGAAATCTTGGAGTTATCTTTGATGCTGCCCTCTTCTTCATCCATATATCTGTTCCTGCTCGCTCTTGCCACTTTCACTTGTATAACGTAAATAAAGCCCATCCATGTTTTTCTATTCGTGCTTCTGAACTCCTCATATCTTTATTAGCATTTTCTTCTTCTGTCTATTGATCTGCTCCTCTTGTTGATCGCCCCCATACATTGTATGTACATTTCTTCAGTTTGGTTGCTCTTCTGTTTATCCCTGGTGGCTCTCTGCTCCCTGTCTTAACCTCTCTTTGCTGGCTCTCTTTTGAACGTCACCTGATAGTTCCTTATGTGTGCACTATTTTCTAGTGTCACCATGGACTGTCTCCCTTGTACCTTTAATTTTTGGATCTCTTGTTAGTCTCCCAGTGGTACCCTTAGATCAGAATCTCAGTTTATTTTGGTAGTCCCTGCCCGCCCATTTGCCCAATCCCGATTTAATTCTCTCTCTCTTTTAGCCCCTAAACACTGGAATAAACCTCGACCTTCTATTACGTCTTTCTTCATTATCTCAATTTCTATTCAATTTAAAAGATTATCTTTTATCTCTGCCTCCTTCTTAATTTGATGACGTAATTTACTATTTCGCCTTAGTTTTGCCATTCTCTCAATGTTCAGCGCTGTAGCAAAAGTGCTATATAAGCCAAATAAAACACAAATACACATAAAATACAATCGATCTATAAAAATCCAGTCTTTACTGAAAACACAAACAACGATTAAAAACACACCTCGACACCCAACTATACTATGCACAACAAGGGGACCGGTCCACTTCTGGCTGTCACTCAGGCATAACCCGTTTTCAACCTTGACCTAACGGAGGGTGTTATTAGGAGACGATCTCTCTCTAGGGTCCCATGACTATCCTATCTCCATCGCTCTCCATCATAAGTGCACTGCACGGAATTGCTCATGCAGTCGAACTTGATTCCCGACAGTGATAAGAGGAAGGATAGAACCTTGCATATGAAAAGGTGTCAAAACGTAAGAGAAGATTGCGAGCTAGGGAAAGAGACACATATAGCACATTACATTGTGGACTCTTATGGGTTCATAGAGAATTGCTTATTATGGATTCCAGAAGCCTCAGCTGAGAGATTGCTTACACATTGTAGACTGGAGGTTGTTCCCATTGCCAGAACCTTGTTCCTGTGACAACACTCCAACGATATCAATATGCTCATTTTGTCCAAATGCGGAGGAGTCAGTGATGCATATGTGTGGCATTGCCCCAGATATGACACAGTTTGTCCAAGAAAGCTGACACCACTGCTGAGGGCTCTGGGGTTTCAATTAATCCTCTAAGGATTTCTTCATCTGGAAATAATTCCAGATCAAGCAGTGGCCGAAGCATTCGAATGTTTCTTTAAACCTGTATTGCTGATACAATGCAAAGAAAACAGCAATACATTGACAGCACATCTGTTATGGTACATGTTAGTTTTGAGGTGTAAAGTGCTCTTTGTTATAGCATTTTACTGTTAAGCACAACATATTTTCTTAACTTGCAAATGTGTCTTTTGTTTTATCTGAATTAACATGATGTAGGACTGACTGATTGAAAACCACCACCCCGTCTATCAGCTCCAGGCCAGAGAAAACCCACAGGAAAAGCAGGCTTGATACAGATATACAAATATGGAGGGTGAAGGCAAGTAAGCAAATTATATAAAATTGGAAAATACAGCAACAATTTAAAAAATTGATTTAAATAAGGTTGGGGAATGAGAGTGAGGTTCGAAACAGCCCATAGAACCAGGGGTAAACCTGGGGTTCTAGGTGATTAGGATGCCTAGAAATGACACTCACCCACATGATCTCTAACATACTTCCTTGTAGAAGCCCCAGTTGTATTGAGTAGGCCTTCAAGGTGCTGCCTACAGGTACACATCGTAATTCACATTGGGGGAATTAGATGGTTTGGTCCTGAAGTCTCAAAATTGGTAAGTTGCCTAAAGATGCCTGATCATAGCATGAACTGCTTTGAACCATTTAATTTGGTTCATTTTTCAGGCAGCTTAACCTGCACAAAGCTCAGAAGACGGTCTGGCCATGAAACTGTTTCACATCTCTTTTGTGGAAAAAGGCTCAAAGTCTTTTCTTCGTATGCTGCGCAGCATAAAGTCAGAGAGTTAATTCCTCTTGACTTTAGAGTGCTGAGGGACTCCTAAAGAAAACTAAACAGAACTGGAGTTCTTTTTTTGCAACTTCTTCCATAGACTAGTACTGTGGCAACTCTAGACATATTGGCTCCCTCTGGGTGTCTAGGTCTCCTGATCTCTTCGTTTCCAGTTGCAGACAGGTTCCTAAGGGCTCCAGGCATCGTAACCCTTTATGGGATCCAGAGACGTTAAAGGGAAGGTCTCTGTACCTGCTTGCATCGAGTGCCTTCTCCCCTATAGCGGTGACCTGTTAACATCTCCAACAAATAACAAATAGAGTCGGGATGTCTACTCCATTTACAGCTGGATTTGGGCAGGGGATTTGTGTAGCTATCAAAGCTTGCTGCTAAGATCCAGTGGGGATCCTTCCCGAGAGCAGTATCCACACACTTTTTCAACAATACATAGAGTGCCTTCCTCCCCAAGGAGAAGTTGTGAGGCAGAGCTAATCATGTAAGGAGAATCTAAAATAGATTCCCAGCTTCCTGCCAAGATCTAATGGACGCAACCCAGTAGAGGTGTGTCTACCCTCTTGTTCAGAAATCCCAAGATGGCCTACTTTCCAGTGAAAATTTGGAAGAGCAAAGCATGTAGGGAGAATCCCAAATGATGTAAAGTAACTTTGCTGAGTAGGATCGCTCCTGCTGCCTTAGCTCTGACCCTGTCCTGACACTCTGAGACCCAAGGGATTCTGCCTGCAATTATCTTCCCTTGTCCACATCACCTGCTACTGAAGAGGCTTTTAGGGTTTATTATTGGTTCACCCCCAGTCTTTACAAGTCTTCCCCATCACATGCCCTTGAGGTGCAAATCTGTCCCTTGGAGATTACAACAGACTCCCTTACATGGGCCGAGGGCATCCAGTATTGTAATTGTAATTGTTTATTTATACAGTGCTTATACACCAGTGGAGTGCTTCAAAACGCATCAAGGCAGGAGGGGAACAAGGGAATACGGTAATCATTCTTAGGCCTTGAAGTTTCTGAATTAATCTAAATAGAAAATCTATCCTACTAGGCATTTCTCCTAATGTAAGTGCATGAAGTGTTAAGTTTTGACAAAGCTAGGGGGGGTACAGAAGAAGAAAAAGAAGGGGGGCAGGACAGACGAATATTACTAGTCCTAGTACATTTAGGTCATGCATGCGTACTGACGGAGGCGTGAGGAAGAGAGGTGTGGGGGGCGGGTTGGGCACAAACGCACCCAGTCCAACAAGGCCCTGGATTAAGTGCAGAAAGGTTGCCACACTCATGGAGCGTAAACTGAAGGTACAGTAAGGCTGAACATAGTGCAGTGGCCCAGAGGCAAGTGCAAAGACTGGGGGGGGGGCCTGAGTCATGTAAGGCTCTGAGGTGAATGGGGCAACCAGTCAGCAAAAACTGAACAGGGTTAGGG
Source organism: Ambystoma mexicanum (assembly GCF_040938575.1). Lineage (NCBI taxonomy): Eukaryota > Metazoa > Chordata > Amphibia > Caudata > Ambystomatidae > Ambystoma > Ambystoma mexicanum. The sequence continues at coordinate 462,672,964 of NC_090932.1, read as the reverse complement.
AGGAGAAGGAGGAAGAGGGTGGTGCGAAAAACGAACATAGGTAAGCAGGGGAGAGGGAGAGAGAAGGAGGAATAGAAGAGGAAGGTCTTGAGCAGTTTCCAGAACTTAGGAGAGAAGCAGGGAGGCTGTTCCAGAGGGAGGCACCAGCAAGCAATAAAGATATACCCCCAAATCTCTGCTTGTAAAAGCGGCTCCAAAGAGAGTTGGAGGAGGATGAGCGGAGGACTCTAGAGGGAGAGTATTTAGGAAGGAAGTGTTGTAGATAGTGTGGGCCCTGACCCCAGAAAGCCTTGTGGATCATGCAGAGGATCTTGAACTTGATCCTTGCAGCCACGGGGAGTGAGTGGAGACATTTCAGTGCAAGAGAGATGCGGTCCCTGGGTCTTGCGTTTCTTCTCTGGAAGAGTTGTAGAGGATGGGGAGTAGAAGTAGGAAGATTGAGAAAGAGGCTATTGCAATGGTCCAGTCTAGAGAAAACCAGGGCTCTCGAGGTGGTGAGCCTCTGAGGGAAAGTGAGAAAAGGTAGAATACCTCTGAGGAGGTGCAGTTGGCAGTGGGACTTTTTGAAGGTGTCTGAGATGTGAGAAGAGAAGGAGAGAGTGGAGTCGAAGATGACCCCAAGATATTTTTTGCCTCATTGGTAGGTGAGGGTACAGGGCCAAGGGAGGCCAGCCAGTGTGAAAGTGGGAAAGCGGGAGTAGGGGTGAGGATGAGGATGATCTCTGTCTTACTGGCATTCAGGCATAGATTGTTAGCAGCACACCAGGACTGAATTGCAGATAGACAGTCTGGGATGAGCGAGGAGGAGGAGGCTGAGGGTAGCCTGAAAGAGAGCTGCATGTCATCCACATAAACTGAAAGTTAGACGTAAAAGTAGAGATCCTGTGAGCCAAGGGAGCCATGTAGATATTGAAGAACCGGAGGACAGGTTAGATCCCTGGGTGACACCACAAGAGAGAGTGATAGCAGAGAGAAAGGACCCAAGTTCCACCTGGGAGGGTCGGTAAGAGGGAAAGGAGGTGAGCCATGCCAGGGCCTGATCTGTGATTCCCAGGGTATCACGAAGATGGGTGATCGGGATGTTGTAGTTAACCGTATTGAAAGCAGAAGAGAGGTCAAGGAGAATAATGACAGAGGAAGAGTTAGAGTCAAGATTTGAGAGCAAGTCTTCACAGGTGTTCAGAAGAGCAGTTCATGTGCCCCTGGATTCTCTAAAACCAGACTGATGGTCATGGAGCAACAGATTCAGTGTAAGTTGGGGAATAGCCAACTTCTCCAAGAGTTTTCCCAAGAAAGGGGTGATGGAATATCAATACTGAAGTCCTGAAAAGAGATTGATTTCCTAGCAAATGTTCCTTTCATCTTGAGAAACAGAGTTTGAGGCAATTTTAATAACTTTTTTTCTGAAATAAGTCATTCACTATAATTTCAATTTTATCATACAACATTCTCCTTCTGCAGAACGGTGCATTAAGTTTAGTTTTGCCATCCATTTTCTTAGGGCAACACAAAAATATACGATTGAACATACCCGCAGATTTTAACATTGGGCCTTATGAATTGAAATAAAACCCCATCAGAGCCAGAAAATTTTATGACATAGCCGACTTCCCTAAATTATATAATAACTAGCAGTATCACCCCACATTGCCCGTGTCTGTAGCTGACATGCATATGGGGGTCTGCTATAGCCCTGTGTATGTTTTATTGTATCATAACTTTCAATTTGTGAAAAATCGCAAAGTCGGCAATCTCAAAAAATCACCTATACTGATAGCACGGGGCCGGACCCCGCTCTACCCTATGGAGGGCGAATCGCTGGGGTTGGTCAGGTTTCACTATCATCAGTACATCCCAGACTGGTATGCTGACCTCAGCCAAAATATCAGCCTATCAACTGTCGTGGGGCTGGAGCCAACAATCGCAAAATCTGCAAAATCTCCCGAAATCACCTATACTGATAGCACAGGGCCGGACCCTGCCATGTGCAGGGCGAATGGGTGGGATTGGTCAAATTTCAGTATTGCCAGTACAACCTAGACTGGTATGCCGACCTTGAGGCAAAACTTAAGCCCACCAACTGTTATGGGGCTGAAGCCAACCCTGAATATACAATCACACTTTCACAAATATATATAAAGATTTCTCCAGCCTTTATCCCTTAGTATAGTTAGTATAAGAGGCGTCAATAGACATCTGCCTAGTGTCAGTCCTTCTCTCTAGTGCCTCTTAAAAGAAAACAACATAAAAAACAGCTATGCAGTTTCTCATGCGAACATTTAAAGCTGCATTCAAACCTTTGATTCTGAAATGTGGTAATTTCAAGGTTTGGCTTCTGATGTGTCTTTTGCCATCTCAACGTAACACATTCAGTTAGTCCAATAAAAGGTACCAAAACTTGTATTTTGAGTGACTGTACACAGAGGAAAAATATATGTATCAACATCATCTATAAAGGGATTATGTTACTCACACAGCAAAAGGTCCGCTCATCTGTAACCACTGATACCATTGTTCAATTCTAAGCTTACGTAGGAATTGTGTTATGCAGAGCCCACTTTCTTGCAGGAAAACCGCCTACACTTTGTGTTAAAAAGACCCACAAGAGTACACCATCAGCACATGCCATTCTGTCTCAGACATAATTTAGAACCATGTTTTTGCCCACTCAATTTTAGTTAGAAACGCTATGTCATTGTCATATCATTTCGGCCTTGCCATAACACAATCAGGCCCTCATTAGGAGTTTGCTGGTATCCCGCTGGTAATTCCAGCGGGATATCGGGTGGCAGGGACAGTAAGTGGACTTTGCTGGTATTGCCGGGATATAATAGGTGACAGAGAGCTGGTAAATTCCCTTTCCTATAGGCCTCCATGGGGATGGCATTTACTGAATCACCCTCAGTGGCATTCTGGGGCCCGTGATTCTGCCCGTGATTCAGGCAATCTGCCGGTAGTGGCCTGATCTACCGGCAGGTCAGGCCTGCCGGGAGATCTGTGGCCTCCACGGGCAGACTTGTGCTTTTCCGGTCTAGGAAAAATTCTGGTGCCCGAAATACCAGCATTTCTTCTGGACTGGCAAAGTTGTATAGAGGCCCTTAGAATAGTCACCAATTATTTCCGACAAGAAAAGAAAAAAGATTACGAATGCCATATTTCATACATTTCAATAACAAAGTACAATGTGCAGTGTCTAAATATAGAGATGCTATGTATGTACTATTGTATTTTACAGATCTCAGATCAATAATCCCAAAATGGATGCCACTTCATCAAGACCAGGGATGCAAGCCATGAACCCTATACCTGATGTATGGACTGTACAGTAAACAAACACCGTTGTCTCAAAAGTAGGATTTTGCAGCCTATGACCTTCCGAATGCTTTAGACATCAACTCCCATGGTCCCTCACCATTGACCATGTTAACCAGCACTGATGGGAACTAGAGTAAAAACACCTGGAGCTTGCATATCCCTGATTAGCGTAGTGACAACAAAACCTCTGTCCAATGCTGGGGTTTTATTATTTCAGCAGTTTTGACCTTTCTGAAAATGCACCGTGCTCATCTTGTCTTTCAAGGCAGGAGCCGCTGTATATCCCAGAGCAGAGCTAGCTTGCTATAATTACTGACTTAGTGGTTTTCCACTTTTAAAGCTGCATTTGATGCTCACACTATACATAGTAGTAAGGAACTGTTAGGGGAAAGGCCTTAATTTAGAAATGGTCAATTTCTAACGTCACATTGCACATGCATGCAAATGTTTTGCTGCGCCCCACCTCTAACTTCATCCATGACCACAAATGCTGTCTATGAGCAGCAACCAAATGCCCATTACGGAGTTGATGAGCAACCACAGCAACTTCAATGTCTTTGGGGGCAGGGTGCCTATCACTTTCATGAAAAACCAGTAAGTGAAGTTGCTGGCCTGATAGCAGCTGACGCCAGAGTGGAGGGGACAATCCATGGTGCCTGGACCGCAATTTCCCACTTACTAGTGTCCCTTTCAAAGGACATTACTAAGTTGATGCCAGAGGAGCAGCTTAAACTCAGGTATCAGAGGCAATGCACCTTTTCACATTGGACCCAGTTGCTGTCTGGTGTGAATATCTGACGGGGGAGGGGGCATTGAGTGAGAGGAGGTCATCTAGCTCTGAACAGCACTTTTGAACAAGGTGATAAATTAAGTTCATCGAGAAGTGTATAGTGCATTAGCTTGTTTCTGTTTGTGTTGTGCGCTATATTCAAATATGACCCATGTAATCAATATGTACTGGAAAACAGGATGCGACAGAAACTCTAAAAAGAAAAAATTATGAAGTAGCAACAATATACGCTGCACACAATCGCTGGTGTTATTATGATGCAGTTTATTAGAAACTTTTCATAAATACATTATGCCCAGTCATCTCCTTAATTCATACGCAACGTCTTCAAGACATTGAATCTAATCCATTATTAGTCCAAAGAGAACCCTTATTTCCTCCATCGAGTTATGGGTTAGTTTACTCCCCTCTACTTCCCATAGGACACTTGATGATAAAAGGCCTAGAAAATTTCTGGATGCTTCAATAGTTGTTAATCTTATATAGGCCTATCTTGCAAGTTGGGGGCTCTCTAGCATATCTCCTTTACTGGTTTGAGAAGTCACTCCATTCAGGTCTTTTTTCCGGCTCTTCTTTTATCAGTCTAGTTTTAAGATTTCTTTGAGAAACTTTGTCACTGCGAATGTCAGGGAGTTCTGTTCTCCTATCAGGAACATGTTCCGCCGTTCTTGATGTGTTAGAGTCGCCAAAGTACATCTGTTAACTTCCTTATATTTGGCTCTTATTGAGTCCAGGGAGGGGCATTCCAGTATCAAGTGTCTGCTTGATTCTATCTCATTCTTGTTTTCACAGAACCTGCAGTGCACTTCTTTCTGGTAAATGTGTCTTCTTATTGCCAGGATCTCTCTTGTTAGTAGTATATTTAATCGGAGTCTCATAAATGTATCTCTTACTTTCGGCCCTGGGAATTTTCTCAGGTAGACTGGTAGTTGGTTGATCGCCTGACTTTCGTACCTGAGATCCAGAGCCATTTTATTGTTCTCTCTTTTCCATTGCGTATAGATCCAGTCCTGCAAGCATATTTTCCTTTTTGCTCCATCTGGTTTGTTTTTTTATCATCTCTTCAGTTATGGCAAGCTCTTTCAACCATGTTGTGCATTTTACACACCATTCCCCCAATACTCCCTTTTCACAGTTTGATCTCTCTTGTGTTTTCTCCAGTATCTTAAACGGTAGGGCTGTTTCCTTCAGAGTGCATTTGCAGAAAAGGCTCAAGGTTTCCCACAGTACCGGTGGCTGCAGTGATCGGGGCGCAAGCTCATATCTAATAAGGTAGATTGGCAGAGTTGGTGATGGGCATAATATTTGTCACCAAAATAAAGCCTCCAGTATCTTACAGATCTCCCATGTAAACGATAGTATGCCCTCTGCTCCATATTTTAAAATGGGGGTCATCTTCTGTTTGTAGCAGATTATAAGAGGTATCAACATTAACTTCCCTTATTTTCTATGACGACAGCTCACTTGTATTGATAGGCTCTATTATCTAATATCTTATTGATGGTATTTGTTCCAGGCTGTTATTAGCCATGTACCATTTGAATGTATTCTTTTTCCTCAGATTCGTCAGCGACCATCCAAAGCTCACTAATTTTGTTTTTTATGCATGTATTTGATGGGAGGTATCTTTCATATAGACTTCCAATGCTGCTAATCTCCTTTGTAGGCCGATGGGTGTGCGGTCTTGTATAACTAGGTCGTCCGCATATATAACCCATGGTATCTGCTGGTTGATAATCCTTGGGGGGAAGGGATTAACATCTCTTTGGTTCTTATTTATACCCGCTGTAAATAGGCTGTACGGAGCCAGAGACATAGGGCATCCCTGTTTTAACCCACAGAAAGTTTTTATATTCTTTGTTAATGTTCCTTGCTGAGATAGTCTTTCTTAAATTGATGTATTTTTATATAGAGAAGCATTGCAATTACCAGATCTGTGGGGCACTTCCAGTCAATTAGCTTTTGCATAATAGTTCTATATCTATGCTTTCAAAGGGCCGTTTTAGGTTAATAATGGCAGCATAAACTTTAGTTGTGGTCCTTATTGCTTCTATTTTGCAGATATTGAGTAGGAACAGACTTGGGTGTAGAAGTTGGGGTTTTGTTCTTGCACCACTGTTAGAAAACGATTGTTCTTAACTAATGTCATCAATCCCGAGTGGGGGTGTCCGCTCTTTCCTCTGTCTGCAGGGTTCAGTTATACCATATAGCCATCACATAACGGCAATGTTCTCAGCCATGTCCCCTGTAGACATAATATGGTGCACTCGATCAGTCTTTCATTTCCTCCTCTGAATAAATACGTGAAGCTTCTAGTGTTCCATGTGCTTACTTCAGCGGGCCTCTATTTCGTGTTGCTGGTTGTTACTTGCTATTGATTGTCTTCAGGTTTTTTAGTAGCCAAGACCAGTCATCTCCTTTCTCTTTCTTTTTATTATCTTCTTTTGTCTTCGATGACCAACCATCTTCACAGGACTCGTGGTTAAATGCTATTTTTACCATTGATCGGTCATTTCTTGCAAGGTGGATTTCAGATCTATTCCACATATCGCTTCCTGTTCAATGTGGCTTCTTGTACCTTCATCCATCTATTTTCCTCCCTATGAGGTGCCAAACCTATGTGTTTCTTTTTGTTGGCTTGTCTTTTGTATATTTTGTAGTTGAGTCATTTTTGGTACCTCTGTTAATAACTCATAACCTAATGGTAGAAAATATGTTGCTACTTCCAACAACAGGTTATTTACCAATACCGACTTTAGGTGTAGCACTACCCAATCCAGTCTTTCTTCTTCTACGAATTGGACTATTTTAATATCGTATGATTCAATATTTCTTAATGTAGGCATATAGTGTAGGAACTTCAAGACATTTGTCCGATTTAGCATTAAATCATCTTTCACCCAAAATAATACTCACTGTGCCTCATTACGACCCTGACGGAATGGGTTTAATGGCTCCGTTAAACCCATTCCGCCCTATTACGAGGTTCCCTCGCAGGCCTGCTCTGGACGTCTGTTTAGACCAGACATCCTTAGCGGGTCCCACAAGGGAACTAGCATGCTAACAACGGGCCCGTCATTAACGGGCCTGTTGTTAGCATGCTCCCCATTCCTATTTAGCCCTAGGGGGCTCAAATGGGAGTGGGGATCGTCCGGGACCGGGTTCCCTGTATAGGGAAATACAGGGCCCTACAAAGTCGGAATGGCACGGTAACTCCCCATTCAGGGAACCCGGACCCGAGTTTGGAGGAAGCCATGCCCTTATTAAGGACATGGCTTCCTCCAAACTCGTAATGAGGCCCACTGTACAGCTTTGTGTTTGGTCTTCTTTTGCATCTGCTTCCACCTCTCCATTTATTTGTTTAGCCGAATCCTCTTTTCCTATTAAATTTGCACCTTTGTTGGTGGTTTTGCATCTCGCTTCTTCTCTCTTTCTCTCCTCTTCTGACTGTTGTTGATCCAGGATGTTTTCTCTCTGGTTGGTTTCCAATTCTTGACTCTCCCTCGCTTTAGTTACTATAACCTCCATTTTCTCCTCCTCTTTATTATTTATGTCCTCTCTCTCATCTTCTATGGAGTATGTTGCGAGGTCCATCAACGAGATGTCGCCAAAACTTCCCTTCTTCTCTATTTTCGTTGTCCCCCTCGGTTCATCACTTCTGATTGGATTGTCAATTTGGGGTTTTTTCATTATTATCTTCCCTTCTGCTGTCCTTGATTTTTCCGATGGGAGGGTTTTCAAATTTCTAAGGAATGCACAGGATCCATTCGATTTAATTTTTCAGGCTGGATTCCTGGGCTTCCTTTTCCTGCTTTTTCAAACATTGGGAGGTTTTTCTTTTGCTTTATATTTTTTATCACTGTGGTTTCCATCTCTATTAATCTTTTTTCCACTTGGTTTTCTCCTTTCCATTGGTTTGTCATTGTCCCAATTGTTTATTTTGTATTGCCTTGTGCTTCCTTCGTCCAGTTCTATATCTTAATTTATTACTTCGCCTAAATGATTGCCTCCAACATTTTCCCTTGTGTGGTACTTCATGGAGTTCTTTAGGTTTTCCTTTATTGGTATAGATTGTGACTTCTTCATGTCCAATGTTGATGATGTCTCTCATCTGTGTTCCTGCTGTTTGCCTTGAAATATTTGTTCTCCGTATCTATTTCATTATATATAATATTCCTACCATCACAAGATTTCTTTCAGAGTCTTCCCCTCTTGCTCGATCACTGAATTGGGCTTGCCACTGTGCCTATTTCTCTGCATCTCTGTCCAGTCTTGTTTGTACGGTGCTTACAAAGGATTCCAAAATAATTTCTTTTGAGTGTACCCATGCAAAAGTATAGATTGATCTTGCAAGGTCTCATTTAATGCCTCATATAGTTAGGTGAATGGTGCTAGCTCTCCTGTTAGTGATGCCATGACAGTATTCTGAAGCTGGTCCTTCAGGTCTGGCAAACGTTCATCTTGTACCATTCCCGTTATGGCAGCTCTTTCATTTGTCCAGTAATGAAGACTTGGAGATTCTCCTTGGTCAGGGGGGAGGGGTGGCTGAGAGGTCTTTCTGGACTTTGTGTGCTTGTCGAGCTCTCTGAAGATGACATATATGTCAGGGTAGCTCTTGATAGTGTAGTTCGTGGGCATCTTGTGGTGAGTATGAGACTCCTTCATTTATTTCTGATTTTCTTCTCTCTCTGTGGCGGCTGTTGCAACTGTTGTGGCGACTCTGTTGGCAGTGGTTGCTCCTGGATAGCAACATCTGTATCTATGCAATCTTTCACTTTCACTTGCTGGCTATTTCCCGTCTCTATCAATACAATTGATTGAGATACATGGCTCATTACATGATCTCTTTTTTTTCCCTATTAGGAGCTCGATTTCCGTGTTGTCTTTTACCAGTTGTGCCACCGGCCCTCCCTAGTTCGTTTGCAGGGGTTCATTTCTTCCTGAGTATTTGGCTGTCTTCTCCTCTCTCATGTTGTGTCCTTCAATTCCTCTATTTGCAATGTTGTTCCATCTATATATATTTTTCCCCCCTGGTGGGTAATGGGATCTCGATCTTGTATTCGTGGAGCATACTGCTCTGATCTTGTTGGGGCTCCAGGGAGGCCAAGTCATCTATATTCGTTTTGCACACCACTTCTTCTGTGCAAGCTACACCGTATCAGTTGTGATGTCTCTTGAAGGACATCTTTCGTTTTGGCCAGCCCTCCATGGTCTCCTCCAGTCGCAGGCAGTATACCAGTCTCTCTCGTCCTTGTTTCCCACTTCGTGGTCCCTAGGTGAGTCTCCAGTAGGGACTCATCATATAGAGATTGTACCTCATTTTCTGCCAGTGCAATAAGTAAATCACTTCCGCCATGCCACGGCCGTCTCTGTATTCTCAACATTCTCTGTGTTCTCAATATTCTCTGTATTCTCAACAGTATATGCATTCGCCCTGCCTTCACTGTCCTCAAGTCGCACATGCTCCTTCGTTCCCTCCTCCATTGCAGATTTAGTGAAGCTAACAGAGCTGACAGAGCAAATAGCTTTGTTCGTAATAGCCTCCAGAGTGGTCTCTTGGTGGGTGAATGCTCACGTCTGCATTGTCATTGAACATTTGCTGTTTGGTCTTCTGACTGTTTTGTATGGCGCTGAGTCCTTGGATATTTGGTTTTAGTTTTTTCGTCCATTATCTGCTGCCGCTCTCCCTCCTGTAACTCTGGTGCAACTCCACCCAACTCATGCACCGGCGCTACACGCCGGGTGAGGGGTTATATGCAGGCAATAGGCGGTCACCAGGAGTTAAAGGCACAGCAACGTAGAAAAGTTTGTGAGGCAGAATCTCCCTCCAGTCACTCCAGTACAACTCCGGCCATCTCACGCGTTAGTGCTACGCGCCCGCTGGAGGTTATATGCAGGCAGTAGGCAGTCACCAGTAGCTAAATGCACAGCAACGTAAAAAGGTTTGTGAGGAAGAATCTCCCTCCAGTCACTCGGTACATCTCTGCCCAACTCCCGCTGGTGTTTATTTCCTGTATTTATTTCACGTGATGGAAAACCATAGTACATATAAATGCAGTGAATACATCAAAACAAAGCAAATAAATTCTATAAAATGAATGAATGAATTACCAAATATGTTAAACATTACAATTGGGAATTGGTTTGAAGCCTGGTCCCCAAATATATCACTAGTGCACCAAGCAGGCTTCAACCACCACTGCTACAGAGATTGGTGAGTGTCTAAAAGCCTATGTGCAAAGAAAATGCCTGTCACATTCTTTTTCCACTTGCACTGAGCCTGTGGCCTAGACCAGCGCACAGAGGTACGGATACTTACACCCTCATTGAGTGGAAAGCAGCCCACTACTGGTGCAATTATGAACAGTATCTGGAAAGACTATGTATGAACAGTATCGGAGAGAAATTCGGGACGAACCAGCTTTGAGATCTGTGGATGTTGTGGCTGATTCACCAGATTAAAGAAAGAGATGTGTGCAGATTTTGCTGTCAGGTACTGTACGCATATATGCCAGAAACTGTGAGGGAGTTCTGTGTACTCTCGAAGTTCCAGAGGGACCTATAACAAAAACTTTATTTTTGAGAGCAATACTCTATCCTTCAATGGAGCAGGAACTCAAAGCATTAAACTTGTTATGGTGGTATATGAGCCACGGAAAATGCTGTAGTGACTTCCTGTCAATAAGCCAAAGGAGACATCTTGCAGATGGAAAAGGCATTGGCAAATGCTTTGCCTATATTTGTAAAAGAGTGCTTGCAGATTCAAGGGTCTCAACAATGTATTCTGAAGTTAAGGGGAGTCTCTGACCAGATAATGTCGTACCTATGCTAAAGGTGAGTACTGGAGACATGTGGGAGGGAAGGACTTGTGAACAAGGTCCAATGAGTCAGTAATGCATTTGATATGTTTGCAGCAACACCAGCAAACCCATTATGGGCATGGAGCCCTATCCCTCTTGCTTTCCTGAGAGAAGAAGAAAATCCCACTACACTACTTTTCCAGGGTCTAATTCAAATCATAGGTTTAGCCAAGCACTGGGAGAGGAGGGAGCCAATACAATATTTGCATGAGCAAGCTCCAGGAAGTGGAAACAGGCGACCACCTTTTCTTTCTGTCTGTTCTCTCAAGGTGGAGTAAAATGTGTCTGAGGCCTATCATGAAACAGGTATTCACTCAATTGCAGAAGCCTTAACTAGGCTCTCCTCCGAGATAACCCTGCAGTGCTATTTTCCACCACCCATTGCTTGGAAAAGGCCTGGTGACACAGGGAATGGTTGGCCGCTAACAACTATTGGTACAACAAATGGGTGCCAAAATTGTAGATGATGGGGGGAGGTGATTCACAGGTGTGGCTTTGTGGTCTTCTGCATGCTAGTACATGTGCAGAGACTGAGATTCTTTTGTTTCCATGGTGCAGCTTGTGATCCTACCCTTTGGGATTGTAGCCCGCCGGCTCCTAAATAGGGCAAAGAGCTTGGGAGCAGTGAGGCAATGAGGGGCACACTGAACTTGTCAAAGGATATTTAGGAAGGGTTCTTGGACAAGCCTTCTAGAGGCCTCAGTCATTGGGTTGCTGAGTCCATCTGTCGCTTGAGCATCTGGCACTGCAGTGCTCTTCCCTTACTTGTGTGTCAGCTGTTTCTTGCTGCTGATGTGTGACAGCCAGCAGGGTGTGGTTTGTGACCCCACCCCCTTCATTCCACTTGTCCTGCTGCACTGAGTGGGGTGGTAATAAAATGAAGGGCAGTCTCCGAGCCGAGGTAGGTGCACCTTTTACAATAGCATCAGGGATTTGCCAGTCAAAAGCAACCACGTTGACAACTTATGCTGAATTTTCAAAAGTGGGTTATGCCGCTGTGGCGAAAGGTGTACATGTGTCCACAAATGTGCGAAGTGTGGGTGAAACCGCCCAGCAACTTTGTGTCACAGTGGATAGGGATGGGCGCACCGTAGTTGCCATTATGGAAGGCAAGGAAAAAAGGATGGACAAAAGGACCATCCCCAATGGATAGGAAATAATTCTATATATTATTGACAGCCGAATCCAAGGATCATGAGGGGGACTCGTCATCATCATCGATGGCTTTATTCAGATTTTCCATGAAAACATGGCAAAAAGTAAAAACAGCTCAGTTAAAAAACTTACAACACATTAAGACATGTTCTCTTAGTTTCACAGCAAAGAGGCGCAATTTCCTACCAGAGATTAAGCAAATTAACGTTCACATTGAAAAACATTTACCATAATGGCAGAAGATATATGAAAATAGACCAATATATCACCTAACAAAGCTAGCCCGATAATCCACACTTTCATAATGTATGCGGCAACCGCAAAGACCACGCCTCGTCTTGAAGGGTGTCTGTACAAATCAAGCGCTCTTTGTAGTGTTATGGTGCCATACTGCCTCATTATCGGTAGCAATCAACGTCTTCTGGGTTGTGATAGAGCGGGACACCAGAATAGAAAATGTTTCTCGTCTTCAATATTGTGGAGACCCAATACGCACTTACAGCTTGATTTACAAAATGTGCAAATCAGGCCCTTAGTGCTGTACGGCGGGTTCCAACATTTAGTAAACTTTGCCAGTGGGAGTAAACCTAGGTGGAATAACACATGAAGGGGGTAATTCATGGAATGAATGTGCGTCAAAATTAGTGGTGCAAGCTGGTGCAAGTGTGAAAAAGCCGGCACACGTGTGCGAATCACACCATGCGATTCATGGAAGGCCCTGCACGTGTTTTTCCCAGGATGTTCACCAAATCTGCACGTGGTGCACACGGGCGCAAATGTCACTTCCACATCCCGAACGTCGTGCGCGACTCACACAGCGAAAGCGCACAACGTTAGCGCACACATCAAAAAGAGGGCTGCCAGCTTCACTGCCAATGAAGTTGGCATCCTGGTGGAGCAAGTCCTGGGGCATTATGATGCCCTCTTCACACCATCGCGCGCCGACAAGGAAGGACAGAGGAGGATCTGGACAGATATAGTGGGTGCCATCAACGCGGAGGGGGTGGCACCCCGCAACATCAAACATGTCCAGAAGCGCTGGGTGGACTCCAAGTCTAGGACCCTCAAGAAGGCCCGGCACCTCTTAGACGCAGCGGATGCAGTGGGGCGCTGGGGCCAGTTTACCAGCCAGCAGATGAGGGTCCCGGAGCGCATTCACCCAGTGCTTCACCACCAGATCCTCAGGATGCAGTCCCGTCTGGAGTCGAGTAATAAGTGCCCATGCATTCCTGTTTAAAACAGTGCATTTGCAGTGTGGTGGTAGTTAGTTACTTGGCTGTATGTGTGACATGGGTCATGTATGGATGTGTGTGTGCAGGGACATGATGGTGCTGCATGTGAGTGCAGTCAGGTGTGACCCACATGGATGGTGTATGTGTCACAATGCATCATGCGGAGCAGCATGTCGAATATACGTGTGTATGCATGCCTGTGTCTGTACTTGGACATGTCTGGGGTATGAGAGATGGGTGTTGTTGTCATGGACATGCATGGTGTACATGTCCGTGAGTCTGATTAGTGTGTGAGTGACTGGTAAACGCCATGGATGCATGGCACATGTCCGTGATGTGTTCATCCACTGATACAGCCTAGTCATCCTTGTATCCGCTGTGTCTTAGGGTATACAGGGCCAGATGCATGAACCTCCGGTGATGTGTGTGCATGTGATCAGCATGTCCCATGATGCATGTGTGTTTTAGCCCACCATTGGATGTTTCTACGGTGCCTTGGACATGGATGCAAATGTTTGTTGCATGTGCCATGCCTGTTCCTGCATGTGTGTTGCCTGCACTGACCCATGTGTTGTGGAGGGACATGATGGAAGTGACGTTTGACAGTGCCACTCATGAGCTATTGCTTTGTGTCTAGGGGACTATTGTTCAGTACCCTGATGCTTGTATTCAATGTCTCCCTTTACACAGCGGTGAGTGAAGAAGATGGGGGAGACGGTGCTGTGGCGGAAAGCGGCAGGGATGCCTCCACCAGCCGGCGACACAAGACCCAGTCACCCTCCCAGGACATTCCATCAACCGGGAGCAGGGTCGGACTGGGACAAGAAATAGGCCCGGTCACCCCAAAAAAAGTGGCCCACTCCATGCCTCAAAAAAGTGGCCCACCCCTCGCCTCACGACCCTTGACCTCTAATGACATCACTGCAAGTGATGTCATTTGACCCCACCCCAAAGTGACATCCTGGGAAGCAATGAAACACGACCTTTCACCCCTTGACAAAATAGCAATTGGCATCAAATAGCATTGTACCTAAGTACACTAAATTACTGTGAATCCAAGCAGACGTTCAAGGCCAAATGATAATATGTTATTGTATAACACTTGGGCTTAAGCTGTTTTTACAGAACACATATGCATACAATATCACCCAACCTGTGTTGGTACTCATTTATTGACCTAAGAAGGATGAAAGGCTTTTTGAAAAGAAAAAAAAGTGCGAAAAAAAAAAATATATATTTTTTTCAATTTATTTTCTTCCAAACTGGCCCAGGCATTGCCAGAAACCGGCCCCCAGGCACCAGGGACGATTTCAGCCTGGCCACGGGTCAAAAGGCCGAGGGGCCAATCCGACCCTGACCGAGAGTGAGGGGACTGGTGCTGCGTCTGCCACTGCGGCTGTAGCGGCAGGGGCGGATGAGCCCCCACAGGGGCTTGCAACGGCGGAAGACGGTGCACAGCCATCCAGGTTGGTGGTGTGTTCGGAGGAGGAGGAGGCCTCTACAGAGCTGCACATGGGGCTTGGTGAGGGTCGTACCACTGGTGCAAGTGGTGCAGTCCAGGGGCAGGAGGCAGCACAGGTCACCGAGGAGGTGCCTGTGCATGTCTATGCCCCTGACACTGTGACTGCATCACCAAGCACCAGCAGAGATGCCCCATCCCAGGCCCGTCCGCAGGTAGGGGGGAGGTCCCCGTCATCTGGCACTCTTCTACCTGCAGACGTGGGGACCGGTGACTGGATTGAGTCCGTCCTGATTGGTGTCGCGTTGGGCACACGTGACATTCGTGATGACGTGCGTGCTTCCTGGGGGGAACACGCATGCCATCATGAAGGGCTGTGTGCCAACGTGGCCCAGTTGGGAGGGACCATGGTCGGGGGTTTCCTCCATGTGTCGGCCAGTCTTGCGGCCCTCTCCTCCTCTGTGCACACTATACGCTGGTCGTTCTCCGTGCTGTGTTCTGGCCCAGATGCCACTAGGGCCCCCTGTGGATCTGCCCCAACCAACGCAGCCAGCCTGGTGGAGATCCCATCCCTGCCACAGTCGAGAGTCAGAGGTCCAGCAGGGGTGGCCACCCCACCAAGTGGACCCCAGCAGATGGAGGATGTGCCAGCATCATCGGGCAGGGCATGTGCACGACGGCGCCGGTGGATTCCATCATCCCGGAGGCTGTCGTGGTGGCAGAGGCAGTTGCGTCGGAGGCAGCAGCAGGCTCAGCGTGGGAGGCATCATGGTTCGGGCCATCAACACCCCGGGGGCAGGCATCGGCCGAGGGGCAGGAGGACCCCGGACTGGGATTGTCTTCAGTGTGGCAGCGGTTGGGCGGCAAATAGATGCAGAGAGGCGGTGGGCAGAGAGGGCATGGCTCACTATGGTCAGGGCGGAGAACTCCATGTGCAGGGCATTGAGGCAGGCTGAGTGCCTCGAGGCAACTCGCAGGGAGTTGAAGGAGGCCATGGATGCATCCCTGCGAGACCTCGAGGCCAGGGAAGAGGCCTGCCTCCGGAACATCGACGTGGAGTTTGATGATGCCCTGGCCTGGAACATCAAGAAGTGAGCCGTAGGACTTGCCGCCGCCTTTGTACATAGTTCTTTAGGGTTAGGTTTCCTTTGTTTTATATTTTTATTTGGAGTTCATGGATATTGCTCCACTTTCTGTATATAGTTTTTTATTCATAGGACTCTTCGTAGGTTTCCTTTTGTTCGTGGATCATGGACCATTTGGACTTCCTTTGTATATAGTTCCGGACTTGTACATACTTTCTTTCTTTGGACAACCCATGGATCAATGGTTATTTTTTTTTTTATTTACTTTATATGGACATTGGCAATGGACCACTTTTCTATTTTCCTGTTGTGGATTTTTGATTTACATTGGATTGTATTTTATTATTTTTTGCTTTCATTATTTCTTACTTTGCAAATTTGAAATTTTGTTATGTTATTTCATTGCGTTTTTTAATACATTTAATATACCTTCATTATTGGTGTTGTGTACTATCATTGGTTTAGTGCATGTCTCTATGAGCATTGCCTCAGTCATGTGTTGCCACTGTGTGGCTCTGTTGTATTTGTATTTGTTTATTTATAACGCGCAGACCATCAGGCCCGGGGGCATCAGGGCGCAACATTTGTACATTTATGCATGGCCATGGTGGTTCTTTTAAGACTCTCATGGCATTGGTAATTTAGGAATGGGTGCAGTGGATGGTTGCGTGCTTGTCCTGGGGGGGAAGGGGGGTTTGGGTTGGCATTTTGGCCATGGGTCTGTTTTGTTAGGACATGTTGTTTGGTGGGCCATGTGTCGGGGCCTGCTGGCAGGTGCCCATCACTGGGGGTGGGGTGGAGGACATGTGTCGGGGCTCCCAAGTGCATGGTGCCATGTGGCCTGCCTGCAGGGCATGGTATGGGGTGATGGGATGCCTGCGAGGCATGTCCAGGGGTGTGGGGTGGTCCCCTGTGGTGTGGGCTGCCTTCGGGGCATGGGAGGGGGGGCACACCCAGGAGAGCACACACTGCCAAATTGCATGTAGAACTCCCCGTGCACCCCTCGGAATACACGTACCCCGCTCGCGCCAGCAAAAATACGTGTAAAACTCCCTGCGCATCCCTCGGAATACGCGTACCTCGCTCGCGCTAAAACGCGTGTAAAACTCCCTGCACACCCCCTGAATACACGCAGGCAGCCCATCCACCCACCCCATGCCCCGCAGGCAGCCCATCCACCCTCCCCATGCCCCACAGTCAGCCCACACCACAGGGGGGACTTATTCCACGCATTTTACCTGACGCAGCGGGGTACGCGTATTCCGAGGGGTGTGCTGGGAGTTTTACACGTGTTTTCGCTAGAGTGAGCGGGGTATGTGTATTCCGAGGGGTGCGCAGGGAGTTTTACACGCGTTTTCGCTAGCGCGAGCGGGGTACGTGTATTCTGAGGGGTGCGCTGGGAGTTTTACATGCGTTTTCGCTAGCGCAAGCAGGGTACGCGTATTCTGAGGGGCGCGCTGGGAGTTTTACACGCGTTTTCACTAGCCCAAGCGGGGTACGTGTATTCAGAGGGGTGCACAGGGAGTTTTACATACATTTTCGGTGGCGCGAGCAGGGTGAAGGCATATTGAGAGTGGTGTGAGAGGAGTTTTAAATGCGTTTTTGCTAGTGCGAGCAGGTTACGCGTATTCCGAGGGGTGCGCAGGGAGTTTTACACGTGTTTTCATGGTTGGGGGGCTGTATGCTGGTCCACTGGCCTTTGTACCATTTTGGGAATTTGTGCAATGTTTTTGGCGCACGGGGCGGAGTTGGGGGCGTAACTGGGGCTTGTGCAGGGTCACTGCGCCACTCTGCGCCATGGCTGGTTATGGATGTAAGTATCCATGAATACGCTGTGCGCTGAAATGGGTTTTGGCGCACGCGGCTGGCACAGATTAGCGCACGCTCACTCTGTGCGCCAGCCGCGTGCGCCACTCGTGCGCTGATTTCTATGAAATACCCCCAAAGGTGTTTTTTTATAATAAGGCTCCACTTGAGATAAAATGAACTGTTTGTGCCAAACTCATGTTTAGCTAGGGAATAACGTGCTAATAGGAGGTCGCCAGAGCCTTTGTATAAGATGTTTTAGATTTATTAAGAATAATAATAATAATAATAATAATAATAATAATAATAATAAATAATGTTTTGTATGCCCAGTTCCCATGTGTTTCTTTTACCATTGAATTATAAAGAGCTTTTTAATACCTTCTGGGTGGTGGTCTTAAAGACAATTCCACCCGAGTTTATATAGAGTACGTGCTGCATTAAAGATTGCTCTTTTGTATGGGTGGAAAACTATCCCCCTTAAACATTCCTGTAGGTGTGATGCAACAAACGTCATTTATGGACTTAAGTGTCCTTGTGGCCTATTTTATGTAGGCATGACCACCAGAAAAGCGAAAATTCGATGGTCAGAGCACAAATACAACGTCAGGATGAAGAGCCAAAAATCACCCGTGGCAATACATTTCTCAGAAGCCAGGCATTCTGTAGCACAAATGAAATGCGTGATACTTGAACATGTGAAACTCGGCCCTAGAGGCGGGGATATTGTAAGAACCCTTCACCAGAGGAAGATAATGTGGATTGATACCCTTGATTGTCTTAGCCCTAGAGGCATGAATGAAGAGTTCGATCTGATGTGTTATGTTTAAAGTATGTAAATGTAAAGTTAGGTCTAAAGTATGTAAATGCAAAGCTGACTCTTTCTTAAAACAAACACCAGCTTATCTCTTGATACCCGACTCCATGGTATAGATGAACCTTAACCTAAAGTCATATGGTGACTGAAAAATGTACATAAAATAATGTCTTGATGCTAGTTGCCTTAAATTTTACGAAAGAGAGAGACTGGGAGATTAATGTACACAAGTTGTCACCCTAGAATGTGAGCCAACAAATCGGCAGAGACCAATGAGGCAAGTACTAAATATCTCGACTCAGCAGGTAGTACAGAGGTAAGAGTGAGACTAGAGAGATACTGATCAAGTGCTAACCAGCCATAAAACCAGGCATAAGTATGTAACAGGATAGCCTCGTTTGAAACTACAGTGAAGATACACAATGTCATGCCACTTTTAGCCACAGCTTGGAATAGAAGGGGACCCAAGCAGACTTATTGTCTGCATCACTCCCCACTCATCCGGGCTGTGGCCCCACGACATGTATCCTTGACAGGATTTATAATCGTCCATATTAATAACAACCAGATTGAAGGCAATATTCTGGCACCTAATTCCAAACGGATAAAATGTCTATTTAACTGGCTTTTGTAATTCGGCACATCGGCCTTCATTCCGAGTTATTGGGAAGTTGAGCACGAAGTTAGACAAACTTAAACATATACACGAAGCACTGGCATTATCATGCACAGTTGGAGCCCCAAATAGAACAGGAAGTAATAGATCATGTGGCTTACTGGGACATCGCCGGCACCCTAAGCTATAAGCTTCGATATGTTTTAGTTTCCACTTGGGGAACATCAAGAGTGGACACACGCATGCGTGGGGAAACAGTGCGCACTGAACCGGGTTGCCTCAGGACGCACACTGCCCCTGGGCAATGTGGGATCAGCGCTGTTTACCCGCGCATGCCCAATGAGATCCTACCAAGCTCCCACCATGCGCATGCATGAGAGGTAAGCGGTCCGGCCCGCTCAGACGCATGCGCATAGGCATCCAAACAATATTTAGAAGTGTACACTCTGAAAGGCTACGGACCGGAGAGAACCATTCGATGCTCCAGTGACCCGAGGATTCCGGAGACACACGCGGACCGCGCTTAGAGGTGAGAGATGGATCCAGACTCAGTTAGCAGGCTAAGCCCCTTCCTTTCCACAGAATTACTTGAAGAATTCCTGGTAACATAGTTAAGGTTAGGTTTACCTTGAGGCCCTATTAGAATGATATAACTAGCCAGACTAGGAGAAAGGGGGAGGGATACCCCTGCAGACCCCACTAACAGAAAGTGGTACATTTTAATAATCTACAAATACACCCAGAAACCCCTGAGAAACATGTACTGAATCTACATTTTTTCCCTGTCTTTTCTCTAGCAATTCTTTGGGAGCAAGATTCCTTGAAGTGTAATTGAGCATACACAGAGCAAGTTATGTGCAGTTAATCCTACCAACAGAGTGTGTCCAAAGTCCAGAAAGAAAGGTGCCAGCAGCATCAAAAGGAGGTGTGTTAAGAGAAATGTTTGTAATGGTCTGAATTGTGACAGGTTAAGTTATAATTTCATAAAGCCGAGTTTGTCAATAGTTAATCAGCGATCAAACACTAATAGTGAAATACTCTTTATGTTTTTTCCTTAGGAACTGAATTCAAGAACATATATATTTTTGGAACAAATAGTATATTTGGCCCTGAAGATGGGCTGTTGTAAAAGTCCGAAACGCGTTGGCAATACATTGACAAATCTTGATGCTATTTTGGAGTGGTGATTTGAAACCAAAGAACTTTATTGTTTCATTTTGTTATTACCTAAAAGGGACTTTGTGAATTTATGTGTGAATCAAAAGTCTTATAATTGTGAATGTGTTTAACAAAAAGGTTTTGAAAAAATTGTATGCTTTGATTAAAACAACCCATGGAGGGTTTTCTTACTTTTCTAACATTGTAAAGTTTTGTATTAAGAAACTGATCTCACTGACATTGCTTGGACCTACAAATTGTCAAATCTTGTGAATTGAATCAAGAGTGTAAAATACAACTGTCTGGTAAATTAACAGTTAACCGGTGGTTACACACCCAGATCAACATTCCCGTACGTTAGCACTTTAAAAACCCTAAAATTAGAAATTATATCCACATTGAAATTTGGAATAGTAAGCAGTGAGATTCTCATTAGACCTCACGTGCCTGCGACACAAATGAGATTTGGGATTGTATTCCCTTTGGAATGCACTAAGGGTTGGCAGGTAGCAATACATGCCTTTTCTTTCTGGAGTTCGGGGATCAGCCAGAGCATAGCCAAAGTACAACAGGCTTGGGTTTGGCAGCCTACTCTGTTACTAGATGACCAAGCTCCAAGCACAGTAATATACTGGGTGTGCTATTAAGGAGTGAAAGTAACTTTTTAAGAAAGTAATTGCCTGCAATGCACAGAGACTAATAGTATTTGCATACCCCCAAATCATAGCACAGTACACCAAGGCAGTGGTCACCTGGGCTCTAAAGATCACAAGGCTCGGTAAAATGGCCTGTACTCCTAATATTTTTTAAAAGGCATCCATGGCCCATCTTTTATGGAAAATCCCAACATTTTATCGATTTGGGGAGCCCAGGGACCCTTGGCATCGAAACGCACACCTAGGCAGTCGAAATGATCGACACAGTCAATTCTGACGCCCTAAGAGAGGTGAATATTTCTTCGGGTTGTGCTTACGGCATGACATGACTTTGGTTTTGGCACTATTAATTATGTCCTTTTTCGTTGCAAAGCAATGAGAATGCATTGAAAGCTTTCCTATGGGCTTTAGATGTGGGATGTTCTTTCTATGTCATTGGCGAAAAAGTAGAACAGGTACATTTTCACCGACTAGCAGAGGAGCAGCAACCAGTAAAGATTTGAATGCGACTGCCTAGTCATGATTGAATAAAGAAAATAATACTTGGGCTAAAACGCAGTCTTGTCAGACTCCTAGATTGACATAAAAACATTTTTGGTTCCATTGGGGTCCGATCTAACAGGTGCTATATTGAGTAAATACAGAGAGAAAATAGCTCTTAATATTTCTGTGTCAACTTTCAATTTATTCGGTAGGTACCATAATTTGTTCCGATTAACGCAGTCAAAAGCCGGTTTTAAATCGACGAACAGAATATATAAAGATTCTCTTTTCAATATTATGTATTTATCCAGCACTAGCGCAAGGCGGATCAGTAGTCCCTGCACCCTTTGATCAGGTTTGATTAGTAGTCCCTGCACCCTTTGATCAGGTTTGATTAGTAGTCCCTGCACCCTTTGATCAGGTTTGATTAGTAGTCGCTGCACCCTTCTTGAAGATTGAACATGATCTATACTGTTGTTATGTATAATCAATCAGTGATATTGATATATAGTAGGCTGGATTATTGCAACGCCCTTTTTTTATTAAAAATCGGGATCATTGTTTCTTGTTGCAAGGAATCACGGACATGGTCTGCAGCGTTAATGCAATTAAAAAGGATTTTTAACATTGCTACTCATATAAAAGGTTCCGATTTTAAAAAATCAATCAGAAAGCTGTCTGGGCTCAGCACCTTTACACCTTTTTTGACATTAAGGGCACAGCTAACCTCCTGTTGTGAGAACACAATATGGTTGGCATTCCGGGTGAAATCAGGATTCTCAATCAAACTGTCTGCTGCTCTATCACAGTGATAGCCCTCTGTAAAATCATTAAACCACCTTCCCTCATTAATAGATGCCTCAGTCTGCAAGGATAATGTAAAGGTACCACAAGTTACAGTTTTTCAAAAAAGTGATTTTTGCGATCAGAAACGGCTTGTTGAAGCTTCCTCCGAATGGAATCTATGCTCTAATTTTTCTATAGACTGATTAATTCCTTATATTCAGTTCCAAAGGTCATTTGCTCATACTTTTTCATCATTGGGCTGGCTTTGAATGCCTTCAGGGGTGGTCTTTTTGCTTTCTTAAAATCTTTAACAAACCAATCATTATGACACGTATGTTTAGCGAAGTACCAAAAGCTTGGTCTGTTGGTTTTGACAAGATAGTTATAGAAGGCCAAACCTTTTGAACCATCTGGTTGATTATCATTAACAAAAAAGGAGAGAAATGGCACAATAGTTATTTGGAATGAATGTATGTGAATTCAGATTGGACCATGTAATGGAGAATCCCCAAATTCCTCTGCCTGGGACTGTGCCACAGCTTGGTTGGATTCTTCAGTTGGGATTACTAGTTGTCTTCCATTGAGACTCACCACCAAGGGGCCATCATCACTTACCACTCTTTCAAAAATATTCAGGTCTTCCGCTACAGACCAATGACCCAAGTGTATCAGTACATAATCTATGTGACAAGAACAAGACCTGGTTCTAAAAGTGGGATTTGCCGGGGTATCCCCAGTAAATCTACCATTACAAACCTGCTGGCCAATTTTCAAAATGAGTGCTCCGAAGTGTGCAGCACAAGGGTTTTGCCTTCTCAGGAAATAGATATTACAGCCAGGTATTACCCAGGTCAGATCTTCTTCTTGGGTGATACTTTGGTGAACTCTTAGAGGCTCACACTGTATATTGAAGGCCCCCGCGACGATCTTGACAGAATGATCATTGCTTTTATGAATTTTTATTTTTTTTCATATCATGTTTCAAATTTACTTAAGAATAATTGCACAAAGTTACAGGTGGGAGCTCTCAAGTAGATGTTAAATTCAATCCGAACCACACCACCTGGGAATACCAATCAGACTATTTGGAGATCTGGGTTGTTTATTGGGATTACATTAAGATCAGCGGCAATTCATATAATCAGACCTCCGCTTGGCCACCCTCTTGTTCCTTTTTTGTGTTGGGGTATCATAACAGGGTATATTCTTGATGTTTTTTTTTTCTCCATCTACCATGTTTCCTGGAACATGACAATCTATTTTGCGCAATAAAAGGCTGCCATTCAGGATCGTGCAATTTATTTGATAAACCTGCCACGTTTCAGGATAACAGTTCAATCTGCGGGAGTGGAGTTGGCACGGGGATGTCGATTTTGGACATGGGCACTGATAAGGAGGGTTGTGGGTACTCCTGGTTTCAATCGACTGCATCAAGGCCCTGATCTGAGTCCATTGAGTGGATCATTTCTGCAAATACCGTCCTATTGTTGTGCAACATGTCTTTAGACCATGTATTATCAGTGTTTTGAAATGGCGTTCCTTTCGTATTTGGATACAGGTTCCTCTTGGAGAGAGGGCTCTAAATTTAATGGCTATCAGTCCGTCAGCTATTCCATTGCCAATAACACAAAGTTGTGTTATGTCACAGGAGGAGCCATTTGCACCTGCCATTCTTTCAACTTTAAATATATCATTCCGAATGATTGAGAGACGCACTCTTGTGTGTCTAAACCAATGAAGACATTTGTTTATGAGTGCATCAGCATATTCCATAGGACCCTGTCCCTAGTTTAGGGACCTGCGTTAAGTGTACATAAGAGGCACCCTTGGGAGGCATCCAGCAAGTATCTAAAACTGTTTGGCCCCCTCTATATTTGGTGGTTTGATTAGAATCCCCAAGCCAATGCCCCGAGTGGTACTGATTGCCTATTTGGGCTTTGACTCAAACGTTCGCAATAAATGATTTTGCAGGATCTCTACTCGTTTGCCTCATCACTTGTATGTAGACCTACTGTCTCTTTAGCTGAATGAGCTGGTTTATCTCTTGGAAAGTTTTGGGTTCCTGCCGTTGTTATCACATTACCCCCACTGGTTGATCATTTCTACACAGCAGACCTAGCAGAAGCAAGTAGGTCCTCCACTATCAATCTCATAATGCTGTAAATCTTGTTTTAAGATAAAGATGTCCTTGATGAAATGGCTCAAGAAGAGCAATATTTGTGGGAAGTACATGTAAGAAAATGTTTGTTTATACTTGGTGCAACAAGGTTCGAGTGGGCAACTGTGGACAAGTCCTCTGTCGTAGGAATAGCTACACTCCTTTTCTGAGGAATGCTCTGAGGTAATTACTTTGCAGCAATCATCCAAATCCATGAGCGGTGCAAACCTGTTTGTGCAAGCAACGTCGTCTGCTATTATCTCTGTCATGACTAAGGGTCTTTTGTCCAGCCCAGATGCCATGTTGCAGGTCATCGCAGTCAGCTCCCATGAAGGCGTACTCCTATCAAGAGACAGTATACCTTCTGCCCCACCTATGTCCAGCTTCAGCAAGCGATTAGGACCCAGTGGATGAATCTCTACTGGAATTAGATCATTTTCCCACCTTCTTGCTCCAAGGTGTAAGGAAATGTATCAAAGGAATCGATATAAAAAGTGGGTTCATGCCATTCATTTGCAGCGGTAGGCTGGTCAGGAATGTAAGAAAAGGATGGACTGCTCCAATTTTCTTTTTAAACGCGTAGCCTGATTGGAATGATTAGGAACAAATGCCATGTCAGGAGTAATTTGGGTGTTTTGAGATACAAATGTGATGCTATTCTTAGATTTATGCCCTCTTACATCACTGATTTTCTTCTGCCATCCCATGGCCACCACCCTCATTAAACCAAAGAGCAGCTGTTCGATTTTGCTCATCAGTCTGTTCGCATCATTCACATCATTAAGAGAGAGGACAGTTTTAGCTATCTTATTTACTTACCCCGAGGAGAGAGATGTGTGTTGGCTTTTCACTTTGACATCGGTATACTTATCTAGAACAGTTATCTCAGGACAGGCCAGTAATCCACCTCAATATACCTCGACACGCTTACAATCTGCTCCTTTGCCAGTAGTGGTCAGAGCCAATGGTCAAACGAAATGAGAGGGATTCATTGTATGGGGGCTTTAAAGATGGATTCTGGATCCTTTATGGAGGACCGCTGACTGTTCGAACATCCAAAACCGTACCCTCGGCAGACCAGCTACTAGAAGTGGTTACAGCAAATGTTTTGAAAGAGAAGAAACTGGGCAGGATAGCAGACCCTTTCAATACACACTGCACCTTCAACAATTTCATAATATCCCCACTGTGCGGTTTGCCAAAGAAATAGCAAGTGAAATAATGTTTGATGCACCACCTGTCGTACCCCCATGGAGCCTTGGCAAATGATTGGCTGGATACAGAGCGCTGCTTGAGTTCCTATGCAACATTTGACCAGGCAGTGGGCTTGGTTTCCTGAATGGGCAAGGAGGCCCTGTTAGCAAAGATGGATATAAAGTTGGCTTTCCCCATCTTGCTAATCCACATAGGGTCCTTCCACTTGTTGGGTTTCCAATGGGAAGGACAGTTATATTTTGGCTGAGGCATTCCAATGGGTTGTGTGGTAACCTGTGATCTGTTTGAAGTGTTTAATTCATTCTTAGAGTGGACTGCATGGGAAAAGGAACAGGGAGGGGGCCTGTGCATTACCTGGTCTATTTTCTATGAGTGGTGATAAAAGGGCTCCCACGACTGTGCTGGAACTTTAGCGTCATTTCAAGAACTGATGGACCGGGAGAGAGTACTTTTGGCCGCAGAGAAAAGTCAGGGCCAAAGTGGAGTTTTGACATTTCTGAGCAGTGAGCATGACTCCATGAGAGGGATGTTCCGGTTGCCAAAGGACAAGGTTGATGGGCTAATAGCAGAACGATAAACCTACTCTAGGAAGGTCCAGCAGCTGTTGGGGTAATTGATCTTTGCCTCTAAGGTTATCCTGACAGGCAGGGTGTTTGCTAGGAGGTTGGCAAGGGCAGCAACCACGGTCACCCAGAACTCTCAGTACATTAAGCTCAGTGCTGCTCCCAAGGAAGACCTGTGCATGCAGAGCTCTTTTTTGCTAGAATTCAATGTGGTCAGGGTATGGGGGACCCTATGAGTCACCAGTGCTGAGCTCCAGGAAAATACGGATGCATGGGATCATGAAGCTATTGGGGTCATCCTGGGAGATGAGGGGCATGGCCACCACTGGGCCAGGCCATGGCACAAGAAACATAATGATCTTGGAGCTTTCCCCATTGTGGTACCCCCATGAAATGGCCTGTCTGAGTTTAACAACAAAAGGGTGTGTTTTTGGTCCGACAACTTGGCTGTGGTTAAGGCAATCAACCTACAGTCTGCTTCTTGTTCTGTGGTGGTGGTTTTGTGGAAGGAAGCGGTTGAGATGCACCTAATAACAGAGCATTGAGTTCAGAGCACTACATGTGGAAGGAATTGCCAATACCGCAGCTGATGCCCTTTCTTGTTTTTAGTGGAACAGATTGGATATAGCTTGCCCTGGCAGGCCCTTCAGAATGGAGTGGTCTAAGCTGGTGTCATGGGCCTGACATTCTGGGAGCTGGGGCAGCATTTACCTCCTATAACAGGAGAGGGGTCCAGTCACAAGTGTAACTACAGTGCATTCAGAAAGTGATGGCATATAAGAGCTGTGAGTATAACACATTGGAGGGACAGGTTAGCAAGTTTGTGGCATAGGCAAGGGACAAAGGAAAATCCAAGAGTTCAACAGCAGTTCAACAGCAGTCCATCGATTAGCATTTTAAGCCAATCTGAGCGGTGGCATGACCCTATCACAGTCTTTGCATTTAGGGCAGCCATTAAAGATTGGGACTGGTTGGAAGGGCCAAGAAAGGACGGTTGCCGTCTTATTTTTTAAAATGCTAAATAAACTCTTAGATGCACTGCCAGAGGTGTGCGACAATAGCTTTAAGGTAGCATTGCTTGGGGCAGTATTTGCCATTGCCTTCTTTGGGGCGATGCGCCTCTGTAGGTCAGTAGCAAGAACTAAACAAGAAAGAACAGAAAGGGGGCTGACATTGGCTGTCATCTCCATTGAGCTTAGTGGGTTAGTTATCAAGGTCAGGATTTCCAAAAACAGGTCAAAATGGCAGGAGCATCAGATGTAATTGGTCAGCTGACGCACAAATTTGCCCCAACATATTGCTTCTGTGTTACCTTTAGATCGGCCGGGGGCTGTACATGCTGCTTCTCAAGGATCGGTGCCTTTTGACTTTGTTCAAATTCAGGGGGGTCCTAGAGTACACACTTCAGAGAGCAGGTCTGAAGGGTCTGCATGGTCGACTCATGTATTTAGTATTGGTGTGGCTATAGCTGTCTGTAACTAGGGGATGTCTATGCAAGCAATGCAGAGGAAAGGTAGGCTGTCAACGGGGGGAAGGCAGTGCCAGTGTAATACAAGGGAACCATGGTGCAGCAAAGAGTGTAATTAGGAGGTTTTTATTTCAATGAACATGATGAATAAGATACCCACATGATGGGGGAATTGTAGGAGTGGCACAATTCCCCCGGGCCACTGGGCGCTTTATACATCCAAATAAATAAATAATGATGCCTATAACAGGTAGTGTACTTATGATTTTTTAAATGTTTCTGTAAATGTAATTAAATTATGATATGTTTGTAAAAATTAATATCTGGATATTCTAACTTTTTTGTGATTACCTCCAGCAGATGCAAAGGCGTGGGTTAACAGGCATTTGATTGTTGCATGTGCAAAGAGGAGGGCCCATCAGGCGCATTGAAGGGTTGTCAATGTGTGTCTCAAGAGAACAAAGGTGGTTAGGCCCCGCGCCTCTGGGATGCAGTGAGCCGCACTGCGGTCTACAGCGGAAAGAACCCTGAAGTAAGGCACAGCCTGCAAGGTTTTAGTCATCCATTTTAGGGGTAACAATATAACGTCACTGGCACAGAGTTTACTCCTGCATAACAGGCAATAGACCATCAAGCCCTTGTCATAGTTGTTGGAGGGAATGGAAACATTGTCCTTGGAGGATAGCTTAGCAGCAACGTGCTTGCCTCGGAAGCAAGACGACACGAAGCAACACAGGTTCGATACCCGGGTTTGCGCTTAAACGGTCCGCCACCACCGTTCTTTCAGGGCTGGCTGATTAAGAGTCCTGAAGGCGGGAGGTGTCACTCCCGCCAGGTCTGACCTGGCGGTTTTAACACCACTCGCCTGCAGGCGGAGACGGAAACACCAGCACCATTACAGCACGGTGCCGGTGTTTCCACTTCCCCATTCCCATGGAGTCCTATTGGACTCCATGGGAATGGGGATTAACAGAATTCCGCCTCCAGAATTACCGGGTCACCGGGGTTGTAATGCCCCGGTGATTCCGACAATCACAGAGGCAGAATGGTAATACGAGTCCAGCGGTAACCTGCTGGAATTTCCGACACGGTTACCGCCGGACTCGTAATGACGCCCAATTTCTGTGACAGCGGCCTCGATGCCCACGGGCTGTGTGAGCACTTTAAAAATGCAAAATAAAAAAAATTGTTATCTGAGAGAATTCCCATGGGGAATGGGGTGGTGCCACGTGAAGCAAAGCAGTAGAAAGATCGTGACAAAGGATAAATTGAACGATGGACAAGTTTATGTAGCGGAAAGGCTGCTTTTTAGACCGGTTATCATACTTTGTGAAAAGGACCCCACTTATTTCTCATCGGATTCAAGGCATCTATCAGATGAAGGGCATGATTTATTCCTGCTAAATGTTTTGGGTACCCATGAGAGCAGGCTATGAATTAAAGGATTAGATTGGTGAGTATGTGCAATGCAAAGGTGGGACGCACTGGGGACCTGGCCGGTGTGGGATACCCCCATAGCATGGCAGAGTTACTGGGAGATCCTAGCTGAAAAGGAATCACTCCCAAGCATTAGCTGACGTCTGCAGAGACAGGGCCAGAAGCGACAGGAACTATTACCCTTAAAAACAGATGGACTCCTCAACAACTGCAGAGGGGCCGAGCCTTCCCTCCGGACAGGGGTATGCAAGTGAAGAGACAGTTCCTAGTTGCAAAGACTGCCAGAGGCGGGTTGTAACGCTGAAGGACTTAACCAGAAGTGACATTCTTCACCCTGTAGGAATTGAAGCTGAAGTAAGGTGTTCACCAGTTGGAATGCCTAGGAACGGCAGGACGCCACTCAGAAATTAGGCGTAGGGGCTGGTTCACTAGGAGCCGCTGCACGCTGGGATCACCAGTAAAGTAAGTCTGTAATAAAGTGGTCTGTCTTATTCTAAGATTGACTGTGTCAGTTATTCAATGTTTACTGTAAAAGGAGCCTCGGTAGGAGTTAGCCTCACTAACGAAAATGCCATGATCCACTCACCGCCTATTGCTGTATCGAATGCCGGCCTCCACTAATAAAAGAGCTGGCATTATCAGTGCACTGCTCAAACCAAAGAGAGTGGAAAATAAATAGTATTTGCCAGGAAAACCCAAGTCCCTCTTGCAAGTGGTGGGGCAGGACACCTGGCACCCACCAGCACGCTACCTCGTGAACCCAGACATTGGCAGAGCAAGGAGCAAGGTACAGGCCTGAAATTCTCAAGACAAACGTGCCCAGAAACCAGAGCACGGGTCTGAAGTTGCCACCTGTGCCCGGGATCCTCCATGTATTCAGTCTACATGCCTACCACGGCATAGCAGGCGAGCGCAGGTATAGCTGCATGCGAGCGGCCCTTCTAGGGGGAGGCTATATCATTGTCTTCCCTTGCAGTATAGGTGGCGTGAAAAGCCTTTGCCGAATGCAAAAGGTACAGATGTTGAACATAGAGCTGCCCTCAAAATTAACGCTGGAAATAAGAGATGCCTACAAAACAGCCTTGTGCTTAGGTCTTTTTTTGTTTTATGGTAGAATTAAGTTGACATAAACATCTGTAGAAAGGGTCTTGTCTTCTCAGCATATTGTAAGATATATTGGAAGACAAGCGTTAACATTTCCTCTACATCTTTTTTTCTGAGTATTGTTTGGTAATGCAAGCAATGAAGATAAAGCAAAAAAGCAGAAAGAGGGGAGGTGATGGGTTAATGAAAGGAGTCATGTTAAATAAAGAATAAACAGTAGCGGCCAACTGTATGGAAAATGACAGCATAGTGGGTGTCTGTGCATTACTGCGATTGTGACGGCCACACCACTGTCTCCACCAAGGTTATGCGCATTTCCTGTTTTGCTGGAAGCACTCCTCTTTGTTCATGCTGATCTGGTTTGTTGTGTTTGGCCGTGACACAGTTGGCCCGTGCTATTACTTCCACAGAAGATTGTGTCACCCTAAAGCGTCTTGTCACTCACCTAGTGGCCTGCTCTAAATCCTGCTCTAAAATGGAAGGACACTATGTGAAAGGAGATATAGTGATTGGGCCTTGGAGGGAACCTGCACCTATGACCTGAAAGCGAATTCTCCTGGGCTGCATAAATGCCTCAGTCATTTTCAGCGTGTGCTACACAAAAACATAATTTCCTGCACTCCCACCCCTCTCTGACCTCTAACACACTATGATCTAAATGGATGATACAAGTAAATAGTGATGTAATGCTAGTATGCATCAATGCTTCAATTGAAAGGAAAGTGTGGGTACTCGCAACAGGGCCGGTATAAGCATTAGGCAAACTAAGTGGCAGCCTAGTGCACTAGCCATCAGGGGTTGTTGGATTTTCCTTCTGTTATCATTAATTACAAAAGAGACATAAACCAATCTGAGCTAATGTGGCTCCATGCTGCCCTCCTGTAAACCACAGTGCTCACATGTGTGGGAGTGACTAATTTGGCAATGGAAGCAGGGCTATTTCCTGTTTACACCTTTTAGCCTGCCCCCTGATGATCTGGCTCAAAAATAAAAATACAGAAACCTAGCAGGATGAGTCTTGAAAAACACCCCACTATATCCACCGAGGGGCTACCTTTGCGTCCTCACCTGTGCCAGGGCAGGGAGCTACCCATATTCGTCAACTGAGCCCAGGTGGCCCCATGTATTTCTCCACTGCAAGCATCCCTGAGAAGGATGGCACAGAAAAGAGTAATGTCAGGTTTGGTGGCCTGTATGGTATTAGGGCACCTCTTCCGGATCATTGCACAATTTATGTGTTCTTCCTTCTCATCACTCGACTTAAGACTATGCAGAAGTACTACTCCCCTAAATGTGTCCAGTCATTGATCATCTTTCCATTATGGTTGCCTATAAGACTGTGATATAGTATTGTACTAACTCACTTTGTAGTTGCCTATTTTACTGTGATCTCTAGCTCTACTTCATGCATCGCACCTGTATCATCCCTCCCCTTCCATCCTCATACCACCCATTCCATCGTGCGTCTGCTACTTCTCCTTCTCACTGTCCTTATTCCTTCTATCCCTCCCTCCTGGGGCCTCCACCAAACCCCCTGCTCTATCACTCCACTGCCTGAATCGCAACCACTCTCTATTCACATCCCTATCCTTTGTGCTCCCTCTCTAAGCGGCATCCTCCTGCACCCGACCCTCTCCAACCTCATCACCCTCAAGCAACTCCCCGACCAACCTCTTCACCCATTTCCTCTCTTACTGATCCCCCCATGGCATCTGAATTGTCCAATCCCCCTTGCAAAACCCTCTTTCCTCAACAACCACGTCAACTCATATCACCCTAAACTTGCATGTGATGGGCGCCACTGTCACTTGGACCACCTCTCCTCCCTTGATACTGTCTCCTTTGCTGCCCTCCACATCAATGTCAGCACATTCGCTCACTCCCTCAATACACAATACACAAAGAGAGGCAGTGGTGTTGGCCTTATGATTAGCAAAATCACACCATCTTCCCCTCTCCCTCTCTAATTGTATTCCCTCCACTTTCAAATACATCTGTCTAATGTATGGCCCCTGCCCTTCCTTGCCGTCCTTCTCAGCCCCGCCCGATCCAGCAGCCGCAATCTCTTCTTTTCTATTCTTGATCTGCTAGTTGAAACACTGACGGCTGAGGGTCCCACCATAATAATGAGTGTCCTTTAGATCTTAAACTTTACCAGGGCACATTTACTACAGCTGGACATAACTCTCTCTGACCACTCACTGCTCAACTTGCTACCTGCCCACTCACACCCAAGGGAACTCCACTGACCTTATCTTCATATCTTCCGTTTTTAACTCCTCTGCTCACTTGATCAACTGCTCTCCCCTGACCACTTGCGTCATCACCCCCATTCCCCTTCCCTGCAGTTCCCCCTCCTTCTTTCATTACTAGAAGAAAATTCAAACCTGACCCCGTTGACCCCCTACCTGAACCAAAACAAGTCTTTCCTTCAAGCCCTCTCCCCCACTTGCCCACTCTACTGAATGTGTCTTCGATGATTTCAATGTCAAACTGGCTACTTCCTTTGACTGCCACTATCTGACTTACTCCTATACAACAACTGAGGATACCATACACCTCCATCTACAACAATGGAGAAAACATCCCTCCTTACTCTTCTCACCGCTTCCAAAGACTCTCTCACTAGCCTCCCTAGTACATTTAACTCTGGCAAAATCACCTATTATACTGAGCTCATATCTTCTCTCTGCTCCCACCCCTGCAAGCTATCACTTACCCGGCAGGCCATACCTCTTACTTCTCTGAGATAACCAAGAGAAGGGGCACCATGCACGCTCTTGTATCCCTTTACTTTACTTTTTATATTTATAATGCGCACCTGGGGACCCAGAAGCATAAGGGTGCAACGAACATACATATATGAATAATATATGTGTAGGACACATATATCGATGGGCAACTATATTGAGGAAGTGCTTATTGATCATTTAAACAACAATACCTAATCGTTTTTTTTAACATCGCTGCTGTTCCAATCCTCCCCTTTGCAATCCACCATCTTTTGCCAACATCCTGTCCCCACTGTCCCATTTCCTTCTCACCTTTCCTACAGGCTTGTTGCCCATTCTTCTGTCAGCCAACCCATCTGGTGCTCCCATTGTTCCCTTCACAGCTACAATTATTAAAGAACCTGCACCCATCATTTGCTCTCACCTCACTTTCCAATCTCTCCCTCTCCACATCAATTACACATTGCCTCTGCCATCCCCATACTGAAAACAACTGCTGACCCTAACAACTCCCCCTTTTGCAAATCAATCTCCCTCCTGCCACATTACAAAATCAAGAAGTGAGGTCTGTTCAATCGCATCGTTCACTACTTTGAGGTTCATACACACCATGATCCCCTCCAGTCAAGATGTCTGAATAGACATTCCACTTTCTGAGTTGAGTGCCCATCACTCTCAGTTCTCGCTCATCCTCATCCTAATTGATCTCGCCACAGCCTTTGACATAGTAGATCCCCCATCACTCCCATCAACCCCACAAACACTTTCCTCCCCGGGCTTTAAGGATACTGCACTCAACTGGCTATCCTTCTATCGTCTTAATGGTATCCAGCAAAAATGTAGTCAGTGAAAAAGCCGTGGTGAAAATACCTCTGCAGTGAAAAAGTTGCAAAGCAAAACGTAGTCAAGAATGTAGTGCTGCTAGGGTCATTGTTAGGGTTAAGGGTTAAGGAGGGTTTTGTGAGTTTGTGATTGCCTGGTATAGGGTTGTAATAGCAGTTAGTGTAAGAATAGGGTTTAGGGTTAAAGGTTCTTGTTAGAATTAGGGTAATAGTTAGGGTTGGGTGGGGGCTGAAGGGCTGGTGATCTTAGGGTTTGGTTGGTTGTTAGGGTTGATTAAGTGTCAGGGTCAGTGTTAGGGTAGGGGTTATGGTAAGTCTATGACTAATAGAGGAACGGTTTGTGTAAGTGTTAAAGAAAGGGACAGGGAAGTTGGGGAGGGCTGGTGATGTTGGCATAGGATAGAGGTTAGAATAAACACAGTGATTAGAGCAAAGTAAGCACCATGGTAAATGTTTGGGTTGCAATTATGGTAAGGCTAAGGGTAGGATTAGAGCATTCACTCTGCTGGGTCACACTCAGGCAACCAATCATTCAGAAGGGCATTCAATCAGGCAGGCAGCCAATCTGGCTCACAGTGCATTCAGGCCTTTCTTCCCTATCCAGACACTCACAACACGGAATGTGGATTCGGACAAGCACCCAGCTATTCAGCACTCCACACTGCATTCATACCAGTTCCGG
Source organism: Ambystoma mexicanum (assembly GCF_040938575.1). NCBI lineage: Eukaryota > Metazoa > Chordata > Amphibia > Caudata > Ambystomatidae > Ambystoma > Ambystoma mexicanum. Next base: position 462,638,545 of record NC_090932.1, on the reverse strand, counting down.
GCAGGGCTGTCTCAGTCATTGTGTCACACACCAGATACTAGACATCCATAACATGAAATTCGTATTTGTCAGACACTCCATTCACCCAGGTCCCATCCCAAGAGCATAGCCGCACCATACAGGTCCCATCCCAAGGGCCTACCCGCACCATACAGTCACTGGGAAGGCTCCAGCCAGTCTAGCCTGGACCTCCCCACAATACCATATATGCAACTTTCACCCAACAACCAGTTGGGGTGAAGGGACAGAGTCAGGGCTTCCCAGGACTTTGGGCAAAACAAGGTAACAGGCAATAGAACGCAAGAGGCCACAGTGGCCATCTTGTTTCCTATCAGGAATCAACTGATTCCAATGGCAGGGCCTGGGTATCCCCAAATTTGAGGATGCTTAGAGCACCTGTTAAATTCAGCATGGCGCTGCCACAATCCCATACCCTACTTTGTGGCCCACACACAGGTGCCCAAAAACATACACTAGGGGTACAGGGTTGTACCCCCACCCATGGGTGCCATAAGGGTATCCCAAGAGTCTGTACACCAAACCAAAAAGAGAAAGAGCTGCACTGCCAGGAGTCCCACATGGACTCCTGGGCAGAAATTAACACAGAACATACACAAAATAGGACTACAAAACAAGGACAGGGAGGCCCTGTCCCTACAATGCATTTCCAGCATCACAGCTGGTCTCACACAACCAGGCTCCAGGAACAAAAGGAGCCTGCACGATATCACCATCCATGAAGCAAGCCCGTCTGGGTTTGGGGTCAACCTGACTGTGCTAAATTCCACCTAACGAAGCAACAAGCGCCTGCAATATATGTTTTAACGTATATTAGCGCCTTCTGTCTCTGAGCCCTCTACTTGGCCTGCATTCCCACTGGGCCTTTTGTTTTCTTGGGCCTTTTCTACACTCATAAATGTCCACCTTGATTGGCTGCAGCTTGAGCCTTCTCGACCAATTCATGGAGCCAGCAGGTGAATGCCAACCCCCTGCACATGGCCCACACCAAGGTCCCTGTCTGAGCCTGTCTGGAGCTATAGGGAGCACATCTCCTTGCAGCCCCTCACCACAGCATCACTCCCACTTGATCTCATACTGTTCTAGTGCTTTTGGCTAAAATCGAATTTAGGTGTGCACCCATCTGTGCATCCATAACCATTTTGTACTGTTCTAGTGCTTTTGGCTAAAATCCAATGTAGGTGTGCATCCATCTGTGCATCCACCACCATTTTGTACTCTTCTAGTGCTTTTGGCTAAAATCCAATGTAGGTGTGCATCCATCTGTGCATCCATCACCATTTTGTACTGTTCTTGTGTTTTTGGCTAAAATTGAATGTAAGTGCGCATCCGTCCTTGCATCCATCACCATTTTGTACTGTTCAAGTGCTTTTGGCTATAATCGAATTTAGATTTGCTACCAAATTTGTTAACTGATCTGTATGTCTGGCCATTTCCAATGCACTCAATGATCTCTGTCTGTTTGGCTGCCTGGTGTGATCCTACAGTTGCATAGTGCTGTACCCTCTCCCCATGTATCCTCTGCACCCCCCACACTCCCTCCTCCTCTTCTCTCACTCCATGGCTCTCTCCATCGACCCTATCTTTTCTGACTGCTTCTCCATCTCATACCCTCCCTCTCTCACTAAGTCTGGTAGGAAGAAATTAAAAAAGGTCTTCCTGATTTCCAAACCTGACCTGCCCATCGCAGACACCTACATCAATATCTCCTCTAGACAGACTATCACTAACATTCTCGTTGCTGTTCCCTCTTCGAACCTATGGAACTACATATGGTCTCTGTCCTCTCCCATTTCTACTCCTCTCCCATTAATGGCAGCTCCGTTGATGCCGTGCCCTGATGCCTGCGGGCTGCTGTGCAATAGAAATACAAAAATAAAAAATGTTGAAAAAAAAGTAGAGCCGGGCAGATGTTAGTTACTCAAGTAAGCTCCTGCCTGGGGAGGGGACATGCCACATTTTGTGCTTGGGTATCAGAGCGGATATGCAAAGAGAAAAAAAACTGGACTGGCACATGCCCAAATGCAGAAGCACACAGAGGTTGCAGCTCTTGTGAGTGCTTGTGCAACCTCCTGTGCCAACGGTGACCCTGCCTGGAAGCTGGGGGTTGTATGCAGTCTGAAATAGGAGCTGTAGGAGGAAGATTGCAGAGAACACTGAGAAGAGAAGGGAAATGGCAAACAAGGGTTGCGGCTCCCGAGAGTGCCAGTGCGCCTTTGCGCCAACAACCCTTGCCAGGAATGGGGAGTAAAATGTGTGACTAATCTCCCTGCCACGAGTGTTGCTGCCTGCCCTCATCATATATGGACTAGGCTGATATGCCCCCTGGTGCGCCCAGGTGTGGCTTTGCCGGCCCCTGAACTGTGAACTGAACTGTCCTGAACAGATGCTAACAGAAGTTGGACTGGTCTCCTGCAGCCCTGCAATTGCTTAATATGGACTCAGTAGCCATCCCGATAAAGACTGGGAGCCTGCAGACCCTGGACATGCTTAAAATGTCCCCAGCCAAATTGCTATGTGAAGCTGTGATCCGCCGTATTGTGGACATGTTTTAAATGGTGACAGGTGCTAACGAAGGTGTCATTCACTGGTTTAAGTTCCACTCACCCAGGTTAATAAAGGTTTTGTTTAAAGGTGGAATTTTCCAATGTGTCACCAGCAATCCACCAACCCTGCATGTGTACCAATTTTCTGTATATGTGTCATGTTTTCGGAGGTAGTGATTGGCCCAACCTGAGTTCCTATGTACGTGACTATTATTTACAGCTGGATTCCAAGCATTACTATTTGTGACTGTTAATTGATTTATTGTCTAGTGGTGTTTTCCCATTTGTTGTTTGCTATGGAAAAGGAGGAGTGTGGTGTGCCACCCCTCCTGGGAGAATGGTCCCTCTCGGGGCTCGTGCCAAGGTCACGTGTTGTGACCATGTGACAAGAGAATAAAACAAACGAGCCATCTGTGGCTCATCAGTTGATGTAAATGGAGCCCTGCATGCTTTGTGTATTTTTACTACAGCACAATACTAGTGCTGCGTAGCAGGCGGAGGAGCTGCTGATGCAGAACCTTCCACTCGAACAGTGCCCCTGCTGGGCAACGCTCTCTATGATGACCCCCATGTCTGCAGAGCCCCTGATGGGCAACTCTGCATCCCTGTGGTCGCAGAGTCTCTGCCGGGCAACTCTGCAACAAGGTGCTGGTGCCCCTGCTGGGCAACTCTGTCCCCGTCCTTGGTGTTAGCCTAGGTAACCCCAGGCCATGGAAGTAACTGTGTGCTCACAGTCCGACAGCGAGATCTCTGCAACCGAGTCTGGTGGGTGCCCCCGCCACCCCACGAAGTGGCTCATGTGCCCGTGAGCCAGCCCCCAGATCTGCTGAAGTGGATCCTGCTGGGTGCCCCAAGCAACAGTGTCCTGGACCCTGTGCCCTGGGCCCAGGACACAACAAGAGGGTATGAATAGCAGAATATCGTCTCGGGAAGATAGCTCAGGGGCAACGTGCTCAATTGGAAGCAAAACGACACAGAGCAACACAGGTTTGATCCCCAGGTCCACGCTTAGAAACCTCTGGGTATTAAGCGCGTTATAAATAACCTATCATATCATAGAAGGACAGAATGCAGGTGGGGGGAAGTTGATAGGCCAGTAAACCAATAAGAAAAGAGGAACAATGGCAAAGGCACGGGAATACAGGAGCGGAGACAGAGTAATTTAGTATCATGAAAGGTCAAGTATGGTTGGGTTTTATGCATATTCTAAAGTTGAAACCTGCAGGAAAGGGCAATGTGGGGGGCAAATGAGAGAGAGGAGTAAAAGACAACACCTGTGCTGTGAGCTGTGGAAGAGAGAGGAAAAGAATATGGGGGAAATGAGATGGAAGAGGGAGGAATGGGTGGGGTACAGAGGTAGACGAAAAAATAAAATCTATGTCTTTGAGGCATTTAAGTGGAAAAAGTGGGAGTGCATCCAGGATTGCACTGCAGCGAGGGAGCAAAAAAATAGTATCATAAACAGAATTGGAAAACGTGGAGAAAGAGACAAAGATCTGGATAGAAATGCGAGCAGAGGCCAAATGAAGACATTATTGCATACAGGATGGAAGCATATAGAGAAAAGAGAAGTGGACCCAAGACTGAATCTTGCCAGATGCCGTGGAGCAAAGGAAAGGTACACAAATGTTTGCCAGCCTAAAAAATAGAAAAACAAATGGTTGCCTAGATAGGAGCGAGACTATTCTAATACAGACCCAGATTTTTGGAGTACGAGCGAAAGGGAGAGGATTAAGGGAGGAAGTAGAAGGATGGGCTCAGGCAAGAAATTGAGGTTTCAGAGAGAAGCAAGAAGGGAGGCAGAGAAGAGGCAGGTGGAGTATGAGGTGGAGGGAATGAAGTGTATAGAAACAGAGGAACAAAGCAGCATAACGTTGTTAGTAAAAAAAAGTGGCACAGTCAGTCAGAGATAAAGAGGAAGTCCTGGAAGTATCCGCTAAGGGAGGGAACAGGAATTGGTTAGGAAGCGTAAACAAGCAGCGAGGATACTAAGAACTGGGTAGTTCCATCCAATTTAAATCACGGCAGTGCATGTGAAAATGAAAGAACCCTGACAGAAGGCATTGTCGGGTGATTATTTTTATGTTTAATGTTTTTGTTCGCATTTTTAAATTCAGCATTACTAGCCCCGCATCTCTGCCTGATAGCAAACTCTCCCCAATCCCACAAGCATTGGAGTAGCCCAGTACGCATCTAAATTATGCAGTCTGTGCATGTCCCGAGTGTGCATCCCTCATCTTAAAATGTACATTTCCAAATCACGCATGAAATTCAATTGCAGAAATCATTTATGATATCACTGTAGGTATGTACTTTCTGTAATGCTGCTGGGGAGGTCAAGTTTGGAGTCCTGTTTCTTCAGAAGCTGTATATTTCAATGTTTAATTTCTTCAAAACGTCCTCTTCACACATGTTACCATACCCAATGTTTGTTAGAGTTTAATTCATTTTTTTTGATTCTCTGGACCCACTTTGTGGGTCCTCTAAACGTTGTATTTTCTTTATACTGGCTTCTGTGTTTTTTGTCTTACTTCTGTGGCCTAGGGACTTCCATTGAAGTTCCCATGTCGTTGCCAGCCTTTTCTCATAATATGCCTAGCATTTCATATGGAAACCAGGGGAGAGTTGGTTTTTAAGCATCCCTATTTTGGTCCTAGGATAAATCTATCACCCTAATGATGTGTTGGAGAAGTTAAAGATGACCTCAAGGACACACCAACTCTCAAAGACACTTCCAAAGTTTTTGTTTTGTGTTTTGTAAATAAAAAGACCTGATCTGGCTGTCTGACTCTGGGAATTTCTAGGTGAATCTTATCCAGGGATCACACACGCCCAGCAATGGTTATCACAATGGGAACATCTGTCTTCCAATTGCCCAGGTTCCACTTTCCTTACCTCTCACACCCGAATGTTTATCACCCCGATCTTCTACCTGGTTCCTTCTCATCCTCCTACTCCTCACCCTATTCCTCCTCCCATCATCTCACTCTCTTCTTTCTCTCTATATCTCTTCTGTCCATGCAATGTTCTCTTTTTTCCTCCCAATTCTTTATGTCTATCCTCCATTCCACTATTTCCGCTATTCACTCTACTACTCTCTCCACTCCACTTTATTATACTCCACCCCCAACTTCTCCCACAGTCACCCTCCATCGACTCACTCATTCACCTTCTCTCACTCAGTAGCACTCACACCACTACACTCACCCTTAATCTCATGCACTCTCTGTACATACACTCTCACACCCAAGTACCACTTTCTCTCACCAGGCAATACGTCACACTTCACACACACATCCAGTAATCCACCTCCATGCTCCTTTGCACATCCATCCTTCCGTTACCTGATTTGTTGGGCCTCCTTCACCCCCCTAGAGCTCACCTGAACAACCCAAATTATCTTTTTTCCTGATGCCACTTTATATCCTCCTCCTTTCCTTCCATTGGTTCCCCACCTCAGCTGTTCCAAAGGCCACGTTGCCCAGCTGCCCTCATTAAAGACTGATGTCCTTCCAATATGGCCGCCAAGTAGAGCAGACACATCATTCTGAGCTCTGTGCCCCACTAGAAGCCTATAGCTGTACCGAAAGCCTTTTAGGCATAAATGTGTATTGATAAACCTGTACCAAACATTTGCAGTGATAGTGGAGGAGAGGATCGCCCCTGAGGATGAAAAGCGGGACGCACTTCAGGAGGGGTGCACCTGATGTGAGCTCAGCACTGCATGTGTACTCTCTGATGGCGGACAGAGAGGTAGCGGTCTTTGCCCCGATTTGGAATCAGCAAGGATATATTTTGACATCCCCTGGAGGCACAGGGTTGCTTGTTTTGCAGCGCGACAAGAGAATTCTACCCAGGGGGGCATCCGACACCTCGCTGGGCACTTGATGATCTCATCTGATCCCATCAGCAATGGAAGTGCTCCCGCGGTGAAGAATTGGTGAGCGTCCCTCAATCAGTTTACTGCGCAGCCAATATTGAAACGTGACCTCCCTGGGGGACTGGCAAGCCTTCAGCAAGCGTGGTGAGGCTCCCACAATATGTGCGTTCCATAATCTTCACTTCCTTCTCTGTTGGGACCCATTTGCACTGTTGCTGCAAGAGCTGGTTGAAGTGGACCTCTGGGTAATCGGCGGTGGAGGAGCTACGTCGGTGCTGCCTACTTATATGCACAGAATCTACAAGTGCCTGACACGAGAGCTAACTGTTGACACAGGGGGGCCTTAATAGAATGCAGACTCACCTAGAGAATAAGTATGCATGGGTCACACTTCTGAAAAGGACCTTTGTAACACGGAGGGTGAATGTATCATCCACATTGAACCAACAAAGATAAGGGAATCCTCGTAAGACATAAGACCATTTTGCCGCGCTAGCGAGTGAATCTCATTAGCACTGATCAGGCATAGCTGAAGGAAGAAGCATATCACGAGCTGATACGCTGTGATATTATCTGACAATAGGGATGCACTCCCTCTCATATTAGCTTTGTTGGATGCCTCCTGAATCACTTGAGCTCCGAAATATTTTTTGGAATATAAGGAGAGCACCTAACCATAATTATTACTTAATACTAAGCACAATTCTAGGGGTGCATTGTGTCAATATCAGGGCCCAAGGAAAAAAGAAAAGAGGGTATCGCCGTGCTCCCACCCACCCCCAAAAAAAATCCCATTAGAACCTGTTGGCTCATATCGGGAGTGGTCCAGAAACATCCAGAACATGCAGGCGAATCGCCAGAGGAATAGAGAGGAACAGAGAGACGTTATGGAGACAAACATGGCAGCCTCAAAAGAAGACATGGAAAGATGGTTTCAAGTTTTCAGGACAAATTATCTTCCTCTGTACAATCGCAATTTGCCAATTTTACTACAGAATTTAAATACGCTCTAGTTGATATACAGAAAGATATTGCATCTCTTGAAGAAAGAACAGACATTAATGAAAAGGTACTACAGGATATGGCCCAGGAATCCAAGAAATCGGAAGAACAAACAGCTGGCACGAGCAATACATAATGTGGAGTTGCAATGTGAGGATCTGAAGAATAGATTGAGAAGGTCCAACATTCCCATACGTAATATTCCAGAGTCGGTGATCGACTCAGGCCTGACAGAGGAAGTTACGGGGGACTTCAGAGCTTGACTAAACACGGAAGCGGAGGTAACAATTCCTATAGATAGGATTCACAGGTTCGGTCCGAAGCATCAGCACCCTATCGGCCGTCCTAGAGACACCCTTGTGGCATTGGCAAGTTACTCCCAGAAGGAGCAGATTCTGTGGGAAGCCAGAAAAGAGACGCAAATCACACTCAATGGGGATGAAATCCAACTGTACCAGGATCTCTCCCCAATTACATTACGAAAAAGAAGAGACATGAGAGAAATCCTGCAACACTTGCAAACACAGAAGTTACCATATAATTGGACCTTCCCATTTGGCCTGCTATTTAACTGGGAGGGCAAACAGTAGTGTGTCACAACTAATGAAGAGGGGGCCTTTATTCTGCATTTGGACCAGGAAGAACAGGCAGAGCAAAGTTCTGCGACCTGTGCAAATGCCACTAGGGGCCTGCGACATTGGGAATAGACAACTGTACAATGATCTCGAACAAATGTCCAAAAGGGACCCTCCATGCCAGAGAAACAACCTCCAGCAAGCTGAAGGTTTAAGAAGACTACGACCCACTTGAACAGAAGTGATAAGGCGAAATAAGGTACATTACCACAGATAAGAAAGATATTTGTAATGCAGCGGAATCTCATCTTGGAACCCGTAAAAGACTTAAATGGTTTTAGAATACCCTGCACACATTCCTGGTTTAGGAGGTGGGCCATCTCTGAGGACGAGGTCCGAGGGGAGATGGTCTACACCTGGGGGAGGAGAAACTTATTGGGGTTAAGTTGTGGGATGGTCGGGGAGGGTACTAGTTGGGCATTAGGGGGTTTGATTGGGAGGGGGAGGGAAAGGACACATGATTGGAATCTGAGGCTTCAAATGTTCAGCTGTAGGATGTATCCCCAGGGAAGCGTTGTTGTAAAATGACAACGCCTTTCGTTGTTTACCACTTAATATTAGGGGTCTCAGTTTTCCTGGCAAGAGAAGGAATCTAAAATGGCTATTAAGCACATATCAGCCTGATCTTATTGCCTTGCAGGAAATACATATTAGGTATCAAGACCGGTACAAGTTAAAATTAAAACAATTTCCCATCCTTAGGCAGGCACACACTACAGGTAAGACAGAGGGGTTATTGATAGCTTTTAGGTAAGGTACACAAGTCTCTATCAAGAAAGCACAAGCTGACAAAGAGGGACATTTCCTCTTTCTTTTAGTACAAATGGAACCACTGATCCTAACTTTGGCTTTTCTTATATGCCCCAAACACTGGTCATGACATTTTTTTTTAAGACAGTACTAGCTAGTTTGGAATTATTTGCTCAGGGGAAGTGATTCTGATGGGGGATCTAAATACTGTATGGGACCCTGTATGAGACAGAAGCTCCATTACTAAATGTGCTCGTCCCCCGCCTTCCTTAGTGTTGAGACAGAGGTTTGATCTGTTGATGCTTAAAGATATATGGCTTACCTTGAAAGGAGAAGAAAGGGCGTACACCTTCCATTCTCATGTTCACTAATCCTTTTCAAGGATTGACTACATCTGGACCTCAGTTAGATTGATAGGGAGAGTGACACGAATTTATACCCACACCATCACCATTTCGGATCACACACCCCTGACGATTGACCTTGATCTTCCTAAAGTTATTCCCACACTCTGGAGCTAAAGATTCCCGAAAAAGATACTGGCATATCAGGTGCTATGTGATGAAATAGATGGAAAGATAAGCGGTTACTTTAAATCCAACCTTGGAGGGAACACAAGTTTAGGCATGGTTTGGGATGCGTTTAAAGCGACCCTTAGGGGGGAACTCATTGCAACACAAGCACATAGGGGGAAACTTAGGCGTATATTGGAAATGGATTTGGAGGCAGAGGTAAAGGATGTATTAACACATGTGGAGTTAGACTCATCATGGAATCTCCAACTGCAATATCGTAGTGCAAGGGGAAAGTTAGATTTAGTACGCACCAAACAAGCAGAAAAATGCTTATTGTATTTAAAGCAGAGAGTGCACATTAAGGCAAATAAAGCGGATAGGATGCTAGACAGACAGTTAAAACAGAAACGGCAGCTCAAATAATGCAGGGGGTGGAGGACACAGAAGGAGAGAAAGGAACAACAATGGAAGAAATGATAACTCAGTTTTAAGCTATTTACTCAACCCTATATACATCAGACTCCCCAGATCAAGTGTGGCAAAGGAATTACTTGCTATCTACTCACCTGGAGAAATATCGGAAGTGGACAGGGTAACATTAGATAATGATATTAGTTGGGAGGAAGTGATGTATGTAATATAACAAACACACCCGCAAATGAATGGGGGAGAGGGTATATGTACTCTGCTGCGCAAACCACTTCACATAGGTTCCTATTCACTTGGCTTGTACATGCACACCTTTAGACATACTAGCTGCAAGGATTACCAATCTAGTCTCCCAGTCCCCTTGTGAGTCAACATCAAAAATTTGCATTAAAGAGGTAATTGGTTTATCCACTGCGAATAGTCCATTTATTTAGAATAGAAAGCTAATAGTCAACGTTCAGATTCCTCCTAAATTATTGCACGCAATATATATTCTGAATCTTTTTCCAGAGCTTTTTATTTGCTAGCAGTGATTAGCTTTTCCTGCCAACACGTATTTCGACCTATCCTAACACAGGTCCTCCTCAGGGCAGATAAATCACCTCTCTTTCACGTACTGATTAAACTTATATAGATGTACTAATGTCCAGAAAGGAAGAGCGATGTTCTTTAGATACTTTTATCCATAGTTTGCACGATTCCCTCACCCTGTTTAATTCTTGCACCCTTCCTTGCCTGTATTGCGCTCCTGTTAGCGCTTGCGAATAACACAGCACAGACACAGCTGTGTTATTCGGAAGCACTAACAGCTGGGGATCCAAGAGGAGGGTACTACTAACAATAACCTAGAAGTCTCCAGTAAACCTTGCTGCTGCCTCAGGCGTGTTAACAGCATGATAAGATATGATATTATCGTTTATTTATAAAGCGCCTATACACAATGTGTTTCAAAGCGCTTCAAGGCAAGGGAGGGAACAAGGGAAAATACAACCACACTCTTACAGGCCATGAACAGTAAGGATGTGAAATTAACTATCGTACTCGGCCTGACGACATTTCAGATAGTGCAAGAGCTAAGACATAGATAAGGAAGGGAGGGGGAGAATGGGAAGGAAATGGAAACAGACAGACGACTACCGTACTAGGCCTGACGACATTTCTGGTAGAGCCGGAGAAAAACAAAAGGTGAGGGAGAGGGGTGCAGAAAGGGAGGGGAGGAACAAAACAAGCGACTATCATACTAGGCCTGACGACATTTCAGATAGTGCTGGAGGCGTGGTGGGGAGGAAAAAAACAGTAATGGGAGGGTGGAGGAAACAGACGAGGTTGCTCTCATATTAGGTCCAGGGACAATTCTGATAGAGTAAGTGCATAGAAGAAAGTAAGGGGAGGAGATAGGAAAACGGAGAAGGGAAAGGAGGAGAGAAAAGAGAGTAAGCAGTCAAAAAAAGTGGAGAAGCAAGAGTGGAGAGCGAATACAATTGCAGAAGTCATTAGTAACACATAATGTTGCAAGCCAGGATACAAGATGAAGATGGGAACAGCATGATTCAGGGCCACCATGAGTACAAGATGCAAAGGAAGTCCAGCATGAGAGTTGAGAAAGAGTGACGCACCGTGAATGAATGAAGTCCATAAAAGTCAAATCCAGGATTGGCCACAAGACAGTGATGGTGAAGGAAGGCACCAGGTGGGCGGGGCTTGCTAAGTGGTGAAAAAGAGCAGCAGGCAGGAAGGTACCAGGTGGGTGGGGCTTAGGCCAGATGACCTAGATCCACTTGCACCTGCTACCCATCTGCAAAGGAAAAGAAGCTGGAGGGCTCCTTAAGTAGGGAAACAGAGCGGCAAGCAGGAAGGCACCAGGTGGGCGTGGCTTGCTAAGTGGTGAAAAAGAGCGGGAAGCAGGAAGGCACCAGGTGGCGGGGCTTGCTAAGTGGTGAAAAAGAGCAGCAAGCAGGAAGGCACCAATTGGGCGGGGCTTGCTAAGTGGTGAAAAAGAGCGTCAGGCAGGAAGGCACCAGGTGGGCGAGGCTTAGGCCAGGTGACCTAAATCCACTTGCACCTGCTCCCCATCTGCAAAGGAAAAGAAGCTGGAGGGCTCCTTAAGTAGGGAAACAGAGCGACAAGCAGGAAGGCACCAGGTGGGCGGGGCTTGGTAAGTGGTGAAAAAGAGCAGGAAGCAGGAAGGCACCAGGTGGGTGGGGCTTGCTAAGTGTTGAAAAAGAGTGGCAGGCAGGAAGGCACCAGGTGGGCGGGGCTTGTGTATTGTTACCTGTTTGTACCTTCAATGTTGCTTGTATGTCATGCAATCCTCTAATTTCTTCTCCATCGCCACTCTCTTAAAGTCCTTAAAGGCCATCGTCTTCTCCACCACTTTTTGGAGTAGTGTTTGTAAATAGTAATCATTTTACCATTTGTCAACATCAGTGTGAGGACCTATCACTCGAGATCTCGGCACAGCAAGATCTCATGAGATTACATGCGCAAAGTGCGAACGGAGCCGGAAACCCGGCAGAGTCGGAGCGAGGCACCAGGAGGACAGCCGGGCCTCGGCGCTCCTCCTGAATGAGGGAATCCACCCTCCAACTGAAGTCTGCTTCTTCAGAAGATCCCTGTACTGCAGAGTGTAATTCCATGGCTGAAGGCAAGCCCTGTAGGAGCTCCAACAGGCAGGGAATGCAAATACCATCCAGCTTATTTCCTGTGCAGTGAAGTCAACTGTACTGGGGTAATAGACCGGAACTGTGAGTACTACCCCCTGCTCTGGACCAATCCTTTCATGCCCCATGTATATCAAGGTGCCCAAATAAACACCCTTACCTCTATCCAGTGTCCTGTGTTCATTGAAGGCCACTACAATCAGATGTTTCTTTTGTCTTGCCTTTTGTACTGTCTCTTTAAGTGCGAGCTGATGTGAAACTTGGCTTGTATGTTCTCTTTTATTTTGTATTTGTATTACTGGTGTCAATTACTTTAAATAAAACGTTATACGGCCACCATTAAAAATCATACATCATGCAAACATTATAAAAGTCAAAATCCACACATAAAAAGTCGTAGATTGACTATTACAAGTACAGATTTCATCCAAAAGAACCCGCCTAAAATCGTTGACAAACATTCACGTTAATTACAAATCTTAACATAGACAATAAAATAAAATACAATAGAAAAAACGAAGGTTCATTCAGAAATGGCATCCCTAACAAATCACGAATGGGGTCCATCCCCCTCCAATTATTGATAATCTTTCAAAAGAGCTGATAGAAATCTTACGAGAGCCAGGATGCGATATATTTGATGACCCCACGCACACCAAAAAAACTAAAAAAAAATGTCTCTCTTTTGATGTTTCCTAGCTATTAATGTTCATAGGAACAGCATTGCGGAAGATACACTGGGAGTTTGTCGCCACTTGCAGGATTTCTTACTGTACTGCCCCCAACCAAGTAGGTTAAAATAATAATTGGAAAAAAGATACAGTTAATGCAAAATATATAATTACATCTCTAGAACATGTACATTTGAAGACGAGGTCCATTTTAGCACATCGATATCATTTATGGGAGTGCACTGCAGTACAAGCCACAGAAGTGCGTTCACGATTAGGCCATTTGAACTCGCAAAACACATTGTTGACTCATCACAAAACTATATACTAACATTGCAAACTAATGCATAAAGTCAACTACAAATTCCCTGGTCCCGAACATTGAAAACAACCCTTTTCATCTTACGGCCCCCACAGCATTACTTAACGGTCGTCCCTGTAGCCCCTTCTGCAGGACGAAACAGACACCACTTCCAGACCAAAAAGCCCCTCTTCCCTCCAAAGAGGCAGTTTTCATAATCTTTCAGCTGTTTTCGCCCCCAACTGTCCTTAAGGTCTTCGGGATAATGCACCTGGCGCTGGGCAGTAAAAAAAACCTCCCAAGTTCTCCGCAAACATTCTGGTGCTATTACTGCATCTGGAAAACCCTTGAATGGTGGTGATATGTGTATCCCATGGCCTCACAGTTTTGGGTACCTGGCAGCCTTCCTTTACCGCCTGAGCTCTCAGGAGAGGATACCTGTGATATGGACAACGCTCCCCAAATGAGTTTACCAGGCCTTCGACAGTGGTTGCGCAAATACATTTCAAGTGCTCTCCTTTCCAGCAATCAAATTGGAAGCCATTAGCGGGAACTCATAATTGCAACCATTGTCTCCAACAAGATCCTAATAAGTGTTAATGATTTGTGATAGGAACGGATGCCCTGAATACTTACTGGTGATCGTCAGTACCCCAGTCCCTTTCTTGCTCGTCACAGTACGTATTCATGAAGGCAGTCCTTGTTGCATCAAAACCCATTCACATATGTATCTTTCGTTTGATCCTCTCCTCTCCCAACTGCTTTATAAAACCCTTTCATCCCCCTGTGATACCAAAAAGGCCCGGGCGGTGTGTCATAAGTACTGTGACGAGAAAGACTAGGACTAGAAGTAAAAAAGATCACCAAAAAGTAATAAAAGAACTACCATCAAGTCCCACTTTTCGTCCCACTATTTACGTATGAAGCATTCCAAAGTTATTAGATACACCCTGTACAGAAACTACACCAGACCCCCAAGATGGTACCCCTGTTGGCACCCAAGCAAAGGTAAGGAGACCAAATAACAGGACGTGAATTTGAGTGAACGAAAAGGGAGCCCAGATAAGTCGACACTGTGTGCTCCAGCACAGCAAGCTAATGCTCCACAATGTGTACTGATAATTCATACGTGTGAAGAAATGACTACTGCTCTTCAGAAGCATAGGGATGATAGTGGTTTCTAAACTCCTACAGAGCCGCACACTACTACTAGAATAGAAGTGACCTCAATCATAAAATAGAAACAGGCACAACATGAAAGGCATATGTAGAGGAGCAGCTGCATGCCTCTGCAGGAAGTCCCCCCCCACCTCCTGCATGTTGGGAGCCTGAGATTGTACCATGCTTGACACCAGCAGTTGTGACCATATCACAGACAAAATATTCGAAACAAGGTACCCTCAGAGAAAACCATACCAGATGTATTTCCGAAGAGATGACAATCTGAGGGAGGAACTCCCCAAAGGAATATGAGAAAGAGCGCAGCAGGAGATAATGATTTCACAAGAGACGAGTGTGACACACTGTAAATACTGACTGAAGAGAATGCACAGGTAATATAGAAACTGATGATGAAGTTAAAAATCGAGTAAACTTTCATATGCGAAAACAAGATTGTATGTGTGTGACGCACTGAAGAAAATGCAAGCCGTTCAATAACTGTACAGATGCAGCAACGGAAATAGACTAAGTGATCATAGAAGATGGCTATACATCGTGAATAGACTGGAGGCGGAGCCGCCATTGCATAGAAGCTGGACATCGGTGTCATGAATTTGTAAGCCCAGACCCATGGAGAAGAAGGGCCGAGAACTGTGTCGCAACAAGCGTTAGCTGAGATCGCAGACTTGAATGGCAAAGCTGCCTGGCCTGGTGTCAAGGCGAAAGGCAGCCAAGACTGGTTATCTATTCTTGAAGGCAGCAAACATGAGAATATTAATCATCCCTTGTTAAGGTGCAAAGAAAGAACACCAAACGTGCCAAGTATTATTCAATTAACACATTAAAATGCTGCAAATTGTTCCTAATTGTGGTCTCCTGTCACGTGAGCCAAGGGTGGAAATATAGTTGGGCATGAAGCTCCAGAATAGTGAATGCTCGCACTCCCTTATATTCTCTGAGACAATAATATGCTGAAAGGCCAAGTTCAAAGACAATCTTCATGGCAGAAGGCATTGGTGATGAGAGAGGTTGGGCTAATTGGATGGGGAGGTAAAGTCATGTCCCTCTCCTGGCACCTGGGTATGAGCTTACGTGCTGCTGAGTGAACCGAATGTTCCAGACATGGCGCAAGCTTGCCGACCAATTGTAGAGGGCCATATAACAAAGGGCCTGATAGTTTGAGAGCCAATGATAAACTGTGCACTTAATAGTGTTGAAGATGACTTGCACTAGAGGTAGGCATAAGTTGTCCAGCTGACAGTAGACACAAAATCACAATCCCAGTCAGTATAGAAAGTATACTTAGATATTCCCCTTGAGTCTATCATAACCCCTTGTAGGTTTTTCTTATTTGCCATGTAGTATGATGTCACTTATGACAAATGTTTAGCATAAAGATGTGCTTTTTTATGAAATGAGCTGAGAGCTCGAGCGAACATCCGTTGATGTCAGTTGGAACTCCTTGATTTAGACAATTGTTAATAAAACAGAAAGAATTTGCCATCTTCCGGGGTTGGTTCGATTATTTGGTGTCAGATTTATACTGCATCCCATACATTACATGCGTGATATTCAAAGGGCCCCAAGCCCACATATCTCATTTACCTTTTGAAGGTAGCATAGGCTGAGGGCAGGCTATACTCTTCAAGAGGGTGTGAGCCAGCAAAGAAGCATCCAAAAGAAAAAAGCACTGTTCTTAAAAAAATTATTAAAAATGTACAAAGTTCTATAAAAATTAGACTTCAATTAAACTAGAGGGACAGACAAGCTATTAAAAAAATAACAATTTACCTCTCTAAGAAAATACACAGTGAATGCAGACTTTGGTAGCACTAGGCACTCTGGGTGGTGATGGTGGCGGTTTGCAGGTAAATAGTTTTGCAGCAAATATGTCTTTAAGGTATAAAGTGGGGTTTTAATTGTTGGTACGGCCCCCTAGAACAAGTTCAGGAGTACAGAACAACTTAAGATACCTTAATGTCTTAATTCAGGGGCACCACAGAATCAAGCCGGGTTTCTGTGCATTTTCCGGGATGTCAAATCAGGTTTGAGGAGGTCATGCAGGTTCCACCAGATTTAGTAATATGGTGTTAGGATTCACAAACAAGGCTACCCGCAGATTAATGCCAAAAAGGGAGATTTTCGTTGCAACACAAACAATTGGTTGCTAGGCACCAACCTGGAACGCTCACAGCGTGAGAGCAGCATCCCTAGCATTAACAAATGACCTCTCCCTGATGCGCTCTTACGTTGCGTGATGACGGCAACCAGGAAGAAATGCTGGTCACTGCCAGTTGTTCACGTAAAAACGATCAACCTTGGAAAAGCTCTGCATTATGAGACCATTCGTTTTTGATCCCATCAGGTATTTATCTAGGTAATTACACTATTCCAATTGATTAGAACTGTATGCTAGATTGATGTACTGCTCGAAGTGAACAGATTCAGTACTAACCCTAAAACCATACGGTCTACACTGTTTACTTTTATGAGACATTCTATTTTCGGAGTCTATCGATCACTAGGTACAAGGAGGGGATCACAATGCACTTAGGTAAGGAACCATTGCATACCGATTGCCTTATGTTTGCTACTTGTTAAAATTCTGCTTCTTACTGTCCTTTTCTCACCCCTTAGCTACAGCTCCTGTATCCCCCATTGATGACTACGTTAGGAGGTGTGTCCAGCACTTCCGCCCAAGGGAATGCCACACATTGTTTAGTTACCCTATCAGTGGGTGCCTTTCTTTTGGGTTTGTGTTGCACTATCTCCATGCTCCTGAGACATCCTTCCATAGAAGACTACAACGCCAGGTGAGCGTAGCATATTGCGCAAATCTCCCAAATCTCTCCCGAGCATGGACGACCTGCTAAAAGAGCTCACTATCATTGTGCAGACACTTCAAGCTGAAGTAACTGCAACCCGACAAGAGAACGCAGTACTCCACCAATCCATGGCATCCCTGCAAGGAGTGGTGGATCAGTTGAGTAAAAGATCCTCTACCCCGTGGGCATTAGTGGCTGGAGGAAAAGCTGGGACCTCAGGGGAGCTGTAAAAGCAGACGCTTGTCCAATCTTCACACCAGCTACACTTCCAGCCCCTGCACCGCCTATAGGGATTCCTTCCCCCCAATGCCCTCTAAATATGGGGTAGACCCGTGAGAACTAAAACCCTTCCTTACCCAATGTAAAATACATTTTCTAAATAGGCCCCAATTGTACACCTCGGACCAAGCTAAGGTGGCCTTTCTACGCCTCAATCTGGAAAAAAAGAGAGGTTCCCAAGACGGGGAACTCCTGCACACTGTCTACAGCTAATCAGAAAATAATATTTATATATGTAAATATAGTTTTTCACTCAAATAAAGAGTTTAAATGTTGTTTAAAGAGGATCTATAGTTTGTCAATAGCTGTTATTCATGCACTATAGCAAGTAAGTCAAAGTAAAATAATGCTTAATGTCAACGTAAGTTATTCCAACATAAAGGTTAGGTCCCAACGCATTTCGAGAGGTACTCTCTTCATCAAGGGAAATTCATCTTCTTACATTTCTATAAACAATTAGAGAACAATATCACAATTGTATCCACTTTATCAAACATAATAACATTAGTTGATGTGTGAATATGCAGGACTTCTTGTTACCTGTAGCTTTAAAGCAAATCTTCTATCTTTCTATAACAGTTGTCATGGATTCCATCACTTCTGCTCCTAGCCAATAAAATGTGACCCTAATTATTATGGTATTCCTAGATAAACTAGTTATACATTATCCACAAGACTTCAAAAAAGGTGTATTGAAATACCAAACCTACCCATATACTCAGTTTGCTCTGTATAGCGGGTGCCTGTACTATTGTGCATCAATCTTGAACATCTGTTTAGAAGAAAATAATCTGTGTTTCAACTACACTCTTAAATATAACTATGTTGATTATGTACAATATATTCTGAATTTCCCGACCCCCTTACCCTGTTATGGGTGTTCATAAAAATGTGTGGGTCATTCTCTTGAAATCTTCTATGATATTGTCACTTTAAGGATCTAAACTCAAATCTATCACAAATCATATATGTGTTGTTTACTATAGTGCTTAAACTAACTAATTCTCGTAATCGCATTTAATTGGAAGCAAGAACAAAAAAGGGATTAATGTGTTGATAGGATCACTCACCCCATCTTCCATATGTTACTGAACACTGTCTCTTGTATAGTCTAATAGCATCAAAGTATATCCAATAGAGTTGTGAAGGATGGTATCTGTAGAGAATGGAATATCAATTCCCTTATTTAGAATTCACTCAAGTCTAGAGCTCCAAATCACTCTAAGGTCTAAGTTACCCCATATGAAGTCCAATATGGGTATAATAGAGCCTCCCCAATGGCAAAGATTACTCACTGAGGGCTGAAGAGTAAGGAGCCCAGCGTTCCGTGTGAAATCAGCGGTCAGATTTTTACAAAATTTCCGATCTTTATTGCGGCGTGCCTGATGTGATGGCGTTATTGTATAGTGACGCAAATGACGTCACTCATGTAAACAGGCTCGTAAAATAAAGTGCTTGTTAATAACAAATCCCCAAATTGCTAGAAGATCAGAAATAGAGGCATAGCTAATTCACTGTGTGTAAAGCTGATTGAACAAAAGTCTATCTACATATCCATACAGACAACGACAGATGGCCAATAATTGCAAAGTAGAAGAACCGTGAGGGCGGGAGGGAGAGTAAACAGGTTATGGCCTTTACTCTAAAATAGTTTTAACACAAACATAGGGCAAAAACCACTGTATGGAAAAATGGGTTATAGCTCATCAGGAAATCCAGAGGCCTATGTGGAGCAGGACCAATGTACTAGCACCCAAAGAGAGGGTACATGTACAAACAAGGCTGTGATGGAAGGACAGAAAGGGATAGAGTGAATATCTAACAATCCCTGCCTAAGTACAAAGCCTCCTCTAGGTAATGCTGCTGTGCCGCTTACAAACAGTGGATAGAAAAGAGATAAACTAACCACTTCTAAGTAAGGAATACTTTCAGCCTTGTTGGACCTATGCCACTCTCTTCCACTATGTGTAAGTAGAAAAAGGAAGAGAAGTGCCTAATGGTCACTTAAAAGGGTACACCTATGGTCAATTGGAGAGGCATCTAGTGGGGTATCTGTCAGTTTATTAGCCACTAGATTGTCTTTCTGGCCATGGTGGACTCAGGTCTAAAAACAACACAGATACAGTGATATACAATGTTCGACATAACAAACGACGAAGAAGACACCAAGTCCCATAGTCCATCGTGAAATGATGTAGATATGACGGGTCATGGGTAGTTGGTAAAAAGGAATGCTCAAACTACAATGTAGGCGTGATTTGTGCCTCTTCTATGTAGCAACCACTGTCGACCGGTTTCTGTGGCATGTGTGCGGGTAAAGCCACTATCATCAGGACAGTCTTCTGCTCACATCAATTGGTACAGTCTGGTATGGGTAATTAAAAGACTGAGCATATTGAGGGAGGAAGGGTTCAACATATAGGGATTGTCAATACTTTACCCCCAAGTTGTAAGTGCCGTGCGGCTGGATCACATGGAGTGGGAACCTATGGGAAAGAAAAGGAAGTGTATGTAGCCATATTCACCTCAGAGCTAATAACATCAATTCAATTGAATATGAATGACACACAATTAGTTGTCATCCACCTAAGCAACACTGCTAGTACTAGTATTACTATCCATTAAGGAAGAAGGGACACATAGTTCATCACCATCCTATTACAGGTTGTGAGTGGATGCCCATATATGCATACTCCATAATTAAGTCAAAGGTGTAAGAGAACAAAAGTGGATCATATATGGCCTACTATCAGGTACTCCATATATGATCCACATTGGAGCAGTGTTGACAATGTAAACAATGATAAGTTCACGGTTTAGTTTTATGCAAGAGTCTCTGTGTAGGTTATTTTAGTTTTTCTGCTCTAATAAGGGAATCCCTAATGTTTCTTCCTCTCTTGAAAGCCATCATTGGTGGTTCTGGAAATAATGTATTCAGCATTGGCTCTAATTTGATCAGATTCCAATTCTTCTTGATGATCCTATTGACTCGATATCTTTGTGCTGAATATTTCAGAATATAGATGAGCCTGTCTTTCTCCTCCTTTGGACTGGTCTTAGTAAAGTTTGTCTCTGATGGATTTCTGATCTGGACACAGCCGTTTAAAAAATTTAATTCGGGTAACCTCGTTCTTTGAATCTTTCTGTCATTAGGTCATGTTCCGTTTGCAGAGTTTCTGTGGTAGACACTATGGGCCTCATTACGAGAATGGAGGTAATAAAAAAAGGAAGGCGGAATGGTAATACCGGCATCGTTAACGGGTCCGGGGCATTACGACCCGGCAACCTGGCAATACTGCCACCGGCCGTAAAGTGCCCCTTCATACCGGCACGCGCGCGTACACACGCCCCTTAGCAGAGTAAATACCGGGATGCCGGTAATAGGAGGACATCACAACTCACGCGGGCATGCAATTACGAGCATCCCGAAGGCGGTAATAAGGGCCTGCACGATGGCGGCCATACAGGCATCGCAGACCACCCGTAAACAGCAATCTGCAATCACGGCAACTGCCTCAGGTGCACACAATCACCACAGGTGGAGTCAATAGAGCCTGTCCCAGTATTAAAGGAGTACACCCACACACCACACCCCTTCCTACACCAAAATGATACCACTAGCTGTTGCAATCATGTGGCTGGAGGACATGCCTATACTGCTACAATTACAGCAACAACAGCAACGACAACAACAACTACTGCCACAGCAACAGCCAGCACAGAGGAGACACAGGAGGAGAAGGAGGTTGAGACAGGGCCAGCAATTACCACCAGTGCAGCCAGTAGACCTCGTAGGCAGCCACCAATCCCTCGCATCAGACCCAGTCCATTCAATCTAACCCCTGAGCAGATCCACACCCTGTACCGGTTGGACCGGGACACCATCACCACCATAGTGGACATGATACACAACGACATTGTCAGCCTCATAGAAATACGCACTGCCATCCCCTCACTACTAAAGGTGGTGTCTGTGCTCCACCTCCTGGCTACAGGCACTTATCAGCACACAGTGGGCCAGCTGCATGGCATCTCACAACCACTATTTTCACGCATGCTGACTCAAGTGCTGGATGCCCTCCTGAAGCACGCTAGAACCCACATATCCCTAGCACAGACTGGCCAGGAGATAGCCGAAACCAAAGTAGGCTCCCATGCACTGGCAGGCATGTCCAATTGTGTTGGTGCCCTTGACTGCACCCATGTAGAATTGGTAGTCCCCCATGCCATAGAGGCGCTGTACCGCAATCGCAAGCAATACCACTCCATCAATGTGCAGATGGTATGTGACTCCAGCAAGATAATCACACATTGCTGCGCCCGATATCCCGGATCGACACATGATGCCATGGTGCTGCGTAACTCCACTCTACCCTGTCACATGGAACGACATGCTGAACGACGTGCCTGGCTGCTTGATGAGTTGCCTGACAGGCCCATGGCAGTGCATCGGGGTTGTGATGTGTTGGGATGCATACTCCACCTGGGTGGGAATGGGGGGGATGCATACTCCACCTGGGTGGGAATGGGGGGGGATGCATACTTCTCCTGGGTGAGAATGGGGGGATGCATACTCCACCTGGGTGGGAATGGGGGGGATGCATAATCCACCTGGGTGGAAATGTGGGGGGAGGCATACTCCACCTGGGTGGGAATGGGCGGTGAGTGGAGAATGCACGCAGAGCTAAACACTCCTGACCTGAACCTCCCAACCCGAACATGACACATCACAGGCACACATTGGACCAATGCCGTATATCAATGACAACATGTAAGCCACACAACCTGGCCACCATGGGTATGTCAAGCAATGCATGACTAAACATGATTGCAACTGTGCCAATGTGGCTAGTGTGACCATGCACAGTGTAGTATACACAGCAAAAATGTGAGGCAAAACATAGTCCTGCAACCACAGTACATCCGCATCAGCATGCAAGAATTCACCCTGCATCATCTGTACAACGACATCCAGACTACAACACCATATTGCAGTATAGAATGCAACTAAATAATATTTGTGCATACGTACAGGGACATGTGCATGTCGACAGCAAATAGCTGCAGCCATGGCTGTGAATCCTGAAGGTGGCGGCACAGAGTGACTCACATAGACCTATTTGTATTAGCTTGCAGGTGATGGAGGATATACCTTGAAGCGTGGCTTTTTACCCCTGTGCTGAACCCGCAGAACAGCCATGAAGGGAAGTACAATCGGGGACATACCCGTACCTGTGTTGTGATTGAGCAGACCATTGGCCTGTTGAAGGCGCGGTTCCACTGCCTAAGCAGGTCTGGTGGAGCACTCCTTTATAGGCCTGAGAAGGTGGCAAAGATCACCATGGTCAGTGTCATGCTGCACAACATGTGCGTCCGGAGAAATGTACCATTGCCACCTGACATTGACATGCATGCCCCGGGTGAGGATGAGGAGGATGAAGACGGAGGAGAAGCAGCACCCCTGCCAGTACGTGATGCACAAGATGGCCTTGCAGTACGCCAATCACTGATTGACGAATACTTCTGACCCACAGGTACGTCGATAGATATGTGTCAGTGACACATTGTACACTGGGTCCATATGGACATGCACACAGGGAATGTGGGGAGTTGGGCATTGTGCACTGTAATAAATTCAATGGATACAGACAAAATGAACAATGTCAAGGCATTGAATGATTTTTCACACAACGGGTGTATTGATGTCAACTACAGAAATGTGCACCCCCCACAACACCAAAACTCCCCATACCCCCCAATGAAATCCCCATACCCCCAATGAACTCCCAATACCCCCCAATGAACTCCAAAAACCCCCAGTGAAATCCCCCTAATACACCCATACAGCACCGACACCATCTGACCCACTCCCATTGCTGTCCCACACTATTTCCTGGATTTCTTGTTGTCCAGGGGCAGCATTTCTGAGTGCCTCGCACTCTATCTTGTTGGACGCACAGGGCTGGAGGGTGCAGAGGAACTGGGTGCAGAGGAAGCGGGTGTGGTGGATGGGGTGGAAGCCGTGGTGATTTGCACGGCTGGTGCGGGTTGTGGCTGCTGCATGTGCAGCAGGATAGAGGTGAGGACCTGCGTGACGGCCCCCAGACTGTCTCGCATCATCAATGCAGAGGCATTGATGGCGGCTATGTTCGCCGCTATGGCGGCTGTGTTCGCCGCTATGGCCTGGGCAATGTCACGCCTCATGTCCTCCCCATCCGCAACATATTGATGGAGAAGGTCCAACATTGAGTCCTGTCTGGCCTCCACCCTCGCTTGCCGTGCCTCAAGGTTGGTGGTGGGAGCAGCAGTGGTAGAGGGTGCTGCGACCGGGCCTGCATTGGCAGTGCTGTCCTCGGGGAGGCTCCTGAGGTTAGAATCGTGCAGATTAGGATCCGCGCTGCTGGTGGGTGAGGGCTGAGTGTGGGGTTGGGAGGTGGACAGGGGGCTTGGGGAGTGTGGACATGCCACATGGGTGAGTCCATCCTCGTCCACATACTCCTCCACTGCAGTTTCTATGTTGCTCAGTGGGGCACTAGCCTCGCCTTCCACTGGTATTGCCAGCTCTGTGCTCCCAGTGTCAGGCATTGATGTGGGGCCCTCATGTGCGCCCATGGCCTGGCCACTCGCCCTGGGCTTCGATGTGGCCTGTGAGGCTGCCCTGGAGGTGGTCTTGCCTGTGGGAGTGGTCTTGTGCCGGGACATGGATGCCCTTGTGGCTGTCTCCTCACTGGCATCCTCTCCATCAGTGCCTGAGGGGGTAGAAGAGATGCAGGGCATCAGTGATGGTGTTCCATGCAAGATGCATCATATGGTGCTGTGAAGAATTTCATTATTCATGCATTCATATCTTACAGGTGTATCACACAGGGTAGTATGAAGGGGCCATTTTGGCATGTGCGGTGATGTCTCAGTGCAGGGATGCTGCATAGCAGGTGGCATGTCGTTGTATTGGGCTTTGTGTGATGTATTACATGGGCACGGTCCGTGTGTGTTGACTGTGTGTTGGTAATGGGATTGGCACTCAGTATTCATTTCAGTGTGACAGGGTTTGGCCCTCCATCTGGACAAGGATATGTTGATGTGTGTGTTGGGACATGCATTCCCTTGCCTAGACTCTCTTCCACATCACTTGTGCTACGTCATGGTTTCCCCTACAGGGATCTGCAGGGTCACTCATCTCCATCTGCAGATGTTGCGGCACCCGTCTCCATCCCCCCAAATCCCTCGATGGTCTCCATCTGTATGAAGCTACTGCAAGTCTCCTCCCAGCGTGAAAGTTTTGTGGGTGAGTGGGGACCCCCGCCTTTGGCCATGGCCTCCCTCCTATTGCTGGCCAGGATGTTCCGTACCCTGAGGCGGAGGTCATCCCACCTTTTTTTCACAGTCCTTGACTGTCTGTGGGGTGATGCCAACTACCGAGACCTTGCGGGCTACCTCCTCCCAGATCTCCTTTTTTGCGCTGCTGCACCTCCCTTTTCAGGTTTTGCTGGTTGATCTCCTCAGCATGGGCAGCTAGGGTGTCCGCCAGCATGGTCGGTTCTTCGTCTGAAAAACGCTTTTTGCGCAGGCGGGGGGTTGATTTCCTGGTAGCCATAGACATGTTGAAGGGATTGGCACTGGTCTCTCCTGAACACAACTGGTGGTTTGGGAGGATTGCAATGGATTGTGTGTTTAAAGATGGTCGCCGGCGCATTTCCCGTTCCGACGCAATGATGTTACTTCTGGGTCCGGTATTAAGGGGTGCTTCCTAGGCAGAGGCGGTATTGGCGGGTCCCGTGATGGCGCTATCGGGGGGTTGGAGGGCCTTTAGCGCCATGGCGGTATGGCCATTACAGGCATGGGGGTTCGCGCGTGCTCGCGCAGTCGTAATCACCCGCAATTAGCAGCATCATACAAGCACGGACCTGCTAGTTTATCCATGGCGGTAATGACCCCGTTTTTACTGTGCTCCTCGTAATTAGGCCCTATCTGTTTCAATCTGAGGAATTGGCAATATGGTCAACTTTCCTTCAGGTGGATGGGGTGAAAGCTGTTGTAATGTAAAGCGTTGAAAGTCCATGGGTTTTCTGTATATGTTTGTAGTGATCAACACTTCAGATAACGTGATCCAGACTCCCAGGAAATGTAAGCTAGGTTCCCCTACTTCCATGGAACATTTGATATGCTTGTGACATTGGTTAATGCACTCAAATAAACATGAGAGTTCAAGACGCACACCTCCCCAAATGGCAAAGACATTGGGCCTCATTATGAGTCTGGCGGTAACCGTGCCGGAAATTCCAGCAGGTTACCGCCAGACTCGTATTACCATTCCGCTTCTATGATTGCCAGAATCACCAGGGCATTACAACCCCAGTGACCCAGTAATTCCGTAGGCGGAAATCAGTAAATCCCCATTCCCATGAAGTCCATGGGGATGGGGACCATGGAAACACCGGCTCTGTCTATGACAGAGCCGGTGTTTCCATGTCCGCCTCCAGGCGGGTGGTGTTAAACCCGCCAGGTCAGACCTGGCGGGAGTGACACCTCCCGCCTGCAGGACTCTTACTCAGCCGGTCCGGAAAGAACGGTGGTGGCGGATTTACCACCACCGTTCTTTCCGGACCGGCAGGGTCGTAATGAGGCCCATTGTCTATATATCTCCTCTAGAATATGATCTTGGAGCTCCAGGGTTCTTTCTGTAGTATGAAGGTCTTTTCAAAATGAAACATAAAGATGTTGGCATGGGTGGGTGCTACTGAAGAGCCCATAGATGTACCGGAGGTCTTTAAGTAAAATTTCCCCTCATACCTAAAATTGTTGTTGTAGAGGATGAGGCTTATACGCTCCATGGCAAAAACTTTGTGTATCTATACTTCATCATGTTGTAAGAGCAGCCATTCCAACATGATGAAGTACAGATCCACAAAGTTGTTGCCATGGAGCTTATAAACCTCATCCTCTACAACAACTATTTTAGGTATAGTGGGAAATTTTACTTAGAGACCTCCAGTGCAGCTTTCCTTTTTAGGTATGCTGATGTGAACTACTGTGATTTATTGTGCTTGTTGCATTCTTTAGCCGATTAGCCAATCCTCTGCTTTCTAGTTCCACCTTCACTGCTATTCTACAATCTTAGCTTGTGCTCAGTAGCTTGGGTGTATATATCCTGTGTCTTTTACATCTGGTACATGTGTAATTTGCTGCTTACTTTGGGTGCTAGATACCTGGCAGAGACGAAAAGCACTCTCCTGTATGCGTGTAGTCTGGGCTGTGCAAACTACATTTCCCAAGCTTCCTTGGGTATTTATTTCTCATTCAGGCTTTTCAGTGCCGGCGCTTCTGCGACATGCCGGTCTTCGCCGGTTCTGCCGCTAAGCATATACATTGTCTGCTTCCACTCAGCACTTCATCTTTTCTTTTTAGGTATGCTGACGTGAAGTACTGTGATTTATTGTGCTTGTTGCATTCTTTACCTGATCCTCTGCTTTCTAGTTCCACCTTCCTTATTTGCAACAAATGGCACTTACAATTGTTTTTTGAAAAAATATATATAACTGTATTTTATTACAAAAAAGAGATTTTTTCTTTAAAAAATGTTTTTTTTAAAATGTATAACAACCTCATTTAATCTTAATATGTAAACAGAAATGCCCCAAAAGATGACTGTGAAGTCACTATATTTCAATATTGAGACCGAATAGCATTACTAAAAGAAAAAAGAAAAATGCTACAAATTAAATGTGATTACATACAACATTAAAGGCAAGAATTGGCAGAAAAGGACTACGGGGTTCAGCGCAAGGACCAGACAATTTGAATGGTGTGTAAGGGCTGCAGTCGAATGCGGTAGTGGAAACCTGCCAAGTTATCCACTGAGTAAGTGGTACAAGTCAAGGGTTGTTTTGCAAACACACTGCACACACAAACAATGTAAAAATCTATTGATTTGTAATTTAATCAGAAGGTGATGCAGCCTGACATGTGTTTCGAGCAACTAGCTCTTCTACTGAGGCTGCATGTTAATTGTACAATTGAATAAAAAGGTACAATTGATATGTACATAAAAGGTATATCAGACCCAAGCACAAAACAAGGCAGTTAAATGGTCAAAACCCGAACGTAACAAATAATCATTCAATTCATAGGTTGTCAATAGAAAAATGCAAATCAAAAAATATTGACAAATAAATCAAGTTGTAGGAACAAAAAATATACAACCCATATGGTGTAGGTTTATCCAATTCGGGAATTACCAGAGGATGAAAGAAAAAATAATAAAAGAAATAAAAATAAAAGAGCTTCATTAGCATTGTGGGGCAATGTTGGCCATGCATTTAGTCAAAATGAATGCAAAGTCATTGAAAAGTACCTGGAAACCAGAATTTCCTTTTTGATCACTAGAGGGAAGACAATATGAGTGAAAAGAAACAATTTAGGCAAGGGACATTAAAAGATTGGGTTAAATACAAAGGAATGACATTATGGTTAGAACACACCAATTGGGCAAGGGTGCCTTGCATGTAAGTAAAGTATAAGCAGCAAGTTGTATGAGCACACTTACCCAGAAATTGGTATGAAATTGAAATAATTATACCGTGGGCTCACTGTAAAGGAAGGAGGTGCATTAGCAATTTAATCAAATATGTGGGTCAGATCAGAGAAATTAGTAGTACTGTGATTTGATTGTGGGTTATATAAATTATAAGCAGCATACCTTTTGAATTGCAGTTGCAAGGAAGGCATTAGATTAATTGTGTATACGATCTTGCTGGGATTGGTAGTTGAATACGAATAGCGATCAGCGGTCAGCCGGACAAGGCAGAAAGGAAAAGAGACACAGCACTTCAATTAGCAAAATGAAGGGCCGTCTAGGCGGTCAATTGTATGCACGTGGACCCTCAGAGCACTCTAGGGGTCCACGCGAAAGTTTGAGACTTACCAGCGTCTCCGCTGCATGAGTGGAACAGGAGCCGGGCGTACGCGGCTCCTGTTGAGCAATATGACAACGCGAACGCGTTGAAGCATGGCCACGTACAGCCATGGGGGCTGACAAGGCCGCCATCTTGTGTGTGTTTGTAAACAATTAGAGCGAATGGCGCCACAAAGTAACAGTAGCAACAGTGCCCTCTTATGGAGTACTCAAGACCAAGGGAGTACCAGTAACAGAATGGTGCGAAGGGGGGCGAGATTATGGACTCAAGTGTGGCACATGCTAACAATCACATTTCTATCTAGATGCGACGCAAGCTAAAGTTCAGAATTCTAAGGGCCTCATCACAAGTCTGGCAGTAACCCTTAAATGTGGCGGTAGCACTATTACCGTCGCATTTAAGGGTCCGCCAGATCATGGCCTTTGCGGATTTCCCCCAGCTCTGTGCTGGGGGAAATCCACTGCAAATGTGCTGATTTTCGGCGCTATTAACCGCCAGCGGGAAATCTTCCGGCGGTAATAGCGCAAATTGTCCCCATTGGGCCCAATGGGGAATGAGGAATTCCCAAATGGGCCCAATGGGGAATGGGCACTAACCGTTCCGCCAAAACCGTGATCCGGCGCTAATAGCGCTGGGGGGGTTTAGCAGTAGGGCTAATAGCACCGGCGGTAATAGCCCCGCCATTACCGCCCAACTCGTGATGAGGCCCTAAGTGTGGTGCATGTTAAGAATCACATTTCTATCTAGATGTGATGCAAGATAAAGTTCAGAATTCTAAGTGTGGTGCATGTTAAGAATCACATTTCTATCTAGATGCGATGCAAGCTAAAGTTCAGAATTCTAAGTGTGGTGCATGTTAAGAATCACATTATCTAGATGCCACGCAAGCTAAAGTTCAGGATTCTAAGTGTGGTGCATGTTAAGAATCACATTTCTATCTAGATGCGACGCAAGCTAAAGTTCAGAATTCTAAGTGTGGTGCATATTAAGAATCACATTTCTATCTAGATGCAACGCAAGCTAAAGTTCAGAATTCTAAGTGTGGTGCATATTAAGAATCACATTTCTATCTAGATGCGATGCAAGCTAAAGTTCAGAATTCTAAGTGTGGTGCATGTTAAGAATCACATTTCTATCTAGATGCCACGCAAGCTAGAGTTAAGAAACCTGAGTGTGGCACATGCTAACAACCACATTCCCATCTCGGTGTGACGCAGGTTGAAGTTCAGTTCCCTACAGGTGTGGCACTAGGTAAAATTGGCAAGTTAGTTAATACGCATCACCAGGCAACATTTACAATCCATTTACAGTGGTCACAAGTATTCCTAAGTATGTATTGTCTAAGTCTATGGCATTCTGCGCTATGGAAGGTAAGGTAGAGTGACAGGGGCTTTCTGGAGTAGAGTAATTGCTCTACACCCCACCCAAGCCACACTCACAGTTTTGTTGGTGTCTGCTGACTTCCTTGGCTTCCCCTGCGGACACCTGCAGACACGTCTTGGGGCCGTCTCCATCATGACAAACATATACAGAAAACCCATAGATGTTAATAACACTTTACATTGCAACAGCTTTCACCCCATCCACCTGAAGAAATGTTTACCATATAGCCAATTCCTCAGATTCAAACGGATAGTGTCTTATACAGAAACTCTGCAAAAGGAATATGACCTCATGACAGAAAGATTCAAAGAATGAGGTTACCCGAATGAAATTTTTAAAACGGCAGTGGCCAGATCAGAAATCCATCAGAGACAAACTTTACTAAGACCTAATCCTGCTGAATACATTATTTCCAGAACCACAAATGATGGCTTTCAAGAGAGGAAGAAACATTAGGGATTCCCTTATTAGAGCAGAAAGACTAAAAGAACCTACACAGAGACACTTGCATAAAACTATACCGGGAACTTATCCTTGTTTAAATTGTCAACACTGCTCCAATGTCCTCAAAGGAGATCGCATTAGACATCCTAACACAGGAAGAAAAATAAAGCTCTGAGACATGCGACAGTAAGAATGTCATTTATGCCATGAACTGTCCTTGTGGCAGGTATTATGTAGGCCAAAACATCCGGAAAGCCAACGAAAGATGGACGGAGAACATGTCCAACATAAGGACAGCCAATATAAGATCAGCAGTTTTCAGGCATTTTCAAGAGAATAGACACACGGTCACTCAGATGAAGTGTGTGATCTTAGAAATTGTACATCCACTCCCTAGAGGAGGAGATGTGAGCAAGAGACTAGCTCAGAGGGAATTATTTTGGATTCATCAACTGGACACGATATCCCCACTGGGAATGAATGAAGATTTCTATTTGGGCATTTTTTTATGAGGGTCAACTAAAGGACCAAATGGTGGCCTGTGTAAACACTGACAAGACTTAACCTGGATTGGGTAGAAGTCAGCAGGATAAACCTACCTGGAACAAAGACTGCATAGGGTTTCTTTCTCTGACTGCAAATGGCACTTCTGATTATGATCAGTGTGTCACATCACATATCGCATATCTAAATCATGACAATCATGACAATCATGACAATCCCGTTATATTGTACACTCATGATGGGGGTGCCGAGTCACCCACGGACAGACTTCGGGGCATGCTCACCTTCTAATATGGATTTTACATAGTGGTCCTCTCCAGTAGGATATATAAAACCTTTGATCATTAATAGATGGCTTATTCATCCATTACATTTTTGGACTAGGTCAATCTGCTGACATGGTAATATTAGACTGTGCATCCTATAGGACAGAATCTGTTCACATGTACTCTAGAAATTTATTGCACATAAAATTTGATTGAATATAGGATCTGTGATTTTGCTCTGTAGGTCTCCTCTTCTTAACATGATATTTAGTTATATGATAGTTACATACTATATACAATATTACACCCAGCTCTACGAATGTGATATTTCACATAATTTGAGGTTACCTGTATAGAGGTGATTGGAACAAGTATCCTGAACTAGACGCCTTTGGTCTTTGCAATTATTGGCCTTTGGTCGTTGTCCATCTGGATATGTAAATAGCCAGTTGTTCAAGCAGCTTTACACTCAGGGAACTTGATATACCTCTATTTCCGATCTTATAGCAAGTTGGGGCTTCCTTATGAACAAGCACTTTCTTTTACGAGCCTGTTTAAATGAGTGACGTCATTCGCGTCACTACGCGATGACGTCATCACGTCAGGCACGCCACAAAAAAGAGCGGCGTTTTGTAAAAATCTGACTGCTGATTGCACATAGAAGGCTGGGCTCCTTACTCTTCGGCCCTCGGTGAGTAATCTTTGCCATTGAGGAGGCTCTATTATACCCATATTGGACAGCATATAGGGGAACTTAGACCTTAGAGCAATTGGGAGCTCTAGACTTGTGAGTGAATTCTAAATAAGGGAATTGATATTCCATTACCTACAGATACCATCCTTCACAGCTCTATTGGGGATACTTTGATGCTACTTGACCATACAAGAGACAGTGGGCCTCATTACAAGGTTACCGTTCCAGTAATAATGATAGCGGTAAGGGAATACCGGCATAGTTTACCAGACCAGTAATACCGGCATATGCAGGGCCCCGTTGTGACCGGGTAGCACCATCCCGGAATGGGCACGGGCACGCGCTAGCTGTGCCAGTAAAACCGGTTTGCCGTAAGGAAGTGCACATTACGAGGTTCACGGACATGCACATAGCGGCATCCAGATGCCAGTAAGAATGGGTACCATGATGCTGTTGACACCGGCATCGTGGGGCAGACGGTAATAGCAATCTGCTGTGTTCAAACCTGCCACAGGTGCACACAATCAGCACAGGTGGAGGCAATGGAGTCTGGCACAGCACAAAAGGAGCACACCCACACACCACACCCCTTCCAAATCCAAAATACTACAATTACCAGTTGCAATGCTGGGTCTGGAGGACATGCCTGCACTGCTACTACTCCAGCAGTCATTGAACCAGGGAATACAGCAGAGGCGCAGGAGGAGATGGAGGGTGAGACAGGGACAGCACAGACCACCTTGACAGACAGTTGTACCCTGCAGGCAGCCACCAATCCCTAGCCTAAGGGCCAGTCCATTTGACCTAACCCCTGCACAGATCCACACCCTGTACCACCTGGACAGGGACACCATATGCACAATAGTGGACCTCATCCATGACGACCTGGTAAGCCTCATCAACATCCGGACAGACATCACCCCCTTGCTGAAGGTAGTGTCTTTGCTGCATTTCCTTGCCACAGGCACCTACCAGCACACAGTGGGGCACCTGCATGGCATCTCACAACCATATTTCTCCCGTGTGCTCAACCAGGTGCTAGATGCCCTCCTGAAACATGGAAAGGACCACATATATTGTGAGGAGGTGAATGCACCCAAAATCGCATTCTATGCACTGGCAGGCATGCCAAACATAATCGGTGCCTTCGACTGCACCCATGTGGAGTTGGTAGTCCGGCATGGCGAGGAGATAGTGTACCGCAACAGGAAGCTCTACCATTCCCTGCATGTCCAGATTGATTACGCATTGCTGTGCAAGATACCCTGGATCCACACATGATGCCATGGTGCTGTGCAACTACAGACTTCCCCGCTACATTGCACAACGCGCTGCACAATGTACCTGGCTGCTGGGTAAGTCCAACAACAGGGCAATTAGGGTTGTTGCCTGGGGGTACACAAGCATAGGCAACCTGTCTGCTGGCTGGGGTATGTGGGGTGTTATCTGGGGGGCAGAAGAATAGGCAACCTGTCTGCTGGCTGAGGTATGAGGGGTGGTGCCTGGGGGGGAACACAAGCATAGGCTGGGGTATGAGGGATGTTGCCGGGGGGGGGGAGAGCACAGCGACCTGAGTGGCAAAACTGTGAGACAATCACCTCAACAGAATGTTCGACACCGCCAATGGATCCAGATGTGGCATGACTACACAGCTGTGCATTGATGTAAGCAACATACACAGCACCCACCCCAGCACATGCACATTGAACACCATCAGTCATGAACCACAGGTATCACGATGCACCACCCTGCAGACACAATGCCTGAAAAACATGAGCGTAGCAAAGTCCATCACTGGACATGCAGCCATGCCTTGGGCAAATCCAACTGCCACTCATGGAAATCTCTGTCAATGCACCCATCCCACAGGTACACTGCAGACCAGTATACCGGCCCAGGCAACTCAAGGGACACTAACAATTGCAATGGTGCAACCAAGGAAACTAATCTAATCACCGATCAGTCACCACCACCAACATATGAGCGAGTGGCGCAGGACCCATCCACAGTACCTCAGCTCCACCATGCCAGTACACACACAGCCCCATAACAGAAATGTTTGCCGTCACTGGCGGACCATACCACCATTGCCATTGGGCCTTGGTCACATGGGGGAAGGCAGTGATGGTCAACTACATGGTGACATCAAGTAGTTGGAAACACGATTAGCAAACCACTGTGTATCATGAAGCACATCAGGCATATATGTCATGGTGCACTCCACATTTCTAGTACACATTTCAAATGCAACACACCCATCAGATGTCAGTAGAGCATGGTTATTATCAATTCATTTGTGTGAGTGCTGTACCTGATGGAAAGGTCCCTAAGATGTGAACGGCACACATACCCCCCAAGCATGGACCATCCCTAAGTACACTTACCTGGGTCTTACTATAAGAAAATGTCAAGTGCATTCATGATGAATCTGTGGCATGTGACCATTAACACTGTACAGGCATTGCACACAAGGAATGACAACATTGTTCACGGATACATTTTCCATTGCTCCCGTGTAGGTGATGCCGGGTATTTCCTGAAGCCATGGTTCCTGACCCCCATCAGACAACCAGTCAACAGGCACAAAGAGGACTACAACCATGCACATGCACGCACTCATGTCACGATTGAGCAGACTTTTGGCCTGTTGAAGGCCCGTTTTCGCTGCCTCAGCAGGTCGGGTGGGGCACTCATATACAGGCCTGAGAAGGAGGGCAAGATAGTGTTGGCATGTGCCATGCTGCACAACAGGTGCATCCGGCGCAATGTACCCCTGACGCGCACCATATTCCACCAGAAGA
The DNA here is from genome assembly GCF_040938575.1 of Ambystoma mexicanum. NCBI lineage: Eukaryota > Metazoa > Chordata > Amphibia > Caudata > Ambystomatidae > Ambystoma > Ambystoma mexicanum. Next base: position 462,603,868 of record NC_090932.1, on the reverse strand, counting down.
AGAGGATGATGGTGAAGATGCATATCGACCACTGCACAATGTGAATGAAGGACGTGTAGTATGCCAAACTTAGATTGCACATTACTTTTGATCGACTGGGTTACACAAGGCACTTGGAATAGGGGACACTGAGCACTAGGCACTGTTAATAAATAAATTGACACACACTGAAAAAGCAATGTCCAGTCATGTGTTTTTCTTATGCACACCAGGTGTATTAAAAGTATCATAACTATGTGAAGTGAACAGGAACCAATGTGGACCTCTAGCCCTCAATATGCAACAAAATACCCCCCAACACCCTCACACATCAATGCCCCCACCGCCCACACCCCAGCACCCACACCCCCATGCCCCCCACCCCCCAACACCTCCACATATCCACGCCCCCCACCGCTAACATCCACGCCCCCACCCCAACACCCATACACACCCATGCACAAAAAAACCCCACCCACCAAACCCCCACACACCCACGCCCCCCACCCTCCACAACTCAACACACCCACGCCCTGCAACCACTTCAAGTTCAACTCGACCCCCAATGTGTGTCAGGCTACTGATGCCCCTTTTAGGTGGAGGGGGTTGTTCATGACCTGCGCACCGGGCTCGTCTGGGTCGAACTCCCTGGTGTTGAGCTAGTCGATGGGTTGGGTTGTGGGTCGGCCTCTGCAGCACGATGTTGGGCCATGGTGGCCACCAACTGGGTGACAGCCTGTGTCATCGCTGACATGCCCTCACGCACGCGCCGGGCCAGACGGTAGACTGCACGACTTATTGTCCTGGTGTTTTCTTGAATGGCCAGGCGTGTGGCTTCTCCTTCTGCTACGTATTGCTTGACCATATCATGCATGGCCTGCTGGCGCTCCTCCATGCATGTCAACTGGCCCTCCAAGTCCCGGATGGATTGCGCAGACAGTGGTTGCACGGGAGGTGGTGGTGGGTGTGGGGTTGTGGGGCTGTGTGGTAGTACGAGCATGTCATCCGCAGAGGTGTCACCACCAGTGCCAGGCTCGGGTGAGAACTGAGGGTTGTCCAGCATGGTTGGGGTGTCCGGCATGTCCTCTGGCAAGCTGTAGACTGTAGTGTCCTCTTCCTCCACCTCCTCCACCTCCTCCACCTCCTCTGCGCTATGTTGCGCAGATTGTGCTGCTTCTCCAAGATCACTGGTGGGCGTCGACTGTGGCCCCTCCACATCACTGGCCGCAGGTGATCCCTCCTCCTCTACTTGAGGTGTTTCCTGTGGGGCTGATGTTTTTTTGGTGGGGAGATTTATGGCAGGTGTGCCTTTTGGCATGGGTGCCTTCATGGCAGCAGTGTGTCCTTGCTGGTGCTCCTTCCGGGGTGTTGGTAATAGCTGCTTGCAAAGTTCTGCAGCCTGTGTGCCCTGTTGGCTGGTGGGCTGTAGCTTGATAGCAGTGGTTTGCTTATAGCCAGCCCTTGATGTGGAGGGCCTGGAGGCGTTGTCGTGGCCCCGGCGTGCAGCTTTCTTTGTTGGTGTTGCGGTGTCTTCTGCCTCGCTGTCTGATCCTGTGCCTGTGGGGGGTAGAGAGACAGGGCATCACTCATGGGTCAATGTACATCCTACATACATCGATGCTACTTCCTTTTGAGTCCTGTGCATTCTCGTATACATTTTGGAGGGGTGGCCATGCTGCTTACAGGAGTTGGGGGGGGCCGTGCAGTGTTTGGGCATCCTTCTGGTGCAGCCATGATGGGCATGGTGTCTGTTGGGTGGCCGAGAGGTGTATCGTGGCTTGCATGTTCTGGCCATGCCTCAGGGGCTGTGTGCCATGTGGTGTCTAGATGTGGGTCCGACGTGCTTGCACAATGTGCGTTGTTGCATGTGTGTTTACACTTCGTGCATGGTCATGGTGGGTGTCTCAAGTGTGCAATCGGCAGTGGTGATGTGTGCACCATCCAATGGGATGGCACAGTGGTCAGGCCTGTGTCTTTACGGTGATGTATATGTGTGTTTGTGTATGCAGATGGTGCTTGGGTTTGCAGATGGGGACTCATGTGGTTTGTGTCATTGGGGTTAGTTGTGTGTTTTCATTGCAGGGATGTTGCGGTTTTGTAAGCGCTGACTTTAGGTGGGAGGTGATGGCCCATGTATTTGCTCTCATCTGCTTGCCATTTGGACTCCACCATTGTACTTGGGGTATTGGGTGTGTGTGGTGACTTTGGTATTACGCTAAGCATCACTCACCATCATCCGCCCATGATGGGACTCCCATCTCGGAATGGCCAACACCCTCGATGGCCTCCATATCTATCACGGAGCTGCAGGTTTCCTCCCAATGTGCCAGCTTTATAGGCAATGATGCTCCACCACCTGTTGCCTGGACCTGCCTGCGGTTTGCCGAGAGGATGTTGCGGACACGCAGCTGCAGATCGTCCCAACGTTTCCTGCAGTCTTTAACTGTGCGTGGGGTTGTCCCCACCGCAGAGACCTTCTGCGCCGCCTCCTCCCAGATGTTCTTTTTTCTTATTTGTGCCACACAGGTCTGCACAGAACACAACATCTGCGTGCTCGACCAGAGTGTCGGCCAGCATGTTGAGTTCCTCATCTGAAAAACGTGGCTTTCGCTGTTGCACTGTGCCTTTTTGGGTTGCCTTGGCTATGTCCTTGCTAACACTGTCCACAGTTTGCCAATCCAGGTGCTGTAGGCAGAGTATTGCAATGGATTGTGTTTTTAAAGATGGCCGCCAGAGCATTTCCTGTTCCGGCGTGATGACGTTGCTTCCGGTAACGGCACTTCTGGTGCCGGTATTTACATTACCGGTAGCAACGGTACCTTTCTTTACGCCATCTAGGATGCCAGTAGCTGTGTCTGCGGCATGGATGATGCTGCTATCAGTGGTTTGGAGGGCCTTACCGGCATGCCAGTACAGCCATTACCGGCATGCCGGTATGCCCAGCCTGCTGACTCGGAATCAACCGTTGATTCCAGCAGCAGTGCACCACGGACACGGTTGCACCAGCATGCCGGTAATTTGCTTTTTTTACCGGCCAACTCGTAATGAGGCGCAGTGTTCTGTAAGACATAGAAGATGGGGTGAATGATCCTATCAACACATTTCTCCCTTTTTTTGTTCTTTCTTCCAATTAAATGTGATTAAGAGAATTAGTTTGTTTAAGCATTATAGTAAACAACACACATATGATTTGTTATAGATTTGAGTTTGGATCCTTAAAGTGACAATGGGCTTCATCACATGGTAGGCGGTAAACCATGGCACTATTAGCGCCATGGTTCATGCCAGTAATTTACCGGTACCGCCTTGGAAGAAAGGGGAATTACCGCCCTGTTCCAAGGTTGGGAAGGCGGTAATTCCTCCTTCCTCCATTGCCCTTCCCCATTCCCATTTTTGCCCCATATGGCATAATGGGAATGGGGAAGGTGCTAATTAAGGTACCGCAAATTGCGGTACCGTAATTAGCACCCCGGACCCTTTGCGGGTTCATTTTTTAACGCCTGCTAAAAGCAGGCGTTAATGTACCAACCCGCAAAGGGACCTCGTAGTAAGGCGGTAAGGGTTTACCGGTACCTGTAAAATACCGTGTAATGAGGCCCATTATCATAGAAGATTTGAACAGACTGGCACGCACATTTTTAGGAACACCCATAACAGCGTAAGTGGGTCGAGAAAATTCTGAATATATTGTACCTAATCAGCATAGTTATATTTTAGAGTGTAGCTGAAACGCAGATTATATTTTTCTAAACAGATGTTTGAGATTGATACACAATAGTACAGGAACCCACTATGCAGAGCAAACTGAGTATACAGGTAGGTTTGGTGTATTTCAATACAACTTTTTTTGTAGTCTTGTGCATAATGTATAACTAGTTTATCTAGGAATACCATAATAATTCGAGTCACTTTTTATAGGCTAGGAGCAGAAGTGATGAAATCTGTGACAACTGTAATAGAAAGATAGAAGATTTGCTTTAAAGCTACAGGTAACTAGAAGTCCTGCATATATTCACACATCAACTAATGTTATTATGTTTGATAAAGTGGATACAATTGTGATATTGTTCTCTAATTGTTTATAGAAATGTAAGAAGATGAATTTCCCCTGATGAAGAGAGTACCTCTCGAAACGCGTTGGGACCTAACCCTTTATTATTTTGGAATAACTTATGCTGTTTTACGTTGACATTAAAAATTATTTTGATTTGAGTTACTTGCTAGTGCCTGAATAACAGCGATTGACAAACTATAGATCCCCTTCAAACAACATTTAAACTCTTTATTTTGGCCAAACCTTTATTTACATATATCAATATTATTTAGCGATTAGCTTTAGACAGTGTGCAGGGGACGGGAGTTCCCCGTCTTGGGAACATATCTTTTTTTCATGCATTGCTGCTGTCCATGTGCCAGGACAATCTTTTCTCCCTTGCACCTACACCCCAAATGAGTTCAACTTAATTTCCATCTGAAATGTAACCACAGAACCCAGACGTGGACTCCCTGCTCACAGTGCTCAGAGAGGCACAGCTCCACCTCACTGATGATGCCCAAAAAGGCTGAAACACGTGTATGGGGTTGCTGTTGGTACTCTTATTCAGAAGGGAATTGCCATAGCATTTTGGTGCTGGACTGCCTATGTGGGCGGGACAAAGACTGATATGCAAATGGATATTTCCCATCTGTGAAAGGTACAGTGAGCAAAAAGCGATGGCTGCGAACTCACAAAGTGGGGAAAAACCACAGAAAAGGTTATCATGCCATGTTCTTTCTGGAGAGGGGCACCTGCTACCTTTTTTTAAAAAGATGTGCAAGGAACTTGGGGTTGGTCACCCTGAGTTACCTAGGGGAACCCAGATGTGGACTCCCTGCTCACTGCACTCAGAGAGGCACAGCCACACCTCACTAATGAGCCCCCAACAAGGCTGAAACACGTGTATGGGGTTGTTGTTGGTGCTCTTCTTCAAAAGGGAGTTGCCATAGCATTTTGGTGCTGGACTGCCCATGTGGGCGGGCCAAAGATTTATATGCAAATGGATATTTCCCATCTGTGAAAGGTACAGTGAGCAAAAAGCGATGGCTGTGAACTCACAAAGTGGGGAAAAACGACAGAACAGGTTATCATGCCATGTTCTTTCTGGAGAGGGGCACCTGTTAACTTTTTTGCAAAAAAATGTGCAAGGAACTTGGGGTTGGTCACCCTGGGTTACCTGGGGGAACCCAGGCGTGGACTCACTGCTCACTGTGCTCAGAGAGTCACAGCTCCACCTCACTGATGATGCCCAAAAAGGCTGAAACACGTGTATGGGGTTGCTGTTGGTACTCTAATTCAGAAGGGAATTGCCATAGCATTTTGGTGCTGGACTACCTATGTGGGCGGGACAAAGACTGATATGCAAATGGTTATTTCCCATCTGTGAAAGGTACAGTGAGCAAAAAGCGATGGCTGCAAACTCTCAAAGTAGGAAAAACCACAGAACAGGTTATCATGCCATGTTCTTTCTGGAGAGGGGGGCCTGCTACCTTTTTAGAAAAAACTCTGCAAGGATCTTGGGGTTGGTTACATAGGGGAACCCAGGCGTGGACTCCCTGCTCTCTGCGCTCAGAGAGGCACAGCTCCACCTCACTGATGAGGCCCAACAAGGCTGAAACACTTGTATGGTGTTGCTGTTGCTACTCTTGTTCAAAAGGGAATTGGCATAGCATTTCGGTGCTGGACTGCCCATATGGGCGGGACAAAGACTGATATGCAAATGGAGTTTCCCATCTGTAAAAGGTACAGTGAGCAAAACGCGATGGCTGCGAACTCTCAATGTGGGAAAAAAAATCACAGAACAGGTTATCATGCCATGTTCTTTCTGGAGAGGGGCGCCTGCTACATTTTTTGAGAAAATGTGCAAGGAACTTGGGGTTGGTCACCGTCAGTTACCTGGGGGAACCCAGACGTGGACTCCCTACTCACTGTGCTCAGAGAGTCACAGCTCCACCTCACTGATAATGCCCAAAAAGGCTGAAACACGTGTATGGGGTTGCTGTTGGTACTTTTATTCAGAATGGAATTTCCATAGCCTTTTGGTGCTGGACTGCCTATGTGGGCGGGACAAAGACTGATATGCAAATGGTTATTTCCCATCTGTAAAAGGTACAGTGAGCAAAAAGCGATGGCTGCAAACTCTCAAAGTAGGAAAAAACCAAAGAACAGGTTATCATGCCATGTTCTTTCTGTAGAGGGGCGTCTGCTACCTTTTTTGAAAAAAATGTAACCACAGATATACCTTACCTTAAACTCAAGGGTGTACATAGTGCATCACTGGATACTCGTCAATCTGGATAAGATTACACTGGCATGGCCACACCCTACATTGAGGGGAATCATCCCTTTTTACTGGGCTACCCCGGCTTCTTGGAAGCCTTCAAACTCATGTTCGATCGGCAAGGGGAGAAACACGTGTTAAGATACGAATGATTGGATATACGACCAGGGAATAAAGACTACTTACTTATATCGCTCAGTTCAAGGGTTAAGTCACACAGACCCTCTGTCCTGAAGAAACCCAAATCACTATATTATATTGGGGTCTGAGACAGGAAATCAAGGATGCCTTAAGCCATGTGGTAGATGCTCTGCATCTACTCCATGCCTTAAGCCATGTGGTAGATGCCCCGCATCTACTCACGGATTACATAACCTTAGTCATACGGGTGGATCAAAAAATTCAAGACAGGAAAGTAGAAGGGAAGAGAACAGATGCACCACGGTATATTACCCAATGGGAAAGGAATTTGACTTCCTCTGTGAATCCTCCTGGCCCCGCAGGAAGAACCTATGCAGTTAGGTAGCCTTATAAGGCCTGTCACCTCTGAGGAAAGCGAACGAAGAAGACAGCTGCTGCTTTGTTTTTATTGCAGGGACATAAACATACAGTCCGCAACTGTCCACGACTAAGGTTGACTTCGGGAAATGTGCAGCCTTACCCTCAATAGGGAAAAACAGAGTGAGTCTAAATGGCATTTCCCATCAAGTAATCAGTCACATTCTACATGGACATTCATGTCATCTATGTATTAAAGTCGGACTTAGAGAAAAACACCAAGAATGGAAAGAAGTAGTTTCTCTGGTAGACTCTGAAGCAACTGGAAATTCATTGACATAGCCTTCGCTCATGCTAAAGCTGAACCCATTCTTTTGGTAGACGCTTCCCCATTGATATCAGGTTCTCTCACGCTAAAGACCAGACCTTTAGCCATGGTGTGTGCTCAATTAAACTACAAAACTATATCCTTCAACGTCATAGCGGCACCCCATTTCCAGACAATACTACTGGGGATGCCCTGGTTTAGGTTTTATAACCCGGATATTGATTGTAGAAATAATAAATTGACCTTCCAAGGTATGCAATGTCCTTCCTCCTGCACTGGATGGATTCCCACCCTTGTGGAAAAAGTGAGCATGGTTCTGTTCGGATCTCGGGAATCCTTGAAAACACTTGTGTTGGTCTAGGGAGAACTACCTGAGGTTTACCAGGAATATCTACATGTCTTTGATCCTAAGGGAGTAGAGACACTCCCTCTGCATCGGGATTATGATTGTCATATCGAACTACTCCCCGGGGCCTCCATTCCCTATGAATGCACTTATGCCTTATCGAACAAGGAGCACATTCTACTGAAACAATATATTGAGGATAATCTTTCTCCACTCTACCTCACCAGGCCAAGCACCAATCTTTTTTATTCCAAAGAAGGATGAAGCGGAACTCCATCCCTGTATCGATTACCGCCAACTCAATGCCATCACCGTTAAACACAGGTATCCATTGCCACATATACAAGTATTGTTAGACCAAGTACAATCCAGCAAACTGCATACCAAGTTTGATCTACGAGAAGCCTATAACTTAATCAGACTGGCACCAGGCGATGAGTAGACGACAGCTTCAGAACGCAGTATGTGCATTTCAAATACCTAGTGATGCCCTTCGGGCTGTGCAAAGCCCCGGCAGTGTTCCAGTACATCATAAATTACATCTTCAGGAACATGTTAGACACCTTTGTCATCATCTATTTGGATGATATTCTCATTTTTTCTTCTTCCATGCATGAACACTTCTTCTACGTAAAGGAAGTATTGGGGCGACTCTGAAGGCATAACCTATATGTGAAACTTTCAAAGTGTTCCATCGACCAAACCTGTGTAGCCTATTTGGGGTACATTATTACACCTAATGTGTCGAAATAGATCCCAAAAAGATCTCGGCCATTATGGATTGGCCTGCTCCGAGCTCAGTTAAAGAGGTACAGTGATTCCTTGGATTTGCCAATTTTTATAGGCACTTTATTGACAACTATTCCCAAATCTTGCTTCCCTTGACACATCTCCTTAAGAAAGGTAACACATACACATGGAATAAGGATAAGGCTGAGGCTTTTGTCGAGTTAAAGATCAAGTTCATGACAGCCCCTGTGTTTAGGTTACTAGATCCATCCCTTCCGTTTATTGTAGAAACAGACGTATCCAACTAGGCTATGGCAGCACTTCTGGAACAGAGAGATCCAAAGACTCATCAACTCCATCCTCTATCCTTTCATTCACGCACATTCAATACTGCAGAAAAGAACTATGGACTTTTTGAGAAAGAGCTCTTACCTATTAAAGAGGCATTTTTTATATGGAGACACCTGCTAGAAGGAGCCAGGCATCCCATCAGGGTTATAACGGACCATAAAAACCTAGTGTTCCTCAAAACTGAGAAGACTGTTAACCAGTGGCGGAATTGATGGAAACACTTCTTCTGCTTTTTCGATTTTGTAGTGACTTTCAAGCTAGGATCCCTTTACACTCAGGCGGATGCATTATCACAAGCCTATCAGGGAGAACACTCATTATACGGTAGGCGGTAGGGCTTTACCGGTACCAGTAAGGGCACCGGTACCGGTAAACCCCTACCGCCTTACTACGAGTTCCCTTTGCGGGACCCGACTTTAACGGCTGGTTTCACCAGCCGTTAAAGTAGGGTGCCGCAAAGGGACGTCGGAGCTAATTACGGTACCGCAATTTGCGGTACGGTAATTAGCACCTTCCCCATTCCCATTATGCCCTATGGGGGCAAAAATGGGAAAGGGGAAGAGCCTTGGTGAATGGGGAATTACCGCCCCGCTCACCTTGGAGTAGGGCGGTAATTCCGCCATCCACCAAGGCGGAGACGGTAAAATACCGGCGGCAACCATGGCGCAAATAGCGCCATGGTTACCGCCTACCGTGTAATGAGGCCCAATGACCTCTAAGGCATGCTATTTCTCAACTTGGAAAAAATTATTATGGCCACATACCTCCCTCTTCTGCCTTATGAGGAGGGCTTATGTAAAATATACACAGATAGTCAAAAGAGAACCTTCCTTAACGATCCAAGAACTCGCTATGAAATCCAGAGATTATTACTGCATGAGAACAGACTGTGGCTTCCCACAAGAGAAACACAATTGACCATGTTCAAATGATGTCACGATAGCCCAGAGGCTGGACATTTCGGCATCCTAAAAACCTTGCAGAAGGTAAAACGTTATGCCCGGTGGGAAACAATGACCCAAGATATCAATGACTATGCACGCAGCTGTGTTATATGTGCTAGAGCCAAAATCTGCAAATAAATGCCTATGTGTCTATTACGTCCTTTACCCATACCCAACTGCCCCAGGCAAACCCGCTCAATGGATTTCATCACCGATCTACCAAAGGACAAGAGCAATACTGTGATTGTCACAGCGATAGACTCATTCACGAAGGCAGGACACTTCATAGCTATGAAAGGGGTTCCCACCATTCCTATCCTCGCCCTGTGTTTTCTGCACAACATCTATAGATTACATGGCCTACCTTCTAACATCATTACAGACCTTGGTTCGCAATTCATCTCATAATTCTAGAAAGATGTAAGCAGATTATTGGGCATACATTTAGACTTCACTTCAGCATATCATCTGCAAATCAATGGACAAAGTGAGAGGGCCAACCAAACAAAAGGAGAGTATCTTTGTGGTTAACTCACCGAACACGAACAAGGTTGGGTAGACAAACTACTGTTAGCCGAATTTGTCACAATTATGCCTTCCACACCTCCACTAAGACCATTCATTTAATTTGTCAAAGGGTAAGCATCCTCTCTCCCTTCCCTTCTGTTATGAAACATTGATACCAGTCCAGTATCTGCAGCCAGCAAAGTACGTAAAAACCCTACAAACAGGTTTCACCGCTGCCAGAGCCTGCTTACTGAAAACCCAGGAATCCCCCAGAAATACGCTAACATGAAGCTGCATACTTTACCTCCTTATAAAATCGGATGGCACGCTTCCGAAGTGGGTAAGACAAAGTGGCTGTTTGGCCTGTCGATCCCCCTGGACTTCCTGATCTCGATTGTGGACTGTTCAGTGCTTCTACTCAGACACGCTGTTGCCGTCGTCGAGAGGAATCCTGTGTGCCAGCCGTAGCGCGGCCTTTGCTGAACTCCCATTCTACTTTCTACATCAACTCTGCCACGCCTCTTGCAAAGACCCGAGCCCGCCTCCACCCACGCCACTTCCTACTAATAGCTAGGTGCGCACGCATCCGCACACTTCTGAAGTGGGCGAGACAAAGTGGCTGTTTGGCTGTCGGTCCCCCTGGACATCCTGATCTCAATTGTGGACTGTTCTGTGCTTCTACTCAGACACGCTGTTGCCGTCGGCGAGAGAAATCCTGTGTGCCCGCCGTAACGCCGTAACGCGGCCCTTGCTGGACTCCCATTCTACTTTCTACATGTAATTTGGACTTAAGTTTCTTTTCTCTTTTCTGCGCGCTGCGGCTTAAGGGATCTTCCCAAGCATCTCCCGCCCACATTTCCTCTGAACCTATTCTCTCTTTTTTCTTTTTCCAGCAACTCTGTCCGCCACTCCCGCACAGCCCCCATCCCGCCTCCACCCACACCACTTCCTACTAATAGCTAGGTGCGAACGCATCCGCACGTGCGCTTCCGAAGTGGGCGAGACAAAGTGGCTGTTTGGCTGTTCAGGTGAGTGGGTGAGCGGGGGTGGTGGGAGCGTGACTATTGTATGATATAGAGTAAACACTCTCAGAGAAAATCACATTTCCCAGATAAAATGGCAACCATGTTGCAGAATGGGAAAGTATGTTCATTAAAGACCCCAGGCCAGGCACTGACCTTAGATAACAACTCAATTCCCTCCTGTATAGGGATCGAGGTAAAATCCTGTAGGGAATCCCACAAAACTTTTCAGATTGGGGAGGGGGCGGATGGCCAAAAAGTTAAGGTCCACACAATAAATACTTTGACTGAAGAAGAAAGTACTTGGGATTTGAATACTGAGGAAAATGAAAAAGAAAAAAAAAGGGCTGACACCAAACAAGAGGTGGAACTCTTGTATATGCACTCACAAATACACACAAAAATGGGGGTGCAATCTCTGGGGAGGAAGATATATCCTTTGTGCCTGCCGGCTTGTCATTTGAATCTCAGATGCCCATTCAGTCTAGTTTCCTGAGTGTAAGAGAGCCACAAAATCAACAACTAATTGAGGAAGTGAACAATGAGACAAATGATATACACCTTGATGTCTCTATGATGGGTCAAACAGTGAAGATGGAACTGGGGAAGCGTACTAGGGTTTCACAGGGTCCATCCATGCCAGTTAATGCTGCATGGAATGCAATTGATAATGTGCGCCTCTTTAACACACTACCACAAATGAGGAACCTAACACCCCATAGAGTGTTTTCGCAGCAAATGCGAGATTCCCCTTACCATCAGCCTCAATCTTTACAGACACAAAGGAAATCTGGGGAGGGGAATATAAAAGTGTTATGGGAGAAGAGGTGGGACACACATCGCCTGAGAATTCGGTCAGTGCTGCCCTGCCCCCAGATGCTGCTAATCCCCTAATTCCAAGGGTCTCCCTCACGAGCTCCCCGATAACTGAAAACAATGATACATTTGAGGAATCACTCCCAGTGATTTCAAGGATATTGAACCTCCTTGACAAGGGACATGAGCTTACCCATTGGGAGATGAGAGACCTAAAAAGGATTGTATTGGACTCCCAACTAAAACTCAGTAGAGTGGAAGGCTTCCTTATGGGTAAAGCTGACGCCATGGATCCCATAGAGAAGTAGGTCACAGCACTAATAGATCCAATAACTAAATCACAAGGATCCCAAACTATGGTTACTGGAAAGGAGGGACCTAGCTTCGCGAGTGTGATATCGCTGGGGACCGGGATGAATATGACCAAGGATAAAAATGAAAATAGTGCCGTGAAACTAGAAGTAGAAGGAGAAAAGAGGATTATAGAGGCAGTCAAGGAGGTATCACTGAAAATTACCAAATTGGAACAAGGCCTATTAACCCTGATTAGGAACTCCACCTCGAGAATGCACCTGGGACGGTGTTGTCGGCTCAGGAAAAGGAAACTAATTTCAGTAAGACTCCAGATAGCCCATCTGCTCTAATTGATATTATGAATTCTGCTGAACGTCATGGGGGGCGAGACGATCCATCTAAAAAACAGGAGGACGTAGGAAGTGTAGGAGGAGATGATTACTTCCTCTCGAGGCAGCAAAAACGCCTGGCGCTAAAAGCAAAAAAGAGGATGATGAAGAAAGGATCAAAGCCTGTTAAGATAGAAATCACGATAAACAAATCTAAGGCTCCATTAAAGGAAGTTGCTTTATCAGATCTTATACAATTAAACGAGGAAAGTAGGATGGCCTTTCAACTTCATAATACTGATACCACAAATCCTACCCCGGGAACTATCCTGGGAAATAATAAAACAAAAAAAATCTGAAAAAACGAAAAATACAAATAAAGTGCAGGAGGGTGCTATGAGACAGGGCAATGGAGAAAAGGCAGAAGGAACTGATAATGGGAAACCAACTATCCAGCAAATGGAGGGGGGGGAGAATAAGGAAATAAAACAACTCCAACTCTCTAGCTTTTATAAGGTATTGGAGAAATCGACCTCTCGCCAAATATTTCCACAGGAACTCTCAAGTCTGATGGCTGAATATCCTATGACCTTTGCCGAATCAAATAGATTGGGCTTCACCTCTAAACCCGTAGATTTAATCCATGCCCCCTTACCTATAGGGGCCTAAAAAATCCAGTGCTCAGATGGAACAGAGGGAAAAATGGAACCTAAATCTGGAAAGTTTGTGAATGATGAGGCGGTGGCCGGGACCCGACATCATTCCTGAACAGAGTGCGTCAGCCCCCCATTAGGAATGAGGTAGAAAACCAGGGTCTCCCGCATACCATTAAAAGAATTATAATGGATCTCTTACCTGATCTAGCATTGTTTGGAAACAAGGCTATGGCGGGTAGTGACCGTGAAAAAAATGGAAACTCCATCTGGGCCCAAAGTGAAATGTCCACTAATCCCAAGCTGATGGGGGGGGGGGAAACAGCACATGCATGGGGACCGGTTGGGTCAGAGGGAGGAACCTGATAGGGATGGGGGCCGCCGCCCGTACTACCTACCGAATCGCATGTAATGACCCAATCCAAAGGTCCTCAGGAATCAAGGAAATCATTACAATATGAATCGGTTAGGCCCCTTCACATTAAGGATAGTGACTTGAGAAATACAATGTGGTGGAATGTTTCATTTCCGGAACACCCGAGCATCCTTCTCTATAACCTGTGTGATATTGGAGGTCCATCTTCTCTGAATAGACCTTGTGTTTTGTCACTCTTTAATGAGGTCCCCCGCCTGAGGCTGATTTCATCGGCAGATATTTGTCTAGTGGACTTTATCCATCCCACGTGTCTTGATCATGTCTGTATCGTTCCGAATTCTTAAAAGATATTCGACATGATAATACAGGAGACAGAGCAATTTAACAGAATGGGATATGACATCCTGATTTTTAGCAAAGGATGGGAGAATGGTAATGCTCTGACGCATCAGAAAGCAAATTCCAACATACTTATGGAGGAAGTACATAGATCTCAGGAAATTAATACGGCTCATAAGGAGGGAGAGGACCAAGACGGGAGTTGGCTTGCCTAGTCTCTAAGAGAGTCTATCTCTCAAATCCAAAACATGCAACAAAAACTTTAGTCTCACTAAAGAAAATGACCACTGGCGACTACTATCATGGAATTCAAGGGGCCATTCGAATTTAATGAACTCAGGGGTACTATGTGATAAATTTATTTTATTTGACCTGATATGTATACAGGAGATCTTGGCTCACTTTTCCTTTACAGCTAGATGGTTTTGAATGTAAACATCTCCATGCTAAAATGGGGCTCCGTGGTAGACCAGCAGGAGGTTTACTCACTGCGGTTAAAATAGCATCTGGTACACGAGTTCTGGAATCAGTGGAATTATTGAATTTCTCTCTGGGTGTTGTGTTGGAATATGGAAGTACTCCGTACCCTTGTTTGATTTTTGTGTTGAACGTCTACTGGAATCCTCTTGAACTGCTAGGCAATGTTATCCTGTTACTAAATAATTGCATATCGTCCATGTTGCTCAAATACAGAGGATTAGATATTATAATCGCGGAGGATCTCAATTTTGAAATTAAATATGGACAAGGAATTGGGAAAAAGATGGGTGCTTCAGTGATAAGACCTATGTCAAATACGGGGTACACTGAGGGGGCTCCTTTCGCCCTGAAACATAGGATAACTAACGGTCAGACTTACGGTCAGACTTGGAGAAACCTATTTGGCTACTGGGGCCTCATTCATATTAACATTCTTTTGAACTCCTCTGTAATGAGCATACATAGTCAAATGGTGTCCATAAATCACATATCGATCATATCTTTATGTCAAACTCTCTCTCCGCTCGATGTCTGGAATTCCACATAAATGAAACTAACATGAGCAATCATAGATTCCTGGAGATTAATTTGGTGTGGAATACTGTAACATCTAATCAAGGAGTAATTCAGATGAAATCCACAGTTTCTTGTGGGGGAAATCGCATAACCTGGCATGAGGGTAATGTAAACAAATTTAACACCGTTTTTGTACATGAATATCATAGCATGCCACTTTCAACTAGATTGCACGCTTTTCGGTATCTAACTTTACGGAATATGTTAAAGATATGATAGACAGGTCTTTGAAACAAAGCATATATGGTATTATGAAATCTTATGATGCTCACGCTTATGATCCTTTGGTAAGGCAAAAAATAAAATATGCCAAACCGTCAAATTAGAGCAAAATTGAAATCTAACTTAGACCAGATAGAAAAAAGTACACAAATCCTGCCAATTAAACAGGTAAAAATAAATTGGTTGAAAAACCATAAAATGGTGTTGCTGGATAATGATAATACCGACATGCTCGAAGCACTAAGAGACTCCTCGGGACGTGAGTTCTGGTCCATGATAAATGCGATGGAAAAACACCAGGTGATGATACAATCGGCCAATGTGCAGGAAGATACTTGGGAAAAATGTTTCACCACACTTTACAAAGGAAAATTGGAAATGACAAACAAATTGGTGGCCATCAAAAAGGGGCACTGGAAATGTGATTTCACCATACTAGACATCGGAACTCAGATTAAGAGGGCGAACAACTCAAGGGCGTCTGGACCTAATGGATTGACAAATAATACACGAAAGAGGAATTCTGAAAATTGGGCAAAAGCATTATATATTCTTTTTCATGATATCATAAAGTCACAGGTAGTTCCACAGTCCTTGAGGATATCATATGTTGTCCCTATCTTTAAAAAGGGGAATAGATCCTGCCCGACTAACTACCACCCGATTTCCGTTATGGATGCTGACTCGAAGATATTTGCGGGGTTGGTATTACAGGGAATCGTGGATTGGGCTGACACTAATAATATTCTACCTCCTCAACAGTTTGGCTTTCGAAAAGGGATGGGCATGGAGATAGGAGGGTTGATTATCTGTCTACTCCTAGAGAAGGCCTGTAAGAAAATAGCAACCCCAATTTATCTGGCGTCAATCAATCTCTCACTCGCCTTTGATAAGGTGGATAGGGTGAGACTTTGGACAAAGTTGTCTTCCATGGGGCTGCCCTCAGAACTTTTGGCTATTCTCATTAA
This sequence comes from Ambystoma mexicanum, assembly GCF_040938575.1. Lineage (NCBI taxonomy): Eukaryota > Metazoa > Chordata > Amphibia > Caudata > Ambystomatidae > Ambystoma > Ambystoma mexicanum. Next base: position 462,587,794 of record NC_090932.1, on the reverse strand, counting down.
TCTCCATGAGGACTCAGCAATTCAAGTAAGATTGAATATGTCTGGTGATCTCTCAAAAATAATTCAAACAAGCAATGGTCTTAGACAAGGGTGCTTGTTTGCTCCCACTCTGTTTAATCTCTATACCTCAGACGTAAATGCTCCCATGACGACTTTCTCCCTTGTCTCTCCTAAGATAGAAGGTATAAAAATATGTTGGAGCGCATACGCTGATGATCTTCTCCTAGTCGATAATACCCCCATTGGTCTGCAACGAAAACGTATGGCTCTGACTGCATACGTAGAGGAAAATGCCCTGGTCATAAATGAAAAGAAATCGGTGGTAATCTCTTTTACCAATAGGAAGAAAAATTTAAATTTCAGGTGGAAAATCAATGCATGTCCTCTGGCAAAAGTAAGATCATTATGCTAACTGGGCTTTCCAGTCTTTGGGGGTGTTACTATCCATATGTATTGGAATTTTTACCTGGAGAAGGTGGATAAGCTTATTTACCAAATGAGGAAGGTATCTAACAAATACTGTACATTTTCCATAATTCCATTGATTAGGTTTTATAACCCTAAAGTAGTCCCAAAATTAATATATGGTCTTGAAATTTTACCCTTTGAATCCTTTGAGTCTTCTGTCTCTCAATATGAGAGTCTCGTGGAAAAAAATGTAATTGTACCAGAATCTTATTGTGTCTAAGAATGATTCACTATATGCCCAATTGGGAAGTAGATTGAGAAGTGGTACCACCAAATCGAGGAGGTTGCTGAAATTACAGAGAGAATGTGTAAATCTCCTTGAAGCCATTAACCCCTCACATGAAATGATGATCTCTAACCCTGTGGGTGTGAAAATAAGGTTGCATTGGTTGGATTGGACGAAAACAATGGAAGTGGTGGCCGCATCTAAGATCTATAAACAATTATTTTATGAGAGGAAAGAAACTAGGCATGTTGGAATCTTTTCTGATTAAATTTCCAGACACAGTAAGGTGAGCAGTTTATTTACGATTTTGTTTTAATGTTCTCCTTACGGGGGAAATACTGGAAATCAGATCTGGAACAAGCCAGCAAATCCCCTGTCGCTTTTGTCATTGTAGAACAACTAGTGAATCACTTAAACATCTACTATTGGAGAGTCAAGCAATTGCCCCACAGCGGCTGGCAGCATTTGGTAGATTCTTCTATGACCCCTCTGGGGTCTTGATTGAAACACTATGGTGGTACATGTTGCACAGGAAATTAAATGTACTTTAATTGGCCGTGGCGAACTTTCTAACTGAAGTGTGTGGTTTGGCAGTAATAAGAAAAAATGTTGCTGAATTTGAACAAGAGGCCGGATAGATATTGGGGAAAAAAAATTCAAATGCATTTAATGAATGTGAAATGTGTTATTCTTCTTGTTGATTCATTCTCTTTTTTTAAAAAAACATTTTATATGCTTCGGTATTTTAAATGTAACATGTTTTAGTTGGTTGTGTAAAGGTTTATTGTATATAAAAAAAATCCCAAAAAATCGGAGATGAGGTCTGGCTCTCAACCGCCCATAAACGTGTTCCATCCTGCAGTAAGAAAATAAAGCCTAGATACATCTGACCTTTTTTTAATCCAGCAAGTGATTAATCAATTTGCGATGAAACTATGTCTGCCCGATTCATAAAAAATAAACCCTGTATTCCATGTGGTGCTACTGAAGCCTGTTTCCCAGTCTACGATATATCCCAGGGATTCCATCACTCGATGACCTGCTGTGGGTCCACAAGAGGAAATCAAAATGTAAGTTATCTTGGACTCCCGCAGGTATGGGGGGCTTGGAGTATTTGGTCCATTGCAAAGGGTACGAGAAAGAAGATTTCTCATGGGTCCCAAGGGCGGATACCCATACACCCCTTTTGCTCAAAAGGTTCCATGTCAAGTACCCTGATAACCCGGGTTCTGTGTCATGGGTTGTGACTCTCCTGAAGGGGGGTGTACTGTTAGGATTCACAAACAATGCTACCTGCAGTATTACACCCAATCTCATATGTTAATGCCAAAAGGGAGATTTTCATTGCAACACAAACAATTGCTTGCTAGGCGACAACCAGGAATGCTCACAGCGCGAGGGTGGCATCCATAACATTTACCAATGACCCCTCCCTGACGATTCACATCATCACGCTCTTATGTTGTGTGATGACGGCAACCACGAAGAAACGCTGGTCACTCCAATGACGGTTATTCGCAGCAAGACTATCCACCTCAGAAACGCTCCGCGTTATGAGACGATTCTTTTTTTAACCCATCTAGGTAATTAAACTATTCCAATTGCTCAGAACTCTATGCTACATTGCTGTACTGCACAAGGTGAACGGATTCAGTACTAACCCTAAAACCATGCGGTCTACACCGTTTACTTTTATGAGACATTCTATTTTCTGAGGCTATCGATCACTATGTACAATGAGGGGTTCACGCTGCACTTAGGTAAGGAACCATTGCATACTGATTGCCTTATGTTTGCTACTTGTCCCTTTCTCACCCCTTATCCACAGCTCCCATATCACCCATTGACAACTACATTAGGAGGTGTGTCCAGTAGCACTTTTGCCCAGAGGAAAGACACACATTGGGCCTCATTACGAGTATGGAGGCAGCCATGCCCTTAATAAAGGCATGGCTGCCTCCATAAAGGGTTCCAGTACCGGGTTCCTCCAATGAGGACTTACCGGGCTATTCCAACCATGGAGGACCTGGTAAATCCTCATTGGAAAAACCCATCCCCATTTGAGCCGCCATAGGGCTCAATGGGAATGGGGAGGGAGCTAATAACGGGCCCGTTAATAACGGGCCCGTTATTAGCTCCCTGGTCCACTCGCGGGACTCGCTAAGGATGCCTGGTTTTACCAGGCGTCCTTACCGGGTCCCGCAAGGGAACCTTGTAATAGGGCATCCCGCAATGAAGGGTGCCGGTCCCGTACCGGCACCCTTCATTACGGGAGCGCCATGGCCGTAATGAGGCCCATTGTTTCTTGGTGCTCCTGAGAGATCCTTCCATAGCAGACTCCAACACCAGGTGAATGGAACATAAGGTCCAATTCAGCAAGCACTACAAGCAGTAATGTATTGTAACAAGGTTCTTAGGCAGAGATGACTTTGAGTCTCACGTGTGACACAAGTAAGCTTCTTTACTCAGTTCAGTTCTAGGTACACGTTCCAGGTACAATAATAGGACACAAGAGGTAAAACTCTTGGGAGACTTCCACCGGCACCCTCTCCCAGTCAGGCTCTCTTTAACTGCCACTCTCAGAACACACAGCAGATAACATTCTCTAAGCATTCTGAATCCATGCACTCATAACATTCCAAGCATACATAGGAACACGAGAAAAGGCAAGTCGCTAGTCATTACACATCCCCCTCCTTTACAAAACAAGGCAAACACCCAAAAGAGACCTAGATACACAAAAGCCCAACACATATACGTCCTTAAACTCAGAACACATTGCAAAACTTAATCTACCAAACAACTCTACTCAACACCAAACCCTACCACTGTCCTCACAATCAACAGACAATGGGACAAATCTACACAATCAATGCCTCTCCGTTGTACTACTAAGGAGACTAGAGGCACTAAACAACTAAAGAAAGGATACCAAGCCAAACTCAACTTCGAGCTTCCAACCCCAAAACAATCTCACCACTAGAACTCGGGCACGCAATGCCCCAACAAGAACCGGGTGTACCCCCATTGAGACAGGAGAACACACTCCAAAAACCAACACCAGTGCATGTTGACCACATCCCAGAGCACCAACAGTGAGGATGCCAATGACCACGCCCTTCATCTCTACTTATTCTCCTAGACTTGTCTACAGCTTTAGATACTCTCGAGCACCCTCTTTTACTGTCCTCTTTTTCTCCTTTTGGGTTATCTGGGTCTGTTCTTTCCTGGTTCAGGTCATACCTGTCCCAAAGGACATTCTCGGGTTAATGGGCAGGGTCATCATCTGACACACTCCCGCTTGTTCACGATGTGCCACAAGGCTCGGTTCTTGGTCCTTTTCTTTTTTCCTCCCTACCTCCCCACTGGCTGAAATGTATCTCATCCCTTGGTCTATCTCATCACTTTTATGCAGACAATACTCAGATCTTTCTGTCCTACTCATCCTTCACCCCTGAAGTCCACTGTAAAGTTTCGACATGCTTATCAGCCATTAATTCCTGGATGTCGGAACATTTTCCTGTATTAAACGCTGCGAAAACTGAGGTACTTTTCTTTCTAGCTGATACAATTCCAACTCCTCTTCCTAATTCCTTTATTTCGTTCACGCCTTCTCTGCTTCCTATTTCTTCCATGGCTCACAACTTGGGACTTTACATTGAAACTTATTTATCTTTTAAGAAGTGTCTTCATGTTCTTGTCGCTATCACTTATATAACATTCGTAAAGCTCGTCCTTTCTTGACTTTTGATGCCACTAAACTTATGATATCTTCCCTAATTTTCTCATGACTCTTCTATTGCTCTGTCTCTCTTTTTGGTCTCCCTCTTACTCGTTTTGCATCTCTGAAATCTGTTTTCTATGCCTCCATTCATCTTCTCTATCTTCTTGCTCATCGTGATTCTTTTGCCTCTTCTCTCTCTACGCTTGGCTAGCTGCCATTCCAGTCTCGACTTAAATTCAATTTTCTATGTCTTGTCTTTAAATCTCTATAAAGCCTTGCGCCTGTCTATCTTTCTTCTCTTGTATCATTCTATACTGCATCTCATTCTCTCTGCTCTCATTCTCAATTTCTTCTTGTCATTTCCTGTGTTCCTGGTGCCCAGTCATGCTTTCATTCTTTCTCTTTGTTGGCTCCTTTCCAATGGAATACTCTCACTCTTTCTCTTTGTTCTATTTCCTTATATTCTCTATTTCATGATTCACTGAAGGCTTATCTTCTTCACTCTGTTTGACAAGGCGGGTTGCTTTTTGTTATCTGTAGTTGCCTTTTTTTTAACTGTTTTTATGATCTTATTTACAGTGATTTGGCTTGAGGTGCTTTATAAATTCCAAATAAAATACAAATACAAAATACTACTGCTCATATCTTTTCAACATGTTCTATCATGTGACTTGGTGCTTTCAAGGTTTTCATTATAAATATAATTTTAGTCTGTTTCTCAGATGTGTTTCCCTCAGGATACCAACGATTGATAGTCTTCGGCCTTGTAGATAAATTGGTCCTTTGAAAACCAGATTTATTGAAAAGTATACTAGTTTAGCACTTGAATAACAGCTTTGCAGAAAGCATCATTTTGCATCTGATATTGAAGATGGAATAGGAGACGATGAAGTCTCCCTTGCTTTCTGAATTGGAAACTGTAGAACCAGGAAGAGAGTGCTCAAATCCCCACCTTCCACACTTTATACATTATCCGATCCTAAGCAAATCACGCCGCATTTTCCATAAATATCTGTAGAGAAAGCCTCATTTCTATGGGTTTATAGTCTATAGAGTTACTCTATAAATAGTTATAATTTTAACAATGGATGTTGATCATACTAGTGAGGAGGTAGAACGACAAATGAGGGTCTTGCGTTTTGTGGTGGGTACACAGGCTCCAGGTGTGGGTTTTGTGTTGGGGACTTAGGAAGGCACGTATGGGTCTTTTGCCATGCCAGCTCATGTTTGGCTCTGAGAGCAAGCCTAGACCCCCTGGTTCAGTAATGGCTCTGTTCTACTAATAAATTATCTACCTTTGCCACCTCTTTACATTGTTCTAAAACTAAGGATGGGTTTGAATGAGATCTAGCCTGCTGTCAAATTGCAAACTGTAACACATTGAAAACTGGGCTGAAATCCCAACTTTTCCATTTCACCAAATATATTAACCTGGTGAAATAATATGGCTATGTTTGGTAAGTTTGAGAATTTTCAGTGGTCCAGGTCTCTAAGAAAATACAAACATAACTGAAAAATATAAACAAGACTGTGAGAGCCCCTCTACTTAGAACAAACATGGTTCAAATACCCTGTTCTATGGAATTTCTTCCACTCAGGAGGGTCTACAACCATGTTTTAGCTCACTGCACCCTTCACTGAGAAGAAATATCCTTTTGCATATCAATATCTCGTCCCACCCACAAAGGTAGTCCAGCCAGTGCCGTATGTAGGTTTTCTGCAGCTCTAGGACCAAATAAGTGCATGCATACCCCCCAAACTTTACTACACCTCTGCCAGACTCTGCACCTTCACCAGATTTCACCCCTTAAACAAACTCTGTCTGTGTTGTCCAAACTACACCCATTCTCCCCCATTTTGTCAGCCATTTCGGTTCCATAACACTATAAGGCCGTTTTTAAGGTTGCAGGGATTAGAACGTTATTGCTTCCTCTCTATTAATTCAAACCTGTCATCTTCTATGTTATGTTAGTTGAAAGAGCGTTTTCAGATCTCTGCTGCCCAAGATTTGGAGAAGGCAGTGTGTTCTACAGTTGAGTGCACTAAAGGTAATTGTTACGGCAAATTGTCTACTTTCGGTTAGGGCCAAAAAAAAATCTTTTAGAGGTAGTGATAAGAACATAAGCTGTCTGCCAACTGGACACAAGTGAGCAAAGGTAGGAATGAGGAATTTTGGTTACAATGCTAATATCTGGTTTCTCTCACAAATTGCCTACTGTCACTCTATGAGAAGCACCTCGACTGCTCTGTAATATTAATGCAAGTAACTGCATTTCTACATCCGGTCTTGTCAAAAGGTAGAGTTTATATATGAAAGATATGCAAGTGGTACAGGCTCATCTTATAAAAATGTTCAATAAAAATAACTGAACTCCATTTGCAATGAAGAGAGGGTCCCTGGAATGCCCCTCCTCACCCCCATGAACATGACGGCACGAAGAGTGAAAAACGCACTAAGCAACTCACTATTCGGACATCCCCCAGGAGGGCCATTGACATCCACGTATGCAGAAAGATATTCTCTTAGACAGCCATTCAAGCTTTATCCAATCAATTGCTTTATGGATACAGGTGCTTCAACATTAGTCATGGACCCAAATGCCTCGATGGATGATGATGTCTAATGCAGAGAAACTGCTCTGCTGACGCCAATTGGTGACACAACAACATAGCAATGTTAGTCACGAAGTACACTCGCAGCCATGCACGAATTTACACAAACATTTGAACATACGAAGAACATGCTTACAAAGTTCTGTAGATAGAGGACAGGCGCATATACATACTGTCAAAAGATTTTATTATTTTTTTCATTAGCTAAGTGCAGAAACGCTGAACACAAGGCAACTAAGATATGCAGAGCAAGCTTGCATATGCTTATGGCAACTAACCCTATGGAACTACAGGATCACATGAGGAGCCTGGAAGGACCAAATACGACTAACCTATGGGAACAATAGCATGGTATAGAGATGTAGAAATCATAGTATAAGTATAATGAGGATTACATGATGCCACAAGCCGCAGGACGAGAGATGAGGGAAAGCAGAACCAGGCTGCACAGAACAGCAGGCCAGGGCTCGATGCTAAGGACAGAGACAAGCCACACATTCCAACCCTAAAACGACAAGGGGCCATTTGCAGAAAAACAGAAAAAGTCCTCATAATTTGCAGACCAGAAGAGCTTGATTTCAACGTCCTCAACCACGTGATGGAGCCGAGCTAGACACTGGTCATTCACCCGCAGTGAGAAGACAAACGGTTTCACCAACACAGGAAGTGAAACATGGACTTGTTAACAACGTTGCAACATTGAGGGCACTCTCACAGGCAACAGTGATATTGCTAAGAGATACATTGAGAACACATAGTCATTCTCATCACCTTGAAGAGGTGCACAGAGCACTGAGAACAGAGCTGGGTCCCAGACCTGGGGAGACCAGTTCCAGCCAATCAGGGGACAGAAATCCAGGGGTGGATGACAGGTAGCAAGGGCCAATGGTAATCCTGCGACCCTGCAACAATGTAATCTATAGTTTCTTGGGGAAGGGACAGGTCAGCCGCCTGATATGCAAGGGCCAATCAACCAAGATCTATAGGGTTATCCACAAGGGATACCACTCCAATCACCCAACCAAAAAGACTGATAGGCTTTTCGGGGAAGGGCCCATGTGGTGACATAAGGGGACAACAAAATGGGCAGACATGAGCTTGGGAGCGATGATTCTGGGATTTTTTTAATGTACTGAATGATCCCGTTGGTTTGTGTAATAAACAACAGTTCTAACTTGCCCTTGGCTGAGTCCTCCGTTTGTTACTGGCGGAGTGTTGTTGGGCCCTCGGAGCTGAACATGGACGCTTGTAGTAACCCCCAGACCACTGGCAAACCTAAGCCAACATCATGATTTTAGCTCTGGTGTTAGCAGGGAGCCAAATGGAAATAGGGCAAGTTACCTGCTGCAGCCGATGTACCTCCAATCCCTTGGGCTGGACCGCCATTAAAGTATGTCACAAGTGAAATGTGTAAACTCTGCCTGGGCATGAACACCTCATTAGAGTAAAGACAGTTGTAGAAGGTTCTTGGAATTTTTGGCTGTGCATTTCCACAGTGGAGTAATGGATAAGGTCAACCCTGAACATTCATGTGTGGGAAACAGCAGCACCTTTTATATCAAATGAATTGCTATATACTGTTTACACCAATGCTGTTTGCGCAATTGTTCAAAATACCCAACACTCCAAGAGTAAAATTGAGTAATGGATCGGGCATTTCAGCACAATATTACCTTTGTGGGTGTGGTTTAGTCTATGGGTCTTGCCAGCTTGCGTTTAAGGTCATTTAAAATGTTTGTTAACTCCATAGAGTTGGTTGGACTGTTCAATACATAGGTACATTTTGAGATTTGTGGGTATAGATATAGATGTCCTGCTGTCAATTACTGTTTTACAGTAAAAAAAGTCCTACCATGCATTTCAAATATAATTAATGTAAACATTACATATAAAGCATCACAGTTATGCATTGTGTGACATACTTTGCAGTTGGTTCTCCTGGTGGTGCTAAGTGGGCAGCAGAATGTCTTCAAAGACACATGATAAACCAAGCAGGGATGCAATTTGCCTGCTTAGCACTGAGAAGCTTCTCTAAAGATGGATGAATGGATATCTGTATGGGGCATCTTTACAGCTGTGAAACAGTGTGTGTCTTTGGCACACAGTTTGTGTTCTCACCCTTCTATGGCTTTGGGTATCCTTTCACATGTTTCTTGATGCACATGGTCATTCAGATTTACTCGTCGTCATTTGAACTTCTCTATGATGTATTTCATGCTTGCACCTTTTGGGTGGCCACAGACCTCTGAAATGTGGGACCAGAGAGGGAAATTATTACTTGCTTCTGAACATCATTTTAGTGCCACCTGTGGGAACTCTGTGCTTGACTTAAGCATAGGTATAATTGATGCATCATTTTTAACCTTTACTTTTCTAAAGCGAAAATCCTCATTTTTGTAATGGTTTAAAAAATGCATGTCATTTATTTGAATATAAAAGTGATTGCTTAATACAGTTTATGTGTGTATTGATTAGAAAGAACTTCAAAGATAATGTGAAGTGGCACTAATAATACCAATGAGGTTTTGGCTGTTTTGCATATTAAATATTAAAGAGCATTTTGGGAAGATAAAAATGGCCAAAATGCTTTATATCTGTGAGTGTTGTATGACTGAATTACTAAATACCTAAAGTACCCTGGGTTTGGCATGTGTTTCCTTATTTATTTATTTTAAAGTCACCCTAACAATAAAGCTTTTGCAAATATAGTATCAAGCATATATATACAGCATTGGCCGTCAAACGCATAAGACTGCTAACAGCTCAAAATTACTTGCAGTGTTGTGTAAACAAAATTGGTTTATATTTAAAAAATGGGAACCAGTAAACTGAAAAAAACTGCAATGAAATGCTGCTCCTCTAGGCATGGACCTAGTCAACCGTCGTGTAAATATATCTATTAGGCCAGCACCGAAAGGCTAGGAAATTCTCCTCTGAACAAGAGTACCAACAGCAACCCCAGACATGTGTTACGGAATTGTTGGGCCTCCTCAGTCAGGTTAAGCTGAGCCTCTCTAAAGCACAGTGAGCAAGGGATCCACGTCTGGATTACCCTGTGTTACTTAGGGTGAAACCCCAAGTTTTAAAAACAAAACAAGATTGTGGGAGCCCTGCTACTGAGAACGTGCCTGGGTTTGCTGTTGCTAGTCTTATACAGAGGAAAACTGGCTAGCATTTCAGTGAGAGACTGCCCAGGTGGGTGGGACCAGACTGATTTACAAATGGATATTTATCCTTTGTGAAGGGTGCAGAGAGCTAAAATGTGGTCATCGACCCTCCCGAGTGGGCACCTTCCTATAGAACAATATTTGGCCATGTTTGTTCTCGGTAGAGGGGCTCCCAGACATTTTTGTGCATTAAAAGGCTAGCAGTTTGGTTTACAGATTTGGACAAATGCATAAGACTACCACCCACACCATTGCTCAAAATAAACACAGAGTGATTTAGCATTGGGGTTTTCAGACCACCCTTCTTTGGTCCGTGTTGGGGAAGTTCGACAAAAAAATTGGGATGCTTGAAGAATTTTGGATTTCAGACCACCCTCCACTTAAAGGCCTGTCGTGAGGAAACTGGATGGAAAAATGGGGAGGATTTTTTTGTTTGTTTTAGTTTAGGAACAAAAGCACCCCTTTTCCTAAAAGGAGTTGGGGTTTAACAGGCAAAATAGGATTACCCAATTACATTACACTCTATAGTTTTCAGCACACATCTACGTGGTTGTAGACCTTCCTATATGCTGCATAAAAGGAAAGTAATGTCAATAATGTCTCATGTTTATTCTTGAGAATGTGTGGGAGAGGTGGGTATTGAGGTTACTTGTTCTGGAAGTTGGGGCCACTACGTTGTGGGCTTGGGCCATTGCACTATGGGCCAGAAAGGTAACCTTGACCCCCTGGCTAAATGTTGCCAGTCCTCCCCTGCTGAATGGTTACCACATTTATAGCATACTAGCTGATATAACCAGCATTTCCCGGGCTTCCATTCCCTCGTAGGTACAGGTAACTGTGAAAAATGTGGTGCAGATTGGTGAAACAGTGTGGAATTGTATAACGTACAAAGCTCTGCCAAGCCACAAACCCACAAACACATTTTGACTTTTGCTTAAATCCAGGGAAATTGATGGGTTGTCCACCTGTCATGTAGCCAGTAATGTCTGGAGGGTCCTAACAGGTGAATGTGCAGAATTTGGTGCAGATTGGTGAAACTGTCTGGAATTGGATAGGGAACATACACAAAGCCACAAACCCACCCACACATTTTCACTTTTGCTTAAATCCAGGGAAATTGATGGGTTGTCCACCTGTCATGTAGCCAGTAATGTCTGGAGGGTCCTAACAGGTGAATGTGCAGAATTTGGTGCAGATTGGTGAAACTGTCTGGAATTGGATAGGGAACATACACAAAGCCACAAACCCACCCACACATTTTCACTTTTGCTGAAATCCGGGTAAAGGGGTGGGGTGCCCAGATGTCATGTAGCCAGTAATGTCTGGAGGGTCCTAACAGGTGACTGTGCAAAACTTCGTGCAGATTGGTGAAACGCTGGGGAAATGTAATTGTAAACCACTCGGTTATTCCTCGTCTGGTTTCACTCAAGAAAACATATATATGACCGTAATTTCTAAAATATGCTAAATTGTTTCACAACTTCCAGAGAATTGCAATAATTCTTTCCAGAAAACAATACTTAAAAGGCCAATCCTTTGACAAGCATAAACATGTTCAGAAACTCAAAATGTTTGAACACATGTATGTGCTAAAATCAATCCTTAAACGTTAAATAGTACTTTGCTGCTCTCTTGTGGTTTGTCTTAGCATCGCCTTAGAATGTCTTTTGCTTTCTTATTTGTACGAACATATTGAGATGGCATATATATTTCAGGTAAATATGCTTGATACAAGATTTGTTTGTTGAACTGTTTATTTTCTTCTAAATGTTTTATTTATAAACATATACAATTAAAACACATATGAGACCATCACCCATGAATAACATATGTAACCCTTCCTCAAAAAGAGTATAGGGGCACATTTTACAAAAGCACTATTGTCATACGTCACCGCCCGTCTGCATCGTAGTGCCTGGAAAGAGCGCCACTTTTTTCGCAATTGATGAACCACCGAATTAACATCCAACGTCTCCATCCTGATTTTCCACATGGCCAGTTCCTGTTCGCTGAACAGAGGAATCATTCACTGTCTTTCTGCCACCTGAACACTTCCCTCCAGTTCCCCTTTGTCCACAGCCAGACGCTCCCACTCCACCCAGGATGCACACGAGTTACCACACCTGCTTACTTTTTGGGCATTCCTGGGGCCAGATTACAGAAACTTCGCACCTGTGCAGGTGCAACGTTTGCATGGTGTTAGCACCAGGGCAGAGTTTGCCCTATTTTTAAAAACACTGGGACACATTAAAAAACCATTGCACCTCGACAAGTGCAGTTTGGCATATTAAAAGCACCAGGGCTAAAATCGGCCTAGTGATACAAATATCATTTTTTGATGCATTTTTGCATCAGGGCAAACTTTGGCCTAGTGCTAATACCATTCCGTATTAGCACTAGGGCAAACTTTGCCCTGGTGCAAAAATGTAGTGAAAATGCATCTTTTTTGCACTTGGTCGATTTTTGCCCTGGTGCTTTTAATATGCCAAACTGCACTTGTCGAGGTGCAATGGTTTTTTAATGTGTCCCAGTGTTTTTAAAAATAGTGCAAACTTTGCACTTGCACCGGTGAAAAGTTTCTGTAATCTGGCCCATGATCTGAACAAATCAGCACTATAATCTTCCTCATACTAAGTCTGACCTAATAGTTTTATTGGCATTGGTATATAAGGCGCTATATAAGTGCAAAATAACATAACATAATATAACATTATGGGGGCCTAGAGGTATTTCCCAGAAATGGAAATGTCATAAGTACGAGCATATTAAGAAGATTTTAAGGAGGAGAGAGAGTGGCCTGGTGGGTACTGGAGCCAGGACCCTGAGACAAGGAGATGGTGGCAGGCTTAGGTTAGAGCTAGGTGAGCTAGTAGCAGACCTCCTGCGTCATCGATGTGCCGGGTCCTTCTGAGAGTAGCAGGCTCAGAATCAATGACTTGAACAGTCCTCCTGTCGGCTACTTCCCTGGACCAGAGCCATGAGAGGAGAAGACCCACCTTACTTGAGTCCTTGAAATATTCCCCCAAGAATGTTGGAAGTTCATAAGAACCCTTCAACCCTTCAAATGCTGTGAGTGATGGGGAGGGAACTCCAAGAAATATCCCTCAGTAGATGGAGATATGTTATGTTATGTTATGTTATGTTATGTTATGTTATGTTATGTTATGTTATGTTAAAGGTACTTATATAGCGCACTGTCACCAATGGAATTGGTCCCCAGGTGCTCTGGCAGATCTGTAAACAGGAAGGAGGGCGGGTAGGGTTAGTCGGGAGGAGGGGAGTAGGAGAGTAGGAGAAGTGGTGTGCTGTTGGCAGCTTCAGCTCGGTATACACCGAGTGCTGGGCCATGGTGCAAGTATCGGATAGGGCGAGACCTCATGTGCTGTAGGTGCTGTTTATGTGTTGTTGATGCGGTGTGGTAAAGTGCGTGTGGATTGCTGGGAGAGAAATGGTTGTGTGAGTTTTGTGTGGTTTGAGTATGCAGAAAATTGAGGGTTGGGATTAGTGGGGTCTGTATCCTGATTCAGGTACTTCTGGTTCCGTTTGAGCTGTATCCCTGTGGGTGGGGTTGTTGCTGGTTCCTTGTGGGCCATCTCGTTGTGATGGTGCTGCGCGGATCCAGCTGTATCATAGTGAATATTGTATAGAGTGATAGGTGTGTCTGAGCCTTTTCTTCGGGTGTGAAGCTGGGTTGGTACTATCTATTCTCCTGTTAGCTAATGTGACAATGGTCAGTTGAATGGTTCAGGGTCAGAGTGCTCTTGATGAGGCATCCTAGTGCATGCGTCTAAGTCAGCCTGTGTATTCAGTCGTTCGTTTCCTTCTGTCATGACTATCTTTGATATGAGAAAATGTTTTTGTTTGAGTACTTTTCATTTGATTATCAACAACATTTACATAACCCATGAACCTGAATTCACACGATCAAATGGGGTGGGGGGCATTAGGCGGGAGAAGATTAGATTATTAATAAGGAGGCATACAATCAAATAGGTTAGCCCTAAGTTTGAATTCAAGTTACCCCCCTGGCCTAAATAAAAGAACAGTCAAAAAGTATTGTGTGTCTGCTTCTTCTTGATTCCATAGTCACTTTGTGACATGGTGTAAGAAGTGGGATCCTCTGGCCTAAGGTTACATGGTGTCCTCATTGGGATGAGACTCTAAACTGGCAAGCTGGATTAGTGCACCCACATTGCATTTTAGGACCAAGACAAAGGGTCTAAATAGAGCCCAGCCCTGATGCCTACCCAAGGCCCCTTCCATGCCTCAGGGTCTTCCATAGTGCCCATCCCACCCGCCTCAGTTTCAAACTCTGAAGAAGCTCCCATAGCTCTGAGTGTTTCCAGCATAGAAGAAGCCAAAGAAGAACCCTTCCTGTTGATACCACTGCAGAGGTCATTAGTCCACCTTTGTGAGGAGCTTGGAAAGATTCAATGAACCTGCTGAAAATGTTGAAAAAGCAGGCACTAATGAGACAGCTAAACCCTTGGGACAGGATAAGCAAGAACAGAGACCCTGCTGCGTTAAAATAATGCTTGACCAAGTCTCCTTCTTCCCTACTTGGTGCAAAATCATGGATAGAAACTATCTTGGGCTCCCTGTAAGCCAGAGCAAGCCTTCTGTGTGAAGCATCCCAAGCTCTTCTAGATCCGGTGTCACAGGAGGAAGACATTTCTATTTCCCTATCCTTCAAGGAGGAACTAATGGTGGAGGTCATCATAGATCAAGCTGCCACCACCCTCAATCCTAGTCAATAAACCCCAGTGGCAATGGAAAGTGTTAGGCAGAATCCTGTGCAGTGCCCTTAGGGACCACTACACACAATTAAGACTACAGGTGGCAACACAAGTTTTACCTTTGGTACACGCCTGTACTACTATGTTAAAGTGGTAGCAGTAGCGGAGCAGCAGGCTTATCTCAAGAGTATATGAGCAGTAGCAGAGATTACACAAAGGGACCACAATTACTGTGACTCAAGCAAACACTGATTCAAGGTTTCAGGAAAAAATATAAGTGCATTTATTTTTAAACCGTTTGTTATAAACACAACACTTCTATTAATTCAAAATCACACGTAAAATACACTACAACCAACCAATTCCCTTTGGTACACTCTAACTCAAGGTAAGTACCCTATGTTTTAACGGACCGGTGTTGTGAAACAAAAGACGTTACCGGGAATATGGATGCATTCACTTTTTGACAGTAATGACAGTTTGGTCTTACTAAAGAAACGCGTATCCGCGGCAAGAAATGTTACCGGGGTAAAAACACACTTAGCACCTGAGTTAAACAGAGAGAGTTGAGGGCAAAAATCACAGGCAATACTTTTGTCAAGGCAGACAGAATCAGAGAACACTCATAAACAGAAATTCAAGAGTCAATAGGCCGGAGCCAGTGTCAAGTGGAACCGGGTTCCTGTTGTCGAGGATCACACAGTCAGACAGTTCACGATTCAACGTAGCCAGGAGTACTGAGATATTGTCAACAGAGAAAGCAAAAGTTATAAGACGGAGGGAAGACAAGGGCAAGCCTTGGAGGTGAAGAAAAGGGATTCACCCTAATTCCTCAAGCAGAACACATTACCTTATTCAATGAAGAAGCTGGTGCCACGGCAGTTGTTCCTGGTAGTTTCCTGCAGACCCACGGTTCCTGGAGCTTCGGTACGAAGGAGGATGTCTGGAGGGGTCTGCACCACACAGGGATGAGGCCGGAAGCAGCGACAGTGAATAAAAGGTGCGCTCCTTAAAAACAGGAGAGGCTCTTCAGATGGCTATCCGGACCACTACTGCAGGGTGCAGCAATTTCGACCAAGAAGAGGATCCTCTGGCAGTGGAAGATGAGCGGGTTATCCCCACCAGGCTCAAGGGAAGAAGACTCCGGACTGGATCTTCTCTGGTCGTCGAAGGGTAGATAGCTCAGGACTGCAGCAGGGCTTCACCGGGACGGTGTAGTTGCAGCAGCCATCTTCTTCTCCGTTTCTCTTCGGTTCCTTGAAGTTCCAGTGGCCACTCTGACTTCTAGCCCAAGAGACCTGCCTTTTATGCAAAAATTCACACAGCCTGGCTGCCAATCACGCAGCAGGGGGGTTGTCCAAACCGGACAACCATCTCAGCCAATCATGGCAAAGTGCAACCTGGTTTTCCTAGGATACCCTGTGCAGGGGGTGACTACACCCCACCCTCACATTCAGCCCACCTAGACACCCAGGTGCCTGGAAGAGGGCTTCTTGGCAGAAGCTCGCCAAAAGACAGTGAACAAAGAAGGCAAACCTGGTTTGCCGCACAAAGTAAAACACAAGAAGGACTTTAACAAAAAGAAATGGTGAATAAACCCGACCGTAGCCAAAAGAAAAAGTATTTGGTCAAGTGGGTTTAAGTTTGAGGCTAATATAATAGCCCAAAACAATACCACGTTTATATAGTATAATCGCGGTAGAAAAGTTAGGGTAGATACCACTGCCACCAGCCAAGTCTAAATGTTAAAAGAGCAAAACAATGCTCTAGGAGGTACAGATAAAAAGGGCTTAGGATTAATCCTTTCCAGTACTCCATGTAAGATGGGGTGTACTGGATCTGTGGTTAAATGACTAAGTAAAGTTAATGGCAACTTTACCTTTTTCGGACAGTAGTCAGCCTCAGAAATGGAGTCGGTGGGAAGTCTAAAAGACAACCCTGTGTCACTGCACTGAAGGTGCTGCATAACACACAAAAGAAGGGGGCTACTGAAGTGGTGTACTCCATTGTGGTTTAATCACAAAAGCAGATGAGATACACATGGCAAAAACGCAAGTAAGAGTGGGAAAAAGAGGCACACTCTTACCAAGTGAAAAAAATAACTCTAGAAATCCAGCAAAGCTGCTGGGGGACTCACTAGGTGAGGGAAATTAGCCATAAAATGAGAATTCTCCCCAAGAAAAGCCTGTGGCACAAACTAATTATGGGTCAACAGGCCATTTTATATCATTTAAACCAGTCAAAGTCTACCCCTTTTCTGCCAATTACCCTGCTGCAACGATTTATTCCCAGAGACAACTCTAAAGCATAATTTTGGAATTACCAGATAATAGCTGAAGATGGCACAGGGTAAAATGCATCATGGCCCTGCTTGCAGGTGAACTGTGGGTGGCTTTTAACATTCTTAACATTTATTGGCACACTGTGATGGATTGCCATTTGGCAAGGGTGTGGGAGCCCTGTTTTTTTAAAATTATTATTAAATTAATGAAATGATGCAGGTAATTCCATCTCTGAAAGGGAAATCTACTGATCAGATTCAGTTTTTATAAGCTCCTTGCCAAAAACATATTGTGTACCTGCATCCTGCTGCATCAGTACCCTGATCTGCAGCGCCTGCTCTACCAGTGGCACAGAGCAGGTTCAGGGGTCATAGGTGCCCATTTGACAGCTGCAGTGAAAGCCAAGTCTCTGCAGCACAGGGGCTGATTTTATGATATGCACACTGGTTCAAAAATGCTCTATTATGGGTCTACCTCCTGAGGGCAGAATAATCTTTAAATATAAGCCATACCCGATTAAGAGTATGGTGAATGGTATTATCAAAATTAGTACAGCCACATCCAGTTTGATAGCACACATGTGCCAGCTCCTGTGAGCCAAGCTCAGCTGTGGAAGCTGATGTGTATTCAGGCCTGATAGGTGGAGCCTGACAAATGACAGGACAAGAACCTGACTGGCCATGCTTCTTATTTGATTACTTTTTAAGGGCAGATAACACCTTTCACCATGGACAGCCGGACAGCAGGCAGCTGCCCTGGTCCAGGCATCAATGGAGAACACCCATTTATAGGGAGGAGCCTCACACCAGGGAGCTGCATTTCTAAAGGCCTTTGATCCCATTGAGAAGGGAAGAGGGTGGAGTTCGAGTAGTCAGGAGTGATCAGTGTAGAGGAAGGAGACTTCCACCATTTTGTTTCTCTCTGTCTCCTCCACTTCCTCTAGAGCAAATCACTTTGGGTGTGATGTCAGAAGGGCACAGTCCGCTTCTTTCAAGAACAGTGTTTAGACCACTAAAGCATGCTATCTTTGGTCAAATCACCTGCAGGCTTTTGCTTTTAAAAGGAGGGTTCTCCCACCACCATTTATATCCTCTCAAGACACTCTAAAGCATCGCTCTAAAGCATCTGAGTAGAACTCACTGGACTTACTTTGGGAAAGTTTCACTTTTCAAAGCCCTCAGCCTGAGGTGAGTAAGGAGCCATCCGAGGCAGAAGAAAGATCCGCCCTCTACCCACTCCCAGGGCATCTTCGGGGTAAACCTTTGTTGTGGACCATGACCTGCCACTCTGCACCGGAAACTCCTGAACCCAGGAGAACAGACCCTGAATGAAACCATCCTGTGCATGAGTCCCTCCCAGTGGGCCTCACAGCAGTCAGAGGAACAGATCAGCTGAAACTCCCTGGTTCTGCTGGACTGAATCGGTCACTCTGTGTTCACCGCACCATCAACCCTAACTACTGCTTGCACTTCGAACTAGTGCGATACTGCATCTTTTGCTAAGCCCGAATCCACTGCTCCACACTGGACCCGATTCAAACTGCTGGAGACTCACTTGCTGTCTCTGGCTTGGCTCGGAGGTTTCAATCATGACTTGACCTGTCTAGCCTTGGAATGGCTGACTCCACGACCTGCATGTCAACACTCCCAATATCACCTCTTCGAAGGCCGTCGCCCAACGACTCAAACCGCTGGAGCATAAAGCATCGACCCCTCCCAGCTGCTAAAGCCCAACTCTGCCTGGTCCAACTGTGAAGACATCCTTTGACTGCCATGACCTGCATTGCTTAGAGTACCCTTTTGACCGCACAGAGTGACTACATTCACCTCTAATCGATGCCCAAATGCTGCTTTGGCCCACTCGATCAAACGTGCCTGGACTGAGCTTGTTCTGCTTGCTTCAACGTTCAACACTGAGTTCCACATCGTCAACTCACCCAGGAACTGAAACCATGTACTGTTGACAACAAACTGCCCCTCAGTCCACTGGGTCCCTAGACACTGGTTAGATCACCTCAGCACCCGCTTTCGCAAGACATATCCATTCGGTCGTTGGTATTCGCCTATCACCCCTGTTCTCACACTCAGAGGGCTACTTTCTTCAGCCTGTTGCTTCCTCTCTGTCTTTCACAGGGCTAGTTTTTCTAGTGTTTCTTTTTCATTTTATTGCAGATGGTGTGTTTAATTAAAAGTATATATATTTTCTTATAGATCCTTGATTGGCCATTCCCTTAATTTTGGACTATGTTACTGGCCCTCATTACGAGGTTGGAGGTAACCATGCCGCAATTAGCGGCATGATTGCCTCCTTACCACATACCAGGCCCGGGTTCCTCAAATGAGGACTTACCGGGCCATCCCAACCTTGGAGGACCCGGTAATTCCTCGTCCGAGGAACCCGGACCCGGTCCATCCCCATTCCCATTCGAGCCCCCATAGGGCTCAATGGGAATGGGGAAGGAGCTAACAACGGGCCCGTTAATAGCGGGCCCGTTGTTAGCTCCCTGGTCTCCTCGCGGGACCCAGTAAGGACGCCTGGTTTTACCAGGCGCCCTTTCCGGGTCCCGCGAGGAGACCTCCTAATAGGGCGGAATGGCTTTACCGGCCCCGGTACCATTACCAGTGCCGATAAACCCATTCCGCCAACCTCGTAATGAGGGCCACTGTGTTGGTTGCGTCACTACGGGATCATAATACACACCCCTCTTTAGCGTAAGGCCTTCCCTCTGCCCACATTACCGCAAAAGGCAAAGGAGGTACATCTATTAACTGTCCCTGTTTTACCTTTATGATTGTGTTGGGTTTTGCTTTGTAGAAGTATGAGGACTGAGAGGTCCATTTTACCCCTACTCATCCTTGTACTACTGCGAAGCGGAATCCAATTCATCACATTGGTGTCAGCGGTTTGGATTTGAGGCAGACCGGGACTACAGCTTGGTCAGCAAAAATAAAATTGTGCAACTAACATTAGATTCTCTGCCAAGGTATTTTTTTATTTACTACCACGTGGATCTCCATGAACATAGTGCAGGGCCTGTAAACAGGTCATCTGCATAAGCTCTGGGAGGGGTTGGGTCTCCCACATGGCAGTAAGATTAGAGAAACTGAATTGCTGAAAAAACACAGAGCATTATTAGTTGCTGGGGGGATTTATTTTGAGTGGGAAAGTCAGAAAACATCCAGTGGGGAAGGAAGTATCTCAGTCGGTGGCACCCAAGGACGGTCTAGGCACCTCATCCCCAAGGACGTAGTCCAAAGATCTGAGGTGGGGAGTAAACCCTTTAAGGCATTTACACATCAGTCCAGGGTGGATGGGCTACAGGTAACAAAGTTGACACAATTTAGAGTGCATCTAATTTGGACGTGTGTGTGAATATGCTTGAAAAGTGTGAGATGGAGTTACACCAGTGTTTAGGGGACATGAGCGACACCAAGCCTGTGTAGCCTGAGAAGGATGCAGGCAGGTATGTGAACACTCAAGTCCACAAAAAGGCTAAGGCGCATAAAATATCATTGCCAACTGATCATGGTAAATGCAGGAAGGGAAAGAACCAGAGGCTTAGACAGGGTAGGGCCTGAGCAGGCAAGGCCCACCTAAAACCTGTAAATGCCCACTTAGCAGCACTGTGTAGGCATTTACAGATGTTAATGTCACACTAGTTAGACAATCCTGGCTATGTCTCTGGAAAGGACAAAGGTTCTGACCATTCGTTCAAGAAAGATCCCCAAAAATCCAAAGGAATATCCCAGACCCATGGCATGTCAACCAGGGTTTGTTTTCAGTGTGGAGATTTGACACATGGGAAGGGAAATCCTACTTGCAGGGGAAAACCAAGCAGGACATTGTGACTGATGGTACCCTTGAGGAAGATGCCACAGTAAGCATAGGCATCTTAACAGATGAAGTCCCACTAGGCCAGAGAGTGGCCGAAAGTTCCCTCACTCTGAGAGGGAATGGTGCCGTGGCCAATACTCAGATGTTTCTGGAATATGTCTCTAGAAACAAGGAAAAGTCTCACACTTTGCATGGCACTGATGCTAGTGTCACAGCAGCCCAGAAACTGTTGAAGGTAGGACAGTATACCACCAGACAAAACTTGTACGTAGGAGGGTTTGCCAGTCTGAGTTACTGTCCCATGGAAATGGTAGGGCTTAGTCGTAGGGGCACCCCCTCCCTGCACCATATTGAAGTTCTGGCCTCCAATCCAGTAGGGTGTCTGTTAGGTAATAATGTCCCTGGCTCAGATGTAGTCATGGCAGTTACTGGAGTGGAAGCTGTGGGCAGCACATGAGGAATCACTTGAGGGCTATTGCGCTGAGGCTTCCTCAACCAGAGGGCACAAGGGACAGTGGCCCCGGTAGCCCCATGTCCAAGCCTTAAGTCCTCTGAGGCCTCTACTTCTGTTAGAGAGGGCCCAGTGGCCACCGAGGGGACAATTGCGTTAGCCCCAGTTTTAGTGATCTCAGGGTTGCCTACTGGCATACAAGAGGAACTTGGATGGTGAACAAGGTTGTTTCTAGCTTGAAGGATACACCAGGACTAAGTGAGCTGTCACCCACTGGAGTCCCAGATCAGGCTGACTGATAAGGCAGACTGCAGAGCAAGAGCGGAGGTCCTGAACTGATCCAATAAAGGGAACAAGCACAAAGCAAACGCCCTGGCCTACTCCGCAAAGGAAGATTCCTTCATTTGGGGAATCAAAAAGACCGGTCTCACTGATGCCTCCCATTCCAAAACTGAAGTCCCCCAATACTCCTATTCTTGCAAGAGAGGGCTCAGCAGCCACTGAGGTGAGTATCGTCTTAGCACTGTGTTCAGGTTTGCCTACAGGCATAGAAAAGGAACCTGAGATGGGCGATAGGGACATTTCAAACCTGAATAGCCTGCCAGAACTGAGTGAGTTGCCTTCTGCTGAAGCCACACATCAGGTGGACTCTTGTGGGGTACAGGGAAACTGTCCCACACTTGCAAGTCTGCTGAAGCAGACAGAGGAGCATGCACAGGACGGAGGTCCAGAGTAGGAGCAGAGGGGAAAATCCCTTGGGTGAAACGGAATTGGTGAAATTTGCTAACAATTCCATTCTGCCGGCTGGGCAATATTCCACCTTCTCTGCCGCACCTCTGGCACGTATTGTTTATTGCAGTGGGAATTGAGTTTTGGCATTGACATTTTGTTTTTTTGTGTGGTGTAAAAGTAAATGAAATTTTGGCCTGAGAAAATGCCCCAAAAGGCCAAATTTGCTCCGTGGATGAATTTGGCAGCTTGGGTGAAATTTGGCAGGAGTCCGTCAATTTTCCTGCAGAACAGAATTAGCCATTTATCGCCCACCACTAGTCCTGAGCCACTCCACAAAGTGGAAGAAGCTCTGTCCTCTTCCAAAGCCCAGAGCTGGTGCAAGGCAAAATCCCTGACTAGTTCAATGGCAAGGAGCCTAAGAATTCTGGGTCAATACACAGCCAGAAGCTGGTTGTTCACCTAAGCCTCAGAAGTTTCATACCGGGCTTAGCTCCTGACACCTTTGCTGGTCACTTAGATGTGGCTGGGACATCTGACCACTTGTCAGATAATTTTTACATTCCCTGTGTGGATTTAAAAATAGAACCTGTGAACTCTTCCCAGTACTGCCTGGGCACGGCCAGGATCAGCAAGGCACACCCTACCCCCTTAAATCCACTACCTGTCATAACTTCTCTCAAGTGTGATCCCCATAGGTGTCACAACTGAGACGAGACCCCATAACTCGATCGGTGTCTGTGCAAACACCACAGATACATCAGCAGACCTCTGCTGGCCAAACAAACTTCCAGTATTGGATGCCTACTTTGCAGAGGACATCTAGGACTCCCAGACTATGGGCAGGGAAATAACCGTCTGACAGGCAACTGTAAAATTGGAATTGCAGTAGACTCAGAAGTTGCTGATCAGCCCATGGCCTCTCTTCGCTGGTGGCTGATTGGAAAAGGGGAAAAACTGGACCATGGTTGAGAAGAATCCAGAACTTGGACATTGGACCATTTCTCTACAGAGAGTTAAAATGGTTATGCTGCCTAAGTATGGGTCTCCACCTGCTCGCACAAATGGCATCAGGTTAATTTCCTGCTTTAAGGAGGATCCTGACCCTTAGAAGGTTCGGTTTGAACTTTTTTGTCTGGGGAGCATGTGACAGATTGCCATTTGGAAATAGTGTAGGAGCCATAGCTTTTTTTGATTTTTTATTAAATTAATTAAATGACTCTTGTAACTCCATCTCTGACAGGGAAATCTGCTGATCAGATTCCCCTTCCATAATCTCCATGCCAAAAGCATAATGTTTACCTGTGTTCTGTTGGATTAGTACTCTGAGTTGCAGCACAGGCCCTACCATTGGCACAGAACAAGTTCAGAGGTAACAAATGCCTATTTGAAAGGCTGCAGTGACAGCCAAGTTTCTGCAGCACGAGGGCTGCATTTAAGATATGCACCCCTGTTCAAAATCCCTATAATTATGAGTCTACCTCCTGGTGGCAGAATAATGTGTAAATATAAGACATACCTGGGTTAGGGTATGGTGGATGGTATTCTCATAATTATTACAGCCACATTCAATTTGATATCACACGTGTCAGCTTTGTGAGCAAAGCTCAGCTGTGGGAGTTGATGTGTATTCGTGCTAAACAGGTTGAGTCTGACAAATGACACAACAGGAACCTGAATGGCCACGCTTCTTCTTTGATCTCTTTCTGAGGGCAGGTAACAGCCTCTGCTAGGGACAGCCACAGAGCAGGCAGCAAATGTGGGCACAGGCAACAAAGGAGCACACCCATTTGCATGGAGTACCTCACACCAGGGTGCTGCAATTCTAAAGGCATTTGATCCTAGTGTGAAGGGAAGGGGGTAGAGGTAGAGTAGTCAGGAGCGATCTGTTCAGTGAAAAGAGACTTCCACAATTTTGTTTCTCTATGCCTCTCTCACTCTCCTGCCTGTCACCTCTACTTCTTCTGGAGCAAGGCACTTTGGGTGTGATGTCAGAAGGACAAAGTCCACTTCTCTGAAGAAAAGTGATTGGACCACTGAGGCATGCCAGCTTTAGTCAAATCACCTGCAGGCATGTGTCTTTAAAAGAAAGGGTATCCCACCACTTCTAGGATCCTTTCAAGACATTCGAAAGACTTGCTCTGAAGAACCTGAGAAGAACTCACTGGACTTCCTTTGGGAAAGTTGCACTTTCCAAAACCCTCAGCCTGAGGTCAAGCAGGAGCCTACCAACGTAGAAGAAAGCTCGGCCCCTTACCCACTTCAAGGGCACATTGGGATGAACCTTTATTGTGGACCAGGAAATGCCACTCTGCACCAAAATCCTCTAAAGCTGGGAGAGCAGACCCTGAATGGAAATATCCTGTCCTCAATCCCTCATAGTGGGTCCCATAGCAGCTGGAGGTCCAGACCAGCTGAAACTCACTGCTCTGCTGCACGGAAACGGTAATTCTATGTTCACCACACCTTGAACGAGAGTACAAATGCTGGTACTGGCTTTTGCACTCCTCCAACAATCTGAACTACTGCTTGCACTTGGAGTGAAGTTGACCCTGCATCAGGCCCTAGCTAAGCCCGAATCCACTCTTCGATGCCAGACCAGAACGGCTGCAGAGTTGCACGATGAGTTTGCCCAGGGGTTACAAACAGGCCCAACCTAGATAGGACTCGAATGGTGTCTTACCAGCCCACACACCTACACCCCCAAAATCACCACTTTGACAGCTATCACCTACCAACTCGAACCGCTGGAGCATCACGCAGTGACCCCTCCCAGTGGATAAAGCCAGAATCTGCATGGCTCAACTGCAAAGAGATTGTGGGACCGCCCTGACCTACATCACTGAGAGCACCCTTTCGGCTGTACAGAACTGCATTCACCTCTAGTCGACCCCCCACTTGCTGCTTGGGTCCACAAAATGCAATACAACATGCCAGAACTGAGCTTGAGCCGCTTGCTTCAACGTTCCATACCAGGATCAACATCGTTTACCCACCCAGGTACTGAAACCAAGTACTGTTGACCACGAACGGTCCCCTCGGTCCACTGGGAACCTCGAGGGTGTTTACAGCTTCTCAGCACTTCCTTTCACCAAGACACCTGCTTTCCATGGTTGGTATTCGCATATCACCCCTGTTCTCGTACTCAGTGTGCTACTTTTTTTCAGTCTGTTGCTTCCTCTCTGTCTTTCATAGGGCTGGGTTTTGTAGTGTTTCTTTTTTGTTTTATTGCAAATAGTATATTTAATTAAAAGTATATATATTTTTTATAGACCCCCGATTGAACATTTCCTTTATTTTGGACGTTACTGAATTGATTGCGTCACTACAGGATCACATTCACACCCCTCTTAAGAGCATAGTCTTCCCTCGGGCCACGTTACCACAAAAGGCACAGGAGGTTTATCACTTAACTGTCTCGTTTTTCCTGTATGATTGCATTGGTTTCTGGTTTGTAGAAGTGTGAGGGCTGAGAGGGCCATTTTACCCCTATTCATCCTTGTACTCCTGCAGAGCTGAATCAAATTAGTAAAACACACAGTACAAAATCGTAAGGAGTGGAATTCTGGAACTGGCAAAGGCTACCATTCACAACCACTGAGGGAGATCTAGCTGTCACTGCAGGAAACACCCAGCAGATGGTACACTGAATAAAGTTCACAGGGAGAAATGGCTGGACAATCTGATTTTGGAAGAAATCAAGAAGCATCTAGCCTGGAAACAATTTCTAAAATCATTTCCAAAAGGTTTGCAGAACTCAATCAGGAAGCTACATCATCCCTCACTGGAGACAGCAAATCAAATGGTTCACAGGCTGCCAGCGAGCCCAGCCGGGGAGACTGCTCTTGATGGCATCGCACCACAGAATCTCATGCTGCCGCAACAGAGGCATAATCAGTTAGGGAATGTGGGAACTCCTATGGTGGGATTCGGCAGCATGGTCAAAGGCAGATCCAATCCCAGACCATTCCTTCAAACCCTGTGATAGCCAAGGCACAAAGGCCCAACCTCAGCCATAGCATTTGATGAGCTGCTTCACTGCAACCCATGGAAAGATGCAGCCTAGGTCAAGGGCTTGCCTCATGCCAACAGCTCAAGAACGGATGGGCACCATTTATTGAGCACTAGGAGGGGCTCTTGTAGGACACGATGACTGCAGGATAAACCAGGATGACTGTTGGATAAACACAGAAACACTGAAACCAGGGAAAGAGAAAGGACATATTGACCCAAGGACTGAAGTGGCTGAGTTATTATTTTTCCATTAAGCTGGGAAGAAGAGTCAGTGACCCACATCTTCCTGACTGGGCTGAGGTTCTCCTTGTGATCATGTGCTGGGAAAAGCTCCAGATGATGCTGCCTGTTATCATAACCCCGGTGGGATCAGGCAGCACAAGAAAAAGCATGTTCCTCAGTCCTCTAAAGTGCTGGGTGCCAATGCCTGAGCAGAAGGATCAGCAAGCCCTGACCTGTTGATGGATTGGAAAGAGGTAGCAGGGCAGCTTCTCTATTCAATCAGGTTTTCTGGATCTGCTGGATTGAATGTGAGAGTGCGTAGGGCCAGGACAAACAGTGGGCAGTCGCCAGAGAAGCAGTGTCGTTTTACATTCCCTAGAGCGTCTGCAGATTGGTAGCGGGCAAGCTGCCTCCACTAAGTTTCAAGCTGTGCGGAACATGAGACCAGCAGGCGAGCCAAGCCGCACTGAGTAGGGTCAGGGATTTCACTCATGCACTCCAGGATATTAATTTCAGTGCCTCATATTCTAATGTAGGGGTGTACATGCTGAGCTCAGCTCAGTGGTCTCAGTCATAGGCCCAGAGAGTAGTAGCATCCTCCAGCACAATCTTTTCTCCAACTCTTCCTGCATTGTTCTCCTATCACATATTCAGCGCTCCTCGCTCTAAGTTTATGAAGAGCTAAAAAGAAGCGTGGGCCTCATTACGAGAGTGCCGGTCTGGTAAAAATGCTGTAAAAAAGGCTGGTAATACCGGATCGGGGATTTTTACCAGACCGGCACACACTGAGTTTGTCTGTAGGGGCAAAGAACTACTGGTAGGCCTGACCTGCTGGGAGTTCAGGCCCCTACCGGCAAAGAATTGCCCCAATCAGCAGCACCGGTACTACCGATGCCGGTCATTGGTGCAAACCTATTCCATGGAGTCCTATGTGACTGCATGGAATGGGAATTTACCGCCATTGCCAGCACCCATAATATCCCGGCAACACCGGGATATCGAGCGCCGGTAACGGTAAGGCAAGTTTGCCGGTAACCACTGGTACCCAGGCCGAGGCCCAGCGTTAATTAAGTGCTGCAGAAACTCCACTGTGTGTCTTTCAAGGTCACTGGGTTGTTGTACACTAGCTCTCCTCGCTTAATATAATTCCAGATTGTTAGAGCATTGATCTGTGCACCTGCCTGAGAGGTGCAGTTTCAAGTCCCAAGACAGCCTGAAACCTGAAATTCTAGTTACCTGCATATGGGCTCTTATTTTAAACCTTTCTTCTTCTCTGCTGCAACTCTTGACTGAGAACGGTGTGATTCTTTGCATACCAATGTTTGTTTATGTTTATTTCAGCCACAAAGGGAAGGATGTCAGCGTTGACTTCCTATCCAGTCATATTTTCGTCGTTAAAAACCTCAAACTGACAGAGAACAAAAAATATTGATTTTTGTGAATTGCGTTTTAAAAAATGGAGAATTACAGGTTATTGAAATAATCTAATCTTAAAAAGTTTAGGGGTGGGAAAGGGGAAGTAAGGAGGTTTCATGGAGGTGTCCCCGTAAATATTTGAATATTTGAATACTTGTTAATGAAAAACATAAAACATAAAAATCTTAAATATGTAGCACATATTATTTAACTGTCTTCTGCTGAAAAGTCCACTAGGTGGCAGAGCAATACAAAGAAACCATATGACAATTTAAATTACATTTTTCACATGATTATTTTTTATGAACTCTGTTTAATTACTCTTAAACAATTGCCTGATGACATCTTTTATTAATAGTCCCTTTTAACATAGATATTGTATTAGGTTTGTTTTAATATTTTTAATCTTTACTGTGGATGTGAGAAGGGATATACTGTTGTTTGGCTATAAACCAACCCATTCCTTGCCCATTGCCTTGCTAATCCCTGTGACTAATCCAGATGTGAGTGTGTTTAGGCTCTACAGTGTAGATCACTAATTTCAAATAATAGATAGCTGTAGTGCTGGGTTACACATGCCTTATACTAAACCTAAATCCTGTTAGACAATATAAACATAAGTTAACCAGGACTTTGTGCTCATCCATTGTATCCCATGAATAAACACATTTACTCAATTTGAGGTTTCAATGACACTGTTTTGATATAAATTCAATAACAAAATGAATCTTGAAATAAAAATGAATACAGTAAGTGTATCCTTAAACAGCCGACATGTGTTTCGACCTTCGGTCTTTCTTGAGGCTGATGTATAACATAAAGCATTACAATATTCCAAGAAACAATCATTCCAAATATTTCTTGCTTTAATGATCCATGGCTAACATGGTAAACAGTGTGTACTTTATCTTAAAAATTACAAGGAAAAAGGAGAGATGACAAAGGAAACACAAGGAAATAAAAATCATATTTAGCTGAAAGATACCATCAAATATTATCAGCATTACTAACCACATCCGCAATCACCTCTTGTGATTATTTATTACATTAATTAACTATATTTACAGATATAGTGAAACAACCGCACTCCACGATATATAGCCACACATTTGGCTTAACTTGACTGTCAGTAAATAATCTCAACTGTACACCCATGAATGCCCTAAATTGGGCTGTGTGATTCACTCACTAATACTAATTTGCATCACTGACGCCTGACTGGAAAGGCCTCCAGCTGGTCAATCGTTCAGAAAAGGAAATTAACAGTCACAAAGAGAGGAGTGAAACTTCTCAAGCTCTCTCCCAAGAAATCAGTGTTCAGAGCCTTCACTGAAGAAAATGAAAACATGCCAGTGGGTCTGGATTTATATATATGTATTGTAGAGAAGTAGCCAAATACCTCTACCGGAATTCCGGCCCCCATTTTGCCTATATGTTGGAAACCGGAAATTGCGACATGCAAAATGCTTATAATGGTCCCTATACCGGAAAGGATCCTCGAAGCAAGGTATCCAGTGAGAAAGCCCTATATGATGTACCCGCAGAGAAATGACAGCCTCTTAAATGAGGTTCTGGAAGAAGTGTGAAGATGAATGAAAGAGAATACTGGTGACGTTACATGAAGTAGAAATGACACACCCAGAAGAGATGCCAATGAAGAGAGTATATAGAGCTTATAGAATCTGATGGTGAAGTGAAGAAATGAGCAACATTTTATGTGCAGAATGAAGATTGCACATGTGACAAGCACTGAAGAAATGCAAGACGTTTTATAATTTTCCAGATGCTGAAATGCAAGTAGACTAAGTAATCATGAAGGCTGGCTATACGTAGTAAATAGACTGCAGGCGATCCACCAATATATATATATGTATATAGAATCTGGATGTTCCACGTTGTGTTTTAGCAAACTAGGACCCCATGAACAGATGGGCTGCAAGTGTGGCCCAGTACAAGAAAACAGCTGATGATGAGGGAAGATTTGAGATGAAAATAGACTTTGGGTAAGCTACACCGTGACTTGAAGATAAGACCATGCTCACACTCACTTCTATTCTCAGGCACAGTGATACTTTGCAAGGCCGAGTTCAAAGGCAATTTGAATGGCAGACAGCAGGAGTGATGATGGATGATGGACCAATTAGGTAGGAAGGCATGGCCAAGTCCAACCCACAAGCACCTTGTGCTAGCAAGTGGAATATTCCAGTAGGGTGCAAGCATGCCAACCAATCATAGAGGGCCACATAGCAAAGAGCCCTATAGTTTGAAAGCCAATGAAACGTTGTGTGTTCATGACAAGAAAGATGGCTTGCAGTAGGTGTGGGCATTGCTGTTCACCTGACCTCAGAGACCCAATCACAATCCTATCCCCCATAGAATGTATACCTAGATGTTCCCCTTAAGCCTATCACAATCCCAAGTAGGTTTTCTTATTTTGCCACATAGTATGTCGTCAATGGTGACAAATCTTTACTATTAAAATGTAATCTTTTATGAAAAGCTTTGAGAACTCTTGAGAGAGATTTGAGCGAATGTCCATTGATGTCCGTTGTACTCCCTACTTTAGACAATTGCAAAAATAACAGCTATGTTTTTCCAACTTCCTGAGTCAGTCTTATTTTTGGTGGAACAGTAAAATCTGCACCCCCATCCATCGCATATAGCGCTACCTTGCTTAAAGGGCCTACGGGTTCACGTGGTAGCAGAGGGAGGAGGGTTAGATTGCCCATCGACCAGTAGGTCTCTAGTGTTTTGGACAATCGGACACCCTCCGCCATCTAGCCGGAATATCGCGAGGTTTCCTGTGGAGAGCGGCAGATATAGAAAACTTGCAAGAAGATTGATACAGGTTGGATGGGTCCCTCTTTGACTAAATCTCTACAGGTTTCCACGAGCACTGAGCAGACTGAAGGTGACGGTGGTCGATTGGAGGAGGGGGACAATAACAAAGGTCTTTTTCTGTATTTTGTGATTGAAAAGAGGTGTTGAAGAGTGACGAGAATAAACTGTGAGGTTAGAGAAGAGATAAAAAGTTATCTAATTTATGTCATTGTCAGCGCTGACTGAAAAGATAGATTGAGATAATTGAGAAGTAGAGGCTTTGAGCGGCAGAGGTTGGAGCGCGCTCATATTTGTTTATATTTTTAAACATATCTGGGTAACTAACGGTAAGTATTGACAGTCAATTGAGACTTGTCACAATGGGGGATGTTACTCCACTAATGCACCTGTGCAAAACACAGCCAAACACGTCCCTCTGCTCAAACAGTATAGTGCAGAGAGGGTAAAAGCTACAGCAGACAAGATTTTCATGCCATGGCCACAAGGGGGATCGCTGTCAAAAGCGGTATTGCAACAAATGACCACATATGTGCACGCTGCGTACACAGGGAAGACATTGGAGAAGAGGTTAGCTTTTTTAGAACTCTGGAAGACGTACCAGAAGGAACGGCAGGATCCGCCTGCTGAGGATTGGATGCTTAATCAGTGTAAGGAGGAAGGTGCCAAGCCTTCTGCTCCCTTTGCTTCGCCTGAAGTAAAAGATGTCAGTACAGAAAGCGAAGTATTGTATCCATTGAAGGAAATGAAAGCGGTGATAGGGTATACTAATCCGATATACAAACTGCTTGCTTATAATAGTGATGATAGTCCAGAGGAGACTAGGAAGAGAGAAGAGACCTTTAAGTTTGTACAAAACAGGGAGAAAACAGTGAGTGACTAAATATATCAAAAGAGATAGAACGAGAGATTGAGAGATGGAAAGGAGAAAAGGAGAAAGCTGACAAGCTTATGCTCATACAGAACACATGGATGGGTGGACAGATATTGCTCAAGCTCGATGGGAAAAGTATCGAGGAAGTTAGGCAAAGGGAAGATCGAGACGAACAGGATAGAAAAGACAGGAAATGAGAGAAAAGATTGAAAGAAGATGAGCAAAAGAGAAAGAGCAGGCAGAAACGAGAAGAAATGTATCAGGAAGAACAGCAAAAGAAGAAAGAAAGGGAGAAAAGAGGACGAAGCACATAAATTAAGGGATACAAGAATACAAAGACAAAGGGAAGAAGAAGAGCGTAGAGCGAATGAAAGAAGGGAAGAGAAAAGACAAGAAGAGGAAAGAGTTAGATGGGAAGTGCGAAAACGAAGAGAATTGGACAAATAAACAGAGCGAAAAAGAAGACAAAGGGAATACAATATTGATCGCATTCAGAAAGAGTTAATGGACTGAGTCCTGTAATGACATGTGGCAATATAGAGGAGTTCCTCCCATCACAGGTAGCAATGTCAGGACCATCTAGGGTAACCCTAGAGTAGAATTTTGGCAATGTAAGCATCAGGGAGAGGATCGATAATGCCTATCAAGACGTAAGAGAAATTAGTAACTTGGGAAGCTGAAGGGAAGGGAGAAAAATCCCTGGTCCTTCAATCATGGCAAGAGACCCGTTTAGTCTTGAGCATAGAGCCTTGTCCTTAGACAGGCTGACTTCAAATAAGTATGAAGAGGGTGAAGGCCATACTAACTCAGGACTAGATATGTCAGAGGAAGAGAGGAAAACCATGCATGGGGAAGAGGGAGGAAGTTTATGCGGTCCCAAGGGATGTCTGCAGACAGACAAGGAAGGAAAATGGTCTGATCTAGAGCAGCAGAAGAATAGGACGCCACACCCTATAGCATATCAGGAGCGACATAAAGGGCGTTCACATAGCTCTCCACCATATGTGAGCAGGCTAAGGTCATTGCCAGTTAGAAGGCAATCAGGAACCATTGTCCCTGCTATGGATAGGCAGACAATGGGAGCTGATTGTGGATCTGGGTTCACGCAGTTCCCTTTATTGGAGAAAGGAGGGGCCAGATCGCAGTAAATTCCCTGACCACAAAAGGATAAGGATAATTTAAGATGTAAACTTCACAGTTTAACGGCGGGCAAGGGAAAATTGATTTATGAGCTAGAGAAAATGACTGGGGGAAATACATTAGCAATAAGGGACATTAAGGGTCTCCTAGCAGCCATTCTTGGGGAAAGGGCTGATGACATTTGGACGAGAGCAGATTACTCAAGTGTCACGGCACAGAACACAGCACACGATGGAGCACCATTTAACAATTGTAGAGCAGTCTGAAGGGCGTTGAGGGTACAGTATCCTGCTACATCAGATATTGGTGCACTTATGGCATGTAAGATAAAAGATGATAAAGATCCACTTGCTTGCATTCAAAGCATTCAGGAACGGTGGACTCTTGAAACGAGGGAGCCATGGGGAAAATCAGTGGCAGTATTTTACCACATTCTATGTCAGGGATTGCCAGAACAGGTACAGAGACAGCTCAAGAAATTAGTGGGAATGGAAGCAAAGCCATGGGCAGAGATACAGTGGACTATAGTGCATCACTGCCGGCTGTTACAAGAGAAAAATAAGAAGAAGGAAGATGCTAGAAAACTTGAAGATGCCAAGTTAGTTCAGAAGAAATTATCAAAGTATTCCATAGAAGGGTCAGTAATGACAAGCAGAGAAGGATTGGGTGCATCACAGGTGAATAATCAATGCCAAATGGATCAAGGAGGGAATGTGTTTATGCTGCGAGGCAGAAGAATGGACTACAGAGGAAGGAGTGGGTGTAACGCTCACCTGATTCCCGTAGAGGCGCCGGTCTTGACTGGGCGTATACCGTATCTTCAAAGGTGATGTGTAACACACGGCTGGCTCTTTGGGATGGACCTCTGTGCACTGTATGTCTGACTCGAAGGGTAAGATGTCTGCAGATAGAAAATATGGGATTAATGAACTGGGTTATTGAATGTCTCTCTCTTCTTCCCTTTCTCTTCTCCTGTAGAACCCCAAAGGTTAACGCTCTCACCTTAGGTAAGTGAACGCCGTGCTCTCCATCTGCCTCGGGGCAGGGTGCTGTAACCAGTTTCTTCACTGGATAAGGGGAGCAGGCCTCTTGACTTCAGAGGACTGCTGTCCGTCGTTTACTGCACGAACGGTAAGTTTCAAGTAATTCTAATGTCTTTAAAAGTCTTTAGTAATGATGTCTCTTGTTTTGCAGGGTTCCGGTGATGGCGGATGACGGGCTGAAGTGAGTTGAAGATGGAGCCCGTGTGATGAATAGAAGCGCCTGGAAGCACGTGAGTAAGCGCTTGTTGCCTGCTTCACGATGCGCTCTAACTGTCTTTTTATTTTGCAGGTACAATTTCGGAGCGGCTGCAGGGTGCCGGAATACCCACTGGGTTAGATGTGGAAAGGAGTAATGGTACGTGAGTATTAAAGTTCCCCAATGTCTTTTAACGCACCTTGTTTTGTCTTTCAGATGCGGGATGCAGCGCCGAAGGCCTCCGGAGCGTGCGAAGAGTTGGTAAGCTTTTGTCTTTCAGATGCCGGAATGCAGTGCGAAGACCTCCGGAGCGCACGAAGAGTAGGTAAGCCTTTGTCTTTCAGATGCCGGAATGCAGCGCGAGGCGTTGGTGACAGCCGATGGACCAGGTAAGTGAAGCGCTGTCACTAAACACCGTAATGCTAACCTGTTCTTTCTTGTCTTTATAGGTGTTGCTGAAGACTGGATTCAGGATGGTAAGCCTTTTTCCTTAGGCCCAGGATCAGATGCAGAAGACACAATGAGCGTTCTGCTGCAGAGGATGCAGAATAACGCAAAGCAAGATTCATCCATCGGGTGTGGTTTAAATAGCCTCCTGTAGTGCTTAGGTGTCTCCTTCCACAGCCAGGCCTAGGTAAGAAAAGAGTTCCTGCTTTCCAGAAGAGTTCCAGTGTTCTGAACCTAGGGAGTGGCTCCTGCCCCACCCAACAGGAAAAGTAGTTCCAAACAGAAGAGGATCAGAGGCTCAACTGGCAGGCAAGTAAGCAGCATGGTCTGCTGCAGGTAAGTCCACCCAAGCATTATGAGCCCGGCGCTTCCAGCGCTGGGACTGGGCATATTTATGAGCCTGGTGCCACTGGCGCCAGGACTGGGTCCAAAACGTCCCAATGGGACTGGTTGGCACTCGGAACCTGGGTTATGGATCTGCTTCCAAGGGAGTTGGGAAAACCCTGACCTTTTGGAAGCAGAGATCATGACAGTACCCCCCCTAAAGGCCCCTCCCAAACCGGGCTTCTCCGGGGGTTTTGGCTTGTCAGGAAATGTTCGGTGAAATCTTTTGATTAGGCGAGGAGCGTGGACATATTTAGCAGGTTCCCAGGATCTCTCTTGGGGGCCGTAGCCTTTCCAGTCAATTAGGTAAAATAGTTTAGATTTGGAGATCTTGGAGTCCAGAATGTTTTTGACTTCAAACTCGAGTTCTCCATCAACTAGGATGGGTTTTGGAGATTTAGTTAGTCGGGTTTGAGGTTGCACGGGTTTTAATAGAGAGACGTGGAAGACCGGATGTATCTTCATGTGCGGGGGCAAGTCCAACTTGACCGCTACTGGGTTTACTATGGTAGTGATGGAATAGGGACCAAGGTATCTTGGGTTGAATGTGCGTGGCCCTTTTAGAGGTAGATATTTGGTGGATAACCAGACTTGATCCCCTACTTGATATTGAGGGGCTTCCTTCCGATGTTGATCTGCTCCTTTCTTGTATTGTTCTTTAGCCCTTTGAAGGTGAGAAACAGCTTCCTTAAAGGCTTGGGTGATTGTAGAATGCAGGTAGTCTACTGCTGGTGTTTCAAGATCTTGGAGGGGATCCAACTCCGAGGTTCGAGGGTGACTGCCGTATAAAAGAAAAAACGGGGTTTTCCCAGTTCCCGAATGGACAGAGTTATTGTAGGCATATTCGGCTATCCAAAGGATGTCTTTCCAAGTTTTTTCAGTTTGTTGCAGCATGCAGCGTAAATACTGTTCCAGAGTTTGATTGGTCCTCTCGGTTTGTCCGTCGGTCTGAGGGTGGTGACTGGTCGATAGTCTCACATCAATTTGAGCCGACCGACAGCAACTTCGCCAAAAATGAGAAATAAATTGACTACCTCGATCCAAAATTAGAACCGAAGGAAAACCGTGCAGTCGGACGATGTTTTCGAGAAATTCTCGGGCCAGAGTTGCTGCTGTTGGCAAGCCTTTGAGCGGAATGAAATGCGCCATCTTGGAGAATAAGTCCACGATTACTAGAATCGTATTGTATCCGGAGCATGGAGGTAGATCGGTGATGAAGTCCATAGAAAGCGTATGCCAAGGGCGAGGTGGGATGTCAATAGGGCGTAAGAGGCCTGCTGGTCTTTCCTTTTGACTCTTGTTTTGGGCGCATACTCCACAGGACATTATAAAGTCTCTGATATCTTTTTTCCAAGACGGCCACCAGAAGTAGCGCTTGATCTTTTCTGAGGTCTTGGCCATACCGGGATGTCCTTCCATTAAAGAATCGTGATAACAAGAGATTACTTTTTTCTGTAAATCTGTGCTGGGTAGGTATAATCGTTCTTGGAAATACAATAAGTTGTCCTTTACTGCAAAGTCCTTTCCCTGCAGATGCCAATTCTGTATGTCTGCTGAAGTTACAAGTTGCCTGGCTTTATCCTTAACTTCCTCTATGGATTGTGTGGCAATTACACCCAGAATTCTTTGTTCGGGAATGATTGGTACAGGTTTAGGGTTGATCAAGTGTTCTTCCACTCCCATCCGAGAAAGGGCATCAGCTTTACCGTTTTTTGTACCAGGTCGATAGGTAATTATGAAGTCAAACTCGGCAAAGAATAATGCCCAACGGAGTTGTCTAGAGGATTGGGCTTTTGCGGTTTTCAAATATTGCAGGTTTCGGTGATCCGTAATCACAGTAACGGTGTGTCGGGCCCCCAGCAGATAATGCCGCCAAGCCTTAAAGGCAGCCTTGATAGCCAGAAGTTCCTTGTCAGTAATCGTGTAATTGATTTCAGGAGGCGAGAATTTGCGGGACCAAAATGCCACGGGATGCAACTGATTGGTTACCGGGTCCTTTTGTGATAGAACTGCCCCCATGGCAAGGCTGGAAGCATCAGTTTCCACGATGTAGGGGAGTTCGGGGCGAGGGTGTTTTAAGATTGGAGCAGAGATAAATTTAGTCTTCAAATCCTGGAAAGCTTGTTCCGCCTCGGTAGACCATTCAAAACGTTTGTTTTTCTTTAACAAGGCAGTGATGGGCTGGACTATTCGAGAAAATTCGGGGATAAACCTGCGGTAAAAGTTAGCGAAGCCTAACATGCTTTGCACACCTTTTACGGAGGATGGTGATGGCCATTTGAGAACTGCATCGACCTTCTTTGAATCCATACGCACTCCGCTAGGTGATAATATGAATCCCAAGAATTCAACTTCAGTCACGTTGAAAACACATTTTTCCAATTTAGCGAAAAGTTTGTGTTGACGCAATCTTTCGAGGACCATTTTCACATGTTTCCGATGTTCAGATTCCGATGAAGAATAAGCGAGGATGTCGTCAATGTAAACAACAACACACACGTCTATGAGCTCTCTGAGGACATCGTTCATAAAATATTGAAAGGCGGCCAGGGCATTGCAAAGTCCGAAGGGCATGACCTGATATTCAAATAGCCCATATTTGGTGCGGAAGGCCGTCTTCCATTCATCGCCCTCTTTTACTCGTACCAAGTGGTAGGCTCCTCTAAGATCCAGCTTTGTATATATGCATGCTTTTCTGACTTGGTCCAGGAGTTCAGGGATCAAAGGTAACGGATATCTATTCTTGACGGTGATCTGGTTCAGGGAGCGATAATCTATACAAGTTCTAAGGTCTCCTTCCTTTTTTGGAACGAAGAACGAAGCTGAAGAAGCAGGGGACTTGGAAGGACGAATAAACCGATTTGCCAGGTATTGATCCAGGTATTGTCGAAGGTGAAGGTTCTCAGGCTCGGTGAGGGCATAAATTCTACTACAAGGAGGAGTAGATCCAGGTATCAGGTCTATGTGGCAGTCATAAGACCTATGAGGAGGTAAAGAGTTAGCCTGATCCTTCCGGAAAACATCTTGGTATTCTAGGTATTCGGGAGGTAACTGGGGAGTCTCTGAAGAAATTGCTGCCAGTGCAACACCAGGTGGAGGGTGACAAGTAGAGACACATTCTGGAAACTGGACCGTTCTTGCTCGCCAATCGATCAGAGGATTGTGTTTCTCTAACCAAGGTATTCCTAGAATAATCTGAAACTGAGGAGCCTTGATCACATCGAACACGATCTTCTCATGGTGTCCATCTTGACTTACTAGCGTCACTTCTTGAGTGGTATGCGTTACTGGTCCGGAGGCTATCTCCGTTCCATCCACCGTAGTAATGACGTCCTTTACAGCCTTGGGACAAAGAGTTAGATTCATCCTCAAAACCATTTCATGATCCACATAATTGCCGATGGCACCGCTGTCGACGTAAGCTTCAATTGCATGTAATCGATCCGGATTATCAGGGCTAATGAGGACCATAGGTATCACGAAATGCGAGGTCACGGAACTGGTTTTCACGCTCGGCAAGAGGACCTCTATTCTTGTCGGGCGAGGTCGTTTCCCTGCTCAGAGTTTGTAACTTTGGTAACTGCAGCTCCTACTGCCTTCTTGGCAGGTTTCACCGGACAGTCTCGAAGAAAGTGCCCTGAGTTTCCGCAATAGAGGCATAATTGCAACTGTTTTCTCCTTTCCCGCTCCTTTTGTGTTAGAGGACCTTTCAGGCCCCCTACTTGCATGGGTTCCCCGGAGTCTACTCCTTTGGAAGAAGTTGGCGGTTTGGAAAATACTCGAGCATCAAACTTGGAACGATCGGCCTTCCTGTTCTGCAGTCTGTGATCTATTTGAACGACTAAGTCTATATAGTCCGAACAATCTTGTGGGGGATTCACTACTTTGGCTAACACATCTTTGAGCTCTCCACGTAGACCTCTATAAAACAGCGTAATCCTTTTGTCCTCAGGCCATTGAGTTTCCACTATCAGTCTGTTGAAAGACGCAATATAAGCCAAAAGGTCTTGATTACCTTGTCGCAACGAAAGAAGCTCATTGTCCAAGGCCTGCCCCTGTGAATGTCTTGCGAACAGTTTTTCCATACTGAGCTGAAAAGCTTGAAAATCATGGAGGACCGGATCATCTTGATTTACTAGAGGGATTCGACCAGTCTGCCGCATTGCCACTAAGGTACGAAAGCACGAAAGCTACTTTAGCTTGATCAGTTGGAAAGGCTGTTGGCCGGCATAAGAAATGCAACCGGCACTGATTGATAAATACTGCAAACCTCTTTGGGTCACCAGAAAATCGTTCGGGCGGAGCCAGAGGTACATTCCCAGGTAGGTTGATCTGCACTGGATTCATAGAGGATGTAGAAGGAAGATTTCCCCCAGATGCGGGTAACGGGGTCTGTCCGGCTTGTGACTGTAGCAATTGTCTAGCGAGATCATCTGTTCGCTCCTTGGAAATAATCAGTTCCCTTCTTAGAGCGTTCGTTTCCTGACGGGCTGCATGCACTTCTGCCCTTAGTTCCCCAAGTAACTGGGCTAGCTGGTCGGTATCCGAGGTTTCCATAGCGCCTGGACGGGAGTTTTGCGGTAGGCTTTGCGTTCTGTAACGCTCACCTGATTCCCGTAGAGGCGCCGGTCTTGACTGGGCGTATACCGTATCTTCAAAGGTGATGTGTAACACACGGCTGGCTCTTTGGACTGGACCTCTGTGCACTGTATGTCTGACTCGAAGGGTAAGATGTCTGCAGATAGAAAATATGGGATTAATGAACTGGGTTATTGAATGTCTCTCTCTTCTTCCCTTTCTCTTCTCCTGTAGAACCCCAAAGGTTAACGCTCTCACCTTAGGTAAGTGAACGCCGTGCTCTCCATCTGCCTCGGGGCAGGGTGCTGTAACCAGTTTCTTCACTGGATAAGGGGAGCAGGCCTCTTGACTTCAGAGGACTGCTGTCCGTCGTTTACTGCACGAACGGTAAGTTTCGAGTAATTCTAATGTCTTTAAAAGTCTTTAGTAATGATGTCTCTTGTTTTGCAGGGTTCCGGTGATGGCGGATGACGGGCTGAAGTGAGTTGAAGATGGAGCCCGTGTGATGAATAGAAGCGCCTGGAAGCACGTAAGTAAGCGCTTGTTGCCTGCTTCACGATGCGCTCTAACTGTCTTTTTATTTTGCAGGTACAATTTCGGAGCGGCTGCAGGGTGCCGGAATACCCACTGGGTTAGATGTGGAAAGGAGTAATGGTACGTGAGTATTAAAGTTCCCCAATGTCTTTAAACGCACCTTGTTTTGTCTTTCAGATGCGGGATGCAGCGCCGAAGGCCTCCGGAGCGTGCGAAGAGTTGGTAAGCTTTTGTCTTTCAGATGCCGGAATGCAGTGCGAAGACCTCCGGAGCGCACGAAGAGTAGGTAAGCCTTTGTCTTTCAGATGCCGGAATGCAGCGCGAGGCGTTGGTGACAGCCGATGGACCAGGTAAGTGAAGCGCTGTCACTGAAGACCGTAATGCTAACCTGTTCTTTCTTGTCTTTATAGGTGTTGCTGAAGACTGGATTCAGGATGGTAAGCCTTTTTCCTTAGGCCAGGATCAGATGCAGAAGACACGATGAGCGTTCTGCTGCAGAGGATGCAGAATAACGCAAAGCAAGATTCATCCATCGGGTGTGGTTTAAATAGCCTCCTGTAGT
The DNA here is from genome assembly GCF_040938575.1 of Ambystoma mexicanum. NCBI lineage: Eukaryota > Metazoa > Chordata > Amphibia > Caudata > Ambystomatidae > Ambystoma > Ambystoma mexicanum. The sequence continues at coordinate 462,547,316 of NC_090932.1, read as the reverse complement.
GCTTAGGTCCCTCCTTCCACAGCCACGCCTAGGTAAGAAAAGAGTTCCTGCTTTCCAGAAGAGTTCCAGTGTTCTGAACCTAGGGGGAGTGGCTCCTGCCCCACCCAACAGGAAAAGTAGTTCCAAACAGAAGTGGATCAGAGGCTCAACTGGCAGGCAAGTAAGCAGCATGGTCTGCTGCAGGTAAGTCCACCCAAGCATTATGAGCCCGGCGCTTCCAGCGCTGGGACTGGGCATATTTATGAGCCTGGTGCCACTGGCGCCAGGACTGGGTCCAAAAGGTCCCAGTTGGGACTGGTTGGCACTCGGAACCTGGGTTATGGATCTGCTTCCAAGGGAGTTGGGAAAACCCTGACCTTTTGGAAGCAGAGATCATGACAGTGGGTTCCAGATTAACCAAGACGGGTTTCAGAATATACATAATGATAATCAGAATATGCAAGGAGGATTGAATCAAGGGGGGCTAATCAGAAGAGTTCCTCCTGTATGTTGGACATATGAGACACAGGGCACATCGTGCGAACATGTGGAAGTCAAGGGTATGTACAGAATGGGCAATTCTTAAGAGGTAGGGACAGCTTATCCTAGAGCATATAGCTCACAAGTTAGGGATGGGTTTGCCCAAGTTCAGACGGTGTACCAAGCACAAGTGCTGCAAATACAACAGACATTGCAGCCACAGCAAGCACCATTGAATCCCCCACAAGGGCAGTCACAGCATGCACACATGCAGATATAGCAGAATTCAAACATGGGACAGTTATTGACACGTAGAGTAGGGGGTGTCACTGTGGTGGGAGGAAGTCCTTTTTACGAGTACGGGGATAAGCATGTACCCACATAGGACAGCTCACAGGGTGACTTGATATGTTCAGTACTATCAGTAACACCAGAACCTCAAGAGGAACCAAGGGTTGATGTGACGATAGGATGCAAATCTTTTTCTTTTTTAGTAGATATTGGGGCTACTTGTTCATGTATAAGAGAGGGAAAATACCCAATGTCTGGAAATCCCATGAATGTGCAAGGGATCTCTGGAACTAGAAGCAGAGTTCCTTTGACGGATGAATTACCAGTCTCCATAGGAGAGTGTGACATGTCTGTTCCATTATTATATTCAAGTCAGATGCCAGTTAACATTCTAGGAAGAGATTTAATGATGAAATGAAGTATGGTGATTTCTTTTACCAATGAAGGCATAGGGCCTCATTACGACCCAGGCGGTAAGGGGTTTACGGCGCCGTAAACAGCGCCGACCCTTACCGCCTGAGTACGAGGTCCCTTAGCGCCATGGCGAATTTAACACCTGCTTTTAGCAGGTGTTAAAATCCATGGCGCTTAGGGACCATGGAGTTAATTACGCCACCGTAATTTACGGTGGCGTAATTAACGCCTTCCCCAATCCCATTATGCCCTATGGGGCAAAAATGGGAATGGGGAAGGGTAAATGGGGATTGGGGACTTACCGCCCCGCCAAGGTCCGAATGGGGCGGTAAGTCCGCCAACCAACATGGCGTAAACGTAGTTTACGCCATGGTGGTAAAGTCACGGCCCAGGTGGTAACTTACCGCTTGGGTCGTGATGAGGCCCATAGTGTGTTCTTCTCCAGAGATACGTTAAATGAATGTGGGTGAATTTATATTGGCATTTACAGGGCATATGTCTCTGGAAGGGATGCCATTAGAGCCAGCAGTCATTCTTTATGAGGTATGCATTTTGTTGACATGGCTACCCAGCTTAGTGGGAAAGTTTAAGAGAATACCTGATGAGGTTTTGTTCAGGCCACAGATACTTACGGACGAAGAGAGGGGACAGACTATTCCCCTAGAGTTAAATGCAACCATAGTGCGAGGGGAATCGTCCATGCCCGAAGGAACAGATGATGAAGGCAGGCCATGGAGAACAGTGATTACCATTGGGGAAGGGTATAGATTGACTGATGTCACTGATGAGGATATGTTTAGAAATGATCCATCAGATGATGAAGTAGTATTTGAGATGAGTTTTACATATTGGATCAGAGTAAAGAAAAGAGAGATTCCACAGCGAATGGTAATAGTGTGACAGCGCCCAGCATTTTTTTATGAAGACTTGGCCCCTTTGACGTAGGCCTATTGAATGGGATAGGGGATGTTAACATTAAGCTGAAGCCAGGAGCAATTTTACCTCGTGCAAGACAGTACCGAATCTCTCGAGAGGTGGATGAGGGCATTTTAAAGACTATATCAGCCCTGATAGAACAAGGTATTTTAGTGACGTCAGAGTCACTGTGTAATACCGCGGTGTACCCTGTGAAAAAAAACAAACGGAGGGTTGTGAAGATGCATACAAGACATGAGGCCGATTAACCAGATTGTAGAGGTAGAGTTTCCTTTATTTCGAAATCCGGCAACAATATTGTGTAGTATCCCAGCAGAAGCACAGTATTTTACGGTGATTGACTTGAAAAATGTGTTTTTCTTAATCCCGTTGCATAAGGACTCCCAAGACCTTACGTCAAACTAAACTGAAGAGCACCCGTTTGCCCCAAGGGTATTGTGAGTCTCCATCGATCTTTAGTAGGGTCTTTGTTAGGCAATATTGTATGCAGTACCCTTTGGGTGAACTACCATAAACTTGACCTTCTGGCAATAAGGATCCACCCTTTGGTATAAGTCTGAACTGCACAGGTTGGTAGTGTGGTCGAGCAGCCAGGCTTATCTGAAGAGGGGTCAATGTGAGCAGTAATGTGACATAGAGTTTCACAGTACAGTTATCCAAATAAACATTTATACCCAAGGTTTTTTAATAAAACAATTATTAATTCATTTCACAGTCAGTTATATAAGCCTTCTTTAGAAAGGGAGCAAAACATGTAACACTTAAATACACTTCAAAACACACTCTATTTCTCTACCATTGGGGATGGCAAACAGACACTTCCTACATCCTCAGGTGACTTAAATAGCTAGGACACTGTGGACATTGATTTATGACTGGCACATTTAAAGCAATACTGAGTTTGGTGCAAAAGATAGAATAGAGGAATAAAACAAAGGTTAACAAATAATTCCGAAAAACAGGTAAGTACTTTTAGACATCTTTCAATGCAGAGTAAATTAACCCTTGCCTGGGGAAAGAGAATACACAGAGTCAGTGGTAAGAAGAGTCACTCAGGGAGCCAGGTCAGCCAATGTTAATTGCACAATGTCAAGGGGAGATGAAGATCTTCCTTGCAGGTAATTAAAAAGTCTTACACAATGTTTGTAGAAATGTTTGTCGAAAGATAGAACACTTGAAGGGCCACAAGCTGGAAGGCGTGTCAAGGGCAAAGCTTTGGCAACTCTGTAAGGTAACCAAGACAGGCCTCAACTGAGAGCAAACAAGGCTACACAACAAGAGGTAAGTTCTCTTAGACTGTACAGTACCTCTGGTTAGAAGAAATGGTTCCAGCTGGTTTCCGTTCCTGTGCAGCGCTGCAGATCCTTTTGTTCCTGTGCCTTAGTCGTGGGGACAAGAGGGAGTACCTCTGGGGACTCCTGCTCTGCAACAGGACTGTCAGCGGCAGCATTGGGCAAACTTCAATTCAGCAGTCCTTCAGTGTTTCAGCTCATCGCGTCTGACAGCAAATAGCAACACTGCGGTTCTCGAATACCACTTCAGACTTTCCTTTCTAATGGGTTCCAGCACTCTTTTGAGGTGACTCAGGCTTAGCCAGTCCTGCAACAGGAAAGTCCAGAGGATCTTCCTAGCGCTCAGGTCCGACTTAAAAGCAACATACACAATCTGGTGTTTCTCTCCCTGGCTCTTCGGTTGCAGCAGCAACTGCAGTGGAAATGCAACCAGCTTCGAGAGGATGTCCAGACAGGGTTACTTGGGAGTTGATTGGTCCCACCAACTCAAAGGGTCAAAGGGAGGAGTCGTCCTTGCAGGGCTTCTCTAGTCGAAGCAAATTCAGAGCTTCAGCACAGCAGCAAGGCTTCACCGGGCAAACCAACGGTCCAGGAGTTGCAGCAGGCATCTCTTCCTTATTCGGATTCCTTCATCCAGTGGTCGACTCTGCCTTCCAAGCCTAAAAGCCTTGCCTTTTATGCAGGTTTCTCCCATTCATTCCAGCCTAGCTGTCAATCACACAGCAGGGTGGCTGTCCTTGCCAGCCAGCCAATCACCTTTGGGTGCATTCCTGTAACCAAGGGGATTAAGCACTGCGAGTTTCGGGCACCTCTCTCACTTCCTGCCCTTGCCAGACATACTGGAGCCAGAGGTGGGATTCACTCGTGAATCCTGCCAAAGACAAAAATAACAAAGAGACCAAACCTGGTTTTGGCGCACAGAGTAAATCTCAAGAAGGACCTTCCTGACAAGAAATGGCAAAAAAAGGAGACAAATGACCTTTTGACGAAATGGGCACCCATGGGTGCCTTACTATGAAATGTTACAAAAGAAACTAGACAACGGGGATACTAAGTATCCCATCCAGCACCCTATTGTAAGATAGTGTGTGCTGGGTCTAGAAAGTTACAAACTGTCAGTAAAGTCAATTTCACTTCACTGCTCTTGGAAACAGTAGTTTATCCAAGAGAAGGTATTTAAACCTTTGGGAAATCTAAGAGATTTCCCTGTGCCACTGTATTGAAGATGCCGTGTGACACAATGCAAAGAGGATGCCTATGGAGTTTGTCAGACTCCAAAGTCAAAAGAAACACAGAAAATGAATCACATTAAAATGACATGATAAATAAAAAGTCCTAAAGTCCAGCAAAATAACTGGGGGTCTCTAAGGTAGAAGGGAATTGGCACATTTCTGATAATTCTCCCTAACAGTCTTGCAGATTAATTTATATAATATTGATTTGAAAAGTTTTGTGCTGCAATACGTAGATGATATTTTGGTTTGTAGCATGATAGAAGATAAGTGCAGACAAGATTTGATTCAGCTAATGACTATTCTAGCAGGCAAGGGATATAAAGTGGATAAGGATAATTTCAATATTGTCAAGAAGAGGTGTTGTACGTAGCTCAGTTAATCTCACATGAGGGGAAGAGAGTCACACCTCAAAGAGCTGAGGCGATTATGAAAACAGCAAAACTGCACACGATAAAACAAATGCAGCAGATTCTGGGATTATGCAAATATGTTAGAGCGTGGGTATTTGATTATAGTTCATATACAAGACCCCTTTTGCAGGATTTGAAGAAAGCACAAGTGAATAAGGAAAGAATAGAATGGATTTAGGAAATGGAGGAAGGGTTTGAAGAATTAAAGAAAGCAATTTGTACAGCTCCAGTTTTAGGAATACCCAACTATGATGAGGGATTATTTTTGTTTCCACATACGAATGGGACAGTCATGACAGGGGTGCTTACACAGAGGACTACATTGGGGCACAACCCCCTGGCATATTACAGTGGGATTTTAGATCCAGTTATGAGAGGGCACTTTCCTTGGAAACAGTCGCTAGGAGCAGCTGCATTCGCAAAAGAGAAGTCTACTAGTATTGTGATGGGGTGTTCTATGACATTGTTTGTTGAGCATGCTTTGTTTGCCATTTTGGAGAAACCTTAAGGTACATTGACATCTAAGAGAGCTTCTGCATATGAGGTAGTTATATCGAATCCAGCAATCAAAATAGTTAAATGTAAAACAGTGAACCCTGCCACCTTTGTAGCTGAGCCTGTGGAAGAGGGTGAGCATGGTCATAATTGCACTAGCTATGAGTAGTCCTATGACGACATTCCGCACGCAAAGGAAAATGTACTAGCAGGGGGGGAGATTCCCTTTATTGGCGGGTCTTCAAAAATGTATCAAACTGATGGGGAAGCAGCTGTGGTGCAGCCATGGTGAGGCATAGAGCAAAAGGGGAATTTGAGGTTTTAACAAGTGCAAGACTACCATCTCACCTTTCAGCACAAGCAGCAGAATTGGTGGCGCTCATTGTCACGCTCAAGAAACACGCAGGGCAGGAAGTAACAGTTAAAAGTGACTCCGCCTATGTGATGTCAACCGTGCACGCAGGGCTAGCACGTTGGCAAAGGAGGGGCTACCTTCGAGCGGACGGCAGTCAGTGCAACACGCAGAATTATTGGACAGGTTTATTAAGGCACTACAACTCCCAGTAGCCATTGCAATAGTTAAATGCGCAGCACAAACTAATTGAACTGACTTGATCTCGCTGGAACGAAGCCGCAGATGAAGAAGCCAAAAGTGTTGCATATGCACCAGATATCTAAAGTTTTGATACTCCAAATATAAAGGAAAAAGTAGTCTCAAATATGATTGTAAATGAAGGGTTTAATCATTTATCAAGAACACAGTTGAAGGAGGTTCAAGGTGGTGCACCACAGGAAGAGCAGGAATTGTGAAAATGAAGGGGTTGTTCTTTGTCCCCTCTGAAGCAATGTGGCATCAGGACAGTACTGGAAAGCCAGTGATGCCTGTAGCCTTGTTAAGGGTAGCGCTTCAACAGCTGCACTGCACCGCACATGTAACTAGGGAAAGGCTTGCAGCAGCTATTGCGGAGGACTGTTTTGTACCGAACCTCTTAGAACACGTTGCATTTTATGTAGTAAATTGTATCGGAATTCAAAGGTTTACCGCTGGGCATACACTGTGAACGATCAGAGGAGTGATTCCTCAACGGAATGCTCCTTTTCAGCATTTACATATTGAGTATGTTGATATGCTGCAAGTATGTAGTGGATACAGGTATATGTATATAATGGTGGTGGTGTGTCCTTTTTCCAGGTAGATTGGAGCAGGTCCTTGTACACACCCTGATGCCACTTGATATGATCCGACAATGGGCCCCATTTGTTAATGAATTATTTGAACAGATTAGCCTATTGGTTAGTATAAAACACACGTTTTCTTCTGCTTATCACCCGCAAGCAAACAGTATATGTAAGAGACTCAACTGTCTCCTCAAAGAGAGAATTGCAAAATTGAAATTGAAAAAGGGATGGCTATATTGGTTGCCCCTTGCATTATATGCATTAAGAAATCAGCCTGGGTAGGAACGCCACCTCACACCCCACGAGTTAGTGACAGGGAGATGAATGAGAATGCCTTTGTCTCCTCCATCGAGGAGCAGAAGTGATGCCCAGAAGACTGCAGACATGTTAGGAAATGAGTTACGTGCTGATTTAACATGTATGGCCAATAGTATCTCTGTCATTTCAGATCAACTCAAGCACAAGGGGGGGTCATCCTCAGGACACAGATGAAGACCATTCAGCAAACAGACTTCAAGAACTACTTCCTGTATCTAAATTATTTGTCAGAGATTCAGTCTTAGTGTGTAACTTCACAAGGAAGTGGCATGCGCCCCGTTTTAGTGGTCCCTTCATTGTTGAGAACATTACTCCCTTTGAGTCTTGAGGAATCTTTAAATTGGACTTTAGAAAGTGTTCACGTTCTAAATATGCAAAATCTGGAGTTTGAGTTTGACAACTGGAAACGTGAGCAGTTTCCAGATTCATTCCTCACTGAGTTTCTCTTTGGTTAATCCAATGGTCCTGTCAGATGTTGATGCCCATATACTACTTCTAACTGTCTTTGTTTACATACTTCACGCTTATCCTGCTCTTATTGGGTATAGTACTAATATACATGTTTTTCTGCAAGATCCTAAACATGGCCCTGCAATTAGGAGGCTGCGTATGGTGATAGTTGAACAGATTCTGCAGTTACCTGATTATTTAACAAGGCTGCCTGATTAAAAAGGTGTTTCCTTCCTTAAAGCAGTACACAAGTACAATGATGAATGATGGGAGTGGTACAGTTTCACAAAATGAGCAAACTCAAGGATGTGTAGAAAATCATAAATAGTGGGATTCATGTATTGGTGCATAATTTATGCATGCTCAACATTCATCATTGTTTTTCTGATTTTGCTAATTTATACTGTCAACTTCATTAGTCCGAGCAAGGTAGAAGTCCCTTTGATTCTTCCCACTCAAGTGACTTATGCAGGTTTATCTATTACTGAAAGGCCAAGACCATTTGTAATTATCCCTGCACCAGTGACACATGTAAGGTCACCCATTTCTCTGGCAAGTGTTCCTATTATCCCCCCCTGTTGGAAGGACCCTTATTGATGTACTTCATGAGCATTATGCATGCACCCTCCTCGCAAGAGGGAGACACAGGAGAAGCACAAGGGAAGACAATTATGAGTTAAATAATTATTTAGATAGTACAGCACATTTGGGGAATAACATGTGGTATCAGCACATGAAAAAGGTAGGAGAAAGGACATCCCAGGAGAGTTGCTATGTTTGTGCTCTCATACCTTATGCCATGGGGAATTCTAAGATATTCATAGCTATAGAAGTAGCAGTCCAGAACGCCCAATGCCTGATGCACCTTGCACTCTGCCATACAAGAGGTCAGTTCAAGGGTTGAACAGCATCCTTGGTATGGGTGACCGAGAAGACAACACCAGAAAAATATGATTATGTGCAAGATTTGAAGACAAGAGAGAGATCCTGTCTTGATATTGGGCAAAATCTTCCTCGGGGCCAGCCCTTTGAGAGCAAAAATACCCAATTCAGCCCAAAATACAGGTTCTATTGTGCTGAGCAGTGATCTCATGCTAGTGACAAATGACACCCTCAAAGTGTTAGCATATTTATTCTAAGCAGTGAATTTCATATACATTTGGGATTCAAGTTAGAGAATATTACAAAGCATAAAACAAAGAGCAATGCAAAATATAGTGAAACATGGAACTTAGATAAACATAGAGAAACATAGAGAAATATAGAGAAACATAGAGAAACACAGTCTTACGTCCCTTTAAGCAGCACTGGGGAGACCTTGGGCCCTCATAAGCTAGCTGTAAACAAGCCCCGCTCAGAGGACAATGCTGAAGGACACCGTATGAGCCAATTCCGGGCACCTGACTGTACACGAATCAAGTCCACAGGCGATCTCCCCCTGATCCCATGTGTGCATGGATGTTTTATAATCTCTTGCTGTCAGTCACCATGACGCATAGTTCCAGAACTTTCTCTGTGAGGCTGGTTCATGGAAAAAACCCAGCTCTCTCTGAGATGCTCCCTGCTCGCTCCTACCCCCTCCCTTGGTTCCCATCTGCGCTGGCTGAGGAATGTCTTATCAGTACCTTCCCAGAGAAAAGGAAGATTAGCTTGGAGCCAGGGCTAACGTTAGTGAGGCTGAATATTCTAAGGGAAGCAGGGATGTATTAACCCCATCTGCAAGCTCTAAAAGGCATGCACTCATAGCTTAGTGTTTATAGCGCTTAAGACTGGCTATCTAAGCGCTATATAGGTGCCATGATGTTCCAAACACTCCAAAAACCTATTAGCTACATAGCTAGGGGCCCTCCCTGCCTGTCTATCAACAATGCTTAATTTGACCTATCTCATACTAGGCCTGCATATTCCTTGTAGCTCACTACTGCATAATGGAAGTGCTACAACAGACTACTGTCAGCATTTTTAGCACATACTTTGAATACACTATTGGCTTTCAGCGGCTAATGCTGTCATCTAAAGCCCTGATTGGCAAGGTTGCAATTTCGTGTATCACTACATTCCACCCCTATTCAACGTTTGTGCGACAAATGCTGACTAATACCTATCAATATAGTATTTAGTGCAGTGATAAAGACCTTGGGGCTTTGCAAGAGGTTTAAGCAAACTATCTTATAGCGGTTAGTTAGCGTGGCATGCAAGGTAAAACACTACCTAAACAAAAATGTACACAAAGTGAACAGTGACATATACCCTTGCCAAAACCTGGCCTACACAAAAATACCTACGCCAAGTGAACATGGACATTTACTCTAGCCAAAACATGGCCTACACAAAAATACCTAAATCAATTTTGTATAACTGATTGTCAGTTAAAAAGCAGCATGCAATTAAAATGTCAAGGCAATCCAGTGTAGTCTAATCTACAATGCACTATTGCATTTATGTATGGTTACCAATTCTAAAACCTGGCAGCCTTTCACCCTAAGGGCCTACCCTCCCCCTGATCCCAGGGCATTCAAGCGTGACTATGGGCTGTGTGACTAGACACTTCCCCCAGGTAGGTGGAACCCAACCAGAAACCATCTAATTTCGTGAACAAGGTGAACCCATGGGCACCAGGTTGTCTAAATAAAAAACAATTCTACTAATTTACATCAAAGCATGGCATGTGTTATTCATGCAATCAAAAAGCAAGCAATTCAATCCATATGTATGCTGGTAACTGTAGCTCTGCGTGCCAGTGTGTGGAGGATGGTTGCCCCCACCCAGTAAAAAGCCAACACCTGCTGATTTAACAATGTTTGCCATACAATGCATCGTGTGTATTTAGCAGTCTTGTTGACCTGCCCTATGGCAGACAAAAATGTCTTCATGTCTAAAATTCTGTTATCTTCAATTGGCTGTCAATACTTGTAGCAGTGCTGGGCATATCAATGGGCCCCACTAGGCCAGAAGTTCTATAGCAGAGCTGGCATCAGAACCCATAGTGGCTAGCTTATTGTGCACAGTTTCTATGTCACAAGCATATAAAGCTCCTGCAATTAATGAATCTAGCTCCCTAGCTACGCGCACTCTAGTGATGGGCCATAGAAATGGACTCCATTTGTAGCAGCTTGGTAGTACTAAGGAAACATTGCCTCATGATAAATCTATGTCTAAGTGTAGCACTGTAATAATGAAGGTGTGCATTACCAGCCTACAATTTACATGTTGTCTTACCACTGGAAAATCTAACAGGTTCACAGTGTCTACCTTCTGTGACTTGGAGAATACCCTTCTTCAAGTGGGATATCTACCATATACAATATTAACTTTAGCCACAAACACCATACTACTATCCGGCAGTGGCTGTTTCATCACACCATGGAAAAAATTCATTTAGTCAAGTTATAGTTCATTAAATCTTGGCGAGAACACTCGCTGCAGTTCTTGGTCAGAAAAACATCACATTAGACAAATTAAACAAATGGTATCCATTCAGTGACAAAAGATGCCTGACAATGTGCCTAGGCCAGTACACTAGCAATTCCATGTGGATACTCATTTGTAGCGCTTTTCCAAAGAATTATTCCAAATGTTTACAATCAAAAGGTGACTCTTTGCATTAGTGTGCTGGAGACAGCTGTCCCCACAAAAACATGAAACTGGTTGGTTTAACAAAAAACCGTGTCACACTCTGTGTCATAAAATCAAACATCAAGTCAGTCATGGTTTCATTTACCTGCCTTAAGCTGGCTGTAAAAGTATCCAGTGTTTCAAAGATTACCATTTCAAATTATAGCTCATACACTTGGCAGCATTACTTCAATTAAGAATCTTAACCTACGCACAGGTGACTTTGATGTGCGCACTCATCTTATCTCAAAATTAATTACACTCCTGCTTGCATAATTCTGCTGCCCCAACAGTTCATAAATCATTCTCCTGCCTACGTGCAATATATTTTTTTTTCAAAAAACAAAACATCTCTGGTTAAAGCCATTCAGTTGGAAGAGTAAAACCATTTGGTTTTTTCAGATTCATCTCAACAGTGCATTTAAAAACCATTTTTCAATGTGTTAGCATTCAATTGCTGTGTCACACAGCTGTATGTGGTGCCTGATGTTACAGTCCACAATTCATTGTCCATAGTCCTTTAAACAAGAAAGGGCAAAACATGTCATTTAAATGTGTAGCATCAAATACTTGATAATTAGCCAAGTCTGCATCGTGCCAGTTCAGCAAAAGTTATTACTCTGTTGGACACTATTCGCAGGTTACAGCATTGAGTGCGGTGCAGGGCACGTTAAAGTTGAAATAGCATGTCGCAGTGGCTCGCTTTCTCTGAGAATGCGTCTGACCCTTCTTTGATCAGTGTCACCCACAAACTGCATATTAATTTCTGATATTATGAAATGTCTTGTCGTGCTTTGCCTAGGCAAAATACAAACAGAAATGTTAGGATTTCATCAAAACTTCAATATCAGCGTTATCCACCCCTTCCCATAATACCACCCCCATCTTCAAAAAGTCTCATCAGGTAACTACACACTTTGTCATTGCTACTGCAATTATTTATCACCTTTCTGCATGTTTCTGGGGGCTTATTTACACTCAACCATACGGGGTGTAACTGCCTAATCACAAACTCATTTGTGCAATGCAATCATAGCTGGTCAATGGTACCTCAGACTGATCTGTGCTTTTACAAAGCCATATAGTAAGTACCCAGGTCGCACAATGCTTTTCTTTTTCACCAAAGCGATCACAAATGCCAGGCGCCAACTTGCTTCCAGTGTCCCATGATCTTGGTTTAGGTTGCCCTGCTGGCATCACTCCATTTTTCAAAGGTAAAGTCTTTCAGTCCAATACCGCTTGCAGTTGTACGAGCAGCTTTGTTTATTTATCTTTCTTTTCTTAGCAGTGTCTTTTCAAGCCTCTGGTTTTTTCACTTGTCATTTTTTCAAAGGGCGTTTGCTGTTTTTGAACCACCCCTTTGAGTGCGATAGTCTAAGCCAGTTTCTTTTGTTGCTTCAACAAATCATTCATTCTTGCACTAAGCCGTGTGGCTTCTGGATCATGGCTAATGTGCAGTGTTCATGTTGTACTTCAAAGCCCCGCTCTGCATGTTGTCTCTTGCAAAACGGCTAAGCACTTTTTGTCAGTTTTGCTTCCATCTGGAATGCCATAATGTCTTTGTCAGTTACTCCATCCCCTGGCAATGTAGCTTGCAGTTTGCCAGATGTGTATTTTCTCTTCTCAAAGCGCCTAGAGGTTTCTTCTCCAGTGCACAGCGCTTTACTTCAGTTCACATCACATGGAGCATTGGAATGCAGCTTGCACAGCAATAGCGTTTTACTTCACTTCACATCACATCACATGGGAATGCGGTTTGCACAGTAATGTCTGTTGGAATGGGCAGCTGTCTTTTCTTGGCCCATTCACAGATGCATAGGTAAATGTTCAGATGTGATGTGCCCGTCTGCCATCCTGCATGAAGCCTTTGCTCCGTACCACAGTTTACTGGGCAAATTCTTTACTTTTTGAACGGCTCTCTGTTTTTGCTCCCCCTTCCTCAGGAATGCAGGCATGTTTATCTTTCGTGTGCACCTGGCAGCGCCACGCAGCTTATCTCTTTTGCCTATAACTCTTATACTGTGGCGGCTTCACTTGTTTCAGACAGTTCATCCAAATTAACTCTTTCTTGTACTGTTTCTGCTTTTGTTTGCCTTCACGCACCTCGCCCAAGACAGCTTCAAGGCACAAGCTCTGCACACACAGCAAGACTCTTGTTTTTCAAAAGCGGCACTTTTCTTATCATTTTTCTACTCCATGTAATTTTGCAAAATGTCAAAGCGTCTTTTTTTTTCTTGTAATGTGCGATCTTTCAAGAGAACTCACAACCCATTAAATCTTTGTGCTATCTTATCACACACAGATGTTTCATTCTGTTGTACCATTGCCAAACTATAACCACTCAGTTCAGTGCATTTAAAAAATAAAAATGCCATATTTAGTGCAGCTCCCTGCACGTTTTTTTTTCTGCAAGAACAACCCACACTCTATTGCTTGTGGGCTGTTTAATGTGTCAACAACATTTTTCCCCATGTATCACAGTCAACAGGTCACTATTTCCAAAGCATACATCACTTATAAGGCAACAGCACAAATCCATGGCATAGCATGGGGACAGTCAAAAATACTCCAGGGGCAATTTAGAAAAATATAAATTGTTTTTCCCCCCAACCATTGCAAACTGGTTCTGCAATTTCAAATCAGTACACAAAAATCGAAAATCCAAATAACATTCACTCACTTTCCTTTTAAGTGAGTCTCTCACCCAATATAAGCATGGCACAGCCTAAAATGCAATATAACCATTTTAGTGTGTTTCCTTTAAACAGAATTTGCCACCATTAGCACATGGAATTTTACAGTTGCCAAAAGAAAGAAAAAACTCTTTAGGCTCTCAGCACAGATGTTACTCATTCTCCTAAGCATGGCTCATTCCCCTTCCTCATTATTCAGGAATGCCAACCCTTCAAAAGCATATATCAAAAAAGACGAACCTTCGCCTCCGAACATTACAGCCCCCACTCGCTAGCACACTGGGGCTGAGTCAATGGTTAAATCACTATTCACAATTTGCATGTCAAATCCCTGCAATTATTTTTTTTTTCCTGCCCTCATGACAGAATAGAGATGAGAACTCCGTCTCATTATGCATTCCAAATTACAACTTTAAACTTGGGAAACCACATGATAAAATTCTTTTTCTAATTGAGCATACATCTTTCTTAACCATTCATCGGAGTGCTTTAAACAAAGCCATTTCCCGCTCGTTTATTGCCTTGTACTCCCTGGCACCAATCCCATGCAATAAGTCAGTCACGACTGATTTACTGAAGGGAGTCTTAACCACACAAGCTATCGGCCACGGCAAACCGACACAACATTGCTGCCTTTTGAAGTCTCAGAGCTGCAGTGAGACCATCAAGGAAATGCGACAGCCTGCTCCCCACTCTACACTGTGTTCTCTCACACCATTTGTCATGTCATGGCACTGCTCTTCACAAATCCCACAAAGCTGCCACCAAATGTCTTGATATTGGGCAAAATCTTCCTCGGGGCCAGCCCTTTGAGAGCAAAAATACCCAATTCAGCCCAAAATACAGGTTCTATTGTGCTGAGCAGTGATCTCATGCTAGTGACAAATGACACCCTCAAAGTGTTAGCATATTTATTCTAAGCAGTGAATTTCATATACATTTGGGATTCAAGTTAGAGAATATTACAAAGCATAAAACAAAGAGCAATGCAAAATATAGTGAAACATGGAACTTAGATAAACATAGAGAAACATAGAGAAATATAGAGAAACATAGAGAAACACAGTCTTACGTCCCTTTAAGCAGCACTGGGGAGACCTTGGGCCCTCATAAGCTAGCTGTAAACAAGCCCCGCTCAGAGGACAATGCTGAAGGACACCGTATGAGCCAATTCCGGGCACCTGACTGTACACGAATCAAGTCCACAGGCGATCTCCCCCTGATCCCATGTGTGCATGGATGTTTTATAATCTCTTGCTGTCAGTCACCATGACGCATAGTTCCAGAACTTTCTCTGTGAGGCTGGTTCATGGAAAAAACCCAGCTCTCTCTGAGATGCTCCCTGCTCGCTCCTACCCCCTCCCTTGGTTCCCATCTGCGCTGGCTGAGGAATGTCTTATCAGTACCTTCCCAGAGAAAAGGAAGATTAGCTTGGAGCCAGGGCTAACGTTAGTGAGGCTGAATATTCTAAGGGAAGCAGGGATGTATTAACCCCATCTGCAAGCTCTAAAAGGCATGCACTCATAGCTTAGTGTTTATAGCGCTTAAGACTGGCTATCTAAGCGCTATATAGGTGCCATGATGTTCCAAACACTCCAAAAACCTATTAGCTACATAGCTAGGGGCCCTCCCTGCCTGTCTATCAACAATGCTTAATTTGACCTATCTCATACTAGGCCTGCATATTCCTTGTAGCTCACTACTGCATAATGGAAGTGCTACAACAGACTACTGTCAGCATTTTTAGCACATACTTTGAATACACTATTGGCTTTCAGCGGCTAATGCTGTCATCTAAAGCCCTGATTGGCAAGGTTGCAATTTCGTGTATCACTACAGATCCCACACCAGAGATCATGTAATAAGATATGAACAGCCTGGAATGAATGGAGGAGGAATCCGATAGGAAATAAACAAAAAGCTCAATTGTCAAGGAAAGAATTATGAAGAAATACGAAGATGTAAGGAGAGTGGCCAGATGCAAATCAACGGAACAGTACTTTCTCCAGACAGTTGAGAGGAAGGCCTGATTGTGTGCAGAGCAATAACATGATATTATGAACCAGTTATAGACACTGGGCCTCATTACGACCCTGGCGGAGTGGGTTTACGCCAACGTTATTCGCGGCGGACCCGTCCGCCCTACTACGAGTTTCCGTAGCGCCATGGAGCGTTTTCCGCCTGGTTTTTCCGGGCGGAGAAATCCATGGCGCTACGGGACCTTGTCGTTAATTACGCCACCGTATTTTACGGTGGCGTAATTAACGCCTTCCCCACTCCCATTATACCCTATGGGGCAAAAATGGGAATGGGGAAGGGTAAAATGGGGGATGGGGATTTACCGCCCCGCCAAGGTCGGAATGGGGCGGAAAATCCGCCAACCCCCATGGCGCTATCGGCAGCTTTCCGCCGTGCTCCATGGTGCATTTTGCACCGCGATTTCCGCCAGGGTCGTAATGAGGGTCACTGTGGAGAAGGAAAGCAAAAATCATTGGCCGAAGAGTTCAAAGTTGCTGACATGGGTTGATGACAAAGGAGGCCCATTGCAGGTAATGCCTCTTGCTAGTGCAGACCTAGGATTCTGAAACAATGGCATAAGAAAAGTTGGAGTGAATCAGCAGTGCAGACACATTTTCGATGTACCAAGAATGAAGGATGGAACAGTAGTGATAATGGAACACTACTGGGACTGAGGATCCAGAGCATATATGAAGTTGCCCAAGGACTGGGGAAGGCTATAGTGATTGTCCATATTCCAGCATTGGGTATTCCAAAGAGTGACCTTTACACTGGGGATTTCCCAAAAGCAGATGCTCCCCTGAGAAAGAGATCAATTGAATTTCTCAATCGAACAAGGAGGGAGAACTACCTTTCAGCTAAATCCACAGAAGCTTTCAATGCTATTCCGTATGAACACAAGTTGTTCAGTCAGACCTCGGCAGTATTCACGACAATCTTCATGTCCGTAATCCAGACGATGATGAATGCCAAATGGTTAGAGATTACCAGATGGGAATTTCTACAGATGATCAAGACTACCATAAAGAGATTCAAAGCGATCAAGGAAGAACTGAGAGCCACAAGACTGATGACTCTTCAGAATACATATGTTCTGGACATGATTACAGCTATGGATGGAGGTGTTTGTGCCAAAATTGGAGAATCATGTTGCAAATTCATGCCTTCTCATGATGACGAGAATGGGACCTTGACAGAGGCCAAAACGATGCTGACGAACTTGCACATCAAGATGGAAGATGAAGTAGACAATATTGCAGATGACAGATGGTTTGCATCAATCTTCTCATGGGTTTCACAATTGATGGAGAATATCTTCAAGTTGCTCGTAGCATTGTTGGTGATGATCATGTTTGGATTCTGTGTGATCCGAAGAATAATCACACAGTGCAAGAAGACGGCAAAGAAAGCAGTAGGAATGAAGATCGTGATCGATGTCGAGTCAGGGTTTGGACCCAAAGATCTGACAGATGAAGAAACCTGCATCCCAATCCATCCCATATTGCGCTACCTCGCTTAAAGGGCCCATTTTGAACAATTGCAAATAAAACAGGTATGTTTTGTCAACTTTCTGAGGCGGGCATATTATTGGAGTAAGAGTAAAATCTGCATCACCATCCATCCCATATAGTGCGACCTCAATTAAAGAGCCTACAGGTGCAGTGTGATTTGCACAGCACTAACATATTAATCACAGAGCATAGTAATGTGCATATACCTGTTAAATGTAACACGTATATGCAATTACTATGCACCGTGATTAATATGTAAAACATAGCTCTTTTATTTGCAATTGTCTAAAACAGGCCCTTTAAGCGAGGTAGCGCTATATGGGATGGATTGGGATGCAGATTTCCTCATCTGTCAGCTCTTTGGGTCCAAACCCTGACTCAACATTGATCATGATCTTCATTCCTACTGCTTTCTTTGACATCTTCTTGCACTGTGTGATTATTATTCGGATCACACAGAATTCAAACATGATCAGAAGGAGAGTTATAATTATTTGTTGAATAGATGCTGCGCACTATGGGCTTGGGATCTAGGAAGAGAGGTCGCTGCACATGGTCTGAGCATGATGCATGTTTGGTTGTGAGGGCTCTTGCGCTTTCTTTGTCTTTGACATTTAGACAAGTATAATGCCTGCCTGACCTTTGGGGTGGGAGGGTGGAGGGTAGCGATCTGGCTGTAAATAGAATAAGTGTCTTGTTTAAAGAGGTATTAGTATGGGTGCGATATGGGGTGCATAGATGCAGAAATTCAAATCCACAGGCTTAAACACACAGATGCATGCTCACAAACACACACAAACACACATACAGGCACACACATGGGTACACACACACACACACACACACACACACTTAGATGGACACAGATACACAGAACCAAACTGACACTCACAGACTCGCTCACACACATTTGCATACACACTGACACAACCACACACACAGTCCAATTCACCCAGATATACTCAGACACGTTCAGAGACAGAAACACTTTCAACCACTCACACATGCACATCTACAGTCACACAGACAAAAAAAGAAACATGCACCTGGACATGTACTGTCATAGATGTAAGCACAAAACACGAGCATAGGGTTAAATGCTAGAGGACAAGATGCAATGTAACTTACAGGCATGTGTGTTGGCTCCTGGAGACCCAGGCATCAAGAGATATGAGTGGGAGTCAGTGATGTCACATATGATGTAATTAGTGATGTCACCAGAGATGTTATCAGTGATGTAATCTCGGATGTCATCATTTTGGTAATATGCTGCGCAACATGGGGTGGCAAGTTAAGGTGATTTAGCCTGCGTCACCTGCCAAATTTCAGGGATTTTGTTGCATTACATTTTTGCCCTAACACCCCTGCAACTAAAGTTTTTTCCCTGAATTTCAAATGTTTGGTCACAATTTATGGCTCACCTTAACGTCCCTCCAACTAAAGTCGTTTTTATCCCATGAAAATACATACACATACAACTTTTAATATACAACTAGTGTAATATATGCATTCAAATACTATAATTACTGAACCCAATCAAAGTATTCTAGGTGATACCAATTAGCTAAAGTGTAGGAGGTAATAGCTGTTAGATATGGTTACTAGAAAATAGAGACTTCTCATTAAAAAATGAAAAAGTAATGAAGAAAACATAAAAATGCTGTTTTCAGCCTAGTCACATTAATTTTCCCATAGAGTAAACATGTAGTTATTGAAAAGCCGTAGTGTGAAAACCGCTGGGCAGACTTGGACCAATAACAAGCACTTTAAGGAACAAGATCAAGCATGAACCCCTACCAATTCATCCCACATGCTCCATGCCAGTCACACATAACTGGAAATGTGCAGACTTATTGTTAAACCTTCTGTTAATGTTAGTAATGCCATTGATGTGTCTATAATTAAATATTTACTTTCTAATCTTCATTTCTTTTCTCACTGATTTTTTTTTGCATATCAACCAAATCTCTAATTCTTAGATGATATATTAAGACAATGCTCACAGGTATGTACTTTCTTTTGTATGTGATTTTTTTTATATAACAGGATATTTACATACTTTTTTCCGGCCAAGTGTGCATAACGCTCATAAATATCTCAGAAGAAGCGCAATTGTTTGTTAATATAGCACGCTCGCTCAGAGGCACTTTTGTTGTACTGAAACGTTGCTCGGGGTATTTTTTCATTATCACCAGTATATCCCCTGCAATCCAATATCACCTACAAGATGGCCACCCCCATCATGAGTCTGGAGCCATTGTCTGCATTGTAGCTACCCCCATCGTGATTGGCTGCCTCCCACTAAAGCAGCCACTGAAAAGCTCTGGCAGTCAGAAGCTGGCCCCTGCACCAAAGGCCCACTGCTGGGCCCTGCCCGAGCCTGTCTGGGCCAGGGAGGGCACCAACGCATTCATCACCACAAACTATGCTGCTGCCTGCTAGGTACATCACGCTCCCCCATGAACTCGGGCCGCAGCACCCCTACGAACCTTTGAGCATCCTTTGAGTGATGGTTGAACTTTGCCTCCTCCTCTAGCAGCCTGATCTATATCATTGTAGATCTCACTTTGCTTACCTTCTTCTCCTTTCTCTTCTCTCTCTGGTGTGTGCTCTGCTCACAATCATATTTAGCAGTGTGTATATACATCCTGCTCCCTTTCATGATAATTGTTGTTAGCTGTGTGCATTTAAACCCGTTCATGAAAATCATGTTTTAGCTGTGTGTATTTACATCCTGATTCACTGCATTTGTGGCCTTTCAATAAAATTATTTTTAGCTGTGTGTTTTTACATCCTGCTCCCTTTCATGAAAATCGTTTTTAACTGTGCGTATTTACATCCTGCTCCTTTTCACGAAAATCGTTTTTTGCTGTGTGTATTTACATCCTGATTCACAGCATTCATGGCCTTTCATTGAAATTTGCTTTTAACTGTGTGTATTTACATAATGATTCACTGTATTTGTGGCCTTTCATTGAAATTCACTTTTTGCTGTGTGTATTTATATCCTGATTCATTGCATTTGTGGCCTTTCATTGAAATTCGCTTTTAGCTGTGTGTATTTACACCCCTGCACTCTAACTTCATTGCATTGTGCTCTTTGTGAGATTAGGTCAGAACTGTGCAGTGAAGTCACCCTTCTCCTTTCAACTTCCTTCCGTCACCCTAATGGCACTCACAATCTCTCTGTTCTTCCCTAATAACTACTCAATCTCCTAGCCCCGCTCTCTCACTAAGTGTGGAATCAAAAAGCACAAAAAAAGACATCTTGCGTGCAAACCCTGGCCTTCCCATCGCAGACACTTACGTCAGCGCTATCTCCAGAGATGTTTTCACAGACATCTTCTTCTATGTAACCTTTGCAGATCTTTGGAGTCCTCATCTCATCTCTACTCTCTCCCTTTTCACTTCCTCTCCCATTAAGAGTCCGACCAAGTGGGAAGTCATCTTGGCTGGCTTCTCATCCTCACGCTGCATAGTTAATGTCTAGTCGGGAGGATAGCTCAACGGCAACGTGCTCGCCTTGAAGCAAGATGACACAGACCAACACAGGTTCAATCCCTGGGTCTGTGCTTAGAAACCTCTGGGTATTAAGCGTGTTATAAATAACATATTATATCATATCATACCACAATGGCACTATCCTGGTTCAGGGTCCTAAACCCAACCTCCTATTCTTTGACCATATCCTGCCTTCCCTCATTAACTTCCTTCCTTCTGCTGCCTCGCCCCTCACCACTCTCACTGTCTTTCCTCCCCTGACCGTAGTACTATGCCCCGGTAGTCCTCCTCAAAAAACCCTCGAAGGCAGAGACCACCTCCACCTGGCAACTCTTAATGCCCACTCTGCCAACAAACACTCTGCTGACATCTGCCTCCTTCTTGAAGACACTGACCTCGACTTTCTCACTCTCACGAAGACTTGGTTCATTGCCAGCTCAGTCACTGCTTTTGACTCCCTACTCCCTGTCAGCTTCAAAATAATTTCCAAGCCTCAACCTCACTGTGCTGGCCGTGGGGTCGCCTTAATATGTCCCGAGTGGGTTCCTTCTTCCATCGTACCCACCCATTCTATACTTTCTTTGAGAGCCTGGTCTGCAAGTTGGTCATCTCTCCCTCTTCGACTCTAACCATTGCTATCATCTACCGGCCTCCGGGCCCACCACCTTGTTCCTCTCTGAATAAGCTGATTTCTGCTCCTCCTTACTTTCATCTACTTCCAACCTCCTCCTCTTGGGTGATTTCAGCATACAATTGGACACCTCCCTCTCCCTCTCCCTCTCCATCCTCCCCTCTGGTCCAACCCACTCGGCTGGACACACTCTGGACGCCACCATCCACTCTGACCTCTTGCTCTCTCCCCCTCTGGTCACCCCTCTCTCCTGGTCAGATCATGCTCTCCTCTACTCCCACCTGGGGGCCTTTGGCGCTCCTACCACAGCCACAAAAGCTGTGTCAACCTAGTTCTGGAACATTTGCCTGATGAAACAGTGTCAGCTGCTGCCTTTGCCTCTACCTTCATTCCCTGTTGCCCCCTATCTCAGACTCCACCACAGATTCTGCTCTCAGAAATATTCATTCAGCAATCACCAATACCCTTGACACCCTTGCCCCAGTCATGAGGATCGACTTGAAACCTGCCTCTAAGCGTAACACCTGGTATGACTCTGAACTTGTAGACCTGAAACGAAAGTGCAGAGCATCGTAATGGAAGTGGCAAAGCTCAGGTTCACCCTCTGATAAACTGGCCTGCCTCCTTCTCCAAAGGCAATACAGACTCACAATCCGTCCCAAGAAAAGGGCCCACATTCAGGCATGGGTATCAGTTGCATCCAATAACACAGCTGACCTTTTCAAAATCTGCAGGGAGCTAGCCAAACTTTCTGCAGTCTCTTCCTCCCCTCTTCCTTCCCAGGCCCTATGCAATGCACTGGCCACACACTTTGCCACCAAAACTCAGGACATCCTGAACACCCTTGTTACTTACCCACCTAACCCATCCCACACCCCCTTGCTCCCCTTGGCCACTCCCCCACCTCTTTCCGCCTTCTCCTCCTTCACCCATCACACCTGAAGAAGTTACCAGAGTTGTCTGCTCTATGAACGCTTTTTCCAAACAGGTTCCCCCCTGCTCGTCCAGAACTTTCAAGGACATCATTGGCTCTCTTGCCCCTGCACTTGCTGATTTCTGCAACCACTCTTTCGCCATTGCCTCTTCCCCTCCTCTCTCAAGCACTCCCTTGTGTGCCCACTATTGAAAAATCCTTCAGCAGACCCTACCAGTTCATCCAGCTACCGCCCCCTATTTCAATCACTCTCTTCGTGGGGAAACTGCTGGAGAAGCTGGCCTTGCCCCAACTCAACTCGCACACTTCATTTGTTGGTGGTCACCGCTATCATCAATCTGGATTCAGAGCATCCAGTGGCACTGAAACTGCTATTTTGAAACCCTGTGAAGAACTGCTTGCATCCTTGGACTCCAACTCCACAGCTGTCCTCATTCTACTTGATCTCTCTTCTGCCTTTGACACTGTTAACCATTCCATCCACATTCAATGGCTCCACGATATCATTGGTATCTCAGAATTTGCACTGGAATGGCTGACTTCTTTCCTAACTGATCGCTCTTCCCATGTCATCCTGGGCATCTTTCCCTCTCCTACTTCCTACTCCACCTGTGGTGTCCCCCATGGATCTATCCTCTCCCCATGGCTCTTTAACATCTACCTTGCTCAGCTGGCACGCCTCATCTTCTCCTTCACCCCCAACTTCCAGTGTTATGCAGATGACACTCAACTCTTTTTCAGACTTCCTGCTGACTCATGCATACCTACTTTCACCCCTGACTGCCGTCTGCCAACCAGGCTTCGTGCTGTTCCATTGATCTCTGCCTCAAGGCCTTCCAATTGGGACACCTGCTCCTTTCTTCTTGCCTTGTCTCTGGCCTCTGCTGCAAAGCACCAAGCCTGATATAGTAAGGAATAGAGGGCACCCCGATGTGTCTGTTGAATATTTTAAAAACTTTTGAAAGGGTCTACCTTAAACTAGTCAAGGAAATTAAGCCAATGCTTTGTGCCCAAATAGTTTATTATTTCTTCCAAATCTGCCTAGCAGTTTTCGCGCTACTGCTGTTCAAAAACTGCTCTTTTTCTGTATGGACAAATTTATGCGAGTGGACTAAAAACAGCATTTTTATGTTTCTTAAAAACCTTTTCATTTTTAAATGTATTGTTCCCAAAATGTCTGGTATGTGTGAGTTCTTGAAACATTTTTGGTTTATAAAATGTCATCCAAATCTATTCAGTAAGTCACAAGTTATTAGCCTCCCTCAACCTCTTGGCTGCAAAGCACCAAGGCAGATATAAAGGTCGAATATTTAAAAACTACTGGATGGATTTACCTCAAATGAGTCAAGGAAAATAAGTCGTGTTAGGCACTTACCACCGCTGCAGACCTGGGGTCGGGCTCCTCCCATGCCTCAGTTCCTGCAACAGTTCTGCGGCCCTTCTGCCTCCTCCTGGCATTGCCTGCAGGGGTCACTGGTGCGCCACGGGCCTCCCGCACAGCATCCCCGGTATCATGAGCATCCCTGTTGTGTTTCTGGGACTGTGCCTGCACAGTGTTCTGGGCAGCGTGATTTGAGGTTGCCATGGTGCCTCTGGGACGTGCAGCAAGCACACTATCCTCCCGCTCATGTGGCCCAGCCAAGTTACGTGATTAGGTAACCAGGAAGCAAGCTTTAAAAGACACAGCCAACCTTTCCTCTTTGCTTCTCAGCGTTCCTGTGAGTGGTGTTTTAGTTGTTACTTCCCTGGTTCCTATTTATGTGACTCTTGACCTTTGGCTTTGTTTTCCTGGATATTGCCTCTTTGATTTCCATCTGGATTTGGCTGCCCTGTGATTTATTCTTCTGGTTTTTTTACCCTTGTTTTCCACCTGCTATATTGGACTTCCCTTGTGCTCTGGCGACCTGGACTTTTCTGGACATAAAAGGTACTATGGGTTCTGGTTTCACCTTTTGGATTGCCCAGCCCCCTTGGAACTTGCCATTGGAACATTGACTGTGAACATTTACCTCATCTGCACTCTGACCCCCCGCCTCCCACCCATACTTGGGGACATAGTTATAGTCCACTCTGGAGACCACGTCTTGACAGACTGAGAAGCCTTTTCTCCCTCCTGGTTGGACTATGGACGCTGCCGCCTAAAGCTTTGTTTACCCTTTCACACTTCAGCGGAATGGCTGCCACCTGGGCTAACCCGCTTTTAGAAGTTAATTTTCCTATTCTCTACGACTTTGACCTGCTGGTTGCAGAAATTACCAGGCTTTGAAATGTGTTTCAAAGCGCAGGCCTTTGATCTCAAACTGCTTGATTTAGTTCACGGCAAGGCATGTCTGTTGGACTACATCACCAGATTTAACCAACTAGCTGCAGAGACCTCTTGGCCTGAGAACAAAAGGTTGTGATTTTTTTTTACAGGGGTCTCAATTAAGCCATGAAAGATGCTCTGGCTGTAGATCCTGCTTTGCCTATTCAGTACCCTGATTTAGTGGATCTGGCACTACAGGTGGATGCAAAGGGCAGAACGGAAATCAGAAACTCATTAGACTCCCAGTTTTTTTTGTTTTCCAGGCCTCAACCACTGTCTGAAGCCTCTGGGGAACCCATGCAGATAGGGGGGAGGGGGGGATCCATGGTCCGCTGACTCCCAATGAGCGTGAACAGCGCCAATTGCCTACTGCCTGTTTCTACTGCAGTCAAACATGGCATTTTGTAAAAGAATGCCCCAAATGACCCAAAAGAACCTCTGGTTTTCAGAAGGCTCATCCTTAGAGAAAGGGGCATGGATGAGCCCAGAATCAACAGCCCCTTTGCCCAAGCAGATATCCGGGCCTGCTTCCACTTTGGTGATCAACGCTGTCTTTTTGATGCCTGATCTCATCAAACACGCCGTCCGCTTGGTGGTGGATTCAGGGGCCTCTGGCAATTATATTGACATCGCCCTGTCCACGTCCCTCAATATGCTCCAACAGAACAAAGTAAAACCTGAGCCATACCTCTCGTCCTTACAATCCAAGATATGTACACGGAAACATTGTCTTTTGACCTTATAACAACCCCCCAGTTCGGGATAATACCGGTATTCCGTAGTTGAAGGAACACAATCCGTCGGTCAATTGGACCCAGGGCTCTATAGACTTTTCTGGACATAAAAGGTACTTTGGATTCTGGTTTCTCCTTTTGGATTGCCCCCTTGGAACCTGCCATTGGAACACTGACTGTGAATATTTAACTCATCTGCACTCTCAAAAGGTTTTTCCATTCCTGGGTTTTTTCCTTTTCCTTCTTCGATCTACAGCTGTTGTCTTTAGGTAGGTTCCAATATCTGTTTCAATAATTAGTGCTTCTGTAGATTGTTGGTGTCCTAACTGTGCCTTTTCCTTTCTAACTGCCTGGGGGATCCAGTGCTGCAGTTCCAGTCCACCTGTGGCCCCAAAAACCAGCTAGGTGGTTGTTTTAACTTCTCAGACTGGTACTTGGGGACATAGTTATAGTCCACTCGGGAGACCGCGTCTTGACAGACTGAGAAGCCTTTTCTCCCTCCTGGTTGGATTATGAACGCTGCCGCCGAAAGCTTTGTTTACCCTTTCACACTTAAGCGGAATGGCTGCCACCTGGGCTAACCCGCTTTTGGAAGTTAATTTTCCTATTCTCTACGGCTTTGACCTGCTGGTTGAAGAAATCACCAGTCTTTGAATCTCAAACTGCTTGATTTAGTTCACGGCCAGGCCAGTCTGTTGGATTACATCACCAGATTTAACCAAATAGCTGCAGATACCTCTTGGCCTGAGAACAAAATGCTGTGATGTTTTACAGGGGTCTCAATTAAGCCATGAAAGATGCTCTAGCTGTAGTCCCTGCTTTGCCCATTCACTACCCTGATTTAGTGGATCTGGCACTACAGGTGGATGCCAAAGGGCAGAACAGAAATCAGAAACTCATAAGACTCCCAATTTTTTGTTTTCCAGGGCTCAACCACTGTCTGAAGCCTCTGGGGAACCCATGCAGATAGGTGGGGTCTGTGGTCAGCTGACTCCCAATGAGCGTGAACAGCGCTGATCGACTAATGCCTGATCCTATTACGGTCAAACATGGCATTTTGTAAAAGAATGCCCCAAACAACCCAAAAAAGACTCTGGTTTTCAGAAGGCTCATCCTTAGAGAAAGTGGCATGGATGAGCCCAGAATCAACATCCCCTTTGCCCAAGCAGATATCCGGTCCTGCTTCCACTTTGGTGATCAACGCTGTCCTTTTGATGCCTGATCTCATCAAACACGCCGTCAGCTTGGTGGTGGATTCTGGGGCCACTGGCAATTATATTGACATTGCCCTGGCCACGTCCCTCAATCCTCAATATGCCCCTGCAGAACAAAGTAAAACCCAAGCCATACCTCTTATCCTTACAATCCAAGATATGCATATGGAAA
The DNA here is from genome assembly GCF_040938575.1 of Ambystoma mexicanum. Taxonomy (NCBI): domain Eukaryota; kingdom Metazoa; phylum Chordata; class Amphibia; order Caudata; family Ambystomatidae; genus Ambystoma; species Ambystoma mexicanum. The sequence continues at coordinate 462,520,508 of NC_090932.1, read as the reverse complement.
AATTGTCTTTTTACTTTATAACAACCCCCAGTTCGGGATCATACTGGTATTCCGTGTTTGAAAGAACACAATCCGTCGGTGGTGTCCAGACATTTGGTCGACCTAAAACTGGTCGAATGACATTTGGTCGACGCAATTTGGTCGAAAACCAAATGGTAAAATTTTTTTTTTTAATTATATATTTATTTTTCGGGTTTTCGTTTTATACAAAAATGGGTTTTTAGAAAAAAAAGGGGGTTGGGGGGGACCCCCCCAAAAAAAAAAAAAAAAGGGGTGAAAATAAAAAAATAAAAAATTCGACCATTTCGTTTTCGACCAAATTGGTTCGACCATTTGTCTGGTCGACCAATTTTTTTCGACCAAACGTCTGGTAACCTCCGTCGGTCAATTGGAACCAGGGCTCTATAGACTTTTCTGTACATAAAAGGTACTTTGGATTCTGGTTTCTCCTTTTGGATTGCCCCCTTGGAACTTGCCATTGGAATACTGACTGTGAACATTTAACTCATCTGCTCTATCAAAAGGTTTTTCCATTCCTGGGTTTTTTCCTTTTCCTTCTTCGATCTACTGCTGTTGCCTTTAGGTGGGCTACGACCTTTGTTTCCATAATTTGGGCTTCTATAGATTGTTGGTGTCCTAACTCTGCCTTTTGCTGTTTAGCTGCCTGGGGGATCCGGTGCTGCAGTTTGAATCCACCTGTGGCCCCAATAACAGGTTAGGGAGCTGTTTTACCTTCTTTCGCTGGAACCTGGGGATGTAGGTATAGTCTTCTCGGGAGACCACGTCTTGACACTATGGCTGTTCAAAAACTGTACTTTTCCACTGTGGGAAAATGAATGCGAGTAGGCTTTTTCATTTTCTAATGAATTGTTCCCAAAATGTCCAGTTTAGTGGGGCTCTTGACAAACTTTTTCTTTGGAACATTTAATCAAAAATCCATCAAGCAAATCAAAAGTTATCAGCCACTCGCTGTAAAAAGCACCAAGACTCATCTAAAGGTTTTAAGGAGCAGACGCCCACCCTTCTCTGTCAAATATTTTAAAAACTATGAGATGGTTTACCCCAAACCCATCAAGAAATGTAACTCCACGCTATGTGGCAAAGTTGTTTCTTATTTTGTCCCAGCGTTTTTTTTTGCGCTGCATCTGTTCAAAAAGCAGCACTTTTTCTTTATGGGAAATGAATGTGATGACAACTGTGAAACTGTGATGCTTTGTTTTCTTAATAACTCCATTCAACTCCATTCAGCAAGTCAAAAGTTATTAGCAATAGAATTTTGGGAGAAAATGGCTGCTTTTTCATTATTGAAATGCCTCTGTGCTGCAAAGCACCATGGGAGACAGCTCTATTATTTCGGGAGAAGGGGGCACCCCCTTCTCCGTCATATATTTTGAAAAGTACTGGATGCAATAATCCCAACTCACCCCACACCCACCTCCCCAGATCTCGAGTCAAAGCTTCATGCCCAAGTTGTTTCGAACCTGGTCCAATTCCGACCAGTGGTTTTCACTGTGCGCTGGAGCAATTAGGGGGAAAATGAATGCAGACTAGGCCGATACAGTTTTTTATTGTTATCTTGATAACATTTTTTGTTTTTAACGGATCCTTCTCAAACTTTCCATCTGAGGGAGAAGAGGATGGCTTTTGTCTGCAAAAGTTGAACCAGTCAACAAGACAACAGTAATTAGAAAATAATGTTTGGGATTTCGTATGGTACTCTACATGCACCTTAACTATAGTGTGGCATTCAACACACTATAATATATGGGGCTGCATGTGCAATAAAGCATACAGAGCACCACAACACAGCAGGGAACAGTCGTTGGGAAACATAATAGCTTACAAGCTCTTGGACCAGAACTATATGATGGAGATGCCTTGGCATAAACTGCAGACAGGCAAAGACATTAGAAAGTTGAGAAACGGTTACAACCAAGAGGCGGAGACATCGATCCTAAAAAAAGAAAATCCAATGCGTCATACTTTCGTTTTTGTCACATTTACACATGCGAAACTAAGAGGTCGGGAACCGCCATCTTGTGCTAATCCTATGCGTTGATCTATCGCCCTAAGTTCAAGTGCCCTTGCGGCAGTAATTCAGATCACCCGCGCTCAAGCTGACATCACTAGATGCTTATGCCCCTTTTCACAATGCCAATGTACGTCTCATGTCAACGTCCTCTGTGCGCATACTATTGACGTGTCTCCATGGAAGTGTCAAGACGCCTCTTACCTCAATAACTCTCAACAAACCTTGTCTGATCAAACAACATTGGAGTTTCTTGTTCCTTAGCATCAGTGTATTTCATTCAGAGCCTCCACAAGTTCTTTTATCTCTGTTTAGCTATCTACCAAGAATGACTTATTGAGAACAAGTACTTACACTACCTCTAACAAATTAACTGCAAATTAATAGCTTACACGCTGTAGGACCAGAACTATATGATGGAGATGCCTTGGCATAAACTGCAGACAGGCAAAGACAGAAAATTGAGAAACTGTTACATCCAAGAGGCAGAGACATCGATCCTAAAAATAAATCCTATGCGTCATACCTTCGTTTTTGTCACATTTACACATGTGAAACTCACAGCTCGGGAACCGCCATCTTGTGCTAATCTTATGCGTTGATCTATTGCCCTAAATTCAAGTGCCCTTGCGGCAGTAATTCAGATCACCCGCCCTCAAACTAACATCACTAGATGCTTACGCCCCTTTTCACAACGCCAATGCACGTCTCATGTCAACGTCCTCTGTGCGCATGCTATTGACGTGTCTCCATGCAAGTGTCAAGACGCCTCTTACCTCAATAACTCTCAACAAACCTTGTCTGCTCAAACAACATTGGAGTTTTTTGGTCCTTAGCATCAGTGTATCTCATTCAAAGCCTCCACGAGTTCTTTTAGCTCTGTTTAGCTATCTACCAAAAGCGATGTATTGAGAACAGGTACTTACACTACCTCTAACAAATTAACTGTGTAAGCACTTTGTATATCAAAAATGTTCCTCTACTTTACAAATATCTTTTACAAACCATATTAAAATTCTACATTTACATGACTTCTTTTTTACATGTGCCAATGCGAAATGGGAAAGTTTGTGCCTATTACACTTGTCTTTGCACCATGGGTTTTAATAACATGTCAGTTTCTTCTCTTATTTTTCTTTAACATTTAATTTTAAAGTAAAAAAACTATGCAGTTACTTTAATATGTAGCCCATGCGCCCACGTTGGTTCTGAGAAAAGAGACACATGACATCTTTCTCAGTTTTCCAATGCAATTTGAGATTTTTTAATGTTGTTTTTCAAATAACAGTGCCCTATGTGATAACATGTGTTTCGACGATATCTACGTCTTTCTCAAATCAGGGCCAATAATGCTTGCCCGTCGAAACACGTGTTATCACATAGGGCACTGTTATTTAAAAAACAACATTAAAAAAATCTCAAATTGCATTGGAAAACTGAGAAAGATGTCATGTGTCTCTTTTCTCAGAACAAACATGGGCGCATGGGCTACATGTTAAAGTAACTGCATAGTTTTTTCTTCCAAATCAAACGGAGTAGAGGAACATAGTACTCCGTTGTTACTATTCCATGCGACCGTGCACAAGGAAACGTATACAAAAATACATTTAAGGGCGCTGAGGTTCAACTAAAGGAATGCCCACCCCGAAGGTTCCTCATCTTTTGTCTAATTTTAAAGTAAAACTTCTGTTACTTTATCCAAACAAAAACTTTTTTTATTTTTCTCATTGTTGATTTTATACTTCTTCAATACTCAAGAGTTAGGGTAACAATTCAGCACTACCTGTAAGAGCCCCAGTATACAGAAGATAAAATGGTTGAGATGAAAAGAAGACGAAATGATGGGGAATCTGATAAAAGTTGTGATGATCAAACACTGGCGTCTCATCCTAGTTGCATGGAAGACGTTTCCACATGGTGTACGTGCCATGGATGTGAGGTGATGCTAACTTTGGTGGAGAACCAGTGTTGCAGAGAAAACTCTGGTCGTTTGGCCTACATAGCCAAAGAAGACATACCACTGCTATGCATTACCCAGCTGCAGGACATCAGGGCAGATTGCCTTATAAGATCTGTGTTGGGAATGATGATGGTTCTGTTGTACGAATTTAGAGCAATAGTTTTCCCTCGTAATGCAAGTAATGAGTATGTTTCCTCTTTATACTTTGTTTTTTTGTCAACCTAGACTGCTAATATTTCATGTTGTTCTCCTATTACATTGGAACTTCGATGGATTTCTGACGATAGAATTATTTTTATATTTGAAAATAGGTCTTGTTCTTAGTTCAAGCCAAATTATTCAGCATTATATTTAATGACCTAACAATTACATTTGTTTTACTTTAGTGAAAAACAATATTTCCCTATATTCAACTTTTTTTTGCTGGAATGGGTGTTCTCATTTCTAATTCATCCCTACTTTAAAACAATAGTACTGTCAGTATTTTGCTTGCAAAGGTACTTTTTTAAGCAAACCAATGCCTTATATTTTAGAAGACAGTCCAAACAACATAAATGCAATTGTTGGGCAAACAATGTCTGTATCTCATGCACAGGAGTTACAGGCTTGTGGCCTATCGAGCATTTGCATGGTGGATTCATGGAAGATGGGGATTCCGAATTTGGCAAGTAATACCTGCCTGCATTGTTCGAGCTCTTTGTGAGAAATTCCCCAGTGACTCTGGACATTACAAGGGATTTATAACATCAGTACCTCAACCACAGCAGTACAATTTGTAGTTTGTCAATGCCATCAACCTTATCTTAAGAAATTGCATTTTTACAAAAATGATTTATTTTTCTATAACGAAATGTATCTAAATATTTTTGCATTGGATTTTCTTTAAAATATTTACATTGAGTATATTTTTCCTTTAATGTTTACATTTTTTATTTCTAATCTCAAACTGTCTTCATCAACATACAACAGGGCACAAACGCTAAGGTCAAAATAAAATAACAAAAAGTACTTGCATTTAAAGGGAAATTGCAAATCATAATCTTATCATTTAAGGACAGGTTTCTTTTTGCTGTCATGTACTTTATTTTACAACACATTCTGTTTCTGAATAAAGTACTCTTTCAATAAAAATGTACAATCGTCAAACTTTCAGTAGCATACTAAATAAAATAAACTAGGTCATGTGAAAAGTGATTGATATGATTGGTTATTTATAACGCACTTAATACCCAGAGGCTTCTAAGTGCAGACCCGGGGATTAAACGTGTGTTGCTCCTTATCGGCTTTCTTCCAGGGTGAGCATGTTGCCCCTGAGTTATCCTCCTGAGACAAAAACTAAATTTAAGATTAAAACTAAATAGTAAGTCACCTCCAAGCATATAATATTCAAAAATGTATTCTGTACCAAGAAGATCATGAAAGAGTACTGTTAATTTTTAAATATCATTATGTATATATCATCCTCTAACCAACAGTTATCCCTTCATAATGCACTCGGGTATTCAAAGGATTTTATTTATTTTTTATTTTTGGGCCAGCAGTCTCAACAGATTCCAAGTGAATGTGCTCAACGTATACTAATGTATATCGACAATTGTCCACCTCGGACCTGCTCTTTACATACACAACTTACAAGTCAATGTCCCTGCAGTGAACATATCTCTGTGCCCTTTAACAAGGTTCTTGGCTTATTGTACTAGTTTCATCATTATCCATCCCCCTCCCTTACTAAAGGCAGTAGTAACCTGGGCCCAGGTACTCACAAAGGGTGTGTGTGGATGGGAACACATAATTTGTCAAATGCTGTGTAAACTTAAAAGGGGTCTTTTGCATGGGGACCACTGGCCACATGGACAACGAAACACAGTGAACCCAGAGTTCCCTTTGAAGAACCCGATACTGCAATCAACACATGGCTGTGTCCTTTGACGATTTTCCGGGCCTATTGTGCTCGCCTGTAACGCTCACCTTGTATCCACAGGGACGCCACCCGACTGGTCCGGAGTGCTTCTGGAGCTGGTTCACCTTTCCCGGGGACTCACGCAGCTTTGGGGTTATCCTGGAAGACAGGAGTTTGGTTTTAGCTATAATCACCTCCTCCGGGCCCCGCCTCCCAAGTGTTCCCTTTGCGACCCCCTCGGAGCCTCTCTCACCTTGTATTTCATTAAGGTGTGCTCTCCGTCCTGCCGTTCTGTGCAGGGGCACGTCGTGGTGGGCACCTTTTGCCGAGTTGCTTCACTGGCATGGGCCCGGGAGACCAGGCCGACTGCGACTCTCTTCTTGAAGTAAGTCTTGAGTCTTTGAAGAATGGGTGTCTGCAATTGTTATTGCCCTGTTGACTTTCTCCTTCTCTCATTGATGCAGAAGGGTGATGGCAATGTCGAGCTGATGGCGAGGGCAGTGCTCGAGAAGGTAAGAGAATGCGCAAAGCGCAGCGCTATCAGTGTCTTTGAATAAGGCTAACCTGTGCTGTCCTTCCTTACAGGTCGCCGAGAAGTCCTGGAAGGTTTGCGGTCAGATGGAAGCGAAGCATAGGATGGAGGATGCCCGGGCAGCAGTCGAACTTCCAGGAGGGCTGCGGTATGCGGTAAGTAGCGAAGTCTGGAGATGATGATGTCGGAAGACGAATGCTCACTAATTATTTCCCTTCTGGTCTCTCCTTTCTAGGATGTTGCTTGCGGAGGAAGACAAGGTCTAGTGAAGATTCCGGAGAGAACAAGATTCTGGATGCAGAACAGGTAAGGAAGAATAACGGTGTTCTTCTTCTTCCAGACGATGCAGGCCAAGGATGCTGCGAGCTGGTCGTGGTGAACGTCACGCTGCAAGTGCAGAACAACGCGAAGCGTGTGCCTCAGCTTGGGCATGGCTTAAATAGCCAGCAGGTATCCCAGGTGCCTCCAGGGCGGACCACACCCTGGATGCTAGACTGCAATGCAGTTCCACGTCGATCCTTGTGGGGCAGCCATGTTGATCCTTTCCCCAATAGAAACTTCATATGCCATATGAGCCTGGCGCCAGAGGCACCAGGACTGGCTCCAGGACAGCCGAGAGGGGCATGGCTGGGCCCTTGGGGCCTTGCAGGAATACTGGGGCGAGGGCCAGAGGCCCTGCGTTCCCAGGCCAGGGGTAAAGTTCGTGACACGCCTCATCCACATGCCTCTCCCTACGGTATCAATGGCAGTTTGCACCTGTGGCCATGTGCTCGCAAGAGGGCTGGGTGGATAGGAACGAACAAGGTGCCAAATGCAATGTAAACCTCAAAGGGGTCTATCGCATGGGACCATTGGCCAGATGGCTACCTGAGACACAGTGGCCCTCATTACGGGTCCGGCAGTAACCGTCCCAGGTAAAACCGGCAGGTATCCGCCGGACCCATAACATCCGGCGGCCGGAAAGTTAGGCGCCGGTAAAACGTTGTTGCCAATTCCTATTGAGTCTCATAGCACTCTATGGGAATAGGGACCACGGAAACACAGGTACCAGTAACAATGGTGCCGGTGCTTCTGTGAAACTCTATTGGCAGGTGCCAGGCCGCCCGGCAGGTCAGAAGTACTGGGCAGACAGCACCCCACCCAGCAGAGTTGTACTTTGCCAGTCCAGTAAACAACAGTGACAGTAAGCTTACCGACACTGTTGTGTTCCAGACCGGCAAGGTTCACAAGTGTCTCCAGACTCTCCTTTAAAGACCCTGTATGTGCAATCAACATATCTCTGTGCTCTTTGACGAGGTTCCAGACCTATTGCGTTCACCTCATCCACATCCACCCCCCTCCGGTATCAAGGGCAGTTTGCACCTGTGACTGTGTGCTATTGCAAGGGGGCTGGGCGGATGGGAACGAACAAGGTTTCAAATACAATGCACACCTCAAAGGGGTCTTTTGCATGGGATCATTGGCACCAAGACATGATATCTCAAGACTCCCTGTTGAAGACGCCATCCTTGCAATCAACATATCTCTGTGTACTTTTATGAGGTTTCAGGCCTCATCCACAAACATCCCCATCTGGTATCAGTGGCATTTCACAACTGTGACCATGCGCTCGCAAGGGGGCTGGGTGGTTGGGAACAAACAAGGTGCCAAATACACCTCAAAGAGGTCTTTCACATGGCCAGACAAGATACAGGGTCTCCAGACTCCCCTTTGAAGACCCTGCCCCTGCAATCACCATATCTATGTGTTATTTGATTAAGTTCCGGGCTGATTGTGCTCACCTCATACAGCTTCATCCCCCTTTGGTATCAATGGCAGTTCACACCTGAAACCATGCGCTAGCAAGGGGCCTGAGTGGGAGGGAACGAACAAGGTGCCAAATACAATGTACACCTCAAAGGGGTCTTTCGCATGGGGACTATTGGCCACATGGCTACCAGAGACATGGTGTCTCCAGACTCCCCTTTGAAAACCCTGTCTCTGCAATCACCATATCTGTGTGTCCTTTGACTATGTTCTGGGCCAATTGAGCTCACCTCATCCACATCCATCCCCTTACGGTATCCATGGCAGTTCGCACCTATGACCCACGGTCGCAATGGGGCTGGCTGGGTGGATGGGAATAAACAAGGTGCCAAATACAATGTACACCTCAAAGGGTTCTTTCACATGGTGACCATTGACCACATGGCTACCCGAGACACAGTGTCTCAAGACTCCTCTTTAAAGACCCATCCCTGCAATCAACATATCTCTGTGTCTTTTGACTATGTTTTGAGCCTATTTCACTCGCCTCAACCACATCCATCCCCCTCCGGTATCAATCGCAGTTTGCACTTGTGACCGTGCGCTCGCAAGGGGGCTGGGAACAAACAAAGTGCCAAATAAAAGGTTCATGTCAAAGGCTTCTTTACAATGGGGGCCATTGGCCACATGGCCACCTGAAGCACAGTGTCTCCAGACTTACCTTTCCAGACCCTGTCCCTGCAATCAACATATCTCTGTATCCTTTGACTAGGTGCCAGGCCTATTGCACCGACTTCATCCAAAAACATCCTCCTCCGATAGCAATAGCAGTTCACACCCGTGACCATGCACTTTCAAGGGTGGAAACAAACACGTCACACACACACACACATCCACACCAACTTTTAAAAACGTTTATAAACAGCTTGAAAGTTAGCAAGAAAACATCTTGGCATTCTACAACAGATATCGTCACTGAGCCACTTGTTACCTTAGTTGGTTGTTGAATCGGCTCATTTATAAGTACAAGTTAGGGAACTCTTGGTTTTTTGAGTGTCCTCCTTTTCAAGTGGGTACTTTTCTAGTACTTTTTACTCAATGTACACCTCATTTTTTGTTTATGTATCTGAATAACTTTATCAACCTTTCTATGTATTTGTGTCTCTGCAAATAACACATCACATGACAGTGTATTGTTTGGAAATGTAATGTTTTGTAATGCATGTTTTCAATGCATGTTTTCTTTTGATGGCTCAAAGGATGATCAATGTACCAGTAATACATTTCTTCTTGTGGCAGACCAATGATTTTTAAGTTTGATCACTGTGATGGTTAGGCCAGCTAAAAGGGCATTTTTGAAACTCTAAAAAAAAAAAATATTTTACAGCTATGAGTTGAATTATAAACTGTGACACTCTATTAATTGCAATCCTTATTTTTTTCTAGAGCTTCCGGACTATCAAACAATGCCTTCATGGATTGTTTTTGGTTGCCCTACTATCAGCCATGTCAAAATCCCATAGTTTCCCAAAGCATATGACATTAATAAGAACATTTTTGTTGAACTGTCGGCTTCCAGTGTCCGCGATTGAAAGCAGAGCCAAGGATGTCTCAGAGGACAGGAGAAGCAATCGATTTCACATCTGCAGCATGCACTTCTCTGAAGATATATGCAAACCATCAAAGTACACTAAAAAGAGTCCCCCCCCCGAACTCCTTCACACATTTTTCCCTAATGCAGTTCCAACCGAATGTTATCAGATGCTGATACAGGTGAGAAGTGAAGGTTGGAAGATGTATGTATGTTCACATGTACACAATTTGTGTTTATACATATTTGTTGAAAGTGATCACACAATTTATCGAAATAGTGTGTCAAAAGGTAACATGATGAAAGGTTTGGAGTTTTTTGTAATATTGTTATCGATATATTATTGCCCAATTTTAGATTGGGGCACAATGTTCAGTATCTTTTAAATTTTACACTTTCTTCTCAAATAAATCCCTACTTTAGGGATACACAAATAGTTCAATGCAATATAAGCCGTTCTAAAAATGTTCATATAGCTATTGGAAAATTGGTTATTTTGGTAAATATGTTGATTACCTTGTCTGCCTTTTCTTAGACCACACTGATGGAAGTCCACACTGTAACCACAGAGGAAACGACAGACACCTCAAATATCCAAACGGTAAGCCCAACTGACATACACATAAACGTATTTACAATGTATGAAATTGGCACATTTTTTACTACTAATGTATGTTTTCTATTGAACACTGTTACGAATGTATGCATTGAAAAAAGGAACAAGATTCAATTTTGACAAATATTCTGGACTCACCATCAACCTCAATCCTCCCTTTTTAAGTAATGTATTTCTATACTATTCATTTAGATGTAACCATACAATACATGTATGCGGTCAAGTACAACTTTAAACATATTGTTCATTGTTATTGATTATATTCGCTATTGGTATAAATTGGCATGTAGGATCTTATTGCAGTATCCTTTCTCTTTTTGGGGTTTCATAGGAACTTCAACTACGTAGTACTCTTCTAATGCAACCGGGCAGGTGGATGAGGTATGAGATGTGAAACTTTATTAAATGATATTAATGATTGTTGATAAATAATAGTTTGTTTTTAAAGTAATAAGCAAAATTATAATTTATTTACAATCCATAATAATTTTGACAAATTGAAAACCATTTGATCAACATTCCTGGTGTGTCAGTCACCTTCCCACATGCAACAATGACAGTAAACCATCCCAAAAATGTTGAAAGTAGAAGAATTACATGGAATCTTCCCTTCTCAGAATGGTCTACGTATGTGTTAATAAACGGTTGCTGCCTACCTGAGGCTCAATAGATGGAAGACAACTGGATAATACAGCATACTATTGGTAGCAACAATATGTATTCACTTTGTTTTGCAGGATGACAGTGTAGTGCTAGCTCTCACACCAATTGCCTGTGACATCTTTGAAGTTCAACATGTACAATATCAAATATTTTATTTTTAAAATGTTAGATCAACACAGTGTTCGACTTTCCCGTCTTCAAAATTTAATTTGTATAAAGGTTTTGACAAAAATATGTCTTCAAGTGATTTACTGTCTCTGTTTTCTATGGATAAATGATGTTGTAAAGTCAACAATCATAAAAACTAAATTCTGAAGATGTACTCTTTGTGATCAGTGCATGGAGGCCATATAAATGGAGAAATTGCGCTATTTAAATAATGAATACAATACAATCAAACAATTTAACATTACATTTCTTAAGTATCAAGCTGTTTTTGTTGAATTTGTTATGTTCAACGAGTGCATTAATGAAGCGCTCGAGAATGAAGAGACACATGGACCACAAGTATACATATGATAATGAAAAAGATCAATTTCCATATATTTTTATTTTTCATGACATTTTGATTATGTGACAGGAGTTTTTTATATGGAAATTATGATCTATTTATAATTGTATATATAGATCTTGAAACGGAAGAGTAAAATGCTTGGTTTACACATTTCCCAAATACTCTTTTTCAGTTGGGTGATGAAGTCGGCAAATCAAGATTGTCTATATCTAAGCACACTAGAAAAACAAGGGTAAATAACATCCTGGCTTTTGTTTTTGTAAAGGGGAGAGCTGGGCCTTAGTCCCTAAATGTGGCGGTAGTGCTATTACTGCTGCATTTAAGGGTTGGTCCAATCATTAGTTGGTCGGTAAGTGTGATTTTTACCTCCAGCTTTTTGCTGGAGGTAAAAATGTTCCCATACTGCCCGTTTTCAGTGCTATTACCACTGGCGCCATTACCGTTGGCTGTAATAGTACCCCCAATCCCATTGGGTCCAATGGATCCAATAGGGAATGGGGAATTACGGGCAGACGGTACTCGTGATCTGGTTCTAATAGCGGCGAACCGAGTAGTGGTAATGCTATATACGCTGGCCTATCCCAGCAGTATTACCACTGGGATACTGCCCGACTCATGATAGAGCGCATGGAAAGCAAAATAATTGTGAGTTCAGTCATTGTGCAAGTGTCTAAATGTACATCTTATGTTGCCATGGAGAAATATGGTTTCTTTAAATCCATTGAACGTCTGCAATCAAGGGGAATACAAATAAAACTGATAGCCACAGACATGCATGTTGGAATAGCAAAGTCCATACATAAAGCATCAATTTGATGTATGGCATGTCGCAAAATTAATATATAAAAAATAACAGCTTCTTGTAAAAAAACAAAAAGGGTACAGAAGACATTTTAAATTGGTCACAGTCCGTCAGCAACCATCTTGGTGGAGCTCAAAAACTTGTGAGGGATCGGTAGATATTCTTCCTGAAAAGTGTCATTGAATGCTGCACCATTGCTCAAACATGCACTCTTGGGAAGAAACAAGCATTTTCCACGAATGCGTACATGGGCCTATCAATAAAGAGCAGCACTGCAAGAAAAAGTGGTGGGTGCCTGGAACCCTCCTCACACAGCTCTCATGAAGATTGTGTGTGACAAAATGCTTTCAAGAGACATGAACGGACTCACAGAATTCTGCTGCACTGGAGATTTGGAGGTGTTCCATGATATGTGCCTGAAGTACAGGCCTAAAAGGTTGCATTTCAGCATAGACGGTATGAGGGCCAGGACAAGACTGGCTGTACTTGCACACAATGACAACATTGGTAGTGAACAAGCCAAAACTTCAGGAACCTTCAGGATGCTTCATTACACTTTGGTGTTTACAAAAAGAAACAAACAATGGGTGGCAAAGCCAATATTAAAGCAGATAGATTTTGACTTTGTGAAAGTTCTGGCATTGGCTGTGCTGGCCATGCAGACGCACACATTGCACCATATTATGTTCCCAGGGCCCAGTCTATTCAACATAACATTGCTAATGTGTTTTGCCCTCCAAAAGTTGAACTTGTTGAAAGGTTGACTTCAACAGTGAAATGATGTGTTATGGTCTGTGGAATTGTATCCAAAGCAAGTTTCAATCATTTTTTTAAATGTCTAGAAACGGTATTGATTATGCAAATAATGCAATTGTATATTACTTCTAATGTAAATGTTTCCGAATTTTGATTGATTTTGTTATTGTTTACGATGTAATCTTAATTGATACGTATTATTACATCTGCTTTACATGACCTTTTCTTTATTTTTCCCCTCAATATATTTGATTGATACTTTAACAATAAATGAGAATGTGATTATGTTAAGTCCGTGCCTTTTTTTAAATCATGGAAAAGTCATTTTTGATTATTAAAATTCAATATTAATGTTTTTTTATTTTTTTACAAATTTGTAAAAGGTCATTGATAGAAAGGAATGCATTGACAAAAATGAATCTTTGCACTAAGACAGGTGCTATATGTAATATTACATTTGTTACAATTTATCTTGCAACAGAACTGGGAGTGACAGGAAAAGAACAATTAGTTGTGTGGTCAATAGTAATTGTGCATTATTGCCTGACTGTGCACAGTGACGTGCAAAGAGGCTGACAATGTATGGATATCATCATGCATCAAAGATCCATTTCCTTGTAAAGTTTGAAGACCATTGCTTCTCTGTCGCATTGCAAAGACAAGGAGGCATTCAATCTGTAAAGACTGACAGACCCACATATGCTCAAAGAATGTCTTGGATCATGTATAGCCATTGATAATCACGTCCATGAAATCAGTTTTTATATAGCCTTTCATGATGGAGTCTTCCTGTTTGCAAGCACAACAAAAAAGGTGTTATTACCCATTTTAATGCTACTTAGTAATGGCTTGGCAGATAACATCAAAGCAGAATAAAAGACAGGAAATAAAATCATTGGAGAGAAATGGGAAGAGTGGTGGAGTACATACAATGTTGAGTGCCTGAGTTGAGGGCAGAAATAGGATCTTGATGGAGCTAAGCTAAATAGACTGGTAGCGGTGAGAGGCAAATAGAGACTGTGACAAGGGAATGGGAGAATGGAAGGAGGCAATGAGAAATGGTGAACATTGGAGGTTTAATACTAAAAGTAGGAAGAATTTGGCTGAGTCTTACAATGAGTAAGATGGGGTCAGCACAAAACTGAAATAAAGTTGACAGCTGTAGACAAATTGGGGAGGGAGGTGCTAGGCAGACCTGCACAGATAAAAATGGTGATGAGATGTCGACTGCAGAAGTAAGACAGAGATGGAGGTGGGAACGAATGAGATATATTGAAAAGAAAGGTGCATTGAGTAGGGGAGGGGCTAAAAGGCAGGCTGGGAGAGGACAAGGGGAGACAAGGACACAGGTGGTGGCAGTGTAAAAGAGGCTGGACAGGAAAGAGGCATAGATGTAAGAGAGAGCCAAAGCTGATGGGGAAACTGGAAGAGATAGTTGAGAGAGCCGGTGACAGATTGTGTGACAGTAGTGGGTAAAAGAGAAAGCTTAGCAATAGTGGTGTAGATGGTTTTGCAAGAGACAGGATGGTTAGAGAGAGATGCACTGTATGTGTAACAGGGAAGGAAGATGGAAGAAGCAGAGGAAGTGGATGGGGAGCGACAATGCAGGATGAAAAGTTTAGTAAAAGATACATGTACGTGCAAGAGGCAAGATTGAGATGAGGGAAAGAAAGTAAAATGAAAGAGATGAGTGGAAGTAAAGAGAAGAAAGACAAGAAGAATGAATAGGGATACAGGATGTAAAGACCAGCGAGGGACTTGCTGGAGAATAGGAGAAGTAGATGGGAAGAAGCAAACCAGATGAAGGGAAAGACCAGTACATTGTATGGCATGAGGCATTGTTTGCAGAAAGAATATGTTGCTGAAGCCAAGTGCCTCTTTTTCTGTAGGTTACCCCTTCTATGGCATCAAAACCATAGTGTATAACAAGTGAAATCTAGCAGTACTCTCACCACGCTAGATCTAGTGATCTAATATGGCACATAAAGCTGAATCTTTTCCTGGATATGTTGTATTTGACCTACTTGGTGGTTGTAAGGGTTGGGCGAAGTTACAGCTGACAAAGCTAAATAATTGGCCAATTTTTCCCTGTAGGAGGAATCGGTCCATTTCATCCCCCCCTAGTTGGGCCCTAGGCAAGGTTTGAAACTCTGTGCTATCTGATTACTACTGCTCGTTAATGAGGTTTGTGCTGTGAAGTTCTGATGTGTGTTTAGATCAAGTCTTCATATGGCATTTGAGGCAGCAATGGAATCTATTTAGCGCACACTAGATTCATCTATGCCATCCAGCTTCTGGTTTGTTAATATCTGGAAAATATCAGGACATGTGCTCGGCCACAATACATTATTCTGCACTGAAAAATAGCGTTACTCATACGCAATTTAATGGATTACAGTATTCTCCATTACATTGCTTTGAAGTTTCCGAGTTCCATGTGTGATACCTTGAGCCACTTCTGGTTTTTCCCAATGCATGCTATGACTTGTAGGCCCATATTTACAATGGGGAGAAAAGTCCCAGCAAGCAATGTAAAAAGAATCAATACTGACTCGAGGTGCCACGCATGGAACTGGAAATCAGCTACATCATTATGTAATATTGATTGCTTGTGTGGTAGGCTAAATTGTCCTTCGGCTCACTCATGGCATCACTTGTGGGCCATCATCCTAACAAAAGCATGAGGCGAATGATATACTGCAATGTTTGGTGAGTGTGGCTGGGGCTTGGAGCTGATTGAGTGGCAAGTCTGCCTATGTTCTTGCTTTTCTAGCTCCAAAGTCTTTGAACCTGTAGCTGTAGAGATCGACTTGCTGCCATGTTAGTGCATGAGGCAAGAGGGGCACACTGGTCTTGAGCATTACCTTTGGGTGTGCTTGCACTATGAAGTTTGCGTCATAAGAGTGAGACGTACACACATGGGGGGCGCATTTTCGTTGTCTGTCCTGTGTACCATATTTCCTAGAAACTGCCAACAGGAACACATTCTTCTCAGATGAGGGAATAGGTGCATTGAGTAATTTTGCAATAGGTGGAATAGTAACAAGGCTGAAATGATGTAACTGAGGGACATAATGTATGAAGTGTGTCTAGGTTGTATTGGGTTTGAGGTGGCAATGCATGTTTTCATGCTGTGTATTCAATTTTTTTTTTTAAGTGTATTCAATTTTTTTTTTAAGTGTAGAAATGGGCTGGCTGTGTCCAGCAGCGATACGGTTAGGTTTTGTTGTGATGGGGTGCCGGACTTAACATTGAAGAAAGACTGGCACGTGGTTGTAAAAAGTCTAAAGACAGTTATGCAATCACCACCTAGCCAGATCAGATACAGTAGGGGCAGACAGATCTGCACCTCACCACCAACCCCTGCTGCTGCGGGGTGGCCTCCCTTCTGGGAATCTATAACAAGCATTATCATTATCATCAGGGCACAAGCCTGGTGGTGGCCCTGAGCATACAGCCGTGTGTGGGGTCCATGTCCCGGGCCACTCCAGGCTGCAGGTGAACCCCCACTCCTGCAGTTATTTTCCTTTTTTTAATATTCATCGTGTCGGCCCTTTCCATGCCACCAAGCTTCTCATCACTTCTTTAATTTTTGTCATGAATTGAATACAGTTCTGCTCTTTTTGTCCTTCCTCCTTCCCATCATACCTCTCTTCACTCTGTTTATAACTCAGCTATCCATCTCTTGGTCTCCCTTTCCCTTTGCACCTCTATCAGTCCCTCTTTACTGTCCATGTTCCTTCTACCTCTTGATGCTCATATTCTTTTCCACCTCCTTACTATTGTTTATAAGTGCACCGATGGTCTTGCTCCACTTTATCTCTCCCCTCTTATTGCTCTATATTCCTCCTTTCAATCTCTACACTCCCAAAATTAGCCCCTACTTACTGTTCCCAGACACCCCTGTACTTAATCCCATTTTCGCTCCCTTTCTCTTCTTGCTTCAAAACATTGTAACCCCCTTCCTCTCCCTATCAACTCAACTTGTCTTCTGAACCCGACTTAAATCCCACCTTGTTTCTTCTCTTGCTGCTCTCCTTTTCCTCTCAACGTCTATGGGGGTCATTACGAGATTCGCGGTAGGGTTTAATGGGGCCGGTAGAGCTGCCGGCCCCGTTTACCCCGTACCACCTCATTACGAGTTTCACTCGCGGGACCCGCTAAGGACGCCTGGTATTACCAGACGTCCTTAGCGGGTCCCGCGAGCGGACCAGCATGCTAACAACGAGCCCATCATTAATGGGCCCGCTGTTGGCATGCTTCCCATTCCCATTGAGCCCCATGGGGGCTCGAATGGGAATGGGGATCGGTTCCTGGAATGGGGAAATACCGGGCCCTCCAAGGTTGGAATGGCCAGGTATTTCCCCATTCCAGGAACCCAGACCCGGTATCCGGAATGGGGTAGCCATGCCGCAAATAGCGGCATGGCTACCTCCAAGGTCATAATGACCTCCTATGTCTTTTCTTTGATTAATTTATTATCCATACCTTAATATTGTACCGATATTTTATTGTGTTCAGCTCTTTGGCAGAAGCACTTAATAAATACTAATAAATACAAATAAATAATGGATTGTACTTGACTTCAAATACAAGGTCAGGATGTTTTTCCCAAAAGAACAAGGGTTCCACCCCAATTCCCTCTTCAGGCGACTGATCCTAAGAAAATCTTTTGGCAACAAAAAGTCTCAGCCTCCTGGCAAGCTAGGGTCCTAGGTCGTTCCTGTTGGCTTGCCACAAACAAAAGAAGAGTCACATACAGCCTGTGGCAGAAGTATCTCTTTTATGTCTATATTGATCTTCCTATTTTCATGAACTTCCTTCTCATGGAGAAAGTAGGTACAGTGGTTGTGTCAGTCCCTCTGTCTTTGGCGTAGCTTCTTTTGTGACAAAAAGAGAAACAGGGGCCTCTGTGTGGCAGTGTCTAGGACCTGGTATTGCAGTGAGAATGGGGCAAGGTTGGCAGGGGTAGAGAATAGCTTCCCATGCAACTTCAACATCCTTCTCTTGGGAATCTGGTTCTAGCATCCTCCAGCCCAGCTCCACTCTCCTTCTCAATGCCTCACGACAGTTATTAACTAAGAAAATCTCTTCTACTCCCTCGTGCTGATCCTCTCTTTTCTTGTGCTACACCTTTCCATCCATGAAACCGCACCTTGCGCTTTTACTTCCACCACTCTCAGGTTCAGCCACTTAAGAAGTATGGCTTGCCTTTCTCGCCTTATCTTTGTTTCTCCTAAATGCCTTTTTATTTCCTGCCTCTTCTTTCCTCTTACTGATGGCCCCCTCTCACCCCCCTCCTTTCTCTTACTGATGGTTCGCTTCTTCTCCTCTCCATTCCATCCTTTCCCGCCTCTCTCACTGTACCTCTCTTCAGCCACCCTCCTCCGTTTCCCTCTATCACCATCAGCCATCTCCAAAGGTGCTCCTGCTACCTGTACAAACACCACCCTATTAGTCATGTTCCTCCCATGTTTATATCCCAGCTGGGGCAGTGATTGGGACTCTAATTTCTCAACAGGACTCCTGTGTGTGAATATTGCTATGCAATGGTGGATTGGATGGCTGTGCTTGGAACTACAACTCTATTATGTGTAATTAATGTTGTGCATCTCCGTTCTGTGGTGTCACATGCCAACAGATAAAGTATGGGTTCTACTATCTAGAAAACAGCATTTGTTTACACCCTTCCACAAAGCAGTGTGCTCCTAGGCTGCTAGGGGGCCTTGCTGCCTAACTTGCACAAACCCAGGAGACCGTGCCCCACTTACTGCACACTCCAAGTTACCATGAGCGGAATGTTGCTCGTGCTTGCGTTCTGGGTCTATGTATATCATCCCAAATACTGCATCTAATTCAGCTTGTCCCTGAGTGTATGTGACTGATACAAAGCATCTTCATAATATCTTTTAGGAAACTTCAGCCCACAAAGGTGTCTGACCTTCATTTTCGTTAAAGGAGCAGCACCACACGTTGGCCCCATGTGAGGAGTTCCCGCCTCACATCCGTGACAAGGTGAGAGCAGCCATGGGATCCACTGTATGCATTCCCTGGATGCAGCATCACGCAGTGGGGGCAGATCCCGGCTCTCTTTGCTTCCCTGTTTCCTCAAGTAATGTTAGGCAATGTACATTTTCACAGTAAGGCCGATGGAAGTTGGAAGCCAACACTTCTGGGGAGATGCAGGTTTCCTTTATTTAGGCCCTTAATCCAGAAGATGAATCCAGAATGAGCGGTGGTCAAGACTTGCCATGCACAACACCAGCTGCCCAAGTCCCAAGGAGTGAAGACAAATATTGAACATTGATAACATGTGGGTAACTAGGACTCAAAATGAGTACTTTCTTTCCAAAAGTGGGCTGGATTGGAATTCCGCACATACTCTGTCTCTTCAAGACACATACACAATACCTCCAACTGCCACTGTTTTGAGGCTACGTCTGATAATACATGTTATTCACAGTGATATGAAACTTCAAACTAGATGCCTAAACACGCTGTTATCATTGTAGTACAGTCAGATGAACAATAAGGTGGTTCACTAAATACCTAAGCTGCTTTATTGACATTAGACAGTAACTACAGATACAGGGTAATCATTGCTGATGAGGTAGATCTATGCAACGCACAACATATGCGCACGTCACTTATGGAACATGGGTTTGGTCGCCCACATTTACTTTCATACTTATTGAAAAATAACTGTGATAACTCTTTCTCTGTCAACATCTGGGTGACAAAACTTCCATGTTAGATAATCTGTTAACTTCTTTGCTAATTTTTCAGGTCCTTTATTTGGTTATCTAAGAAAAACATCCCTTGTCAAGATATACATTAAATAAACTTGTTTTTGGTGTGTGCTTCTGCATAGACCACGTGCATGTCTGTACCAGGTTGGCCTAATTTAACAAAAAACCTATGCACATTCATGGTCTACTTCTTTATGTGCTTTTTGGATTTCTTTCAGAAATTAAAATGAGTTGAGCATACTCTCACGCTCGCTGATTTTCGTTCTGCTCACCCCATCCTTCGGATGTGAGGATCCTGGACATCCTTAGTCTGCCCTCTATTTCAGGTGACTTTTTAGATGAAGCATAACATCACTGTCTGCATCCTGCAGGACGTCCATCCATCTTAGTATAGCATACTTGTTAGAGTGTGTCTCTGAGGTCACCATGACTGGGCTGACCTGTTCCGGGACATGTGGCCACAACTTGCAGGAATTTTTACCACTGTACTATGTACGCTGGGCAGCTACGTCACCCGGATCCTAGCTGACAACTAGGTAAGAACGGTTTCATAGCGCCATCCTAAGCTGCACTTTCAACCTCGAAGGGGAGTCTCCAGATATTGCCACAAAGTCAATCTATATGGCCAATGGTAGGCTAACATATTCACAAATGTGCGCTGTAAGAGTGCAGAAGTAGGAGTCTGACACCCAGGTGGCATGGTGATTGTTATAGAGTTTTATTAGTCAAGATTAGAAAGAGGAAACCTAACTTTCCCTCTCTCTAAGAGGGGGATTTCCTGCCTGAACTAAAACACTAGGGGTTCTGTCAGAATGTCAGTCAAAATCAATAGTCTGCCATACTATTTCAAAAACACTACTTCTGTCCCTTACGCTTAAAGCTAAACTAGAGATGAAGTAGACATTCTCGGGCCAGAATAATGACTCCATTCTTCTGGACTGGGGATAAAAGTTCACTTCCAGGTTTTGGCTTCTTCCTAGGGGAATGACTTCCTTCCCCAGGTCAAAATTCTCCTCGAATACAAAAGACAAAGTTCCTGCACTTTTCTTTGGCAGGCACACTGCTTATATTTTAACACTTTGTATCAGAAAGTCTTTTCAGCTTTGGTTACCAGGTAAATGACTCCCCTCTCCTGGTATCTTGATTTTATAGTTCACCGCAACCAGGGGAAATTACTCCCTTCTCCTGGCCTTGGTTACCAAAAGAATGACTCCCATCTCCTGGTATCTTGACTACAAACTTCATAACAACCAGGGGGAATGGTGGCCTTCTCCTGATCTTAGGGTTGCTGCTGGTGTGCTCTGGTCAGTCTAGTGCTCTTCTGCTTTCTGTTTGGCTCTTCGTTGTGCTGCGCCAGCTCCGAAGCATTTGGATCCTTGCAGAATGTGCACTTCACTCAGCTGTGCGTTCCCTCGGTGTCGCATGCCAGGTCCTCTGCTTCTCCCACTGTCCGGCTGGTCTGTCCACGCCACACCAGGTAGGTAGGCTTCTGCCTGCTTGCTAGTGTCTCAGTCAGCAGCCTCTTCTATCCTCCGCGCCGGATGACTATGCTTTCAAGTCTTTTATTTTTTATCATAAGCAAACATAGAAAACTAGACTCTTCATTCAAGTTCTCACCATTGCTCTTCCTTGTTCCACACCACCTCCTCATCCCAATACCTTTTAAGAAGGCCTCATTAGGAAGTCCCTGCTCTTCCTCGTCTCAATTTCTATCAGGTTTTCAGACTTATATTGAAGTATGGGATATGGAGCTGGGTTTTATGGGATAGGAAGGTGTACAGGGTGTGGGTGGGGGTTGGCATACTTCATTCTCCCGAGATGTCTTCCCTTGTCCCCAGAGGGAAGTGTCTCCCCATGAGATTCTCCCACTGAGTACCACCCATAGGAGTACTACCGAGTAGCAGGCTCACCACCGTGGCCTCATGGGAAGGGGCTCCCCCTCGGGGAAAAGTGACTACATCTCGGGTTTCGTCACAGTGCCCTCAATGGCACATCAAGCATCAAACTCAAAACACACACACTCATAGATATACTTAGTGACCCTTTACAAAATGGTGGGCAGCGTGTACAGTCCATCTTTTGATCAATGCTTTATTTGGATCTGAGACCTCACTAATAAATTGATGGTTCATAGTATTCACCCGTGAGATTGTTTACCTATACCATGGGGTTTCCTTGAAAGTGTCTCTGATTTCTCTACACTCATCATCAGCCACACCTACCTCGTCTGTGTCGTCTTGTGCAGAAGGCAAAGCGTTAAACAGAAAATACATGAAAGCTACAGATTAAATAAGTCACTCTTTTCAGTGCCGTAATGCTTAGCCACTTAACAAAATATGTCTTTAACCCAGAATGAGTCAAAAAAGCTTTCTAGCATGATCTTTGTCAATCCCATGGCATACGTTATGGACACCCTCAATCGTGACATCAAACACGATCATGGAAGATTTGGGTATTTTCTTGAGAGGTTTACTGTAAAGATTTATCTTTATAGTGAAAAGGATTCCTTTGACAGCTAAATATAGCACAACACTCCGACATCTACTTTGAAGTGTACATGTAAAAATAATGATTCATCAACAAATCCCTTGGTGTTACTTATTGGTTGAATCCTTTAAGAGCTCCATTGATGTTCATAGCTGTGAAAAGTCAAGCACGTTGATAGCATCTATGAAATAAGTTATGATGAGCTGGGCTGTCTCTGGTATGAGAAAGCCTACACATTCTCAGATGTGTGCAGGTGTTCCTCACAGAGGGGTCTGTAATTGGGCAGTATTCCAATAACAGTGTTAATGTAATTTGATATGGCAGTTCCACAATAGTGTCAATGGGTGTTAGAGTGTTTTCTGCATCCAGAGATGGTGTCGTTCATCAACGGGATCTACACCAACCACCATAGCACATTCTTCAACACTGTATGTTGGGCTCTTTGGACAGATCAACTTCCTCGGAGAGTCAGTCACGGTCTGCAAGAGAAATTAGAAACAGAATTATTAGACATCTCTTTATCGTAGCATATTTGCACATTACACCTCTATACCATATCTAAATAGGGATTCTCTACAGTGAAATATGATATTTATTTTCCTGTGCATCACCTTTTCACGTGGGGCCTCCATTGAGTCTCATAATTCTTTGTGTAGTGAGATCTGTAGAGCAACCTATGACCACCTTTTTATTGTCACAATGGAGAGACCAAGTCTAATCTGGGATGCAGTGATGCTACAGCCAATCTATGAGAACAATTCAAAAGATCACTGGCAAAATAAAAGACAGCCCAGGGCCATCTGGAGTGGTCAGATTCATGGTAGCAGATTATTATGCTGATTTACCCTAGCGTATCCTGTGCACTGTGCTAAACTCTACTAGGACAGGCTGTCACAAAAGAGTGTATACTCATTTACGAGGCCACCCATGAATTTGAACTGGCCAAGTCCTTCTACCAAGGAGCTGTAGTTGCTTCAATATAAACACATGGCTGTAACTGAATTCCATTAAATGTAATATGTCAAAAGGGTGGCAGAAGTTGCCTTACTCATACTCCGGCTCATCCATCACAGATGCAATGGTACACTCCAAATCACTGCCTCAAGTGCTATGTAATTCACACTCCATTGACTTGGTCTAGAGGCACAATTTATCTGTATTTAATTTGATTTATAGAGCACTACACCAAAGCGCTTAACAATGAACTCAGAGGCGGTACAATAATAATGATAAAACAATCAGAGAACCAATTATATAGTAAGCAAATTGGCCTTAAGACCAAAGCAAAAGAGAGAATAGGAGGAGAGAGAGTGGAGAGAAAAGGGAAGTGTATCAGTGAAGAGGAACCAACAGAGAGAAAGAGCGGAAACGTGATTGAGCACAAGGTGGGTGGGGTACTGACAGAAGAAATATGGACTGTGAGCGAAGAGACAGAGCTGGAGAATACCAAGAATGAAGGGAGAAGAGATAGGGTGGAGCAATATTATGAAGATACTTAAAGACGAGACAAAGAGAATTAAATATGAAGTGACAATGGAAAGGCAGCCAATAAAGAAAAGAAAGGGACGAAGAGATAGAGCCATGAGGTGCAAGTGAGAAAAGATGACAAATAAAGGAATTGTAGATAGACTTAAGAGGAGTCAGACGAGACATAGGAAGTCTGAAGAGGAGGCAGCAATAATAGAAAAGTCAAGAAAAGGTGAGACGAAATTAGAGGTTTAGTGGCATGGGAGTAAGAAAAGATTGAGCTTTACGAATATTAAGAAAATGAAATCTGCAAGTGTGAAGAAGAGATGAGATATGGGGGAGAAGGAAAGAGAAGAATCAAGGTAGATGCCTAGATTGCATGCTGAAGAAGAAATAGAAAGGGAGGGAAGTAAATGGTGGTAGAGGGGAAATGGAGGGGGGATAGATGTAGCAGGAAAAAAGAGAACCTCTGTTTTAGAAGAGTTAAGAACAAGATAATGATCTGACATCCAAGATTGGATGGCTAGGAGACAGGAAGTCAGGATGGAATGAATAGAAGATGAGAAAACAGAGAAAGAAAGAGCTGAGTATCATCAGGATAGAGATGGTGGGATAAACCAAAGGAAGAAATAAAAGAAGCAAGAGGACCGGTATAAAGGGAGAAAAGAAGAGGGCCCAGCACTGAGCCTTCAGGAACACAGTAATGCATTCTGAAGGTAGTAGAAGATTTGCCAGACCAGGAGACACAGTACATGTGGTTGGACGGATAGGACTGGAGCCAACAAAGAAAAGTCACAGAGAGTGCAAGAGAGGAGAGAGAGGAAAGAAGGAGAGAGTGATCCACACTAGCAAAAACAGCTGACAAGTCAAGAATAATCAAGAGGGAGAAATGTTTTGTATGGCGTGCAGAGAGGAGTCAGTCGCAGACAGAAAGAAGAGCTGTCTCGGTTGAATGACAGGGGCAGAAGGCAAATTGAAAGTGAGGAAAATGGAGTGAGAAGCAATAAAGGAACAAAGTTGAGAATAAGCAAGTCGTTAGAGGAGTTTAGAGAGATACAGGAGGAGTGATATCGGGCAGAAGCTGCAAGGGAGAGAAGGGTCAAGAGAGGGTTTCTTGAAGATAGGAAGAATGGTGGCATGCTTAAACGAGGACAGGAAAGATGTGGTTTGCAGAGAAACATTGAACAGTGCAGTGTGAAAAAAGGCAATAGAGAAGGGTAGGTTTTAGCAATAAGAAAGGAGTAGGATCAGAGGGTGCAGAGGTAGGGTGAGGACGAGAAAGTGCTACGGTAGTGTCACTATTAGAGATGGTATGAAATGAGGACATGGAAGGAGAAGGAGAAGGGATTAAAGTCGGAGACGAAGGAGTGAAAGCTGATCGCAAAAGAGCAAACTTTGAGGAGGAAAAATAAGACACCAAGTCAGCGGCTGAGAGAGATGAGCCAAGTGTAGGGCCACAGAGAGGTGAAGAGAAAATCTGAGTTAAAGTCTGGAAAAGACAACAAGGATAACCAGAATAAGAGTTGAGGAGATCGGAGTAATATGATTTTTTTGTAGAAAGAAGAGCAATGTCGTATGAAGAAAGAAGAGCAGAAAAATAGAGGAATCCAAGTCAGAATAAGATTTGCGCCAACTGTGCCCTGCACTGTGGAGAGGATGCTGCAGAGAGTGAAGCTGGGGTGTAAGCCACGGCTGCAGAGTTTTGCGAGTAGGAGAGAAAGCAGAGACAGGGTAAAGAGAGTGAGAGTAGAGGACAGAACCAGAGAAAGAGTAGAAGCAGCGTTGTAAACTGCCAATTAGGCAAAAGCAGTGTGAGAGGGGAGAAGAGAGGAGCAAGAAGAGATTTAAATGGAGGCATTAAAAGAGGAGAGATCCCAGCGATAGTATGTTGGAGGAGAAAAGAAGGAGGAAGATTGGTGGGGTGAAGGAATGATAGACTGAGAAAGAATAAAGTGGTCTGAACAATGCACAGGAGATGCAGAGGCAGTAGATAACATTGAGGAAAAGGTAAGATCCAGGTGAGAACCAGAGATATGAGACAGGGGGCAGCCAGATAGGAGAGAGATAACAAGGTAACAATGAAGAATGGAGAGCAGGGGAATTGAAGAATGAGTAGAAGAGAGATGAAGATTAAAGTTGCCCAAAACTATTACAGGGTTTGGGGATGGAAGAACCGAAGAGAGAAGGGCATCAAGGTCATAACAAAATGAGCTGACTGGGACAGGCGGGCGATAGATTCCAAGAAAGGCTAAATGATAAGGCTTCATAAAGGAGGTATAGTGATACTTGTATGATGGAAAGGAAGGAAGAGGGAGGCGCAATAGTAAATGAAGAAGAAAAGAGTATACCGGCCCCACAACAACGGCCAGAAGAGCGGGGGAGAGAGTAAAAGAACAGAGGGAGATAGAAAGAGCTGCAGGTGTGACAGAATTTATAGGGGGGGGGGATCCAGGTTTCAATGATGCAAAGAAAAAGTAAATGAAGACAAAAAAGGTATCCAAGACAGAGTGAGCTTTGTTGCAGACTGAGCCGCGTTCCATAGGGCAACATTAATGGGAGGAGGGGAATTAACAGGGAGGGGATAATGAAGGTTGGTGGCATTCCGGGTAGCAAACTAGACAATGGGGGGTGGGGTTAAAGTATTGTGAAGCGATAGGGAAAGACATTAGAGCATGAAGAATAAGGGAAATAACTGTCAACAGATAAAACATTGAATTGATAAGTGCCAAGATATTAACCAAAGAACTGCCAATAAGTGAGGAGGCACTAGGCGAAGGGGAACATGAAAGTTGGCCAGATGGGAGCCACCAGGCAAAGGATGGGTAGTGTGAAGGAGGCATGAAGACAGGAAAGATGCCAAGCAAACAGGGGCATGAAGGAGGCAGATGATCAGCAGGTTAGTTCCCTTCAGGCTACAGCTGCAGGCAGCTGAGTTGGACTTTCAGACCCACGCCAAAGTAACTTTGCTTCATATGTTACAAAGATCTATCTCAGAAATTAGTGGCTACTTTAAGACTATGCATACCTCATGGAACGTTAAGTGATGTCATGACAGGATTAGGGTATTACCAAGGGTGCCAAGTGATCAAGGTACTCTCATCCTGTGGGATAGCACCTTGGAATTTGAACAAATTGCATTAGAACTTTCAGAAGCAAAGCATTAATTCATTAACCGAGAGAGAAAGAGACAGAAAGAGGAAGCATGAGAGGATGGTATCGAGAGCAAAAGAGTGAAAGAGAGAGAGAAAAAGAGAAGAGAGAGAGAAAAACACAGAGAGAGAGAAAGGGGGAAAGATTAAGAGAGTAAAAGAAAGAGAGAGACAGAGACAGAGGCAAAGACAGAGACGCCGGGGAGCAGGCAGTAAGAGGCAGTACTTGCATCCTGAGCCTAGGTATTCAAAAAACTCTTTGCAATTATTCATGAAATTAGCCCTTTCTTGAAAGACCTTGTTCTGCAGTAGACAAATATGCGGAGAGCCTTAACAATGAGAATTATCAGATTCCCGATGGCACATCTCACACCACTGTTGTAAAAGTCATCCTTTTTACAATCTTGTGAGCAGAGTTAGTGGAGCTGCCACAGTATTTCTCGAGAGAAGTTGCCCAAATCAGTTATGGGTGTTCTGGGGCGAGAGGGGATTGTTCTCCCAGAGAAATGTTTTTTTAATAATGGTTTAAAACATTAAACAGCACACTTTCTATGAAAAACTGGACAAAAAGCCAAACAGTTTGCAATCAGGTTTGTAGTGCAACTCATAAGAATAAGGATCCAATAGATGCAAGTCTCCAACAGTACACAGGAGCATTTCCCAACACATTTTCATGACGCCTTTCCCTACAATACATGCCCTTATAAAACATGTTCCTTGCTGGCTGTGTCCATGCATTTACACGGTTGCTGCACCTATATATGCCAGTATTCTCAATGGAATACAAGAACATGCTCATGTTTGCTTTGGGCATAATGCCAGTAATGTTGCCATGTGAAAACATGTCCAAGCTGGCTCGTTCAATACTTGCCTGTACCTGCATTTAAGAGGATATTTATTTTGGCTTTGCCATTAAAAATGTCCTGCCAGAATAACAAAACATGTTCAAACTGGCTGCTCCAGTGCAGACCAGTCCAGACTGTGGGATGTCTCAACCCACTAGTCCAAGCCCTGCAACATTACTGTTCATTGCTTGCAGCGGAAACATCATAATGGCCGCCAGAAAGGATGCTGCTCGCTAAAAATCACCAGAAATTGCGCTGTAAAAATCTGAAAAATAGGCTGCCATCCATTTTGCATATGGCAGAGGTAACACAGGAGACCACTGCCAAAACCCATCACTTGACTACCCACAGAGCAAAATCATTGCAAGAGAAACACAGAGCTGTTTTAGAAATCCACTTTTATTGGTTGTCAAAATTGCAAAAATGATGGCTCACAAACCACCCAAAAAGATCCATCCTCCTTGTTGGGTGTTGAACATCATTCTACTCCAAGAATCCACATAAATACAATGTCCACAGAAGTACACTTATCAGAGGAAAATCCCCATTGAAGATTGCTTGCTGAAAGAAATCTGTCAAAAATGGGTGTAGTACCGTTACTCACCTCTGTCAGAAGCCGGTGATTTAAAACCTATCATGTGTAAAGTTGAACATTGAACTCAAACTATGCCAAAGAAGAGATTTCCATCAAAATGCCATATAAGAGTGCCACACATTGATTTTCATGTTGAAAAAGGACTGGAAGTAAAGATGGGTTTGATTATTTTAAATTTATAAATGTATTTTTTTCACAAGGAACTATGTTACAATTGACCAGAAGGTAACCTGATTCAGTTGAAACTTCCAAGAGGCCTTCTTCCCCTGAGAAACTCACACCAGGTTCCTTCCAACCAAAAGGAGAGCATTTCGCATTGGCGTGTTAATCAGAAGGGGAGGAGATTTCCTCTGCTGCCCTGAGCAAGAAACAATGGGTTCCTTGAGCTGAATAGAAAATGCTAATTCAGGTGTAAATGACCACAATTGCTCTGGCAGGAAGGCAAGCCATGTGACCCTCTGACTCAGCCCAGCTTTGGAGGCGGGCCAGACTGAAAATGTGGATTTAAGTGGAAGTAAATGTATGTTTTATAAAAATGCTTATAGCAAAGTGTACTGAACTGACAAAAATATGAAACTTAGAGATTGTTAAAATGGAAAATTCACTCACGGTTTAAGACTAACCTGGGATTTGTGCGATGTAGCCATGGTGTTTATGTTAGGAACATGAAAAATTACAGGAATGTGCCCGGATGGGATGTGCATGCATGTATAAAAATTGGTGCAGAACTAACATTGAGAAACCCACCAAAAGCGTGAAAAAAGTTGTCATTTATGAACCATAGCTCGTAGGAAAGTGAGAGTTCGACAGAAATGTACCTTAAGCAATCTGTCATGTAATTATGTATTGTGAATAACTTGTGTATCTTGGAAATATGTTTTTGGGGAGAAATAGAGTTTCTATGTAAAAGCAAAGGGGAGGGATTTCTTTTGGATCATAAATGCAGTGTCACTCTGACTCATGATGACACACTGCTCCTTTTCCAAATCAGGAGAGGGGAAATCCTCCGACCTATAAGATCCTTAGAGGGTTGGGCATAGATTATAAGCCCCCCCACCCACTTTGGAAATGGATAAATAGGGACTGTTGAGGACCCAGAGACACACTTTCTCACTCATCAACCGATCCATTGGTGAAGCACCCTGCAGGAAGATCTGGGCTCCAGACTTTAGAACCAGACCCAGAATCCAGACTCTAGAACTTTGAAGCAGAAAGGCCCAATCCCAAAAGCTGAAGTCTTCTCAGCTGGCCTTCAAAATCTTAAGCAACCTGATTCTTACCCCTAAACTTCCAAGGGGCACCACAAAATCCAACAGCCTGGCTGAGCTGTTTTGCTATTCTAGCTAAGAACCCCGTACTAGAACCAAGATCCAGATCCATAGAGCAGAGCTGTAACCAACCCGTCAGATCCAGTCCAAGAGGCCGCGCAGACCAGAGTGCCGTGCTGAGAGCAGAACCCAGTGCCTGAGACTTGTCCGGTGGCAAGCGAATCCCAGCCCAAACCCTTGACCAGATCTGTGATGGGCCCATTCCATTCTAAAGTCATCGGAGTGAGTATTTAGTCTAGAACTGTCCGTAGTCATCTCTTAGTTTAAAGTAATCCTATTCAATCCATCTCAACCTATCCAGAACTGCATTATAGAATCTTGTGCCCATCCTGAATTCTTCTCATTATATAGTCTGTGATAATTGTAGCGATAATCATCTGTGCGCTGATATTTTCTGAAGAAAGTCAAGTCCTGGCACACAACAATCAGAGTGGAAGGCGCCCTTTTCTGGCGGTTGTCCCGTTGGGTATATTGTACTTTCATAGCCCCTTAGTATAAGTCCATATTGGTTCCTAAATCTTTAAAGCGCATCTTTCATTTT
The DNA here is from genome assembly GCF_040938575.1 of Ambystoma mexicanum. Taxonomy (NCBI): domain Eukaryota; kingdom Metazoa; phylum Chordata; class Amphibia; order Caudata; family Ambystomatidae; genus Ambystoma; species Ambystoma mexicanum. Next base: position 462,490,238 of record NC_090932.1, on the reverse strand, counting down.
GAAATCTTGACTTTTTGAGAAAAATCTACCTTCACTAAGACCTCTGTAACTCTTAAATGTCATTTTGAAGCTAACATCCTCAGCTTTCAAATGAACCCAAACGACATTCCAATTCCTTATAGTTTTTCCGCAATCGTGTTTCCCGCACGTGGAAAAGTTGCCGCAATTCCTCATTTGGCTCAATTTCACCCCATGTAAAAAACAGCTATTTCTTGCTTTCAACTTCTGAATTTCGTTCTCCATCTGCTAATCATTATATAATCATTGCTAGTGTTGACCTGAACCTATCCCAAGCAACTCTCACTAGTTCTGAATCTCATTTAGCGAATTAAAATCATTTTTAGCATTTTTCCCATTCAATTCAAACCACATTTAAAAGCAATTGACCTGTTTAAAATCATTACTGTTCTCTCTAAGCTTACTGGGGGGAAGCGGGATTGAACTGCATTGTTGATTGTTATTCCGGATACCTGTGTGCCCTCATTCCATATCTTCATATTGCATATTGGGGGGAGTGAGTAATAACGGGGGGAAAGAGTAATCATATGGGGCCTCATTACGACCCTGGCGCTAAGTGACAAACGATGGCGGTAAATGCTTACCGCCATCGTTTTCCGCCAGGTCCGATCATGACTCCTGACCGTAAACTACGATGCCAATAGCGGCATCGTAGTTAACGCTGCTGCTAACTGCGCTAAGGGTGCGCGCATGCGACCGCCCACACCGTACTTAGCGCCATGGCGGAAAGGCACGCAAATGCCGACCCAAGCGGACATGCACCTAACGCCATCACCGAGGCCGCAAAGTACCTTACCGCCATGGTGCAAATAACGCCATCGCGAACCAACCGTAAAGGGCCAATTCAAGTGAATGCAGCTGCCACAGGTGCACAGAAACAGCACAGGTGAAGGCAATACAGACTCAGGGGAGTACAAAAAGAGCACACCCCACCCCTACCCACACCCAGTCACACTCCACAATGATGCCAATACGACTAGCAATGTTGGGGCTGGAGGACCTGATAGCAATGCATGTGCTACTACAACAGCAACAACAACAACAACAACAGGCAGCACAGAGGAGACGCAGGAGGAGAAGGAGGGCAAGGCAGGCCCAGCAAGCCCCACCAGCACAGCCAGTGCCACCACGCAGGCAGCCCCCAATCCCACGCATCAGAGCCAATCCAAACAACCTCACTGCTGAGCAGATCCACACCCTGTACCGTTTGGACCGGGACACCATCACCGCCATCGTAGACATGATACACGATGACATCGTCAGCATGATAGAAAGTCCAACCGCCATCCCCCCCCTACTGAAGGTAGTGGCTGTACTCCACTTCCTGGCCACAGGCACCTACCAGCACACAGTGGGGCACCTGCATGGCATTTCACAACCATTATTCTCACGAACACTCATCCAAGTGCTCGATGCCCTCCTCAAGCACACAGACGACCACATCTCATTACCACGGACTGCCCAGGAGATTGCAAACACCAAAGTGGGTTTCCATGCACTAGCCAGCATACCCGGTTGCATTGGTGCCATCGACTGCACCCATGTGGAATTGGTGGTTCCACGTGCCATGGAGGTACCGTACCGCAACCGGAAACAGTTCCACTCTATCAACGTGCAAATGGTCTGTGACTCCAACAAGATCATCACACATTGTTGTGCCCGATTCCCCGGATCAACCCATGATTCCATGATCCTGAGGAACTCCACAATACCACGCTACATGGAGCGACATGCAGGCCCAAGATCCTGGCTACTCGGTGAGTGCTATGTCATGGAAGTGGGCATGGGAATGACGTACCAGTGCATACTCCACCTGGCAGAAAGGGGGGGGGGGATGCATACTCCACCTGGCAGAAAGGGGGGGGGGGGATGATGCATACTCCACCTGGCAGAAAGGGGGGGGGGGATGATGCATACTCCACTGGCCTGTGAGTAACACAGAGAACGGATACAGAGGAAGGGCACTCACAATGCACAAAACCCCTCTGCATACATAGGGTGATGGCATGCAAAACAGGCCATGGCAGCAATGAGCATATACTGGTTGCATAGCGTGAATCAATTAGTGCATGTAGAAGTGAGCCAAGGTAACAGTACCATGCCAGCCATGGTGGAACATCATGTTCCTGATCAGACAACATGACTGACACATACATTCTCGCCTACATACAGGTGATGCAGCCTACCCCCTGAAGAGGTGGCTCCTCACGCCAGTCCGGAACCCGCAGAACCAGCACGAGGAGGACTTCAACCGTGCACATACACGTACTCGTGTGGTCATAGAGCAGACATTCGGCCTCCTGAAGGCACGGTTCCGAAGCCTCAGCAGGTCTGGTGGGGCACTCCTGTATGGCCATGAGAAGGTGGCAAAGATCGTCATGGCATGTGTCATGCTGCACAATATGTGCGTCAGACGGAATGTGCCCCTGCCCCCTGACGCAGAACTGCAACCACCTGACGATGAGGATGAGGATGAGGAGGGTGCAGATGGGGCGCCACCACATGGAGGAGGCGATGTACAGGAGGGGCGTGCCATGCGCCAAAGTATCATCAACCACTGCTTCTAGCACACACGGCTGGTGTTCATCGCATGGAGACTGCACTTGGGGCACTGTGTGTCTCTGGGGCATGCACACTGTGGACTGTACACCAATAAAGCACACATACGCAATGAAAATGTCCACACATTTCCTTTTTTTGAAAGAAAAAAGTGTATTGGAACCATGAACTGTCGTGTCACACCCCCTCCCACCTCCCCCCTGCACACCCCAACACACCCCCTCCCACCTCCCCCCTCCCCCCTGCACACCCCAACACACCCCCTCCCACCTCCCCCCTGCACACCCCAACACACCCCCTCCCACCTCCCCCCTCCCCCCTGCACACCCCAACACACCCTCTCCCACCTCCCCCCTGCACACCCCAACACACCCCAAGTAGCTGTCAACAGATGCCTGTGACAGTGTCCACAGGCCGTCACAAGCCCCCTCTCCCGGCACCCGGGGCACCCCTGGCTGTGGAGCGCAGGTTGCGTCCGGAACGGCGCACGGGGCTGCTCTGCGCAGAACTGGCAGTGGAGGATGTCCCTGGCTGCTCCTGTGCATGCACGTCCTGTCGTGTGTGGGTGAGGCCAATGACCGCACGACGCAAGGCCGCAAGTTCTGCACAGATGTCCCTGGACATGGCCTGCATGGCATCCCTCAGGGTGGCAGTGCTCTGCGCCACTTCCGCCCTTAGTGTCTCCGTGGCCTGTTCAATGCTAAACCTAGCCCCCACACATTCCGCTGCATGCTCATCCAGCATTGCGGACAGTTGATGCTGCCGTTGAGTGATGTCCTCGAGGGACGGCTGGCCGTGCTGGCCCATGGCCAGTGCAGGTGGAGTGATGGAGGGGCTGGTCCCCTCCTGTGGAGTGTGGACAGGGCATGGGGTGGAAGGCCACTCCTCTGCCTCAGTGTGCCCCTGTGTGTCGCCCACATGGGGGCTGGCGTCTGAGAAACGGGGGGAATGTAGTTGGTCAGTGGGGCTTCTGACCTCCTGCTCCATGTCCGAGTCAGAACATGCAGCTGTTGCAGCTGTCTCCCCGATGTTGCTGCTGGCCGCTGACCCCCTGCCTTCTGTGGCAGGCAATGTCGGTGGAGGTGGAGCAGCAGCTGCTGGCCTGCTGCCAACAGGGGTGCTTGCCGGTGGGACCTCCGGTATGCCTGCAGTGGGACCTGCTTGTCGTGGGGTCTGCCTCACTGCAGCTGAGGTTGAGGGTGCAGGGAGGTTGTTGGTGGACTTCGCCCTCTTCGGCGCAGGGGTCTCCTGGTCCTCTGGGTGTGATTCTGTGCCTGTGGTGGAGCAAAGGTGGGAGGGCGTTATTGATGGGTATACGGACTTTTGAATGACAATGGTTGACATTATTTTGGCCAGTGGATGAGGCAGATTTCAGGCAGTGCCATGCAGGTTGTCTCCTTTTGGTGTGGCATGTGGATGCAGGTGTGCGGGTGCCAGCAGTGTATGCAGGGTGGTGCTCGCATGTGGCTATGGGCAGTATTGATTTGTGTTGCATTTACACTCTAGGGCAACCTTGTGCTACACATGATTGGACTGCTGTGACTATGGCATGTCTTGTATGAGGCACCTACCTTCATCGCCTGATGTCGGGGCTCCCCTTTCCATCCCTCCAACGCCTTCGATGGATTCCATGCCGATGGTGGCAGCACAGATCTCCTCCCACGGTTGGAGTTTCAGGGGGGATTCTGACCCTCCACCGGTTCCCTGGGCAAGGTTGCGGTTTGCCGAGATGACGGCTCTGACCCGTATGCGCAGGTCATCCCAGCGTTTCCGGCACTGCTGTGGGGTGCGGGGTACGGTCCCCACCGCGCTGACGCGCTCAGCCACCAGGGCCCAGATGGCCTTCTTCTTCCCGATTGCTGTCCGGCTCATTTCAGGGGAGAAAACAACACCTGCGTTGTCCTGCAGGGTCTCCGCTAGCATGCAGAGTTCCTCCCGGCTGAATCGCTCCTGGCGCAGGCGGTCACAGGCCTTTTTCACGCATTTCGGCATTTTCGGGAACTTGGGTGGGTGGGTGTTTTGTCGGGACAGGTGTCAGGGTTGGGTCTGGTGTTGTTTGGTAGGATGGCGATGGATTGTGTTTTTAAAGATGGCCGACGGGCTGCTTCCCGTTCCGGCGCGATGACGCTATTTCCGGTTTGGCCTTTTACGGCCACCGTAAATTACGGTGGCCGTAAATTACGCTGGCCGTAAATTACGGTGGCCGTAAATTACGGTGGCCGCTACTTACGCTGGCGGATGGGCACCTTGCTCGCTTAGCGATGGCGGTAGGGGCCTTTTCCGCCATGGCGTTATTTGCATTACCGCCATGGCGTAATGCTCGTGCGCGATGGGTCGTGATGTGGCGCTCTTTACGCCATCGTCCCACGGCGTAAACGCTCATTACGCCATGGCGTTAATGACGGGCGCTTACCGCCAGGGTCGTAATGAGGCCCATTGTCTTTGGTTGAATTCATATCAAGTTTATTTCTGTGTTGCATTCTTTCCTATCATTGCATTTCCTTGAACCATACATAGTATTCTCTGCTACATTATTCTTCTATTTCTACTCCTAATTGATTAAAGAGATTGTTGATATTGTAATATTACCCATTGCTGATCATTGTTCATATTCATAAGTGTGATATTCAGATATTATTCATATTCGTAAAAGTGTAATCTATATATTGTTCAATTCTTCAAATAAATCTTTTAATTTTCAAAACAAACCTATTTCTTGGTTCAGTGAGACCGGCGGAATTCAAAGAGAGGGGCGTTATATAAGGGTACATCATCCAGAATGAAACGAACTTTGACATCAAAATATATAAATAAGGGTTTCCATTGGGCATCCCATACTAGGCATTGACTTAGTTGGAGTGCCGGATTGAAATCACTTACAAGAAACGTAATAACACGTCTCATGTTTACTTCACCATAGAAGCCCAGTAAAATAAATGCCATGCAACTGTCAGCTATAAGTATACTGGCTGCACTAAAATGCCAGACTAGCCACATAATAACAGTTATCATGCTATATCATTGCTATTGCAAGCATGATAAGTGGTATTACGTAGATAGACTGCCATTTTGGTGCAACCAGTCTAGCCATTCCTTACTGTGGAATTACATTTTCTACTTGGCATCTATGATAAACCAAGCATGATAACTGTTATTTTTTGGCTCATTCAAAAACCCATTCACACAGCATTCACTCACTCTTTTAGACAGCATTTGCTTGCTCATTTATACCCACCCAACAACCCATGTATCATGTATGTGTTCATTCACACACACATGCATACAGACACACACACACATAACATGCACATATAACAGTACATTAAAAACATAGTACACGTTCCTCAGCCAAGGTCCAGATCCTGCTCCCCCTGATGCTGCCCCTTCTGGAGCACTTTCTGGTTCCTGCACATGCGAGCATGAGCGGGAACACCACATTTACAGTGACCTGTATAGTCAGGATATGCGGGGAGACACATGAGCACTCCTTCACACATCCAGGCATGCAGTTAGCCAGCCTGCATCCCCATTGGGCCGTCAAAAGCTGCGGAAGCAAAATGCCACTAGCCTTGCATGGTCCATTGGACATACACGCTGGGGAACAAACTGTCAAGGGGAAACTATGTCTCCCTTTGACAGTTTAAACTGTGGCTCCTCCATAATGGACAAGGGTATAGGTGGGTCAAAGACCTCTTGTCCATTATGGACGAGCCACCCGTGGATGATTAGACAGTAAGTGGAAGAACCAGAGTACAAGGGTTTAATCTGTCCAGTGAGCCAAACATCTCGTTTGACAAAAACCCTAAGTATTTTGATAGTGCATTGAATGGCTTCAGATATGTACACTGTAAAATTCCAATAGAAAAGATTTCAATGAAGAAATTCTTGCATGCACGGTAAAATCGGTCTCATTATGGGAAATTATTGCATTTAATTAAAACAAACGTTTTCAGATATCAGGACTTTCATGTACAAAAATAGGCTTAAAACCATTTTGAAAAAACAATTCTTTTAACGATAAGGAGACAAATAACTCTCCTTGTCTACAGTGTGTGAGCCCCTGACCAGGAGTCAGGGGAATGACAACTTAGAAGTTTAGAAGTGAAGGAACTTACCAAGGTCTGCGGCATGATGACCTTCGGGCAGCAGCTGTAGCGCAGCATCTGGTGAGCCTTCCACACAAGGATGGGCAGGATGATGATAGCCAGAATGAACGCAAAGAGTGAGAGAAGTCCCATTGCCAGCACAGAGCCTGTTGTATCTGTGAAGTAAGGGATCATGGGTGAGTCTCAAGGAAGTAGTCCAGGGGTCTTCAAACTTTGGCTCTCCAGATATTTTGGAAGAAAAACACGTACCATAAGGGCTGCCCAGCATAGTCAATGGTGAGGGATCATGGGAGTCAAAGATAAACCACAGGTTGCAGACCATGATGTAGGCAAATGAGGGCAAAGAACAGCGGGGATTGCAGAACCCAAGTGTCACTGTGTCCAACATAGAGAATATACAAAAAGGTCTGAGAGCCCCTCTACCAAGAACAAACACGGCTTAATAACCTGTTCTATGGGAAGGTGCCCACTCGGGAGGGTCCACAATCACATTTTAGCTCATTGTACCTTTCACAGAGGAGAAATATTCATGTACATATCAGTCTTTCTCCCACCCACAAGGGCAGTCAAGCACCGAAATGCCAGGCAATTCTCCTCTGAACAAGAGTACCAACAGCAACCCCTGACCTAGTCGGGCCTCATCAGTGAGGTGAAGCTGTGCCTCTCTAAGCACAGCGAGCAAGTGGAGAATAGTCACAGGCATATTCTCAAAACTATTTTTGGCACAAGTGATGATATGCAGTATCTCATCACTTGCACCAAAAAAAGAAGCACCCAATTCACAAAGGGCAACTGAATGATCGCAGTTTCGATGTGTACATTCAGGCGTCCCTTTTCACATTTGCACACATCGGGGGGCATTTCTGGCCATTTAAAAGTCCATCTCGAATTCACAAATGGGATGCGCTTTTAAATTCCCGGGAATGATGGTCATCCTCTGTGCCGGCTGGGCACAGGTGCAGGGAGGTGCAAATCATACCAGAGTCATTTCTGACCCCTGTCATGAGTTTTTCTTTAAGTGGGACATCTGGAGTTTAAACTGTGGTTGTCACACTTGCATTTCCATTCCCCAAACAGGGACGGAAATGCTTTTTTTCTTTAGCTTTTCACAGAGACAGGCCCTGAAATAATCTCCCAGAAATCTTGTGGTTGCTGGGAGTCAATCAGGCATTAGTGTCTGGAGCCCACTCCCAACAGTAATGTATGCAAGGGAGCAGGACAGGGCATCCTGTGCTACCGTCCAGCTCTACCTCCAATGCGCAGGTCAGCTTTGAGATGTAGCACAGATGAAATGAGCGCATTCTCTGACACATTTCATTTGGGCTACTTTTTGAGAATCTGCTCCTCAATGTCTAATACTAACTGAGCTTCGAATACAACGCCCCAGTAAAATTGCACGTTGCTTTTTTTCCAACATTTGTTGCAGGCACTTTAACGGAGTGTCACTTATTTTCCTAATTCTGGACTCTGGTCATAAATGTCATCCTCATTAGCTTTTCACACTTTAGTGTAGTCTGATACATTCCCAAAATCAGTGGGCTCACACAGGTGCTAGAACACTGCTGCCAGATTAGCAGCCCCAGACAGACCCTTGGGCCACATTTCCCCCAAACATAAGACACTACATTGAGCCCTCCACTAACAGTCAAATCACCTTAAAGCACCTCCACCTTAACTCACAAATGCACCTATATGTCAAAGGATCGACAACCAAAGGATCGAATGGTCAAAGGGTCGACACTAAAGGACTGAAAACAGAAGGATCCATTTTTTGTTCTTTTACATTTTTTTGGTTTTTGGGGGGTGGTACCCCCCTAACCCTTGTTTTTTGTGGTAAAAACCACTTTTTTCCATAAACGAAAACACCCCCAAAAAATGAAATTTAAAAAAAAAATTCAATCCTTTTGTTTTCGGTCCTTTGGTGTCGATCCTTTGACCATTCGACCCTTTGTAATCGACCCTTTGACCGGACACCATAGAACATTACATCCTATGACTCTCTGCTCACTAAGCCGACCTACATTTCCTCCACATCCACCTGCCCAAAACATGCTTGAGCTCAAAAGGCATGCAGCTCTTCCATTTGGGAATCCAGACAACCAAACGCTCCTCTGGCCGACATTTACCCCACTTCACAAAAGAAATGAATCTCTCCCTTTAATGCTTGTACCAGTATCTTTTCAGCCTGGAAGCACCTAGGGACAAAGTAGTTTGCAGTGCTATCCTTGACAAGTTATTGCCAATTACCCATTGATGCAAATCGAGGGTCCTTATATTAATTCAGCACAAATTCATCTTCGCATCAATCCTTTTATTTGGGATCAGGAGGGGGTTTATGGTAGATGCATACATCTGCTGGATCTGTCAGAGATATAGCTACTATTTTAGTGCAGATCATTTTGGAACCTACCATTTGACAAGTGCCACCGAGTATGCATATTCTTCTTGTATTCCAGGTCTTTTGCAGTAAATAACCTAACAACTGCCCATAAATCCAGGAAGCCAGAGAGCATGTGTCATGGAGGGAGGCAGCATGCCATGCCGCTGAGTGGGGGTACTGGTCTTGAATCGCTTTACCTGACACTGCAATGCACGCAGGAGAGCTGAAGTTGCTGTAGCGGTGAATTGCCAACACATAAGTTTGGGCTTTAACGCAGTACTCCATCCCGGCTTCCACTGTGTCCAGATGAAAAGGGGTCCGGCTTTCCTTCACTGTCTTGCTCTGCACCTACAGATAAACCTCAACAAGCATTAGAAATGGAAGACACTACAGAAGGCTATCTCCATGTTATCTTACTTGTTTTATTTGGTCAAAGGCCTGCGTAGATATACAACAAGAGAAAATGTACATCCTTGAATACTTTAACACGGTGTACACATATATAAACCTAAATAATTCATTGGCCCTCATTACAACACCGGCGGTAACCAATGGCGCTATTAGCACCATGGTTGCTGCCGGTATTGTAACGAGTCCGCCATGGTGCAATGGGGAATTACCACCTCATTCCAAGGTTGGCGGGGCGGTAATTCCCCATTGCACCATTGGCCCTTCCCCATTCCCATTTTTGCCCCTTAGGGCTCAATGGGAATGGGGAAGGCGGTAATTACGGTACCACAAATTGTGGTATCGTCATTACCGTCAAGGTCCCTTTGTGGGTCCCTACTTTAACGGCTGGTCCAGACCAGCCGTTAAGGTCGGCAGCTGCAAAGGGACCTTGTAATTAGGCACTAGGGGGTTAGTGGCACCGCAGCCTTTTACGGCGCCGTTAACCCCTTAGCGCCAGGGTCGTAATGACCCCCATTGAAACGAAATAGTCTAATCATTCATCCTGACAAGGGTGACATATTTTCTCCCCTGAGAAATGTTTTCATTGTCAGATGTCAATAAACGCATCTCGAATCTTTGGTATGTATTCAAATCAAGGGTTTGACAAATTGCAGATTGGAAACAAATAATTAAACAAGTTATTTATATAAACCTTAGGGTATTGGGTAATTATTGACACTTTCGTTCCTGTGTTCTCTGGATCCTAAAACTAACATAAAACAATCTTTAGCATAGATACCTGTGTATTCAATATTTGATACTAGGTTACAAATAATTTCTGATACTTACAGCATTGCCCAGTTACCAGATCATATTAGAAAAAGGGCGAAATAGATTAACAAAATTCTTGCAATTTGATTGAGCATTGCCCAGTCTATTGATCATTTACCCTGTTTATCTTGACATTGAAAAATACTTTTTTCATTTGAAGAAAGCTCCATTCAAGCACGTTGGTGTTGGCCTTGACGTTGGTGCATAGGTGCATTTACGGGAAAGCCCCCGCCTATCTAAAAGCTAAAATCCACCTGTACATACTGGGTAAACTACTTAGATCTTCTGACCGAGGCAAAATCGCAGTTGCGCCCCACAAGCGCAAATCTGGTTCAGGGAAATCCTTCCCCGTTCTGGTGGCAGGCCTATGGAACATCCTCCCTGCGCACCTAAGAATGGAAGCAAACTACCTGCGCTCCGAAAACTTGTGAAAGCGCACATCTTTAAATAACCTGACCCCTTTAGTCATTATTCCACACCCGTGCGTCTTGTCTTGTGCCTATTGTGATGCTGGAAATGCATCTGAGGGACAGGGCCTCTGAATCCTTGTCCTATTACTGTTTTTACCGTGTGTTCTGTTATGTTTTCTGCCCCGGAGTCCATGTGGGACTCCTGGCAGTGCAGCTCTCTCTTTTGGTTTGGTGAACGGACCCATGGGATACCCTTATGGCACCCATGGGTAGGGGTACAACCCTGTGCCCCTAGTGTATGTTTTTGGGTAACCTGTGGGTCACCCCAGAGCAGGGTATGGGCTGGTGGCAGCTCTGCGCTGAATATGACAGGTGCTCCGGGTGTCCTCCATTTTGGGATACCCCGGCCCTGCCATTGGGATCTGTTGATTCCTGATAGGAAACAAGATGGCCCCTGTGGCCTCTTGCTTTCTATTGCCTGTTATCTTGTTTTCCCAAAGTCCTGGGAAGCCCTGTCTCTGTCCCTTCCCCCTGACTGGCTGTAGGGTGGAAGTTCCATGTATGGTATTGTTGTGAAGGCCCAGCTAGACTGGCTGGAGCCTTCCCAGTGTGTAGTGTTGAATGGCTGGGTACTTGTCCCAATCCACATTTCCTGTTGTGAGTGTCTGGAAGGGAGGAGTGTGGCCTGAATGCACTGTGTGCCTGATTGGCTGACTGACGGCATGAATGCCCTGCAGTATGATTGGCTGCTGAGTGCGTGCCAACAGCGTGGATGAGAGAGAGGATAGTATATCTGGGGACCTCTCACCACTGGAAAAGTGTTCAGAAGGGACCTTTGGCTCAAAAGCGACCAAAGCGTTCCTGAAGCAGCCAGGGAGCTGAGTCTCCACTCTACGAGTAACTGGAACTGCTGATCCTCGACGTCCAGCTGGAAGAAGAAGACTTGCTGTGGCATTTGCTTCGACCGATCTGAAGGCTGACGAGATCGTCGAGGGCTGACCCGAGAGAGGACCTGGTAAGGCGCCCTCTTCCCGTGCTCCGAGGGACCATCGAGCACCGCTCCATCTTCGCCGAAGCGCCCTGGAAGACAGACCCTCGAAAGGCTGTCGACCCGAGACGGGACCGCTGAGGAGATCGAAGTGAAGCACCCGGACCTCGACGCCGTCGAAGTCCATTGCCGTCGACCAGGGTTCGCAGGTTTGTGGAACCGCTGGAGGCCCGTCGAAGTTGTGTTGCCCAGCCGTGGGGACCACTTGACGCCGTGCCGCCGACGACCGGAGCCGTCCGCTGCTTTGCCTAAGAACATTCAATCGAAGGACTCTCTCGACCACATCGTCGACCGCTTATCCTGCCGGAGAAAGTCGAGGCCGACCAACGCGCCGAGGAGAAACCTGCCGGTGGGTTTCCCGCCACCCAATGACCTCAAAGACTCGGACGACTCGACACCTTTGCTGGGCTCCCGTCTCTACAATCTTTGCGGTCCAGAACTATTGTCATCGAGGTGCCCCGCACACCTCCGCCTTGCAGGACGCCGACGCCCCGACGCCGACGAGCACCGCTCGGACGAAGCTGCCGCCTCTTCGACATCGTTCTACCTCGTTTGTCGACGGACGTTCGACGCCCCGTGCCTCCCGCTTGAAAGGGAAGGCATTCAAGAAGGGCCGTCGATTCCCCGTCGCCGAACAGCGAGCCCCTCGACGTTTGTCGACGCCTTTGAGGAGCTCGACTCCACCAGGTACATTGGGGGGGTAAACACATTATAGGAGAGAATAAGACTTGCAGAGCAATATATGGACTGGGCTTTTGCTATATCTTTCTTTACAGGTTGCCCAGGTGGGGGGATCTCCACACAGAACTGTGCCCAGTGGTAGGGGCCAGTATCCTGTCTATTGCTCAACCATCTTATTTTCTCTCCTCTCTCTATTGCTGGTTTCACTCTATTGGTCTGTGTGACATTGTACGGTATTGTTCATACACTTCAATGAGATCTAGGGTGGTACCACTTTAGGATTGTAAATATTTGTCATTATTGGTTTTCCTGAGCACAAAGTGCGTTGTTGTGAAAGTGTACATAACCCTTGAATATTAATTATATAAAGACTGTGTTTTCAGTAATACAGTGTGTGGACATTCCTTTGTGGGGGCTTGGGGATACACTGTACTTAAGAACCAGCCTGCATCACCTCCTGAGAAGCTAGGCCTTGATTGCTCGACCATTGCTACCGAATAGAGAATCTTGGCTGGGGTCTCCTGTGCCTCCCCTCCACCATATAGGGAGCGGAAGTACAGACACCCCCCACCGGTCGTTGAGATCCGTTCTCTCACACCTATGCCTGAAGTCATGCTTGAAGTCCCGAGGCTTGCAAGCTACCGGCGCAATATAAATAATTTAATAAATGAATCATAAATTAATTAAGTCAGTAGAGACGTTGTGAATCATATACAATGGGGGCCATTACGCGTTTGGAGGTAGCCATGGCGCTATTAGCGCCATGGTTACCTCCAAACCCGGGTCTGAGTCCGGTGTCACTGAATGGGGACTTACCGGGTCATTCCAACCTTGGAGGACCTGGTAAGTCCCCATTCAGTAAACCACTCCCCATTCCCATTTGAGCCCCCATAGGGACATCAAATATATATGTAATTTCTACAAGTAAATGAAGCTGTTGAAAATCATCCCTAAAGGTATGACACGTGATTGGGCTTAAATAAGTCTAATGTTCAATCTAACATATAGGACCCATGCAATTATCTAATATGATAGATATGAGGGCAACCCCTAAATTCAAATGTATCCAGAAACAATGAATTATTTGAAGAAATTCATGCAGGTAAAGAAAATTCTTTCATCTTTGACTAGTTGATATACCCGGCATTTCAAGTGCTTTCATTCCCTCATAGGTACAGGAAACTGTGCAAAATGTAGTGCAGATTGGTGAAACGGTGTGAATTGTATTAGGAACAATGCTTTGTGAAGCCACAAACCCACAAATTTTGACTTTTACTGAAATCTGGGGAAAGGTGTCTGGTGGCCAAATGTTATGTAGTCAGTAATGTTCAGAAGGTCCTAACGGGTGACTGTGCAAAATGTGGTGCAAATTGGTGAAACGGTGAAATTATATAGGGAACATGTGCAAAGCCACAAAGCAACACACACATTTTCACTTTTGCTGAAATCTGGAATCTGGGGAAAGGAGTGGGATGTCCAGATGTCATGTAGCCAGTAATGTCGGATGGTCCTAACAGGTGACTGTGAAAAATGTTGTGCAGATTGGTGAAACGTTGTGGAATTGTTTAGGGAACATATGCGAAGCCACAAACCCACAAACCTAGAGACTTTTTCCTGAAATCCAGAGAAAGGGGTTGGGTTTCCAAATGTCATGTAGCCAGTAATGTTCGGAGAGGCCTAACAGGTGACTGTGCAACATGTGGTGCAGATTGGTGAAATGGTGTGGAATTGTATAGGGAACATATGCAAAGCCACAGACCCACAAACCCATACCCACATTTTCACTTTTGCCAAAATCTGGGGCAGGGGGGTGTGGTGTTCAGATTTCATGTAGCCAGTAATGTCAGGAGGGTCCTAACTGGTGACTGTGCAGAATTTGGTGCAGATTGATGAAACAGTGTGGAATTGTATATGGAACATATGTGAAGCCACAAACCCACACATTTTCACTTTTATGTATCTAGATTAGGGACAATTACAGATTATGTCATGGATCATGGAAGATAATGCATCAATTTCTGCACTTAAAATTGAGACCAAAGACTACCAATTTAATATTTGTGATTATTATTATTATTATTATTTTACACTTGTAATGTGCAGCATGCCTGGAGGCCTCAGTGCACAGAATAAAGAAGAAGCAGAGCCAGTAGGAGCGAGATGAGTCAGGACAGGAATCAGACGGGTTGAAGAATAAACCTAGTCATTAGAATTAAAGAAGTATGTTTTAGTGCTTTCTTGAAGGTGGTGAGGGAGGGGATATTACAAATGTGATGAGGGGGTTCCACAGTGTAGGGGCATAGACATGAAAGCATGTGCTTCCAAAAGTGTTTTAACTTATGTCTAGGTACAGTAAGTTTGTTTGTTAGAGCTGCAGGTGTGCAGGGTATGTCTGGTCGGGGCGTTTTGCAGTCGATTTATTAGATGACCTGGTGCCTTGCCGGCCATACATTTCTGGGTAAGGGTCAGAGATGTATGGGGAATACAGTGGTGTACAGAGTTCTTCTTGATTCAGTAACATGATCCTGTGGTCCTGTGGGCCGAGATTGCAAATATCTCTGACGGCACCATTTTAAGTAGGTTTTTTAGGTAGTTTTTTGATGTACCAGCCAATACTATGTTGCATTAGGCAAGGCAGGAATTGAGAAGTGCAGTGGCCAGAGAAGAAAGATGCTCAGAAGAGAGGTAGGGCTTAATTTGTCTTAAGAGTTTATTGACCTAGGCACAGGTTGCCTTTACTTGTTAAATGTGTTGCTTCATGGTCAGACCAGAATCAAGAACAACTCCCAAGGTTTTTACAGAAGTACTTACTTTGATTGTACAATTTGAAATTGTGAAGTGACTATATTTCATGTCAAGCTTTTTTATCTGCTGTTTGGAACCAACAATCATTAACTCTGTTTTTTCATTATTCAGAGATGAAGAATTATTAATTATCCAGCCCTGAAACAGGTTTTAAATGTTATCAATAAGAGAAGAGTCAGTGTTGTATTCTCCCGAGAGTTCGAAGACCAGCTGGGTATCATCTGTGTAATAAGTGTATTTAACACTGATTGTATCCAGCAGGTCGAAGAAATGTAGCGTATACACACTAAACAAGGTAGATGAAAGAGAAGGACCATGTGCTACTCCACAAGAGAGAAACTCTGGAGGGACCTGAAAACTGCCTATGGCAACTCCGGCCATTCTAGGGCCAGGAAATTAGGCCATCCAAGCAGTGGTGGATTCAGAGCAGTTTATACATTTCCCTAGTCTCTCAAGTAGCAGGGAGTGATGAACCAAGCCGAATGCGGCAGACAGATCCAACAACATAAGTAGTGCAATCCTGCCGTTGCTGACAATTTCGGCTAGATTGGCTTGCATGTCGAACATGGCTGTCTTTATACCATGCATGACACGGAATCAGGACTGACAGCTAATTAAAGGACTCTGTGGCTCAATATGTTCTTGGAGTTGTAAGTACGTTTGGGATTGGTCGATAATTACCAACAACCTCTGAGTCCATAATGGCTTTCTTCAGTACCGGAGTAATCCAGACTTCTTTTAAGCTCTCTAGAACAAGTGAGCTAAGGAAGGATGAATTAACAATGTTGATAATTGAAGGAGCAAGACAGTGAATTGAGTCCTTAATAATAATTGCAGTGCATACATCACTGGTACATACAGTAGGTTTTAGCCCATTCACAATGTTGATGAGAGACTCTTGGCCAAGTGGATTCAAACTGAGTTCCAGAACCATGCGGTTCTTGTTAAGCATAGAGACATCATTATTAGTTATCTGACCAGTATTGTCCAGTAGGGCAAGGCAGGATTTTTTAATAACAGCCGGATGGTACCTGATTTTTGTTCAAAAGAAATAGCTTGCATTTTTAAGCACCACGAGTTACTAGGGTGAACTGCGTTGGTAATGCTCTTACTACAATCAAGTTCTCTTAAGATGTTGAATAGTTCTTTTTTATCTGATTTTTCTTTGATGATCCTATGTTCACAATTAATGTTTTTTGCTGATAAGATGCCTTCTTTATAGTCTTCGGCAACAAGTCGATAATTGACAAGCAAGTAAGGGCAGGGATGTTTCCTACATTGCCTTTCACAAAATCATTTACATTTTCTATACTTTATAATTTCAGTAGAGAACCATGATGTTCCTACTTCTTCAGTTTTAACAGTTTTTTACAGTGAAAGGAGCTCATTTGTTAATTGCTAGGGAGGTCATGTTAGAACATTCCTGAAATAGGAAGTTTGTCTTATTGGAAGAAGCGAACGATAGGAGTAAAATGTGACCCTCTTTGTGTGTAGGGTGTTTGACAAGTTGGGTGAAACCTATTGCCTGAAGAGAGGTAACAAGGGAAGTAGTGATACAATAAGAGCTATTGTGTTCCCAAAGGTTGAAGACCCCAAATAATATGGTGTAAGAGGTCAACTTAGTAAGATTCCCAAGCAGAGTAAGTAGTGGCTCCACAAACAAAGGCACACTCGAGGGAGGATGATAAATAGTCACAACATTTAAGGTGGTATTTTCATAATTTGATTGATAGATGTTCACAATTGCCCAGTACGATAGAATGGGGCGTATGGATTCTAAAAGAATCTCTAAGGATGAAGGGGACTCCTCCGCCTCTCCCCTCAGTACGATTACATCTGATAATGTTATAGCCTGCAGGGGGTGGCTAGTAAGGCAGAATGATTAGTTGCTATAGAGAATCATGTTTCACTTAGGCAGATTATGTCTCAACTGTGTGTTAACAACAGGTCAGCCACTTCTGTGGCGTGTTTCACAGTGGAGCGAGTGTTCAGTAGTACCATTTTAAATGCTTTATTAGTTACCTCATGGGGAAATAAAATCTTCCTGGCAGGCTATGATGGAAGGGGAGGCGTTATATATCTCATAATTTTAGGCCCCTTTGCGAGCAGGAACATTTAGATCTACCAAAATGACACTGTGTGGAATGGAAGGTGGAAGGTTTTTGCTATTCATGAAGATGTCGAGAGAAATACTTTTATTATTAACTATGCCTTCTGGGATTCGACTTCAGCACATTAACACTCGAGATGAACAAAACATTCTCGTCATCCTCGTCTTCTTCAAGCTCAGTAGTGGTCCTCTCTTCTTCCTGACCCACGAGTCCCCTTGTTACCACCACCGGCAGCGGTGCCCTGCACATGCACGCATGATGGTCCATCGTGTCACACCTCCCGCATGATTTCCTTGTGCCGGACACTCCTGGGGGTGTGGCAGGTCATAGCTACACTTTAGGCATGAGTAAGGTGATCTGCCACCTCCATTCCTTGGCAAACCCGAAAGCCAACGTGCCCCTCTCACCCCTTGGCCATGCCCAAAAATGCATACCTCCTCAGCCTTGCTGGGTCGAAGAGCAGGGTCCATTTTGGATGCTCTCATCTCCGCCGCCTCGTGCGATCGTCCCAGCTCCAGGATTCGGGGCAGTGTGAGGCCTGGCTCCCTTAGTACTTGACGCTGGAGTTTTCCGGATGTGCATCCCTGAATACGCTGAAAGCGTATCATTCCCTGTATGTTGTCCCAGGCAAAGGATATCGCCATGCATCGAAGGCGGCCATGAAACGTGTCCAGGGACTCCTCATCCTTCTGCTTTGCATTACATATGATGAACCTGTCGTAGTCTACATTTGCAAGGGGCATAAAACGTTCCTGCAGTTTATTCTTCGCTTCAGCGTAGGACCCATCAACAAGTTGAAGAGACTGGAATATTTGGTGCACCACTGGTTCAGAAGAGTATAAGAGCGTGGCTACCTTGCTTTCCTCATCCGTCTCACCCGTGACCCTGAAGTATATGTCCATGCGGTCAATCCATGCTTTCCACCTCGGGCCCAGGCTCGACGGTGCTACCGACACATCAAATTCAGGCATCAGTGCTAATGCCCCTGCTGGCATGGAATTCAAAGCCTCTCCAGGCGCTGCTGGCGCACCTGCAACAGGAGCCCCTCTTGCTTGCTGGTCGTTCAACCCGGTGGTGAGCGCACAAGCCCCCTTTTAAATATCGACGGCCGCAACTCACAGCAGGAAAATTAGGCGTGCTAACAGGCGTGTGGGCACCTTTCCCACCAACACACGGCATCAGCTTAGCCACACTTGGGATAAATGTCCAAAATGTAACAGGGACACCTCTTTCACTCCATAAATACCACTTGTCCTTTCTTCACTGTCTCTCCTCTTTCCTTCTTTCCCTCTCACCACTTACTTGTATGAGGTTCTAGGGCCACTTCTTCACATGTCCTCCCCCACCACAGTGGGGATTCCCAAAAGGCGTGCGTGGGAAGCACACAAGCACTCCATAGAGGAGCCGCATCCTCCCTCACCACAAGTGGTACTGACGCAAAATGGCAGCTGACTGCGTTACCGGCACTGACCCCGCAGAATGAGAGGAGTGTGTTCATCAAGTTCTACTCTAATCTCATGGCTGCTCCGATCCCGCGGGTCCATCTAACAGGCTGCAACCTCCTGGTTGCCTATGTTGTGTTGTGGCCTTATGTGCATACAGGCCCTTTGCTGCACCACAAGCCCCCCCAGCCAACAGGGCACACATGACACACTGTTGCTTTTCTGGGCTCGACAGGCGCTCTAGCGCTCACGTGACGTGCTCCCTTTATTAACCCACACACGGCAGAGTTACGTCAATCCGCCACGTGTCTCTGTTAAAAAGACACAGGGCCTCATTACGAGGCTGGCGGAATGGGTTTAACGGCACCGGTAATGGTGCCGGTGCCGTTAAACTCACTCTGCCCTATTACGAGGTTCCCTCGCGGGACCCGGAAAGGACGTCTGGTAAAACTAGAAGTCCTTTCTGGGTCCCGCGAGGGGACCAAGGAGCTACCAATGGGCCCGTTGTTAGCTCCCTTCCCATTCCCATTGAGCCCTACTGGGCTCAAATGGGAATGGGGATCAACTTTTACAGGGTCCATGGAATGGGCAATTACCGGTTCCGCCAAGGTCGGCATGACCCGGTAATTGCCCATTTCATGGGCCCGGTAAAAAATCTTTACCGGCTGCAGCCATGCCCTTCATAAGGGCACGGCTACCGCCAGCCTCGTAATGAGGCCCAAAGACACCACAGTAACAAATAAAAGAAACAAAACTAGGAATGTGGAATACTCACATAGAATGCAGCCCTAGCAGCACGGACCGGCACCGACTGCCTTGTTGCTAACATGCAGGTGCTAGCACGCCGGGAAACAAAGAAATACGCATGTGAACTACAATGCCAAAGGGTGTTGTAGTTCCAACGTGCAGAATCAGCCATGCGAGCAGCAATGCACTTAAAATTAGATTAAATAAAACCCAAGGTAATTTAAAAAGGATACGGCGCAGAGGGCAGGAATTAAGAATGCCCTGGCCGGTGCTAACGCGCCGGGAAACAAAAAATACGGTTGTGAACTACAATGCCAAAGGGTGTTGTAATTCCAACGTGCAGAATCAGCCATGCGAGCAGCAATGCACTTAAAATTAGATTAAATAAAACCCAAGGTAATTTAAAAAGGATACGGTGCAGAGGGCAGGAATTAAGAATGCCTTGGGTGTTCTATGTAGTGTTACAATTCAGCTTAACACTATAAAATCAAGTACATATCGTATGTAAAATCAACAGAACTATGCAGGTTAAAGATGCCTACAACATAAAAATAGTGAGAAGTGAAATAGCCGGAATTGCCTTCCTTAAATAACCAGCACAGACCAGCTTGTTGCTAATGCGCCAGCGCTAACATGCCGGGAACCAAGGAGGATGTTATGTTCTCGCTAGTCACTGCTAGGGGAGGAAATCTGGGGCAACCAGGGAATCGCTTAAGACATATGACACACAGTGATCATCTCATACTTGCATACTAATTGTTTGCTTTGTTTCATTCTTTTCTTACCTTTGCCATTTTCCACCAGTAGGATTTGTCTTAACATCTGATTTGGGATTTTCATTTTGTTATTTGCTGAGTTTTTTCACTTACTAACATTCACTATTTCGACGCAATGATCCTTTAATCCCTGATGAAGAGCGCAGAGTTTATATCAGGTGTTGGCATGATGTTCTCACATCCGATACTTAATAAACGAATGAAACATTAACATACTGATCCGACAAAACCAATTTCATAACCAATGAGATTGGTGCAACCAAAAATCCAAGTCTTTCTACATATCGTAATTCTCACACTTGATTTAGATGGGTCAATATGCATGTTCTCAACTATTATGCACCGCCGAGATTGTATTAATTTTAAAAGAAAGACCTGCAGTAGCCCAAACTTTACAGAGCAATTAACAGATGTATTGCATTAAGGTCTCAACCATGATGTAACTTGAGTGAAGAAACCTTGTGGAGAAAACCAATTCAGAGCACATTTGGGATGTTAGGTTGAGTGCTCATAAAATCCTCTTTGAAGGGGGCTGACATGCCACACAGCTGTCACTGTTGCCAGAATGGTCTCCATGAATAACAGACAGTCTCAAGGTCAACCTAAGCTTTTACAGGTTTTATTGAGATAATAACAAGTAAGAAGGCCCATTTCTTCTAAGGGAAAATCTAACTGGAGTCTAGTGTGTGCACATGTTATAGCTGTCTGAATTATCCAGGCTATCCCACCGGTTCCCAGTGTGGGTTTGTCTCCGGTTTTCCCCATTAACAAAAACATTTTAAATTTCTCAATGCAGGTTTTCTAAGAGAGGCTCCAATACCTTTGTTAGTCTCTTCTTTGATGTAGTTCATGCAGATGCCTGTAAACTACCTGCTTCCATACTAGGATCTCACATTTCAAATAAATGTCCTTTCCAGATTTTCAGCCATGTTTCCAAAGCCCCTTGGTAGATGCTAAAGGTGGTCTTGTTTCTTGAGGAACAAAGTATCTCTTTCAGCAGAGTGTAACAGTGGCTATCAGGCCCACCTACAGAGTCCCTGCTCAGCTTGCCTGATATGCTAATCTCCCGGCTTGTCCCGTCCTACTCATCACCATGGAACACACTTGTACTTCCTCCCAACCTGGGCTCCTCCTATTCAAATCGGGGATTTGTCCCTAACCCAGCACCTTTCCTGCTACGATCACTCTTCAGCTATCCCCATCTAGATGCCCCCCTTTTCAAGGTTTTTCCAGTGATCTTAGTGTTATGGTGATCTCCAACTAACTCCTACAGCTTCTTAGCCATCTTCTGCTCCTCCTTCCACTCACTCTTTAGCCATGTGTGTGTTGCCTGCTTCCTCCATGTCTCTTGGATAACCCACCACCTCCTCTAGGTTTTTCTTACCCGTCTCCTACATCCTCCGATCTCCTCTAACAATTTTCCTCTGGGGTAACCTCCTCCTCATTTAGCTGGTCCCAACTGTGGTGTAGATCTAATTGGTTTCTTGGACTTGGGTGAGTGTGTAGATGTAACTTTAGGCCCAATCTGGGTGGGTGGTTTTGGTGGAACTCCACCTTGATAGACAAAGAAGAAAAGGCAACTTTTCTGCAATATCACTCTCAGATCTCATCGACTCGTGTGGTAGGTACAAGTTTTGGTAGTGTCGCAATGATGTGTACAGAGAACAGAGACAAAGAGTTCCCCTACTCCGTTTGTACAAATGTGAATGAGTTTCATGTACACATCTGTTACTGCGCCACAGTAAATCAGATTCCAAAAAACTGTTTCTTGTGAAATACTGAATATTTATTGGTGGCCATAGCAATTCTAGAATACAACACAGGACAGGGGACTGACGCCCATTTCCTGAATCCGACGCGTGATGCCCGAGCAGTGATATTTCCAGCACTTTGTCATATGAGTCTGATGGGATTTAGCCCGCCACAATGACACTATGCTTTCTTGAAACAAGCAGATAGATAACAATAATTGCCCTGATTTGACAAAGGCACCCAAAATGCCGAAATACATGTTATCATAAAGGGCCACCAATAAATATCCAGTATTTCACAAGAAACAGTTCTTTGGAATGTAATTTACTGTGGCACAGTAACAGATGTGTACATGAAACTCATCCACCTTGATAGACAACTTCAGTCAGGTTCCCTTTTCAAACTCTGTGTTGGCAGTGGCGGAGGATTTTGTCATTGCAGGTTCTTGGGATTTTGTGGTTTCCACTGCTGGGCTCTCTACACCCCTGTGGCAGTTTGAACACCAGTTCCAGGGTAGGCTAATGTAATGGCCAGACTCATATTTTTAGGTTGTTAGAAACCACATGGACAAACTGATTGAGAATCAGGGTGTCCTTGACCTCTAGAGTTTTCCAAACCACCCATTTTTCAACTAAGAGCCTAATCCTGGAAAATATCTGCCTGCGTATTTCCTGGGGCAGAAGCTGGACATCTCTTAGTTGTTGCCTTTGATGCTCTCCAACACACCCACGCCTTTCCAGAGGTCAATGCATCAGCTTCTCATAGGTTTTTTTCTCCATCTGCATTAAGGATCTGGTATGCTGCCTGTGATTTTTCTGTCAGAAGTGGTGGGGGTATAGAAAAGCCAACTTGCTGGAGTCTCATTTTGCCAATTTGGCTATTTTTTCAAAATTTGATAACAAAGCCTCTGGGTCTTCCCCTAGATTAATCTCTGTAGCATCGTGCTGTAGGATTTGGGAGGTCTGTAACTTCAGTGTCAAGTGCCCTTGCATCAATTTATCCAATAAGGTTACCAATGTAGGTGCTTCCACTGGGTGTCATCTGGCCTCCAGCATTCAGGCCCTTCTTTGAATTCCTGCCAGGGCGGCAATGATTGGCTTTGGTTGTGGGTCTGGCTCTGTATACACCGCTTCATGTGATTCTATCTGGCCGTGACGGGGCGAGAGATTTGTGGCGAAAGTAGGCCCTGGTGGTCTTATGCCAAATGGCAGTGACTTGACTGCCTTGTTTCTCCAGCACTCCAATGCTGGCTAGGTTGCTGGCAGAGTGCATTTCATGGTAGTTACTCAAAGAGGCAGTTTATGGGTCACACATATCTTTTCTAGAAGAAGTTTTCCCAAGTTTGTTTGGCCTCTTCTTTGTCATTGTGTGATGACTCCAGCTCTTCCCCAGAGAAGTGATCATCTGATAGCAGCATCAATGCTGGGGTTCTTGGATCCATTGTGTTGATCTTCTGCAGGGTGATCTTTCACTCTCCTCCCTAAACTACCCACATCTTGGCCAAAAGACTTGGGTAAACATCTTGTGGTGTGAGAAGCTTACTGGGTCTAGACCTGTAGATCCCATGGTGACACCATCTGTCAGAATGGCCAGCGAAAAGAATAGACAGGTTCAGCGATAAGTTCAGCTTTACGGGAGTTAATTAAGACAATGCCAAACAAGAAAGCTACAAAATCTAACTGAAATCTAATGTGGATATGAGCTGTAGCTGTCTGAATTCCCCAGGTTATCCCGCCAGCTCCAGTTGTAGGGTTCTCTCTGTCTTTCCCCATAACAAAAATGAAAGTCTCTTGATGCAAGTTTTCTAGGTGATATTCAAAATCCCCCCTCTCTCAGTCCCTTCCGTAATGTAGTTGCCAAAGAGGACTCGAAACTACCCAGTTTCAGGGTAGGACCTTGAAATGCAAATACCTTTCCAGATTTACAGGATTTCCTTTCTAAGTACCGTTGGTACTTGCTGATAGTAGTCTTGTTTCTTGAGGAGTTAGACATCTGGTTCAGCAGGTTCTGAGAACCTCCACGAGCTGGGCCTGATTCTGTAGGTGCACATATCAGGCTCAGCTGTAGGGGACCTTCTCACCCGGCCTGATACTATAATCTCTCAGCCCTTCATGCACTCCTCATCGCCATACCACACTTGCATACCTCTTCCCAGCCTGGGCTCCCGCCATTCAGATAATGGGCTTTCTCTTAGACCAGACCTGCGCGTGGAATCACTCTTTACATATCCACATCTGAATTACCTTCCTGTTCGAGGCTACGCCAATGACATTGGTCTTATGGTGTTTTCCCACTAACTTATTCAGCTCCTTAGCAACATCCTCCCTCCACTCTTTAAACACCTCACCTTGTCCTTCATTGATTTTGACTGCTTTCCCTAGGGATGTCTCACCTCTTTAATTTTCCCACCTTCCTCCTGTGCCCTTCAGACGTCCTCCAACAATTCTCCTTCCTAACTTTCTCTAATAATTCTTCTTCAGCCTCCTTCAATAATCTTCCTGTTGTAACCACCTCCCCAATAGTCCTCCATATTAAATTACTGGTTAAGCCTCCTCCTCTTGATCTTTACAAATTCCTCTAGTAACGCTCGAACCACCTATCATCTTCTGCCCTTTTTAATATCTTCCGCAAGAACTCTTCCAATGCTTCTCCAACTTCCTCCTTCTGATCTTTTTCAACCTCCTCCAAAACTGACCAGCATTCTCATTCTGAATTTTTCTAATTTTTCTAATCTTCTCCAAAATATTTTACCCCTGCAGCTCCTCTCCCTTCTTCATCCACCACACTCGGCTCCTCCATTCTCTTCCTCTTATCTCTGCACTCCTTTCTGCTCCCAACTCTCCCCAAATGCTAGCCCTCATCTGCTCCAGCAACCCTCCACCCCCACACACAGTGAAGTTGGGAGCGCTTTCATAGTATTGTGGCGCCTCCCCTGGGCTGGCTTTCTGAATGACTGCCTGCACCTGGATTCTGTAAGGTAGGCCGAGGTGTGATTGGCTACACTCAAGTGCCTCCCTCTGCAGTATACCTAGTGAGGCAAAGGCTATAAGAAGGGGGCAGCCATCTTGGATTTCACTGGATTGCCTGCATTGTTATGTTGCACTGCTGTATGCAGTTCTCATCTTCCTGCCAAGCTGATATGTTTCTCTGTAAGTATGTAACTTTGGGGCTATGAAACGTCCTATTATGTGTAGTGGAACTAGGATGGCTTCATCTATTTCCTTCTGGAGCATGGGCATTTTTGGGGTCCGCAGACCCAGCGTCAGGACAGCATATCTCAGTGTGCTTGAAATTCTATCGATGGATGTCTATGGACCCGGCAAGTGGTCTGCGAATCCAACTAACTTTACACATACCTGTAAAAGTCACCAGTGATGGCTTTGGCACTTCTGCAGCATTGCTTTGTTTATAATGTTCTTTTCTCGATTGAAAGGGACCTGCAGTAATTCCCTAACAGAGAGCAATTTGCCCCCTCTGCCACCTAGTCAGATATTTTAATGGTCAAATATACAGGAAAGTATACATTGTATAGCTCCAGCCTTGATAGGGTGTTTGGAAAACAAATTGATTCTTTGAGATATAGCCACTGTGACAGTCACCTGCCAATAAAGTGGCCCGGAGTGCAGTTCCCTAATAGATCCCCCACATAACTCCTCCAGGTCTGCCATCCTGGAGTGTAGGATGGTCAGCACACAGTCGGCAACCAATGCCAGGCAGGGGGCCTCGTCACACTGTCCATATGCATTTGGGATACCCATGTAAATGTAAACATCTCTATACCAAGTCCAAGTCTGCATATAAAGTACCTACATGAATCTTTGGTGCTAAAAGGCATTAACTCACCAAGTGTTCATTCTCTTTACTCCAGTAAACCAGATGTAACTGAAAGGCAGGGCCAAGCTCCTCCATCTCCACGACAAGGTGGCGTCCTTCGGCTTTTACCTTCAGCATTGGTGGGGTGAGTAGCGCTGTAAGCGCAAAGAAGAAATAGTTCAGGGTGTGGCACAGGCAACAATTCACCCAACCCAGTTCAATTTCAGACATTGGTAAAGCAAGCACTCAGAACCTGCCAGGACATCCACGTTGTAAACACTCTGAACTACTGGGTACAAAAAGTTATGAGTGTTTTATTTTTACTCATAGATAATTGACTTTATACCTTGTTTGGAAATATTTGGAAAGGCAGACATTTATCAATGTATTAGCATCGGTTCAATTCTTCAGGGAAGCATTTTATCATGGCAATCAACTATAGCGTCATGATGTGCATAGGAAAGGAAAGTATCCTGACTGCTGGCAGTGTACAGAGAAGGGAGGTGGGATATATGTGCATGAAAGGGTATTTTAGGTGCAATGAGTAATAGCAGCCTAAAGAAAGGAAATTGGGCCAGGCTGGCCCCAAAATCAACAACAGGGTAATTAATGACCTTGACATGGCACACAAATGCATTCAATAAAAGGCTCCAAAAAGTTTAACAAATCTCAACATTACATAAATTGATGAACCTTATGGTCCTTTGATAGAAACATTTGGTTTCATGCTGCACCTTTCCCTGCAGTTGAGAATCAGGGAGATATTTTGCAGTACAAGGACCTTAAAAATGGTATGCGCGCTCCCTATAACAGTTGGTTTGTGAGGGGGGTTTGGGGTGGCTAAATGGTATGTCATCTTCTTTGACGGTGTCAGGCATGAGGGAAGTGATTTTATTGCCTAGATCCTCAAGTGAAAAGACATTGAAGCCTGACGATCTGCAGATGTCACAGTGTGAGAGGGGACAATTAGTCATTTCAATGTGGAGTGTGGTCTTGTCTGCGAATGACTGGTTGATGTTGTATGTGTTGGTTGAGTGAGGCATGGCAAGTTCCAAGAGTAGAGTAATGCAGGGATGAACATCTTTGAAGAGAGTGCGGTCTCTGTTGGACGCTTCTGCCTGATATTACTGCAACATGTGGCATTGCCTGTTGTGATGAAATATTTGCATTTAGTTTGAGGCTTTCTTGTAGTGTGGATTTTAAATTGATAATCTTTTGTTTGTGTTTGGAACATTCGATCTTGGTCAGCCCATGTTTGTATTATGGTGAGCTGGGTTTAGGTATACTTGGCCATAGTTGTAGTGCAGCATGATCATTGACACCGTTAGTTAGGGTGTCTTTTAGTGAGTCCAGACGAGTGATGGTATATGTGGTAGGGTTGCTGTTGGCTGATAGGGTGTTGTCAGACTGATGGTTATGATTATATATATAATCCCCTATAACCCACAAGTGGGGTTGGAGAGGATGAAGGTGGAGGTGAAAGTATCAGCTGACACTCACTTCATAGGTTACAGTGGGTCGGGTTGGTAGGGAGAATATAGAGAGAGAGAGAGAGAGAGAGAGAGAGAGAGAGAGAGAGAGAGAGGGAGTCACAGAGGACACAGAACTGAGAGGTTGATGATTCAAGTGTGCACTAGGACCCCAACCGGCCCATAAAGCTGGGGGATGCCCAATAGCACTTTAAGAAGAGTAGCACCACCCGTGAGATGGATGGGGATGCAGATTAATACTCTTGCATCAAATCAATAATGACAAGTTCATGAACATCAGCTGTTGCTTGATCTTCCTTCTCACTTCACAACTCCAACGAACGTCATAAAAAACACATATTTTATGATAAAAACTCAATCATCACTGACGTGTAACACTTAAAATGTTTCATGCAATTCTATTGGTTATTGGAAAGTAACTTTAATGTAGGTACTATATCTGTATATGGTAACGAAGTGAGGGGATTGGATAAACAGTGTCAGGCAGGGCGTTTGAGCCCTTCCTTCAAAATGGCTGCCGTAGACGTCACTAAAAGTACGTCTCATAGGTTCTATTAACTATAGGACCCTAGATTACTTGGTCCACTATGATTGGGTTGGCATCAACCCCACTCATACTTTTCCACCAGCATAGAAGCGTAGAGGAATAGCCGGCCAGGTGCAGGGCGCTTGTCCGCTCCCCCTGTCTCCCTCTAATTATTTCAACAATCAATCATCACTTCAGTAGTCATGTTTCAATTATTTCTTTGTATCTTGGCCTTGAGACTGATTCTTGGTCTGGAAAAGTGAAGGTGCCTGGGCATGGCACAATTCCATGTGTAGGTGTGAAAGTTTCATCTCTTCTGCTGGCTCGGTCACGTGATTCCGACACCGTGAAAGTTGTCTTATTCTCCATGTAATTCGAGCATTTGATTTAATTTTGTCAGCCATCTGCCTCCTGAGGCTTATCTTGACCTTTCAGAATATGATACTCTGTTATTCTCTTCATTAAATGTGTCTACTATTGGCCTACTTCAGCTGGTACGGCCTTGGCTTCTTGGCATGACTTGTCTTCATCTGAGTTTCTATCTGTCCTTAATTCTCGATTTTCCTGCTGCAAAGCTCTCCTCGTGAGACCTTAAGAAACCTTTGGTCAGTTCTGCTCTTGTGCATAGTGGAAGTATACTTATATACAGTTCTTTTCTTGAGGTAGATATATATAGGTAGTGCTTGCCGCACTGTATTTTACTATTAAGCTTTAGCAAGCATCACAATTTTCTTAGCTTCTTGCGGTTCCTTGCATATGTACACGTTTAAGCTGTTTGAATATCTGCATCACACTCATGGCATAAAGATCTAAAATTTGACATCGTTGTTTCGCTTTAAACTCAGGATGCCACTTATCCATGGTGTTTCGTCCCTTTTCATCATTCATAGGTTGTCATATCTTTTATATGTGAGTCAGTCTGGGTTCTTGTGACGTCACCTTTCATCTGATTTTAGGACTTTCTTGGCTTCTTCCGGTATTGCATTTTGACATTTTGCTGCTGCTTTCTGCTCGTTTATTTGCTCATCGTATGTCACATATTTTGGCATGAACGTTCCTGGCACCTCGAAATGGGCCGTGCGGGTGTGAATCATGTTTGGGACCTCCTCTACACTCCCCCCTCTGGGCGATTCATCGACCACTTTCACTTCTTTTGTATCCATCTTTCCTGGATCCTCTGTATTCACTTTCACTTCTTCTTCTGGATCCATCTTTACTTCGTCTTCTGGGTCCACACATGAAGGTCTGAAGAAGTGTCTCTTTGGAGTCCATATTTTTATGACTCCCTTCAGGCTCCCTGTTGTTCTCACGTGCCCGTCCTTATTCCATGTCCTAAGTTGACATTGTCCATTTGGACTGCAATAGATCCATCTTCCCACATAGTTTCTGTGTTTCCTTGGATATCGAAACTTGGTTCCTTCTGGTGCATGAATGCTAGCTTTCGCAAAGTTTCTTATCTCTTCATCAGTCAGGTCTTTGGGCTTCCATCCTGGTTCAGTTTCGATCATGATCTTCATCCCTATAGCCTTTTTCGCAGTTTTCTGGCACTGAGAGATTATTATCTTGATAACACAGAATCCAAGTAATATCATCACTAGTAGGGCTCGTAGGAACTTGAATGCATCTGCCATCCATTGTGGAACCCAGGAAAATAGTGATCTAAACCAGCTGTTGTTGTCAGCTTTATCGATCATCTGATTCTGTAATTTCATCAACATACCTATGGCCTCTGTTAACGTTCCATTTTCTTCATTGTGAGATGGTATACATGTGCAACATGATTCTCCAATTTTTTCACAAACTCCTCCATCCATAGCTGTGATCATGTCAAGGACATACCTGTTCTGTAGAGTCATTAGTCGAATTGCCCTCAGTTCTTCCCTGGTCGCATTAAATCTTATTATGGTCGTGTTGATGGTCTGCAGTAATTCCCATTTGGTTATCTGCAACCATTTAGTATTTGCTCCAACTTGAATTCTCGGCATGTGTTAGGGAGAATTCTCTGTTTAGGCTGAATTTCCTAACCTAGTGAGTCCCCCAGCAGCTTTGCTGGATCTCTGGAGTTTGTTTTTTTCCATCCTGCCAAGAGTGAGACTCTTTTTCTCCCACTCTTGGACATGAATGTGGTTAATTCCTTTTGAATGTCAATGTGTTCAATGGGCTATGGGGTCTTTTACTCCATAGGGTCTCATATGTTTTTCTATGTGTGTTACTCCATGCCGTAACACTGGGGTGTCCCCGAATATAACCCTATGGGATTCTTCCCATTGTTGGAGGTTAATACTTTTTCTCGTTAATCTCTAACATACCACCGGTTTATTTATCTTAAATAAATCTATCGGTTGGTATTTTCTGCCAGAACTCGGTTTTTAAAATGGCGTCTGTGTTCGTCTCTGTGACTCCTAAACCAAAGGTTGAGCCCTTTGTTCCACTTTTGGCGGGCTTCTGCACAGAGGCCCTCCAAACTGGTGCCATTCTGTCTGGGTACCACAGGGGGTAAGGGAGGGGGTTTAGGCACCCTGGACTGAGTTGCCTTGCCAACTCAAGTTGCACTCTGGTGTGATTGGCCCAAGTGGTGAGCCACCCCGCTCACCACTTAGCGTGTTTTGATTGACAGCTAGGCTGAATGAATGGGGGTTTTCTGCATAAAAGCAGGGCTTTTGGGACTGGATCTTAAGAAGTCGCTACAGGACCTAAGAATCCGACGAGGGTAAATCTGAGACG
This sequence comes from Ambystoma mexicanum, assembly GCF_040938575.1. Lineage (NCBI taxonomy): Eukaryota > Metazoa > Chordata > Amphibia > Caudata > Ambystomatidae > Ambystoma > Ambystoma mexicanum. Next base: position 462,459,629 of record NC_090932.1, on the reverse strand, counting down.
ACCTGCAACGACCACACCTCCGGTGGAGCCCTGCTGAACTGACTCACCACTTCCCAACGACAGAGGAGATCTCCCGGCTGGAGAGTCTCTTCCCCTGACTGGTAGGAACAACCAGTCCCCTTTGCTTTTTCTTCGCTTCCAGGGCATAGTGGTCGAATTGCCAGTGCTGAGCACCCCGGCAACCGGCTAGCCACTAACCCGTACCGCGACCAAAAGGTGGTGCCTTGTGACGGAGCACTCCGCGGCTGGTCTCTTCCCTGGTGGTGCAATGATCTTCAACTTTCCTTTGACGATGAGAGCATCTCTTCTCTTGGCAAAGCCCTGTCTTGCATCCACCACCAGGAACAACTGCCCCCGCCGCAGCTGTCTCTCCACATACAAGGTACCGTGTCCGCCTGGCTTCCCTTGTGTCGGTTAGCGTGAGGTGTCTGAATCCTCGCCTCTCCATTGGGTCGCCTCCAAGCCTTCTTAACTTTCTGTTCTGAACTGGTCCAATCTTTCTGTGACAATTTGCACCAAAGACTCGAAGTGCATTTCCACTGTGATACTTTTTGGGACATATCGCCTTGCCTCTCTCCGAGTGGGCCTGGCCTCTGAACTTTGCGATCTACAGTAGACCCTGCCTTTCTTGCCTTGCATTTGTACATAAAAGTGTTGGTACCGAGTTGATTTCATACCCTGCCTTTTGTCTCCCGTCCTAACGAATACTAGAGTACCATCTAGGTTAAAACCTCTGTCTGCAAATAAGTGGTGCCATTGAACCTAGACTTGTCGAACTATTGTTAGGGGGATTGATTTACTTATAGTAATTGTAATTGAAGTTGTTTGCCGTATTAGTGCCAGTGTGTTTTTCATAGATGTGTTTTTATAAATAAATAACTATATATCTTTACACCGAAGCTCTGTTCCGTGTTTGCTTGTTCTACTGTGTAAATTGCCCTATTTTGTATACTCCACATACTGCCTAACTCTTCTTGAGGGAAGTCTGACTGCTCAGCCACAGCTACCAAGTGAATCTGTGTGATACAGACTGCTACCAAGTGGGTTTACTGCCAAACACCTGTAGTCCTAAATCTTTTGCAGTGGTCCCAGAGGGAACTGTACAGGTTACCGCCTAACACTGGTGTACAGCGGTAGGATTTGTATCGAGTATACAGTTTAGAGTGCTTTTCAACACTTTAGGATAACTAACCACAAAGCTTAGCACTAAAAAGCAACTTTCAAAAACATGTCTACTATGGAAGTTTACAGTCAAGAATCCTTGTCAGGTGAAAATACTGAGAGTTTGCGAGCCCTCTGTAGACAAGAGAATATTTCTGTAAGAGGCAAGAAAGTAGAACTGATAGGGAGATTGCTGCAAAACCAAAGTCTGGGTACTGGTTCAGAGGAACCAACTTCTCCAGCAAATGTAGATAACAGTAATGGTGTTGATCTAAATCAAAGTTCTGATGATAGTGATGAAGAGGCTGAAGAGGAAGGAGAGGCTAACGAAACTGTCTCCCCTGCTCCTCTGTCTGCCTTACCACCTGTACCTACAGGGCCTATAACAGGTCCCACACTTAGTCCTCAAATCCTTGAACTAGAAAAAATGAAAATAGACTTGGAATTCAGAAGGATTACTGCTCAAACTGAACAGAAACACCAAGAAATGCAACACATTCTTAGGCTCTGAGAAATGGAGCTCAAGCATGAGTTAGAAATGAAAAAGTTGTCTGTCGAAACTGCTTCTGTCTCTGGCTCCTCTAGAAGCTCAAGTCCCAAAAGACCCCGGATGCCGAAGGAATTAATTGGTATGTATGAACCAAAGTTGGATGTGTTGGATTGGCTGAGTTTGTTTGAGTACAATCATGGGCTCCAGAACATCAGAGGTAATGAGTTGCTTACCTGGTTGTTCTCTAGGCTCCCCCCTGTTGCAACTGATGTGGTAATGGAGTTGGGGGAGGAGGATAGGAAAGAGTACGAAAGTGTGAAACTAGCTTTGATAGCTAGATTTGGGAAGACCCCTTCCCAGTATCTTAAGAGGTTTAGAACCCTCAAAAAGCATGATGATACCCCTTGGGCTACCTGGGTGAGTGAAGGGTTGAAAAACTTAGAGAGATGTATTAAGGGTTACAAAGTGAACACTTATGAGGGTATGAAGAATCTTTTTATGTTGGAGTCTATTTATGATGCCTGTTCTCCTGAGCTCAGACAGCACTTGGCTGATTCGAAGGAATTGGATTCCAGGAAGCTAGCTAAGGCTGCTGACTTGTGGGTTGCCAACAGGACTACTCATAAGTATGAGGGAAAACAGCCTAAAAAAGACTCAAAAGAGAATTCTAATAACTCAAATTCCAAAGAGGGCCCCAAACAAAACCAGAAGGGTAAGCCACAAGGAAAACCGCAACAGAATAGTGTGCCTTCTGGTGCCAAACCAGAAGGAGGCCAGAACAAGCCACCATTCCAGAAAGCATTTGGTAAATGCTTTGTTTGTGGCTCGACTTACCACGTGAAAGGAGATCCCAGATGTAAGGGTAAACCTTCAGGGGTCCAGCTTGTCTCCTTAGCCTTCGCTCCAGAGGAGGAAGTCCAAATGGCAAGTGGAAACTTTCTACTGCTGGCTGATGAACCCATTGGAGTCTCAGCCAGTGTTTCTTTAGTATCTCTGGGGTTGTGGGAACAACAGAATTTAGATGTCTATAATTCTATCCCCGATAATACTAAAGAGTATTATAAGGACAGTGTCCAGGTGAATGTTCAGGAGACTCCTGCCATTAGGGACACTGGGGCCAGCATAACTGTGGTGGATAAATCTTTTTTTCAGGCTGAGGATGTTGCTAAGGCACCCAAACGCCTCACCAAGTTAGCTGGAGGGCCTGTGCAGAAGCTTCCCCAATTACCAGTTCTCATCCAGTGTAACGACATGACTGTGAAGATACCTGTCAGCATACAGAGTGAGGTAGCAGGACGCGTTCTGTTGGGTAACGATTTGAAAACTCTCGGAGTTGTGTCGCATACCCCCAGACCTCCTAGTAAACAGTTACAGGAGCTAACTAGACCTGCAAGGGAGAGAACCATGCGAGGTACTCTCCAGGAGATGATGAAGAAAGATATCACTCCTGCTCCACTGGTATTGTCAGCTGCTGTCTCCAAGAAATCAGAAGCGAAAGGGAAACCTAAGACTTCTATACCGAAACCAGCAGCCGGCATTTCAGTGCAGCCAACAAGGACTTCCCCGCGGTTGTCCAAAGTTACACCCGTAACTCCCCCTCCAGCTGAGGCTGAGAGGGTGGTACAACCCTGTGTGGTAGAATTAGACTCTGAAGAAGAGCTAATGGAAGGCCGGGAACTCATTGGAGATCTGGATCCTGGTGACCATCCTGAGCTGCAGTCTTTACTGGCAGAAGATGGACCCAGCAGGGCAGACTTCAGTAAGGGACAGAGAGAATGTCCAACTCTGAAAGGTCTTCGCCACCAGGCAGAAGCTCAGGCTGAAGGGCAAGAGCCTGGGAAATACAGGTTGCACTGGGAAGATGGCCTCTTCTACAGTGAACCGACCGAGTCTGCACCTGGAGACTACAAACGACTTGTAGTACCCCAAGAGAACAGACCACAGTTCTTGCAGTTAGCCCACGAGATTCCTTTAGCTGGTCACTTGAGTTTCAAGAAGATTAAGGAAAAGCTCTCTCTCTACTTTTATTGGCCGAAGATGGGGGCCGAAGTAGAAAAACACTGCAGGAGCTGCCACACCTGCCAGACCTCTGGTAAGGTTGGCGCCAAGAATGTGGCACCTTTAGTGCCTCTCCCAGTTGTGGGAGTCCCATTTGAGAGAGTAGGGATTCACATTGTTGGTCCCCTTGATCCTCCAACCTCCTCAGGCAACAGGTATATACTTGTTGTAGTAGACCATGCTACTAGGTATCCTGAGGCAATTCCTATGAGGACTGTTACAGCTCCGGCTGTAGCTAAGGCCCTCCTTGGTATTTTACCAGGGTCGGGTTTCCTAAGGAAGTAATCTCTGACAGGGGGTCAGACTTTATGTCCCACTACATGAAAGCCATGTGGAAAACCTGTGGAGTTACTTACAAGTTCTCAACGGCTTACCACCCACAAACCAATGGGTTGGTAGAACGGTTCAACCGAACCATGAAGAGCATGATAGGTGCTTTAGAAGAACCCCTTAAGCGTAAGTGGGACCTTCTACTGCCATGCCTTCTCTTTGCTTATAGAGAAGTCCCTCAGGAGGGAGTAGGTTATTCTCCCTTTGAGCTTCTCTATGGTCATCCCGTCAGAGGTCCATTGGCCCTGATTAAGGAGGGGTTAGAGAGTGCTCCTTCCCCCAAGCCAGTCAGAGTGACTGACTACGTGATAGGTCTCCGGAGGAGAATGTCGCACATGATGACAGAAGCAAGCGATAACTTGAAAGCTGGACAAGCTTTGGTCAAGCACTGGCATGATCAAAAGGCTAACTTGGTTGAGTTTGCTCAAGACCAGCTCGTTCTCGTTATGATCCCAACAAGGCAGAGGGCCTTGCAAGACAAATGGATGGGACCCTTCAGAGTTGTGGGTAAACTCGGAGAGGTCAACTATCTGGTGGACTTGGGCTATCCCAAGGAGGCTCCGAAAGTCTTCCACACCAACCGACTCAAAGCGTATGTCTCGAGACCTGATGTAGGGGTGTTGCTTCTAGCATCATCAGAGGAAGAAGAAGAGAGTGAAGCTCTTCCGGATCTCCTCAGAGGCTTACCTTTAGACGAAAAAATTGAAGAAGTAAATCTCTCTTCAAATCTGACACCCGAGCAACAAGAAGAGTGCAAATCTATGTTGAATCAGTTTGCCTCTCTGTTCTCGCTTTCACCAGGCTTGACCACTTGGAGCCAGCATGACATACTCACTGGTGACTGTCTGCCAGTCAAAAGCAGAGGATACCGAATGTCAGAAAACGTACAAACCCACATCAAAGGTGAGGTCAGCAAGATGCTTAATCTCGGGGTAATAGAGTCCTCTACTAGTCCATGGTCTAGCCCAGTTGTGTTACTACCAAAGGCCGGATCTAAAGAACTTAGATTCTGCGTGGATTATAGAGCTCTTAATGCAGTCACCAAGACTGATGCCCACCCTTTGCCAAGAACAGATGAGTTGGTGGATAAACTTGGCACAGCCAAGTTCCTCAGCACATTTGACTTGACGTCAGGCTATTGGCAAATACCCCTGACAGACCATGCCAAGGAGAAAACTGCATTTTCTACCCCCGTTGGCTTATACCAGTTTAAGGTAATGCCTTTCGGATTGAAAAATGCACCTGCTACATTTCAAAGGATGGTAAACCAGGTTCTGAATGGGATGGAGGACTTCTGCATGGCATTCTTGGATGACATAGCAGTGTTCAGCAATTCCTGGGAAGAACATGCAACCCACCTGAGAGATGTTTTGCAGGCTCTTGGACGAGCCAATCTGACCATAAAGGCGAGTAAATGCCAAATTGGACAGAGTAAGGTAGTCTATCTTGGACATGAGGTAGGAGGTGGAGAAATAAGGCCTTTGCTCAATAAGATTGAAGCTGTGAAAAATTGGACAACACCTACTACTCAGACCCAAGTGAGAGCCTTCCTAGGCCTCACTGGGTATTACAGGAATTTAATTGAGAACTATGGGACCATAGCTTCTCCTCTGAATGTCATCTACTCTCTAATTTCCTACAACGGTTAGATGGAACGAGGAGTGCAATCAGGCTTTTGAAAACCTGAAAAAGGCTCTTTGCCAAGCCCCCGTACTCAGAGATCCTGATTACCACCAAACTTTCATTGTGCAGACAGATGCTTCAATTGTAGGGATAGGTGCCGTACTCAGTCAACTGGATGGGAAAGGTAGGCAGCACCCCGTTTGCTTCATCAGCCGCAAGCTGAAGGATCCTGAAACAAGGTGGGCAACAATTTAAAGAGAATGCTTTGCTATCGTGTGGGCTCTGAAGACGTTTAGGCCATATTTGTATGGTTCTACTTTTGTCATTCAGACTGACCACCAACCCTTGAGATGGTTAATGCAAATGAAAGGGGAAAACCCGAAACTCCTGAGATGGTCGATCTGCCTGCAAGGGTTTGATTTCACCATTGAGCACAGGTCAGGGTGTCACCACCAAAATGCTGATGGTCTCTCTAAGATGTATGTCATCGACTAGAGGTATGAGATTCATCCAGGAGTGGCTTAAATCCTCCTGTCCCTTAGTCTGGGGGTGGGGGCGAGTGTTAGGGACAATTCTCTGTTTAGGCTGAATTTCCTAACCTAGTGAGTCCCCCAGCAGCTTTGCTGGATCTCTGGAGTTTGTTTTTTTCCATCCTGCCAAGAGTGAGACTCTTTTTCTCCCACGCTTGGACATGAATGTGGTTAATTCCTTTTGAATGTCAATGTATTCTATGGGCTATGGGGTCCTTTACTCCATAGGGTCTCATATGTTTTTCTATGTGTGTTACACCGCACCCTCTGTGCCGTAACACTGGGGCGTCCTAGAGGATCCCCACCATAGACTCCATACCCTGGGACTGACTACTGTCTCCCAGGGCATGTAAAGTCACCATTGGCTTTACTAGACCTACATTTACTAACAGAACTAGTACAAACCATCCTATTGTGGACGTACTAGTAGGGGTAATTTGATTACCCCTGGGTCTGTTATTCGACGGGGCACAGTCCCGTCCCCCCTCGTCGAGTTTTGGCTGGTGGCAGTGGAAACTACTTGTTATATTCGACCCCGAATATAACCCTATGGGATTCTTCCCATTGTTGGAGGTTAATACTTTTTCTCGTTAATCTCTAACATACCACCGGTTTATTTATCTTAAATAAATCTATTGGTTTGTATTTTCTGCCAGAACTCGGTTTTTAAAATGGCGTTTGTGTTCATCTCTATGATTCCAAAACCAAAGGTTGAGCCCTTTGTTCCACTTTTGGCGGGCTTCTACACAAAGGCCCTCCAAAGTGGTGCCATTCTGTCTGGGTACCACACGGGGTGTGGGAGGGGGTTTAGGCACCCTGGACTGAGTTGCCTTGCCAACTCAATTCGCACTCTGGTGTGATTGGCCCAAGTGGTGAGCCACCCCGCTCACTACTTAGCGGGGTGGCTCACCACTAGGCTGAATGAATGGAGGTTTTCTGCATAAAAGCAGGGCTTTTGGGACTGGATCTTAAGAAGTCGCCATAGGACCTAAGAATCCGACGAGGGTAAAGCTGAGCCGACCTGCAACGACGACACCTCCGGTGGAGCCCTGCTGAACCGACTCACCACTTCCCAGCGACAGAGGAGATCTCCCGGCTGGAGAGTCTCTTCCCCTGACTGGTAGGAACATCCAGTCCCCTTTGCTTTTTCTTCGCTTCCAGGGCGTAGTGGTTGAATTTCCCGTGCTGAGCACCACGGCAACCGGATAGCCACTAACCCGTACCGCGACCAAAAGGTGGTGCCTTGTGACGGAGCACTCCGCGGCTGGTCTCTTCTCTGGTGGTGTCACGATCTTCAACTTTCCTTCAACGACGAGGGCATCTCTTCTCTTGGCAAAGCCCTGACTTGCATCCACCACCAGGAACAACTGCCCCCGCCGGAGCTGTCTCTCCACATACAAGGTACCGTGTCCACCTGGCTTCCCTTGTGTCGGTTAGCGTGAGGTGTCTGAATCCTCGCCTCTCCATTGGGTCGCCTCCAAGCCTTCTTAACTTTCTGTTCTGAACTGGTCCAATCTTTCTGTGACAATTTGCGCCAAAGACTCGAAGTGCATTTCCACTGTGATACTTTTTGGGACATATCGCCTTGCCTCTCTCCGAGTGGGCCTGGCCTCTGAACTTTGCGATCTACAGTAGACCCTGCCTTTCTTGCCTTGCATTTCTACGTAAAAGTGTTGGTACCGAGTTGATTTCATACCCTGCCTTTTCTCTCCCGTCCTAACGAATACTAGAGTGCCATCTAGGTTAAAGCATTCTCCTCTGTCTGCAAATAAGTGGTGCCGTCGAACCTAGACTTGTCGAACTATTGTTAGGGGGATTGATTTACCTATAGTAATTGTAATTGAAGTTGTTTGCCGTATTAGTGCCAGTGTGTTTTTCATAGATGTGTTTTTATAAATAAATAACTATATATCTTTACACCGAAGCTCTGTTCCGTGTTTGCTTGTTCTACTGTGTAAATTGCCCTATTTTGTATACTCCACATACTGCCTAACTCTTCTTGAGGGAAGTCTGACTGCTCAGCCACAGCTACCAAGTGAATCTGTGTGGTACAGACTGCTACCAAGTGGGTTTACTGCCAAAAACCTGTAGTCCTAAATCTTTTGCAGTGGTCCCAGAGGGAACTGCACAGGTTTCCGCCTAACAGCATGAAAACTCTTGTGAACACTGAAGAAGTCTGACTGAACAGCCTGTGTTCATAAGGGATAGCATCAAAAGCTTCTATGGATTTGGCAGAAAAGTTATTCTCTCACTTCATTCAGCACATCAGTTCCACAGATCTCCTTTTCCTCAGGTGAGCATCTGCTTTTGGGAAACTTTCAATATTCAGGTCACTTTTTGGGATCACCAGTGCTGGAACATGGACATTTACTATTGTGCATATACTCCCCAGTTTCTCGGCAGTCTCATATATGCTTTGGATCCACATGCCCAAAAATGATCCATGATCACTGCAGTACCGTGTACCATTCCTGGAGCGTCAAAGACTCATCCACAGTTCTGATTCTCTCCCATTTTTCTTGTTCCATTGTTTCTGAAGCACAGTTTTGGATTCTCCAATGGCACTATCTGTAAGGGTCCTCCTCTGTCTTCGAACCATGTCAATAGTTTAGCAAGTTTTGGCTATGTTGATGGTGGGCTCGTAGTGACCAAAGACCATCCATGCTCTGCATATCACTACTCCTTTCTACCATCCGTCTGGTGAAGGCACTGTTCCCCAAATTTGCATTTGGCCTCTGTTTTTCAGCTTTTGGGCCTCTTCTGGCGTCTCCCCTTGAACGTTTAGTTTGTGATTTGCTTCTCTTCTGATTTCTGCTCCTTTAACTCCAGGCTTCTCGTATCTGATCACAATGTGTTTTGTTTTTCCATTGTTTCTTGTCTTTATGTCCTGGACATAACCATCTTCATTTGGATCAGTTGCTTCAGTTGCCCATTTCAGTGAGGTATCACTTCCCATGAACGGGCCTCTGGTCATGCACATTGCTACGTGTGATAGTGTGCTGTCTGTATATCGATTTCCACAGCTATGAAGCTCTTTGACTTCCCTATGCTGTAAGGTGTGAGTGCACAAACAAAGTATTCCCCCTCTGAATTTCATCGTCCAACTTCTTTCATGTATTGGGACCATATGCTATTACCCAAGTGTGCTGTGCTGTCCAGGTAATCGTTTAGTTCATTGTCATCTCCTTGTATGCTCCTCTTTATTCTCAAGGTTTTCTTGTAGCGGGCTATCATCACATCCTTAATAGCCTCCATGTAGCTTCTTTCCATTGGCGCATTCTCAGGTACTTCCATCCATGGTTCAGGTCTCATCTGTACCGATGGAGTAGACAGAAGTCTGGCAATCCTTTCCTTCTCCTCTTGCATCCTTTTCCACTTGGTTATAAATGTGCATATCCACTCTGCTATTGGCCCAGTATATGGCTATAGTGTAGACCTTGTACTTGTCTTTTTTTTTTTAAATGTTTTATTTAAAATGATATGGTTCAAATTTTAAACCATTCATCTTTTATACAGTCAAAGAAAAAGTCTTGTTCTTACTCCATTTGCTTTCCCCAATTAGATTCAAATAATACATTAAAAAAACTGACAATTGTGAAAATGTCTTTCTTTGTGTCACCGTACAAAAATTTGGCCCATCGTTCTTCAGGTGATAGTTTGATTGTGGAGAGTAGATACATGTCTCTAATTCGTGATTTGGTTTCAACGAGTGCCGGGCATGAAGTAACAATGTGCTGTAAGGTTTCCAGTTCATTTGGTTGTTTGCAGAAGCGCCAGAAGGAATTATCTTTGGAAAGAAGTTGCCTGGATTGTAATAGCTCTCTCGTTGGGAGCAAATTTAATCAAACCGGAGGAAAGTGTATCTGACAGAGGCATATGGAAAGCGTTGTAGATATAACGGAAGACAATTTAATGGATGCATGTCCATCTTACATTCCAGATTAAGTTTTAGTTGTCTTTTACCATTGATGGTCGCTATCCAATCATCACAAGCAAGTTTTTTTTGGCTTTCCCTGGACGCTGAGTTAGCTGTTCGATGGATATGTCTGCTGTGAATCTGATGTTTTCCATGTGGATTTTCCAGATTTGTAGTGCAGTTGCATGAGTGGTACGATCTTTTTGCTGAAAGATGTGTAGCGCTGGAATATGTGAGTCAGAGACAATTGTCCTATAAAGAACTAGCTTTCGCCATGTTTGAAGTGAGGTGAGGGACTGAAGTGCTAGTTCGTATCGAATACGGGCCATCGGAAACGATTGGGGTAAAGCAAGAACTTTCCTCCAAAACATGCCTTCCAAACGCAACCATATGGATCTATCGATGTTAATCATGTATTCACTTCCATAGAGAAGAATAGCCGTGACTTTCTGTCTATAGAATGATATGATTGGTTTTAATGTGAATTTTCCATATTTCAAATCTAGAAACCGTCCCTGGCGGGCTAAAGATAGAGTTTTCGCCATTAAATAGTTGGACCAGTTTGTTTCAGTGGGTGATTGATTTATCCAAATCCCCAAGTACTTAACTGTTGTTACTTGTTCAAGCGGTTGATTATTGAGAATAAATGGCTTTGGGCGCAGTTTTGCTCTATGCGATGGGGCTAGGAGCATCACTTTTGATGTTTGTGTATTTATTTCACGTTGGTTTGCCGTCATATACATTTCTAGTTTTAGCAGGGCTGTTTGCAGGCCTCTTGGAGTTTGCGAGCACAGAACAATATCGTCTGCATACATCATGCTGGCGATAGTTGTAGCATTTAGGTTTGGTGGGTTTGACTGTGGCGAGTTTGTCTCAATTTCATAATCAGATGTAAATAAGTTGAAGAGCGTAGCCGCAAGTGGGCAGCCCTGTTTGAGACCATTGTTAGTTGGGATGGATTCAGTTACTGTACCGTCTTGTGATAGTCAGACTCTGATAGATGTTTTCCCGTAAAGTAACTTTATTGGTTCCAAGATGTCATCAGGACAGCCCCATTTTCGCAATTTCGACCATAAGAGTGGTCTATTGACTAGGTCAAATGCGAGTTTCAAATCTATAAATGCTGTATATATTTGCCTTTGGTTATGGATGGCCTATTGTTTCAACAAATTGAGTAGGAGTAGGTTGATGTTGGTTCCCACATGTTTAACAAAACCTGTTTTTCTAGGTGCATGTATGTTATTCACTTTGGCCCAGATGTTCAGTTTGTCCAGCAGAAGATTAGCAAACATTTTCCCCAGGGGATCTAAGAGGGCAATGGGCCTGTAGTTGGATGGGTCTTTTGTTTCTCCTTTTTTGAAGATCGGTATCAAAATAGCTGTTTGCCAAGAAGGTGGAATAGTCTTGGTTTTGTTGATTGTTTTGTAGATGTAGGAGGAGATAAGTGCCCAAAGGGTTTTGTTAGCTTTGATAAGTTCATTTGAGAGGCCACCCAGTCCCAGAGCATGTGAGGGGTTCAAGTTGGTAATGGCTTATTCTAGATCTTCTGGCTGCCATGAAAAGGTCCAGGTATGTTGTTGGATACGATATTGGATATGTAGATCAGAATTTATGTTGTAAAGGTTCTGAAAATGTAATTTCCATCCGTGCTCGTCGACTTCAGTTGTCATCTTTTGTAGCTCAGGTGTTTGTGGGGCCAGTAATTTCCATAGGTCTCTGGTGTTACGGTTTTTAAGAGCGAGCAGCATTTTTTCAGCATTGTTTTGACCTTGAAGTGCTCTGTCAGATCTCATCCAATTTTTGTACTGTTGTTTTAATACTCGTATTTTGTCATGATCCTTGTGTGGAGTCTGCTGTATTTTTTTTTATGTCGCTTCTCAGTTTCTTTTTTTTTTCTGCAATTATAGTTAAATAAGCATGAGTATGACAGTGTTTCTTATGAGTATTATGTTGCTCTGGATAGTTTGAACGGAACCAGAAGTTGTGGATAGCTTAGCCGTTTATCATCTGTCGTAGCTGATGAAGTAATTTGATGTGCTTGTGTTGTCAGGGCCTCTTGAGAGATCCTCAGTCTTTTCTGACCCGAGTTTACGACTAATTCTGGCAGGTTTAATTTTGTTTTCTGAGGAGTGTACATTTCCCACGTAATTGTCATTAATGTATGATCGTGGTGATCTGTTTTTATATTTCTTTTCTGTATTAACTTCAGTGCGATCTGATTCGGTGTATAGATGTAGTCTATGATGGCACCAGATGTGCCACGGGTCCATGTATTCATCGGCTTGTCAGTTTGAGTGTCGAGAAAGTGCCCTCTGATGAGGCCCCAGTTAGATGTTTCTTTCAGCCATCGTCGAGCTCTTGGCGACATGCTATTCCATTTTACCTCTGTCCCTACAGAATCATAAAGATGTAAATTCAGATCTCCACATACTATTGGTTGAATACCTGGGTATTTTAGGGTAATTTCATCGATGCAGGTAAAAATTTTATCCATATACAGGTCGTCGGCAATGGCTATTGGATTCCAGTAGGTATTAAGAATTCCAAATATGTCATGGGTTAGAGGTGTCTTTGTTTTGGATGTATGGAGTATCGTGATTTGGATCCAATCATTTATTTTAAGTGCGCCCTTGATTATGATGTTACTTGACATTTTAATGAGGGTCAAAAGGCCTGCAGATGGACGTCCTCTTTTATTCTTTATTGCTGGGACCATCATCGTTGTGTATCCGTCACAGATTGGCTGTACTGTGTGATCCATGATTCTTGGATACAGATGATGTCACACCGAGAGAGGTCTTGTGAGTGGTTGCTGAAAAGGTGGCTATGGCCTCGAGTGTTCCAGGAGTGCAGTGAAAAGGTTGCAATGATGGTTAATGGGTGGAGTCTGCACTCTCTGAGGTTGTTAATTACAACCATTCTATTACTCTCTGTATATGATGCATAGTGTGGTCCGGGTATTTATACGAGGTTTTAGGATCTGTTTGATGTATATTTTGTGTCTGCCAGGCCTGTTTATTGAAATTTTCGTCTTCTGGTCTTCTTCGATTGTTATCAGTCTGATGTTCTTGTTTCTTTGCATGGCCTTTTCTTTGTAAAGTTAGTTCCATCTGTGATTCTTTTTTGGAATCAACATGTTGTATGTCAAATCCCAGTGTGTTTAGATTAATTTTTTCTTTCATGATTTGATCTTTTATATTGGTGGAGTTAAGAAGTAGGTAGATTTGATCGAGATATTGATCATCCACAAATTCTACTGTGAGGATTTCTTGAGTTGTTATATTCTGTAATTGTGGTATGGCGCTGAAAAGACATAGGGCATTTGTTCTGTTCATTATCAGCTCCTGAGTGTCAGCTTCTGCACGTTTCAGAAATACAGCTCGAGAAGGTTTAGGTTTCCTTGGATTAGAAAATATTGGGTGTATTAATGTAGCGGTTGACAATTTTTTTGTTTGAGAGATGTTTTGCATCTGAGGTACAGTGCAGCCGCTAGGAGCCAGGGCTGCTTCTTCTATCCCTAATGTTGTGTTTGATATGTCATCAAATGAAAGACTCATTTGGGAGTCCTGGTGAGATGTAGTTTGTTTGTATTCATCCACAATGAGGAGTGAGGTTTCACTTGGCTGTATTTGTGCTTCTTCTGAGATGTCTGATTCAGCGTCTAGGTGTTGTGATAGATTTAATAGATCATTAATTTGTACATCATCAGAGGTTTCTACCAGCCTGTTTTCTCCTAGCGGTGTTGAGGTTCTGGTTTCAGCAGAAGTTTCAGATTGTATAGGGGCAGTGGATGGCCCAGCTAGGTTTTTCGTTAAGGGTTTGTGTGGCACTGGTTTGGGCGTCGGGAAAATCACAAAGAAAAGCTCTAGATCCAGTCTGCCTTTTTTTCGTTTTTGTTTTATTTTGTGGTTTTCAGTGCGGGATGGTGGGCAAAGAAATTGGATAAATACTTGTCCCTGAAGTCGCATTGAGTTCCCTATTTTGATGTTGATCGTTTTTGGATGGAGTGGAGTTTGATGGATTAGGATCTACTTGAGTTTGGGGTACATCCACTGAGGTTCCGACCGTTTGGTCTTTAGTCCATATCTCATTTGTAGTTTGAGTAGACCGTTGAGGATTCTCAGTTGCTGGAAGCATGCTTGGTTGATTCATAGAGGACATCAGGGTGATTAGAGCTGAAGTGAGTTGTGTGTTATCTGCACGGTCTTTTCTGGCGATATCTGACAATCGAGATTGCCACATTTTGCTAATTTCTGCTTCATGGTCCAAGCGATCCTGGATCTTGTGTACAAAAGCTTCTATAAAGATTTGTTTTGCATGAATAAGAGCGAGAAGTGTTGCTTGGTCTTTGCTCGCATCCATGCATGATTCTGGCATCTTTAAGAATGGTATCATTGTCTGGGATGTCACTGCTATCAGCATATTTTGAAGATCCTGCATAGTAGTTGGAATGGATGGCATGTTGCCTGTTTCCTGCAACGAGGCATTGTTCAGACAGGTCTGTGATTTAATCTCTCTTGTTTCAATAAAGGGATTAGGTTGTTTCAATGGTGAGATTTGTCACAAGGGATTCGGGTTAGGAATTTCTGCGTTGGATGGAACACATTTTTCGAGGCTATCTAGATTACATGGTGGCGGCATGAGGGACGAAGTGTCATAATTTGAATGGCCAAACACTTCTTTGCGCTTTTCCTGATTTGCCAAAAGTACTTCAATCTCAATCATGTCTATGTCACGTGATAGGCATTTGCTTTCATAGAGTGATTGCCATCGACTTTTGGCTAAAGCTGCTTTATCACGCTGTGAAATCACTGGAGTGAATTGTGAGTCAACTTCTGGATTTCAGGTTGGGAGGGTGGAGTAGCTGGTTTGTGGCGTTTCAGAGTTGGCATGATTTAGATGCTCATCGATAGATGGAGAAGCAGAAGTGGACAAATCAATCACGGGAGTTTTGGTTTCCCGATCATGCTTATCATTTTTGGTTCTCCTCTTTGCTTATCATTTCCATACTATCTTTTGTTTGGACCGGGGTAACATTTGTAGGAGAAGTTGAGCTATCATGTTGCGTGAAACCTTGTGGTGTTTGAACGATGGTTGTTGGTATTGTTAAAGGTAATATAGTAGCTGGGGTTTGCAATTTCTTTGTACTGCTAGAAGCTGAGTGTGGCACTTTAGGTGGTAAATTGTCTTGTTCTCGCAAGCCGGGGTAGCCGAAGAAGGGTGTGTATAGTCATTGGACTGCTGATCAGGCTTTGATATTTGTGATAGCTTTTCTTGTTCTATTTTTGCTTGTTGCCTATTGTGAGGACCATTTTTCGAATCATTTAGCGTGCTGGAAATGAGGGATTCCTCCATAACAAGTGGCGTCTGGGCACAGGAATATCCGAACCACAGCACTGATTTTGTAGCAGAGTGCAGAGTTATTAGAGTTTTGCGCAAATCTAAAGTTAAGGATTTCTTGGGTGGTTCTGAAAGTTGTAACTTTTTCGTATAAAGAGCAGCTTTGGGAATGCCTGTTCTCGCAAACTTCTGTGATGGTGTTGTTTGAAGGCTAAATAGGTTGTCACACACTGAGTCAACGGCTACAGCCCACAGTCCTCAGTGCCGATGATAATAAAAGACTAAGGCCCTCATTACGACCCAGGCGGTAAGTTACCGCCTGGGTCGTACCCTTACCACCATGGCGTAAACTATGTTTACGCCATGGTGGTTGGCGGATTTACCGCCCCATTCCAAGTTGAGTGGGGCGGTAAATCCCCATTTCCCATTTTACCCCTCCCCATTCCCATTTTCGCCCCATAGGGCATAATGGGAATGGGGAAAGGCGATAATTACGGCACCGTAAATTGCGGTGCCGTAATTATCGCCAAGGTCCCTTTGCGGCATGGATTTTAACGGCTGCAAAAAAGCAGCCGTTAAAAGCCATCCCGCAAAGGGAACCTTGTAATCAGGCGTTAAGGGTCGGCGCCGTTTACAGCGCCGTAAACCCCTTAACGCCTGAGTCATAATGAGGGCCTAAATGATTAGTCACACTGAGTCAAAGGCTACAGCCCACAGTCCTCAGTGCCGATGATAATAGAATACTAAATGATTAGTAACACTGAGTCAAAGGCTACAGCCCACAGTCCTCAGTGCCGATGATAATAGAAGACTAAATGTTTAGTCACACTGAGTCAAAGGCTACAGCCCACAGTCCTCAGTGCCGATGATAATAGAAAATGATTAGTCACACTGAGTCAAAGGCTGCAGCCTGCAGTCCTCAGTGTGCAATTGAGGATGTAATGCCCCTATGTTTCTACCTTTTGGAGCTAGAATACTCCGCTCATATAGGTTCAGGGATGGCAGGATTCCGCAAAAGGAAGAAAAAGGTGGGAATATATTTCCGAGTTATTGCAGATAGTAGGAGTTAAACTTATCTTGAGTTTGTTAGCCTTGCGTTGTTATTCAGTATACCCAGTAATTGTAATGCTGGTAAACATAGTATTGGGGTGGATGGATGTGACTCTTAAGTGCCCATGCATCTCTTATATACTTAATAGGCTGAGGTTAACTCAGGTATAGTCAGTATTGGGTTGATTTGCTGTCTCACTGATGTAGCTAGAGCACTGAAATAAATATCAGGCAATGATGAAATTGTTGATTACCTTTGGTCTTGCGACCGCCGTTCGTGGATGATTATAGTTTTGTTGCGAGGTGGAACAGCGGCACAGCAAACAGCCAAACAGCCAGAAATGGAAGCTCTCGCACTTTACACTCTCGGGCTTAACGGCGCAAGGGCGGAGGGAAGTCCTTTTCTTCCTGGCTTCCTGGAGTGGTTGTGGTCACAAAAGGGGCATGTCCTTTACATGCGTCGCGTCTGGCTGGGTTTCTTTCTGTGCGGCTCGAAGAGCACCGCGAATGCAGGGACAGCAGGCACAGCACACAAGGAAAGGGGCCAGAGAATCAAAAGCTGCTCTCACTGAGCAGATGCCAAACAGCCAGAAATGGAAGCTCTCGCCCTTTACACTCTCGGGCTTAACGCCGCAAGGGCGGATGGGAAGTCCTTTTCTTCCTGGCTTCCTGGAGTGGGCGTGGTCACAAAAGGGGCGTGTCCTTTACACGCGTCGCATCTGGCTGGGTTTCTTTCTGTGCGGCTCGAAGAGTGCCGCGAATGCAGGGACAGCAGGCACAGCACACAAGGAAAGGGGGCAGAGAGTCAAAAGCTGCTCTCACTGAGCAGATGCCAAACAGCCAGAAATGGAAGCTCTCGCCCTTTACACTCGCTGGCTTAACGCTGCAAGGGCGGATGGGAAGTCCTTTTCTTCCTGGCTTCCTGGAGTGGGCGTGGCCACAAAAGGGGCTTGTCCTTTACATGCGTCGCGTCTGGCTGGGTTTCTTTCAGTGAGGCTCGAAGAGCGCCGCAAATGCAGGGACAGCAGGCACAGCACACAAGGAAAGGGGGCAGAGAGTCAAAAGCTGCTCTCACTGAGCAGATGCCAAACAGCCAGAAATGGAAGCTCTCGCCCTTTGTTTGTTTGTTTGTTTGTTTGTTTGTTTATTCATTTGTTATGCGCACCAGACGCATAAGTAAAAGGGCGCCGCAGTATGGAGATGCAAAGCTTACAAAGTTGCGACATGAGCACTAGATACAATATTTTCATACTTAAAAGATATACAAAAATTACAAAAATAATGTCAGCGAAGAATACAAATGGCCCATATAATTACAGATATAAACAATATGCACTGTACAAAAATATATATTACAAAGTAAAGCCTTTCGTGTATCACTTTGGCTCGCAGGTAGACTGGATAGTGCACAGGAAGACTAGATAGCACATTGTCTTGGAAAAGTGGCGCCGTACTACTCTATTAATGCATGGTGAGAGGTCTCTAGAGAGATAGGCAGGTATACAACAGGTACAGGGAACTAGGGGTCAGAGGTGATGATGAATTTTATTACATTTTTTCTGAAATGTAGGTAGGGTTGGTCAGCTCTCAGATCTTGGGGCAGTGAGTTCCAGAATTTAGCGGCCTTTACAGTAAAACTGTTGCCACCGACAGTAGTGAGCTTGTATTTAGGTATGGTCAGACAATTAGCATTACCAGTTCTGGTAGGTCTGAGCGAGGTTCTTCTCTGGAGTTTATCTATAAGGTAACTGGGGCTGCGTTATTGAGGGCTTTGTAGGTCAAGGAGAGGGTTTTTAGTTGTATTTTATTGGATGTAGATAACCATTTATGCTGGCGTCTCACAGAGGAGATGTGGTTTTTTTTTATTTATGCCTAGGGCTGCTCTTAGGGCATTGTTCTGTAGTGTTTGGAGCTTTTGGATGGTAGATTTAGTAGCACCACTGTTTAGGGCATTACAGTAGTCAATTCTAGAGAGTATTAGGGCTCTGGCCAGGATCAAACAGCTGTTGTCGGAGAGGAACGGCTTGCCAGCTCTGAGTAGCTTGCAAGTGTAAGCAGCAGAGGAGGTAAGGGATTTAATCTGTTTATCATAGGATAATGTGGAATCCAAGTAGAATCCAAGGGTTTTTACATCCTTCGAGACTTTAATGGTGTTCCCATCAATATTAAAAGAGGAAAATTCTTGGCCTAGTTTTTTGATATTGGCCTGTGAGCCCAGGATTATTAGCTCAGTCTTATCATCGTTCAAGCACAGGCCATGAGTAGCCATCCATGCTTGGATTATAAGGTAAACTTTGTTCACTAATCCAGTGTCTGTAATGTAATCCCCAGAAAGCGGGAGGAGAATCTGAGTATCATCTGCGTAATTAGTATAGGTGATACCCAGATGGTCCAGCTCATAAAACAGTGGCTTAGTGAAGATATTGTAAAGGGTTGGCGAGACGCAGGAACCTTGAGGAACACTGCATAGGATGGGTGTTGGGTCAGCAGCTGCCGAAGGGGAGAAGACTCTCATAGTTCTCTCGCTCAGCAAGGACTCAATCCATTTGATGGCCCCAGACGAGAAATGGGCCGCCGAGTCAAGGTGTCAACATAGGACCTTGTAATTGACCAGATCAAATGCGGCAGAGAGATCAAGTAGGAGCAAGAGTACTGTCCTCCCTTTATCTCTCTGCTCGTCTATTTGTGACTTTAGGTGGATAAAGGCTGTCTCTGTTCCGTGTACGGGTCGGAAACCAGATTGTCTGTTACCTAAGAGTTTGTGCAGTTCAAGGTGTTTTTGAATTTGGATATAAGCAGCTTTATCCAATATTTTGAGTAGAAATGGTACCGTGGTTATGGGCCGGTAATTAGTAGCAATAAGAGGATCTAATGACTGTTTCTTGAGGAGGGGGGCACCCATGATTGTTTAAGGTTAGCAGGGATGGTACCTGTGGCAAATGAGGCATTTAACCGTTTTGTAATGAATGGGGATAGTTCTCTGGCAGCATCTTTTATTAATTGTGCTGGGCAGATGTCACCTTTGCAGTTTGAAGGTTTCAATGGCAGGATGATTTTTTCCACCTGCAAGGTGGACATTTCTGAAAAATGGAAAGTAGAATTGTGCGCCGGTGGTGAAGCATTAGACAAAAGGGTATTAGGTGAATGCTGTAAGTTCAGTACTACTTTTTTGTTCAATTTTATTTTGGAGTGTGCTAGATGTTTTGGCTAGGGCATGTTGGATGTCTGTACACCAGGATTTCTCCTTAGTGCAGACATCAGGTAGAGCAAATGGGGACTCTAGTTCCTTGAGTATGGAAAAAAGTTCTTTCATGCTAGAATTAGAGTTGGCAATATGCTCATCGTAGGAATTACGTTTAGCCTGGCAAATTTCCTTCTTATACTGTGAGGAAAATGAGGTTAATTTAGTTTTGTTCTCGCTGGAGGGGCATAGTCTCCAATTGGTTTCACTTTTATTCTTTAAGATGCAGAGGTCTTTGAGTTGAGGTGTGAACCATTTGTTTAAGTGGGTTAATGGTTTACTAGGTCTGAGTTTGACAGGGGCTATTTTGTCCAGTGTGGTGAGCATAATATTATTAAATTCCTGAACTAGGATACTTGGATCAAGATTTTCTGGCAATGCATTGAGGGTGGGCAGGATGGCAGGGATAACTTTCTCTACAGTGATGCTTTTTTTGCTTCTAGTGCACTCTCCTTGTGTACTTGTCCCCTTCACTGGAACATGTGTGCTTATTGATGCTGTCTCTGTTGGTTTATTCTCCACCTCCTTTGTCTCTTTAAAAGTTCAGCTTTTTCCATTTGTCTTTTTACTTCATTTGTAGTAGAAAGTCTCCTAGTAGGCAGTCTATTCTTCTCCCATGCTTTGGATTGTGGTTCTGCAGTTATTGACACTAGACCTGGTGCAAGTGTACTCACTGTTTGTGCGTGTGTATTTTTCATTAACCTTTTCTCATGCTTGCTCTGCCGACCCTGTCTCCAACTTTTCAATTTGTTTGTTACCAAATGTGTGTGCGTGTCATGGCTAAGTACATCCATTTCAAGCTCACTCACCCCTTTGTCAGCTTGCCTAGGAACTGGAAGGACTATAAAAGGTCTGGGTACTTTTGTGGGTGTCATGCGTACATCATTAGGTGGGTGCACTGAAATCGGAACACTTTGTGCACCATTAGAAAATGCAGTTCGAATCGTCAGTGACAGTAGGACAATCATAAATACAATACATAGGTACATTATGCCTCTGTAGGTTAGGCGGCAACACTTAGTTCTGGAGCAGTATGACCTCTTGAGGGATGACAACATTACTCCTTAGGTCGCCCATCTCTATCATTTTAAGGTAAGAAAACTAATTTAATACATTCTATGCACCAATATCTCTGGATTCTGATGTCTTTGCTTGTCGGTTGAAGGTACTGGAACAATTGTCCTCCTTTGTCTGGACACTGGATTGTCTTATTGTCTCTGGATACAGTTCTCTTTCCTGTAGTCGCAATTAAAGCAACACATTCGGCAAGTCCTTCTTTTACTGTATGTGTTCAAAATACACAAGCTCCCAGTCTGTTCCTCTTATCTGTTTCAATCCGGACGACATGTTGTGTCCTTAATAGTATAAACAAGAGTGAAGTCTCTGGCAACACATTCTTGATCTGTCCCTCGGCGGAAAGTTTTACAGTCTCCTTCGGAAATTCTGATGATGATTAGACAGTTCAACCTACATCACAGGAGAATGCTCATCTGTGTAGGGTTTGCTGGGTCTCTGATGAAAGTGAGGACGTCAACACTGGCAGGCCTCCGCACAAGTTCTGGAAAGTCCTCAATTAGGTGAAAGAAGATGTTGCTCACCAATCTGCTATCTTTTGGTCAAAGGGACATTAGTCTTGTCCTTGTTGCACCGTGGGCAGATTCTGTGATTTCGGTGAGCTTCAAGAGCAACTTGGATTATGATTCCATTCAGGATTATGCTCAAACGTTCTGTGTTTGCAGGATCTCAGAGAAATGTCAAGATGTCAGTTCGTCTCCCACCGAGATCTGGGCATTCTTCAATCAAGCGAGAGAACAGTATGCTAACAAGCCTATTCACTTCTTCTTCTGCTTGGCACATTTGTTTTTTCCTCTCTGTATTCTAGAAGCAGGAAGAACTGCTCAGCGATCACGGTGAGCAACCTCCTTATTGTCTTTTGGTTTTCAGGGCCTTGAAGAAATTCAATGATGCTAGTGAGTCTCCCATTAGTCACAGGTAGGACCTCAAGACTAGGTCGAAGTAATTTAGAACGTTTTTAGTGGTGTCAGTGCTGTGGGACACCATAAGTGAGTCCAAACATTGCTTCTGTCTGGAACGAGTTCGGATATTGTATTTTCTTCCAATGTGTGTGTCCTCGATCAAAATTTGGCATATCCTTTTATCAAGGCTTCCACATGCCTCAGTCCAAAGTTCAAAGCCAACAGAATAGGTTGTGGCTTATACGTGCAATTCTCTTCTTCACCCTGCAACTAGGATGCACAGAGTGTCCATATTTTTATGTCCTTATCCCCTTTTTTGCACAGAGGAAATGTCCAATTTTAAGCCACAATTTGCATCAGAGTTTCTTGTCTTTGTTTAGCTGGTCATGCGTTCTTCTTCCTCATCATGGATCTCGACTGCACGTGCTGTGGTTCTTCCCCGTCGTCTGTAGTCTCTACGCAGTGGGGTGCATGCAGGGGGCCTTCTCCGATGTATGGTTTGATATCACCCAGAAAGAGTCAAGCTCTTCTTCCTTCTAGCTTGACTGCAGGGGGAGTAACGTTCTCCACTCTAAATGCTAAATGGACCGTTGAACCTTGGCTCGTCCCACTTCTTTCTCATGTGGTTTCTCACCAGGACCGTGTCTCCAGAAAAGATTGGTGGTAGACGTAGTCCTTGAATTGGGTCAGTTGTAGTATCTCCTTCTGTGTTCTGTGCTGCCCTGCACCCTTTTTGTCGTCACTGCAGCTGTCCTGAAATTACAGTAAGACAAGATGTCATGCAATTGAAATAATTTTGCATTTCAGACCCTAAGATTTCTCCTGTTGGCTGGGCATCACATCTAGCTAAATTTCGGGGGTCCATGGAGTATGCATCCTTCTGCCTGTTGCTATTTTGTGCAGCATAAAATGATGGTCAGGACCAGGCTGGTTTTTGAGTGCGTACAGTGCCAATGGAAGGCAGTGTAGTCATCCCTTTTTTAGAGTAAGCTTCAACTTGGCTATCCTTTCGTTTAACAAGTCGTTGAGCTTCTCATATATCCCATTACCTTGCAGGTAGTACGCCGACGAGAACTTGTGTTTTATACCAAGCAGCAAGCTGATCTGCTCAAATACTGCATTAACAAAGTGAGGACCATTATCTGACCTCATGACTTCACATACTCCCCACCTGGGAAATACCTCGCTCACCAGAAATATGGGGGCACAGGTGTCTGGGTGTGTGCATGGACCTGCTTCTATCCATCTAGAGAATGGACACACCACAACAATTAGGTACCTGTACCCATTATATAATTGAATCATATCGACATAACCGACATGCAAGTGCTGAAAAGGTCCATTAGGCCTTGGGATGACTCCTCTAATTACTCTTAGTGTCTGCCCAGCCGTGAACTGTTGACAGATTATACAGTTCATCATAAAAAATGCAACGTGCTCTGCTAAATTCGGTATGAACACAAGTGCTGGATAATGCAATTGCTCCATTGCTATCTTCAATAAGGCTATATGCATCACCAGTTTACCAGTGCTCTCTTGTCACCACAAGCTTTCGGAGGGGTTTAAAGAACACCCTTGCTGCTTCCAGAGGTTTTTCTCCTCCTGCGATGCTTCCTCTTGGAGTTCCATTAACTGGGTTTTCCCCAAGTTACTATAACTGTCAGGTTCACTTCATGCAACAATCATTTTCTCATGCACATCAGTTGTTTCCACATCCATTACAACTTCATCTTTGGTGGACACACGCTTGGCTTCTGTGTCTGCTGCTCGATTTCCACGTGAGATAAAATCTGTCCCTTTCGTGTGGGTGGCACATTTTACGACTGCTATGCCCACTGGGAGCTCTAGTGCCTTAATGAGCCTATCTAATAGGACTGCATGCTGCACTGCGTGCCATCCGCTCGGAGGAAGTCCCCTCCTTTTCCAGCACTCTAAGCCTGCGTGCACCGTTGATGTCACATAGGCGGAGTCACTGTACACCGTCATTTCCTGGTCTGCGTGATTCTCAATGGCGAGTATCAACGCCAATAATTCTGCTGCCTGTGCTTAATAATAAGATGGTAATCGTGCACTAATGAGTACTCGAAATTCTCCATTTGCCGTGTGCTTCATCACAGCGGCGCCGGTATATCTTTGTCCACCATTTTGATCGATTCTCGAAGAACCGTCAACGAAGACAATTTCTCCTTCTGCCAATGCGTTTTCCTTCACTTTGGGAATCTCGTCATAGAATTCTTCATAATTTGCAGAGTCATGGATCGGTTCTCCTTCAGTGACTGGCTCTGCTATGAACATAGCTGGGTTCACTATTTTGCATTGAGCTGTCTTAATCGATGGATTCGATATGATCACTTCATAAGCAGAAGCTCTCTGAAATGTCAAATAGTGCATGCTCGACAAACAACGTCATTGAGCATCCCATCACAATGGTGGTAGCCTTCTCTATGGTGAACGCTGCAGCAGCTAAACTCTTTTCGCAAGGGAAATGACCTCTCATCACTGGGTCCAAATTCCTACTGTAGTATGCCAGGGGCATGTACCCCCAATGGCGTCATAACACTGGCATTCGTGTGTAAAAACAGGTAGAATTCCTCTGCATGATTGGGAATCCCTAAAACTGGTGCCGTGCAAATGACTTTCTTGAGTTCAATAAAGCCTTCTTCCATGGTCACAGACCATTCAATTTTTTCTTTCATCCCCTGTGCCTTCTTTAGGGTTTCTAACAGGGGCTTAGTGTATGAGCTGTAGTCGAAGAACCATGCCCTGACATCATTTCAAAGTCCTAAAAAACTCTGCATCTGTTTTATCAAGTGTGGCTTGGCTGTGTTCAATATGGCCTCAGCCCTTTCAGGGGTAACCTTTTTCCCCCCATGCGAGATCAGCTGGCCTATGTACAGCACTTCTTACTGACAATATTGAAACTTTTCTTGGTCAACTTTATATCCTTTCTCAGCCAATATGGTCAGTAGCTGAACAGAATCGTGCTGCAAATTAAGATGTCATCCACATATTGTAAGACAACGCTCTTTAATGCAATATTGCTTAAGTCCAACTGCAGGACTCTGTTAAAAATCGAAGGAGACTCACAGTACCCCTGGGTTAACCTCGTGCTTTTCAAACGCATCTGTCTGTATGTAAATGACGTCAGATCTTGTGAGTCTTTGTGCAATCGGATTGAGAAAAATGCATTTTTCAAGTCAATCACTGTGAAATATTGAGCCTCAACGGGTATATTACATAGGACTGTGGCCGGGTTAGGGACTAGTGGGAACTCGGCCTCTACAATATCATTTATCGGGCATGAATCTTGAATTAGTCTCCACGATCCTCCCTTTGATTTTTTAATCGGATAAACCGCGGTGTTGCATGACGACTCTGACATCACTAAGATGACCTGCTCCATCATAGCAGAAATTGTCTTGAAAATCCCTTCATCTGCTTCCCTAAACATGGGATATTGTCGTGCTTTTGGCAAAATTGCTCCTGGTTTTGCTTTAATCCTTACTTCTCGGATTCCTTTCAATAAGCCTACATCATAGGGGCCTGTGGTCCACACTGAGACAGGCGCCTGGGCCATGTCATCATCAAAATATTTGGGACGGTTCTGTGCCAGCAACATTCTCTGGGGCACCTCTCTTTTGATCATCCTCACCCAAAAAAATGGGATTTACCTCAACTGTTGTTTCCTCAACATCCCTTTTCTCGTCAAACAGATCATCATCAGTGACGTCAGTCAATCTGTACCCTTCCTCAATGGCGATTACTGTGCACCATTGACTGCCTTCATCATCGCAACCATCGATCAGTGCCATTTTCCCTCGCACTATGGCTGTGTGTATGGCCAAGGAAAATACTTGTCCCTTTTCTCCGTGCATATGTATTCTTGGCCTAAATAGAAACTCATCTGGGGTTCTCATGGTTTTTTCTGCAAGGCCTGGTAGCCCTGCCATTAGTATGCGTACCCCATACATGAATATTTCTGGTTGCAATGAAACAGCCCTCGTAGCTGTTTGTCCTGCGTATGCTCTAACCATTTTGCATACGTTCAAATAATGCATTCCTGGAGTCGAACATATTATGCCCTGCTCCGTGAACGAGATTGTCACGTTTAACTTTGTCATTAGGTCTCGGCCCAATATATTTACTGGGGTCTGCCTTGAATATAGCAATGGCACCTTCATGTCACACTCTCCTATGGAGACTGAAAGTTCATTTGTAAAAGGAACATGACTTGTTGCTCCTGTGCCCTGAGTAGTTATGGCATCGCCGAACAAGGAAAACATGCCTTCACGTATGCACGAGTGTGTTGCACCTGTGTTTATTAGGAAGAAATATTCTTTATCCCCTATAACGACATCCACTCTTGGTTACTGGCGAGGGTCTGGTGTCACTGATAGAACACATCAGGTTTCCCAGTGAGCTGTCCTAGTCCATCTAGAACCTTGTCCCATGCTTCGTAATGGACTTCCTCCATCACCCGTGTTGGCTCTCATTCCAGAGTTCAATGCCTGTCCTGCACTTGTTGTCTGTGACAGTTGCATCGGCTACTGACTGTTGAGACTGTCCTTGTGGAAAACTTATCAAGTTCTGAGGTTGCAAGCTTTGCTGTGCTCCTGGTGTTTGTTGTTGCACCGTGTGATTCTGTGCAACTCCATTTCCAGCCTGCTGTAATAACACAGGTGGAGTCTCCATTACTCTTCTGATTCCTTGGTCTGCTTGCACAATGCCTTGACTTCTGCATGTGCGCGCTAGATGCCCTGTCATCCCACACATCCAACATATTGGCGGTGGTCTGATTAATTGCCCATTTGCCATATCTTGATTGCCACTTTGCATGTTTTGAAAACCTCCCTGATTACCTTAGAAACCTCCCTGATTACTCTGCCATCCTTTTCCTCAAAAGCCTCTCCCTGTTGGGTTGGACCCATTACTGCCCTGATTAACCTGCTGTTGATTATTGACCTGTTGTATGTTTGATCTGTCTGTGCTAGTTATCATTGCCCCTTCAATGGCATATTTTGACAATATCTTTTGCACTAACTTTGCCTCTTCAGCTTTTCGTGTAGTCCCTTTCTTGCGATTCTTTTCTTGCAGAAGTCTGCAATAGTGAACTATGGTCAATTGTATCTCAGACCATGTCTTGGCCTCGATTCCCACCAATTTCTTGAGCTGCTTCTGTACCTGATCTGTCAGCCCTTGGCATAATATGTGGTAAAACACGGGTATGGATTTCCCCCAAGTTTCCTTGTTTCCAACACCCATGCGTCTTGGAAATTCTGAATGGAAAGTAATGGATCTTCTCACTCCTTCATTTTGCGGGTCATTATGGCTCCCATGTCAGACGTATCCGGGTATAGCAATTGCAATGCTTTCCATCCCGTGGCTCTGCAATTGTTAAATGGAGCTCCATCGTGTGCAGTGTTAACTGTAGTCATGCCAGGGTAACCTGCACATGTCCACACGTTGTCAGCTAGATCACATAGTATAGCAATTAAAAGACCCTTAAATATCCCCTATGGCCCACGTATTCCCTCCTGTCATTTTTTCCAGCTCATGTATTCATTTTCCGGCTCCCAATGTTAACATTGGAAGCTTGTTTTTTAGATTTTCTGAGCCCATGTGTGGCCATGGAATATACTGTGGCCTTGTTTCTCCTTTTTCGAGCAACTGGAATTGTAATACATGCCACTTTTTCTTCTCTTATCATTTTTCTATCCATTGCAGGGGTGATAGGCATGCATCACTGTCTACCTGGCAAAGTCCTTAGTCGGCTCACATAGGGTGGTGGAGACACCCATCTCTGACCGTAAAATGCTCTTTCATGTCGGTCTGACTGTGTGGCTGACTCTGATGCCTTAGGTCCCGACTCGCTAGAATCTGACCATCTTATCCTTTTTCCTCCGGAGAAGCATTTTTTGCGTCTTCTCTCTTCTTCCTTTTCCTCATATTCCTCTCTTTCTGCATCTGATATTGTCTGTGCCCAACTCGTATAACTCCTCTCATCTTCCTCGTTTCTGTTTAGTGTCAACCTATCTAGGGACAGCTCTCTATTTTTACTACTTCGGGAGGAGTCCTCAGCGTCATACAACTGAGTGCTCTCAAGGCACTCGTCCTCCCCTCTCCCTTGGGGTACTTGTTCTAGCCCCATTTCATCATATATCCTCAAGTCATCTTCGATATTTGCCCTAGACGTGCCTGGTACTGAATCGTACTCAGGAAATAATTATTCTATGTCTTCCACTACTATTCTACTACTACTACTGGATCAGGTTTTTTAAACTCTTTTTCCAGATATTCAAGATCGCATGCTCTTTGTCTCCGCTTACATTCTATGTCGTCATCGAACTCTCTGCACTTCCTTGCTTCCTCTCTGATCCTATCTTCTTCCTGTTTCTTTGCATCTCTATGTTCATTTGCCCTTCGTATTTCCTCATCCCTTCGTTTTTTTTTTCTCTTCTCCCTTATCTTTTGCTCTTCTTCCTCTATTCTCCATTGTTTCTGCCTATTCTGATCATTAGCTGCTCTTGGCTTATGATCCCGTTTCCTTCGTTGCGCTTCGCGATACAGCTGTTCTCGTCTCTGTGTATCTTTTTTCCTGATCCTTTCGTCTCTCAATCCTTTTTCCTTTTCTTTCTCTTTTCTTTGTGAATCGTCTGGCTCTCCCTTTTATCTCGGATCCGCAATGCTTTTACCATTGAGTTTCAATAGAATCTGACCTCCCATCTATTTGTTCTGTGTGAATGCCATCTCATCAGTTCTATCCTCATCTCCTTTCCATCTTTTTCTCTCTCTATTCATATCTAAAGATGTACTTGCTTGTGCCTGATATCCTTTTTCTTTCTCGTGCCTCTCCTTGTCCCTCGGGACTTTGGAGGTGATATCTCTGTCTCTGTCTTTGTCTGGATTTTCGTCACTGTTTTGCATAGGTGACTCATATGACGGGTTGCTATATACCGTGGCTGCTTTAAGTTCTCTTAGTGGATATAACGCTTTGTCTTTACTGGCTTCGCTTTTTGTTTCAGATGGGGCGGGTGGTGTGGAAGGCATTTCACCCCCCTCTGTGCATATGTTAAGTATCCAGTCTACCGGTGGCTCCTCCTCCTTATCCTGTAGGTACATCTTCCAAAGCTCTAAACTAGCTAGGCGTGTGTCTAACTTTTTTCCAGTATATGTGGCGTGGAAATATGTCATCATGTGTTGCAAGACTGCTTTAGATAGTGATCCACCCTGATGCCATGGCATAAACATTTTGTGGGCGGTTCCTTTGACCCATTCTGCACTGTACTTTTTCAGCTTAGGTGCATGTTTTGGCACCTGTTTGCACAAGTGTATTAGCGGTGTAATATCTTCCATACTTAAAATTATTTATCTTCTCCTCACACAACACTTTTTACAAAAAAAACGTTTTAAACAAAATCAACACTATGAGCGAGCACCAATCATCGCAAGCTCCCGTTTTTCACAAACATTATGTTTCCCACAACAACCATCAATTCACATTACACAATATCTTATTTAAACAATTGCGTAATTTTTGCGCTAATTCATCCAAAAATTTCTTATTTTTTTGATGACGTCAGAGGAAAAAGAGAAGAAAAAAACATAAGACAGACGAGACAGACTAGACAGACTCCAGCTGGCTACATTAATCTCCTGCCTCTATGATTTACTCCGACATGGAGTGTGAGCCCATTCCTTTCGAAAATGTCTTTAACCGTTTCAGTCTCCTATTGCCCTATTTTTTCAGGACTTTGAATGCAGGCTTCTCCTAGCCGCTATATTAAAGCGTAGGTATTTAGACGTATCCTCGCTCTGCTCAGGTATCCTCCTGGTGTCCTCTCTCTAGCTCGGGTATCCTCCCGCTATCCTCTATGCTTTACTCGGTCACCCTCGAGTCAATATTACCTTCCCCTTATAAATATATACATTCTACTCTACTTCTGACTTTATTTTTTGTTTGTCCCACCTCCCTCAGTTACCTTCCCTTACTTGTTCTAAGGCATGCAACTTTTTTGCCAAAGCATTTAGTCTTTTTCACTCACCGTTCGCATGTTTTTCCTCTCTGGATCCTCGGGATCACCGCCTTTGTCACCGCCTCTCCTGCTTTCCTTCCGGAAGGCTGCTCGTAGAAGTGGGAAGGGATGTGTGGGTGAAAACACGGGGTTCCTTCAGACCTCAATTGCAGATTTTATAATTTACTCTAGCTACTATCTACGGGGAGCTTCTCGGTCTACATTGCAGAGGACCTAGAGTTACTTATGTCGACGATCAATGGGTGTCTTCTCTAATCGATAGTCGATAAACCATCCTCTCTCTGCTACCAAGTATGCACTAGGACCCCAACAGGCCCATATAGCTGGGGGTTGCCCAATAGCACTTTAAGATGAGTAGCAGCACCCTTGAGATGGGTGGGGATGCAGATTAATACTCTTGCATCGAATCAATAATGACAACTCAATAGTTTGGCAAAGGGAGTCAGTTTAATGACAAGTCCAAAAAATGGTCAGTTCATGAACATCAGCTGTTGCTTGATCGTCCTTCTCGCTTCACAACTCCAACAAACTTCATAAAAAACACATCTTTTATACTAAAAACTCGCCATCACTGACGTGTAACGCTTAAAATGTTGCATGCAATTATATTGGTTATAGTAAAGTAACTTTAATATAGGTACTATATCTGTATATGGTAACAAAGTGAGGGGATTGGATAAACAGTGTCAGGTGGGGCATCTGAGCCCTTCCTTCAAAATGGCTGCCATAGACGTCACTAAAAGTATGACATCTCATTGGTTCTATTAACTCTAGGACCCTAGATTACTTGGTTCACTATGATTGGGTTGGGATCAACCCCACTCATACTTTTCCACCAAACTAGCAGCGTGCAGAATAGCCGGCCAGGTGCAGGGAGGTTGTCCGCTCTCCCAGTCTCCCTCCAATTATTGCAACAATCAATCATCAATTCAGTGGTCATTGGCAATTATTTCTTTGTATCTTGGCATCGAGACTGCTTCTTAGTCTGGAAAAGTGAAGGCGCCTGGGCATAGCACAATTTCATGCATAGGTGTGAAAGTTTCATCTCTTCTGCTGGCTCGGTCACTTGATTCCAACACCCTGAAAGTTGTCTTATTCTCCATGTAATTCGTTCATTTGATTTAATTTTGTCAGCCATCTGCCTCCTGAGGTTTATCTTGTCCTTTGAGAATAGGATACTCTGTTCTTCTCTTCATTAAATGTATCTACTATTGGCCTACTTCAACTGGTACGACCTTGGCTTCTTGGCATGACTTGTCTTCGTCTGAGTTTCTGTCTGTCCTTAATTCTCGATTTTCCTGCTGCGAAGCTCTCCTTGTGAGACCTTAAGGAACCTTTGGTCAGTTCTGCTCTTGTGCATAGTGGAAGTATACTTATATACAGTTCTTTTCTTGAGGTAGATATGTATAGGTGGTGCTTGCAGCACTCTATTTTACTATTAAGCTTTAGCAAGCTTCACGATTTTCTTAGCTTCTTGCGGTTCCTTGCATATGTACACATGTAAGCTGGCTGAATATCTGCATCATGCTCATGGCATAAGCATCTAACATTTGGCATTGTTGTTTCGCTTTAAACTCAGGATGTCACTTATCCATGGTGTTTCGTCTCTTTTCATCATTCATAGGTTGTCATATCTTTTATACATGAATCAGTCCGGATTCTTGTGACGTCACCATTCGTCTTCTTTTAGGACTTTCTTGGCTTCTTTTGGTATTGTATTTCGACAATCGTCATTCTGTCTCATTTGTCGATATGGTTTTCTCAATGGGTACCTTACTGTCCAAGGTTTCTTAGGTGCAGGTACTTCAATAGGTGCTATCAGTCTGATAGGTACTGGGCAGATCCCTGCTGCTGCTCTCTGCTGGTTTATTTGCTCATCATACGTCACATATTTCAGCATGAACGTTCCTGGCACCTCGAAATGGGCGGGGGGGGTGCGAATCGTGTTTTGGACCTCCTCTACACTAGGCAGTCCTGGTGGATACTGAAGTCACTAAAGATGAGACATTTGGAAGAAGAGGTTGAGAGGCAGGAGGCAAGATCAGCCCATTTAGAGAGGAGGAGAGAAGTAGGGTCAATAATATCAAGAGCAACCAAGATGCATTGCCGTATTACTATCCTCACCCCCAGATACCACTAACCACTAACATACTCAACTTTTCTTCCCACGTTGCATTACACACACTGCTCACAATACACACTGCATTTGAATACTTGCTAGTATCCCTACCACCACACACTGCATTGAGTGGAGGCATACAGAGGCCACTCTGCATACCGTTGCACTACTGCTATGTTCCCAACACACCCAAAACTCACATTAACCAGACCACTTGCTCTCCTGGCAGAACTTTGCTGGTGGTAAATTGAGCAGATTGCCAATACTTATAGTTCCCCTCTGGACATACACACACACCCACTGACACCCCCACATCATCGCCAGGAACCACTTAGAAACATACCAGCTAAAGGAAAATGTTTAATTTCAGCCTGGACTTATCAACACTTCAGTATTTGCACCTGCCCCACTCTCTCCTCCCACTAACCTCTCCCCCTTTTTCATCCAAAACTATGCACCAAGAGGCCCCCAAAATTGCAAAGGTTGTAGAGCCATATAAGGCTATTTTATATCCCATTCCTCAGAGTTTGCCATCGCCCCTTCCTGAACACATACACTGAACACTCCTTTTGTTGTTCATTGTATTTACCATTTTGGTTGTGTATGGGACATTCATATTAGCAGGACGCCCATGTTATTGTAAGCCATTACAGCAGTGTACAGTGACATACCATTATGCTGGAAGAGAAAGGCTCTTGCAGGCCTCCCCTCCTCCTCTCATCTCTAAAGAGCAATGGCAATGAGGAGAACACCTGGTGCACCCTGCCCTGGCTAAATCAGATTTAATAGCCAATTCTCTATCCACGCCTGCAGCAGAGAAAATGGTTTATCCCTGCATGACTGTAATGAGAGCAGTGAGCAACAAACAGTGATATGGAGCCCTACCGGAGGTAATGGAGGGTGGCAAGAGACAATGGATTGTTGGTAAACTTGGGGGGCAGTGACGTAGCTGATAACCAGATAAGTGAGAAGTTTTGTTTGGGTTTTCAGTTGGAGGAGTATATCACATGAGTATGCGGGAGCGACGAAGCAAAGTGAGGGAGTATGAACCAGCCAAGAGGGGTTCACAGGGGGGAGGTTCTCCCACTGATAGCATATTTTCAATAATAGGTTAAAATTGTGCATTTTACAGCACACTTTCTGTGAAAAAATGAGCACCAGTATACAATCAGTTTTGTAGGGGAAAAAAAAATGATTAGATGTGATGTCAGCAACAGTATATGTGAGCATTTTCCAAAGCATTTTCATAATGCCTTTGCTCACTATATGCCAGTATTCTTCCAGTGCAAAAAACATTTTCATGCTGACTGCCATTTCACGCCCATGCTGGCTGCACCAATATATGCCATTATGCCACATAAGAACATTCTCATGTGTGCTCTGCACATAATGCCATTAGGTATACAAAAAGCACATGTGCATGCTGGCTGCGCCAATATATGCCAATATATCCATGTAACAACATACTCCTGTAGGCTTTGCTCTTAATTCCAGTACAATAAATGCCATCCTCTAGCAAGAAAATTATATCCTTGCTGGCTGCACAAATGTGCACCCCCATGGAAGAACACTTATCACGTTGGCTTTGCCCTTAATACCAATAAAAAAGGCATGCACAATGAGAACTCATGTCTTGCTGGCTGCACAAGCTCCCCTCCAACCATGCAAGAACACACATTATGTTGGCT
The DNA here is from genome assembly GCF_040938575.1 of Ambystoma mexicanum. NCBI lineage: Eukaryota > Metazoa > Chordata > Amphibia > Caudata > Ambystomatidae > Ambystoma > Ambystoma mexicanum. Next base: position 462,426,074 of record NC_090932.1, on the reverse strand, counting down.
TTGCCTTTAAAGTCAGTAAATAAACGCATGCCACAGTAAAAAACGGACTTGCTGGATGCAAAAATGCCGCCCCCATCTATGAACACTTATCATGCTATATTTGCCTTGATGCCAGTAGAAATTGTCATGATACAGTAAGAAAATATCTCCTTGTTGGCTTGGCAAATGCATTATTCCCAGACCGCTTTTAAGAATGCACCTCATGTTGGCTTTTCCCTTAATGCCAATTAAAAAAACATGCCACCGGTCCACAGCAAAAACATGTGTTTGCTGGCTCCACCAATGTCCCGTGCCATGCACGAACATTCATCATGTTGGCTCTGCCCTAAATGCGAGTAAAAACTTCATTCCACAGTAAGAAAACATTCTGACTGCATGTCGCTATATAGTACTCACCTCAGCCCCAACCCCTCCTCCACATAATAACACTCATCAACACGCTTTGCCCAAAAATGAGAGCAAAACATTCCATACCACTGTTTGAAAACATCCATGCTGCCTGCGCCAATGCCCCCCAGCCTTGCACGCACAAACACATTCATATCCAATCACCCATCAGTCACCCTTCTTTCTCAATGCACACCCAGAATATTCACACCGCATTCAAAGCCATTCACACCATTGACTCTGCGCTCTCATTCATACGTGCGCGTACACAGACACCCCCTTACATGCACGCGTACATATACATGCATACATACACATTCATGCTTTGCATCAATACAGGTGCACAAACATGCAAACAATAGATTCTTATCTGCTCTCGGTGCCTTCAACCCGAGATGGCACACCCCACACGTCAATCAAATTCAGGGCTCGCTGACAGAGAGTACACTAATTGTGCACAGATGAGAGGTGGTGGGGCCTGACACAGGCCTCAACAGTGCTTACTTCGCTTTCTGTTTTATAAAAGGAAGCACAAAGTGCAAAGAAGGGGGCGTGTCTCTGGACAGAGGCTGGGCCCAGGCAAATACCGCGCATAGTAATCTGCGTTTAGATTTCAATATGTATACATTTGCGTACGATACCGTTGTAAATTTATAATTGACATCTAAACTTGCATCTTTTAAAATAAAAAGAGGGGGAGAGAACCCTTGCTCCCCGAAGCAGCAGCTGTCACTGATCTCTTGTAGGTCAATGATCAATTTCCTTCTGAAATAACCTTCCAGCACGCCATATTGCCAACATTAGCCTGACTCTGGTCTTCTTTTGGATTACCTCAACAAACCTTTGCTTGCAGCTGCAAGCCACATCCTCAACATCGAGGCCGGGAGGATCGCTCAGGGGCAACGTGTTGGTCTTGGAAGCAAGACAACACAGAGTCCCGGTTCCGCACTTAGAGACTGATCTTCGGGAATAGTGCGTGTTATACAAAATTACTTACTTAATTGTCTTGGAAGTTACTTCTTTCAACTTTACTACCAATGTTACTTAAAAAGAAAACCCCGAGTTAAAATAATATTCGGGTTAAAATGTGGGATGCATGTTTGAACTTAAAAGACACCATCATTAACAATGAAACACATAAAATGAATCAACACCATTGACACTATCAAAGAGCTGTAATATATGGGGAAGGAAGGGCTACCAGTAAACAATACAACGGGTCACAACACGAAAATAGGGGAAGAGCCACAAAACTAAAGATGGCAATGGCCTCACTCTCTATAAAACATCCTCCCGTCACACACAGGAATAACCCACGCTTTACAGCAGACCAAAGGTGGAAATGGAAAAATGTACCCAACCGCATGTGGTGGGGGTCTTGGCAGGTGGCCGGAGTGGCCGTGGCGCGGGTACGAACGGATTCCTTTTCAGGCAAGTGAAACTCTTATAAAGAGTATTAAAAAAAGAGCTAAAATAACAATCTATTATACACAGTTGACTGGAAACTTGTGCAACACAGATAATAACCCAATCTGACAATGCGTACTTATAGTAACTTATTAAGGGGAAAAAGGAGTATAATTGCTACTTCGTGTTCCCCATGCTTAATTGTTACCTACAATTACCACCTTACAAAGTAAATGTCCTTTCAAGACTGAAAAAAAACACGGTCAAAGAAAATGCATGATACTGTCCCCTACTTGTTGTCATTGTTTCACAAAGTGTGCAGCCTTATTCAGCCTTTCCATTTCTACTCACCTAACAGTCCTTCCTTTTAAGCGCATGCCAATCTAACACTCACGGCGGTGTTCACAGCTGTCTAATTTTAAACAGGCTTTAATTTGCTTAAATGAAAAACATAAAGACAAACTGAAGCAGCGCTCCTCTGAGCCGGATGATTTCCAAGCACTAGAAACAGCTCGTCACTGTGGGTGCAGTGTCCTATGGAGGCTCATGCATGGGTTTTTGGTTTCCCCAGATCCAGGGGGACAGTTTTTGCCAGATTCCAGATACAGAAACATCTGGCCTAATACCTGCCCGGCCACAAACAAGTACCAACATGAAGCAACTGCGTATTCAGTCAATGCATGCCGTGAAAACGGGGAACAACAAAGTACCTCAAATGTAATGCGCACATCCCCAGAAAGTAGATAACAGAAAATGGAGCTACTAAAAACACGTAACAGTTGCACTGCACCAAACACGTTTATATATGTGTATTTGTGTCTGTATTTATTGAAAATTCGGGATGTTGTTTCTCACAGAGACACTGGGCCTCATGACGTGGTAGGTGGTAAGGGATTACCGGCACCGGTACGGGCACCAGTGCCGGTAATCCCTTACCACCCTATTCCGAGGTCCCTTAGCGGGTCCCTTCCTTAACGCCTGGTTTTACCAGGCGTTATGGAAGCGACCCGTTAAGGGACTTCAGAGCTAATAATCGTACCGCAAATTGCGGTACCGTTATTAGCTCCAACCCCATTCCCATTGATCCCTATGGGGGCTCGAATGGGAATGGGGAATGGTTCCTGGAATGGGGATTTACCGGGTCCTCCAAGGTTGGAATGACCCGGTAAATCCCTATTTCGGGAACCCGGACCCGGAATGCGGTAAGGGGGTAGCCATGGCGCTAATAGCGCCATGGCTACCACCTACCGCGTAATGAGGCCCACTGTGCATAGGAGGCAATACGGGTAACAGACGCAGGCCCTTTTTTGGCTGCATATAGGAGGGGATGTCTGAATTTTGCAAAGACCAGGTGATTAAGTGGTGATCTAGAAAGACTTGGGCCTCATTACAAGTAGTGCGGAATGAGTTTAACAGCGCCGGTAATGGTGCTGGCGCCGTTAAACCCATTCCGCACTATTACGAGGTTCCCTCGCACCAGGGAGCTAACAACGGGCCCGTTATTAATGGGCCCATTATTAGCTCCTTCCCCATTCCCATTGAGCCCTATGGGGGCTGGAATGGGAATGGCGATGTACCGGGTCCGGGTTCCTCGGACGAGGAATTACCGGGTCCTCCAAGGTTGGAATGGCCCAGAAAGTCCTCATTTAAGGAACCCGGACCCGGTATGCGGTAAGGAGGTAACCATGCCGCTAATTGCGGAAGAGAGCAGAGAGTGGTATGCAGATGGACGAGAGCAGAGAGTTGTATGCAGATGGAAGAGAGTGGTATGCAGATGGAAGAGAGTGGAGAGTAGTATGCAGATGGACGAGAGCAGAGAGTTGCATGCAGATGGAAGAGAGCAGAGAGTGGTATGCAGATGCAAGAGAGCAGAGAGTGTTATGCAGATGGAATAGAGCACAGAGTGATATGCAGATGGAGGAGAGTGGTATGCAGATGGAAGAGATCAGAGAGTGGTATGCAGATGGAAAAGAGCACAGAGTGGTATGCAGGTGGAAGAGAGTGGTATGCAGATGGAAAAGCGCAGTATGCAGATGGAAGAGAGCAGAGAGTGGTATGCAGATGGAAGAGAACAGAGAGTGGTATGCAGATGGAAGAGAACAGAGAGTGGTATGCAGATGGAATTGAGCAGAGAGTGGTATGCAGATGGAAGAGAGCAGAGAGTGGTATGCAGATGGAAGAGAGCAGAGACTGGTATGCAGATGGAAGAGAGCAGAGACTGGTATGCAGATGGAATTGAGCAGAGAGTGGTATGCAGATGGAAGAGAGCAGAGAGTGGTATGCAGATGGAAGAGAGCAGAGACTGGTATGCAGATGGAAGAGAGCGGAGAGTGGTATACAGGTAGAAGAGAGCGGGGAGTGGTATGCAGATGAAATAGAGCGGGGAGTGGTATGCAGATGGAAGCGAGCAGAGACTGGTATGCAGATGGAAGAGAGCAGAGTGCTATGTAGATGGAAGAGAGCAGGGAGTGTTATGCAGATGGAAGAGAGCAGAGAGTGGTATGCAGATGAAAAAGAGCAGAGAGTGGTATGCAGATCGAAGAGAGCGGAGAGTGGCACACAGATGGAAGAGAGCGGTGTGCAGATGGAATAGAGCGGAGAATGGTATGCAGATGGAAGAGAGCCGAGAGTGGTATGCAGATGGACGAGAGCAGAGCGTTGTATGCAGATGGAAGAGAGCGGTATGCAGATGGAAGAGAGCGAAAAGTGGTATGCAGATGGACGAGAGCAGAGAGTTGTATGCAGATGGAAGAGAGCGGAGATTGGTATGCAGATGTAAGAGAACAGAGAGTGTTATTCAGATGGAATAGAGCACAGAGTGATATGCAGATGGAAGAGAGCGGAGAGTGGTATGCAGATGGAAGAGAGCGGAGAGTGGTATGCAGATGGAAGAGAGCAGAGAGTGGTATGCAGATGGAATAGAGCATGGAGTGGTATGCAGATGGAAGAGAGCAGAGAGTGGTATGCAGATGGAAGAGAGCAGAGAGTGGTATGCAGATGGAAGAAAGTGGTATGCAGATGTAAGAGAGCAGAGAGTGGTATGCAGATGGAAGAGAGCAGAGAGTGGTATGCAGATGGAAGAGAACAGAGAGTGGTATGCAGATGGAATTGAGCAGAGAGTGGTATGCATATGGAAGAGAGCGGTGTGCAGATGGAAGAGAGCACAGAGTGGTATGCAGATGGAAGAGATCAGAGAGTGGTATGCAGATGGAAGAGAGCGGTATGCAGATGGAAGAGAGCAGAGAGTGGTACGCAGATGGAAGAGATCAGAGAGTGGTATGCAGATGGAAGAGAGCGGTATGCAGATGGAAGAGAGCAGAGAGTGGTATGCAGATGGAAGAGAGCGGTATGCAGATGGAAGAGAGCAGAGAGTGGTATGCAGATGGAAGAGAGCAGAGAGTGGTATGCAGATGGTAGAGAACAGAGAGTGATATGCAGATGGAATTGAGCAGAGAGTGGTATGCAGATGGAAGAGAGCTGTGTGCAGATGGAAAAAACCAGAGAGTGGTATGCAGATGGAAGAGAGCGAAAAGTGGTATGCAGATGGACGAGAGCAGAGAGTTGTATGCAGATGGAAGAGAGCGGAGATTGGTATGCAGATGTAAGAGAACAGAGAGTGTTATGCGGATGGAATAGAGCACAGAGTGATATGCAGATGGAAGAGAGCGGAGAGTGGTATGCAGATGGAAGAGAGCAGAGAGTGGTATGCAGATGGAAGAGAGCAGAGAGTGGTATGCAGATGGAATAGAGCATGGAGTGGTATGCAGATGGAAGAGAGCAGAGAGTGGTATGCAGATGGAAGAGAGCAGAGAGTGGTATGCAGATGGAAGAAAGTGGTATGCAGATGGAAGAGAGCAGAGAGTGGTATGCAGATGGAGGAGAGCAGAGAGTGGTATGCAGATGGAAGAGAACAGAGAGTGGTATGCAGATGGAATTGAGCAGAGAGTGGTATGCATATGGAAGAGAGCGGTGTGCAGATGGAAGAGAGCACAGAGTGGTATGCAGATGGAAGAGATCAGAGAGTGGTATGCAGATGGAAGAGAGCGGTATGCAGATGGAAGAGAGCAGAGAGTGGTACGCAGATGGAAGAGATCAGAGAGTGGTATGCAGATGGAAGAGAGCGGTATGCAGATGGAAGAGAGCAGAGAGTGGTATGCAGATGGAAGAGAGCGGTATGCAGATGGAAGAGAGCAGAGAGTGGTATGCAGATGGAAAAGAGCAGAAAGTGGTATGCAGATGGTAGAGAACAACAGAGAGTGATATGCAGATGGAATTGAGCAGAGAGTGGTATGCAGATGGAAGAGAGCAGTGTGCAGATGGAAAAAAACCAGAGAGTGGTATGCAGATGGAAGAGAGCAAAGAGTGGTATGCAGATGGAAGAGAGTGGTATGCAGATGGAAGAGAGCGGAGAGTGGTATGCAGATGGAAGAGAGAGGAGAGTGTTATGCAGATGGAAGAAAGCAGTATGCAGATGGAAGAGAGCAGAGAGTGGTATGCAGATGGAAGAGAGCAGAGAGTGGTATGCAGATGGAAGAGAGCAGAGAGTGGTATGCAGGTGGAAGAGAGCGGTATGCAGATGGAAGAGAGCGGAGAGTGGTATGCAGATGGAAGAGAGCAGAGAGTGGTATGCAGATGGAAGAGAGCAGAGAGTGGTATGCAGATGGAAGAGAACAGAGAGTGGTATGCAGATGGAATTGAGCAGAGAGTGGTATGCATATGGAAGAGAGCGGTGTGCAGATGGAAGAGAGCACAGAGTGGTATGCAGATGGAAGCGATCAGAGAGTGGTATGCAGATGGAAGAGAGCGGTATGCAGATGGAAGAGAGCAGAGAGTGGAACGCAGATGGAAGAGATCAGAGAGTGGTATGCAGTTGGAAGAGAGCGGTATGCAGATGGAAGAGAGCAGAGAGTGGTATGCAGATGGAAGAGAGCGGTATGCAGATGGAAGAGAGCAGAGAGTGGTATGCAGATGGATGAGAGCAGAGAGTGGTATGCAGATGTTAGAGAACAGAGAGTGATATGCAGATGGAATTGAGCAGAGAGTGGTATGCAGATGGAAGAGAGCAGTGTGCAGATGGAAAAAAACAGAGAGTGGTATGCAGATGGAAGAGAGCAAAGAGTGGTATGCAGATGGAAGAGAGTGGTATGCAGATGGAAGAGAGCGGAGAGTGGTATGCAGATGGAAGAGAGAGGAGAGTGTTATGCAGATGGAAGAAAGCAGCATGCAGATGTAAGAGTGCAGAGAGTGGTATGCAGATGGAAGAGAGCAGAGAGTGGTATGCAGATGGAAGAGAGCAGAGAGTGGTATGCAGGTGGAAGAGAGCGGTATGCAGATGGAAGAGAGCGGAGAGTGGTATGCAGATGGAAGAGAGCAGGGAGTGGTATGCAGATGTGAGAGCAGAGAGTGGTATGCAGCTGGAAGAGAGCAGAGAGTGCTATGCAGATGGAATAGAGCAGAGAGTGGTATGCAGATGGAAGAGAGTGGTATGCAGATGGAAGAGAGCAGAGAGTGGTATGCAGATGGAAGAGAGCAGAGAGTGGTATGCAGATGGAAGAGAGCGGTATGCAGATGGAAGAGAGAAGAGAGTGGAACGCAGATGGAAGAGATCAGAGAGTGGTATGCAGATGGAAGAGAGCAGGGAGTGGTATGCAGATGTGAGAGCAGAGAGTGGTATGCAGCTGGAAGAGAGCAGAGAGTGCTATGCAGATGGAATAGAGCAGAGAGTGGTGTGCAGATGGAAGAGAGTGGTATGCAGATGGAAGAGAGCAGAGAGTGGTATGCAGATGGAAGAGAGCAGAGAGTGGTATGCAGATGGAAGAGAGCGGTATGCAGATGGAAGCGAGCAGAGAGTTTTAAGCGGTGGTTAAAGAGTTGGATACCAGGGGGAAAGCAGTTTCAGTTCAGTGTTTGCTCTGTAAGCCTGCTTGAAGGGGATCACAGAGTGAGTGAACCTCAAGGCTGAGCACCGACACTACTGAAGTTTGTACTGTGTGAAGTCTGCACTATGTAGATCTCGAAGATTTGGTATCTACCGGCGGTAAGATTGTGGGCCTGCTGACACAAACCCATGCCCCTCCTTCTGCCCCTTCCTCGTTTAGTATCCTTTTCTACTGAGAATGCATGGCCGAGACAAAGGATGTGCCTTGAATAGTAGAGGAAACCCCGCAATGTCGAGGCCCGTGCACTATGTCATTTCTACATGGGCAGAGCTTGTACTGCCCCTGATTGCACCACTAGGTCTGTTCTATTTCAGTGGCTCATGGACTGCAAAGGCCCCTGCTACAGCAGGCACTACCAAGACCTATACTGTGAGTGTTACCTGTGGGATGCGAGTGCACTGCCGGTGTGCAGTTCCACACCATTCCCCTTTATACATCCAAGATTTCGATGGCAGAGGCCACAGGGCAGTTGCCAAATCTGACAGCATGAAGGATGTTTTGGCACAGTAGCTAAGACCCTGACACATCTGCTGTGCTTTGTTGCTGTTGACAACGGGTCAAATATCTTTGTTGGCCTAAAAAATGGCTGAGACGCTGCATGTTCCTTGCTTTGAGGTTGCCTGTGGTGACATATTGTGTCATTAATTGACAGACAGTGAAGGAAAGTATTGTCGTGGCTCAGAAGATCAACACAATCTTCAGCAGGGATGAGAAATGCACTTTGGGAATTGCATGTGTGCCAGAGGTTGCCATAGCACAACGTGTAGACCCTAGTTGCTACACATTAGAATTCTGCTTTGCACATATAGAGCCAGTCAAGTGAACAATACAATTCCCTAACCAATTATTGGAACAGTCACAAAAAAGCATTAGATGGGAATCAATCAAGTCAAATACAGCTGTTCTCTGGTGGCTGTTCTGTACGTTGCCCATTTCAGGAGGCCACCGAGTGTGTTAGCTGGCGCAGTGCATCACTCAGTGTACATGCAGAACTGAATCTATCCAACGTGCTAAAGTCCCAGGATTTCGCTAGCCAGGTGGATACAGCACACATGATCAGGAATATGCTCCAAATATTGAATGGCGATGTACCCATAGCTGCTATGAAAGGCAACCTTAAATAGCTACTGCCATACATTTTAGTCTGGCATCACAAATTAAAGTGGCTACTTTTAAATCGAATGTAGCGGATGAAAATCCAGATTCATTAGTGCAAGACACTGTTCAAATGTGCAAAAGAAATCGCGTAAAGCACCGTAGCAGGACGAATATGCAAAACCTCCTGTACTAGGAGCGGGTGAGGAAGCTAGAGTCTGCCAGGATGGCTGGGTAGGCGTAGACTGCTTGGAAGAAGAGCCAACTACAGGAAGGGGCTCTCAGCGCTTGCTGGAGCCCCTGCCTGTGCATCTACCTGGAGGAAAGGCAAGACCTAGACTAGACCAGATGGAGGTTGGAAGTCCTGGGGAGGGATTCTTTCGTGGGATACCAGGCTGTAATACCCAGCACTCCACCCTGAGCTCCCTGTTTGACCTATTCGCCCGGGCGTAGTGCAAAACATCTATGCCCAAAAAGAGGATTTTGAGCAGTAGGGCCCTCTGACAAAGATACTAATTCTAAGCCCTGTGACAGAATTGTCTCAGAGCCTAAATATTCGAGGAGCCCCAATAGAAGTAGCCTTGATACCTTTAAGAGCAATGTCAGACTCAAACTGAATCTGTTTTTCAATTATGCCAATACGTTTTAACAGTTAAAACCCTCTTCAAGAGGAAGTGATTGGAAGACTCTCAAGAGGGACTGGCATCATATGCTGCATATGTCTTGGCCTGGATGGCAAAGGTTGCAGATCCATGGACTCTTTTCTGTGATATCATAACCTTTTTTTCAATAGTGTCTCCCGGACGCCAGAGCGGGTTGAGCAGTGAGGGTGGGGGGCAGGGAGTCGGTCTTGAAATGTTCAGGTATCTCAGAACCAAAGCCCTGGAGCGGATATGTGCAGAACAAGTATTTAAGAACTGCAGACATCTCAGTATCTCTCCACTCCTGAAGGATGATTTTCCTAAATGCCGTGTGAAGTCACAGGATCAGTAATATATCTATTAAACATGTTCTCTTTCCTCTGTGCATTCGTGGGAAGTTAGGAAATGACAGGATCTCTGAAACACATGTTAGCAGGAGCACGGATAAGGATCTCCAACTGAACTTCCCTTTTAATGTATTTTCCTTTGGTCTTCATTTCAATCTTCCCATCCTAAAAGCCTTCAGGAGCTACAGGCAGATGGCGTCCGCCTTCAAGCCTGCACGCTTTTGAGCGGGCTCAGCAGGAATGCATGTGTCAATGGCAGTATTAATGTCTCTTTAGCAAAAGCCCTGACCTGTTCGGCAAAGTTAGGAGTGGAGAAGAAATGTGCTGGTCGCACATGGCTACTTAGTGCATGAGAGGCAAAGATCAAGGCAACTAGTGTAAATGGGATCAGTAGGAAAAGGCAGACCACCTTTGCCAATGCAGTGATTACAATGACCCCTGTTACTACCCCTCCTTGCTTACAAGAAAAAGGGGGGAAACCTTTCCTTGATGTGTTACGCGTTCTATTGTTTCCTAGGAACCCATTCCTTTACCAACATTCAACAGCTCCTTAACCAAAGATATTTCCTTGATTGGTAACAAGAAGTAAGGAAAGGTCTTCCCTCCTTATATTAGGGCTGTTTGAAGGTATCCATATCTAAAGACTGCTGCTGCCACCAACGTCTCTGCATGACCAAAATATGCCATTGTTAATAGCACCTGGAGGTTCGTCTTCCGGTACCACTCCGGTCCTGCAAAATCACATTCAGAAATCTGCACATTCACACTGCAGACTGGAAGCTACACCAGCTCAAAGGAGAAATCAAGCTGATCAACCACGATGAGGCAAACAATGGTCGGCTGTTCCACTTGAACCTCAAAGCCCTCTCTGACCTACAAAGCCCCAGGTCAAAATCTGCATGGAGCCATAGTGCTAGGCTCCTTTTTACAGGACATGTGGATAAAAAGGCCCTACATGGCAGGGTCTCTTACAGAACTCAAGGGGAAATAGGTGTAAGTTTAGAAAAATGCTTACCCTAAGGTGCAACTACACATAAGGTGTTGTCTGCAGAGAGACAGAAAAAAACAGGAGATGGTGTCAGAATGTGTCATAATGTATGCTTAGCCCAGGGTGCAGTGTGGGGGTGGCGGGGCAGAGTTAAATATATTATTAAAGATGGCAACGAGGTTCCCATTTCTACTGATGTGAACTGTGATGAGGATTATTCTTATCTAAGATGGTGGATGATTAAGCAGCCACTCCAGACAGCTCTCAAGCTTTAATTGTCTACAGCCTTAATCTGCTTCAACAATAAACCACATACCCTAAAATCGGAACAAAATAAGGAACAGGGAGAAACATTAATTATAATTCAAACACTGCCCTTCAGTGAAATTGAACAAATACATATTGTACTCCTAATGAGTGGCAGTTACAACTAGACACAGCTCTGGAGGGGTAGTCTTCATTCCATCCACTGCATTGCTACTAGAATCCGATTGGCTAGCTCAGGAGGCCTTACTTTGCTACAGACACCTAGTAAGGATTCCTGTAAATGGTGGCCACCAAGATCAACTCAATTAGAAATGTGTGTTAGGTCATGAGATTTCTGTCAGCCTTGCTCCTGTTGACTTACCTCTTCATAATATCAGAACTGGAGTCACAACTCAATGTTCAGCCTTGCTGATATTATTGCCTAAAATCAATGCCCTCCGTAGACCTTGGTGTCCAGCCCTATTCGATGGGCGTATTCCTCTAGAACTCTCTCCATCACCCCCTTAACTTTGCACCTCCTTTTTTCTGTGTCATCTGCTCCCTCGTCTCAGATCAAAGAACCATACTATGGTGAACCGTAGTACAGTGATGGGCGATCTTACGGTATCTATCATGACCATTGTTGCCTATTGGGCCCTGTTGCACTAAATTCAGCCAAACTCTCATCCTTCACTACATCCCCAGACCTATCTGTATCTCAACACATCATTTTTTCTGTGCTCATTTTTGCCCTGCCCAGATCCAGTGATGACACCAACGTTATTGGAGAAGAAAGAGCCCACACAAGAAAACACATGGTAAGATGTGTTATATGTTCATTCATCACAGTTTTTTCATGGTGTTTTTTGCCAAACATTTTTGCCCGAAAATACGAATTGAATGTTTTTTTATTTTGTATTTACCCCCAAACCCTCCCTTATTATTTATTCCCAATTCCACACCCCACCCTACCCCTTAAATGCCCTTGCCCCACACCCCATATTTTTCAATTTGTATTTTCAGGCAAACATTTCAAAAAAACTATTGCAAAAAAACTCGGCGTGGAGTGAACGTCATACTGTAAGAAGATGTCGCTGCAGCTCAATATCAGAGCTATGAGTACTACAACAGAAAACAAGCCCAATACCCCATCAAAGCAAGCCCCATGCGCACATTTGACAAAAGAGTCCACCACTCCCCCAAACCCATATAATGGCAAAAAATAGGTTACAAAAGAGAAGACATTCAAATAAAAATGAAACAATCAATTTTCATCATAGAATACACAGCCAAAGGCCATTCCATCTTCTACAAATCAACAACAAAATAAATGCGGAAAACGCTGGTAGGCCTACCTGCTACAGTTTACAAAGATAGCTCATGTGATCAGTACAATTTTGGGAGAGACCATCTTTATTTAATTATATTGATTCAATCATTCGTTTTCCTTCCTCTCTTGCCATCTTGTTTCATTCTCGCAATGCATGTTTGAGTTACTTTCATAATGGCCTCGCAAATGTACTTCAGTTTGGCCACCACATGTCTATTCAGCTAAGTCACCCTACAGGACAGTTCCACTCAGGCCCCAAGAGCCAAGCACAGCCATTACGATCTGGTATTTTGTAGCTCACTCTACTGTGCCTCATCGGGCACTTGCAAACCTGACTCTTAGCTCCAGCAGCAGAGTGCTGGGTTTCAAAGTAGGTAAAGAACAAAGAGACCTTGGGCCTCATTACGAGTAGGGCGGTAAGGGATACCGGGCACCGGTAAGAAGACCGGTGCCGGTAATCCCCTACTGCCCTATTCCAAGGTCCCTTGGCGGGGACCGTAAGGAACGTGTGGTCAGACCACACGTCCCTTACGGGTCCCGCTAAGGGACCAGGGCGCTAATAACGGGCTTGCACGTCGCGAGCCCGTTATTAGCACCATGCCCATTCCCATTGAGCCCTATGGGTGCTCAAATGGGAATGGGGAATCGCCTGTTTAATGGGGACTTAACGGTCCCGCCAGGGTTGGACTAGACCGGTAAATCCCCATTGAACTACACCGGTGCCGGACCCGTTATTGGTGGCAGTCATGGCGCAAATAGCGCCATGACTACCACCAATCTCGTAACGAGGCCCCTTGTGTTGTTCTACTCCATATAAGAACAACACCCCTGCCTAACTAGCCACCCAGCCCACCGACCTAAGCAGAGGTTTTGTATAGAAGACATAAGACAGACCCTCCCAATAAGCTTTCATCACTCTGAAATGTGTTAATTACCCTAGGGCACGTTGGAAGCTTCTCGCCCTTCCAACTCACCTGAAGTGCACACTGACCCGTGGTCGCATCATAACCCTGACATACCACCTTATTGCCTGGTTATAAAGCATTGAGAAACAAAAGGTACTCCCAAAACCCACCACACACCCCATCTTGATGAATCATCCAACTTTAATTAGTCATGACTCTAAGATTGTTTCCACATGGACCACAACTTTCAAAGTAGCTATTAGCCACAACAATCCCATTATGAGCACAAAATTATGTAAGGACCGCCACATATTGAACAATGTAAGAATATCTCGCTATAGTTATTACTACATAAACAACACATCAAAAATGGCCAGAAAGAAATGCAATGACATGCTGAAAAATAGTCAAGTAAAAGCCAGAAAACAAATTTCTTCCAACAAAGACTTGACAAACTCAAATCCAATCTCGTACAGTATCTTTCTTTACTGTTAATGGCAAGACTTGGAAGAAAACCTTCAAAACAACATTATCTGTTGCAGAATATATCCCAACCCCCAGAAGATTCTGATTGATGACAACAGGGCCCACGCCCGCAGGTCCCTACACTATCAGCAGGTACAGAAATTGCAAGGTGATGTAGGGTTTCTTGAGAGCTCACATATACACATAGGATTAACCATGTCCAAACATAAGAATCATTGACCACCATTACATGTAAACTGAGGTATGGACCAACCACTAATGCTAGCACACTGCTGGTTACACACCCAAAACAATATTCTGAGCTTTCTTACCAACTCTCTACCAGGACAGGGCACAACCCCTCTGAAAGATGAGAGTCCACAGCCTATAAAGTTAGACAACCCATAAATAGAATCATTACAGCAGACCTCCAACGAGATGAATCTGGGAATAGGACGCGCCTACAAATGCCGCCTCTGCCAGAGCCACACAAGGCTCTGCTACAACACATCGTACTAAGAACACAAACCACATCAGAACCCATTAAATGCATAGTTCCATGAACATCATAGCTCATTACAAATGTAAGGCTCTTCACACCAACAACACTCAACATAACCCAATACCTACCACCAATCAAGTGAAGCAAGAGCCAGTGGTCACTTTAAAGGTGCAAATAAATTATTACGAGTGAAATGGTTCATGGAAATTAGCAAAAACACAAACATTTGGCATGGAAGTCAGCCTAGTTAGCACACAGTCTTCCACAAAACACTCAGTGGAATTATCAGATATGATGTATGATGAAAAGCTCCACCTCCTCATGCTAATAAAGACATGCTTCTCATCGAGCTCACCAGTACATCTGACAAGCATTTTCCAGGAGGATACAAAAACAACCACATCAATGGAGCTTTGTAAAGAGTAAGGGGCTTAGCGGTCATCCATAAAGAGGAGACTGGGTGCACGAAAATCAGAATGCCTCATTTCCTATATTTGAGCATATAAACATCTGATGTTCACCGAGCACAAAGCAATCCTTCCTACTCGTCGTTATCTATGGTAGACCAGCCTAAAACACGATATTCCTGGAGGAGGTGCTCAATTTAGCTTCGGATCCCCTGTCTGGGTCAACCAAAGAGATGCTTCTGGGCTACATCAACCTCTGGTAACACAGGACCCAAAGAAGTGGTGGATAGCGTGATGACCCTGATCTTCCGATAGGAAATTTCTGATCCCACCCATGAACAAAGCAGCAAGATGGACCTTGTAATCAGCCATAATCTTTATTTATAAAGCGAAATGTATGTATGTGTGTATGTTTGTCCGGCTATGCAAATCCACACCATTGAACACACGTCTACGAGATTTTGCATGGATTCCTCTTTTGTCTCGGGCAAGATCGTAGTCTATGTTTGGATGCAAAAATTGCATATGCAAAACATTTTTGGGATGTGTGTCTGTATGTTTGTCCGGCTATGCAAATCCACACCGTTGAACCCACTGCTACCAAATTCTGCATGGATTCCTCATTTGTCTGGGGCAAGATTGTGGTCTATGTTTGGATGAAAAAAATTCACTACGTAGATACCCTCATATACTGATGCTCACCCTGATTCACCATAGTAGGTACTAGAAGGAGGCAATATTTTGAAAAGTGTATGAAGCAAAATGTTCGACTTGGTTAATCCTTTGAAATGTATTACTACTGTATACAGTTGGAAAGTGTTTATTAAAGCATTTTTAAAGGAAATTAAAAAAAATTGTTATCCCGCCACTCCAAATATGGGAAATGTTAAGGTAACAGTTTACTTAAGTTTATTCACGAGAAGAGAGCACAAGCAATCAATCTTTCTTGGACATTTTCTCAAATGTGCTCAAGCTACTAAATGACTGAAACATGCCACACAAAAAACAAACATCACTTGGAAAAGCTCCATCTGATGCAAAGCGTAAACTATATCAAGAGCTTCTGAAACACAACAACAAACAGCAGCACAACTTGCTAACCAGCGGCCAAGATCAACTTTCTCCAGGGCAAATGAGATGCCAGAGAAAACTGAAGCAAGACTTGCTGACATGAGACAAGAGCAACATCCTCCAGGGCACTTGCGACACCAGAGCAAAATGAAGCAAGACTTGCCGACAAGAGGACAAGAGCAACATCTTTTAGAGCACATGAGACACCACTCGATCAGGACATGGGCAACGCTGGGTACCCCAGCTTGTATTGAAATAAGCAAAGCGGAGGCTGCAATCTTTTACCAAGCACTCCCTCATCAATTCTCTATTGCGGAAAAAAACACAACGTTCCAAGTTATTCGCCACCTTTATAAACCTAACCAGTGATAATCAGATCATGAATGTACATTATTTCTGACCACTTCCAGGAGACCTTCAAACCATCACCAACACATGTATGAAGAGACACTCCTAGAGCTTGATAACCTCTACACAAACATTGCATGGACCCTTGATGTGACAGCACCAGTCTGACTGAGAAAAGTATATCTACACATAAAGTCACCCACACAATGGCTCATCCGCAAGCTGGCATTATTTTAGAGGCACAGGCACGCACTGGAATGTTGACGGCCAAACGGGCACATCACTCAATGACAGGAACAGCTGCAGAATGCACATGAGAGGATTGAACAGAGACGCATTGTGGGCCCAGAACCAATACTGTGCAAGACAAATCAGAGAAATACACAACTAAGCCACCAGACTATTCAAAATGCAATGAGATGATAGAGTTCAATACCTAATCTACAGAAAGGACACTGGGCCTCATTACGCGGTGGGCGGTAAGGAATTAACGGCACCGGTAAGGGCACCGGTGCCAATAATCCCTTACCGCCCTACTATGAGTTCCCTTAGCGGGTCCCTTCCCTAACGCCTGGTTTTACCAGGCGTTATGGAAGAGATCCGTTGAGGGACTTCAGAGCTAATAACGGGCCCGCTAAAAGCGGACCCGTTATTAGCTCCATCCCCATTCCCATTAAGCACTGTGGGGGCTCAAATAGGAATGGGGAATGGTTCCCGGAATGGGGATTTACCGGGTCCTCCAAGGTCGGAAAGACCCGGTAAGTACCTATTCCGGGAACACAGACCTGGAATGCGGTAAGGGGGTATCCATGGTGCTAATAACGCCATGGCTACCGCCTACCGCGTAATGAGGCCCACTGACCTGGTTTTGTCAAATCACATAAAGAAACTATATATATTCCCAACAAGTTTTTCAAAGCATAACAAAGGAAGGCCTGCATTAAACAAAATACAGCGATTATTTCATGATCACTTGATAACCCTCCAACCACCTACATATCCATCCAGACTTTCAGGTCCATGCTCACTTAAGAAGTTGAGCCAACCAAAATGAAGAATACGTGACAATGACATGTATTTCAGCACTAAATAGGAACCTGCAGATAACTCTCGCCATCTTCCCAGCATCCTCTAAGCTTTATGCGGCAGAACATTATGGGAAATGGGCAAAGAAGAACTATACAAATAATACGTTTTTGTACTAAGAAAGCTGCGATGGATCAGTTGTTGTATGGCATTGTATATATGTTGAGATATCCACATGTAAATAATATATGTAAACCATCACGTTTTCTGCAATTTTAGAATGGATGCTATAGCATTTAGAATGTGTTTTTCACACTACACAACTGGAATAAAAAACATGTTTTTTGCTGTGAAATATGCGTTAGTTGTTGAACACATGTTCAGTGTAGGGCAAATGAGACTATTGGGATAATTCTGCTTGTGTTTAGCTAGCATCCCTGCTAAGTCCGAACCTTCATTTAACTGGCTGCGAGTATACCCCAGGGGCAAAACGCTCGCCTTGGAGGCAAGACGACAGGAGCAACACAGGTTCGATCCCTAGGTCCGCACTTAGAAACCGCTGGGTATTAAGCACGTTATAATTATAGAATAATCCGTGTCCCACCCATCTGTCCATTACAATCATTTTTCCTACGAATAATAACATTCCATATTATATTAAATGTGTGGTTCTGCTCAGCTCCAAACCCTTTGGACAACCACAAATATAGCCCTGGGTATCCGTTTAAGTAGAATCACCAGGAGAAGGAAGGCCACACGAAAAACTATTTGTTGATGACGTAAAACCGTATACCTCACTTGACAGCCCATATTATTTAAAGCACCAAAATGCAAACAAAAACCTCTCCAAGTGGATTTGAGAAGTGCGCCAAAGCAGTGCTCTTCCAGGGGGGTAAAAACTAACACTGAAAAAAAACATAAATAAAAACAGAGACAGGAGGCGGTTGAATAGATGCGTGAATCCTAAAACAATGTGAGAAAGACATTTCAAGAAACACTTAAGAAGGAACCAAATGCAGCTGTAAACCGAATGGATATTCATGTTATGCCTTACTGCAAATGACTGAGTCCTGGGTTTTGCTTTTACTTTAGTCCACTTAATTCAATTGAAGCGACCCAAAACTACCGAAATCAAAATACAAAAATACAATTGATGGAGAAATGAAAGCCCAGGACTGGGGCATAGGGCTCTATCAGAAGCTTGGCAGTATCCTGGGTGGTAAATCTGCTGGGATACCGCCTACGCAAATAGCAGTACCGCAACTCAGGCCAGCGCTATTAGAGCCGGATCCCGAGTTGCGGTAAAGCTTTAAGTCCCCATTTTTTCAAGAGTCCATAGGACTGTATGGGGCATGCTCGGCTCTATTACGTGGTGCAATTTGCGCCACAGTAATAGCGGCGCAAAGTGGAGATCTTTACTTGCAGCAGAAAGCTGGAGGTAAACCTCCCACTTTCTGCCCAAACACGATATTGGGCGGAGCGGTAATGCAGCGGTAATAGTGTTAAAGCCAAATTTGTACTGCTCCACTCAACCCATGATGACCCCTATAGTGTCCCCAGGGCATGGAGCTATTTGGTAATCGTTTTTCTTTTTTAAAACAACTTTATTTCATTTCTGTAGCACAATCAGAAGTTGATACATTTAATCTAGTTAATACATTTAGGTCAAGTTCATCTGATTACAGCTATACAAATTCCTCCCCTTTGCAGATTTATAACTCAACAATTCATCCCAACATCACCCAACCCCACCCGTCACACTGTAGCTCCTCATCTTTTCCCCGACCCTTTCACAATTCATCAGGTTAGCTTTAATTATGCATCCACTGGGGCTTGAGGGCTAAAAGCGGGTAGTTTTGGCTAAAGTCCATCACTGCGGCCCATGTTTCAAATATCTTGGGTACTGGCCAGTCACAAGTGCTGCGATCATTTCTGCCACTAGGATGCCCCATGTTTTTTACCACCATGTCATCATTGAAGGGTCTGCGGTAGATTTCCATTGTTTGGCGAGAGTGATTTCTGCTGCCAACAGTAATTGTGTAATAGGTCTAGCTGCTTTGGTGAACCAGAAGGAGGACTGGGACTACATGTGGTCATGATTCACAAGTTTTATTGAAATGAAAACAAAAATGCCTGACTAACCCTATCGCTATCATGGAAGTTCCCTACCTAACAAAAGTAAAACTAAAGGTGCTCGTCAAGTCCAAATATAAATTCTTCTGTCCGAATCCTAAAGTAGCTAACTGGCCCTACCCCTTTAGAAATATACCTAACTCAAAAGACAAGGGTGGCTTGTTCAGTAGCCTCAGTTTGGACTTCTGCCTGGCCCAATTGTAGTGGACATATTCTCAGTCTTGTAGATTCTTGTAGATTGTCTTCATAATTTTTAGCACCAAATCCTTTCGTAAAATCACAACTATCTTTGGTAGGGTTTTCCTCTCCCTCGGATTTGGAAACAGTTTCTTAAATTTTTATTGTTCCAATCCCTCCAGGATGACTTGAAAATTCAGTTCTTCCTTCCCCATCTTCGTAGCGTTGGTACTTCCCAAAACTCTGTTAGGTGTGATGAAGCAAAGGTATTTGTCCCTTTACCCCAGAGGGGAGCCATCCCCTTTAAGGCTTAGGAGGTCAGCCTGCTCCGCAAGATCCTCCTTAGTGATATGGGCAAGTGGGACGTCACTAAATCATGGTTGTAGACCCTCCTGGGTGGAAGTAGTTCCATAGAACAGGTTATTTGACCCATGTTTGCCCTCAGTAGAGGGGCTCCCACATCCTTGCTTAATTTGTAAAACTTGGGGTTTCAGCCCAAGTAACCCAGGGTAATACAGACATGGACCCCTTGCTCACTGTGCCTTAGAAACTCTCAGCGTCACCTCATTGAGGCCCAACAAGGCTGAAACACAAGTCTGGGGTCGTTGGTGGTACTCTTGTTCAGATGAGAGCTGCCTAGCATTTCGGTGCTGTTCTGCCCTTGTGAGTGGGACCAAACCGATATGCAAATGGATATTTCTCCTCTGTGGAGGGTGCAATGAGGCAAAACGTGGTTTTAGACCTTCCTGAGTGGAAGGAATTCCACAGAACAGTGTATTTGACCCTTGTTTGTTCTCAGTTCAGGGACTACCACATCATTGCAAAATTGATCAAAACTATGTATCATAAGAGCAGAACAGTGGCACGACCTGCTCAGAAAAGGACTACACTTGCGTTAAGACATTACAAACTTAAATGCTCCGACATCACCTCATTATGAGTTTAGTGTAAACATGTTTATCATCAAACATGGACAAGCCATACATTTAGCTGAATGTTGGTCTATAGAGCCACAGAGTAAGAGAAAAGAAAACAGATGTGCAGTGACCACAAATAGAGTGGGAAATATATTACCCACAGAAACCTGGTGTTGATCAGGAATAAGCAGAAGTGGTTACACCATGGGGAACTGAAAACCATGGATAAGGTTTACTCATATCATCCTCTCAGAGCGGGCCGTGTACCAATGGTTACTGCACGTATAAATAACAAGCATTGACAAGTCAAAAGTTTTGATATTTTATAGAGAAGGTGTGACATTTGCAATGTATTCACCACTTTTCAGCTATTGCCATCATACGGTAAGGTACTTCCATAATCGACTCTGCATCTGACAGATATTGTTATTGTGTACCACCTATTGCCATAAAATGCGCAGGTGATCACGCCATTTTCAGGGACTGCCATCAAACATCTAGGCTTTTACTTCATTACCAAGTACTGTCATAACACCCACAAGTGCTCCCACCATTTCCAGGTATAACCATCAATTCCCTGCTGCTGCACCCCTCCTTCCCTGTGTTCGTAGCATCTATTGCCAAATATTCCATCCTCTGTACTCCCCCCACCTCTTTGATCATTTCATTTTCGACGATATACTGGTGGGGGCACGGTTTGACACTTTACGGATAAGCCTCGGTGCTCTGAGACTACTATGGTGATGATCTGGTGCCTATTAACATTATATAATATAATTAAAAATAGCCAGGTTCTTACTCCATTCCCAAGTATTGTCTTTGAATGCCTGGATACTCGCATCATTGGTGAGGTACTGTGACGCTGAGGTGGGAAGCGAAAAGGCACCTTTAATGCTGCTGTGCAACCCCACCCGTTATACTGTAAGGGCCACCCTGACCCTGACCCTCATTACTTTGGGAGCATTCACCCCACTGATTTGGGCTTAGTGTGACCTTATCCAAAGCATCATTTTGCATATGGAAAAATTCATACAGCACAATTGGAATGCAGTGCTTTGTCCAGCTGTGCTCCTCTTTCTTCTGCTATGCACATGACACCATTTGCAAGTCATTGGCACCAGCTAAAAATGAAAAACAGTTACTGTAAGAGCAGATTCTGCCAAATGACAGCTATTGAGACCACTGCAAATCTTGTACCTAAAGGATCTGTTGGAAGATCACGCGAATGAAGCAAGACAAAGCTAATTAGCCAGACTGATGAAGAGACTGATGAAGAGGAAGCAATGTAGACTTGTAATCATGTACATCAATCAAAATCATCAAGAAATAAGCAATCCTTTCTGGTACTGCATATTCAGCTAGAATGTTGGCCACAACCAACACTTCTAGGGATGTCATTTGGGGGTCGCCAGGGGTCGCAGCCGCGACTCCTGGGGTCTCCCTTGCTACCCAGTATTTTGTTTTTAAACAGAAGCTCCTGGGCACTGGAGTGATAGGGGCTCCCGCACCCCCGATGGTGTGGTGGGCCCTGCCACACCAGGTCTGGGGGGCCCATCACAGTCCTCACCCATCAGGGTGAAGGCTGGGCCAAGGCTTGCAGAGTGAGAAAGAAGCACTCAGTAGGGGTTGGAGCTGACCGTGACATGCGGCGCGTGTCACATGCCATGTTCAGCCCCAACCCCTTCTCTCGGCTTTCTCACAGCTCATATAATTAACTGAGAATCTATGATGAAGCAAGGATGAGTGTTCTTATGGGTCTAGACTGGTTTATATTGGAACCAGTTTGGACATGTTTTCTTATTGTGACATATCACTTTTAATAGCCAAACCAACGGGAGTATTTTCTTACATAGGTGTACTGGCAATGGTTGGCAGAGCCGGCTTTGTGCCTACTGTCAGTAATGATCCTATAAAAAACATCTCAAAGTGAACACGAGTATGTTTTTATATGGGAATACAGGCATATGTTGGAGGACCACCATGGAAATGTATGAGGACAGCCAGCATAAAAATGTTCTTTTACTGACATATATTGAAGGGACCAGCATGACAATTCATTGGGAAATGTGCTTGTGCACTTTTGGTGACTTGCATCTATTGTACTTTTTTCATGAGTTACCCTACACCCTATAAATCCGATTGCAAACTGCCTGGCCTTTCACCGAAATTTTCACAGAAAGTGTGCTGTGTAATGCACTATTATAACCCAGTATTCAAAACATTTTCTCTTGGGAGTGCAAAGAATTCCCCCAAACCTCCCAAAGCCGTTTTTGTTAGTTGGGGCCCCCTCGCTATGCTCGATCGCAATCGCATACTTGTGGCAAATATTTACACCCTCCAATAAAACAACTCACTAACCACCAGTGGTGGCTGGTGTATTTGGGGACCAGGCACCGCCCCTTCTTTCTACAACAGGTGAAACATTTATTCTTTGATTAAAAAACATACTTCTTTCTCTTGGAGTAGTGCATGCCCCTACAGTAGCATTGTCTTCATGGACATTGCACACACATGTGGTGGTCCGGACCAGCCTGGGATGTGGCATGCCCTGTGCTTTGTTAAGGAGCTTGGGGGGCCCAAATGTAGTGCTACACCACTGATCTGTTTTTTAATTGATTTCTTTACAACATGCTTAATACTTGAGTTCGGTTTCTAACCTCAGATCCAGGATTTGAACTTCTGTTCCTCTGCGTGGTCTTGCTTCCAAGACCAGCACGTTGCCCCTGTGCTATCCTCCGTTCACAGGGCTTAGGCTCTGCTCAGCTTGAACGCATTCTAGTGTGATGCCAATGGTTGAGAGGAGGCACAAACTCGACCAGGACCCTGCTCTGGTGCAACACTGTTTAATAAAATAAGCTCTGGACCCAGATTCTGAGAAGTGAGAGAGCCGTAGGAGGACCCACTTCTTCCCACTCAAACTCCTTCTTGTAAAAGGCTTTGTGGAAGCTTCATTCATGGGCTGGTCCTGGGGGGGTCATTGAATAATGCACCTCACACATAGAGTTCTGAAAATCATTGATGCACTGAGCCCCACTCTTGAGGGAAGTCCAGACCCCGTTCCCTACACCTCACTCTGTTAAAAAAGATTGCAGAAGAGTCATGTCTCAAATCCTAGGACATTAAGGTGTCATGTTCGGCTCTGGGTTGTGGGGGATAACATGTGGTTGCATGTCACATAACTTAAAGATAAACGCACCCGGAGACAGATGGCCTAAGCTTACACCTGCACAATAGGTTTCTTCCATCGTAGTTGTAGCTGACTCATAGATACATTTATAACCAGGGAATTTTGTTGATACTAAATACTGGTCAATGATTTCATTTTCAGGCCTTGCTCGTGCGTGCAGAAAGGAGATAGGGGCGTCCAAAGAATTACCATCCAATCCCATTCTTGGATGGGTCAGGCAAAATCTTTGCTAACACGATTTTAAAACACTTGGAGAGATGAGTTGACAGAAATAACATCACAATTCGGCCTATTTTCAGAGAAGGGTAAAGGGTGATTGTGTTAACTTTGGTGAAATTGTTTAACTGAATGTGTTCACGTCGTTATCATGGCTGGATACCTATTACACAGTTACTCGGGTGAAATGGTACATCAGAACTATTCTAAGTGACATTTTGGTTAGGAGCATTTATTCTTGCCCTTTCTTCCTTTTGGTTTCTTTAATTTCTTTACTGCACTTAGTTGATCGGTGGACTGATGAACATGTTATATTTAACTTGGAGTTCATTCATCTGAGTATAATACAAATTACTAATGTATGTTAAGAATACAATATTGTGAGTACTATGTATTTCATTTTTTTATACAGAGGGCAGTCTCTGAAGAAGAGTTTTTTCTAACTCGAAACACGTCAGACAGCACAACAAATCATGCTGGCCATTGTTAAATTGTACAGTGCTGGCTGCGCTCTGTGTTTGTTGCTTGTAAAGTTAGGTGGAGAATCTGGAATGTAAAACTGCAACAATGCATATTTCCGATGTGATTGGTTAATAAATTATGTTGGCAAACTTATCTCAACGTTGTTGACAATGGTAACTAATAATTTAAAACTACTTGCCATGGAGGTACGTTTAGGGCGGGGTGCAGCAAATGTCCAGACTGCGCAAGCGGTGTGGCCACTTTTGTGTATATCTTATTAATAATAATAATTTAGTGCTACAAACCCTCAGGCATCTGAGTGCTGTTTATTATTACCCACAGTGCTTGGTGCTCATTTATCGACCTCGGAAGGATGAAAGGCTGAGTTTGGCCTGCCAGGATTTGAACCTGTGTCAGCAGGTTCTGCACAGATGTCAAAGTGAGTGCTCTACTCACTGTGCTATGGGATGGCTAATCATTAGATCCTTGACTCTGTAGGATCAGCTGATTGCTGCCACCCCCTCTTCCAGTTATTATAGTCAATGTATATTCATTGCGAATGGGACAGGACAGCAGGGAGACCATCCTTTTTTTTGTCATAGTTTCCTGGTGTGGCCATCGACAACATTCATCCAAACCAATGCATTTCAATGGTTGGTTTCGAATTGGTCCACAATGCAAATGTCAGAGGACCGTGCTTACAACGTTGCCAGTAGTTCCACTGCTACTGCTACTGCTGCTAACACTACTTGTAGTACTACTTCTATTATTGGGATTACTACTTCTGCAACTGGTGGGGCAGGGCTACTAGATATGTAAACATGTTGGTCGAAAGGTCCATTAAATGCTACCTTTTATGTTGCATCTTTACTGCAGTGATGGGTCTGCAGATTGCACTTCCTCTTTACCTCTGATGTCACTTCCTGGTTGCAAGATTCAATGTAGTTAACACAATAGAGGACAACCAAAGTAAGAGAGTGCCTAAAAAATAGTTCGAAATATAAGATTGCTGAAAAGAGGTTTTAATTCTGAAATCTTCATTAGATAAACTATTGATATTAAGGATCAACACATTTTATTTTTGTAAACAACTTTAGAGTCCCTTCAAGTCCGTGTCATCCGTTTGAAGAACACATGGCCAGTAGGTGACAGTGCAGAGGCAGGGAAACCCATGGAACGAATTCACTCGGGACATTAATAAAGGCAAACCCATCATTGGGTGCCCGATTATAAGGTCTACCCAAAAATAGAAAAGTGCTCTTCAATTAAGAAAGAACACTTTTTCTTAAAAGCACCATATACTCTCCAAGAGAGAATTTGGCAGTCTGGCATAAAGGTCTCGATTTTGCACCTGCCTGATTTACAGCTTGCCAAAGGCAGGTCAGGCACTGCAAGGATATTCTCCTTCAAATATCCCTGGTTTTGCATTTAAAATAAAAAGATTTAAAATACGGCACCTCTGAGGTGTCGTTAACATCTACAACATCTACTGCACACATTTTCATTCATAATGAAAGCGTTTCTCAGTCTCCAGCACTACTTTTCTTATTTACTTAGGGGTCAAAGACACTTTCATAAATAAGAAAAGTGGCAGACTTTAGAAATGCTTGCAATGTAGCTGGTGCATATCTTAGCTACATGAAAGTAGATTTTATTAGCTTTAAATGTTAGAAAGCACAATATCTCCCCCACCGCTAATGTCCCCATCCACCTCAAAATGGTGGTGCTGAAAACACTCATTTTATCCCGAACTCGAAATCGGTCCCGGGTTTAATGTGGCTGCATTCATGCCAAAATATTGACCAGTGCACAATCCATTTTTGATCTTTGTTCGATTTCGTGCACATGCAAAGTTTTGCTACCAAGAGCGGAAGGAACGAAAAAGTGCAATTGCGTGCTAAATATATAGTACATAACCCAAATACATAAACGGCCAATTAAAGATTTTAAAAGAGGAATTGTTCTTTTTTTAAATTTTTTTATTTACACATTACTTGGTTTTAATTAAACCTTAGATGCAAGCATGTACAAAACATAACAATGTAAAACCGAAATGATAGGCAATTCTCCTCTGAACAAGAGTACCAACAGCATCCCCAGACACTTGTTTCGGTCTGGTTGGACCTCATCAGTAGGGAGGAGCTGTGCCTCTCTAAGAATAGTGAGCAAGGGGTCCACGTCTGGATTCCCCTAGTAACTTAGGGTGAGACCCACAGTTACTTAACTATGCAAATTGGCAAGGGGGGTCCTGGGAGTCCCTCTGCCAGACATTAGTCCTGGTTACAAGAATTGCCTAGCATTTCGGTGATGGACTGCCCCAGGGCAGGACAAAGACTGATATGGTTAGGATATTTCTTCTCTGTGAAAGATAGTGAGCTAAAGACTCTGGGTAAGTCCCTAGTAACCAGGACTAGTAACCAGGACTAATGTCTGGCAGAGGGACTCCCAGGACCCCCCTTGTCAATTTGTATATTTAAGTAACTTTGGGTCTCACCCTAAGTTACTAGGGGAATCCAGACGTGGACCCCTTGCTCACTATTCTTAGAGAGGCACAGCTCCTCCCTACTGATGAGGTCCAACCAGACCGAAACACTTGTCTGGGGATGCTGTTGGTACTCTTGTTCAGAGGAAAATTGTCTAGCATTTCGGTGCTGGACTTCCCCAGGGCAGGACAAAGACTGATATGTTTGGGATATTTCTTCTCTGTGCAAGATAGTGAGCTAAAGACTTTGGGTAAGTCCCTCGTAACCAGGACTAATGTCTGGCAGAGGGACTCCCAGGACCCCCCTTGTCAATTTAGTTTCCAGGAAAAAAGCTCTGCCCTGCATACAGGCCAGTCCAGGATATAAATAAGGATGAAACAGAGTGATGTTTAAGTGCAGAGAAGAGGTGACCCTTTCATGCATGCCCACATTATTAATTCCATTAGAGAGACGTAAATCCAGTCCAGATATTAATTTTGCATTCTCGGATTTGTAGTCCCGGGTTTATAATGGCGAAATTCAGAAATATATTTTCCAGAATGCAAAATTAAAACCAGAACTAGACTAGCGTCTCCCAAATGGATTGGATAATGTTGCGATGAATGTGCGTATATCAGCTAAGACCTCACTCTAGGGAAGGTAAACAAGGTTTATAAAAACGGAAATCAAAGTTGAAAAGAATAGATGATGATAATTAACGGGATTCATTTGTGTTCACTGTGCCTTGTTTGATGTTGTGTATAGAGCTGCAATGATCTGTCGGCAGCTTCTGAGCACTAGTCACTTTCAAATGGATTTTATTTAGTTTTGAACATGCCATAACCCTGCAGGCATCAGGGCGCACATATAGACAAAAGTGACAAGACATATATGATCAGCCTCTATGTACACAAAAAGAAAGGCGTTCAAGTTTTTCCGAAACGTATTGCATTTATCTTCTGCTCGTAAGGATGTAGGTAGGGTGTTCCATGCCCCCGCTGCTCTAAGTGGGGGAAGATCTACCTAATCCTCGAGCTAGTTTGGCACGAGGAATGGTGAGGAGATGTGCAGAGCTTGATCTAAGGGTTCTGTTAGGTATGTATTGTATCAGAGTGTGTTTCAGATATGCTGGCGCCTTCCCATGTATGCACTTATGGGTTAAGGATAATACTTTGAACTGAATTATTTTTTCCACCGGCAGCCAGCGAAGTTTCTTCCGATAGTTGGAGATGTGTTCTTTCCGAGGTACATTGTGTATTATCCTGACAGCGTCGTTTTGAATGAGCTGTAACTTCTGGATATTTCTTTTGCTGGCTCCACTAACGATAATCTAGCCGTGGCAGAACGACAGCTCTGAGTCGGGTTTCACAATTTTTTCACAACCCTAGTGGATTTATTTGTCTCAGAACTTTGAGATGATGGTGTGTATTTTTGGCAATATTGTTGGCATGGGCGTCTGAGTTCAGTGAGGCCTCAAGTACTAGTCCGAGTGTTTTGACTTTGCCCACTACTTTCATGGAGCAGTTGTCAAGTTTAAGGCTTGCATAAATTGAGTTGAGCATATTTCTTGCTGGTTTGTCCCAAAGATCATAAGCTCAGTCTTTGAGCTGTTTAAAAACACATCCAGTTACTAAGCATCCATTCCTGGATGAATAGGTAGATGCCATTTAGCTTAGCAGTATCCGCGAGATAGTCACCACGATAATCCATGATAAGCTGAAAATCGTCAGCGTAATTGCTAAAGTAGAGACCCTTTAGGTACTCCGTAGCTGATAGGAGCTGGGTCAGATCAGGCGGTGCCCCAACATATTCTGGAGGTTCTTTCACTCAGAAAGGAGCTTATCCATTCAGTGGTATGGCTGGAGCAGTTACCTGAGGCAGCTAGTATTTCTAACAGTCGAGGATGACCCAGCGAATCAAATGCCATGGAGAGATCTAATAGGACAAGCAGACCAGTCTTTCCTTCGTCTAGTCTCTCTAACATGTGTGTTTGTGAGTCCAGTAGGATGCTTTGGATACGTGTAAACTTCCAAAAACAGCCAAGTAAAAAGGTTTCCTAATTAAATGTGTAAGTACGATTTCCAGCACAGCTCACCCTTTGCACAGTAGTGTTGTGGAAACTATGGCATGCAATGTGTCTTTAAATGTTAAGTGAATCATCTATTCGGATCTAAGCTGTTTCTGGGCAGGGCGGCAATTATCCCAAATTACTCGAGTCCCTGAGGCCTTAATGTTACACAACACATGTTGATGAAAATAAAGTGTACGGCTAAATGCAAAGTAGCTTGGCAAGAGAGGCACTTGCCTCAGACATTGTCGTCCAAAGCCCCAGACACTGGTTTGAATCACGGTAAGGTCAATTCTTACCTTCTCCTTTCAACCTTCAAAAGTGAAGAAGCTAAGAAACATTAAAATGGGTAGTAAGAGCACGTTCTATTACAGCACTTACAATGGGGTACATCTAGCAAGAAGTGCTTTATAAACAGGATCATGTTATTAAAATCTGTACTGACATGACAAATAATGTGAAGGCCAGGGGGATCTAGCTTGCCACGCAGATATCATGAGTTACATTCCCCTGAAAATGGTGAGGTAAATTCCGCCCCCACGCCACAGGGCATGTTTACCCCTTTCAGTGTTATTTGCCCCATGATCCTTTGGTCCCCCTCAGTGCTCCGTGCTGCCCTTCACACTGCCCCGTCGGGTTCTCCACTTGTGTTCCCTCAGCACCCTCTCCTCCCGTGATCCCTGCTCTCCATCCAGCGTTGCCAAGTAAATAATGACGTCTTCTGCATGGGAGATAACGCCTCTATCTCGAGCCACCAAGGAAATGATGAATCCCCGCCCTCTATCCTAGTAGTCATTCCCCCTGTTGTATTGATTCCTCACACCCTGCCTCTTGCATCTTTCCCCACGGACCATGTAGTCTTCCTCCTGCCTCACTTCTTCCTCGGACACCTTTGAGATGCCCACATGCACATTGCTCCTTTCCCTGTGTTGTTCTTCTGTCTGCAGAGCTTCCCACATCTTGTCTAAGCCCCTCCATTCCCCTACACTTTGCAGAAGCAAACAATGGTATGAACCCACATTGCAGTTGGCGGAGAAATGAAACTACCCAGAACTTGGTCAAAAAGGCATCTGGTAGCCGTGCAATTGCAGAGGTCTCAAGTTTTCCCATGCCATGCTTCAGAAATTCAACCAGTCATGTTATTTCCTTGGAATTCTGGGATTTCTTCTAACTCTCAATTTTAAATAGCACAGGCAGGGCTACAATTCCTAGAATTCCAAGGGAAAAAACAGGACTGATGCATAGCATGGAGACATTTCAGAGCTCTACATTTGTATCCATAGGGAAACCTTAGCACACCCATTGCTATCCACTGTGATTCCATTCCAAAGTTTGCAGTCCAGCCATACATGCCTTAAGCTGTACAGAGAAAAGATACATTCCTTGTAGTTAATTTAATTCTATTCCACCCGTTCATGTTATTTTTGTAACGCTTGTTAGTTTAGTTAATGTCAAACGGTCGGTTTCTGACTCAACCTCCCATAATATCACTCCAGAGCACAAAATTGAACAACCAGACAATTCCTTAGAATGAAACGGTTCAAACACATTACCCCAGTGCTGTGCATTCTCCATTGGCAAGCACTCAAGGAAAGAATACATCTCAATTCCCTCTGCATCTCCCAACATGCCTGTTGGAAATCACCAAGTTTCCTTCCTAAGACAATTCCACTACACACATCAAGGGCTCCAAGATCCATTAGCGTCGGCCAGGGGTGTGTGGTGGGACTCCAACCAATTAGGAGGCTGCGAGTGGGGGTTTTACCAAATGGTAAAATCCCGGCTCCGAGCCTCCTCGGAAGCGAGAGGCCACCATCTTCCCTGCTGGGAATCAGGTAAGTGTGCCCCAGACACTCCCTTTTCCCTCCTTTCCCCCATGCCCCAACCCCAATGTCCATGTACCCCACCCTCACACCCACCCAACTTACCTGGTGCGCCTTTGTCCCTCACTGGTGCATCGCCATCGCAGCAATGGCGCCATGGAAAGGGAGAAGGGACTACGTGTAGTTCCCTTCTCCCTAATCCATGATGGCCGTCTTGCATTGCAGTTTTTTTTTAAGTTAAGAAAGAGCAGACACTCTTTCTGTGTGGTGCATTTAAAGGCCCCAAACAGAAGTCCCTTGAACAGGAATAGCAAGATTTAAACACTGAAATAAATACTAGCTTTTGTTTTTATTTTTCAAGTAAAGTAAAGAGCCATGTGGAAAGGGGTCTACCTGTAATTACCAATAGACAAGAAGCTTTTTAATTAATCAAAGATCCCTGTCACATGGAAAACAGGATGATTTTTAAACATTGAATACAAAAACAGCCTGCACATATGTGTGCAAATGAAAACAAGCTTTAAAACAAATAGCAAAAGTGGAACAAATATCACTGCTCACTGAAAAATGTCAGGAAAACAAAACATGATGTGTGAGTTGACAAAAACAATGTATATTATGTTTCACCGACAATTCTCCAGTGACATTTGAGGAGCCACTTTATCTTCATGGAAAATGACAGCCCAAGACAGACCCTGTTTCCAGCTGTGGTCAAAACTTCACAAAGGAAATCTCCCACTTCCAGCCTGGATGTCACATCTCCCATCAAATGGCCCCCCGCAATAGAATTTCCTGCTCCAGGTGTCCAAAGCCCGGTGTTCTCCAGACCTGTTGGCTCTGAAAGCAGGGACTTCAATGAAAGTCACCCTTGGCTGGAGCATGGTGTGGAGACTGGGGGCTGCAACTTCCACAAGCAAACTACCAACTTCAGAGAGACTCATATGAAAACTCTGCTCAGTGGCTGACCCAGTGATGTAATTTCCAGGTGATGTTGGAGACATAAAACACATCTACCTGTGACCCTGAGAACTTTAATGGCCAGTTAGACTAGGTTTCTGGCTGACCCGAACATGTTCCAAATGTGAGAGTTGGTGGATGGGTGGAAAATGAAATCAGGAATATGCTTAATAACTTACATATTCATAACTGTTGTACTTTTTATGGAAACGGCAGAAATGTGCCACATGGCCATGCAACATCGTAAGGATTTGGTGGTTGGCTTATCTAATTCTCCATGATCAGCTAAAACAGAAAATATGTTTAGTATGGCAGTTGCTGTTAAATTATGAAGTTGTGATACATAACTAGTTTTTGCCAAAAAGTTGAAAGGAGAACAGAGGGACGATTACAAATGGGAATTGCCATATGGTGCTCCAGACCGCTAAACAAATCCTGACTTCGAGATGGGGTTGGGAGGAGAGATAGAGAGGGTAACCGTCCAATCCTAGTGGCAGGAATTATTGCAGGGTACCTCCCCAAGATTGTAAAATTGGTGATGTCATTGCTGCTATATAAGGGGAACTGCACTAGGGCAGGACACACAAAAACCCAGGAGACAGAAAAAGGAGAAAGACAGGGCGACAGAGAGAAGAGACAGACCATCAAGAAGGCTGCTGAAACTTACCATCTGACAGCTTTAAGGAGACACCAGAAGAGGTTGCTGAGAGTGCATCTGGGTGGAGCTGTCAATTTCTAGGAAGGACACAAAGCTGACTGGGTCCTCTGGTGGAGAGCGGGGAGGCCATCTTTGAGAGTGGAGTGACCAGACCCCCTCCGTATCTTTCCAGAGTGTCCTGAGATGCAGCTGGCTTTCCTAAACTTTAAACAGAGGCTTGCTATGTACGTAGAACTAAGCCCTGGAAAACCAACAGGTGTGGGGAGTCTGCTTGCCTTGAATCCTTTCCCTTTATAGGGAGTGAGGGAAGGTGGCTGTGTAGATCCTTAGCCTATGTAACTAAAAATATGAATTAAATTAATTCCCCATTTGACAGAACACTAGGGGTGAATTTTGTTAAAATTCAAAATTAACGAAGCTCACTTCCCAGTGTGCGCTGAAAACTATAGCCTATCATTTAATTGGGTAATCCTTGTTGTCCAGCTGACCCCGACCTCTTTAGGGAAGAGGGGTGTCTTTGTTTTTAAATTGGTCCAACCTTTTTATCCAGCTTCCCCAACACAGGCCTTTCAGTAAGGGGGTCTGAAATCCAAAATTCCCCAAAGCATTCCGATTTTTCTGTCTGACTTCCCAACATAGACCAAAGCAATGGGGGGTCTGAAAAACAAAGCGATAAATCACCCTGTGTTTGTTTTAAATCAAAAGTTTGGGTGAAATTATATTATTGATCAGTGTCATTATTTTGTGAAGGGAAATTTGCAGAAAGTAAGAATTGTGTCTGTTCTTGTTAACCCATTTCTGTGATTTATTTATGCTGAGAGAAGTTGATTGTGTTATGCCACAGATAAAGTGGTGTTTTCGATATTTTCGTGTTAATTTCTATTACTGTTAATTTAAATAAATACCAATATATTTCCCGTACGTCGGCCTGGTTCTTGGATCATTGTTAGCTCAGGGGAGAGGGATCTAAGGGGCATGATGTGTGTCTGAGATAGGGCTAAAAAAGAATCTGTTAAATAGTTTGTTGCATAACCACAAAAGTGGGGAGGGAAGGAACTCCCTGTGTTGAGGCTGGCTTCTCAATAAACAGTTACATTTCAAGCTACTGAATACCAAACTCTGGAACTCACTTCCCAAGCACCATCACATTGAAAAGGACCACAGTAGTATCAAGGAAACTGCTCTACAACTAATTTGGATAATCGCCTATCCAGAGCTGAGCAAGAAGTTGATCTACTATACATCCCATCAGACCACAAATCGTATACACTTATCTGAACGCTTATTCATGATCAGCAGTCTCCAAACCAGACTTCAACCACTGCAACCGTTTCTATTCGTTTGGTGTATTTCGAAGGTACACATTCATAAAACTTACAATTAAAACAGCAATAAACAGTATATTCAGATAAAAACAAAACAGTAAAGGCCTGATTCACAGAAGTGTTTTATAATGGCGCAATCCTTTTGCAAAATGCCTTGTGAATAAGACCTTAAAAGTCATTCCATTACAACTATATACTAATTAGAAAAAGATTAAAGGAGAGCATTAGAAATGCTAAAAATGTTAATTCGTATCGTTAGCATCCATGCTGTGTAATGTCTTCATGATCAACATTCTCAGTTCATTTTAATAATGTCTTTCTTAAATATGTGTTGAGCGCCAGGCTCGGAATGGCCCATAGGGCAACAGGCCCATGGCCGAACCAAAAACACAAAATACTGGTGTGGGCCAGTTTTTTTGGTCCAAGCGGGCCACTTTTATGGCTAATTCACTCCGCGGCTAGTAGTTTTGACCAGTGTTGCTGGATAAAAACTCTTTAAGATGCACAATTTGCATCACACTTTATCAAAAAACCTCCCCCTAGTTACTGTTCAAACAGTGTCATAAAAGGAATGAATTGCCATTTGCAATTGTGGGCCACTTTTTCATTGGTGCCTGAGACAATTTTATGGCCCAGTCCGACCCTGTTGAGTGCCCATGTAATAACTTAGCTCCCCATAGTAGGAGGTGCAAAAAAGAATGTAAACAATTTATGGAACTGCTTTTTTAAGAATAGATATAAAACTGTCCTATGTATAACGCAATGAGTCAGGCAGAAAAATAATACATGCATCTACGTCTCTATTTCCTGGAGGAATAGTAGACAAAGAAGAAACTCCAGTTTACGGCATCACCATGTCTAGCACAGCGTTTACATGTAAAATATTAAAACATAGCCCAGTTGAGTAATGCTGCTCATTAAAAGCTAAACACCAGGATATGTAAGCTGCAGGAGCATCAGTGCCGGAAATGCTTAAATGTGCCAGATTTTAGGGTTCAGTCCATTCCCTATCCACCCTTATTTCAGTCCAATTCCTTGGAGTCTGGTCTTTTATTACAAAACTGCTGCGCTTATTTATAATTTCTGGCATATCGAAGAAGCTGTTGGCCCCAGTAAGTGATCATTTGCTTCTCACATAGGCTAACCACGGTATTTTCAAACGGTTATGACCATTTCTGATGTCAACAATGATCTCCTGTGTCACGGATGCTTGTGGGTTCAGGCATGACCCAAGCCACAATAGAACTGGTGGCAATATAATGTATCCGCCAGATACAGCATCCCTAAATCCCTGTGCGCTGCAAAGGTCGCGGCCATACCTAGCAAAGCAAGCATTTGACGAAAACATGTGTCTTCTGTTACCTGAAATGATGTTGGTACTTTGAACTCCCAAATGTCAGAGCTATTTAATGCTATCAGTAGGGTTTTGCTTGGTAGGATCTCCACCGGTTGCATTTTCAGATGAGACATGAGTCTCGTAAAGCCCCTTGTATAGCTTGAACCATTGAAGGGGCTTGTTTGTTAATATGCTCGGTTCCCCTTATATCAGTGGAGGTCCCATGATAAAACCTGTGGAGGATGAAAGAAAAGTCAGGTTTTGAACGTCCAAATGGGAATCCCTAGCCAAGTCTGAACTAAGCCCAGGTGAGGCACGCCCAACTGATTAGGGGCTGCTGCGGTGCAGCTTAACCCACCCCAAGGGGTTCTACGTCATTTCATCGACTGATTTATTTTTGATGTGTTTTTTAACAAAAATTTTTGGGGGGTCCTCCTCTCCCCCAAGGCACCGAGCCCCTGTCCCCTATTGTTTTTTTCTCTATTGCCGCCCCCCGCCACCCTGTATATGCACTTTCCCACTGTTTTCGATGAGTTTTTTAATAGAAAAATCTTTGTAAAAAATAAAACATGGAAAAAAAGTCTGTCGAAAGAAGGACATTGTACCCCCCAGGGCACTTAATAATAACATCAACAGCCAGAACAGTGAATTATAAATAGCACACTGGTATAATGATATTTTAATATAGCAGTGTGATCGCCGACTCCAGAAATTAGCTCTTTGATCTTAAATGTCTCTCTGTCACTCAAGGACCTGCTTGGTACAGGTTTCGGCCATTAGTACTCACTGTGCTCAGCGAGAGCACCAATAATGCTTCCAACACTCCTCCTTCACGCTAATTAATGCTGAGGCTCTTTGTGCAGGCTTCCCAATAGGAGGTGATGGAAAGGTAACAATGCAATAAAATAATAATTATAAGCAGGGGTCAAGTGTTAAAAGAAAACGTGGGGTGCCTCATTAACGTACCAAATGAATGTGGCATCACCAGTAATTAGCATATCAAGGTGCCCTCTGAAAAAAGTGGGGGGTCTAAGTCCACCCGCATGTACCCTCGACTTGAGCCCTGATGATAATGAACCCACCAGCAGCACCATGGGCTACACTGCGTCTGGATTGGGTGTGCAGTGTGTGCAGGCTGCATATATTGAGTGATGCAGTTAAAGGAAAGATCTTAGAGTCCTAGGGTCTTGCGATCTTACAGCCTTGCAGGACACGTTCTTCTTAAGCAACAGGGGTAACCCCACTTCAGGTAATGGCCTCCACCTCCTTCAACAAAATGGGATCACCAGCTTCTTATGATAAAAACCTGCCTGTCGCAGTCCATAATTAAGACATAGCCCCCACAGGTGGAGAACAGTTCAGAGTAGAAGAGCCCAGAGCTGTCAAATCTGTGCTGACTGTTCAGCTTAGCCCAACATTTTACACTGTGCATTGTGCCTTATGGGCTGGGAAAGGGGCTGAACCTCACACCGTTAGGTTGACAAGTTCTCAGTGGGTTGGTAGATTCAACAAAATGCAATACATCTCTAGGAATCTCTGCTGATTTTTGCCTCAGGCACTGCATGTGAGCAAGTGCCGAGTAAGCCTGACCTCCCTCTTGATTATATAGCAGCCCTACTTGGGCTTCTTTGACTACCTTACACTTTAGCACCACCTAAATTACTGAACTGCCGGCAAGGCAAGGGGTCGGGCAAAGCTGTCAAGGCTGTGGTAGACAGTTACAGCAGGAAAACACAGACTATGGGACAAGCATGCATAAACCTACATATAAAATTACAATATTTTTGTTGCCTACAGTTAAATTAGGTAGTAGGCGAAAAGCTCAGCGTGGACCAGGGAAGACAGCAGATCATGAGCGGGTCAACAGCA
Organism: Ambystoma mexicanum; assembly: GCF_040938575.1. Classification (NCBI taxonomy): domain Eukaryota; kingdom Metazoa; phylum Chordata; class Amphibia; order Caudata; family Ambystomatidae; genus Ambystoma; species Ambystoma mexicanum. The sequence continues at coordinate 462,389,380 of NC_090932.1, read as the reverse complement.
GAATTGTCCAAGCTCCTCAGGTCCCTTCTCTCACCTTTTCCCCTTCTCTCCGTGCTACCACTGCATGCTGGGGATTTACCGGGGATCTCACCATTCAATGTGACTCTCTGGCACTACCTCGCAAATGGGGATTAGAGAAAGGGAACCTCGATCGTCAAGCTGCATAATACCATAATGTCATGACGTCCGCTTTCAAACTCTTTAGTCATCAGTTAAAGTCGATACCATACCTCTTCCAGACAATGCAACCAAAGAAGGACTCCACCTTCCATCTGGTGATGTTTTTTTTCCTGGGCCCTCAACAAGTTTCCTCCTTTTCTCTATGTTTCCTGCCTTACAAATACCAACACTGCTAAAATCTCACGTTTTATACCATACTCACTCCCTATCAGATTGCCCACAAGGCCTATTCATTTATTAATTTATTGTGCATTTTGTAAGGTGCTTATACATCAAGAAATTGTGTTTCAAATCGCCCAAAGGGAAAAGGTGAGGGATCATGGTAACACAGGCAAATAGAATAAACTGATGAACAGGAGAAGGCCCGTCCTGCTAGGCCTTGTGAGCATTCAGAACGTGCAAGTGCAGGGAGAGAGGGAAGGGACAGGGAAGGGGGTAAGTACTAGGAGTTCCACAGAGGGAAGTGCCAAGGAGTCAGTTGTGTGCAACAGTAAGTGCCTGGCAGAGATTGCTTGGTACAGAGTGATCACTTGCTAAAAATAAGTGCAGGCTTGTGAGAAGGCAGTGGCAGCCCAAAGGCAAGTGCTGGGATGGGGCGGAAGGCTCAGATCCAGAAGGACACATAAGATTCCAGGCCACCAATCTCAGTGACTGTGGGGTGTTAGCACGGGAGTAGGGGAAGAAAGAGGTGAAGAGGAAGGTCTTGAGGAGCTTCTGTAATTTGAGGAGATCCGGCTCAAGACGGAGAGGAAGGGGGAGGCTGTTCCAGAGGAGGGAGCAAGCCGAGGAGAGAGATCTGCCACCAGATTGCTGCTTGGAAAAGCGCTTGACACACAGAGAGCTGGAGCCAGAGGAGTGTAAAGATCTGGATGGAAAGTATTTGGTGAGAGCAAGTTGTAGATAGCATGGACCTCAGCCCCAGACAGCCTTATGAATGATGCAGAGGGATTTGAATTTGATCCTTGCAGCAACCGGGAGCCAGTGGAGGGATTTTAGGGCAGGAAAGATACAGTCCCGGGGCTTGAGACCAAGGATAAGTCTTGCTGCCCTATTCTGGACAAGTTGGCAGGGGTGGAGAGAGGAGGAGGGTAGATTAAGGAGGAGGCTGTTGCAGTAGTCCAGCCTTGGGAGTACCAGAGCTCTGGAGAATTTGAACTTCTGGGGGAAAGTGAGGAAAGGAAGGATACATCTCAGGAGGTGGAGTTGAAAATGGGACTTCTTGGCAAGGCCCAAGATGTGAGGCAGGAAATGTCATACTCCCATCCTTCATTGATGCTATCATCACTCACACTGCATCCATCACAGCTCTCCAAATCCTGAGGCCTCCTTTATGGTTAACCCACCCAGTGACCTTTTTTCCTCTGAACACAGAGAATCCCTACTACCACACAGGTAACAAGAGTTTCCGATCTGCACTCATCAACGCAACCATTTTTGCATCTGTCTCCACCTAAATCCCACTGATAGCCCCTCCAAGCCAACTTTATTTTTACAGAGCTAGGTACAGCAAGGCCAACTTTAATGGCAGGAGGATTCTTTAAAAGACCCCTTACCTTACTTAACCTTACAGTGGTGCAGCATACAGGTTACAAATATATCCACATTTTAGCATTGGTGAATCCTCTACAAACAATCGGAAACCTCATGCATCAAGTGTGTGTTTGACAACCTTGTAATACCACTTCAATGGACGCTTTCACTTAAAGGAAATCTCACACCACATTGCTCTGATTGGATGTGGAATGGTTTAACCATTTTGGGAATACATGACACCATTGCATATCACACAGTATCAGTCCCATGTGCCTGACCATCATGTTTACCTTAGGATCTTGGCCGACATGCTGCTTTTTCCCGCTCGTAATTACGTGTCTTGCAGGAACAGAGAAGATCCCTCCCTCCATTATCTACAACCAGTTTGGCACACAGTGTACCAAGGAACTTTTCATGCAGCCAACCTCCCTTATCCACCCTTGCAAACAAAGCTACCAATTAAAATTCTGCTGAATTAACAGTGTTCTCATATTTATGATTTATTAGTTTGATAACTGGGTGATTCACAATTTGACGTTTCCTCTAAAATCATCTTCTTTGCAAAACACCCTTTTGGATAGAAGTCGATGCCCCATGCCAGGGGTGGCATGGAAGGCATGCAGCACTATTGGGTGAATGTATATACCTTTCACTCCACCCGATATTCTGGCCTGTTGCCAACTGCACCTCGCTGTCATGAGGAGGACAGGGTAAAGATGATAAACAACATCTTAGCAGTGGAGTGTCCAGGGAGTGGCCTTGGGTGGCACGTGCTACCCTTGGAATCTGATTGGCCACCAGTGGTGCCACCCTATTATCCTTAACTAAGAGAGAGAGAGAAAGAGAGAGAGAGAGAGAGAGAGAGAGTGTGTGTGTGTGTGTGTGTGCGTGTGTGCGTGTGTGTGTGTGTGTGTGTCGTACTTCATGCCACCCCTGCATACTTCAGTGCCCTACTTGGCCCACCACAGTCAAAAGAGTCTGGACACGCCACTGCATCCCAGCACCTTCACACGTGCTGACTATTAGTTTTGTAACACATTTCGTTATTATCAGCTTTGTTGTGCATGAATGCTTGGGCAATTGAAAATGGGACATTTCGAACGGAAAACCCCACACAGCGCCAGTTAGCTACAAAATCTGTACCTGCTTCCTAGGCAAATAAAGTGAGTCACATGTAGTTTATTGTTAACAACAATGCAGAAACATTGGCGTAAACTAATAAAATCACATAATGAACAAGGCAGGCAAGACGCCATGTCTTCGTTAATAATGTCAGTATTTGTATGGAAGCCCACCAAAAGGGCAAAACCACAACATATTGATAATACAGCAGAAGGGAGATTGGGGAATTAAGAGGGAACAGGAAGCAACTCTTTTGAACTCCAGTCCACAAGTGTTTGTTTTCATACAGGAAGGGGAGAACTATGACAGCTTTTAACATAAAATATACATCTGAATAGATTCTCGAGAATGTCGTAAAAAAGTGTGATGCCTGAACACCACATTGGGTCAATAAGGTCCAGAACAAGGAAGTGATTCACAAAACTGGCTCCTTTTTAAAGTTTGATTTGTATCCACGACGTCCACTTGATTTACATGCGAAGAAGTGTTTGCATTCTGGGACTTGTAGTCTTCCAGTCAAGTTGCGGAAACTAAAGCTTTCATGATAGTCTTTTGGCTTAACATGCTTTTATAAGGATGTGCATGTTGCCGGGTTGCTTTACTGGGTGATTTGCATGAATTGCATGTAAACCCTAGTAGACAGTAACATATTGTAGCCATCCTAGAGCCCCCTCCACTTGGCATGATGGGGATTGTAGGAGAATTCAATCAGAATTCGTAGTGACACTTAAAAACAAAGCTGATTCTAAACATTATTATGTCAGGCAACTGAGTAATGACTATGCCGATATAATTAAAGAGAGAAAAGCTACCATTCTGCACTGGCAGGAGTAGTTTTTAGTAAAACCGTTACTCGGGGTTCCAACGGGGCTTCAAATGAACCCTCGAATTGTATCCGAGAGCATGCAAATGGCTTGAGCATTTTGAAATGCTGTGTAACGGTCCGGATCTTCAATATACAAAATGTTGACCAAATGACTCCATATGGCAAAGAAAACACTTTAGTTGTCTCTGTAACTGAAAATTAGGCTGCATTTTCTTTGCTAAAGCCAGGCAAAGCACCAGGTCCAGACCTTCCTTCTCCCGATGTATCTTTTAACAAACGATCCTGAGAAATTAGTACCAGTTCTAGTGAAATTGTTTAATTCCATCAACATTGACTACAATTGTCCTAGAGCATGGCGAACTTCAGGGATAGTGCCAATTTTCAAAAAAAGCGACTCAGACGGCCCATCCAACTTTCGTCCCACGACTTAGGAAAGGTTTATGCCTAGCGACAAGGCAAACTTGGTAACTGAAAATAATCTATTGTGACACGTTCAGGTGTGATTTCGTAGAGGCATTCGATTGACCGGGCTTTTAGGTTAGTTTTAATCCTGCACACGGATCAGAAAGGCATGCCATTATATTATATTTGTATGGCCGTTCAGGGCCTTTGGTCAATGTGAATAGAAGCTTATTATGGCAATGATTGTTTACTCGGGAGGAGGATAGCTCAGGGGCAACGTGCTCGCCTTGGAAGAAGACGACACGAGCAACAAAGATCCCCAGTCCGCGCTTCGAAACCTCTGGGTATTAAGCACGTTATGAATAACCAATCATATCATATCCTTGATGGGTCAATCACGAATAATTAAACGCCAACATTGCAATATCGAGAACGGGGCAGGGAGGGGAAAGATCAGGCTGTTTCCTGTTCAAAGGGCATACGCCAGAGATGCACCCTGGCCCTCCTGCAATTTCCTATTTTATTTAGCATTTTTAAAGCGCTCACACAGCCCGCTGGCATCGAGGCGCTGTTACAGGAATTGTTTTTTTTTTGTTGCATAATTGTTTTTCTTTGTCTTAGTTGCGTATTTATAACACGCTTAAATACCCAGAGGTTTCTAAGCACGGACCCGGGGATCGAACCTGTGTTGCTTCATGTCGTCTTGCTTCTAAGGCGATCTCTATCCTCCCTGGACAATTTTCATTTATAAACTTTCAAGTCACTTGCTTCAGAAGATCGTAGATGTGAGTGTCCTTACTGAAGGAGCCGAAAGGCGTTTATACAGACTAATAAGATTTATGCAAGGAATTTCCATTTATTTAAGGCCATTCAACAACACATACACCAGAAATGGTTCCATGAAATGCAGATTCTTTCAATCTACTATTTCACACTAAGATGCATTAATAATCCATTCTTTTGGAAGCAATTGTGATACTAAAGCGGGCTTATGAGAAATCCACAATTATTAATTATAACTGGTTTCAGATCAAATTCAGGCCTTGACAACGACCAGGGGTCGAAACACGTGTCGGCTGTTTTTCTTATTTGAAAATAAACATTACATCTTACATGATTTGGACTTTTGCAACGTCTATCTACAATATTTTGGGCACTGAGAGGACGGACTTTGAGCGCAAGACACTCCCCGGAAGTCTAATCTACAATTTATGCTCCTGTTTGCACATGACGCTGTAAAAGCTTTTCATGAATTTGCTAATTTGTGTAACTTGAAAGAGCTTACAATCAATGTGTCAAAAACCAAGATAACGGTATGTAGTTAGAGGAAACCATAGGCTTCCAACAAAAAATGTTTCCCAGTGTCATTCATTCATTTATTGCTTACTTTATTCACAATTTATACATTTCGGCTAAGGCAAAACAAACAATAATTCATAGCGATAACACTTAAAATCACACTAAGGCATGGGAATATCGCTTAAAAACAGCATTGTATCTTCACATGTCAAATTACTCAAGGATACAAAAATACCCAATAAAATCCACAAAAGACGCAAAAGATAAAAAGAAAAGGAGCGGCATTCATGGAGTTAGAGTTCTTAGATACTCTGTTCATTCAGTCCAACTGAGATCTTTCCCTCTCACGTGCCACGCACAGTCCCTACCATTAGCCACAGCTATTGTGGCGTCCAAAGAAGTTGTTGTTTTAAACAGCACCAGTGCATTTCTTATCCTTAAAATGTTATAGTGGCCCAAACTGGAAAAATACATTTCTTTCCAGCCTCAGTGTATAATGGGCAGATGAACATAAAATGCATAATAATTGAATTTATACAGAGAGAAGATTTATCTTAACAGTTTGTATTCCATTTAGCCATAAAAAAATACGTACGACGTCCTTTCATTGCCTGCATTTCCATCCCCTGGCATTTTAACGTGCATATTAAAACGAATATGCTCATCGGATTTTTTACGGGGGAGTGGGAAAGGGCAGATAAGGGTTTGGGTGGGTAGGCAATAGCCAAAAATAAGTGTGGGAGAGGGGTTTGGGTGTGGGGCGCCCCCCAAAAAAATGAGCATTTTCGTTGGAATGTACACGTTAAAATGACAGGGGATGAAATTGCAGGTGATGAAATGACATGGAACCAAAAAATGCTATTGTTAAAATGTTGTGTCTAAATTTTGTGAAAAGCATTCCATTTTCTCAGCTCAAATAACCATGTTAAATAATTCCACCCCCACGCAATTACGCACGGTAAGTAAGGCATGACTGAGAAGGCAAGCGGTTTTTTCATTTAAAAGACGGTATAGAACCCATTCTTCGAACTTATCTGCTACAATCCTGTAGGAATCCGCGTAGCGAGGCCTTTATCCCAAAATCTCATCAAATCTAACTCTTTTAAAGTGGTCTCTACGAACCCAAGTCAAGTCAGGCACAGCATTAAGGGATAACCAAAATATTATAGGCTTCAAACATGCTTTATAAGCAAGCGGTCAGAGGCTGGACTCAAAATACAAAGGCGCCGCGGGTGCGCTATTAGGAAGCGCTAACATTTTCATCAGAAAGCATATTTTGCCAAGTTTCAACTGGGTCGTTAGTGTGTGTCCCCAAAGTTATACAAAACTGTGCTGCACACCTTTGATTTGTAGACCTCTAGGGTTGGGATTATCTCCTTACCACCATATCTATGGGCAAAGTGAGGGGTGGTTCCTGCTCTTTGGGAGAGGGTACATTTGCTACGGGTACTTCGTTCTACCCACGCACCTTTTGCCGTCACCCTCAACCAAATCTAGTCAAAATGGGTGACTTGCTTAATAGGCTCATCATTACATTTGAGGAAGATCTTTAATGATTTAGTTGGGTAACAAGTCTTCATAACTGTTTTAGACATATTGACAAAATCAGGTGAAAATATCCAGCTGTTTGTGCCAGACAGAGATTGAAAAATCAATTTGACTATCTGGGTATTCACCCTAACAGTAGGGGGTCACACATAACAAAAAGTGACCCAGTGATGAAGAGATGTACTGCACTATCCTAAGGTTTTATAAAGGTCCTGGTAGGAGGATGGCAGCTCCAACATTAGAGGTTTACAAGGCCCAGACCCAAAATGCTGTTCTTTATGGTGCTGAAATGAGGGAATCTCCATGGGTCATCTGTGGAAATGCACCAACCTATATTCAAGAAGTACTAGGACTATAGTAAAAAATACATATTGGGACTGGGCCTTGGTAGATGCTGTTAACATCACTCATGGTAAACGAATTATTGACAAACTAGTGTAAACGCCTGCGTAAACCGGCTAATGTGCGTAAAAAGGAAGACATTTGCAGAGTGTGAATATATTATGTGGTGTATTTTAATATCATTTATGTTGATAGAAAAAAGAATGTTGTAAAAGGTCTTGACCCTTTTACGTGGAGGAGTAGCAACCTGAAACAAAATCTCACAGAATCTGTTGAAAGTTCCACATAGTGCACACAGCCAACAGTTGTATCTGCTCCTCATTGTCTTGGATTCCCACTTATGGGTTTTGGACACAAATATATAAAGTTGAGGGATGTGAGAATAATACAATTCATGCAAAGCATGATTCGAAGTACACATGAGATCATAAAATAAAGTACATTGAAGTGAAATAAAGTTTAAAACGTACATGAAGAATATTATTGATATAATAACTACCAAGAAATATTACAATTAATAATTACGTAATGCATAAGTACATTAAAAAAGTAATTTATTTTGTGAGAGAAATAGTGCTTAATCAAATTAATGTCTGTTTATATGTTTTTTTTAAATGTATATATTTTCTTAGTGTACGCAACTTGAAGTATTATGTTAGAGTGGTATCCCTGTCTTGGGCCTTTTCTGCAGCTAATTGTATATTATTATTGTTGAAATTTACATTTTGTTTGCCTGGAAGATGAACTTGAAGTCTTCTTGGTGTATGGGTAAGGCAACACCTCCATCTAGTGCTGATAACATGAAATACACATTTTGTTGTCTGGAAGAGGAACTTGAAGTCTAATTGTTGTATGCGTAAGGCAACAGCTCTCACTAGTGGGGATAACAAGTGAAACAGGCAGGACGGCTTCAGACAAACATACATCTGGCATTTTATTATATAGTATATGAAGTATGATATTTCGATGTCAATTTCTTGTGCTATGTAGAGTATCTCGATTGGCTCAATTCTGCATTGGCAAGAAATCTTTTCTTGTGATTTAGGCTGAATATTTTAGCATTGAATTAATTTGCACATTGTTCGGTATCAAATGCCACAAAGCCATGTCCCATGTGCAACTACCAATATGAGGATGAGTTCCATTTTCTTATTTGTTCCTGTTTGTTTAATGCAAGTCAAACATGTTTGATCCGATTGCCACTGTAATGGGAGCATTGGATTTTCCAGGAGTTTGCATTATAGACTAAGTATTGTCTATTTTTAGTTTGAGCTATTAGGTGTCGCTTGTGACACCTATAAGCCTAAACTATTGTGTTAGAGTCCACCTAGGGAAAAATGGCATTTAAGGAGGGACACACAACTTGTAGGTGTTGTTTGGTTATTTGCCCACCCACCTCCAACGACTAACCATTACTCGGCTGATCCCTATGGCCATTCCAACCCAGTTCCTGCCTCTCGCCACCCAAAACACATCCTCATGGGATCTCTTTGAGCTCGCTTTAATCAAGCCTTACCATTAACCTTTGCACTCAAGGTGCCTGCTGGTGTTTTGTTTTTTAAGCAGTCTTCTGAGAGTTAATGACTTAATTGAAGTCGTAAACGTGTTAATGGTGTAATAAAATATCTTAACCAGGTATGCCTTTAGCCGCTCAATTTATAAACACACTGTGTGTCCGTCGTGAACTCCTGTTAAAAACAAGCATTGGCAAAGCCAACAGTTTTGGCTTGTGTATAACTATTAAGCATTTGCAAGGCTCTGCTATTAGATGCCCAGGTACTCACACCATTTTGCACCTGCTACCATCAATGGTCAGTTAATACCACTATGGCAGTACCTGGCAACTGCCTTTACCATGCCCACTCAAAGGCCCAAACTGTTGCTATTGCCATTGCTTGTTTATCTAGTTCTTGGGGTACACGGATTAATTATTTCTCAATAGATAACACATGTGTTTTTAATTTGCTGGCTAGATTGTTTGAATGCGTTATTTGTTTTTCTACTTTTGCACAAATCATGTGCAGCATAAATCTCAATTTTGACGTTTTACTTTTGCAACTATTGTGAAAAAGCTATTGTTGTATTTCCCTGAAGAAAATTTGATTTTTATTGTGTATACAATTACTCTGTTATGCTTTTATAGCATATTATCGAAATAAAGCTGAACAAACGAAGAGCATTGGAGCCATTCAGAGACAAAGCTTAAATATGTGTACAAACGAGAGCTAGCAAAGTACCTAAATGGCAGCGTGGATTAACAGTCTGGCCTCACTGCTTAACCAAACTGTGTGATCCTTGGCAAATCATTTAATCTCAGTGTGCCTGAACTGCAATAAATTGACTACGGTTGGACCCCTTAGAAGTTATTAAGATAATACTAGTTGTAAAAAAGAAGCCATTAATACTGTAGGGGATGTAATTATTGTTGGAATAAATTGGTGTCCCCTCATACTCCTTAGTTGGTGACCCACAAAAAGGTGGCCTAGAATTGAGTTATTGTAGCGCTGGCCCTCCCTCAGTCCCCCACCACTTTCTTTGACAGGGCTGTATATATTATCACCAGACAGTCAGTGAACCAGAGATTCTAGTGTAATGGACTGCACATAGCAGAGCCAACATGAATTCCATCCTCTGTTGCTGCCAGCCACCAGTGTTGCTTTAGCCGGTCACACTTCTGACCCAGAGGACAATGAGAGAAACACTTATGCTGTGTTGTGCTAGTGAGTCTTGTGCTGCACAACTCCTGCTCCGTTCATGGTTTATCGGTGATTCTGGATCTGCAAGAGGAGGGGTAAGGGACTAAAGTAGGTGCCGAGGGAGTAAGGCAAGGTGCATTTTGATGTGTGAGTTCTGAAATGATAGGGCTCTCGGTGGTGTGCACGTTTTAAATATGTTGTGAGTTGTCTGGTGCAGTGGTTAATGTGCACTCAATGTAGTTAACGTACATTGTTTATGTGGTTGTCTGTGATGTCTCGAAGAGTACTATTTAAGGAGAGTGTAGGGAGCTGTGTTTATGTGTCTGTGGTTCGTTAGTATGGACTTTAGGGAAAGTTGGTCCAGACATGTGTCGCACCACTGTGTTAGCCTGTGTTGTTTCAGTGCTGGAGTAGTGCGTCAGGGTGTGTTGTTAGGTTGGCAGGTAGAATGTTTTCAAGGTGGCTGTCTTTAATATGCTTTACCCAGCAGACCACACAATAAAAAGTGAGACCAACCATTGTCAGTTTGGAAACATCACAGTTGGTCACATTTATTTGATTATATCATGCAAAACGTTCTTTTTCTTTCCTTGTTATTTATTTATTTTTGCATTTTTAAAGCGCTCACACAGCCCGTGGGCATTGAGGCGCTGGTACAGGAATTGTTTGTTCTTTAGATGCGTAATTGTTTTTTTTGTTTTAGTTGCGTATTTATAACACGCTTAAACACCCAGAGGTTTCTTAAACACCCAGAAGTTTCTAAGCACGGACTTGGGGATCGAACCTGTGTTCCTTCATGTCGTCTTGCTTCCAAGGCGAGCACATTGCCGCTGAGCTATCCTCCCGGGACATATATGCTATATTATATTATGTTAGACTAAGTCAATCCATGCTAGGTGATGCTATGCCATGGCACAAATTCTGGGTTCAAAATATATAGGGCATCCCATCTGACTTTCCACTGACACCTTAATGACACCCCGACCATAGCACCACTCCGACTCAAATGGATTTGACCCTAGTTCTCACAAACATTCCTTCAGAGAGAAACTGAAGGGGGCCGAGGTAACGACGTCTGCACCATCCACACAAAGACTCTGAAGGAAGTCCATTCCCAAAACTTAAAGTGCCACCATCAATAGAGTTTTGGTTTAGTTGCACCACTGACCACTGAAATGTATATGCTCAGCTTAAGCAGCAGTGCAAATTACCAGCTGCCTTGTAAATATATCAATGTTTTTATTTATTTTATTTGGTTATTTATAACGCACTTAATACCCAGAGCTTTCTAAGCGCGGACCCAGGGATCAAACCTGTGTTGCTTTGTGTCGTCTTGCTTCTAAGGCGAGTACGTTGCTCCTGAGCTATCCTCCCAAGACAATGCTGTATAGGGTAAGTGAGTGGATTTGCATTCTGCATATGATCACCTATGTTCTGCATTACAAAAAAGTACAACCTGGAAGACAGTCAAATCGAGACCCTGAGGGAGCATTAAGGGCAAAATAGCTCTTGCTTACTGTTCTAGGCCAAACTTGCCATTTCACGCTAGCTTCTGTTTTTTCTCACTATTGTAATGAAGCGGGATTTGCTTACTTGTGTCACGGTTGAAGGGGTGCTCCAGGGTGGCCCATTGTGAACATGCAGCCCCCAGCTCGGCCCTGACCCTCAGGTTGTAGAACACGTTGGTCTTGATCTCCTCTGTCACATCGCAGCGGGGGACCGCAACACTGATGCACTCTGCGACATCCGACCAGCTGTCCTTCCAGTATATCCTTTCAAACTCCCTGAGGGTCACAGAAAACAAAATAATTCAGTGGGAATTCCAGAGAAAGTCTCAAAATCTTGAAAATAATGGTGTGCAGTCAAGGGGAAAACTCCCAGCCTATCAGAAAAAAGTGGTGATGGAAAACTGGAGTTTTGGTAGAAAACAGCTTTAGCTCTCAGCTGTAGCACTGACAATAAAAGGGTAGAGGGGTGCAAAAGGGCATCAAGTGAGGCCAGAGGCTAGAGCATGATATTCTGTTGGTGGTTCAGTACACCAAGCTGATTTATCGGTGGTTCAAAGAATGTCCTTCCACAAATATGTAATATGTGCAGCCAATGTCTGCAGCCATCCCAGAAATGCTCCTAACCCCATCTTGCAAGGCCTGAGCCAAAGGGAATGGTGTCGGCTGTGGTAGACAGTTATCCCCTGTGAGGCGAGGCTGTGTTTGGTGGATATGGCAGGGTGACTGATGAGAAACGAAGTGCTGGACAGAAATCTCTAATAAATGAGGTAAAGAGGAGTCCGGGATATTTTCTTTTATATATTTATGTGCAATTTGGTTTAAAAAAAAAAAACCTTATGCAAAGTTAAGATGTAATGTAATACAAATATACCATATATATCACAACGGTTAAATACAGTAATTCATTTTAAAAATCTGTTAATTAAAACAAATATATTTTCACACATACTATTAACACAAATAAATTATCACGTAACACACTAACAAATGCATTATGTGTCATTTAACTACAAACATCATGTGTCCTCATTATAAGTTTGGCGGTGGCCTTGCAGGTAAAACCAGCAGGCTGCCGCCAAACTTCCGAACTTTTCCAGTGCCTGCAAATGGGCAATTACCGGGTCATTACGGCCCTGCCAGACCCGGTAATTGCCCATTCGCGGGCGCTGGAATTAAATGCTCTCCATTCCCATTGAGGCTCATAGGGCTCAATGGAAATGGGGAGGTGTGGTCAGACCACACGTTAAGGACAGGACCCACTGAGGGACTTCAGTGCAAATAACGGTGCCGCAAATTGCGGTACCGTTATTTGCTCCTTCCCCATTCCCATTGAGCCCTATGGGGGCTCAAATGGGAATGGGGAATGGTTCCCGGAATGGGAACTTACCGGTCCCGCAAAGGTCTGAGTAGGCCGTTAAGTCCCTATTCCGGGAACCCGGCCTCCGACGGCAGTAAGGGGGTAGCCATGGCGCTAATAGCGCCATGGTTACCGCCTTCCGTGTAATGAGGCCCAGTCTTTCTGACGGAATATTTACAGAAACAATTCCAATGAAAAAACTCATCATATACTCTGCAGCAGATTTTAATGCACCTAAATTACCTGTATTCCTAGAGCAATTTCGTAATATTGAGGCCGTTTTCTTAACTGCATTTTACATATTTACACAGGCAAAAAAACAATCTATGTTAAAATGATATGCAGGTAGAAGGAGCCCCCCCTCAGCCTTAAAGAGAGGTCTTTAGCCTGATTAGACCCAATACAAACCATATCCTTTTAACAGGAGACCATGGCCCCAACCCAAAATAGGGCATCACAACGTGCCCTCTAATTGCGATGACCACAAGTCTAAGGATTATCTCTGCTCCATATATAACCAGCAGAATCAACATCTGTTTGTAAGCTTCTTGCAACGGAACAAACGAGTATTCATCACCAATTTGGAAATCAAAACTATGAAAACCTCAAATTGTTATTTGCTCTTTTGTGATTTCCTCACAATATTTCTTTGTTGAGAGTTTCCAATAAAAAATCATACCCATATAACAGAAATTGCCAACTACTTCAAAAAAAATGGTACTCACTTTCCAAGCAAAGCACAGTGCTCTCTTTCTTAGCGAATGACACATTATCATTGTTTTCATAGGGCGTGTTTTGGGGAACATTCCTCTCGCACTGTTAAACTTCGAATCAACTCAAGCTTTATCATCTGCATAGGGAAAATAATAAATGTGATGCCTAACAAGTTTGAGGGGTAATACTTAAGTGAGGCAAGGGTCTTACCTAGGTCAGAGATAAGTAAAATAAATAGAAGGGGGTAAGCACACAGCCTTGCTTGAGACATCGATAAATGGAAATACATATACGTGCCACCCCAGGCAATCTCACTCTAACTTGAAGGATCGTTAACATTTTAAAAAGGCCCTAATTAATGCCCCACCCTGAACGTTTCCTCCAAAAGCAGATGTAAAGTCAATTAAGGCCCCTTAAAGGAAAGCATTTCCTGGGCGAAGCGACCTCTTAAGTGATGATACAGCAAAAGGAAATGATGGATTGTTGATACCTGGCTTGAAGTCTGTTTGATAGTAAAATAAGATTGCTTGCTTATTAGCACATTCTGTAAGCTGTTGCAGTAAAGGTGAGGAGAAGACGTTGCTACTTGTTTCTAAAAGAGTAATCACATATCCTATTTTTATAAATCAGAATGAAAAATTAGTCTGTCGTGGGAAGAATTGAAAACATCCTTATATTGTTCAATACATTATACAGTAAATGAACCCAGAAATCTGGAGAGTGACAGTACTATATTTGCAATTGCATCAGGACCTGAAGCCCTTGAAGATTTTCATTTCTTAATAATAATTATAGTGTCACAAATAGTAACATTCCCTTTTCCAATCTGAAAGTTATCTTACTTCAGATTCTCCCTCACAATGGTAAAGTCTGCAAGTTGATCAAATAAAATATTCTGAGGTCCTGCATGCTCGGTACAGGGGTAATTAGGATCATTTTGGGATGTCTACCAGTATTCCCGAAGTAAGGGGGTGTCCCGGTGGCTGTATGCATTGTGTTATTGTATGCGAACTTCACTGATAAAAACGTAATCCTGTCTGATTCATGTTGTGTACAGTAACACCAGAAATATTTCTCAAAGTTCTGGTGCACTCTTTCTGTCTGTCACTGTGGGGGTGATATGTGGTTGACAAATGAGCTTCAATTTCAAGGTGTTTTCGAAGAATTTTCCAGAATCGAGATATGAATCGAGGTCCTCTATAGGACACTATACACTTGGCTAAACCATGATGATGCACTACTGTCATAAGGAAGATTTGAGCCATTCGCGCAGCTGTGGGTATTCCTTTTAGTGGCTCAAAATGCTCCATTTTGGTAAAACAGTTAACCACTGTGAGGATAGTGTTGCAACCATCTGCCCTTAAGGATAAGTTAGTAACAAAGTCCATACTGACAGTATGCCATGGATAGGAGGGTAATTATATTTGGTTATTTATAACGCGCTTAATACAGAATATGTTTCCAAGCGCGGACCTGGAATTCGAACCTGTGTTGCTCTGCGTCGTCTTGTTTCCAAGACGAGCGCGTTGTCACTGAGCTATACTACCTGTGCCCATACGGGTAATAGCATGAGTAGTCCTGTCGGGTCTTTTCGAAGGCTTTTGCTTGTATGCATACATCACATCCTTTAAGATATGTTGTGATGTCTTGAGACTGGTTTATCTACCAAGCATGTCTTTTTACCAATTCTTTGGTTTTCCGTTGGTCATAATGTCCGGCTAATGGGTGGTCATGACACCACTCTATCACTTGCCTTTGTTTTCTTTCTGGGACCCATGAAGCCTTATCAAGATGTAACATACCATCAATATCATGGTTGTTTTGTCTTGTAAAAATGATAGAATCATCTCTGTAGTGTATGACTCTCGGGGGTCATTCAAGAAGATAGTGATGGAGAGGGATAAGGCCATACCCTTTTCAGGTAAAATGGCGGGTATTCCTTCTCCTGGCAAATCCTCTGCATTGTATGTTCTGAACCTGGTTTGAACATGATTGTGAAATCGAATCTACTGAAAAATTGAACCCTTCTGGATTGTAGTTGGTTGGTACTCTTCGTGGTTTTCAGAAACCCTCGATACTTAGGATCAGTCACAAATGTGATGGGAAACGAGATTTCTTCACGATAATGTCTCCATTCTTTAAAAGCATCTCTGATAGCGAGGAGCTCCTTATCGAAGATGGTATAGTTCATCTCTGCAGCATTTAGTTTTCGACAGTAGAAGGCCTCGGGATGCATGGCTTTTTCTTGTGTGGGCCTTTGAGATAACACACCCCCTATAGCTACATTTGATGCATCATGTATACCATGAAAGGTAAATCAGGATTTGGCAGTTGAGGAATCTGTGCTGTGGTAAATGAGTTCTTTAGAGACTGAAAAGCCTTCTCCGCAAGAGAATCCCATTTCTAAGAATGTCATTCTTCAATAGGGCTGTCAAGGAACTGGTCATCTTGAATAGTCAATGATGAATTGTCTCTAATATTTGGAGAAACCAAGAAACCTCTTGAGTTCCTTGATGTTCTTGGGTGGAGGCCATTGCAGAACCGCTTGTACATTTCTGGGATCCAGATTTACACAGTTCAGGGATAGTACGTATCCCAAAAAAGCAACAGTAGTTTGGTGGAATGAACATATGGATAGCTTAGCATACAGACTATGTTTTCACAATAACTTCAACATCTCTCAAACATGTAGCACATGGAAGGCCATAACATATTGATCAAGTATTGGAAGGAACATGTAATTCAAGAAATGCTCAAAGGCGGCAGGTGCATTAGATAATCAGAAGGGCATTACAAGATAATGTGGGCTTACTTAGGGGCACGCGTACACAGCATAGCAGGACGCAGGGACTGTATATGGGGTTCGCACACAGTTTGACCAAGAATATAAATGCTTTCTGTGAAACTGTACGCATGTCAGTTACGGGGGTTCCGCGCAGGGTGCCCGAGATTCAGGCTCACTTGCGGGGGGCCCCACGCACTGTTTGAAGGGTGCATGTATTTGCACCCGGGGTTGCACGCAAAGGTAGCTGTGCTGGCTGTTTTTGCTTTACGTGGGGGCGTGTTGGGGGTGTTCCGGGCGTGACTTGGATATACAGTTACTTTGCGCAGACAATTCCATGAATACACAGGGCATGCATTTTTTATTCTGCGCGCAGGCTCACGCAGTGTCCTTCTCGGCGCATGGCAATTGCAGGAGAAATGCGCACATTTCCATGAATTGGGTCCTGTGTCTTTTATAGTGCAGGTCACCTCACATCAAACCTTGCTCTATTGAATGTACAAGCCTAACGGACCTTTCTATCAGTAACCAGGACCGTTGCATGAAATATATAAGAGGAGTGATGCCATATGAAAAAACGTGCTTATCTATTTTTTTGGCTTTTTACAAACCTTCTGCCAAAATTCATCAAATCACATCCTTCGTTCTTATCTTTCACAGTTAACAGGACAAATTCCTCATCGAACGTATGATCAGTAACCAAGAAATATAGATCAAATACATTTGAAGGACCTTTTTCTTAAATGCTTTCATTGGAGAGAACGTACCTCAGAGGGGGCTGACCCTCTACATACAAAGAGCTCAGAGACCAAGTGTGTGTGCTGCAGTCCAAACTGCAACACATACGTGATGTAGAATAGACTATGAACTGAGCAGTACATCAGCCATACCATGAGCTCTACCCAGAGCCTCATTGCACCACACACCTAGGACACTTGGCATGGGGCATGACCTTACCCCAGGCACCAACTGGACATTCTAAGTATGCACTGCGCATGGTGTGCCACCAAGCACATGGGTTCCTTTGCCTGGGGAATGACATTTGGTTATGATCAGTTCATCTAGTTGCCAAATTCCCTGTCACCACCATGATACCCAATGTGCCTTCCTGACAGGACCTGTGGGCATCCCATATAGTCACGTTGCCAGTGTTATGACCTTTGACCATGCACTGGCACCCCCCTACGACCCATACCACTGTGCATGGCATATGGCCATGCAAAGTGTCCATGTTGCTCCAGCTTGGCATTTAGTTATGGTCTAGGCCCAGAAATCCACCTGCAATGGCCAGTAAGCAAGGACTGCAGCCATGTCCAGTGGCGCAAGTCCGTCCTGTGTGCCTGGTATGAGGTTTGGCATCTTGTCCGCAGGTATGAAACAAGTCTCAGACCCTGTTGTGTGCTTGAGCCATCTCTGAAACCTGTATCTATCCTGGAGATCCCGCTTGAAATGGAATACCCCTGTTTGAACCCATGTACTTGGTTTTTGGATCGATCAGCCAACATGGCTTTTGATTCTTCCCTTTTGGGGACATTGTTCACCCCTCTTTGTTCTCCCTGACTTTTTATAGGTTATGGGGAAATCGAGGGGCTGCAATGTGCTCAGTTTTCACAATATTTTACAGCAGATGGCGAGGAGGAGCCAGCACAAATACCACAGACCATGATGGCTGCCAATTTAAAATATTTCAGATGTAAACCTCCAATTCGATTGCAGAACTTTAGAAAAGCCTGCCTGGTTGCTCATTATTAAAATGCATGCGCTCTGCCAGGATCAGTGAAACCAGAAATGTCAAATGGGCCTCAAAAGCAGCCCTGTGGTTCTGTGAGAAGGCTAACCAGCTACATACACACCTGCATGGAGCTTGTATATTTTTGGGTTAAAAATCCACATTAAAAACATGACCTATTTTCTGAAAACAAAGAAAATCATGTCCAAGGTAGTGAACCCCACCTTCTTGCGTACGTTTGGTTAAACTACATCCAGTTGGTTTTGATGTAGGTGAGAGTAGACGCTGGTCTACTAGACTGTGAATGAAAAACCCCAAAACACCTCTTACGTTGGACCCCTGTATGGAACTGCACAACATCGCCAATTAATTTAGAGTTGTCTGCATACATTTTGGGAGTGTCAACATGCAGTGTCCTTGAATATCACCGACGGTATAAGCATCTGGATGTGTTTCCTTATGGGGAGTGTGCCTTACCCACAATGACAGCGTTTCTAGTGTCAGCACACTTTATGATTCCACGACCAAAGCAGAGAGAGAAACCTTTACAGATCCCGTTCTGGTATAGCCCTCTACCAGAAGCTAAGCAGTGTCACGACTGATCAGACACATAATATGATATGATATGGCATTTATAACGCGCCTATACACAAGTGTTTCAAGGCACGAAGCGGCAAGGGAGGGGGACCAGAGGGAAGACAGAGACAGCGATCCTACTAGCCCAAGTGTCATTCAGATCGCGCAAGCGCTGGGGAAGGGGGAAGAGAAAAAGTGAGGAGTGGGAGGGGGCGGGGACAGTGCAGTACATGGGGTAATAGAATAAACAAAACAATAAGAGAAGTACGGCCAGCTTTTGGCAAGTGCCAGGGTAAGTGCGGACATCAGGTGTCAAGTGCTGGTGGGGGACTGTAGGGATACAGAAAACAGTCGCCTGTGCAGGGGTTGCCAGGGAGGCAGTGCAGGTGTGTAACTGGCGGGGGAGGGGAACTGGGCCGGAGATCAGAGGGTGGCCAGGTAACCAGGACAGTTACAGTACATCATAGTCATCTCTTCTCAGTGTCACAGGAAATGTCTGGATTCTTTTGCATCCTTTGAATACTTGAATGTCGCTCCAATGCCTGCCCAATATATCTCATTGATCGAGTGAAGCTCCATGTAGGAGGAAGGCAGTTCCGCTCATCCACTTATCTCCCACATTCGCTCAGACCAGACACAAGCTGGTGCGCATTGGAGGGGACCTCTTTTGATACTCAGGCTCCATTAAACTGGAATTCACTCCCCGGGCATATACGCCTGACGGATAACTTGGCGTTGTTCAAGAAGGAAATAAAAGCTCACTAAACACAGGCTGAACTTTGTTCTCTCGCGCCCCCTGATCTCCTGCCTAACCGGAACCTAGCTTTTTCCCCCCTGACTCCCGTTGCCTGTCCCTGTCTGTTTTATGTGTGCTCTGATGCCCATGGGCGTGCAGCACTTTATAAAAATTAAAATAAATAAATAAATGTAAGTGTCTGCTTTCTAGTATAGTTGTTGTTAGATTCCAACTCTGTTCACGTATTTCTTAGTTTATTCACTCCGAAATTATAAAATAGATCTACTAAATTCTGCTCTGACTCACTACTAGTATTCTATAAAAGGCAAAAAAAGGAAAGTGCCTGGATGAAACCTTTATTGGGATCATTCTTATGATTTCTTTCTAGCTTTCAATATCACATAGGTCTCTTCCCTGAGCCATTATGGGAATCTATGGGAGACCCTTTATATGAAGTGAAGAACTAACTGTACGGTTGGAAAGTACAGTGTGTGAAAGGGGGACATGTTCAGTGGGTGCGGGGAGTGAGCAAACCTGGATTTTTATGTTATGTATTCAGTGTGACTGCATCTCATGGCATGTAAAAGTGAAATGGAGAATTGGTGAAAACAGTGCTTCTGCTTCATGTGACAGAGACCAAGCGGGTCAATAATAGCAGAAAGATCGGAAATGTATCATAGGCTCTAAAGAAGGTACATTACTTAATATTCTGTCTAAATATAAGAAAGAAACCACCCACAAAAACATGAAAGAATGGCAACTTGAAACTGAGAAATATTTACTTGAATCAAATGTCACAGATGATATTGATCAACAATCCTGAAAAAGCCTAAGAAAACATAATGCTATCAGACTGGATCCAAACAAGATCACGATGCCTCAAAACCAAGTTTTCTGCACCCTAATTAAAAAAGTCAGAAGACCAGAATCGTATATGTTGCAATTTCCGGATGCAGAATTCCGAGTCCTTTTCATTAGATTTAGGTTAAATGTTTGGCATACGAGGGCAACTCTGGCAAAATGGAAACTAATATCTCCATCGCAAAACATCTGTTGTTTTTGTACAAATCCAAGCGATCAAGAGACCCTACCCCACTTGATAGCTAGCTGCCCCAGTCTGTTAAACCATCGCATAAAATATTTCAAACATCATCTTGAGGGCTTCTTAATCACAACTGCTGAACAATTGTGGGACATTTTGTACAATACTTCCCTGAATAAAATTAGAATTGCATTTTTCAATTACTTAATAGCACTTGATCTAGAAAACACCGGTCTAGAAAAATGAACAAACGTGCCAAACAACAATGCAAACAATCTGCCTGTTAAGATTTTGTGATTGTTAGTTAATTTGTTGGCTTTGTAAATGATGAGTATGGTTCAGCATTCTCTCTTGTTTTTTGTTTCTTTTTTCTGTTTTTACTTCTCCTTTTTCTTATTTTATTCAATTAGTGATGATGGTGATGTTTGCCTTATGTTATGCAATGTTTAATTTTATTGCACATATCATGCTTATATCATGAAATATGAACTGTCTTATTTTTATTGTATGTAATTTTGATAATTTTTATATTTTGTAAGTAAAAATATTGAAAAGTTGTATCACAACTGTATCAATAAACAAAAATGTAAAAAAAATAATAGCAGAAAGAGGACCCATTCACGGTTATAGAAAAAGCCTATCTAAACAAGAACGTCTTGAGTTTCTTTCTGAACTAAGGTGTTTAACTTTCTTCTCTGAGATCCAGAGGGATTGTATTCCAGGCAGTGGGGCTGCTGCACAGAATGCCCCTTTTTTTACTTGTGACATTCTACAAGCTGGAATTCTTAGTTGAGGAGTCTTGTTCGATCTGAGGTCATGTGTATTGGATGTTAGTTCTAGCACTTCCCTTAGAATGTGTCATTCATTTCATTTGCATTTTACGTGTGATGCAGGAAGGCAGGTTCCAAATAGTCTGCAAGCAGTTGTGTTGCGATAAGGGATCCTTCGGTGCAGTTATCTACACACGTGTGTGCATGCTGGAAAAAGAGCCCCGTTGAAAACCCCTTTGAATAATAACAGGCCACATCTTGTTGGCATAGAGGAGGGACTGTGGCTTTGTGGAATTAATCAGCTTAAAGGGTTGGTTAAGCATTACATTTGTGGTCAGAGAAAGAGTTCCAGTTCTGTCAGGACCATGGTTGGAAGTCTGAGAGATTAACATTAGAGGCCATTTCCTATTGGACCAGTGTGAAAGGTATTAAGCATTTTAAATTAAAATATGTCCCTTTTCCTATGTGTTTTAAGTTATCATTCATTATTGCACTTGTGTTATCACTCCTACAGTGAGTGAATATGAAACCTGGACTGGATCTGCCAGAAAATATATGTGTTCCCTGCTTTGTGTCATTCCCTTGCACAGGCCATCTTGAAATCTATATTTGGCGTCGATTGCAGCACTCCTTTCCTGGAGAAAATAGGTGGATCTGTGTTCTTGCATCCTGGGATCTGCTATGGGCCTGCCCTTGCCAGGACACTGTTCTTTTTCTTCTACCCAATGCACATATGTTTCTGGTGCCACACCCGTTCCATGCCATAATTATTCCATGTGTGTGCCCTTTGCCCTACGCTGTGTTTTTTCTTTTTGTGTTGCCTTTTTTGTTCCTTATCATGGTGAAGTTATCCTATTTACCACATTAAAACTGAGAAAAGAGAAGTCTTTTTTCATTTTCCATGATCACCTAAACACGTGCAGAGAGCAGCCAGATAAACAATAAAATACCAGACATCTTGGAAGAGGGTTTTGTGACTGTTGAGAGTAGTACTGTGGAGAGTGAGGTCACAAAGCAGGGAGCCGTGCAGGGGCGAGCTGGGAATACCTGGTGGAAGGCAGTGGTTTTGTGATCTCAAGAAGGAGGGAGAGGCATAGTTAAAATCAGTCTGTCAGGTGTACCCTCCCCGCAATGAGTGTAGGAAGAGTTACCCGAACCTAGAAGAGAAAAGATTTGAGAACGAGCTTGCAAATTTGTTCAACGGAAAGACCAGTGTGAGAGGTCAGGAGCAAGAGTGACCCTATTCCCCAAATTCCTGCAAAAATGAGAAGCCAGATAGGGGACATAAAGAGTATATCAAAATTAACCAATATTTCAAAGAACATAAGGAATGAAAACCTCATGGTGATGAAATGTGGTGCGGATTATTCTACCAAACTAGTGTGAAAGTGCTGTCAATGTCAAGTGAATAGCAGGTTAATTGCATTCTGGGAGTTGTGGTTCAAAGACTTCAAAGATTAAGTGCACAGTTTCTGACAAAGTCATTGAAGAGAAAGAAATCACGTTTGCGGAGTTGGGGTTTAAATACTCCAAAGACCCAATGTAGAGGTGCTGACAAATTCAAGCGGACAAAAAGAGGATTTCGTTATGGGAAGTGTGGTGTAATTACTCCAATGAGCTTGTGCAGTGCTGCTGAACAAGACAAGTGAACCATAGAATCGATGCCTACTGATAATTATTGTTCAATCACTTCAAAGAGGTTGTACAGAACAGCTAAGGAAGGCAATAAAACCAGCAAAACATTGCCTATTTTCCGACTTGCGGCAGAAGCCCTCCAACGAGGAAGCACAGAGCTACTGATCAACACAACACAAGTGAAGCAGGGAAACTTCGCCTGTTGGTATTGCCATTCAATCACTCTACTACACTAGTGCAGGCACACTGACGAAGAAATGCAAACCAGAGAAGTATTACCTATTCAAAGCTGAAGTCCAAGAAGCCCAACAATCTAGCACTGTGGTTTCTTTGTGGCCCATTAGCCATGGTCTTCGAATGTGTCCACTGGGCATATTGCACCAACAGGTTCCTTTGGGCCCACTAGCCATAGCCTTCGACTGTAGCCACTGTACTTGTTACACCAACAAGTTCCTTTGGGCCCACTAGCCATAGCCTTCGACTGTAGCCACTGTACTTGTTCCACCAATAGGGTTCTTTGGGCTTCAACTTCACATGGTACCCTTTTGCCCTCCCTATGTCTAGCATGATGTGATTGCATCATTTTTCATCCCCCAATTAGCCTTTTAAGCACCTTTTGTTTTCGCATTCCCAAGTCATTACCGCAGTAATTACTTGCATCGAACAAACAAAAAATGGCGTATTTAATTTCTGAAAAGCAGCTCTGCTGCAAAGCAACATGGAAGATATGGTTATGATTTTGGAAACAGGGGGCACCCCCTTCCCTTTGAATATTCTTAAAATGGCTGGATGGATTTACCCCAAACCTGTCCCAGAAATCAAGTTAATTCTTCGCTGCCCAAGTTGTTTCTTATTTGGTCCAAATCCGGCCAGCGTTTTTTGTGCTTTGGCCTTCCCAAAATTAGACTTTGTGTCTGTGGGAAAATGAATGGGTGCAGGCAGAAAACAGAATTGCTTTCTTAAAAACTTTTTCATTTTTAAAAAAGGTTTCCCAAAATGTCCAGACTGGGCAGGTCTGTGATGAAAATTTACTTTGGAAAATATTAGCAGAATTCCACCAGCAAATCAAAGGTTATTAGCAATATAATGTTCGGATTTCTATGACTCATAGGTGTCATAGAATGGCGACCACCGCTGTATAATATAATATTCTGAGCCCCAATAATGATTCCCAATGGCACACCTTTATTCCTAATGATTTAGCCGTGTATGTTAATTTGTGTCTGAATGTCTGCCCTGTAATATCACCATTTTCTCATTTGGGAGACACTGCTGAGCAGCATTAATAATGGAAGCTTAACTCCGGTGCTCCAGAGCCCGACGACAGGGGTATTGCTATGGAAAAGATCCAGGGCTATGCTAATGTCGGGACTGCTAGCACTCAGCCAGCTAGCCATCTGAGCTACTATCCTGGGCTGCAACCAAAAGACCCGGGGCTATAGCCGCCTCAGCCCACCCCTAGCAACGCCTCTGCCCAACAATATCCTTGATAAAATGAATCCTCCACTGGATTGTTCCTGATGGTGGTATTAAAGTGAAGAGGTGTAAGAGGAACCCCTGGGTCAGTGCGCACTGCTCTTATCCGACTGCAGTCACTATGGATGTGACGCAGCCGAAATGACTGCTCGCCTTGCAGGCCCTTCATCAGTGCGACGTGAGGGGCCCGCTGACAGCTTGCTGCCTGCAGAGGAGACACGTTCTCTGAGCCAAATGAAGCTAAGACTATAAGGGGAGCCCTGTGTGCAGAGGTAGGCCCTCTAGCTGAAGAGGACAAGTCCCCTGTGTGCGCGTGTGTGCGTGGGCTGTTTCTCTGCCCCTGGAGCAGTAGGGATTGTCAAACATGGAGAGGCAGGCCAGCGGCAATTTTTTTTGTTTTTGTTTATATTTTCTGGTTATTTCGGCACAGAGGTGCCACATTATCAGATAGAGTGGCACAGATTGGATGGATCTCGAGCTGGGCTGGTTCCCTCTCAAGTTCCATCGGGTGGCAGGATCCTGCATGTGGCACGGCTATGTGAGTAGCCTGGACTGAGCAGCCTCTACAGTTCTCCACAGGACACCTCAATGCTAAGTCATATTAGTGTTCTGGCTGGGCTTCGCACAGGTGGAGCTGCAGGGGCCTTCCATTTTGTGGGTCCCCACGGCAGGGAACAGCATGATTGCGCTGGCGACTTGCCCTTATCCCAGACTCACTGTGCAGTATCTCTACCCCGTGCATTGCTCCTTGATACAGACCGCATTGCTGAAGCCGTGCGGTGAAGGCCGGAGAGAAAGGCCTGCGCACACGTTCCCTGCAGCTCTGCTGCGAGCGACATCCCAGCTGACTGGGGAATCAGCTGTTCGTATTTCCAGAGGAACACCGGAGTGTTCCATTAAGCCCGTCGCGGCATTAATATCCCCTAAAATGGCTGCCAAGGTTGCTATACAACCTCCAACATCAAAGGATGGCCAGAGGGAGTCACTGCCACAGCCCGGAGCAGGATTGGGTGACCCGACCTGCCTGCTCCTGTGACCAGTCCTATATCGTTCACAATTGTAACAGATCTCCGGTGGCTCTCCCTGTAATGACTTCGCCCATCTCCACCTGGGAGTGTACATTTCAGACCCCTGAGAGTGTCCTGCATATCCAGGTGCGAATGTACCTTTGCCTCCTTCTATGATTATGAATGCATTTCCCGTGCCTGTTACTGCCTCCCATGTCACGTCGTATGCCCCTCCTTCCTCACATGCTGTTAACACTATATGGTCTGGGACAAATACTGCTGATACTACTGTGCTGATTGTACCTTCCCCAACCCCTGTGGTCACCACTTCCCTACCTATGAATGAGTATGCCTCTGGGGCCACCATGATGGCACCCATGTCACCACCTGCTACCACTAAGGACAGGTCTGTGCCTGTGACTGCCAACACGAATGCTCCAATGCTGCCATGTTCTACCCTTAATGCATTGTCTATGCCTGTGACTGCCACCAGAAATGTTCCTATGTCAGTATTTGCTACCCCAAATGCATTATCTCTGCCTGTTACTGCCACCACAAATGTTCCTATGTCACCATTTGCTACCCCAAATGCATTATCTCTGCCTGTGACTGCCACCACAAATGTCCCTATGCCGCCATTTGCTACCCTTAATGCATTATCTGTGTCTGTGACTGCCACCACAAATGTTCCTATGCCGCCATTTGCTACCCTTAATGCATTGTCTGTGCCTGTGACCACAAATGTTCCTATGCTGCCATTTGCTACCCTCAATGATTTGTCTGTGCCTGAGACAGCCACCACAAATGTTTCCTATGCCGCCACTTGCTACCCTTAATGCATTGTCTGTGCCTGTGACTGACACCGCAAATGTTCCTATGCCTCCACTTGCTACTTTAAATGCAATAACTATGCCTGTGATTGCTTCTCAGAATGCTCCCATGCCACTTCCAGCTAAACCTAGCCTTTCCCTTATGCCCCCCACCCCACTTAGCTGTGCCCTTACCAACACCAGGTCACTCCCAGCCCATGCTCTGGAGGTTCATGACCTTATCATCAGCCATAACCTCGATCTATTGATAATTAGTGAAACCTGGCTTACTGAAGCATCTGTCCAGCCTTGGCCCTTGCCACCCCTTCAGGTTTCACCATCTTCAAGCAAGACTGTTCCTTCCAGAAAGGGGTAGGGGTAGCCCTTATAGCTAGAGAGACCATTCCTGTCAGGATTGTGGAAGGGGAACTAGGCTACAATAGTGACTGCCTTCTCCTTAAAGTCAACCCCTGCCCTAACTGCACTATTGCCTTCCACGTTGTCTATCAACCACCAGGGCCATCGCTGGAATTCATTGATGCCCTCATACATACCCTCTCCGGTAACATCCAAAAAACCACTAAATCCATCCTTCTAGGAGATCTCAACCTAGGTCTCAATGACCCCAAGAAATACCTCCCTTAACAAAGCATTATCTACCTTAGGGTTTAAACAGGACATTTTGGAGCCGACCCATTATCTACCCTAGGGTTTAAACAGGACATTTTGGAGCTGACCCACAACAAAGGACGCCCCCTGGACTGGGTTGCCCACCATAACTGCCCTCTCACGGCCATGGACATCTCACCCATTCCATGGTCTGACCATTACTCTATTCACTTCGACCTTAACCTCACCAAAGGGTCCCCCAAGCAAGAGACATCCCTCCCCCCAGCACTCACTAGGCGCTCCAGGCAGCTCACAAAGGAAAAGCTCACCTCCTTCCTCCTGGTGCCCGCACTCCAGCCCCCTTTCTCCAGTGACCCAGAAACTCTTGCCAATACCTTCAAGATCATCGCTCAAGCGGTTGATGCAATTGCCCCACTCACCATAAGGAAAGCCAAGCGTACCAAGCACTCAAATGATTGGTTCACCAGAGAGCTTCTGGAGATACGTACTAGGAAAAGGGCAGCGCTATCATCCTGGAAAGCTAACCCCAATGACTCCTTGAAGGTAGCTTTTAAGACTATCTCCAAAGAATACAAAGCTGCCATAACAAAGGCCAAAGCCACATCCTTTAACACCAGGATGGCTAATGCTAAATCAGATACCAAAGAAATCTTTGCTATCTTCAAGAGTTGGAAACACCCCCCCCCCTTTGACCCTCTCTAAAGACGAAGACTGGTGCAATAATATTAAATCCGCTATGCCGGATAATCTTAATGCCCAAAATAAAATAATCGCCCATCAACAGGCACTCAGCCACCAGATATCCATCCTCCACAACTGCACCCCCTGTCACCCCCCCCCCCCTTTGCCTTCAAAGAAATGAGCGAACAAGAAGTCATCAGCCTCCTCAAATCTATCAAACCCTACTCCTGTAAAGGGCAGGCGTCCCTGGCACAACTCATCAAAGACTGCGCTCCCTCCCTTGCCCCGTTCCTGACAGCCTTTATCAATGCCTCCTTCAATACAGGCCTTGTCCCATCTGGCCTTAAGGAAGCCTGGGTACGCCCTCTCCTAAAGAAACAGGTGCTTGACCCGACTGTCCCAGGGAAAAATAGACCCATCACTACAGTCCCCTTTCTATTAAAAATCCTCAACAACGAAGCTTTTCTGCAAGTCCAAAAATGTATTGAGGCTAATAACCTTTTCGGTCTCCGGCAGTCAGGCTTCTGTCCCGGTCATGGTACCGAAACTGCATTATTAGACCTTAAAAAGCAATTGGATGATTTCAGAAAACACGGGAAAACCGACCATCCTTCTGCTCCTTGACCTCTGCAGATTTTGACTTGGTGGACCACAATACACTGTGTCACCATCTCTCTTCCGCTGCCAACTTCTCACCGAAGGCCTTTGACTGGATCACTTTGTTCCTCCAGGACAGGGTTATGAGAGTCTTTTCTGACCAAGCCTGTGCCCACGCGAGTAACATAAAATGCAGAGTCCCACAGGGCTCCTGCATCTCACCTACCCTTTACAACCTTTTCACAAGGCCTCTTTTCAATATCCTGGACGCGTTAGACATCATATATACTATTTATGCTAATGACATGCAGGTCCTCACCCCCCTTACAGGAGATTATGAGGCTTACCCTTAATTCCATGTATTCCTCTATACAAACCTGGATTGTAGAAAACTGGTTGTGCCTAAATGGTGAAAAAACCAAACTTCTGCTAATCGGATCACCTGCCACCCATAACAAACTTGACAAACAATGTAGTTTGTTTACTATTGACAACAGACCAATCTCAGTATGCCAAGCCGTGAAGTCCTTGAGTGTATATCTGGACTCGAACCTCTGAATGACCAGACAGGTCAATGCCATTGCATCTGCAGTATCCTACCATTCTAAACTATTAAATTCAACCAAACCGTTCCTCTCAGAGCAGAATTGCCTCACCATTGCATGGGCAATCAATGGGTCTTGGCTGGATTATTGCAATGCCCTCCTAGCAGGAACTTCATCTAAAAATATTAGTAAACTCTAAACAGTGCAAAACAATGCCCTTAGGGCTGCCACTGGCATTTCCAAAAGGGACCACATTCCAGCGACCGGGAAGCAGGTTCATTGGCTCCCCATTAGAGAGCGGATCATCTTTAAAACACTAGCCCTTAAACATACATTACACAACTCCCCTCTCCCTTGCACAGAGAATCGCCAAACCTACCACCGCCAGACCCATAAGAATGGCCTACACCAACCAAATCTCCACTCCCAAAATGCAGACGATTCTTGCAGGAGGCTCCAGCTTCCCTGTCATGGCCACAACCCACTAGAACTCTCTGCCAGCCCACATCAGAAGTATTGATTCACATTTAGCCTTCCGGAAGGCCAACAAAAAGGATGTTGTTTATATAAACTAGTCCAGACTGGCCCGCTGTCTTGCCTAGGCAGTCTTTTGCTACTCTCCTTCTGATGTAACCTCCAATATGACTGTATGATAATCCAAACCTGTAACCACCTATGCATTCTACTGAGTTTGCATTTTAAAGCTACACGCTTACTGTAACCAAGAGCAGGGTACCCTTCCTTCCTGTAACCAAGACACTTTCTTGCAACAGCGCCTCGATGCCCTTGGGCTGCTAGTGCGCTTTACAAATTTAAAAATAAAAAAATTAAAAAAATTGCTATAACTAGAGGGACTAGGAAAAAAACATGGTCCCATGGACTCCTATACTAACAGACCTGTAAATGAAGGGAGGTTGCAGGTTATTTCGAGGATTCCCATTTCTAATGGTAGTGTAGTCACTGACAACCAGTCTATTAATGAAGTCTTCACTGACTGGTATAGGGCTCTGTACTCAAATGTTGAGGAGTACTCCGAGATGGCCATCATGGAATATTTAGCTATTATTGGGTGGCCACGGTTACTAGCTGAAGAAGAAGTCATGGCCCTGGATGTACCACCCTCGATTGAGGAGATCCTGGCTATCAGCTCTACATTACTGTCTGGGAAATTGTCTGGCTCAGATGGGTTGGTGACTTACGGTTTTACTTAAACTGAACAAACCACCCAACATTGTCTCCTCATACCAACGCTTTCCTTAATCAATGTAGACGTTCAAACAGTTGCCAAATTTTGGAGGATAGAATACCTTTCAGATACATCCACACTTTTACATCCTTACCAATCAGGCTTTATTCCACAAGGTCAAATCTTAGGCGGTTGTTTTGTATTATTTCACAGATTAATCTGAATGCTAGATCTGTGGTGGCCTCCCTCGATGCAGAGAAAGCATTTGATTCGGTGTCTTGGGAATTTCTATTTTTATTAATGAAATCATTCAATTTTGGCCCCTATTTTATTAGTAGTGTACAACTATGTACTTCTCTCCCACTGTGTCGGTTCGCACAAATTACTTTTTGCCCAAAATAACGCTTGTCAGGGGAACACAACAGGGTGCTCTTTGTCACCATCACTTTTCACTCTTTCTATTGAACCATTAGCCATGCTTAACTGTTCCAAACATATTCACTGAGGTATCCGCATATCGGGGCTTCCTCAGATAATTTTGTTGTACGCAGATGATGCACTAATGTTCATTTGAAATCCTAACACAAACTTAAAACCTATGATGGATGACATTCACAAATGTGCCCAATATTCTGGTTATCAAGTTAATTGGTCAAAATCAGAGCTGTTCCCGCTGACAGATGCTACTCTACCAATTTCGATATACATGGGTTTAAGTGGATCCCGTTGTCAATTATGTACCTGGAGGTCCACGTGTCTATAAACGTTAAATCCTTCTTTATGGATAACCATGCTGTGTACCTCACAAGTGTGTCTGCGAAACTCAATGCATGGTCCAAGCTTCCTGTATCAATGTATGTTCACCTATCATTAGTGAAAATGGTGGTCATCCCTAAATAGTTGTATTATTTTATGAACATACAGATATGGCCTGATAGCGCATTTTCTTAGAACGCTTCAGTCTTTGGCATCGGGGTTTCTGTGAGGGGTTTGGGTCAGCCAGGTTGAAATGGGAGAATTTGGTCAAACCATGTGAGCAGGGATGGCTTACTGCTCCTGATTTTGAGTTATACTATTTGGTAGTCCAGGTTCAATTCACAATTCTATGCTGTGCAGTTGCACCTTCCTTATGCGCAGAATGGGATTACCATAATAAATTATGCCGTACCCAAAAAATGGGACAGACTCAAAGAATATGGCAAAATACTACTTTATTATCAGCTCAATAAAGTGGGGAAACCTGGCAAACAAGTCATAGTATCCACACTCTCAGTTACATTTTAGTTACACAAACAGCTTTATACCTCAATGTGCGTCAGCTATGATATCATCCTATGAAACTATCGGATGGAGGGATTAGTTAGGGGAACATGTCTACTTATAGTTTGTATTAATTAGTGTTACTATCATAATTGTATGCCTCTTATCTAATAGGCACGCCTTGAACAACCTCTAACTACGTAAAGTACAGATATTAACGTAATATT
This sequence comes from Ambystoma mexicanum, assembly GCF_040938575.1. NCBI lineage: Eukaryota > Metazoa > Chordata > Amphibia > Caudata > Ambystomatidae > Ambystoma > Ambystoma mexicanum. The sequence goes on along the minus strand of NC_090932.1, from coordinate 462,358,165 downwards.
AGCAGCACATAGGCTCGTGCAACAATGTTTGATCCACCATTACACTGGCCCTGTTATTGGTTTGCATGCTCTCCCAACTTTGGACATTCGGCTTGTTAGTAGCACGTAAGCAAAACAAAGCCCAGGTGTAGAGAACAACGTCAGACTACTGCCCACTTGCCCAATTAGTCTACCATCCCTCATCAGACAAGCCTTCAGCCAAGGCTTCTTCTTTGTACTTGACCTGAATGTTCTCTTCTCTGGAACTTTAAGGGGAGTTAAAGCACATTGTTATCTTTGTCCGCGGCTTATGAATAGACCTTGTTTTCTGGTTTTGCACCACGTGTGAAGAGACCATGATTTTGTCCATCTCGCCTTTCCATTTAGTGGTATTTAATTCAATTATATTGGGTGTCATTACCTTCTTCGGCCTCTGGAGACTTGCTTGCTCTGTCCCACATTTGCTTTCTCCATCTTTAATTGTTTAATATTTGGCATTCACAAATGTTCGCTCATTTAATCAATCCAAGAGAAATATGTTGTGGGTATGTTGGTCATCCTCGTTGACTCTCTTTGTACTCTGCAGTTTGCTTCTTACTGTGGCAACCTTGATCTCTGGCCAGCAGCTATCCTTCATTCATGCACAAATTTAACTCCCTCAGCTGTGGTCTTTCTCCTTCGAGTGTTTTGCTTTACTTATTATTCAGAGCCGATGTCCATCTTTTCAACATTGCCGCTTTACCCATGTCATATTTTCTACTGCAGCAAGCTTCTATATGACTCACCGACCTTTTGTTTCTGCATAGATAGATGTACTCCTCATCTGGTTACTTATCATCTGTATATATGGTTATTGCTTACTCCTATATATGTTTACTTTGTTTCTTCAGTTATGTCTTGTAAGTATCCTCATATCGTTTCAGTGCATCTTTGTGTCTTCTTCTTATAACATCACTTTGCACCTGTCAGATTTTCTTTACAGCTCTTAGATATTCAGTGGTGTCTGCACATTTCCTGCTATCACTTCAGTTCGGGGGTACATTTGATATGGTTGTCTGTGTGCATATCTTCTGTCATAAACCTGATGCGGTGTTGGAATTGTACCTGGTGTCATGCGCAGTGTTTTCCTGTACTTCACCCATTATATCAGAGGTGAAGGGGCAGGTTCTATTAATGATGTACTCGTCTGCTTCTCTACAATGGTATGCCTCTTTCCAGCTCATTGTAGATGTTGAGATTGAGAGATATGGCCCTTGGCCCAATGATCTAAAGTCGTTTATCTTTAGAGATAAATAGGAAGATTCCTGCACCTTCGATCCAGTTAGAACCACTGTTAATGCTAGTTAATAGTTTCATAAATTGAGCTTTAAGGATCCATATAATAAAGAGGTTCCTCTATGGAATGTTCCTGATATTGCCCCAACACTAGACAAAGATATCTGTGATACTTGGGATACGGATGGCCTTCTGGTCCAAGGGGATATGTTCCCTGGTGGGATGTTTGTCTTCATCAAGGATTTAATCCATAAATTAGGCAATAGCCCCACACAGTTGTGACAATATTTCCAGATGAGAGCGGTGTTCAAGCAGAAATGGCCATCTTTCCCCCATGAGCCGGAAACACATCCATGTGTTCATGTGGTCACTTTGAACGTGGACCATAGGAGGATGGTCTCCAGACTGTATATCCTAGTTCAACAGCACTTGACTGCCACTGATCGAGCACACCTGCAGTTCGAAATGGATTTGGGTTACACTATCCCTGATTACCTGTGCAGGAAGCGTTGTCTCCTTACTAAAAAGGGGTACTCCTTACTAAAAAGTGTACTGACTAATTAAATTTAAGATTCTAAATAGACTACACTATACCTGTGCTAAGGTTGCTAAGTTTGCTCCTGATACTAGCGACATTTGCCTTAAATGTGGTGCATCACCTGTCGATTGCACATATGTTTTGGGCATGTCCTCATATTACTGGGTTTTGTTCAGACATTGCGAAAACAATTGCTGATATTACTGCTATTCCACTGACATTGGTGCTGATTAAATATTTGTTGGGTGATATATGTAAGACTTCTATTACCACTCAGAAACTTTTTATTGTATCCTGCATTGTTGCTAAGAAATGTATATCATGGCATACAAAGTCCAATAAAGCCCCCAATCATTCTGAGTGGCTGAAAGAACTGGTTTATACTATTGAGAGAGAAGAGACATACATATCCAGCTTAGCATCCACTTGTCGACCAAAGATATGTGGAGTCACAATAATGATCTGTTGCATTACCCACACATTTTACTTCTTCATCCCAATATCCCATTAGTAATATGTGACATTATTTCCACGTCATCTTCCGTTCGTAAAAGAAAGCCCCTTGCAGGAGAGTATACCAGGTGGATGCTAATTGTGAACATGTGTCTTTATAAGAAAGCCATGACAAGAAAACATTTCAGGCATGAAGATGAACAATGTGTAAAATGAAATTGAGTCAAAAAATCCTAATCAGAGTACATCAGGAAAAGGCATGAATGCGAGGGTCAAAATAGAACTTTGGACACCAGATGTGTTGTTTTAGACATTCTGACCGCTGACAGATCCTTAGTTTTGGTTTTAGGTAGGAAAACGCCTCTAGGGCAGGGACAGGAGGGCATTTTCCAACCCCTTTTGTTTTAATAAAAGTCTTTGACAAAACTATGAACCCCTAGCATCCGAGTTTCATTCCTGACTCCTCACAGTGGGTAAGGAGAGGGGGAGGAAACAGGGACTATACGCATTACAGAGAAGGAACTGCAATATTGACTGTTTCATGGAGAAAGCACAAACCTATATATTGCGAAGCACCAAGAAAGCTGGCAAGTATAAATGTAGATGAATACTGGATTCTATTTCTAAGAGACTTTGAGAAACCCTCTGAATTAAGCACATGTACCAATCCCAGACAAAGTAAGGGTAAACCAGGGGTGAGGACCAGCAGTGGTGGTGCTACACCTTTAACAAGAATATACTTAACCCCAACAGAGAGAGAGAGTCGAATGTAAAGAGTCTGAAGGACTCAAATTAAAAGGAAGAAGTGTAAGATTACATACAGAAATACTGTCAGAAGGACATTGAGGATATTGATAGGTCTCAAACTACGGGCTATCCGACCTATGAAATGTACCACAAGCTGCAAAAACACATGAAAGACAATTTGTAAACCCAGATAAATATACACTCTTGAGTTGTTTGAACTTCCAGAACTGGTTGCAATTGGAATAACCCTGAAACAAAGCCCAGGAAGCCCAGCTAAAGGGAAAGGCGCCAGAAGATATATATTCCATCCATTTTCAGTTATTAGTTCTAGTGGTAGAGTCAGGTAGAAGTAGACTTTGGACTGTGGACATTTGATTTGGATTGTTGTCGGTCACGTAGGAATCATTCCCTTAGCGATAGGGCAGGTGTTTTTTCTATTTCAATAAAAAGCCCAAGAAATGTCCAACGTGTCCGAGTCCTTCTTCTGATCCGCCACACCTGTGAGTACACAGTAAAAAAATACATTGTGCACACGTCTGTGCTCTCTTTCTTTTTTATTGACAGGACCCCTAATACCTGATAGCCAGAGAATCATTAGCTATCAGAGAATTTAACAATGCCACCCTGACCTCAGTAGAATTATTGTCTATCAAAGTTACCCTCTCACATACGACTACTCTAGCAGTCCATCTAGCTCATAGAGTACCAGGGCCAATTTCCACATTTGAAGAAGACCTCCTACATGTCATCTCGCGAGTGCCAAAACCTCCTCCAAAACCATTACTCTGGGTGATCTGAACTATGGATTTAACGACAAAAGTGATTGCAATGCACAATCCTTAACCAACACGCTAACAACCCTTGGCTTTCCTCAACACAAGTTGACTTTAATTGCCACATCACCATCACGTCTAATGCATCTTGTCCCTGGTCAGACCACAACGTGATTGTCTTCACAATACCTATACCCAAATCAACTCCCACCACTATCGAGCTTAAGCTTCCTACCCTAAAGCGGAACTCTAAGGACATTTCGTCAACTGTATTCTACCATTGCTAGATGAGATTATCTCATGTGTGACCCGACCAGACAACCCAGCTACTCTGGTTGAAATCTACAATGCAACCATTGCAAAGGCCTTTAATATAGTGGCTCCACTCACCCAATAGAAAGCCAAACGCATTCACACCGAAATTCATGGATCACCCCAGACCTTAAAGCCCTACGATAAAAAAAAAATGAGAGGGGCAGAAACTACCTGGATGAACTCCCCATCTGAATCTAATAAAACCAACTTCACTAAGGCTTACAAAAATACCCTTCTCATTGCCAAAAAAGACACCTATAACCTAAGGATCTAGAACTCCAGCTCTAGCTCATGAGAACTTTTTCGTAATCTTACACAAATTAGAAACACCTACGCCTCGTAGAGACTGCTGCAACAAAGATAGTACATAGTGTGTCAAAGTTCAAAACGACTTGCTTGATTAACTGGCCTACCTACAGAAAAAGATGTTGCTAAAAATATCTCCCTCACCTTCACCACCTCTGGTAGGGCAGACCCCTTCCTCCCCCAGCTTGCCTCCCAGGCATTTCACTTCAAGTCAGTCACAGAAACTGAAACATTACAAATCATCAAAGACCTCAAACCTTCGAGATGCCAAGGAGACATCTGCACAGCAATGGTGATCAAGGACTATGCCTCATCTCTGGCACACTTCATCACCTCTCTGGTCAGTGCCTCCTACGCCACCAGCTAGGTCCCAAAAAAACTTAAGGATGCCTGGGTACTCCCCATGCTAACAAAAACCTTCTCTAGACCCTGACATCCCTACTATCTCCCTATCACCACCGTCCCACGTCTTCTTAAAATACTGGATAGAGCTGCGTATATCCAAATCCAGTCTTTCCTTGAAGCCAGTAACCTCCTGGGACTATGGCAATTGGGTTTCAGACCTAGTCACAGAATGGAAACTGCCCTTTTAGGCATAAAAAAGCAGATGGATGAAGTCAAAGACTCTGGCAAGCTATCCTTGTTACTCCTGTTGGACTTGTCAGCAACGTTTGGCCTTGTAGATCACCTGTGTCAGTACCTCAGTTCAGCAGTGCACTATTCAGAACAGACCACTGCCTGGATCTCCTTATTCCTTTCTAACCGATCTTTCAGGGTTTTCTCTGACACAGCTGCAGTCCCACCCACCTCAATCTCCTGCAGAGTCCCACAAGGCTCTGTGTCCCACTGTTAAGACGGATTTCTCAACTCTGTCCTGGAGGGGCAGAGGTTCAGAAGGCCAGCCTAGTTTCTTGGAACAGGGTAACCTCTGGACAAGCCAGACCAATCAGAGTAGCGATCGCGGCGGTCAAGACTAGGTCTCAAGAGGGGTGAGGGTGACTGAAAGCCCGCAATGAGCACACAAAGCAAGGACACTTACAAATTACTCCAAGCAGGTGTTATATTAAAAATATATACACATTTATTACAAGGCCTTTGTAACATTGACCGTAGCGAGAAAGTACATGCCCAAATAAGGAAGGCCCCGGGTCGGCTCGACCTGGGGGAGGTGAAGGGGGCAAGACGGTCAGCGGACAGGACAAAGAGCCTTGTGGTCTGGCCATTTTGGGAGCCAGGCCACCATTTTGGGCTAAGCGCGAGAAACGCGCTTAAAACGCCAAAAGGAGCTCAAAAACACAAGAAACGATCGCTGCCACCAATTCCGTCCGTGATTCACTTGCACCGTTCATTTACAATCCAAAGAGTGTATCTAGGGCCTGTAGAAGACTAGAGACCCAAGAGAGCAGTAACTTATCTTACAGTGCCCTCTTGTGCCATGTTGCGCGAAAGCTGCAACATGATAAAGAAACTACGGAAAACAACGTTTCCCGGTACTGACTGTCTTAAGGGCATGTCAGTTTCTCCGTACGAATGGAGCGAAAGCCCAGAGGAGTGCGGCAGAAGGCTGCACTTCTCTGGCAAAGTCTAGATCATGGTGAAAACAACAGCAAAAAGTTTAGGGGTTGCCACATGGAAGGGAAATTACCCACAATTAAGAAATCTTTCCTAACACTTGCCCCTCCCAGACTATGGACAGGGGGAACTAATCCACCCCTGGATGAGTCTCGTGTTCAGGTTGGTTAAACATTCTGGACAACCCATCAGCATTGCTGTGTTGGACACCTGGCCTATGCTCAATAGTGAAGTCGAAGCCTTGTAGACTTATGGACCACTTAAGCAACTGTGGATTCTCTCCCTTCATGTTCATTAGCCACTTTAAGGGCTTATGGTCAGTTTGCACAGTGAAGTGGGTCCCATAGAGGTAGGGCCTCAGCTTCCGTAGGGCCCACACAACAGAGAAACATTCTTTCTCCACTGTGGACCATCTGAGCTCTCTGTCCTTAAGCTGGCGACTAATAAAACCAATAGGGTGTTCCTTACCCTTCTCATCTACTTGCGATAGTACAGCTCCTATCCCAGTGTCAGAGGCGTCCGTTGGCACAATAAAACGTCTTTGATAATCAGGGGCCCTGAGGAAAGGGGCCAGGCCCAAGGAGTCTTTTAAGCCATTGAAGGCCTTCTCACACTCGTCGGTCCAAGTTACCTTCTTGGGTTTCTTCGGAGTAGTAAGGGCAGTCAGAGGGGCAGGTATGGTGCCATAGTCTGCCATGAAGTTGCGGTAATACCCCGTGAGTCCTAAGAAGGCTCTCACTTGGGTCTGTGTAGTGGGGGTAGGCCAGTCTTGTACTGCTTGTACTTTACTGGGAAGAGGCTGTATCCTCCCTCCACCTACTTCATGTCCAAGGTAAACCACTGAGCCTTGTCCAATCTGGAATTTACTAGCCTTTATGGTCAAGTGTGCTTTCTGAAGAGCCTGGAGCACAATCCCGAGGCGTTTCACATGGTCTTCCCAGGTGACACTGAAAACTGCTATATCGTCCAGATATGCAAGACAGAATTCGTCCAACCCATTCAATACATGATTCACAAGCCTCTGGAAAGTGGCAGGTGCATTTTTCTACCTGAACGGCATTACCCTGAATTGGTAAAGGCCGTCTGGAGTAGAAAACGCTGTCTTCTCCTTGGCATGTTCTGCTAAAGCTATTTGCCAATAGCCAGCAGTGAGGTCAAACGTGCTGAGGTACTTGGAGGCACCCAAAGTATCCACCAGCTCATCTGTTCGAGGCAAGGGGTGTGCATCTGTCTTGGTGACAGCATTCAGAGCCCTGTAATTCACGCAGAACCTCAAGTCAGAAGTGCCTGCCTTTGGAACCAAAACCACAGAGCTGGATCAAGGACTACAAGAGGGTTCAATCACCCCAAGGTCTAACATCTTGTTGACCTCGGTCTTAATGTAAGACCGTACTTTGTCTGACATCCTGTATCCCCGACTTTTGGTAGGTACACTGTCTCCTGTGTCTATGTTATGTTTGCACCAAGGTGTCAAATCAGGCGACTGTGAAAACAGGGGGGAAAACTGCCTAAGCAAACTTTTCACCTCAGCCTGCTGATTAGAAGTCAGGTGAGGGGCCACTCGGACACCCTCAAAGGAGCTATCTGAAGGACCGCTTTAGAACAGGTCGGGGAGAGGATCAGACTCCTCTTCCTCAACATCTGAAGCCAGTAGCAGGGCTGTGATTTCGACTCTTGGGATGAAAGCCTTCAGCCTATTTACGTGGAACGCTTTTGGAGCCTGTCCAGGCCTTCCAAGGTCCACTAAATAGTTAACCTCACCCAGGGGCTCCACCACTGTGTAAGGACCTGACCATTTGTCCTGTAAAGCTCGAGGCCTTATGGGATTCATGATCAGGACTTGCTGACCAGGTGTAAAGTTGATGAGGGAAGCTTTCTGGTCGTACCAATGTTTCACCAGCGCTTGTCCTGCCTTCAATTTATCACTAGCCGAGCCCATCAGAAGTACCATCCGTTTTCTGAGCCCCAGCACATAATCTACTACTTTGGTAGTAACAGGGGGAGTGGGCATCTCCCAACCCTCTTTGACTATGGCTAAGGGTCCCCATACAGGATGACCGAACAGAAGTTCAAAGGGGCTGAAGCCAACACCCTCCTGTGGTACCTCTCGGTAGGCAAACAGTAAGCATGGTAAAAGAAGATCCCATTTCCTTCACTGAGGTTCTTCCAGAGCCCCAATCATGCTTTTTAACGTTCTGTTGAAACGTTCCACCAGACCATTGGTCTGGGGGTGGTATGCAGAAGAGAACTTGTAGGTGACCCCACATTCTTTCCACATAGCCTGCATATACTTTGACATAAAGTTGCTGCCTCTGTCAGACACAACCTCTTTAGGGAAGCCAACCCTAGTAAAGATGCCAAGTAACGCTTTTGCAACTGACTTGGCAGTTACAGTTTTCAATGGGATGGCCTCAGGATATCTGGTAGCATAGTCAACTAGCACCAAGATAAACCTATTGCCTGAGGATGTCTGCGGGTCAAGGGGACCAACGATTGTCGATCCCTACCCTTTCGAATGGTATTCCCACAACTGGGAGTGGTACCAATGGAGCTTGGATTGTTGAGCCACTCTTACCAGATAACTGGCAGGAGGCACAACTCCTGCAGTGACTTTCTACTTGCACCCCCATCTTGGGCCAGTAGAAGTGCATGGATAACCTTTGCTTGGTCCTCTTAATACCAATGTGACCAGCAAGGGGCACTTCATGCACCAGCTGCAGGAGGAAGGGTCTTACAGCAAGGGGAACCACCAACCTCCTATGGTCTCCTTCTGTAGACTCTGTGGGCTCACTATACAGGAGTCCACCTTCCCAATAAATCCGATGCGTCCCAGGAGGTTCACCCTCAAGCTGGGAGCAGGCCTGTCTCCTTAGGCCTTCCAGAGATGGGCACTCACGTTGGCCTTTCCTGAATTCTTCCCTGTCAGGACCACCTTCTACTAACAAATCTTTTAGTTCCGGATGGTCGTTGGGGTCAAATACTTCAGGCATCGCCACCTCCTCGTCAGGCTTGGGCAACTGACTAACCTCCTCCACCGCAGTGGTAGGCGAGTTCGGGGGAAGGTTCTCTTTCCCTCGTCTTGACTTGCTTACTCCTTTCGCCTTGGGTTTCCCCTTAGGCTGGGGCGGCGTATTGGTCTTGGCCAATGCTGCCCGTGTTTGAGACCGTGTGCAGGGTCTGTTGGCAGTGTCTCCTACGAGCCCTAAAGCTCTGAGATCGTTGCCTAACAAGACCTTTCCTGGGACGTTTCTCTGAATGCTCACTAGAATCCTGACTGCTGTACCATTTAAAGTAAGATTTACAGGTATTACTGGAAACATGCGAGTGGGCCGTCAGCCAACTTAGTGGGCATCAGAGTAGCTCTGGCAACTTCCTCTCAGTCTACCAAGGTAGAATCCACTACAGTTCGACTGCACCCACTATCCCTAAGAGCTGGAGTATCCACTCCATTGATCAGCACACTGTCTTTAAAGTAGTGCTTGGTATTATCTGGAATCCTAGCATAAGCCTCTGCGACTTTAGGCTCGCAGGAACCCAGGGAAACTAAAACTACCTCAGCTTCTATCCCACTAGGGAAGGTGTCTGAGGAGAATAATGCTCCTGTAATCTCTTCTTCCTCGTAGGAGGAGAAGGCCAGATTAGCGGAAGCGACCCCCAAAGGTTTAACCTTACACTGGGTATCCCCCTTCACGTGGTCAGATGCTCCACAACCAAAACAAGATCCATTGGGTCTGTTTACATAGGGAGGCTTATTGTAACCAGAGTTCTGTTTCGGAGGCTGTCCTCCACTACCCTGTGAGTTCTCTTGGGCCTCATTACGACCCTGGCGGTAAGTGAAAAACGATGGCGGTAAATGGTTACCGCCATCGTTTTCCGCCAGGTCCGATCATGACTCCTGAGCGTAAACTACGATGCCAATAGCGGCATCGTAGTTAACGCTGCCGCTAACTGCGCTAAGGGTGCGCGCACGCGACCGCCCACACCGTACTTAGCGCCATGGCGGAAAGGTACGCAAATGCCGACCCAAGCGGACATGCACCTAACGCCATCACCGAGGCCGCTAAGTACCTTACCGCCATGGTGCAAATAACGCCATCGCGAACCAACCGTAAAGGGCCAATTCAAGTGAATGCAGCTGCCACAGGTGCACAGAAACAGCACAGGTGAAGGCAATACAGACTCAGGGGAGTACAAAAAGGGCACACCCCACCCCTACCCACACCCAGTCACACTCCACAATGATGCCAATACGACTAGCAATGTTGGGGCTGGAGGACCTGATAGCAATGCATGTGCTACTACAACAGCAACAACAACAACAACAGGCAGCACAGAGGAGACGCAGGAGGAGAAGGAGGGCAAGGCAGGCCCAGCAAGCCCCACCAGCACAGCCAGTGCCACCACGCAGGCAGCCCCCAATCCCACGCATCAGAGCCAATCCAAACAACCTCACTGCTGAGCAGATCCACACCCTGTACCGTTTGGACCGGGACACCATCACCGCCATCGTAGACATGACACACAACGACATCGTCAGCATGATAGAAAGTCCAACCGCCATCCCCCCCCTACTGAAGGTAGTGGCTGTACTCCACTTCCTGGCCACAGGCACCTACCAGCACACAGTGGGGCACCTGCATGGCATTTCACAACCATTATTCTCACGAACACTCATCCAAGTGCTCGATGCCCTCCTCAAGCACACAGACGACCACATCTCATTACCACGGACTGCCCAGGAGATTGCAAACACCAAAGTGGGTTTCCATGCACTAGCCAGCATACCCGGTTGCATTGGTGCCATCGACTGCACCCATGTGGAATTGGTGGTTCCACGTGCCATGGAGGTACCGTACCGCAACCGGAAACAGTTCCACTCAATCAACGTGCAAATGGTCTGTGACTCCAACAAGATCATCACACATTGTTGTGCCCGATTCCCCGGATCAACCCATGATTCACTGGTCCTGAGGAACTCCACAATACCACGCTACATGGAGCGACATGCAGGGCCAAGATCCTGGCTACTCGGTGAGTGCAATGTCATGAAAGTGGGCATGGGAATGACGTACCAGTGCATACTCCACCTGGCAGAAAGGGGGGGGGGATGATGCATACTCCACCTGGCAGAAAGGGGGGGGGATGATGCATACTCCACCTGGCAGAAAGGGGGGGGGGGGTGATGCATACTCCACCTGGCTGTGAGTAACACAGAGAACGGATACAGAGGAAGGGCACTCACAATGCACACAACCCCTCTGCATACATAGGGTGATGGCATGCAAAACAGGCCATGGCAGCAATGAGCATATACTGGTTGCATAGTGTGAATCAATTAGTGCATGTAGAAGTGAGCCAAGGTAACAGTTCCATGCCAGCCATGGTGGAACATCATGTTCCTGATCAGACAACATGACTGACACATACATTCTCGCCTACATACAGGTGATGCAGCCTATCCCCTGAAGAGGTGGCTCCTCACGCCAGTCCGGAACCCGCAGAACCAGCACGAGGAGGACTTCAACCGTGCACATACACGTACTCGTGTGGTCATAGAGCAGACATTCGGCCTCCTGAAGGCACGGTTCCGAAGCCTCAGCAGGTCTGGTGGGGCACTCCTGTATGGCCATGAGAAGGTGGCAAAGATCTTCATGGCATGTGTCATGCTGCACAATATGTGCGTCAGACGGAATGTGCCCCTGCCCCCTGACGCAGAACTGCAACCACCAGACGATGAGGATGAGGAGGGTGCAGATGGGGCGCCACCACATGGAGGAGGCGATGCACAGGAGGGGCGTGCCATGCGCCAAGGTATCATCGACCACTGCTTCTAGCACACACGGCTGGTGTTTATCGCATGGAGACTGCACTTGGGGCACTGTGTGTCTCTGGGACATGCACACTGTGGACTGTACACCAATAAAGCACACATACGCAATGAAAATGTCCACACATTCCTTTTTTTGGAAGAAAAAATTGTATTGGAACTATGAACTGTCGTGTCACACCCCCTCCCACCTCCCACCTCCCCCCTGCACACCCCAACACACCCCCTCCCACCTCCCACCTCCCCCCTGCACACCCCAACACACCCCCTCCCACCTCCCACCTCCCCACTGCACACCCCAACACACCCCCTCCCACCTCCCACCTCCCCCCTGCACACCCCAACACACCCCCTCCCACCTCCCACCTCCCCCCTGCACACCCCAACACACCCCATGTAGCTGTCAACAGATGCCTGTGACAGTGTCCACAGGCCGTCACAAGCCCCCTCTCCCGGCCCCCGGGGCACCCCTGGCTGTTGAGCGCAGGTTGCGGCCGGAACGTCGCACGGGGCTGCTCTGCGCAGAACTGGCAGTGGAGGATGTCCCTGGCTGCCCCTGTGCATGCAGCTCCTGTACTGTGTGGGTGAGGTCAGTGACCGCACGACGCAAGCCCGCAAGTTCGGCACAGATGTCCCTGGACATGGCCTGCATGGCATCCCTCAGGGTGGCAGTGCTCTGCGCCACTTCCGCCCTTAGTGTCTCCGTGGCCTGTTCAATGCTAAACCTAGCCCCCACACATTCCGCGGCATGCTCATCCAGCATTGCGGACAGTTGATGCTGCCGTTGAGTGATGTCCTCGAGGGACTGCTGGCCGTGCTGGCCCATGGCCAGTGCAGGTGGAGTGATGGAGGGGCTGGTCCCCTCCTGTGGAGTGTGGACAGGGCATGGGGTGGAAGGCCACTCCTCTGCCTCAGTGTGCCCCTGTGTGTCGCCCTCATGGGGGCTGGCTTCTGAGAAACAGGGGGAATGTAGTTGGTCAGTGGGGCTTCTGACCTCCTGCTCCATGTCCGAGTCAGAACATGCAGCTGTTGCAGCTGTCTCCCCGATATTGCTGCTGGCCGCTGACCCCCTGCCTTCAGTGGCAGGCAATGTCGGTGGAGCAGCTGCTGCTGGCCTGCTGCCAACAGGGGTGCTTGCCGGTGGGACCTCCGGTATGCCTGCAGTGGGACCTGCTTGTCGTGGGGTCTGCATCACTGCAGCTGAGGTTGAGGGTGCAGGGAGGTTGTTGTTGGACTTCGCTCTCTTCGGCGCAGGGGTGTCCTGGTCCTCTGGGTGTGATTCTGTGCCTGTGGTGGAGCAAAGGTGGGAGGGCGTTATTGATGGGTCTACGGACTTTTGAATGACAATGGTTGACATTATTTTGGCCAGTGGATGAGGCAGATTTCAGGCAGTGCCATGCAGGTTGTCTCCTTTTAGTGTGGTATGTGGATGCAGGTATGCGGGTGCCAGCAGTGTATGCAGGGTGGTGCTCGCATGTGGCTATGGGCAGTAATGATTAGTGTTGCATTTACACTCTAGGGCAACCTTGTGCTACACATGAATGGACTGCTGTGACTATGGCATGTCTTGTCTGAAGCACCTACCTTCATCGCCTGATGTCGGGGCTCCCCTTTCCATCCCTCCAACGCCTTCGATGGATTCCATGCCGATGGTGGTAGCACAGATCTCCTCCCACGGTTGGAGTTTCAGGGGGGATTCCGACCCTCCACCGGTTCCCAGGGCAAGGTTGCGGTTTGCCGAGATGACGGCTCTGACCCGTATGCGCAGGTCATCCCAGCGCTTCCGGCACTGCTGTGGGGTGCGTGGTACGGTCCCCACCGCGCTGACGCGCTCAGCCACCAGGGCCCAGATGGCCTTCTTCTTCCCGATTGCTGTCCTGGTCATTTCAGGGGAGAAAACAACACCTGCGTTGTCCTGCAGGGTCTCCGCTAGCATGCAGAGTTCCTCCCGGCTGAATCGCTCCTGGCGCAGGCGGTCACATGCCTTTTTCACGGATTTTGGCATTTTCGGGAACTTGGATGGGTGGGTGTTTGGTTGGGACAGGTGTCAGGGTTGGGTCTGGTGTTGTTTGCTAGGATGGCGATGGATTGTGTTTTTAAAGATGGCCGACGGGCTGCTTCCCGTTCCGGCGCGATGACGCTATTTCCGGTTTGGCCTTTTTACGGCCGCCGCTAATTGCGGTGGCCGAAAATTACGGTGGCCGCTACTTACGCTGGCGGAAGGGCACCTTGCTCGCTTAGCGATCCCGGTAGGGGCCTTTTCCGCCATGGCGTTAATTGCATTACCGCCATGGCGTAATGCTCGTGCGCGATGGGTCGTGATGTGGCGCTCTTTACGCCATCGTCCCACGGCGTAAACGCTCATTACGCCATGGCGGTAATGACGGGCGATTACCGCCAGGGTCGTAATGAGGCCCCTTGTGTCTTACCCTTATTTTTCTTTTTGTGGCCCTTTTGAGAAGAAGATTTATCAGATTCTCCACCCTCCTTATCTTTGGACTTTTTCCCTTCCTCCTGCTTACCAGGATGAGTTTTGTTCTTATGGGACACTCGATGTGACACCCATAAATCTGCAGCAATGGCAAGCTACTTAGGATCTATCTCCTTCGAATCGGTCAAATGCTGCTTAAGCTCCCGGGAAGAAGATTTAAAAATATGTTCCAGCATGACAAGACTTATCATGCCTTCAAAGGTAGAAACCTTATAACCTTCGACCCAGCCAGTCAAGTTTTTTAAGGATTCGGTTACATAAGATACCCAAGTACCACCTTCTTTTTTCTTATACTCTCGGAATTGTTTTAAATATTGGGCAGGAGTCTTTCCAAACTTTAAAATGAGAGTTTGCTTTAACATTGCGAAATCCGCTCGCTCAGCCTTCGACATTTCCATAATGGCACTACAGCCAGAATGGGGCAGTCTGCTGAGTAACCAGGCAATTTTATCAGCATTGTCAACTTGTTGAACTTCGCATGCATACTCAAACGTATTCAGCCAGTCCATAATGTCATTCTTTTCCTCATACACACTGAGCAGATCTTTTGGAAACCATGGTTGAGAGGAGGCCCCAGACCCAAGTCCAGGACCCTTGGACCCATTTGCAACCTGAAGCTTGGCCAGTTGCAACTGGTGATCCCTGTCTTTCTGTTTTTCGGCCTGTTCGATTCTTAGTTTGGTTATGTTGAACTCAAGCTCCTTCTGCGTAAACAGCAGCTCTTGCTTCTTGAATTCAAGCATGGCCTCCCCATCAACATTGGCAGAGGAAACATTAGACATCTTATCCTCCCTTTCCTCGTGGTCGCGGTGGACCAGTGCAGCTGCAGAACAGTCGGTTCTACCAGTGAGAGCAGCCCCACCTCCTTCCGCACTGTCCTCATAAGTTATAGCGTCAAGCTGCGCTTCTTGCCACGCCACGATTCTTTGGATCATATCCAATTTGGTGCCTTGAGAGGAGACACCTCTCTCCGCACAAATCTTTTTCAATATTTCGGATTTAGAAGCATTTAAAGTTAACAAGGTATTTGTTTCCATACTGTTAGATAGAACTATGGCCTTTTAAAAGTTACACTATGACAATTCACTATGTGTCCTGGTAGGAATAACTTAAAATGCCTTCGGTCGTGCGCAATACTGGATACCTTCAGTCGTATCCCACCGCTGTACACCAATTTGTTAAGACAGATTTCTGAACTCTGTCCTGGAGGGGCAGAGGTTCAGAAGGCCAGCCTAGTTTCTGGGAACAGGGTAACCTCTGGACAAGCCAGACCAATCAGGGTAGCGATTGCGGCGGTCAAGACTAGGTCTCAAGAGGGGTGAGGGTGACTGAAAGCCCGCAATGAGCACACAAAGCAAGGACACTTACAAATTACTCCAAGCAGGTGTTATATTAAAAATATATACACATTTATTAGAAGGCCTTTGTAACATTGACCGTAGCGAGAAATCACAATAAAACTCAAGTAAACTAACACATACCAAACCAATACAGTATATATACAAATACAAACGAGTCTAACGAGTTAGACGCACGAAATGTGTAGACCACCTAGATGGGGAGGAAAACAGGCAGTGCGAATAATAATTAGACCCAGTCCGTCTTCAGAGGCACCTAACTAAAAGGAAGTCCAAGCCCTACGAAGAGTGGAGATTTGTGCTCAAAAGTACCTGCACACGCTGGTGCCAACGGGCAAAAAGGGGAGTCTCTTCGAGGGAATCAGGCAGTTTAGTTTGGTGAACAAATGAAGATGAACAGAACTCCGCGACTCAAGCGCAGCCTCCACTGTGGGCAGAAGCAGAGCGTGAGTACGGAAAGGCGTGCTGTTAGACACAGCGGGGAAAAGCTATGGACTCCTGCAGGAGGGCGACCAGTTCCTAGCGATGCTACTCACCGGTCCCCGATGCAAGCAGACCCAGGCTTCTCTGCGTCAGTTTCAGTGTTGGCAGGTTCAGATACGAGCAGGGGACGTCTCGGCGTCCTTTAGATTCCGCAGCAGCAGAAGTTGAGTTGAGGATGTCCCAAACGCAGTGAACCCGCACAGTTGGTTACCACAGCAGGGCAACGGAGCGGCCAGGTGTATTTCAGCCAAATGTACACTACTCACTTCAGACCTGGGAATGCCAAGTGTACGAATCGTGTGAGAGTGACAAGGACTCGTAATACAACACAACCTGACGGCGGTTACAGAGCAAGACTCCTGGGTAGGCTGGTCAGTCTGCTGGATTGCCCAGAGACACTTCCGAAGGCTTACGTGCAGGAGATGGTGAAGATGCCGAGAATAGTTGTTCCCACTATTCCAAGGGTTGAAGTACCAGTAGAGGCCTTCTCGTTCGATCCGAGGTAGAAAGGGTTTCACAAAGCGACAGCAGTGCAGAGGAGCAGTCCTTCCGCGGGTCACCAGCGATTCCTTGGTTCAGCCTCGTGGTTGCAGGATACTTGGCTCCTGTATTCCTTTGTTCGTGAGAACTCAGGAGATCGACCTGGTAGTGGCGTTTCCAGCCCCCTCTTATCCACGGTACCCTTCGCGCCAAAACAGAGGGGACCCAATGGGAGATCCGCTCATAAAACACTCACACCATATGTGGACCTATCACGGACCACGGGGGTCCCAGGCATTCACACCACCCTAGACTCTCTGGCGCCCAGGATGTGTATTGGGACCAGACATCCCAGCCCCCATCCTGGAGGCACACACAAGGCCTGTAGAAGGCCACGAAAGCATCTGTGTTTCGCGGGAAAGTACTTGGCCAAATAAGGAAGGCCCCGGGTCGGCTCGACCTGGGGGAGGTGAAGGGGGCAAGACGGTCAGCGGACAGGACAAAGAGCCTTGTGGTCTGGCCATTTTGGGAGCCAGGCCACCATTTTGGGCTAAGCGCGAGAAACGCGCTTAAAACGCCAAAAGGAGCTCAAAAATACAAGAAACGATCGCTGCCACCAATTCCGTCCGTGATTCACTTGCACCGTTCATTTACAATCCAAAGAGAGTATCTAGGGCCTGTAGAAGACTAGAGACCCAATAGAACAGTAACTTATCTTACAGTGCCCTCTTGTGCCATGTTGCGCGAAAGCTGCAACATGATAAAGAAACTACGGAAAACACGTTTCCCAATACTGACTGTCTTAAGGGCATGTCAGTTTCCCCGTACGAATGGAGCGAAAGCCCAGAGGAGTGCGGCAGAAGGCTGCACTTCTCTGGCAAAGTCTAGATCATGGTGAAAACAACAGCAAAAAGTTTAGGGGTTGCCACATGGAAGGAAAATTACCCACAATTAAGAAATCTTTCCTAACACTCGCCCCTCCCAGACTATGGACAGGGGGAACTAATCCACCCCTGGATGAGTCTCGTGTTCAGGTTGGTTAAACATTCTGGACAACCCATCAGCATTGCTGTGTTGGACACCTGGCCTATGCTCAATAGTGAAGTCGAAGCCTTGTAGAGTTATGGACCACTTAAGCAACTGTGGATTCTCTCCCTTCATGTTCATTAGCCACTTTAAGGGCTTATGGTCAGTTTGCACAGTGAAGTGGGTCCCATAGAGGTAGGGCCTCAGCTTCCGTAGGGCCCACACAACAGAGAAACATTCTTTCTCCACTGTGGACCATCTGAGCTCTCTGTCCTTAAGCTGGCGACTAATAAAACCAATAGGGTGTTCCTTACCCTTCTCATCTACTTGCGATAGTACAGCTCCTATCCCAGTGTCAGAGGCGTCTGTTGGCACAATAAAACGTCTTTGATAATCAGGGGCCCTGAGGAAAGGGGCCAGGCCCAAGGAGTCTTTTAAGCCATTGAAGGCCTTCTCACACTCGTCGGTCCAAGTTACCTTCTTGGGTTTCTTCGGAGTAGTGAGGGCAGTCAGAGGGGCAGGTATGGTGCCATAGTCTGCCATGAAGTTGCGGTAATACCCCGTGAGTCCTAAGAAGGCTCTCACTTGGGTCTGTGTAGTGGGGGTAGGCCAGTCTTGTACTGCTTGTACTTTACTGGGAAGAGGCTGTATCCTCCCTCCACCTACTTCATGTCCAAGGTAAACCACTGAGCCTTGTCCAATCTGGAATTTACTAGCCTTTATGGTCAAGTGTGCTTTCTGAAGAGCCTGGAGCACAATCCCGAGGTGTTTCACATGGTCTTCCCAGGTGACACTGAAAACTGCTATATCGTCCAGATATGCAAGACAGAATTCGTCCAACCCATTCAATACATGATTCACAAGCCTCTGGAAAGTGGCAGGTGCATTTTTCTACCTGAACGGCATTACCCTGAATTGGTAAAGGCCGTCTGGAGTAGAAAACGCTGTCTTCTCCTTGGCATGTTCTGCTAAAGCTATTTGCCAATAGCCAGCAGTGAGGTCAAACGTGCTGAGGTACTTGGAGGCACCCAAAGTATCCACCAGCTGATCTGTTCGAGGCAAGGTGTGTGCATCTGTCTTGGTGACAGCATTCAGAGCCCTGTAATTCACGCAGAACCTCAAGTCAGAAGTGCCTGCCTTTGGAACCAAAACCACAGAGCTGGATCAAGGACTACAAGAGGGTTCAATCACCCCAAGGTCTAACATCTTGTTGACCTCGGTCTTAATGTAAGACCGTACTTTGTCTGACATCCTGTATCCCCGACTTTTGGTAGGTACACTGTCTCCTGTGTCTATGTTATGTTTGCACCAAGGTGTCAAATCAGGCGACTGTGAAAACAGGGGGGAAAACTGCCTAAGCAAACTTTTCACCTCAGCCTGCTGATTAGAAGTCAGGTGAGGGGCCACTCGGACACCCTCAAAGGAGCTATCTGAAGGACCGCTTTAGAACAGGTCGGGGAGAGGATCAGACTCCTCTTCCTCAACATCTGAAGCCAGTAGCAGGGCTGTGATTTCGACTCTTGGGATGAAAGCCTTCAGCCTATTTACGTGGAACGCTTTTGGAGCCTGTCCAGGCCTTCCAAGGTCCACTAAATAGTTAACCTCACCCAGGGGCTCCACCACTGTGTAAGGGCCTGACCATTTGTCCTGTAAAGCTCGAGGCCTTATGGGATTCATGATCAGGACGTGCTGACCAGGTGTAAAGTTGATGAGGGAAGCTTTCTGGTCGTACCAATGTTTCACCAGCGCTTGTCCTGCCTTCAATTTATCACTAGCCGAGCCCATCAGAAGTACCATCCGTTTTCTGAGCCCCAGCACATAATCTACTACTTTGGTAGTAACAGGGGGAGTGGGCATCTCCCAACCCTCTTTGACTATGGCTAAGGGTCCCCATACAGGATGACCGAACAGAAGTTCAAAGGGGCTGAAGCCAACACCCTCCTGTGGTACCTCTCGGTAGGCAAACAGTAAGCATGGTAAAAGAAGATCCCATTTCCTTCACTGAGGTTCTTCCAGAGCCCCAATCATGCTTTTTAACGTTCTGTTGAAACGTTCCACCAGACCATTGGTCTGGGGGTGGTATGCAGAAGAGAACTTGTAGGTGACCCCACATTCTTTCCACATAGCCTGCATATACTTTGACATAAAGTTGCTGCCTCTGTCAGACACAACCTCTTTAGGGAAGCCAACCCTAGTAAAGATGCCAAGTAACGCTTTTGCAACTGACTTGGCAGTTACAGTTTTCAATGGGATGGCCTCAGGATATCTGGTAGCATAGTCAACTAGCACCAAGATAAACCTATTGCCTGAGGATGTCTGCGGGTCAAGGGGACCAACGATTGTCGATCCCTACCCTTTCGAATGGTATTCCCACAACTGGGAGTGGTACCAATGGAGCTTGGATTGTTGAGCCACTCTTACCAGATAACTGGCAGGAGGCACAACTCCTGCAGTGACTTTCTACTTGCACCCCCATCTTGGGCCAGTAGAAGTGCATGGATAACCTTTGCTTGGTCCTCTTAATACCAATGTGACCAGCAAGGGGCACTTCATGCACCAGCTGCAGGAGGAAGGGTCTTACAGCAAGGGGAACCACCAACCTCCTATGGTCTCCTTCTGTAGACTCTGTGGGCTCACTATACAGGAGTCCACCTTCCCAATAAATCCGATGCGTCCCAGGAGGTTCACCCTCAAGCTGGGAGCAGGCCTGTCTCCTTAGGCCTTCCAGAGATGGGCACTCACGTTGGCCTTTCCTGAATTCTTCCCTGTCAGGACCACCTTCTACTAACAAATCTTTTAGTTCTGGATGGTCGTTGGGGTCAAATACTTCAGGCATCGCCACCTCCTCGTCAGGCTTGGGCAATTGACCAACTTCCTCCACCGCAGTGGTAGGCGAGTTCGGGGGAAGGTTCTCTTTTCCTCGTCTTGACTTGCTTACTCCTTTCGCCTTGGGTTTCCCCTTAGGCTGGGGCGGCGTATTGGTCTTGGCCAATGCTGCCCTTGTTTGAGACCGTGTGCAGGGTCTGTTGGCAGTGTCTCCTACGAGCCCTAAAGCTCTGAGATCGTTGCCTAACAAGACCTTTCCTGGGACGTTTCTCTGAATGCTCACTGGAATCCTGACTGCTGTACCATTTAAAGTAAGATTTACAGGTATTACTGGAAACATGCGAGTGGGCCGTCAGCCAACTTAGTGGGCATCAGAGTAGCTCTGGCAACTTCCTCTCAGTCTACCAAGGTAGAATCCACTACAGTTCGACTGCACCCACTATCCCTAAGAGCTGGAGTATCCACTCCATTGATCAGCACACTGTCTTTAAAGTAGTGCTTGGTATTATCTGGAATCCTAGCATAAGCCTCTGCGACTTTAGGCTCGCAGGAACCCAGGGAAACTAAAACTACCTCAGCTTCTATCCCACTAGGGAAGGTGTCTGAGGAGGATAATGCTCCTGTAATCTCTTCTTCCTCGTAGGAGGAGAAGGCCAGATTAGCGGAAGCGACCCCCAAAGGTTTAACCTTACACCGGGTATCCCCCTTCACGTGGTCAGATGCTCCACAACCAAAACAAGATCCATTGGGTCTGTTTACATAGGGAGGCTTATTGTAACCAGAGTTCTGTTTCGGAGGCTGTCCTCCACTACCCTGTGAGTTCTCTTGTGTCTTACCCTTATTTTTCTTTTTGTGGCCCTTTTGAGAAGAAGATTTATCAGATTCTCCACCCTCCTTATCTTTGGACTTTTTCCCTTCCTCCTGCTTACCAGGATGAGTTTTGTTCTTATGGGACACTCGATGTGACACCCATAAATCTGCAGCAATGGCAAGCTACTTAGGATCTATCTCCTTCGAATCGGTCAAATGCTGCTTAAGCTCCCGGGAAGAAGATTTAAAAATATGTTCCAGCATGACAAGACTTATCATGCCTTCAAAGGTAGAAACCTTATAACCTTCGACCCAGCCAGTCAAGTTTTTTAAGGATTCGGTTACATAAGATACCCAAGTACCACCTTCTTTTTTCTTATACTCTCGGAATTGTTTTAAATATTGGGCAGGAGTCTTTCCAAACTTTAAAATGAGAGTTTGCTTTAACATTGCGAAATCCGCTCGCTCAGCCTTTGACATTTCCATAATGGCACTACAGCCAGAATGGGGCAGTCTGCTGAGTAACCAGGCAATCTTATCAGCATTGTCAACTTGTTGAACTTCGCATGCATACTCAAACGTATTCAGCCAGTCCATAATGTCATTCTTTTCCTCAGACACACTGAGCAGATCTTTTGGAAACCGTGGTTGAGAGGAGGCCCCAGACCCAAGTCCAGGACCCTTGGACCCATTTGCAACCTGAAGCTTGGCCAGTTGCAACTGGTGATCCCTGTCTTTCTGTTTTTCGGCCTGTTCGATTCTTAGTTTGGTTATGTTGAACTCAAGCTCCTTCTGCCTAAACAGCAGCTCTTGCTTCTTGAATTCAAGCATGGCCTCCCCATCAACATTGGCAGAGGAAACATTAGACATCTTATCCTCCCTTTCCTCGTGGTCGCGGTGGACCAGTGCAGCTGCAGAACAGTCGGTTCTACCAGTGAGAGCAGCCCCACCTCCTTCCGCACTGTCCTCATAAGTTATAGCGTCAAGCTGCGCTTCTTGCCACGCCACGATTCTTTGGATCATATCCAATTTGGTGCCTTGAGAGGAGACACCTCTCTCCGCACAAATCTTTTTCAATATTTCGGATTTAGAAGCATTTAAAGTTAACAAGGTATTTGTTTCCATACTGTTAGATAGAACTATGGCCTTTTAAAAGTTACACTACGACAATTCACTATGTGTCCTGGTAGGAATAACTTGAAATGCCTTCGGTCGTGCGCAATACTGGATACCTTCAGTCGTATCCCACCGCTGTACACCAATTTGTTAAGACAGATTTCTGAACTCTGTCCTGGAGGGGCAGAGGTTCAGAAGGCCAGCCTAGTTTCTGGGAACAGGGTAACCTCTGGACAAGCCAGACCAATCAGGGTAGCGATTGCGGCGGTCAAGACTAGGTCTCAAGAGGGGTGAGGGTGACTGAAAGCCCGCAATGAGCACACAAAGCAAGGACACTTACAAATTACTCCAAGCAGGTGTTATATTAAAAATATATACACATTTATTAGAAGGCCTTTGTAACATTGACCGTAGCGAGAAATCACAATAAAACTCAAGTAAACTAACACATACCAAACCAATACAGTATATATACAAATACAAACGAGTCTAACGAGTTAGACGCACGAAATGTGTAGACCACCTAGATGGGGAGGAAAACAGGCAGTGCGAATAATAATTAGACCCAGTCCGTCTTCAGAGGCACCTAACTAAAAGGAAGTCCAAGCCCTACGAAGAGTGGAGATTTGTGCTCAAAAGTACCTGCACACGCTGGTGCCAACGGGCAAAAAGGGGAGTCTCTTCGAGGGAATCAGGCAGTTTAGTTCGGTGAACAAATGAAGATGAACAGAACTCCGCGACTCAAGCGCAGCCTCCACTGTGGGCAGAAGCAGAGCGTGAGTACGGAAAGGCGTGCTGTTAGACACAGCGGGGAAAAGCTATGGACTCCTGCAGGAGGGCGACCAGTTCCTAGCGATGCTACTCACCGGTCCCCGATGCAAGCAGACCCAGGCTTCTCTGCGTCAGTTTCAGTGTTGGCAGGTTCAGATACGAGCAGGGGACGTCTCGGCGTCCTTTAGATTCCGCAGCAGCAGAAGTTGAGTTGAGGATGTCCCAAACGCAGTGAACCCGCACAGTTTGTTACCACAGCAGGGCAACGGAGCGGCCAGGTGTATTTCAGCCAAATGTACACTACTCACTTCAGACCTGGGAATGCCAAGTGTACGAATCGTGTGAGAGTGACAAGGACTCGTAATACAACACAACCTGACGGCGGTTACAGAGCAAGACTCCTGGGTAGGTTGGTCAGTCTGCTGGATTGCCCAGAGACACTTCCGAAGGCTTACGTGCAGGAGATGGTGAAGATGCCGAGAATAGTTGTTCCCACTATTCCAAGGGTTGAAGTACCAGTAGAGGCCTTCTCGTTCGATCCGAGGTAGAAAGGGTTTCACAAAGCGACAGCAGTGCAGAGGAGCAGTCCTTCCGCGGGTCACCAGCGATTCCTTGGTTCAGCCTCGTGGTTGCAGGATACTTGGCTCCTGTATTCCTTTGTTCGTGAGAACTCAGGAGATCGACCTGGTAGTGGCGTTTCCAGCCCCCTCTTATCCACGGTACCCTTCGCGCCAAAACAGAGGGGACCCAATGGGAGATCCGCTCATAAAACACTCACACCATATGTGGACCTATCACGGACCACGGGGGTCCCAGGCATTCACACCACCCTAGACTCTCTGGCGCCCAGGATGTGTATTGGGACCAGACATCCCAGCCCCCATCCTGGAGGCACACACAAGGCCTGTAGAAGGCCACGAAAGCATCTGTGTTTCGCGGGAAAGTACTTGGCCAAATAAGGAAGGCCCCGGGTCGGCTCGACCTGGGGGAGGTGAAGGGGGCAAGACGGTCAGCGGACAGGACAAAGAGCCTTGTGGTCTGGCCATTTTGGGAGCCAGGCCACCATTTTGGGCTAAGCGCGAGAAACACGCTTAAAACGCCAAAAGGAGCTCAAAAACACAAGAAACGATCGCTGCCACCAATTCCGTCCGTGATTCACTTGCACCGTTCATTTACAATCCAAAGAGAGTATCTAGGGCCTGTAGAAGACTAGAGACCCAAGAGAGCAGTAACTTATCTTACAGTGCCCTCTTGTGCCATGTTGCGCGAAAGCTGCAACATGATAAAGAAACTATGGAAAACACGTTTCCCAATACTGACTGTCTTAAGGGCATGTCAGTTTCCCTGTACGAATGGAGCGAAAGCCCAGAGGAGTGCGGCAGAAGGCTGCACTTCTCTGGCAAAGTCTAGATCATGGTGAAAACAACAGCAAAAAGTTTAGGGGTTGCCACATGGAAGGAAAATTACCCACAATTAAGAAATCTTTCCTAACACTCGCCCCTCCCAGACTATGGACAGGGGGAACTAATCCACCCCTGGATGAGTCTCGTGTTCAGGTTGGTTAAACATTCTGGACAACCCATCAGCATTGCTGTGTTGGACACCTGGCCTATGCTCAATAGTGAAGTCGAAGCCTTGTAGACTTATGGACCACTTAAGCAACTGTGGATTCTCTCCCTTCATGTTCATTAGCCACTTTAAGGGCTTATGGTCAGTTTGCACAGTGAAGTGGGTCCCATAGAGGTAGGGCCTCAGCTTCCGTAGGGCCCACACAACAGAGAAACATTCTTTCTCCACTGTGGACCATCTGAGCTCTCTGTCCTTAAGCTGGCGACTAATAAAACCAATAGGGTGTTCCTTACCCTTCTCATCTACTTGCGATAGTACAGCTCCTATCCCAGTGTCAGAGGCGTCCGTCGGCACAATAAAACGTCTTTGATAATCAGGGGCCCTGAGGAAAGGGGCCTGGCACAAGGAGTCTTTTAAGCCATTGAAGGCCTTCTCACACTCGTCGGTCCAAGTTACCTTCTTGGGTTTCTTCGGAGTAGTGAGGGCAGTCAGAGGGGCAGGTATGGTGCCATAGTCTGCCATGAAATTGCGGTAATACACCGTGAGTCCTAAGAAGGCTCTCACTTGGGTCTGTGTAGTGGGGGTAGGCCAGTCTTGTACTGCTTGTACTTTACTGGGAAGAGGCTGTATCCTCCCTCCACCTACTTCATGTCCAAGGTAAACCACTGAGCCTTGTCCAATCTGGCATTTACTAGCCTTTATGGTCAAGTGTGCTTTCTGAAGAACCTGGAGCACAATCCCGAGGTGTTTCACATGGTCTTCCCAGGTGACACTGAAAACTGCTATATTGTCCAGATATGCAAGACAGAATTCGTCCAACCCATTCAATACATGATTCACAAGCCTCTGGAAAGTGGCAGGTGCATTTTTCTACCTGAACGGCATTACCCTGAATTGGTAAAGGCCGTCTGGAGTAGAAAACGCTGTCTTCTCCTTGGCATGTTCTGCTAAAGCTATTTGCCAATAGCCAGCAGTGAGGTCAAACGTGCTGAGGTACTTGGAGGCACCCAAAGTATCCACCAGCTCATCTGTTCGAGGCAAGGGGTGTGCATCTGTCTTGGTGACAGCATTCAGAGCCCTGTAATTCACGCAGAACCTCAAGTCAGAAGTGCCTGCCTTTGGAACCAAAACCACAGAGCTGGATCAAGGACTACAAGAGGGTTCAATCACCCCAAGGTCTAACATCTTGTTGACCTCGGTCTTAATGTAAGACTGTACTTTGTCTGACATCCTGTATCCCCTACTTTTGGTAGGTACACTGTCTCCTGTGTCTATGTTATGTTTGCACCAAGGTGTCAAATCAGGCGACTGTGAAAACAGGGGGGAAAACTGCCTAAGCAAACTTTTCAACTCAGCCAGCTGATAATAAGTCAGGTGAGGGGCCACTCGGACACCCTCAAAGGAGCTATCTGAAGGACCGCTTTGGAACAGGTCGGGGAGAGGTTCGGACTCCTCTTCCTCAACATCTGAAGCCAGTAGCAGTGCTGCGATTTCGACTCTTGGGATGAAAGCCTTCAGCCTATTTACGTGGAACGCTTTTGGAGCCTGTCCAGGCCTTCCAAGGTCCACTAAATAGTTAACCTCACGCAGGGGCTCCACCACTGTCATGATCTCTGCTTCCAAAAGGTCAGGGTTTTCCCAACTCCCTCGGAAGCAGATCCATAACCCAGGTTCCGAGGGCCAACCAGTCCCAATTGGGACCTTTTGGACCCAGTCCTGGCGCCAGTGGCACCAGGCTCATAAATGTGCCCAGTCCCAGCGCTGGAAGCGCCGGGCTCATAATGCTTGGGTGGACTTACCTGCAGCAGACCATGCTGCTTACTTGCCTGCCAGCTGAGCCTCTGATCCTCTTCTGTTTGGAACTACTTTTCCTGTTGGGTGGGGCAGGAGCCACTCCCTAGATTCAGAACACTGGAACTCTTCTGGAAGGCAGGAACTCTTTTCTTACCAGGAACTCTTTTCTTACTTAGGCGTGGCTGTGGAAGGAGACACCTAAGCACTACAGGAGGCTATTTAAACCACACCCGGTGGATGAATTTTGCTTTGCGTTACTCTGCAACCTCTGCAGCAGAACGCTCATCGTGTCTTCTGCATCCGGTCCTGGGCCTAAGGAAAAAGGCTTACCATCCTGAATCCAGTCTTCAGCAACACCTATAAAGACAAGAAAGAACAGGGTAGCATTCCGGCATCTGAAAGGCAAAGGCTTACCATCCTGAATCCAGTCTTCAGCAACACCTATAAAGACAAGAAAGAACAGGTTAGCATTCCGGCATCTGAAAGGCAAAGGCTTACCTACTCTTCGTGCGCTCCGGAGGTCTTCACACTGCATTCCGGCATCTGAAAGACAAAACAAGGTGCGTTTAAAGACATTGGGGAACTTTAATACTCACGTGCCATTACTCCTTTCCACATCTAATCCAGTGGGTATTCCGGCACCCTGCAGCCGCTCCGAACTTGTACCTGCAAAATAAAAAGACAGTTAGAGCGCATCGTGAAGCAGGCAACAAGCGCTTACTTACGTGCTTCCAGGCGCTTCTATTCATCACACGGGCTCCATCTTCAACTCACTTCAGCCCGTCATCCGCCATCGCCGGAACCCTGCAAAACAAGAGACATCATTACTAAAGACTTTAAAGACATTTGAATGACTCGAAACTTACCGTTCGTGCAGTAAACGACGGACAGCAGTCCTCTGAAGTCAAGAGGCCTGCGCTACCTATCCAGTGAAGAAACTGGTTACAGCACCCTGCCCCGAGGCAGATGGAGAGCTCGGCATTCACTTACCTAAGACATCTTACTCTACACGTCAGGCATACAGTGCACAGAGGTCCAGCCCAAAGAGCCAACTGGGTGCTACACATCACCTTTGAAGATACGGTAGTCGCCCAGTCAAGACCGGCGCTTCTGCGAGAATCAGGTGAGCGTTACAACCACTGTGTAAGGGCCTGACCATTTGTCCTGTAAAGCTCGAGGCCTTATGGGATTCATGATCAGGACTTGCTGACCAGGTGTAAAGTTGATGAGGGAAGCTTTCTGGTCGTACCAATGTTTCACCAGCGCTTGTCCTGCCTTCAATTTATCACTAGCCAAACCCATCAGAAGTACCATCCGTTTTCTGAGCCCCAGCACATAATCTACTACGTTGGTAGTAACAGGGGGAGTGGGCATCTCCCATCCCTCTTTGACTATGGCTAAGGGTCCCCATACAGGATGACCGAACAGAAGTTCAAAGGGGCTGAAGCCAACACCCTCCTGTGGTACCTCTCGGTAGGCAAACAGTAAGCATGGTAAAAGAAGATCCCATTTCCTTCACTGAGGTTCTTCCAGAGCCCCAATCATGCTTTTTAACGTTCTGTTGAAACGTTCCACCAGACCATTGGTCTGGGGGTGGTATGCAGAAGAGAACTTGTAGGTGACCCCACATTCTTTCCACATAGCCTGCATATACTTTGACATAAAGTTGCTGCCTCTGTCAGACACAACCTCTTTAGGGAAGCCAATCCTAGTAAAGATGCCAAGTAACGCTTTTGCAACTGACTTGGCAGTTACAGTTTTCAATGGGATGGCCTCAGGATATCTGGTAGCATAGTCAACTAGCACCAAGATAAACCTATTGCCTGAGGATGTCTGCGGGTCAAGGGGACCAACGATTGTCGATCCCTACCCTTTCGAATGGTATTCCCACAACTGGGAGTGGTACCAATGGAGCTTGGATTGTTGAGCCACTCTTACCAGATAATTGGCAGGAGGCACAACTCCTGCAGTGACTTTCTACTTGCACCCCCATCTTGGGCCAGTAGAAGTGCATGGATAACCTTTGCTTGGTCCTCTTAATACCAAGGTGACCAGCAAGGGGCACTTCATGCACCAGCTGCAGGAGGAAGGGTCTTACAGCAAGCGGAACCACCAACCTCCTATGGTCTCCTTCTGTAGACTCTGTGGCTCACTATACAGGAGTCCACCTTCCCAATAAATCCGATGCGTCCCAGGAGGTTCACCCTCAAGCTGGGAGCAGGTCTGTCTCCTTAGGCCTTCCAGAGATGGGCACTCACGTTGGCCTTTCCTGAATTCTTCCCTGTCAGGACCACCTTCTACTAACAAATCTTTTAGTTCCGGATGGTCGTTGGGGTCAAATACTTCAGGCATCGCCACCTCCTCGTCAGGCTTGGGCAATTGACCAACTTCCTCCACCGCAGTGGTAGGCGAGTTCGGGGGAAGGTTCTCTTTCCCTCGTCTTGACTTGCTTACTCCTTTCGCCTTGGGTTTCCCCTTAGGCTGGGGCGGCGTATTGGTCTTGGCCAATGCTGCCCTTGTTTGAGACCGTGTGCAGGGTCTGTTGGCAGTGTCTCCTACGAGCCCTAAAGCTCTGAGATCGTTGCCTAACAAGACCTTTCCTGGGACGTTTCTCTGAATGCTCACTGGAATCCTGACTGCTGTACCATTTAAAGTAAGATTTACAGGTATTACTGGAAACATGCGAGTGGGCCGTCAGCCAACTTAGTGGGCATCCGAGTAGCTCTGGCAACTTCCTCTCAGTCTACCAAGGTAGAATCCACTACAGTTCGACTGCACCCACTATCCCTAAGAGCTGGAGTATCCACTCCATTGATCAGCACACTGTCTTTAAAGTAGTGCTTGGTATTATCTGGAATCCTAGCATAAGCCTCTGCGACTTTAGGCTCGCAGGAACCCAGGGAAACTAAAACTACCTCAGCTTCTATCCCACTAGGGAAGGTGTCTGAGGAGAATAATGCTCCTGTAATCTCTTCTTCCTCGTAGGAGGAGAAGGCCAGATTAATGGAAACAACCCCCAAAGGTTTAACCTTACACCGGGTATCCCCCTTCACGTGGTCAGATGCTCCACAACCAAAACAAGATCCATTGGGTCTGTTTACATAGGGAGGCTTATTGTAACCAGAGTTCTGTTTCGGAGGCTGTCCTCCACTACCCTGTGAGTTCTCTTGTGTCTTACCCTTATTTTTCTTTTTGTGGCCCTTTTGAGAAGAAGATTTATCAGATTCTCCACCCTCCTTATCTTTGGACTTTTTCCCTTCCTCCTGCTTACCAGGATGAGTTTTGTTCTTATGGGACACTCGATGTGACACCCATAAATCTGCAGCAATGGCAAGCTACTTAGGATCTATCTCCTTCGAATCGGTCAAATGCTGCTTAAGCTCCCGGGAAGAAGATTTAAAAATATGTTCCAGCATGACAAGACTTATCATGCCTTCAAAGGTAGAAACCTTATAACCTTCGACCCAGCCAGTCAAGTTTTTTAAGGATTCGGTTACATAAGATACCCAAGTACCACCTTCTTTTTTCTTATACTCTCGGAATTGTTTTAAATATTGGGCAGGAGTCTTTCCAAACTTTAAAATGAGAGTTTGCTTTAACATTGCGAAATCCGCTCGCTCAGCCTTTGACATTTCCATAATGGCACTACAGCCAGAATGGGGCAGTCTGCTGAGTAACCAGGCAATCTTATCAGCATTGTCAACTTGTTGAACTTCGCATGCATACTCAAACGTATTCAGCCAGTCCATAATGTCATTCTTTTCCTCATACACACTGAGCAGATCTTTTGGAAACCATGGTTGAGAGGAGGCCCCAATCCCAAGTCCAGGACCCTTGGACCCATTTGCAACCTGAAGCTTGGCCAGTTGCAACAGGTCTTTCTGTTTTTCGGCCTGTTCGATTCTTAGTTTGGTTATGTTGAACTCAAGCTCCTTCTGCCTAAACAGCAGCTCTTGCTTCTTGAATTCAAGCATGGCCTCCCCATCAACATTGGCAGAGGAAACATTAGACATCTTATCCTCCCTTTCCTCATGGTCGCGGTGGACCAGTTGAGCTGCAGAACAGTCGGTTCTACCAGTGAGAGCAGCCCCACCTCCTTCCGCACTGTCCTCATAAGTTATAGCGTCAAGCTGCGCTTCTTGCCACGCCACGATTCTTTGGATCATATCCAATTTGGTGCCTTGAGAGGAGACACCTCTCTCCGCACAAATCTTTTTCAATATTTCGGATTTAGAAGCATTTAAAGTTAACAAGGTATTTGTTTCCATACTGTTAGATAGGACTATGGCCTTTTAAAAGTTACACTACGACAATTCACTATGTGTCCTGGTAGGAATAACTTGAAATGCCTTCGGTCGTGCGCAATACTGGATACCTTCAGTCGTATCCCACCGCTGTACACCAATTTGTTAAGACAGATTTCTGAACTCTGTCCTGGAGGGGCAGAGGTTCAGAAGGCCAGCCTAGTTTCTTGGAACAGGGTAACCTCTGGACAAGCCAGACCAATCAGGGTAGCGATTGCGGCGGTCAAGACTAGGTCTCAAGAGGGGTGAGGGTGACTGAAAGCCCGCAATGAGCACACAAAGCAAGGACACTTACAAATTACTCCAAGCAGGTGTTATATTAAAAATATATACACATTTATTACAAGGCCTTTGTAACATTGACCGTAGCAAGAAATCACAATAAAACTCAAATAAACTAACACATACCAAACCAATACAATATATATACAAATACAAACGAGTCTAACGAGTTAGACGCACGAAATGTGTAGACCACCTAGATGGGGAGGAAGGAGGAAAACAGGCAGTGCGAATAATAATTAGACCCAGTCCGCCTTCAGAGGCACCTAACTAGAAGGAAGTCCAAGCCCTACGAAGAGTGGAGCCTTGTGCTCAAAAGTACCTGCACACGCTCGTGCCAACGGGCAAAAAGGGGAGTCTCTTCGAGGGAATCAGGCAGTTTAGTTCGGTGAACAAATGAAGATGAACAGAGCTCCACGACTCAAGCGCAGCCTCCACTGTGGGCAGAAGCAGAGCGCGAGTACGGAAAGGCGTGCTGTTAGACACGGCGGGGAAAAGCTATGGGCTCCTGAGGAGGGCGACCAGTTCCTAGCGATGCTACTCACCAGTCCCCGATGCAAGCAGACCCAGGCTTCTCCGCGTCAGTTTCAGTGCTGGCAGGTTCAGATACGAGCAGGGGACGTCTCGGCGTCCTGTAGATTCCGCAGCAGCAGAAGTTGAGTTGAGGATGTCCCAAACGCAGTGAACCCGCACAGTTTGTTACCACAGCAGGGCAACGGAGCGGCCAGGTGTATTTCAGCCAAATGTACACTACTCACTTCAGACCTGGGAATGCCAAGTGTACGAATCGTGTGAGAGTGACAAGGACTCGTAATACAACACAACCTGACGGCGGTTTCAGAGCAAGACTCCTGGGTAGGCTGGTCAGTCTGCTGTATGGCCCAGAGACACTTCCGAAGGCTTACGTGCAGGAGATGGTGAAGATGCCGAGAATAGTTGTTCCCACTATTCCAAGGGTTGAAGTACCAGTACAGGCCTTATCGTTCGATCCGAGGTAGAAAGGGTTTCACAAAGCGACAGCAGTGCAGAGGAGCAGTCCTTCCGCGGGTCACCAGCGATTCCTTGGTTCAGCCTCGTGGTTGCAGGATACTTGGCTCCTGTATTCCTTTGTTCGTGAGAACTCAGGAGATCGACCTGGTAGTGGCGTTTCCAGCCCCCTCTTATCCACGGTACCCTTCGCGCCAAAACGGAGGGGACCCAATGGGAGATCCGCTCATAAAACACTCACACCATATGTGGACCTATCACGGACCACGGGGGTCCCAGGCATTCACACCACCCTAGACTCTCTGGCACCCAGGATGTGTATTGGGACCAGACATCCCAGCCCCCATCCTGGAGGCACACACAAGGCCTGTAGAAGCCCGCAAAAGCATCTGTGTTTCGCGGGAAAGTACATGCCCAAAAAAGGAAGGCCCTGGGTCGGCTCGACCTGGGGGAGGTGAAGGGGGCAAGACGGTCAGCAGACAGGACAAAGAGCCTCGTGGTCTGGCCATTTTGGGAGCCAGGCCACCATTTTGGGCTAAGCGCGAGAAACGCGCTTAAAACGCCAAAAGGAGCTCAAAAACACAAGAAACGATCGCTGCCACCAATCCCGTCCGTGAGTCACTTGCACTGTTCATTTACAATCCAAAGAGAGTATCTAGGGCCTGTAGAAGACTAGAGATCCAAGGGAGCAGTAACTTAGCTTACAGTGCCCTCTTGTGCCATGTTGCGCGAAAGCTGCAACATATTAAAGAAACTACGGAAAACAACGTTTCCCGGTACTGACTGTCTTAAGGGCATGTCAGTTTCCCTGTAAGAATGGAGCGAAAGCCCAGAGGAGTGCGGCAGAAGGCTGCACTTCTCTGGCAAAGTCTAGATCATGGTGAAAACAACAGCAAAAAGTTTAGGGGTTGGCAAATGGAAGGAAAATTACCCACAATTAAGAAATCTTTCCTAACAGCCACCTACACTGTATACTATCTTCACTAAACCCTTATTTGACATTCTAGATGACCATGGTATCTCCTATGCAAACTACGCAGACTATTGCAAATACGCATGCCTATCAGAGGCAACTACACTGATGACACCAACGCCTTGAACACTATTTACCACACCATCCAAGCATGGATGGCTACTAACATTTTATGGCTTAATGATGGAAAAACGGAAATCTTCTTGACAGGATCCCATACCACCCTCAACAAACTTGACCCCAAATACAAAGCTTTCACCATTGATGGAAGCACAATACCAGCATCCAGGTGGTTAAAATGCTAGGCGTGTACCTTAATGCTACCCTGTCTCTAAACAGGCAGGTTAGCAGCATTGCCTCCTCAGAGGCACACACAACTTTACTGATTCATACTTGCAGGCCCTTCTTGTCTTCCGATAGCTGCCTCATGCTTGCACGGATGCTCATAGGGACAAGACTAGACGACTGCAACGCCCTATTTGCAAGCACATCTGCTCATAAACTTAACAAACTTCAGATCATTCAGAACAATGCTCTCAGGGCTGCTCTGTATATCCCCAGGCAACAGCATATCACAGCCGCTGGGCAAAATTCTCATTGGCTCCCCACTCGACCGTGGATTATGTTCAAAACAATGGCCATCACACACAAATGCATAACCAACACCACACCCAGATATCTATCTCAAAAACGGCTAAACGCCAAATCTTCAAGTACAACCCGGTCACGCTACACCAACCACCTGATTTCCCCCGAGGTACAGGCTGAAAAAAGCTGGGGGCACAAGCTTCCCCGTTATTGCCACTGAAAACTGGTACACCCTCCCACACAAACTCAGAGCTAAAAAATCATACTGGGTCTTCCGTAGACACCACAAGACAATGCCGTTTACACAGGATGCCTCATCCACATTAACTATTCTAAAGACATTTACACTTCCAGTCACGTCATCCTGTTTCTTTTGTTTGTATCATGTCCCGCTGGCCTGCAACCAGCACCATGATGCCTAAGGGTTTGGTGCGCTTTACAGATGTTAAATGAATAAATGAATACCTCACACTTGCATGGGTTCAGGAGTTTCGACCCCCTGATGGATTCCTACATGAGGACGTCCCAAAGGTTTACGAAGTTCGAAGCGTTTTTTCTCTCCTCATCTTTCTCCTTTGTTCAATATGAAGGGTTAAATCTATTAATTCTAGTAAGGTATTAGGAGCGGGTATTACTTGTGCTACCGCATATTTGATATTTTCTTTGAGTCTCCTATGATATAATGTACACTGAACATCCTCAGCCCAGGCTGTTTCATCTACAAGATATTTGAACTGTGCTATGTAAGCTCTGGGACCTTGTTTAATATCCAACAGGTAATTCTGAATGGATCTTTCACAGATCCTCCTTTCAAACATCTGTACGAAATACAGTTAGGAACTGGTCTTAGTCACCTAAGATGGGGTCATGATTATTTATCCATGCGGATGCCCACATGAGGGCATGTCCACCCAGATTCATAAGAAAGAATTACATTTTGATAGTTCTGATGTTATACAATTGGGTAAGTCATGAAATGCAGGAGACATTGCGTCATGAATTTAGAAAAATCCCGTGGTGAACCTGTATATTTCACAGGCATAGGAGCGGGTGGAATATGAGCCCCTATCTCAGGTTCTCTGGACTCTAGGTGTCTCCCCTACCCCTGTATTCTCCTGGCCTGCCCCATACGTGAACTAAATATTCTGTCACCACCTTCTGTGGGAAGGGTGGGAAGGGTATGCCCAGACGTGGGTCCCTTGCCTGCTGGGCCTAGAGACCCAAGCTACTCCTCACTGATGACGCCCAACAAGGCTGAAACATGTCTGGGGATGCTTGTGGTCTCGTGCAAAAGGGATGTGATCTAGCAGTTCGGGCTGGACTACCCTTTTGGGGGTGGGACCATGCCTGATTTGCATATGGTCTTTCCCCTTTTGTAATGGCTTGGCAGGCGAAGAACGATGGTCTGGAGGGTTGCCCAGAGCAATGCCAGAGGTCAAGATTTATTCTAAACCTTCCAGCCATCAACTCTTTTGTTTTGCTATTGTCACCCCGAGTGGGAAGGGTATGCCCAGACGTGGGTCCCTTGCCTGCTGGGCCTAGAGACCCAAGCTACTCCTCACTGATGACGCCCAACAAGGCTGAAACATGTCTGGGGATGCTTGTGGTCTCGTGCAAAAGGGATGTGATCTAGCAGTTCGGGCTGGACTACCCTTTTGGGGGTGGGACCAAGCCTGATTTGCATATGGTCTTTCCCCTTTTGTAATGGCTTGGCAGGCGAAGAACGATGGTCTGGAGGGTTGCCCAGAGCAATGCCAGAGGTCAAGATTTATTCTAAACCTTCCAGCCATCAACTCTTTTGTTTTGCTATTGTCACCCCGAGTGGGAAGGGTATGCCCAGACGTGGGTCCCTTGCCTGCTGGGCCTAGAGACCCAAGCTACTCCTCACTGATGACGCCCAACAAGGCTGAAACATGTCTGGGGATGCTTGTGGTCTCGTGCAAAAGGGATGTGATCTAGCAGTTCGGGCTGGACTACCCTTTTGGGGGTGGGACCAAGCCTGATTTGCATATGGTCTTTCCCCTTTTGTAATGGCTTGGCAGGCGAAGAACGATGGTCTGGAGGGTTGCCCAGAGCAATGCCAGAGGTCAAGATTTATTCTAAACCTTCCAGCCATCAACTCTTTTGTTTTGCTATTGTCACCCCGAGTGGGGAGGGTATGCCCAGACGTGGGTCCCTTGCCTGCTGGGCCTAGAGACCCAAGCTACTCCTCACTGATGACACCCAACAAGGCTGAAACATGTCTGGGGATGCTTGTGGTCTCGTGCAAAAGGGATGTGATCTAGCAGTTCGGGCTGGACTACCCTTTTGGGGGTGGGACCAAGCCTGATTTGCATATGGTCTTTCCCCTTTTGTAATGGCTTGGCAGGCGAAGAACGATGGTCTGGAGGGTTGCCCAGAGCAATGCCAGAGGTCAAGATTTATTCTAAACCTTCCAGCCATCAACTCTTTTGTTTTGCTATTGTCACCCCGAGTGGGAAGGGTATGCCCAGACGTGGGTCCCTTGCCTGCTGGGCCTAGAGACCCAAGCTACTCCTCACTGATGACGCCCAACAAGGCTGAAACATGTCTGGGGATGCTTGTGGTCTCGTGCAAAAGGGATGTGATCTAGCAGTTCGGGCTGGACTACCCTTTTGGGGGTGGGACCAAGCCTGATTTGCATATGGTCTTTCCCCTTTTGTAATGGCTTGGCAGGCGAAGAACTATGGTCTGGAGGGTTGCCCAGAGCAATGCCAGAGGTCAAGATTTATTCTAAACCTTCCAGCCATCAACTCTTTTGTTTTGCTATTGTCACCCCGAGTGGGAAGGGTATGCCCAGACGTGGGTCCCTTGCCTGCTGGGCCTAGAGACCCAAGCTACTCCTCACTGATGACGCCCAACAAGGCTGAAACATGTCTGGGGATGCTTGTGGTCTCGTGCAAAAGGGATGTGATCTAGCAGTTCGGGCTGGACTACCCTTTTGGGGGTGGGACCATGCCTGATTTGCATATGGTCTTTCCCCTTTTGTAATGGCTTGGCAGGCGAAGAACGATGGTCTGGAGGGTTGCCCAGAGCAATGCCAGAGGTCAAGATTTATTCTAAACCTTCCAGCCATCAACTCTTTTGTTTTGCTATTGTCACCCCGAGTGGGAAGGGTATGCCCAGACGTGGGTCCCTTGCCTGCTGGGCCTAGAGACCCAAGCTACTCCTCACTGATGACGCCCAACAAGGCTGAAACATGTCTGGGGATGCTTGTGGTCTCGTGCAAAAGGGATGTGATCTAGCAGTTCGGGCTGGACTACCCTTTTGGGGGTGGGACCAAGCCTGATTTGCATATGGTCTTTCCCCTTTTGTAATGGCTTGGCAGGCGAAGAACGATGGTCTGGAGGGTTGCCCAGAGCAATGCCAGAGGTCAAGATTTATTCTAAACCTTCCAGCCATCAACTCTTTTGTTTTGCTATTGTCACCCCGAGTGGGAAGGGTATGCCCAGACGTGGGTCCCTTGCCTGCTGGGCCTAGAGACCCAAGCTACTCCTCACTGATGACACCCAACAAGGCTGAAACATGTCTGGGGATGCTTGTGGTCTCGTGCAAAAGGGATGTGATCTAGCAGTTCGGGCTGGACTACCCTTTTGGGGGTGGGACCAAGCCTGATTTGCATATGGTCTTTCCCCTTTTGTAATGGCTTGGCAGGCGAAGAACGATGGTCTGGAGGGTTGCCCAGAGCAATGCCAGAGGTCAAGATTTATTCTAAACCTTCCAGCCATCAACTCTTTTGTTTTGCTATTGTCACCCCGAGTGGGAAGGGTATGCCCAGACGTGGGTCCCTTGCCTGCTGGGCCTAGAGACCCAAGCTACTCCTCACTGATGACGCCCAACAAGGCTGAAACATGTCTGGGGATGCTTGTGGTCTCGTGCAAAAGGGATGTGATCTAGCAGTTCGGGCTGGACTACCCTTTTGGGGGTGGGACCAAGCCTGATTTGCATATGGTCTTTCCCCTTTTGTAATGGCTTGGCAGGCGAAGAACTATGGTCTGGAGGGTTGCCCAGAGCAATGCCAGAGGTCAAGATTTATTCTAAACCTTCCAGCCATCAACTCTTTTGTTTTGCTATTGTCACCCCGAGTGGGAAGGGTATGCCCAGACGTGGGTCCCTTGCCTGCTGGGCCTAGAGACCCAAGCTACTCCTCACTGATGACGCCCAACAAGGCTGAAACATGTCTGGGGATGCTTGTGGTCTCGTGCAAAAGGGATGTGATCTAGCAGTTCGGGCTGGACTACCCTTTTGGGGGTGGGACCAAGCCTGATTTGCATATGGTCTTTCCCCTTTTGTAATGGCTTGGCAGGCGAAGAACGATGGTCTGGAGGGTTGCCCAGAGCAATGCCAGAGGTCAAGATTTATTCTAAACCTTCCAGCCATCAACTCTTTTGTTTTGCTATTGTCACCCCGAGTGGGAAGGGTATGCCCAGACGTGGGTCCCTTGCCTGCTGGGCCTAGAGACCCAAGCTACTCCTCACTGATGACGCCCAACAAGGCTGAAACATGTCTGGGGATGCTTGTAGTCTCGTGCAAAAGGGATGTGATCTAGCAGTTCGGGCTGGACTACCCTTTTGGGGGTGGGACCAAGCCTGATTTGCATATGGTCTTTCCCCTTTTGTAATGGCTTGGCAGGCGAAGAACTATGGTCTGGAGGGTTGCCCAGAGCAATGCCAGAGGTCAAGATTTATTCTAAACCTTCCAGCCATCAACTCTTTTGTTTTGCTATTGTCACCCCGAGTGGGAAGGGTATGCCCAGACGTGGGTCCCTTGCCTGCTGGGCCTAGAGACCCAAGCTACTCCTCACTGATGACGCCCAACAAGGCTGAAACATGTCTGGGGATGCTTGTGGTCTCGTGCAAAAGGGATGTGATCTAGCAGTTCGGGCTGGACTACCCTTTTGGGGGTGGGACCAAGCCTGATTTGCATATGGTCTTTCCCCTTTTGTAATGGCTTGGCAGGCGAAGAACGATGGTCTGGAGGGTTGCCCAGAGCAATGCCAGAGGTCAAGATTTATTCTAAACCTTCCAGCCATCAACTCTTTTGTTTTGCTATAGAGGGTGGTACTACATGGGCCTGGGAATGAAGATCAGTGATAGTATTCTGAAGTTCCATGACCATATTAATGATAACGACATTACCATTACATAAGCGGCCAATTGTGTCTGTAATAATTACATAGAATTGGCAAGATCAAGAACGGCTTGTTCCTTCCTAACTGGTATGGGCCAGATAGTATGTATTTACAATCTGCTAGTAACAGACTGCCAAAGGGTAGACCTCAAGGTCCGTTTTGGAAGAGTATAGACAAACCACCAAGGTCATTAATGACCCTTGCATATATAATAAAGCAAGGGTCACTGACTGACCCCAGTCTGCCTTTCTGGAATAGTCGTATTTCTTGAAAGACATGTCTTTGGATGCAACCCTCTTCATATTAGTCTGGAAGGATGGGGATGATGAATCAGGAAATTCTCACCAGGCTAGGTATAGAAAAAATATGTTGAAAATCACGATATGGGATATTTGATGAATTGAGAGCATTCACCCCTTCTCCCCAGCGGGGAGACACCCCTGTTGAGACTAGGGACGTGAGTCGCTTTGCAAGGCCCTCCATAGGGGTCTGGGCAAGTGGGACCTCACTGGGAGTGACTCCCCCTTAGGGGACAAGAACTCTCATTCCCACAAGGAACTCCCTATTCAAGTCACCTTATCTGCATATATGAGAGTGCCTCCAGTAATGAATAACGTGACCTCCTTTTGTTTGGCTCCAGGTAATGTTGGATCAACCATGATGCCTGAAGAAAAAGGGAATTTCCCTTTCAGAGCAAATTTGTATGTAAGAAGGACTAGTGGGTCAGAGAAGAGGGAGAGAGTCATACGCAGGGGGAGCCCTCTGGAATAGTCACGCTTGGAGGGGCGGAGCAGAGTTGAGCCATGGGCCCATGGCAATCCGAGAGGAAAAGAACACCAGAACGAGACAAAGAGACCCGGCCACTCCACCAGCAGAAAAGTTGCTGTCAGGACAGAGCTTGAAGGACTGTGCGACACGGTGGCGTGGCCACTGAAGCACTCTGGTGGGCCTGGGGCCTATTTAATGACACTGACACCAGTGAAAGCCAGAGACCTGAAACCCCCTGCTAGCAGGCAGTCACTGAGCGCAGCAACCTATGGAGATGCTGAGAGTTGGACGAACAAAGGTACATAGGTGGAATGGAGAAAGGGGAGGCTGCTGGAGAACATACCTTAAGTGTAGAAAGTTGTGAAAACTATGATATTGATGTTGGGACATTAAAAAAGCCTAAGTTTATATATCACAAGAAACCAAGGAAAGTGAATGAAGATATTAAACATGAGGCTTTGAGAAAGTGTAGAAGAGTGGGAGGAATCCCTTAATGAGAGACTTTTAATGGCAATAAGGGTCAAAATTACATTTGCACCTAGGGCTCAGAGAAAGTGCCTAGTAGTGCAACCCTAGGAGTTTTGGTGCCTCACCCATGATAAAGATGTAGCAAAACTCAGAAGGGTCGAGTTGAAAGAGAGTGAAATACTCAAAGTCAGAGGAAGGACTGTAAGAGATTATCTTAAGATAACCATTAAGGAAAGTTCTGAGAATATTGATAACCATTACACCATCTGGAAGACCAGACCTGCGAGTAGTTGGCAGGAGCTACAGGAGTTCATAAATAAAACATTAAGAACCAGAGGAGACAATCATAATGGACTAGTTTCTAGAGGATGACATTTTCATATCTGAGATATGTGTGAACTAAGAGAAACTTGAAGTAAAGCCCTGAGACAGACAGGGAAGCAGCCAGTATAGTGACATTCTTCTGGCAAACATTAGTTATTAGTATTAGTGATAGGGTCAGGTAGATTAGATTTTGGACAGAGGACATTTTTGAGTTGGACTTTCTGATGACAGACAAGCACCTTTAGTTAGTTTGGTTAGGTATGGAACATCCATGTAGCAAAGGGTAAGATAGGCCTTTTCTTTATTAGTACCAGCGAGGGTGCAATCAGAATCAAAGGACCATTCCGATTGGCCCTCGCTGGGGCATTACCTGGCCGGGAATCCCTGGATTCCATGCATTTGTCCCCGGCGGGGGCGTGGCAGCCTCCAGCCGTGTGGAGACACTGAGTGGGGCCATCCCCGCTCCGAGCCTCCACACGACTGGAGGCCGCCTTCGTCCCCTGCCGGGGATTCAGGTATGTTTATTTTGTCCTCCCCCCTCCCTGCCCTCCCACCCCACTTAACTTCTGCCTGCTTTGTCCCCGGTGGGGGACGATGGCAGCCTACAGCTGTGTGGAGACTCGAAGCGGGACATCCCCGCTCCGAGCCTCCACATGGCTGGAGGCTTCCATCGTCCCCCGCTGAGAACCCAGGTACGTTTTGCTATTTTCTTTTGTTTCCCCTCCCAACCCCACTTATCTTCTTCGCTGTCGTCTTTCAGTAACGGACACGCTGGGAACAGAAGAACACTTCTGTTCCCAGAGCGTCCGCTCCCGGTGGCCGCCATGGAAAGGAAAACGGACTCCTTTTTCCCTTTCCCGGTGGCCATTTTCTTGGTCTTTTTTTTTTCTTCTTCTGTCCCAAAACATTGCAGCGTTTCGGGACAGAAAAAAATGCTTTTAGTTCTCCGGTCACGCAGATCCTGCTGGCCGGGGTACTAATAGCTATATGCCCTTCACGGCGGGGGCATTACCGACTACGGTAATGCCCCGGGGCCTTGGTTAAGGCCCTCATTTCGCTCAGGCCTATAACTATGGGCCCCGGGGCATATTGCTTAATTATTTTGACTAAATAACCAAGGAATGTGCAACATGTGCCTGACTCCTCTTTCCGACACACCACAGATAGCAGGGTTTAACATAGGATATCAGCACTCCACTCTGCCGCCTCTTTCCCTTTTTACAATACCAATATTAACAACACTATTGGCAAAGGAACATCAGGCACATAGTTTTCAACATGAGAACTTCCTCGCTTTGAAGACCTAACATCTTCCGAAATGGCCCTAAAACTAATATACACTTACTTTCTTCAAGTTGCATAGTTTGAAGGTGCTGTGCTTCTCCTGGAGGTTATGCCATTGCAAAGCATGCAGGCAAATGCGTCTCTTTGCTTTTTATGTGCACAGAAAGGAAGTGGTTCCTTTTTAGTTCTGCATCTCCGAGATAGCCTAATGTCTGGTGGGCGGCTATCTTCAAGGCAGGCACCATGTCATATGCCAATCTTTGTGTTTCCAGCTGTCCCAGTAGCTGGTGAATGCTGGCTTTCTCCGGCGAGTAGATTTGCGGCATGTAACGTAAGCAGGGGAGGATGGAGGGCTCTTGTGGGATTTTTTGTGTTGGGGAACCAGGTGGACTTTGAAAGTGACACGTCCTCGGTTTTTCCCAGAGAAGTGTTCCATTCCTAACAAGCAAGGGTATCACTATTAACCAAAATTCACTTAAAGCCATGTGCAGTCCACAATAGTAAAGGTAATGGCTTTATGGAAGTGTAAGGGATATGAGAACATTCCTGACTGTAAATTTGCTGCAAACCAAATGCAGTCCTGTTTTTGTATTAGGTAAGTTACCATTTCAGGATTTTTTTACTTAACTATACAGAAACGCCGATTATCATAAGAATGGCTGTTCTTTAAATCATGTCTAGATGTTTTTGTCTTCATCTAAAAAGTATTTTCAGGGTCAGGAAATTCTATCTGTAACATATCACTTGACACAATAACCAGTCGTGCTGGAACATCTTCGAGGTGAAGATGAATCTACTAAAATGTCTTCAAACATAAGATCTAGGGAGGTCAGAATTAATGTAGAGGGCCCCTCTGATAGAGAGGGCTGACTAGACATGTTCTGCAATGCAGATTCTAAAACCAAACCATTATTAAATGGTTCAAAAACCTAGATTCCTCTACCAACATCCCAGCCTCGGAATTTCAGTGGTAGTAATTACTTTAATCAGATTGACCCGTGAGACCCTATAACTTTCCTGAGTCTAGCCTACGAGACCCCTTCCGTATGCAGGTTTTCCAGCATGATACTAGTTTCCATCACGTCTGTCTCATTTTTGGGGGTATTTTATCCTTTATCCCAACTATGATAATACCATCTAAGGGATAACAATATAGTAGAAGATTCCTGTGTTTCCACAGCGCAGAACACTCTTAGACCATGTGACCAATATTAACTTTTTTTTTGCTTTTTTTGATGATGACTTTAAAGTGCCTTCTTTGGACAGAGATCTACTTGCAGTCACCAGATCAAATGTACTGTCACCCTTTAACGCTTACCAACTAGACTCAGCCCCATCAATAGTGATGTCTTTATGGGTTTTTAAAAAAAATGTTACATTATCACACTGGCGCCATGCCTATTTTTAGAATGCCCTTTGTCCAAAACCTGGCATAAAAAAGATGGCCGCACACCAGATTTGTAATATAAACGAAATCTTTATTATTAACAAAATGTTGGTGCAGGTAGGGTTGGAAGGATAGAAGTAATAAGAGGGGCCATGGGGAACTCGTACCTACAAGGGTCCTAAGGTTGGTAATCAGGTAATAGGATGAACAAATAGAAATGTGTGTCAGGTTCAGCAAAGTCTCTCTGAGAAAGTCACTCTTGCAGTGATGTACAGGTAAGCCCAGTCTCACTCCAAAATACAGTTTCTCTTCCTTTCGTCCTCTGGCTGGGTGTAGATGACAATCAACAAAGTCCTCTTCCTCCAAGCTGAGTACAGATGCTATGGACAGCAGCTAGCCAATTCTCCTCCTCATCGTGGCTGTAGATGGCAACCTCAGCAAGCAACAAACCCCTTCTCCTCCAGGTTGGAAGTAGGTGGTAATCACAGCAAACACCAAAATGTTCACTAAAAAGAAAACAATCCAGAGGTCTCTCACTCTCCACCAATCTCTTACTCCTTCAGCTCCACACATCATGAAGGTTGTGCATTCCTTTTTGTACTTCCTCCTCTGGCCTCTTCCCATTGGCCCATCTGGCCAGGTTTGGTTTTGGTCCAATAAGCTATTTGCTTAAGTCTTTTTCCATTTTCTATGCTTGACGAAAAGGGTTTCAAGCTGTCCAATAGGTCTGCCACCATTTTGAGGTCAGGACTGGCCATGTTCTTGCCCTGGGTGTCAGGTTGCTCCCCTGTTTCCTTACATCTAATCACCTGCAGAAACCATGCAAGTGCTTTATTTCTGGCAGTTTCTTGGGAGTTAGTGCACTGGGGTAGTTTATCATTTTCTGTGTCCCCCCTGCTTGGTCAAATTATACTTCTTTCAACATTCTGACCTCTTGGTGCCTGCTAATGGCTTTGCCCGGATTATGGATCCGGTCCTTTTTCTCTGACACCATTCGGGCCAGGTGCTCCATTTCTTCT
This sequence comes from Ambystoma mexicanum, assembly GCF_040938575.1. Classification (NCBI taxonomy): domain Eukaryota; kingdom Metazoa; phylum Chordata; class Amphibia; order Caudata; family Ambystomatidae; genus Ambystoma; species Ambystoma mexicanum. The sequence goes on along the minus strand of NC_090932.1, from coordinate 462,314,123 downwards.
TTAACTTCTCCCCTCCCATCGGCTCATGGTACTTGTAGTGCATATGTGTGAATGTTGGGGAAAGGTGGGTCTAAACAGTAAGTATGAGATTGTGGTCTCCCCAGGGTAGCTTCGGCATAGCAATCTGGCCAGTCCTGCCTCCAGGATGCTGCCCCACTTACATTGGAAGAATGGGACCATGTCACAACTCCCATGTATTTCTGATTAGTCTTAGTGAAATTGCCAATTTTAATATTCACAATGTCTACAGGGCTATATACATTCTCATTTTCTAATAATAATATGGAGCTATTGTAAGTAGAGGTCACAGCCTTTACCAGTACTAATCCGGATTCATACACATCAGGTATTTCTACAAAATGTCCTAACTCGGATTACTGGGGGATGAAGGATGAAGAAAGCTACAGCCAGAAAATGAAAGTTCTTTAAAACTAGTGGGCCAAAAAATGTCCAGTTCAATTTGTTGTCAAGTACCCTTAATTGGATTTTGTGCTTTACACAATGACACAATTCAAAACTTCACAAATGGCTTAAGAACAAGATAAAGGGCACTTAACCCTGAAGAAGTTGGAGTAGGCACTTTTATCAAGTCTTTTTCATTATTTTCCCCAAAACTAGAACCCCACAGATGTTTACATCAAAATATCCCCAACAAACAGGTTTGCTAGCCAAACATGTACCTGGAGCAGTCGTTCGACCACAATCAAGGTAAACGAATCACTTGATTAACACGCTGAAATGTCCTGACCAATAGTCAGATAGCTTATCCACATTTCCTTCTTAAGCAACAATTAACTCGGATCTAAACATTCTTTAATCGTGCCATGACTTTGATTCTGCCAATGATGCATGACTATTTTTTGTGCCATGAACAATACCATGCTTCGCAATTTTGGTACTTTTTGTGTTAAAGTGTTTTCCGATATGCCGAACAAGGCCAGCTTCGGTTTAACCCCCTCGATTCCAGGGAACACTTTGGCAATGAATCCTGTCATCAGTCCAAAATGTATGTACCACAGGACAATGCTATAGCATATGTAAGAGCATGCCTTTCTTCCTGTGCATAATGTACTAAGACAATAGCTGAGTTTTAGTGTCTCTGGAGCTTTCGGCCACTCCTTGAGGCTGTTCGTCTAATCTTCTGGGTTCAGCAACACAACCAAATCTCTTACCCTTTCCCACTTCAGCTTTTCTAACAGCCACTACTTCTTTGTTTGCAAATAAGTGTACACCCAAGAGATGCTATGCTTGAGGAGGCCCATTGACATGAGACATTCATTTAAAATAGTGTCATTCTGGTCTAGGTGACTAACGCTACTAATTTGGTAGATAGACAATGGGGCGCATTACAGCTTTTTCAGTAAATCACTGGTGATTCCGTGATCCCGGTGGCACCGTTTCCAGCAACCAAGATCACAGAATCACTGGTACATCCCAAGTATGCGAGCATGTGCATTCCGGCATGCCAGTAACAGCGCCACCATCATCCCAGGAACACTGTCAAAAGTCACTGTTCACACTACTTCCATCTCCAAAAATGCCAGTGGCAACGTTTCCGTCATGTCTACAACGAAAACACTGGTGACGGTAACACTGAAAACAACATCATTGCAGGAACTGGAAGTTCACCAGCAGCCATTTTGAAAAATTCAATCCACATAAAATCACACATTCCCTGTATCATCCGGACCCTGTAACACCGGCATCATGTCAGGAGCTGCAAAATCACGGGTATCCCAAGTCTGCATGCGGAAACCACAGTTTACGGAACAAAAATTAAGCATGCTCACAGAGACCATTGTGGACAATGCTGGGGAGCTGTGCACATCTGACTGCAGGCGCACCAGTCAAATAAGGAAGTATGCCATTTGGGAGGAGGTGGCAGAGAAGGTGTCGGCTGTGGGCCCCATCCGCCACACTGCATGAGATTGCCACAAGCAGTGGGAGGACCTCGGCCTAAGAGTTCGCAATCTGCTCTCAGCGCACAGGAGGTAATGCCTGGCAACTGGCAGTGGAATGGCCTCCCCTATTAAGATGATGCCTTGGGAGGAGAGATGTAGCACTGTGCTGCATCTGGAAGACATTGAGGGAGTAGGAGCGGCGGAGGCTGGTGCAGGTGCACCTGCAGAGGCTGGTGAGTACAATGTGCAATGCCAGGAAGATAACAGAGTGCATGCCAATGTAGCGCACACCACACAAAGACATTCAACTTTACAACAACAGACCACAGGCAACCCATACAGTGGCCCAACAACCATAGGTGTCAGCCAAGTGTTCACACACATTGTGTCCCCCCCCCAAATACAGAAATACACAATTGTCCACTGGTCATGTGCAGACAAACATTGCATGAGTACTGACACCTGCACAAGGCACACCAACCCCCCAAGCTAGAATGCTTGCACCACAGCTGATGACACACCTGACTCATCCCACACCTAGCACATGTACATCACAGTCCATGGCAGGAGGCTCTACACACCACGCAATCACCCCAGAGGCAGTCACGCCCAACCCAACAAAAACCATAAGTCCAATGTCTCTGGAGCGCTGCTTTCCACTGGGCCTGATGACAGCAGCATCCATCCATCCCTCATTGTACCTCTCAGCTCCCTTTCCCCCTCATTACACACCCAGAATGGTCTTCTGTGAACCAACCCCACTACCAAGGCCCGGGACCGCTCCCCTCCAGGATTGGGATCCCTGCACTCACTCCCTGTGATGTCACTGACCAATCCCACGCTCCCCGGCCCCACACAGCAGGATGTCTGTGGCCTGGTCCCCCATGAGTCACATTGGGATGAGGACATCCACGGCCAGTCACCACCAGTGCCCCTCACAGGAACTTGGCCATGGACACCCTACCGTGTACTAGCCTGGAACTACCCCCACCCCATCCCTTGCAATGTACTCCCCACCCTCTTACAGGCCTTGCACCTGCCCCTGATGCTTCCATCAAATCGTGATCAGCCTCTTGTGTCCACCACCCCCTACACTACGCCCCCTCCCGTACTGGTACCCACAGTCCACACTCCTGAGCATGACAGTGTGTCCTGCATGTGCCTGATGACCATGACACAAGGCCCACTATGGCAGCATCTGGTAACTACTCTGCCCATGCACAGCAGCAGCTCACTGGTTGTGCCTAGTGACACTTGTGTATATGCCACTTCGCAAATGCATGAACTTGATGCAGAATGCCCAGGTATTGTGTGAGACAGCAATTGAACATCATGTAGCAAGGCCATAAGAAGGCCCAGACTCCACTGCCCGCATGACCATCCCTCCCCAACAGGCACATCCTCTGACAGCGAAGAAGGTGGCCCAGGCACCTCCAGGTCAGCCCCACGGAGGAGAAGGAGCGAGACGCCATGCCACACCACTGCAGCAGTACCCCAACCAGCAGCTGCCACCACTATGGCAGCAGCTGCAGCAGCACTCCAAACAGCAGATGCCACCACTCGGGCAGTAGCCGCAGCAGCACCCCATACAACAGCTCCCATTGTTCTGGCAGCAGCCGCAGCAGCACCGCAAACAGCAGCTGCCACCATTCCAGCAGCAGCCGCAGCAGCACGCCAAACATCAGCTGCCACCACTCCAGCAGCAGCTGCAGCAGCACCAACAGGAAGTGAATCCACCACCCCCCACCAGACACTCATGTACATGGCTGCATCCACAGACGAGGATGCCGTGCAGGATGCTGGGGACACCCGAGACAGCACCTCAGAGCACACCCCTATCACCATCCCATGTTCAGCCCCCACAGCATACACCCCATCCCGAGCATCAGGGACATGGATGCACGGGTACGAGGCATGGAGGAGAGAAATGACCAGATGGAGGGACTCGTGCACCAGCACCTTGAGGAGGCACATCTGATGCAGGAGGAGGTGGGGTTGACTCGCAAATGTGTGCAATCCACTGGCCGGCGAAGTGCCTGTGGCCTGGGCCTTTTACCATAGCAACGGTTCTCCTGGCGCAAAGGGTCCAGGAGGGGAATGAGGCCATGTCAGCAATGGCCGAGAGCCTCGCTCTTAGCCTGTGGGAAGCAATGGAGCACAGGGAGATAGCCAGTTCGAACCCAGCCTCCACAAGCACCACACCTGTATGCTCCCAGCAGAGCAGCCCGAGGCGGTAGTCCCTGCACCTGTCAGCCTGACACAAAAGGGCAGGCCATGAGGAGAAAATCCATGCAAATGAACCAGGTACACATGTGCAGTGACACTATAGCGCACTAGGGGGTATTGGGGGTTTGCATGTTGAGGAGGGGGTGGTGGGGAGGGATAGTTGGGGAGGGGGGTGTGGAGGGATAGGTGGGGAGCGGGTGGTGGAGAAAGATAGTTCGGGAGGGGGTGGTGTGCCACAAGTTGCTTGTTCTCTGTACATATTTCAATACACATGGTTTAGCAGTTCAATTTACCTCCCGACATTCATTTTGTTGTGGTAGTGTGATTGATTATTCGTGCCGTTTCACATGCAGTGTGCTGGTGCTGTGTGCTCAAGAGTAATTGTGTATTAGTTCATGGTGGGCTGCACGGTCATCCCTGTCATCCCTGCGATGGTGCATTTTTATGTCTACATCAGCATCTGATTCACTGCCATCATCTTCGTCCGCAGGAGGCATGTCCATGTCCGGTGGCAGGGGAATGTTATGCCTGATGCACATGTTGTGTAACATGACACAGGCCTGGATTATCTTGCCCACTTTCACTGGCCTGTACATCAGTGCCCCTACCCACTGAGTGGCTTAGGCAGCGAAGGTCTGCTCAATGGTGGACCTTGTCCTGATGTGTGCACGGTTGTATGCATTCTCCTGGTGAGACTGTGGATGCCTGACCGGGGTCATCAGCCAGGGCAACAAGGGGTAGCGGGAATCACCTGCATGGGAGGGACACCAGGAGGGCAATGTCATTGAGGTGACTGGGCAATGCAGACGTATCTGTAAGTGGATCAGTGACACATGCATCTGGCCATGTGCGCTTGTGGCCCAACAATCACCTTGCTGCACCCTGTGACTGTTACTCCTGGTCTGGACTTGTGTGGGATGGATGTGTCGGTGCTGCTGGTGGTTGGGCACAGTGAGGATATGCGGTACTAGGTGACATGGGTGTGATGCATTCTGGTACCTGTGGTGCATGTCATGTGCCTGTTCATCTGCGACCACATTGTTCTGGTGTGTCATTCTGTTTACTCATGTGGTTCATGCCAGCCATGAGCAACCGCTCTTACATGCAGTTTGTGTCCATACATGTCCATGGCGCCTGCGGCCCATGCTCTAGTGACAATGAATAACCCCCCATTACCCAGTACACTTGCAAAGTTGTGGGTGTGTATGACATTTGACTCACCCAATAGCCAAGTTTGCTGTCTGACGTAACACTCCATGTACCCAGTGTAAGAAACTCATGGTGGCAACAGTAAAGAAAGACACAAGTGATCACAGTTCAAGGGTGTTTATTTAATTTATAGGTAGGTTGGAAAAACGCCTAATCTAAACCTAAATCGAAGATGACAGCAAGCCTCAGCCATCAAACAATAATAAGGCAGTCCTAGTGGTGCCTTTGTGAAATAAAAGGGCCTATACAAAAAAAAACTATTGCCAATCCTTACGCTAAATACAAAAAGAAGTGTGGGATAATGTTCACAAGAAAGAAGATGGTGTTCACAAATAATAAGTCAAGATGCAGTACTTGGGGTCTCCCTTCCCCATGTTTTCAGCACGGGACAAGGTAGGTTTTTGGAGCCCCACACACGCCCAAGCTTTCTCAGCAGGAGCCAACAGTTCTGCTGTCAACAATCAGGGCCTTCGGTGGTTAAGTCTCTTTTCTATCAAAAGTCTCTAACCGCTGTGGGCCTGATGAATTCGCAATAATAAAAAAAGTTATTTTCTGCTTGCACGTTGGGTGATCACCTTTCAAACTTGGAACCCCCTCTTCCCGGTGCAGATCCCTAGAAAGTTCCTTAATAATATCAGGACCGCCGATAGCTGTGTTTTCCTGCTTTGGAGGGCCTGACAAGTTCAAAGTAAAAGGTTCAACAAAACGTTTTAGATTTCTTCTCTGGTTTTATTTGGGTGATAGTTCTTCAGCCCTGTGTTCCCACTCTTCTGGGCTCAGACCCCTCTCAAATATCAGTTGTCGGATTTACCCTGGCATAGCATGATTCATAGGCTTTCCCTCTTGTGCTTTTCTTTATTGCATTCACGGGTCGTGGGTGTTGGCTTCTCACCATTGGATCCCCCTCTTCCGGGCTCAGATCTAACTTGACTGTTCGCCTCCCTCGATCAAATTCACTATGGTTTGGTGACAATCACAAATCTTAATGTTTTTTTGTACAGTTCACTGTGGACATCCCTCGGCCGGGTTCACTCTGATCAACACACTGTATTCCGGGACTTTGGACATTGCCCCCTCTTTATCGGCATCCCTCTTTCGGTTTCACTCTTGCCAATCTTGTCAATCATACCTTTCTCATTCAACTCTTATGATGCAGGATTAATTTCCCTTTGTTTCCTTATCATCTGCCGGTCAAAGACTTTCGACTGTACATAGGAATTTTACAAGACCCCTGTATGACCACTTTGACCCCCTTCTCGCCTTTCCCAAGGCCTTCTGGTTATGGTAGTTTCAACAATCGGTTAAACGCCTAGAGTATCCTGAGTGAACATCCAAGTGGTGCCGGACTCCTCTGTTGCTGGTTTTCCCCCTTTTGTATCAATCGCTCTTCATACTTTCACAGTTCAATTAGCCGTTTGCTACTTTTCATTCAACACAGTTCGGTTTCTTATTGATTCTCCCCTCGACTCACCGGCTGTGATGAACCACTTGGCTTTCTTTCTCTTTTGGGTCAAGGTTGGTACCACAGAGACAAGCATCTCTCCCCAGTTGGTTATCAGCGGAGGAGGGTCTTGTGTACCATTGACATCTACTACAACACACGCTGGCTATTGTTTGCTGTCTTACAATTTCTTCTGCAGAGGTTTCACAGGCCTTGGTTGGAAAGGGCAAGGTCACTTTTCTCATTGTCATCCTCTCGGTATGCGCCATCTTTCTCCTCCTCTTGAACTGCCGTGCTGCGTTAGCTCTCACGTCATGCGGTCTCCCTTGCTTGTAATTTGCTCTTATTCTCCACCTTTTATCCCTGTGGGGAAGGGAAAGGGCAGTCAGGTGTGTGCGGCTCTGTCAATTGCCTGACTTTGTCTGACCCTGGTGTTGGGACATGTCAGGTAAATGGCTTGAGTGTTAGTCCATCGTCCTTCGTAATATACAAAAGTGTTCATGTCGAAAAAGTGGGGGGTAAAGTGTTTGTGTATCTTACGTGGTAGGTTGGGGAAAAGTTGTTGGCATGAGGATACCGTGTCTCACCCGTCGGTGTCCCGCTTCCACTCCCCGAGGACCCACCATCCAGGTGATCCTCCCTCACTAGTCCACCCAAAGGAACTGGATCCAATAGCAATGGCTGTATCCTGGCCACCTGGACGACAGACCCCTGGGACTGATCAGGGAGACACCTTCAGGTTTCTCACACCATGCAGCGTGCTGTTGCGCAAGACCATGGCATCATGTGCAGATCCAGGAAAATGTGCAGAGCAGTGTGTGATGATCAGGTCCGCATCACAGACCAACTGTAATTTCATTGAGTGGTAGAGCTTTCTGTTACGATATACCTCTTCAATGAAATGGCCGGCCACTAGCTCAATGGGTGTACAGTCAACTGCTCCAAGTACATTGAGCATGCCAGCAAGGGCATGAAAACGTATATTGGTGTCATTGACTTAGGCCTGTGGCGTGAGAAGGGCGATGTGCTAGCAACATGACACAGAAGGGCATCCAGGACCTGCACAAGCTCCTTTGAAAATGAAGGCTGGGAGATTCCATGCAGCTCCCCGACTGTGTGCTGGTATGTGCACTGGAGAGGAAATGCAACACAGACACCACTTTCAGCAAGGGGGGTATGGCAATCCAGATGACAATTACGGTCTGGATGTCATTGTGGATGAGGGCCACTATAGCGAGGATGGTCTCCCTGTTCAGGCGATACAGTGTGTGTATCTGCCTGTCAGTCAGGTGTAGAGGAGCAGCTGCATGCCTATGCAGGAAATCCCACCCCCTGCCTCCTGTATGTTGGAAGTCGGAGACTGGCCCATGTTTGACACCAACTCTGCAGCAAGTGTTTGAGAAAAGGTATCCTCTGAGAAAACCCTATCAAATGTATCCCTGAAGAGATGACAAACTGAGGAGGGAGGAAATCCCTGAAGGAATATGAAAAAGAGTGAAAGAGAAGCCAGTGACGTCACAAGAGCCGAGCGTGATGCACTGAGAATACTGGCTGAAGAGAACGTATGAAGCTTACAGAAACTAACGACAAAGTTAAGAATCGAGTAAACTTTCATATGCGAAAAAAGAAGATTGCACGTGTGCGTAGCACTGCAGAAAATGCAAGCCATTCAATAACTGTACAGATGCTGTAACTTAAGTAGATTAAGCGATCTTAGAAGTTGGCTATATGTAGTGAATAGACTACAGGCAAAGCCAGCATTGTATGGAAACTGGACATCAGTGTTATGAATTTAGTAAGCCAGGACACATGGAGAGAAAAGGAGAGAACTGTGTCGCAGCAAAAATAAGCTGAGATTGTGAAAACAAATGGCGAGACTGTCTGGCCTTGTATCAAAACAGAAGTAGCCAAGGTCGGTTATCTATTCTTGAAAGCAATAAACATTAGAAGGATGAATCGTCCCTTATTGCGGGGCAAAGAAATAACACCAAGAGTGCCAAGTTGTATTCATTTAAGACATTTAAATGCTGTAAAATTGACCAAATCGTGGTCTCCTGTCACATGAGCCAAGGATGGATATAGAGTTGAGCTTGGAGTACTAGAACAACAATGGTGAAAGCCTGTACTCCCATATATTCCCACAGACAACAATACTTTGCAAGGACAAGTTCAGAGACAATCTGCATGGCAGAAGGCATGGGTGATGAGAGTTGTTGGGCTAATTGGGTGGGGAGGTAAAGTAAAATCCACCTCCTGGCACCTGGGTCTGAGTTTATGTGCTGTTAAGTGAACCTAATGTTCCAGACATGGCACAAGCATGCCATCCAATTATAGAGGGCCGTATAATGAAGGGCCTTATGGTTTAAAGACCAATGTTAAACTGTGTACTTAATAGTGTTGAAGATGACATGTTTTTAGAGGTAGGCACAAGTTGTCCACCTGATAGTGGGCAGCCAGTCACAATCCTATTTCCTATGCAATATATAGTTAGATGTTCCCCTTGAACGTATCACAATCCCTCATAGCTTTGTCTTATCTGCCACGTAGTATGGCGTCACGCCTGATGTATTTTTTGCATATAAGGATGTTTTTATGAGAAATTCACTGGAAACTCGAGCAAACGTCCGTTAATGTTGGCTGTAACTCCCTGTTTTAGATAATTGTTAATAAACCAGCACCTTTGCCATCTTCCTGAGTTGGTTCAATTATTTGGCATCAAGAGTTATTCTGCATCCTCATCCATTGCATGCATGTTATTAAAAGGGCCATATGCTCACAGGCACCAGGGTGTGGCCCTTGTACAAAGTATGGGTGCTTGCCTCCGGGGTGGTACTTGCTGCCCATTGTTTCTCTGCATCATCTTTATCTGCCTCCTCCTCTGCCTGCCGGCCTGTTCCCACTGATGCACCTCCTGCTCATCGAGCAGCATTCCTGCATGCAGAGCCTCAAGGTCCATGGCTGCTGCTACGAGTGGCAGCATGGTTGTGGTGGAAGGGGTGTGGGTGTGGTGCCTTTTCAGCAGTCACAGTGCTCATGGTGTGCAGCTGTGTTAATTGGGTGAACCTGTAGGCTGTTTCTCCACACATGGGCCTGCTTACTGCCTACTCCACGCTGCCGGTGTTTCTGGCATGGTTTTTTGTGACTGGCATTTTGGTGCCAATGTTTCCGTGTAGACAGCAGTTGCAATGCAGACTTAGTATAATGACGCTGGTGTTTCCGGCATGGCTCATTGGGGTTTGCGCAATTTCCGTTGCCGGCGCTGTCAATAACGCTTGCACAGTTCAGGTATTTCTGCTTCAACTTTATACTTCAGGATAAATAGGCATACAAAGAGAAGACACATTGACCTCCACAGGTAGGCAAGGCACTTTTCTTTCCTATGCTCCAAGAAAAGGGCAGCCTATTTGCCTCTTCTGTCTGCCAAGTATGACCTGCCTCTGCCTCAATATTGACTTTCTCTCAACTTCAACAGTCTCACCATTACAGATTATTTGTTCAATTTTCTTCATAAGCACCCAGCTCCCTTCCCCAGCTTTGTTCTCACCTTCTTGGTTCCAGTAGCTACCCTGAAGCTGTATTGCCACACCTCCAATTTCAGGCAATAATGTCACTCTTATATCAGTGGACACTGGACCTTTAACAACTTAGCCGGTGAGGTGGACAGATCTAAACAGGAATTGCAACTTCTGGGTTTAAAGAATAAATGTTTTTCATACTAAAAGGTTCAGAATTCAAAAGAAAAACAGATTTAGGCACATACGACCACTCTTTAAGGTAAATCTGTACCCTTAAATGACTGTAAGTGATTGTATTCCCACGTAATATCATGCAGATGCTTTCTAACACCTGTTGGGAATCACAATTGGCCACACACGACCTTACTTTGATGCTATGTGTACTCGTAACAATTGTGAAAGTCAACGTTAGAGTTTTCGGAAAGCTTTGGCAAGCGTTCCCTCTTTAATTATGGGCACGCGACCACTCTGGCATCAGTAATAGTTCAACAATAAGAAATTAGGTGCTTTTCTTCTTACACAATCACTATAGTTTTCTCTATCAGTGTGCATGATACCTTTCACAATGAGGAACAGTTTGTACTCACTTCTACTTTCCTTGCTGTCCTGGGCTGGCAACCACCTTGTGCCACCAGCCCCTACACTGTTTGGGCCAACCTTCTGCTACCAGCATGGGCCCACCATCATGGCTGCAACATTGGACCACTGCACCATCAGCTGATCCCCACTTCTTGGTGCGGGGACCCAGTGATTGGCTGCCCATCTTCACTACCTTGACAGACCGGCAGGCGATTGCCCGACCCCTCAAAAGGCCACCTAAAAGGGTCAAGGCCTCTCCCGGTCCGGACCTGAGGAACCTGAGGAGCTAAAGGACGTAACATCTTGCATCCAAGTCAGCCTCCACAGGTAAGCGCTCATCCTCGCTATTCAATCATTGCACCAGCTGCCTGCAGCCTTTCTAAACCTTTGAAGATAATTCCCACCTACAAGAAAAAAGTCCACCAGCCATGTATATTGCCCACTATTCTGCAATGGCATGCAGTTGGCACCTCCTCGCCAACACATGCCTCCTGTGCGGCCCTCCACCACGTAGTACACATCTATGCTGGCCCTCTTTGACTTCCTCCTTCTGCAGTGACCACTGAGGCCCTGCTAACCCTCTCTGTTGACACCAAAGCCTGCTCTCCCCTAATTTTCCTGCTCTTCTGCTACAATTGGAACTGTCTCTTTATGCACTTCTCATCTACTATCCTTCAGCCACATGGCACGTCTAACCATTTGCTGCCACTCACATGTGTACGTATTATTCAAATGTTGATGCCTTCTCCTGCATTCCACTGCAATGTGGGAAATTCAAATTTAGGTGTACCCTTACAACTGTGCATCCTCCATTTGTGCTGATTTGTATTGTTCGGTGGTAAATTCTAATTTTCCACCCTAGGTACTTGCCTGCTACTGCCTTGTCTCCTGTTGGTCTTCCTCCTCTCCAGAGCTGCCTGCTCCCCTCTAAGACTTCTTGTTGGACATTTAGCTGATTCCTCGGCTGCTAGGCCAACTGGCGAGTCATTTGTGCCTTTGCAGTCTCTACTTCTCTCCCTGTACTCCCTTCTCCTCCACCTCTATGTCTCTCTACATCTCTCCTATCTACTGTAACTGCTGGTCTATCACCTGTCCTCCTTCTCTCATGAAGTCTGGAAGAGAAAAAGTTAAAAGAAGATCTCCTGTCCTCTAATCCTGGCTTACCTATCACAGACACCTACGTCCGCAAAACTTCCAGACAAATCATCACAGATATCCTCTTTTCTGTCCCCTCTCCAAATCTATGGACTCCACATCTGATCTCCACTCTCTCCCCTTTTTCATCTTCTCCCATTAATGGTGGCACTAGGTGGGAAGTACTATTGGCTCACTTCTCATCCTCTAGGTGCTTCATTAATGTCTACCAAAATGGCACTATCATGGCTTGGGTTCCTCAATCCAATCTCTTCCTCTTTGACCGGCGCCTGCCATCTCTCATCAACTTCCTTCCCACTCCTGCTACCCTCCCTTCTTCTCTCGCTGCTCCTCCTTCACCACCTCTGATGGGTGTACCACCCCCCTGCACTCCACCTTGGAAATCCTTCAAGGGTGGGGGCCGGCTTCACTTAGCCACGCCCAATGCTCGCTCTGCTATCAAACAATCTTCTATCTGGCCCCTTCCTCAAAGACTTTGATCTCGATTGTCCTCTCTCTCACCGAGACGTGGTTCAATGCCAGCTCAGTCACTGCTTTTGACTCGTCCTTCCTGATGGCTACAAGATCATCTCCAATCCTCGCTCTACCCGTGCTGGCGGCAGTGTAGCCCTGATTTTCCCTGAGTGGGTCCCTTCTTTTCTCATACCCACCATCCCTTAGATCTGCTTTGAATGCTTGGTCTGCAAGCTTGACATCTCTCCTACGCCTTCTCTCACCATTGCCACTATCTACAGGCCCTCTGGCCCTATCTCCCCTTTCCTATCTGAATGGGCTGACTTCTCTTTCTCTCTTCTGTCCTCGACCTCCAAACTCCTCCTCCTGGGTGACTTTAACATCCACCTTGACTCATCAGTCATGGCCTCCACTTTCTTCCCTGACCTCTGCACCTCTCTCTCCCTCACCGTTCTCCCTTCTGGTCCTACCCACTCTGCTGGACACACCCTTGATGCCTTCATCCATACTCATCTTCTGCTCTCTGACCCTCTCTCCACTCTGCTTTCCTGGTCTGACCACTCCCTCCTCCCCTCCCACCTGGGACATCTCAACCCCCTAACTGAGCCTTCCCCAGCACTTCCAACTTGCAACCTCGTTCGCAGCCATCTGGCCAATGAAACAAGTGTCAGCTGCTGCATTTGCCTATACCTTCATGCCCCCCCCTGCTGGGTTCTCCACTGACTCTGCTCTCAGCAATCTTTAACTTGCTATCACTAACACTCTCAACGTTCTTGCCCCTGTCATGAGGATCCATCCAAAAGCTGTCACCAAGCGTAACAGTTGGTACAACTCTGATCTAGCGGCTCTGAAACGCAACTGAAGTTGCAGACCTCAAGCACATCCTCTGATGAACTGGCCTGTCACCTCCTCCAAAGGTAATATCATCTCTCTACTTGCTCCAAGAAGAGGGCTCACATCCAGTCCCGAGTTTCTGAAGCTACTAACAACACAGCTGAACTCTTCAAAATCTGCAAGGAAATAGCCAATCCATCAGCAGTCTCTACCTCACCTCTTCCCTCCCAGGCCCTTTGAACTGCACTGGCCACCGACTTCACTGCTAAAACCCAGAACATCCTGACTTATCTATCTTCTCCTGCTCCTCCCCCCACCCTGCGGCCTCCTCTGGCCCTTCCTCTGCCCTCTTTTTCATCCTTCTCTCCTATCACATCGGATGAGGTGCGAAGAGTAGTCCGCCCTTTGAAGGTCTCATTCAAGCAGGTCTCTCCCTTGTTGTGTCCCACCCACACAGGGTTAGCACGCCATGACGAGGCTTCTTGGCACGCCAGCGGGAACCAATCAGGCTTACACATGCTCGTGAATGCACAAAGGGGATTTGCTGCGTTTGTGGCAAAATGGAAATGAATAAAGGAGATAACACGCATAATTCTCTGGCTCTGTGTCCCTCATTCCTGCGCGGCGTGCGCGCAGGGTAACAGAGGCCCACCATGAAGGGCACCACAAGGGCGGCATGATATCCCAGTTCTTCCAGAACTATAAAGTACAACATCTGTACCCTCGCTCCATCGCTCACTGGTTTCTGCAACCACTCTCTTGCATCTGGATCTTTCCCTTCCTCTCGCAAGCACTCCCTTGTGCACCCCCTCCTGGCAAAGCCTTCTGTCGACCCCTCGTGTCCGGCCAATTACCACCCTATTTCCATCACTCCCTTAATTGGGAAATCCCTGGAAAAGTTCATCTTCCCCCAACTGACCCAACACACTGAGCTTGTTGGTTGCCTTCACGGCCATCAATCTGGATTCTGAACATCCAGAGGCATGGAAACTGCTCTCCTGAACACCTGAGAAGAATTGCTTGCAAATCTTGACTCTAACTCTCCTGCTGTTCTCATTCTTCTTGACCTCTCCTCTTGCCTTCGACATGGTCAATCATTCCTTGCTCACTGCCCGTCCTTCCCAGGTGATCCAGGGTCCCTGCTCCTGCTCTACCAATATTTCTACCAGTGGTGTTTCCTAGAGCTCTATCCTCTCACCCTGGCTCTTTAACACCTATCTCGCTCCTCTTGTCCACCTGATCTCTACCTTTTCCCCAAACTTCCAATGTTATGCAGATGACACTCACCTTTTCTTCAAACCTCCTGCACCTCTCTTCCTACTTCCTCTGTCATTCCTGACTGCCTTTCTGCTATCTAATCTTGGTGCACCTCCAACGATCTCTGTCTCAATGCCAGCAAAACTGAGATACTTCCCATAGGAACTCCTGTTCCCCGCTACCTCCCTTCACTCTGGTCACCTTCTATGGGCCTTCCTCTGAAGCTAGAAACCTTGGTGTAATCTTTGACACCTCTTTTTTTCCCTCACATCCTGGACTTTGCCAAGAAGGCCCATTTCCAAATTCACCTCCTTAGAGGCATCCTCCCTTTCCTCACCTTTCCCCAGAAGCTTAATTTGTCTAAAGCTCTGGTTCTCTCCAGGCTTGACTACTGCAAAAGCCTCTTCCTGAATCTACCTTTCCCATCCCTCTGCCTCCTGCAACTAATCCAGAATAGGGCTGTAAGACTTATCCTTGGCCTCCAGCCCAGGGGCCCGCATCTCTCAGCCCTAAAATCTCCACGGATCAAATTTAAATCCCTCTGCATCAACCACAAGCTGCCTGGGGTCAGGGACCATGCTATCTGCAACTCACTCTCACTAAATACTCTCCTTCCAGATCTCTCTGATCATCTGGCTCCAACTCTCTGCTGGCCAAGTGTTTCTTTAAGCAGAGAGCTGGTGGTCACTCCCTTTCCTCGGGCTCCTTCCTTTGGAACAACTTCCCTCTCTCTCTCCATCTTGAGCCAGATCTCCTCAAGTTCCGCAAGCATCTCAAGACTTTCCTTTTCTCCTCTTCCTTCC
Organism: Ambystoma mexicanum; assembly: GCF_040938575.1. Taxonomy (NCBI): domain Eukaryota; kingdom Metazoa; phylum Chordata; class Amphibia; order Caudata; family Ambystomatidae; genus Ambystoma; species Ambystoma mexicanum. The sequence goes on along the minus strand of NC_090932.1, from coordinate 462,298,750 downwards.
CTCTCCCCCTCCCGTGCTAGCCCCCCACAGTCACTGAGATTGACGGCCAGGTCTAATTGGGCCCTGGCCTTCCGCCCAATTGTCCACAGCACCTGCACCCCTGAACTTGCCTTTGGGCCCTTACTGGCCTGTGGTGTCCCTCAGGTTGGAGCGCTTACTTGTGTGGCGCCTGACCTCCCTGTCACCAGGTGATCTACGTCTCGTACTTACCTGTTGCCTCTGCAATGGGCACACTGGCACTTCCACCCCCACCTTCAGTAGGGGCCTCCAGCACTTAACCCCTTACCCTCTCCCCTCTTCCCTCTCGCTCTCTGCACTTGCACGCTCTGAATGTCACAAGCCTAGTAGGACCGCTGTTGTCAGTGGCTTTTTTCATTGTCTTTTTTCACTGTTTGGTTTTGGTCCTTCTTCCCTTCCCTTTTTGCCTTGGGATACTTCAAAAGAGTAATCCAGCTGTATAAGCACCTTATAAATGGCCAATAAAATAAATACATAAATAAATAAATAAATAAATACTCTTACGTGAGTTACTTTAGAGCTGTTAACAGTTGCCAGCAAGGTTTTCTGAGTGAACCTGAATGACAAGCTTCTCCAGGAACACTGTGGTTGCGGGAGGCTTCACCTTCCTGACTTCCACTTCTACTACAGCTTTGGGCACACTTGGGACCCATACCCTTCTGCAGCACGGGTGTTTCAGGTCCGGCCACTCCAACTGCGAATCTCCTTCTCTCTTCTCTCCCCCGGCTTGCTCTCTGCTACAGGCCTCAGGCTTCAGCACTGGTCAGGCTCTACAATTACAGCCACTAGGTGAACATGGGAAAACCTCCACTCCCAGCATGTCTTTCTCAGTGCAACCATGACAATGCAGGGCTTGGACCCTCTCAGAACTTGCAGGTGAGGTCTGCTGTCTCCACGCTCCGGCGTCCTTTCTGTGATTACACTTACTCATAAATTGCCAGCCTCGTGCTCTTCTACTACTGCTGCCAGCCTTCCAACTCCTGAACCAGCTCCTTCCTTCTTCCTCCTCCTGCTGCAACCTTTTATGGCTCTTAGATGGGGCATTTGGTTTCAGGTGTAAGCCAATAATGTCAATTCCCTGACTTTTACAAAGGCTGTTAGGCCTAATTGCCTGTCTTCTACATCTACATGCTTCTTCAACCTTCTTCTTTGTCTCAGTTCCTATAGTATTCTGGGACATGTAGTTCACACTATCAAAGTTAGGTGTTTCTACTTCCTATGCATTTTTAATTTGAATTCCCTTAGTAATTTTAACAGAGGGGATTAATGTGTAAACTTTACTACAGGAAGATGATTTAGAGAAGGCACCATTTCCGTCATTCCTTGTAGTGTACCTTTGGTATTGAGGAGGACATTTAGGAACCAACAAGAATCTTTATTTTGGTATAATATGCCGTGGTGTTACAACCATAGGGTTTACCACTTTAGATTTAATAGGAGGTATAGAATTACAGTAAGCCACAACTTCTTCTGGTACAGTAGCAAGACTCTCCCTGTTAGAGGAAAAGTATTGTGTCTCATCCCATGCAATCTCCCCACTTTCCTGGGCCTTATCTACACCCAGGTGATCCTCCCATGGTACACCAGCTCCAGGGCTGGTATCAGAAAGCTTTTGCCTTCTCCTGGCCACTGTGGAGGAGATTTTAGGCAAGGTTTCAGTGAGGGATCCGCCACATTCTTCACATACCCTTGCCCTAAGACCTAACCTCCCAGGCCAGGCCCCAATTGTCCTTCTACTTCTGCCCCCCCCCCCCGCATTTTTAGTAGTTCCAGTAGTTTTGCAGTCCCAGAGGTTCTGGTTAGGTACTGGGATGAGCAAAAGACAAACCAGAGAAATGCATCCTCTTTTGATTGACTCACAGGCGTACACATGTGGGTCATCTGGAAATAACTCTTAATGAGTCCAAGAATCCAAGAATAATGTGGACAATATAAAAGTTCTATAGGGATGATTGACATTCTGATACAGTTTATCAAAATTTGGGAAATCATTGCCAATAATGATTTCTTCTGGCAACCCTGGAATGACTGCAACATTAATTCTGGTGACATTCCCTTGAATTCCAATAGTAACAGGGGTGCAACAATACATTTCTTCATCTCCATGAACATAGATAACTCTAATAGGATGATTTCTCTGAAGATTTTTAGATGATATTAGAATAGGTCTTATAGCTGTTTGTCGGCTTCCAGAATCAATTAGAGCCTGAACTGGTATACCATTCACCAAAGCACTATCATGAGTTTAGAATTTCTCTGCTCCCAGATATAAGTTATTTATTGTTTCTATGGGATGATAGTCTTCCTGCTCTTCATCAAATTCCCCTTCTTCCTCATTTCCTACCATATGCCCAATTTCCATAGGTTATTCATTTCTATTAGAGGGATAGTGTTGAGCTAAATTGCAAGCTTGTCCAGAGGAAAAGCAATATTGCTGAGGGATTGGGGCTTTCTTACGCTCACCTGGTATCCACAGGGATGCCAACCAGCCGGGTTACTCGCTGGTATGCTTCTCAGCTTTGCCCAGATGTGGTGTGCAGGGAAGGTTCTGCCTGAAAATACAGGAGGACTGTGTTCAAGGCTGACCAACTGGGTTAAGTATCCTCCCTCCACCCCTGTATGATTTCAGCCCCTCTGGGGCCCTCTCCTCACCTTGTGGTAGAGTTAGGCGTGCTCTCCATCCTGCCTACTTTGCAGGAGCGTGTTGTCTTTCATGGGCGTGTGCGGTCCAGTTTCTTCACTAACGCCGGCCCGTTTGATATTGTTCAGGTAGGTCTTATTGCAGTTCTTTAGTTTTGTTGCTATCCTGCATGCCTTTCTTTATTTAAAAATGTCTCTTTTTTCTCCCTTAGGTATGCAGAGCTTTAGCGCGGCGAAATGGCTTGGTTGAGCCCCGCTGGTAAATGATGGTGTATTAGGAGTGCTACGTTGCAGTAAGTAAGCGCTATGCGCAGCGCTGCGAAGTCTTGCCTTTGCTAACCTGTGTTTTCCTTCCTTGTAGGTTGCGGTGTTCTTCAGCGCGAGTGGAATGTCTGGAGGGGTGCCAGCTGAGAGGCGAACCAGCCAGGTAAGCCTTTTGAGCAGTTCGTAACTTGCAAATGCCTCTACTGCTTTCTTTAATGTTGCCTCTATCTTCCTCTTTCAGGTCGTTCTGTCCCGGAGGCGTGCAGATTCGAGGAAGCTGTTCTCAGTAGCTGCGAGTGGCTAAGATGAAGACTGCAGGTAAGATGCTGCTGCTAATGATGTTCCTTTGGTCTCCTTGCAGGTTCTGCTACTCCGAGGTTCAAGGGAATAGCTGGACATGGTGAGCGTCACGTTGCAAGCTGCAAAGTAACGCGAAGCGTGTTGTCTTGCTCGGGTGTGGTTTAAATAGACCCAACAAAATAGTCCAGATAAAGTAGTCCCTAGGCTACCACACCCAAAACACTAGACCGCATAACTTAGTTCTTTGGAATCAAGCTATGGGGAAGCCTCCATGTTGGCTGATAACACATTAAGTAGTTCCCAAGCACATGTTTTTCATAGTGTATGCTCCTGGCGCCATAGGCGCCAGGAGTGGCCACAAGAGGGTTTGGAAAAGGATGCCAGGTTCTAGAGGCCCGAGTCCTGACTCCACCTGGCAAATGGGTTTGCCTGAGGGGGTTTTGGGCAAGGGTTGTGACAGCACTCCCCCCTAAGGCCCCTCCCATGGTGTTCCTTCTGTCTGGCCCAGGTTTGGTTGGGAAGTTCCGATGGAATTTTCTGATTAGACGTGGTGCGTGGATATTCTCACTGGGCTCCCAGGATCTATCTTGTGGTCCAAATCCTTTCCAATCGACGAGATAATATAGCTTGGTCCTAGAGTATTTAGAATTCAAGAGATCTTTGACTTCGAATTGCTCGGGTGTGGGGATTCGGGAATTCCCTCGAACCTCGGAGAAGCAGAACCTGCAAGGAGACCAAAGGAACATCATTAGCAGCAGCATCTTACCTGCAGTCTTCATCTTAGCCACTCGCAGCTACTGAGAACAGCTTCCTCGAATCTGCACGCCTCCGGGACAGAACGACCTGAAAGAGGAAGATAGAGGCAACATTAAAGAAAGCAGTAGAGGCATTTGCAAGTTACGAACTTCTCAAAAGGCTTACCTGGCTGGTTCGCCTCTCAGCTGGCACCCCTCCAGACATTCCACTCGCGCTGAAGAACACCGCGACCTACAAGGAAGGAAAACACAGGTTCACCGTCAACAAGTATGGGCTTAGGTGGTGTCCCAATCCATGTGCCGGGTTGCATTGGTTTCAGGAGGGACACATGAAATACCGGGTGGATTTGTAGATTAGATGGTAAATCCAGTTTCACGGCTACTGGGTTGATAATTGCCTTAATGGTATAGGGTCCTAAGAATCTGGGATGAAAGGTCCGGATTCCCTTGATGGGTACGAATTTAGCGGCTAACCAAACTTTGTCTCCTACTTGATAATCAGGGGCCTTTTTCCGGTGTTGGTCGGCAAATCTCCTTTGTTTTTCTTTGGCATGAATAAGGTGTTCCTTTGCCCTTTTGAAAGCCTCAGTAATGGTTGTGTGTAGAGTCTTTACCGCTGGCATTTCCAAGCTGGCTGGAAGGTCTAGTTCAGAGGTACGTGGATGTCTGCTATAAAGGGTACAGAAGGGCGTTCGTCCCGTGCTTGAATGCAAAGAATTGTTATATGCATATTCGTCTATCCATAGTAGGTCTTTCCAATTCCTTTGTTCGTGGTGCAGTATGCACCGTAAATATTGCTTGAGTGTCTGATTGGTTCTCACGGTGTGGCCGTCCGTTTGGGGATGGTGACTGGTAGATAGCCGAACGTCGATCTGTGCCATTGCACAACATTTTTTCCAAAAGTTAGAAACAAACTGGCTGTCTCGATCAGAGACCAGAACCGAAGGGAAGCCATGTAGCTTAACCAAGCCCTCCAGGAACACTTTTTCTGAAGTGGCTGCGTCTGGGAGGCCTTTGAGAGGAATAAAATGGGCCATCTTCGAGAATAAGTCCACAACTACAAGGATGGCGTTGAACCCTTGGCTTAGAGGTAGATCAGTGATGAAGCCAAGGGAAAGAGTGTGCCATGGAACTGGAGGAATGTCCAATGGTTGTAGGAAACCAGATGGTTTTTGTTTCTGAGATTTATTTTGTGCGCAGACACCGCAGGACTGAATATACTGAATGATTTGCTTACGCCAGGTAGGCCACCAAAAGTTCTCTTTCACCTTAGCTAGGGTTTGGGCGATCCCAGGATGCCCTTCGATCAGTGGATCGTGATAGTTTGAAATAATATGCTGTTGTAATTCCTTCTTGGATACATATAGGCGATCCCTAAAAAAGGGTAGATGGTCCTTGATGGTATATTGTTCGCCTTGAGTTTGCCATGCGAGGAAGGCATCAGGACTCATTGTCCGTTGGATTTCTTTCTGTAGTTTTGCTTGTGTTAAGGCTGTCGTGATACCCAAGAGTTTGTCTTCAGGTATAATAGGTACTGGGACTGGGGTTGTATATACTATTTCATCTATGCCCATGCGAGATAAGGCATCCGCCTTTCTGTTTCTGACTCCTGGTCGAAATGTGATTACATAATCATATTTGGCGAAGAAAAGGGCCCACCGTAATTGGCGCGAGGACAGGGCCTTGGCGGATTTGAGATATTGCAGGTTTCGGTGGTCTGTGATGACTGTAATGGTATGTCTGGCCCCCAAAAGGTAGTGCCTCCAGGCTTTAAAGATGGATTTGATAGCCAGGAGTTCCTTGTCCGTGATGGCATAAATAATCTCTGGAGGTGAGAACTTTTTCGACCAGAAGGCCACAGGATGTAGCTGGCCGGTTTCCGGGTCTCTCTGTGAAAGGACAGCCCCCATTGCGAGACTGGACGCATCAGTTTCAACGACATAGGGGAGGTCTGGACGAGGGTGTCGCAGGATTGGAGCGGAGGTAAATCTTTGTTTAAGTTCCTGAAAGGCTTCTTCTGCTTCTTCGGTCCAAGTAAACTTTTTATTGTTTTTTCGTAATAGTACTGTGATTGGGTGCACAACCTGAGAGAAGTCTGGGATGAACCAACAGTAGAAGTTCGCAAAGCCCAGCATGCTTTGTACCCCTTTCAGAGACGCCGGTGAAGGCCATTTCAGAATGGCATCTACCTTGTGCACGTCCATTCTGATGCCTCCTGGAGTAAGGATAAAACCAAGAAACTCTACTTCAGTGACGTGGAAAAAGCATTTTTCAAGCTTTGCAAACAAGCGATGTTGACGGGGCTTAGTGAGGACTGAACAAACGTGCCTGACATGATCTTGTTTCGAGGCTGAGTATACTAAGATTTCGTCTATGTACACTAAGGCTCACACATCAATTAACTCCCTTAAGACGTCATTCATGAAATATTGGAATGCCGCAGGAGCGTTGCACAACCCGAAGGGCATGACTTGATATTCATACAAGCCATACTTAGTATGGAAGGCGGTTTTCCATTCATCTCCTTTTCTGACTCGGACCAGGTGGTAGGCTCCTCGAAGGTCCAATTTGGTATAAATCTGGGCATCTTTAACTTGGTCTAGCATCTCAGGGATAAGTGGCAAGGGGTAGCGGTTCTTTACAGTGATCTGGTTCAATGTGCGGAAATCAATACAGGTTCTCAAGTCGATTTCCTTTTTAGGTACGAAGAACAAAGGACTGGCTGCGGGGGACTTCGAAGGACGGATAAATCCGTTTGCATGGTACTGGTCTAAATAGGATTTCAAATGAAGGTTTTCTGGTTCTGTGAGACCATAGATCCTGCCGCAAGGGATTTGCGCACCAGGAACAAGGTCGATCTGAAAGTCATAGGGCCTGTGCGGCGGCAATGTATTGGCTTGGTCCTTCCGGAAAACATCCTGGAAATCATGGTATTCACTGGGCAAGGTATTAGTTGCTCCCAGGGTTGATACTGTCGCTCCGGGAGTCATGAGGATACAGACGTCGGGTTTCTCCTCTTGGTAATAGCAGGCAGGGGAGCAGTCACCGGGGAAGGTTAATTTTCATGCCCGCCAGTCTATTAAAGGGTTGTGAGCAACCAACCATGGCATCCCTAGTATTAGCCTGAACTGAGGTGCCTTGATGAGATCAAATGAAATAGACTCCCGATGTCCGTCCTGGCACAGCCAGGTTATCCTGGCTGTGCACTGGGTTACTGGTCCGAAAGTGATTTCTGTCCCATCCACAGTGGTTACCTTGTCCATAGTTGGCTTAGAACACAAAGGAAGCTCCATCTCTGCTGCCAATTCTTGATCAATATCATTTCCAACTGCTCCGCTATCGATGTATGCTTCAACGGCATTCATTCTTGACGACTGTTGGTGGTTAAATAAGATCACTGGTATTGCAAAGTGCGAGGTCAGCAACTCTTTCTTCTCACTCGACAAACTGACCTCCACGTTTGTCGAGCTTGGTAGTTTTCCGATTCCTTAGCTTCATCCTTCTCTGTGGCCCCGACTGTTCTTCTTGGGGGTTTTACTGGACAGTCCTTCAGGAAATGTCCTGGTTTCCCACAATACAAACAAAGCTGTTGTTGTCTTCTTTTGTCCCGCTCTTGTTTTGTTAATGGAGGCCGTATCCCTCCAATCTGCATGGGTTCTACAGTATTTTCAGGTACACAGGGTGTGTTTTCCCTTGGTCGAACATACACGGTCCGAGGGTCCGTCTTACACCGGTCTGCCTTTCGGTCCTGCAACCGGTGGTCTAGCTGCACGACCAGATTTATGAATTCTGCACAGTCTCTGGGTGGATCAACCACCTGGGCTAAGACGTCCTTCAATTCGCCTCGTAAGCCTCAATGGAATAACGTGGTTTTTTTGTTTGCTGGCCACCTAGCTTCGGAAACCAGTCTGTTGAAGGTAGCAATGTATGTTAACAAGTCCCGATTCCCCTGTCGGAGGGACAAGAGTTCATTGTCTACTGCTTGTTCCTGGGTATGGCGAGCAAAAAGTATTTCCATTTCTCTCTGGAACCCCCCAAAGTCATGTAATAGAGGATTGTCATGGGTTACCAACGGCACCGACCAATCTGCTGCACTACCACTCAGGTATAATAAGACAAAAGTTACCCGAACTTGGTCGTTTGGAAATGCTCCAGGCCTACAAAGAAAATGAAGGCAACACTGATTGATGAATGCCGCATACTTCCGTGGGTCCCCTGAGAACCTTTCTGGTGGTGCCAGGGGAACTGTTCCAGGTAACGTGATCTGTACGGAGTGGGTGGTATGGCAGGGTTTTGCATCGTTGGATTACTTCCAGGCAGAGGCGTCTGTCCTGCCTGTGATTGCAAGTATTGCCTGCTAATCTCTTCAGTGCGTTCTTTGGTCCCTATTAGGTCTCTCCAGAGGGCATTAGTCTCTTGTCGGGCAGAATGAACCTCAGCACGAAGCTCTCCAAGTAATTGGGCCAATTGGTCCATTTCTGATGTCTCCATGGCGCCCAGGTGGATGTGTTATGGTAGGCTTTGCGTTCTGTTACGCTCACCTGGTATCCACAGGGACGCCACCCAGCCGGGTTACTCGATGGTATGCTTCTCAGCTTTGCCCAGATGTGGTCTGCGTGGAAGGTTCTGCCTGAAAATACAGGAGGACTGTGTTCAAGGCTGACCGACCGGGGTAAGTATCCTCCCTCCACCGCCATATGATTTCAGCCCCTCTGGGCCCTCTCCTCACCTTGTGGTAGAGTTAGGCGTGCTCTCCATCCTGCCTTTTTTCCAGGGGCGCCGTGTCTTTCATGGGCGTGTGTGGTCCAGTTACTTCACTGATGCCGGCCTGTTTGATATTGTTCAGGTAGGTCTTATTGCTGTTCTTTAGTTTTGTTGCTATCCTGCATGCCTTTCTTTGTTTAAAAATGTCTCCTTTTTCTCCCTTAGGTATGCAGAGCTTCAGCACAGCGAAATGGCTTGGTTGTGCCCCGCTGGTAAATGATGGCGTATTAAGCGCGCTATGATGTGGTAAGTAAGCGCTATGCGCAGCGCTGCGAAGTCTTGCCTTTGCTAACCTGTGTTTTCCTTCCTTGTAGGTCGCAGTGTTCTTCAGCGCGAGTGGAATGTCCGGAGTGGTGCCAGCCGAGAGGCAACCAGCCAGGTAAGCCTTTTGAGCAGTTTGTAACTTGCAAATGCTTCTACTGCTTTCTTTAATGTTGTCTCTATCTTCCTCTTTCAGGTCGTTCTGTCCGGGAGGCGTGCAGATTCAAGGAAGCTGTTCTCAGTAGCTGCGAGTGGCTAAGAGGAAGACTGCAGTTAAGATGCTGCTGCTAATGATGTTCCTTTTGTCTCCTTGCAGGTTCTGCTTCTCCGAGGTTCGAGGGAATAGCTGGACACGGTGAGCATCACGTTGCAAGCTGCAAAGTGACGCGAAGCCTGTTGTCTTGCTCGGGTGTGGTTTAAATAGCCCCAACAAAATAGTGCAGATAAAGTAGTCCCTAGGCTACCACACACAAAACACTAGACCGCATAGCTTGGTTCTTTGGAACCAAGCTATGTGGAAGCCTCCATGTTGGCTGATAACACATTAAGTAGTTCCCAAGCACATTTTTTTTATGGTGTATGAGCCTGGTGCCATAGGCGCCAGAAGTTGCCCCAAGAGGGTATTGGAAAAGGATGCCAGGTTCTAGAGGCCCGAGTCATGACTCCACCTGGCCAATGGGTTTGCCAGAGGGGGTTTTGTGCGAGGGTCGTGACAGGCTTCTAGCTTCTTGCACTTTAAGATTCCCTTTTCCTTTTACCCCAGAGATTCTTTTTAGTTCACCCCCACTGTCTCTAGTGTTTGTAAAAGTATCCTTGAGGCTTAACCTTCTCTATTCTATGAGTAACAGGTGGTATAATTTTAGATTCCTTTTTGTGAGGAATCTGAGGGCGTCCTCACTTCTTTCCCTGACATATACCCCTCTCAGGTGGCCAGGGAAAGGCTGGCGCTATCGGATCCTGACCCTGGGGGTGGATATGTGAGGAAGGACTACCTGGGTGAAGGAGACTTGAGGAGTGGAGGCGAGGCACCCTTGGGTTAGACACAGTATCCCCCATTTCCCTTTCAAAATAAGTCTGCCATCCCCCAGGCCTTAATAGGCTATTGCCATTCCCTTTCCTTTTTCTCCAGTAAAACATTCCCCAATAGACACCAGTTAGGTACTGGGATGAGCAAACAACAAACCAGAGAAATGCGTCCTCTTTTTATTGACTCACACACGTACACACGCCAGTTAAGTAATGGGATGAGGAGGAGGCAAGCAAGAGCAATGCAGAACTCCCAAGCTGGCAATGAGTTGTCTAGTCTGTTTTGGACCAATCAACCTGGCAGAAGGTTTAAAAGCAGCAAGAACGGTGAAAATTGAGTCAGCTGTGGAAGCAGATCTACGGACTGCTGGAGGAGCGCAGACGTCTCCTGGAAGGCAGCATGCCAGACGGAGTGCTCGAGAGCCCCGGTTAGATGCAGAGTGTTTGCAGTGGAAGCAAGACTGAAGGAAGCTGGAGGCCTGCAGCGAACTATGTAAAGGGAACCAGCATGACTGGGCAAAGCTTCAGAGTGAGGCCGAAGCTGCGAGAGAAGCATTGGTGGCTGGAGCAAAGCCAAGGAGAGACGCTGTGGAGACAAAGCGAGGTGCTGCTTGAGAGAGAGCTTGTGGCAGCAAAGACGTGAAAGCTTGGGTAAGGGAACCCCTTTACATTGTGAACTATTTTAAATAAGGGGGATTGTGAACTATCTCGAACCATGGGAAAGAGAAACCCTTTGGAAACCAAGAGCTGGAAGAAGCTCTGAACTTTTATTTGAACATTTCTCATGTTGACACTGACATCCCTACACATTGATGTGAGGGCAAGCATAGGTTTCGGACACCAACATACTTTTACTTTGGACTTCCTGATGCAGACTATCCTTAGTTTTATTTAGGTAGGGAAATCCCACCTCAGCATAGGTCTACTTCATGATGACTTCACAAATGGTGTCAGAGATGGGATGCGGCTCAACCGATACAAGTTGGGGAACGCTAATGTTTGAGAAATTAAGTCCCAAAGTGTCAGATCCTTCAGTAGCCACAGAAGGTTCTATTGGTTCGATATTTTCAGCAGAAGGGAAGAAATGATTCCCCTAGGTGAAAGAAGACTAATACCCTCTGATCTGGTGTTGATTCCACCCCCACACAATTACATCAGATTGGCTCACAATTTGGGGTTAGCATGGACGTTTGGAATTGATGTGTTAGCAGGAGTCATAGACCCAGACTTCAGGGGAGATATAAAGGTGTTACTACAAAACCATGATCTATCCGGGGGGGATAAAATTGTACAGGGGATGCTCGAAAGAGCAATGTTTCCTATGGTAAAGGAAGAGGTCAGGAAAGAAGTAACAGATCGAGGTACCCGAGGCTTCAAGGAGGCTGATGAAACATCTGACCCCCCCACTTAAACCTCGAGCCCAGAAGGGTCATGGAAGAACTAGAAACTCTTCCCAACCTTGCATTTGCCCAAAAGAATAACCCACTGTTAGCTGAAGCCTTCCTGCAAATCATACCAGAACTAGAGGGCCATGAGAAAGGGGGACCCTTGTTCTTTCTAAATCATGGGTTGATGTACCGGGGCAACACCACTTCAGAGGCCCTGGTTAGAACACAGTCATACCTAATAGCCATAAAGCAGGTTGTCCTACAAATAGCCATTCCCATCTGACGGGCGGTGACTTAGGGCAGACAAAAACCCAGGCACAAATCCTCAACTAATTATACTGGCCCAGAATACACACAGAAATGAAAACCTTTCTGCAGTCCTGTGCAAACTGCCAAAAGACCATCACCCACATGCCACCACCAGTGCCCTTACAACTACTCCCAATCATTGAAATGTTGTTTTCCAGAATTGCCATGGACATGGTAGGACCCCTGGAAACATATAAATTAGGGAACAAATAAATACTTGTAATAGTAGATTATGTCACACTGTATCCAGAAGCCTTTCCCCTTAGGGCTAACACTACTCTGCAGATCCCGACATACCTACTCCCCTTCTTTTCAAGAGTAGGGCTTCACAAAGAAATCTTAATGCATCAGGGCTCTACATTCATGAGCAAACTCATGGGGGAAGTGAAACAACTATTATATATTACCACCTTAAAAACTTCAGTATACCACCCACAGACAGATAGCCTTGTAGAAAGGTGCAATAAAACTCTGAAAACACTGTTACGGAAGCTAGTTGGACAAGATGGAAGGAATTGGGACTAGATTGTACCCTGGGCTTTATTTGCTGTGCAGAAGAACCCCAAGTCTTCCAGAGGATTGTCCCCATTTCATTTACTCAACCGACAGGAAACCCAGAGATATCCTGGATATATTGGAAGAGACCTGGGAAGAAAGGGAGGAAAACCCAATTCCACTCTCCCAAATCGCCCATCGTCTTAAAGAGCACATGAGCGTAGTAAGATCTTTAGTCCAAACCCATATGGCTAAAGCACAAGAACAGCAGAAAAACTCATATAATAGAAAAGTCACCTGAAGATCTTTCTCAGTAGGACAAAAGGTGTTAGTGTTATTGCCAACCTCTGGGAATAAAATAACATCCAAATGGCACGGGCCTTATGAGGTGCTAGAACAGACAGGACCCTCTAGCTACAAAATGTCCCAACCTGCTCGCCGACCAAAAACCCATTGTACCATATCAACCTTTTAAAAGAATGGAAAGAAAGCCCTAAAGAGTCCACTATCACTATTCTGTCATGTTTATTACCTGATGACTCTGATAGAAAGGTGCTTATTCCTCCCGAATTTAGCAATATCCAGAAACAAGATCTGTACGACTTACTCCTCCAATTTACTGATGTATTCAAAGAGGAGCCAAGGAGAGTGAAAGGAATCTACCACCACATCTGCACCCCTGAGGGCAAAGTGGAAGACCTAAAACATTCTCGACTACCAGAGGAAGGAAAGCGGCCATCATCCAGGAAGTCAAGCAGGTGCTTGAAGTTAATATTATTGAACCATCTAAAAGCCCCTGGTCTTCTCCCATTGCATTAGTGGCCAAACCCGATAGAAGTTGGAGATTTTGTATTGATTTCAGGAAAGTCAATGCCATATCTGCATTTGATGCCTACCTGATGCCCAGTATTGATGATCTCATTGATTGGCTTGGCAATGCTATCTCTCTGCCATAGACCTTACAAAAGGATATTGGCAGGATCCACTCTATGGCCCTGATAAAGAAAAAACTGCTTTTGCCACACCCCTAGGGCTGTTCCACTTTAAAATACTCCCATTTGGATTACATGGGCCCCCTGCAACATTTCAACGGTTGATGGATAAGCTCTTACAACCATACTCTGACTTCTGCAGGGCCTACATAGACATATTCTAATCCACAGTAGGACCTCGGAAGATCATGTTTATCACTTCTATACAGTCATACAAGTCTTGAGTGCAGCAGGGTTAACAGCTAATCCTAAAAAGTTTAAATTGGCTCAATCTGCAGTAAAGTACTTAGGATTCTTCATAGGGAATGGCATGGTACAGCCACAACAGGAGAGGGATAAATCAGTCTTAGACACCCCTACAACCAGACCTAAACAAAGATCTTAGGGTTTTCTTAGGACTGCTAGGTTATTCTCATCGGTTCATCCCCAATGTTTCAAGTAAAACCGCTAGACTCACTGATAAGTTGAAAAATGCAGAACCCCAAACAATCAGGTTGAATGAAGATCAGAAATGTATCACCATATGAAAAGAAACCCTCTGTCAAAGCCCCATACTAAAAGTGGACGATTTTATTTCAAAATGGCCGCCATAGCATGAGGGTGTATCTCCTGAGCTCTGGCAGGCCGATCTTCAGCAAGCCAGATGGCTGGCAATCTTAAAGGAAGACAGCTTGGGTCCGTCAACCGGCAAGTAGCCATATAGGTAGACAGCTGCAGTTGAAAGCGGACAGGTGCATACACCGAGAACACCAGCTTCTTTAATGCACAGGACGACATCCTCCAGCGACTAGAAGTGCAACATACTTTTTCGGTAGAAGTGAGTGGGTGTCCCGCCCCCGTGATAATGTACGCGGCGCATCCAGGAGCTGGAGGAGTTTGAGAAAGAGCTACAATTAATGCCTGAGAGCATTCAAACCACAAATAATAATCTATCAGTCGACATTTGCTGAATATATAAAGGTGACAGATTTAAAACAGACGCAAGACCAATACTGAGGGAAAAGAGAGTAACAGCTCTAAGGTGTCAAATAAATAGAATAGGAGATAAGTAGTGGACTCGAACAGTGACCTCACTCTGGCCAATGTGAACCACAACAGGGATCCTACTTTGGTCACTGTAAACCACAGACGCATGTCGTTGCGGCAGGCACTACGAAGATGTGAGATTTAGCAACTCAGTTGGTTTCAATTTATATCCTCATTCGATCACTTACCACTTGGACAATTTAGGGGGGTGGCACAGTGACAGAAAAGCTAATGCGCTGTTTGGAAGAAGGGGGGGCGCAATTAGGTTTCATATTTGTACTGAGGTAGTGAACTAGTGCACTATCCTTTACATTAGTGGTCATTCACAGATGGAGCATCCCAGAGCCAGAGGACATTTTGCAATTCCAGATGCCAGGAGCTAAAGGGAACCCCCCCCGCCTACCACTCTTCAAAGTGGCCAATTGAAATGCTGTTGGATGTCTCGCACTGGAGACACCCCTCTAGGTGAGGAAGCAATGGTGCAGTCTATAGGAGAAAAGCAATACAACCAGGTTAAAATGGCTTTAAACAAGGAAGACCTTCAGGATTGTTCAAAAAGAATGGAAGAGAGGATGATGAATGCCTTCCAGACGCAGCTAGACATAATTAAGGATAACTTACAGGGCTCAATGATGGAAGTGAAGAAGGTGATCAGTGAAATTGGTACCAGGGTGGATACAACTGAATGGGGCCTGTCGGAAATGACAAAAGAAGTAGGCCGAAACAGTGAGCTTCTAGATCAATTGGCTAGAGCCAACCACAATTTGGAAATACAGATGGAAGACCTGGAAAATCGCTCCCGGAGGTCGAATATACAGGTGCAGGGTCTACCGCAGGACAAAAAGGATATGGATTTGAGAACAACGATCCAGCAGTGCTTCGGGATTCTATTTACGGATATAACACCTGAAGATGTGAGGATTGATAGGGTACATCGGGTGGGTCCCAGGGGATCTGGCCCAGGTACAAGACCAAGAGATATGTTAGTGGCCATGTCCTCATTCAGGATTAAAGAAGTGGTTGTTAGGATGGCAAGGACACAATCGGACATAACTTTTAATGGGGTCCAGGTATATGTCTTCCAAGACCTTGGATTGATGACATTGCACAATAGGAGGGCCATGATCCCGGTCACTAAAGAACTAATAGCTAAACAGATCCAATATAAATGGACGTTTCCATTTGGCCTGCTGTTCACCCGGGAAGGCAAGCAATATAAGAAAATGTCCTGTGAGGAAGGATTGTCCATAATGAATATACAGGAGGGCAGGTGACCTAGTGGACAAATGCAAGAATCCTCTTCTCGAGAAGGTAATCGCCTGTGGACTTGGTTTGCAGCACCTGGAAGGCGAGACAGCAGATATGCAAAACTCTGAGCAACACAGATGAGCCTGGACCGTCAGGAGGCGTCTGAGAACTCTGTTCAATCTTTGTATCATGGTCATTCATGTTGTTTAGTTGCTTAATGGTGTTTAGAAAGATAACAGTAATGGGTGTAATGGGTGCTAAGGTGGTGAGAGGGGCGAACAGGGCATGTGTATCGACCTGCCTGGAGGGAAGGTCGAGGTTACGGCATTAAGGAATCACTTGGGGAGTGTAGTTCGCCCTCATTAGGGCTGTTCCCGGGGTTGATTCAGGATCAGAGCCCCAGGGAGGTATCTGGGGGTTTTCACAGAAACTCTGGTTCCGACCAGGAAGGGGTTGGGGGGTAAAGTTGGGTGGTAGGGAGGGGGGATTTGTTAGGGAAAGGGTATGCGTGTGATTAGTTGAAGTGAGGGGGACTAGGGGAGGGGGAAATATGGGGAGAGGGCGATGGTGATGACTTTGTCGATAATCAAGGAATAAGTGTGATTTATCAATGGGTTCAGAGGTTAGCCAAAGACAATATTTTAATGACAAGAGATGTCCATAACAATTTATTTGCATAATGTAAGAGGTATGAACTCCCCGGTGAAGCATAAGAAAGTTGAGGTGCAAAGTAGACGACTCCAGGCGGACATAATAATGCTGTTGGAGACCCACATAAGGAAAGTAGATAGGTCTTACTTCGCTTTCAACAATTTACGCAATTGTATCAAGCGAACCCTCCAGGGTAAACGGCTGGGATGTTGATAGGCTTTAAAGATGCCATGCAGGTAAAAGTTGAACGAATTGAGGTTGACAAACAAGGCAGATACCTGTTCCTAGTGATTCTTCTGGAACATACTAGGGTGACTATGGGTACGATCTACGCACCCAATGTGGGTCAGGAGGCATTTGTTAGGGTGATGCTCTTAAAACTAGAAAGATTTTCGATTGGGGAGATAGTGCTTACTGGAGATATTAACATGGCTTGGGAACCAGTTCTAGAGAGGAGGCGCGCAATAGACATAGCAGGAGTACCCCTTTGAAGGCCTTAAAAGAGAAATTTGACCATTTAACCTTCGTAGATGTCTGGCAATCAAAAAAGGGGAATGAGAGTGGATGTACTTGTTTTTCCCACATACATCAAACATATTCCAGAATAGATTACGTATGGATAATGGCATCCAAATGGGGGAAGTGGACATGGTTAATATAAGTGCTATTTCGACTTCAGAGCAGGCCCTGATGGTGGCAGAATAGAAGGGGATGGGAAACCGGAAGAGGGTATGGACTTGGACAGGTCCCCGGGAAGTACTACTTGACCCAGCATTGGTGGAATTGATGAGTGATAAAATAGATTAATATTTTTTGCGTAATGAAAGTGAGGGAATGGCAGCAGAGGGAGTCTGAGAGGCATTTAATGCGGTCATTAGAGGGAAGAATATAGTGGTTCAAGGGCAAAAAAGGAAAATAAGGGTGGCATTGGAGCTGGAATTAGAGGCCCAATTGAAGGAGCTTCAGCATGAGTCAGCAGAGGGCAGGAATAAAGAGGTATATCAAAAATTGAAGGGATTAAGAACACAATTGGAATTGTTGCGTACACAATATGCGGAGAGTGCCTTGCTGTATATTAGACAGCTGTACTATATAAGCGCCAATAAGGTGGATAGGTTATTAGCCAGACAGATTAGAATGGACACAGCGAAATGTACAATCATGGGAATTAAACAAGCGGGTGGTACATCAGCGCAGGATTCAAAATACTGCAAGCGTTCAAAGAGTTTTATGGGACTCTCTATAGGTTTGATGAACCAGATCAGAGGGCAGTGGACCAATATTTTAGTGGCCTATCGCTGCAGAAAATACCAGAAAACAGGAAAGGGATACGCTAGACAACAAGATTTCATAGGAGGAAGTCAAAGCCGCAATTTAAAGGTTACCCAAAAAGAAAGCTCCGGGTCCAGATGGATTTACTGCGAGTTTTTAACAGACATTTTGTAAACAGTTGAGTCCCATACTGGTGTGCCTTTTCAATTCTGTTGGGAGGAATGGTCAGGGGACCCCCCATTATGGCAGAGGCGAAAGTGGTAGTATTCGCAAAACCTAATAAAGATCCAACTTTATGTGGGTCATATCGGCCCATAGCCCTCTTAAATCTAGATGCATTTTGGCAGCTAGGGTCACCCCACTTCTTCCAGACATTATTGCCATGGACCAGCCAGGCTTTATAAAAGGCAGACAAACGTGGGATAACACAAGGCAAATCAGCTCACCACCTACGGTCCCGGTAGGCAGACTTGTCACAGAAGCACCAGCACCGTTAGCAATGGTGCAGTTGCTTCTGTGTGCCCATTCCATGGAGCCCTACGGAACTGCATGGGAATGGGGACGTACACTTTGCCCCCGCCTGATATCCCAGGCCGCCGGGACTGTAATGTTCAGGTGGCACCAGGATATCAGGCGGCAAAAACAGTGTTACAAGTTTGGCAGCAATCCACCGGTCGCACCGGCAGGTTACCATCAAACTCTTAATGACGTCCATTGTCTGAGGCTTTGATTGGGCAAACACTGGCATTTCATGTGGAGGTTAACCTATGTCATGTCCTACATGATTCTTGTTTAACTGTGCTGCTCCTAGAACAGCCCATGAGGCTACATGGAAGCACACTATATTTTCTCCAACTTCATCTAAAAAAGCTGGTTTAATTACACAACCTAGCAGTAGAGGGGTCATATGTAGTGGTAGATAGAACTTCATCCTATCCTACTGTCTCCTTTGTATGCACTCACAACCCTTGGGTTCTCTCCTGTTGTATTCCGTATCAGTGCTCCTTTCAGGGCCTTTTATTTGGAATAGCGTGTTTAATGTTGTTGTTGTCCAATAAATGCCTGGTATTGTTCCCTTATTGTGTTATAACTTATTTGTTGGGACGAAACCCACAGAATCATTGACATCCTAGTGTGTGTTAATTACTTCTTCCCCTCTATGGCTTTCCCTAATCTATGGCCTGTAAGTAGCTGTTACTATCTGGCTAAAGTGGGGTTTCCTTTCTTGGTCACTGGGCAATACTGCTAGGCGTCTGATGACTTCTAGTCTTACTGATTCACCTTTTATTAGGGGCATGAGTATTCCTTCCATCATGGACTACTTTCCCCCAGCTATTGCCCGCCCTAAACCCATTGTTGCTTCTGCTCCCTGGAAGTTCAAAATCTCTCCCAGAATGGAGGTAAGTGCTATATTTGAAGGAGTCCCAAATAAATGTAGGTACAACCAACTATACACTGAAACCCCACTATTTTGGGCCATCCCTATTCGACGCCTATAATCACCAAAGTTCATACGGCACTGAAAATTGTTCTAAACAAAAATACCAGCTAAACACCTCTTTTTTGTCTAAGCCATTAGCAAAGAGGAAACCTCATCCAACACTAGGAATCTTTCCCATATATGTGTTAGTGGACAGTACCTTTCTTGTATAAATGTTGGCCAAGGATGGCCTCATCAACAAGGAATATTGCCAAACCTAGAAGTCTTGCGGACTACAGAAAAGACAGGGATTTGTAGTTCTTCTGGGGAACGGTTATCCATTTGTTTTCTGTTTACTAGAACATTGGCACTCGTCCTAGAAAAACATATATAGCAGTAAACGGTCTTAGTTTATACAAGAGGCCTGTGGTGTGCCTGACTCAAAACCACTGGCGCTCACCCCAGACTTTTGGAAAAAACCTCCAAAAAGCAGTGAACAGCTATGTTTATACAAGAGGCTTTAATGTATCGGGCTCAAGGTTTCTGGTGCCCAGCTCGGACTATTGAAAAAAACTAATATACTGTACACCAACTTTACAAAAGCAAACCTCGTGACTTTCATTTTACTAAATATGAACGCTTTCGCACTGCACTGTGCATTTTAGCAACAAGGCTGGGTGTACAGCTCATACCATGTGCGGTTTAAAGCATGGCTAACAAGAGTAGACATGGGAAATGCATGTCAGGGTGGCCAGTCAGTCAATTTGCTTTTATTCGGAATAATCCATCAAGCTGAACAATAAGTACAAATTTACAAAATTGTTATAAAAACAGAATAAATAGAACATTTAAGACATATATACACAATACCATACAAATAGAAGAACCAAAAATTTCAGGGTAATATAAACACAATCTAAGAGTTACGATCATATCATCTCCCACTTGACTGTTACAAAATTGTTATAAAAACAGAATAAATAGAACATTTAAGACATATATACACAATACCATACAAATAGAAGAACCAAAAAATTCAGGGTAATATAAACACAATCTAAGAGTTACGATCATATCATCTCCCACTTGACTGTTACTCCCAATGGTAAAGCTAACTTGTTCAACCTGATGGATTATTCTGAATAAAAGCTAATTGACTGACTGACGTCAGGGTGGGTTTGAACATGGGCTTTACCTTATGGTAAAGTCCATGTTCCATGCAGGCCATCATTGCTTCTACCAGAGGTTGTCATATTTTTGCCCATTTAGGCTCCACGCTGTTCTCCAAACTCCCCCGCCCAGGCCCCACACACACTACCCTCAGCACCCAGCCTCTGGTGCCCATTTCCCTGCCAACTCCCACTACCTAACCTGCATTTACCAGATTTTTTCATCCCTCTGTGGTCCGTTCCCCACCACAGTCATCACAAATATGGAAAATTGACTCAATGTCTATGGCAGCCATCTCTGGATTTTCTAAGGAAATTCAGTGCACATGAATGGCCGAGAAACCTTATTACAGCATTTGCTTTGCTTGGCCTGTAAATCGGGCCACAGGTCATTACCAGCTGGTAAAGCCCCCATCCTTGGCTTACATCGTTTAATTATACCGCTGGATTATTGGCAGGTCTTTGTAAGCAATAAATCAGTATAGGGTCTCAACCACTGTTGCAAAGCGTGCTGTTGCACTCCTAACATTCGGCATCAAAGCTCAGTGCCCATGTATTTTAATAATGCTCACTCCATCCATACATATTTTTGTTGTTGCTCAAAACCGGTTTTCAAGATTTATCTTTCCTATTATAATGGCATAACAGCCTTGATTGGGAGTGTTGCAACAGGTTTTTATCGTCCCTTACATTTGCCATGTGCCCTCTGCTTTTCTCAGTCCCCTAACTCACCTGTTTGGTGATAACACCTGTCATGGCCATTCCCCTTGGGCTGTAATGCCACATTTAATTCTATTTCATCCTTTTGAAATGCATAGCAGACACACCTACAGAAAGGTGAGCAGATGGGCAAACCTCTAATAAATATTAATAGACGTGGTGTTCCGCCTGGGTGATGCAGCTTGCAGAACCTGCCTTTCCACTTGATGAAAACTTCTAATCCTTCATCACCAGTAAGACAAAGGCAGATATGAAACACAGCGCTTCCTAAAAGAAAAGCTCTGCAGCCTAAAAGAAAAGCTCTGCAGCCTGAGGCATTTTTGGCACTGCCATGTTATGGCCTTCAGAAAATACTGTGACGAATCACAGTAAATCGTTCCTTCTCCCTTACAGGAAGCCTCATCAGGAGGCTAGTGGGTGAGCGTGAGCCCTGCTCTGCAATGCCCTCCTTAGGGATAGAGGCAAGTGGCACATTACTGGGAGAGACTCCCCCTTTGGGGACAAGTACTCCCGTTCCAATGAGAAACTCCCTAAAAACCATCCCAACAATACCTCTGAGAACATTTACTATGGAAACATGTGTGAAGAAGGAACCGTTTTTTGCTGCTGTCACCCAGAAACTGTAAATATCTCCTTAAACAAAATATCCCATTCAAGTGGGATGATGAGGATGATACATGGAGGAAGAGAGAAGCCATGTGAGATGGAAAGAGAAAGGCCCAGGCGTACGCCAGGGAAGTCCCAAGCATACATCGTGCATAACGAGGAGGACACTGGCAAAGAAAAACCCCTGCGAGTTATAAAACAGGACTGCTTCCTGCTGCAGAGAGAGAGTTGGATGAACAGCGACTGGTGAAAATAAAGGAACGTGAAACCGAAACAGATGTGCAGCATCGTAGCCTGGAGGGAAGCGAGAAAAGTAGTCGGACGCATCCTGGAGTTCAGAGAGGAAGAGAGCGACACCGAAGGTGGTGGCATGCCACATGAGACTCGTGGTGGGCCAGGATTCCCCCCAAACAACGCTGAAACTACTCTGCAGCCAGAGACGCAGAACCTAACAATACGGGAAGCACCATGCGACCATCCTCAACAACGGTATGAAAGAGGAAGCTATATAGGAGCAAGAGAGAGGACGTTGACAGTACAGAAAACCAATCCCAAGCAACTGGAAGCCCCGGTGACGTTCTCACTAGAAGTCCCACTTAAGAGGGAGAACGAGAGACCAGGGAGGGGAAAGGAGAATCGTTATGGGATCAATCATACTCGTCCCAGTCAAAGTGATACCTGAGCCAAGAGGAGCGGAGAAGAACCGTTATGAGAACAATCATACTCGTCCTAGTCAGAATAAAGAGACTGTGAGACCCAGAGGGGTGAATGAGAAGCATTTTGAGACCCATCTTAATCATCTCAGTCAAGATAAAGAAATCCAAATAGTGAAACCTCAAGAAGTGCATAAGAATCAATCAGTGCCTTCGGAAGTGCCTGTATGAAACCTGACTGAAACTCTGCCTGTAGCTCTGCCCGCAGCTTTGCACGTTTGCTATTTTTGCTGGAAGTGCACTGAAGTGTGTCCACGACAATTTGAAAAACAAAGTGTTCAAACTGGTAATTGCTATTTAGTGCACTTACCTGCGCCAGCTCCAAGAACTGCTTTGCCTGTTTTAATAGGATTGGTTTCCAAGAACTGCTTTGCCCACTTTAATTGGATTAGTTTCTAGGGGCTCCTAGGGGCGATTATTGGTAGTAATTTCCTAGCTTATGGACTTCGGAATTATGTGAAAAGCATCTTATTTTTCCTGTTCTGTGTTTGTTTTAGGAGCGAACATAACCCCGCCCCCTAAAGGCAGGCACTACTATAAAGGCTCAAGACACACGCCTCCGTCACTGTGAAAACCCTGTGAAACCAGCTGTACTGTGACAACACCACACAGACCAAGAAGAATACAAACCCACGACTACATACTCAACCCGAGAAGATGGAGTAATGAGGATCAAGCCTCGGCATCCACAAATCACAGCTGATGGATACAAATCTATCAGCAAGAAGAAGAACAAGCGCGCTCGGGGGGCGGTGGCTACTCCCTGTGCGCGCCTCCCGGAAGTGCCTTTGTAAGTGCCTGCCTGTTAGCCTGCCTGTTAGCCTGCCTGTTAGCTAGCCTTTTCGCCGTCTTCGCAGGCAAACAGGAGTTGAGTTGTTTCACTTTGAGGTACTCGTTTTTTTGTTTATTTAGCGGCCAGCGAGGAAAATCGCAAAGTATAAATACTCCCGAACAGGGCCTATAACAAGAAATGCAAGTATGTCGGGAAACCGACAATATGATGATATTTTGTCAGCACCTTTAATCTTCACACCTGTAAAAGGCACTATCAGAATGGCAATGACAATGCCTCTTCCACCTTCCACTCTAACTCCGCCGGATGTAACAATATTAGCTGAACCCGTAGGAGATTCATCTATTGCTAATAGGATCACAGGGGTGTAACTTCAAGAAAAATGGTGGAGTTTTCCCTAATTCTGTTGCAGAGTCAACACAGACAGTATTATCCATAGGGAGCTCAATTTTGGATTGCTCCCTTATGGCTCTTTCTCAAATCAAGAGAAGCAAGAGATTGCATGGGAAATACCGTCTGGCCAACGTGAGGCCCCAGAAATGGGGAGTGAAGAAGGGCTGATTAGAGATGACACATTACAAGGGAAAATCCTTTTAGAATTGAAATGTTGGATAGGTTACTGACATCGTTGGAAAAATATAAAGGCACAGACAGGGGAACTTGCAGAGAGGTGCAAAATAATACAGCGACTCTAACTGATTCCGGATTATTATCTACGAGTCCTAGGTCACTGAAGGAAACTATAGAGGCTCCTTTAGCGAAAAAGACTAAGGGCCTCATTCCGAGTGAGGCGGTAAGGGGTTAACAGCGCCGGTAAGGATGCCGGTGCCATTAACCCCTTACCGCTGCATTCTGAGGTCCTTTAGCGGGTCCCGCCAAGGGCGGCTGGTAAAACCAGCTGCTCTTAGCGGAAGCCACTAAAGGACCAGGGAGCTAATAACGGGCCTGTTATTAACAGGCCCGTTATTAGCTCCCTCCCCATTCCTATTGAGCCCTATGGGGGCTCGAATGGGGATGGCTTCCCTGAATGGGGAAATACCGGGTCCTCCAAGGTTGGAATGAGCCGGTTAGTCCCCATTCAGGAATTTGGAGGCTAAGGGCACCATGGCTGCCTCCAAACTCGGAATGAGGCCCTAAAGATAGCGAAGTGGTGAATATCTCAAAGCGTGTGGATAAAGCGAAAATACCGGAATGTTCTTCCCCAATAAATAAAAAAAGGCTTTAACAATAAAATAAAATAGACGTTTGTATAGTAAAGCCCAGATATTTTTGCTGAAATATGAATAAAGGGGATGTGGAAAGCCAAGATAACATATCTTTTTTGGACAACTCTGGGGACTGTGAGGTTATATGTGACCCACAGGGTGTAACCTTAGCGACTGATACGATTTCGGACAATATGAAGGGAAAAACAAACAATCCGGAAAAAAAGAGCCGAGATAAAAGAAAAACCAATGGGGAAATTGCCCACCTTTGTAAAAAATGTTGGGGCTGCGAAGGGCTCTTTGTTGAAATTTTTCCCAAAGGTTTTCAGGGATGACAGGACAGGAAACACGTTGGATACTCATGCCGAGTCTTCCTCAATACCAATAGGAATTTGCAATGGTGGGCAGGCGAGGATCTGGGGAAACAAGTACTGGGCCAACCTATGAATAAAAAGGTGAATAATAAAATGGATAAGGTTGTAACACCAGAAATAAGAAAAGATACAGACTGAGTTATATCCCTCGAAAGCAGCATTCAAGAAGTGAGGAGGGAGTAGTGATCTCTGCAAGTGTCAAGTGTCAGACAAGCCAGCATTTAGGGGTAAGACTGGATAGTGAAGCCGAAGTGCACAGTCTTTCAGACTCTCCTTTATCAAAAGAAAAAATTGTGAGGAGAGTGGTGACAGCTGTGATGACCGAATCTCAAGATTTTGGAAATAAAATGATGAGGTATGAAAAGAGTGTGAAACCTGTGCAGTTGGAAGGCGTTCCAATGGATGTAGCCTCACTTGGATAAAAATCGGTGCTGTCAAGATCCATTCAGGAGAGAAATGTTGCGTTGGATTATCTGGACCAAAAAAAATGGAGATAGGGTTGAATCCTGAAAATTATCCACAAATACGAGCTCAAGTGGGAGATTAACCTACTGTAATGAAACAATCTGATCTTTGTATGGGAAACCATTTGACGGAAACCCCAACGGTTCCCAGTGGACAACATTTATGGAACCCTTTAGATAAGCATTATAACTCAACAGGTCAAAGACTGATGGAGAAGGTCCCCTCTGCACCACCTAGATTGGTGCAATCTAGTAATTTGAGGGGGGTTAAATGGAGGCAGCCAACTCATCTGGGCTGTCCAAGTGTATTAATATACTATCTATTTATGGCTGGCTATATGTTTCTATGTTTACAAGAAACTTGGATGATTTCCCCATATGCCCATGATGGCTTCGAAAGCTTTTTTGAATTTGCCTGTCAAGGCCCAGCTGGTCGCCCTGCGGGGGTCTCTTAACTGCTGTGAAATTGAATAGGAACATTAAAGTAGTAAAATGTTCTAACATTGCTCAGGGTTGTTTGGCGATAAAAATGGTCATAGATGCGTTAAAATGCAAATTTCACCTATTATTGGTTAATGTTTACTGGTCACCAAAACTGAATTTGAACATATCTTTGGAACTATTGAGCAAATATATTGCAGAGAAATTAGCGAACTGTGTGGGTTTACAGATCATAGTCACAGGAGATCTCAATACACACATGCAATATGTAGGAAGCTCATCCATACACAATGATGTATCTAAAGACAATGATGTAAGAGGTAAAAAGCCCAAGCAGGCTGAATTATGGAATATTTTTTTTCTGGATTGGGGCTTACTCTCAGTGAGAGAGTGGGACCATTCCCAGAATAATTGTCCGACATGGTCAAGTGGCAAAAATAGCTCAGTGATTGACTATATATTTGTGTCACAAAGCTTTCTTAATGTAATGTCAGAATTCAGAATATCTCCGACTGATCTAAGTGATCACTTTATGCTGACAATAATTTGGGACTTTCAGACTAAATTAAAATCAAATTGTTGGGGTATAACAAATCTAATGACAAACCAGGGGAAAACAAAGGTGAACTGGCATGAAGGCAATATAAAAAAAGTTAATGAATATTTTCTGAAAGATAATACTAACTTTACAACAGAGACCAGACAAGCTGTCTTTACCCATGAAATATTTGGATCGTATGTAGAAACAGCTATTGGTAAAACAATTAGCAAAAAAGATCAAGGGCAAGGGGTTAAACACAGTTATAAGTTTGACAAACAAGTTAAAGATGTTAAGAATGCTTGCAATAGAGACATTAGATGCCTATAAAAATCGGGTATGGCTATGGACCTCATTTCTTTGGGCATAAAAAAATGGAAACAAAAATGAAGAAATTGGGTAAATAATCATATGGTGACACAGATGCAACCAGAGAATGAGAATATGCTTACAGCGTTAAAGGATAGTTCTAGTAGACATTTTTGTATATTACTTAATACATTGGAATCAAGTCAGGTAGTGCAGCAGACTAATTCCACTACTGAAATAGCACGGCTGGGTCATTTTGGTGAAGTATATGTTCAAAAAGAAGTACCAAAAATATGTAATGATTTTGTTAGGCTCCCATAGTCTTTGAAGGTTTCAGTTGATGATATTGAATCCCAAATTAAGAAAGCAAGTAATTCTAGAGCTGCTGGCCCTAATCACCTGTCCATTATATTAATGAAAGGGAACACGGAATTATGGGCCAAAATCCTAGCATTCCTTTTTGAAGATATTATTAGGACAAAAACTACAAGTTGGAAACTGTCTTATATAGTTCCTATTTATCAAACGGGAGATAAAAACAACTTGAAAAATGATCGCTCAATAGCGGTTATGGATGCCGATTCAAAGATTTTCTCTGGATTGGTATTGAATGAGATATTGAAATGGGCCCAGTAGGTAACATTCTGAAACCGCAACAATTTGGCTTCAGAAAATATATTGGAACAGGCGCTGCAGGACTTTTACTTTCCATTTTTCAACAAAATGCGTGGAAAACTGGAGCCACCCCGATATATCTTGCAGCCATAGATTTGACCATGGCCTTTGATGTAGTGCATAGGGATACAATGTGGGGCAAGCTAAAAAAGTTAGGTCTTCAAAGTAATCTTTTAGCAATATTGATTTCCCTACACCAAGATTCATTTGTACAGGTTCGATTAAATTTGGAGGGGATTTTATCAGGTCCTATAAAAATGGTTAATGACCTTAGACAGGGGTGCATTTTTGCCCCCACATTGCTTAATCTTTATATCTCGGATGCAGGCGAGTGCCTCGATGAAGCAGCCTTTATTCCACCTAAAATTGATGGTAAAATAATAGCGTGTTGTGCTCACGCTGATGATTTTGTATTTTTTGATTAATCTGCAAAGGGATTGCAGTGAATGCTCACAGCGTTTAATTCATATACTAAATCAAATTATTTAAAGATCAACGCTAATAAAACAACTATTATGGAACTAAGTGGTCGCAGATTTAAGATGAGATATAATTGCTCTATTGGTCATGTAAAACTAATAGTGAAGAACAAGATGTCATTTTGGGGTTTCCACATTTTTAACAAACACAGTAAAAGTGTTTTTCAAAATAATTTGCTGCATAAAGTGTCTTTGCAGATTGCTCAGTTGAAGAAGGTGGATAACAAGTTTGGAAGCTATTCATTGATTCTGGTATTACGTTTTTACAATCTAAAATCTATACCAAAAATACTTTATGGGTCTGAGTTTTTTCCAGAGTCAACTATAACAACGTTGGATAAGTTGGAGTCCAAAATATGGAAGTCGTTGTTGTGCTTCTTGCCAAAGGCATTACCTATAGACGTTATATGGCATGAGTTAGGTCTTTTGTCTTTGGCCTTTCATGTCTTCTGGAGGCAATTGTCATTATTCAGAAGACTAATTGTGGACTCCGGGGACAACTTGTACAGACTAATTGGAGGTGGTCTCAGACACGGTAATTCCAGGGAGGCAGGCCTTCTACAATTACAAATATTGTGCCTTAAAGGTTTAGACAAATTAGGCATTTCTTGCAAATTGCTAGTAGAAAATCTGATTAAATTAAAGAAATTGTTGCAGTGTGCAGATTGGTCGGCAACACTTGATAAAGTAGCTTCAAGAAAAATGTACACAGACCGCATAGTCAACCAAAGATGGGTGGGAGAGCTAGAACCCTATTTTAAAAAAAATCTGAATAAGAAGTGGATGCAGAATTATATGAGGTTTAGATTCAATGTATGCCGAAATTTTGGGTATAAGGTCGGGTAAAGGAATATCTAGACAATTCTTCCCATGTCGATTTTGTAAACATTTGACGGAGACAGAGACACTTAAACGTATGCTTTTGTTTTGTAAGGCCTTGTTACCCGTCAGAATGAAGACATTTGGAAAATGTGTCCCTAATCATGATTGGGTTGATTTGGATTCCATCTGGTGGGATATGATGTATGGAAAATCTTTATCACTTAAAATTGCAGTTGTTGACTTTCTGTCAAATACTTGTGGAGTGATTTCAATAATCGACAATGCACTATGATTTTATGAAAAAAATAAAAAGAGTATGGAATTCAAATATTGATGTATATATATTATATGTTGTTTTATGTGAAGGAATAGGTTTATAATATGTATATGGTGTGATATTTTGATTATGTAAAATGATGAATTCTTCTGTGTCTCTGAGATCATGTGATTGTGTTTGGTATTGTGCTTTCATTTTAGATGATAGATCTTTGCTATATGGGTTAAATAATGTTGTGGATAATTGGTTGAATGTAAGATGTAAAATTTTAAATGATATGTATATGAATTCTAAAGATCTGAGGAACTGTGAATTTTGTAAAGGTTTGCTTTTGCTAACCATAAACAAATAAAAAAAACAAAATAGGAATAAATACTGGAATGCTCAGTCTTGTATCAATAAAGTCCAAGAAAGTCAAATAGGAGAGACTTATAAATGTTGGGTAAGTTTACCACGGGAAGAGAGAAGAACAAATCTCTACGGAAAGAATCAAGAGGAGAATAATAGAACTCAAAAGGGTAACCATCAACAAAAGACGTAGCCAAGCAAAGTCTTGAATGAATTTTATGAACTAATCAAAACACTCAACAGGGACTATATGAAAAATGTACTATTGAAATAGAAGTTTGCAAGAAGCTAATAGACTACAGTTGTTATTATAGTGATAGGGTCAGTTGGGCTAGTTTGGACGGTGGACAGGTTCTATTAAGACATTCACTGACGAGTGACGAGCACCGTAGCTAGTTTTGTTAGGTAGGGACACATTATAGCATAGGGAAAGATACACATTTTTCCTTTTCTTTAACAAACCTAATTGTGAAATTACTTAGAGTCTGCGTCCTTTTTCTGACCCACTACAATACCCCATGAGACGCATATTTCACAATACATAAAGCGCTAATTTCTGAAACAAAATGCGCTCCTATTTGGCATACAAATCTTTGCAAAGTGGACTTTAAAAAAGGATTAAATAAGTGGCTAGGAAAACCATGTGATAATTGTATGGTGGGTGAACAAAAAAACAGATCAAATAATTTTGTAATACTATTGTTTTAAATGGTGGGGACATTCATCCACCAAACACCACGGGCAGTAGAATAACATCACACACCTAATAAACCGCTCGTAAGTGATTCACATTGCCTGTGGCGCTCATATCCATTAAAAAAAATTACATCACAGGAAAATAGGGCACTATGAGGCAGCTTTGTCTGCAGTTAGCATCTCATAAATACCCAATAAATATGGTGGCATTACAAGACCTTTCAACCTGACAATATGTGTGACGTCTATCATCAGTACAAAACAGAAGTGATGTAGAATGCCCTTTGATACTTTTGACATCTACTAAAGTGAAATTGCTTACATAAACAATTCGTCAATAAGCAGAGAATTAGCACAATAGTAAATATCTTCTAAAGCAGACAAAGGGCTGGTTGAGTTTTCAATTGGTTGGCTGCCTTGATATGCAATTGGATGAAGTCATAATATGGCAGGTTCACTGACATCAGAGCTATCCTAAGTCAGTGAAACTGCCTCCATATGCCATTACCGCTGCATTTGGGTTTCTTATGCCAGTTTTCACATCTGATGCTAAGCACAGCTTCAGGTGCCCAGTGGCTGCCATAATGTCCCAGGGGCTGCCAAAAAGGCCCAAGAGCAGCCTTGAACACTCAGGTCATACGCCATGTAAACGTAATACAGGCAAGATACAGCCACAAATGTCGAGGAGCTGACATGTCATGCAATGCAGTCTCAAATACTCAAGTGCTGAGCTCCCATCTAATGTCAGGTTAAGCACAATATTCCTGGTATTCTAGTCATATGTTAAGTAGTCTCACGTGCTAAGCTGCAGTAATCATATGCCAAGTGTCGGTTCAATAGCCCAGGAAATTACATCTAATGCCAAATAAAGCATCATAAACCAGATCTAGCCATCACATAGGAAGGGCAGCCTCTCGTGCCCAGTTACTGCCCTGATATGCCATGTGAAGCCTCCAATGGCTAAGTATTTCAATCTAATGCTGAAAGAAAAGATGGCTCTTTGAGAGCGCTGTTTACTCTCTGCCATCAACCTTTGGTGCCAGGGGCACCAATGAGATTGCCAGGGATACCAGATGATACACCTAGCAAGTGTAGACATGGACAATCACTTTGACCTGCATGGCATGAAAGAAGGGGACATCATACAAACCACTGTACATTGTAAACAAGCTTTATTGGAAATATGACTCTCCAAATTACAGGGACAACAAAACCTCTATTAAAGCTAACACTAAAGGCATATTTAATGTGTTTAATATCTGTAGTGAGTTTGGTTCCATCACAGGAGTACTGTACCTCTAGCTGCCCCACAAAGACGCTGATGGTTGCCATCTCCACCAGAAGAAATTGATCAAAAAAGGACATATGAAGAAAGCAAGGAGTTAACGTACCCTTGAACTTGCAGGGAGTAGGTCACATTGCCAACAGGGGGCACCACTGGATTCCAGGTCAGCCAATGTTTCATGTTGATGGAAACCATGGAGACATTCAGGGGGGCAGGAAGGGAATCTTGATCTGTGAATGGTGAAAGTCATAGGGGAGCGGCCAAACAGGAGAGAGGAAAGAAGGATGAAGGAACACAAGAGATAAAGTGGGAGGATGACAAAAGCAACCACGGAAAACAAGAAACGTAAAACAGAGTGAGAAGAGAACATTGAGGAAAGCAGCAGGGAAAGGGGAGATGGGAGAAGTGACAGGGAAAAAAAACAACATAACAAGAGTAATGAGGAAAAGCAAGAGTATTAGAAAAGCGGCCGAAATGAAAGACGAAGAAAGGGAAAGCAAGAGAAAACATTCAGATCAGGGAAAAGAAGGAAAAACAGGGTAAAATACATTAAAGATGTCATTATAAAGGAAAACAAGAAAGGAATTGAGATAACAGAAGGTCAAAACCAAGAGTGAAAAGGAATTCAGATGAGTAATGAATGAGAAAGCACGAGTAACAAAGAAAGAAATAGATGAAAGAAAAAGAAGGGAGAGAATATGATAAAAAAAAGTAATTAGTATAGTTTACAAAAAATAATCCAACATCGATTTTGTTGGAAATCAGAATCATGAAACAGTTAAGAATTATCATACCAGTATTTGCAACATGAGGCAATGTGTCATTTAGCATGACGGAGGTGTGACACATGCAGTAGCACAAGGTTTAATACCCACATTGCGATCGATACTGTGTGTGATCATTCATGATGTGAGTAATGTGCATCGCAAGCCTCAAAGCATAAGGCACTTGCCTCAAATAGAGGCAAACCCCTTTTCTCAAATCAAGACATTTCCCTTACCAAGGGTGACCCTTGACCCGTCCCATAAGGTAAGGAGGATGCATAAGAACCACTCCATGTTTTTCTGTATCCACAGATCGGACCTACATTTCACTCTATTTTTTACTGCAGGAAGATGCCGCACGGTGTTTAAGGGAACATGCCGGCATTGGAAGCATCACTGTTTGTTACTGACCTGCGCAAGACCTATCTGGTAACCGTAGTTGCTGTTTTAGGTCCTCAGAAATGACCTGCTCGGTAGGGACACTTCCATGCACTACAGTTGAACCCCCGGAGACCTGCGATAAAAGACCCACCCACCTCATTATAGAACTTCAGGCTCTTCTGGGTAGCCGGCATGGGATCAGTGTGGTAGAGGCTATGCCAAAACTGCTGTGGAGGAACTTAACAGTGGTACATCAGTGACACCCACCTGTTATTTCTATTTGTATTTATTTGAAGAAATGGGATGTCAGTTTCGATCAGAAATGACTCACAATGACACATTCACAGATGGCAGAGCCATTCCCCGAAAGGGTGGCTGTATAATACCATAAAGATGAGAAAAGGTGGTGAGACAGTTTATGAGAATGTGAGCTGAGGGGTACATAGAACAAGGACAAAAAAGAAACAACAAAAGAAAAATATATAAGAATCAGGTGGTCAACAGTGGTATAAAGTTCCAAAAGGAAGAGGACAGAAGAGAGTGTGGACTGGTAAGCCTCAGAGAGACAGTTGGAGAGATGCTTGAGTGCTGTCCCAGTGGAAGCCACATTGATGTGGAGCTCCTCAAAGTACTAAGGGATCTGGTTGACGATTACCCACTCAAGGATCTTTGCACAATGTGGAAAGAGGAACACTGGGCGATAGTTCTCTTGAATGTTTGGGTCAGCTCAGGGTTTCCTGAAAAGAAGTATCCAACTGCAGATTTGAAGAAGGCAGGGAAGGGTTCAGTGGAGAGACAGCGAGGTTGAAGAGCTCAGAGAGATAAGGTCGGTCGATTGAGACTAGGTCTTTGACTGTTTGAGTAGTAAACTGGTCGATAGGAATGCAAGAAAGGTTGACATTGCGAAGGATAGGTGCTAATTCATAGGAGAGGCAGGGGAGAAGTAGTTAAGAGTAGAAGGTGTAGGAAGAAAGGTGGTGGACAAAAGGAGCGTCGGGGAGAGAGAGGAGGGCTGTGAGAATGTAATGAATTTTAGAAATGGTATAGAAAAAGTAGGCAGGAAAGTCATTAGCAGAAAAGGAGGAAGTAATGGATATTCACTTGGGAGGTGTGAGCAAAGCATTGAGGATATATTAACGTTCTCAGTGTATTGGAAAGGGAGGAGAATAGGACTGTGTAGTAGCAGGATGTTGCAATAGTTCAGCGCAGAAAGGGAATTTTTGTAGGCAAGTCGTAGGTTGGGGGTGGGGATTCGCACCAGCATCATAGGTCATGATGCATATTTGTTTTGAGTGTCTGAATCTCTGAGGTGATCCAGGGCTGAGTATAAGGACATACATGTCTGAATGTGCATACAGGACAGTCCTAGTCAAAGGAATTCATCTGTGCATAGTAAAAATCAGAAGACGCATGGTCAATGGAAGAGTCATGAATTGGAGAGAGAGACAGAAGAGAGCTCTTGACATCATCAAGGTAAGGGACGAGAGTCCTGCTTGAAGTTCCTCTTGGTCATTAAAGGGGAGAGCGGGTGAAGGGACTGAGATGTTAAGGTGAACAATGATGTGGTCAGAGGGAGAGGGGTCAATGTAGAGGTCAAAGGAGGATAGCCAGGTAGAGAGAAAAACAAGTTCCAGAGAGTTCCCACCAGAGAAGGTAGGCTGTTGATGGATGCAGTAGAGGGAGTGGTCAGATATGAGTGATTCAAATTCAAGGTAGGAGGCTATGGCAGGCTTGGAAGGTTAAGGTCATCCATCAGTATAATGGGGATGTTAGTAGGAAGTGATTAGAGGAGAAGATTCAGGTCAAGGAAGGACGAGTAGGGAGGAACAAGGGTAGATAGAGAGCCAGAACAGTGAGAAGAGCAGAATAGAGGAGTGGAACATGTATTTTATTTTATTTTTTTGCTTTCAGCGTGAGCCTAGCTCAAGGGTAGTTGAGCGCTCTACAACAGGATTGTGCCAGAAATGGGCTTGCCATTATATACAGTAGTGTAGTTATGTTGGTGGGGAGAGAGGGATTTGTATCATCTGGCAGGTATTGTTGTAAGAGCCACATTTTTAGTGTTTTTAGTATTTCTTATGTAGGCCCAGTGCAAATCCAGTGTAGGAAACATGGGTATTGTCAGAAAATCTGTGTTTCGCTGCTTAATATAATTCATTTAATGAATAACTATCTTAATAAGATAGTGATACCTTCATGAATATCGTGGGTTAATATTCTCTTTTTAAACATGGTGGATAATGCTAAAGTAAAGCTAATATTCACAATTGGATTTGAGTTTTTATTCCCAAAAAAACATTTACCATGACTATTTCTAGAAGAGCTAGCCCCGTGAGGTGCTCAGGAATTCCCCTCCAATTTGTAGACTGCTACCATAGCAGATATTTCAAAGGTTTGGCAAGCAAAACAGGTCTCACTTTGTAACAGCACAAATTAGCTGGGGCATTTTTTGAAAGGGTCCCCCTAGTGCACTATAGATGAATTTAACTTTAGCCATTGTTTTGTAATTCCACAGGATATTTTCTCTTAGCTTCTAATATTTGATTAATTAAGGGGCTACAATAGACCAATGTATAGTATGAAAGGGGTTCCTTTGCACCAAGAAATCTCTTAAAAGGAAACTCACATGAGGTGGTTGTCCATTTGAATTTCAGCTGCTGGGATGTTCGGAAACTGCACAGTGGAATTATACATGCATCTGCCGCAGGACTGGCCGTGATCATTTTACACACAAAGCTAGAAATCAGCCCCGGTATAATCACTGACAGCAGGTGTAACCTCTTCAAGTTGCAATCTACTAGCCTGCCATTACATGTTACTTGCCCCCTCAATTCTCCACATATACAGCCAACCATTTCTTACCAAAAATCAATTTTCAATAGCCAATGGCTAGTGCAAGTTTTGAGGCCCACTGACAATATCTTTTTATCAGCGCAGCATGGGTGGAAAGGGTGTCTGTTTAGCAACAGCACATTCCAGCAGAATCACAGATGGCATTCTGTCACACCTGAAAAACCGGATCTTTGTGATAAAAGGAGTGAATTAACTCTCAGCAAACGTCACAACACCTTCGTCTGTGGTCGTAACTGGAGCTTACTATACAATAAACTTTGTGAAAGTATGACGTGCTCATACTGTGGGTAAACCGTGGTGAGGAGGAGGGGTAGAGTGGGTTCATCAACAGTCTGTTGGATTCCAACAATCACTTTCTTTAAACTTGATAAACAGCAGATGTAATCATGCAGATGCGAAGACCACACAACTCTACAGGTGCAGCAAAATGGTGCCCACAGCCAAAGACC
This sequence comes from Ambystoma mexicanum, assembly GCF_040938575.1. Lineage (NCBI taxonomy): Eukaryota > Metazoa > Chordata > Amphibia > Caudata > Ambystomatidae > Ambystoma > Ambystoma mexicanum. The sequence goes on along the minus strand of NC_090932.1, from coordinate 462,263,560 downwards.
AATGTAGAGCGCAAGTCAATACAGTCAAATACCAAAGAAGCCTAAATACATGGTTCAATTGCAGTGAGGTGTTAAGATATGCTGGCAGTTCATTAAGCAGGTCCTTCCAGGTACGGGCCCCAGCATTTGCAAGGTATGTCAACATTACACTGAACTATGTCCCAACACATACAAAGTGGGACAATGGCAGTTAGACTGCCACTTGGGCTACCAATACATCCTCAGAAAGAAACCCCTTCATGTCCCCACCGTACTAAGTAAGATTAAAACAAAATTTCAATATCAATTATTGGTGCCAGACATCCACCAATCTAACTCCAAATTCACTTTCATTTCGCTGTGCAATATTATGTGCTCCAAATCAGTTTTTTGACAACATTCAGGCTTCCATTTTATAAACACACCCATGGTGGCAATAATCAAACACCAGCCCCTTGCAGCGTCCTTGCAGGCACTGGTCAGCTAGAGTGAATATGTGTGCCATCAAGGCATTGAATATTAAATAGCTTTCCTTAGACTGATGCAAACTGTAAGGACATCTTGTCACGGCTCGCTCCCGTTCCCGCCACTTGGGGGCATGTTTTGGGGTTTCTTCCCTACTGGACATTTCCTCCGAACCTTATGCTACAGTGTCCTGATGAATTGGGAGCGCTAAAACCTTATTTCCCAAATTACTTCCCATCCGGATCCATTCCAGGTTTTTGGCAGCCAGCATGCTACTGCTACTTTAATCAAATGACTATGCTTCCCAGAATGCCTGGCTCACTGCCTCACCTCCTCCCTTGCAGGACAAGGCTGGGTGGAGGATAGGCAACACCTGTGGCTGCAGGTGCAGCAGGCGACACGCCTGAGGGGTGTGCTCGTTAAGCAGCTTTAAAAGCCTCAGTTTGCTTCAGTCCAGCGCTGGTCATTGTTGCAGCGTTCCTGTCGTGACTGGTCCCTTGTTCCTGGTTCCTAGTTTTTGTGCCCAGTTTCTAGTTAGTGTTTCTTGTTCCTTGTCCTGGAATTCGTATTTGTATGCCTAATTGATTTCTGCCTTTTGGAAATCCCTTTCTCCCTTTCTCTGTCTGCAGGCAGCCTTTCTCTGAGCTTTCCTTTTGCTGTAGCCCAATTGCCTGTGTTCACTGTTTCCTAGAAATTGTCCTTTGCTACTGAAAGACTTGTTGCATTAATCTTTCCTTTACAGGTTTAGTTTCCTGCCTTCTCACCTTGGATGGGTGGGAAAGTTTCCCTTTTGATATCGTTTTCACTGCTCCTGATCCTTGCCTTCTATTGGGATCCATGCCATGTTTTCCTTTACACTTTTACATTTATTTCCTATTTTATTATTAGGTGTGGGAAGCTGTTGTAACTAGCTCCTGTGTGATTATCTTTTGTTTTCCACACTGTACTATTCCTTCTTGCCTCTTGACTTGGGTTTAGGTATTTAGTCATCCTCACTCTTTGCCTTTACTGCCTTCTGGGTTCTTGTTTGATTTACAGGGTTGTGGGTTAGTACTGACTTTTGAGTGGTCTTTCCGGTCCTCGTGATTACGGACATTCAAGTGGTCTTTCCGGTCTTCGTGAGTACTGGCATTCATGTGGTCATTCCGGTCCTTGTGAGTACTGTTTCCAAATTCTTTATTCAGTACCGTCTAGAGTGTCAGCTTACACATACTGTCCCTGCTTGCCCTCTACGTGGGCTTAGCGCTGTCAGTATCTGTAATAGCATAGTGGGTAAGGAGTTTGCCGACTTTCCTTTCAGTCATAAGGAGGTTCTAAGTGCTTACCCTACATTCCTTTTCATATAGTGGTATACACGAGTCTTGGGTATTGAATGCACGTTGTTATATTCAAGGTTGTTTACTGTGTATTTTGTGCACATTTCCCCTGCCATATCCATCGCCTTCTTCCTTTCCTAACACATCTAAAGGGTGACTAAACCGTAAAGGACACGGACATCCCCGCCCCGAGAGGGTATCTCCCACAGCACCTGGACGGGTGACACCAGATAGACTGGAACACAGGCGACACGCACAGAGACTGAGTCAACTACCCCAGACAATCCCACCAACACTTCGCCCGCCCCTTAGTTACCGCCAGATACCACAATGTATTTGTCCACAGTAAATGACAAGGCCCAAAGTAAGTCTTTTGAGGTACATGAAAGCATACAGCAATATTTATTGAGTGGAGAACAGACAATATAGGATGAAAAAGCACAGCATGTTACCGAAAAGTGGAAATCGAACTGGGGACTACTTTATTTCTGCTTCCTTCTTCGCAGGACTGAGAATCAGCCTTATACAATACAGAACAAAGACTTTAAGTGTACATTTTCATCAACAGGAGGTTGATTGCAAAAAAATTATAATGGGGAAATGCAGAAAAGAACAGGGACTTCATATGTTACATTGGTACATGAAACCAGCAAAATTGGCTAAAAAGCAAAATTGCATTTTCTCTGATCTCAGCAACAGTGATGAGATGTTCCCATAAAATAACTAAACCAAGATAATTTAGGCTGAGCCATAAACATTATTACAGATTAATTGCACCAAAGGATCGAATGCTGTCTTTGTTTGAAAGCTATGGCCTTGGTAATGAAAGATGATGCCCATTAACAGCTTCCATTGGTTACTGGGTCTATCCAAGATTTCACTAAAAACACAGAAATATATTATGGAATGTAGGCCCACAGTGGACATGCCCAAATTATCAGCAACTCTCAAACAGACTTTCCACTAAGCCAGGGGTGACATTCACGCTTGCAGAGATATAACATCTGGCATATGTTACAGCTCGCTGATATACTCACTTTAGGGGTAGAGAGCTCTGTCAACATATGGCTCTGAGCAACCTAGTTTGAAAGAACTCTCTGACAATAGTGTCATAACAACAGGCCTCTCTGGGGTCCTAAATGGCCCAGCTCTGAAGCCTCAAAGGACTCCCACCATATAGCCTGTTGCCATGCCAGCTAATCGAAGTGTCATTTAATATTGTGTTAAATCCATTAAATCAAAAGTAAAAAATGCTTCTTTGTTACATATAGGATATTAGTACCCGGCGAGGGTCTATCAGATTGTAACAATTAATCTGATTGGCCCTCACCGGGGCATTACCCAACCGAGAATCCCTGGAATCCCGTCCCCGGCAGGGGCTTGTGGCAGCCACTCAGCCAATGTGGAGGCTCGGAATGGGGTAATCCCCTCCCTGAGCCACCAGATGGCTGGAGGCTGCCATCTTCCCGCGCCAGAGATCGAGGTACGTGTTTTTCCATCCTCCACCCCCCCAATCCAAACAATCCCCTCCCCACCTTCACAAAAAAACCCACTTACCTTTGTTTTGGTCCATTTCGAGAGCAGACGCGCTGGGAACACTTCTGTCCCCAGCACATCTGCTCCTGATACGCGACAGGCCATCATGGAAAGGAAGAAGGGACTACACGTAGTCCATTCTTCCTTTCCATGGCAGGCATTTTATTTTTTTGCATTTTCCCTATTTTTTGAATGGTCGCCATGGAAAGGGATCTCCCTTTCCATGGTGGCCATTTTGTTTACCTTTTTCCATTCATTTTGAATGGCCCCCATGGAAAGGGAAAACGGACTTCGTTTCCCTTCCCCGGCAGGCATTTTTGTAAACAAAAAATTCTGTTCTGAAACGCCAGAGCTTTTCAGAACAGAAATAAATGCTTTTAGTACCCCGGTCTTACAGGCCGGGGCACTAATAGCAATAAGCCCCAAGCAAGGGGGGCATTACCACTTCAGGTGCTCAGGGCATATTGATTAATTGTCCTGAATATCTTTAGATAGGAGTGTTGTAGCAACTTACTTTTTTTAATTATTCAGAGTGAAAAACCCCATCAGCTGAATGTAAAACGATAGGTGTACGGTATTTAATATGAAAATTATATTAAAGTAGATATATCTGCACAGGTAAGTCACACATCATTGGTTCATATATCCTCACGCATGTGCCGCTTAGGCCGAGTAACTGAGATGGGATTAGAATCTTCCAGTGACGGTATCGGAGAATAAAAAGCAAAACATCTGTCAAATGCACATCAGATGTCATGCTGAGATGAGACTATAGTTATTTGATTCACCTGAGTGAGAACAATCTGGCAAACGAAATAGTAACTTAATCAAATATGTGAGACATGTTTTAAAATATCCAGGACATCACATCAAATGGGAGGCATACTGGGTTAGCATATTACTCCTTTTGGAATGCCCTCTTCATTAACACTGAATGAGTACAAAGGGGGATGCTTTATTGCGATGTCACTTTTGGAACACTGTATAATCAAAGACTAACCAATTAAAATGATAATTATAATTGTTCTTTCATAACCACTTAATACCGGGGACCAGTTTCTAAGCGCAAGCCAGAGATTCAAACCTGTGCTGCTATGTGTTGTCTTGCTTCCAAGACAAACGTGTTGAACCTGAGCTAACCTCCAGGCCTTGAGATGATACACGCCTCTAAAGGGAGTGGTCGCTAATCTATAAAACTCCAAACCCATAGATTGAATGCACTGACTGAAAGAAAGGGATAGAAAGAAGAATCGACGGAAGAAACGGGAAAATAGCTTGCTTTCCTTCAGACACATTTTTGGATGGCTGGCAGACCATTGGGGGAAGCTTAACAACCCCAGACCTTCCTCAGTGGATAAAGAAAGCAGATAGAAGGCGAGAAACCAGGCTGTGGAGGGAAGTTCACCCTCCATGCTGATTGATGCAAAGCTGTTACTAGGGGGGATAATTGAACTAGTCCTTGAGAAGGTACCCAGCTATCTTAGACAGCAAAAGAAAAGACATTCCTGTGGAATTATAAGGCTTTTGGGAAAAATTATTCGATGGGGTGTTATACTCTAAAGGGCAATAGATGAAATCCCAGCATTTTTTATTAGTGAAAGTACTGAAGGCAGAATATCAATCAAACAACGCATTTATAAAGCACGCTTTCACCATAGGCCTCATCACATTGTCTAGATGCATGGAAGGAGAGAACACACAGTTTAGGCAAACAAATGGGTCTTTAAGCTATGCTTGAACAGACCAAAGTCTTGCAGGTGGGGGATCCCTACTGGCAATGCATTCCAAAGCTTTGGGCCCGAAATGGAAAAAGCCTGGCCGCCTACCCTCTCCCGATGATAGACAGGTATCTTAAGAAGCACTGCACATATGGAGCAGAGTGCACGGCCTGGACAGCATAACTGAATTTTTTCCTACAAGGCAGAACAACCCTGCCCATTCAAAGCCTGATGAAGTGAATTCAGGCTGGGCCGGGCAGCCAGTGAAGATCCTGCTGCGCGTTGGAAACATGGTGCCCAAAAGGAATACCCTTAATGAGGGCAGGCCACAGCATTTTTTCAATGCCTGCAAACTATGCAATAAATACGCTGGTTGAGATAAGAGTTGCATTACAGTAGTCCAGGTTACCGTTCTGACAAGCCGCCACCACTTGCTCATGGAGATCCTCAGGGATATGAGGGAGAATATTACTAAGTTTTTTTTAATATCAATTAACTGTACATCTTGGAACATTAGTTAATATTTCAGAAGTGTACGGGCTTCTGGAAATTTTGCATTTGACAAAGCAGACCCAAATGGTGTGTCGGTGGGGAGATACCCGACACCATCTATGTGCAATAGTCAAGTACAGAGAGAGAGACACATAATCTCACTTTGTACATGCCTTGGAAAATAATGTAGTAGCTCTGTAATAAAGCCAGGGAATAACTTCAGAGTTCTGTTACTGGCACCGAACCACACAAGAGAAAGGGAAAGAGTTTGAATGCCACCCGTTTTTGAAAAATGACAAATGTGCACTGCCTACATATTAATGAAATGCAAACACCATTGAAGGGAACAAAGCAAATATACATGTTAGACAGAGATTTTTCTTTTTGTAAGTGACTTGCATGCACTTGTTTTTAAATTTAGTTTCCTAAAATGATGTTTTTAATTCGAACAGAGTTGTAATATATACTTATTCATATAGATTACTTCACGTAAATATAGTTCCAATTCAATTGTAATATAAAGAAAAAGTCGATTCAGTGTTCATTTTCTCAGACAGCGTGTGCTATTTATTAATAGCCTGACTAGTCAGTGCCCAATCAAGTATTGCCAATGCATTTCAGACTTCCGTCCATCGTCAGGGCCTTCAGGCACTGTAAAGTTACATCTTCCGAAAGGAACGGAAAGGGGAAAGAAAAGGTTGGCTAGGAAGGAGCAGGTGTAAGTACTGAGTGGGGCTAGAATGGGGTTTTAGGTAACCAAAAGCAAACAGGGCCACAAATGGCTTGGTCGAAGGATCCCTAAGTTTGGAAGCAGGAGTAAGATGAAGGGTCAGTACAGCGAGATCCTCTTTGCTACTTGGTCCCTTTGCAGCAGAGGCCTGGCCAGGATGCCTGGAGGGACTCACTAACAAGGAATACAATGTGTCACATAACTCTGTAGGAGCCAATCAGAGTTTTCAAGGGCCAAATGAGCTTTGTTTTTGAAGCAGGACCCTCAGATCGCTGGGAATGCAGGATGTCGCAAAAGACTACTGTACATGTTATGTGATCAGATGACCCTCTGCAAGCCAATCAAGATGGCTTCCAGACTTCCCAGTGAGGTTGCAGATGGGGTAGAGCGTGTTGTAGGCCCAGGGTGATTTGCTTTTGAGGCAGGACCCTGAGATCCTGCACAGGATCCTCTATGATCCTCTATGAATGAAAGGTGTGGAAACAATCACTTTAAAATAAAAATTATGTCACATTTATGGTCACATAATCCCCTGGAGGCCAATCGGAGAGCTCGAAGTTGATTCCAGAATTACAGACAGGATGCAGACCGGATATTGTGTCTGGTAGGCCCAGGGACCTTAGTTTTCAGGCAGGACCCTCGGGTGGTGCACTGGATTCTCTGGGAATGCAGGACGTGGCAACAAATTCCAGTCACTTGATGTTGTCACACACGCCTCTCAGAGTGCTCAAGGTGGCTTGCAGACTTCTAGCCAAGATGCAGGCAGGTGTGGGTTTTGCAGGGGGATACCCATTGATGAGGGTGTAGTGGCTGGCTATTTTCAGAGATGGTAGATTGTGGACGAAGTGGTTACTAATCATCTGCACAATCTTAACTTCTGGGATGTTAATGCCACTCCAGTTACTCGAGGCATTCCTGATGCTGGTAGCCATTATGTGTAAGTCCTGAAAACCATTACCAGTGTTGAAGAGTATCAGGGACATTATTACAAGGGATTGGAAGTAGCCTAAGAAGTTGGACATTCCATGGTGTGGTATAAGCTTTATCCACTTCAGGGCTCCCATTAGGAATTCCCAGAGATCCCGAAGGTGGACTTTATTCTTTCCTCCTTTTTGAGGTGAATGTTTGTGGCAAAGGAGTATGCAGCCTCACATGATCTTGTTGACAGAAGGGTGAATCTGCACTTAAAGGGGTGCAGCAAATCCTCAAACAGTCTGCTAAGGACAGGCACATATGCTACCTATCCTACTTAGTCTATCCTCCTCTAAGACTTTCAGTCCTTACTTCCCCATTCTAAGGGAATGCTAGTAATATGTGGACCTGCTTTTGAAATAGTGAGATTTTCCAGTGGTTCAGCCAGGAGGCAATACTGGCTCAGGCATTGGAATGGCAAGGCATCTCAGAAGACCATCCAGATGTCTCGGGAGGATAGCTCAGGGGAAACATGCTTGCCTTGAAAGCAAGGCGACACAGAGCACCACAGGTTCAATCCCCAGGTCTGTGCTTAGAAACGTATGGCTATTAAGCACATTATAAATAACCTATCATATCATACCCTTTCTGGGTCAGATGCTGTTTGGGTCCAAATTTAATGACCGGGAAGAGAGGACAATGATTTGAGTACGCCACCCAAGCAAAAATCTACTCATCCTAAAGCTACCTACCAGTATCAGTCCAGAAGGTCCTTCTAAGCACAGAGGCTCCATGTAGGGTGGGCTCTGTAAGAGGGGAGCATTTAAGCCTGTCAAGCCTACAGCGAACCCACCCTCAACTTTCTAATGCCTGGGACACAAAGTCCCACATGTCATCTCCACTGGGGGGCTGCCTCCAACTTTTTATCACAGTTTGGGAAGAAGATTTTGGAGATGCCTGGGCATGTGGCATTATGCGCTGTCCTACTTCATCGAGTTGAGGTCCTTTCTGCCAGACTCAGGGTGTTGGTCAACCCTTAGCCCAGGTACCTTCTAAAGAGACTGGTCCAACAGGAGAGAATTCTTCAGCTCCTACACACATAGGCAATCTGGCCAATATCCAAATCAGAGTAAGGAGAAGGGATGTACTCCATCCTTTTTCTGGTGGAGTGGCAACCAATTATGGACATGAAGTCAAATGATTAATCAAGGCAATCCACTTCAAGGTGGAGACCCTCCAGGGGATCATTCCCATGATTGCAAGAGGGCACCTTGATAGTCTCCATGGAGGCCTAGTTCCATATCCCTACCCTTCAGGGTCACTGAACATTCATGATATTTGCTTTTAGTGGCAGATCACGTTCAGTTCCAGCATTTATCTTTTGGATTTTGCTCAGCTCCTGGGTGTTCACAAAGTTTCTGACCCACATGGTAGCAATGTTGCATGCCAAATGCTTCTGTCTCCATCCTTACCTGGGTGTGTGTCTCGTCCATGTCCCTACATCATCCATCGCTTGCAAGATCATGACTATGTTGCACACCCCTTCTGGAGAGGTTTGGCTGGTGTGAAACATCATGAGGTAAGACACAGACAACAGATTCAGCTTTCTAAGAAAAAAAGCTTTATTTACTTTAAATGTCAGGATTGAGTAGGGCCTAACTTTCTCTATGCTAAGGTGGGATTTCCCTACCGAAAAGAAAACTAAGGATAGTCAGTGTCAGTAAGTTCATAACCTTGTCTTTCCCTCACAACTAAATCTATACAATGGGCCTCATCACGAGTCTGGCGGTAACCCTTAAATGCGGCGGCAGCGCTATTACCGCTGTATTTAAGGGTCCGCCAGATCATGTCTTTGGCGGATTAAATCCGTGGAAATTTGCCGATTTTCTGCGAAATCCGCCGGCGGTAATAGCGCAAATTTTCCCCATTGGGCGCTATGGGGAATGAGGAATTCCCGAATGGGCCCAATGGGGAATGGGCAATAACCCTTCCACCAAACCCGTGATCCGGCACTAATAGCGCCAGGGGGGTTGGCGGTAGGGCTATTAGCGCCGGCGCTAATAGCGCCGGCGTTACCGCCCAACTCGTGATGAGGCCCTATGTGTAGTAGGGATGTCAGCAGCAACATAAATAGTGTTCAAACTAAAGTTCTGAGCTTCTTCCTGCTCTTTGGCTTTTTCTCAGCTTGCCCTTTCCCAAGTTTAGAACAGTTCCAGAAAGACGTTGGGGTTGCCTTCCCTAGAGTTCAACACAGTTTAATAGTTCCACAAAGACCTCAGATTTCCATTGCCCAAGGGTTCAACACAGTTCATAAAGTCTTGGGAGATCCTTCCCCAAGACGCAGACTCTTTCAGTTTACAAAACCCAAAAGACAGTTCAAATCTTTTAACTTTCAAAACAGTACCAGTTCAACTTTTTGTTCTTTCCGGCTTTTCAGTAGTTCACACAAAGTGCTCTGTTCTATATTTACCATTTACTTCAGCAATTGTTATTACACACATGCTCCTTTGCAGTTAGTTTGCTTGGCTCTTTTCCAAATAGGGGTTGCTCGGTCAAAGCACAGTTGTTGATCAACAAGGTCCACCCATTATAGGTCATGCCACCGATAACCCTGCTTTCCTTGTGGCTCTTCAAGTAGGGGTCACTCGGTCTAAACGCAGTTGTTGGACCACACAGTCCACCCATTACAGGTCATGAAACCGACAACCCTGTATACCTCTGTGGTACTTCTGTATTCTTCAGTTTCTGGCCAGTGGTCGAAGTGTACGAAAAGAAGTAGTGGAGCTATGTTCCCTGCTGGCCTGCACCACTCCCCACAGACCCCACAACCGCGCCCCGTCCCAAGCACAATAAAAAACCCAAAACACATGTGCCTGCTCTTTAAGGAAACGTCCTGTGCAGTGCACTGAAAGTGCAAGTTCCAACCTCTTCCTACACTTTTGTTTTAAAAGGAAACCTTTCCGGAACGGTTTCTTTTTAAAATAAGAGTATAGGAACAGTAAAACTTAATTAAAAGAAGTAGAGGAGTACCTCTCCTGACCGCTCCTGCCCACTTCGACTACTGGCTCTGGCCAACACAGGTTTTTTTCCCTCTTTTCCTCTTTTCCTCTTTCAACCTGTAGTGCTGTGGATTCTTGTATATTGGATCAATACTTATTTCACCTTCTTCTTGGCAGTCTTTTTGGCTTGGCCACAACTTGTATCTAATACAGTTAATTCCTTGATAGTTATCCCTTATCCTCCCTGGCAGTCTTCTAGACTTTGCCACAGTTGGTATCACATACAATTCACTCTGTGGTTTTTAGCCCTTTTTTCCCTTCGCAGTCTTCTACGCTTTGCCACAACCAGTATTTCATAGAATTCACTCTGTGGTATGTTGCCCTTCGCACCAACTTGCCTTCACTTCATTCATAAATACTCGTAATGCTTCATTACTTGCTTTGGATTGCTGTTGTATTCAAAACATACTCATCATATCCTTTAGTTAGTTTGGTATTCAATAATGCTCTTTGCACCTTTCAAAATTACTTCATTTGCTTTGTAAACACGCTCATCATAGCTTTCAGTTAGTATGGTATTCAATAAGGATTGTTCTACCTTTCAAAAGTACTTATACTTGGTAGCTTGTTCGTTATTCACAGTCATCGCATTTGACCTTCTGTACAATGTGCAATAAGATGCATTTCGCTACCTTTTCTTCAGAGCTCTTCGTTATAAATTGCCTGGTATTGTTCTTTCTTCAGTTTCATTTGCATTGCGTACTCCACTGCTACTATTACTGCTATCATTGTATTTACCCCTTTGCCTTGTCGTCCTCTACAGGTCCTGTATCCCAGATTCCCTACCAAGATAGCAATAGGAGGTGTGTCAAGTAGCACTTCCGCCAGGGGGAAGCCACTCCATTATGTAGCAGAAAACCTACCAGTGGTTTTGTTCCTACTAGTGGACAGTGTACTTCTGCATGCTCTTGAGAGACTCTTGGCTCGCTGTGATCCATGACAGCTGCACTCACCAGTAATCGTTCGCTCATTCAGGCTTCTCAGTTCACTTCTCTTTGCTCCGCCTTCCCGTGGGATCCCCAGTGGGCAGCGCTCACCATCCTCAGTAGTTTGCAGCCCCGCTCTCCCACAGCGAGAGCTGTTGAGAGCCTCTCTCGCTCTCTCAGTGACCGGAAACACCTTGGAGGCTTCGGTGCCAACCAACTCATGCTGTGGGCCTCAGGGAGGAGGGACTGCAGGAATCTCTACCAGCCTTGGACCCGGCATCTCCCTCGTACTTCTGCTTACCCTGGCTTTCCTCCAGCCGGTTCCTCTCCAGCCTGCTCCGCTTCCATATACTGCATCCTTTACTTCAGGTTGTCTCTCCCGCTCGCTCTTATACACCTAGGACTTGTTAACAGGCTGCAGGTGCAAGTTCTCCACATTATTTGCCTGACCTTGGTGAAGCCTATTATTAGGACATGTCTGGCTTTTGGAGTTGAACTCAAAAGCCCTCTTCCTCGTGTCAGTACCAAAGTGGTGGGAATGCAGGGAAGTGTGCATAACTCCTAGTTGTTACCTCCCCGTCCCAGTCTTAAGGTGAAAAGACTGTGAGACATTTTGGTCGGAATAAAGAGGCAATGACTGACAGTAGCCTACAAAGGCAGGGGGAATATGGGATTCATGTTGACATGGGAAAGGGGGATACCATGTCTCACTCAAATGAGGATAAATTCTCTAAGTTGATCGCTTCCTCATCTTGGTATAACCACAGCATCTCTGAGGGTCACTTTGAAAAGACGAAAAGAGATGAGGTTGCCAGTAACCTACAAAAGCTGTTGGGACAGAGAGTTCATGGTGAAAAGTGAATGGGGAATACCATGTCTCACCCCAGGACGGCCTCTCCCCACTCCCTGAAGTTCCTCCACCCAGATGATCCTCCCTCACATATCCACCACCAGGGTCGGGATCCAAAAGCGTTGGCCTTTCCCTGGCCACCTGTGCAGAGTGTTAGGCAGAATCCTGTGCAGTTCCCTTAGGGCGCACTACAGAGGATTAAGACTACAGGTATATGCAAGAAAATACCCTTTGGTATCAGTCTGTACCACAAAGATTTAGTTGGTAGCTGTGGCTAAGCAGTCAGACTTATTTCAAGAAGGAGATGAGCAGTATTCAGGGTTTACACATTACGACTACAATACTATGGAACAAGGAAACACTGACCAAAGCTTTGTATCAAAAAGAATATATATATTTATTTTACACACTCTGATGTTCACACACAAATCACCATTATTAAAGCAAGTTAAAACAGTCCAGAAAAGTATACACAACTCCCTATTTAAATTGTAGACAAGTTTGAGCAAGAGTGAAAACTGAGCAAAACGGCACAGTGTAAACCAAGCAGAAATGGCACTCTGACAATTTCTCAGAAGGGAGGGAAAGGACACGTTATACAGGTTTAGACTCTTTAACACACCAGCAACACTTCCCAAGTAAATTGTGAACAAGTTAGGCAAGGCAGTACTTTAGCATGTGCAATACTGAGGTGAAAACCAAGCAAAAAGGCACTTCACAATATTAAAAAGGAGAAGGAAAAAGGTGGTTATAAGAGTTAGGTGCACCAACACATTTGTAGGTGAGAAGCAATCTAGAGAAGACAGTTGTAACAGCTTTAACCAGAGTCAATAGGCCTGTGCCAGAGTCAATGGTACAAGGCAATGTGCCCTGGATCAACCGTTCTAGTATCTGCAGTCAAGTCTTTGTTTAACGATTTGAAAAGGCGGTTGCAGAAGGTAAAAGATAATGTTAGACAATAGGGGTGGCCAACCCAGTAGGTAAGTAAAGGATTTAAAACACCTTTAGTAATACCCAATGAAACGGGAGGCCTGGCGGAACAATGTACCTTGAAAGTGGAAGAGGCTCCTGCAGTGCCGGTAGTTCCTGGCAGTTCCTGCAGTTTGGGAGATCCAGCAGAGGAAGAGAGGCTCTCGTCGTGGAGGAAGTTTCGATTTACTGCACTGCCCAGGGATGAAGCCAGCAGCGGTGCTACCAAAATGAATAAAAGGTTCGCTCCTTTAAATCGCGGTCGTGGTGGACGGGTGCCTGGCTATCCGGTCTCCGAGAGCAGGGCACTGGTCATTCGTCCAAGGCAGGTCCTGGGAGGCGATTGGTGAACTGGTTGGCCCCACCAGCTCAAGGGAAGAAGACTCTTGCAGAGGAAGATCTTCTCAAGTCGTTGGAGAAAAGTGGTGAGGATCTGCAGCAGGGCTTCACCGGTGGTTCAGTCATAGCAGGAGTCTTCAGCTTCTCTCCTCTTCGGTTTCTTAGTTCCAGTGGCGATGTCTTGTCCTCCAGTCCTCAGGACCGTGCTTTTATGCAGAAAGACCCCCATTCATACAGCCTAGCTGTCACTCACACAGTGGGGTGGCTCTCCTGGCAGGAGAACCCCCCAGCCTATCAGGGCAGAGTGCGACTTGGGTTGCAAAGGCAACTGTATCTAGGGTGCCTATTCCCCCTCCCACACATCCTGTCTACCCCAGACTCAGCGGCGCCGAGAGCAGGGCTTCTGTGCAGAAGCCCGCCAAAAGGACGAACAAACGATCCCCGACCTGGGTTAGGATTTCAGAGAAAGACACAAGAAAGAAATATTATTAAAGTTCTGGCAATAAAAAACTACCGGAGTAAAGTTAATATTAAAATAAACCGGCGGGATGTTCGAGGCTGTCAGTAAAAGTGGTAGCCTCGAACAATCGGAAAATCCCATAGGAAAATATTCGCGGTCAAATATTTATGGTAGTAACCACTGCCACCAGCCTGAAACTTTGGAGAGAGGGACTGTACAGTACCCCCTTGAAAATGAAAGTGAGGGAAAAACTATTAACCCTTTCCAGTACCTCCATAGTGAGATGGGTTGTACTGGTTTAGTTCATAAGTATTGACTAGTAAAGTCAATGGGGACTTTACATACCCTGGGAGACAGTAGTCAGTCCCAGGGTATGGAGTCTATGTTTGGGGGTCGCTATGACACCCCTGTGGTACGGCACGGAGGGTGCTGTGTACCACACATGTTAAAAAGATGATTCATATGATGGTGAGAAAACCCCCCATAGACCATAAGCACACAAGATAGCCCAAAACACACACTAGCAATCTGTCTAAGAGTGGGAAAAAAGGGTCTCACTCTTAGCAGGAGAAAAAAATAAATCCTTCAAATCCAGCAAAGCTGCTGGGGGACTCTATAGGTAAGGGAAATTAGCCTTAGAAGAGAATTCTCCCTAACACAGAGGATGTCAGGGAAAAAGAAGTGAGGACGCCCTCAGGCTCCTCCCACTGGGTACTGAACCTGCGGAAGTTCTGGATCCCACCGAGGAAATTGAGTTTATAGGAAGGCTCTTGAATGCCAGTGAGGGGTGAGTATCTCTGCCTCTCCACTGGGCCCCATAGTGCAGAGCAGGCTCTTTGACTTGTTGAGGAAGGGCGAAGCCTCAGATCACCCTTGATTTACCGTCCGGGGGGCCATGGTAGCATTGTTTTTGTGGCTCCGCCTGAATCTTCTACTGCCCCACATGCTGTCCCACAAGGATTATGGCTCAAATGATTACTCTAAGATCATCAGAGTCCCCCTCCCCACATCAGAGAGAGAATGTTATGGATTACCACCTTCTTCATGGCTCCCCATTGGACCCCCAACGCCTGAGCCTCACAATAGTTGCTGGTCAATTGTGCTGGGTTGCCACCCTGAGCTCAGTCTCCTTCCAAGGGAGATGGACCAGGAAGTCAGGAAAGAGATCCTTAAACTGGAGAGTGATTCCTGATATTCTGAGGGCTGTACTCGCTCTTGCCTCACAGATCAGAAGGAGGGCATTCTTGGTTCACACAGATAACCAGATGACAGAGGCCTATGTCAAACAGCAGGGGAACAGGGCAAGGTAAGATAAGGTATTAAATGATAACATTTCATTATAATTCTGAAAAAGAAAATGTTGAAATCTATGTACAGTTACTACAAGGCTAAATACAAAGATATGCCCAAATAAATGTCCTCTCTAAGCAAAACAATGCTTTTAATCAGTCACATTACTAAGGAAAAGGTAAAATGGCCTACACATGTTTCACACAGTGGGATAGCCTTATAATATTCACGCATCGATAATTTGCCAAAAACACAGTTATTGTGAATAAATACATCACACATGAATTTAGAAGTGAAATACCCAAAAATACTTTTATAGATGTCAACATTAAGTTAAGTAGGAATTCTGCGGGAATAATATGGACATGCTAGAACGAATGACAGATAACAGTGGTCTTACTCCAGTAAATCTGACCTATGTTCCTGGATTTCATTTATTTAAATACTAGCACATGTTTTGTAAAAATGAACATGTATAAAAAGAAACATATACAATCATATCACACATACAAAACAATTATATCATGTACTCATTTATTAATATCTTTGAATAATTTGATATAAATAACAATGTTGAATCGAAGATAAATGTAGTATTATGTTGTTGTATATGATGATATGCGGCACTGGCTGCAGATTATAGATACAAAGTTTTATTTAGTCCACTTGTATTTCTCTGAACATATGAGTGTGTTACTGTGATCAGATTAAACATAACAAAACCCTTGAAATTCAACAGATGTGGAAAGTGATGTCCATCTTAACTCAGCGTCCCCCGGTAGATTCCCCATGATGTAATTTGTATGTCATCATGAATCCCTTCTGTTATATTATGTATGTATGGGGCTTTGTAACGGGGGGATGCTGATTCAAGAATGGTCATCACTTCCCACATCTGCTGAATTTCATGGGTTTTATTGCATTAAATCTGATCACCGTAACTTTCTCTTATATTGTTTCACTGAATTTCAAGGGTTTCATTAGAATATAATCGCCAAGAACATGAGTTTGCGGTTATCATGCCTTAAATTTCTCTTGCTTTCAAGACAGTAACATACATCTAATATTGGTTAGAAAACATTATTTTATTTAAACAATTAGAATTAAGCCATTTATCTAATTGTTCAAATGAAAATTACAAGATCATTCATAATTCTGTTTATTAAACAGGAGATTCTTATTTTATCAGTATTAGTAACCAAACAAATACAGAAGAAATATTAAGAAGGAGTACCAGTCCAACATACTTACTAGTTTAATGAAAACGCACATACATATATCCTTATTCTTTGAACAGAGATTACTCTCCCAGGTCCAGCTTGAGTCTTTCCTCTCTTCTATCACTCTCTCTACTTGTGTTGTTCCACAGTGGTCTTACCTTTCTCCCTGGCTTTTCAACCACTACCTGGCACCTCCTGCTCACTGCATCGCTACATTCTTCTCTAACTTTCAGTGTTATGCGGATGACATCCACCTTTCCTCAGCCATCTCTGCTCCTTCTCTCATTCCAGACTGTCCGGCTGCAATTCAGGAATGGTGTGCCGCAAATGATCTCTGTCTTAATACCATTAAGACTGAGATCATCCTCATTGGGACACCAGCTCTCTCCTTTCCTCTCTCTCTTTCTTGCCGCCCACCCTGGGCCCTCTTCCTGCTCCTTCATGTGAGGCAAAGAATCTTAGTGTCATCTTCAACTCCACCCTCTCCTTCTCTCCTCACATTTCCAACATCTCTGAGAAGTCACACTATCAGCTGTACCTCCGCAGAGGTATTCTGCCTTTTCTCACTTTCTCCCAGAAGCTCAATGTCTCCAGAGCCCTGGTCCTCTCTAGGCTTGACTATTGCAACAACCTCTTTCTGAATCTGCCTGTCTCTACTCTTTGACCTTAACAACTTATCCAGAACACAACTGTGAGTCTTGTCCTTCGCCTCAAGCCCAGGGATCGTATATCTCCAGCTCTGAAATCCCTCCACTGGCTCCCTGTGACTGCAAGGATCAAGTATAAGACCCTGTGCATCATCCACAAGGCTTTGTGGGGCCTGGGACCGCACTACTTCCAACTTTCTCTTCCTAAATATCTTCCTTTGAGCCCTCCACCTATCCACTTCCAACTCTCTGAGGGTCAGACACTTCTCCAAGCAGAGAGTGGGTGGTAGATCTCTTTCCTCAGCTAGGGTCTCCCTCTCAAACTTGAGCAGAACCAGCTCCTGTTCTGGAAGCAACTCAAAACCTTCTTTTTTGCTTCCGCTTTCTCACTTCCTCTCCCTTGCTGATGTCCCTGACTGCTCCGCACACTGGTCACCTGGCCACCCACTGAATCGCAGGCCCAGGCTCCTGCATGTTCAGTTGCCCTTGCACTGCCTTGGGGCTCCCCCAGCACTTAAGGGTCTTTATCTGCAATCCTACAGTCCCTTTTCTCTCTGCACTTATGAGCCACCCTCCGGCAGCACTTATTGAGTTACCTGCACTTCTCCCACCCCCGCAACCCCCGCAACCCCTGGCACTTCTCCCCTCCCTCCTTCCCGCACTTGCGCAATCTGAATGACACAAGGCCTGGTAAGATCATTTTTTTGTCCTCCTTCTGTCCCCCTTCTTTGTCTTGTCGCGCCTAGAAACACTTGTGTACAGGCGCATTATAAATGACTTACCATATCATGTCATATCTGCTATACCTTAAGAAGCATTATTCAAAATATTGTCAATAGATTGTGAAGACACTGTTATGCATAGTATTCTGAATGCTATCATGATATGCCCAATACATTTCACAATAAGAAGACTTTATAATAAAGGTGCAAACCTTAGTACACTACTAATCTATATTTGTTTAATTATCCGTATATATCATATTATTTGTCTTTCCGATCTAGTATTGCCATGAACCTAACGTAGCTGACTACTGATCGGTCAGGAATTGAAGGACGCCTACAATAGGGTGACTTTCCTCCCAAGAGTGCAGTCTTTGCAAAGCGTAAACAAGATGCGATGGCTGGGGACACAGGTGAAAAAGTGGGATGGAGATAGCCTGAACCACTCCCAGGCTGTGGGAAGAATGGAAATAAATTGAGATAAGTACTGAATCTGTTACCAGAAGAGTTCCCCCCTCGGGTCCCACTGTCCTTCCTAGATGCTGAGAAAAAAAACACAGATAAATCTATAGAGAAATCTCCTCCCACCAGCAATCAATGTCCATAGGCCATCAAAACTGCCCGATGAATAGTTGCCAAGCAGACGTAAAAAGAAAAAGAAAAACAAATCACAAAAAATGCAAGGACCTATATCCGGGCGGCTGAGGTTGGAAACTAAGGGACGGTAATTAAAAAAAACAAAACAGGTTCCAGAAAGCAAGCCATGTCCAAATCGCAATCATAGGTAGTGTCCAATACCAAAGTTCCAAACCCAGCAGGAACTATGCAAGAAACAATCCAGAGAACAGGCAGGGTTCAAGGGGTTAATCCAAAAGGCAATCCAAAATTAGGCAGAGTCAAAAGAAACAGTAGATCCAATCTTACAGGTATCCATAAACAGAGAGGGACACATCAATAGCAATCCAAAATGTTAGAGTATGCAGGTCTGATGCACAAAAAAAAGGAACGAAGTAAATGCAAGAGTAGCTATTAACAGTGGAATCTGTTGTTGAGAAGAAGCATTTCCTAATTCCAGTCGTCTTTTATTGTTGTTCCCTCGTCGCAGGAAAGGTCGTTCACGCTGCATGCCTGGTACGCAGCGTTGGAGCACAATGACATAACCATGCTCTGTGTATTTGCATGTGATGTCATCATGCTCTGTGTGCCCCCATGTTGGCTCGTGGGGACTGTAGTCCCACAGGGAGTCTGTTGAGCGAGACACCACAGAAGGTGCGAACCATGAACTGGATCTTGTGGGCGACAGGGACAACCAGCCGATGGTTGAGTCCTGACAGGTATGGACTGATGATCAATTATCCTCATATAATAAAAATCCGTTTTTAATATAAAGATAATTGATATAATTAATAATTATACGTATAAAACCTACACATGTAAAACAATATTTTAAAATTATTCTTGTATACATTTTCAATGGATAACAATATTTGTAATTCAATATGGTCCAATATTTCAGATCTTGTGTTTTTCTTTTTCCTTTCGAACTTTCTGGAATCTTCTATATGTAAATTCGTTTATACCTTTGGGTCTGATTGATAAATATGTACATTTGGAAATATAGAAACTACACATTGTTAGGTTCCTAAAGAAGCTCACAACAATGTGGGAATATTATAAGGGTATCCCACTGTGTGAAGCACGTGTAGGACATGTTGCTTTGTAGTTAGTGATGTAACTGAGGAAAAGTATTGATTTCCTCAGAGAGGATAATATTGTGGGCAAATATTTGTATTTGGATTTAATAACTGGACATAGATTTTGATATATTTTCTTTCAGAATTGTAATTAAATGTGCTTATTTAAACGCACAGGTGAATTGTGTATTTTTTCAAGCTTTGGATTTAGAACACGAACGGGTCTAGTGTTTTTACGCAAATATCCATGCTGCTATTATAATAAACTCTTGCAAATAATCAGTGCAACCAACCCCATGGTCAGACCTGTATTATCTAAACGTTAATTAGGTCCATAACAACACCCCATCATCCTATGCACTTTTGCTGTCCTGCTGCCTCAACTTCTCACATTGACATCCTTCTTCACCATTAGGCCTCTGTAGACAGGCTCCAAATTGGCTTTTATTCTCTTCTACTAAAAGATACATTGTATACAAAGCACATAATGGATATAGGTTGTGCTGCTTGGGTGCTCACCTCCTCCTGTTTCTCTAATTACAGTTGGCCGCTCAAGACATGATGTTTCAAGATTTAAAAGATAGTTCTGCCGGTGCTGCATGGAATCCAGGGAGAATATGTCTTTGCCAAGCGCTGTGCATAGTTGGACTGTCTAAGTCTTGTACTTTCAGGGCTTCTATGTTGGGGCAGTTAATAGCATTCGTCTACGACACATTTTGTTTAACATCTCAGACCAAGCACAGTATTTTATATACAGTATTACAAATGGCTATTAAGTTGTATTCAGTGGCATGCAGCGCCTCTCTAATCCTAAATAAAGGCATTAAAAAGAACCAGGATCCAGTGAAACCACCATAGTCCACAGGCATAAAGGTAGGTTGGAGACTCAGATGTAGCCCATGGACCCATATGTGGAAGCACTCAGTGACCCGTGGATGCTGCAATTGGTATTTTTATTTCGGGTGCCGAGTGCACCACTGTGGGCCCAACATCACCCTCCCTTGGGTTGGGCAGATGCAACAGGGCTGAAATAGGTCTTTATTACTTTTTGTTGAATGGATCAGGCACTATGGATAAATCAGGCAGGTTTTGCTAGATGGGAGGGGCCCTATGCAAGGGCATGCCCTGAAAAAGTGCCCACTGGGCATGCCTTGCTCCCATGATCCATGAGCACAAATAGTGGATTGGTGTTTCAGGGGCATTGCTGAAGACCATGCCCTTTGCAAACTTTAGGTATAATCATATATGTGTTCCTTAATTTCTTTATTGAGTTTTATCAATCAGTTAGTAAGAGTAGAAATACAGTTGCCCAACATAATCAACACATCATTACATCAATCGGTACACTAATATTTTAACATTCCAAAACAGAAAAACGCTTTCCCCTCCCGCCTCCCTTCTCAGGCCATAGCACAATGTCATCGTTAGGCAAGGAAGGAGTCCTTCCATACAGATAGCAACAGCATCGGAACACAGACACCAATGCAGTTCATATATTACAGTATAACTGTTGTTTACCATCAGATGGATATGCCAATCCATCCAACAAAGTCGACCATTCAGTACTATTCAACACAGCCGTTTGTGGATCTAGGGGCTCCATTCTAATCATCATTGCTAATTCAACTTTTGTCCATTTCATCAAATCTCTTGAGCATTCTGATATCTTGGGGCCATCCTCCAACGTCAGTCACACCAAGTTCATGTTCACAGTCAGCTTTGACTCTGGTCATTCCCTCCCGCTTTTTGCCTTTATTGAGCAGCATGCTAACATTTGTAGGGGTCGGACGTCCCCTCTCCCCAAAATAATAAAGACCTTCCAGTAGAGGGCTGCATGGAGGTTCTTCCAGCAGCATATCCCAAACCGTTTGCCCCCTTCCCGTCATCACAGCACAGAAAGGGAAGTGTCCCGTCCATAAGCCCCTTTTTGTACAAAAGTCAGGGAAAGGTATTAAGCAATTTCTGTCAAACACATCATGCCAAACTGCGAGTCCCTTCAGTTCCCAATCTAATTAGACCTTCCTGCTCGTGACAACCATGTGACTCATGTCCATGCTCAAAGGGATGCTGCGCGAGTACAGGTTAATACAGCCAATCCATCTATTCGCCCTATACCAAATGCACTTGCATGGGTCTATCAGGTAGGCAACCTTCCTGCCACTATTACATTGCCATAATATTTCCTTCAGAGTGTATGGCCTCACTGACCTAGCAGTAGTCTCAGTTCAGGGGTCACTTCATCAAAAAGGCACTTTGTGACAAACTGTAACAGAGCCGCCAAAAATAGGTTTAAAAATTCAGGACCTGTAATCCTCAAACAGTACGGCTCCTGCAACGGGGATAACACCACCGTTCTTGCCATCACCCAAACTGTGTCTCAAATGAGTGTGTTTAGTCTACTGAATGTGTTCGTCGAGATATCATATGGTACATTGGAGATAATTACCATTTTCATCAGAGACACTCTACCCATCAGTGACAAAGGCAATCTCTTTGAGAAGTCTGCTGAATTCTCTACTCCCTTTATGGCATGTAATGGGCCATCACAATGTTCCTCTAAAACCATCAAGGACCACATTGACACCATTGCTCTGGCCCTTGCTGATTTTTGCAATCATTCCTTTGCCTCAGGATCCTTCCCCTCCACTCTGGAGCACTCCCTTGTGCATCCTCTTCTCAAGAAACCCACAGCTGATCCTTCTTGTCCAGCTAACTATCGACAAATTTCCATTTCTCCCTTTCTGGGCAAACTCCTGGAAAAGTTGGCCTTCTCTCAGCTTAACCTTCATTCCAATTCTGTTAGCTGTCTCCATGACCACCAGTCTGGCTTCAGAGCTGCTAGAAGCAAGGAAACTGCTCTCCTAAACATCTGTGAAGATCTGCTCTCCAACCTTGACTCTAACATTCCCTCTGTCCTCATCCGCCTCGATATCTCTTCTGCCTTCGACACCGTCAACCATATCATCCTGCTCAACCGTCTCCAAGATAACCTGGGTATCACTGATAAGGCTCTGGCCTGGCTGACCTCTTTCCTCTTTGATCGACCCTCCCAGGTCCAACTTGGGTCCTTCCTATCATGTATCTTCCTCTCTACCTGTGGTGTTCCCCAGGGGTCTAACCTCTCGCCCTCGCTTTTCAACCAATACCTGGCAAATCTCGCCCACTGCCTTGCCATTTTCTGCTTAAATTTCCAGTGCTATGCAGACGACACTCAACTCATTTTCAGGCTGCCCTCAGCCACTTCCCCTCCCTCTCTCATCTCTGATTGCATAACTGCCATTCAAGATTGGTGTGCCGCCAATGATCTTTGTATGAATGCCAGCAAGACGGAGATCCTCCTCATCGGCATACCTTCACCATCCTTTCACCTCACTCCCTGGCCGACCTCCCTTGGCCCTCATCCTACCCCCACATCTGAGGCTAAGAACCTCGTGGTCATCTTTGACTCCACACTTTCCGTCCCCGCCCACATCTCTGATTTCTCTAAAAAGTCAAACTTCCTAATGCACCTCCTCAGAGGTACTCTGCCTTGCCTCTCCTTCCCCCAGAAGCTC
The DNA here is from genome assembly GCF_040938575.1 of Ambystoma mexicanum. Taxonomy (NCBI): domain Eukaryota; kingdom Metazoa; phylum Chordata; class Amphibia; order Caudata; family Ambystomatidae; genus Ambystoma; species Ambystoma mexicanum. The sequence goes on along the minus strand of NC_090932.1, from coordinate 462,240,682 downwards.
ATGGTCTCCCAAGCAATGGTTCTCCCTAGGTTGGACTAGTGTAACAGCCTCTTTCTAAATCTACCTGCCTCTACTCTCCGCCCTCTGCAACTGATCCAGAACAGGACTGCGACACTTGTCCTTAGCCTCAAGCCCTGGGATCATATCTCGCCAGCTCTGAAATCTCTCCATTGGCTTCCAGTGATTGCAAGGATTAAATTCAAAACCCTCTGCATTGTCCACAAGGCTTTCTGGGGCCTGGGTCCAAAATACCTTCAGCTATCCCTATGCAAATACCTCGCCTCTCGAGCTCTTCGCTCCTCTACGTCTAACTCCTTAAGGGTCAGTCGTTTTTCAAAGGAACGAGCTGGGGGGAGATCTATATCTTTGGCTGGGGCCTCCCTCTGGAACAGCCTCCCTGCCACTCTAAAACTTGAGGAGAACCATCTCCGGTTCTGTAAGCACCTCAAGACCTTCCTCGTTGCTTCTGCCTTTGCTCCCCCTCCCCCCTGCTGATCTGTTCTCTCTTGGCACCGTGCACCTGGCCACTCTGTCCTCTGGGCCCAGGTACCTGCTCACCCTGCCATCCTCCCGCACTGCCTCCGGGCCACCCCTCTGTATCTGTACCCACACAGCCCTCCTTTTTTTCTTCCTGCACTTATCAGACGTACCCTGTGTGCTGCCTTCAAAACCAGCACTTGCCAATTGCTGGCTGCACTATCACTGTTTGTTGCCTTTATAATTTATTTACCATTATTTATCTATTTCTCCTTTGCTCCGCACTCTCCACTTCTCCCCCCTTCCATGCACTTTTCCCCTCTCCCTCTCCCATGCACTTGCGCGTTCTCAGTGTCACTGGGCCTAGTAAGGTCGTTGTTTTGTTCTCCCCTGTTCCCCTCCCTTGCCTTGTGGTCTCTGAAAACACTTATGTACGAGCGCGATAGAAATAAAATGTCAATATCAATATCAATGTGTATCGTAAAAGTCATGTTGTATCTTGATACCAAGATATTTAAATGTGACAGGTTGCCACTGAATTGGGAGGCTTGGTAAATCAGCGACTGGAGTCTGTGCAAGGGCTGCTATTGGGAAAACACAAGATTTCGTTTTATTGGTCCTAATACCAGATAAATAACCAAAATTATGGAGTGTTTCCATGAGAATCGGCATATTCAGTGCCAGGTCCCGGACATAAAGTAGCATGTTTTCAGCATATAGCGAGATTATGTGAATCAAGTCATTTATTGTTATACTGGCTTCTATCATGTCACAGAGGAGAATAAATGCCAGCGGCTCCAAAGCAAATCCAAAAAGGATAGGAGACTGCAGGTAGCCTGGTCTCGTCTCCTTCCCAACACCCCAATCGTCAAAAGCCAGCTTACCCATCTTCACCCTATCTGTAACATCAGGGTATAACAATTCAATCCAATGTAAATTTGTAGGACCCAGCTTGAATGTACACAGCGTAGACCACATCCACTCCCAATTTACAAGCCTTTTCTGCATCCAACAAACAACTGCATAGGGAAGGGGCAGTTGCCATGTCTGAGCAATAACGTGGTGCAGGTGTTGCAGATTATGTGGCGTGTTCCTTCCAGGCATGAATCCTGCCTGGTCTGGGTGCACCATGCAAGTCATTATTTGTTGTAACCTATTGGCCATTAAGGGTAGCAGGTAATATTATCCCCACCAAAAATATCGCCGGATATATGGTCGTCGGGAACGACCATAGGCAATATTTTTAGTGGGGATAATATTTGGGGTTATTGGGAGCAGGGGTTGCGGGGGTGTCCCCCGGTCCATTTAAAATAATATGGGGGTTGTGGGTGTGTCCCCCGCAGGTTTCATGCCTTAATATTGCTGCACAAATATGGCAATATTTTTGCATGGGGATATTTTTGCGGGGATATTAACACATGGAACCCCATTAAGCCACTAAGGATCAGAATGTCCATATTTAGCAATGATAGGGAGGATAGAAGCCCAACACTTTGGAATCATTCCAGATTTTGGAATCAGTACTATCAATGCTTCCCTCAATGATCAGCATAACATCCCTTTTTCTAGGGCATCTTGATATAAGTATAGTAGTCTGCCACCAAGCTCAGCACTATACGTCTTAAAGAATTCTGACGTAATACTATCCGGTTCTGGTGCTTTCCCCTGTGGAAGACTCTGTATAATCCCTTCTATTTTCCTTGGGGAGACGGGCTCATCCAATTCAGCAGCCTTTACAAGGCTAAGCATATCAATCAAACTTAGTGTGGTTTCTACCTCATCCCTTTCCTCAGAGTAGTATCAGTGTACAGCGCATTCTAGTAATCATTGAAAGCTTTATTAAAGCCTGCTTGATCATGTACTTCCAGCCCTTCCCACTCACATATTGACATAATCACTGTATCGGGGTGTTCATTCCTAATAAACCATGCTAAAAGCCTTCCCGCCTTACCTCCCTCTCCATGCAAGTTACCCACGTAGAAATTATAATCCTGTTTCCCCAGTCTTCCAAGCATTTCCTCCTCAATATGCTTAGTTCCAGTTCTTTCCCCACTGGGCCACCCTTCCCATGCTCACTCCAGTGTATGTCCCTCTCCATTTTCTCAAGCGCCTTCTTCAAGGAAGCCATGATGCCACATGAATTAGACCAGCAAATGCCAAGAATCACAACTTTAATCGCATGCCACTCAAAACCAGCATCCCCAACTGACCCTTCATTAATCTCAAAGTATCAGTGCATTTCTGTACTCGTCATATTCCTGTAGACAGCGTCCCTCAACAATTCTGCTCTAAGTCTCCACAGTGGAACACTGATCCCAGCAACTCGGGTATGCACCCACATCATCAAGGGCAAATGGTCTGATAACATCCTACCCAAGTAATCTATCCCACCTCATATGTCTAAGTGTTCCATTCCCATCAAGAAATGATTCTTTCCAGTATACATGTCATGTGGGTTCGAGTACAAAGAGTAAGTATACAGGTTTTGGCCTGCCAAACATCCATTAAATTCAATTCATCAAGATACTCGGTACACGTGCACCTCTCGATTTAATCCTGTGTGACAATGGATATCCAAATCTGGGTTGAGTGTACAATTTGAGTTGCCACCCTTGAAGACATCATGAAGTATGAAACAGACAACAGACTTCAAGTTCAAACAAACAATTTCATTTAGCTTATATGTCAGGATGGCTGAATGCCTTACTTGCCCTATGCTAAGGTGGGATTTCCCTACCTAAAAAAAAAATGAAGAAAGTCTGAGTCAAAGAGTTCAACTAAGGAATCTGTCTGTGTCCAGAACCTATGCTTGCCCTCAAAACTATATCTGTACAATGTGTAGGGATGTCAGTAACCAAAACAAAACAGTGTTCAATAAAGATGTCTGAGCTTCTTCCATCTCGCAGTTTCCTTCCAAGTATAAAGCAGTTCCACAAAAAGTCTTAAAGTTACCTTCCTTGGATTCAAGAGGATATAGTTTTAACCAATAGGGGTCCCCTTCCCCAAGTTCCAAGCCATAAAACACAAGGGAACCTTGAGACTCTGGCCTCACATCAGCAAATGTCTCAGATCTCAAGGATTATCTTCCCCAAAGTATAATTTGATAAACAACACAGTTCAAAAGAAAATATCCTTGCTTTCTTCATTTTAATTTTCACAGTTTCGTTATTTCCATTTTCAAATATTTGTTCTGATAGCTTGTAGTTTTCACACAAGTCAGAAATGAAATTTCTTTCTGTTGTTTAAGTTTTAAAGTTCCATTATAAATCAGACTTCAGGTTTTAGTTGCTTAGTCTTCAAAGTTATTTTCAATTTGGAACACAACATGTAGTAGCTTGCTTGTTCTTTAAATTTATATTCACTTTGGAACTCAGCATATAATGGTTTGCTTGAAGTTATTGTCCCGTTCCCTCTTTACCTCAAAAAGGTATTGACTCCGTTTGATCGCAAAGTTTTAATTCAGTTTGATATTCAATAATTGTAGATTTCACTCGTAACTCATTTTTACTCTGTCTGTTTTTCAATAATTATTCTGCTGTTCAGTGTTTGTTCGTTTGGCCTTGTATGTTTAGTGTTTGTTTGGTCCACTTTAAATGGATTGCCCAGGGTTCAGAGACCTTCAAAAACATGTTTCATGCCTCAGGCGACCACTCCGATACAAAGTATTCCTCACGATTAATTATTGAAAATGTGAAAGACCAGAGCCTTTCAAAAACGTGCTCATTTGAGACACGCGACCACTCTGATACTAGGTATTTATTGTTAACAAAGTTCACACAAGCGTGCACCCGGTTTTCCATCCACCAAATAACTCATTGGTCACTTTGACAGTTTTCGCAGCAACTTGCAGCTCATAGTCTCTGATTTTCAAGGCCAGGTTTCCACCTTCTGCCCCTCAAGCACTCCTGTTTTGGCCTCTCCACCCAGGGGAATGTGTAATGTGAGCATTACGGAAAAGGACAGCCTTCCCAGACAGCTTCCCTCAATTCATTCTCTCCGCTCCAGGGATTCCCAGCTCCCAGATCATGCTTCCATGGACCACCTTTCTCCACTGTCCCCAGTGTCTCGCTCCAGGAAGGTACTGGGCTTCTTGCACTGGCCTCCTTGCTGCTTTTCCTGTCGTCTCTGTTGTCTCTTTTGCTGCTCTGTTGAGCTCATGTTATACACTTGCAGCCCCTTGACAGGCTGTAGGTGTGAGTATTCAATTAGCCCTGCCTGGCCACAATTAATGCGACATGTCTGGCCCTTACAGCTCTTAGCAGGCATCTTCTTTGCTTCAGTACCAGAGTGGCAAAAGAGCATGGTCTTCATTGCTCTCAGTTGCTTCTTCTTCGTCCCAGTACTGTTAAGTGTCAATTGTGGAGAAATTAGGGGAGCTAGCTTATAACAGCCCATGAAGGTTGGGGAAAGGTTGGATTGGCTGTCGATAGGGAAAGGGGGATAACATGTCTCACCCAAGGGCACCCCACTCCTAGTCCCCAAGGACCCTTCACCCAGGTGATCCTCCCTCGGTTCTCTGCCCCCCAGGGTTGGGATCCAATAGCGATGGCCTTTCCCTAGTCACTTGCGTAGAGGATCCAAGGGGTTTAGGAGTGAGAATATCCTCAGGTTTCTCACACACCCCATATCCATATCCACTCTATAACCAACACATTTGTCCATTAGAAAAACCTTGCTAGAGTCCACATTTGGTGCGTAAGAATTAATAAGGCATACTGTGCTACCTTCCATATCTTCCCTCAGAGTCACTATGGACCCTGTTGGTTGAAAACAGAACACCATCGGCTATCCAGACAACACACCTCTAGCATAAGCAGAATACGAGGACCGATACCCCTGCCCACCCTGTTTCTTCAGCAGTATACTAAATTTGTCAGGAAGGTGTGTCTCCTGGATGAAAGCTATACCAATATCATGTTTCCGCAAATATGTGGGCACCCTGCAACCTTTCCAATAATTATGCATGCCGTGTACATTCCATGACATACATTTAACTGATGTCGACATTTATATCTACCTTCCAGAGTCTTCATCCATTTTCTGCAAAACCACCAACCCATCCTGTGCTAATCCAATGTCCCCATTCCCTGTGGCACTTAACATCACACATAAAATATCAATCACAGAATCATGCTCACAGCCCAGCCACCCCCAATTTCCTGGTCCCATCCCCCTCCTCTGCAAACCAAATGCAACACAAACTATATACCAAAAACCCTATCCCTTAATTCTTGATGGAAGTCTGCCATCCAAGAAGCCCAGAGCAACTGTGCTCATGTGCACTACCAGTGCTGTCCAGTGGGCCCTGAAAACCAGGAATGCCAACCAGCAGACAAGCATTCACCAGTGCTCCCAAGTCCAGTACCTCCTTAAGGCCGTAAGCCCGTAAGCAGTTCTAAGGCGAGTCTGACTCCATTAGACTCTTTTTCACATCCAGTTCTATCACTGCTCACCTGTATGATCCAATGGACCCCCCCCCATCACACAGTCTGGTGTTCAATTTGAATCTGTGGCATGTGGCCATACCCACCAAATGTTCAGTATACCACATGATTGTTTAGAGACAGTGCAGATTCCACTTCTAATACTGCAAGATCAGGGTGTTTGGTTTTGCTTGCACTCTAATTTGCACTTAACAGATGTTTCTCCATACCAAATTTAGGTTGCCTTACACATTTCGGAGGGGACTCTCCTCGCTGTCCCCTTGTGGTTGATTCACCAGTATCAAGTCCTTGCTGCTGAAACCAAAGCATAAATTCTTCCAGCATATCAAGAAATATAGGTTTACCTTTATATAATGCCTTGAGTCTTGCTGGGAACAGCAATATATATTGAACCTGTGCTCCCCTCTCTGTGGAATGCTCTGCACTGCATCTGCACCTGCCATGTGTAGGCTGGGAAAATCACAAATTGCCTCCATAAATCTGCATCCCGTCTTGTGTGGAAAAGTATACATTCTTTGTGATTAGAGTTCATGATTCTCACAATAATAGCTTGGGGTGGAGTGCCTGGTGGAGGTCTTTTAGTGAGGGCTTGATGCGCTCTCTCCACCACAATGTTCTGTGTCAAGTTCCCAGAGCCCATTGATTGTAGGTTTTCCACGTAGTTCATGCCATTGTCACCTTCTTCACCCTCTGGAAGGTCAACAATGCAAATATTATTCCTCCTTGACCTATTTCCTGCCTCTGTCACCATTTCTTCCAGGTACAGTATTGTAGGTCTTTCACATGTTCTTGCAGCATATTAGACACTATTGTGACATCAGCGATACTTCTACCTGGTCGCTGTACTTGTCCAAGAGGCTACCGTGGAGGGTCAGAAGAAGGAGACAGACTTCATTTTAACATCTTCAACAAGGTTTTATTCAAATCATAAGAAAAATGCCTAACTTTCCCTTAGCTATGGGTTTCCCTACCTAACATAACTAACTAGGATGCTCATCGTCAGTTGTGAAGTCCAAATAATAGTCTGTCCTGCATCCAAAAACTTAGCTACTCTGACCCTACCACTAATGCAAAACAACTAAAGTCCAGGAGAATGACTCCCTTCTCCTGGGGCTGCTTTATAAGCAAGTTCTTCTCAATATAAGATCTTGGCCCCAAACTTTAACAGTTCTTTTAGTGGACTTTTCCAACTCCCTGTCTTCCCCTTCCTCTGGTTTTTCAAGATCCTCTTTACAGGTGCTCTCTTTCCTGTAGGTTATTTCAATCTGTCTTTTTCAGATATACTTTAAAGTCTCTCTTTCTCTGATGACCAACATATACCTTGAGAATTATAAACAACCTTCTTATATTATCACAGTTCTCATTCCTGTTATCGTTTGGCTTTTCACTGAGATGAGTTTGATGATCCCAGTAATGATTCTCACACTTCTGGGTATTTAGACTTCCACTGGGACTAGTATGATGGGCCCAGTAATGATGCTCACTCATTGGGTTACTTCCCCTCTCACTGGAATGAGTATGATGGGCCCAGTAGTGAATCTCACTCACCTGGTTACTTTGCGTTGAGACAAGTATGAGTATTACTTGTTATACTTACTACCCTCCCTGGGTTTCCCGCTCTTCCCGCTCTTCCCGTCACCTTTGCGGTTTTGGGCCTGTGTCACTGGTTCCGTAGGCCATTTTACAGACTCTTCTCCCTCGAGCTGGATGGCAACTTAGGTATTCTTTTCCTCTCTCCGTGTCACCCTCAGTGGTGTCACTTTGTGTTTGGCTTCTAAGCCTGAGGAGCATTCCCCAATGCTCCCTCGGCTTGTCCGGTCAGGACGTCTCTTCCTCATGTCCTGGACTCGCTTGCGTGGCTTTGCCAGGCCTGTCTCCTCTTTGGTGCAGCTTGGGCACCATTAACCGTAAGCTTCCCTTGCTTGTAGGGAGCTGTGTCACCTTCACAGCTTTGCTCGTTCCGTTGCCCCCACAGCTTTGAACTTTCAGAGTCTCCTCCTTCAATGTTTATGGCATCGAGTTGGGGCTTCCCCTGCAAAACATTACAGCCCTTCTTCTGTGTTGGACTGGTGCTCATTAGTATTCCATTGGTTTTCTTCATGACAGTAAAAACCAGATACTTTTCCTCACATGGCACATCACAGTAGCAGATGTATAGTGATTCTTCCTGTCGTCTCCCAACAGGATTTATCAAGTTGGGGTGTTGAGTGAGTTCGGCAGGGAGTTTGTCCTCGGAACGTGTGTACTTGTCCCACTGGTGGGAGTCTCTGCCAGTGAGGTCCTGCTTGCCTCTACCATTAGGGAAGGTATAGCATAGCAGGCTCACCTCCCTAGCCTCCATGGCCTCACAAGGAAATGCATTAGCAACCAGCACAACCCGCTCTGCACCATCTTGTTGAGGTGGCCAGGCTACGTCATCCCAAAATGGTCATGATTGTGATGGACAAGCTGTTTTTACCCAGTGATTGGTCTCCCTGTGTCTATCGGTTTATTTTGACCTGTTTGTTCTGTGGGTTCATCCTCCCACTTGATATTATCCTGCAACCTTGTGGATGTGTGCACTGATCATAGAAGGAGGCAAGGCAGTAATCACTGTATTGAAACAATATGCTACCCTATTGATCGCCACAGGCCTCGTTGCAACTGCAGCAGGAGGTGCACGCAGGGAGATCTCAGTCTCAGACGGTGGATCGGATGACCTCTGCAGCTTACTTTGCCTGGAAGAGGCCACCTGCCAGGCAGCTCTGTCATCCAGACCCGCACCTTCCACCAAGCAGTGGTAGCTCTTACGTTCCCTTATTATCCAGGTGTCATGGCCACTCATGCAACATGTGCCATTGCAGCCATCTTCGTTGTGGTGCCGCTCTGCAATCACCCAGGGGGAGTGGGGCCTCCCTGTCAGAGCATGGATCTCCACCAATTGGGGGACATGGATCACCTTCTTCAGCCCACAGCCTATGGCAGGGGTTTGCACATCCCACAGCGTAATAACATTTGCATACAGTGGTGTGCAGCGTCAGCTCTGCCCCAGGATCACTGAGTCATCGGAGGAGCTGAGCGCGGTCATCTCAGTGTGCTTCGGTTTCTAAGCTATACCCCTAGGGATAATCATGTGTATTAAAAAAAATATATGCAGTGAAAGAGCTTTTCTTAAAGTGAAATTATGATTCAAAACATCAAAATCCCATAGATCTGCTAGTTAACATTTCCAAAGTAACCATAATTTGGCACCAGCCATCGTAATGGAACCATACATCTCCCATTCCCATGCATTCTGGGTGCAAAACTTGTGTTTCCCATGGAAATCTCCATAGCGACAAATGCTCTAACCAATAGCAAAGTCTACTCCTTGGGTTTGCGTCAAACTTGTGTGAGAAGTTCGCGATTTAATTCATTCGCAATATTCACTTGATCCGGTGACAATTCGTCCAATGTTTGGGTTTTTAATTACCGTAAAAGTGGGGGAAATCCTGGTACGTATATTTTGAGTTTGTGGGTCTGTTTCCACCTGTACATGACTATTTTGTGGGCCCTAAATGGACATTTTGCTGCCGCAGACCCATAAGCGTACTACTTCTTGGAGACTATGTACACATGAGTGATGTCATGAATAATATCATGATTAACATCACCAGTGAGAGCATGGATGATATCATTTGTGATGTAATGTGTGGCACCATGAACAGTGCATGGCAGTGGCCAAGATAAGGCAACTTCATAAAACAAAACTCATGAGTTTCTGTGGTATTGCAGTTTTGTGCTGCCTCTGTAATTTCGCCTTAAGTAGAGTTTTTGCACTAAATACGTATATATTGGAAAATAAAAACATTTATTATAGGGAGATAAGGTTACTATCATTAAAAATTAAAAGCTATAAATATTGGAAATGCCAACATTAAAGTTGCTACAAACAGTCCACATTAACTATTTCCACAATATTTACTAAACGTACACCAATACAAAAAAAAGCCTATCTTAAACTACATATCTACTTCACAACCCTCTCTTTAACTATAGTATTGAGGTATCGCCACTTCCAATATTTATTGGCTTTATGTTTTAAATGTAGTTACTTTAACTGCTTGTAAAACAAATCCTTAACTCACTTTTGCAGAATTATTTATAGGGTGATAAGTGTGCCGTGTCCAAAGTTGTTCTCGCATGTCAGGAAGTTTCTATCTGGTATTTCCGCATATCATCGTGGGGCTGGAGTGTGTATTATTTGCTGTTGAGCACACATGTTTGTGGGTTTGTCCGTGTAGTTTCTGTTTCAGTCCTGAACACTGATATATTAATTATCTGCATAGGTAAAACTTCTCATATTGCAGGGATCTGCAACCTTTGGAGCTCCAGATGTTTTCAACTACAACTCTCTCATCAATCCATGTCAGTATATTAAAGAGTGAGGGATCATGGGAGTCGTAATCAAAAATAGCTGGTGAGTGGCAGGCTGAAGACCCCTGTGCTACTGATATCTCTCCATTTCCATTCCCGTTCGTATCTTCCCTAGCCGCTGCTCTGCTCCATTAAATAGGTCTTTTTCGGAATGCATTACCTAAAAAAGTACTAGTACAAAAAACGGATTATATAATTATATTGCCACCATTATGTGCGGAACCAGTGACTAGATGTTAAATTATCAGATGACTATATACTGTGAGTAATTCACAAAGAGCTCAATGTTTGATGTGTCACTGATTCCTTAGTTCACGTGTCATAATTGCCCTTATTGTGAAAGACCTTACCGTATATATCAAAAGTATTAGTCAGAAGTATTGGCCTATTTAAAGTAACCAGGAGTACTGTCAAGAAAAAATGTGCATACACATTCTCAGTTCCTAAAGTGACTCAAGGTTCTTCCTCTGACATAGACTTGCAGCATGGCTGCTGTTAATGATGACATAGGTCTCCTCCGTCTGCAACTAGGCGGAAACACTTGGCTAAATTGCAAACATGATTTACTTATTGATTTTGATGCTTGGAAATGTCTACATGCCAGGAGTGTGATCAGAGCGTGCATCAAGATAGCAGAAGAAACAAAAAGCTACTGAAGAGACGACTTTGTTCTTTGAAAACTCTGGTTTTCAGTGTTTTTCTGTATAGGAGGTGAAATGGTTCTTAATGATATGATATGTTATTTAAAACACGCTTAGTACCCAGAGGTTTCTAAGCACGGACCTGGGGATCGAACCTGTGTAGTGCTCTTTGTCGTCTTGTTTCCAGGGCGAGCGTGTTGCCCCTGAGCTATCCTCCCGGGACTGGATAATGGGGCGTGTCGACAGGACATTATAAAATAAGGATGGCCAAGCTGAAGTTCCTAATATTTTCACACAAGAGACTGAACAGTTCTGGATTAATCTGAGAGAGATTATTGCCTGCTGTTAGGCAGAATCCTGTGCAGTGCCCTTAGGGACCACTACACACAATTAAGACTACGGGTGGCAATACAAGTTTTACCTTTGGTACAAGCCTGTACTACTATGTCAGAGTGGTAGCAGTGGCGGAGCGGCCAGGCTTATCTCAAGAGTATATGAGCAGTAGCAGAGATTGCACAAAGGGACCACAATTACTGTGACTCAAGCAAACACTGACTCAAGGTTTCAGGTAGAAAAATATAAGTACATTTATTTTTAAACCATTCGTTATAAACACAACACTTCTATTAAACTCAAACAAAAAAAACACACGTTAAATATACTACAACTAACCAATTCACTTTGTACAGTATGTCTCAAGGTTATCACTTGCCTCTGCCATCACGTGTGACATTCTCCTCCGGAGACCTATCACATAGTCAGTCACTCTGACTGGCTTGGGGGAAGGAGCAATCTCCAACCCCTCCTTAATCAGGGACAATGGACCTCTGACAGGATGGCCATAGAGAAGCTGAAAGGGACTGTAACTAACTCCCTCCGGAGGGACTTCTCTATAGGCAAAGAGAAGGCATGGCAGTAGAAGGTCCCACTTTCTTCTAAGGGGTTCTTCTAAAGCACCTATCATTCTCTTCATAGTTCTGTTAAACCTCTCTACTATCCCATTGGTTTGAGGGTGGTAGGCAGTTAAGAACTTGTAGGTGACTCCACAGGTTTTCCACATGGTTTGCAGGTAGTGGGACATAAAATTTGATCACCTGTCAGATATCACCTCCTTAGGAAAACCTACTCTGGTAAAAATAGCAAGTAGGGCCTTAGCCACAGCCGGAGCCGTAACAGTCCTCATAGGTATGGCTTCAGGCAATCTAGTGGCATGGTCCACTACAACCAGGATAAACCTGTTGCCTGAAGTTGTGGGAGGGTCCAGAGGACCTACAATGTCAATCCCAACCCTCTCAAAAGGAATTCCCACCACTGGGAGAGGCACTAAGGGTTCCACATTCTTGGATCCACTCTTGCCAGAGGTTTGGCAAGTGTGGCAGCTTCTGCAGAATTTGTCTACTTCTGTACCCATCTTAGGCCAGTAGAAGTGCAGAGATAGCCTTTCTTTGGTCTTCTTAAAACTTAAGTGACCAGCCAAAGGTACCTCATGTGCTAACTTCAGAAACTGGAGTCGGTTCACCAGAGGTACTACAAGTCTTTTGTAGTCTCCAAGGGTTGACTCAGTTGCTTCACTGTAGAAGAGGCCATCTTCCCAGTGCAACCTATACTTCCCAGGCTCAGTCCCATTGAGCTGAGAAGCCGCCTCTTGGCGAAGACTTTCCAAGGTAGGACACTCTCTTTGTCCCTTACTGAAATCTTCCCTATTGGGTCCACCTTCTGCCAGTAAAGACTGCAGCTCAGGATGGTCAACAGGGTCAAAATCTCCTACCAAGGTAAGATCCTCTTCTAGATTTGATTCCTCAGTATCTAGTTTGACCATACAGGGTGAACCTCACACTCAGCCTCAGCTGGTGTGGGAGTCACAGGTGTGACTTTGGACAGTATTGGGGATATCTTTCTGGGCACAGGAGTGCTTGCTGGTTTCTTGCTGGCAGACTTAGGTTTCCCCTTTGTCTTTTCTTGTCCTGCAATGGCAGTAAGTCCTGTGGACTTGGGGTGATAGCTTCCTCTATCATGTCCCCAGGAGAGCCTCTTAAGGTTCTCTCCCTTGCAGACCTTGTGAGCTCTTGCTTCCTTCTGCTGAGGGGTCTGGGTGTGCTAGACACAACTCCAAGAGTGTTAAGGTCATTACCCAACAGGACCCTCCCAGGTGCGTTATTTTGCAAATTTACAGGTATTCTGACAGTCATGTCATTACACTGGATGAGAGCTGGTAACTGGGGAACCATTTGCACAGGGCCTCCAGCTAACTTGGTTAAGTGTTTGGGTGCCTTAGCAACATCCTCCACTTTGAAAAAACATTCATCAACCACGGTTATGCTGGCTCCAGTGTCTCTGATGGCAGGGGTCTCCTAACCATTCACAAGAACACTATCTTTATAATACTCTTTAGTATTATCTGGGATTGAGTTATAGACATCTAAGTTATGTTGTTCCCAAAGACCCAAGGACACTAAAGAAACACTAGCTGAGACTCTCATGGGCTCATCATCTAGTAGCTGAAAGTTTCCACTGGTCATAGGTACTTCATCCATCTGGGAGAAGGCTAAGGAGACAGTGTTGATCCCTGAAGGTTTACCCGTACACTTGGGATCTCCTTTCACATGGCCAGGCAACCCACAAACAAAGCATTTTACAAATGCTCTCTGGAATGGGGGTTTGCCTTGGCTTCCATCTGGTGTGGAACCAGGTGGTACACTAGCCTGATTCGGTTTACCTTGTGGCTTACCCTGGTTATGTTTGGGGCCCTCTTTTGGATTGGAATTATTGGAATTCTCTTTGTTATCTTTCTTTGGCTGCTTCCCCTCTTCCTTCTTTTGAGTAGCCCCAGAATCCTTTTGAGTGGCCCTGTTGGCAACCCACAAGTCAGCAGCCTTAGCTAGCCTCTTAGGATCTATCTCCTTTGAATCAGCCAAGTGCTGTCTAAGCTCAGGAGAGCAGACATCAAAAATAGACTCCAACATTACAAGATTCCTCAAACCTTCATAAATGTTCACTTTGTAACCTTTAAACCAACCATCTAGGTTTTTCAAACATTCACACACCCAGGTAGCCCAAGGGGTACCGTCATGCTTTTTGAGGGTTCTAAACCTCTTAAGATACTAGGAAGGGGTCTTCCCAAACCTAGCTATTAATGCTAGTTTCACAAACTAATAATCATGTTTATCCTCCTCCCCCAACTCCATTACAGCATCACTTGCAACAGGGGGGAGCCGAGAGAAAAGCCAAGGAATCAACGGATTCCCTGAGATACCTTGAATCCCATGATTGTACTCAAACATTGCTTACCAATCCAAAATATCAAGTTTAGTCTCATACATACCAATCATTTCCTTTGGCATACGGGGTCTCTTAGGGCTTGAAGACCTAGAGGATTCTGGGGGAGAAGCATTTTCTATAGACAATTTCTTCATTTCTAGTTCATGGTTCAGCTCCATTTCTCTGAGCCTTAACTCTTGATGTTTAATGGCAGTTTGTGCATCAATACGTTTCACTTCCAATTCAAGTCTCATTTTCTCAAGTGAAATAAACTCAGGAGTGAGTGTAGGACCTGCGGGGGTCCCTGTGGACAGAGGTTTTGCATTCTGAGCAGGCAAGGGAGTTGCAGGGTTTCCTAGCAAGGACTCATCTACTTCTTCACAATTAACACTCTCAGAATCAGAAACATCAAAATCCACATTTGCTGGAGTGGTAGGTCCTTCTGATCCACTCTCCAGGCTTTTTCCCATTATCTTTGCAACCAGTTCAGATTTCTTTCCTTTACCAGAGATATTCTTATCCCTACACATGGTTCTTAGAACCTCAGCAGTATAGAGTAAAAGACTCTCTTCAGTGTAGCTTTGCATATTTGACATGATTTCTTAGTTAAATAGAATTAGTGGTGTTAGCCTTGTGGTTAGTTGAACCCAAGCAATAGCAGCACTCTAAGTGTAATCATTCTACTTCCAAATCCTCGCCGCTGTACACCAGTGTTAGGCAGAATCCTGTGCAGTGCCCTTAGGGACCACCACACACAATTAAGACTACAGGTGGCAATACAAGTTTTAACTTTGGTACAAGCCTGTACTACTATGACCGAGCGGTAGCAGTGGCGGAGTAGCCAGGCTTATCTCAAGAGTATATGAGCAGTAGCAGAGATTACACAAAGGGACCACAATTACTGTGACTCAAGCAAACACTGCAGAGATTTCGACCAAGGAAGAGGATCCTCTGGATGTAGAAGGTGAGCTGGTTATCCTCACCAAGCTCAAGGGAAGAAAACTCCGGACTGGATCTCCTCTAAGTCGTTGAAGGGCAGATAGCTCAGGAATGCAGCAGGGCTTCACCGGGACGGGGTAGTTGCAGCAGCCATTGTTCTCTCCACTTCTCTTCGGTTCCTTGTAGTTCCAGTGGCGACTCTCTGACTTCTAGCCCAAGAGACTGACTTTTATGCGAAAAACCCCCATTCACACAGCCTGGCTGTCAATCACCCAGCAGGGGGGTTGTCCAGCCCTGACAACTACCCTGGCCAATCATGACAAAGTGTGACTTGGGTTTCCTAAGATACCCTGTGCAGAGGGTGACTACACCCCTCCCTCACATTCAGCCCACCTAGACACCCAGGCGCCTTGAGGAGGGCTTCTGAGAAGAAGCCCCGCCAAAAGACAGTGAACAAAGAAGGCGAACCTAGTTTGTCGTGCAAAGTAAAACACAAGAAGGACTTTAACAAAAAAAATGGCAAATAAACCCAACCGGAGCCAAATGAAAGACGATTTGATCAAGCGGGTTTATGTTCGAGGCTAATATAATAGCCAAGAACAGTACCACGCTTATCTAATATAATCGCCTCAGAAATGGAGTCAAGGGAAGTCTCAAAGACAACCCTGTGCCTCAGCACTGAAAGTGCTGTGTGACACACAAAAAGAAGGGGGCTACTGAAGTGGTGTACTTCAGAGTCCACAATCACAAAAACAGATAGAAACACATAGCAAAACACAAGTAAGAGTGGGGGAAAAGCTCTCACTCTTACCAAGTGGAAAAAAAATAAACTCCAGAAGTCCAGCAAAGCTGCTGGGGGACTCACTAGGTGAGGGAAATCAGCCATAGATGAGAATTCACCCTAACACCTGCCAAATCCCTATAGTGGCCTATTGTGTCATACTCACTTTATCAATTTTAAGCATTCACTCAATATGATCCTATCCCTACCACAGAATGCAAGGTAGGGCTATGTGATGAATCAAGGGAATTCGTCCCTGCTCCCCAAGGGGTAGTCCCCCCACCACCCTTGTGAGGCTAGGAAGGGTACTAAAACCATATTCAGCCTTATGTGGAGCTTTACCTGGATAACATTAGGGTTCATAGTGATAATTGGCCTGAACATATTCACAATCTGTATGGGGTCACCTGGGTCCTGCGAAAAGCTGGCCCCTGAGCCAACACATGAAAATGTCATCTGGAAACAGCCTAACTCAACCACAAACTGAAAAGGTAAGTGCGGTCCTAAAACACCTACCCCAAAGACCATGACAGAACTTCACACCTTCTTGGGGTTGACAGTCTACTACCGGAAATATATCCCTAACTATTCAAGCATTGCCACCAACCTAACAGACAAGTTGAAAAACGCACAACCACAAAAACTGGACTGGAGTAAAGAAAATCATGAAAGTTTCAATGGCCTGAAAAACATTCTCTCTAGCGAGCCCATCCTTAAGATACCGGACTTTGATAAAGCATTCCTACTACAAACTGATGCCTCTAGGGTTGGACTAGGAGCTGTACTCTCACAGGAATATGAGGGAGTTGAAAATCCCATATTGTACACCAGCCGGAACCTTTTCCATAGGGAACAGTCCTATGCTACTGTGGAATTGGAAGCCTTGGTCATAACATGGACTGTCACTCACAGTATTATCTAACTGCCAGACGATTTAGGCTAATCACTCTCCCCTGACCAGAGTAATTAGATGGTTCCTGGATTTGCAACCTGCTTGTTTTTTCAGTGGAACATCGAAAAAGCCATAGAGATAAAGGGGAGTGTATGTGATGAATCGAAGGAATTCATCCCTTCTCCCCAAGGGGGATCTCTACCATGTGAGGCTAGGGAGGTATGCCTGCTCCGCAACACCTTCCCTAGAGGTTGATGCAAGTGGGATCTCACCAGGAGAGACTCCTTCTTTGGGACAAGGACTCCCATTCCTGTGAGAATCGCCCTAAAGCTCTACACACTGTAGCCTACATGGCATGCTCCACAATGCCATAAACTTTGAAATATCACGACTGGGACAAAGAAACTCCTAATAGATGCCAATATCTGAGAGAGAAAGAGAAGAGAGAGAGTCAATGAGAGGAGAAGAGAGGAGAGAGAAGAGAAAGAGAGAGAGAGAGAGAGAGAGATAGAGAGAGATAGAGAGAGAGAGAGAGAGAGAGAGAGAGAGAGAGAGAGAGAGAGAGAGAGAGAGAGAGAGAGACACCTGTGCAAATGTAATGGTCAATCGAAATTGGTATGCTGGTAGTGGAAAGGGGAATTAGGTTTATATACACTACCAGTCTTTTAGGGTGCCAGGGCAATGTCCGGAGGTGCTTTCTGAACGTCAGATAGATGGATCCAGTAATAGAGCACGTTCACCTAAGCCGCAAGAGGAGTATAGAATACTACTTCAAACGGTCCATTGAACCTGGGCTGTTCCACCTGCTGACAAAGAACCGCACGTAGACAAGTTCTCCTGGCAGCTGTGGTTGAGTGGGCGGGGAGTCAGTCATGGAGACAGCAGTGGTGCCTGGCACGTCTTCTGATCGGGGTGGTGTAACCTGTCTGGAAACACATTTCAGGCCTTGTGTTAGGGTGGCTCTATAGTCTTTGAATTTGTCACCTAAAACAGCAAGTGGCATATGAGCACCTGATGCACTCCTAACTTCAGACAGGCATGTGTGCATGTGGCGACCAGTTAATACCTCATGGGGTGATAAATGGTGGCCCTTGCTGGGGTATGTGTGCAAACTAAACAGTGCCAATGGTAAGCAATGCACCCAGTTTTTCTTCAATGTGGTGCAAAGCTTAGATAGTTTACTTTTGAGGAGTCCATTAATCCGCTACACAACGCTATTGGCCTTGGGGTGGTAAATCATACACATCTGGTGTTTAATGCCAAGTAGTGCTGTAATCTCCTTAAACAACTCATTGAAAAAGTGTGTGCCATTATCTGACCTTAATATATCACACACGCCCCATCAGGGGAATACTTTGCGGACCAGAAATGTTCCCACGCATATGGCATCCGGATGTGCACAAGGACCTGCCTCCACCTATCGTGAGAAGGGGCAGATGACAACAATCAAATATCGGGACCCATTGCATCTCTCGCCTATGTCCACGTAGTCGATATGCAACTCGCGGAATGGCCCAGTGGTTGTCTTTGAGACTTCCCTCTCAGTGTTTGTAATGTTATGCCCGTACTGAAACTTTGACATGTGGTGCAGCTAATAACCATACTTGTCAAATGTTCCTGGATGTTCGGAATAAACCAGTCCTCTTGGACATCAGCAGCGATAAGGTGTTTAGAGGAGAGATGGAGCTGATCAAGCACTACTACTAGCAGTTCATATGGCATTACTGCTTTCCATGTGCATTCCTGTCTCCACAATAAATCAGTAGGGGACTGTTTGCACCCTCTTTTGACTCCCAACTCTTTTTCCTCCTCCGGGGCCCTTCCTTGTAAATCAGTAATCTGTGCTATGGGTAGCGAATTGTATGAGACAGGTGGCTGGTCAGTGGCAGGTGTTGTGACAATGTATTCAGCTATAGTTGGTACTGGGAGATATGCTGCAATTTTGGCCGCGGTGTCCCTTGCAGCGTTTCCGACTGACACCCCGTCAGTGTTGTTAGTGTGGGCGGCGCATTGGATGGCTACCACTTCAGAAGGCTGTGACAGTGCGGAAATTAGTTTGTCTAACAACGCAGCATGCTGTACTGGGGACCAATCCACCCTACTAAAGCCCCTCCTTTTCCATCGTAAAAGGTCGGCGCGCACTGTTGTAGTGACATATGCCGAATCAAAATAAATGGTCATGTGACAACCCTGCAATGATTGCAGAGCTTCACTAAGCGCAATGAGCTTGGCTGCCTGCGCTGAATAATGCATTAGTGATCTTTTTAGAATCAGCATCTCGTATTCACCATCCACTAGGCGCACCACATCTGTGCCAGTATGCCTGAGGCCTGTGTCCGGCTCAATTGTCACTGACCCATCAATGAGGAGAACCTCTCCCGCCCATCGAGTGGGCTGTCCTTGTCCTTGGGGATGACATCCTCCTCCCCCTTGTACATCACACAGTCATGTCTGGCGGAATCCTCATCAGTGCACATTTCTGTTATGAACATTGCAGGTTTCACTGCTTTACACCATACAATATGGATGTTTGGGGATAATGATCTCATATGCGTATGCTGTTTGGGTAGTTAGAGTAGATTGTGATCTTTCCAAAAAGGCAAAAATGGCATGTTCCATGTAGAGTGTAATGGCGCAAGCCATCACAATGGTGGAACTTTTCTGAATTGCAAATGCTGCTGCCGCAAGTGCATGTTCGCAAGAGAACTGCCCCTGCATCAGTGAGTCTAGCGTGCCACTGTAATAGGCCAATGGCTTCAGGCCCATTGTGCTTTTTTGTGTCAACACGGCAGTCCTGAGCTGGCCGTTAAAGTGTGAGAATAAGTAGAATTCCTGTGTATAATCTAGGTTACTAGCACAGGGGCAGTTGAAATCACTTCTTTGAGGTCATTGAAATAAAATAACATTTCTTCAGTCCACACAATTTTATTGTCAGTCTTTTGTGCTTCTTTGAGGCCCTACAAATGCAGCCTGGTATATGCTACATAATCACAGATCCATGCCCTGAAATAATTGCACAACCCTAGAAACTTCTGCATCTCCTTTACTGTCATGGGCTGTGGGGTGGCGTGCACAGAGGCAGTGCGATCTGGGATTATTCTTTCACCATATGTTGATATTAAATGCCCTAGAAATAAAACCTCTTGTAGAAAGTACTGTAGTTTTGCCTTGTTGCCCTTGTACTCCCTGCAAGCCAGAAGGTGTAAAAGTGTAATTTAACCTTGTCTGCAGTGTTGCTCAGTGTCACTGCCCACAAGCAGGTCGTCAACATACTAGATGATCGTGCTGGACACTTAGATGTTGCCTAAATCTGCGTGGAGTATCCTGTTGAAAATGCTGGGGCTCTCACAGCACCCTTGAGCCAGCCTTTTGTGTTTGAATCTCCTCCCCTCATGGGTAAACGCGGTGATATATTGTGAGTCAGGGTTTAAGGGTATTGAGAAAATGGCATTTTTGAGATCTACCACTGTGAAGTGGGTCGCTGCCTTGAGAATATTGCATTATATGGTCGCAGGTTAGGAACCACTGAAAATTCTTGTTGTACAACATCATTTAGAGCACAAATCCAGGATCATTCTCCAACTTCCCCTGTTGCCTTTTTCACTCGATATATGGCTGTATTGCATGGGGAAGTGGAGGGTACTATTATTCATTGCAAAAAAGGTAGCTGGCACCCCTCTCTCGAAAGAACATGGCATGATAACCTGTTCCTTGGTTTTTACCAACTGGGAGAATCTGCAGCCATCGCTTTTAGCTCACTTTACTTTTCACAAAGGAGGAATATCCATTTGCATATCAGTCTTTGTTCCCCTCCCACAAGGGCAATCCAGCACCAAAATGTCAGGCAAACCTCCTTTGAACAAGAGTACCTACAGCAACCCCATACACGTGTTTCAGCCTTGTCCTCATCAGTGAGGTGAAGCTGTGCCTCTTAGAGCACAGTGAGCAAGGGGTCCACATCTGGGTTATCCCAGGTAACTTAAGGTGACCAACCCCAAGTTCCTTACAAAAATGCAAAAAAGGTAGCAGGCGCCGCTCTCTCGAAAGAACATGGCATGATAACCTGTTCTTCAGTTTTTACCCACTGTGAGAGTCTGCAGCCATCGCTTTTAGCTCACAGTATTTTTTACAAGGGAGGAATATCCATTTGCCTATCAGGCTTTGTCCCGCCCACAAGGGCAGTCCAGCACCGAAATGCCAGGTAAACCTCCTTTGAACAAGAGTACCAACAGCAACCCCATACACGTGTTTCAGCCTTGTTGGGCCTCATCAGTGAGGTGGAGCTGTGCCTCTCTGAGCACAGTGAGCAAGGGGTCCACTCTGTGTTCCCCCAGGTAAATTAGGGTGACCAACCACAAGTTCCTTACAAAAATGCAAAAAAGGCAGCAGGCACTCCTCTCTCGGAGTAACATGGCATGATAACCTGTTCTGTGGTTTTTACCCACTGTGAGAGGCCGCAGCCATTGCTTTTGTGTGCAAAAAGCGATGGCTGCGAACTCTCAAAGTGGGAAAAAAAAACACAGTACAGGTTATCATGTCATGTTCTTTCTGGAGAGGGGTGCCTGCTACCTTTTTTGAAACATACTATTATTCATTGGTTAAGTAGGGGGCTGATGGTATCCTTAATCCCCTCTTCCGCCTCCCTGGATAATGGGTATTGTTTTACTTGTGGTAGTACTCCTCCTGGTTTCAGTGTTATGTGTACTGGAGTCACTCTCTGTAGGAGTCCTACGTCATGGTGGTTAGTGGTCCACAGTCTTTTGGGCATCTGCTCCAAATCTGCCTCAATGAACTGGGGCAGGGCTGCAAGGGCCATCAGGGGGCATTGGACCTTGCGGTACTGCACTATTATTTCACAGGGGATACAGATCGCTAGCACTATTTTTCCATCATTTTGCTCGTCCTCAAACAACTCTGTGTCAGTCACCTCCTTCAGTGGCACCGTGGGGTCAATGCAAAGCACTGTGAGCCACTCACGCCCGTCCTGGTCAGTCCCTATCACAATAAGGCTTTTTGCAGAAATTGTCAAACCTTGCAGGTCTAAGGACAGTACTTTGCCTGCCGCCAACTTGGCGGACACTACAGGGTGATATATTAAATCTGTCGGCAGTCGCCAGCACCCTTTGCAAATCTGAGGCACCGCCTCCACAAGCACAGTTATTCCATACTCAAACATGTCCGGTTGCATGGGAATCCCATGAAGCACCACCTCTCCCTCCACTGCATGAATGATAAGCAGGGCACATATCATCCCCGGGAAAATTCGTATTTGCTCCCAGGAAGGGCATCGCCATCATTTTCTGTAACGGATTGATGCTTTTCGGTTGTTTTGTTGAAGGGCCTGGTGGTATGCCATTTTCCATGTTTGTGCAAATAGTGAAGGCATTAGAGGGCAGTGATCGCTGGCCTTCTCTTCCTCCTTGGGACGCAGTGATGGTTGGTGTCATACCACACCTTAAACTGTAGTGATAAAGGGGGATCCGTTTTGACTTTGGCCCGGGTTTTAATCAGGGACGTCATTTAGGGGTCGCCAGAGGTCGCAAATGCGACCCCTGAGGTCTCCCTTGCGACCTCTGTGGTCACCCTTGCGACCTCTAGAAAAAAGAAAAAAAAAGTTATAATTTTTTTTTTGTTGTAATGCAAGCTCATGGGCTGTGGCGAGCACCATGTGGCTCTTAAGTTCTGGAGGAGCTGAAAATCTTGTTAAAGCCCCTTAAAAAAAAAGAAGAAAAAGAAGAAAAGGAGTGACACAAGGCTAACACTTTCAGCACTGACCCTAAATAAGGAAGATTAGGAATACCAAATAATGTGTCTTTCTGGAATTCTATACAATAATTGCTAGACTCATTAAAGGTTTATTTCAGGCACACTTCAGGGGGTGAGTCACTGATTTGGTCTGTTCTTAACGCTTCAACTCAGCCTTTCATCCTTCTGAGGTCGATAAATGAGTACCAACACAGGTTGGGTGATATTGGGTGTATATTTTTCTATATAAAGCGCTTAAGCGCAAATGCTATATAATAACACATCATTATCATTTGGTCATGGACGTCTGCTTGCATTCACAGTAATTTGGTAATATGGGCCTATACACACTGATCTTAACGATACATATGGCGATCCATTCTTATATGAAATGTACATCACATTATAGTGATATCATAACCATATTTTTTGTAGTGCACAATGCTATGTGATAGCACTTCCTGTTTTGTCAATGGGTTAAAGGTCGCGTTCCATTGCATCCCGCAATATCACTTCAGGTTGGGGTCAAATGACATCACTTCCTGTGATGTCACCAGGGGTCAACGGTCGTGTGATGTCACTTCCACTACCCCTGGCATTTTGGTGAAATGACGTCCCTGGTTTTAATTGTTTCTAGATCACTGTCAAAGATGCTTGGCTTGCGATTTGTTCATGTCCTTTGCATCTTAGCTTTTTACTCATAGAAACAAAAATGTTATTACAATTCTTGAAGTCTGTGCCGTACCTCAGATTCAGGCTACAGGAGAGGGGATTGCTAATGTTGTGGATTAGGCCTGTGTATGTGCCTTGTTTGTGCTCGAGACGAATGCCACACTGGCATAGAACTTTCTTAGGTATCCATTGAAAATGGTTACAGGCAATTTTTCAAACTTTGCAAGGTACGTTTTTTTCTGCAAGCCAATCTTTAAAGATATCTGTAGCCCAATGTGTGTAGCCTGTGTTTTGGTTTCCCATTTGTTGCTTTCTAGCATGTTTAAAACTGTGTCTGTATCAATCTTACGTTTTTTTTTAATGTTTAAATATTTTGTGTCTTCTCGTTCTATTCTTCAGAGGTGAGACACTCCTCTCTGTTGCGGTTTCCCAAAACGGGTGGTCGTCATTATCGCCTGCATAGAGAAGGCAAGTGGCGCTGTGTAATGGAGCGAGAGGAGGCATCGCTGCGCGACCGAGGGAGCGCATTGCCTTTTTTCTGGTGTGCGCACATTTATTTCCTCAGGTTTTTGAGAGAAGCACCGGAGACAGTAGCTTCAGGTCCGGGTATTTTGCAGATGCCACTGATTAATAGCACAGGCTGCGAGTCTCTATGGCACTTGGCACAGTCTGTAAACTGAACCGGTTTATGCAGGCTGCAGATTGGCCAAGGGTCATAGCCAACGGGGTGTATTGTTCATTCTCATTATAAGAACCGTGTTGCCCCCAAGTGAAATCTACCCATACATAACGTCAAGAAAGCAGTTACAATGAGAAAGCGGCCGGTATCTCCCGCCTTACCAATGTCGTCACCTGAAGGTATCATTCAATCACTGACGGGCTCCTAAAGCATAGTTCGGTCATATCTGCATCATGCATGCATGTCTGCTGTACAAACCCACGCTAAGCAAGTCGTCGAATTCCTCAGGGCAATAGCTCTTGCCGCCTTCACTCTTTGGAACCGGCGCTACTCACTCATCAAGCAGACATGTGGTGGCAACCTCCCTGCCTTACATAACTGAACACACCTACAAAGTATTTATTCACAGCCTGGTTTAACCAATGCCTACAGCAGTTGTGTCTTACTCAACCCCATCACTCGAATGGCATGGTTTCTTGTCCCGACTGGATTGGGGAGAAATAATGTATGATTGTTCTTGAAGTTATAGACAGTGCCCAAAGTTACCTGCCAATGACCGCCCACTATTGAAGATTTTAGTGAAAGAATGAACACCCATTAGTTTGATTGGGGCAGTTTTCTATGACTTGTTACGGAACAGACCTGCGCAGTTATTTAACATGGCTTTTAATACTCAAACTTATGTGAGGAAGGTCTGCAGTCACAAACAGGAAGTGAAGTCATTACGGCATTCTCAGGGGAAATGGACAACAAGAGGTTATTTGACACTGATGGGTGACCACAACGCCTTTGTTAGGAGCCAGCACTCTTTTAAATCATCTGGCTTCATTAACAGTATTTGGAGTAGCATAAATATTGCCACAATTGGCAGACGGAGCGCTATACTCAGCAAAAAATGCAGTTTAATAAAAACAAAAAGGTTTGAAAAGAGAAAACACTGACGCTCCTTCAGAAAATGAAGGAGAGGGGGAAGTCACAGGGGAAACTGTCTAAAAAGGTGATACTGCCACCGGAATACCCGGTGAGAAGTCGAAGCTTTCTTAATTAGGGGCATCTGTCAGCAGGCCAAGGCTGTGCTCTGCGTGGCCCGAACACAACCAAGAGACGCTTGTTTTCCCTTCAAAGATGTCTAATCCTGCTCGAGAGCCTCAAAGACAAGAATCTCTACCTGTAGCTATAATTAGCGCTCATACAGAATGCACAACCTGAATGCATTGCAAGGAGGGTATAGAGCGAGCAGTGAAGATGTCCGATTATCCAGCCCTAAAGGTGCTGGCTGGCAGTTTGCATATTGTTATGTCATACTAATGTTTGTAATACCTATTGTATGAATGCACTCAACCACCGTAAATGGGTAAATAAGAATTTTATTGTTGGGGGCGTGGCTAACTGCCATGTAAGGAAGACGCATCTTTGGTGGGCTCCGCACGATGTGTTCATAATTAGCTGCAAAATACGCTTTATAGAAGCACGAGACATCTGAGGGACGCTACAACTGCTGCCGAACACATCCGGAGAGTATACCCTGAATTTGGAGACCAAGTGTGCCCTACTTTGACCAGGACACCGCGGACCGCAGCGCCACGGGGCCGAGCAGAAAATGGCGCCCGCCACACAAAAATTCAAACAGCGCTGCGCCCGTCGACAATAAGCAACGGGCTGAACCCTCACAATCCCAGAAGAATTGAGGAGCGGACCGGGGCCCCCCGAGCACGGTCAGAGGCTGGGAAAGGCGAGTGGACTGCCATGACCGGAGAGCAGAAGCGAGCACGCCTGGCACGCCGACTGGCTCCGGCGGCCCCAGAGCTCCATACGAGGATCGCCCTCCAGGAAAGCCTGGTAAGCAGTACGAGAGGTGGCAGTGTCACACCCTGGCCGCCGTGTGTGGAGCCTGCAGCGACCTGAGAAATCCTGGGAACAGCAGCGCTGCCACGGAGAGCGGAGAGTCTGCCCCTGGAATAGTGACTGCGGCGGCACCAGTGTGGAGCGACCTGAACGGTGAGGGGACAGCAGGAAGAGGGGAGCGCGAATCCGGAGACAGCAGACGGAGCTGCCCGGCTGTGAAAGCCACACGAGGTGAGGGACAGTGGGGTGGGAAGACCCAGTCAGTCACACGCCCTCTTGTATCCCGAGGGCTGGGCGTCCTCCCCCCCACCCCGCCTAGCTCCCACGGAGAAGGTGAACGCCTTTGCGCCAGTGGCGCAAGACCGCAGCAGAGCGCAAGAGGAGTGCACAGAGAACAAGTTAGACCCGTGGTAGGGGAGCAGCGAAGCGGCGAGGGAGCACGCAAAGCGCGTATTGGGACTGGGGCTTGAACGGCCTACCCCGGGCCACTGGGCACGCAGAGCACTGGTAGGAACCGGGCTCTGCTCTAGTGGCTTAGGAGCTAGCCTCGACAGCGGATGTGGTCCACCCTGCAGGCGCTTCCACGGCCATCAGCCCGAGTTACCAACCAGGAAAAGGGAAGTGGAAGAAAACGACAAATGCACACAAGAAGTGAATAGTAACCGCATAATAAACTGACACCATCATTCAACTCGCCCCAGAGCAAACACATATGAAGAGTCCCAGTGCCTGCGAAACGTAAACCTTACTGCACAGTGCCATTATTACGATAGTATCAATAGCGTGCACAAGCGATCACGCTACCCCTAAATAGTGCAGCACTCGCAGCAAACACAGATCTCCATTTGAAAACAACTGGAACCCCAGCTCTAGTGTAATGTCCATGAAGGGGGCAAGAGCCAAGCAACGACAGACCACCATGGAGACCTATGTAGCCGCAGGGTCCACGGGATCTGACACCGCTAACAAAAGTGCTACAGCAGCGCTGCCCGTCCCCTCTGGAACGCCAGTGGAACCGGGCAATTTGCAGATCCTAGAAGCTATCAAGACACTCCAAACGACGATGGAGAGCAAAATTGACGTGGTGGCCATAGACCTGGGCCTATTGCGACAGGATGTCCGTTCCATAGCCGGCAGGACTGAAGTACTTGAAACCCAGGTCCGAGAAAATACAGAGGGCAAAACGCAGCTCCTGAAAGACGTTGACGAGCTACAACAAAGAGTGAAGCACCTGGAAGATAGGGCTGAAGAAGCCGAAGGGTGGGCACGCCGGAAACAACATTAGGATTTTAGGCCTGATGCAGGGTATCGAGGAATCCGACCCCACAAATTATTTTGAGAACCTTTTGATACAGGAGATTGGGGCAGAGAAACTTTCACAAGGCTTCACCATCGAAAGAGCCCACCGATCTCTCACCAAACGACCGCCCCCCGGGGCTCCGCCTAGGCCAGTGATAGCAAAAGTGCTCAACTATAAAGACAGGGAGACAATCTTAGCTTTCTCCAGATCGGGGTGCCAAATTCAAAGAGATTCTGTGAAGATAGCTATATATCCCGATTACACCTTCCAAGTCCAAATGAAAAGAGCACGGTTCATCTACACGAAGGCCAGATTGAAAAAAGCGTGACTGCGCTACATGCACTTATACCCAGCAACATTGAAAGTGCTATATAACAACAAGGCGCTTCTGTTCGACACTCCGGCCGAAGCTCGAGAATGGATGGACGGGGAACAGATCCAAGACATTGAAGACAAGGGGCACAAATCACACTGACCTGTAACCAGGGAGGCCGCATATCAGGCCAGCAATCAACACACGCACAGAAATGAACTGCGCCCATACCTAAGCGCAGCAAGAATGATTACTTACAGGAGCCGTACTGAAGATGGACCGCTTACCCTTCCGTCCCCAGAAGTTATTGGGTATATTAAACCCGCCCGTAGGGCGCCAGGAGACCAGTGCGCGGTCAAATGGAGTGGAAACGGGGTAGTCATAATGGGGCAAGCCTCGCTGGACGGTTTCTGGACTTATGGGGAGTTTGAAGTTAAAGGGGGGAGGGAACATGGGAGTTGGTATTATAGTTGGGGAACTACGAGGGGAAACAACAAGACCACATAGAGCTTTAGTAATTGCCAAACCAAAAGAGCAGCCGCCGGAGACGCTACCCTCAAATACCTGGCCATCCAACACTTATGGCTGACAAAATCAGAATCATGACATGGAATGTCAGAGGCACGAACAGCTTCGTCAAGCAACGCCAAATCCACACATATATAAAACGGAGTAAGTTCGGAATCGCTCTGCTGCAAGAGACTCACTTAAACGCACGTAAATCAGAAGCATTAACCAAAACCTGGCGAGGGACACTGATAGGATCCACTTACTCCACCTACGCTAGATGGATCCTGATCTGGATTGACCCAACCATCCCCCTCAAACTAATAGGCACGAAAACAGATGACGAAGGCAGGATGGCTTTGGTACACGGTACTATAGAAGGAAAGGAGGTATGTTTAATCAGCACTTACGCTCCCAATAATGACGCCACAGTGTTCTTCCATTCACTATATACACGGCTCAGCCCTTACAGAGATAGCACCCTGATATGGGGAGGGGACCAGAGCTGCACTCTTGACCCCCGAAAAGACAGGTCAGACAATAAACACACCGACCATCCCCGCCTTCCAAAATACTAGCCGCACTAACACGACAGCTCAAACTTAAAGATTTGTGGCGAGAGCAGCACCCAGAAAAACAAGAGTACTCTTTTTACTCCCCACCGCATCTGGTCTATACCAGACGCCTCCATGGGTTTCGTACGGCTCCATGGGTTTCCTTCAGTTTTGGTCTCAGACCGAGGTACTCAATTCGTATCTAACTTCTGTAGAAAATGCTGCTCTATGGCCCAGATCAACATCCGGCTATCCACCTGTCACCATCCCCAAACGGATGGTCAAACTGAGAGGACAAATCAGACGCTCGAGCAGTATCTGCGTTGCATGTTACACCAAACTGAAGGAAGCTGGTTCGACCTATTATGGATAGCTGAATATGCTTATAATAATTCCCTACACACCAGCACTGGGCAGACACCCTTTTATACCATGTATGGAAGGCACCCACGTACTTCTGAGTTGGACGTTCCTACAACCCTGGAAATGCCAGCAGTCAAAACCTTGCACACAACCATTTCTCAAACCTTTAAAAGGGCAGCTGAACACCTACTTCAAGCTAAGAATCGCCAAAAGAAGTTTGCTGATCAACACCGAGCAAGGGCCCCCCAACTACCAAGTGGGAGACAAAGTCTGGCTGGCGTCTAAACACGTGTCCATTAAAGCAACCCGAACTTTCCGTCCAAGATACCTGGGTCTATTCACCGTCACCTCCATGATAAATCCTGTGGCAGTCAGACTAGCTTTGCTGTCAAACATGCAGATTCATCCTGTATTGCACGTGTCTCTCCTTAAACCTGTTCAACCTGGGACCCGGGTAGCAACGCCACCGCAGCCAGTAGTAGTCGCCGGGGAGCCAGAATTCAAAGTCAAGGACATCCTAGATTCAAAGTACGCCAGATCCAAATTATACTACTTAGTAGACTGGAAAGGGTATTGTCCAGAACACAGGACATGGGAGCCTTGTGAGTACATCCATGCACCTCGCTTGCTTAGACGATTTCATCAAAACCATCCAACCAAACCAGGACCAGACAGAAGAGCCACCTTGAGAGGGGCCTTGGGGGGGAGTGCTGTCATGATTCCTGCCCCTCATGTCCCCAGCCCTCCAAGATTTCAGGCTGGAGCCAGGGCACGATCACCTACATGGCCCTCAAGGGTCTCTCCATCCCTCCAAAGACCCACCTGGAGTCAGACTTGGCACTTGTGGCACCAGACTCACTCACTCCCATATGATAACTTTGGGGATTGGACTTGTAGTGCATTGATGGGGGCAAGATGGATGCCCCCACATATTTCGGTTCCCAGAACTGCAAATGTGGTCTAGTCTTTTGGGTGTGGTTCAGCCCAGAGACACCTGGGATACCCAGAGACTATTTAAGCCACACCCAGGCTGAGAAACATACTTTGTGTTTTCTGCACCTGCAGCGTGACACTCACCGTGTTCGGATCGGTCTCCAGTAGGCCTGCATCTTTCTTCTGCGCTCAGCTCCTGCAAGAACAAGAACACCGTTAAGAACAGCCTTAACTTGCGGCGCTTCTGCCCATCATTCATCGCTCCTTCTGTTCTGCGGGCATCTTCGGCGGTGTCATTCCCACCCCGGCACGCCGCTTCCTAAGGAAAAGGAAAAAGAACAGAAAAAAGGCATTAGTAAGCATCCTGCCAATCTTTGCTTATTTTTAAATACTGTACGAGCTTCAAACGCTTACCTGAATCCCAGCTGCTCTGGAGGAACTCTGTCTCCAGAACTTCTCATCCATCTGCAAGAGGGAAAAGACACTCCAAGTTAGCGTGGAAACATCTAGATGTGCCGCATACCACGCTTACCCACCGCATTTGTTCTTCATAACCGGCATCCACGCTGAAAACGTTGCGGCACCTAAAAGACACAGAAAAATAACTCAGTTCAATACAAATACGAAAGGGGTGCATCGTGCATCACGCTCTCACTCACCTTCAGCGCTACTCATCTCAGCAGCACGCCGCCATCCCCGGATGGCGGCCATCATCTAAGGAAGGAAAGGAACGAAGTTAGAGAACTGTTCAAAAGACTCATTATACTTACCTGTCAGACTCTTGCCAGTGAAGTAACTAGGCAGCAATGAGCCCGCATCAATCAAGGCGCCCCTGCGCTGAAAGCAGGACTGAGAGCACACTATGCAAGAAAACAAGGTGAGCTGGGGATCAAAGGGAAGGGTTGTACCCCAGGGAAGAAGGGGTTCACGTACACAGAGACAATAGGAAGTTAAACTCTACCAATCCTGTGTTTCAGGCCCAGTCTCCAGTCGAATAGCCTCCAGGGAAGGGTTTGAGGTCGTAAGAGGTCAGAACAGGCTGAGTGACGTCCCCGTGGATACCGGGTGAACGTTACAGGGAGGCCTGAAAATCCCCAATTTTGAACTATACCACCTGGCGGGTCAACTGAAACACGTAGTGAAATGGATGGCGGATGAGCTCACGACAGACACAGACTCTTGCAACCGGCCATCCCCCAGATGCTCCTCAGGGATTTACTCTGGGTCCCAGCAAGTGCAACACAAAACAGCCCATACTTGGCGAGGCTGGGGACCCAGCTCTGGAAACGAGCTTGCAAGACAGCGAAGATAGACGACCCGTACTCCCCACAGATCCCTTTAGCAGCAATCATGGTAAAGAGACCCTGGGGACAAAAAGAGACACAAAGTAAATGGAAACCCTATGGCGTGGCTACACTGGGAGACCTGGTGAATGATCAGGGGATCCTAACGTTCGCTGAGCTCAACAAGGCCACGGGACTGCTAACAGGGCAGTTCCTGCTCCATAGAGCAGTGGTGCAGAGGCTCGCGGACAGATGGCCAGAAGTCGTGAACCCAGAAGCAGACCACGAGGTTATTGAGAACATGCTGAATGCAGCTGAGGGGGGACATGAAACCTCACGTCTTTATGAAGCGTTACTGGACAGCACAACCAAGCAAGAACTCAAATGTAAAGCAAAATGGGAAAACGAACTGGGTTTGGAATTTGAAGACATGGAATGGGGAAATATAACCCACTACGACAAAAAAAGTCTCAAGGAATGCCCGCCTGCAGCTTATACAGTTCTACATCATCAACAGAGTGTACCTCACACCGGAAGTTATTTCCAGGTTCAAAGGTGCGAGAGCCCACGAATATCCTAAATGCAACAAACCCAGGGCAGGAATGACCCACATGTTCTGGGGATGCTGAATGATACAATCTTTTTGGACACAGATAGCTGCGAAAGTGGCAGAGGCAGGCATCGATATAGAGGTGCAGACACCAACGCCATGCATCTTGGGCCGATACAAAAGAAGCAGGAAGAACAAACCTTTAAACAAGCTAAAGGATCTGATATACATAATAGCAAAGAGACGCATAGCAATGGGATGGAAAAGCACTAGGAGCCTGAGCATGGCACTGTGGTGGGGGGATCTCCGGAAGTGGGTTACAGCAGAAATGGGGGCATGGGAGAATGCACTGCAAGAACAGAGGCTTGACACCAACGAACACTTACACCAATGGGTGGCCCTCACAATGCCATTATTTCATCCTAGAGACGAAGAAGCTACCTCGGATGAAGTAGGCAGCCCACGATCGGAGTTTGGTACAGGCAGAACTGATGGACAAATTGTTGTCTTGGGAGGGAGGAGAGAGAGGGTAGGGCAGGGAACTATATTCGCAAACCGTGAACAATGCATTGATAATGTTAACAGTTTGGTAGATGTTGTTTAAAACTAATAAACATATTTAAAAAAAAAGAATTTTATTGTTGGGCTGCTTTCAATGTAACCCTGAACCAAGCTTACGTACAATCTCTTGTAACAGCGGATCGATGCCTCTGGGCTGTACTGCGCTCAACAAATCAAAAAATAT
The DNA here is from genome assembly GCF_040938575.1 of Ambystoma mexicanum. Classification (NCBI taxonomy): domain Eukaryota; kingdom Metazoa; phylum Chordata; class Amphibia; order Caudata; family Ambystomatidae; genus Ambystoma; species Ambystoma mexicanum. The sequence goes on along the minus strand of NC_090932.1, from coordinate 462,208,366 downwards.
ATATATTTTCACCTAGGGAAAGGCTAGTGGATGTAAAAGAGAGTTGTCTCTCTTTACTCCCATATTTTTGCAAAATTCGAAACTGTCCAACAAGGCAGAAACACGTGTCCAGGGAACTGAGGATACTCTTGTGCAGAGGAGAATTGCCTGGAAGTTCAGTGCTGGACTGCCCTTGTAGGTGGGATCAGAAGGAACTTCAAATAGATATTCCTTCTCTGGTAAAGAACAGTGAGCGGAAATGTGGTTGTAAACCATCCTGAGCAGGATCCATCCTGGATGACATGTTATTTGGCCCTGTCCATTCCAAGGAGATGGGGTCCCATATTGTCACAAACAATAATCATAGTGAGTCCTGCTTCCAGGATTTGCAATAAAGAGGAGGAGGGGCGCTTTTATGGAAATGAAGGATGTCAGAGGATGTGGGGCATACTAATACCTAAACAGACATCTCTCTCATATACACATCACCATCTCTACCCCTGGCATGAGTTCACCGAAAGCCCACAACATTTTGGCCCTCAGACCAAGTGCACTACCACACTATGCATCTCCAGTCTTGGAACAATACACACATAATATCTCATCAAGCCCAATGCACACAAGCTTTGCATGGAAAAAGAAACCTAAAGTAGTCCCTGCCAACATCAACCCAAGAAATGAGGTGTGTATTTGGAGATACATGAGCAGTTAGCAAGAGGATGCCAACATTGGAGGACTGGTCACATCTGCCCATGGGAGCAAATACAACTGTATGGTCCTAATGTTGCAGCAGCTTCAGCCCACAGTACAATGGGCTAAAACCCACAGATTATTTTAGGTGGTTAGCCAAGGTTAGCCAAGGAAGAAACCATTTTGGTCATGTGGGCAAGCTCGGATTGTAACCTGGGTCACTAGTGCCAAATTCTGTATCTTCCCTACAATTATTTGACACTAAAATAAAGTGTCAGAGCAAGAAAAGTCAACCCCGCCCCCCCTCAACTTTGAAACAGCTCTTAAATATGTTCTGAATACACCCACCACCACAATCACCACACTCCCAACTCTTGCACATTGGGTAAAAATGATTTCCATTACTTTATTTAAACTGTGAAAAGGATGCAACGCAATTTCCAGTTGTTTGTGTTGACTCTGTAGAGACGAGCACTAGGTAAGCTCCCCAACCACCAAACAATATATATGTTTTCCCCCCATCGCATTTGCGCTACGCGTCTTTACTGCATTGCATATGCAGTGGGGATCAGGGTGGTGGGGCGGCAGTAGGAGGCAAGATGGGGTTGAAAGAGGGGGAAGAAAGGGGTAGGAGTAGCAAAGCGTAAAACCCTGAAGACAGCATTGAGAAGGGAGAGGGAAAAAGAGGATACAGGTGGTGAGTGGGGGAAGTGGAGGATTGGACAGGGATGAAGGGTGACCCCCTTCAAAGTGATAGTGTGGGAGAGTGGAAGAAGCTGAAAGGGGAACCTCTTCATGGAGGGGATAACGGTACGGGACATGAGCCTCACCGAATGAAAAGGAGCTCCGGAAAATATCTGCATAATGAACAATGGCAGGGACACACGGAAGGGTCCATCACTTATTTGACTTTTCTGTGAGAGAACTATGGCACTGAATACAGAGTGCAAGGTAGTACAAGGTACTTCAACATCAATATCCGTACCAGAGGCTGTAGAGGAGAGACAAGGAGGAGCAGGAGGGGAAGCAGGAAACAAACCGGGAATGGGAACACGATTGGAATAAAGACGGGAAGGAATAGAAAGGAGATGAACCTAGAAACTTACCTTTCTAACCAAGTTTTAAGCGATATGGATATACGGGCACTTAACAAAGGCCTGTCATTTGCACCAAATATAAACTTGGATTACACCAACCTCCAAATTGACACCTTTAAGTTTGCGAGAACACTTAAGTTGAAGAAATTCTATCACAACCTGGACCCTATTCAAGAAGAGGAAGTCACCATGCTACCAAACAGTGACTTAACTATTACAAACATCAAAGACACTAGAATACGCTTAGCACTAGAGAAAAACTTGCAGATACCAGAAAATGTATTGATCGATCACCTAGGAATCCACTGTAATATACTTAAGGAGAGTGGACTGAAACCAAAATCTAAGTTCATCCCTATCATCCAGCAAGGGAACTGTATAGATGCCTTCCACAAGGCTGTAAATAAGAACATTTAAACAAGAATGGACAATGACAACCAGAAACAAAACGAGAAATTCAGCAAGAACCTAAGCTTGAGGGAGCACTCAGCAATCAAAGACCTAACACTAGACAGGGGTAAACAAAAGGGAAAGCCCTATGTACTCGGAAGGTCAAAAAAAGGGCATCACAACACTGGTATACGAAAGGAGAACTGACCTATCCAAACAGATTATTGCACACTACTTATTTACGTGTGATCGCTTTATTACAGATGAAGCTCATAAGTAATTGGCCTCCAAAGGCAAAGAATGTAGAACCCAAGTGCTCTGGACATACCACTGATTCTATATCTCCAGCTATCCCATAAAAAACAGTGTCGCTAGCCGGAGCAGGATAACAAAGATTATGCTAGACTACAGTTGTGACTTTGTAGCCATTTTTAATTTAGAACGTTTTTTGGAAACAGAGGAAATTATTTTCTCAAAGTAAGGTACTGCACAGGTTGTACCTTCAAGGGGTCACCAACAAATGGTGTACATAACAACTTTTCACCAAACATTGATATACATACAAGAACATTACAAAGAAACAACAGTTTCAAACGAAATCCATTTTAAACATGTATTACTGGATGTGCAATTTATCCCAAGCATACAGAATAAAATAGAATTCCCACACAACTAAGAGTGCAACATTGGTTCTGGGAACCTACTAAGTGGGGCAGGCTTATTCTGCCTCGGTTGTGTGTGATATAGAAGGAAAAATAAATATGCCACCCACAGGAGTATGGTTGCTTATGAACTGGTTTGTAGAACAGGTATAAAGTCTTGTGGTCCGAGGACTGGGCTGTTTCTAATCTGAAACCAGTTCCAAAGATGAAAGGATCGTCTTCCTGGTGACTCAGAAGATCAATTGCTGGGTGCTGTGGGTGTATAGAGACCAATCCTAGCTCAACTTCGGTAGGTGTATTCCTGCTGATTTAGAGGTGGGCTGCAATCAAATTGTGTGACCAAAAGACGTTTCGGCAGGCAGTGAAGGCTACCTTCATCTGGACCTACGGATGTCGCTCTTGAAAAGGGCTACTCCTGTCATTAATGAAAAACACTGAGGACCCGCCCATGGCGTGTGAAGGCGCTAGGGGGAACTCGTGCAGCATTAATCGGATCCCCACGGTGGAGTCCAAAAAGGGGGGAGAAAATTGGACCCAATGTGTCAGGTGATGGCCGTACTTGCGGCTTTCATGCGTGTGAGAGAGAGAGAGAGAGAGAGAGAGGGCGCAGGACGGACGGAATCCTGGGGGAAAGATCAATCACCTAGGAATCCACTGTAATATACTTAAGGATAGTGGACTTAGACCAAAATCTAAGTTCATCCTTACCATCCAGCAAGGGAACTGTATAGATGTCTTCCACAAGGCTGTAAATAAGAACATTTAAACAAGAATGGACAATGACAACCAGAAACAAAACGAGAAATTCAGCAAAAACCTAAGCTTGAGGGAGCACTCAGCAATCAAAGACCTAGCACTAGACAGGGACATTATCATCAAGGCAGACAAAGGGGTTAACATTGTTGGCCTAAACAGAAATTATTAAAATAAGATGACTAACCTGCATTTGAACACCCCAGGCTGCTATAGGGAAATTAGCAAAAGTCGTGTGAATGCAACTACACAAAATCTCAAAACGTTAGTGTAAAAATGACACAGAATACTCCTGATTAATGATGATGAGAGATCCTTTCTAATAATCACTACAAATTCACAAGGATTATGCCAGTTTACCAGAGGTTAAACCCATTGTCAGTGACACAGGACGAGCTACCGACAATATGTCAAGATACGCAGATCACATCTTACGACCAGAAGTTTACAAATGAGACTCTTATACAAGGGACACCATGCATGTACTGGAGAATCTGAGCCAAATAGAATGGAAAGAGCAGTATGTGATGGCCACCATGGATTTAAAAGCATTGTACACATGTAGCGACCATGAACTGGCCCTAAGAGCAATAGACCACACTTTTAAAAACATGTCTGTATCGTACTACCAATTTGTGGAAATGATAAAAGAAATTCTGGGATTTTTACTAGATAACATATTAATGTTCAATGATATTATGTACAAACAGACAAAGGGAATTGCAATGGGCACTTGCCTTGCACCCCAGTGGCAAATCTATTTGTGGGGAGTTCGAACTGAAACATGCGTATGCTCACCCAACACTATCAAGCAGAGTGATCAAATGGCTAAGGTTTGTTGATGATATTCTCATAATATGGAACAGAAATAAAAAAGAATTACAGAACTTTTGTGACTACCTGAACCACAATACCTTTGGCCTACAATTCACATTGTTAATGAGCAACACAGAAGTAACTTTCTTAGACTTATATATCTACATAGAAGATGGGTCTATACAGACCAGGACCTTCCGCAAAAAGACAGAGGCCAACGCCACAATGCACACCAATAGCTGTCATTTAAAGAGCACTTTTGAGAATAAACCCATAGGTGAGTTCACCAGAGCGAGGAGGAACTGCAGCAAAAACAAGACATGATGCAGAATACTCACTTATTGAGGACAGATTCCTAAAGTGAGGCTACCCAACTAATTGCATTACTAAAGCTAAAATGAAGGTCAACTCCAGAAACCAAAAGGAATTTCTGACACTTAGACAAAAAGAAAACTAAACACAATGGGGATCTACTAATACTGAGCACTCAGTGTTCCGTGAATAACAGTATAGTTTGAAAAGAAATTCCAAAGAAACTGGCACCTACTACAATTGGACCAAGACTTAAGGGACTATCGGAAATGCCTGCAATAACTTATACTAAAGCTCAAACACTAGGCACCAAATTGAGCCCGAGCTTCATGGACACAAGCAAACAAAAACTGCAAAGAAGCTTATTAACTGGCAAACCAATAAATGTATTTCATAAATGTAGCACCTGCAGTATGTTTAAGCACGCCATGAACAACATCCATAATTACACTGCAGCCAAAGCAAAAGCTATGATGATTCAAGAATGTAATAATTACAGAATGACGTGTGCGATATATGTGACTATATGTGTATGCAATAAAATATATGTGGGAAGTACCATTTGTGAACTAAGATCGAGGATAAGAGAGCACCTGAGAAACCTAACATCACTAGAATGTAAGAGTGGATTGGCAGAACATTGACAAAAGGAACATCCTAGAGGAAACAAAGAAAATGTCATGTTCTTCGGAGTGAAAAACATCGGACCGGACCCAAGGATGGGGATAGAGTAAAGACACTGCGACAACAGGAGGCTAGAACTATATGATTCCTAAGAACAATCTCTGGAGGCCTTAACACAGACAATGAAATACACCTCTTTTTATAAAATTCGAAACATTACTTGTCATGAATACTAACTTTTCCACGCACTCAATAATGAAGGCAATTGATTGTGTTGACTTACAAAGTCTGATCATGTATGGTTTTTAACCTTGAAAGAACCACCAGGTTCTAACCATTAGTCAGGTATACTGTTATCCATGACTTGATTTCACCGGTAACGAAGATCGCTCCTCTGTAGGAACTGGGCTATCCTCAAAGATCCCACACGCACTGGTGACAGAGCCTTTCTGGGCTCAATACACATCTCCATAATCATTTCTACACTACGTTAACAAAAGCTATATGTACATTCGAACACACAATGGGCCTCATTACGACTGAGGCGGAACGGGTTAACGGGCTCCGCTAAAGGAGGCGGACCCGTGAAACCCGTTCCACCTCATTACAAGCTCCCCTCGCGGGACCCGGTAAGTAACTCCTGGTCAAACCAGGCGTCCTTACCGGGTCCCGCGAGGGGAAGAGGGAGCAAACAACGGGCCGCTCGTAATCGGCCCGTTGTTTGCTCCCTCTCCCATTCCCATTGAGCCCTATAGGGGCTCAAATGGGAATGGGTAAGGTCCTGGCCCGGGTTCCTGGAGGGAGGAATTACCGGTTCCTCCGAACTCGGAATGGCCCGGTAATTCCCCATTCAGGGAACCCGGACCCGATTTTGGCGGCAGCCATGCAGCCAACAGCGGCATGGCTACCGCCAAAGCCGTAATGATGCCCAATATCTTAATTAAATAAGTCTCCTTCATATAGAAAAGAATCCATAACCTAACTCTGTACAACAACCTTTCCAGGTTGAAAGGACTGTTGATGTGTATAATTTTCACAATTGATAAAACAAAGAAGGAAAGAGACCGTATCCACACTTTCAAGAATAAGCTATGCCCAGCTTGATCACATGAACAGGGTGACGTATATCATGCTATGCAATCTATTATACGCACTAACATTTAGGACTAAAACCGATCTCATTAATGTAGGGAAATTGTCAGACAACAGATGAAACAGTCTACACTAACAGGGGGACTCCTCTCATTACGATTTTCATCTTTATGCACCATTTGTAATGATTAAAGCAGATCACTTTAACATAGTGAGAAACTCAAACCTTTTTGGTAGTGCATGCACAGAGCATTTGCTTAATATCCTTCATTTACTCAGTTATACACGACAAAGCAAAGAATTAAGGCCCATGTTACTAATTTAATGCATTATCAAAACCTTAGTTATTAAGGACAAATTCGAAACCATTTTATGTAATGAATCATATTATTAAACAAATGTGCAGGTGACGATGCACTACAACGAATACCGTTGAAACCATGTCACGAAATAGACGTACTGATGTCAGCATGCCACGTGACCAATGTGGGGCGGCCATGACTGTATTTAGTTTCACTTTCAGGATGGTGGCGATCGTAATACAACGCAGAGCTAGCTTCTCCAAGGCAAAGGATTAGCACTGTATATTTAATACTTCCAAAATGTAGGCACTGGGAATATTAACTGAAAGGGAATCACGACTAACTACTCCCAAATAACATTATATCGGGCCAGATCCTCGAGGTAACCGACCAGAAGTCTCTCTTTAATGTAGGCACTTACGGTATGCAACCCTCAAATGTTGACTGTAGATCACCAATGTACTGGATTGGTTATATTGGATTCAAATAAACCGGACCTTCTTAATTTGCTCACTAAGACATGTATTTTAACCAAACCAGCCTAATAAGACTCATTCATTTCTAAACCCACTATAGGATTTTCCTAGGACTCAGAACGTGTCCTTTCAAATATAGGAAGAATTCACATTGTGTGAGACAGCTCACTAGGTAAGATTGACTTAGGGGGCACGCTAGACATCATATTCAATGTAGAAGAGACATTATACCAAAGAAAGGTATTAACATGTTCACTCTACCTTCTTTCCCTCCCACCTTCCTTCCACCTTTTCACGTCTGACATGAATGACTTACCAACAAATCGCTGATTGTGCAGAAATATATTCAGAGAATCAACTGTATGAAACTGTATGAAAATTTAATTTGAAGCAAACAGACATGCATGTGAAAAAGGAGATGTAACCTTATACATGTAGAAAGAACTAAATGTACTAAACGCTTGCCTATAACTGGCCCTTTTCAAAGCTAGAGACTCAGCTAACATGTTGTGAAATTCAAAACCCATAATTGGGCAACTGTGTTGTATACAGATTTAGTAAAACTGTCTACGTGCCTTGATAATGCCCAGGCAAGGGCGAAACAGTGGCATGTGTCTCCTAAAAGGAGAAATGGTGGCACCATGTACAAACTTAAAAAGTGACACCAACAAAACTTCAACTGGAATCAAAATAAGAAGTCAGTGAAACTTCTTTAACCATTTTAGAAGCCAAGGTGCATGATCTGACCTTGCAACCTCCACATCCAATGTGTGGAACGTAGTTATCAAATGACCCGATGTCACTTGGATCACAAATTCCAGTCCTGGTTTTTTAGCAAATACATCTCTGCAAGATGGCGTATGAATCTTTACTGTTTCAGTTACAGGTATGCGCTTGCAAGTGCCTGGATGCAAATCAAGTGCTATTGCCTAAAACTCCAAGACTCTATAAGACCATTTGTGACACAGGGGCATTTGTCTGCTTTGTTGCACCCTTCAGCCGGCCATGACAATTTACCCAACACCACACATTTTCCGGAGGTTGATCTACTATCATTCAAATTCATTTAAACTTTCAAAAAAGCCCAGGCAATCGTACACCCACTGTGAGGATCGTCGAATTTCTCACACCATGATGTAACAGGAAAGGAACGCTGAACGAACACAAAGTGCAACAAGCTGCAGAGACAACACACAGCATCATGTACGAAAAAGGGAGCAGGACTAAGAGGGGTTTTAAAACCTGTACCACGTAAAGTCTAACCCCAGGTAAATGTCCACGATTAGCTTGGCCCATAGAGTCAGGTGAGACACAGAACCAGTGCAGGGAGGGGAGCAGCATTGAAACGGGATGTCACGGGTATAAAGAACACTAGGGCAGGGGCATATTACGCATTTTTGGGGTCCAGGGCACAGACACATTTGGGGGGCCCCTCCACCAAACCAAAGGAATTATGGGATCCGAAATATCTGGTTATGCCCCCCTTGTCACTATCACAACCCTCAGCTTGATGTGCTTCCTCATAGTAATCAACACAAGTCTGTGTGCATCCTTTCAGTTTCATTACCATCTTCCTTCTTGCTGCAATCAGAATGATAAACAACTAGCATTTCAAGGCCAACAATAGCAGTTCGAGACAACACTACTTGTGTTCTAGAATAAATACAGGGCACTTCATCAATAGCAGTCATGAGGGAGGTACACGCGCACAAAAGGTGCACATAATCCAGAATAGACAGAAGGTTTGAATTAGTACCCTCGCGGAACGCAAAAGTGCTAAAGCATGGACACAGGAGACCAATTGAAAGCAAGGAGAAAGCTACACATACCACAGTATAGATAGTGAAAGAAGATGAGAAGCTACCAGGAAGGTGTCCACATCCATACAGACTTAGATTAGAAGAGGGGCATGGTTTTCAAGTAGTGTTGCCATTAGAGAGCAAAGAAACAAGTAGTGTGGTGTGCAATATATCAATGCTTACTGTTGTTATAGAGGAAGCAAGACTATAGCCAGTGAAACCATGAGTGAGACCTTTTTGAAGAGAATACTTTGAGAACTAAATCAACCTGAAGGGCGACAATTTTGAAGGGTGTGTGGACTGGCAATTTTAACAGGTTACGCAAATTGAGATTAAATGAGATGCCCAGGATCACACATTGGAGAGGTCACACTGGGATGTCCACCCAATCTGCAATTTCTGCACTTTACCACTTTCTTGTCCAGTTCTTACCATGAACTTAAATAATCCAATGTTATACAACTGACTTGGCAAGTACACAAATCACATAATGCTGCCTGACCATTTTTTTAAACAAAATGTTATAGAAGCGTTTTATGCAAAATTTAAATGATTCTAGCTTCATTGTCTCCATCACTGAGTGAAGTATATGAGTACAAGCATACAAATTGATGTGACCCTAAAAGATTGTATCTGGGTTTCCCTTTTGTATTTTAAAGCTTTAAATATGCCAAAAACACAGGCTTGTGAAACTGTTATTCAGAACATGCAGAAAAACCTTCGAATTGTACAAAAAAGCAAACCATTTTTTGTGTCAAATGGGCAGTCCTTAAAGTATGCTTGCCAAAGGCTTGCTATATCTGGCCTGCTTTCTTCTGCCTAGAGCCCCTTCGACTCAAATAGCCTACATAAAAAGTTAGATTGGGTAATAGGCTACACAATGCCCCCAGCATGTGAGAAGGCAAACCGATTCGCAGAAAGCAGCACAGTATTGTCAATGATATAAGATGATTTGTCCAGGATCACTGTATCGTCTGCTGGAAAAGCCAGGACACAAGCATGAATGCTTTGCTCCACAGTCTTGAATTTGGATATCTAAACACCTCTCCACACTAACACGTTGTGCTCATCATTAAAGGTGACTGCCTGGTTTCACAACTCCTCATCTGAACAAACCAATTTCTAGATCTTCACCATACTGCTACTACGTTTGTTTTCATAGCAACCACCATCCGGTGCAGGTACATTGCTGATAATAGCACCTGTACATATGACGCACATTGCCAAATCCAGCACTTTCTGGAAACCCACTCCATCCTTGGAACAAGGCAATCAGGCTTCCGGAAAGGACACGGCACAGAAACAGCCCTGGTGGACCTAAAAAATCAGATCACCCAAATCATGGACAAGGGCAAGCCAGCTCTCTTGCTCCTCCTAGATCTCTCGGCCGCTTTCGATCTAGTTGATCACAAGACCTTCACCTCACACCTCACACACTCTGCCAACTTTTCTAAAGAATCAGCCCTATGGGTCACCTCCTTCCTAGAGGGTAGAGCCATGAAAGTCTTCTCGGACATCGCCAACGCCACTCCCACGACAATCCACTGCGGAGTCCCTCAAGGTTCCTGCACTGCTCCCACACTCTACAACCTGTTCACTAAACCTCTTTTTGACAAACTCGACTCCTACGGCATCACATACACAAATTACGCGGACGACACACAAGTACTTCTACCCCTCTCAGGGTCATACCACAACGACGCAAAGGCACTCCAATCGATCTAGGCCATCATCCAGACCTGGATGGCAGTAAACGGCCTCTGCTTAAATGGAGACAAGACGGAAATCATGATATTGGGTCAACAGAGCACCCTAGAGAAACTGGACATACAGTACGCTAACTTCTCCATTGACAACTCCATCATCCCTGTCTCCACAGCGGTAAAGACTCTGGGAGTATACATAGACTCCTCTCTTTCTATGAACAGACAAGTCAGCGCTATCACCTCCTCATCTGCCCACACCACCAAACTCATAAACGCCATCAAGCCTTACCTCTCCAAACCCAACTGCCTCTCCATAGCCAGAGCAACCATTGGAGCCAAACTGGACTATTGCAATGCCCTCCTAGCGGGCACATCAGCAAAAAACCTAAACAGACACCAAGTTACACAGAACAATGCGCTCCGGGCTGCTCTCAGCATCCCAAGAAGAGAGCATATCTCCCATGCCAGACTTTCAGCCCAATGGCTACCGGTTAAAGAACGAATTACACTCAAAATCCTCACCCTCACCCACAAATGCCTCTCTTTCTCCGCCCAGTCCTACCTATCAGAGACCATATCCAAACCCTCCTCCGCCCGCCCCACCAGAACGCAATACACCAACCTACTCTGCATCCCATGCATCAAAAAAGCCAAAGCCGGTGGCCTAAGCTTCCCCTACATTGCCGCCAAGACCTGGAACGCTCTCCCCGCAGACATTAGGGCGGAAAACTCGCTCCCGATTTTTCGTAGGAAACTGAAGACCTCTTTCCTTGCACTATAATGTGACCCAGGCGAATCCTTGTAAATATATTGCATTGCTACTGTACAAACACCATATCTCCGACTGTAAATATTGTATTCCTTGTTAATATTGCTTTATTGTTTTGTCTTATTTGTAACCAAGATATGTCTGTAACAAGCGCCACGATGCCCCCGGGCTGACGTGCGCTCTACAAATCTGAATAAATAAATAAATAAATAAATGCAGGTTTGGCAACTTCAAACATAGCAAAGGCTGAGTTTGTCTGACTGAAATTTAGTATTGTAATCTTGCATGTGAACACAGATCTCTGCAATGCGTGCCTACACACTAGGCTATTTTCTGAACCATCGAAGCACTCAAATTTATCAATATGCATTTCAACTTTGGCTATTGCATATGATGCGTATAATCCCCACAGAAAGGTGAGGATGCTACAGGAGTTGTGCCAGAGTGAATGCACTATGTATACCACAGTGGACACAGAAAGGATTACAGGATGAATTGATCAGAGCTGAATGTACTTGTCAACAGCAGACAGGCAATAGGTGAAGAGCCTCAGCAGCACGCCATAAAATATCCTGATGTGTGGTGAACAGTGTGAACTGACTGCATTATATCAGGCAGCCTCGTGGGACCCGCTCCAAGGTGGGGGCCCAGGGCAAGTGCCCCTCTGCCCTACCATAAAAACGTCTCTGCCGTACGGCTGAAACAGAGTGAAGGGTGTTTGAGTTTGGGTGAGGTCAGGTAGTGTGGAAGTGGACCGAGAGACCAGGAAGAGAATGGCCGCTAGAGTGGAGCATTAAGGGAGTCTGAGGCGGTGGTGGATGCTAGTATAGGAACAGTATTGAATCTGAGAGAGGGGGGGGGTGTGTGTGTGTGTCCGTGCGTGCGTGTGTGTGTGTGGTGAAGGTGGAAAAGGGGAAGAGACAGAGAGAGTGGGGTGGTAGGGAAAGTATAGGTGGAGTATGAGGCAGGAGGGAGCAGTGTTGGCGGAGGAGACCCATAAAGGAGAGGTGCACTTGGTGTTCCTCCTGTTATTTTTGGTCTAAAACAGAACACGGGGAATGCTTGCAGCAGGGAGTGTACTTGTACCAAAGATCTGGTGTTATGGAGGTCCCGGGGGCAAGGTGGTACCAGACATTGGCACATGCCACTCTGTCAGGGGAATGTGTGAAATACAACATTTTAGTCACCTGGACACACAGCATTATAAATACAAATATAGTTGGAAATGCATCTTCACTACTAACTGGTTTAACATACTATTTATGTGATGAGCCATGCTGCTGGAAATTAATTGATTTAAAAGATGCATTTCCTATAATACGGCAGAAACCAATGTGTCCCAGTACTTAAACCAAAAAGTAGAAAATGGTTTAGCCATAGAAGAGTTCAACTGTAAGCAAATAAGAAAGACAAATGTGCCGTGAACAACTCGGATTTTATCACATGGCTAGACTGGCATTTTGGTGCAGCCAGTCTAGCCATTTCTTACCATGGCAAGACATTTTTTCACTGGGCATCCATGAGAAAGTTAGCATGATAAGTGTTCCACGTGGGTAGAATGGAATTTTGGTACAGCCAGTATACCTATTTCTTGCTGTTATTTTTTAAAGGGCATCTATGATAAAGCAAGCATGATAATTGTTATTTTATGGCTAGACTGGTATTTTGATGTAGGAGTCTAGGAAGAATAGCATGACATTTCGTACTGGGCATCTATGATGATGCAAACATAAGTGTTATTATGTGCCTGGACTGGCCTGCATTAGAACAGCCAGTTTAAACATGTTTTCTTATTGTGGCATAGCAATTTCTTTAACCACATCTTTATTTGTTCATAAAGATTTGCAACAAAACAATCTGTCATACAGCTTGTGCCAAAATATTCCATTATAATGCCATAAACCAAAACGTACACTTTGCTTGTTCCAACTACAACAGTAATGCCCCTCCACATCCCACCCCGCCAGTTCCATTCAATATACTACAGCCTCCTCAAGTCCTCTTGTGCTGCTCTACCATCCGCTTCCTCCTCCAGGAACCCTAGTGTCTGCAGTCTCTTCGGGATGTACAGGTGTGTCAAGTCTTTACTTGCACAGTGTAAAAAGGGTGACCAAATGTTGCCAAACTTTCTAAGGGAGCCTCTTGTTATTGTCGTCAGTTTTTCCACATCCACTGTATCCTAAACGGAATAGTACCACTGTACAATAAACGGAGGTTCTATTTTTTTCCATTGTTTGGCTATGCATCGCTTAGCTGCTAGCATTAAGTTAGCCCTTAGCCTTTCCATTCCCCCCTCCAACCCATTCCTCCCCTGCAAGGTGATCCCCAGTAGGATCTCTGGTCCTGTGAAATCCCTGCCGATTCCCAGTATGTCTAGTACTTTCGTTTTCACTTCCAGCCAAAAGTGTCTAAGCCGTTGGCAGCCCCACCAGACGTGGCATAGCATTTTTAATATCAAAGCCAACAAGAGTATGTTCTTGTTTGCGGGTACTGGCATGGCCATCATGGACATGTTTTCTTAAGGTATCATTACTGGCATTATGTGCATAGCAAACATGGGTATGTTCCCATATGGGGATACTGGCATATATAGGTGGAAAAGTATGAGCTCAGCCAGAGTGAAAAAAAAATGTTATACTACATATGTGGGGAAAGGCATCATAAAAATGCATTGGACAAAGTTCTTGGTCACTGTTAGTGTTGTGAATCTATTTGATTTTTTCATGAATCCCAACAAAACTGATTGCAAAATGGCTGGCTTTTTGCCCAGTTTTTCACAGAAAGGGTGGTGTATAATTTTTTTTTTTTTTTTGTTTTATTGATTTAGCTGTTGAAACAACTTTTCAATACACGAACATAATATTTTGATTGATTTTTGTTATAGTCATAAAAATAAGATCAATTTTTAGAAAAATTTCATGATAGAGTGTACAGACTCAAGCAGCACAAGTGTTGTTGCCCTACATCTAACAAATATACAGACATTTAACTAATACATAATAAAATTAAAATAAAATAGATACACCTCAGAGATAAATACTTCCCTAACATTATAAAAAATAAGATTAAGAAAAGAAAGGAGGGATATCCTCTTTCCTTAACTTTTAGTTTTCAAGCTGATTGAGACTTGGATTACGTCTCGTTTAGCTCTTTTCTAAGCTTAAAGATAATAAAAAGTTGGTTAGTGCAATCTGCACTAGGTAAGTATTAGAGCACAGTAAGAAGGTCCATCTCATTTCTTGGTCGACAGTTTCTATGCAAGGCAGAACTTTCAAAAAATGTATTAACCTTCGAGCATTCAATTTGGGACAATAACAAACTAAATGTTCCAAGGGTTCTATTGTATTATCTTGCATACAGAATCGACATGCTTGTAGAGCTCGTGATCGCAGATTTGCCTTGCCTGAACCTGGTGAGTGGGCCATAAATCGAATCGTGCTCTCAAGAAGCCTGCTCTTAATTTAGCAGAAGGGAATTTTAAAAGATAAGATTCGGGGCGTTTCATTGGTTTGGGCCAAAAGCGAAACTTACATGGTTGACGATACTTTTGGCATTTATCGATGGTATTTGACCAATCTAGATTATAAAATGCTGTTTTGGAACGTACGGGATTGGCTATCAACTTGTAAATTGAAATGTTAGCAGATGCTAAGGCTTCCAAACAAAGATTAATCCACAATTTTACAAAGTTCTTGTCGGTTGTTAACATGTAGGCACCTATTACAGATAACATATTCATTTTTTGGTTTGCCATAAGACATTTACGAAATAACATACAACATCGCCAAGTATAGACCGCATGTATGGAGACAAGACCTACTTCATATTGCAACCAAGCACTTGGAACACAATGTGGGAGGTTGAGCACAGCCCTCCAAAACTTTCCCTCAAATCTCTCCAGACACACGTGATTGAAATTCAATAGGGTTTCAGCCCCATACAGAATAGAAGGGATTGCTTTCATAGCCCAGTAAGTTATTACTGGTTGAATTGTAAATTTTCCAAATTTATGCAAGATGATTTTAGATTGCGAAGTTGCTGAAGTCAATTTTGCCTCCATGCGGTCAATTTGATGGTGCGGTTTGACCGAGCCACTAAATTCACAACCCAGGTAAGTATATGATTGCACAACTTCCAGTGGAGTATAATTAAATAACCATTTGGGTTTGAATTTATGTAGCCGATTTGCCTTGTAAACTACAATCTGGGTTTTTTTAATGTTGATTATCAATTGGTTCTCAATTAGGTACACGTTAAATGCATCGATGAGGTTCTGTAAGCCCTGCTGCGTTTTTGAGATGAGGACTATGTCATCCGCATAGTTTAAATTAGTAACTTTTTGTCCTTTAAGGACTGGAGCATCGGAGGCGATCTGTAGAAAAATTGGAGTTAGATCATGGATGGAATAGTTAAAAATTGCTGCAGCTAATAAACACCCTTGCTTTAGGCCCCGGTCTGTCTTAATTGGGGCAGACAACAAGCCATCTAAAGTGAGCCTTACACAAATCGAAGTGGCTGCATGAAATGCGTGGATAATATCGTGAAGATCTGGGGGGCAGTTGTCTCTTGTTAGTTTCATCATAAGCAGGGCACGTGAGACAGAGTCAAAGGCAGCATGTAGATCAATGAATGCGAAATAAATGGATTGTTTGTGAAACTGACTATGGGCTTTTATTGCATTTAAAGTTAACAGATTTATACAGGTACCCATACCTGCGACAAATCCCGTTTGTTGCCGATCTCGCTTGGCAGCAAGGTATGTCCAAAGATTGAATTCATTTAGAACTAATTTAGCAAAAAGTTTGCCCGGGACATCCAGAAGGGCAATAGGGCGATAATTACAAGGATCAGCACGATCACCCTTCTTATAAATCGGGACTATGACCGAGTGTAGCCACGAAGTTGTTAAAATACGGCGTTTCATAATTTCGCAAAAAATGGCATAGAGATTTTTTGCCCATAGCCTCGGGTTTTCTTTCAGGATGGCATTATGTAGGCCGTCAGGCCCAGCGGCACGAGAGGAGCTCAACTTTGTGATCAGCTCTTCAAGTAAGGCCGGGGAGCAGGTAAGGTTCCACTGAGTTTTGGATTGAGGCTTATATGCGTTATGATGGAAGAGCGGATCACAATATAAGTCTGAAAAGTGTGCGATCCAAGCAGCTTCGGTAACCGCACCAGTTTGAGCATATGCCTGTGATAGGTTAGAATTCGACTTGAGGAGGCGCCATATTTCAGCCGAATTCTTGGACTCGATTGAACGCAGCATGGCTTCGCTATCTTGTTGAAACATCCATGCTCGACGTCCACGAATCCAATTCGAATATTTACATTTAGTGGACCTTAATGCACTGTGAGTATCGATATTGTTTAACTTAAGGATGAGTCTCTTTTCTTTGCGATATTCGGCCCTGCGTGCTTTAATTACAGGGTCGTAAAGATGTTTGTGTTTTTTTATCTTTGGGTTTAGTACAATTGTATTCCGGTATGGTACTAGAAGATCGGTATACTCAATTAAGTTATATGAGTTATCAACTGCAAACAATGCATTTGAGAACTGTGTAAGGGTTCTCTCAGACCATTTTAGGCGGTTTTTTGCATTATTAACCGTTAGATGTTGGGTCATCCATTGTTTGATGGGGGGGTACCTGACCAGTTAAGATGTAATGAAAGAAGCTGGTGATCACTTGCAGCTTATGCAATTATGTCAAATGAGATAACACTACTGTACATAGATTGGTCAATGTACATGTAATCGATGATACTTTGACTCTTGCCACGCTGCCATGTGGGTTTCGGGGGGATGTCACATTCTACTGAGCCATTGATTACTCGCATGTTGCGCTCATGCATAAGATGGGACCAGGTGGATAAGGCCCTTGTCTTGTTTTGGTTACCAGGGGATAAACAGTCCATATTTAAGTCACCCATAATCAGGGTATCAGTGATACCAGGAGTTGCCGAAATGTCATCTAACAGGACCGTTAACCCCGCAAAGAAGGCTATGTCAGATAGACCTGCCGGATTGCGACAGATGTTAATAAGGGCTATGGTGTGGTCACTATGGGTGATCTTTACTAGTTGCAAAAAGATATTAACATTTGACCACGCCTCAATTTTGAAGCCAAGTTTCTTATTAACTGCAACCATTAAATCCGATGAAGGGCGACCACGTAGTCCCATCTTTGCTGGTAACAAAATAATATCAAAGTTGTCCCAAGTAGGGGGGACCAAATACCAGGTCTCCTGCAGTGCAATTATGGCATAGTCCGCCAAAGATTGTACAGAGGTGTGCAAATGAATGTAGCCTCGGGTGTTCCAAGTGGCTATTTTAATGACATGAGACTGGGGTGCAATTGGTGGTTAATTAATAGAAGATTGGAGGTCATCACCGGAACTGTAATATATTTGTGATAGATGGTGTGGAGGGGCCTCAACACATTCTTTTAAACGGGCTGGGTCTTGCGCCAATAAGAATCCCATATTAAAAAGGGTCCTCTTGGCTAACCAAATCGTATTCAAAACAATGCCTGAAGGGATACAAAGCCTCACGATAGCTGTGGTATCGTCATTCAAATATTCCACTTGGGCTATGTCCTGGGAAGTCAGGTCTTCTAATTCTCGGACATCACTGAAGATATTAAGTACGCTTTGTCTGTTTAGATTGTAGGTTGGATAGTCACCTTCATGGCATTGCAAAATCAGGGTATGACAAGTAGAGGCCTTAGGAATTGAGTGCCTTGAAAGGGTATTTTTGTTAGGCTTCAGGCCGTTAACATGGCGTGTGTGTATATGTCGTTCCGGGGTGTATTTTGAAATCAGGGGAGTCAGGCACGAAGGGCGTCTGAGGACGTGCGCATCACTGTGAGTTGCAGAATTTGATGATTTTGCCTGTTGGGCCACCGGAGAGGACCAAGATACTGATTTTGATGAAATATCAGGGTTAACTTCGTTAATTGTTGGGGTAGCCCATGGTTACGCTCGTCTAAATAGGCATCCAACGCCTTTCGCATTTCCTTCAAAATCAGGGATCTTTGGCATTCGGATTCAATGGGTTTGGTCACAGGTGGCACATTATCCATGTGGAGAATTGGCTGCTCAGATATCGCTAGGTCATGATGTTTGATATTTGAATCAGCACTAAAAGCGTTGACCAAAGCATCCAGTGGTTCATAGGCTTCAATGATAGCAGAGGGAGCTTGGTCATTGGGATGCGATGTCAGGCTAGTTGGGGCAGATAGAGCAACAGCACTTGGAATGGTAATTTTCTTGAAAAAGGCATTTAATGATGCTTTAGTCACACGTGTAATAGGCATATTTTTGGTTTTCCTTTTCTTGTGTGGTTGTTGTTTAGTGGTAGCTCTGGTCTTCTTAATTTTTGGATCAGAGCCAGGGACTGTGCCATGCATAATATTTGATACAGGCACGAGGGGAGGAATAAAGTCCATCACAGGGGCCGCCACACGATCATTCTCAGTTGATTCTTGCACACTGACCCATGAGTTATTTGTTGGGGCCATGCGAGCAAGAGAATGTTTTGGAGGGCTTGTTGTAATAATGTGAGGGACAGCAGGCAATACAGAATAAGTTGGAATGCACGGTAGAGGTGACCTAGATGCAATTGTTTTATTAGTTAAATCAATGCACGGTGTGCCTGGACCTACAGGGAGAAAAGCATGAGGAGCCAGGTTAACTTTTTGAGTCCATACTAATAAATCGTCCAACTTTGATTCTTGTTTCGTTATTTTAGCATCCAGAACTTCAAAGAGTTTAAACATGGACAATAAGGTTGTGTTAATTGCTGCCAGGGTGGTTTGTAATAGTTGTGGATGAATTTCAGCTGACTCACACTTTGATTGTATTGCAGGGCGCCGCGGGGTTGGGTGTACATAAGAAATGGCGGATATGGAGTGGTCAGGGGTTGGGGGTTCAGAGTATGAACTATGTAGTGAATTATGAGAAATGCGAATCGGTATTGGAGACTCGCACTGGCTTGCTTACAGAGAAACCTCTTGATTGTCTGGGGAATCAGCGGTGTAGTCAGTTGACATAGAGTCAGAAGAACTTACAACCAATTGCGGGTGTTGTTGGCAAGGTGAATTTAACATGGTGTTATCAGATAGTTCACCAAATGCCATTAGTCCCGCAGTGGGCCTATTGAATGGTCGTTGTATTGGTAGGCCAGAGCTAGGGTTTGATTTATGTGGCTGAAAAGCCTGTGACTTCAACTGAACATTTGGTTTCGGTGTGGATAAGGAGGACGGCTTAAATAATAGTGTGCTCGGGTCTTTCGTGGGTCGAGGACATGGGGTCAACACAATGGATTTATGGGAAGACAAATTTTTGGGTGCAATGTTCGGGTTACCATTGGGGCTGTAGCTGGTAATTATCATGGGAGGCATGTCAGATTTTAAAGAATAAACCTGTCTACGTTTTGACATGACTCACACACTCACAGACACACAGGCCTGTGCTGGATCAGCGGCCACGAGAAGAATCTTAGACCACTGGGCAACACTGGGCAACAGTAGAAGGAAGAAAAGAAGCTGATCTTGGGGGGCACTTACTTTTCTGTAAAGTTAATAAAAAGGGCCACCTCCACCGTAAAAGCGGCAAAGCGGGTAAGCGGTACTCAGACCGGTACTCGCCCGTGTGAGCGCGCGCTGTGCGCGTGCGCGGACAATTTGTAGAGATGAGTGACTCCACACACGGCCAATCGCCGTGATAGGGGCGGTGTTGTTGAGCCCAGCCTAGGCTAGGCAGAACTGGCAGTGGAGAAGCCAAAACAAACAGAGATTCACTCTGAAAACAAACAGAAAACACGCTGTCACTTTCACTTAGATAGTGTTTGTGAGTCAATAAAGTTCGGCTTGATAAAGTCGATTCGTCACCTTGGTAGAGAATCAGTCCAACTTCAAAAGTCCTCAATGAGCAGAAACAGGAACAGCGGGTAGTGCGGGTAAGCGGTACTCAGACCGGTACTCGCCCGTGTGCGCGCGCGCTGTGCGCGTGCGCGGACAATTTGTAGAGATGAGTGACTCCACACACGGCCAATCGCCGTGATAGGGGTGGACTTGTTGAGCCCAGCCTGGGCTAGGCGGAACTGGCAGTGGAGAAGCAAAAACAAACAGAGATTCACTCTTGGTAGAGACGCAGTCCAACTTCAAAAGTCCTCAATGAGCAGAAACAGGAACAGCGGGTAGTAATCACCAGCCAACACTGCAATGGAATGTGCCTCTGTGTAATTGAAAGTAACGTGAAGCCTGATATCAAAAGCACATCTTCTTTGGATGTGTGCCTACCCTCATAAATGCCAACCCTCCGATTTAGGTGGGAGACGCCCGACTTTTCAGTGAAATATTTCTACATTGCCCTATCCTTGTCATAATTTAAGATGTTATGAAAGTCCTAGGTAAAATGGGTATCCCTACATATTATCCCCACCAAAAATCTCACCGTACATATGGTCATTTGTCTCGCCATAGGCAGGGGTTGCGGGGGTGTCCCCCGCAGGGTCCATGACTCAACATCGCCATAAGAATATGGCGATATTTTTGTATCGCAATATTTTTGCAGGGATATTAACACATGGAACCGGTAAAATGTGCAGCTCTTGGTTTTATATTTATTATTGAGACATGTCTGTCTGCATTTATCCATAATTCGTTTTTTTACACCTTTTACCTTTTTTTCATGTTTTTTTTCTAAAAAATGGAGTTACAACTATTTTTTTCCCGCATTTATATTTAATTTATTCAGGGATACTTTTACATCTAAACAACTTCTCAAAGTGGTGCTGCTTGGCCAGTGGCGACACTGTGTGGGCCAGGACTGGCTGACGATGTGTGGGGCCCATTTCAACATGATGTTTGGGGGATCCCTACTTCGAGCAAAAAAAGTCATAGGCACCCCAGGGGTGCATACATTGTCATGGCAACAAGTAATAGATTATCACGAAACGGTCAGCCGGGAGGGATCTCAAACACTAAGGGCCTCATCACGAGTTGGGCGATAACCCCAGGGCTATTAGCGCGAGGGCTATTGGCGCTACCACCAAAACCCCCTGGCGCTATTAGCGCTGGATCACAGGTTTGGCGGAACGGTTGGTTCTCATTCCCCATTGGGCCAATTCGGGAATTCCTCATACCCCATTGGGCCCAATGGGGAATTTTTGCGCTATTACCCCCGGCGGATTTCCCGCTGGCGGTAATAGTGCCGAAAATCGGCAAATTTGCGGCGGATTTGACCCCAGCTCAGAGCTGGAGGCAAATCTGCCAAGCCCATGATCTGACGGATGCTTAAATGCAGCAGTAATAGCGCTACCGCTTCATTTAAGGGTTACCTGCAGACTCGTGATGAGGCCCTAAATGCCCACCCTTCTTTGTCAGCAAGTTGCTGATGTGGAGGAACCAGCGTTAGACGGTAATTAGGTGATAATACTTCTCTATATCCCGTGGGAAGTGCCTGGAGGGCTCGAGGAAACGCAGTGTGTAATACGAGAGTTTTAAAGCGAACATTTTAAGCCCATAATGAAAGTAGAAAAAGAGATGTTATATAGTTTCGTGTTACAAGACTGCTGACAACAAAGAGGCAGTTACTGCAACCCCCCCCCCTCCCTCCTGAGGCTCGAGAACCCTATCATTTGAAAAAGTTGAAAGGCCCTGACGCCTTCCCTGGTGCGAGCTCTCCTCAGTGGCTGACAGCGGTGCCCCTCGTGCGCGAGCCCACAGAAGCGATCACCTTCCCATCTGGCCAGGCCTGACAGCAGTGCCACAGCCGGGAATGTGGCTTTACTGTACTTTACAAATAAATGCAGGTAGCAAAGCAGCAAAAATATAATGCCCTTTTCTCAACCCAAAAATGACTTAACAATAACCAACACAGCCCAAACCTAGACTTCTCACGAGGTTTATGGGGGAAAGTATTCCCAATTCTGCTCCAAAAGATGAAAGACTGACAGGGTCTTGCCCGGATCCCAAAACATGACCTCATGGGCTCTTTCGCTGTAGTCCGTATCTGGAAACTACACTTAGCATTCGTACCCACGGTCCAGATGACACACAAAAATCACTGCAGCAAACGCGCAACACCCGCGTCTATCTTTCAAGGGAAATCGCCATGACGTGTAGGGCTGCCCCTCTCACCCTCCCCTCCCCCGCACCCCCCCCCCCCCAACCCCAGGCTCTCTCTCGTAACCCCTCAAGGCCGTTCCGTGCTCCATCTCTTACCTGCCAGCGCCGCTGCCACCGAAGCAGCGACGAGACAGGCCAGCAGCCCGGCACACTGGCACATCTTGAGCGTTCAGCAGCTCAGTGTCGTCCTCTTATTTTCCGTAAGGATCGCGGCTGTCCCCACACCGAGGGGTGGCCATGTTAGAGATAGTCTCCAGGGCACCTCCAGTCCGTGTCACAGGACCGTCTCTCTCCCGGGCTCGACTCTCGCGCAACCGGTCGGGCTGCACTAAACCAGTTATCACTCTCGTGTACATCACCACCCTGGGTGTGGCTGCGTTTCTCAGCTTCGCTGTCATTTAAGAATGTTTGCCGCCACATACGAGCGTGCTTTCCCTCTACTGGGCTAGTTGAAAACAAGCTCTCCGGACGCTGGCATGGGTTAGAAAAGCCGTGCCGTTTTTCCAGGCTTTCAGAATTCCGAATGTGGATGGATAAAAGCGTGACTGCGTTTCAAAATCGTGCAAATACCCCGATTTGCCACACTGCGGAGCGCGGGATTTTTCCCTCCATGTGTATGATTTACCAACCACTAATTACTATGTATCGATTCATTAGTGTTTGGGAGGAGGCAGAACTGTAACTGGGTAGAATTCCGTGAACGTGTCATGAAAGTCCAAGTTTGGTCACGCTCCCAATTCTTGGATTTAGGCAGCGCTGATCAATGGGCCGGCTCTTGCCGGGACGAGATCCGGCATCAGATGTCTCTGGCCGGATCTCGGACCCGGCCTGCCTCAACCCTGACCAGGCTTTTACGAGAGGGGAGGGAGGACTCTGTGATCTAATCTGAGGTGCCTCCTTTCCCCATCACTTGCGCGTTTCCTGGGACTATTTGCTCAGCCCGTTTCTTTCATCTGTCCTGAAAGGGACACCACAGTAATCAATGGGCCATGGATGATCACCGGGTGGCAGGGGGAGGGAGGGGGGCATCACTGTTGAAAGCACTATTCTTCATGCTGGGCACACTATTGCTTTCCAAATGTTCATTTTACACTTTCATAGAAAACAAAGTCATTTCCAAACTCAAAATCCTGATTGCATTCACTAGTGAACTAGTTTTCTTTGAAATGTTTTTTTTTTGGCAGGCTACCACACATACTCTGTAATTTGTGTGCCCCTTGCTTTGTGTTTTATCTCAGGTTATATTTATAAAGATGTTATATGCTTGCCAAACTGGTTAATCACAAATACATGTTTCTGTTGTGCTGATAGTTATCAGGAAATTAAGCTGTGGGTTCATGGGTGATTTTCACTACAGCGGTAGAAATACCCCCAGCTCTGCCCTAAATATAAGCAACCCATCTCCAGTCCAACCCATTGACCAGCCCAACCCATCCCTTGGCCAAAGACATTTTATAATTTTATAGCACTTTTTTAAATAAGGAATTGCAAAAAATTACACGATTGACAAGTTTTTAATATATAACATCTCAGCAACATTCTGTCAACCTGCAGAGCTACCCTGGTAGGCTTCTACTGTAGAGCATGTCTATGGATCCCTTAATACAGTAAATATCACTGCATTACCAACAGTATTTGGGTGCCCCACTGCCATGGAAATGATTTAAAGTGGAATTGATGTACATTGTGGGGTTTGGAAAGAGGCGGCATGAAAGAAATTGCAGCATGTTTAAACTATTATTTTGAACATTTCCTTTGAGTGGAGTCGAACTGCTAGCGCCGCCTCCTCAGGACTTTGCCCCCTCGGAACTCCACCCCACTCCGGCCCTTGTGGGATCCCCCTTCGTTTTATTTCCATTTGCATCACTAGATTTAGACAGAAACAATCACTAGTCTCAGCCCTTAAATCGGGTGTACACCACCTGCTCTGAATGCGTGTTATGACTGGACGGTGACACACGTGAGCGCGCGAGTGAAGATCCAAGCAGTGGCAGAACTAGTGGGGAATAAGGAACGAGTGGTACTTTGACTGCAACCGAAAAAGAGGACTTAGGATGGAGGGACAAATGGGGGAGGGGTGTTGGAGGAGGGACAGTGCTGGGCTTGACCTTTGGTTTCCACTGTTCAATGTACCTTTTTGCATTGTTGCTAGAGATTGCCTGGATTAATAAACTAATGGCACTAGATTCGTCCCTGACACATATCAAAACATATTTTTAACAAACAGAAATCTTTGACACAACTGTGTATGCAAATTGAACAAGATACTTACTATTGGATACACATCTCTTTAGACCATGTGTATTAGTGTTATCTGTGAATCAACATTTGCACGAAAACACCTATAGTTTAAACATATTCTGGTTGGCAATAAAATATGAACTGCGTACATTGTCAGTAGGTAAACATTTAATTTTCGTACATGAATAGAACAGGAAGTTACTCCATCTATGGCATGTCACAGTTTAATGTTCATTTTAGATTAACACTTATATTTGTAGCAGTAATTGAGCGAAACAGAAATTGAGTACTTCGAGCAAGCCCATACCCGCCCGTTAAATTCGGTAGGTACACTTTGCAGTTGTCAGTAATCGTCTGGCTGCAGTCACTTCAACTGAATCCAAACATCCACAAAGAAAACAGACTTGGCTTTTGTTTAGACATGGGATACGCATTTGGCAGGCACCGTCCTAATTGTATTACCTGACCATAAGATGCAAACACTGGAACATGGTGTGATTATCTAGGCATGTGACTGTCTGGCGTATGCCTACCTAATGCCAATACACAAGGCAAAACTGTTGACTTTGCCAACGTTTCTTTAGACAGAAACATATATAAATCAAGTGGTTGAAGGCACACCTTTTTAAGACCTTGTTATTTATTACACTTGGTAGCACTTTTGCAGCTGCAATAAAGCCATTAACTCTTAATTCTCAGCAGACTAATTACAAAGAAGATTGACAGGCCGATGTTTGATGTTACTGCTTCATAGAGCTAGCTCAAAAACCTCCCAGGAAGATGTGTTTTGGGCAGGGAGGGAGTAGCCGGTAGTGAGCAGGAATGGCTATAGGGATCAAAATGGCCCTACACAATCAAAGAGTGGGTAAATAACTAAACTACATCCTCAAAAAGTGTGCCCCTCCTCACATGTTCTCACTGTCCTGCTTTATTCCAGTGCAATACTTTCAGCCTACAATCAACACCTCCCAGGAGGGTGTGTTTTGGGCAGGGAGGGAGGAGCCGGTAGTGGGCAGGAATGGCTATAGTGATCCAAATGGCCATGGACAATCAATGAGTTGGTAAATAACTAAATTACACCCTCAAATTTTGTGCCCCTCCTCAAATGTCCTCTCCTTCTTGCTTTGCTCCAGTGCAATACTTTCGGCCTACAATCAACACCTAATAGCCAAAACTAAAAATGTACTCACGTAAAGTTACAGAGCAAGCAAAGCTTTGCGGTTAGGTGTCTCTCTGTTCGCCGCCCCTCTGGTACTTGGCTGTTCTGGTGAGTCACTCTTCCCTGGTCATTGGTTCCCTTGGGGGCTGCCTCTCTGGTCCAGAAAGATCAGACCTGGGCACATGGCACTCTGTGACATAGAGTCTTTTATCAACCCTATAAAATGGCGGATCACACATGCTAACCATCATTAGCCCTAGTCATCCCAACCTGTCACATTCCTTAATGAAGGCAGTCCACCTTCCCTAGCACTTTTCAGGCACATTCTTTTAATTTCCCAATGATCTATTAGAAGGATTCAGGAACCTCCCTGACCTGCCTCACACTGAGTTTTCTCCTTCACAAGGATGACTGATACTATCCGGCTGGGAGGGCCTTGAGGAAGCTGATGAGTCAGTTGAAATAAGGGCCATAATGGTCCGTAACCTTATGTCACCTGTCATTAGTAGAGGAACATGGATGACACCGTAGGATGAAAGGTAAAATCTTCAGGACACTTGCTAATAATATAGCGCACCCACAACCCAAGAAAAGGAAGCGGAACTGTGCTTCTATGACTTTTTCAAAGAGCTGATTCTAGGTCAGGGGTCTGCAAACTTTGGCTCTCCAGATGTTTTGAAGACAATGGCATGAGATCATGCGAATTGTGCTCCAAAACATCTGGAGAGCCAAAGGTTACATAGCAAAGGTACTTTTGAATTTAGGCACAATAGAACCGCACTGATTTAGCGTCCACTGTTTTTTAATCTAACCACAGTTAACTTGTACTGATGAATTTGTTTAGATATTAGTTAAGACGCTACATGCGTTCAAAGGGCTACTAAAACAACCCACCAAAAAACATGCAAAACGCACACCCCTCTATAATCATACTACAAACCCATTACCTACAATCAACAAACAACTCAGACACTGGATGCCACAGACACCAGTTCCTCCTGGTTCTGCAGGCATCAACAGAGAAGCACAACATCTATCCTATCCCTCTCTCCCTCACTAACCAACCCTACTCACTTTTTTTAGCATAGCCACGTCAGCACCTGGAGTCCATGCAAATGGTAGAGGTGCTTCGTATAAATCAACATAACATACCCCTGTTCTCGGTGCATTCAGAGCAAATGGATCAAGAAGCAGCACCAGCTGTGCCTGCACTATGGATGGAGTCAGTGTCTTGCTTTGATGACTAATATCGCTGTCATACAGGTTGTTCAAGCTCTGTCATCTCTCCTAATTACAGTACCAAGGGTATTAGGAGTGCTGATTTCCAAGAATCCGAACAATAAGACACAAGTAAATATTGCGAAAGAAGGACTTTCATGAAGGGCAATAATCGACAGAGTTGGATCAAGATACCCAAATATTGGGGCCATTTTAACACAATGATTTCTTTGTCATCCTAGAGGCTGTATCGAGAACGATTGATAGCTGCCCTTGCGGGATGGGAGTGGGGAAAGTGAAATCCCTCCGGAAACCACTGGAGTTGGAAACTATTGCAGATGAAGTTGCGGTGCCGAGTTGGCGATGGCATATTTCCCAATCCATCAAAAACAAATGAACAGGGTCATAGGAACCAACTCCTCCACTCCTTATGGTGAATTAATGTATTTGGGCAAATGTCTCAACTTAGTAAATGATTTAATATGGGTTACAAAGTGACCTGTATCTACAATAGACAAACACAGGAGACTCAACAATTAAAAACAGAAAACAGCAAATGATACAAGTGGTGTCAACCCAAGGAGACTGCCTCAGATTTGTGATTCAAGAAGAAAAATCTACATACCATCTGCCATTACAGAACTGGCGGGGGTTACAACAATATGTAACACAAGAATACACAGTGCTACACTGCACAATAATAAAAACACTATTATTGTGCAGTGTAGCACTGTGTATTGTTTTGTTATATATTGCTGTAACCCCCGCCAGTTCTGTAATGACCCATGGCACTTTACAACAGTTTGTCCTTTCTCATAGGACTTCTTTGACAACACAGGTTTCCTTTCTGCATCTGTGTTATAAGTCCACTTATTCTTCCGATTCACCTTAATGGCCTCTTGCCTTGATCAACATGTGACTCTCACGCACTTTCCTTTGTGGTATTTCTTCTGGTTAACACCTTGCTTTCACACTATCCAATAGTGGTTTGCTTTCTGAACTTTTCACTTTGTTTGAAAATGCTGTTTCTTTAACTTCGTCTTGTTCACAAATGCATTTCCTGTTCTTTTTCATCCACACAATATTCTCATCTCTTTTCTATTATTCAGAATTCAAACTTATTCAAGCTTGTCACCTTGTTCGGTATTCAAAAAGTTAATCTTTGGGATTCCTACCCATTCATTATTATTCAAAACATATCTCGTGCTTGGCGAATTGTTTGGCATTTAATAATTTACCTTTCCGGTCTACTATACCCATTTGGCTTGTCTTCCAGATTGTTCGGACTTCGCCGTCACCCACACCATGCCCCTAAAACACCCCGGCCTGAGTGAACCTTCCCCGTCACTCACCGGTGTCTGGCAGCTCCTCCGGGTGCACTGGTCTCGTTCACAGGTTTTTCTTTCATTCCTCTTACACTTCAAGGAGCTCTGGCGGGCAGCGCTCACCCTCTCCAGTCTGTCCTGCAGCAGTTTGAGGCAACTCAGTGTTACCCACTCCCAACGGGGTACACGGAGCAATGGGCTTCGCTCAGCTCCAGACCCTCTCGTGGCCCACGGTGGCCTCAACGTCTTCCTGGCTTTCCTTCTCTCAATGTCCTTTTCACTGGCCCATATGTTGCCTGCTCTGTCTTGGATGGCCACGCTCTCTGGCCAAGCTGCTCTCCCTCTCTGCTGTCTCTGCCTCCCTCTATACACCTGCAACCATTTAACAGGTTGCAGGTGTGAACATTCAATTTCACTTGCCTGACCTTAGTTATTGGGACATGCTTGACCCTCGCAGTACTTACAAGCCTCTTCCTCATCACAGCACTAGAGTGGTGAAATGAGCTATTCGTGGTCACTTCTCTTAGTAGCCTCTTCCTCATCCCAGTACTCTGTTGGTATGAATGTGGAAAAATTAGGGGAGATTATCTACAACATCCCAGATAGGCAGCAGGAGTCTAAAGTTGGTTCTCACCAGAAAAGGGGGGCACGATGTCTCACCTGCAGATATCCTCTCCCCAATACCCAAGGACCCTCCACCCAGGTGATCCTCCCTTGCATCTCCACACCTAGGGTCAGGATCCAACAGCAATGGCCTTTCCCTGGCCACCTAAGCAGAGGATCCAAGGGGAGTAGGTGTGAGGATACCCTCAGGTTTCTCACATACCCCTCCCCTATGCGGGTTGGACCGGGGTTCTTCACATGGAAACCAGTAGAGGAAGTCAACATTGCCTTGCTCTCTAACATTTCGGTGTTCTACTGTGAAGCATTGGGGTTGAAGGTCCAGAAACCACTGCATAACCCTAGGATTGGATTCTTTCCTCAGACTGATCCGTACCAAAGGGAAGCAATCTGTTATTAGTTGAAACCTATGACCTAAGAGGTAGTATTTAACATGTATCACCACCCATTTGATTGCCAGTGCGTCTAACTCGATGACTGAGTAGTTTTTCTCCCTGGGGAACAACTTCCGACTGACGTATAAAATCGGGTGTCCCAAAACGTCATGATTTTGGGATAAGGCAGCTCCCAGTCCCATTAAAGAAGCATCAGTCTGGAGTAGGAACTCTTTAGTAAAGTCTGCTAATTTCAAAATGGGGCTTTGGCATAGGGTTTGTTTCAAGGTTGTGTAACAGATCTCATCTTCCTCATCCAACCTAATCTTTTGGGGCTCGCATTTTTCAATTTATCAGTTAATTTAGAGGTTTTACTGGAGAAATTTGGGATGAACCAGCGGTAGTAACCAATAAGCCCCAAAAAGGACCTCAGATCTTTCTTGCATTTTGGTGTGGGGGTATCGAGAACAGTTCTAACTTTCTCCTGCTGTGGTTGGACAGTCCTATTACCCACCAAAAAAAAACAAATACTTAACCACAGATTGGGCTAGTTTACACATTCTGGGGTAGCGGTTAGCCCAGCTTTTCATAACACTCTCATGGTGTTATATAGGTGGTACAAGTGGTCTTCCCATGCTTACTATGTATCACAATGTCATCTATATAGGCTCTGCCTGAATCTAAATATGGTTGCAAGGATGTATCCATCAACCTCTGGAATGTTGCAGGGGCACCATGTAAACCAAATGGCAGAACCTTAAACTGAAACAGTCCTATAGGGGTAGCAAAGACACTTTTCTCTTGATCTGGTCCATGTAACAGAACCTGCCAATATCTTTTCATGAGATCTATTGTTGAAAGGTAGACAGCATTACCCAGCCAGTCAATAAGATCCTCAATATGTGGCAGAGATAGCATTCACCTTCCTAAAGTGTATACAGAACATCCCATTTCCATCAGGTTTTGCCACCAACCCGATAGGGGAGGACCAGGGACTATAAGAAGGTTTGATGATGTTAGCCCCTAGCATTGTCTAAACTTCCTGGATGATGGTATCTTTTCAGGACTCAGGTAATCGGTAAGATTTTAAATGTACCACTTTGCCTTCGGGAGTGCCAAAATGATGATAAATATCCTTCACTCGATTGGACGCCTCTCTAAACACGTTGGTAAATTGTTCTGTAAGGTCATACAGGTCTTGTTTTTGGTTATTTCTAAGATCAGGGGAGATCAAGGCATTATTATCTGTATCTTCTGGTAACAGGCAGGATAATATGATGGCATGGTACTGTGAAGGATTTTCTTTCCATTCCTTTAAAAAATTAACATGATAGACTTGAGTTTTAAGATGAAGGTCCGGCTGGGAGATTTTTATATTTACACTCACCCATTTGTTCCAGAACCTCATATGGTCCATGCCACTTGGATATAAATGTTTATTTTCAGAAGTGGGCAATAATATTAGCACTTTTTGACCTATGGAAAAATACTGTAAAGCAACATTTTATCATAAGAGGTCTTCTGTAGTTCCTGTGCTTTAACCATGTGAGTCTGTACGAAAATCTAACATCCGTCATATGTTCTTTAAGCCCAGTTGCAGTTTGGGAGAGTGGAATTGGGGTGTCTTCTCTCTCCTCCCAAGTTTCTCTCAACATATCCAAGACATTCCGGGGCGCCCCCATAAAGTAGCTCAAAGTGAGAAGATCCAGTGGAAGCCTGAGGGGTTTTCCTGACTGCAAACAAAGCCTGTGGAATCACTTGATCCCAATTTCTACCATCCTGTTCTATTAACCTCCGTAGTATGGTTTTCATGGTTGTATAAAATCTTTCTACAAGACCGTCTGTCTGGGGGT
This sequence comes from Ambystoma mexicanum, assembly GCF_040938575.1. Classification (NCBI taxonomy): domain Eukaryota; kingdom Metazoa; phylum Chordata; class Amphibia; order Caudata; family Ambystomatidae; genus Ambystoma; species Ambystoma mexicanum. The sequence continues at coordinate 462,176,979 of NC_090932.1, read as the reverse complement.
GATACACTGATGTTTGTAGTGTGGTGAAATGTAACAATTGTTTAACTTCCCCCATGAGTTTGCTCATGAAAGTAGAGCCCGGTTCACTTAATACTTCCCTTGGAGATCCTACCTGGGAAAAGAAAGATGGACGGTGCTTCAGAATTTGTTGTGAGTAGTGTTAGCTCTTAAGGGAAAACCCTCTCTGTATTGTGAGAAACCAGAAGGTGTCTCACCCGCTAGTCCCCGGGCATCCGTTATCCAGGTGGCCAGGACACGGCCATCACTTTTGCATCCAGTTCCTTAAGGTGGACCAGTGTGGGAGGATCACCTGGATGAGGGGTCTTCGGGGAGTGGGACACCGGATGGTGAGACATGGTATCCCCTTCCCTGTAACACCTTTTCCCCATCCGCCAGGTAGGATACTTAGGAACTCAAGCCCCCCCTTATCCATCATTAATACTCACAAGGAAAAATGTGCATACATTTAGAATCATTGTATGCAAATATATCTCATGAATATTAATGAGGGGTATCCTAAAACCCCCACATGTGTCCAGCCCTAAAGGCCTTGAATTGGACAACCCTGGTCTAAAGGCTTAGCAAATAATGTGTTAGCTCTAGCAATTAATTTGAGAGCTGTAGTAAAGGCTTAAACAGTATGATGGGCAAACTGTATTCTTTTACTAATGTTGCCAGACTGGAACATTAACAGACATCTTCGTTGTAGACATTTGAATGGATGTTGTTTTGCATAAAATTGTGTCATTTTTCCCACTTAAGCTGATCTGCACATTATTGTTCATTGTGAATTATAACATATATGAGGTTTAGGTGTCCAGTAGGTTTTGAGTTTGATTGAGTATGTGTGATGCAGTGTGACTGAGCATGTTTGACTATATATGAAATAATTGTTAATTTGATTGACTTCTGCACAACAAATGTTGCCACATACCAATATTCTTGATTGTTTGCATATTTTTGTACTATACTAATAGAATATTAAAATATTTATAATTAAATCAAGTTGTGTGAGGCCAATATTGTAAAAATCATGTTGTTGACATTTAAATATGGTATGGAAGATTGTGATTTTTGTATTGTGTTAGGATCTCCATGTTCTCACTACCTACAAAATAATAAGCAGTGGATGATCTCTGGTTTATTTTGCATTCAGGTTCAGACCGTGGCTGCAGAGGTCTCTTTCAAACTGCAGTCTGAAATTCCAAAAGTTAATAAAAATGTAAGATTTTACCTATTTAGTGTAGAACAGTAATTGGTGGAAGGCTGGGTTGCTACACCAGATGTTTAGGACCTTTCCGCGTGCACACACCTCCTTCAGGTATGTATGTTTAGTTTCAGACACGAGCTGGGCACCCATGTTCCGGAAGCTGAACAAAAAATATGGCTGAAATTGATATTTTAAGTTTCCCCAAAGCGCAAATATAATCTGCCATCAGTGGATCATCATTTTTGACAAATTACTCTCTGTTAACACTCGGGAAGTGACTATAACAGCAGAAAAGCTAATAAGGACAAAGAAGGAGTTCAGAACCGAGCTCCATGGACACCTGTTAAAGGAATATCTCCGTACAAATATAATTCCATTGGGGTTACAAATACAGACGGCTCTGGTGCTTTTCCTGGAGGACGAAGATTATAAAGTTGGGTTTAGCCAAATAGCTACTAGATGTAGCCACGTTTTAATGCTTCGCGCGATAAACACAGCTGAGAGATTGCAAGTAAGGTCAAACAGGAAGTAGATGCTCACGAAAATGCATTTTTAGATAACGCCTTGATTACAGATGTAAAAGGTAAATTAGAGAGGACTAGGGACCCATCCCAGATGTGGGGTGAGTGAGTTGGAGGGCCCCAGTCTATGCCCGACTCCATGTGCTGTGTTGAATGAATATGATGCCACTGTAAATCACGCCATATCTTTCCACTCTTTTGCTGGCCCACATTTGTTTGTCTTGTTTCAGAAATACAAAGACCAGCATGCCTTGCCACTGCCAGAGACTGCTGCGACCTGAAGAGAGAAAACAGTGGCCCACCCAAAGTCTCAGAAACACCCACATTAACTGAGCTGCTTGCCACACTCAGTCAAATACACTTAGAATAGCGTGTGAAGAAGGCCAAGCAGATCAAGCACAGCAGTATCCCAAGCCCAAAAATAAATTCAGATGTTGCATGAAAGAGGGCAGGGCCTAAAGGGGCTTATCAAGATTTTCAATGTGAAGGCCCACATGAGAAGGAAAGAGCAGCTGTAGATTGGTATGTGGAGTCCAGTGGGAAGCCAGACGAATGGAGAAGAGAGGAAGGATTGGAACAGGAAGGGAGGGGTACAAAACAGAGTCCCACGAAGAGCAGAGCGAGGGGTGTTTTGATGAAAGCATGAGGAGAGAGGAGAGGTGTTGGAAGGATGGAGGAGGGGAGAATTGAGGAGTTTTGTCGCAAAGGATATTACAGGAGAGGTGTTGGTGGTGAGGGAGTTGTGCCAGATTGTGAGAGGAGAATGAGAGGAGAGTGTGTGAACATTTGAATGACAAATGAAGAGCGCTGGTGGAGATGAGAAAGGATGAGTAATAGAGGAGCAGGGCACTTATTAAGGCCCTATATGGCAAAACCCAGCATCGCATAGTATAGCCTAAGTGAGCGTTAGGCTAGGGAAGCTCTTACAAGAACCCCGGCCAGAGCCAGATAGGTAATGCTAAGGCCTTTAGGCCCTCACTTCAGTTAGTCCTTAGAAAGTAGAGGTTACCTATCGCTAGTTACCACTTTTGGGGTAGGGACACCTGGTTTAGAGAGGATGGAAACCTCAGGAAGACGAGAGAGGGATGCCCTTAGTGTGCTCCATTACCGGCTCCAATAACTACACATTTGAAAACCTTATTTTATTTTCAATAAAAACAATTGAATCACACTTTGGAGCTTGGGAATTTGTGTCATCATGGGGGTTGATGGCTCCCGATACAGAGGTCACCCACTGCCTAGAAAGATGGGTAGTACAAATCACAGAGACATCCCGACTGCCTATGAGGGTTACCCCTAAAGACACTGGCTGTGACTTGCATGGAGACAAATAGGTGGTGGTCCTACTAAGGGGGAAGGTATTGGTCAAAGATGGTCTTCGTGTGTGTGTATCTTGGGGCACATATTAATGGATTGCTCTGAAATCAAGGTTGGTTCACAAACACTCATGGGAGCAGGTCATTTATGGAGATTACTAAGGAGAGTTTAAGGTAGTCCTTTTCATTCTTGGAAACCACATCTACGTCATCAAATCCAGCCAACCTATCGCGCAGCTGGGGTGTCAAAAAATCCTAGTCCCAGATATATAGGAAGTTTCTGGACCTAGAAGACACAGAGAGGCCCGAAGAAGGGTTTGGGGAACTGACAGAGTCCCAATGAGAAAGCCAAACACCACTAGGAGCAATGGAATTAGCATCAGTGGAGTTTGCAGAAGCTCAACAAATGGACACCTTGCTGTAACAGGCCTGGATTCTTGAAGAAGAGAGACAAACCCTGAAAAATTCCCTGACTTCATACAATGAAGGGGACTTCTGTACAGAGACAATGTTAACCCAAAGGGAGATGCAACAAATGATCATCAACTACTGGTCCTAAAACCTTTCCACAAAACTGTAGTTGTATTAACCCATTCCAATCATACTGCCCGAAACTTGGGGCTCGAGAATACTCAAACGAATGTGCTCAGCTGCTCCTACTGGCCAGGGGCCTGTGCTCATATCACACAATTCTGTACAAGCTGTCCCATTTTTCAGAAAGCATTTCCTGATGATTTACCAAGAGCCCCATTGCAGCCACTACATATCAGGATTATTATGTTAATATTTGGGTCGCTCATTTGAGCTTGCAACCCAAGCTAATGCCCCCTTATGTACAGTCCCACCCCACAACCCTGGCCAAGAAACGTGTGCTTCGCTCAAAACACAAATTTATTTAAATAGAGGAATTGAAGGTGAAATCAAAGCAAAGGTGGTCTCCAGCTTTATGCACGGGAAGCCGCCACCATATTACACCATCACAGCTGGCTTACAGAAATGACAACTGATCCTGCCTGCTTGAATCTCCCCATTTCTCACACACATGCATTAATTTGCATGACTTGTTCTGTATAAATCTTAAGTCCTGAATAACACTAGACAAATTTAGTTATACTTCTACCACTATATCAAAATCCTTGACTTCACAAAAACATCGACAATATTACACATAAAGCCACATTTCCAAATGATACAAAATCTTTGCTTTTCCCCAATGACACTTATGCATGCTAGAATCAAGTAACTGTTTCAGGTCTCTTGCTTCACTTGTAGATATGATGCTGTGGGTGTCTAACGTGTGTTCAGTTTAAAATAGGCTTACAATAGCTTGCATTTAAATTGTACAGGTTTTGAGTTAGAGAAATAATGGTTTCAATTTTGAATGCACAGACTATTTTCACTCACCCATCTAACTTGAGAAAATGGTTTTCTGATTGTATTGAACAAATATACATACCCCTCCCCTTTCAAATATGGGAATAGAAAAAACAGAAGAATTCATGAGCCAAAGCTCCTTGATCGATCTAACCCAACATGAGGACACAATAGAATCTTTGGAGTAGGACACTGAAACTGTAGACAGCTCCGAACCACAATCAGTAATCCAACTGCTCAGCCCCAAAAAAAACAACGATAAACCCCTACTTCCAAACCTGCGCTCGGAGCCAAACAACAGATCGCAAACGAAAGACACGAGTATCGAACAACTGTACCTAAAACTAAAGACAACCCAATCGAACTCTTCGACCAGACACTCTCCCACCAAAGAACAAAAACCTCCATCAGATCACCGACAAGAGGGCACCCATAGAGCGAAAGGCCAACCTACAAACCCCGTTCATCTATTCAAAATTGAACAAAAATCGACTGATGACCACTATATGATCCTGAACAGAAGAACGGTCCTTAAGATACTTAAACAGGTCGACATGCTCAAAACCTTAAAGTCAGATGACTTCACTCTAATAGAGCCCTACCATAGGAACAAGCAGGCAAAGGCCTACCTACACATCAAAAACCTGGCACTTTGTGAGATTCCTCAAGACGTTTATGCAAAACTTGCACATGTGGGCTTCATCTTGACAGAGATCCAGGTGGCAAACACCACCAAGGAACAGGCTGAAAACTACAAGAAACCATTGGTCAAAAACTATAGATACAAATCACAAACAGAGGATTTGTATAGATCGGGAAGAAGGAGAAGAACATCGTCTCCTTCGAGAAAACACGACCCCAACTTCACCAGACCAACTTGGAAATTAGCGAACAGATCTGACCAATCGAAACCTGAGCCATCTTATAACGGCAGAACTGAAACAAAAAGAGAATTCGGAAACTACAAAGAGTATGGAAGACGTTACACGACCACTCACACTTCAAGACCTCGCCACAATGAACGTAGACCCACATCACCAGATCGCTCTGAAAGGTCCAAACAAACAACAGACTCGACCGCCGTCTGTCCAGACGCCATGCCAAAAAAGGGCACTTGGTCTTGGTTACGGGATGCCTTGACACCAGGCCTCAAAAGATAGCAACAAACGCGGGGTGCCAACCACTCATCACGGCCACCCCAATCGACCCACGAAGACCTTCATAACCCAACTCTGTCCATAGCATCATGGAACACCAGATGCCACATGCATTTAACAAAAACCGGCAGTTACAACTTGGGGGTTCACTACATTCTCTGCCTGAAAGAAACTTGGCTGATGGATAAACCCGCTCTGGACGGGTATACTTTAGAGATTTCACCGGCCTCCAAAGGTCCACTTGGCAGACCTTCCTCTGGTCTACTGCTAGCGATTCGGTTAGGATCAAATATAACCACTACCAAGATAATAGCAGCTACTTATGCTTTTCTGGCGGTGCTTGTGACAAGGAACGACGAAATCCGTCCAGAAGCTTCATTTCCCAAAGAAGCCTTTGCCATAATCAATGTCTACTGGAATCCCCAAAAAACATCTTCAGCAAACTTCTGCGATGAAGCTGCCAATATCATTGACGAGATAATGATCAAATATCAGACCTCGAACATCTTGATTTGTGGAGACCTAAACGCAAACTGCCTGAACCCATCTGCACATACTCTGACGGAGGAAAGAGGAAAATCGTGGGTAACGCTAATGAACTCCAAAAATCTCCGAAAACGCAGCAAACGCATGTAGTAAGCAAACCATGATACCCATATGGGAGCGCGACCAGTCTTCTGCGACTCTCGATTACATCTTTGTATCGGAAAAAATCTACTCGCGCATAGACACTTTCGAAGTAATCAGAACTGAAGCAAGCAATCACAACTTACTACACCTTACCTGCAACATCCAAGGTCGAGACCAGCAATTTTACAAAGCTTCGTTCGAGACAAACTCTCAGCTAACTCGCTTGCGCATGACCACAAACGACATCAAAACCCTGTCAGACAAATACAAAATGTTAACCTCTGACATCGAAGCAAATGAGTTAACCTTCAAGGCCAGTTACATTCCCCTGCTACTCGCCTACAAAAAACCTCGGAAAGGCCTTCACAAGCCTGCACTTAAAGGGATAGTCCAGTAAAATGTTTTATTTTAAAAATAGATAGGCAACATTAAAAAAATAATACTAGCACTTTTTTTTAAAAAACTTCCTATGTAAAATTTTGAGCTATTCAAGCTCAAAATTCACAAAAGCAAGTACATGGGCGCATCCATTTTGTGAAATGGATGCCCGCCTGTGCTGGCTTTTGCTTTTGCGGCATTAATGAAGGAAAAGCCAGCCAGCTGTAGTAAACAAAAGCTACCGCTGGGTGGCTTTTCCTTCATTGGTGCTGTACGCGGAGGACGGGGACCGGAGACCAGAGCGGGAAAGCTGCAGCTGAATCTCGGTAAGTGCTATTTATTTTTTTTAAAAAATAAGCACTAGCTGCGTTTTTTTTTCTAAGTTTTCCGGGCTGGAGGAGCCCGGAAAACTTAGAAATAAAACCGCAGCTTTAAAAACGTTGTATTTATGTTTGCAGTCGCTTTTCGGAGGAGCCTGAGAAACTCGGAAAGAAAAACCCCAGCGTTTTCAAACACAACCATGTTGTTTCTGCCTGCCTTGGCTTTCACTTTGGGTCTCCGGTGCTCCCCTAGCACCGGAGACCCAAAGTGAAAGACAAGGCAGGCAGAAACGCAACACGGTTGTGTTTACATGCCGCTGTGTTTCTGCCTACAGCTGATTTCCCATTTGGGGCTCTCGGGCTCCCCACGGGGGGCCCGAGAGCCCCAAATGGGAAATGCTAAATGCTGCAGTGTTTCTGCCTAAATCTGATTTCCCATTTGGGGCTCTCGGGCTCCCCACGGGGGGCCAGAGAGCCCCAAATGGGAAATGCTAAATGCTGCAGTGTTTCTGCCTAAATCTGCCTTCCCATTTGGGGCTCTCGGGCCCCCCGTGGGGAGCCCGAGAGCCCCAAATGGGAAAGCAGATTTAGGCAGAAACACAACCATGTTGTGTTTCTGCCTGCCTTGGCTTTCACTTTGGGTCGCCGGTGCTCCCATGAGGGAGCACCGGAGACCCAAAGTGACAGCCACAGCAGGCAGAAACACAACACGGTTGTGTTTGAAAATGCTGCGGTTTTTCTTTCCGAGTTTCTCAGGCTCCTCCGAGCCGGAGGAGCCTGAGAAACTCGGAAAGAAAAACTGCAGCGTTTTCAAACACAAAGTTGTATTTATGTTTGCGGTCGCTTCAAAAGCGACCGCAAACATAAATACGTTTTTAAAGCTGCGGTTTTATTTCTAAGTTTTCCGGGCTCCTCCAGCCCGGAAAACTTAGAAAAAAAAACGCAGCTAGTGCTTATTTTTAAAAAATAAATAAATAGCACTTACCAAGATTCAGCTGCAGCTTTCCTGCTCTGGTCTCCGGTCCCCGTCCTCCGCGTACAGCACCAATGAAGGAAAAGCCACCCAGCGGTAGCTTTTGTTTACTACAGCTGGCTGGCTTTTCCTTCATTAGTGCCGCAAAAGCAAAAGCCAGCACAGGCGGGCATCCATTTCACAAAATGGATGCGCCCATGTGCTTGCTTTTGTGAATTTTGAGCTTGAATAGCTCAAAATTTTACATAGGAAGTTTAAAAAAAAAAGTGCTAGTATTATTTTTTTAATGTTGCCTATCTATTTTTAAAATAACATTTTTTACTGGACTATCCCTTTAACCATAATCACACATACAACCGGAACCTGGTGATCAGACGACATTTCTTAAGAAAACTAAAAAAAGAAGCAGCGACCAGAACACTACTACGTTATGGGAAACCTATCGCACTGAGCTGAGACTCTATAAGCAGTGGCTAAGAAACACCAGAGGTGCCCTGTACCAATCAGATGCAGAAAACATGATCAAGGCCCTAACAAACAAAAAAACTCGAGAATTTTGGACACTCGTTAACAACACAAACCATCACCCCAATTCTCAAATGATAAACTCGGTCTCTGAAGATAGCTGGACCACCCACTTCTCGCAATTGTTAGAGTCCCCTGTGCCCCCCACTGAGCGAACAAAACGATTTACCGATGCGACTTGGGTTGACCTCTCAGACAAAGAAGATATAAAAAAAGTAATCTCTAAAATGAAATTGTCACGAGCACCTGGTCCTGATGGTCTAGCAAACTCTGACCTAAAACAACATCCCGACGCCTGGTCAACCGTCCTGAGCATGATATTTAAAGACTGCAAAGAACACAAGATAATCCCCACCTCTTGGACTCAAGCAGTCATTGTCCCAATCTTCAAAAAAGGCATCAGAGAAGATCCCTCCAACTATCGACCCATAGCATTGCTGGACGTCATCGGCAAAGTTTTTGGAACAATCCTGCTGACCCACTTCCAGAACTGGGCACGAACTTCGCCGGCCATGGACCCTCATCAAACGGGATTCCAGAAGAACGCAAGCACCGGTGCCAACATAATGATCCTAAACATTCTTTTAAAAAAAGTTTTGCTAGGCGCTCCACAAATCTTCCTTGCCTTTGTGGATCTATCTCAGGCCTTCGACAGAGTTGACAGGCAAAAACTGTGGAACAAACTGAAGAAGTGGAACTGCCCCAATGAAATTCTCGAACCGATTATTGCCCTTCACTCCAACACCAGTGTGTCAGTTTGATTGAACCACCAAGGGTTACTCTCTAACCACATACCATCTCATCGCGGAGTTAAACAAGGGTGTCCATTGGCTCCAGCACTCTTCATCTCTTTCCTTGGTGATTTCAAAGACTCACAAGAGTCGATCAGATCATTTCCACTGAAAATCAGAAATATAAGGGTCATCAGACTTTTATACGCCGACGACCTAATCATCTTGGATCACACACAGGTGGGCCTTCAACGCCAACTCGACAACCTAGCCCACTACACAAAGTTGAATAATCTTGAGATCAATAAATCAAAAACAAAAATACTGATTCTCCAGAAGCAGGGGAACAAAAAGAAAGAGACCCTAAAATGGTACCTTGACCAGTCCAAAATCGAAATCATGTCAACATTCAAATACTTGGGAGTTGAAATTGACAGCTCGAAGAGAGGTGTGAGCATGCAGAAAACCCTGTGGACAAAGACCAAAAACCTAACTGCTCAACTACGGGCAGTCGACAGAAAATACGGCAAATATAGCCTACTGCCGGCCATCCAGTACTACAAGTCTAAAGTAATTCCATCACTAATGTATGGCATGGACGCAACCCCTGCAATCCCATCCACTCTATGGACTAAATTGGAAGGCTTCATTTGGAGAGCAGTTTTAGGCCTACCTAAATCCACAGCCGTTGCAGCAATAAGACGTGAACTAGGTCTACTCTCCCTAGAGGCAGTGTTAGCCCAGAGTACCATCCAACTCTTCAGAAAAATCCAGAACCCAGAGAGCCTAGAAATATACCACATGATTGCAGTGGAAATCGCTAAAGGGACCAACACATTTCTAAACGACTGGGCCAATACTCAAAAGCTCACACTGCAAGAAATATTGTGCTCTGAAGAAGAACTAATCCAAAATTCATTAAGAATAAAAGCAAAAATGGAATGGCTCGACTGGAAAAAAACCAACGAGAAAGCAGTCTCGAATAAACTTCTAGCCCACCTACCACCAGTCTTCAACAAACTCCAAGAGCCAATGGGATACTGCACAAAATACCCCTATAAACGGCTAATGAAAACCCTACTGAAAGCTTGCTTAAACCTCCTACCGACCCAAGAAATCTTAGCAATTCGTACAGCGTCCGAAGAAAAATCATGTAGAATTTGTAAAGATCCACAATCTACAGAATCAATCAGGCACTTCTTGATGGTTTGCCCGACAGTAGACTAAGAAAGAAAAGCTTTCCTCGGCCCCCTGTTTATAACCTCTTACGTCGTTGACGAAAACATTTGGTGGAATCGTCTTATTACAGGAGCCCAAACTAGATGGCTAATAGCAGCGACCCAACTTTTAACCATTGCCTTGGAGAAGGCCTCCCAAAACCTACAGGAGTAGCTTACAGAAATAGCCATCTCAACCAAAAGACGAGGATGATACCAGGACTATTCCTCTGCCTGAAGTCTTTTCTTTCTTTTGCAAAATCCTGTCCTTCTTGGTCTACGTCGAGAACGTTGAGAACGCATAGTAAAAACACTAAACACTCCTCTTCAATGAACAAAACGTCTTTGTAAAAATTTAAACAGATTAAATGCAAATAAATAAAAAAAGAATAATTTAAAAAAAAATAATTTTAACTTGCTCTCATCTCCCTTTCCTGCTATTGACATATTCATATCACAGCCCAATTTAACTATATCTGTGAAAACACTGACTATAATTTAATGAAGGTTTGATTTGAAAAGAGCAGCACACCGTAATGCACAGAAAAGACATGTATACCATTGTGCATAAAATTCAGAAAGGTATTTTTAATTTGATTGAATTGACATCTCACTTAATTTTACATTCTGTGAGATAGCACTATTTATGTGCCATTTAAATCAATGTATTTTGATGAAAACCTTCCCAAACCACCCATTTCCAGGATTTAGCAAGGCAATCCTTATAAAGAGGATATATCATTTCTTTTTGGGGAAATCTTATACCCACTTTTGATTAGTCTTTAGGGGTGTGGAGCCAGGAGAAACCCTCATGTGTTCACAGGGGAGACAGTCATCATCAGGTTGTCTTGTGGACAGATCTCATCGTCTGGAACAGAATCCTTCCTGTCATCAGCCCTTAAGGTGGTGTCTTTCTTTAATCCATCCAATCTGTATTCTCTTACTTTGTTATAAATTGTATAACAGTTATTATAACTTTCTACACATTTACAAAAAATGTACGCACATAATAAAAAGAGCATAGCAAATGTATCCAGTGCTCCAATATTCAATTCAATTATATAGAAATAAAACATCCAATAAAATCCCCTAGTTGTTTTTAGGAATCATGTTAATTGTAACCGTCCATAAATTAACAGGCCGATTCATGGAATTAATGTGCGCCGAAAATTCCGGCGCAGAGGTGCCAAAACGTGCGAATCGCAGTGCAAGTTCGAAAATCGCAGGGAAACCAGCGCACATCGATTCATGGAAGTCTGTGCGCGAGAAAAATATTGGAAATGCGCTGAAAAAGTGCGCGGCGCACAGGTCATCCAACGGCGTGCGCCACGGCCACAGCGAAATCGCACATAGCGCGGCGCACATAACAAAAGTAGGCGGAACACGGGGCGTAACACTTGGAATGGGGAACAACGCGTGAAAATATGGGCGTCACGGGGGAAGTACAGGAGGCAAGTGCGCGGAACACCCACACGCTCGCCTACAACTCGTATTCATGGAATCGAATAGGGCAAACCAGCGCACGGTCAAAGACGCGCACAGGGCCAAACATGTCCGCCACAAGAAAGCAGGCGGTAGCGTCCCTGCGCCTGAAATAAATGTGCGCCAAAATGTGCGCTAACAAAAAGCACCTATATACAGCTATGATGAATGATCCATACTGTGGCCCTCTAGGACAAATGAGGTGCAAAGGGGTACCGACAAACACGGACACCCGCTGTGTGAAAAATAGCATGTGCGTGTATTTTGGGGTGCGCGGGAAGTTCCACACACGATTGGCCTGGGGACGTGTATTTCGGGGTGCGTGGGAAGTTCCACACGCGATTGTCCGTGGTACGTTTACTTCGGGGTGCGCGTGAAGTTTCACACGCGTTTTCAGCAGGGTACGTGTATTCCAAGGTGCACGGGAAGTTTCACACGCGAATTTGCAGGGTACGTGTATTTCGGTGTGCGCGTGAAGTTCCACACGCGATTTCAGCAGGGTACGTGTACTCCGGGTGCGCGGGAAATTCCACACGCAAATCCAGCAGCCTACGTGTATTTTGGGGGTGCCGGGGAGTCCTACACGTGAATTGGCCGTGTGGGTCCTCCCAGCTGTTCCCTCTAAACCCTCCACGGCCCCTGCAGGCGGCCCACACCACAGGGGACTACCATGCACCCCTGCACATGTCCCGCAGGCAGCCCATCCACCATGGCCATGCCCCCCAGCCAACCCACATGTCACCTTGCACTACTGCCCACCAACGCATGTGTCATGATCACTGCTTCCAAGGAGTCAGGACCAGCCCAACGTCCTTGGAAGCAGGCCCCTAACCTTAATCCTTGGGACCTTTTGGACCTTGTCCTGGCGCCGGTGGCGCCAGGCTCATCAATGCCATCGGTCCCGGCACTGGAAGCGCCGGGCTCATAATCTATATGAAGATGCTTGGGTGGACTTACCTGCAGCAGACCATGCTGCTTACTTACCAGCTGCATAGGAATCCTCAGTAAGCCGGAACTACTTTCTTACCTGGGTGGGGCAAGCTCCACTCCCTGGATACAACACTGGAACTCTTCTGGAACAGGAACTCTTTTCTTACCTAGGCGGGGCCGTGGAGGAAGACGCCTCAGTACTCCAAGGCTATTTAAAAGACACCCGATTGATGAAGCGTGCTTCGCGTTATTCTGCATCTGCAGCAGAACGCTCACCGAGTCTGTTCCAGCTTTTCTTCTATCCGGGCCCGAACCTGCAAGAACAATACTTACCATTCCTGCATCCAGTCTTCAGCAGAACCTGCAAGAACGATACTTACCATCCCGGCATCCAGTCTTCAACAGCACCTGCAAAATAAGAAACTACAGGTTAGCACGGCAACCTTCATACGAAGCGCATTACTCGCCTGATCCATCGGCAGCGACCATTTCATCACGCTGCATCTCCGCCTGTGAAAACAAAGACATAGTTATTTCTTACCGGCACTCTGGGTCTCCAACGCTGCAATCCGGACCTGAAAGACAAAAGGAGAGACATTAGACAGGTATTTACTTACGCCCATCGCGCTCGCCATAATAGGACGCCTGCAAATACTCCGGCGTTTTCCAGCATCTCTTCAGCACTAACCCGCAGCTGCAAGGGAAAAGAAACAGTTAGAGCGCTTGCATTTACTCACGCATTTCCAAGCACTTCATTCCCATTCCAAGGCTCTGGCTCCAGCTTCGGCTCCCTTCACACCATCTTCTGTCTCCAGAGCCCTGCAAAACAAATAGGAGAAAGCATTATACCAAACCCTGATCTACATAAAAGTGCCCTCGCACCTAAAGACTTTAAGGACAAAAGGTGTCCGGAAACTCACCGCTCGTGCAGTTAACGGCGGTAGCGATCCTCTGATGTTAAGAGGCCTACGTTTTACCCAGTGAAGGAACTGGCAACGGCACCCTGCACCAGACGCAGATGGAGAGCCCAGCATTCACCTATCTAAGGTGAGCACGTTGACCTGGGGGATTCTACGGGGAAGCTGGGAATAGAGAGAGGGAGAGAGAGAGACACTCAACTGTGAGACACTCAACTGCCCAGATCATTAACCCCCATATTCTCTCACCTGCAGAAATCTCACCCTTCGAGTTTGACACACAGTGCGAAGAGGCTCAGCCCCAGAAGCCAACCGAGTCCTGCACATCACCTTTCGAGTCACAGACACCTTCCTGCCTAGACCAGCGCCTCCGTGGGAATCAGGTGAGCGTTACAGCATGTCTCCCAGCCCCCCCACCCCCCAGCATCCAGGGGGACCCTCCACCAGGTCCCACTCATGTCTCCCACCCCCCCCACCCCCCAGCAGTCAGGGGCACCCTCCACCAGGACCCCACTCATGTCCAACTCATGTCTCCCCGCGCCCCCACCCCCCAACATCAACGGGCACCCTCCACCAGGCGCCCACTCATGCCTCCCACCCCCCCACACCCCAGCAGTCAGGGGCACCCTCCACCAGGCCCCCACTCATGTCTCCCACCCTCCCACCCCCCAGCAGTCAGGGGCACCCTCCACCAGGCCCCCACTCATGTCCAACTCATGTCTCCCTGCACCCCCACCCCCCAGCATCCAGGGGCACCCTCCACCAGGCCCCCACTCATGTCTCCCACCCCCCCACCCCCCAGCAGTCAGGGGCACCCTCCACCAGGCCCCCACTCATGTCTCCCACCCCCCACCCCCCAGCAGTCAGGGGCAACCTCCATCAGGCCCCCACTCATGTCTCCCACCCCCCCACCCCCCAGCAGTCAGGGGCACCCTCCACCAGGCCCCACTCATGTCCAACTCATGTCCCCCTGCACCCCCACCCCCCAGCAGTCAGGGGCACCCTCCACCAGGACCCCACTCATGTCCAACTCATGTCTCCCCGCACCCCCACCCCCCAGCATCCAGGGGCACCCTCCACCAGGCCCCCACTCATGTCTCCCACCCCCACCCCCAGCAGTCAGGGGCACCCTCCACCAGGCCCCCACTAAAGTCTCCCACCCCCCCCCACCCCCCAGCAGTCAGGGGCACCTTCCACCAGGCCCCCACTCATGTCCAACTCATGTCTCCCTGCACCCCCACCCCCCAGCATCCAGGGGCACCCTCCACCAGGCCCCCACTCATGTCCAACTCATGTCTCCCTGCACCCCCACCCTCCCAGCATCCAGGGGCACCCTCCACCAGGCCCCCACTCATGTCTCCCACCCCTCCACCCCCCAGCAGTCAGGGGCACCCTCCACCATGACCCCACTCATGTCTCCCAGCACCCCCACCTCCCAGCAGTGCGATTTGCCTGGGTACGTGTATTTCAGGGGTGCGCGGGTAGTCTTACACGCGATTTCATCAGGGTACGTGTATTATGGGTCCGCCTGAACTTCCACACGGGATATCAGCAGGGTACGTGTATTACGGGGTTCGCGTGAACTTCCACACGCGACTGGGCCTGGGAGAGTGGGGTACGTGTATTCCTGGGGTGGGCGGGAATATTCACTCGCGACTGGGCCTGGGAGAGCGTGTTACGTGTATTCCTGGGGTGGGCGGGAAGATTTACACGCGACTGGGCCTGGGAGAGCGTGTTACGTGTATTCCTGGGGTGGGCGGGAAGATTTACACGGTCGCCTACAACGCGCCAAAAAAAAAAGGTCCAATCCGGAAACACATACGCCAGCATGAAGCAGGCGCACGTCCCGCGCAGCATAAAAGTGTGCGCAAACAACAACAAGCTCAGACGCCAGGATGAATATACCGTTCCTAGCAGCAGTGGCCGTGGGATACCGCAGGAGGAGGAGGAAGATAGTCAGGGCCAGAATCTTCACACCCCGAACCAGCCTTTTTGGTATGCCTGATGACCAGGTGTATGGGAGGTACAGGTTTCCACCTCACATAATACTCGACCTGGTCAGTGAGTGGGAGGATGACCTCACATCACCCACCCTGTGCTCCCAAGCACTCAGCCCCCTGGAGAAGGTCCTCAATGTACTGCACTTCTTGGCTACCGGATCATTTCAGCGGACAAGTGCCATAGTGGGGGGGTGTCACAGGCCACGCAGTCACGGTGCCTACACCAGGTGTTGGCCATCATCACTGCACGCCCATCAGTCCGCAGGCACATATACCTGCCCAGAACACCTGCAGAAAGGTAGGCTGTCAGCCAGGATTTCTGCAGGGTGGCACAATTCCCCAAAGTGCTAGGTGCCATTGATTGCACCCATGTGGCTCTACGTCCCCCCAGGGCATCTGAGCACATCTATAGAAACCGCAAGCACTGGCATTCCATCAACGTCCAGGTAGTATGTGATGCCAAGGGAATCATCACCTCAGTATATGCCAACTATCCAGGGTCCACCCACGACAGCTTCATTTACAGGATGTCAACCCTAAACCGGGACATGGAAGCTGGGCGGCATGGCGAAGCATGGCTGCTTGGTCAGTATAAAAGCCACATCACACGCATGTATGACAGATACATAGTAATGTCACTACCCCACTAATGATCCCCATCACCTCCTCCCCAGGGGACAGTGCCTACCCTCTGAGCACCCACATGATGACGCCAATTTGGAACCCCATCACGCCTCCCAAGGTAAGATACAACACAGCCCATATTGCAACCCGGGGCATAGTGGAGTGCACATTCGGAGTGCTCAAGTCATGCTTTCGCTCCCTTGACCGTTCTGGCGGCCAGCTGTTATACGCTCCCCCAGTAGTGTGCAGGATCATAGTGGCAGCATGTGTCCTGCACAATGTTGCAACACACCGGGGCCTGGCTGTGGATATGGTGGTGCCCCCACATCTCCAACCACATGCATGCCCGCTGCGCATTGGAAGGGAAAAGGCACGGGGTGAGGCAGCCCGTACGCAGCTGGTGGCTAATTACTTCACATAGAAATCACACCCCTGTGGAGTGCACACAGCCCTAGCACATACCATCTGACAATCAATGATGACTCAATCTGACAATTCTGATGAATTAAGGGACAGTCAACTGTCAGAACCATAGCAGCCTGAGATTGTTCACCTGGAAGTGTCACAATGTGTGCATCCCTACCTACACAAACACCACCAATGCAGTGTCATCAAAAGACACACTTCTATGCAGCAAAAATGAATACCCACTTGCAAAATACAACATGAGAAAAGTGCCATGTCACCCAACCCCTCCCCGGCACCGCCAAACAACACACCATGGCATGTCATGCTATGTGAGAGCAAACAAATTAATCCCCACAACATGACACAAGTGTCACAAACTACAGTGTCCCTAATGGAAACTGGCCACACATGAAATGCTCATAGTAATGCAGGACCAACAACACACATTACCAAATATTTAGCAAAAATACTAATCACCTACACAACCTCCAACCTACCATAAACATGACAGTACGGATTTAAAAAATTGGTAGTCTCACTACCTGATAATGCCAGCACTTCGAACACTTCCAACTGTACAGTGTTAGCGCCACGCAAATGTGTAGGTGCACTGCTTACAACATGGACTCCATTTCCAAAGTAGACCGCCTTGTGAAGACATGAGAAATGGACCTGCAAATTAGGAGGATGAGATGGATGCAGAGGCACATATCAATACACCATGCAGTGTACAATACAACAACAATATGCACTAGGAATGTATACACAGTATTGACTACAGACTGCCCACACATCAAATGGGAGTCCAACGTCACTGTGTAAGTCAATGTCACTTGGGCACACCCTTTGCAAGCCCATGGAAACGGGAAGCAGGAGGGGTGTGTGTCACACAAATCCAAGCATCTAACCCAAATTCAGGACAAGCCTGCATGTGCCCAGCCACAATACAGCGTATGCCCACGGGAGCCACACAAGGCAACACAAGCCAAAAAAACAAAAATCAAAAATCAAAAAACAAAAATCAAAAATCAAAAATCAAAAATGGCCATGAATGGGCCAGGGGGTGTGGGGGAGGCCACCCAGGAGGTCCGAGGACAGGGTGCACAACAAAACCCACCTGTGTGGATCTTGCGAGAAAAAAAAACACCTGCATGGGCTCATGGCCTGCACGGCTACCCTATAGTGAGAGATTTGCTGCTGTCGCTCTCCTCACCCTCTGCAGCTGCATCAGGAGGTGGTGGCACTATGGGAGGCAGCCCACGCAAAGCCCTAGTCTGGTCCTCCATGGCAGCAAGCATGCCGGTGTGGAAGGTCTGGTTCTGGAGGATAATCGTGCGGAGGTCCCCATGCAACAACTCACGGGATGCCCGGACCTCCTCCCTAGTTGCCTGCATCTCAGCTGAGAGCGTACTTGTGAGCCGCTCCAGCTGCTGTTCTGTCATTGCGTCAGTTGAAGCCTCAAGCTCAACAAGAGTCACCCTGAGCTGACGGAGTTCCACCCTCAGGGCTTCCCTGTGGCCCTGGGACTCAATAGAAATGGCTTCCCGCAGAGTCTCCAATGCCGCCCGTCTGTCCCTGTTGGACGCCAACATGTCCTCCCTGTGTGACTGGCAAATGGAGTCTGTTGCCTGCTGTAGTTGTTCCATCAGCCTTTCTTGGGGGACAATGGAAGTGGCCACCCTATCCATGGCCTGAGCCATCATCTCAGATGATGCTGCCTGTTGGTTTGCCATACCATATATGGATTGCTCCCATGCGGTATTGCCAGGTGGCGTACGGCCACCGCGTCGGCGGGCACCACACCTGTCTGGGGCAAGGCGAACAGCGCCTTGCTGTGCCGGCACTGCCTGAGGCTGCAGGACTGCATTCCCCCTCTGATCTGCTGGCCCAGGAACAGGATCAGATGTTGCGGAGTGTGACCCTGCATCCGTAACCACCAAAGGCGGACCTACCAACACTGACATCCCCATTGAGGGTTCTACCCCTGGTGCAGGTGGGTTGGACAGTACAGAATCCCTCCCAGAAACACTTACCTGCGACAGCACATAGGTCTCATCATCCGAATCGACACCTGACTAGAGCTCGGGGGAGGTGCATCCTGAGACACCCCTTGAGATAATGGTCTGCAGCAAGTGTGGGTTCTCACCCACCACCACACCACGTCCCTCACTGGTGCCGGTCGGGTCTGAGATGCCTCCTGGGTCTGCACCATCTCCACAACCCCAGCAGTATCAAGTGCGTCATTCCCTGCAAAGACATGAAAGAAAAGAAATGGGAACAGGCATTAGCACCATGGCACAGAATTAGGGCTGAGAAGCAACAGAAACAGTACTTAATTGACACATGTCCCACATGACTATAACCCTCCCATGCATGCACCGTCACTGCGTATGAAGGGGAGGCAAATGGCACACATTGATGACACCAAGATGGAAGACCAACACATTTGCTGCATGCTGGCTAGCAGTGCCATCACACATTGGCCTGTGATTGGCATGTCCAATACACATACATGACACATGCCATCACACAGATGGCATGTACCATAGCCATGTCACACATGTGACAATAGGACTGAGAAATGCCTAGTGAAAGTGGTGGAATGCAAACAATCAGCCTGAATGAACACAGAATAATACGCAACTATGTTGTGGCAAGATGACACTTCAAGGGCAACTGGCGTGAGGTTGGGCTGAATGTCTACTGTTGCCAGAAGGGATACTGCAATACCCACATCCTGGTCTGCAGATTGTATTGGATGAAGCACATGGGTGACCCAAACCACTCAGGCACACACACCCTCACCTGGCACTCAATCAGAAGCCCTCACACACGCACCATGCACATGGATCACACACACATGCATGTGCACTCACCGGACAATGACTCGTAATCTGGCAGGTCTCCCACGCCTTGGATCTGCCCCTCCGTGACGTAGGTCCCAGCAACATACTCATGTGGAGTGAGTTCAATGTCCTCTGCTCGAGACCCACCTCCAGTCACTAGAGTAGCGGCATGACATGAGGCCAGCTTTTTCTTTGCCCTGCGCTTCAGGTCATTCCAGCGCTTGTAGCAATCATTAGCTGTGCGCCTCACGAATCCAAGGGCACTTATGATGTCCGCGATGGTCTGCCAGTGTGCCTGATGTTGTGCAGGTGTGGTCTTGCATCCTGCAGTAATCACCATTTCGCTGTCATGTGCAGACACATACTCCACAAGTGCATCAAGTTCGGCATGATTGAAGCTGGGCTTCCTTGGTGGGCCGGACTGTGTAGCCGTGTCTGGGGCATCAGCCTGTACTGGACGAGCACTCTTCCTCTTCCGCTTGGAAGGTGGTGGGGATCCTGAGTGTCCTACGCCGCTCTGGACACTAGGGGCAGGAGCCCCGGTGGACTGTGGACTAGGAGTGTGGGAATGAACACTCACCATGGGACTTGGTGCAGGCATTAGCTGAAGTGTGATGTAGTCAGGGGGAACGTCAGCAGGATGGACTGGGACCGACACTGTCCTGGCTGGGAGACTCAGAGCTGGGGTGGATGGAGCCGCAGCTGCCCCTGCAGCCTCCACACCCTGCCTACTCGGGGCAGCAGATGACATAGCTGCCCCTGATCCACGTGGCCTGGTGACACCAACGTGCACCGCCACACGTGGCCTAGACCTGCTGAGCTGGAAGTCAGCTATGGAGTCACCCTGTGCCAGGTCTGGTGCCACAATGGGCTGGTCCAACAAGGGCTGAGCAGGGATGGTGTCAGCCACGTTACCCTCAACCAGGGGGGGGGGGCATGGGTGTCCCTGACTGGTCACCCACACATGGCGGGATAGGGGCACCCTGCAAGTCCCGGCCACGTCCCCTACCGTATCCACAACGGCCACCTTTTGAGGCTCGGCCACCTTTGCCACCTTTACCGCGTGCTCGCCTCCCAACCATGGCACTGATGTTGTTGTGCGTATGGGAGTTGCAGTAAACTATTGTCCTGGGCAATTGGGGGTCAAAGGGGTAGGGTACTAGATGGAATTTGTACCCTAGTGCTCTAGCAAGGCTGTATATGACCCCTGGGGGAAGATGACTGGTCACGCAACGCACAGGCACCCCAAAAAAGGGAGATAATGTGCACGCAACCCCTCCTAGACCACGTGCGTGGAAAAATAAACCTGCACTACGCTGTGGCACCCAGAAACACAAAAATTAACGAATGCTTGTCACACGCAGCCTAGAATGACCTCTGAAGGGGTACGCAACACACGGGGCAAGCACAGATGTTAAATACGTGCGCGACTCACCGTCTGCCTAGAAAAACGGCGTGAAAAATACGCGCATGTGCCCGTTGGCAACACCCCCGCCAAAAGAAGAATTGTACGCTGTCTGAGGAGACAGGACAACAGAAGAAGTGAACGCTGTTTGAGGAAACAGGCCCAGGAAAAAGACAAAAAGAGAAAAAGCTGTCAGAGGTAACAGGGAGTACGAACTTGGAACGCTGTGAAGTAAATCGCGTGTGAACCGACAAGAAGTACAGATTTCACCCACTCGCTCTCCACGAAAAGCACGTACAAGGAAATGGCATTCTACACGTACCTTTTAAACATGCCCACACGTCTAGCGTCACTTCCGCATGTACGTGCTAAGGCCCTATCCTCCAATTACACGAGCTGACACTCTGACGTGCAGTCATTGGACGTGTAACATGCACCCGTGTACAGGGAAACGCCTGCGCACGCACGTCACAGACGCGCATATGCGCTGAGGCCCTTTCCACCAATTACACGCTATGACACTCTGACGTGCTTATTTTTTCTACGCGCCATGGAAAACACACGTGCGCGTAACGTCATAGACGCGCCTACACGCGGGGGGCCTTTGGGCCAATGAATTTGCGTACGTGTGCTGACGCGCTTACGCGCTAAGGCCCTTTCCTCGAATTACATGCAGACGTGCTGGATTTTCACATGCCAAATCACTCCGTATCAAGCTTGCCACGCGTAAGCACACGGAAGACCACGCTCCTGCCCAGAAGGCCGAATTACTGCCCCCCAGAACCCCGAGCACGCTCCCACCTGCCATCTGCTGCTGCCTGATTGCCTACTGCCCACATGCCCTGCCATTTGCTGCCTGCACATCAGCCAGGGGTGCTGTTGCTGTGACCACCCCTGCTGGAACCGAAGACTCCCGACTGGGATTCCATCGCTCCACAGACCAGCCCCTGGACCCAGTTGCCCACCCACTCCTGCCTCTGGGGTTGTCATGTCGGGCACTGCAACATCTGGCACCACTGGCAACCCCCGGCCAGAGAGGCAGAGGGGCACCAGCTTCACTGCCACCGAAGTTGGTGTCCTGCTGGAGCAAGTCCTGGGGCAGTATGATGCCCTCTTTGGAAGTTTGCACGCCGACAAGGAAGGACGGACTCGGATCTGGACGGACATCGTGACTGCCATCAACGCGGAGGGGGTGGCAGTCCGACTATTCCATCATGTCAAGAAGCGCTGGGAGGACTTCAGGTCCAGGACCCTCAACAAGGCTCGGCGCCTCTTGAAGGCAGCAGATGCTAAGGGGCGCCGGGGCCACTTGTCGGACGATCAGATGAGGGTCCTCGAACGCATATCCCCAGCGCTCCACGTCCAGGTCCTTGAGAGGCAGACCCGTCTGGAGTCGAGCGGTAAGTGTACATGCATCATGATTGTAAGCTGTGCGTGTGGTGGTGTGCCAGTAGTGTGCAGGTTGCACATGTGTTTTTATGGGGCCAAGTATGGGGGGGGGTGTACAGGGCCATGAGGCTAACACATGAGAGGGCTTTCATGTGTGAGACATGGATGGTGCTTGTGTGTGTAGGCTTGCATGCCAAATGCAGATGTGTGGGCACACATGTTTGAATGAATGTGTATGTAAGTAGGCATGTTCGTGATGTCACACAGTGATGTTGGTTTTAGCTGCATGTATCAGCACTGTGTACATGTGCATGTGTGTGTATTTGACAAGGGTGCAACAGTGATGCAACATGGATGCATGTGACAGCGGGATGTGGAAGCCTGATTGGCAGATGTGACATGGATACCAATCTGAACACTGCGACAGTTGGCAGAGGTGTACACATGCATGCAAGTGTGGTGGTGTGTGTGCATGTGTAGTGCACTCCCTGTGTTGCATGTGATGTCTGGCTCACCTTTGCCTGCTCATGCTGTTGTATGTGTATGGATGGTGCTGGCTGTTGCAATATGGCTGTGTATGGCTCAAGTGTGCGAGTTGAAATGACTTGTGTGTTGGCGATTGTGATGCCATGTCTGAGGTTTCCCAATGCCACTCATGTACAACTGTCATGTGCATATGTGTCCATTGTACAGTGCCCTGATGCCTGTGTTTTATTTCTCCCTGTCTGCAGCGTCAACTGATGAAGAGGGCGGAGAAGATGCTGTGGAGCACAGCGGCAGGGATTGCACCGCCAGCCGGAGACGCAAGGCCCGGTTCCCCTCCCAGGTTGTCATCTCGTCGGGGAGTGAGGAGTCCGGTGCCGCATCCCAGGCCGCCGCTGCCGGGGGGAGGTCCAAGAGGCGGAGGTCGGAGTTGGACTCCTCGGCAGCAGAAGGGGCAGCTGGGACCCCACAGGGCCCAATGGGGGAAGATGGCACGGAGTCATCCAGGTTGGTGGGGGGTTTGGTGGAGGAGGAGGCCGTGCAAGCGACAGAGATGGGGTCTGGAGGTGGGGATTCCACTGGTGCTAGTGGTGCAGTGCAGGACCAGGGACAGGAGGCAGCACAGGCCACCGCGGAGGTGCCTGTGTGCAATCCTGTCCCTGATCCTGTCACTGCATCATCTTGCACCAGCAGGGATGCCTACGTCCAGACCCGTTTTCAGGCAGGGGATGAGCTTACAACAACTGGCCTTCCTCTGCCTGCGGATGTGGCTATCCAAGTACGGGTTGAGCCTGTCCTGACTGGTGTGGCGTTGCGTCAACGGGCCATGCGAGGTGACCTTCAGTCTTTTCATAAGGAGACTGCACGTCATCTCGAATGGCTCGTTGACCGCGTCGGCCTACTGGGACAGGTCACCCAGGCCGGATTCCTCCATTTGCTGGTGCTTGTTCCGACCCCCTCCTCAACTGAACACCCTATGCGCCAGTCGTCCTCGGTGCCATCTTTCCAACCATTTGTCAATTGGGTGCCCTGTGGAGCTGCCTCTGACGGTGCGGCCAGGCTGGTGGAGGACACATCCCTGCCACAGTCAGGAGTCGGACGTCCAGCAGGGGTGGCCACATCAACGACTGCACCCCGGCCGGTGGAGGATGTGCAGGCAGCAGGAGCCAGGGCACGGGCACAGCAGCAACGAGGTGGGAGCCATGATGGCTCGGGGCCTTCGACATCGGAGGGGCAGGCATCGGCCGGAGGGCAGGAGGACCCAGGACGGGAAATTTCTTCCGTGTGGCAGCGGTTGGGCCACGCCATAGATGCGGAGCGGCAGCGGGCGGAAGAGGCACGGCTCACGATGGTCAGGGCGGAGAACTCCATGCGAAAGGCCCTGAGGCGGGCCGAGTGCCTCGAGGCAATCCGCACAGAGTTGGAGGAGAACATGTCGTCGGCCCTGCGGACCCTCGGGGCCATGTAGGAGGACCGCCTCCAGGACATTGAGCAGGAGTTCGATGATGCCCTGGCCCGGAACATCCAGAAGTGAGCCGTCGGACTAGCCCGCTGCCCTTGTAAATAGTTCTTTAGTGTTAAGTTTCCTTTCGGTTTTGTTTTGTTTTGGGGCGCTTGGACAATGCCCCAACTTCTTGTATATAGTTCTTCATTAGGTAGTATTTTATTTTATAGGTTTCATTTAAAGGATGGGGCACATGGACCCTGGATGTTCACCTTGTACATAGTTTGACAATGGATTTGGATTGTTGATTTTTTTTTTCCCATGGATCAATGGTTTTTTATTATTTTGGAACCTTGGATTTATTTTCTCAGACTGACACTTTGGAGACTTGCTTTTGGATTGCTTTTCATTTGGATTTCATGCATCTTTTTCATTTATTGGACATGCTGGATTTCATTAATTATTTCCATTTTCTTCTGTTCCATTTCATTGCCTTGCTTTTCTGTTTAATACATTATAATTTGGTACTTCAATGTGTGGTATTCGCTCTTTGGTTTCATGCATGTCACAATGTGTGTTCTATCATTCACATGCTGTCATTGTGTGGGCTTGACGGATATGTGTTGATGTGCAGACTAGCCATTTGGGATGCATCATGTGCTGGTGATTTCTTTGTGGGGTGGATGTCATACCTGGTGGTATGTTCGGACTGGGGTTGCGTAGGCAGTGTATTGATGGGGCATGGGGGCCATGATTATGGATCGTCATGAAGTGTTGGGGGAACATGTATGGGGGCCTGCTGGCAGGTGCCCTGCACTGCTGGTGGGTGGGGGTGCTGGGAGACATGAGTGGGGGCCTGGTGGAGGGTGCCCTGCACTGCTGGGGGGTAGGGGTGCTGGGAGACATGTGTGGGGCCTGGTGGAGTTGTGCCCTTGGATGCTGGGGGGTGAGGGTGCTGGGAGACATGTGTGGGGGCATGGTGGAGGGTGCCCTGCACTGCTGGGGGGTGGGGGTGCTGGGAGACATGTGCGGGGGCCTGGTGGAGTGTGCCCCTGGATGCTGGGGGGGTGCAGGGGGACATGAGTTGGACATGAGTGGGGGCCTGGTGGAGGTTGCCCCTCGATGCTGGGGGGTGGGGGTGCTGGGAGACATGTGTGGGGGCATGGTGGAGGGTGCCCTGCACTGCTGGGGGGTGGGGGTGCTGGGAGACATGAGTGGGGGCCTGGTGGAGGGTGCCCCTGACTGTTGGGGTATGGGGGGGTGGGAGACATGAGTGGGGGCCTGGTGGAGGGTGCCCTGCACTGCTGGGGGGTGGGGTGCTGGGAGACATGTGTGGGGGCCTGGTGGAGTGTGCCCCTGGATGCTGGGGGGTGGGGGTGCTGGGAGGCATGTGTGGGGGCATGGTGGAGGGTGCCCTGCACAGCTGGGGGGTGGGGGTGCTGGGAGACATGAGTGGGGGCCTGGTGGAGGGTGCCCCACAGTGCTGGGGGGTGGGGGTGCAGGGGGACATGAGTTGGACATGAGTGGGGGCCTGGTGGAGGGTGCCCCTGAATGCTGGGGGGTGGGGGTGCAGGGAGGCATGTGTGGGGGCCTGGTTGAGGGTGCCCCTGAATGCTGGGGGGGGGTGGGGGTGCAGGGTGACATGAGTGGGGGCCTGGTGGAGGGTGCCCCTGGATGCTGGGGGGTGGGGGTGCTGGGAGACATGTGTGGGGGCCTGGTGGAGGGTGCCCTGCACTGCTGGGGGGGTGGGGGTGCTGGGAGACATGTGTGAGGGCCTGGTGGAGTGTGCCCCTGGATGCTGGGGGGTGGGGGTGCTGGGAGACATGTGTGGGGGCCTGGTGGAGGGTGCCCTGCACTGCCGGGGGGTGGGGGTGCTGGGAGACATGTGTGGGGGCCTGGTGGAGTTGTGCCCCTGGATGCTGGAGGGTGGGGGTGCTGGGAGACATGAGTGGGGGCCTGGTGGAGGGTGCCCCACAGTGCTGGGGGGTGGGGGTGCAGGGGGACATGAGTTGGACATGAGTGGGGGCCTGCTGGCAGGTGCCCCACAGTGCTGGGGGGTGGGGGTGCTGGGAGACATGCGTTGTTGATCAGTAGTGCAAGGTGACATATGGCTTGGCTGGGGGGCATGCCCATGGTGGATGGGCTGCCTGCGGGACATGAGCAGGGGTGCAGGGTAGTCCCCTGTGGTGTGGGCTGCCTGCAGGGGCCGTGGAGGGTGTAGAGGGAACACCTGGGAGGACCCACACGGCCAATTCACGTGTAGTACTCCCCGCGCACCCCTGAAATACACGTACCCTGCTGAATTTGCGTGTGAGACTTCCCGCACACCCCTGGAACACACGTACCCAGGACAATCGCGTGTGGAACTTCCCACGCACCCCTGAAAGACACGTACCCTGCTGAATTTGCGTGTGATACTTCCCGCGCACCCCTGGAATGCACATACCCAGGACAATCGCGTGTGGAACTTCCCGCGCACCCCTGTAATATACGTGCCCTGATGGAATCGCGTGTGAAACTTCACGCGCACCCCTGAAATACACGTACCCTGCTGAATTTGCGTGTGATACTTCCCTCACACCCCTGGAATACACGTACCCAGGACAATCGCGTGTGGAACTTCCCGCGCACCCCTGTAATACACGTACCCTGCTGTATTCGCGTGTGAAACTTCCCGCGCACCCCTGAAATACACGTGCCCTGATGGAATCGCGTGTGAAACTTCACGCGCACCCCTGAAATACACGTACCCTGCTGTATTTGCGTGTGAAACTTCCCGCGCACCCCTGAAATACACGTGCCCTCATGGAATCGCGTGTGAAACTTCACGCACACCCCTGAAATACACGTACCCAGGACAATCGCGTGTGAAACTTCCCGCGAACCCCTTAAATACACGTTCCCCACTTGGCGTTTGCTGTTTGGCAGCCCTGTGAACTGGTCCAGGGTTAGCACAGACATTTGCGATGAATTGGGGATTTTGATGGCTTTTCCTTGTGCGAGGGCGGTCTTGGGGGCGTAACTGGCGCTGCTGCAGGGTCGCTGCGCCACTCTGCGCCACGGCTGGTTTTGGAGGCTAAAATCCATGAATACGCTGTGCGATGAAATGGATTTTATCGCACGCGGCTGGTGCAGTGTATCGCACGGGGACACTGTGCGCCAGCCGCGTGCGCCACTTTTGTGCGAAATTCTATGAATTACCCTGTAAGTCTAGTATTGGCTGTGTGTGTCTTCCAGCTAAGCAGCACAACCAAAAGTAATCTGTTGCAATGTGGTCATGGTAATGCACAAATGTACTTAAGTGCAGCCAGCTTACATTGTCCAACACTTCACATTTAGTTAATAGATGTCTAGACGTCTTGATTTTATTTGTGACTCGACAAATTCTAAAGATACAGTCCTTAACTTCAATTTTTTAATGTCCTCCAATCATTGCCACACATGGAAGCAAATTAAATCTCAGTTGCATACAAAGATTTCTAATCAATGGGCAGGGCAAATTGATCAAGTAGAGCTGTGGGTTATCTTTAAGTTATGCACATTCATTTTATGTTTGCATATATTTGTACTGGGTTAGCTTCATGGTATTATTGCATCTATCCCAGCCTTTTGCAGAAATTGTCTTCTTAATACAGCATAATCTCAGGCTCAATCAATCTTGCACTCAATCATTCCTGTGAATGTCATGACAGCTTCCTTAAATTCACCTAATAGTGAGTTACTCTTGCAATTCAATTACTTACCTAAATTCATGTTTTTCGGCTTCTCTTGTTTACACACTTGTAAGTACAGAATGCATCACCTTATGTTAAGAAAGGTAGTCAGTGGCGTAATACCTGGTTTATATCGTAGATTATATATGGGCACACAATTGGGAAGCCCCAGCATTCAGAGTATTATTTCTTCCAGAATCTCAAGCCATTTGGTCTTGGCTTTACTGATGCATTCCAGGCCATAAAATATGTTAGGTACCAGGCTTTTTCTATATACCAGGAGAAGGCCTTTGAGACTATACCCAAATGTCATTACTGCAGCTAGCTTCCTCATCATTTCTGTCTCATGTAATTGTAATTGTGTAGGCCGTCTTCCGTTTTGTTCTGTTCTATGAAAGGTATGCCTAATATGAAACTATCGCTATTGTTTGATTGTTTCCTTTCCATTGGTCTGGAGTTAGATTTCTTTTGTTACAAAAATAAATGATTTTAGTTTTTCCCAAATTCATAGTCAGCCCAGTGAGTAGTGAGTATTGCACCAATGCTGTTAATGCTCTCTGCAAGCCTTTTGCAGTGCGATCCATGAGAATGCTATTGTCAGCATATGCCATTAGATGTATATGTTTGTCTCTCCACTTCGAGGGGAAAAGTCTGATTTTTCCAATGTTTCAGCAAGTCAGCTATGCATAGGTTGAATCAAAAGGGTGCCAGCACGCACCCCTGCTTTAAGCCTAGGTTTGTGCTGATTTTTTTAGGAAAATCCCCTGCTTCATTCAACCTGATTCTCACCTCTGTTGCAGAGTATAGATGACATAGCATAATTAAAAGGCCAGCCGAAATGCCCCAGAGTTGTAATTTCTGCCAGAGGCTCACTTTTTGAATGGTATCAAACGCTCTGCTGTAGCCTGTATAGACCAGGAATATTGGCAGACCTGTCCTCCTTTCCTTGTTGTTACATTTCTAAGTATGAGAATATTATGCATTCTACCATAGCCTTTCCTAAAGCTGGTTTGCAGGCGATTACGTAGCTGTTTTTTACTATCCCATGCAGTGAGTTCCTTTAGTAGAATTGAAGCAAATATCTTGCTAGAAGTATCTAGCAGAGCTCACAGTCTGTTTTTTCAGGATGCACCCTTTTGCCTGTTTTAAACACAAGGATGAGCAACAACTCTTTCCAGCTCTGTGGTGTTTCAATAGTATTTGAGCAGAGAGTTGAGGGTTTTGCTTAATTATTTTATTAGTTATTCAGTCGGGGCCCGCGGCCCCCAAGTTTTTCATGCGCTTTATTAGCTCTTCAATGTTGGCCTCATCTAATGCCCCCAACTATTACGTTGCGGAAAGCACTTGAAATTCTTTGTTCACACTCATGCAATACCTTTCCATCACAAAATGAGTCCAGGTATCGTTGCTTATCAAGTTGATTCAAAAATTAGCAAAGGGTAATGTGTGGTTGTTGACAAGGGACCAGACTTTTTTAAAATTATCAGTCGCAGGTATTTTAATAATGGCTTGCCATTTCATAGCCTGGATAGTGTTTATTTTGGTTTAGCCAGTTCTTGAATATTACGTTTTTAAGTTTCAATCTTTCTGGTCCCTCCGGTAAGACTTTTATGTGTGTCTAACCTTCTGATTTCTTGCCTTAATTCGTACTTTCGGAGTGCAATTGTATGTCATAATGTTGCTTATTTTTGCATTTTGTGTAGCACACACCCTTTCAGCCCCAATAAGTTATCAAAGGTCTGAACCATCAGTGAAATCGTCTGGTTCTGTCCATTGACTATTTATGATTTCTTTCTGAACAAGTCCTAATTCTTTGAGCTTTTTTCTACAGTTCTCAAAGTCCAGTTATTCAGTTGCCTTGACTACTGGCGGTAATTTGGACATCCATTATCAAGGCCTATTTCATCAGTTCAATACTGAGGATTAGCTCAACAGAGGCATGGCTACTAAACTCATTATCTATAGTCCTCTTTTGCACCAGTCATAGTTTGCTACATTCTATACAAAAATAAATCAAGAGTTGAAACTTTGTTAGCCATATACCATGTGGGGTTACCTGCCATCACTACATTTACTCTTCCATTAATCATAATCAACTCCTGACTGGACATAAAGTTCAGTTAATCTTACAAAGCTTATTTACCTTGTCACAGACCGGCTTAGCCTCAGGAATAAGGCAAGGCACTATGTACATAAATAATCGCCTATCGTAAAGTTCCCCCCAATGGGCCTTAACATCCCCTCCTATTATGGTAACTACTTCTGTTTTTTTTTTTATGTTCATTATCTCCTCAATGTTGTCCATTATTTTTATGTAGGCAGAGACCACCTGGAGGGTTGTGTATGAGTTGATGATCATTAACAAAGTATTGAAATTGATTTTAATATTTGCTGCCAGGATAAAAGGGGTTGGATTGGTCAAGGTAATTCAGATTTCAATGAATTTCTAATACCCTGTAACAACCCACCTTGTGGGTGCCCCTTTTCTCCTTTTATTGCAGGGTTGGAACGGCTCCACTAGCCGGCACTCTTGTATCTGTTACACTAATCATTGAACTAGAGGCAGTAGTTCCAATCAAATACTTATATCCTCTAGTATACCATAAGGGAATGCATATTTTTCTACAAATATCTTTAGGGTCACTATTAGTAACAAGTTGAAGTTTCCTTTTGTTTCCTACTTTCTAGGATGTTTGCATCAGTCTTCCTTTCTTTTTGAGCATGTGTTATTCTATGGCGTTAACCACTCGTTCCGAGGGCTGGAATGGGTGGTAGTCCTTAGTGGTTTTGAAAGACCAAAGAAATATCGAGGCTTAGTACCACAAAATGAAATATGCCAATCATGGGTCGAAAAGATACAGGTATCTTTTATTCTGTACAGATACAAAGCAAACAGATCGCTATCTGGCTCCCAATACCTCACAGTGTGTACCAGCAGACACAGTGAGGGGGGAGTGCTGGACATCTTAACATGGACACTTTTATATAGTTTCCAATCATTGTCCAGCCCCTCGCCAAACTAATAATTTACATGATATGGTTCGGGCCCAGTTCACATGACAAATATTACAATGTTGTACAACGGATTTAACAAGTTTGCATGTCCATGAAGTTACAATGGTGACATTGGTTCTCTGATCCACAATAAGCCTTGTTTCAAGAATCTCTACAATGCAGTTCAGCAAAAACACACAATCTGAGTTTGTACTAGGCTTAAGCCAAAAGGAGGGTTTGTTAAACTGTATTCACATAATACCGCCGTGTTATGAATATTGGCCTAAGCCCATTCACGTTGCATGAAAAACTGCATTCGAAATGCTTCGATTTCTGATCAACTTTGCCGCCTTTTCGACTTCTGCTTTGTGTTCTAAAATTAGTGTTTTCAACATGCAGCCGAGCCGAACGACCTTTGAGTTGTGTCAATATTTAGGCTGACGAGAGCAGACAGTTTGTTCTATGCAAAGAAACCTTGTGACTCGTATGAACTGCAATCCAAGTGTTGTCTGCGCTCACAAGCCTCATCCTCATATAAAGAACGAGACAATGTAGTGCATTACTCAAACATTTGATTTACTCAAAACCCCACGCCTCAATGTCCATACATCCTGAATCACATTCTTCAGAAATATTGACTGCCATAAGTTCCTCAATAGTAATATCCTTCATTACAAAAGCATTAGCAGTTTTCTTGGGCACATGTACTTTTGGTCCAAATGTACTTATAGTTTGTGCACAACATCCTCCTAACATTGAACATATGGCAGGAAGACATTGTATTTAACAGCAACAAAACAGTAGAACACCAAGGACTATCATTAGGACTGCAAAGAGCTTCCAGCCCCATGAACGTAACAAGTCCCAGAACCAAGCAATAAGATTCCAGTTTCCCTCGGGGTCATGTACTTCCATACTCCAGGTATGCACATTTTGTATTGCCTTGAATATGGTAGGGGAGGAGTCAGGTATGAAAACACAGCATGTAGATCCCACCAATTTACATACCCCACCACACTCTTCTAGGATGACGTCTAACACCATCCTATTTTGGAGGGCCACTAATCTAATGGCCTTTTGCTCTAGCGTCATGTTGTACAGTATATCAGTGGTTCTATTGATGGTTTTCTCCAGTACCCTTGCTAGTATTGTAATATCCGCAGAGTTCATTATTTGTCCCCAAAATGGCACAAAGGATTTTGCTACATCACCCAAGACTTGTGAAAGAGTATCACCATTCTCATCCCGCCTTGGACGAGCTCTAGAGACTTCAGAGGTGCTGGCCACATATACCCCTGGTAAGAAGATACCCAAATAACAAGTATCCTGCCAATCTCTAGGTAACCAAGGATAAGCTTCATTACCACAAACAAAGTAAACAGGATCTCCTACATACAAAGGTCTGTCCTCAATGGTTAGATTTGCGATGTTAGTACAACCCTCAAATGTACCCATTGGCTGAGAACCATCCCTTTGTATACCGAAGGAAACAGAGTTGTGGCTATGATTTATAGTATAGGAAGGAAGCATGGCATCCCGGTTGCCTACGGGAGGCATCTTGAAAGAAATCAGTGATTGAAAAGGTCTGGAGAGTCTATCAGAAGGCCTAATAGAAGCAACACTGAGTTTTCTCCTATTTGCAAAAGGCGGAACATCCCAAAGGTGCCAGGACTCGTTTTTCAAATTCATTCAGATTAGTCCCATCGAAGTTCCCAGAAATACTGTCATTCCAACGACCAAAGAATAGTGCCCTTAGTGAAGAGTAGCATGCAGTAGTTAAAGGAAGAGGATGAATATACCAGCCCAACCCCTTTTCCCTGCTTTGTGCCAAGTGTGGACACATCCAGCAATTTGTTCTGTTTAGAATCGCATGGGTCGCATTCATGATAAATAGAAGATTGTTATTATGTTAACCCTGTCTATGCTGGGTGTCTCGAGGAGGAAGAGTGTGCAGATGCGCGAAAGGTGGAGACACGGTGGAGATAATTTCAGGAGGTAACAAAGTCTCAAGCGGACACACCCCTTCTATGTACCATAACCCAAGCACAAATATAATTACTAAACAGACCAGTGCTGTGATTAAAAAACAACTGGTCCTCATGGACCATGATCTCTGATGAACAGATTCTTTGTCAGCCACAAGACCGGTAGCTTGTTCCGCACAAGTAGATTTAGGAAAGGACATTGTTTCTCAGAGTCTGTTTAGAAGCCTCTCCATTAGGCTCTTTTAGTTCATCCGTCGGTGGCTCCTGACCATGTGGCCTATCTTGCTGGAAGGTAACTTTGCCGGTCCCTGCCTCTTATTTATCTTTTCCAGCAAAAGAGTGACAAGGGACTGGCTCAATGATGATTCCTTGCGGGCACAGCCGATGATGTGCTGTAAGTCTGATTCCCCGGACACAGATCGTACCTCAAGACTCCAGGTACGATGTGATCGGCGAACAGAGTGTTGTTGCTTCCTGAAGGAAGTCATGGAGCAGAAGCAAGATTTCTCAATAGTGCAGAAAGATCTGAAGAATAACTTGAAGGCAAAGCAGCAGTTTCTCCAGGCCCTATAGGCTCAGGAAGGATTTCCGTGACACCCTCAGTGTCGGTTAGAACAGACTTGTGATGAGGAACAGAGTGAACAATTTCCTTTTCTTCCCCTTTGTCGTGGGGCAGAGGAAAAGGTATCTTCTTGATGTGCGTTGCGTGAATCCAGTGTCGTTTTCCGTCTACACATACAGCGGTCTGTGTGGCCAATAGGACTTGAAACGGTCCTTTCCAGTAAGGTGCGAGACAGGATGTTCTTTCAAATGCTTTGATGAGCACCCAGTCACCGGGATGGAGTTGATGGCCTGGCCCCTCATATTTTACTGGGAGGGCTTCTCGCACCTGTTGATTAATCAAATACAAGTTTTGAGTTAACTGGTCATAATACTCAGAAAGGAGCAAATGCTCTACATCTTTCAGCTGCTTAGGTTTATGTACATTCCAAATATCGGCTGGTCTCCCCATGATTATCTCATTGGGAGAGAGCCCTGTCCTCGACTGTGTGGTCGTCCACATGGACAATAGAGCTATCAGTAAGGCATCTGGCCATTTCAAATTGTTATTGGCGCAGATTTATACCATTTTGTTCTTCAATATACCATTATGGCATTCTACAAGTCTGGCACTCTGACCGTGTCTGGCCGAATGGAACCGTTTAATCGATGATCTGTAATCCCATGCATACTTACAGGATAACAGCAGCGAAAAAACATGGACCATTGTCCGACCAAATGACCCTCAGCAAACCAAACCTAGGAAAATATTCCTTCAGCATGGTTTTCGCTGTCGTCATTGCTGTGGCATCTTTTAAATGAAAAGCTTCGACCCATTTGCTGAAAGCACAAATCACTATCAGAACATATTTGTAATTCTGACAACGCTCCATTTCAATGAAAGCAAAGTGTATAATCTCAAAAGGCACAGAGGGGGGACCAAAACGACCCCTCAGTGTCGATATACCCTTCCCCACATTATGCTGTAAGCATACCATGCAATTTTGGACCAATCGCTGAGCAGTTTCAGATATTTACATTCACCCAGACAGGTTCTAACAGTTTGCAAATCTTTCCAGCACATATATGAGTTGGACCATGAGCCATCGTAACCATAGCAGTGACATAAACATCGGGCAGCATCCACCTTTGCTTTCCATTAGCTACCCAACAACCTTCATCGTCTAAACTTGCAAAAACCCTCAGCCCATTGCTTAAGCTGTTCTGGAATGGCATCAGCCTGAATGTCTTTTATACAATCAAATCCTTTGTCTATTATACAAGTGTTAGTCACGTTTTTTGTTATATACATTTCGGAATGCAAATCGGTGGCCGTCTGTTTGGCTATCCTATCAGCAAAACCGTTTACTCTCCCCACATCAACTGTTACTTTCTGGTGTGCTGCTTACTTCATTATTGCTAGTTGAGTAGGAAACGCAATTGCTGAGAGTAGCCGAACTATCAAAGTGCCATGTTGTATCTTAGTTCCATGTCAGGTCAAGAAACTTCGCTCTGCCCATAATCTACCGAAGTTGTGAACCACCCCAAAGGCATTCTGACTGTCTGTAAATATATTCACACTAAGCCCTTCAGAAAGTTCACAAGCTCGAGTCAATGCATTAATCTCTGCGGCCTGCGCAGTGTTATGCGGAATTCTTTTGGTTTTCACAATAGTGCGTAATGTAGTGATGGCATAAGCAGCAGTGGATGTACCATCTGGAAGTTTGAAGCAGGAGCCATCGAAAAACAAGCTCCCCTTGTGGATCTTTTAACGATGTATCACTTAAGTCAATTCTGCTTTTAGTTTCTTACTCTGGGGTATAGAGGGAGTCATGTGACATCTTGTCACTGCAAGCAATTTTTTGCGGAAGAGGCAATAGTTCGGCCGGCTTTAATGCGCAACATCTCTTAATTTGGATATGCGGTGAAAATAGAATCAGCTTGTATCTTGTTACTCGTGCTGATGTGAGATGTTGCATTTGCGTTTTATTTAATTGAACGTCTACAGAGTGAGGTACCATTGCTGTTAAGGAGTGACCCAGAACCATACCCTCACTTTGTTTTACAGAAGCAGCAGCAACAGCTCTCAAACATCTCATCAAAGCACATGCACAGGGTCAAGCGTGGAGGTAAAATAACTGCACAGTCTATTCTTCCCTCCATGTTCCTGCATTGACACAGCCAAAATGCATCCATCCCTTTCATGCACATACAAAATGAAGGCCTTGTCATAATTTGGTGTGCCCAAAACCGCTGCTGAACACAACGCAGCCTTTTGCAGATCAAAAGCTTTCTGGCAATCCATGTTCCACAGTAAAGGCAAAGAAATGCCCTTCTTTGTCAATGCCAACATTGGTTTTTATCATTAATGAGAAGTTAGGGATCCACTGTCTACTGTACGAGGCCATGCCTATCAAGGCTTTCACCTCTTTCTGTGTATTTGGGACAGACATGCTAGAGATGCTTTGTATCCATTCAGGTGTCAGTCTTCTCCCCTCCTTTGACAGGAGATAACCTAAATAGGCAACTTCCTGTCGACAATATTGAAACTTTTTCAATGAAGCCTTATGCCCATGTTCTGCTAGATGAATAAGCAGCAACACGGTGCCCTCCTTGCAAGTAACATCTGAGTTCACAGCTAAAAGAAGATCGTCAACATACTACAACAACGTACAAGTGGAAGGCAACACAAGTGTATCGTGTTGTTCCTTCAAAGCTCTACTGTAAATGCTTGGACTCTCAGTGTACCCTTGTGACACGAGTGAATGTAAACAAGCGACCCCCTAGAGTGAACGCAAACAAATATCTACTGGCAACATGTACAGGAATACTAAAAAAAGCATTCTATAGATCCACAACACTAAAATGAGTAGCTGAAGCTGGAATCATTGTTAATATTGCAGTCACATCAGGCACAATTGGAAATTGTGGAGCAACAATCTTATTGATACCACATGAATCACTAATAAAACCGAAAGGAATCACATTATCCCCTTTCTTATACACTTGTAGAATCAGACTATTACACACACTTCCTGCAATTTCCTCAATCACTCCTCAATGTACAAAATCAGAAATTATACTCTTTAAAGCTTGCTCACCGTGAACTGAAATGTTATACTGTGGAATACGTGCTAGTTTAACACCTGGTTTCAACACAATTTTAAGAGGTTAAATTTGTAAAATACCAACGTCATTAGAATCAATCGCCCATAAACATGCCAGAACTTTATCCAATTCAGTCAGTAAAGGCCTAGTCAAGAATTCTGAGGCAGAAGTTTGCTGAGGTGAAATCGTCAAATGCACTCCATCTGGAGAACAATAAATTACTGCATTCAATTTTTTCAACAGATTCAACCCCAACAAATTTTCTCCACAATACGTTGTCAAAAGAAATGGACATGAATCGGTGAATGGCCCCAGTGAAATCGGTACCGGATGAGAAACCGGACTAACCACTGGTGTACAAAAGAACCCTACAGAAATGTTATTCTGCCCTGACAGTGGGATAACTGGAACTCGCAAATGATCAAGGGAACATTTCTGTGCTCCTGTATCTATCAAAAATAGATGCTTCCTATTCCCCACCTTCATTTCTACGTAGGGCCCTTTCTGATCGACGGGAATAGGTACCGGTTCCAGACTCTGCTTCAGGTTGTCCTAACGGAACAGTACATCATCAAATGCAAGGTCCTCAGAAATATAGACAGCCGAAGGATTATCAAAAATGTTCCTAGTATCAACACTATGCTGCTGAATATCTTGTGAAAATGACTGTTGATTCTGAGTTAACTGATTTCTACCAGGACCCCCTAGCCCAGGACGGCCACTGG
This sequence comes from Ambystoma mexicanum, assembly GCF_040938575.1. Taxonomy (NCBI): domain Eukaryota; kingdom Metazoa; phylum Chordata; class Amphibia; order Caudata; family Ambystomatidae; genus Ambystoma; species Ambystoma mexicanum. Next base: position 462,139,634 of record NC_090932.1, on the reverse strand, counting down.
ATCGTCTACCCATGGTATCATATGTGTTATTCAATCGCTGCTGAAGGATCGGGCATTGTGCTCGCCAATTACCTTCTTGTCTGCAATAAGCACATTGGTTCATGTGTACAGGACCCATATGCGCATTACTCTGTGGTGCAAACTGACCTTTAAACTGTGTATTCCCACCTCTAGTTCCTCTTACTATTTGCTGCAACACTACTTTTGTTTTTAAGTCTCCCTTCTTCTTTTCTATCCTCTCTTTTTTATTATTGACTCTATTTTCATAATACTGAGCCATGTGCAATACTTCAGACTGCGATTTTTCTTGAAAGGCGCTTTTGGAAGTCATAATTTGTGATTGGATATCAGGCAAGAATCCTCACCCAAATGTATCTACAACAACCTTTTTCCTGACTCAGTACTCAAATCCTGACTGCTAAAATCTGAAAACACTTGTTCGAACTGATTAAAAAACTTGGTAGCTGTAAGCTTGTACCAAACTATTCTTCTCTCTGGAACTAAAGTCTTCAATTTAGTTACTATTCTGTCTGGCAGTGTCAATATCACCTGTTGCAGTCTCTCACCAGCATTCCTTTCTCCATCTATACATACCAAGTTAACCCATTTGTCACACAATTATGTCAAATCATCTACAGTTCTAATCAGTTTCCATAAATCAGCAGTTAGGATCACAGGGAACAACAAGTCTATGGGCCTCATTACGACTTTGGAGGCAGCCATGCCCTTAATAAGGGCATGGCTGCCTCCAAAATTGTGTCCGGGTTCCCTGAATGGGGAAATACCGGGCCATTCTGACTTTGGAGGGCCCGGTATTTCCTCCTTCAGGGAACCAGGACCCGGTCCTTCCCCCTTCCCATTCAAGCCCCCATAGGGCTCAATGGTAATGGGGAGGGAGCTAACAACGGGCCCTTTAATAACGGGTCGTTGTTGGCTCCCTGGTCCCCTCGCGGGTCCCGCTCTGGAACCTCGTAATAGGGCGAATTTGGGATTAACGGCGCCGGCACCATTACCGGTGCCGTTAATCCCATTCCACCCACCTCGTAATGAGGCCCCATATCACCCAGCATGAAAACTGAAGAATGCAAGAAAGATTCAATTTCTTTATAAAATCCTGTTGGATTTTACATAATATCTGGAATCGTCTGTCTAATGGCATTCACTTCCTGTCTAGAAAATGGGACATGAACAAACTGTGAGACATAATAAGCTTCAATAGTAGTTGCTGCTGCGCCTGTTGCAACATTAGCTGGAATTTCTACTTTAGGGACAAATGTCGGAGGAACTTCCCTCATTGGCAATTGAGAAGTAGGCAATTCTGAAAATTCATTAAGCAACAAAGCTAAATCAAGTGACAAAGTAGTCAAAGCAGAATCGGATGAAAATGCTCTCCTATAAATGACCATCAAATCTGTGGGACAACAAACCTTTTTCTTCATACACTCATCCTGCAGGTACTCTACCATTACCTGTAACACTTTCCTTTGCATTGCCGGAGCAGACTGACTAAACGTGTCATATACATCAATGGGAGAAATTGAAACATCCGAAATCCATCTAAGCGCATCTCTTGTGCAAATACGTGTCTCTTCACTCATTGGTTTACAAGAAGGAAGAAATTGTTTCTGCACATACGAAGCGTCCAATCTATCACCATCCATATCATCATCCTGTAACCGATTTAACTCCCTTTTAAATTCAAATACCCTCTCAACATGCTCATGTACTTTCTCTGCAGTGTCCCCTGAGTAAGATAAGACATTCAAATCCCTCAACCCTTTTGGGACATCCATGTCCATCAAATCACTCCACATTTCAGCCAAATGCATTCCCATCATCTCTATCAAAATATTTTGTTTAGACTTTCTTGGTCAGAAATTGCAGTCAAGACAGCTGATTTTTCACCTTCTTCCATGCATTTCTTAGCCCATGCATACAATTCATTCTCTTTTTGTAGCTTTTGATACTGTACTACGAGTCACTAATTTTGGATCGGCAGTCACCCCTTCAATCGCTACAAGTGGAGCAGAATCACTTGGAAAAGAAAGTTCAGACAAATCTTGTACAAGGGGTAGTGGAGACACTACCGCTGGCTGTAAAGACGGAATTATGGGAACAGCAACTGTTGGTAAGGGCGGAGATGCAGAAGGGGGAACAACAACAGGAAGAGGAGCAACTGGAGGAGGAGCAACAACGGGAGGAACAGGAACAACAACGGGAGGAGGTGCAACAACGGGAAGAGGTAAAACAACAGGGAGAGTCACATACAGAGGTGGTGCCGTGGCAACAATCCTACGTTCATTCAAAAGTTTATCGATTAGCTCGTCTGAGGCATGAAAATCCTGAGACGGTTATATTTTTTGTACCCCAAGTTGAAAAGCCGTATCCATACTTCTAATAGATTCCGACTGTTTCTGTTGATCATACAATAATGTTTTTTCAGAGTTAGACATATGTCGACGTGCATGTTTCTCTTTACTCTTAAGTTGCTAAATAGCTTCCTTTCTCCAATTCTTAATCACATCAAATGCTACAGGTCTAGCCTTTTTCTTTAAAAATATAGACTCTAAATATTCTATGTGGGCAATTTCAAAACTACCATGAACTGGCCATTGAAATTCGGAAGCATGTCTAGTTTGTCTGTGCCAAATATTGTTGAATACTATACTACCAAGGCCGTACTTACAGTATATAGTACATGCCGGCGAACCCTCAGGTGGCGCCGGTCGGCCATATTACAAAGATTGTCTGTCTCTGCGGAATAAACCCCTGAAACTGGCAGACAATTTCCCAGGCATGTCAGATCACTGGTGTTACCTGGCATTGTTTGAACTCGCAAGTGCAAATCTACAACCAAATATCAGGATACTTGGGAATCGGGGCACGACTCACCTGAGTACAAATGCAAAGGAGGTCCGATCAGATTACAAAGGATCCTTGTGGTTGGCGATTTCGGCAAAGAGCCCGCCTCGATATGCGGACCCTCGTCAAGATGTCCTCTCAAACCACATGCTCACCGTTCAGGGATTGGATCATGCAGTACTGTCGAGGTGTCACGTCTCAATTTTTTGCGGAAGAGGCAATAGTTCGGCCGGCTTTAATGCGCAACATCTCTTAATTTGGATATGCGGTGAAAATAGAATCAGCTTGTATCTTGTTACTCGTGCTGATGTGAGATGTTGCATTTGCGTTTTATTTAATTGAACGTCTACAGAGTGAGGTACCATTGCTGTTAAGGAGTGACCCAGAACCATACCCTCACTTTGTTTTACAGAAGCAGCAGCAACAGCTCTCAAACATCTCATCAAAGCACATGCACAGGGTCAAGCGTGGAGGTAAAATAACTGCACAGTCTATTCTTCCCTCCATGTTCCTGCATTGACACAGCCAAAATGCATCCATCCCTTTCATGCACATACAAAATGAAGGCCTTGTCATAATTTGGTGTGCCCAAAACCGCTGCTGAACACAACGCAGCCTTTTGCAGATCAAAAGCTTTCTGGCAATCCACGTTCCACAGTAAAGGCAAAGAAATGCCCTTCTTTGTCAATGCCAACATTGGTTTTTATCATTAATGAGAAGTTAGGGATCCACTGTCTACTGTACGAGGCCATGCCTATCAAGGCTTTCACCTCTTTCTGTGTATTTGGGACAGACATGCTAGAGATGCTTTGTATCCATTCAGGTGTCAGTCTTCTCCCCTCCTTTGACAGGAGATAGCCTAAATAGGCAACCTCCTGTCGACAATATTGAAACTTTTTCAATGAAGCCTTATGCCCATGTTCTGCTAGATGAATAAGCAGCAACACGGTGCCCTCCTTGCAAGTAACATCTGAGTTCACAGCTAAAAGAAGATCGTCAACATACTACAACAACGTACAAGTGGAAGGCAACACAAGTGTATCGTGTTGTTCCTTCAAAGCTCTACTGTAAATTCTTGGACTCTCAGTGTACCCTTGTGACACGAGTGAATGTAAACAAGCGACCCCCTAGAGTGACCGCAAACAAATATCTACTGGCAACATGTACAGGAATACTAAAGAAAGCATTCTATAGATCCACAACACTAAAATGAGTAGCTGAAGCTGGAATCATTGTTAATATTGTAGTCACATCAGGCACAATTGGAAATTGTGGAGCAACAATCTTATTGATACCACATGAATCACTAATAAAACCGAAAGGAATCACATTATTCCCTTTCTTATACACTTGTAGAATCAGACTATTACACACACTTCCTGCAATTTCCTCAATCACTCCTCAATGTACAAAATCAGAAATTATACTCTTTAAAGCTTGCTCACCGTGAACTGAAATGTTATACTGTGGAATACGTGCTAGTTTAACACCTGGTTTCAACACAATTTTAAGAGGTTAAATTTGTAAAATACCAACGTCATTATCATCAATCACCCATAAACATGCCAGAACTTTATCCAATTCAGTCAGTAAAGGCCTAGTCAAGAATTCTGAGGCAGAAGTTTGCTGAGGTGAAATCGTCAAATGCACTCCATCTGGAGAACAATAAATTACTGCATTCAATTTTTTCAACAGATTCAACCCCAACAAATTTTCTCCACAATACGTTGTCAAAAGAAATGGACATGAATCGGTGAATGGCCCCAGTGAAATCGGTACCGGATGAGAAACCGGACTAACCACTGGTGTACAAAAGAACCCTACAGAAATGTTATTCTGCCCTGACAGTGGGATAACTGGAACTCGCAAATGATCAAGGGAACATTTCAGTGCTCCTGTATCTATCAAAAATAGATGCTTCCTATTCCCCACCTTCATTTCTACGTAGGGCCCTTTCTGATTGACGGGAATAGGTACTGGTTCCAGACTCTGCTTCAGGTTGTCCTAACGGAACAGTACATCATCAAATGCAAGGTCCTCAGAAATATAGACAGCCGAAGGATTATCAAAAATGTTCCTAGTATCAACACTATGCTGCTGAATATCTTGTGAAAATGACTGTTGATTCTGAGTTAACTGATTTCTACCAGGACCCCCTAGCCCAGGACGGCCACTGGATCGTCTACCCATGGTATCATATGTGTTATTCAATCGCTGCTGAAGGATCGGGCATCGTGCTCGCCAATTACCTTCTTGTCTGCAATAAGCACATTGGTTCATGTGTACAGGACCCATATGCGCATTACTCTGTGGTGCAAACTGACCTTTAAACTGTGTATTCCCACCTCTAGTTCCTCTTACTATTTGCTGCAACACTACTTTTGTTTTTAAGTCTCCCTTCTTCTTTTCTATCCTCTCTTTTTCATTATTGACTCTATTTTCATAATACTGAGCCATGTGCAATACTTCAGACTGCGATTTTTCTTGCCAGGCGCTTTTGGAAGTCATAATTTGTGATTGGATATCAGGCAAGAATCCTCACCCAAATGTATCTACAAACAACCTTTTTCCTGACTCAGTACTCAAATCCTGACGGCTAAAATCTGAAAACACTTGTTCGAACTGATTAAAAAACTTGGTAGCTGTAAGCTTGTACCAAACTATTCTTCTCTCTGGAACTAAAGTCTTCAATTTAGTTACTATTCTGTCTGGCAGTGTCAATATCACCTGTTGCAGTCTCTCACCAGCATTCCTTTCTCCATCTATACATACCAAGTTAACCCATTTGTCACACAATTATGTCAAATCATCTACAGTTCTAATCAGTTTCCATAAATCAGCAGTTAGGATCACAGGGAACAACAAGTCTATGGGCCTCATTACGACTTTGGAGGCAGCCATGCCCTTAATAAGGGCATGGCTGCCTCCAAAATTGTGTCCGGGTTCCCCGAATGGGGAAATACCGGGCCATTCTGACTTTGGAGGGCCCGGTATTTCCTCCTTCAGGGAACCAGGACCCGGTCCTTCCCCATTCCCATTCAAGCCCCCATAGGGCTCAATGGTAATGGGGAGGGAGCTAACAACGGGCCCTTTAATAACGGGTCGTTGTTGGCTCCCTGGTCCCCTCGCGGGGCCCGCTCTGGAACCTCGTAATAGGGCGGATTTGGGATTAACGGCGCCGGCACCATTACCGGTGCCGTTAATCCCATTCCACCCACCTCGTAATCAGGCCCCATATCACCCAGCATGAAAACTGAAGAATGCAAGAAAGATTCAATTTCTTTATAAAATCCTGTTGGATTTTACATAATATCTGGAATCGTCTGTCTAATGGCATTCACTTCCTGTCTAGAAAATGGGACATGAACAAACTGTGAGACATAATAAGCTTCAATAGTAGTTGCTGCTGCGCCTGTTGCAACATTAGCTGGAATTTCTACTTTAGGGACAAATGTCGGAGGAACTTCCCTCATTGGCAATTGAGAAGTAGGCAATTCTGAAAATTCATTAAGCAACAAAGCTAAATCAAGTGACAAAGTAGTCAAAGCAGAATCAGATGAAAATGCTCTCCTATAAATGACCATCAAATCTGTGGGACAACAAACCTTTTTCTTCATACACTCATCCTGCAGGTACTCTACCAGTACCTGTAACACTTTCCTTTGCATTGCCGGAGCAGACTGACTAAACGTGTCATATACATCAATGGGAGAAATTGAAACATCCGAAATCCATCTAAGCGCATCTCTTGTGCAAATACGTGTCTCTTCACTCATTGGTTTACAAGAAGGAAGAAATTGTTTCTGCACATACGAAGCGTCCAATCTATCACCATCCATATCATCATCCTGTAACCGATTTAACTCCCTTTTAAATTCAAATACCCTCTCAACATGCTCATGTACTTTCTCTGCAGTGTCCCTTGAGTAAGATAAGACATTCAAATCCCTCAACCCTTTTGGGACATCCATGTCCATCAAATCACTCCACATTTCAGCCAAATGCATTCCCATCCTCTCTATCAAAATATTTTGTTTAGACTTTCTTGGTCAGAAATTGCAGTTAAGACAGCTGATTTTTCACCTTCTTCCATGCATTTCTTAGCCCATGCATACAATTCATTCTCTTTTTGTAGCTTTTGATACTGTACTACGAGTCACTAATTTTGGATCGGCAGTCACCCCTTCAATCGCTACAAGTGGAGCAGAATCACTTGGAAAAGAAAGTTCAGACAAATCTTGTACAAGGGGTAGTGGAGACACTACCGCTGGCTGTAAAGACGGAATTATGGGAACAGCAACTGTTGGTAAGGGCGGAGATGCAGAAGGGGGAACAACAACAGGAAGAGGAGCAACTGGAGGAGGAGCAACAACGGGAGGAACAGGAACAACAACGGGAGGAGGTGCAACAACGGGAAGAGGTAAAACAACAGGGAGAGTCACATACAGAGGTGGTGCCGTGGCAACAATCCTACGTTCATTCAAAAGTTTATCGATTAGCTCGTCTGAGGCATGAAAATCCTGAGACGGTTATATTTTTTGTACCCCAAGTTGAAAAGCCGTATCCATACTTCTAATAGATTCCGACTGTTTCTGTTGATCATACAATAATGTTTTTTCAGAGTTAGACATATGTCGACGTGCATGTTTCTCTTTACTCTTAAGTTGCTAAATAGCTTCCTTTCTCCAATTCTTAATCACATCAAATGCTACAGGTCTAGCCTTTTTCTTTAAAAATATAGACTCTAAATATTCTATGTGGGCAATTTCAAAACTACCATGAACTGGCCATTGAAATTCGGAAGCATGTCTAGTTTGTCTGTGCCAAATATTATTGAATACTATACTACCAAGTCCGTACTTATAGTATATAGTACATGCCGGCGAACCCTCAGGTGGCGCCGGTCGGCCATATTACAAAGATTGTCTGTCTCTGCGGAATAAACCCCTGAAACAGGCAGACAATTTCCCAGGCATGTCAGATCACTGGTGTTACCTGGCGTTGTTTGAACTCGCAAGTGCAAATCTACAACCAAATATCAGGATACTTGGGAATCGGGGCACGACTCACCTGAGTACAAATGCAAAGGAGGTCCGATCAGATTACAAAGGATCCTTGTGGTTGGCGATTTCGGCAAAGAGCCTCGATATGCGGACCCTCGTCAAGATGTCCTCTCAAACCACATGCTCACCGTTCATGGATTGGATCATGCAGTACTGTCGAGGTGTCACGTCTCATACAAAAGGGCCCCCTTTTCTCACTCTCCGATCCCAGTCCGATACCCGCGTCTTCTTTTCAGTGAGGAGACATCAATCTTGAGGGTCCCTATTTGGGTGCCATCTGAAAGACCAAAGAAATATTGAAGCTTAGTACCACAAAATAAAATATGCCAATCACGGGTCAAAAAGATACAAGTATCTTTTATTGTGTACAGATTCAAAGCAAACAGATAGCTATCTGGCTCCCAACACCTCGCAGTGTGTACCAGCAGACACAGTGAGGGGTGAGAGTGCTGGACATCTTAACAAAGACCCTTTTATACAGTTTCCAATCATTGCCCAGCCCCTCTCCAAACTAATTGACAAATATTACAATGTTGTACAACGGATTTAACAAGTTTACATGTCCATGAAGTTACAATGGTGACATTGGTTCTCTGATCCACATTAAGCCTTGTTTCAAGAATCGCTACAATGAAGTTCAGCAAAAACACATGATCTGAGTTTTTTCTACATTGTCTTGTTGTTTATATGAGGATGAGGCTTGTGAGCATAGACAACACTTGGATTGCAGTTCATACATGTCACAAGGTTTCTTTGCATAGAACAAACAGTCTGTTCTCGGTCAGCCTAAATGTTGACACAACTCAAAGGTTGTTCGGCTGGGCTGCAAGTTGAAAACACAGTACACCATTTTAGAACACAAAGCATGAGTCAAAATCAAAATGGCGGATGATTCTTAAAATGGCGGTGAAGTTGATCAGAAATCGAAGCATTTCTAACGTGGTTTTCCGTGCAAGGCGAATGGGCTTAGGCGAATATTCATAACAAGGCGTTATTGTATGAATACAGTCTAACAGTTTCTGTTCTTATTGTTTTTTTTCCTTTTCCTTCACGTTTGTGTTGACCTTATATAGATAGTCTTGCCTTCTCATCCAGAGTTTCCATCTTTATTTTCCGTTATCACGCAGTAACTGCTTGGGAATTTTGATGCCTTGATTCCTTTTTGATTTGATGAAATGGCACATTTTTCCATCTGTTTTCCTTTTTTTCCTTTGGACTTTCTTCCCTTTGGGCATATTGTTCTTTCCCTTTCTAGTATTGTTACACTCTGCTGCAGGTTGTAAGGCGCCATCCCCGTCTTACTACGTGCAAAAGAATAAATGAGACACACGCCAGACGGGGAATAAGGCTAAGAGAACAGGTTGCGAGGGTTCAAAAAATCTTTATATAATTGACATCCAAAGAACTCTGCTGCCCGAGAGCGCTCTGACAAATATAATTACATCACATTAAAAAGGGAAAACTCGTCATAGATGACGCAATTAGCCTAGGGTGTCAAGTTGGTGCAGAATTGGACAGTCAGTATAGTGCTATATGGCGACGCGTCACGGTTCCATCTGGATTGGTCGCTCCGTTGCTGGGAGGGTGGACTTCACGTGATCCCGCTGTCAGTGTCCAGGAGGGGTGAAGGTCAGGTTGCTGTGAAGCGGGGTGATCACTAACTAAGCTAACATAATACATCTTTGTGAAGCATGCACTAAATAATGATCACTTTGCAATTCGTTTGAACAAATCATTGGAAACCTATAAACACCTTACATGTATTTACATCGTCAATAACAGTGGCATATATAAAACATCAGGTTAAAGGGTTTTGACCATCATGATAACATTGATTGAAGCTAGGGTCTGGACTCATAAAGAATCTAAGGCACGTTGGCATTTGTTAGTAGTGGGAAACAATATACTGTGACAGGGGTCTAAAGTTAGTCGGAGGTCTGCTTGGTGGGAATCATGGTGAGGTCACATATTTGGTACATCAAGAGAATACCTTGCAGGGACACATGGTTATACTGGCAGTAATTTTCAATGGCGAGGAAGAGGGGACATGGACAGATTTGTGGAGATGGATGAGCTACAGTGCTTGGCTCAAGCCGGTTCACACGCAGGGCAGTGATCTCAGAGGAAGAGTGAGATGTTACATTTGTTCTGTGTTGCAATTACCTCCGGCTTAAGCGTGAGAATGGGGCTGCAGAGTTTTCCAGACACGGTGAGAGAAAAAGGTGGGGGCAATCTGTGTTGTGCGCGCGGCGCTGCAAAGGGGAGAGAAGCCTTTTTGTATTAATTGCAGTGAGGCCTAGTTACCAAGATGGCATCAAAGGGGTACAAAAATGAATGCCTTGTGTCCTGCGCAACGGCCCCATCTACGCAAGTGTCAACCGATGCTGACATTGGATAAGGGCAACGGGGCACTCCCCACCATTGGGTTTGTACTAAGGAAAGGAGGGACGGGGGGGCCTACTGGCCCCTCACTCCCACACATTCCTCCCTTTCATTACATCTAAAGTAACAAACTACCAGTTCTTTTTGTTCTCCCTTCGATAATACTCAGCTTCAGCTATTGCTTCATCGCAGGCTGGTGTACATTTTATGGGCATCCATGCTCTACATACGCTTTTCAGGCTGTGCCCCTTCCTTGCATATTCATCAGGGGTACATGTCATGTATATCCCTCCATTCCCATCCAGGTCCACCCATACTTCATTGTACCACTGCAGCTCTCTGGGTTCTTTTATGGTGGTATGATATAAATTGTCAACCCTGTCCCCATTCTGGTGATATACTGCTGTCATGCGATATTTTAGTGGGTTATGTTCCTCAGTTTGTATCTGGGCATCTATCATGGTTGTTACCGTTGCCTGTCGGCCCATTGTTACCATCATCATAGCTGAATTAGGCATAGATTTTGCACAACATCGGATACCTAATTGGCACACACAGAAAAATAGCATTAAGAAGACGATGATAGGAACAAAATGTTCATCATCGGGTTGAACCATGACGGTATCCAACTGAACATGTTGTCAAACCAGGTGGTTGTTTCTACTCCCCCTTCTTTCAACATTCTTTCTCCCAGGCTGTGTACCGCTGATATGACATGGGAAAGTGTTCCATTATCTGCATCTTCAGATGGCACGAATGTGCAACATGCTCTCCCGATTTTTCGTCAAACACCTCAGTCCATCGCCCTGAGGAGATCTAAGATATACCGGTTCTGCATTGTCATTAGGCGCAAGGCACGGAGCTCCACTTTTATCACATTAAACCCTTCTTCAGTGTCATTGGCGAGTTGGATCAGCTCCCAGCGCACTATCTGTAACCACTTGGCATTAGTTTGGGCCTGGAGACCTGGTGTGAGGAGCGAAGCAAATAATGTCTCTGCGCAGTTGAAGAGTTTATACTTCGGCGGGATTGCAGCAAGAAGAGCAGATGATTCAGAGGAGATGTAATTGGATGATCTCCTCCTTCGAGAGAGTTTTTCTTTTAAGTCATTTTCTGACAATAGTTAATATGCTGGGGGCTCTATTGCTTCTGGTCGGGGCGCTACCGATGTGTCAGCCAGCTGCCCTGCTGTCAATATGCCAGCCAATTCTCCTGCTGCCAATATGCCAGCCGCTTCTCCTTTTCCCCTTTGGAGGTGACTTTCTGGGATTACCATCAGAGCCGAATGTAGGGTGGCTAGGGCGCAAGTGCCCTTCGATGACGCCGGGAGATGCAGGTATGCTTGTTTGCCACAGATCCAATACATATCCATGAGGCCGCTGTTCCTTTCTTCATGTCTGGAATTATGATTGTCTTATTGCATTGCCTGTTAGCGCCCATGGGCACTTTTCCTTCTCTGTGGTAGCATAGTTCATGTGGTATTTCTTTTTGCGTCTTAATCGGCTTTTCTAGTGATGTGACCCATGTGAGTTTGGCAATGTGCTGAGACCAGACAGGGTATGTGTTTCTTTTACCCATTGAAAGTTCTCTTCAGTCAATCCTCTGAGTGCCTCAGCTTTGCACTCGATCGTTTCATCATGCCATTTATTTTCTGCGAATCTCGTTCCTTTTATGATGAAGAATGGTTCTTTGATGCAAATCACTCCTTGGCGTCTGCTTGTGCATGTCCTCTCATTCTGCATCATCTCTATTGTAACTGTGTGTGCCTGGAAGGTGCTCTGAATCCTACACAATACGAGATGAATTAAACATTGGGCGTCTGGCAAGGGCACCTCTTGTGGCACCAGTATTTTGGACGTCCCTGATGCGTGCGTTATGAGAGAGCAAACATAACAGCTCATTTGTGGCTTGCTTTGCTATGGTACTCATGTCTGAGTACCATTTATGTGACAGGTCGGGATGGCGGGGGTCTTCTATTTCATCTAATCCCAGGCCCTGATAGATGTCATATTTCTTCCCATCTGCCCCCCTTTTTCTCCTCCCCTTGCCGTAACTTCTAACTTTTCGATAATGTATTGGGAACACCCCAGACCATGCTGAATCATTAGCATTATTTACTAAGTGTTCCGTTGGCGGTCCTCGTGGTTTGTGAGTAGCAGCAACATAAAATGAGGTAGGGGCTCTGGTTGTCTGTACATTAATGTTCCTTTCGGTTAATTCATGTGACCAAAAATAATCACCATCATATTCATTTGTTTCATTGTTATCGTACACGCTTATAGCAGAAATTGGTAGGAGATGGACAGTTGTTGTGTCATTAATGTGCATCATAGTGTAGGTTACATTAGCATCATTATCATTAGCAGAATAGTTTTCTTTCCACATAGTTTTGACCTCTTTCCAAATTAGTACTGAACCTTCTCGTATTAGCTGTGCCCCGCTCCCCCCTCTCTTCATATCATGGACAAGGCATAAGAGCGTATAGTACCATGCCATGAAGAATAGCATCACAGATAGCAAGACTGCAGAATACTTTAAGGTACACTCAACAGTACTATACTTATTGGCTCTATTGGCAATCCCATCGCTAACTAACATTAATTTATTTTCTGGGAGCACGCTCCTTTCGGCCATTGTGTTACCTGGAGGGGCGATATAAAATGGTTAAGTGACAAGCATATATTCATTGTCTACATTGCATAGTTTATTACCGTTTGTGATATTCTTCTTATTAGTCACTCACGTATTGCTATAAATCTTTCATACAAACATTTTTCTACTGATTGTGCACTTTACTTGTATTGAGCTACTAACATCATTTCTGCATATATACACCTTATATTTCTTGTCATTCATTTTGATAGAGAGTACAGGACATGCGAGCAAGAGGTAGAGAGAAAGAACGACAGAGAGAGAGAGAGAGAGAGAGAGAGAGTCATGCAAGCACATTCATTTGCATTGTTTCTTTTACATTCCTTGTAATTATGTTTCATCTTTATTGACCATTTCAGTGGTGCTCGTTTGCTCACACTGAGGGAGTGCTGTATCGCGTGCCTTCCTCACATCTGAGAGATGCACCCAATACTTCAGTCCCTACACTTTGACTGCGGTGGGTGTGCAGTAGATGACCTCATAGGGTCCATGAAACCTTGGCGAGTTCCACCGCGGAACAAAACTCCTTACGTATACATTATCTCCTGGAATTAATGGGCCACTTGGGCTGGAGTTACAGTGTCTGTCGTAGCATTCACAGTAAAGGGTGGTGCAATTTGTTGCACTATACTACGCACTGCGCGCATCAACTGGGTAAGATATTCTTTAAATTCTTCCCCCAGCACTGTGGCAGCCCGGTGCGCATCCGATGCTTTTCTTATCGGGGAGAGTGGTGTATGAATACGCCTGCCAGTTACAAATTCATGGGGGCTTAAATGGTGGTCTTTGCTTGGTTGCGTTCTGAGTTGGAACAGTGATAGGGGCAGGCAATACACCCAATTCTTTTTGAGTGTGTTGCACAATTTTGACAATTTACTTTTGAGCAAGCCGTTGATCTTCTCCACCACCGCGTTAGCCATTGGATGATAAATAGAACACAGTTTGTGCTTGACTCCTAGAAGCGATGTCACTTCCTTGAAGAGGTCATTCACAAAATGTGTGCCGTTGTCTGATCTTATAACATCGCAAATTCCCCACCTGGAGAAAACCTCCCGCACCAAAAACTTGGCAGAACACTTTGCATCTGGGTAGGGGCATGGTCCTGCCTCCACCTATCTCAAGAAGGGGCATACCACCACAATCAAGTACCTTGCCCCATTACACCTTTCCCCCATGTCCGCATAATTGATGTGGAGCTCTCTGAAGGGCCCCACAGGACGCAGTAAAGTCCCTCGCAATGTTCTTAGAGTCATTCCTGAACTGTATGTCTGACATGTGGTGCATTCTATGATGAATTCTGAGAAGTGCTCCTGCAGGTTGGGAACAAACCAGTGCTCCTGTATGTCTGCTGTGATATATTGTTTTGTTAAATGGGCTGGGAAATATAGCTGCTGGAATGCTACCTCTAACAATTCCATTGGCATCACTACCTTCCCAGTTACCTCCTGTCTCCAGATCTGATCTGTTGTTGACTGCTTACACCCTCGTTTGGCCCATAACTCTTGCTCTTCTATTGGTGCTGTCCTCTGAAACTCTATTAGCTGTGTTATTGGTGTAGGTTCAAATGTGTAGGTTCACATTTCAATTTGTAGCAATCTGGTTCAGTCGTGATCCCCGATACAAGTGGCATATTACTTCTGCTCCAGTCTATGCGAGAGCAATGTCTATATGTTCGTCTTCATGTAACAGGGTTTCTGCTACAGTGTTCCTCAGACAATCTTCATGCTGTTGAGGTATACCTCTCATATGTAATGGTGCAGGAGGAGGAAACTGACACACAGGTGGCAGGATATGATATGATACGAAATGACATTTGTAACGCACCTATACACAGGTGTTTCAAAGCACGACGAGGCAGGGAGGGGAGGAAACAAGGGGAGACAGACAACGATCCTACTAGGCCAGGTGTCATTCAGATCGCGCAAGTGCAGGGGTGGGGGAGGGGGAAAAGTGCAAGGGGAAGGGGAGGGGGGAAGTGCAGTACAAGGTAAGTGGCGTAAAGTAATAAATAAATAGGGCCAGCTGGTGGCAAGTGCAAGGTAAGTGCAGAACAAGTGCTGGAAAAGGGGGGGGGGGCTGTAGGGATACAGAGACAGTCCCGCAGTGCAGAGGGGTTCCAGGACATCAGTGCAAGTGGAGAGTGGCTGGGCCCAGGACCGAGGCCGTTAAGAGTGGTCCAGTTGCAGAATCAGTGCAGTTTCAGTGAAGAATATTAACTGTTCAGCAGGGGAGAGGGAGAGAGAAAGCAGAGGCAAAGAGGAAGGTTTTGAGGTGCTTCCGGAACTGGAGATGGTTCTCCTCAAGTTTCAGGGAGGCAGGAAGGCTGTTCCAGAGGGAGGCCCCTGCCGCGGAGAGAGATCTACCCCCAACTCGTTGCTTCGAGAAGCGGCTGACCCTGAGGGAGTTGGAGGCGGATGAGCGAAGGGCTCGGGAAGGAAGATATTTGGGAAGAGAGAGTTGAAGGTATTTAGGACCAAGGCCCCAGAAGGCCTTGTGGACAATGCAGAGGGTTTTGAACTTTATCCTCGCAGCCACTGGGAGCCAGTGTAGAGATTTCAGTCCTGGAGAGATACGGTCCTTGGGCTTGAGGCCAAGGACAAGTCTCGCAGTTCTGTTCTGTATGAGTTGCAGAGGGCGGAGAGTGGAGGCAGGCAGATTAAGGTAGAGGCTGTTACAGTAATCCAGCTTCGAGAGAACCAGGGCTCGGGAGACAGTGAGCTTCTGGGGGAAGGAGAGGAAGGGAAGAATACCTCTGAGGAGGTGCAGCTGGTAGTGTGACTTCTTAGCGATGTCAGAAATATGAGGAGAGAAGGAGAGTGTGGAGTCGAAGATGACCCCAAGGTTTTTTGCATTGCAGGTAGGAGCAGGGAGGGGGCCAAGGGAGGCAGGCCAGAGAGCTGCAGGGAAGGAGGGAGTGGGTGTACCGATGAGTAGAATCTCAGTCTTACTGGCATTAAGGCAGAGGTCATTGGCGGCACACCATTCCTGGATAGCAGACAGACAGTCAGAGATGAGGGAAGGAGAGGGGGAGGCTGAGGGTAGCCTGAAAATGAGCTGGGTATCGTCCGTGTAGCACTGGAAATTAGGGCAGAGAGCGGCGATGCGGTGGGCAAGGAGTGCCAGATACTGGTTGAACAGCCAGGGAGAGAGATTAGATCCCTGGGGGACACCACAGGTGGAGAAAAAGATGTCGGAGAGGAAGGACCCCAGTTGGACCTGGGAGGGTCGATTTGAAAGGAAAGAGGTCAGCCACGCCAGAGCCTGACCAGTGATACCCAGGTTTTCACGGAGACGGTTGAGCAGGATGGCATGGTTGACAGTGTCAAAGGCAGAGGAGAGATCGAGCAGAATGAGAACACACGGAGTGTTGGAATCGAGGTTCAAGAGCAGGTCTTCACGGATGTTCAGGAGAGCAGTTTCCGTGCTTCTGGCAGCTCTGAAACCAGATTGATGGTCATGAAGACTACCAACAGATTCAGCATGGAGGTTAAGCTGGGAGATGGCCAGCTTCTCCAGGAGCTTGCCCAGGAAGGGAGTGATGGAGATAGGGCGATAGTTAGCCTGGCAGGAGGGGTCGGAAGAGGGTTTCTTGAGAAGAGGGTGCACAAGGGAGTGCTTGAGGGGGGAAGGATGATTGCTATAGACTTTTGTTAGTCAAGAGAATAAAGAGAAAACCTAACTTTCCCTCCCTGTAAGAGGGGTTTCCCTGCCTCAACTAAAATACTATGGGTTCTGTCAGAATTTCCATGTAAATTAATAGTTCAACGTCCTATGTTTAAACCCTACTTTGTTCCCTCACACTTCCAACTAGCTTGAAGATAATGCAAATATTCTTGGTCTAGAAGGATGACTGCCTTCTTCTGGACTTGGAATTAAAATTCACTTCCAGGCTTTTTCTTCCTTGGTGAAATGACTCCCTTTCACCGGGGAAAACATTGTCCTCCTACACAAGACCAAGTTTCAATATTTCCTTTTCACAAGCACACTGCCGCTCTGTATTATAAAGGTTTTCCCAAGTTTGGTTGCCAGGAGAATGACTTGGCTTTTAAAGTCCCACACACACTTGGGGGGGGGCGTTAAGGGGGTGACTACCTTCCCCTGGTCTTGGATACCAGGGGAATTTCTCCCTTCTCTTGGTATTTTGATTTCAGGTTTGATATACGTAGGGGGAATTACTCCCTTATCCTGGCCTTTGTTGGCTTTAATTTTACGCTTCACAACACCAGGGGGAATGCCTCCATTCCCTGAGTTTCTCTTATACCATTTAACATTCTACTGATTTGTTCTGGCAGATTTGGTTCACTTGCCTGCCTGGTACTGCGACAAAGAAGATGACTTGTATGGAGCTTCTTTTGTGGGTGCAGGATCCAGGCCCTTCCCTGGTGGCCAGTGTTTGTGGCCTCCTAGCTGTAACAGTGAGGAGGAGAATTGCGGAGTGTATATTCCTCATGTGTTACCCTTATTAGCATAGTTAAAGGGGGTATACTGATAGCGCTCAGTGTCGGATTCCCCAGCGTCCCCTGCGGATCATGTGTGTTGCCCCTTACCCCTCCTGGGGTTGTGACACGTCCCCGGGTCTTTCTGCAACATCTGGCAATTTGCTCAATTCTTTCGCCGTCTTTGCCCCTCGGTGGTGGATGAGCAGCGTTCCTCCCCATTTCCTGCTCCAACTCACCAGCGGTTTGCTTCTTTGCTTGGGATGGCTTCAGCGTCCTCTGCCTCTCACTCAGCTGTGCGCAACTGAAACTCGCACCTTTCGTGCTGGATGTACCTGCAGTCGGAGTCAGCTGCTCTCGTCCGGACCTAGACTTCCTTCTTCTTCTGTGGTCCTTCCTTGATGTTCATGTTAGTGGGCCACTGGAGCCGGATGTTCCAGTCCTTTTCCCAGGTCATTGGCACTTTGATCTTCATTGCTCCACTGGGCCAACTTGTCTCAGTACTTGACTGGCATTAATTCCTATCGCTCTTCCTCGTCTCACTACTAGTCTGGTACACTTCCTTTGGGTAGTCCATACTCTTCTTCGTCTCAGTATTTCTTAGAGTTACAGACTTACAAAGGTACATGGGAGTACTAGGTAAAGTGTTAGGGTCATCAGGTATAGAGTTGTGTAAGGTGTTGGGTGAGGGGTGTCATACTGCGTTCTTCACAAATGCTTGTCCTTGTTACCACTCCTCCGGGTCCCATATATTCAGTTACACTCAATCTTGGGTTAATGGAGTTTGCCATTATAGGGTTAATTTCAAGGCATTTAGAGCAGAGCGCATCTGTATTATTTCTCTCACTCAGGAGCCTGTTTTGGGTCACGTTTCTTTGCAAGCTGTAGCACAGCTCAAGGAGGGAATTGTCAATTACCGGGGAGAAAGGAGTGATCAAAATCACGACCCCCGCCAAGCACATTATCTGCAGGTTTATTAACGCAACTGTCTGTTAGTTCCTTTAATGTTATCACAGTGCGTTGTGAAGGCATCATGAAGCAAGACACAGACAACAGACTTAAAATTCAAAATAAAATACTTTATTAAATCAAATGTCAGGATAGTAGAAGGCCTAACTTGCCCGATGCTAAGGTGGGATTTCCCTTGCTGAATAAAACTAAGGAACGTCTGAATCGAAGAGTTCAACTTAAATGTCTGTCTGTCCAAAACCTATCCTTGCCCTCACAACTAGAACTAACTGAAGTATAGGGATGTCAAAATCCAAAGAAATAGTGTTCAACTCAAAGTTCTGAGCTTCTTCCAGCTGGTAGCTTCCTTTCAGCTCCCCTTTCCTAAGTGTAAGAATGTTACATGAAACAGTCTCAAAATTAACTTTCTCCAGTTCACAGGAATATAGTTCAAAATCAATCCTCTGGGTTCCCTTCCCCAAGTCCCAAGCAACACAGTTCACAGAAAACAAACCGTATTGGGCCTTTGTTCTCAGGAACACAAAATGTAGCACCTTGAGACTCAGGGTCCCCTTCCCAAAGACGTTATCTTCATTAGCAAAATTTCTTTACGTTTTCAACATGTAGGCCCACTGGTCTAGGCGCAGTTGTCAGACATAATGGTCCACCCATTCATTACAGATCGCACAACCAGGATCCCTCATTTTTGGGCCTCTTGACTTTGATGTGTAGATTTACAATTCTCTGGCTTTTCCTCATTGGCCTCTTGGCTTTGCCAGCACTTGTCACACATCCTCTACAGTCTTTGGCTTTGTCACTATCCATTCAATCATAAAAGTTTAGTTGAGGGTGTTCTACTCACACCCATTTTCTTATAACACATGTGCCCTTGTTCTCCCCTGGAGCATTCAGGATATTCACTTTGGTTGCTTGGTTTGCTTAATTCCAGAGTTTCAATTAATTCATAGTTCGTTGAGCATTCAAACTGTTTAATTATAAAGTTCCACTCAATCAGGGGCGTAGGAGACACATGCAATCTGGGGGCGACAGGGGACCCCTTGGGGACTTTGCACTTTTATTTATTTATTGCATTTTAGTCAAGGAACTCGACTTTTCACAAAATTAAAATAGCAGTACGTATTAAATTACATATATCATCACTGTATAAAACAAGAGAAAAGAAGAAAACAAAACAAAAAAAATTAGGAAAAATAAAAACAGTTCAGAGTATAAAATCCTTCAATTTGGTGTCTCACTTCAGAAGGCTCAGTTTACGTAAAAATGTTACCACTTCCCAGGTACAAAAAGGCTTTCATGGCCTGAGCATAGCTGGTCCCAAAAAGATTGGTTGTCCACCCACCATTCCCTTTCCACAAATCTCACAAACTAGAAATCTCACAAAATATTTCTCACAAAATAGAACTTTGCCAATCCCAGTATGATGGCTAAAATAGAGACACTTTACATCCTGTTGCCTCACACTTCTGTCTCTTCGATAGTCTATTAGTTACAAAATAGCTTCCCATTACCTTTCAGTTGTTGAAACCAAAGCCAATATAAAGTATTGAGGCAGCTCTCCCAGCAGGGGCTTCACACGGAGAGCAGGGAAAGAGGTTATTTTCAGTCTAAAAAAATAATGTAGATACTCTTCCAAAGTGGACAGTAGGATCCTTTAACACATCTTTTGCAAGTCTATTCCGAATAAAGTTCAGCTTCATGCTCATCACCTCACTCTAACGAATTCTCAAATACAATATTGATGCATAGGGTGACACGAGGAAGCTACCTGCTCGATTCTCCCAGCGAGGCACTACTCTCACAGCTAGAGGCAGCGCTCGCTGACAGAGACAGAGAAACTTTTTGTGTTTTCTAATGTGTCCGTGCTTGGGAGCACAGATGAAAATCCTGATCATGCGCAGCACTCCCTCAAACCAAATTTCTCCAGGTCTGTTCTGGAGCCAGGCAGCCACCCAAGTCACTAGACCATCAACACGCTGCCTTACTCCTCACTACATGCCACCACTAAGCCCACCCTCAGCTTGGCTGTATGCTGTTCACAGCCTTTGACACTCCTGAGTCGTGTCTTGACTCTTGCCAGCCTATCTGCCACAACCTTAGCTGGGATATAGATACTCCTATCTATCGATCCGCATTGCACAGGGAAGGAGCAGGGCCATGAGCTGGTGACGCCATCTCTTGGCAGGCGGCAGCGCATCCTGCTTTCTCAGCTCGGCCGAGGCCCCTCCCCCCATAACACAACCTCATCCGAGCCAGGACTCTTGACTCCACCCTAACCTACCCTTGCATGGTCTATGGGCCCCAGCGCTGGTCTCTCGGGTAAAGGAGATGCACATAGACCCTCTGAATCCACCCTAACATTGGCCACAACCCATCCTCAGGCTTCACAGACTTTCCTCCGCTGGACCAGAGTGTTTCACCCTCTAAGCGATCATCACCTCGAACCGCCCTGCCCCTACCCTCAGCCACGAGCACTGCTTCACCCTCAGCCAGGCCAATGGCCCCGGTGCCCCTTAAATTGAATTGAATCCATGCAGGCTTGGGAGTGCTGACTGGAAACCCATGCATCCTCAACAAAGGTTACTTGCACCAATGTATCTAGCACAGCTGCAGAACCAATTTCGCCCAGTCAATGAAGAGTTAATGCTTAGGCGTGTGGACTGAAATTACTACACTGTAACCCACCATGAAACCATAACCATAAACTGTCCCTTTGGCAACTTTGGCAATTGGATTGTTGACAAATACCTGCTCACCTCTCTTACAGCTGATGAAAGACAGTTATAAAATACTCAACAACGTCCTATGATACTAGACTTATGAGTAAAAACACCTTCACCCTTCTAGACACTCCATACAGTGTGTGTGTGTGTGTGTGTGAGATGTCGTGTGTCGGGTCCTGCTGGGCAGATACAACAGTCATTTTCCTAGCTTTCCTGTTTGAAAAGAACACACATGCTTCTCAAACAGTAAAGAAACGACTGGTATATCTGCCCAGCAGGGCCTGACTGCCGACACGACATCACACACACACACAGGACACTTGACTTACCTCAGGTAGCTGTCAGGTAGAATCTCTGTCAGCGGAGGCTAGCCCAGCGTTCAAGTTCTCATGTAGGCACGACAAGAGCATGCATTGCTGCCTAGCTGCTTCCTTCGTTCTGGAAAAAATGCAGGCTGAGGCTGCTGCACAGAGTGCACTGTGCAGCCAGGGCACGTGTAGTTTGTTCACCAGAGTTGCGGCCTGGTCACGTTCCAAATGCGCAGGCGCGCGGCAAATAAATGTACCTTTAGCCTTGCAGAAGAACTTTTAGTTTTGCACACACGAAGACGGCTGCAGCAGCCTGCCTGCAGACGTTTGCAACTGCATACAGGCAGTGCACTGCACTAGGTTAGTACACGATCCGACCCAACAAACACTTTTATTCTGGGGGCAATAAATGCCATTCTGTCCGCCCCACTTAAAATTGTGGGGGGAGATTTATCCCCTGCCCCCCCATGTTCTATGCCCATGCACTCAATACAGTATTCAATATTTATTGGTTTTGTTGTATTTCACATTTCATTCAATTTGGTATTCAACAAACATTAGTATTGCTTGAGTTTTAAAGTTCCATGTAATTCAGTATTTAGTAAGCATTATTTTTGCTAAATTGTAAAGTTCCATTCACTCGGTATTCAATATAACTTTGTAGGAGCGCCCCAGTATGCATACATCCTCTCCGACACTCATTGGTTTATGGCGTCTCTGTACGGCTGTTACCTGTGCTTCTCCTTTCCAGCTCACCCTTGCGCACTCCACGGGTGTGCCGTGTGTCTTCCTTCACACGCCGGCACCCGGAATGTGGTTCTCTGGATGCGGACGCCATCCTCGCTTCTCGTTGCTGTCTCGAAGCTCCGTCTGCCGAGCACGGTTCAGAGGATCCCAGACTGGCACAGCTTACACGGCCCACAGGTTACGTGCTGTGTAAGCCTTCAGGATAGTTTGCCATCGTCCTGCCTGCTCGTCCGGTCCCACCACAGCTGCTTCTGTTGAAGTCCGGTCTCCTGCTGGTTTCCTCCACACAGGCCTCCTTCTGGCTTCCTGTTCTTGTTTAACAGTCCCTCTTTATACACCTTCAGCCCCTTGACATGCTGCAGGTGAGTATCTCCAATGAGACTTGCCTGACCATAATTAAAGGGACATGTCTGACCCTTACAGCTGACATCTTCTTTGTCCCAGTACCAAAGTGGTGAAATTGTGTAGTCTTCATTACTCTTAGTTGTTTCTTTTTCGTCTCTGTACTCTCAGAGCTCATACATGGGGAAATGAGGGGAACAGCCTTACAATAACCTGAAAAGGTTGGCAGAGGGTTTGGTTGAGTCTCAGCAGGATAATGTTTCTCGTAAGATTACCTCACTCCCAGTTCCTAAGGACCCTCTACCCAGGTGATCCTCCCTCGCTTCTCCACCCCAGGGTTGGGTTCCAAGAGCAATGGCCTTTGCCAGGCCACCTGAGAAGAGGATCCAGGGCTCTTGGGAGTGAGAATACCCTCAGGGTTATCACAACATTCCTCTTCAAGAAGAGTGACTTCTATGTCACTAATCCATTCATTCTGCATGTCTGCTTCAATCTACCTCTGGTTTGCTCGTGCTGGGTCAAAGCAAGACGTTATTTTAGTCATCCTCAGCCTGTTTCACTTTGGATGCATTTTATTAGTCTCGAGTGAGTGGTCCCTGTGTTATCT
This sequence comes from Ambystoma mexicanum, assembly GCF_040938575.1. Lineage (NCBI taxonomy): Eukaryota > Metazoa > Chordata > Amphibia > Caudata > Ambystomatidae > Ambystoma > Ambystoma mexicanum. The sequence goes on along the minus strand of NC_090932.1, from coordinate 462,116,546 downwards.
GTTCCTGATTTAATTCTAAAATTATAGGCTGGCATTATATGGGTGAGGAACAAGGTCACGGTACTGCTGCCTTCAGGGGCAAATATCAAAGGCTTACCTCTCCAACGCTACTTTATAGACTTAACCAATGTCAAGTGGCAGGATATCCTTACCAGACCTTGACCTGCCCAAGACTTCCCCAGACTTCACTCAGCTCCTGCACTCTGTGCTGTGCTAAGTGCGCCCGGCAGGTTTGAGTGCCGGTATGCTTCCTCGAAGTATGTCCATGCTGCAACAAGGTTTGTGGCTCAGATTCTGCCTCTGACTGCACTCCTCTCCCGCACTTAACCCAATAGGAACAGGTGGTGTTCTTTCCTGCAGCTCTTTTTAATTTCAGAAAACTATCCTCTATGCTCCCACTCTATTTAAAATGTTCACAATTCTCCCACCTTATGTCATAAAAATGTGTCACACTATGTGATTAGCCAAGTTCTTGCATTGGCTTAGCTCATAGTTAGACGCTGATAGGATCAGAAAAGGTGGAGCCAAAAACGACTACTCAAAATACATTTATCATTGTGTTTTTCTACTATACCTTATGACAGCAATATCTTAATTCAATTAAGTCAACATTATTACCTTCAAGCCTGATTTAAGAAGAACAGGGGGACGGTTGATCAATTTTTTATGCTCTCGCTGTTGGCCCAGAAATATACTTTGATTAAAAAAATGAAGTTGTACACAGTTTTCCTGGACCTCAGAATGCCCCACCAGAGCTGGCTTGGGTCATTGAGCAGCTTTACTCTGAGAACCAGGCCATAGACCAGTTTGGTTTAGGAGGTTAGGTAACAACCGCATTTGATGTGAATATCGGTGTGAGGTAGCGGTGCGTGTTGGCAACCCGGCTCATTAGCCTCTATGCACAGAAGATTATTGAGGCACTAATGAAGGGGTGTTTGGACTGCCAAAACATGGGATCTGAAAAATGCCTGGCTTTATTTTATGCCGACAACACTGTTATCCTTTCCACCTCCCCGCAAGTGTTGATGGCCACACTGAATGTGTTGCAGAGAGAATGTGCTGAATTGCATCTTAAATTAAACACTGAAAAGACCAAGGTGATGGTCTTCAAGTCGCAATATTCTACATATTGCCCTTTGCAAATAAAAGCTGACGGAATAATCTAAGAACAGGTCAAATAGTTTGATTACTTGGGGGTCAGATTACAAGACAATGGGGGTTGGTATGCCCAGATCACAAAACCAAATATCAATGGGGCAGCCAAGTGTTTTTTTTTTTTTTAACAATCACAGCAGTGGTGCAATCTCCCCAGCCCCAGATCTATACAGAAAACAGGCACTTCCGGCACCTGTCTATGGCACAGAAATCTGGAGCTGTGAAAACACTGGCATACTTGAAATCTCTGAACATAACTTCTTAAAACAATTGCTTATACTCCCTCATCTCTCGCCCAATGCACTAATTTATCTTGAGCTCGAATTATCCCTGTTACAGGAGATAGCAGAAACGCTTAACACATGTGTGAAGAAGGCTGGCCAGAACGAGCACAACAGTATCTTGAGCCCAAACCTGAATGAAGATGTTGCGTCAAGGAAGGGGGCAGGGTCTAAAGGAGCTTTTCAAGATTTTCCATGTGAAAGCCCACCCAAGTAGAAAATATCAGTGAAAAATTGGCCCGTAGGTTAAAGTGGGGAGACAGACCCATGAAGGTGAGGGGATGATAGTAACAAGAAGGGAGCAGTATAAAAGACTGGCCCACAAAGAGCAGAAAGAGGCGTGTTTGGGTGAGGTAAGCAGGAGATGAGGGAGACTTGGAGACCTGGTGGAGGAAGGGCGGTGGAGCTGTATTCAGATGCTGCTTCCAATCCCACTTTGTATGACCTGCTGGCAGGGGTGGACTGGCCCATAGGGAACTCTGGAGATTTCCCGGTGGGCCTCTGCACCCTGGGCCTCTTTTGTGTGGTATTTCCAAATTTTCTCATAGGAAAAGCATTGGGCTTGATGAAAATGTGTCATATGGGGCCACTTTGAACATTATTTCCAGGGCCTCTTTTGGTCACCAGTAATTATTTCCAGGGCCTCTTTTAGTTTCCAATCCACCCCTGCCTGCTGGATTTTTGCTATGCGCCCTAAAAATAAAAACATACTAACATAAAATGGGGAGGAAAGATTCCCAACAAATAAAAAGAAAAATGGACACATGCTGCTCTATAGATATGTTTGGATCAGTGGCCCTAGCAGAGCAGTGCCACAGGAAATAGCTCAAATATTGTTACTGCCTGTTCTGGTGAGAAACTTTAAGGTACGGGTGCATCTTTAACTGTTCAGAATTGCTATCGGCAATGAAGTATGAATTACAAAAATATCTGTTTAGAGTTTTACTTGGATACAAAAATAGCCCCATTTGGAAATGGTAATACATTGTTTACTCCCTCTAAAAACCATTGTACTCCCAGCTCCAAAAAATAGGAGTAAAATACTCCTACCTGAAAATCCTATCTGAAGGCCTTGGATGCTCCTGTGCCTTGCTGCTTTCATCTGCTTTTAATCACCTCGTCTCATTTGCTTGTGTAACATGTAGGCTGTTAGGATGTATTTCGGGAATTGTTCGTGTGGTTTTTCAACTTATAATCAAATGTCAAATCAAAGATGTCAATTCACCCAAATGCAGGGTCAGCGTAAATTATATAACACACTTGATGACAACAAAGGAAGGTATGTAATATGACTTTTGCTTCTGACATCACAGAAGTGTCATTAAACACAGAACAGGAAAACTCGTATAACGAATAATTGATAAAATAATTAATACTTACTCAAACAGACAAAAGTCTAGTTTCATTTCCAACAATATATCAATTGAGTGCTGACTTAATATGCCAAGGATATGGTAATGAAATGAAAAAGCAACATCGAGCATAACTAGCATAAGCCAGAGGCACTGCCGTTATAAGACAATCCAACCATGTACTGTATTGTAGGCTCTGCTACATTATGCAATTATAGCTTTACATGCCAGATGCTAAGAATCCGTTGATGTCATCATTGCTTTCCCAGAGGTAGCCTCTTCCCATGTGGTCAGGGGACAGCAGCCGCTATCTGATCCTGAGCCTGGGGGCGGCTACATGAGGGAGGACCACAAGGGAGAGGCGATCCTCAGGGGGATGACCCAACATCATCGGATGAAAGCACATATCCCCCTTTCCCTTCTAGGGATATTCGCTCGATTCCTCATGCTTTTATGGTATACTGCGGTAGACCCCTTCAATCAAACCTAAAACCCCCTAATAACATCTTTCAGTATTCAGAGTATGAAATACCAAAAACTGCCTATTATTCCCATCTGAATGGAGACACTGGGACGAGGAGGCTGAACGGAGTATTGAAGTTCAGGGAAGCCGAGAAGTCCAGGACGCGCTCTAGCCATCTGAGAGCGCATGATAGGTGCCGGGACATTTAAAACTCCAAACAAGCATGAAGCAGGGATATGCTGTCAAAATGAGTCTCATCCTCTCCGTGCCAACTGAGGGACCGCTGAACTGCAGAGGAGACTGTGGAGCCGGATGGCTCGGGAGTCGGCAGAGGAAGGACAACCGCAGACGCAGGTTCTCCATGGTGGGACCGTAGTGGGAAGCGAAGAGAAGTCTTCCCGTTGGCCAGAGGGGCTCAACAGTGAAACGGGAGCCAAGAAGGAGGTGGAAGCTGCTAGCTGAAACCTGTGAGCCTGTGATGTGGCGATGGGACACCAGAGAGCTGCTTCGTGTCTACCGCAAGAGGACCGATGAGAGCCACAAACAGCTGGTGGGTCCTAGGAAGGGAAGCTAGGAAACCTGGGTACTTTCAGCAATGCTATTAAGGAAAGAAAAGAGCAAGCAAATTAAATGAAGGTATTTGAGATCTAATAATTGAAAATGAAGAATACCAGAAGTGAATCTAAGAAATAAGAACTGTCAAGTTTGCAACTGTATGAAAAGAAGTGTGCGAAAAAGCCCAGCCAGGAGAGTAAACCAGGCAAAGTCAAGTTTGCAAATGTAAAAAGGGAACAACATAGAAAAGGCCTGGCAGGAAAGCATACTAGGAAAAGTTATGTTTGTGAGTCAAATTGCATTAAGTGTGGAAAGACCCTGGAAGGGGAGTATACCAGGTGTCCTGCTAGGCTAGAGCCCGCGTCCAGATTGTTTCTGCTTTCAAGTTGTTTTGTAGAATAAAGAATCCCAAGGAAGACTTGCACCTTTAGGATTGTGAATGTTTGAAAAGACATGGGGAAGGGAGACATTCTTCCTAGAAGTGGATTGCAACGGCAAGAGGAAGGAGATATCCTTGTGGGCTATAATAAACTTTGTCTTGTTCATCTATCTTATTGGTGAAGAGAAACCTGGGGAATGGGAGCCATTTCCTGGAACTGTGAATACTATCCATTGGGAACCTTTGTGTTACATCTTTCTTTTGAAGTTGAACTTGTGTGCACTTCCAAGGCCAAAGACATTACCCTTAACACCTTAGAGTTACTTTTAGAATGTGAGGGCTAGACTAGGGTTCCGCACACAGGACATGTTTGCTTGGGACATCTTGGCACAGGACAGACCATTAGTTTTGGTTAATGTAGGGAAATACCTCCTAGAGTAGGGATAGTGAGGCATCTTCCTACCTCCTTTTAATTTGAATAAAAGTGTGACCACCATCATGAGTTATCTGTCCGTCTCTCATTCCTGGCTCCTCACACAGATGATATGCCAAAATAGATCTCCTCATTCTCGGGTACTGCTAAAATGTGCTAAGCATAGCCTCCTATATGTGCATGCGCCATGGGGGCTTCATTTAGAGTGTAATGGATAAAAAATCTCCTGTATGGAAAAACTCTATTTCAAGATTGCACTGCCCTGGCTTACAAAGTGAACTCATGGCAGAAAACTGGCAGACATCTGCCAGTCCCCATTGCCATGCATGGAATACCATTGCAAAGCCGGAGCAGTGCAAACCTTAAATAGTCATTTACACTGGTGGAAAACTGGCAGATTTCAATTCTCCCACACACTAAATGAAGCCCATAGTATTCCTGCTATAGCCTCACAAGCCAGGGAAAGTCAAAATGTGCACCATGCAGCCTCACAAGTCCAGGTGCTGCCATCAGATATCAAATGCAACCTCAAAGGCCCCACTAATGCCATTCAAGACCATGCCATCAATATGCATGGTATTTGCCACCATATCTAATGTGCAACCTCACATATCCAGTATTCCAAGTGTGGCCTCAAACACTCCGACAAGGCCAGTTAGCTACTAATATGCATGGTAAAAGTTATCATATCTAATGTGCAGGCTTGCATGTTCAGTTTGCTGTCAAGCTCAGCCTCAAATGCCCAGTAATGCCATTAAATGCCAGCTAACACCTCATATGCACTGAATAAGTCACACTACGTAATGTGTACCCTCACGTGTACAGTTGCTAGTACCAGCTGCCATGCACATCCTCCAAGCCCAAGAAATGGCAGTTAATACTTTGTGTGCATTGGCCGGGTCGGACTGGTCCATAAAATTGGCTCGGTCACCAATGAAAAAGTGTCCCAAAGTTGCAAATGGTTATTCATTCCTTTTGTGACACTGTTTGAATAGTAACTTGATAAAGTGTGATGCAATTGTGCATTTTAAAGAACGTGTAGTCAGCAACACTGGTGAAAACTACTACCCGCAGTGTGCATTAACTCATCAAACTGGCAGAATTGGCCAAAAAGGTGACACACTTTGATCCAAAAAACTGTCTCAGACCAGCGTTTTGTGTTTTTGGTTCAGCCATGGGCCTAGTGCCCTCTAGGCCAGTCCGAGCCAGAGCATAGATGTTATGCATTCTCACATGTACAGTTACTGCCATCTGAGGCCAACTGAAGCTTGCAATAACCCAGCAATGCTTGTCAGAGCCAGTTGCCAGGTAATGCTTCCTATGCCTATGCTTCCTATTAAATGTGAGCCTCCCACCCTCATATCCTAAACACAGCTTCACAGGCCCCCATGAGGCCACCTGATGCCAGTGAATGTCAGTTTGCTTGGTGTAGCCACCTAAGGTTCTGTTCAGTCACATCATTCCCTTTGCTGCAATCATATGCCAAGCACAAGCTGAGGTACCCCAGTAATATCATGCAGTTCCCATGATTGTTTCAGCCACAAATTTGACCAAATACACCTGCAGCCTGCATTTACCCTGAGGCGCGTCTGCAACTGTGGCTCAAACTCCTGCCCCTACTTCACTTCTGCTCTCTTACCTGCTCTGGGATCTTCCCATAATTCCTCTTATTCTCCTCCTCCCTCCAATCCAATAGGGCTGGCCTTATGGCAGGGCCGCCTGGGCGACCCTCGGGGCACCCCTGCCCCTCCAGACAGCACATGGGAGCCTTTCAAGGGCTCCCTCGAGCTGGCACGGTAGGTGAAGGCGCAGCAGGCGCCCTATTGAACCGACTCTCGACGAGAGCGGGGTGCATTTTATCACAATAGGTCATGGGGCAGCTTTTGAAAGGTTGCCTCCATGCTGGTTGTTTTATAGCCGCAGCACTGAGCAGGGAGTTAATCGCTTAATTCAATACAGTGCTGCTGCAAGTTGTGCAGCAGCGCTCGATTTAATTTGGCGCTGCCAGTGCTAAGGCCAGCCCTGCACTCCACATCCACATCAACAAAGTCCTGCTGACATGAGTGCGGGTAAAGGAGTTCCCACCGTTTGTCCCCTTGCCAGCAAATTATAAGGCAGAAAGCTGTTCCGCTGTAGAGACAAGAAATAACTGACAAACGTAACAGAGCTCATCACAGCCATCTTTACTTTCGGGTTGGCGCTGCCTCTGTGATCCCTGAGCCCACGGCCGCAAGGGCGGGGGTCGCATGGAAGTCATCTCGGATAGCAACTGATGCACCTGGCGAGCCCCAAATTACATACACACGTTAAATTCTGCATGTGTTTTCCAGAAATGTATATAACGACTGAGGTGTCTGAAACATGGCATGCAGATTGTGTAGATCTCTGTATGCAAGTGTCTTCTGATCAGGCATACGCTCAAAACATGAGGTACCTGGAATGACGTCTGTTATTAGAAATACTACCGCACCCATGATGAATGCCTAAGTATGCTAAGTGTTGTCTAAATGGCCTGGCAGAGCTAAAGCTGCCAGGAATGACATCGGAGCTGGATGTTTAATACTAGTCTTCAAGACCTCACAGGTGCGTGCCTCCATTGATTTGTCTTGGGTTCTTCGCTGCGCCCCCATAACAATGTACTCAGCAAGCCTGAAAGATGGCAGAACATGTGCTCAATGCACGGGAGCGGCTGCAGCGATATGCCGTGGTGCTTTCTGGGCGTTCCCATTCATCACGGTGTGTTCCTTGGCAGCACTGGCCTATGACTCAGCTCCCAGCGTCATCCCTGTGGAGCTGGAGCTGGGCTGACTCCTACCAGCAGAGTTTCTGTTCGGCTGTAGTTCCAAGTGCTGTCTCTGCGGATGGAGGGCAACTGGGCCAGCCAACACTGGTTATCTGGTGTTGGGGGTGTGTCCAGACCCCCGGCATTTCCCGTAAACCCCCAGCACACGAAGGACTCACACGCACACATCCTTCTGGCTCGGGCTTCCCAGTGGCACTGCCGCGGCCGGGAACGCCCCGTTTATTTATACTGCACGCGGTGGCGTGCAACGTCACGCCGCCGCGTGTGCGTCCCATCATTGAGCCGCGCCACACTCCTCCTGTTTCGGGAGGACAAACAACAAAGCATTTAAGAACTACACACTGCAAACCAACACAACAAAACAACTTTAACACCCACCTTCAAAAATGCCCCTTTATTCACACCCACCCTGGTCCCCTTACTTAATTGTCCTCAGCCTCGGGCCGACCAAATAAGTGTCCCAATACGTAGTCGCTGAGGTGAGCGGGTTTCCCTCACCTAGTCCTCTGGGGGCACCTCCCGCTCACCTACGGCACGGGGGATCTGTCCATGGCCATTCCCCGGGCCGGGGATTCAGGCATGCAGGGTGCATTTCCTCCGTCCTCAGGGACTACCAGTAAGTCCGGATCGGGGGGCGGTTCAGTCCTCAGGTCCCCTAGCTTCTTGAAGAAGCTCACATTGCGTGTTACTGCTGACCTTCCGTCGGAGGCAGTTACCATAGAACCCTTGACTGCAATGACGTCCAGCGGCTCCGGCTCATATGGAAGGGACAGCTTTCCATGGGGGTGTCTGTTTCGGATGAGGACCTCATCGCCCGGCTCCAGCCGCTGCGGTCGAAGCCCTCGCCGGATGTTTTCCTGCTCGATCCTCGCTCGCCGGTCTGCCTCGACCTGCTGGTTGTCGATCACCCCCGGTTCCTTCTCACCCACTTCTGGTAACAGTCCACGAGGGCACCGCTTGAATAACGCCTCAGCCGGTGCCACCCCGGTGGAGGCATGTGGAGTTGTGCTGTATACCCTCAGGAACTGATAGAGAGCCCTTTGGAGGGACTGTCCCAGGCCTTGGGTGATTCTGAAGGTCTTGTTTAGAGTTCTCATTAGCCGCTCAGTTTCTCCATTGGCCCTGGGCCAGAGGGGCGTGATCTTCCGGTGGATTACCCCGCAGCTTTCCATCAGCTCTGAGAACCGCTCGCTCTGGAACGGTGCACCATTGTCCGAGCACAGTGTGTGGGGGAATCCGTGGGCTGCAAACACCTTTTCCACGGCCACCACGACGTGTTCAAATGCCACCGACTCCACAAACTCCACCTCCGGGTATTGAGAGTATTCGTCGACCAGCACCAGGGAGTGGGTGCCCATCATGGTGGAGCCAAAGTCCGCATGAACGACTTCCCATGGTCGCGTCCCTCAAGGCATGGCTTCGATGACTGGCTCACGTTGCAGAGGAGACGCTGCCTGACACCAGACGCAGGCCGCCACAAAGTCGTCCACTTTCCGTTCCAGTTCTGGGAACCATACTTTCAGCCTGAGGCGTGCCTTGGTCTTGGCGGCACCCTGGTGACCACGGTGGGCAAGAGTTATCACATCCTTCACCTTAGCCTGAGGCACAACAATGCTCTCCTCTGAGCAGAAGGCCGGAGGCTGAAAAGGATAGCTCCTCCCGGACCTTCCACAGCTGTTCCAGACCGGTTCTGGCCTCCTGTGTGCGACCCGCCAGAGCCTCCAGCACTGACTTCCAGGATCCCTGCTGCATGGAGTGCCTCAGGATTCTGAAACACTTGCCCTCTGCTGCGGCTACCTCCAGCTCCTCAAGGGGCACTGCATTAGGCGTGGCCGCCTCCACTACCACACGGACATGTTCATCTGCCTCTTCTGCACATGTGTCATGGTCTCCCTGGACTCACACCCCAGGTGCACCCGGGTGTCCCGAAAGATAGTCCGCTGCATTGTTCACCCCCGGCCGATACACCAGTGTGACTCCGTATTCCAGGAGAGTGAGCATCCACCGCTCAATCCTTGCTGGCGGCTTGGACGACGACCCCACCAGGATGGGAATCAGCGGCTTGTGGTCCGTCACCACCGTCACCGGGCGTCCAAGAACACAGAGCCGGAAGTGTCTGCAGCCCCAGAGCACCGCCAGCGCCTCACGCTCAATCTGAGAATAACGCTGCTTGGTATCCGACAGTGCCTTGCTGGCGTAGGCCACCGGGCGGACACCCCCATCGTGATCAATCTGCGTCAGCACGGCCCCCAGGCCAAACGGGCTGGCGTCTACAATGATCTCCGATGGTAACACAGGGTCAAAGAATGACATGTTGTCCACTGCAGTTAGCGCACCCCTGATGTCGTCAAAGGCCGCCTGCTCAAGCGGCCCCCAGTTCCAGGTGGACTCTTTCCTAGTCAGGGCTCTGAGAGGTTCTGACCTGGAGGCGAGATTCTGGATGAATCGTCCACAGTATGTAACCATACCCAGGAAGCTCTGCACATCGGACACGGATTCCGTAGGGTGCGCCTTTTTAATGTCTTGGACCTTCTTTGGATCAGGTGACACCCCGCCCTCTTTAAACACGAAGCCAAAGAATTCTATCGATGGTAGCAGAGATTCGCATTTTTCTTTATGGAGGGTGAGGCCCAGACTGCAACCTCAAACATTTTCGCCAGCCGCCGCAGGTGGTCCACCTCAGTCTTTGCAAACACCACAATGTCATCACTGATGTTCAAGACACCCTCCAGATCTGCCAGGGTGCCCGGGATGATGTTTTGGAAAACTTCCACCGCCGAGGACACACCAAAGCTCAGTCTTTTGTAGCGGTAAAGCCCTCAGTGTGTGGTAAAGGTGGTGATGTACCTCAACTCGGGGTGAAGAACCACCTGGTAATAGCCTGCACAGAGGTCCAGCTTCGAAAAGACACGAGCGCCCTGCACCTCCGCAATTATGTCGTCGATTGTCGGGGTGAGGTGCCTCTCTCTCTTGATTGCTTTATTCGGCAGCCTCATGTCGATACAAATTCTGATGGCATCTGGCTGTTTGGGCTTCCGTGCCACCACAATCGGGGACACCCAGGGAGTCGGACTCTCCACCTTCTCAATTATGTCCAAATCGACCAAGTTGTCCAACTCCTTGTCCACATGTTCACGAAGGTGAAAGGGTACCCTGCGATGTTTCAGGGCGATGGGCTGCATGGATTCATCAATATGCAGTCTTACTGGATCACCAGCCATCTGTCCAATCCCACTGAACAATGCAGCATACTTCTCCAGCAGGTCATTAATGTCCTCCAGATAGATGGAGTACGCAAAACCTACAATGCCGAGGGCCTCCGCCGCTGCACAGCTTAGCAGGGTGTTGGTGCTCACCGGCATCACGTAGAAGCGTGCCATGATCTGCGAGCCGTCGTGTTCCACTTTCGCCACAAAAGCACGTCCAGAGGGATGGGATCCAGACCACCGAAGGCGAATATGCGTGCCTTCGGTGCAACCAGCTTGGGGGGCATGACCATGGCGTCGTAGTGTCCCCGGGCCATTATGTTGACTGATGCCCCTGTGTCCACCAAGACTGGGACTGGAGACCGGTTAACCTCCACCACGCATCTCGGCTGTCTCCTGTTCTTTCCTTTCAGGACTGCCACACTGGAGACGAAGAACATTTTCTCTTCCTCCTCTTCGTCTGCTTCTTCTGCCTGGGCCTCCTCTTCACCCTGGTCCACCTTGGCAACATTCAGCGCTCTACCCTGATGAAGAAGCCCGGATCAGGGCGGGCCTCGCGGCACCATCACAGGCATGGCCGCCTTGCATACCCTCGAGAAGTGATCCGGCAGCCCACACCTTCCGCATGTTCTTCCTGCTGCGGGGCACTCCGTCGGGTGGGGCAGGTCGCACCCACACCTTTGGCAGGGCTCCCCTGCCCTTCCAGCTCTGTCACGGGGTCCACCGCCAGGCGTTCTGGTACCTCTGCCACCACGCCACATGGCACACACCTCCTCGGTCTTGATGGGGCGCAACCCAGCCTCCATTCTGGCTGCCCTTGCTTCGGACACCTCATGGCACCACCCCAGTTCGAGGATACGTTGGAGCGTGAGCCCGGGCTCCCTTAATACCTGGCGTCTGAGCTTGCCAGAGGAGCACGCCTGGATGAGCATGATCCTAATCATGTCGTCCGCATCTCTCCATGCACAGGCCAGCGACAGGCGCCGCAGGCATCCACAGAAAGTGTTGAAAGTCTCATCCTCTTTCTGGTTGGCGGACAACATCACAAAACGTTCATAGTCCGTGTTGGCAAGAGGCAGAAAATGAGCTTGACATGCGGCTTTTGCCTGATCGTATGACCCATCCCCTGGTGGAAGTGATTCAAAGATTTCCTGGACTGAGGGCCCTGCTGAGTACAGCATGGTTGCCAGCATGCTGTCGTCATCTGCCACCTGAGCAGCTCGAAAGTACATGTCCAGGCGGTCCACCCACCTCTTCCATCTGGGCCCCAAGCTAGAGGGCGGGTCCGAGACATCAAACTCCGGGATGGGCTGCAAGGCCGCATGAGCACGTACCTGGGCCATGGCAGGAAGTCCTGGCTGGACAATAGGTGCAACCACCGGCTGCTCTGGAGGCGGAGGGCCTGCTTGAGCACATGGAGGCTGCTGAATTGGAGGCTGCTGCACCGCTGCTGCTTGACCGCCGTGCAAATCCTCAGTGTCACTCATGAGTCTGAGGGCACATGCACCCCCAGCATGTGAAATGGGGGCCGCAACTCAAACTCCGACCCCATCCAGGCACAGGAAAGTTCACCAGTGGAGAAAACAGCTGCAACACACCTCGTGACGATGAAGAGGACCAAAACAGCAGAGCCACCAGTCTGATGAGTGAAAAAACACAACTGCAACACACCTCCGTGATGATGAAGAAGATGAAGAAGAACAGGGCCACCAGTCTGATGATGAAGAGGATGAAGAAGGCCCCAGCCTTCAGCTGGCCCAAAAATTGAGTCAAGAAAGAATTGTGGGCTATGCAGGCCCAGCCATTGTAGCGATCCTTCTTGCTTGCACTCGACGTAGGAGACCCAAAATTTGAAGAAAAATCAAAAATCGGGCATAGGCATGCAGGTATAATTGCCTGCTAGCAGTGTGTCCAAAAATTAGGCCTGGATGCCACTCACCGCCCAAACCGGAGCTCTGTGAAGTTCCACGGCCTTGTATTCAAAATGCCCGCCAGCCGCGTGGGTGATGCACGGCCTACGGCATGAAACGAAGTTTCAGCAATACTCCGTTTCAGAGAGAAAAAATTGCAGATTTGTCACCGCCGGGCCAGGCATCATCTCCCCACTTGTCGCCACTGTTGGGGGTGTGTGCAGACCCCCAGCGATTCCCGTAAGCCCCCAGCACATGAAGGACACACACGTCCTTCTGGCTCGGGCTTCCCGGTCGCACTGCCGCGGCCGGGAACGCCCCGTTTATTTACACTGCACGCAGCAGCGTGCAACGTCACGCCACCGCGTGCAACGTCACGCCACCGCGTGCGCGTCCCGTCATCGGGAAGCGCCACATCTGGGATCCGGCAAAAAACCTCAACCCTCATCTCAGAGATAAATTAGCACGTTCTGATATTTTTGTATATGTTTAGTCTGCTTTTTTTGCCGCTGGGATTTCTACCCAGATGCTCAGGACCAAAGTCGAGAGACTTACCTACTGGAAATTCTGAACAGAAAACGTGTTCCTCTGTGTTTGCGCAACACAGATCGTCTGCCACTGCCCACCTGCTTATGTTAGTTGCTGATATGTCATCTTTCTTACCCCTGGGGTTGGCAATATGAATTGCAGCGTGTTGTGGTGGGAGGAGTGAGGGGCGTTGTCCAAAGTCATAGCTTCTCTTGTATGAGCACCTAAGTGCATAGGGAGAGAGCTATATTCCTAGGCACACAAGAGAGTGTGTGTGTGGAGGGGAGTAAGGGGGGGCTTTTTAAAGTAACAATCGGCCCCCACAACATGAGAGATGCCTGATTCATCTGACTATGGACAACCTATGCACAAGAAATGAAACGTTTTGGGGGAACGTTGAACCTCCACTGTTGTAATGGACTCCCCCCCTTCATTCCCCTACGATTCATCCTTCCTAGTTCAGTAGCATTTCTATTATTGACCCTGGAAGAAGGAAAGGCTGAGTAGTCATCTCTTCACAGATTAGTACGCTTGACTTGCACAATGTTCTCTGCAACAGATGATCAACCCATTCAGCTTTCTTACTGGTATTGCAGCACGTCTCACATAGGTTACATACAGATCTCTTTAGCTGGTGACCAACCCACCAAGTTTTCTTAATGGCATTGGAATGTGTGCCCTACGGTTACATGCGTATGAACTTCGACTTATATGAAGACTTCTGATCCTGCTCGCAGAACTAACACTAGTAACGGTAGTACTAGCACTGTGAATATAGATCCTACTACTATGAATGTTGCTAATGCCTCTAGTGCTACAACTAGTGCTCTCAGTACTAGAGCACCAATAACCTTTACTACAACTACTGTTATTACCATAGCTGAAACATTTACTACAGATATTGGTTCAAATAATCGTACTACCAGTAGTAAAATTAGTCCCTCTCTAGAGCTACTACTACTTTATTATAACTTTAACTAATCTGACAAGTACTTTTCCTACTAATACTGGTAGCATTACTACAAGTACACACCTACTACATTTAATACACTTGCTATAAATACTACAAATACTACTACTCAAGTGGGTACTTACTTGTACTACCTTTGGTTACTTCCTGCAATACTCTGAATATCGCTAATACTATAACAACTACGCTGGCATTGCTACTTATACTTGTAATATTACTAGCAATGCTTGAAGTAATAGCAATACCAGTTGTATTATTTATACTAATAATAGTGGCCAAAGTAGCATGCATAGTTGTAACCCTAGTTGTAACCCAATCTGTATCAGTAACACTGGTAGTAGTACTAACAGCAATAATCTTGGCAGAAGCAATCGTGTAAGTCATACCAGTGGCAGTTTTGATACCTGTACTAGCAGTCACTGTACTACCAACAGCACTAACAGTAGTTGTATGAGTACTAGTTCCTGCAGTATTAGTAGTAGTAGTAATAGTATCCGTGCCAGTACTAATAGCACTAACACAGTATGGGTAGAACAGGTGTTAATGAGGTAGTATCAGCGGTAACGTCTCCCTCACAAAACACAATTCAGAATTTGTTGGTAAATGTGCAAGATATGATATGATTGGTTATTGTGTGGGAGTGACGGGTCGTTTGGACCCCCCTCGCACATTCTGCATGTTATGGACCACTTGCGCGTGCAATAGCGGGGGACGCCTCCATTGACCGTATGCTAACATTAGCATAAGTGGGGCTGTTGCGGGATACACTTGGCTTCCATTTTGTGTACCCTCGACTCCATCTCTGAACTAGGCCTAACTTCGATTGTACGAAAAGGCTTCTCTCCCCTCTGCAGCGATGCGCACAGCGTGCTCATGGCCCCCACTTTTTCCTCCCCGTCTGAAAGCTTCACAACTCCCTTTCTCACTGATGCGCTGGGAAAAAAATAACTTAATGTATCATCTCACTCTTCCTCTGTGATCACTGTCCTGTGTGTGAACCAGCTCGAACCATGCCTTGTAGCTCATCCATCTCAACAAACTTGCCCCTGCCCCCGTGGCCCCGCTTTTGGAAAATTACTGCCAATGTAACCCTGTGCCCTCCTAAGGTATTGTCTTGATGTACCAGAAGTGTGAACCTGCTGTGCAGCCCACCCCACAGTGCCCCCAATAAACCCAGACCTCTGTCTCATTATATTGTGCCTTAAAACCAACACAAGTCATTATAACTCCCCACTTGCCTTGATGTGCTAAGAACCACCCAAACTCCCAGGTTATCGCAGAGAACAAGCCCTCTACACTGTGTACCCCTTAAAAGTCCCAATGAAAGATGGTGTCATCACATGCATGCAATTTATAGGTTTTCTAGATTTATTCAAAGGTATACTAATGATCTTTGTTTATTGTATGACTAGTGGTAGTTTTTCATGCTAGCTTAGTTAGTGTCCACCCTCTCTCACCATGACCTAACCCTCACCCTATCCGGACACAGGCAGATGGACCTCGTGACGCTCACCCTCCCGCCAAATGAGCAGCCAACCCGGAGGAAGCAGCACCTAAAGATACATATGTTACCTTGCTTTTCATATAATCCTGAACTATTGTAATCCCTTATGTAATGATGTCACTGATGATGCTTTTTCCCCTTATAAATTCATGTAATTGTATTATTTGCCAGAGCGCTCTCGAGGCAGCAGAGTTCTCTGGATGCCAACTTTATATAAACATATCTAAATCTTGCAACCTGTCCTCCTAGTCTCATTCCCCAATGGGGTTTATTATATTTTATGAATATGCATGTGTAAGTCGGGGAATGACCCATTACATTTGGTGACCCCCGCGAGGTGATCGAGACAGGTGCGCTGAGGCCACATACCGTGTGGCGAGATCCGGGGCGCCCCCAGCAAAACCATCACCTCCGCGGTTGACCAGTGTGCGCATAAAATGAAAGGTTCCAAGGGTCCCTGTCATCTTTGCAAATACCCAACTAACTGCTCGCCGAGGTGGGTCATGGCTTAGTTGGAGTGCGGCCCCGATTGTGGATAGACCGTGAACGAAGGCTCTTGGACCACCGGCTGAACACGTGAGTACTGGTTGCGTGATTCTCAGGGGAGAGGGAACAATTGAGAAATAAGGGTGTAAAAGACAAGGGTGATGAAAATAGTGGGAAGGTGAAAACTGGAAGTTGGGTTTAGGGCCTGTGTGAGTGAAACTGTGAAGCTATTTTCTTATCTATCCTTTATATGGCCATTAGGTTGTTGTGGAAAAAGAGATAAAAAGGAATTCGGGATCCTAGCTCCGAAGGGGGCTAGAAGGCGCGCCGCGTAGCATTGGCTCGACCAGTGCAGAGAACAAGTGGAAATAAAGAGAAATAAAAAAGTAGGAGTCTCATATTTAGTAGGTTCGGAGTGGTAATTTAGAATATTCTTTTTCCGTGTGAGCAGAAGTCTTCAAAGAGGTAGCATCAGGGGGCTCAGAAGTGGGGAGTGAATGAGGAGATAAGAAGGAGGGGTAAAGAACTAGAACAAATGAAAGGGGTGATCTTAAACAAAAAATAGTACATTTTACATGTTCAATGTTGTTGAAGTACATTGTGTTGGTTTGTCGATAAGTACATGTGCGTCTATGTGTTCTCTGAAATAAGCTTTGATGAAAATTGCTAGTAATAATTTGTGATTCGTGCAAAAAGGTGTAAGTAAAAAAGGTTATTGGTATTTATGATGATGCCAGTGAAATAAGGTTGAGAAAAGGTGTCAGAGAAGGTGTGTATTTGATAAATTGCATTGTGTAATTACACTCATAAAAAGAGCAAATACCTATAAGAATATAAAATAAGGTGTCATGGGGGGAATACACTGTTAGCGCATATTTGCCAACATCCCCTTTGTATAGTGAAAAAATACAGAAATATCACGAACAATGGCTAACTGAAATAAAAGGAGAAGGGTCAACCACAATATGGCCAGAGGAAGGGTCCTTCGAGAAAAGAGTGTTAGATCTTGTAGCAACCCATTTGCTGGCTAAATACAGGGGGAAGCAATTGCAAAATAGGCGGGAAGAATTAGACATATAGAGAATGTTCGAGGAGGCAGCCCCTAGCGGTGAGGGAAGTAAAGAAACACCAGTAGAAAAACCGATAGCCCCGGAAGGGGGAGAGGGAGACACAGGGGATGAATGTACAGTAAATACAGGAGAGAATGACCTCACTAAACTTTACCCGTTACTGACAAGGCCTGCTGTGGGATACAGTGAGCCCCGGTATGTGCCGGCATCGAGCACCCCGGCAGCAGCAGGTGCCACAGCCCCACCACTGTATGAAACAGGAGGACTATACGGACCAACTAGTGCCCCTCCAGTGAATCTAGTGCAGTTAACTGGAGATTTAGATAGGCAGCTCGCTCACGCCCAAATGGAAATACCATGATTAAGAGCATTGTGTGATAAGGGCCAGATGTTGCCAGGGGGAGGAGAAGTACCACCATTGGTAGCGATCGATTTGACACCAGACAACCAAGGAGGAGAGGGACAGGGAGACAGGGAGTCATAAGAAGAAATAGATGAAGTATGGAGTGATTTAGACGAATACAAAGATGGGGCAGCAACGGCAGGGTCTCTGCTACCATTTCTAGTTGACCAAGAGGAGGGAAGTCTCCCAATGTGGCAAGGCAGATTGAGGCAAAGAGTAGGAAACATGTTGCTAAGTAAAATAAAGAAGGGAACGGTAAGTAAAAAAGGAGGCAAGGCCAAACTACAGATGCCTCTGATACATTTTGGAGCAGGGAGCCCACACTACATACCATGGGCACAGATGGACAAAAATAACCTGTTGAAACTCCTCCGTCCACTTTCGGGTGGGGCGGTGAAGTGGATACACGCATTTGAAAAGAACACAGCAGGGGTAGCATTAACCATAGGGGATGTAAAAAGTTTACTGGTGTCCGCCGATTGTGACCAAGCAGATGGAGTGTGGGTGAAGGCTGGCTTCCCGGGGGTAACAATGAACTGTGACCGCCATGATGGGTCGTCATTCAATAACGTAAGGGCGCAAGTGTGCGATTCATTACGGAGGACTTTTCCAGATACTCCAGAGTTACATTTAGTGATGCAATGGCACTATGGGAAAGAAGGAAGAGGCTACGAAATTCATCCTTCAGGTGCAGGACCTGTGGAAATCTGAAACAGGCACAGCGTGGGACCAATCCACTGCCTTGTTTTACTTAATAATTAAAAAAGGGTTCCCAAAGGAGGTACAGAAGGCCTTGGATAAAATAGCTGGGATGGAAGCCAAAGGCTGGCTGAAGATTCAGAGCATAATTGTACACCATTGTAGGAGGATCAAAGAAAGAGAAAAAGAGATAGTACAGAGAAGGTTGGCAGACAAAGCAAAATTGGTTCAAAATAAATGAGTGAAGGTTGCAGCAATGAATTCAGCACAACCCACTGACAGGCAGGGGGAAGGAGAGGAGGGGTCAGCTAATACACCAGCGAGGATGGCAGCAACTTGGTCCGCAAATGGACAGGAGCAATGAGAAGGAGAGGAGCAGTACAAAGGCCCTCAATGGCAGGGCAGACCCGCAAGAGGACAAGGTGGGTACCGAGGACAGAGAGGAGGATTTGGGGGAATGGGAAATAAATGATTTGGAGGGCAAGGAATGAGGGGAGGACCACAAGGGTCATGTTGGAATTGCGGGAGGTGGGGACATTTTTCTAGAGAATGCAGAATGCGACCAATGGGATATTACCAAGGACAGCCTCCCATAGGAAACGAGCAGCAGTATGGCCACCCACATCCAGTCAGTCCCTATGGGTTACCAATGGGGGGGTGGGCAGAACGAACAAGGCTATAATAGACAACAGCCAAGGGTACAGCAAATGCCACGCGGACAACAACCCCAATAGCAAGGGATGCAACAACAGGCAGCATGCCAGAATACAATGGGAAACACAAACACTAACATTTTTGCAACAAGCGCAAACGGCGCGCCAGCGCCTTTCAGCAGCGTAACTTTAGTAGAGGACAATTGTCTTTTCTGTCCCTGGAACAGAAACATACGCAGATTAGGACAGACCACAGAAAGCACTTGCGTGTCCAGTCCT
Organism: Ambystoma mexicanum; assembly: GCF_040938575.1. Classification (NCBI taxonomy): domain Eukaryota; kingdom Metazoa; phylum Chordata; class Amphibia; order Caudata; family Ambystomatidae; genus Ambystoma; species Ambystoma mexicanum. Next base: position 462,097,417 of record NC_090932.1, on the reverse strand, counting down.
ATCAACTACCCTACATGCAGAAGAGGAACTGTTAAACAGGATATCATATCGTGCCTCCTTTATTGTATATATTGGCCTAAGCCCAGTCGCTCTGCGAAGAAAACTTCGTTGCAAAGTTCCGATTTTAGATCGACTTTGCCGCCATTTTAGGTCCATCCGCCATTTTGATTTCCATTTAAAAGTAACTCTTTGTTCCAAAATGGTGGACAGTGTTTCCCGCTTGTAACTAAGCCGTCCTGCACTTCGTACGTTAGTTAATGTGTAAATTGTCCGTTGGCCGAATGTTTGGGTTGAGTAAAGAGACCATGTCCCATGCCTGACTTGTAGACAGAGGATTGTCTGCGCCAATGAGTCTGATCCACGGACATACATCGACCACAATGTAGAACAAATACTGAACGTGGACTTTGGCTGAACTGCATTGTAAAGGATATGTGTAAGGTTTATTGTTAAATGCGAGAATACACTGTTGCCATTATGATTTGTTTGTATGTGAATTGAGGATAATCCATGTGCATATTGTCGGACAAGCCAGAAGCGAATTTGGCTCGAACTCTAGACCATGGATTATTAACTTGCAGAGGGGCTGGACATTATGATCGCAAATGTATAAAATGCACAACTGTTTAAATGTCCAGTACCTCTCACTTCTCACACCGAAAGGGCTGGTATTCACTGTGATGCACTGAGGGCCAGATAAACAGTACAGTTTTAGAATAAAAATCTGTGAATCTTTATAAGCCTGTGTTTGGTGTATTTCCATTTGAGGTTCTCAGCCTCGATATTTCCCTTTGCTTTTACAGAACCACTGGTGGGGGCTGAGATAGGCAACAAAAAGTTCATCTTAATGGTTGACTCGAGAGCTGAAAAATCGTGCCTCATGGAAGGCTGGTTCCCGCTCTCTGGAAAACATTTGAAAAAGCAGGGGTTCTCTGGGGCTATTTTAAAAGTTCCTTACACAAAAGACTTAGACATAACTGTGGGAAGGAAGACGGTGCAAGCCCCAATACTGTACCATGAAGACTCGCCAATTAATTTATTGAGGAGGGACCTCACAGGCAAATTAACTATGACCATATGCTTTACAGAACGGGGGATAGTGTGCTCTACCCCAGGAGTATGTCCAGTAAGGGCCATGCTAATGATCAGCACCATGACGAATGAGAATCTAGTGCGAGGGGTACCCATTGATATTGATATGTTCATTTATGGGATACAGGTACTTGGCAGAGTTGTGCCCGAGATAACACGGAAGGAATGGAGAGTACCATCTGATTTTGTGTTCCACCCCACTGTACACTCAGATGTTGTGCCAGGGACAATTATGTTTATTGATTTGATGAAAGTTTCAAGCACACGTATTGTGGTGATAGGACTGGACATGCATGGATGCGAGAGGAGAACAGTGCTGTGCATAGATCCAAACACAGCGTTGCGTGATTTGACTGATGAGGAACTGTTCACTGACAATGACACTGATGGGGAAATTATAATGGAAATAAGTGTACCCTGTGACATAATGATCCAACACCGAGAAATACACAACCCTCTCATGGCTAGTGTTAGTGTGCCACCCACTATATTTGAGAAAGATATGGAAAGGGTGCTGCCAGAATTATAGACTACTGGCCCCTCATGACGTAGGGCTATTACAAGAGCTCACGCCCATAAAAATAAAATTTAAACCAGGTGCAATACCGCCGAGAGTAAAGCAGTACCCATTATCACGAGAAGCAGAGGAGGGAATAAAAGAAACAATACATGCATTATTAGAACAAGGTATAGTAGTGCTGTCAATTTCTCCTTTTTATCTGATCAAAAAAGCGAGGGGCGGGGCTTGGAGGATGATACAGGACCTACGCCCACTTAATGACATCATACAGAAAGAATTCCCTCTATTGCCAAATCCCGCATCCATTCTATGTTGCATACCTAAAGATGCTACTTGTTTCACGGTAGTGGATTTGAAGAACGCCTTCTTCTCTGTGCCACTTGACCCAAGTTGTCGGTATCTCACAGCATTCACATTGGGGTCAACAGATATGAGCATTGTAGATTACCACAAGGGTACTGTGAGAGCCCCAGAATTTTTAATAGAATATTGCATGAAGATCTTGGAAATGTGGACGCAGAGAGCACAATAATACAGTATGTGAATAACCTCCTCACCTGCAGTAAAAGTGAAGAACAGTGCAGGACTGATTCGATATCATTGCTAAATTTACTAGCCACAAAAGGATACAAGGTGGACAAAGGTAAACTGCAATATTGCTTAGCCGAGGAACTCTACTTGGAGCAACTGGTTTTGAAAGATGGCAAAAGAATCAGAGCAGACAGGGCAGCAGCAACACGCGACTTGATGATACCAAAGACTGTTAAAGAAATGCAGAAATTTCTCAGCAATTACTGCCGCGCATGGATACTTGACTATGCACCATACATGCGCCCACTATTACAGGGCTTAAAAGAAGCACAAAAGGACAGCGTCCCCCTAAAATGGACGCACAAAATGATGACCCAATATTTCAAATTAAAAGACCTCATCGCGCATGCACCAGTTTTAGCAAACCCGGATTATGACCAGGAATTCTATTTGTTTTCACATTGCAATGGCATATCAATGACCGCAGTTCTAACACAAAAGACATCCTTAGGCTACACGCCATTGGCCTACTACAGCAGCACACTAGACTCGGTAATGCAGGGCCACTTCGCATGCGAACAAGCTCTCGCAGCAGCGACCTTCACTATAGAAAAAAGCACCACCATCGTGATGGGTTGTTCAGTGACACTGTACGCGGAGCACTCACTGTTTGCCATTTTAGAAAGGTCCAAATCCACCCTCACCAAACAAAGGGCAACAGCATACGAGATCATAATATCGAGTCCAAACGTTCATGTGGTGAGATGTAAGACAGTGAACCCAGCCAAATTCATTACTGAGCCATGCACGGTAGAAGACATGCATTTGCGCCACATATGAAGGTGAAGAAGATGACATTCCAAAAGCAAGTGAAAATGCACTAGAGGAGGGGAAAATATATTTTGTGGGTGGTTCAGCTCAATATATAGTGAGACAGGTGAAAAACATGTCGGGTCGGCAGTGATAAGAATGGAAGAAGAAGGGTATGAAGTTAACATACAGAAACGCCTCCCTTCACATTTTTCAGCACAGGCAGCAGGACTGATAGCGCTAATTGAAGCACTACATACATCCAAAGGATATGCAGTGACAATATATTTTGACTCGGCATATGTGACAACAACAGTGAATTCAGGGTTGTCACGATGGTGACAAAGAGTGTTCGGGAGGGCAGATGGATCACTAGTACAGCATGCAGCACTATTGAATGACTTGATCGAATCACTAGCAGAACCATCAATGGTAGCATTGGTGAAGTGCCAAGCACATACTAATAACACAGACGTAATCTTGCTCGGCAATGCGGCAGCGGACACTGCTGCGAAAGAAGAAGCATACTTCAATGTTCCACAACCATTAGAGTGCATTGTAAAAACAACAAGTGCAGAAGTACAGGTGGAAGGATATAATTGTACACCCATTCTACAAGTTATAGAATTGCAAAAGTGCGCACCAGTAGAAGAACAGGAATTATGGGGAAAGAGAGGATGTAAACCGTCTCCAACAGATTTAATATGGTGGCAAGAACTGACAGGTAAGGTGGTGATGCCAGTAGAATTATTATTAACATTCCAACAGCTCCACTTGCCAGCGTATGTAACAAAACAACACATTGCAGCAGAGATTCAGGAAAACTGGTTTGTACCAAATTTGCAGGAACACCTATCAAAGTTAACAATTGAATGCACTACATGCCAAACATATAATTCAGGAATGACTCTTTGAACACTATGAGGAACACTATCACGTCCCGTGGGGCCTTTTAGAGCGCTCCACATAGACTATGCAGACATGGGAGAAAGATGCAATGTGGCAAGATATTTCATTGTGATAGTTTGCCCCTTCTCATGGTGGGTGGAAGCTGAGCCATGTCCACATCCAGATGCAAAGTGTGCGGCAAAGATTTTGGTGCGGGAGGTATTCTACAGGTGGGGTATATGCAATGTGATCAGATCAGACAATGGCACCCATTTTGTGAATGAGCTCTTCAAGGAGGTGACCACCTTGTTAGGTGTAAAGCACAAATTATGTTCGATTTATCACCTCCAGGCTAACGGAAAAAATCAACGGCTTGCTTAAAAGTAAATTGTCCAAGTTATGTAACACACTTAAAAAGAATTGGGTGTATTGCTTGCCCCTAGCACTGTTCCAACTCAGAACACAACCAAGTAAGGACCATAATTTGAGCCCGCACGAAATAGTGACGGGATGGTGCACACATACGCCATTGTCACCAGTAAGACGAGCATCAGACGCTCACAGAGCTGCAGCAGTGCTGGGGGATGAATTTAAGGAATACATTATCTAACTGACATGTGCGGTACGAAGTATAGCAAGACAAATAGCACCTGCATTCACACAGAATAATGAAACAGATACAACACCACCAGCAGGACAATTAATGCTAGGAGAAACTGTGTATGTGCGTAGCTTCGTGCAGAGATGGAACTCCCTACGATTCCATGGCCCATACAAGGTGATTTACTGCACACCCACTGCAGTGAAGATTAAGGGGTTGAAATATTGGGTGCATCTCTCAGATGTGAGAAGAGCACACGATAGCACAACTCCACAAAGTGAGCAACAACAGAGTGAAGAAGTTGCCAGTGATTGAAATAGAGATGTGTAACGTGGCACAAAAAAGTTAAGACTTTTGAGAAATGTGAAGAAGAGAAAATTGTGTGACTGTACATCTCTCTCTCTCTCTATCTCTTTCTCTCTCCCTCTTTCTCTCTCTCTCTCTCTCTCTCTCTCTCCCTCTCTCTCCATTATTCTGTCACTACTACTTTCTCATGTCATCTAACTAAAGTTCATCTTTTTCAAAGAAGATTTATGAAGTTTGATAGAAATGAAAGAATTAGAGGTACAAAAAGTGATTAGTAGAGAAATTAGGTATTAACGTGGTCATGTTTGAAATGAAAATATGCACAGAAGTGTAAAATGTTTTTGCAATGTGCTTAATGCTTTTATATCTGCCCTTCAGGTGGAAATATGATGGAAAGGAGGGCCCTCACTCGCGACGATTCAAATGTAGATAGTGATAGAGTAGATGATAGAATAAATAAATGGTACAATTATGAATGCGGATTAGCATTTGCAGCAATAGTATTTTCTGTGATGTTATTTTTTGCTGCCTTGTACTGGACATTTACTTTCATAAATGGGGATATGAAAGAGAGGGGGAGTGGGGTAAACCTGATACGGTACGGCTCAAGTTTCATGTGGGCTGGAGTTACAACAATTTGGAAACAAAATGGCTCTGCAAACGATAATCACACTACGTTGCATAAAAACCGAACTGTCAAAACCCCAATTTTTTCGCTTGCTGCTATGGGTTTTGACAAAGATAATGAGACTTATGAATACAAAGGTGATTATTCCTGGTTCGGTGAGCCTGACCTGACACATACAAATGTATATGCAACCACAGAACCTACCTCACAAGGCACTGTAATGCACTTTAACCCTGATACTCCAATTACCCAAGACTCTCCAATATCACAATCTTGGCAAGCTGCTAGTGAAGTAAGCGATGTAACATGGGCAGATGTCTTTCTCATAAAGTACAGGAGAATGAAAATGATAAATAATAGTGAAGGGGGGAGGAGGAGGCAGAAAAGGGTTCGGGGAGGGAAAAACTATGACGCATACCATGGCCTGGGATTAGATGAGATTGAAGACCCCTGCCACCCAGATCAATCACACAAATGGTACTCAGACATGAGTCCAACAGCCAAACAAGCATCAAATGAGAGCTGTTGTGTCTGCTTCCTTATACCACATGCCTCAGGCAGACCTAAAATACTTATACCCGAAGAAGTGCCCTTGTCAGATGCTCAATGTTTGATTCATCTCGTATTGTGTAGGATTCGGAGCACCTTCCAGTCACACACAGTTACAATAGAAATGCTGCAGAATGAAAAAACCTGCACGAGTAAGCCATAAGGAGTGATCTGCATCAAAGAACCATTTTTGTTATCAGAGGGACACGGTTCACAGAAAACAAATGGCATGATGAGACGATCACGTACAAAGTAGAGGCGTTGCGAGGACTTACTGAGGAGAACTTTCAATGGGTCAAGGAAACAAGCACTCCGGTCTGGTCCTAACACATTGCAAAGCTCACATGGGTCACAGCTCTCGAGAAACCCATCAAAACACAGAAAGAAAATGAACACGAACTTTGCTTCCATGGCGAGGGAAAGGTGCAAATGGGCTCGAACAGAAAATAAAATAAAACAATTATCATTCTGGACATGAAAAAGGGCACATCAGCGCTCATGGACATGTATTGGGTATGTGGCAAACAAGCATACCTGCATCTCCCACCATCCTGGAGGGGTACATGTGCCCTGGCCACACTTCACTCAGCGCTAATGGTGAGTCCGGAAAGCCATATCCAAGGGAGGAAAAATTTGGCTGACATATTGGCAGCACCCCAGCCAGCAACAACCAAGCCTTCCACATACGACATTCTGTCTGAAAACGAACTGCAAGACAGGGTGTCTCCCAAAAAACGGTCATCCAACTATATCTCCAGCAAATCATCCGACCTCCTTGCTGAGATTCCAGACAAATATAAACTGTTCAATTCTGCTGAAACCTTCTTTGCTTCCCTCCTGGTGCCAGGACTTCAAGCGCGGACAAACGCCAAATGGCTGCAGATTGTGTGCTGGGAGCTGATCCAATTGGCCAACGACACTGAAGAAGGGTCCAATGTTATAAAAGTGGAACTTCGCGCCCTACGCTTAATGACAATGCAGAACCAGTACGTCTTGGACCTCCTCACAGCAATGGACGGTGGTGTTTGACGAAAAACTGTGAGTGCATGTTGCACATTCGTACATTCTAAAGATGCAGACAATGGGATCCTCTCCTACGTCATCTCGGCTGTGCACAGTTTAGGGGAGATAATGCGGAAGGAAGGAGGAATAGAGCCGAGCAACTGGTTTGACGACATTTTTAATTGGATACCATCGTGGTTCAGCGTCATGATGAACATTTTTGTTCCAGTCATCGTTTTTCTTTTGCTATTTTTCTGTTTGTGCCAGATGGGCATACAAGGTTGTGCAAAATCTATACCTAGTTCAAAAATGATGATGGTAACAATGGGCAAATCGACAACGGTAGCAACCATGATAGATGCTCAAATACAGACTGGGGAGTCAAATCCACAAGTATCGCCTGACAGCTGTATATCACCAGCATGGGGACAGGGTAGATAACTTATACCACACCACCATTAAGGATCCACGGGAGTTACAATGGTACAGGGAGGTGTGGGTGGACCTGGATGGGGGAATATATATAACCTGCACACCTGATGAATACGCCAGGAGAGGTCAAAGCTTACTAAGTGTTTGCAGGGCTTGGATGCCAATTAAAGGGACACCCGCATGGGACGAAGCAGTGCAAGAAGCAGAATACTATCAAAATGAAAATAACCGTAAGGATTAGTTTGTTACTTTTGATGTAACGAAAGGGGGGAATGTGTTCGAGTGAGGGGTCGTTTGGGCCCCCCTCGCACATTCTGCACGTTATGGACCACGTGCTTGTGCAATAGCGGGGGACACCTCCATTGCCCGTATGCTAACATTAGCATAAGTGGGGCTATTGCGGGAGACACTTGGCTTCCATTTTGTGTGCCCTCGACTCCATCTTTCGACTAGGCCTCACTTCGATAGTACGAAAAGGCTTCTCTCCCATCTGCAGCACCGCGCACAGCACGCTCATGGTGGCCCCCACCTTTTCCTCCCTGTCTGAAAGCTTCACAACTCCCTTTCTCACGGATGCGCCGGGGATAATTGAAACAAATAACTTAATGTATCCTCTCACTCTTCCTCTGTGATCACTGTCCTGTGTGTGAACCAGCTCGAACAATGCCTTGTAGCTCATCCATCTCCACAAACCTGCCTCTGCCCCCGTGGCCCCGCTGTTGCAAAATTGCCAATGTAGCCCTGTTCCCTCCTAAGGTATTCTCTTGAAGTACCAGAAGTGTGACCCTGATGTGCAGCCTACCCCACAGTGCCCCCAATAAACCCAGACCTCTGTCTCAGTATATTGTGCACTAAAACCAACACATGTCATTATAACTCCCACTTGCTTTGATGTGCTAAGAACCATCCAGTCGCCAAGGTTATCGCAGAGACTATCCCTCTACACCTTGTACCCCGCAAAAGTCCCAATGAAAGATGCTAAAATCACATGCATGCCATGTATAGGTTTTCTAGATTTATTGAAAGGTATACTAATGATCATTGTTTATTGTATGACTTGTGGTAGTTTTTCATGCTAGCTTAGTTAGTGTCCTCCCTATCTCACCGTGACCTAACCCTCACCCCACCCGGACACAGGCAGATGGACCTCGTGACGCTCACCCTCCCGCCAAATGAGCAGCCAACCCGGAGGAAGCAACACCTAAAGATACATATGTTACCTTGCTTTTCGTCCAATCCTGAACTAGTGTAATCCCTTATGTAATGATGTCACTGATGATGCTTTTTCCCCTTATAAGTTCATGTAATTGTATTATTTGCCAGATCGCTCTCGAGGCAGCAGAGTTCTCTGGATGCCAACTTTATATAAACGTATCCAAATCTTGCAACCTGTCCTCCTAGTCTCATTCTCCAATGGGGTGTATTATATTTTATGAATATGCATGTGTAAGTCGGGGAATGAGCCTTTACATTATTTATAACATGCTTAATACCTAGAGTTTTCCAAGCGCGGACCCTTGCTTCCAAGGAGAGTATATTGCCCCTAATCTATCCTCCCGATGCCCCAAAGATCCATCCTTTAGAATGTATAGACCGGTTCAACCAAAACACACAGAGAATAAAGTTTACAACAGACTACAGCAGACAAGATCTCAACTTTCTATATTTGGCAATCTGCAGTTTCACTCTGCCTTTCTCCTGCTCCACCCTTTGTTATCACTTCTCCTTCTCCTCACTTTCTACTGCTACTCCTCCCCCACACTACTACTCCCCCCACACTACTGCTACTTCTCCCACAGTAATGCTCTACTATTCCTACCGCTGCTACTCGCCTCCTACCACCTTCCTTTCACCAAGTACAGTTAAATTCAAATGCACACCTTACTCTAACTTCTACTCGCCTGCTACACAAACCCACACAGTCACACTACAGTACCCTTGCAATCACCAGGCAAGTACCTCACCTTTTTCCAAAAACCTCCTCCACAACCACCATTCATTCCTTCCTCCTGCTGGTCCTTTGGCCCACCTTTGGACCACCACCACCACCTCCTCCTCCTCTTACCTCACCTGAACACCTTACCAATTCCTGTCTCCTCCTTTATACTTTCCCTTTTCCTCACATTGCTCAGCTTTCCCTAGCCAATCTGATTCACTCTTTTCCCTGCCAGAAAGAGTATGTGCAGGAAAAGTGTTTCCACAGGGAGAAACAGATCAGTGTCCCAGTCTGTGTTGGGGTGCCATGATGGTTGTTCTCCCCAGTAAGTATAGTCTCTGGGGTGAAGGAGTTAAGCCCTTGTCTCATGTCCCTGATGGTTAAGAATTGGACATAGAAATCTGGAAGAGCAGATCTGCCAGGGTTCCAAAGTGAGCTACTAGTTGGCGTGTGCTTAAGTGAGTAGTGTGATTTTGTGATTCCACTCGCTCTTTCTCTGGAATTCCTTGTTGCTGCTGCAATACAGCGTCCAGGAGGATTGATTCTGTTTATGGATGTCCCAGTCTCTGTGGTTTTGTCATGGACTTGGGATGTTGTTTGGGGGTTGGAACTCTGATGCTTGTCTGCTTCAGAGGCTCTACAAAAGATAGAGACTGGCGAGCATCTTGACACAAAGGTATGGTGTAAAACAAATGTGTACTGCACCATATTTTTCTGGCAGAGGGTACAGCATAGGGCTTTGGGTTTCTGTTCCTCATGCTGGCAAAGTTAGGGCAGGCTCTGAGCTTCTCAGTACATCGCCCAATCTTTCAATCTAATGCAGAGAGTGGTTGCCACCCCCTTTGGCAATGCTAGGTTACTGGCATTGTCACATCCTTTGGTCAACAGGTGAGAGGTTCCTCGAAGGGATAACCCTAACTTATTGCAACTTCCCCACCTCCTAGCAGCAGTACCTGTGCAGGAGACTAGTTTTATGCCTCTCCTGCAGCTGCAGTATTTAAGGAGATAAATACTTCCCTCTTCCTCCCAAAAGGAATAAGGATTTTGCACAGGTGGGACCTTACTAGGGTTTTTTTTCGATCCTTTTTGATAGCATTCTAAACAACAGAAGCTCACACAATACACTTCAATGTAGGAGACAGCCAGGAGGTAGGAGTAGAGCTTCAAGTCCTGTATGGGAGCCACACCCAAAATAGATGGCAAGCCATTTAAAGACCCCCGCCCCCTGGCTTTGATAGGAAACCAATTATCCAATCAATGTAAAAGTTTGCCTCATCCAATGGGGGTGGTGACTGCTTTAAATGGAGGCTAAGATCCACAGACAGTGTCTGAGCTGGGAGCTAAGGAGAGAAGTGTTTTGAGAAAGCTGAAGGGCACCAGAGAAATAAAACCCATTGAGCCCAGAAGAGGGGTGTGCTCAAGTGAGGGTGGGGGGGTATTCCCTTTGAACCCCACAAGAGGGGTGTGCTCCAGTGAAGGGTAGAAAAGCCTTTGAACCCCAGAAGAGGGGTGTGCTCCAGTGAAGGGTAGAAGAGCCCTTGAACCCCACAAGGGGGGTGTGCTCCAGTGAGGGGGAGAAGATCCACTTCAACCCCAAAATAGGGGTGTGGTCCAGTGAGGGGGAGAAGAGCCCCCTGGACCTCAGAAGAGGTGTGCAATTCTGTCAGGAAGAGATGAGCCCCTGGGACCCCAGAAGTTGGGTGTGCTCCAGTGAGCTGGTGAGAGCTCGGTGAGCCCAGAAGGGTAGTTTGCACCTGTGAGGGGGAGGAGAGCCCATTGAGACCAAGAAAAGACCCCTCATCCAAGAGAAAGAGGGTGAAAAGTAGTGAGAGGGAATTTATCCCAGGAAGAGTGGATGTGTAACAGTAGAAGAGAGCCCCTTGAACATCAGTGGAGTAGGGTGTTCCAGTGAGTGGAAAGAGAGCCCCTTGAGCCCAGAATAGATGAGTGCTACTGTGAAGAGAGAGAGAGTGGGCCTCATTACGACTCCGGCGCTGGACCATGGTGCTATTAGAAATTAGGTATTAACGTGGTCATGTTTGAAATGAAAATATGCACAGAAGTGTAAAATGTTTTTGCAATGTACTTAATGCTTTTATATCTGCCCTTCAGGTGGAAATATGACGGAAAGGAGGGCCCTCACTCGCGACGATTCAAATGTAGATAGTGATAGAGTAGATGATAGAATAAATAAATGGTACAATTATGAATGCGGATTAGCATTTGCAGCAATAGTATTTTCTGTGATGTTATTTTTTGCTGCCTTGTACTGGACATTTACTTTCATAAATGGGGATATGAAAGAGAGGGGGAGTGGGGTAAACCTGATACGGTAAGGCTCAAGTTTCATGTGGGCTGGAGTTACAACAATTTGGAAACAAAATGGCTCTGCAAATGATAATCACACTACGTTGCATAAAAACCGAACTGTCAAAACCCCAATTGGTGCTATTAGCACCATGGTCCATGCCGGAGTCCGGCATGGTGGATGGCGGAATTAGCGCCACATTCCAAGGTGTGTGGTGGCGCTAATTCCGCCATCCACCATTGCCCCTTCACCATTGCCATGTTGCCCCATAGGGCTCCATGTTAAAGGTGAAGGCGCTAAGTACGGTGCCGCAAATTGCGGCACCGTACTTAGTACCAAGGTCCCTTTGCGGGTCCCGTACTTAACGCCTGGAAAAACCAGGCGTTAAGGTCAGGTCCCGCAAAGGGACCTCGTAATTAGGCGCTAAGTGTTTAACGGCGCTGCAGCCTTTTACGGCACCGTTAAACACTTAGCGCCTGGGTCCTAATGAGGCCCAATGACTTTGATTCCCAAGAGAAGGGATATATAACATGTCGGGGGAACCCCTTTGTCTAGGAAGAGTAGAGTAAGTAATGGAGAGAAGGAGAGCTGCAAGAAAGGGGAGAACATTTGGAACACTTGTCCAGAAATCACTAAGAAGTAGACCTTCCTGTCTGGAACCTTTCTTATGCCTTTTTGTTTGACATCTCTCATATATAATCCTGCTTTAAAGGACTACATTTCTTAAGGACCTTTATGTTACAGCCACCCCCAAAAAATGTTCATGCAATAGTGTTGTGTTTCACTTTTGCTTAATAAAACCCTTTAACTTTATTCCATTGTCAGTAGTTGTGTGTTGCCTCTGACTTGTGTGGTATGTCAGAATCAGGGGATGGTCAAGATGGTATTTTTGGTTAAGCAGAACTTAATTTTTAGGCTCTCAGAAACCTAGGCTAGCTCTAAATTTCTTGGCCGTAATCTAAAGAAAGGAACGAAAACTAAATGTGCTCCTGAATAAATCTTACAAATTAATTCCAGTCCATGGTCCAAAAAACTATTTTGGCCTGACCACTGTCACTACCACTTTACACAAAGCAAATAACCTAACTCTGGACCGAAAAGGTATACTAAGGGACTAAGGGCTGCTGCCCAAATAGAGGAATGGTGGTTGGTGTCTGACCCCACCATAACATCTCTCTCTCTCTCAACAGCCGGGGGCTCCTCGCCCAGTGTACAATCCTATTCAGGATGCCAAATTTCCCTTGTAGAATTGCCCTCTTCTTTGGGATTAAGCCTTAGTATCTAGTTAGTCTCTCTTATTGGGACCTTGCAGACCACCGTCCAAGTCTCCAGGCAGCGTGAAGTCATTGGGACACCTTCTGCTTCATATGTCCACACCAGATATTTCCCCGGGGCTCTCCACCCAGGAATTCAGGTGTGCTCTTTCAAGTTGCTTGTGTCTGAGATTTTACCCCTCCCGGGGTTCTCGTGTTCTTCACCTTGTCTTGGGGTCTGGTTCCTTTCGTCCCACCTTGGGGTTTGCTTTATTTCACTCCACCCAGTGGACTGTCTCTCGACCTGCCCTGGGGTCTGGTTGCTTCTACCACATGTTGGGGTTGGCTTTCCCTCACCTCATATTGGGGTCAGTCTCTCAATCCACCTTGGGGTTGGGTTGCTTTCACCCCACCCTGGTATTGGCTGTCTTTCACCCCGCCCTGGTGTCTGTCTCTCTCCGTGGCTTGCGGTCCAGTTGCTTTCACCCCTGCCTTGCGGTTTGCTTTCTCTCATCCAGTGCTGAAGTCTGTTTCTCACCACATCTTGGGGTTTAGTGGCTTTCACCCCACCTTGGGGTTCACTTTCTTTTAGCCCCCCTTTTGAGGCCTGTCTCTCACCTACCCTTGGGTTCTGGTTGCCTTCACCCCACCATTGGGTTTGCTTTCTGTCACCCCGCCTTGGGGTCTCATGTGGCCTTTCTGCCCAACATCCACGGCACGTGTTCTTTTAGGGTGGCAAGGCATCTCTCACTCGGTTTCCTCCTCCGATTCTGCATGTTTGGAGCTGTGGCTTCCTTCCAGTTGTCCTTCTGTGGGGCTCCCGTCTGTTCATGCGAGTCTGTGTGGAACTGGGATTTTCGATCTGTTTCTTGGTAGTGCTGCAGTGCATTCTGCAGGCTTCTCCACGCCTTCTTTTGGCATGCTGTGCGGGTGCTTCCAGTCTCCCACCACCCCTCGCAGGAGAGCATTTCCTGGTCTCTGCTGCTCTGCGGCTGACACTCTCTCTCTGGCTTCAAGTGGATTGGAGCTTCATGTTCCCCACCACAAGGGTGGGTTCTGTGTTCTCTACCCTCTGGTACAGATAATGTCTGGAAGGGGTCAGAAACTACGCCAGCCCTTCCTATACACAATTGCCAGTCATTACAACAGTTAACTCCCATGTAGCCAATAAAGCTGTTAGTTTCTGGGATGAAGGGAGGCTAGCATAGATCCCTACCTAAGGATTGCCTGTCCTCTACTGGAGGTCACCCCCAGTGGGATTCCACTTGCCCTGTCCCCTAGAGGGTGTTAAGCTTAGCAGGCTCACAAAGGGGGTGGCTCCCACTTGGGCAGAGGGGACACAATCCCTGGATTCGTCAGACATGTCACAATGATTGCCTAAATAATGTTGACAGGAAATGTAATTTAAGTGAATTTAAATGTAAACAACAAAAATAACACTGATGAAGGAGAATTCTACCTTTATATTCCACACCCATGCCTGGAGTAGCTTAGAGAAACTCAATTTTAAATTGTATGCATGTAGTCGAAATGGAGAAAAGAAACCCGGCACACTTACGTAGCATTTACTCACACATTAGCTTTTTGATACCATAGCATGTTTAAACATAACCTTACTTATACTGCGTAAAGTATATTCAAGTGTTATTAACCAAAACAGCTGCAGACAAATGATAAGAAAGTCTGAGTCTTCATTGTATTATGAACACGCTCTATTTCAGTATCTTTGCAGATGATAGGAGTGACCTTTGGAGGCCAGGGTTCCCCATTTCCTCATAGATGTCTATCGTGCGAATTGGAAGGAGTGAAATACTCATTGTCACAACCCCATGGTGGTCCCTATGTAAGATAGCCGCAAGCAAGAGAGTGTGATTAAGCTTGTTGGCACATCGGTCTTGTCTTTTACCAAGCTGACCGCCGCAAGGATGTCGAAAGGCATTTAGTTTGCCAGAACCTCAGCTCGGGTGCGTTGCAACCCAGTCAGCTCCATTGCCCACGAGTAAGACGCTAAGCCATTAGCTAGCGCTATATTGCTTTTCCTCTTTCATTCATTTTCTCACAACCTCACAGCACCTTTCCCTCCTAATACAGCTCTCGCACCATCCTTCCTTCGTTTCCCTTTTTCTTTGCTTTCCGCTGCTCCAGCCAGTATTTCCCTGCCCAGTGTTCTGCTTTCCTGCTGGGTTTTTTTCCGAATTCTTGGGGCTGTCCTGCACAGCGGAACGCTTGGGTCTCGCTATCTACTTCCAGCGGTTTTACTCTCCGAGCATACGTTTTCTCCCGTGCTGCCTTTTCTGGGTCCACGCAGGCTGGGTCCTCATTCCATATTCCATAGAGGCTTTCTTTATCCAATCTCAACCTTTGCTTCTCATACAGGGTCTGTTCAAGTCATCTCCTCGCCTCCCCTGTTGTTACCCTCAGCGCCTCAATTCTACTATCACCTCACATTGAGTTTGGTTCCCCTGCAGCTGCTCAGGCGGTTTCTTCCTGCATTTTCCAAGCCTTTTGGACTTGCGTGTTAGGCATAGACCACAGGCTTCAGTCAGATGCTATGAATGGTTAAGGACCTCATACATTACCATTCTGACAGATGCTCAGAGCAGCTAAAGGGCACGATTACTGCAGAAGAACCTTCACAGTCTGCAAGGGTTTTTGTGCCACAGTGCTTTTCCCTCTACTCAAGGACACTCCCCCCCAACCACCACAGCAAACTACCTTGTGTCAGCTCAGGGGGTTGCAGTGGCGGCTGGAGAGGATAGGCCCTATCTCTACAAGGACCACCTTCCGGATAAGACAAAGGTTAAACAGAAGAAGGAGAAAAGCAAGACAACCCGACAGGACGACGAATTGCCCTCATCAGGTGAGGAGTGTAAGACTCATTTATAAAGTCACAGAATCTTCTGTCTTTTGCATTAGAACCTATGTATTGAAAACCTATATCAGTTGTGGATAAAGGGGCAAGATAACATCGTTTTGGGATTGTTTGGGGATTGTGTGCTCTCCATCTCTGTCTCCACCCTGCAGCTCTGCTATTAAAGATTTACCAAACTAACCTCACCCAATATTCAAATCCATCATCTGTTTTTCACTACAGTGATTTCAAACCAAAGGAGTGAAGCTTAAACAATCCCCATCAAGCCTACAAGGAGGAGTGGCAGGCCTTGGCAAGCCATAGGTGAAGATTCTAGCATGGTGCTTAGTGACCAGCATTTTCTGGTGAAACAGGACAAATACTCCAAATTAACCAAAGTTAATTTTGTCTCATCTATGGCAGCCCCTATCGTCATTCCCATTTTGGAATGCCTGTCTCCTAAACATGGTTTGCTGGATTTAGTACACTCAGACAATAAATGACCATTCCAGAGCCACAAATTCAAGGCATTCCTGGAAAAATGGAAGATCATGCACAAACACATGACCCTGTGTTGATCGAAGGCTAACAGGGACATGAAAACATTTACGAGGGATTTCAACAAGGTCTTTTATATAGCAAATTAGCAGGGGGAGCGCTCACAGACTGCAGTGTGCAAATTCCTCATGACTTATCAAACAACCCCTCACTCGTCTATGACGGTTTCCAGAGCAGAGGATTTTGTGGGCAGAAAGGTGAAAGTGGCCATTCCAGCTCATCATTCCAGTGCTGTTCAGGTTGGGGATGGGACAGAGGTGTGATGTTCAGCAACAGGGCAATGATTGAGAGAGTGTCAAAAATCACATGTCCAAGGGGGCACTCGTGAGCTTGCGACCAGCATGGCCACTTCCTTCTAAACTCTGTGCAAGGACGCCTGGAGGAGGGGGCTGATAACTTTGTACACGGTGTACATTGATGTAAGACTTTCGGCAAGTCCATTATATGGTCCCGGGAAGCCTGACGATGAACTCTAAGGTCAACCCATGGCCTGCGACCCTAGTTGAGGGCCTGTGCGCTGGGTGCTTACTGCGGCCTGGAGAGGTGCCATCATCGGGAGAGGTGTGCAGAGACCCGGAAGATCCCTGATGTGGGCCTTGCTGAGGTGGAGCCGGGAGATTGCTACGGGAGTGAGGCTGTCCTCCTGCCTGACTTGGATGGTGTGTGCCACTCGCCGAGAACAAGGCGAGTGTCCTGGGGTGCTCCAGCTGGCAGCTCAGAGCCCGGCTGCAACTCAGAGCAGTAGAAGAGCTGTGGGAGAGCTGCGGCGATCAGAGGCCCAGCCACAGGAAGCCCAGCTGGTGGAGTGTGAATATCGGCGTCCCCACATGGCGTTGGTCATCCTCCTGTCAGGGGTCTCATGGAGGCAGGTGGGGCGGCACTGTAGAACAGGGGATACGTACAAGCCTCCTCCTTTTAAAAAAAAGTTTATGCCGGGTTGCTAGCCTATGAGTTCCACTGGCCGGCGTTCCCATGGAAAAAACTGGCCAATGCCTATGAGCCCCGAAGAGACCAAAGAGTGCAGTGGCAGTGCATGGTGCTGGGCCTGGCAAAGATGCTAGATTGGAGGGCTGGCTTAATTAGTGTCTACTTCAGGCCCTTTCTGGATTGTAAAGGCACAGGCTGCTATTTGTGGGTGATGGGGGCTTTGCCCTTGGCATTATATGACTGCTAAACTCTGGAAGTAGGCCTGGAGGTGGAGGAGGCCTCATACATGGCTAGGGAAACAAAAAACAAGCCCAGCTGCAGTTTGGTCACAAAGAGGGTCTTCCTGGGAGCTCAGAAGGGATGGCTTCCCCTGGGATACCCGTGGAGAGGGAGAAAGTCCAATGCCGCGCTTGGTTGGGGGTGACCCTACCCCAGCCCTGGAAATTGTGTTGGCGGTGATGAAGAGCGGCTACGCTGCTATCAACATGATGTTGGACAGCATGGCCTTTAAGGTAGACAGAATGCAGGAGTGTATCGTCAAGGAAGGTGGTTGTGTGTCGGAAGTGGAGCAGTGAGTAGGGGTATTGGAAGATTCCAGCAGCAATATTGATCGGGTGGTGCACACACTGAAACAGTAGGTTAGAGACATTAAGGATATGAACGAGGATTTGGAGGCGCGCTCCCTGAAGAATAACATTTGTGTTGTTGGGATCCCAGAGGCTATATCGCAGCAGAAGCTGGAGGTCTTTATGGAGGACTTCATCAAAGAGACCAGGCCAAAATCCACACCCTGTTATTGCTCGGTTATTGAATTATACAGACCGGGATGCAGTGTTGAGGCAGCCTGAGAGCTTGTCGACCTCCAGTAAAAAAAGGCCAGAGTCTCATTCTATCCAGACTTGACCCCCTCTGTTCAAAGGGTTTGTCTCTCCTTCTTAGTCGTGAAGCGGGCGCTCAGGGCGTGCATCCTTCACTATGCTATGCTATGCTCTACCCTTCTAGGCTGCGGGTGGTCCATAATAATAAGACCCATTTCTTTTACGGATCCAGCAGAGGTGCAGGAATTCCTGGGGGCTTTACCCAAGGACTGACATGGCATATGTTGAGCTATGGTTATGACTCGTATGACCTGCTAGAGCTGTGTTCCTAATATTTGGTGTGCCTGGCTGTTGTTGATGAGTGACCAGGTGTCTGACAATGGTATCTTGTTTTGAGGAGGGATATGCACCGTGTGGCCAACATGATGTGTGTCACCAATATTATTATTGTCATCAATGTAGCAATATGGCCAATTCATTATGAATCGAAGCAGTCAGCCTCCTCCTCATGGGGTTTGGCCGAGGGGATGGGCCATCTCTGGTGTTGGATCCAAAGTCCTGGAGCATGTGCTTGAATTGTTCAGGGAGGTTTTGGGGGTGGGGGAGTATTTTGCTGCGATATGGGGTTGCTCAGTGTTGGTGGGGGTGGGGAGTTTGGGACAACGGGTGATAAATGAAAATGGATCACGTCTGTACAGAGGGTGTTGCATTGTTGCGTGACTGAAGGATGGCAGGAAGCATGGGCAGGGTGTGCAGTGGGATGAGGCATGTAGTATGAGGTAGCCACCATGACATTGAGTACGCTTGTTAGTTGGAATGTGCAGGGGCTTAATAATCCACGCAAGTTCAGGAAAATGGTGAACTACTGTGAATGACACGTGGCTATGTTTATAATGCTGCAGGAAACCCACTTGGTGTGGGCTGCGAATGAGGGGGTGGATAGGTCCTAGGGGAGCAACTATGCGTCTTTTTCCACATACTCCAGAGGGGTAATGACCTTGATCCATAGATCGCTTCGATTCCACCTAGTGGAACAGGTGGTCGACCCCGCTGGGAGATTTCTAATTGTTTCATGGACCTTGGCATGCTTATGCTTTCCATTAGCCTACGTAATGTGTATGGATCGAATACGGATGACCCTGAGTTCTTTGTAGCACTACTGCTTCAGTGTTATAAGTATTTGGACACTCAAATTGTCTGGGCAGGGGATTTTAACACAATATTGAATGAGGTCCTGTAGGGGAGCTAAACCCCACTAAGAGGCGGCTTGCAAGATCTTGAGTTCTGTGAAGGTGCTAGACCTGTTAGACGTTTGGAGGACGCTTCACCCTGAGGGTAGAGAGTATTCATTCTTTTCATCAGTGCATAACAAGTCGACTAGGATTTACAATGTCCTGGCGGGCCCTGCAATAGTTCGTATGACTATGGGGTTTGAGATTCTCCCCCAAACACTGTCAGACCATTCCCCGATTCAGTGGACGATTGACTTGGGTAGGGAGTTGGTGGTTCAGCCTTTTTGGCAGTTCAAGGCCTTGGCACTGACAGACATCGTTTTTCATAGCAAGGTACTGAAGGCAATATTATATTTTGAGCACAATCTGAGTTCAGTGGAATCCATGGCCGCTGTTTTGGAGGCCTTTAAGGTCTTTCTTAGGGGTAGGTGTATGGCACAGGAATTTGGGTAGATAAGACATCGCCTTGGGGAGACTGCGCTTGAGTTAAAGAACCTTGAGGGTCAATTGGATGATGGGGATAATGCTGGGACGTTGGTTCTTATAAGGAACGTGTTAGATAGGTTGCGCTTTGTGGCAGAATAAGTATTTGGCCCATAATTAGAAGGGAAAGGGGAAGGGGTGAGATTGCTGTGGTGCATGCCAAGAGTGGACAGGTGGTGTGTGACCCGGAACAGATCCTTGAAACCTTTCAGAGTTTTTATGAGCGACAATATAGTTTTAGAGGGAGGGTGCAGGATGCCCTACTTAGTGAATATGTTAGTGGTGCGTCCCTAGTGGTGTTGAGCCACTAGGTGGTGGAAAGTTTGGATACCCCGTTCACGGTTGAGGACATTTTAGCAGCTATTTGATTTTTGCCTCATCTAGGGAGCCGGGTACCGATGCTGTTTCAGATGAATTCTATAAGGAGTTTGGTCCTCTTGTGAGGGGGCACATGCCGAGTATGTGGCAGGAGGCTATGAGGAAGGGCGGTGCTTCCGCCTACCATTGGCGAGGCAGTGATCACTCTAATCCTGAAACTGGGTAAAGATCCACAACAGTGTGCGTCATATAGACCCATCTCATTGCTCAATTTGGATACAAAGATTTTTGCAAACGTTTTGGCGGACAGATTGCTCCCTTATGACATCCATTGTACATCAGGACCAGGCAGGTTTTATTCCCGGTCGTTCCACTGAGCTTAATCTGCAGCGGCTATTTGCTATCCTGGCGCAAATAGACCTGAATTTCCAGGGGGTAGCAGCCTTTTTAGATGGTGAGAAGGCTTTCGACTCGGTGGGGTGGGAGTATTTGTTTTCTGCATTAAGGACAGTGGGCATCCGAGCCTATTTTCTGGCAGCTGTGTGTCTTTTATATGAGGGTGCTAATGCCTGAATTGGTCTTTCTGGGAAGCAAACAATGGGATTCCTAATGGGGCGGGGAACCAGGCAGGGATGCCCGTTATCGCCACTGCTTTTTAAAATTTCTATTAAGCTGCTGGCAGCACACATCCCTAAATGTCACTACGATTGGTGCCTGGTCATGGGAAGGGGGTGGGATCTTGTGTCCCTGTATGTGGATGACATTGTCCTATATTTGAAAAATCCAGCAGTTAATTTAAGACAGTTAATGGAGGAGGTGGATCACTTTGGGACATTTTTGGACTTTGCACAAACTGGGCCAATTCAGTGCTGTTCCCTTTGAATAAGAGTTCAATGGCCCCCCTGGAAATATGTTTCTATAAGTGGGAACAGAGATCTGTCCGGTACCTGTGGATACAAATCAGTAGATCTCACGACTCTTTATTGGGGGATAATCGCTTGGCTTGTTTGCAAGATCTTCGGGGGAAAATTGATAAGTGGTGTGTATTGCCCATTTCCTTCCTGGGACGTATTGCGATCGCTAAAATGGTGGTGGTACCCAAAATGTTGTATTTCTTTCAGTATGTGCCAGTGGTGGCACAGTTCTTCACGGAGTTGCATAGCCTAATGATTCGGTTGACGTGGCACCCTAAGCAGCTTCAAATTAGTTGGGATACACTGAAGCCATATGCAGAGGGGGGACTGGGGGCTCTGGATTTGGAGTTGTATTTTCTGGCTGTGCAGCTCCACTTCGCTGTACATTGGATGCTAGGTACCCCCATTTGGATGCTAGGTACCCCCATGTGCATATCGAGAGACACTTGGTCCGTCCGCACACACTGCAAGGGGTGTTGTTTGTCGCTGACAGAACGAGATCAGTGTAAATTTGACCCAGTAGCTAGCACAGTCCATGTGTGAAGAAGGGTGCTTGCACATATGGGGGTGGAGGTTCCGTATGCCCCGACGCTTCGGCTGTGGGCAATAGAGGCTTTACCCCCGAGTTATGATGAGGCATTGGCTAGTGAATGGGATGGATGGCATGGGTATTAGATTTCTGTTGGATATGTATCCGGAGGGGGTTTTCATCAGTCATGACCGATTTGTGGAAAAGGTGGGTCACGGCTTTAGACTGGGGCTCCAATATTATCGCATGCAGGCTGCTTTTAGGGCCTCCTTTCCACAGGAACCGAAGACAATACCCCTGTTGCACACCTTGGTAGCCACGACTCATGCAAAGCCTGTTGTTTTTCACATATACAGGGCTGTGAGGGCGGGTACCCTGAAGAAGGCTCCAGGATGTAGGGTGAAATGGGAGTCAGATATGGGGACCCAGTTCACTGATAAGCAGTGGTCTGCTATGTGTGAGTGTACGCATGTGGGGGCGACTAACACTAGGCTGAAATCATACAGTTCAAAACCTTGCATAGGGTATATGTAATCCCTGCGCGCTTTCGAATATATGATTCCGCTAAGGATGGTGCAGGCTTTCTCTGTGCCTTATTGGTCTGGAGGGTATGCAGATAGTGATATTAGTGCAGTCTGTCTAGTTAAGATGCTTCAGGTTGAGACATTTTACCAGGAGAGACATGGAGAAGACGAGAGTATGCTTCCTCTCATGTAGATGGGGTTGAGTAAATTTGTTTATGCGCATTAACTCCATGAGATGTTTGAGAGCATCCTTGTGCTTTTGGTGCTTTGGATCCCTGGTAAGATGATATCACCAAGGAAGATTATTTGAGTGTGCAAATAATACCAATTTGTTAAGATAGCATACATACATGAGCTAGACCTGTGAGGTTGTGGATAGATGCAATGGAAGTGGCAGTCTTCTTGTATGATAGAGGGAAATGGCAAGTGAGGATCTCTGTGGAGTTCATAGGCATCCAGTCGAGCATGGTGAAGGCCCAGTTGGATTAGTGGATGATTGCAACACCTCCCCCTGTTTTCCACATGCAGTCACCATGTTGGTTGCTGTACCCGGGTGGCATAAGGACATCAAAGAAGTGGGAGGAGGTGGGGGAAGGACATATTTTGTGTGATAAAGATGGCATCACGCTTCTGTGTTGAAATGAGGTGATAAATAAGCATTAATTAGCACTAGGCTGTGTTGGAGAATCGGGGGAGGTGATAAGAGGGATGTAGATGAGGTTCTTGGGATTTGCGGAGTGGGGATTCTTTGAGTGTTGATGGGCCTGATCCCTTTAGAGCATGGGAATAGTATCTTTCTGTAGCAGCCACATTGTAATATCTTCCTGATGTTAGAAAATAAAACAGGCGCTGTGGCTCATGGCCCTGTCCAGGGCCTAACAGACAGAAACAGGTGATGTCCTTGTCTTTGTCCTTAGCTGAGGATGCCATTGATGAGGAGACACAGAATTCTGGCTACAAAATAGAGCGGATAGTCCCTGATCGGCCTGTGGGCTAGAGGGGGTGTGCTGGTCATTTGCTCAGGGACACTCCTCTGTGCCTGGTGGAAGAGAATTGGTCCATGGTCAGAGCAAGTGATGTAAAGGCGCAAATCATGAGTCATGGGAGCTGGTTCAGCAAAATCCTTAAACAGGACCCATTGGAGAACTCAGTGGATAGTGAGGAAGAAGGAAAATTATGAAGATGATGCAGATTATGTGGACGAACTTGATGCCCAAATTGGCAGACCAGCCAAGCCTAGATCTCAAATCTCAGTGAAGCAATGGGGGCAAGCACCACATCAAAAAAAGAAGGCCCAGAAGTCACTACAGAGAGGGAGAAGAGGCATGAACAACAAGGGCAAAGATATCCTAGCAGAAGTAACAAGAAACTGCGGTTATGTTGTGTTTGTTTTGGCGAGGGATGTTGTGACGCAGAAAGCACCCTGCAGGACGGGCAAAATCACCAATGAATGTTACGATGCAGAGGCATCACAATTGATTATTAAATAAATACTGCATGCTTATGTTGGGCATGTACAGGAAGCCGCCATGATCATGTTTAATTGTATTTTACCCTCAATTTAGTGCCTGGGTGATACACTAACAGCAGTCTCTTAAGTGGCCTGGTAAAACGGGTCAGGTCTCATCAAGGGGGGGGGGGCATGCCCTAATGGTGGGTGTCCCCTGCCGGCTCGTTAGTCCAAGCCCCCTTAAAGGAGCACTGGCTTTGGGCTGCAGGCACAACTGAAGGGATGCCTATCGGGGGTCCGCACCACCAATTTTCTTCTTTAATGGTGGCACCGACCCTACCAGGTATCCCATTAGAGGGATTAGCACCCCAGAGTGCAAGGGTGCTGATTCTTGCATACCTTATATAAAAATGATGCCTGGCAGGGGACAGCGCCACGTGTTTCCTACCTTAATGGTGGTGCTGTACCTCGCCAGACATTCTTTTAACTAAAAGGTGCACTAATCACCTTTACCTTGAAAGGAACCTATCCAACCATTAAGGATTGCAAGGTAAGGCCGTTGGAAGCTGAGGCCCTTTTTCCTAAAGCCTGAAGCGCCCACAAATGAGCAAGTGTTTCACGCTTTTGAAAAAAAGGCATCGGCTTCCAGCAGCCTCGCCTTTTCTTCAGTAATGGAGGCGCCAGCGCACGGGCATCTCTTGATTAAAGGAATGCCTCACAGGTGCCCACGCCACCATTATGGAGAAAAGGCCTTTTTTTCTAAAGCATGAAGCTCTCGCACACAAGCGAGAGTTTCAGGCTTTCGAAAAAAAAAGCCTGGGCTTCTAGCGGCCACATCGGCTGGGGCTGCCAGGGAGCATTAGGGAGCACCGGCAAGGCCCTGTCTCAGAATCATTTTTCTGAGGGTGACGGGGCTCCGCCCCAGCTAGACCCAACCCACTCAAAGCCCTAACAGTCACCATATTTTACTTAAGCTCTTTTTGAGTTATACAGCATTTTCACAAACAGAAACCTGGATGACAAAAGATTCAATAAACTGCAGAGAGGGGCAAGGCTGTCTAAAAGACCTTTCATAACCAACAGTTGGTAGCAGCTCTGTCATGGAGTGTTTCAAAGGCACTTTTAACACACCCTCATACTATGCTGGCCTTTTGGGGTGTTGCTAGGTCTGGAAAAGATCCAGGGCTATGCTAGTTCAGGGACTGTTGGCTAACTAGCCTTTTTGGTTGAAACCCCTGAGCTTCTATCCCGGGGCTATAGCCTCCTCAGCCCACCCGTAGCAAAGCCTCTGTAAAGCTTCAGTCGGGCCCCACTTCTTTCGCCAATCAGAAGGCAGAGTTCTGGGACATTCCCTCGTGGGATTGGGGCGCGGCTTCGTGCTGGGTATTTCCAGGCCCCACAGCGTTGACAGATCACGAGTCCAGAACAACACATCTTAAGCACACTCTAGCGCAGCTTCTGTGAGTTGAACATGCTTCCTCATGTACACCTAAAACATACTGCTTCCGCCAGAACAATACAATCGGCCTCGTCATCAGGCATCGCCGTGCCTCTTGCAATCACAAATGCGTGCCAAAAAACGTGTTTACAACGGAGGCGTGACAAGCTTTGAAATTCTTTCATAGTGTGTCACTTTGCGACTTGTTTCTTAGTGCGTCAACTGTTCCTGACAAAGAAGAATATTTTTGTAATTATGTTACTTATTTTATGTATGATTTGAAAAAAAGAAAATTTTGCATGCGTCATAGCATCCATCATAAAAGATGATTGCATTACGTACAAAATATAAACAATTAAGATGCTCTCGCGCATTCCTTGCATTGTCCAAGTCTGAGCCTTTTACTAAATAATATAGTTTACCTTCCATGTTATTGTCACTGTCACCCTGAATCTAGACTTTATCCTCCTGACAAGCTGAAGAATAACGTTTACCCATTTTAATCGCCTCAGTGGTGTACTGGTCTATAGGGAAGTCTGTGGATTTCCCGGAGAGCTTATGCACCCGAGGCCTCTTTGGTGTGGGTACCCTCTATCCCAGTCACCCCACCCCCTCCTTTCATCTCGCCCTGCCCCCCATATCCTGTTTGAAGTAAGTAATGTGTTATAAAGCTTCAGGTATGTGGTTCCTCTCTCTTAATTAACTACTTTTAACCATTATATAGTAAAAAAGTTACACAATTGGGCTATTGTTTCTAAATTTTCTTGGTGGCGCACCCTCCTCTCTGCTTCTACCTAGAGGTGTTTGTCTTGCTTGCTACCTTCATCCACACAGTGTAATACAGATGAAATACATTTTCAGGCACAGGCACATATCCTAGGAGGGGGCCCCACTTGGAAAAAAAAAGAAAAAAATATCTTTTTTCAAAATCTTTTTTTTAATTTCTTTTTTAAATCACTCTGCCTTCATAAAGACATTATTTCTATAACAGAAATAATGTCTTTATGAAGGCAGAGTGACATCCAGGAATCCCCCCACCCCGTGACATGGAAGACCCCAGGCTGGAGGCCTCCATGTCATTGGGTGGGGGAGCCCTATGACTTCAAAAAGAAACAGTTTATTTTTACAGTCACTCTGCCTTCATAAAGAAATGATTTCCGTTATGGTTCGGTCCTTAACGGAAACAATTTCTTTATGAAGACAGAGTGATTTCAAAAAGAAACAATTTCTTTTTGAAGAAATAGGGCTCCCTCCTCAACCCCATGACCTGTGCGTGTGTGAGTGTATTATGAAAGGGTGTACACTTAAATGTGTAGGTGGCTGCCTGTGTGAGTGTATGGTGAAAGGGTGCATGCAAATGTATGGGTGACTGGGTGTGCATGTACGGTGAAAGGGTGCACACTTAAATGTATGGGTGGCTGCCAGGGTGTGCCTGCATGATGAAAGGGTGCACACTTAAATGTATAGATGGTGCCTGTGTGAGTGTATGGTAAAAGTGTGCACACTTAAATGTATGGATGGTTGGGTGTGCGTGCATGTATATGGTGAATGGTGTGTGTGCTTGTGTTCAGGGTTGCTACAAAACCTACATTTCGGGAGACTGATCCTTCAAATGTTGGGAGAGGCTCCAACTTCACAGGTGGTGGGGGAGGGGCAACCTTATTTGTGTGGGGGCACCTAACTTCTTTGTGCATTTTAATGAGACTATTCTAGTGCAGCTTCAATGTTAAAAGCAGTTAACTCTCTCCTTTAAGTGTGAAAGCACCCACTTATGAACTGCTGTGAGAATGAATGGTCTCCTGTTCCCTTTCTACCCTTCCAATCACTTCCCTGGCATGAAAGTACTAAACCCACATCACAAATTAAATTGTCTAAAAAATGTGCCATTTGAATGCAGGTACTAATAGTGAAATGCTTTACGTTAGTAATTCCTGGGCCCTTGTTAACAGCGAAACCCAGGTGCCGCTCAACATCTGTGTCTTGTTCTGTCCAGCAACTGCTCTGAAGGTCAGCCAGGTTGAGTCAACATAGACCAACATTTCTGGGGGTGGGTGCTGCAGCCCAGTCAACTCAATATTGTTAAGCCCCTACTTCTGTTTAATGCCCTAATTACTTATTGGTAATCATCATTACTCCTAGCCCTATTCTTCCTTGTCCCTGTACTTGTGTATGAGGCAGTACTTGTGTATGAGGCATTATGCTTCATTCACAAACACTGGGATGAGGTAGAGGTACATGGAGGTAATGCCTGACCTAGCTACCTGTATCTTCATTACTCCTAATCCCTCATCCCAGTACTTAGCTGTGAGGCAAGGAGCCTTAAACGTAAGCTCTGGGACAAGGAAGAGGGACGTGAAGGTAATTCTGGACTACTGTGCTGATTATGGAGGTTGGGGTAGGGCATGGGAGGGAGAGGGGATGTGCAGGGGGCGTGACTGTGCGATAAATCATAATGGTTGTCAATGTCCAGGCTAAGCAGGCATGATATGTGGTATTAGTGGCTAGAGAGGCATTTTGGTGCAGCCAGTCTAGTTATTCCTCAGTTTGGTATGAATTTTTTTTAACTGTGCATTTCTGATAAAGAAGTCCTGCTAAGTGTAATCACCTGGCTAGACTGGCATTTGAGTGCTGCCAGTCTAGCCATTTCTTACTGCTGCAATGTATATTTTTTTGGGCATCTGTGATAAAATTATATGATATAAGTCTATTATAACACACTTGTACACAAGTGTTTCTAGGCGTGCCAAGCAAGGGAGAGAAGATAGAGGGAGGACAAGACAAATGATCTTACTAGGGCCTGTGTCATTCAGATCGTGCAAGTGCGAAAATGAGAAATGCAAGGAGAAAGGGAGGGGGGACGTGCAAGTTAGAGGGGAGGGGAAAACAGAACAGTAATGCTCTGAGTAAGTGCAGCCAGGGCAGTGCGGCTCTGGGTAGTGCAAGGAGAACAAGGGACTGTAGGGTTACAGTTACAGCCCCTAAGTGCGTGGTAGACCGGAGGCAGTTGAAGGGTGACTGATCAAGAAAGAGCCTGGACTCAGTGAGACTCTGAGGGTAGCCAAGCAACCAATCGGTACAGCAGACAGGTAGGTCAGGTAGGTCAGCAGGCGAGGGAGAGAGCGAAAGCAAAGGAGAAGAGCAATGTTTTGAGCTGCTTCCGGAACATCAGGTAGTCCACTAAAGTTTGAGAGAGGCAGGGAGGCAATTCCAGAGGGAGGCATCCGCAGAGGATAGAGATCTACCCCCCACTCTCTGCCTGGAGAAGTGTCTAGGCCTTATAGAGTTGTAGGTAGCTGGAGGAAGGGCTCAAGAAAGAAGGTATTTTGGAAGGGAGCATTGGAGCTAGTGTGGGCCTGACCCCAAAAACCTTGTGGACAATGCAAAGGGTCTTGAACTTGATTCTTGCAACCACTGGGAGACAGTGGAGAGATTTCAGGGCTGGAGAGATATGATCCCTGGGCTTGTGGCCAAGGATAAGTCTTACAGTCCTATTCTGGATTAGTTGCAGAGGGCGGAGAGTAGAGGAAGGAAGCTTGAGAAAGAGGCCGTTGCAGTAGTCCAGCCTAGAGAGAAACATCTCTGGAGACAGTGAGCTTCTGGGGGAAAGTGAGAAAGGGAAGAGTCACTTTGAGGAGGAGCAGCTGGTAGGTAATGGGACTTCTTGGCGATGTCCGAGATGCGAGGAGAGAAAGGGCGAGTGGAGTCGAAGATGACACAAGAGGTTTTTTGCCTCGCAGGAAGGAGAAGGAACAGGGCCCAAGGTGGGCGGCCAGAGTCAGAGAGAGAAAGCAGGGGCAGTGGTCCCAATGAGAAGGATCTCCATCTTAATGGCATTAACGCAGAGATCATTGGAGGCGCACCAATCCTGAATCACGGCTAGACAGTCATGAATGAGCGAGAGATGAGAGGAGCCCGAAGGAAAGCTGACTGCCATCTGCATAACAATGAAAGATAAAGGAGGAGAAGGTAGAGATCAGGGGGCCAAAGGTGCCAAGTAGAGGTTGAAAAACCAGGGTGAGAGGATAGAGCCGTGGGAAATGCCACAGGTAGAGAGAGAGGTGGTGGAGAGAAAGGGAGCAAGTTGGACCTGGGAGGGGCAGTCCAAGAGCAAGGAGGTCAGCCACTCCATGGCCTGATTCGTGATGCCTAGGTTCTCAAGTAGTCAATTGATCAGCATGGTATGGTTGACTGTGTCGAAAGTAGAGGAAAGATCAAGGAGGATTACGACAGAAGGAATGCTGGAATCAAGGTTAGAGAGCATATCTTCACGGGTGTTCAGGAGAGCAGTTTCCGTGCCTCTGGCAGCTCTGAAGCCAGACTGATGGTCATGGAGACAATCAACAGATTCAATGTGGAGAGTAAGCTGGGAGATGGCCAGCTTTTTTCCAAGAGTGTGCCCAGGAAAGGGGTGATGGAGATTGGACGATAGTTTGCCGGACAGGTAGGATCGGCAGAATGCTTCTTGAACAGTGGGTGCACAAGAGAGTGCTTAAGGGGAGAGGGAAATATTCCAATGGTGAAAGAGGGATTTCAGAAATTGGCCAAGGCTGCAGCAAGTGTGTCAATTTGTTCCTTGATGGTTCTGGAGGAGCAGGGGAGCACCTGTTTGGACGACTCTTTTAATGATCAGACTTGTCTAGAAACCTCATCAGGTGTTGTCAGAGAGAAAGAGGAGAAAGAAGGCGGAGAGGTAGAGATGGCCAAAGGGGAGGGGGGGCGAGAGAGGAAGAGGGAAAGGAGGTAGTGGACAGGATGTCCTGAGTTTTAGCGGAGAAGCGAGAGGCCAGAGCCCTACTTAGGGCTTAGGAGGGAAAGGGGAGGTGGAGACCGCAACAGGATTGACCAGTTCAGTGCAGATTTTAAAGAGTTTGGCCGTATGTTAGAGGCCACAGAGACCCGGGCTTCAATGTGTGCTCTCTTCTTGATGAGTGGTATTGCTTCGACTGGAATATTTGTGCAACCAGTCTAGGTATGTCTAAATGTGGCCTGTCATGCTTTACTGTAATATTATTATGTGTCTACAATGGTCTACATTGTGCAGCCAGTGGGACATGTTTTCAATGTGGCATGGTATTTTCAATAGTAAAGCATTAAAGTTCCTGTGTACTTTTGGTGACTGGCATGTATTGGATTGGTGTTACCCTACAAAACAATTGCAAACACTCTGGCTTTTTAGACAATTTTTCTCAGAAAGTGTGCTGTATATTGCATTAAAACACATATATATATCTTTATCCTATACAGTGTGCGGCATACCCCTTCAGCAGCACGTTCATGCGTATTGTGCAAGCATGATAACCTAGGCCGGCCGAGAGTGTATCACACTCCGTGATTTGTTGCCGAGTTGGGGGGCCCCCCTCAGCAGGGCTCGAACGGGGGCCCCCCACATTTTGTGTTACGCCACTGTTTTCAGGGTCACTTTTGGTTTCCAGTCCACCTCTGTATATGTTTCCCAATGACGAAGGGGATTTCCGTTGCACTCAAGTAGCACTGCTAAAATTCTTCCCTCTGCAATAGTACCGCGTTTTCCACAAATCTACCTATAAACAACTTTCGGACATTCGTTAAACGCTGACACTTCACAAATAAAAGATGTGCTTCATGTTGCGATGGACCTTTACAAAGCATAGAGTGCCATGGCTCCACCGTCCAGGGACGTCATTTGGGGGCTGCCAGGAGTAGCAGCTACGACCCCTGATTCCCTCTCTGCTACCCCTAGACCTGTCCTTGCGACCCCTGGTCCATTGGACAAAGAGGCAGTGCCAAGAGCAGATATCTGTGTTGCACCTGAAAAAGGCGGTAAAAAGGCGTGTAAATGCAGCTAAATGTGCCACAGCCTTTTTCACCTTGAATCTAGATCTCGTTAGCTGGAGAAATAAAAGGGATGTAGGAAAAAACATGAATCCGCCATCACTAACAGGTTGGCAGTCCATCAACGAAGAATGACTGAAAGTTTGGGTTCAGAGGCGGGGCAGTTTGTGCAGCTCCTACCCAGTATTGTAGCAACAGGAATGTTATCAAGGCTAGGTCTATCTAGCCGGGAAAGGGTAAGAGCAGCCTGGAGTACTCAGGGACAGCACAGCAGGAACGCGCATCTCATCAGTGTTTCTCGTTGTCTGCTTTGCACATCCAATGAGCAACTGGGCCTGTGATGCGAGGGGTGTGCCCCGTGGCTTCTGCCACCAATCCTGCCTGGGCACTGTGTGACCTGACCCAGATCTGCCAAACCTGCATCACAGGAACACTTTAGATAGACACAAGGTGAAAATTAATTTACATGAAGTTGCCCTCCGCCTTTGTAGCAAACAATCTGTTGCTTCCTCGAGCAAACATTTTGGAAGGATAGCTCAGGGGCAACACACTTTCTTTGGGAACAAGAGAATTCAGTGCAACATGGATTCAGTTCCTGTTCTAGTGATTATAAGCTGGAGTAAGATGTCAGCAAGCAAGATATTCAGGACCAAAGAAAATAATAAAATGGGCCTTTCCTAGGGCTGATGTCATGGAGCTGCTGCTGCTGCGGTTTACATTTAAAATAAAATAAAAACCTGTAATTCCTGGGCCCTGCAAAACATCCTTTCCCCCTATCTCCCATCTAATTAAAAATTACTTACCAAATAAGCAAAACAGAAAGGCGACGGCTGAAAGGTTTCAAATCATTCATAACCATGGCACAGTTCTGGCCAACCCTCCAGAGCATCGTTGTTCAGCCTGCTAAACCACTACAGAAGGGGAAAAACTGTATGTAAATCCAACTTGGTCCCACCTCAAAAGGGGCAGCCCACCCTGAACTGCTTGGTCACATCCCTGCTGCACCAGACCACAATCATCCCTAGACAGGTTACATCCTCACTCGGTGTCATGAGGGAGGAGTAGCCTAGCTTTCTAGGCCCAGCAGGCCTTTCTAGGGGTGATGTCATGGCGCTGCTACTTACATTTTAAAATAAAAACCCTGTAATTACTGTGACTTGAAATCCCCTCAGTCTCCCATCTAACAAAAAAGAAATGTGGGTTAATACCAAATAAGCAAAACAGAAAGGTGAGAGCTGATAGGGTTCAAACATTCATAATCACTGGCACAGCTCTGGGCAACCCTCCAGACCATCGTTTTTTTAGCCTGCCAAGCTTCTACAAGAGGGGAAAGATGATATGAAATCAGGCTTGGTAACACCCCAAATGGGGCAGTCTAATCCCGAACTGTTAAATCACATACCTTCTGCACGAGACCACAAGCATCCTGAGACATGTTTCAGCCTCACTGGGCGTCATCAGTGAGGAGTGACCTAGGTCTATAGGCCCAGCATGCTTTTCTACCGGTGATGTTGTGAAGCTGCTGCTGGTGCTGTTTACATTTTAACATTTTAAAAAACTTGAAATTACTGTGACTTGCACACATCCTTCCCCTCTGTTGGGGGGCGGTCCTGAGCCCCCCGCTGCGTTCCCGTAAGCCCCCCCACCTGAAAGGACACACGCACACAGCCTTTCGGTTCGGGCTTCCCGGTCGCTCTGCTCGCGGCCGGGAACGCCCCTTTATTTATACATTCGGCGGCGGCGTGCTACGTCACGCCGCCGCGTAAGCCCGTCACTACGGGCAGCGCCACACTCCTCCTTTTTCGGGAAGAACCACAACAACGGCACGTTTTTTTTTTTTTTTTAAACTTTGGTTTTATTGGCATTTTGAAACTTTAACAAACCGGGCTGAATAACCCATTAGGTACACAAGGCGAATAACTGTCCCGTTCAACCCTTAACCCCC
Source organism: Ambystoma mexicanum (assembly GCF_040938575.1). Lineage (NCBI taxonomy): Eukaryota > Metazoa > Chordata > Amphibia > Caudata > Ambystomatidae > Ambystoma > Ambystoma mexicanum. The sequence goes on along the minus strand of NC_090932.1, from coordinate 462,064,763 downwards.
CCCCTACCCTCCACCTCCCTCCCGGCAGTACCCCTCCCCCCCGCAATCCAGCACTAACTTCAAACAAAGAGACAATGAGCGCTTTTATCCTCCCCTGTGTTCAGGAGATGCTGTGGTAGGTGACCATTCTTTCCGACTGTGGTCGATGGTGCCGTTCCCCCGGTCGTGGGCTTTCAGGGCGGGCCCAACTGGGCTCCAAGTCCTCCTCCCCTCCCTCGGTGCGGGCCACTGTCTCAAGTCAGTGAACGTCCCATCCCCAAGATTGTTGCACCCCATACCAATGTGCTATGAAAGGCCCTGAGTCGTTGTTCACCATTGCTGTGAGTTTGCCCATCAAGAACATATTCTTTACTTTCTTCAGCCAATCCTCCTTGGAGGGGAGTTCAGGGCTCTTCCACTTCTGTGCCAGGGCCACCCTCCCCGCCCGCAGCATCGTTTCCATCATCCTTGGATATCTATATATTTCCAAGTCTTCCGGGGGTACCCCCAACAACATTGACAAAGGGTCCTGGGGGAGAGGTTCGTCCGACACCTCCGCGATCCAGGACCGTACTTTGCCCCAGAAGACCTGAGCTTTCGGGCAAAGCCACCACATGTGCTTCCTGGATCCCTGCTGGCCACAACCCCTCGGGCACATTGGAGTAACGCCCGGGAACATTTTGGATAATTTTACTGGGTCCCTATGCCACCCCTGCAAAATCTTGAAATTGTGTTCCATGTCTGCAGTGAACAAGTTCCCATGAAAAGCGATTTTGAAAATTCTCGACCAGGTGTCTTCTGTGATGACCTCTCCCACCAAATCGTCCCAGAATGAGCGGAAACCCCTTCTCCCGGGGAGATTGAAAGTGTTCAAGATTTTATACATGTTCGACACCGCGCCCTTTCTCGAGGTTGCTGTATCTAAGAACTTTTCAAAGGGGGTCAGCTGCCTCCTCAGGTTTTGGCCCCATGATTGGTCACATAATATGCCCTTGAGGCGGAGGTATTCGAAAATAGTGAGGGATCCCCGGCCGAGGGCCTCCCTCAGGTCCTCATATGGGAGAAACTCTCCCTCCCTGAACATCTGCCCAGCCCATTCCATCCCCATGTCGGACCAGGTCTGGGAATTCCGAAACCCCCTCCCGCCCAAGTCAAGTGGGAGCCCCCAAAGGGAGGACATCGGGGACGGCCATGAAGTGAGGTAGGATGTCTGTGGGCCCTCCCTCCAGATTTCCCAAAGGACTCCCAGGGTCGGGTGCCCTCTTAACTTCCCCGGAATGGGTTTGCGTGGGGCCCACAGGAGATCCCTAACCTTCAGGGGGTGGGCGTCCATGTCCTCTAGGTAAGACCAGTATGTCCCCATCCCCTCTTTCATGTGTTCCAAGAGTACCCTCAATTGTGCAGCCCGGAAGTACAGGCGGAAATCAGGGAGCCCAAATCCCCCCTCCTCCCTCGGCAACGTCAGGGTCGCTTTCCCTATCCTTGGGGTTTTCCCCTGCCATATAAATTCTTGGACTGCATTTTGTAGGACCCTGAAGGTCTGCTCTGGGATGATGGTGGTGAGCGCTGTGAACAGGTACAAAAGCCTGGGCAGGACATTCATCTTGACCGCTGTCATCCGGCCGTACCAGGACAGGATCATCTTGTCCCATCTCCTCAGGTCCGACCCGATCCCAGCGATTATGGGGTCGTAGTTAGTAGAGGCCAATTTTGATAGGTCCCTAGTTAGCAGGACTCCCAGATATCGGATGGAGGTCTTTCCCACCGCAATTCCCTCGAACCTGTCCAGGGGGACCAGCTCGAGGTCTCGCACTTTCATTGGGAGCAGGACCGATTTGGCTGTGTTGATTCTCAGTCCGGAGAAGTGGCCAAATGTGGCCACCAGAGACAAAAAAGGGGGGAGCGAGGTGGCCGGGTCCACCACATAGGCAAGGATGTCGTCTGCAAAGAGGGAGAGCTTGAACTCCACGTCGCCTCTGCAAATCCCCCTGATGCCCGCATGCGCTCTGATCGCTATAGCTAACGGTTCTATCGTTAGGACATATATCAAGGGGGAGAGGGGACAACCCTGCCTGGTCCCTCGCGAAAGTGCGAAGGACTCGGTCAGCCTCCCATTCACCTGAACCCTCGCTGTGGGGGCTCTATAGAGTGCCGACACCCAGATCCTAATGTGGGACCCAAAGCCCATTTTCTTGAGGAGGAGTTCCATGTATCTCCACTCCACCCGGTCGAAGGCTTTTTCGGAGTCCAAAGAAAGGACGCATGAGTCGAGGTCAGATTCCTGTGCGTAGTGGAGCAGATCTATCGTTTTACGGATATTGTCCGACCCCTGTCTCCCTCTTATGAAGCCCACCTGGTCCCCATGAACCAACCTCGGCATTATCCCCTCCATCCGCCTCCCCACCACCTTGGCCAAAATCTTGACGTCCGTGTTCAATAATGATATTGGGCGGTACGAGGAGCACTCTGCTGGGTCTTTCCCCTCCTTGGGCAGTACTGCTATAATGGCTCCCATCATGGAGTCGGGGAGAGTGCCTCCCTCGAGGACAGAATTGAAGACCCTCGCCAGGTGCGGGGCCAAGCTGGAGCGGAACCTCTTGTAGAAGTACACTGTATAGCCATCCTCCCCCGGGGAGGTTCCCACCTTCATCCCACTTATCACTTTGTCTATCTCCTCCTCGGTGACCGGACCCTCTAACCCCTCCGACATCTCTTTTGTTAGGGCCGGAACTTGTATGGACTCCAGGAAGCCTTCTATCTGGGCATCGCCCTCGTCATATTCCGAGGTATATAGTTTCTCATAGTAGAGGTGGAAGGCCTCTCCTATGTGGGGGGCGTCATAGCCTATCGTCCCCTGGGCGTCCTTCACTGCCTTGACCATTCTACTTCTTTGGACCTCCCTTAGTTTCCAGGCTAGGATACTATCTGCCTTATCCCCTTTGTCATAGTATTTCTGCCTCACCATCTGGAGGCTCCTCTCCGTCCTGTGCAGGAGGAGGTTTTTAAGCTGGAGTCTGTAATCCTCCAGGGCAGTCACCTGGTCACGCTGCAGTGGCCGATCCGGAAGTCCGCCGGGCCGGTGCTGCGCTATTTTATCCCTTAGGGTCTTTTCCAGGGTCTCCCTTTCTCTTTTCTTCTGGGCTCCTATTTTGATGAGCACACCTCGTAGGGTTGCCTTAAATGCATCCCACAATGTGTGTATGCCCACTTCCCCGTTGTCGTTCAAGTCAAAGAACTCCGTGATGGCATCTAGCACTTCCTGCGCAATGACCTCGTCTTTGAGAAGGGAGTCATTATATTTCCAGCGGCCTCTGCGTTCCGCGTGCCAACCCTCGGCTATGGTGACGCGGGCCATGTCATGATCTGTCCAGGGGACCGGGTCCACACTTTAGCCCGAGACGTGTGGGCGAAGCGTTTCGTCCACCAGGATGTAGTCGATTCTAGAGAATGAGGTATGGATGGCCGAATAGTACGTGAACGAGGGGTCGTCCGACCTGGGGAATGGAATCGTGTCGACCAGGCCCAGCTCAGCGTTGACCCTCCGGAAGCAGCGTGCCATGGCCTCGTCTAGGACCATGTTGAAGTCCCCCCCTACCACTATTTTGCCTTGGACAAAGAGTTTGAGCCTGTCCCTTACTTCCTCCCAGAACTGGGCCTGGCCTTCATTTGGGCCGTATATAACTACGAGGGTCAGGGGGGCCCCCTGTAAAGAACCCCTCACCATTAGGTAACGTCCCTCGGGGTCCTTCAGGGACGCCTCTTGTTCAAAGCCTACTCCCCCTGCTAGCAGAATCGCCACTCCCCTCTTCTTTGACTTATGTGATGCACAAAAGATCTCGCCAATCCCTCCTCCCCTCATCTTGGGTTCCTTCCCCCGGGCCCAATGTGTCTCCTGCAGGAAAAGCAGGTCTAGCTTAGCTCTTCTGAACTCCCTGCAGACCAGGGACCTCTTTGTGGGGGTATTCAGTCCTCGCACATTCAAGGTGCCCACCCCCAGGGCCGGCAAGCCATCAGCCATTATCTATGTTACTCTCCCGGCTGGCCACCCACGTCATGCCTAAAACCCTGTTTCGCTTCATTTGTCTCGCTTCTGGATTGCTTGGATTCCCCCTACCCCCTTCCCCTGGGGCCCTAAAACTGGCCCCAAACAACCCCTCCTCCCCCCTCCCTAAAAAAGCCTCCCCCACCAACTTGAAAGGACCCCCCACCCCCCTACCCGACGTCCAGCCAGTAAGTTCCGCCATCACTGGCATGTGGCCGGACCACCAGCCTGACCTCCCCTGGCTAGGCCCGCTGAACAATGCTCATCTCCTTGAGCCCCCCTTTCCCCCCCCAACCTCTTCCCCGTCGGTTGCCCGCTGTATACTTGCTGTTCCAGGGGGTAGAGTCGTCGCTAGGACCTCACGTGCTTCCACGCCTGTCCTACAGCTTGTCAGGGCTCCCCTGCCGTCAGCCCTCCGAGTCCATTTGTTCTCCTTCCTGGGCGGGAGGTGGGGTATTCAGTTTCTTGTATTTTCGTGAGGCTGTTTTCCTTCTCCTGGGTCCCGACTGACCCGGCCCCCCCCTGGCCAGAGCCTCCGGGCCGATTGGGCTTCTTCGGGGGGTAGGGTCCGCCACGTAATCGTGTATGGCACCTCTAATGTCCTCTTCTGTGATTAACGTAGTACGTTGGCCCATATATTCGAAGGACAGGGAGAAAGGATACCCCCACCTGTAGCGGACCCCCTTCTCTTTGAGTAGCTGCGTCAGGGGACGGCACATTCTGCGCTTCGCCAAGGTGTAGGCGGAAAGGTCCTGAAAAATGGTGACCTGGGCATTGTTGTAGGTGATCACCCCTGCCTTCCTCGCTTCTTCCAAAACCTTGGTTTTTTCCGTATAGTAGTGGAACCGGGTTAGGACTGATCGGGGGTTCCCGGCCCTGCCCCCTGCTCTATGCACCCTGTCGAACGTGGGTTCTGTGGTCATCTCCTCTGCGAACAGAAGGGTGATAATGTCTTTCACGACTCGGGTTAGGTCTCTCTCTGTCTCCCCCTCCGTTTCCGGGATCCCGAAAAATCTTAAGTTATTTCTCCTTTCCCTGTTTTCGAAGTCATCAAACTGTCTGGCCTTTTCCTCGTCCCTCTTCTCCAAGGCCGAGAGCCTCATATCAAATTGAACCTCCTGTGCCGTTGACGAGGACTGGTTGGTTTCTACCCGTTGCAGCCTCTCCTCCACTTTGTCCACCCTCTGTTCCATTTTTTCAAATTTTTGGGCGATATCTGATCGCATTTCCCTAATTTCCTGGAGGATGGAGGCAAAGCCCCTCTCCATCGCTGTCGAGGGCTCCGACATGCTTCCCGGGTGGGTCAGGACACCGGGGTCCGTGTGGTTTCTGGTGCGATTCTTATATCTGAACGCCTGCAGCGATTCTAGCCCGTTCATGCGATCCCCCTCAGTGCCCCCCTTGGGGTCCGCCGCTGGTCCAGATCCCCCACGTCTTGGTGCGGTCTCGTGGGGGGTGGGAGGCTGCCTCCGTCGTGTTCCAGCCTCTGTTTGCTGTCCGGGGGGAGAGTCAGGCGGGCACACGCCCCAGGATTGTCCCCGGGGGCCACCACCTGTTTAGGCCTGGTCTCCATCCTTCCAGCCTCGCTGGGTTCCTTTGTTGGGCTGGTGGGAGATATCCCCTCTCCCCGGCGTGTATCGTGATGTGCGGCCAGGCCAGGCCAGGACCCCTCTAGGTCTGTGATGGCTGGAGTGGGGTGTGCTGCGGGGGTTGCCTTGGCCCCCGCCAATCCCGGGTGTGTTCCCCTTGTCCTGCGATTGTCTCCTGGGGGCCCAGGGGGGGCAACGTTTTCAGGCCCCGGATGCTGGGCCCGGGGCCGCCGACTGGTGCGGGAGCCAAGGCTGGGGGTCCGGTTCGCCTCTCGGGGGATGTTGCCCGTGGTGGGCCCGAAGAATGAAGCGTGCGCCGGCGGGAGGGGCCGTTCCTGCCCGACCGGCTCTTTGCCTTTCCGGGCCGCTTCCCGCCGCCGAGGTCTGGCAGGGGCGGGCTCGGGCCGATCCTCCGAGGCGGACCGCCGGAGCACGTCCGGGGGTGGACTGGCCCGCGATCCGCTTTGCTGCCGTGGCCCCCTTACCTCCTCCGCCCGGTGTTGGCGTCGGCTCCGTCAGCCCACTCCTCCTGGGTGCGCGGGGCGCTGCACTCCGGCCGGCGGCCGGGCTCCTTAGCTGGGCTCTGTCCGTCTGCAGGCCTCTCCCCGTCCCCGCGTACTCGGCCGCGACTCCAGCACGGCCCGAACTCCGGTTTTCGGGGGGCGGCGAGGTCCGCTCCTTCGAGCCGAAGTCTCGCGGGGGGGTCACCCGCCGATGGCCGGGTAGCTGTTTCGCCAGGGGGGTCCGGGGGGGCTCAATCCCTCTAGAAGGCCCTGTCCTGGCGGAGCTCGGCACTAGGCAGCCATTGCCTCTGCGCCCCCTGGTGGTCTCTCCAACAACGGCACGTTTAATGATCATAACTTTTAACACACAGCTATACTATAAACCACCACTGCACACCCAACACCCCTTTATTGTCAACCACCCGGATCCCTTCATCACAGTTTACATGCTAAGTGTCCAAGAACATACTCGCTGAGGTAAGCAGGTTTCCCTCGCCCAGCCCTCTGGGGGTACCTCCTGCCTACCTCCGGCCCGTGGTGTCCCTCAGCTGCGGCTCCCCGGATTGGGGAGTCCGGGATCTCGTCCCGGAAATCTCCAGCGTCGGGGTCCTCTGGTGGGTCAGGTTCAGGCGGAGTTTCAGTCCGGGGATCACCCAGTTTCTTGAAGAAACTCACATTCCGGGTGACGGCAGATCGCCCATCCGAGGCCGTCACCATGGATCCCTTGACAGCCACAACATCCAAAGGCTTGGGTTCATAGGGGAGTGAGAGTTTCCCATGGGGGTGTCGGTTGCGGACTAGAACTTCGTCTCCCGGCTCAAGCCGTTGAGGCCGGAGACCCGTCGCAGGTTTTCTTGGTCAATTCTCACTCGCCTTTCCGTTGCAACCCGCTGGTTGTCAATCACTCCCGGTTCCTTCTCCCCAACCTCAGGGAGCAGACCTCGGGGACATCTCTTGAACAGCGCTTCTGCGGGAGCCACTCCAGTCGAGGCATGCAGGGTGGTTCGATACACCCGCAGGAATTGGTACAGGGCCCGTTGTAGGGGTTGACCCTGTCCCTGGGCGATCCGGAATGTCTTATTAAGAGTCCGCATGAGTCTCTCCGCATCGCCATTGGCTCGGGGCCACAGCGGTGACACCTTCCTGTGCTGCACCCCGCAGCTCTCCATTAGCTCAGAGAACCGCTCACTTTGGAAAGGAGCCCCATTGTCTGAGCACAGGGTGTGGGGAAAACCGTGGGCTGCAAAGATCTTCTCCACCGCCACCACCACATGCTCAAACGCCACAGATTCGACGAACTCCACCTCTGGATATCTAGAGTACTCGTCGACAATTGCCAGGAAGTGGGTGCCCACCGACGTCGATCCAAAATCCGCGTGGATGACCTCCCAGGGCCGGGTGCCTCGGGGCATCACTTCTATTGCTGGCTCCCGTTCCAGAGGAGAGGCTGCCTGACACCACACGCATGCCGCTACAAAGTCATCAACCTTCTTTTCTAGTTCGGGAAACCAGACCTTCAACCGGAGTCGCGCCTTGGTCTTGGCCGCGCCTTGGTGTCCATGGTGTGCCAACGTGATGACCTCCCTCACTTTTGACAGGGGGACGACAATCCGGTCACCGCGGAGCAGCAGGCCCGACTCCGAAAACGACAACTCGTCCTTCACTTTCCACAGCTGCTCAAGCGTTGTTTTGGCCTCATGTGTCCGCCCGGCCACAGCCTCGAGGACGGACTTCCAGGAGCCGTGTTGCATCGAGTGCCTCAGTACTTGAAAGCATTCGTCTTGGGCCGCCGTGGCCTCCAGCTCCGCCAGCGGCATCGCGTTTGGTGTGGCCGCCTCCACCACCATCTGTACATGGCTGTCAGCCTCTTCTTCACAGACATCGTGCCCCTCTCCCCCGCACACCCCCGGGTGGCGGGACAGGTAGTCCGCCGCATTGTTGGCCCCAGGCCGGTACACCAGGGTGACAGAATACTCAAGGAGGGCGAGCATCCACCTCTCAATCCTTGCCGGTGGCTTTGACGATGACCTCACCAGGATTGGAAGCAACGGCTTGTGATCGGTTACCACCGTCACCGGACGACCCAAGACATAGAGTCGAAAATGTCTGCAGCCCCACAGCACCGCCAGGGCCTCCCGCTCGATCTGGGAGTACCTCTGCTCAGTCTCTGATAGTGCCTTGCTGGCATATGCCACTGGCCGAACTCCCCCGTTGCGATCCACCTGAGTTAGCACGGCGCCCAGGCCAAAAGGACTGGCATCAACAACGATCTCTGACTCCAGGGCTGGGTCGAAGAATGCCATGGTGTCTTCCGTCGTGAGGGCAGCTTTGATGTCCTCGAAAGCGGCCTGCTCAAGTGGGCCCCAGTGCCACGCTGACTCCTTCTTCGTCAGGGCCCGGAGTGGTTCCGACCTTGAGGCGAGGTTTTGGATGAAACGTCCACAGTAGGTCACCATCCCCAGAAAACTCCTCACATCTGACACCGACTCAGGAGGTTGTGCCAATTTGATGTCCTGGACCTTTCTTGGATCGGGCGATACCCCTCCCTCCTTGAACACGAAACCGAAGAATTCAATGGAGGTGCGCATGAACTCGCATTTTTCCTTATGCAGGGTAAGGCCCAGTGATTGGAGTCGTTCCAGGGTCTTACCAAGCCTCCTCATGTGGGCTACCTCTGTCTTTGCGAACACCAGAATGTCATCGCTGATGTTGAGGACGCCCTCGAGATCTGCCAGGGCGCCCCTGATGATGTTCTGGAACACCTCGGCGGCAGATGACACTCCAAAGCTCAACCTCTTGTATCGGTACAACCCCCAGTGGGTGGTAAACGTTGTTATGTACCTGGACTCAGGGTGAAGAACGACCTGGTGGTAACCTGCTCGGAGATCCAATTTCGAGAAGAACCGAGCCCCTTGTACTTCCGCAATTATGTCGTCGATCGTGGGCGTGAGATGCCACGCCCTCTTTATTGCCATGTTAGGGAGCCTCATGTCGACACAGATGCGGACCGAATCAGGCTGCTTAGGTTTTCTGGCCACCACGATCGGAGACACCCAGGGGGTCGGGCCCTCCACCTTTTCGATAATGTCCAGGTTTACCAAACTGTCCAGCTCCTTGTCCACTTGCTCTCTCAGATGAAACGGTACCCTGCGATGTTTCAGGGCAATCGGTTGGACCGACTCATCAATGTGAAGCCGAACCGGTTCGCCGGTCATCTTCCCGATCCCACTGAAGAGTGCTGCGTGCTTGTCTAGGAGATCATTGATGTCTTCCAAATAGACTGAATAGGCGAAACTGACAATCCCCAGGGCCACGGCAGCGGCACAGCTGAGCAGGGTGTTGTCACTCACAGGAGTCACATAGAAGCGAGCCTTGATCTGTGAGCCGTCATGTTCAACACAGGCTACAAAGGCACCATCCAGTGGTATCGGTTCCAGCCCTCCAAACGCAAAGATGCGAGCCTTCGGTGTGTCCAGACCCGGGAGGGGATCAAGCGTGTCATAATGTCCTCTGGCCATTACATTTACGGAGGCCCCCGTATCCACGAGCACCGGGACTGGGGAGTGGTTGACCTCCACCACACATCTGGGCTGTCTCCGGCTCTTCCTTTTCAGAATTTCCACACTCGAGACGAAGAAGATGTTCTCCTCGTCCTCCTCCTCGGCACCCTCCACCTGGGGATCCACTTCTCCCTGATCCACCTGGGCCACATTTGGCGGCGGGTTCTGGCGTGGAATCCACGTCCGTGGCTGGCCTCTCGGCACCATCACAGGCAGGGCTGCACGGCATACCCTTGAAAAGTGATCGGCCAATCCACATCTGCCACAGGTCTTTCCCACCGCCGGACACTCTGTCGGGTGAGGAAGGTCGTACCCGCACTTCTGGCACGACTCCGCGGCTCTGCCTGCCCTGTCACGGGGTCCACCACCAGGACGTCTCATGCCTCTGCCACCTCGCCACACAACGCACACCTCCTCCGATCTCACTGATCGGGATCCTGCCTCCATCTTATTGGCCCGAGCCTCTGCCACCTCATGGCACGGGCCGAGCTCCAGTATGCGGGGCAGAGTGATGCCTGGCTCTCTGAGGACCTGCCTCCTGAGTTTGCCGGAGGAGCAGGCCTGGATTAACATCTTGCGCATCATGTCTTCTGCGTCCGTCCACGCACATCCTAGGGAGAGGCGGCGCAAACGACCATAGAAGGTGTCCAGTGTCTCGTCATCCTTCTGTTTGGCCGACAGCATGACAAATCTCTCATAGTCCACATTAGCAAGGGGGAGGAAATGTGCAAGGAGTGCCGCCTTGGCCGCATCATAGGAGGCATTAGCAGGTGTGAGGGATTCAAATATCTCCTGGACCGCAGGCCCTGCGGAATACAGCATGGTGGCCACTCTGCTGTCATCGTCCGTCACCTGAGAGGCCCTGAAATACATGTCAAGGCGACTCATCCATCTCCTCCACCGGGGGCCCATGCTCGAAGGTGGCCCCGATGCATCAAACTCCGGAATGGGCTGCAGAGCAGCGTGGGCCGCAGGTGCTCTCGCCTGAGCCATGATGGGGATTCCAGGTTGGGCAGCTGGCAACACTGCAGGAGGTCCTTGCAGGGGCAACTGTGGAGCCGGTACCAGCTGTTGCATTGGAATTATTGGAGGCTGCCCAGGCTGTTGAGGAATCGGCGCAGCCCCTGCCCCGTCATCCGAGTCGTCAGAGTCAAGCATAGGTCTGAGCGCACAGGCACCCCCACCAGTTGTACTGGAGGCCGCAACTCAGCCACCCTTCACCACCCACAGTGTGAGTGCATTCAACAGTCAAATCTGATACCAGGTACACACTACCAGCCTGACAGCTCACCTGGGACGGGTACCAGCTCCAAGGACCAAGAACACAGCATGCAGGCGTGAATGGCTCTCAATCACAGCCTTCTCCGATGATGAAGAGGATGAAGAAGATACCACAGCGACTTGATGATGAAGGGGATGAAGAAAACTGCTGTCTCCACCCGCTGGCATCCACCAATGTATAGGTGTCCCAAAAATTAAGCCATGAGCAGGGAGTAGGCTAAGCAGGTCCAGCCATATTAACCCTTCTCCTGGCTTTCACACGACGTAGTTGCACCAAAACTACATAAAAATCCACAATCCAAACATGGGTGTGCAGATCAAGCTGCCTGCAAGCAGAATTGCCAAAAATTAGGCCCGGATTCACTTCCCCCTCCAAACCGGAGCTCGGAGAACATCCGCGGCCTGTCAGACAAAATGGCCGTCGGCCGCGTGTACGAGCCGCAGCCACGGCGTAAGACGGAGCATCCAGGCGCTCCGTGTATGCAGAAAAATTCGGAAGCCTGCACCGCCGGGCCCGGGCATCCGCACTCGCTCGTCGCCACTGTTGGGGGGCGGTCCTGAGCCCCCCGCTGCGTTCCCGTAAGCCCCCCCACCTGAAAGGACACACGCACACAGCCTTTCGGTTCGGGCTTCCCGGTCGCTCTGCTCGGGGCCGGGAACGCCCATTTATTTATACATTCGGCGGCGGCGTGCTACGTCAAGCCGCCACGTAAGCCCGTCACTACGGGCAGCGCCACACTCTCTATTTCCCATCTAACAAAGAAAACGATGGGCTGGAAGGTTTCAAATCATTCATAACCACTGGCACAACTCTGGGCAATGCTCCATACCATCGTTTTTCTGGTTGCACTTGTGTTGGTCAGTTGCTGTTTCCAGTCTGTGGCCAGACACTTGGCAGCCATGTCTGCACTTTGAGGTTTAGGCCTCTTCAAGATGCTCAGTCTGTTTACAGTTTAGCCAGAGTGATGTACAAAATACAGGTTGTTATGTTGGACGTCTGCTAACAATCACAGTAATTTGGTAATATGCGCCTGATATTAACTCTACGTATGGTGATCCATTCTTGTATGAATGTATATCATATTACAGTGATATCATAACATTTTTCTTAGTGTACTGAGGAATAATGCTATGTGGTGCCGTTTCCTGTTTTGTCAAGGGGTGAAAGGTTGTGTGCCATCACTTCCCATGATGTCACTTGGGGCGGGAGTCAAATGACATCACTTCCTGTGATGTCGTCAGGGGCAGTGTGATGTCACTTCCGCAGGCCCAGACATTTTGTGAAATGAGGTCCCTGCCACGGTCTCCTTTAACCATATTCTTAATAGCTTGTTAATGTCAAGTAAATTCAACCTGAATTTCAAAAAGCAACATTTTGCCGTATTTGGAAATAAATCTTAATAGAGGGGGTCCATAGCCAAAGTCGAGAAAATGATTGCATATTCAATGCGACTATTCATCCGTGTAAAGCAGTGAACGTTTTTACCATGATCCAGTTAAGCCAGTGCTATTTTTATATTAATTTTGCATTACCAGTTTTTTCATGCTCTGCCTATCAAGAACCTGTACATGTGTCATGCATTAACATTGTTTTGGGCGAGGTGACTAAATAAATCTTAAAGCAGCATTTTGTTAGACACCGATATACATTTCCAAACAAAACATCCAATTCAAATGATCCCTCCAAAAGAGCATTAACAAAGGAAAAAGAACTGCAATTAAGCAACATATACATAAAACAACAATTTAAGAAGAACACTGTTATCATCTGATGTGGTGTCAGCCATTGGCCGTTATCATATTGATGTACACAATGGGATGGGAATTTGCCTTTAGGGCAGTTTTGGGATTTGCAGGTAGCCCAGAGTCTGGGAGGAAAAAGTGCCCCAGTTTCCCTTTTAAATCAGTTGATGCCAGTTTAAGCCTATTGCCGCCTCCAAAAGGCTTGTCCCCAGCAGAATAATTATTGGTCTGTGGGCAGAGCAGGGACAGGCCCAGAAGTGTTTGGAAGCATTGGCACTTAACCGGAGCTGACACACTTGAGAGGAACGGCACCCCCCCCTACATTTGTTTTATTTGTCCACGGCAGCTTTAATTAAAGCTCCCCCACAATTATAGATGCATTGCTGAACACAAAAGAAAGTGTGAGGAAAAGGATCACCCTCCTCCACCGCCCAGAGGCCTATGGAAAGAACTTGCCGGGATGCTTTCTAGCACCTTCAGATTCCTCCTAACAACGTTTGCCAAGGCAGAAGGAGAGCAATAAAGTCCCAGGCATCTCCAAAACATCTCCATTCCCTTCACTGTGGAGCCTGTGAGGGGGCAAGCTGCCTCCCTTCCACCAGTGTGCATGCCACTATAAGACATTTGTATTTGTATTTTGTATTTATTTGAATTTAATTTATTTATATAGCGCGCCTGGCGAGGCCTCTGGGCGCATTTCTTAAAGGAGCAATTACATAAAGTTACATATCCATACAGATATATCTGGTGCATCTAGTACATATACATAGCAAGTATTTACATATCCATTTACAGTTTACATACAGTAGATATTTACAATAGTATTCCATAGTGTGGGAGATCACAGGCAAGGCAGAGGACAAAGTAACCAGTGTTGGATCTAGGGTTGGCTTTAGTGGTCCTGCGCTGCTAGCCACATTTTGGCTTTATTTTTGAATGAGTGGAAGGAAGGTTCTGATCTAATAAGGCTAGGTAAGGTGTTCCAGAGCCTGGTGGCGAGCACCGGGAGGCTACAACCCCCTGCTTTCTGAAGCTTGAATCTAGGTAATAGTAGTTAGTGTCTTTGGGCTGCTCTTTGTGGACGAGCAGAGGTGTTACACCTGAATCTGTTGGACAGATATTTTGGTTGCCTGATTGGGCAGACATTTGTGTGTGAGTGCCAGAGATTTGAGGGAGATTCTTTGTGTAACCGAGAGCCAGTGTAGACGGCGTCTCATATTCAAAATGTGGTGCGTTTTAGGGATATTTAGGGCTGCCCTAATGGCGTTGTTTTGTGTAACTTGCAATTTGTTTAAGTTACATTGGCTAGTCCCTAGATAAAGTGCATTGCAATAGTCAGTTTTGACATGATGAGGGTTCTAGGTAATGTAGTGCAGTGTACGGTGGTCAGGAATGGTCGACAGGTGGTGATAAGTTTGCACATGTATGCCGTAGAGGAGATTATAGCATTAGTTTGGCTCTTAAAAGATAGCGTGGAATCTAGATAGATGCCAAGGGTTTTTGTATCACTGGATACTTTTATGGAGGTGCCATCAATGATGTAAGAGTTAAAGGCAGGATACTTTTTTTATGATAATGCGTTATGGTCTCCCACTCTTTGTCTTCAAACTGCAGGCCTACCTCCAGTTCCCATTTCGCTTTGCACTTGAGGTCTTGTTGGGTTGTGCAGCTGAGCAACGTCTCGTAGAGCCTTGAGGTTTCGTGTCCTCCCTCTGCGGCACTTAGCATGCTTTCTATGGCCTCATGCCCAGTGTCGAGGTTCTCAGCTCCAGGCCATCGGCTTGTGAACTTATTTACTACAGCACCGTGCAGTATGAACTGCCCTGTTGGTAGCCCCGAGGTCTCTTGCAGTTTGATAAACGTTAGGATGCCCTGATCATCTACCGGATCCTCGAGGGTAGCAATACCTCAGGGCTCCCATGTGTTCCTTACCTCTCTCAGGCCCCCTGGTCTGGTTGTCATGATTGCAGCTATTGGGATCCGAGGGGAATATGGGTCATTTATTTTTGTGGTCCTGCAGGCTCGTTTGCAAATCTGGGACCCTAGTTTTATTAAGTATGAGTCGTGCTGCTTTGCTCTTGGTGTGATCCATAGTAAGTCTCTGAGCAGCATGTGGGGGATAGCAGGCTGCAGGAGGCGGGTGTCAGTTGAAGTATCATCAGCCATCCATTGGATTACATGTTTCAGTTGGCCTGCCAAGTAGTAAAGTTCAAAGTTGGGGACTTACCGGCCACCTTTGTCATAAGGTCTCTGTAGTATTTCCAGGGCGACTCTGTGCCGCCCACCTTGCCGTAGGAACTTTCTGCAGAGTTTATTTAGGTCCTTGAAGAATTGCTGTAGGATGTTGCATGGGACATTGATGAAGAAGTGTAACAGTCGCGGCAATGCTACCATCTTGAGTAGTCCCGCTCTCCCTGCTACTGAGAGTGGTAGTCTGCCCCAAAAGTCCATTGATTTTTCCAAGCAATCTTTTGCTCTCACTGTGTTTAGAGTGTGTTCGGTCTTGGGGTCCCGGTGAATCGTGATGCCCAGGTATTTGAAGGGGGTGGTCTTCCACTTGAGGGCCAGGGTTGGGAGGCTCTCTGCACAGGACTCGCTTAGGGCTGCCAGGGGGTAGGGGGTAGAGGCAAGATTTGTCATGGTTGATTTGTATCCCCGTGTATCTGTGGAACCCCTCTAAGGTCTCGAGTATGTATGGTAGTATATGTTCAGGGTCTTTTAGATAAAGGAGCATGTCATCTGCGTACATAGAGACTAGGTGGGACACTCCATCTATTACTATGCCACCATCCCCATAATGCTGCCTTTGATATGCTGCCACTAGTTCAACGGCTATGATGTATAGCATGGGGGAAAGCGGACATCCTTGCCGAGTGCCCTAGTAAAGGCTCCATTTGTCCGAGAAGGTACTGTTAGTGCGTACTCTAGCGGTGGGGTCTGTATATGTGAGTTTAAGGAAGGCCGGTCCTATTCCCATCTTAGTCATAGTGGCGTGTAGCCATCTCCACCGGACCAAATCAAATGCCTTAGTGGCATCCAAGGACACCACCGCACATTTCCCCGGCCTTCCATTAGTGCTGTGTATGGTGGTGTAGCTTACGTAGGTTTTCAGTGATGGATCTGCCTGGCACGTACCCCGTCTCATCGTGATGGATCAGCAGTGGGATGGCTTTCCGCAGCCTCCTCGCCAGCAGCGCTGTTAGTATCTTGTGATCTGCGTTTAGCATAGATAGGGGCCTGAATGAGCCACAGTCTACGCCATCCTTGCCAGGTTTTAGTAGTGGGGTGATTATGGCTTCTCTTATGGTGTCTGGGAGGGTGCCTGTTTCATATGCTTTGTTATACACTTCGGCTAATAGTGGGGCTAGAATGTCCTCGTATGTTTTATAGAACTCCCCTGGGAGCCCGTCGGGCCCCAGTGCCTTCCCCGAGTGTAGTGATCTAATGGTGGCCATGACCTCATCTGGGGTGATGGGCTCGTCTAGGGCCTCAGCTATTTGCACATCTAGATCAAGCTCAACTCTATTTCCATCCTTGGCTCATGTGACAGAAAACCACAATTTTGGTCCATTTTGCAGCATTTAAATGTCTTACATGAATAAAACTTGGCACGCTTGGTGATCTTTCTTTGCACCTTAACAAGGGATGATTAGCTTTCACGTTCACTGCCTTTGAGAATAGATAACCGACCTTGGCTACTTTAACTTTGATACCAGGCCCAACAGCCTCGCCATTTATTTTCACAATCTCAGTTTATTCCTGCTGCGACACAGTTCTCGGCCTTTCCTCTCCATGGGTCTGGGCTTACTAAATTCATGACACCAATGTCCAGCTTCTATACAATGAAGGCTTCGCCTGAAGTTTATTCACTACATACAGCCAGCTTCTAAGATTTCTAAGATTTCTTAATCAACTTGCGTTGCTGCATCTGTACAGTTATTGAACGGATTGCATTTTCTGCAATGCGTCACACTCGTTCAATCTCCTATGAAAGTTTAGTCGATTCTTACCTTCATCATAAGTTTCTATAAGGTCCATGCATTTTCTTCAGCCAGTATTCTCAGTGCGTCACGCTCGTCTCTCGTGACGTCACTGGCTTCTCTTTCACTCTTTCTCATATTCATTCAGGGAGTTCCTCTCTCAGATTGTCTTCTCTTCGGAAATACATTTGATAGGGTTTTCTGAGTGGGTATCTTCTTTTGAATATTCTCTGTGGTATGGTCACAACAGCTAGTGTCAAGCATGGCATAATCTTAGGCTTCCAACACACAGGAGTTATGGGGCGGGAATTCATACAGAGGCATGAAGCTGCTCCTCTACACTCCCCCCTCTGGTCGAGTCATCGACCACCTCTTCAATGGTTTTCACATCTTGATATTATTTCTTAAAGAAGTGCTTCGGTGGAGTCGAGATCTTCATAAACCCCCTCAAGGTGCCGGCTGATTTGACATGTTCATCTACACTCCACGTCATGTAGTTGAATTGTCCATTCGGATTACAATAGACACATCATCCCACTTACTTCTTATGATACTTTGGATACAAGAATTTTGTTCCTTCAGGTGCTACGATGCTGGCCTCTAGGTATTTTCTTACTTCTCATCAGTCAACTCCATGGGTCCAGACCCTGATTCTATATGGATCATGATCTTCATTCCTACTGCCTTCTTTGCGGTCTTCTTACACTGTGTAATTATTATCTTAATCACACAGAATCCAAACATCATCATCACCAACACTGCTCCAAGAAACTTAAAGATGTTTGACATCCATTGCAGAATACATGAGATTATGAAAGCAAATCAACTGTCATCTATGATGTCCTCTGTCTCGTCATCCAACTGGTTATGCAGGTTTGTTAGCAATATTATGGCCTCTGTCAAGGTCACATTCTCGTCATTGCGAGAATGGATGAATGTGCCACATGATGGCCTGATTTTGGTGCAAACTCCTTCCATTGCTGTGATCATGTCAAGGACATATCTGTTCTGTAGGGTCATTAGTCGTATGGCCCTCAGCTCTTCTTTGATAGTATTGACTCCCTTTATGGTGGTATTGATTGTCTGCAGATGCTCCCATCTGGTAATTTGCATCCATTTGGCACTGGCCATCGTCTGGATCACAGGCATGAACATAGTTGTAAATATTGAAGCAGTCTTGCTGAACAACCTACGCTCATAAGGAATGGAATCATATGCTTCTATTGACTTCACAGAAGTAATTCCCTCTTTTAGTTCAATTGAGAAATTCAAGCAATCTTCTTCTGAAATGGGCATCCACTTTTTGAAATTCTCCAATGTTTAGGTCACTGTGAGGAATCACTAATGCTCGAACATGTATGAGCATCAAGGAACACATCCCTCCACAATCCTTGGGCAGTTTCATGTAGGCCCTAGTCCCACAAGCCCAATATCGATCAATCAGAACAGTTGTCCCTGCTCCCATCCTGAAAAAGTCAACTGTAGTTTTTCAGTCTTGGTTGTCTCCCTCATGATTCTTTCCATGTCTTTGGAAACACAATGTCTCATTTGCCAATGGGATCACAACCATGGGACCCGATTCATCTTCTACCCATGTCAGTAGTTTGGCATGTTTGGCCCATGACTTCAAACATCCATCATACACGCTTTGTACCATTTGTACATATTCTGGCTTCAATAGATGAACTGCACAGGACATCAGTCCTTCTTCCCATCCCTTCTTGGATTTCACTCGTCCATAGACTAAGACTTGAGTGTGTTCCCAACATCCTGGTGGTTCAGCTATTTCTGTTCTATCAGGGCAGTTCACTCTCTTCATCTCTTCAATGACTACCTCTTCCTGTTCTGTTGAAGGATACACAAGCATCTTGCTCTTCCATTCAGGTTCCTTTTCCATCTGTGTGGTCGTAATATAATCATCCAGGTATGGAAACAACCATTTTGACCTCCATCGCAAAGTGGCCCAACTTCCCTGAAATTATCCTCTGGTCATGCATGCTACAAGATGAATGAGGCATCTGGCATTGTTTTCTGAAACTTCTTTGGAGATGAACATTTGCGCTGTATTCATGGCATGGGGTATGATAGCGCAGGCGTAGCAACTCTCCTTAGATGTTCTCGCTCCCACCTTTCGCATTTGCTGATACCACATGTTATTACCCAAATGTGCTGCATTGTTTAGATAGGTATTTATTCCATTATCTTCCTCTGCATTTCTCTTTTGTCTCCCAAATTCAAAGGTTGTGTAATGCTCATGAAGCAAGTCAAAAACAGATCTCTCAGCAGAGGGAACTATAGGAGCCTCTACCTCAATGGAAGTAACCAAATCAAAAGCAGTTCTCGTTGTGTGGAGAACCATTGGGGCCTCTGCCTCAGTGGAAGTACTAGTATGATAGAGACTGTGAAAAAGAAGTAATAGAAAAACAAAGAGTGTAATCATGCAGACATATAATATGCACCAAAGCATTGGTATTTCTCTAGAACCATGCCAGCTTCTAAATTTCTCATTTTTAATACAATTATCAAATTTCTTTACACCTGCAACTGTAAAATTTGCTCAATGATTGCAATTAGAAGCTTCTAATCACAGGGCCATTCTTCGGATCCTGTTAAAAAAGTGCAAATATCAACGTCTCTTCTGACAAGAGGAGGATAAGCTTAATGTATAAATACAAAAACAGCTAGCACAAGCCAATGCACATCCCTATCAGTAAGAACCATATGTTTAACTGCTTAGAACAGGTATGTACCACAAAAAGAATCTGGATACTGGTCTTGTTTCCAATTTTTTATCAAGAACTGACGTTTAGGCATAACTTTGATGCTTCAATGTGTTTCTAAAGTTCATTTTATGGCCTACTAAAATTCTCAGCAAGTCTCTGCACTCCTACTAAAGTATCTATAAGGAGTGTCCACCAAATTTTAGTTAAAGCTAAATCTGTCTCATCCACTGGTCACTGCATTATCGTCCTTCTTTGTCATCGATCAAGTCTGCACACGCGAAAATTCCTCTTCTTGTCTTGCTTCTGGATCTGCAACAGTGGGAGGGCAGGTCTCGCCTTTATAGGCTTTCACGTCACCCAAGTGAAACCAAGCTCATCTTCCTTGGACCTTTACAGCTGAAGGGGTTATATTTTCAACACAAAAGGGGCAATTAAAATGATGTGGCTCCTGCCACTGTCTAGTAAAATTCTTGATTAGGATTAAGTCGCCAACATATAACATAGGTGCTGATAGAAGTTCAGTTGGGTTGGTTGTTGAACTGTCTTCATCTGTGTTCTGAGACCAACCCCCCTGGCGCTTGACTTGATCTGAAATGAGAGAGATGCTAGAGGTCATACATGTCAAATAATCATGCAATTCATCACCTTAAGTTTTAACTACACTCTGGGCGTCGCTTCTACTCCTAGATGGAGGTGTAAGAGGCTTTCTCATTCGCCGCCCTGTCACTAGTTCATGAGGGGTAAGGTGATGGTCTGATCCTGGCTGATTCCGAAGGGCATATAAAGCTAAGGGTAGGCAGTGTAGCCATCCCTTCTTCAATGTCATTTTAATCTTGGCAATCCTTTCTTTAAGAAGGCTGTTGAGTCTCTCGCATATCCCGTTTGCTTGCGGGTGATGAGCAGAAGAAAACTTGTTTTTAATGTTCAATAAAAGCCCTATTCTGTCAAATAGCTCATTAACAAAATGTGGCCCGTTGTCGAATCTCAGCACACATGCCCTAAGGATTACATTAATTCATTGCTTAGGTAGCTCCTCCTTGCAAATGGATCCTATCCAGCCTGAGAATAAGGTAACTTGCTGCCCACATGAAAGGTTTATACAGGATGCCAGCTTGTTTATTAAGTTAGACATACATAATCATATGACACCCACCCCATTCAACTTTGGGTATATCAGATGTCAAGTTCATTACAAACTAATTTGCAATATGTAGACATTGGACCTCATTACGAGCCTGGCGGTAACCCTGCCAGTGTTACCGGCACCTGACTTCGCAATGCCACCAGGAGATTGCAAGTCCGGCAGCCCAGGAAGTCAGGCGCCTGTAAAATGGAACTCCCCATTCCCATAAAGTCCATTAGGACTTTATGGGAATGGGGACTCAGAAGAGCCAGCACCATTATTAACAGTTCCAGCACTTCTGTGAACGTTCTGCCTATCATGGCCGCTGTGCCCGGCAAGGTCAGACCTTTTGGACACAGCAGCCACTGCAGGCTGACATGTAGTTTGCCGGTCTGGAAACAAGGGTGCCAGTGAGGTTACCAGCACCCTTGTTTCTGGACCAGCAAACTTATGAGGCCCATTGATTCCATAAATGAGAGGGACTGGCAGTTTCTGCTTGCCCAAGCAATGCAGCACAGTGAAGTGCAGCATATCCTCAGGATTTGCGTCTGGGGGTCAAGGTGTGACCATGATATGCTTGATCCCCATTCTATAGAGATTGTGTGTGGTCGTGGAGGATGCAAGTGGACAAACAATGAAACAGTAAAGACCAATGAGGTATCTCCAGCCATTCCCTTTGTTCCTGAAAGAACAAGAACCTCACACGTGAGCTTTGCTGCACAGAAAGCAAAACTGTATGCTACTGCAGGGTGTTTTATGCCTGCCATATGTGTGATGGGATATTTCTAGGCATGGGAGGAACGGTCAGCAGTATTCCTTGGTTTGAGTCTGACTTAGTAAAAAGCAAGCATTGGCTTAAACTGGGGGGAGATACCTGGGTATACCTATACTAAGATAGCCTAGTTGGGAACCCGCTTGATACAGGGAGAATCTTGGTATTTGCTCTAAAAGGATAAAAGGAAGGTGGGATCAATGTGACATGGAATAGGAACCCCAACAGATTCCAAGACCAAAGTGGGGTTCCTGTTAAACTTTTCCATAGATGAAGGACTTGAAACCTGCAGCTCTGCTGCTGCAGAGGTTGACATTTGCAAGGGCAAGAAGTCTGACACCCCTTCCAATCCTCCAAGGATAAGGGTCTCCTTGAAGGGACTTTGAGGATTCACATTCACATGTATCATAGATCAGACAAAGACTGCTTGTCCTGAAACACATACTAATTAACTCTCAGTAATCAATCACTTTCTCTTGGGGATTTCATTTTTCACACTTTGGAATACTTAAACCCATCATCATCATTCTCTGTTGTCTGCTATTGCAACTTTGGTCAGAGTTTTGTGAAGGAAGGTTCTGTCCAAGGTCACTTTGAAGGTGAGCACCAGATGAATAGGCACTTACAATATGCCTTCCACTCCCATTAACAAGCAACATATATGAACACTCTTTTGAATGGATTGTGTCCTCCCACGTATTCCTCATTGTATGATATTATCCTTCCAGCTTTAGCAGCTTCAGAATTTCTTTTCAACAGGGGCCACTGTGTGCTGTCTCGTTGAGTCGATGTCCCTCGGGGGACTCAGTTTGATGTCATCATCAGTATAAATAGCACACGCAGCACCCGTTAGCTCAGAAAAACGGAACTAAAGCTAACGCTTCGAAGAGTTACGGCGCTCTTCGTTTCTTTAGTGAACTTCGTCAGATGTCCGCTCCATCAATGTCTAAGACGGACTTCAAGAAATGCCAATACTGTGGATCAAAGATGTCCATCACTGACCTACACCGCATATGTCTGTGGTGTCTTGGCACCGGTCACCGTACCTCTGACTGTAACTCATGACAGACCATGACCAAAAAGGCTCTGATGGTCCGTAAAGGTGAATTTTCGGTGGGGAGGTTGCCTTTGAAGCCTCCTTTAGAGAAAGACCGATAAGTCAAGGGATTCTCCTAGACGAAAAAGATCGATAAGATTTCAGTCGAGAAGTTGATCACGCCTTTCTTCATCTTCTTCGAAGAAAGGCCAAGAAACAGCATCACAGGTCACCTTCGACCTCTAGTGATTCCTCGGCCGAGGTAATCAAATGTGCAACTAAGTCAGACTCCCCAGGAAAATGGGATGCGTTTTTTAAAGAAATGCTTAAAATCTTCAAGAATGAGGTCTGTTCCCCTCAAAGGATAAGCAGAAAGCCCATGCCCCTGTCAAAAGCGAAGGGAAGTCAAAGACAAAATCTTCGAAACCGAGCCATAAGCTGGTACAGCATCAAGAAAACTCTTGATCCAACGAGATATCGTCGAGGGCTTCGACAAGTCAGGAATCCAGTCCATCAAGGGTTCCTTTGACAAAGCATAAAAAGTCGACAACGCCGTCAGCATCGGAGCCGTCGATGCCAGTGTCAAAGTTGACTCTGACAAAATCAACTCTGAAGTTGTTGTCGACAATTACTTTGAAGTTGTCGAAGCCAACAGTAACCCAGGGAAAGGTTTTCAAACCCTTGCCAAAGAAACACTTTTTAAAGCTCTATCTATGAAGACAATGAACCTTCAACTTCAACGGTTACAATATGGCACCCCCAATGTGCCAGAGAAATACATCTCAGAAGACTCTAGGTTAAAAGACTTGTATGATAACCTTCAGTCAGCCAGTGGTTTAGATGCCTCTCCTGAACTGGAATTTGGTAAACCAGATCCTTCTGACCACGCTGACTACTCATATAGGAAGCTGATGAGCAAGGTGACTCCTTGACACTTGACACCTGATGTCTGCACTTGCCCAGACACTTGCCACCAGCTGGCCGCACTTTTTATTTATTGTTTTATTTATTTTTACTGTTATCCTATGTACTGCACTTGCCCCCTCCCCTGAACTTGCGCGATCTGAATGTCACCTGACCTAGTAAGAGCGTTGTCTCGGTCTTCCCTCTGTTCCCCCTCCCTTGCCTCGTTGCGCCTTGAATCACTTGTGCATAAGCACGTTATAAATGCCATATCATATCATACAGTTTTTCGGTTGGAGCGGCCTACTCCTTCTTTCGAGCAAGATGACCTGACAGATATTTTGGATCAAGGTCCTCAAAAAGGTCAAATTTTGCCTTTTCAGATTGCACTACAAAAACGGGTCTCAGTAAATTGGGAGATACCAGAGACTGCGACTGCAGTGAATAGAAATTTTGCTAAATAATATAGGCCATCCAGCAGTGGCCCAGAGTACTTAACAAAACATCCAACACCAGAAAGTTTGGTGGTTCAAGCTTCTACATCTACTAAGCAATCAGCATACCCCCCCTATCCCTTCTGATAGGGATAAGAGAGTGGATGCCTGGGCGAGAAAAATATTTACTGCTGGTAGTATGTCATTAAAGTCAACTAGCGCAGCTAGTACCTTGTCAAGGTTTACGTTTACCCTGTGGGACTGTATAGCTAGGGCAGCTGACCACATCCCAGAAGGTGAAGAAAGAGACGGCTTCCTGGATATCATCAAGGATGGTAAGGAGGCAATGGGTGAATGCCTCCAGTCAGGTCTGGATACTGCAGACAGCATCAACTGATCCATGGCAACTAGCACAGTGTTGCACAGATACCCATGGTTGAGGAAGTCCAGATTTGCACCAGATGTGCAGTCTAGACTCCTCAATATGCCCTTTGATGGCTTCAGGCTGTTTGGCAGCAAGGCAAGACTGATGAGTTTGGAAAAGCTGCAGACCTCGAAAGCGGTGGCTAAATCCCTTAGCACTGCCATTAGACATCCTCAACACCCTTACTCCGGTTCATCTTCTTGGAGGGGTAAGTCCTTTCGATTCTACTCCTCAATTGGAAGAGGACAAGCCAGTCAAAGAGGTCAGAGAAGATTCTCTCGTGGTGGACGAGGGGGAGGTGCTAAACCAGCCCAAGAACCAGCAGTTTTACCCTCAGCCACCACAGCTGCCTCAAAACCACCCTAGGCCTTGACTCACAAGACCCTGGTGGGAGGCAGACTCACTCAGCATCTGAAAGAATGGCGGGGCATTAGTGCAGATGCTTGGGCACTGGAAACTATAGCGCAAGGGTACTGCCTTCCTTTTAAAAAAAGACCTCAGGATCATCCACAAGGGAACAACTCTTTCAAAGTTCTGAATCCACTCCGTGTACAGGAAATTTGAACCCTGCTAGAGAAAGGTGCTATAGAACCAGTACCTGTGGCGGAAAGGAACAAGGGTTGGTACTCCCCATACTTTCAAATTCACAAAAAGGACAGAGGATTGAGACCCATGTTGCACTTAAGAAACTTGAACAAGTTCCTCAGTAAGTACAAGTTCAAGATGGTTACCCTTTCCCAAATCCTTCAGGCTCTCCAACTCCAAGACTGGATGCTGTCATTGGACCTTCAGGATGCTTACTTTCATGTTCATATACATCGCAAGCAAAGAAAGTACCTGAGGTTCGCGGTTGGCGGTTCCCATTATCAGTTTCGAGTTCTGCCATTCGGGCTGACCTCCTCCCAAGGGTTTTCACCAAGTTAATGGCAGTGGTGGCATTGAGGCTCAGGAAGGGGGAATTCACATACATTCCTACCTGGACGATTGGCTGATCAGGGAACGTTCATAAGAACAAGCCTGGGAACAGCTCACTGAAACCTGCCATTCTCTCCACAAACTGGGCTTCTCCCTCAATTACAAGAAGTGTTACGACCAGACTTAGGGGCGGGTCATTGTGGCACTGTTAGCGGCTTCAACCTAGGATGAGGATTTGTTCCTCCAACATGGCACCCGTGGTGAGGAGTAACGTTGCAGTTCCTTGAATGGGTGACGGGAGTGAAGCCCCTGCTCTCTACCCGGAAGCAGTACTTGTTTCGGCAGCTCCTGTGCAATTGTGCGGTGCTACTGTCTACAGAGGCTATGCTCCGTGAGTTACCGTTATTAGAATTGTGATTCCTGTTTGACTTTCTCTCTGACTTCTAACCCTCTTTTCTCTCGTCTACATTAATACGTAGGGAAGTTCCGTTTCACAACCAATCTTCTTCTGCTCTGCCGTCATCCACTATTTACCAGACGCGGGTTGGATTCTCGTCAAACTACGTAAACAACTGTTCCTTACCTGGTCACGGTTCATTTAGGGGTTTCCTGTGCCTCCCTTCATTTCTGCGTCATCCTCTCACATTGTTATCCCCAGAACCAGATTCTTACCGGTATCTCCAGACCTCCCTCTACAACACCAACCGCGACCTCTCTGGAACTTTGAACTCAGGTTCCCATTCACGCACC
Organism: Ambystoma mexicanum; assembly: GCF_040938575.1. Taxonomy (NCBI): domain Eukaryota; kingdom Metazoa; phylum Chordata; class Amphibia; order Caudata; family Ambystomatidae; genus Ambystoma; species Ambystoma mexicanum. The sequence continues at coordinate 462,039,006 of NC_090932.1, read as the reverse complement.
AGTATTGGTAGGAGCTCACTCATTCATACTTCCGTCTCTAGTCTCGCCCCTTCCATTTCTCAAATTCATTCCTTTCTACTTTATTTATTTAAGATTGGGCATTCTTCACGATCACAAGATAACTCTGCCTACAATCCATTCTGGATTGCCAACCAGGTATATCTACCTCTTAAAATTAATCAGGAAGGACCATCTCATTCCATTCACTAACCCTTTCTTTTTGTCTACAGTTTACCACACGATTAGGCATCCAGAGTATTTCCCGCTAGTACCTTACCTACAAGAGAGTCACATCGCACTGTTAGTAGAAGCTGATCCAACCACTCCATCAGAGCTCTCTAACTACCACCGGGTTTTCTTCCCCACAATGGTTTCCCTGGAGCCATCTCTCGGCGCCTGGGTTTGAAGGTGCAGGAAGATTGATTCAGTGGGACTTCTCCAATCCTTACTCCTAGCCGAAGAACAGGTAGGAAATTGTTTCCTTGTTACTGTCTGCTGGATTGATTTGTGGAGTTCCTTCAGAGGTAAAACAAAGAGTAACACTAACAGATATAACAAGAAGTCCCACATGATACCTTCTCAAAGACTCCAACTTATTGGAGCAGTCCTGGATGCTTTCTTAGGGAAATCCTTGCCACCTAGGTGAAAGCTCAACATAGTCTGCAGATGGTCACCAAATTCCAGCGTGCCCAGCATCTTCCGGCCTTTGATTTTTGAGGTTGCACAGTCTCATGGCATCCTGTATTTTTGTGGTGCCAGAGGCTTGCCTCAAAATGAGATCCCTCCAATGGGCTCTAAGGACTCAAAGGTCCCAATTCTCAGGCTGAATGTCAGACCACCTGAAAGTTCTGAGCATCGTCTCTCAGGACCTTCTGTGGTGGGCTTGCAAGGACAACATTCTCAAGGCAGAATCTTTTTGGCAACCATGGCCGGAGATAACTCTAGTGACAGACGCCTCACTTATGGGGTGGGGAGCCAACGCCAACGAGCTGACAATCAGTGGTCATTGGTCTCCATCCGAGTCCAAACTGCAGTTCAATCTTTTGGAGCTGAGGGCAATCAGACAAGCACTGAAGGCCTTTCTACCCTCTGTATGGGGAAAGAATGTCCTGATAATGACAGACAACACAGCTGTCATGTACTACCTCAACAAGAAAATATGTATAGGGTCAATACCACTGTGCAGAGAGGCAATGCAGCTCTGGTTCTGGGAAATTCAAGAAGGAATCTCTCTATCAGCAGTTCACCTAGCCAGAGGGGTAACACAGCAGCGGACACTCTGAGCAGGCAGAGCAGAGTCTCCCGAAGAATGGGAGCTAGCTCAGGAAGTTCTTCTAGAGATCCTCACCCTTTGGTGAACCTTGCAAGTGGATCTGTTCGTGTCCAATGTCAACTGGAAATGTGAACTGTTTTGCTCCAGGGAATTTCCTCCAAGAGGAGCTCTAGAAGACACCTTTGTAGTGGACTTGGAGTTTCCACTCCTGTATGCGTTTCCTCCAGTCCCCGTCATTCCCCATGAGATCACAAGATTAAGAAAGTTCGGGAAATCCATGATCCTAATTGCTCCGGATTGGGCCAGGAGGACGTGGTACCCGGACATTCTGGACATGTCCATCTACACTCCAATGCGTCTCGCACAAAGAGAGGCTCTTCAGAGGAGGATTCATATTTACAAATAACTCTGATTGTTCAATTCCTAAAGGGTCTTACTAACATATTCTTTCCACCAGTTCCATTCAAAGTCCCTGAATCGGATCTTAACCTGGTGTTAATATTTCTAATATGCATTCCTTTTGAGCCTATACACTCAGGCCAATTAAGACTGTTAACCTTGAAAACTGTTTTGCTAATCGCAATAACGTCAGCCCGCAGGGTTAGCGAGTTGCAGGAACTTCCCTGTAAACCCCACATACCGTTTTCTATAAAGACAAGGTTGTTCTCAAGGTGAAACCTTCTTTTCTACCTAAAGTAGTCCCTCACTTCCACTTGTCGCAAAAGATCATTTTGCCAACTTTCAATCCACCTCCTCATCCTGTAAAGGAGGAGGAGAGATTACATAGGCAGGACCCAAAAAGCACTCTCAGTTTTTATATATCAAGAATGGCAACATTTTGTCAAAATGAACAATTATTCATTGGCTACACAGGCCCTAAATTGGGTTTAGCTGTTCCAAACAGACCCTATCCAGATGAATCATCCTGGCTATCGGGGAGTGTTACAGGTTAGCAGGCAAAGACCCACCAGAAGGCTTGAGAGCACATTCCACAAGGGGCATGGCAACCTCTGCTTGTCTTCAGAGAGGTGTCCCAGTCAAAGACATTTGTTCGTGGCCACTTGGTCATCTATTCACAAGTTTGTGAAACATTACTGCCTGGATTCATCTTCCAGTCAGGAAGGACAATTTGGGAAAGCAGTCCGTCATTCAGTCCATGACAACAGTTAAAACAAAATATAATTTGTATTCCCACCACCAAATTCTTACTGTTTTGGGAGTCTATCATGAGATGAAGAATACGTGGGAGGACACAATCCATTCGAAGAACAAGTTACTTACCCGTAGAATTTACGTGCTCTTACACTTTACACTTTCATGGAGCCTACGGTCTATGGTAAGCCTGGTAATTCCTCTACAGGAGGGGAAAAACAGAACTGAAGCCAACGGGCGCTGTGTGTGCTAATTATACCGATGATGATGCCGACAGTGGAATGTGGGCCCTCGTGGGACATCGACTGAGAGATGGCACACTACGCCCCCTGTCACATAGAATTTCCGAAGCAGGTAAAGCTGGAAGGATAATATAAGATGAGGAATACGTGGGAGGAACATCCCATAGAAAGAACATTACCAGGGGTAAGTAACTTGTTGTTCTCCTTAACCTAACAATTATACATGCACTTAAGTGCTCAATCCAACTCATCTCAGCACTCTTCCCCATTAAGACTTTGAAGCAGCCTCTGTTCAGTCTTAAGTGCGACATTAGAAAGCTATAATTGATGCTTCCTGCTTTTCTGCACCACATACCCTCCCTCCCAGTCCCCCCACCCCCATCCTTCCCACTCTCTTCTTCCCCCACAGCACTTTGCAGCAAAGAATCTGTTCTGAAGTTTGTGTGTTTTCTCTCAGTATTGACAAGTAGATGCTATAGTTTAGATCTTAGCTAAATCTCATGATCTACGATGCGTTCAAAGAGAGCTGAGGGCTCAGCACAACACTTGCTGCTATTGCCCCTCCCTCCCACTACCCTGCACCTTCTTCCCTGCTCCTCCCTTCCCAAACCCCCTGATCAGACACAACACGTTTTCCCTAACCCATCTACCTTTCATGCTCTGTGTTAGGGTATTTTGTAGTATTTCGGTGAGCCCCAAATACATAGGACTACCTGATGTTAATCTGATATCGGGAACATAAGCAGTAAGCCAACATCGGACCTGGTGCGTACTAGAGCACAATGTCATTATAATGTGGTAGTTGGGGTTTGTCTGGTGGTATCTGAGAATACATTTACTGGTTCACCTGACTACTGCCATCTATGTAACCAGCCCCTTCGGATATGAGCCCATTCACAGGGACCTGTCTTACCTTGTGTTTTACCATGCATGGTAAAATGAAAATACCACACGCAGTAAAACAAAAATACTTCACCAGCTTCACGCCTGTCTGTATGCTATCGCAAATAACGAGGACACAAAATGAACAGACTGAGGCTGGCTGACTTCTTTTGTATATACTTTATAAACAAATCAAATTTATGAGAAATGAACACGTACAATGTACTGAGTTTTGACATGGCATTCTCTGTGATTCAAAAATGAAAATAGCCACAAACACATTTCATTTGTAAAACTTCCCCCACAGTAATTATATTTTTCTCCCAATGGGCTTCAAACAGCATTTTGTGCAATAGATGGCGAGAACACTGCTACACGGACCTTGAAGCTTATCACTAGTCTTGGCAGCTTATAAACCTTCTGTTATATCTGAATCTTGCTGCTTAGGCAGTAAATAAAAAACACATGCCGTCTACGTTTGTGAATGTAGCACAATTGTCCAGGCTGCAACTTCCTACAGAATGTATTCACAACGCACACAGACATGCACCTCAATTTTACTGGCATCTCACCATAAAGCCTGCAGGGTTCTGTGCCCTCGGAATGCAATGCTAGGAATTCTCTCTCCGCCCAGCTATTGAGGATCTCTCTTTCCCGTCTGCTTTGACAGAGCCTGCACGGACAGTTTCCTTAACTGCTTCTCTCTGGATGAATGAACTTTTCGTAGTCTTCCGAGCCAGCCTGCCTGCTTGCCAGCAAATGCAGCACACTCCGAGAGTCCAGGAAGAAAGACAACCCCTCTTCAATCACTGCACACCCCTTTTTAACCAACTTCTGAGATTTGCCCATTAATGTATGCTTGCTTAAAGAAAGTGTAAGAAAATTCCTGCCTCAGACAATGATGCTATGTGTCCATCAAATACCACCCCTCATTTGGCAAACACTCTAGAAAGTTCCAAAGAGCACGTGTTTAGCCTGCCACCTCTGCACAAAGTTTCAGGCAGCAAAGAAATGAAACATTTACATTTCTCTGCGCTGGTTCCTGTGGCAGAAACTGAAGTTGAACAATGGAGCTACTTTGAGCAAAACGGATTTCACATTCCACAACTTACATCATGTCACGTATTCACTGCAGAATAAGTTGAATTCCTCATGTTTATTCAATTTTTCCAAGCACATTGCACAGCTTGTGCTTGTACCATTTCATAACATGAGCCGGCTTGTACCATAGTTCTGGCACCAATATTTTGCACCAAAGAGCTATGGACTGAGCTGCCTTGAATGTTAGTGTGGGGATAGATTATTAATTTAGGGGTGTGTTAGTAAGTAAGTCAATTGATAGTCTTACATTTCATTGCAAATCAGTGAATAGTGAACCATGGTGTGGTGCAAATGATAACATCAGCTTATACGTAATGCCAAATTCAACCCCCTCCTATTATCTTGTATGTTTTCCGTGCATTCACAATACTGACTCACACCAGATTCAGCCTAGAGTCTCACGTCTGAATCTCACACCTTAGTCCGAGTTTGCTAACATTTTGTCCCTGCTGAAATTTAGAGGCCCATTTTCTCTACAACTCCCCCCTTTGTTTCTGTGGGGACCTGGCCTAAGAGTCACTGCAGAAACATGCAGTAATGCTGGCTTCAGTTCTATCCACATGTGTGATCTTGTGCAAATTATGCAAAATGCTCATGTTTTGAATTCAGGATATTGTACACCAAATCAGAATGAATTTTCTTGACATTAACAACTATGTAATTGGTACCCAACATTGTCAAATAACATGTATCTTCGAATATCTTTTTTATCTAGATTTTTTAAAAGATTTATATATACATATATCTTTTGATATTTTTTATTGATCAATTTTTCTTGTTTTTGTCTCTCATTTTTTGCCTCTTTTGGTAGTGATCTTTCAATTTTTTTGTTGAATATTTGAATGTGTTTTAGCAATACACTAGAGATACCAAGTCCTTTTCCTATAAAGAAAATGAAACACCTTTTAAGAAATTATGATGTTGTCCACAAGACCTATTCTATTAATGGTTGCATCAGTCCAACCCTAGAATGGAAATGTTGAAGTCAATGACTCTGTTGAACATAACTTAAGTCAATGGAACAATATGATGCATAAAATCAAATTTGAAACGTCGAATAACATATCCTTCAATTTGTTGGTGGGATAAGTGCTTTAAGGCCCAATGATGATCGTAGACATTTTCAAACAGGCCTGTGAACATTCCACAGCTTTCTTAATGTGAAGCAAGCTTCCATTCTCTGAAGAATGGGTCACCATCTTCACCCCCTTCTTTGGTCTAAGGACCAAGAACACCAAATTTATCCAATTCCCTTTTCTTCTGGAGTCTACCTGAAATAAAGATGTGGATTATGCACATAAAATACAACACATACAATAATATAATCTGTATCAAACACCAACAATTTTTTATCTATTTATTTAATGAATCTCATACCTTAGTCTGAGTTTGCTGACATCTTGCCCCTGCTGAAATTCGGAGCCCCATTTTCCCTAAATCTTTCCTTGCCTGCCACTGCTCTGCCACCATACGCATGGCCACCAGGAAACTGGAAAAGGGACAATTGGTAGTTCCCATCTCCTTTTGTCCCTGGCAGCCATTTTCTTTTGTAGTCCTCTTTCATTCAACTCATGAAATGGCTGTAATGCCATTTAACAAGTTTTATTTAAAAGAAAAAAGATATTCACAGGCTGGGGGTTTTGCCTGGGGAGCTAGTAGACAAAATAAAAACCTCCTGAGGGCCTTGCCATCTGGTAACTGCCTGTGATGGCTGCAGGATAGGGTTTTATTCCTTAAGTAAATTTAGCTCGCAGACCTTCCCACAGAGATTTGGTATTGTGTTCTTTAAGAAATGGGTTATCTGATCTTCCAATGGAAATCTCTGAGGTTCTAACATTTTTGATTGTGCTTAATCACCCAAAGATGCCTCATCAAGCACAAGATTCAGTATTGAGAGTGTAGAGTACATGCTACAGGCTTGTATAAAATGAGGGTAAGAAAAGAGTCCTTAAATGCAGGCTATTATTTGGAATGCATATGTGTAGAGGTGAAATAAAGGAAGGAAAGAATACTAAAGGCACGAGCCATTTGCCAGGTTTTGTGTACTCATTTATTAAATGCTCTTCTAAGGCTACGGACAGGTATTCTATTGCAATTTTTAATCGGAATTCTGGCTCCACCCTAAAGGGAACAAATTGGGGTTCTGCCTGTCCCGAGAACACAGTTAACGGAGCGGCTGAGCTCTGTCATGAGAGGAACCAGCCAATGGGAATGCTGGAGATACGGGCATGGGCAAATGGGAAAGTCTGCATTAGGCAGTTGCCGGCGGGAAGGATAAAGAGGTTACAACTTCAGCCGGCTCTGTGTATTTATTTCACTGCACTGTCATTCACCCGCATTCTCTGCAGTACTTCTAGTGCAGCTTCCTGTCCTCTTCTCACAAGGAGAATTGGACAATGGCGACGAGGGTGGGATGCTTGTGAATGCAATCCAAGTGCATGAGACTCCCCGACAACTGAATCTTCGAGGCCCTCACAGGGACAACTACTTTCCCAAATTTTATACAGTGAGCCAAATGAAGACGAAAAGTACAGTGCAGCAGCTTTTTTACCGACCTGGGCCCTTTGATATGAATTATCAGCAAGCCCTAGGACCTCGCTGGAAGAAATGGCCAAGGAGATTTGAGAATTACTTGCATGCCCATGATGAAAGCATGCCCGACAAGTTTGCTAGAAGGTTGTTAGTGAATCTGGCCAGAGTGAGGTAGCAGACCTTATAAACACGCTCCCGCTAGAGGAAGTTAAGATGTACACAGGCCTCAAGAAAGCACATAGTGCGTACTTTGACCCTCAATGTAACATCGACCACGAGAGACACCTTTTTAACAAGGCGTGGCAGCTGGTGGGTGACTCGATGGAGGCCTTCGCAACACATCTTTGCAAGTTGGTAGCACACTGTGAGTTTCATACGTTCTCGAACGTAGAGACCATCCGACTGAGGATCATAAGGGTATGTCTGTCATCGTGATTCAGGAAAAAGTTACTCCGAGAACTTCACCCTCTAGCCACCATATTGCAGATGGCCAGGACAGAATCCAGGGCAGATGCACAAGCCTCGCAGATTGAAACCTCTAAAGTGTCCAGGAGAGAAGAAATTTACCAAGTCTCGTCATCAGCCCAAGGGGGACCGCTAGCAACCATGTGCCCAGAGGACCTGCATCATCTGTATGATTTTATCAGTGTGGTCTTCCATTTCCCCAGCAGGAAGGAGTGAAGTGTCCTGCATTCGGACATGCTTGCACCAAATACGGCCAGGTAAATCACCTGGCTGTCGTCTGCAACTCTCGACCTGGATGATCACAGGGGTATAGCTCTACACTGCCCGAACAAGAGTTCACTGCATGCAGCAGTGGACCAAGGGGAGGTACAAGTGCGAGGCAAGATCTCGTGCGCCACGTTAGACAAGTGACAGCAAGGTTCCCTTTGCTTTCCCCACCCGGAGAAACAACTAATTATGCCTACACAATGAACGGTGCGACGACACCGCCTGAAAGTGATCTCATCCTGCTGGTGGGAGACCACCAGGCCACATTCCTCATTGACACTGGCACCACTCTGAACATCATGTGAGTGTCAGAATACCTCAAAATTGGTCTCCTCCATGACTGAATCCATCTGACCTAAAGGTTTTCCAGTGGGCAGGGAGAGGGCCCGTACGAAATCATAGATTGTTCTCCACAACCCTATGATAATAAGAAAAGTGCACTCAAGCCAAGTTGCATGTGCTCCAAGGAGAGGTCCACGGGAGCAAGCTACTTGGTCGCCCTACAGCCATCAAGAAGGAGATTGCGGCACTGACGCACAGCATGCACTCCAGGTTCTCGGCTAGACAGATGTGTCCAACCTTATTTGAAGGCATCAGGTGTCTCAAAGGAGGTCCCGTGACACTCCACTTCAATGAATCTGTACCCCTGGTTGCCCCACATCCGAAGGGGATTCTGGTACACCTGCAACCACTTGTGGAAGAGGAAATACAATGTCTGCTGAGCAAAGGCATAATAGAACCCGCTGATGGTCCAACTCCATGGGTTTCCCCCATACCTGCTGTTCCCAAGAGAGGATCCACAAAAAGGATATGCATATGCATAGACATGCGCCAAGCAAATACGTAAATAGGGTGTAAGAGGCATCCTGGAATGCACCTGGATGACATGATCAGCCTACTAAACGGAGCCAAGGTGTTTTCATAGCTGAACCTGAACAAAGGATACCATCAGATCATGATAGATGAACAATCCTGATACATCACCACATTTGCCACACTGATTGGACTCTTCAAATATAAGAGACTTCGTTTTGGCATGAGGAGAATGATTTGCCATGCGAACAATTGCTTCAATTATAGCCAAAAAAGTTGGTCAACAGATAGCTGAATATTCACTGGGAACAAACCTAATATACACAACCAAGGTGAACGAGGAAGCTATAGCTCTAAAACAAGCTCCATACGCTGCAAGACCTCCTCCCAAAAATTCACAATTTTTACACAAGACCAAACATGTTTAAGTAATTACCAACTTCTATCTTGCAATTCCAGCAAATGTCTACATTCACAAGTTTGCACTGCTTCATTTTCGAAGGTGTCCAGTATATACCATGCACAATTCTTTGTTGGATGAACCTCAGACTCATATCCACTTTATATCTGGATGGCCTTGCACAGATTCAACACCAATCCCTCTCCAATAAATCAGAACCCAATTCCAGAGACCACAGAGCCCTCCCCTGTTCTGAAGGAGTATTGGTACTTGTTTGCGTTAGTAACTTATATATAGTAGAGGCAGAAAGAGGAGAGCTCTTGGATGGGTGCATTAATGGAGGAACACTGTGGAGCGAGGCGTTTAAAGGCGCAAACACATTTGCAATGACCTCACAGAGGACACAATAGCGACTGACCTCTGAAACACCAAGCTTATATTTAAATTTAAGGAATTCGAATGAGAGCATCGAAATACTGTCATGCACTTGCCACAGACACCAGGTGCCAGCAGACTGCCAAGAAGACACCAAGAGAGTACGATTATTAAAGCGTAGTGCTGAGTTCCACCAAAGCGAGAAGTCAGAACTCAGTAGGTATTTAACCCCGGAGCCTACACAACAGTTTTTCCAATCTTTCAAAATATGTCTGATAAATGTGGTGGATTTATCCAGTGCCATTCTTTTCTCCATACTGACTAGAGCTTCCAAGGGGATTGGCCGCATCACGTTCTGCTCTATATTTCACCAATTCAAGCAGCTAGTAACATCTTCCCTTAACCAAAAATGTAAGGTGCTTAAAGAGAATGCTCAATGATAAGAGAAAATATCGGGGAAACCAGAACCACCCAAGCATACCGGGTTTCACAAGTAAATCCATCGGAATCCTAGGTCTCCCCCCCCTCTTCCCATAGAACATTTCTCAGAACTTTGTTTATGTCAGGTCCCCCGTCAATGGTAATGGCAGCATACTAAATATGTAAAATAACTTCAGAATCAGGGTCATCTTAATTACATTTATTTTCCCCCATAACGAAAGATTTAATTTTTCCCATTTCAAACATAACATCTTTATTTATGCAAGTTTGCACAGAATATTGGTTGCTAACAGACAGTTTATGCACCTAGATATTTGTATACCTAGATACCGGAATTCGCTTTGTACCCAACTTTCCCACTCAACGTCATAGGGACCTCTGTGACACGAGTTTGAAAATGGAAAGATCAATGTTTTTGATACGTTAAGTTTATAATCCGAGACTTTGCCAAAATTTGTCAGAGTTGAAATGAATACCTTGAAGGAACATTCAGGATCTGAAATCAGAACTAGAAGATCGTCCGCATAAAGAAGAACTTTAAAGAGGCAGTTACCCACCTGGATACCCTTAATGTTCGCATTCTCCCTGATTTGCCAGAGGTTCCATAAAGAGAGCAAACAAAAGTGGGATCAAAGCAGGGCTCAAGTCGAGGGTACACGTGGGTGGACGGAGTCCGCCCACTTTTTTCAGAGGGTGGACTCAGTCCCCCCCAGCTAAAACAAGAAACATTGAATGTCCTCTTTGAATTTATGAAATAAGCCGTCCTCAGGGATATAACCGCAGTCGTCATTTCTACAGGTCGGAAACTTCACCACTGCAGTATATAAACTGATGAAAAATAACAAACAACTTAAGGTGAAATGTCCCATTTCGATACTGCAAGTTCCAGAGAAAACATTTGTATTGGTTCTTGGAGTTTAAAACCTGGACACCTTTTAACGTTTTCAAAAACACTATTAGAAGAAAATATCCTCTCTCGGTTTTGTGTGTGTGTTGATTCAATTTAATAAAATGTGCATATTTTACCTTGATATGCTAATTCCTGGCGACGTCACATCCCATTGCTTTTGTTGATGAGTCCCCGCACTTTTACTTTTAGGACTTGACCCCTGGATCAAAGGGCACCCTGCATAGTTCCCTGATTGATTTGAAAGCTATTTGATAAGCAACCATTCACTGTAACCCTGGCCTCTGCATCTTTGTAGAGGGCATCAAATAGCTTCAAGAAAACAAGGGCCACAATTTACTTTCATTAGTACTTGTCGCAAATAAACCCAACTATCTCGGTCAAATGCTTTTTCCACATAAATACCGACAGCAGCTTAGGGCTCCAGAGAGTCGCTTTTCAAATATATAACATCCAACAGTTCCCCTAAATTGTCATAACTGTTCCTACCTGTGATGAAGCCCCTCTCGTTTTGATGAATTAATTTCGGGAGCAGGGGGTTGATCCTTACCGCAAAAATCTTAGCCAGGAGTTTGATATCAGCATTCAGAAAAGAAATCAGTCTATAATTACCACAAACCAAATGATTTTTGCCCGGTTTGGGAATCACAGATATTACTGCGGTTCGCATGGAATCAGCCACTTGCTCAGAAGTGATGATCTCCCTGAAGAGGTCAACTAAGAATGGTGCAAGTAAGGAGCAAAATTTTACATACAACTCAATTGTAAAACCATCAGTTCATGGACATTTTCCAGGGGCCATAAGATTCACAACATCTGTAATTTCCTGCACTGTAATTTCACTATCTAAAGAGAGAATATCGACATAGTTTAATTTAGGAATAGAAGTTTTGTCTAGAACTCTTGACACTTCATCGATTCTCATACACCCTCATCACGATATAAAGACGCATAGAATTTCTTAACCGCTCCACAAATATCCACATTTCTCCTTAGTGCCTAGGTCGGATTGGCTCCTCAGCCTTTCGGCCGGTGGCTGGGCCGAAATCGTCCCTTGGTAGTGGGGGCCGGTTTCTGGCCATGACTGGGCCGATTTGGGAAAAAAAAATAGAAAAATGTTTTTTTTCTCGTTTTTTTTCAAAAAGCCTTTCATCCTTTTAAGGTCGATAAATGAGTACCAACACAGGTTGGGTGATATTGTAAGTATATTTGTTCTATAAAAAAAGATCTTAAGCGTAAGTGCTATACAATAACATATCATTTGGCCTTGGACGTCTGCTTGCATTCACAGTAATTTGTCAATATGGACCTATACACACATATATTAATGATACATATGGTGATCCATTCTTGTATGAAATGTAGATCACATTGGTGAAATCATAACCATATTTTCGTAGTGTACTTAGGAACATTTGATGCTACTTCCTGTTTTGTCAAAGGGTCAAAGGTCATGTTTCATTGCTTCCCGGGATGTCACTTTGGGATGGGGTCATCACTTCCGGTGATGTCATCAGAGGTTAAGGGTTGTGGGGTGACGGGTGGGCCACTTTTTTGAGGCAAAGGATAGGCCACTTTTTTTTGGGTGACCAGGCCTATTTCTTGTCCCAGTCCGACCCTGCTTAGTGCCGGTCCATTATCCTTCGATATGGATAGCATCTGCCTCCCACATTCTCTACTGCTCAGTCTACCTGCCAGTAGAGCACCAGCTTTATCCCCACGCTCCCAGAATGCTTGTCTGGTGTAACAAATATTTTTTTCACACTTTGCATGGATTATACTGTTCAGTGCACATTTGGCTCTCAGCATAGCAGACAGAGACACATCAGAAGGGGAGGTGTTATGAACATCTATACAGCGCTTATAAGTAGTCTCTGCTTGTGTATATTCAGCTTCAGCCTTCTTTTTTTCTGTATGATACATAACTAATTATCTTGCCACATAGATGTGCCTTCAGTGCATCCCAAACTACACTTAAGCTGTTAACCAAGCATACATTATCTCCTATACAAAACAAAATTTCAGAACTTATTTGTTTAACGAAGTCTTCATCAGACAACAAACGAGTATCAAGCCTCCATTGTCTGTTGCTCCTCTCTCCTACCAGAGAATGGTCCAGTTCAAGAAAAACACAAGCTTGGTCAGAGATCCCAATTTCTCCCATCCTTGAAGCCTTTACAGAGCCATAAAAGTTCCTACTAACTAAAAAATAATCAATCCAGGAGATGGTATTGTGCGGAATAGAGCAAAAACTGTACTGTCTCCTGTCTGGATTCAAATTGTGCCATATATCATGTACATTTTAAGATTGCATGAATTGCAAGAGACCCTTTCTGGCTTTCACCTCTGCATAAGACCTCGATAGCTCCCATTTGCCCAACACCTTATGGTATTAAAGTCTTCACCTATCAAAATTGCAACGTCTCCCATGTTTGTCAGGACATCATCCATCCTACCAAAGAAGCCTGATTATCCAACATTTGGGGCATAGATATTAATGATTATTAAAAGGATATTTTACACAAATCTACCCTCAGAGTCAATATCTACTCTGTCCATAGAGAGTTTTAGGTTTTTCCTAAATAAAATAGACACGCCTCTCGAATTACTGTCAAAGGTACTGAAATACTCCTTCACAAATACAGAATTTAAAATGTACTGTCTGTCCTGTCCTGTTCTGTTGAAGGCAGTCTCCTGGAGCAAGGCAGTATCAGGTTTATTTCTATTTAAAACATTTAGAACTTTCCTCCTCTTTATTGGACTATTGGACTATTAACTCCCTTCACATTCCAACTCACTATACTTAAATTCTCAGCCATGAGGTCTTAAAACAAATACCATACCGGAGCCGGGCATCCTACACATTTTTAGCCACTGCCCCACTGGAGCTTCAGTCGCAGCGAAGTGTAGTGACATTCAATAAACCAATCAACACATTCAACATAGATGCAAAGAACAAATTCCCTACAAGAACAAAACAAATAGAAAAGGAACACACAGAACAGGACAGAGAAAGCAGTAGAGGATAAAAAAGAGAAAGGTAAACTATACAATAAAGTATAAAAGTGGAAAGAACAAGTGGAGACCAGAACATGGCAAAAGGGCAGCAGGAAGAGAACAAATAGCCACTCAGCCCATTATTCAATCAATGTCATTGAGAGAAAAAAACTGGAAATTGCAAAAACAGTCAAAACCGAAATATCATCAGCAAACTACAGTTCTAAAATTGTAAACGGATTTGGCAACATAGCAGACATTACAGTCTCCCCCTGTTAAAGTCTTTTTATGCCTGGTTATCTCAAGGCAAAGCCTCCCTACTGAATACATTCTATTTGCATGGAGTCAAGTATGCTACTTTGGAAACAAAACTAGAGGACCCTGTCTACTAAACAATAAAGAAAAAATGTATATGAAAACTGGGGGGTTAATGTGCTCCATCTAATACTGGAACTTCTATAGACGAATCTATAACATTATTCTCAACAGCCCTCACTCCCTCCTCATCACTTCCCACCTCCACACCTCTGCCAACCCCTACAAATGACATTGAAGGGGCTATATATCATCAAATCAAGTGAGTATATGGCAAGGACAAAAGGAGAGCACATTGTACTCTCAAATTGTATACAAACACTTACCCTGGGAGCGGTCAAATGTTTTAAAAAAACAAAACATACTCACTTTCATACTATCACTATGATGGCATATAAAAGCAAGAGTTCAGAATAAGAGAATACCGCTGATAACTCGCCAGGCCCTCCAACCCCCAACTACATTATCTACGTTCACCTTTCAATCTTTTAGCATTTTATATGACCACAGAGAGAACAAACCATGTGAAGACCATGGCGTCAGAGCAAGGACGTCACTTTCGGTAAAGCAGCTTTTGCAACCTGGCTGTCCCAGTTTTGAGCATGGAGAGGTGAAGACTGTCTCTCATAGTTTTCAGGATGAGAAAGTCGCCAATAGAAACGGCCTTAGACTGCCTCAGTAATCATGTTGTGCTAAGTTACAACACATCCTATTTATAAACAAAGTCTTACTAACTACAAAATATTTATCAACTACCATTCTAAGGTCTCTAGAGGAATGATTGGTTTAGTACCTCTATTCCAGTTATAGTCCCTTAGAAAGGCTTCATTGGTGTGTTTTCTATAAACTACCATATCCTACCAAATAAATAAAAAGGTACATCTGGATACTCCTCTAAACACACTTAGACAAGCCTCCTTGAAAATCAGATAGTTATAACATTAGAGATAGTGAAAAGGAGGCTTCTCACAGTATCTGTACTCTGTTTATGAAATTATGAGCAATGAAATGCCATATATCTGTTTTCGAAAGCCACAAGAGTGGCAGACTGTCCAGGGTGACATATCTCCATGCTTAGAGCAGGCGTTGACAACATTAATAAACGTGGCACCCTCCGAACACTAGCATGTATTTACTGCACTTCATAGCAATATCGCAATGTCTATTGGATAGTGTGCACGCCCCACAAAATGGAGAATTCCTATCACAATGCATCTGGACAGTTATATTTTTCATAGGCAGTATTGATTTGACCTTGCAGGATTGTGTCTCTTTAAACATATAAAGGGCACTTCTGATTCGGGCCACAGCGAATATCAGTATTTGTCCACAGGGAATTATGAGCTTTTGGAAAGATAACATCAGCAACACACGTCCTCACAACTACATAGCGTTTAGGGGGACAACCCTATCACCCCTTAGAATTTTGATGGCACTCCACAGCAACAAAAGATATGGACGCGTTTCAAGCCAGTTAACTCTTAACGCAGATTTCGGGTGAACGGCAGTGGCTCAACAACAGCAGTCAAAATACTCTGGCGACCAGGGAAAATGTACTTATACTCTGTGTCTAGTTTTCTCCACCGTATAATTGATCGAAAAATTGACATTAATCTTGTAACAGTCATACGCGAGCATTTAATTGTCGCGCTTCGTGGTAGTGTCGCCGCCAGACGCAGGGTGATCACACAGCAGTGCAAAGAGTATGAAAAGGTAGAAAGTTCGCTGAAGCGTGTTTGACTTTCAGACATTTACCAGCATGGAATATTGCTTATGAATGTACAATACAATTCTTCGCTGAGGCAACGCGTCATCCAGCCACTTGTTGAATTCAGGGTTTGGCCACAAATGACTCTGACACTCCAGTGAACTGTTAACTTATTTACTTAAGTTCAGGTACATCAAATACAGTTCTTAGAGTCAGGTAAGTAAAAGGGGACATAGGACACCCACCGGCATCCTCTCTCAGGGCTTACATCCTTGCAACTAACAAACCTGGAACTCACTCATAGATAAACATTCTAAGCCCTGCATTCCATCTCAAGATTCTAGTCACTTGCACCAGATGAATGCAAAGTTAATCACAACACATCTTTCCCCTATAGGGACAACAACAAGAACAGTAAAGTATCGGTGGCAAGATCAATATTTCATCAAAAGATTTGTCCAGTAAAGTCCCACCTGAAAAACAAAAGATTATTCAAAGCATTTCATATATAACCACAACCAACTCCAAAAGGTTTAGACCCTGTAACCACTTCAAAATCTATTAACATTAACATCAATGTCCGTCTGTGGATTAAAATTAAAAGTCCACCTGTGGAGAGAACATATTAATATGCCTACATAGAACAGCTAATGATGAACACTGTAATCAACTTAATAACTCTAATGAAGATTTAATAAACACTCAAAACCTTAATATCTTATTTCACTCACACATCACCGCATACATGTCTAACAACATATGCCAAAACAATGGCACCAAAGTCTAGGAACAACATTTCCCTTTTTATACAGACAGTGTAATGGACAGTAGTCCGCTCAATGGTTCACCACAACCATTGCACCTTTTTACACATGCAACACATGTAATGGACAGTAGTCCGCTCAATGGTTCACCACAACCATTGCACCTTTTCACACATGCAACACATGTAATGGACAGTAGTCCGCTCAACGGTTCACCTCAACCATTGCACCTTTTTACACATGCAACACATGTAATGGACAGTAGTCCGCTCAACGGTTCACCTCAACCATTGCACCTTTTTACACATGCAACACATGTAATGGACAGTAGTCCGCTCAATGGTTCACCACAACCATTGCACCTTTTCACACATGCAACACATGTAATGGAGTCCGCTCAACGGTTCACCTCAACCATTGCACCTTTTTACACATGCAACACATGTAATGAACAGTAGTCCGCCTGTGGAGAGAAATATGTTAAACTACATAACTCAATTAAAGAGAGAGACATGTACCTACAACATCACTCTAATAAACTAATATATATCAGCTCTAGTATCTCAACTCTAATCGCCTGCACCTCTGCATTCTCTCCTACTTCACCATTGCATAGAGAGTAACGGAGGAACACAGAGCTCCCATCCCCATCAAACTTCATAACTGAGTCAGGCCTCCCGCTGCAGCACTCATGCCGAACTCCAGGACTCCACTCAAGCCAACCGCAGCAACCTTCGGTTCCAGTCAAAGGTAAGCGCTGACATCGGATAACTTTGTCAGTGATCTCAGCTGCCTTCACTATGACCAATA
The DNA here is from genome assembly GCF_040938575.1 of Ambystoma mexicanum. NCBI lineage: Eukaryota > Metazoa > Chordata > Amphibia > Caudata > Ambystomatidae > Ambystoma > Ambystoma mexicanum. The sequence goes on along the minus strand of NC_090932.1, from coordinate 462,021,562 downwards.
GCTTGTAGCCTTGGCGCAACAGATGTTTGCACAGTCCATGGGCCCCAGGCCCCTCCTTGATCCATTAACAACTTCCAACTCTTCTGAATGTCTGTACAGTCTCAATTCTCTTAAATGCTTTATGAGAGACTGCCACCTTGAACTTCACCATGTCAATGAATGAATGAACCTTGCTGCTCCAATGAACTTCACAGCTCCTTCTAATAACCATAAGTCTCACAGAGCCCACTGCACTTTACAGCAGACCGTTGTACCTTTCAACACTAGAACTTCTTGTCCCCACTGCCCTTTGCAGCACACCCAAGTCACTGAAGTGCCTCTTCACTCCCTATGCAGTGCCTCTTCACTGCCCCGTGCAGCACTTCACAGCCTCTGCAGCGACCACTCACTGCCTCTTGCAGCGCCTCTTGACTGCCTCTTGCAGCACCTCTTAACTGCATCTTGCAGTGCCTCACTGCCCTTGCAGAATCTCTTCACTGCCTCATGCAGCACCTCTTCACTGCCTAACGCAGCACCTCACTGCCCCTGCAGCGCGTCTTCACTGCCTTTTGCAGCACCTCACTGCCCTTGCAGCACTTCTTCATGCAGCGCCTCACTGCCTCTGTAGCATCTCACTGCCCCTAGCAGCGCTTCACTGTCTCTGCAGCGCCTCTTCACTGCCTGTTGCAGCGCCTAACTGCCCTCGCAGCACCTCTTCATGCAGCGCCTCACTGCCTCTGCAACATCTCATTGCCCATTGTAGCGCCTCACTGCCCTGGCAGAACCTCTCCACTGCCTCATGCAGCACCTTTACATCCATAGCTGCTCTGTTATTCCAGTGCCTTCGTAGCGCCTCTGTCTGGGCCTTTATTGCCCCCTCTGCCTCTGTAGCACCTCTGTCTGGGCCTCAATTGCCCTCACTGCACTTGCAGTGCCTCACAGCCATCCAGCGCTCTTACCTGAGAGAGGATCACTTCTCAGAGGGGGGGGGGCGGTGGGTGTCTCCCTTTGGTGCTGTCCCCCCAGCACAGCCAGATCCCATCCTCGTCGCCAGTGTTGAATTCAGGGTTTGGCCACAAATGACTGACACTCCAGTGAACTGTTAACTTATTTACTTAAGTTCAGGTACATCAAATACAGTTCTTAGAGTCAGGTAAGTAAAAGGGGACATAGGACACCCACCGGCATCCTCTCTCAGGGCTTACATCCTTGCAACTAACAAACCTGGAACTCACTCATAGATAAACATTCTAAGCCCTGCATTCCATCTCAAGATTCTAGTCACTTGCACCAGATGAATGCAAAGTTAATCACAACACCACTCACCGGCTTTAAATTAGTATTGTAGCCGCAGACTACAGAGCTCCACCAGGAAACAGCCCATAATTATTTTAGCCATTACAAAAATATCCGGAATGGAAACACGGAAGCAAGCCATTAGAGGAAAGGCCATGGGATGAGTCATCAGAGCCTTGTTTCAATGGAATCACCCAACTGAATTTCTATAACGCAACAGCTCATTTAAAAACAAAAGATGCAATGAACGTTTACATTAAAACATATGAAAAAATATGTAAAATATTAATCTTGACATAAAGAATCAATGTAAATGTCGGTCTCATTAAGCAGGTATCGTTTTTGTTTTTTTTGTTGCTTTCCAAGCGGAGGCTTCCCTTTTTTCCCCCATTAGGAGCATTTAAGCATTTAAGAAGTTCAATGCCTTGTGATAATCAGTAAAAGTGTGGGTTACCCCATCCACTACGACCTTGAAGATTGCTGAGTAAATCATGTAGTGGAGAAGGTGCCTCTCCAATGCTAGTCGCATTGAGTCCAAGAAAAGCTTCCTCTGAGCTGCAAAATCAGTACTGTAGTCATTAAAAAACATTATCCTATGGTCGTTCAATTTCAGATCACCCCTTGCTTTTTTTAGCAGAAGTTCCTTAATGGGGAATCTAAGGGATTTCACAAGAAAATCCCTAGGGGGCTGACCCTGCACTGGTTTGGGGGCCAGGGTATGGTGAGCCCTCTCGATTTCCAGCATTTCTCCAGGTTGCAGCCTCAATAGTTTGGGTAAAGTGTTCTGTAAAATTCAACAGGGCACCCATTTTCAGCACCTTCAGGAAAACCAGTTATCCTCAGGTTTGAACGTCTAGAATAGTATTCCTGTTCAGCAATCCTTTTTTGAGCAGCATCCAGGCACAGGGTCATTTGAGAAACCTTGTCTTCCAGGGTATGGAGGTGATCATCAGAGTCAGAAACTCTGGTTTCCAGGACTTCTGTTCTCTTTTTTAACAGAGCATGGTCATTCTTCATCTCTAGGGCAGTAATCTTTCCAACAGATAAAACAACACTATCCATAATATCTGTCAAGTAATCCTCTGCAGATTGTCCCTCAGCTCTACAGGCAATCAGGCAAACTTCCTTAACTCTCTTTGAAGGTTTGGCGTCTCTTTCATGAAGTTCAGGGGTTCCACCCTCCTGCCTGGATCATCTAGAGGAAGATGGGTCCGTCATTTCAACAGAAGTTGAATCTGACATTTGCAGGATCTCAGGGCTAGAGAAAAGCTCTCAAGCAGCCATCTGCTTCAGCTAACAGTTCTAGAATCCAGCATCTCAAGTTCTATGGTCATATCTTCTAACAAGAGGTCATGAGCCCTGACCCGAGGAAGGTTGCTGCTATTTCAGAGATCTCACCCCCCAAAGATGTCAGCAAAGTCAGGCCGTTCCTGGGGATGGCCAGCTACTGTGGCCGATACCTCAGAGACTTTGCGACTACCAGTGCTCCCCTTAGAGAGCTCACCAAGCAAGGCAGACTATTTCAATTGTCACAACACTGTGAAAATGTATTCGTGCAAATCAAAAGTGACATTGCATCAGCAGAGCACTTGGCCTATTTTGATGCAAACTTGTGCACAGAGATGACTGTAGAAGCCCCGTCAGCCTGGGAGCATGTCTGGCACATCATCAACCAGGATGAGAATCTCCCTGGACAGTTATTGCTTATGCCAGCAAGAGCCTTTCAGTGGTGGAGACCAGGTACACTCAACCTGAAAAGGAAGGTCTTGGTGTCATCTGGGTATGCAAACATTTCCAAATGTTTTTCCTGGGCAGACCATTCATGATTGTGACAGATCATCAGACCCTGTTGACCATCTATGGAAGTTCTCCATGCAAGATGCCTCGCCGAACGGAAAGGTGGCACCTGAGGCTACAGGATTAAGACTTCATGACTATCCACAAACTGGGCAAGGAATACAACCCGGCAGACTTCATGTCATGACATCCGCTGCCATGCGACTAAACTAACAAGAGCCTGGCAGAAGAATATGTTACACTTCTCACATACTACAGCCCTCCCAGGGCAATCACACCTGAAACCATTCTAGACCACACCAGGCGAGATGTCACACTGAGTAAGGTGCAGGATTTAATCCGATCCAGGAGATGGAGATCTGTACAGCACCAGCAAAGTATGAGAAACACACTTCACTGTAGAAATACATGCATTCAAGAATGTGAGAGTACAACTATCAATATCAGCGAAAGGACTCATCATGAGAGCACATTGAATAGTGATTCCCATCGATCTATGACAATCCATCATAGATCTAGCACACAAAGGTCACTGTGGAACACTGGCCACAAAAAGAAAAATAAGAGACACTATGTGGTTCCCGGGGCTGGACCAAATGGTAGGTTACATAGATTGATTGTGCAATCTCTGTCAGAGCCCCTCAAGTCCAAATAGGGCTGAACCCTTTGTGATGTTGGATATGCCTGCACAACCGTGGACTAATCCCGTAATTGACTTCTTCGCCGCTTTGAAGAAAACATGTACTGTCTAGTCATTATGGACGAGTACACTCGGTGTCCTCTGGTGCATCTGTCGTCTACGGCAGCCAGCACTGTTATACCAGTACTGGACAACATTTTCTCTGCTTGGGGCATTCCAGAAGTCCTGAAGTTGGTTAATGGCCCACCTCTCAGCAGTTTGGAGTGTGGAAAATTCATGCAATACACGGGAATCCACCACAGAAGAATTACTCTGCTATGGCCACAGGCCAATGGCATGGTCGAGCGATTCATGGGCAGCTTGAAGAGTTCTCCAACAAAATGAACTAAGGCCGATATCACTCAACCAGGCTGTGTGAAACATGCTGAGTAACTAGAAACTCGCCACACGGCACAACAGGTAAGTGTTCCTCAGAACTACAGTTTGGCAGGAAGAGAAGGACCAGACTGCCTTATCTCGTGGATTAAGTGAGAAACAATGTGAAGCAGATTTGAGAAGTGGATGCCCGCAAGAAGCAAGAGATGGCGTACTCTGCCAACAGAAGGTGAGCAAATAGTTCTGACTTGAAAATAGGTGACAAAGTACTTGTATGCAGACAACAAGATCAAAAGACAGAATCAAAGCTCTATCCAGAACACCTGACGATATCTCATGTGAATAGAACAATGAAAACTGCTCGCTCCCCCAGAAGAGTGGTTACTCGTAATGTCTCCCACTTCAAACTATACAAAGAAGAGGATTGAAAAGATGGAGAGGAGGAAGGCGCGGCTGCGACACATGAAAAGCAGCTGAAAGAAGAAGGAGAGCCAGGGGACCAGCAGGAGGAACAATGGACTAGGTCCACCAGGCGCACCAGAAGGCCTCTACGTCTCATTGCAGAAATATGAGGACACTAAACTGTAAGCAACTTTTTTGTTTGCCCGAAGGGGGGAGATGTTTTACCCTGGAGAGGACACAGTTAACGAAGCGGCTGAGCTCTGTCATGAGAGGCACCCGCCAATGGAAATGCGGGAGAATCACGCATGCGTGATGGGGAAAGCCTGCGTTAGGCAGTTGCAGGCAGGAAGAATAATGAGATTGAAACTTCCTCTGGCTACATGTATTTATTTCACTGCACTGTCATTCACCCTAATTCTCTGCAGTGATTCTAATACAGCTTCCTGCCCTCTTCTCACAGGGAGAATTGGACAGTGCCTGTGTGTATTTTTTTATCATTTAACTTCAGAAGAGCTCAGGTGGATTGGTAAGAGGGAAACAGGTGGCCGTAAACCGGTCCCATACACAGATTGAGTAATGTTCTTTAACAAAATGGATGCAAATAATGCTATAATTTTAAGCTACCAAAAGTCCACAAGGTTGACCAAAAGTTGGGGGCACAGCCTTCAACCAGCTTCACTCCAATTTCCATATATAATCTGACATAACCATCAACACAGTGGCCACAACAAATGGAAAATGTCCTTAGACGCGCCTTGGAGAATGCCATGCAGTGCCTACATACTGTATCTCTGATTGAGGTGGCAAACTGTTATGCAAGATTTGCAGGAAATGTAGATGGACACTTTCCCTTTGGCACACAGTAGTATAAGGCCCAGGTACATATTAATTTCAAATAGGCAGATTTGTCCTTCTCTGACCTCAAGATTGCTTTGGGTGCAACCTGTCAAGAAGTGATTAACAGCACAGAACACTGTAGGTGGTGGTGGTTACAGCATAAGAACAAAAGAGGCTTCGGGCAAGCATTTGCTTAACTTTGGCATCATCCCCAGAGCTGGCATCGACATTCCACGCATGAGAGTTGCCAGGTTCCAGCCCAGGAGATTCTCAAAATAGGTGTGTTTCCATTTCAATGTTGTGTTACTTTTCCCTTGTGAATATAGGTGGAAATGGAAATAGTTCAGGACAATGTGCTTCATTACAACTTCCCCCAACTTCCCCCTGAACTATGGAGTTCCCCATGGCTCTGTACTCGGACCTTTCCTTTTCTCCCTCTATACCTCCATTCTCGCCCCGTCATCTCTTCTTTCGGCATCTCCCATCACTTCTATGCGGAAGACACCCAACTCTTTCTCTCCTTCTCTTCCTTCATCTCCGACCTCCACCACACTCTCTCTTCCTGCCTCATGGCCATAAAAAATTGGATGTCATCCCACTTTCTTTCCCTCAACACTGACAAGACTGAAGTGCTTTTCTTCCCTCCTAACACTCTCTCACCTTCCCCTCCTCCCTTCATCCACTTTCCCCCTTCCAATCTCCCCATCTCGACCCATGTCCGCATTCTTGGCCTCCATATTGACTCCTTTCTCTCCTTCTCCAATCACATCTCTCTAACCTCTCGTGCCTGTCGGCACCACCTCTTCAACATCTGCAAGATCCGCTCCTCCCTCACCTTTCATGCTTCTAAACTTCTAATTGTTAGGCAGAGTCCTGTGCAGTGCCCCTTAGGGACCACTACACACAATTAAGACTACAAGTGGCAATACAAGTTCACCTTTGGTACAAGCCTGTACTACACTGTTAGAGTGGTAGCAGTAGCGGAGCAGCCATACTTCTCTCAAGAGCAAATGAGCAGTAGTAGAGATTACACAAAGGACTACAATTACTGTGACTCAAGCAAAGACTGACTCAAGGTTTTTGGTTGAAAAGTAAAAGTAAATTTATTTCTAGACCAGGTAAAACACTTCACTTCTATTAGTTTAAAATCACATCAAAAATACACTACACACAACCAATTCACCCTGTGCACAACAATTCAAGGTAAGTACCATTGGTTTTGACAGACCGGTGTTGGGAAACAAAGACGTTACCGGGGGCACAGATGCGATCACTTTTTGACAGTAATGACAGTTGGGTCTTACTAAAGATACGCGTACCCACGGAAAGAAATGTCACCGGAGTTAAAACACACTTAGCACATGAATCAACACAAGAGAGTTGGCGATAAAAATCATAGGCATTACTTTTGTCAAGGCAGATAGAATCAGAGGACACTTTCCTACAAGTGAATAAAAGTCAATAGGCCTGCGCCAGTGTCAAGTGGACCAGGGTTCCTGTTGTCGAGGATCACACGGTTAGTACAGTTCACGATTCGAGATTGCCAGGAGTGCTTGGATATTGTCAAAAGGGGAAGCAAAAGTTATAAGAGGGAAGGAAGATAAGGACAAGCCTTTTGTGAGGAGACAGGGGTTCACCCTAGTTCCTCGAGGTCAGACACAGTACCTTATTCAAGAGAAGAAGAGCTTGTGCTTCGGCAGTTGTTCCTGGTAGTTCCTGCAGACTCCCGATTCCTGTGGCTTCAGTCGTGGGGACAAGGAGGAGGACATCTGGAGCGCTCTGCACTACCCAGGGATGAAGCAAGCAGCAGCAAAAGCAACAGTGAATAAAAGGTGCACTCCTTTAAAAACAGGAGAGGCTCTTCAGATGGCTATGCGGATCACTACAGCTGTTTGCAGCGATTTCGACCAAGAAGAGGATCCTCTGCCTGTGGAAGATGAGCTGGTTGATCCCACCAGGCTCAAGGGAAGAAGACTCCGGACTGGATCCTCTCTTGTCGTTGAAGGGTAGATGGCTCAGGACTGCAGCAGGGCTCCACCGGGACTCGGTAGTTGCAGCAGCCGTCTTCTTCTCCGCTTCTCTTCGGTTCCCTGCAGTTCCAGTGGCCACTCTGACTTCCAGCCCAAGAGTCCTGCCTTTTATGCGAAAATCCCTCCTTCACACAGTCTGGCTGTCAATCACACAGCAGGGGGGTTGCCCGGCCCGGACAACCACCTCAGCCAAACATCACAAAGTGCGACTTGGGTTTCCAAGGATACCCTGTGCAGGGGATGATTACACCCCTCCCTCACATTCAGCCCACTTAGACACCCAGGCGCCAAAAGGAGGGCTTCTTGAGAGAAGCCCGCTAAAAGACGGTGAACAAAGAAGGCAAACCTGGTTTGCCGCGCAAAGTAAAACACAAGAAGGACTTTAACAAAAAGAAATGGTGAATAAACCCAACCGGAGCAAAAAGAAAGAGCATTTGGTCAAGCGGGTTTATGTTCGAGGCTAATATGATAGCCTGGAACAGTACCCCATTTATATAGTATAATCGCGGTAGAAAAGTTAGGGTAGATACCGCTGCCACCAGCTAAGTCTAAATGTTAAAAGAGCAAAACAAATCTTAGAGAGGCACAGACGAAAAGGGATAGGAGTTAACCCTTTCCAGTACTCAATGTAAGATGGGGTATACTGGGTCTGTAGTTTTAGATGACTATGTAAAGTAAATGGCAGCTTTACCTGTTTTTTGGGGGACAGTAGTCAGCCCCAGAAAACAGAGTCAGTGGGAAGTCTCAAAGACAACCCTGTGTCACTGCACTGAAGGTGCTGTGTAAAACATATAAAAGTGGGTCTCATGGAGTGGTGTCCTCCAGAGCCCACGATCACACAAACAGTAAAAATACACATAGCAAAACACATGTAAGAGTGGGAAAAAGGCTCCCACTCTTACCAAGTGGAAAAAGTAAACTCCAGAAATCTAGCAAAGCTACTGGGGGACTCACTAGGTGAGGGAAATTAGCCATAGAAGGAGAATTCTCCCTAACACTCGCCCACTCCCCCCAGAATAAGGGACAGGGGGATTTAATCCACTCCTGGATGGATCTCATAATGGTAAAATCAAAGGTTTTCCTTTGTAAACTATATGACCTACACACCCTTTGAGAGGAATCTTTCTTTTTAAATCAATAGGGGATCTGGTTGACCAGTCCCTCAGAAGTTGGTACAACTCCTGAACCTGTGATAGGCTTTTTCAAGGGCTCCTTATAAAGGATTCCCTTAGATCTAGAGGGTTCTCCAGGTTTCCTCACCACCTCTCTTTTGGGAGCAGGTTGGGTCTCAGGCATCTTGGTTGGAGGGGCTGGGGATAAGCAAGGTACATGCTTCCCCTTCCTATTAGATCTAACCTGACCTGTTTTAGGAGTTTCTCTCCTAACATTAGGATTTGGGTTGGAGTCTTCTGTAGAAGGTCCAACAGTCTGAAGGTTTTTGGCCTTAGACTTTTCTTTTCTGGTTTTCCACCAGCACTGAGAATTACCAGTTCTCTTAGGCTTAGAGAGGAGTCCAGTTGGTCTATCCACCTCTTCCTCAGAATCAGGCGGAGTCAGAGACTTTAAAACTGGGGGAACAATGATGGAGCTTGGTTTCGGCTCCCATTTACCTAATATACTAACCTGAAATGTGCCTGCGTTAGAGGTCAACTTACTAACACCAGGGCTTGTAGTGGGGGTCTCTGTAGAGGTTCCCACAGGCTCAGAGTGGTCCCTTAAGGTTAGGTGGCCTCTCTAGCCAATTTGGTTTGGTTCTTCTTCTCCATACTGGGAGGCCTGGGGGTACTGGATACTACTCCTAGAGTTTTTAGATCATTCCCAAAAGGACTCTCCCAGGCACCTCACTCTGAATACTGACAGGGATCCTCACTGTCATTTTGTTATACTGAATGAGAGATGGTAGAATAGAAACCATTTGGACAGGGCCTTCAGCAAGTTTAGTGGGACCTTTGGGTGCCTTAGCAACATCCTCAGGCCTGAAAAATCTTTCGTCCACAACTGTTCTGCTGGCCCCAGTCTCTCTCATGGCAGGGGTGTCCTGCCCATTGACAAGAACACTGTCCACATAATACTCCTTAGAGTTTTCAGGAATGGAGTCATACACATCACTATGTTGTCTCTTACCCAGACCCTTGGACTTTAAGGATACAGTTGCTTGAAGGCCAAAGATTCTTCAGCAAACAAGTAAAAGAGAGCACTAGCCATCTGTATTTCTCCCTCTGGGGAGAAGGCTAAGGAGGTATTGCTGACCCCTGCAGGGTTACCCTTGCACCTGGGATCTCCTCTCACATGGTCAGTTGACCCACAACTAAAGCATTTATCAAATGCTCTCTGGAATGGGGGTCTGTCCTGACCTACCTCTGGTTTGGCACCAGGAGGTACAGTAGCCCTATTTGGTTTCCCTTGTGGCTTACCCTGGTTATGTGTGGGGACCTCTTCTGGATCGGAGGTATTGGAATTCTCCTTGTTATCTTTCTTTGGCTGCTTTCCTTCATCCTTCTTCTGAGTTACCCCAGAATCCTCGTGAGTAGCCCTGTTGGCAACCCACAAGTCAGCAGCCTTACCTAATCTCTTAGGATCCATCTCCTTTGAATCAGCCAAGTGCTGTCTAAGCTCAGGAGAGCAGGCATCGTAAATTGACTCCAACATAACAAGATTCCTCAAACCTTCATAAGTGTTCACTTTGTAACACTTAACCCAACTATCTAAGTTCTTCAAACATTCACACACCCAGGTAACCCAAGGGGTACCAACATGCTTTTTGAGAGTCCTAAACCTCTTAAAGTACTGGGAAGGGGTCTTCCCAAATCTAGCTATCAAAGCTAGCTTCACACACTCATGATCCTGCTTATCCTCCTCTCCCAACTCCATTACAGCATCACTTGCAACACGGGGAAGCCTAGTGAAAAGCCAAGGAATCAACTGATTCCCTGAGATACCCTGAATGTCATGAACCACCAGACGCGTTCCTTCTGGACTTCGTGGTCCCTGACCCATAGGGGACTGAACTCAGCAGTACTCCCAACTTGGCCGCTGAACGTGAAACGCTGTTTGCCAGTCTCCACATTGTACGCTCTGCGTTCTACAAAGCAGACACGCCCCCGTGGCCCTGCGTGTCTCAACGCTACCGCTTGCAGTAGTCAGATGTGTGCTGCCGTAGTTCGTACAGCGATTTCCACCGATTCCTGGTTCCCAGCCCCCTAATTTTCTTCCTCCTTCATCCTCCCCTTTTTGTCCTCACCTTGCATTACTGGATTTCCTTCGCACTCGCCTTCCGCGTGCACTCCTCGCCATTTCCTGGACTGTTTTCCCGGACATCCGAATGCTCCCTGGAGACGGGACACGAACCGCACGGTGGAACCCGAGGACCCACGCACAGGGTTATACAAGACCCGAACAGTGCAAAAGAAGACTTTCCAGAAGAAGACCAGGGCCTTCATACGCAGTGGGTGATAAGGTCTGGCCATCCTCAAAACTACTGCCTCGACACTTACGGCCAAATAATTGGCTCCCCGGTACTGTGGCCCTTTTTCCATAAAGGAAATCATTAACCCAGTGGCCTTCCAACTCAAACTACCAGAATCCTGGAAGAGGATCCACGCAGTTTTTCACACTTCTCTGTTGAAACCATATGTCCAGTCCTGCCGGACTGCTCCAAGATCTACTCCTGTGGTTGTCAATGATCAATTAGAATACGAAGTGTCCAGAATATGTGACTCCAGGTACAGACGTGGTCAGCTACAGTATCTGGTCGAGTGGAAAGGGTACCCTCCCAGTGAACGCACCTGGGAACCAGTCTCAAACATAAATGCCCCCAGACTACTCCGAAGGTACCACCTTATACAACCAGGTAAACCCGGAGGAACTGGGTTTCCGAGGAGGCAGGCTGTCATGAACCACCGGACGCGTCCCTTCTGTACTTCGTGGTCATAGGGGACTGAACTCAGCAGTACGCCCAACATGGCCGCTGAACGTGAAACGCTGTTTGCCAGTCTCCACGTTGTATGCTCTGCGTTCTACAGAGCAGACACTGTAAGAGGATTCAATTCAACACTACAGCTAAGTCAATGGCTAGTCTGGGATACTGAATGGAAACCCTTATTGATATATCTTTATGTCCAGTTCATGAGTTCTGGATGATTACCCCTATATAACACCCCTCTCTTAGAATCCCCCTGACCCCACTGAGCCAAGAAGTAGTTCTGTTTTGCAAGTTTAAAAGGTTTATTTGAGAAATAAAACAAAATATAGATACCACGCTTTTATAATAAATTAATAATCGATATCGCCCTTATAAATATAATGTTAATCAACAATGGGTAATCTGACACTAGCACACTTCTTTATAATCAATGAGGAGTTGGTGTAGGATGGATAAGGCAGCGAAAATACTTTTATGGTTTCAAATGGATGCAATGTTGAATGAAAATGCAGTACAGAAACTAATATGGTTTCACAAGATATCATATGTTCACTTTTCCCCGGGTGGCAATTCACCCCCCCCTATATGCAATGCAAGGAGATGGAAGTAACACACACAGTTCTCAGGAATGCAATCAAATACAATACGAAATTCAATTCCCACCCCAGCAAGCTTAGAGAAAACCGGTATGAGTTTTAAAATAAAATAAAAGATAGTGCGTAGGAGGTCACCTGAGGGCTCCGAACCCCCACCCACCCCTCCCTTCTTCCCCCTCCCTCCTCTAAGAAACATGGTCTAGATACTGTTCCACTGATTTTTTTCACGTTTGTATATTATGCTTCATTCATTACTGTATCTGTTGTTATTCTGTAAAGCGCTTTGGTGTAAAGTGCTATATAAACTCAATAAACATAAACCTAAACATTACAAGTTTGGTGGTATCTCTGCGGTAAATCTGCTGAGATACCAACAAAGGGAATTAGCGTTACCACCACTTGGTCTGGCAGAATTAATGCCAGAATACATGTGGTGGTAGGCAATGTTAGCCCCCTTTGATAGGAGTCCATAGGTCTCCATGGGGATTTTGGTGGAATTACCGCCGGCGGTAAACCAGCTGATTTTGCCTTTTTTGGCAGAAAGGTGGCAGGTTTACATCCAGCTCTTAGCTGGAGGTGAATCCTCGTCCTCTCTGCCAAATTCGTAGTTGGGCACTGCCGTAAGGCTGCAGTAATGGAATTACCGCTGCATTTTTACCAGAAAACCCAACTTGTAATGATGCTGAATGTATGCAATGCAATAAGTTGCACAAGAAAAGAGTGCTAGGAAATATGGCTCCATCACATTGTCAGCATATAGGAAAGTTTTCATGTTCGCTAGAACCAGTAGGTTATAAACAAACAAAAATATGAAGAGGAACAAACTATCCTCCTGGTGCTTCTTTCCATATCGTGACCAAACTACTTAGGGAAAATCAATTGTTCTGAGCAAAGAAAGTATGTTTTGAATAAGCCAACCAAATGAACTCTTGTTGCCTCAGTAAGTCCAACTAGCTTTACCCAGCATTTCGCTTTCTCACTCTCTTTCTCTGTCTATCTCACTCTATGTGGCAGATTCTCATAAAGTGGCATAGTTAAAAAAATAAAAAGCACAGAGGACCAGCTTTTTCTTTTTTACTTGCTCCACTTTCATAAGTGTACAGGTCACTTTATTCACAAAGGTGGCCTGTGTATTTCTTGGGTGCAGTGTGGCAGCACAAAAAAGTTCCTGGCCAGCCGCCTTGCATACATTAACATAATGTATGACAGGTTTCCCAGCACCCATGTTGTTGGAGGAAGCGCATTTCACGGTGATGGGCTCTTATAGGACCCATCAATTTGAAATGTAAAGAAAAACACTCCTATCCCATTTTGTAGGATAGAAATGGAAGTGTAACAGCAGTGGTGCAAATTGCTGCTGTCACACTTCATGAACAATGAATGACAGGGTCAGAAGTGACCCTGTCATACTTTGCACTTCCCCTTGTGTCTGTTTGCAAAATGTGCAGGAGAATGTGTCGCATTTATGTGCATTTCAAAGCACATCCTATTTGGGAATTTGGGATGCACATTGAGATGTGCATACATGCCACCTTCTTTGTGCAAATGTGCAAAGGGTTTGTGAAAGGGCATCTGAATGTATGCATCTGTGATGCATTCAGATGCCCTTTGTGAATAGACTGTGACACATTTTGGAGCAAATAATGTCTCAATGCCATAGAAACACAACTAGTCCCCTGTCTCAATCTATATTTATCTAACTGCCCATACCACTAAATAACAGAAAGACAAATTTGGCCTACCCTAGAGATCTGGTTTTCTTTCCTGGCATCTACTGGTTGGTGCTTGACCTCCTCCCCAAAAGTCTCTTGAAAAGGTCTCTCTCAACAGCTCAGGTTTTTGGCTTTGGATACAGTGCAAGCAAAAATGTGTTTGTTTGGTTTCCCACAAAATCCAAAAGAAAATAATATTCCCCTTAGCCTTTTAGGCTTCAGCTTTCTTCTAGTGTTCCAATAAATCACCAGTTCATTATATGTAATTGGAGCACAAAGGATAAACAACTGGGATATTCCACAACAAATGGCTTGCAACCGATAGACCAGATCTTTAACCTTTACTGCCCCGGTTCTTCGTCACCTTGCCAGGGTGATTAGATATCAGATAGACTGTACTTGTTGGTGGTCCAACTGGGACCAAGGAAGTCTCCTTCATACAATTGCTTACAGTTCTCCACCCACTGTGTGTGGCTGCGGGAAGTAACCCAAACTGGGCCCAGACCTCTTGGGTTAGGGTTTTCTTCTTGAGGAATGAATTTATGTTTCAGCTACAACCCTCTTGGTTGTTTCTGATTCCTTCAGGTTTTTGGTCACCCCCTGGGGTTATAGGTTTTAGATTCAGCTCCTCTGGAAAGTTTGCTTGCTTTTCGGTTTCTAGTAGCCCCCTGCTTTGTTTTATCTTGAGGAACATATTTTATACATAGGCTGTGTGGTTGTTTCCGCTTCCTTAAAATGGCAGAGTTGTGCAGGCTCTCCACCTACCACATATATATTGTGGTCCTGGCTTCACACGACAGAAGCTGCTCCTGCTCTGCTTGATCTCTCTGCTGCTGGCTCGTTTCCAGTGGTCGTCCTTCCGCCACGACTCCTCTCTGCCTCCAGGTAAAGGGCTTGTCGCTTACATGCTCCACCTGGAAACGAGAGACACATTCCCATTGGTCATGGACATTCAGCTTCACAAAGGGGTCAGCAACCAAACGCAGCATTTTTAAAGTTTCCACGTCTTTAGCAATATGACCAACTTGCATGTATGCAATTAGCCTGTTGGACATGGGGTTTAAGGAAGATGGTACAGATTGCTTCACATGGGAGTCCTTGTCCCCTAAAGGGCGGGTGAAGGGGCTCACCCCCAGGGATATCCCGCTTGTACAATCCCCTAGGAAGTGTTTTGCATAGAAGGCTCACCTCCCGAATACCAAAAGGCCTGGCTCCCCCTTGGGGAGAAGGGACACATTCCTAGGATTCATCACGCTTCAGTAAGAAGAACATGGATGTCTGGGGAGTGTTAAGTGATGGAATCAGTGTTGATTAGGAGACATTGAGTGCCAACTGCTCATGTGTGGGTTAGTACTGTAGGTTGATTTGTCCATTTTTTTTAATTACCGTCATCCGAGGGCTCTCAGTGTTTGGTATCCTAAAAAGATACCAAATATGTAGGATGACTGTTCACGCTTTCAGTATTTCCTATCTGCACAATGACTAAACAATGCTTCCATTCACATTGAAAACATACAGGACCTGATTTACAAAGCATTTTTGTGGCAGGTAATATTTGTAAGTGGCACAAATTGCGCATGATTCACAAGCAGTCAATCATGGCATTTGTGAATTGGCACATTGGACTATCTAGATATTTGACTTAATGGACGTGTGAGGTTTGGACCTTCAGTAACACCCACTTGCCAAATGGGTGTGTCTTGGGGTATGGCAATGGGCAGGCAATTCAAATCAGGAACATACCTACACACAAACATGGAGTCACCTTGATCACACAAAAAAGGAAATGTGCTCCTCTACCAACTGTTGCCTTTCACGGGTTATTTTGTTTTTCGAAGGAACTTAAAACTTCTTTTGAACCTTTAGTGAGAATCAGGTCCATTTGTGGGTGTAAAGTATACAGGCAAATTGTAGCTTTATTGAAGGCAGAGAGGTTTAATTATAGTGACTTGTTTATGAATTATTCAATGACCTCTGTAAAAAAATATTTTAATTGCATACCAGCACCAGGACCAGAAATTGTGCAACAATTTTGCAACAAACATGAGGGCGCAGTGCCGCGCATTTGCAACCTTCCTGTGCAGTGCGTCCTATGGAAGAATATCTCTTGACTCGTGTAGAAATCTGAAATTAATGTTGGATAGAATGCAGGGTGGATGATTAGTAACTCATATTCTGCGTCATAGGTCATGAATGCAGCTGGAGCAGACAGAAATGAGATGTTTCTGACAAATGGAATGGCTACCAGGAAAACTGCTTCCCATGTGCTTAAAGAAGCCTTCTCAAAAATGCTTAAACCATTTTAGGATACTTTGGGCTTCATTTAGAGTATGGTGTAACGTAAAATCTGCTACGTTTCCGCTGGCATAAAATACCATATTTTAGGTTTGCACTCATCCAGCTTTACACCAGCTTTTCTGGTTCCCCCAACTCCCCCGCTTCTTCTGCTCCCAGAATTTTAAAGTGGGAAGGTAGGAGATTAACAGGTTGATCATTAAGAGGTCTGTTGGGATCAGCCAAGGGCTACTTAAGGATCGGTAGGAAAGTAGCTCCCTTGAAGGAGGCAGGTTATAGAGTGAGGAGAGGTAAGAACAAGTGAGAAGTCTGAGTTCCTTGACTGTCTTTGGGGCAAAAAGGTCAAAAGGGATATAGAAAGGTTTTGCAGAGTTTTTGGTGAAGGTCGGTGAACGTTCGGAAAAAACAAATGATGCCTGGTTGTTTTTCTTCTATTGACACTCCCTGGAGGCGTGTCATTCATTTTGCATCTTTAAATACGCCAGCAGGTGCGGAACGCTGCAGAGTGTTTGGTGAAGGAAGGTTAAGTTCAGAAAAAACTATTGCGGCCTGGTTGTCTTTCTTCTATTGAGACTGCTGGAGGCGTGTCATTCATTTCTCATCTTTAAAAACTGCAGCAGGTGCTGAGCACACAGAGTGTTGCAGAGGGTTTGGTGCAAGGGTGTTGGCATTGGTCCTCTCTGTTCACCGATTCTATTACAGTATAAAAATTGTGCACTGAATGAGGAATGAAGCGCTGCAGTCGGAAAATAAACATGGGTGAGATCTGTTAGCATTGTCCAAATGGCATTGTAGACGCATATGCATGTTGATTATATACTTGCCAACCATACCGATTTTTCGTGTTAGGCTACTGCATTTTACATAGTCCTATCGCCTGTTGGGTGTCCCTGGTGACCCCCACTTGTGATGCCCGTAAGCCCCCAGCACCCACAGACTCAAACGGAACGTCTGCTCTGCTCGGGTTTCCTGGTCGCACTCCCGCGGCCGGTAACGCCCCCTTTATTTATGATGCACTCGGCGGCGTGCAACGTCACGCCGCCGAGTGCGCGTCCCTTAAAGGGGCAGTGCCACACTCCTCCTTTTCCATGAGGAGAAACAACAACACTTTACTAATCAACATCACAAATCAAAACAACATCTCAACATAAACTTCAAAATCCCCCACACCTCTTTATTCACAACCTCCCTGGATCCGCTTAATTAACACTATAGGCCCACGGGCCAATCATGAAACATGTCCCAAAACGTAATTGCTGAGGTAAGCGGATTTCCCTCGGCCAGCCCTCTGGGGGTACCTCCCGCTTACCTCCGGCACGTGCAGTCCATCCGATGCACTCCCTGGTCAGGGGACACGGGCATGGAGGGTTGGCCTTCTCCGTCGTCCGGCACCTCCATCAGGTTCGGTTCGAGGGGAGGCTCAGTTCTGGGGTCCCCTAGCTTCTTGAAGAAGCTCACATTCCGGGTGACAGCCGACCTCCCGCCTGAGTCCGTCACCATGGACCCCTTGACGGCCACCACATCGAGTGGCTCAGGTTCGTAGGGGAGAGAGAGCTTTCCATGGGGATGCCTGTTCCTGATGAGGACTTCGTCTCCCGGCTCCAGTCGCTGTGGGCGGAGTCCTCTCCTAGCGTTCTCCTGTTCAATCCGCAGCCGACGGTCCATCTCCACCTGCTGATCGTCAATCAACCCGGGCTCCTTCTCCCTCACCTCGGGCAGCAACCCTCAGGGGCACCGCTTGTGAACAGCGCTTCAGCTGGCGCCACCCCCGTGGAGGCATGGGGGTAGTGAGATACACCCGCAGGAATTGGTAAAGGGCCCTCTGCAGGCACTGTACCTGGACCTGGAATATCCTGAAGGTCTTGTTTAGTGTCCTCATCAGCCTCTCAGCCTCGCCATTTGCCCTCGGCCAGAGGGGTGTGATCTTCCTGTGCTGTACCCCATACCGCTCCATCAGTTCCAAGAACCACTCGCTGTGGAACGGCGCCCCGTTGTCGGAGCATGTGGTATGTGGGAATCCGTGGGCCGCAAACACCTTCTCAATGGCCACCACCACATGCTCAAATGCCACCGAGTCCACAAACTCTACCTCTGGGTAGCGTGAGTATTCATCCACGACTACCAGGAAGTCCCCAGCGTAGTAGATCCAAAGTCTGCGTGTACAACTTCCCAGGGCCGCGTCCCCCGAGCCCTGAGGCATCGCCTCTCTGGCCGGTTCTCTTTGCAGAGGGGACGCCGCCTGACACCAGACACAGGCAGCCACAAAGTCATCCACTTTCCGCTCCAACTCCGGGAACCACACCTTTAATCTTAGCCGGGCCTTGGTCTTCGCAGCGCCCTGGTGTCGATGGTGGGCCAGAGTGATCACTTCCTTGACTTTTGACTGGGCCGCAACTATCCGGTCACCTCTGAGCAGAAGGCCGGAGGCCGAGAATGACAACTCCTCCCTCACCTTCCACAGCTGCTCCAGCCCAGTCTTGGCCTCTTGGGTGCGCCCAGCCAGGGATTCCAGCACCAATTTCCAGGAGCCCTGCTGCATGGAATGTTTTAAGATCTGGAAGCACTCATCTCCCGCTGCTGCTGCTGCATCCAGGTCTTTGAGGGGCATGGCATTGGAGGTAGCCGCCTCCAACACCATGCGAACATGATCGTCCACCTCCTCGGCACATGTGTCTTGCTCCTCCCCTCCCTTCACACCTGGATCCCTGGACAGATAGTCCGCTGCATTGTTCACCCCCGGCCGATATACAAGTGTGACCCCGTATTCCAGGAGGGCAAGCATCCACCTCTCTATCCTCGCTGGTGGTTTGGATGAGGGCCCTGCAAGAATGGGAAATAGGGGTTTGTGGTCTGTCACGACAGTCACCGGGTGGCCCAGGACATAGAGCCTGAAGTGTCTGCAGCCCCAGAGCACCGCCAGAGCCTCACGTTCAATTTGTGAGTACCGCTGCTCGGTGTCGGACAGCGCCTTACTGGCGTAGGGCACCGGGCGGACACCACCATCCCAATCTACTTGTGTCAGTATGGCCCCCAGGCCAAAAGGGCTGGCGTCCACAATGACTTCAGATGGCAGGGCAAGATCGAAAAACGCCATGGTATCTTCAGCTGTGAGTGCGTTCTTGATGTCATCGAAAGGCGCCTGCTCGAGGGGGCCCCAATGCCAGGTGGTTTCCTTCTTCGTAAGGGCCCTCAGGGGTTCAGAT
Source organism: Ambystoma mexicanum (assembly GCF_040938575.1). Taxonomy (NCBI): domain Eukaryota; kingdom Metazoa; phylum Chordata; class Amphibia; order Caudata; family Ambystomatidae; genus Ambystoma; species Ambystoma mexicanum. The sequence continues at coordinate 462,002,478 of NC_090932.1, read as the reverse complement.
CTTGAGGCCAGGTTCTGGATGAAGCGCCCACAGTAGGTAACCATGCCAAGAAAACTCCTCACATCTGACACCGACTCGGGTGGTTGTGCCTTCTTAATGTCCTGGACCTTCCTTGGATCTGGCAACACACCTCCCTCTTTGAAAACAAAACCAAAGAACTCAATGGATGGGTGTAGAAATTCACATTTCTCCCTGTGGAGAGTGAGGCCAAGCGATTGCAGTCTTTCAAAAGTCCTTGCCAGCCTGCGCAGGTGGTCCACCTCAGTTCTGGCAAATACTAGGATATCATCACTAATGTTTAATACGCCCTCCAGGTCAGCGAGGGCGCCCGGGGTAATATTCTGAAATACCTCTGCTGCCGATGACACGTCAAAACTGAGTCTCTTACAGCGGTGGAGTCCGCGGTGGGTGGTGAACGTAGTAATGTATCTTGACTCCGGGTGTAGGACCACCTGATGGTAGCCAGCCATAAGTCCAGTTTGGAGAAAAACTGAGCGCCCTGCACCTCTGCAATAATGTCGTCAATCATTGGAGTCAGATGTCTCTCTCGTTTAATGGCCTTACTCGGTAGCCTCATGTTGACGCAAATGCGGAGAGAGTTAAGTTGCTTGGGCTTTCTTGCCACGACGATTGGGGACACCCATGGAGTCGGACCCTCCACCTTCTCGATGATGTCTAAGTTTACGAGATTGTCCAACTCTTTGTCCACCTGCTCTCGAAGATGAAAATGCACCCTCCGATGTTTCAGGGCTATGGGCTGCACCGATTCGTCTAAGTGCAGCCTCACCGGGTCACCAGCCATCTGTCCAATTCCATTGAATAGAGCAGAATATTTGTCCAGGAGGTCATTGATGTCTTTGAGATACACCGAGTATGCAAAGCTGACAATGCCGAGGGCCTCTGCCTCAGCGCAACTCAGGAGAGTGTTCGTGCTCACCGGCGTAACAAAGAAGCGTGCAGTGATCTGTGAGCCATCATGCTCCACTTTTGCTAGGAAGGCACCGTCCAGCGGGATGGGTTCCAAACCTCCAAAGGCAAAGATGGGGGCCTTCGGGCTGACCAGTTTGGGGGGCGTGTCCATTGCATCATAATGCCCATGGGCCATCCCATTGACCGATGCACCCGTATCCACGAGGACTGGGACCGGTGACTTGTTCACCTCCACCACATACCTTGGCTGGCATCTGTTCTTCGATTTGAGGGCCCCCATACTCGACACGAAGAAGATGTTCTCCTCCTCTTCTTCCTCTTCCTCTTTCACTGGGGCACCCTCCTCGCCCTGGTCGACTTGGGCCACGTTCGGTGGGAGGTTCTGACCAAGGAACCCAGACCGAACCAGGCCTCTCGGCACCATCACAAGCAGAGCTGCCTTACACACCCGGGAATAGTGATCTGCCAGACCACACCTTCCACAAGTTCTTCCAGCCACTGGACACTCAGCAGGGTGGGGTAAATCATACCCACACTTCTGGCACGACTCACCAGCTCTTCCACCTTTGTCACAGAGGCCAGATCCAGTTCTTCTAACACCTCTTCCACCCGCCACATGGCACACACCTCCTCAGTCTTCACCGGACGTGCTCCAGCCTCCATTCTGGACGCCTGGGCTTCAGACACCACATGGCAGCGTCCTAGCTCAAAGATGCGAGCCAGCGTGGTGCCTGGTTCCCTCAGCACCTGCCGTCTCAGTTTACCTGAGGAACACGCCTGAATGAGCATAGTTCATATCATGTCCTCCGCATCTCCCCAGGCACATGCTATTGCTAGGCGTCTGAGGCGGCCATAAAAGGTGTCCAAGGTTTCATTCTCCTTCTGCCTTGCCGACAACATCACAAATCTCTCATAGTCCGCATTGGCGAGGGGCAGAAAATGAGCCTGGAGGACAGTCTTTGCAGCCGCATAGGAGCCATCAGCTGTTTGAAGCGACTCGAAGATTTCCTGGACCGCAGGTCCTGCCACGTACAGCATAGTGGCAACCTTGCTGTCATCGTCCGTTTCCATCGTGGCCCTGAAATACATATCTAGACGGTCCACCCACCTCTTCCATCTGGGCCCCAAGCTGCATGGTGGGTCTGACATCGAACTCCAGAATGGGCTTTAAGGCCGCTGGATCCCGTGCTTGCGCCATGGCTGGAGGTGGCGGTTGTATGACTGGCTGTGCCGCTGGTGGAGCTTGAGGCAATGGAGCTTGAGGCAAAGACTGAGCCTTAGGCTGTGCCGGAATTTGGGGCTGGGCTGGAGGATGCTGCAGGTTCGTGAGCTGCCCACCGTCCTGGTCAGCAGGAACGTTCATGGGTTAGAGCGCACAGGCACCCCCAGCGTAGGACTTGGGGGCCGCAACTCACTCCCACTACCACAGTGATGTCCCCTCCAGGGAACCAGCTATCACCGGTCTCGACACACACAGGCAACACAGAGTCCAAACCTGGTGGTGATGATGAAGATGACGATGATAATGATGATGGTAGGAACTCCACACCCACCGAATGTCCCATACACAGACACAGCAGCAAGGTATGATGATGAAGAGGATGATGAAGATGGAAATCATCAGCTGCAGCAGTGCTGTGTTCAGGCACAGATGCCCCAAAAATTGAGCCATGGAGTTTTAGGGCTAAGCAGGCCTAGTCATCTCACCCGTTCTCCTCGCCTTCACTCGACGTAGTAGGCCCAGAAATAAAAGAAAATCCAAAATCTGGGCATGGATGTGCAGGTATAACTGCCTGCGTTCAGTTTTTCCAAAAATTAGGCATGGATGCCTCTCACAGACCCAACCGGAGCTCTGCAAGTTTCCACTACCTGAATTCAAAATGGCCACCTGCCACGTGGTTTCTGCACGGCCTATGGTGTGAAACGAAGACTTCAAAAGATCTCCGTTCTGGGATCAAAAATTAAAGATACTTTTACCGCCGGGCCCATGCATTACACCGACCTCATCGCCACTGCTGGGAGTCCCTGGTGACCCCCACTCGTGATGCCCGTAAGCCCTCAGCACCCACAGACTCACACGGACACGTCTGCTCTGCTCGGGCTTCCCGGTCGCACTCCCACGGCCGGGAACGCCCCCTTTATTTATGATGCACGCAGTGGCGTGCAACGTCACGCCGCTGCGTGCGCATCCCTTAAAGGGGCAGCGCCACACCACCTACAGATTTGAGTGTACATTCCTACCGATTTCCAGGCCTGCCTGCCTCAGGCCCAGTCAGCCCTCTGTGAACAGAGCAGCTTTCAGAAGGTGGGTGTGTTAAATGGCTCATTTATTTGATGGATGTATGCCTGACCGCAGATGACATAAAACAGACACTCTGCCCAGGGCTTGGGTACCTGCTGTAGAGGCAAGTGTTGTTGTTTTAAGGCATTCCTCCACCAGACACCAGTAAAATTGTAAAACACATTTTATTGTGGAATGGAAAATTGTGAAGGGGTAAAATGTGGAAATGTACATGTAATTATGCAAAACATATTCTGTTCATCGATTGCTTTACAGTGTATGTGCAGTTATTTAACTGTAATACATTAGCTGGTTTTAATGGAAACACTTTGCCCGTGAGAGACATGCATTAAACACCATTTTAAAAAACTACAAACCGTTGTGTTGACCATTTGCCATCAAATGGCTGTCCGTGGTGTGACTTAGCAGGTGAACACTGCACCTAACTGAAGGAGACTGTTAAACATGTACTTTCACCCACACCCTGGTGATACCGAATCTGGTTCATCCTCAAGGTGGTACATGAATACCCCAAACCCACCAACATAGTGAACAGGGCAGAGTGTCCCTGAAATAAGGGAGGCTGCTGCTCCCTAGCTGTTTGTTCCCCATTAGTGAGACCTACTCTAGACCTGTTCCTGGGTCTCTTGCACATTCCCCACTCACCAGAGAAGTGTCTTTCTGGTACTGTGCTTGTAGCTCAGTGCACAAAAAGAAGTAAAACTAAAGAACGAATCCAGGATGGAGGAGCAAGAACACCACGTGTCAAGGGCAGGGATGGCATCAGAGCCTTTCAACTTTTTCAGTTGAAAGGGGCCATTAGTCTCAGGGAGGCCCCCAGCAACTGCCACATGTTGCCAGTTAGCAGTCTTATAATACAGTAATATATTTCTCTCTACATCATTTTTGTTCTGGGGAGTGCCTTACAAGCTGCATGTGCGTGAGCCCTTGCGGCCGCCACTTCCTTTGGGGTATACAGAAGTATCATCACCTTGTTGCCTTTTCACACTGGTTCCTCCATGCATACACTTGCTGACATAGAAGTATTTATAGCTTTTCAGTGATTATTTACTGTTTCAGCTCCCTGCTGCCTGGCCATCTCGTGATAATCGGCAGCTGCTAACCCCCAGATGTATTTCTACGTCATTTAATTGGCTAAAATTGATGCATCATTTCCTGTGATGTCATCATTATGCTATTTTCTAAACTTTAAGATTCCTAAAGATTTTTGGTCACAGAACGTTGGCATCTATGTTATAATTAGACTAGCCTCAAATCATTGCTGTAGTTTGGGAGTTCAGTGGCAATCAGGAAACTGTGCTGTGACAGTAAGACCAAGCATTTGTCTTTCAAATGATTTGTCTGCTCATTGGTAGAAAGTCATCACCGGCAAGAATTTAAAACGTGGCTGCAAGCATTGTGCAGATAACACCAAGTGCCGGATGAGTTGGTGTTTACGAAGGCTCTGATAAATCCACTCTTTGCTCGTAGTTGTAACGGACTGTCGTGAATGTGGGTGTGACCCATTTGAGCTGACTACTGACCACGAGTGAATTAATGAAGTATTCCGACATTAAAAGAAGACTACCACTGTCAATACAACGTGTTGGTTTGCACACAGCTGTTATTAATGATCGATAGGTGACTGTGGCGTCTTACCCTAGGTGTGGATTTGTGTTCACAACAAGAAAGTCATTTTATTTAACCGCCGTAACTGCTGAGTCGCCATTCAATACCTTGTAACTTTTATGTTACATGAGATATCTCAGCCACATTTGGCCCCTTTTCTTCCCACATGTAGGCGGTCAATCCTAGTTTGCTGTATAAGGTGAGCGAAAATAACAAAAAAGAGAGCATATTTTGTGTTTTTCCAGAAAATGCCAATACAATGATGTACAAAGAAGCCTGTGTTTTTTCCCTGTAAGAGCTAGAAACAAATGGCTTGCTGTTTTGAATTCACCATTTTCCAAGCTTTCAAGAACAGGTTGAGTGGAAACAAAGAAAACATATTTTTATAAGGCATGCGTGCGCGGAATGGAAGAAGAGGGTAGGAAAGCTGAATGAGAAGACAGAAAGGCATACATTTCTGAAAGGTAAACAAAATTCCATGTTTAGGAAGGGGGCATTTGCGCAGGTCAGGCAACAACTATGTAGGCAAAATTCCATAGTTTGAGAAAAAATTGGAAAAATGACAGAAAGTAAAATATGTGCTGGACATGTGTGGACCTGTAAGGTAATGGCTTATGTAAATATTGAGAAAAGTAATGCACCGCTACATTTTCCCAATTTTTCTGGTTAGGAAATCACACATTTTTCGTAATGTTTCACAAAAAAACCAATACCAAAAGCCAAAAACTGAGCCATGGTACATAGGATTTGTATGCTGATGGCCTAAACAGACCTACTTAGCATTTGAAAATAAGGAAAACAAATGTGGTGAGGAATGGCAAGCTTACATTTTTTGAAAGAGCACAGGAAGACCTTTTGAAGGACAGGTGACTTTGTGCAGGTTACAAAAGCCTACAGTACCTAAAGCAGCCACTAAATTTAGGTTACATTTGGGAAATTAAATGGTTGTGTAAAAAAGTGCTGTAGCAAATGTATGAAAACGTTATCAAAACCAAGAGAAAATAACAAATGTCCTACCTTCCCACATTCCCACAGGTGGGAATCCACAAAGGTCTGACTTGCGTGAATCGCCCTAGAATGCATTACCCACAAGGCCCGGCAAAGACCAACATGTAGGGAAAATTTAGGGGGGAAAACACAAGTTTCAGACATTTCCCACCAGGAAACCTTCGAAACACGCCATCAACAACACATGCCCTACCTTTCCACATTCCAACAGATGTCCCGACGAAAACAGTACCTCATATGTGTGGGTGCACTAACCTGGGCATAAAGGGAAAATGCTAAACCGCTGGTATCCCAAAGGATTTGGGAAGAGGACATTTTTAGGATTTTGGTCTTGTGGACAACCTACAGATTTGGGCCAGCGGTGTCGCAGCCACTAGAGAAAACAGGGAAGCCCATGCCTTTCTGAAAAGAAGACACCCGTGGGAATACAAAGAGGTCTGACTTGCGCAAATTGCCCTAGAATTTATTACCCACAATGACCAGCAAAGTCCAAACTTTAGGGGGGAAAAGACACAATTTTGAGACATTTAGCACCAGGGGACCACCAAAATACGCCGGCAACAACACATGTCCCACCTTTTCACATTCCCACAGGTGTCCCAACAAAAACTTTACTGCACACATGTGGATGCATCTACCTGGGCACAAAGGGAAAAGGCTAGACCACTGGTACATCAAACACCCTCGGGAAGACTGGTGTTTTGGCTTTGTGGACAACCCACAGATTTTGGGCTTGGGGTGTCGCAGCCACCAAGGAAAACGGGGAACCCCATGCATTTCTGAAAAGAAGACACCCTTGGGAATACATGGAGGATTGACTTGCGCAAATCGCCATAGAATTCATTACCCACAATGCCCAGCAAAGTAAAAAAATGTAGGGGGATAAAACACAATTTTTAGACATTTGCTACCAGGAAACCACCAAAACACGCCGGCAACAACATTTGTCCTACCTTCCCAAGTTTCCACAGATGTGCCGACAAAAACGGAATGTCACATGTGTGGGTGCACTTCACTGGGCGCAAAGGGAAAAGGCTGAACCACTGGTATCCCAAAAGGTCTGGGAGGAGGACATTTTTAGGATTTTGCTCTTGTGGACAACCTACAGATACGGCCTGTGATATTGCTGCAACCAAGGCGAATAGGGAACCACATCAATTTCTGAAAAGAAGACACTTGTGGGAATCCAAACAAGTCTGACTTGCGCAAATCACGTTAGAATTTATTATCCACAAGACCCGGCGAAGTACATTTAGGGGACAAGCACAATTTTTAGACATTTACCAACATTAAACCACCAAATCACACCGGCAACAGCACATGTTCTACTTCCCACATTCCCACAGGTGTCCCAATGAAAACTGTACCTCATGTGTGGGTGCACCTACATGGGCGCAAGTGGAAAAGGCTTAACCAATGGTATCCCAAAGGGTCTGGGAAGAGGAAATGTTTAAGATTTTGGTCTTGTGGGCAACCCATAGATTTGGGCCTGGGGTGTCGCAGCCACTAAGTAAACGAGGAACCCATTGTATTTCAAAAAACAAGAAACCGGTGAGAATCCAAAGAGGTCTGACTAGCGCGAATCGCCCTAGAATGTATTACCCACAATGCCCAGCAAAGTCCAAAATGTAGGGAAAAAAACACAATTTTGAGACATATGCTACCAGGAAACCCTGCTGGGGCACCCTGGGACAACTACAGAACTTGGGGACGGTCGACCAACAAAGGAGACAGGTGCTTAAGGCCGGGTCAATCACCCCCGGCCATCCTATAGCTCTGGCTGGGCTGAATTACAGCTTTTCCCTCTGGGAAGGGACAGGGACCCTGCCAGGGGTTGACTGGGGCTGCTCCTGAACATGGGGACAGTCAACCAATGAGGGAGACAGGCGCCCAAGGCCAAGGCCATTACCCCTGACCATCCTGGAGCTGTGGCTAGGCTGTGTTACAGCTCTTCCCACTGAGGAGGGATGGGGGCCCTGCTGAGTCTCCCTAGGACCTCTGCAGAACTTGGGGATGGTCAACCAACAAGGGATACAGGTGCCCATGGCTGGGACCATCACTCTGACCATCCTAGAGCTCTGGCTAGGCTGAATTACAGCTTTTTCCTCCAGGGTGGGATAGGGACCTGGCAGGGCTCCCTGGGACCACCGCTGAACTCGGGGACAGTCGGCCAACAAGGGAGACAGGCAGCCAAGCCCGGAGGCAGCAGACCCGGCTGTCCCAGAGCTCTGGCTAGCCTGCGTTACAGCTTTTCCCTCTGGGAAGGAATAGGGTCCCTGCTGGGTCCTCCCTGGGACTGCCACTGAACTTGGGGACCGTCGTCCAACAAGGAAGACAGGCGCACAAGTCCAGCGCCATCACCGCCGACCATCCTAGAGCTCTGGCTGGGGGGCTGCATTACAGCTTTTCCCTCCGGAAAAGGACGGGTACCTTGCCGGGGCTTACTGGGACTGCCGCTGGATTTGGAGACAGTTGACCCAGGTGGGAGACAGGTGTCCAAGGCCAGGGGCATCAGCCCCGACAGTCCTGGAGCTCTGGCTGGGCTGTGTTACAGCTTTTCTCTCTGGGCAGACATTGGCACACTGCAGGGCTCCCTGGGACCGCCGCTGAACTTGGGGGCGGTCGAACAACAAGGGAGACAGGTGCCCAAGGCCGGGGGCAGCAGGCCAGACCATCCTTGTGCTCGGCTAGGTTGCGTTACAGCTTTTCCCTCCAAGGAGGGATGGGGACCCTGGTGGGGCCCCCTGGGACCGCTGCTGAACTTGGGGATGGTCGTCCAACATGGGAGACAAGGGTCAATGGCCCGGCACATCATCCCCGACCATCCAGGAGTTCTCGCTGGCCTCCGTTAGAGGGTTTCCCTCCAGAGAGGGATGGAAACCTACTGGGGCTCCCTGGGACCACCGCTGAACTTGGGGACAGTCTACCAACAAGGGAGACAGGGGCCCAAGCCCGGAAGCAGCACGGCCGGGCTGTCCCAGAGCTCTGGCTGGCATGCATTACACCATTTCCCTGCAGGAAGGGGTGAACACCCTGCATGGGCTCCCTGTGACTGCCGCTGGACTTGGAGACGGTCGCCCAACATGGGAGACAGGTGCCCAAGCCCAGAGGCAGCAACCCTGGCTGTACCGGAGCTCTGGCTGGACTACATTACATATTTTCCCTATGGGAATTGATGGGCACCCTGCCAGGGTTCCGTGGGACCGCCGCTGAAAATGGGGATGGTCAACCAACAACGGAGACAGGCACCAAAGGGCGGGACATCACCCCCAGACAATCCAGGAGTTCTGGCTGGCCTGAGTTGCAGGTTTTCCATCCAGGGAGGGATGGAGACCCTGCCGAGGCTCCCTGGGACCACCACTGAACTTGGGGACGGTCGACCAACAAGGGAAACAGGTGCCCAAGCTCGTAAGCAACACCCACGGCCGTCCAGGAGTTCTGGCTGACCTGCGTTACAGCTTTTCCCTCCAGGAAGGGATGGGCACCTTGCTAGGGCTCACTGAGACCGCTGCTGGACTCGAGGATGGATGCCCAAAATGGGAGACATGCGCCAAAGGCAGGGGGCATGACGCCCAACCATCCTGGAGTTCAGGTTGCCCTGCGTTACAGCTTTTCCCTCCGGGAAGGGATGGGCACCTTGCCAGGGCTCACTGGAACCACTGCTGGACTTGGGGATGGTCATCTAACATGGGAGACAAGCGCCAAAGGCCAGGGGATCACCCCTGACCATCCTGGAGTTCTGGCTGCCCTGTGTTACAGATTTCCCCCTCCAGGGAGGTATGGGGACCCTGCTGGGGCTCCCTGGGACTGCCGCAGAACTTGGGGATGGTCGATCAACAAGCGAGACAGGCGCACAAGTCCGGCACCATCACCGCTGAACCATCCTAGACCTCTGGCTAGGGGGGCTGCATTACAGCTTTTCCCTCCAGAAAAGGACAGGTACCTTGCCAGGGCTTGCTGGGACTGCCGCTAGATTTGGAGACAGCTGACCCAGGTGGGAGACAGGTGTCCGAGGCCAGGGGCATCAGCCCCGACAGTCCTGGAGCTATGGCTGGGCTGTGTTACAGCTTTTCTCCCTGGGCAGGCATTGGCACACTGCCAGGGCTCCCTGGGACCGCCGTTGATCTTGGGGACCGTCGAACAACAAGGGATACAGGCGCCCACGGCTGGGGCCATAACCCTGACCATCATAGAGCTCTGGCTGGGCTGAATTGCAGCTTTTCCCTCCAGGGAGGGATAGGGACCTGACAGGGCTCCCTGGGACCACCACTGAACTTGGGGACAGTGGCCAACAAGGGAGACAGGCGCCCAAGCCCGGAAGCAGCACCGCCGGGCCGTCCCGGAGCTCTGGCTGGCCTGCGTCACAGCATTTCCCTGCAGGAAGGGGTGAACACCCTGCATGGGCTCCCTGTGACTGCTGCTGGACTTGGGGACGGTCGCCCAACATGGGAGACAGGTGCTCAAGCCCAGAGGCAGCAACCCTGGCTGTACTGGAGCTCTGGCTGGACTACGTTACATCTTTTCCCTATGCCACAGAACTTGGGGATGGTCGACCAACAAGCGAGATAGGCTCCCAGAGCTGGGGCCATCACCCAACTATCCTAGAGCTCTGGCTGGGCTGAATTACAGCTTTTGCCTTTGGGAAGGGATGGGGACCCTGCTGGAGCTCACTGGGACTGCCACTGGATTTAGGGACAGTCGCCCAACATGGGAGACAGGAGCCAAAGGCTGGAGGCAGCCCCCCAAACATCCCGGAGCTTTGGCTGGCCTGCGTTACAGCTTTTCCCTCCAGTCGGGGAAGGGGACCCTGTCAGGGCAAACGGGGACCCCAGCTGGACTTGGGGAAGGTTGCCTAACATGGGAGACAGGCGCCAAAGACCAGGGACAACACCCCCAGCCGTCCTGAAGCTCTGGCTGGCCTACAGGATTTCCATCCAGGGAGGGATGTGGACTCTGACGGGGCTCCCTAGGACTGCCACTGAACTTAGGGATGGCTGTCCAACAAGGGAGACAGGCGCACAAGTCTGGGGTCATCACCCCGGCCATCCTAGAGCTCTAGCTGGGCTGCTTTACAGCTTTTCTCTCCGGAAAATGATGGGGACCTTGCCGGGGCTCCCTGGGACTCCTGCTGGACTTGGAGACAGTCGACCCAGATGGGAGACAGGTGTCAAAGGCCAGGAGCATCAGCCCGACCCTCCTGGAGTTCTGGCTGCCCTGTGTTACAGGTTTTCCCTCCAGGGAAGGATGGGGACCCTGCCAGGGCTCCCTGGGACCACTGCTGAACTTGCAGATGGTCGACCACAAGGGAGACAGGCACCCAAGCCCAGAGGCAGCACCCAAGCCCAGAGGCAGCACCCACAGCCGGCCAGATGCTCTGGCTGGCCTGCATTACAGCTTTTCCCTCCGGGAAGGGATGGACACCTTGCAGGGGGTCACTGGGACTGCCGCTGGACTTGGGGATAGTCACTCAACATGGGAGACAGGCGCCAAAGGCCGGGGGCATCACCTCCGACCACTCTGGAGTTCTGGCTGCCCTGTGTTACAGCTTCTCCCTCCAGGAAGGGATGGGTACCTTGCTAGGGTTCACTGGGATCGCTGTTGGACTTGGGAATGGTCGCCAACATGGGAGACAGGTGCCAAATGCTAGATGCATCACCCCCGACCATCCTGGAGTTCTAGGTGCCCTGTGGTGTAGGTTTTCCCTCCAGGGAGGGATGGTGACGCTGCCAGGGCACCCTAGGACCGCCACTGAATGTGGGGATGGTTGCACAACATGGGAGACAGGCGCCAAAGGCCAGGGACATCACCCCCGACCACCCTGGCATTCTGGCTGAATTGCATTACAGGTTTCCCCCCTGTGGCGGGATGGGGTCCCTGCTGGGTTTCCCTGGATCCAGAGCTGAACTTGGAGATAGTTGTCCAACATGGGAGACAGGCGCCAAAGGCAGGGGACATCACCCCAACCGTCCTGGAGTTCTGGCTAGCCTGCATTACAGATTTTCCCTCCGGAAAAAGAGAGGAATCCTGCTGTGGCTCCCTGGGACTGCCAGCTTAACTTGGGGACAGTTGACCAACAAGGGGCACAAGTGCCCAAGCCCAGAGGCAATACCCGCAGCTGTCCCACCGCTCTGGCTGGCCTGCATTACAGCTTTCCCTCCTGGCAGCGATGGGCACCTTGCTGGGGCTCATTGGGACTGCTGTTGGACTTGGGGATGGTCAACCCACATTGGAGACAGGTGCCCAAGGCCAGAGACATCACCCCCAACCATCCTGGAGCTCTGACTGGCCTGCATTGTAGCTTTTCCCCACCAGGGAGCCCCGGCAGTGTGCCAATCCCTCCCGAGAGAAAAGCTATAACGCGGCACGGCCAGAGCTCCAGGATGGTTAGGGGTGATGTCCCGGGCCTTGGGCGCCTGCCTCCCATGTGGGTCAACCGTCCCCAAGTACAGCAGCGGCTTCAGGAAGCCCCAGCAGGGTCCACCATCCCTCCCCGGAGGGAAAAGCTGTAAGGTGGCATGGCCAGAGCTCTAGAATGGCTTGGGGTGCTGCCCCCAGCCTTGGGAGTCGCCTTCCATGTCGGTAAACTGCCCCCCAACACAGTGGTCGTAGGAAGACGCGGCAAGGTCCCCATCCCTCCCAGGTGTCAAAAGCTGTAACGCACCATGGCCAAAGCTCAAGGACAGCCGGGAGTGCTGCCGCTGGGCTTGGGTGCTTGTCTCCCATGTGGTTTGACTGTCCCCAGGTCCAGCAACAGTCCCAGGGAGCCCTGGCAGGGTCCCAATCGTTGCCCAGAGGGAAGAGCTGTAACGCAGCCCGGCCAGATGTCTCGGAAGGCCAGGTTTCATGCCCCCGACATTGGGCGTATGCCTTGCAAGTGTGTCAACCACCCCCCAGCCCATCCGCGGTCATGGGGTGACCCAGCGGGGTCCCCTCCCCAGAGGGAAAAGCTCTAACGTGGCTCTGCCAGAGATCCAGGACAGCAGCAGTGCTGTGACGGGCAAGGGCCAAACAGCCCCCACCCCCAAAATCCTTTAACTGGTGTCATAGTGCTCCTTTCTCCTTCCCAGAGTGGACAAATTGGGCCAGATCCTCTGCTGGGGGATTCCGAGCGGGCTGGCCCCCAGGGACTGACCCAGCCCCCTGATGCCCCAAGTGTGCCACTAACAAAGTTGTGAAATGTTGTTTTGCCTTCCTTGGGGGCAAATGTGTGCAAAACAGCACCCATGTGCCCCCAAAGAAGGCATTACAACATTGTGCCACCTTTGTGGCTTTTTTGGGGGGGATAGTTTGACCTGGGGAGGCCCCCACCCCCAAAATCGATTCCCTGGTGGTCTAGCGCTCCTTTCTGCTTCCCAGGGTTGGCAAAATGGGGCCAGACCCTCAGGTTGCACCCCCCCCCAGGGAAGCAGAAAGGATCTCCCCCTCCTTGGGAGGTGGGGGGATGAGTGGGGTTGGCCCACAGGCATGGGCCCAACCCCCCTGATTCCCCTCACCCCAAGTCTAGCCAAAATATATATGTATGGTTTTGTTTGCCTTCTTTGGGGGCAAATGGGTGCAAAACAGCACCCATCTCCCCCAAAGAAGGCAAAATGTTGCACCCCATTGTTTTAATATTTTGGTGGGGCCTGTTTGGCTTGGGTGGGGGCCCCACTCCCAAAATCAATTCCCTGGTGGACCAGTGAGGATTGCTGATCGAGGATCGAACAATCCTCCACCAGCAATCTGCTCCCCTTTCCAACAAGCCCTGACTTGGCCAAATCGGGCAAAGAAAATGCCCTTGCAAGACGCAAATGCGTCTCTGCTAAATTTAAATGCTGAAAATGCTGAAGCCTTTCGGCTTTAACATGAACATTTGCAGGCCGATTCATGGAATCAAGGTGCGCCGAAAAACGGCGCACGCGTGCGAAAACGTGCGATTCTCAGTGAAATAGCGAAAATCGCAGTGCAAGTGCGATTATCGCACATCAATTCATGGAAGTCCGTGCACGCGCGAAATGTGGGATGTGCGCTGAGAAAGTGCACGGCGCACGTTGGCGCACAGGTCATCGAACGCCGTGCGATAAGGCCACAGCGAATTCGCACATAACGCGGTGCACATAACAAAAGTAGGCGTAACACGGGGCGTCACACGCAGAATGGGGAACAACTCGTGAAAATGTGGGCGTCACGGGGGAAGTACAGAAGGCAAGTGCGCAGAACGCCCACACGCTCGCCTACAACACGTATTCATGGAATCGAATAGGGAAAAACAGCGCACGGCCAAAGATGCGCACAGGCCCATACATGTCCGCCACACAAAGCAGGCGGTAGCGTCCCTGCGCAGGAAAAAAATGTGCGCCAAAGTCCTACACGCGCGAGAAGGCCCACACGCGATGGGGCCTGGGGGAGCGTGTGCGTGTATTTCAGGGGTGCGCGAGAAGTTTCTCACACGCGATTGGGCTGCGTGCGGGCATTTCAGGGGTGCGCATGGAGTTTCACACGCGATTGGGCTGCTTGCGGGTATTTCAGGGGTGCGTGTGAAGTTCCACATGCGATTGGCCTGGGCGCGTGTATTTCAGGGGTGCGCGAGAAGTTTCTCACACACGATTGGCCAGGGCGCGTGTATTTCAGGGGCTTGCGGGTGTTTTCACACGCGATCGGGCCTGGGGGAGCGGGGTACGTGTATTCCAGGGGCTCGCGGGTGTTTTGACACACGATCGGGCCTGGGGGAGCGTGTGCGTGTATTTCAGAGGTGCGCGAGAAGTTCCACACGCGATTGGGCTGCGTGTGGGCATTTCAGGGGTGCGCGTGGAGTTTCGCACGCGATTGGGCTGCGTGCGGGTATTTCAGGGGTGCGCGCGAAGTTTTACACACGATCGGGCCTGGGGGAGCGTGTGCGTGTATTTCAGAGGTGCGCGAGAAGTTCCACACGCAATTGGGCTGCGTGTGGGCATTTCAGGGGTGCGCGTGGAGTTTCGCACGCGATTGGGCTGCGTGCGGGTATTTCAGGGGTGCGCGTGAAGTTTTACACGCGATCTGGCCTGGGGGAGCGTGTGCGTGTATTACAGGGGTGCGCGTGAAGTTCCACACGCGATTGGCCTGGGCGCGTGTATTTCAGGGGTGCGCGAGAAGTTTCTCACACGCGATTGGCCTGGGCACGTGTATTTCAGGGGTGCACACAAAGTTTTACACGCAATCTGGCCTGGGGGAGCGTGTGCGTGTATTTCAGGGGTGCGTGTGAAGTTCCACACGCGATTGGCCTGGGCGCGTGTATTCCAGGGGTTCGCGGGTGTTTTCACACGCGATCGGGCCTGGGTGAGCGTGCTACGTGTATTCCAGGGGTTCGCTGTGTTTTCACATGCGATTGGCCTGGGGGAGCGTGCTACGTGTATTCCAGGGGTTCGCGAGTGTTTTCACACGCGATCGTGCCTGGGGGAGCGGGGTACGTGTATTTCAGGGGCTCGCGGGTGTTTTCACACGCGATCGGGCCTGGTGGAGCGGGGTACGTGTATTCCAGGGGCTCGCGGGTGTTTTCACACGCGATCGGGCCTGGGGGAGCGTGCTACGTGTATTCCAGGGGTTCGCGTGAAGTATTTCACGCGATCAGGCCTGGGGGGCAGCGGGGTACCACTCACCATCTGCCTTGCGTGTAGAAGAACGCGTAGCCAACACCCGCTGTGAAGTAATAGCTTGTGAACCCCAACGGATGGAAAACACACGCACCGCACGAAAAGCACGTACAGAGCAGTGTAAAGGCACGCGGGATCTCCAAGCCCTGCCAGGGCAATGCCCGTGCGCGAAACACCACAGACGCGCTTACACTGTAAGGGCCTTTGGTCCAATGAAATCGCGTACGCATGCTGACGCGCTTACGCGCTAAGGCCCTTTCCTCGAATTTCACGCTGACGTGCAGTATTTTCACGTGCCAAATCACTCCGTATCAAGCAGGCCGCGCGAAAACACACGGAAGACCACGCTCCTGCCCAGAAGGCCGAATTACTGCCCCCCAGTGCCCCGAGCAGCCTCCCACGTGCCATCTGCTGCTGCCTGCCTGCCTGCTGCCACCGTGCCCTGCCATTTGGTGCCTGCAAATCAGCCATCTGCAGGGGTCCAGTTGCTGTGTCCACCCCTGCTGGAACAGAAGACTCCCGACTCCGATAACATCGCTCCACAGCCCAGCCCCAGGACCCAGTTGCCCACCCACCCCTGCCCCTGGGGTTACCATGTCGGGCACATCAACATTGGCCACCAGTGGCAACCCCCGGCCAGAGGGGCACCAGCTTGACTGCCACCGAAGTTGGTGTCCTGGTGGAGCAAGTCCTGGGGCAGTATGATGCCCTCTTCGGATCGTCCCGCGCCAACAAGGAAGGACGGGAGAGGATCTGGGCCGACTGTGTGGTTGCCATCAACGCGGAGGGGGTGGCAACCCGCACCATCCAGAAGGTCAAGAAGCGATGGGAGGACTTGAGGTCCAGGACCCTCATAAAGGCCCGGCGCCTCGTGGAGGGGGGCCGGGGCCGCATGAGTTTCATCCAGATGAGGGTCCTGGAACGCGTACACCCAGCGCTCCACGCCCAGGTCCTTGAGAGGGAGACCCGTCTGGAGTTGAGCGGGTAGTGGCCAAGCATTGCTGTGTGAGACAGGGCATGTTGCAGTGTGCTGGTTGTCTGATACTTGCCTGTATGTGTGACATAGGCCATGTACGCATGTATGTGTGCAGGGACATCATGGTAATGCATGTGCGACCAGTAATGTGTGAACCGCATGGTTGTTGCATGTGTTTAAATGC
The DNA here is from genome assembly GCF_040938575.1 of Ambystoma mexicanum. Lineage (NCBI taxonomy): Eukaryota > Metazoa > Chordata > Amphibia > Caudata > Ambystomatidae > Ambystoma > Ambystoma mexicanum. The sequence continues at coordinate 461,985,862 of NC_090932.1, read as the reverse complement.
GACATGGGGAGCCCTATGCAGATTGCACACATGAGAGCATGGCAGTCTCTGTTCCTGGACATGGGTGGGGGTGAGGGATGGGTGCTGATGCCAGGTACATATATGGTATCCATGTCTGTGTGCCTGACCTGCGTGTCTGTGACTTGTGAATGCCATGGATGCATGACACATGTCTGTGACAATTTACAGATTCACTGATGCAGCCTAGTCATCCTTGTATCCACTGTGATTGGGGTGTACGGGGCCAGATGGATGTGACTGAGGTGAAGTGTGTGCATGTGATAGGCATGACCCATGATGCATGTGAGTACCATTACATTGTATGTTTCGAGAGTCCATTGGACATGTATGGAAATGTCCATGGCATGCACCATGACTGTCACTGTGTGTGTATTGCCTGGACTGACACATGTGTTGTGGAGGGACATGATGGAAGTGTACTTTGACAGTGGCACACATTTGCTATTGCTTCCTCTCTAGGGGACCATTGTACAGTACCCTGATTCTTGTGTTCTATGTCTCCCTCTACGCAGCGGCTAGTGAAGAAGAGGGCGGAGACGGCGCTGTGGAGCAAGGCGGCGGGGATGCCCCCACGGCTGCAGCGGAAGGGGTGGGTGAGCCCCCACAGGGGCCTGCTACGGCGGAACACGGTGAGGAGCCATCCAGGTTGGTGGTTTCCACAGAGGAGGAGGAGGCCGCCACTGAGGCGCACATGGGCCTGGTGGGGGCATCCCTGCTGGTGCAAGTGGTGCAGTCCAGGGGCAGGAGGCAGCACAGGTCACCGTGGAGGGGCCTGTGCATGTCGCTGTCCCTGACCCTGTGGGTGCACCACCATGCACCAGCAGGGATGCCCCGTCCCAGGCCCGTCCACAGGTAGAGGGGATGTCCATGTCATCTGACTCCCCTCCACCTGCGGACGAGGGGACCCCTGGCCGTATGGAGAAGGTCTTGATTAGGGACGCGATGCGCACGGCTGTGATTCGTGATGCCGTGCGTGCTTCCCAGGAGGAGCACGCACGTCATCACGAAGAGCACCGTGCCGACGTGGCCCAATTGGGATCGTCCATGTTCGTGGGGTTTCCTGCATGTGTCGGCCAATCTGGCGGCCCTCTCCTCCTCTATAGAGACTATACGCCAGTCGTTCTCCTTGCCGTCTTCCGGCCCAGATGCCACCAGGGCCCCCTGTGGACCTGCCCTGACCAATGCAGCCAGCTCGGTGGGGATCACATCCCTGCCACAGTCGGGAGTCAGAGGTCCAGCAGGGGTGGACACCACAGCATCTGTACCCCAGCAGATGGAGGATGTGCCGGCATCATCAGGCAGGGCACGTGCACGACGGCGTCGGTGGATTCCATCAGCCTGGATGCCGTCGTGCTGGCAGAGGCAGTGGCGTCGGAGGCAGCAGCGGAGTCAACCTGGGAGGCATCATGGCTCGGGGCCATCAACATCGGAGGGGCAGGCATCGGCCGGAGGGCAGGAGGACCCAGGACGGGAAGTGTCTTCCATGTGGCAGCGGTTGGGCCAGCATATAGGAGCGGAGCGGCGGCGGGCGGAAGAGGCGCGGCTCACAATGGTCAGGGCGGAGGACTTCATGCGGAGGGCCCTGAGGCGGGCCGAGTGCCTCGAGGCAATCCGCAGGGGGTTGGAGGAGGAGACGGCGTCGTCCCTGCGGACCCTCGGGGCCATGGAACAGGACCGCCTCTGGGACATCGAACAGGAGTTCGATGATGCCCTGGCCCGGAACACCACGGAGTGAGCCACTGGACTTGCCCGCCGCCTTTGTATATAGTTATATAGTTAGTGTTAGGTTTCCTTTAAATTTTTTTTTATTTGGTTGCGATTGGACAATGCGCCACATTTTTGTATATAGTTCAGCTTTTAGTTAGTTGTCATAGTTAGGTTTCATTTGGTTGGGCTCATGGACCCGTGATTATCTTGTAAATAGTTCTTCAATGGATTCTTTTATTTTTTGGTTTTTCTTCATCGCCATGGAGCAATGGTTTTTGTTTATCATTTACACTTGGATTACTTTTCTGACTGTGACTTTGGACACCATTCATTTTGATTGTGCTGTGTGTTTTTGATTTTTTTCATGGACATTCATCTTCTTTTGGTTGTTTTGCTTTGTGGTTTTTCTCATTTCATTTCCATTCAAGTTGATTTTCAATACATTTTTATTTTCATCCTCCAATGTGTCGTATCATCTCATTGCTTTCATGCATGTCATGTTAGGTGTTTTAACATTCACTTGCAGCCATTGTGTGTGACAGACATGTGTTCATTTGCATTATTTACATTGGGTGTGTAACATGTAATTGCCTTTGATATGTGGGTGGATGTGATAGTTGGTTGGGCCTTTTGGCAGGGGAGGATGGCCATTACGGACATGATTGGGGATTGTTGGGACCCAGGTGCAGGGGGGCATGGATGGGACATGGGCGAGGGCCTGGTGGAGGGTGCCCCTTCACTGCTGGGGGGTGGGGGGGTGGCGAACATGAGTTGGACATGGGTGGGGGCCTGCTGGCAGGTGCCCCACAGTGCTGGGGGGTGGGGGGGTGGGAGACATGGGTGGGGGCCTGCTGGCAGGTGCCCCACAGTGCTGGGGGGTGAGGGGGTTTGGAACATGAGTTGGACATGGGTGGGGGCCTGCTGGCAGGTGCCCCACAGCGCTGGGGGGTGGGGGGGTGGGAGACATGGGTGGGGGCCTGCTGGCAGGTGCCCCGCAGTGCTGGGGGGTGATGGGGGTGTGGGAGACATGGGTGGGGGCCTGGTGGAGGGTGCCCCTGGTGGCTGGGGGTGCAGGGGGACATGCGTTGGTGGGCAGTAGTGCAAGTTGACATGTGGGTTGGCTGGGGGGCATGGCCATGGTGGATGGGGTGCCTGCAGGTCATGTGCAGGGTAGGCCCCTGTGGTGTGAGCCATCTGCAGGGGCCGTGGAGGGTGTAGAGGGAACACCTGGGAGGACCCACACGTGCAATTCACGTGTGGTGCTCCCCGCGCACCCCTGTAATACACGTACCCTGATGAAATCGCGTGTGAAACTTCCCGAGCACCCCTGTAATACACGCGCCCAGGGCAATCGCGTGTGAAACTTCCCGCGCACCCCTGAAATACACGTACCCAGGCCATTCGCGTGTAGAACTTCTCGCGCACCCCTGAAATACACGCACCCAGGCCCGATCGCGTGTGAAACCACCCGCGAGCCCCTGAAATACACGCGCCCAGGCCAATCGCGTGTGGAACTTCTCGCGCACCCCTGAAATACACGCACCCAGGGCAATCGCGTGTGAAACTTCCCGCGCACCCCTGAAATACACGCACCCAAGCCATTCGCGTGTAGAACTTCTCGCGCACCCCTGAAATACACGCACACGCTCCCCCAGGCCCGATCGCATGTGAAACCACCCGCGAGCCCCTGAAATACACACGCCCAGGCCAATCGCGTGTGGAACTTCTTGCGCACCCCTGAAATAGACGCACACAGGCCATTCGCGTGTAGAACTTCTCGCGCACCCCTGAAATACACGCACCCAGGCCATTTGTGTGTAGAACTTCTCGCGCACCCCTGAAATACACGCACACGCTCCCCCAGGCCCGATCGCGTGTGAAACCACCCGCGAGCCCCTGAAATACACGCGCCCAGGCCAATCGCGTGTGGAACTTCTCGCGCACCCCTGAAATACACGCACACGCTCCCCCAGGCCCGATCGCGTGTGAAACCACCCACGAGCCCCTGAAATACATGCGCCCAGGCCAATCGCGTGTGGAACTTCTCGCGCACCCCTGAAATACACGCACCCAGGCCATTCGCATGTAGAACTTCTCGCGCACCCCTGAAATACACGCACCCAGGCCATTCGCGTGTAGAACTTCTCACGCACCCCTGAAATACACACACACGCTCCCCCAGGCCCGATCGCGTGTGAAACCACCCGCGAGCCCCTGAAATACACGCGCCCAGGCCAATCGCGTGTGGAACTTCTCACGCACCCCTGAAATACACGCGCCCAGGGCAATCGCGTGTGAAACTTCCCGCGCACCCCTGAAATACACGCACCCAGGCCATTCGCGTGTAGAACTTCTCGCGCACCCCTGAAATACACGCACACGCTCCCTCAGGCCCGATCGCATGTGAAACCACCCGCGAGCCCCTGAAATACACACGCCCAGGCCAATCGCGTGTGGAACTTCTCGCGCACCCCTGAAATAGACGCACACAGGCCATTCGCGTGTAGAACTTCTCGCGCACCCCTGAAATACACGCACCCAGGCCATTTGTGTGTAGAACTTCTCGCGCACCCCTGAAATACACGCACACGCTCCCCCAGGCCCGATCGCGTGTGAAACCACCCGCGAGCCCCTGAAATACACGCGCCCAGGCCAATCGCGTGTGGAACTTCTCGCGCACCCCTGAAATACACGCACACGCTCCCCCAGGCCCGATCGCGTGTGAAACCACCCACGAGCCCCTGAAATACATGCGCCCAGGCCAATCGCGTGTGGAACTTCTCGCGCACCCCTGAAATACACGCACCCAGGCCATTCGCATGTAGAACTTCTCGCGCACCCCTGAAATACACGCACCCAGGCCATTCGCGTGTAGAACTTCTCACGCACCCCTGAAATACACACACACGCTCCCCCAGGCCCGATCGCGTGTGAAACCACCCGCGAGCCCCTGAAATACACGCGCCCAGGCCAATCGCGTGTGGAACTTCTCACGCACCCCTGAAATACACGCACCCAGGCCATTCGCGTGTAGAACTTCTCACGCACCCCTAAAATACACGCACCCAGGCCATTCGCGTGTAGAACTTCTCGCGCACCCCTGAAATACACGCACACGCTCCCCCAGGCCCGATCGCGTGTGAAACCACCTGCGAGCCCCTGAAATACACGTGCCCAGGCCAATCGCGTGTGGAACTTCTCACGCACTCCTGAAATACACGCACACGCTCCCCCAGGCCCGATTGCGTGTGAAATCACCCGCGAGCCCCTGAAATACACGCGCCCAGGCCAATCGCGTGTGGAACTTCTCGCGCACCCCTGAATTACACGCACACGCTCCCCCAGGCCCGATCGCGTGTGAAACCACCCGCGAGCCCCTGAAATACACGCGCCCAGGCCATTCGCGTGTGGAACTTCTCGCGCACCCCTGAAATAAACACACACAGCCCAATCGCGTGTTAAACTTCCCGCACACCCCTGAAATACACACACACGCTCCCCCAGGCCCGATCGCGTGTGAAACCACCTGCGAGCTCCTGAAATACACGCGCCCAGGCCAATCGCGTGTGAAACTTCCCGCGCACCCCTGAGATACACGCACCCAGGCCATTCGCGTGTAGAACTTCTCGCGCCCCCCTGAAATACACGCACACGCTCCCCCAGGCCCGATCGCATGTGAAACCACCCGCGAGCCCCTGAAATACACACGCCCAGGCCAATCGCGTGTGGAACTTCTCGCGCACCCCTGAAATAGACGCACCCAGGCCATTCGCGTGTAGAACTTCTCGCGCACCCCTGAAATACACGCACCCAGGCCATTCGCATGTAGAACTTCTCGCGCACCCCTGAAATACACGCACCCAGGCCATTCGCGTGTAGAACTTCTCGCGCACCCCTGAAATACACGCACCCAGGCCATTTGCGTGTAGAACTTCTCACGCACCCCTGAAATACACACACACGCTCCCCCAGGCCCGATCGCGTGTGAAACCACCCGCGAGCCCCTGAAATACACGCGCCCAGGCCAATCGCGTGTGGAACTTCTCACGCACCCCTGAAATACACGCACCCAGGCCATTCGCGTGTAGAACTTCTCACGCACCCCTAAAATACACGCACCCAGGCCATTCGCGTGTGGAACTTCTCGCGCACCCCTGAAATACACGCACACGCTCCCCCAGGCCCGATCGCGTGTGAAACCACCCGCGAGCCCCTGAAATACACGTGCCCAGGCCAATCGCGTGTGGAACTTCTCACGCACTCCTGAAATACACGCACACGCTCCCCCAGGCCCGATTGCGTGTGAAATCACCCGCGAGCCCCTGAAATACACGCGCCCAGGCCAATCGCGTGTGGAACTTCTCGCGCACCCCTGAATTACACGCACACGCTCCCCCAGGCCCGATCGCGTGTGAAACCACCCGCGAGCCCCTGAAATACACGCGCCCAGGCCATTCGCGTGTGGAACTTCTCGCGCACCCCTGAAATAAACACACACAGCCCAATCGCGTGTGAAACTTCCCGCACACCCCTGAAATACACGCACACGCTCCCCCAGGCCCGATCGCGTGTGAAACCACCTGCGAGCTCCTGAAATACACGCGCCCAGGCCAATCGCGTGTGGAACTTCTCGCGCACCCCTGAAATACACGCACCCAGGCCATTCGCGTGTAGAACTTCTCGCGCACCCCTGAAATACACGCACCCAGGCCATTCGCGTGTAGAACTTCTCGCGCACCCCTGAAATACACGCACACGCTCCCCCAGGCCCGATCGCGTGTGAAACCACCCGCGAGCCCCTGAAATACACGTGCCCAGGCCAATCGCGTGTGGAACTTCTCACGCACTCCTGAAATACACGCACACGCTCCCCCAGGCCCGATTGCGTGTGAAATCACCCGCGAGCCCCTGAAATACACGCGCCCAGGCCAATCGCGTGTGGAACTTCTCGCGCACCCCTGAATTACACGCACACGCTCCCCCAGGCCCGATCGCGTGTGAAACCACCCGCGAGCCCCTGAAATACACGCGCCCAGGCCATTCGCGTGTGGAACTTCTCGCGCACCCCTGAAATAAACACACACAGCCCAATCGCGTGTGAAACTTCCCGCACACCCCTGAAATACACGCACACGCTCCCCCAGGCCCGATCGCGTGTGAAACCACCTGCGAGCTCCTGAAATACACGCGCCCAGGCCAATCGCGTGTGGAACTTCTCGCGCACCCCTGAAATACACGCACCCAGGCCATTCGCGTGTAGAACTTCTCGCGCACCCCTGAAATACACGCACCCAGGCCATTCGCGTGTAGAACTTCTCGCGCACCCCTGAAATACACGCGCACGCTCCCCCTGGCCCGATCCCGTGTGAATCTTCTCACGCACGCGTGTTCCGACACCGTAATACGCGTTCCCCGCTTTTGCCAGTCCGGTAAACTGGTACAGTGTTGGCACAGCCCTTTGCGATGGTTTTGCGATCTTGATGGCTTTTCCTTGCGCGAGGGCGTTCTTGGGGGCGTAACTGGCGCTGCTGCAGGGTCGATGCGCCACTCTGCACCATGTCTGCTTTTGGAGGCGAGAATCCATGAATACGCTGTGCACGGGAATTGATTTTATCGCACGCGGCTGGCGCAGACATTCGCACGGGCACGCTGTGCGCCAGCCACGTGCGACACTTTTGAGAGGAATTACATGAAACGGCCTGTTAATTTCCTCAAACCCCCGAACCGCAGGCATGGAAGGGAGAAGTCCTCCCCTTCACTGCCTGGGGTTTGGAGGGGCCAAGGCAACCAAAGGTAATCAGTGCGGAGGACGATGTATCTCATCCCCCGCAGTGGAAATATAGTGCGGAGGACGAGATACCTCGTTCTCTGCAGTTAAGGGGTTAAAGAAAGAATTATTTATATTTATGAACACTCTGAAAAACACACCCTTTTTTTTTTAAAGATGTGTTCGCTGTCATAATAGACTGTCGGTGCATGCGGGAGTGATCGTTTTGATCCCACCATCAACTGCAAGCGAATGAACGAAGTATTCCGCCATTAAAAGTAAGAATCAGTATTGATGCTATTTGTTGCTACTTGCGTACAGCGGTCATTTATGATTGTCGGTGACAGCGAGGTTTAACCCTAGGAGCAAAGTTGTGTTTACAATAATAAAGCCGTCGGTGTTAAGAAAGTAGCATTCACAGTTGTAATAAATTGCTGGTTTCGGTGCGCTGCTCTAAGAAGTTTTTATTGTTATATCAGGAAAACTTTAAGAATATATTTAAAAGTAGGCAGCATTCCCCCAAAAGAAACAGGCTGACTGATACCACCAGTAACATACTTCTCTGCGGAATAATATATTTATATTAAAACAAGATAAGTAGATTTCTGCTCCAATCCTATAAAAGTTGCACATAACATTACACAGTTACATGTCTTTCCAATGAAACATTTTCCATCAAAAATGTTTGCATCGAATATTTTCTAAGGAAAAAAAGTGCATCAAATGCATTTTTTCGGGAGGGGGTCACCCGAAACACCCCCCGTCCCCCTTTTTACACCCTTTAAAATCCACCCCAAACGAAATTAACCCTTTACCCCACACACATATGCATTCGATGCACTTTTGTTGTTGGAAAAGTTTAGATGGAAACATTTTCTTTGGAAAATGGATAGTTGGAAAGACTGAATACCCGTTAACACGTGTTGAGTACACTGAGGTTTCAGAGTACTATCTTAGGTGGGCAGTATGCATGATAAAAATTAAAAGGTATAACCTAAGGAGTGGGGAATTGGAGAAACCTGAGGGTACTCTCCCAAGCAGGATTCGAGAATCCCTTATTCAGCTGGCCTGGAAAGGGCCGATGCTCTCAGACCCCAACTCTAGGGGCAGATGAGCGAGAGAGGATCCCCTGGATGGGGAAGCTCGGGGGTGTGCTCGGGGAAATACCCCAGGTGAGACGCAGTATTATACCGAGGAAGAATGAAAGGAGGACGAGATCCCTAAGACCTTTGTAGGTTGTACTACATCTGTCTCCCTTCCTCTCATTGAATCTTTCTTTCCCAGACCACATCCAACGGCCGTCTACAACCAATACCGTAGGAGTCCAAACCCCAGTGCCGAGGGAAACTACATCAACCAGAATCCCTGTCTGTCTGTTACGTACAAAAATGCTCCTGATCAGTCTTTTCCACGTTACTCTAGTTATTTTCCGAACTCACAACCTGCTTTGGCAAAAAAACGCCCCTCCTCCCCTTCATTTCACAAGCCCTACCAAACATACCCTTCTGAAATCACCTACCCCACCACCCGGACGAAGACTATAATTTCATATAACATCTCCTCCCCATCGTACCACGCAGAATACTTGGAAACTTGATCTCTCCCCTATTCCCGACACAAAAGACAACGGACTAACACTAAAGCAGTGCACCTGACATGTCCCAACCCAAGGGTCAGACCTGCTAAGAGAATAGTAAACAGTAAAATTACCAAAATAAGTTGGATACTCATTTCAAAAGCTTTGAGCACATTCTGTGTGCTTTTTTATTGTAATTTGTTTGTATTTTTGACAACTTTGTTCTTTCTTCTTTGGAATATACTGTAATTAGTTTTTTTGTATTTTTGACAACAACTTTGTTTCTGTTTCTTTGGAATATACTGTTTTTTTATCCATTATACACTTTCATGTCTTGCAATTTAACTCCAAAAAAATAAATTCTTACTTTTAGATAAAACTGATGTTTACATTCAGACCTTTAATGTGATAACTTTGAAGTGATATCTGTTCTTTTTTTGATACACGTACTAGAATAAGGAGGATTAGATTCTAAAATAATAATACAGGAGCTTTGGAACTATCCGTATTTCATTCCAACCCAAGGGTCAGGCAACGTTAGGCAATTAACTTTTGTTGTTGTTTTGGATACATCAGGCCCTCGAAGGCAAGAGACTTTTTACAGAACAAGAGACTTGGCCATCAACGGTCCCAATAGCTGAGAACGGAACGGTCATCTCATGCTCGGAAAGCTCGAGTTTGTGCTGTGCTTCAGAGTCCCGCCTTGTCCCATGCTCAAAACGTGGGGAATGGAGACCATGACTACCGCATCCTGACTTATTAGTTGTGAACACTTATTTATTTCTTGTGAGCCCTATCCCACACTCTTTTGTATTTAGCGTGAGGATTGGCAATAGGTTTTCTTTAGAATAGGCCCTTTTTATTTGACAAGACAGCACTAGGACTGCCTTATTATTATTTGATGGTTGTAGATTGCTCCCATCTTAGACTTAGGTTTAGATTAGGCATTTTCCAACCTGCAAAATACAGTTTAATAAACACCCTTGAAATGTGATCAGTTGTGTCTGTCTATTCTTGATACCATGTCTTCCTTACAGGAATCAACTTCCTTAGATAAAGAAATGGAAGCAAACTTAGGATTGGAGGGTGTAAAGGTTAACCAGGTAATGCAAGAGAAAAGTATCTCCTTCTTCCCTGTGCCTTCAAAAGCCTACAGCCAAGTTCCACAATCACTTCCAGATACTGCAATACTGGAAATGGCAAATGACATGGTTGAAGACATTGATATTTCAGGCCCTGTTTTGTGTGATTTGGAAAGGAGAGCTAACACATCACTGATGAATGCATGTCTAAGCCTGAAAGATAAAATCCATGCTTTTGATATTCCATTAATACATTTAATTGTTTCACCAAATTCGTTTGATTCCTCGCCGAAATAACATCCCATAACACAAGAAATTGAGTAACTATTCAGGAACAAATACCCGCAGAAGATTTTTCTTCTCTACCGTTTCATGGGGATGAGACTCCTTCTCACGAGTCCTCGCAAATGGGAGGTAGGTCTTTGGCAATACTGTATTTGGTAATCATTTATAAGACTATTCGACACCTTGGTTGTAGAAGTTAGATCAAATACCTCTATTTTTCTGGAATTTACGAGACTACATTAAAATCAATGCTCACTCTGACCCCACTAAAATAAGGCATAATCAATTATCTAAAGAGACTAATCTGTAACAGTAAAATGAAATAGAAGATGAGCTCCCACTCACGGCTCAAAACAAATTTGAACAGAAAAAGAAAACCAATGTGTGTGTCCACCCAAAAAAAAAAGAAAAATTGAAAAATACCAAAAAAGGATCTAGGAAATGTCTATGGTCAATCTTGGGGACAACACATTAGTGTGAACAAATAATATCAGAATGACCAAACACAGATATATAAGACCCCAATATAATAATAATCAGGGATACTCAACAATCATTATAGAGATTGGTCCCCGAGAATGTTGGGGCGCTCTCCCGGGCAAACAGGTCAAACGAAAATATAGTAGTACAACTTGAGGATTGATAAAGAATAGTAAAAAAATCAGTTAATAAAAGGAAAAAGAAGGCAAATAAAACATAATCATATTAGACAACTCTTCTCAGCAATTGACACAGCAGTGTATTCTGTGTCTATGGAAGGTGGGTCTGAACACAATAAAGAGATGATCAGAAATGGGAGGAAAAGTGGCTGACAAGGAGTTTTACAGATTGCAAAAGTAGAAATTATCAGAAACCCAAAGTCCAAACCTAAATCCATTATGCCAAATATGAACTCTCGGGGACTAATATTCGAATATGTATTTGAAGATCATAATGTACCTTTAGACAGATCAAGAATACTGTCACTCTTCAGCTCGATTTCCGAACTACAAATGATTTTGTCTACAGGCTTAAAATTAGTAGATCTGTTTGATGATTGTTGGCTAGGCAAATGTGCGGTTAATTTTATTCTCCTTTAATTAAAAATGTGGTTCATTCTAATTTTGACATCTTAAAAAGAGGCTTTGCCTCCTACAAATTGAAACCTTAGAAAGATGGTGGAAGTGACAGGCCAGACAATCTCAGTACATAAAATGAGCCAAAAATGAATATGAAGTGTAATGTGGATGGGCAAGGTAAGAGGCAAGTCACATTCGATCAAGAACCCTCTAACCCAGCCTGGCTTCATGCCTCCCTTACCACCAACATCGGAAGTCGCCCCAGGTTCCATTAAACATGAGATCAACATAATTAGCTGGAACTCTCGTGGCCACAATAGCTTCTTGAATAATAAAATGAGTAAAATGTTCCAGGAGTTTGATATAGTGCTAATACAGGAAACTTGGTTGAACGTTGTCCCAAACATTGATGTGTTCCGGTTAGATATCAAGTTAGAAAGAAAGGCTGGGCCGTCATTTAACCCAAATGCCAGGGGTAGCAGAAGTGACATCATGCGTCCCTTGACCTTTGATGACATCACAGAAAGTAATGCCACTTGACCCCCACCCGGAAGTGACATCACAGGAAGCGATGGAAGACAACCTTCCACCTCTTGACAAAACAGGAAGTGGCGTCACATAGCATTGTTCCCAAGCACACAACGAAAATATGGTTACGATATCACTGCAATGTGATATACATGTCATACAAGAATGGATCACCATATTGTTAGGCAGAATTGCATGTAGTACCCTCTGGGACCACCACATACAATTAGGACAACAGGTGTAAGCAAAACCAACCTTTGGTATAAGTATGTACTACACAGTTTTTTGTAGCGAGCTGAGCAGCCAAACTTATCTGAAGAGGGAATGTGAGCAGTAAAAGGATGTTACACTGAGGTCTTACAATCACAGTGATTCAAGTAGACACTTACACTCAAGGTTTCTGGTAAAACACTTATTAATTTATTACATAGTCATTTAGAAAACATTCACTAGAAGAAGGTAACTTAATATCATACACAAATGTACTTCAGTACCAAACCAATACGTTTCTGAGTAAATTGGGCTCCCCTGAAATAGGAGCGAAATGGCATTTCAGTCACTTTAAATAGGAGTACAAAGTCAAAAGTTAATAAAATAGACCACAAATACTTTCTTAGGCAGTGCAAATAGTTCAAGTTCATTAGAGGACTCGATTCTGTTCAATAGGCCCAGGCCAAAGTCAATGGGCTATTGTCTTGGATAGGAAAGAGCAGTTCTTGTAGTGAACGGTAAAGTCTTTGCCAAAGTTCTCAGAAGTAGTTTGTACGAAAAAGAATCATGTTGGGTCACAAGCTGATTAGGCCTGCAAGTTGGAAACGTTTCACAAACTTTCACCGCGAGAGGTAAGTTCTCTCGATCGGGTTGGCACAGTACCTTAATATGAAGAAAAGATGCAGCTGAAGACGTTGATTCCTGACAGTTCCTGCAGATCTCACTGTTCCTGAGCCTCAGTCATAGGGACAAGAGGGAGGGCTTTGGGGGACTCCTGCACTGCACGGGTACTGGTCAAACAAGCTGGCAAATGGAAGATCTTCGGTTCGAGTAGCTGTGGTCAAGCACACAAGCTGGTGTCCTTCCCTCTGGTTAAACCTAACCAGCTCCGAAAATGGTATCCAGGTGGCTTACGAGTTGATTAGTCCCACCAACTCAAAGGAAAAAGTCGTCCTTGAAGAGGCTTCTCTGTCGAGATGAACTTGGCAATTCGGACCTGCAGCAGTGCTTCACCGGGCAAACCAACAGTCCAGGAGTTGCAGCAGCCATCCTCTTCCAGCTCGTCTTCGGTTCTTTCGTTCCAGTGGTTGACTCTTCCTTCCAAGCCAAGAGACTCGCTTTTTAAACAGTTTTCTCCCATGTGTTCCACCCTAGATGTCACTCACCCAGCAGGGTGGCTGTCCTTGCTGGACAGTCAGCCAGCCAATCATGCCAGAGTGCATTTGGGTCTCCTAGGAGACTAAGCACAGGGAGTTTCGGGCACCTCCCTCACTTCCTGCCCACCCCAGACACTCAGGCGCCAGAGGCAGTCTTCAGTCCTGAAGCCTGCCAAAGGCGTAAGAACAAAGGGACCAAACATGGTTTGGCGCGCAGAGATAAACTCTAGAAGGACCTTTCAAAAATAAAAATGGCGAAAAAAGAAGACCGGGACCTGTTTAAACAAAGGGGCTTAAGGCAACATCTTGAAAAACATGGCTCCCGCTATCTTTTAGCTACCGGTGTTCACAGTCGGGAGAATCATGGTAGTTTGTTGTAAAACCACTGTCACCAGCCATTTCAAAAGGAAAGGGTAGCATTTGATTGCAACATGAGCTTCTAGACGTAGGGGATACTAGGTAACCACTCCAGCACTCTATAGGAAGATAGTGTGTGCTGGGTGTAGGAATTTAAAAAGACTAGTAATGTCAATGCAACCTTACATTCTCTGGGAAACAGTAGTTTATCCCAGAGAAGGTATTTAAACCTTTTGGAAGTCTAAAAGACATCCCTGTGTCAATGCACTGAGGGTGCTGTGTGACACACATAAAAAAAGATGATGCCTATGGAGTTGTCTAAAACTCCATAACCAAAAGAAATAAACACAGAAAACAAACAGAATTAAAAAGTTCAAAGCCCCAAAGTTAAGCAAAAGAGCTGGAGAGCTCTAAGGTAGAGGGAATTAGCACATTTATGAGAATTCTCGCTAACACATATGTATCATTAATATCAGTGTGTATAAGCCCATATTACCAATTACTGTGAATGCAAGCAGACGTCCACGGCCAAACGATAATGATGTGTTATTATATAGCACTTACACTTAAGCAATTTATAAAGACCAAATATGCATACAATCACCCAACCTTGGTTGGTACTTATTTATTGACCGTAGAAGGATGAAAGGCTAACTTGGCCTTTCCAGGATTCGAACCTGCAACCTGCAGATCACACACACATCACAGCAGCGAGCGTTCAAACCACTGAGCTATCTTACCAGTTATAGCTATCCTTACCGGCTATAGTAAAATGAGCAATTACATGTCTCAATGTTCTCAAAGTCAGAAAGCAAATTACACTCTGTAGTGGATCCCATCAAACTGGTAACTGAGTTTTAACAGCAGGCCAGTTAATCTGCAGGTCTGGTGCAAAGTTGGCCACATGTCAAGCCTGCGTGGATCTACTTCTCAGCCTTCAGAGATTTCAAAATACATACCATTGGGAGGGTTCTAACTGTGTATTAAAGAAGTTAGAGTAGCGCAGGGAAAGCAGCACACTCACACGCATCCCATACTTTTGGCACACGTTACCTCATACATGCAAACAAACATCCTGAACAGCATGCCGGGGAGATAGGGAAGATATACAAATTACGACAAAGCATTAATTGTGGCACAATGAAATCAAGAGCCACTTTATGTGCTATCGTCAAGTATTTCTACACTGTTCACAAGCTTTTCGAAACAAGGATTTTGGTCAAGACACTGAGATCGAATGTCTTCTGATGAACGTAACAGAGACAACGGCAGAAAAAAATATGTTATAACTGAAATTTGCGAAAAGAAAAATACATAAGCAGAAATGGATGCTTATTCTACTCTAAATGCTTTTTGGACATTTCTGCCTGCATTGTGAATTTGTTGTGTGTAAGAACAGACAAAAGCAGTGATTCACTGCCTGAAGTGTGCCTGAAATAAACCTTTAATGAGTCTAGCAATTATGGTATAGAATTCTAGAAAGATAAATCATTTATTATTCCTATTCTTTCTTATTTAGGGTCACAGCTCAAAGTTTTACACTTGTGGAACCCCCTAGTTTTTTTTTAAGTGGCCTGAACAAGAAAGCCAGCCACTCCCGAAACAAAGAGCCACATGGTGTTGGCCACAGCCAGGAGCCTCCAATTAAAAATAAAAAAGTAAAATACATAAAAGGGAAGTAAAGGTTGTCCGTTTAGAGGGATGCTAACATCGGTAAAGAATGCTCAAGGGACAGTCATTGAACATATCATATCTAAATCTGAAGCTATTTTGGCAACAAGTGTTCTCACACAGACTGGGGAGAACCCATCAAGGATGTGATTAATCAATGTTTATTTTGTTCCAATCAAGGATGAAATTGATGATTTTATAAATGAGTTAGAAAATGTATTGATAGATTGTGCTACTGACTATACTAATGGTCCTATACTAATTGTGGGGGATTTTAACAGCATTTGTCTTGGAGTAAATTAATCTTTGGATGAGCTGAATGAAGTGAAGGTTAGTAACTCTGATCTAGGACAATTAGGAAGAAAGAAGTCTGATGGAGGTATCTGGGAATGTTTTCTGGCCAGATGGGAGTTTACTCAGCTAAACTCCCTTTCTCGTCCAGACCAAACCCTGGAACCCACTTGGTTTGGAATTAACTGGTTTGCAATCGACTATTTTTTTGTCAAATGTTGAGACAAAAGACATCACTTCTTTTGGGATAAAGAAAACCCAGTTGAGTGATTACGCAATGTTGACAGTGAGTTTCAAAAGACCGGGAGATGTTACTCATCGCATCAATTCTGAATATACAAATGTAATTATGAAGGAATCAGGAAAGAGGCTAATTCAATTCAGTAAGAATGCTGCCAAAGTCAACCGAGACTTAGGAGTATGGTGGAATGCTTTAACCTAATAGGAGAAAGATCATTGTTGTTTCTCTAAAGAGTTTACAAGCACTATGATCTCCCTTAAAGGGAGATCAAAAACAGCAATGAATTGGAAAAACTGTGTTTGCAGAGAGTAAGGGGAAGCAGTTTACTGCTACCATAAGAATGCACCAGAAAAACTTAAGAAAAGATCTAAAAACAAGTAAAGAAAGCTTTACAGATGGAATGGGAAGAAAAGAAAAGTAAAATACGATTACTTAAGCAGAAGTATACAAACTGGGTGAAGAATTAAAAAATGACAAATCATATCAAAGAAAAGAGATCCTTATAAGTATAGCTCAGAAAGATGCACATGCAATTTGGTGGAAATTAAATAATAGAGGTAAAATTCAACCCAAAATGCAATCAACTTGTGTTCCTAAAGTAGAGTGGGTCAATCATTTCTCCATCATTTTTAAAATGAACGGTATGGAAGTATGGAATTCAAGTATAACAAGAAGTGAGACATGAAAATATGAATTTCAATGGTCAATTAAATGTGGACATTTAATTGACCATTGAAAGGACCAAGAATTCACGTTCATGTGGCTCTGATGGGACATCAATTAATCAATTTAAGAATAATGTAGATTTTTGGGCCGATATTCTCCTTAATTTCTTCATGCAAATATCAGAGACAATGGTGATTCCTGAGTATTGGCACCACACAATCATTGTACCTATCTTTAAAAAAGGAAGACAAGATTCTACTACGAGTTACCGTCCCATTGCCCTCAAAGATTGCTCATCAAATATCCTGCTCAATATGATCTTTAATGATCTTAATAAATGGGCCAAGAGAGTAAAGAGATGCAATCCTTGTCAAACAGGATATGGGAAAGGAACAGTGATGTGTGAGATGGTCTTACATTCATGCATGGCCTTGTCAGGCAGAGCAACTGTTCGTACATTAGATGCAGTGAGTCTGGATCTGTCCTTTGCCTTCAACAACGTGGGTAGATCCATCATGTGGAACAAGTTGCAGAGGTGGAGGATCGTTGCTGGCTTGCTTCATATGTTGGAACTATTGTATTCTAAAAATGAGGTGATGGTTAGATTGAATACAGAGGGTAATCTGTTGTGTAATATCACAGTTGGTAGAGGAGTTTGCCAGGGCTGTGTTTTAGCGCCTTCATTGTTCAACTTGTACATCTCCGATTTATGGGAACATACTTTAAAATGGGGAGATTATCCACCCAAATTGAATGGTAATGGTATCCGTTGTATAGCATATGCTGATGATTTGCTTTTATTAGATCTTACACCGGTGGATTAGCAATATTCACTCAACGGGGTAGCGGACTTCCTTAGTAAAAACAAACTGGTTATAAATCCAGTAAAATCAGCAACAATGACAGTAACCAGTACAAAGCAAAAAAGGCACTTTTTATGGTCCTTCAATGAAATCCCAATAAAATAAGTAGATTCATTTGGTTATCTAGGTTTTATCTTTTCCAACAAAAATGCTCTAAATATGCAGAAAGATAAGATGCAAAACAAAGTGAAAGCAAGTATTTCATTAATTAAATCTATTAAATCTCGACTATGTGCCTTTTTGCTAAATAAGATAATTGAATTTTACCGAATGAAAGTAACCTCAAGTATACTATATAAAAAAGGGAAATAGTGGAATTCCTGAATAGGATTTTTTTTGACATATTAGAAGGATATAGTTCTCAGGTTACCTAGACCAGTGCCCATAAGTGTTTTACATTTACAGATGAATTTGCAATCTTGGTGGGTGTCATACACAAATAAGTGCATCTCTCTGTACAAGATAATGACTAACGCTGAAGCTCTGAGCTTAGCTAGTATACTGGGAGATCCTCTAAAAGGAAACTTTAATAAACATCTATTACATTTTAGAAGATTTGTTAAGTTTATAAAATTGTTGAGTCTTAACTATGATTCCCATAGTGTGATGAAGCAAAAGTTGGGAAAAGGGGATAGAACAACAGATGACTTACAGAGATTAAAATTGTATATAGAAAAGTCTGTCTGGTACGGAACTAAAAATGAAGTAAGATCTGCGAAGGAATCATGAAGCAAGACACAGACAACAGAGTTAAGATTCAAACAAAAGATATTTAGTAACTTAAATTTCATGTTGGCAAAAGGCCTAACTTGCCCTATGCCAAGGTGGGATTTCCCTACCGGAACAAAACTAAGGAAAGTCTGAGTCAAAGAGTTCAACGTAAACGTCTGTGTGTCTAAAACCTATGCTTGCCCTCACAACTAAAGCTAAACATTGTTGGGATGTCAAAAATAAAAGAAATGGTGATATACACAAAGTTCTGAGCTGCTTCCAGCTCCCACCTTCCTTCTCAGCTCCCTTTCCCCAAGTTCAAGAAAGTGCCACAAAAGTCTTAGAATTAGCTCTCCCCCTCTGGGTAATATAGTTCCACACAATCCTCGGGGTTCCCTTCCCCAAGACTTCAGCTCTGTCAGTTATGCTTATTTCAGTGTTTTCCCCACTTGCGGCCGCACCACCCGCTCCGGTCTCTTGTGGTGTGCCTCAAGGGTCTTGTGTCTCGCCCACGTTATATAACGTGTTTACCAAACCCCTTTTCGATATTCTGGACCATTTGGGCGTCACGTATACCAATTACGCTGACGACACACAGATACTTATCCCCATCACAGGAGACTACACAACTGACTCCCGCGCCATCAACGCCATCTACCAGGTCATCCAAGCGTGGATGGCCCAACACGGCCTCTGCCTAAATGATGAACAGACAGAGCTCCTCATTCTTGGTTCACCACAAAAACTCACTAAACTTGACCCTGCTTTCAAGTCTTTCACCATTGATGGGAACACCATCCCTATTGCCAAGGACACGAAAACCCTAGGGATTTACATCGACTCAACCCTATCCTTGACTAGACAGTCCAACGCAGTCTCATCTGCAGCAGCGTATACTTGCAAGCTCATCACCGCCTGTCGCCCGTTCCTAACCACTGCCAACTGCGTAACCTTGGCCAGGACCCTCGTACTATCCAAGGTCGACTACTGTAATGCCCTCTATCTAGGTACTAATCTCCGCAACTTAAACAAGCTACAAATTGTCCAAAACAATGCGATCAGAGCGGCCCTTAACATTCCTAGGCGCCAGCATATATCTGACACCAGGCGCAACCTGCACTGGCTCTCTATCCCACATCGCATCTCCTTGAAGTCCCTGGCTCTCACACACAAATGCCTCCACAACCAAGCCCCTCGTTACCTGGCAAACAGATTCTCTTTCCACAATTCCACCAGACCTCGCAGAGCGGCCCAAGCCAACTGCCTTGTCATCCCGCGTTTTAATCTCCAAAGATCAGGTGGAACCAGCTTCCCCATCCTGGCAGCCAAACTTTGGAACTCACTCCCCAATGACCTTAGAGCAGAACCTTCCTTCCTGAAATTCAAACACCTTACCAAAACTTGGCTATCCGCCCAAGACAGCTAACACCAGCTTACTGCCCTACTTGCACTTTGACCTACTCTGCATCCATTATTAACTATCCTGTAAATCACTGCCTTATCGATATTCGCTTGAATGTATATTTTGTAAATTTTGTAAATCTTCCTGTAATATTCCTGTAATACTCTGTCACATGCCTTGTCATGCCTTCATCTTGTTGTAACTAAGTTAAGCGCCCGGTTGCCCCTGGGCCTGGTGCGCTATAGAAATAAATAAAATACAAAATACAAATACAGTCTTTCTAACAAACGATTTAACACAATTTAAGGTCAGCTTGACCACGTTCCTGGATTACCTCATTCATTCTCTGGCTGTGCCCCCTCTGGGTTTATTCCACAATGTCTTTTTGTCCTCACAGTTCAGTGTTTACTGGTCTAGGCGCAGATGTTAGACCACACGGTCCACCCATCACATCGCACAACCATGATCCCTCTCTTCGTTGGCCTTTTGGCTATATGGGTGATATTTACACTTCTCTGGCTTCTCCTCAGTAGCCTCATGGCTCTATTAGAGAGAATGTCACACTCCTCTTGCCAGACATTTGGCCTTGCCGCACTGCATTTGTTTGTAAGGTTCACTTTGTGGTGGTCTTACTCCTGCCCAGCTTTCTATGGTGCTCTTTCACACTTGCGCTTTTTCCTATAGGTTGTAATCATATGGGCGCTTTCCCTTTGTGTGTCTTGTTATTTGCTTTGCCCATAAAATGTCACTTAATTTCATTCCACAAGCTTAATTGGGAGATTTCATCCCGCTTGGTATTCACCAAATACTCAATGTGCTTAATGGTAAAGTTTCATTCAGTTTGGTGTTAAACAACTGTTCAATATATTTAATTTCAAGTTCCCATTTGGTTCAGTATTCAATATACATCTAGCATGCATAGTTTCAAGTTTTTCCTTCAATTTGGTAAAGCATTACCTCTAGCCATCCACTAAGAACGCCCCCGGCTGCCGAGTGCTTCTCCAGACACTCACCGGTCTTCAGGGTGGTTTCTCAGTGGCTGCAACTGTTTCCTTCCAGCCTCGCAGGGCGGCAGGCCAACTGCTGAGAGCCCCGCTCACACATAGATGCTTGTCTTGGCCTCGCTGGTTACTTGGCTGCCTCCGTATGTTTGCAGACAGCATCCCGCTCTCTCCAGTGCTCCTACAGATCTGGCCTCTTGTTTCTCGCCACAGAGGCTCCTGCAAAAGCCGAACGGCTCAACTCGCCTTGGGCTTCATAGGCTTTCTGGGTTTTGGGCCGGCATCCTCGCTATTCCACATATCCCACCACGGCTGCCTCTTCCGAAAACGGGTCCCCTGCGGGTCTCCTTCCCACAGGTCTCCTTGTTTCTCCCCTTGCTGCACATTTTATCTCCCTTTATACACCTGCAACCCATTGACAGGTTGCAGGTGTGGAATTCCAATTGGATTTGCCTGACCATGATTAAGAGGACATGCTTGACATTCACTACAATTTGTAGGCATCTGCCTTGTCCCAGTACTAAAGTGGCACACGTACCGTTGATAATAGCTTTAGTAAGGTTTTTAATGGAGATGTTTAAATTAGTGGATGAAGTTATTTGAATGAGGTTAAGTGTGTAGGGAAGGGACGTGGCCAAGCACCATAACAGATGGCTGCCTAATTCCGAGCTCCGGCCCGGCATCTAAAGTTATTTTATTTGTGCATGCTATAAATAGTGTTAGATGGCAAAGGACGTACCGGCTCCCTCTGAATACATCCAACAGAGGTTTGTGTGGCTGTTGAGCATTTTCCTTGCCACTTAGCTGGAGTTCCAGGAGGCTACGCATATCCAGAGGCGCGGCCTGCTGAACAGCGGGGTCGCGTTGTGAGAAGGCCATAACGTTCTGTCAGCTGCTCAGCTGAGGCGACAAAGAAGCTCCGGTGGATACATGGAAGCATGTTTACTTTGTAACAAAGGCAAATCTTATGCATAGTGCAAAGCCTCATAATAAAAGGTATTTTTGGCACACGGCTGCCAGGATATTTTGAACAAGAACTTGTTTTCTGAATAATTAAAATTTATAATAAATGGTATGATGCTCTGAGGATAATGAAACCTGTTTGTCATATATTTCTCAAAATCAAGCTGTAAGGTTCTTATTGACTCATGGCTGCCAAGTTATTTTAAATAAGAACATGTTTTTTATATAATTAGAACTTTGAAGAGGTGCTGTGTCATGCTTTCAGACTCACCCAATCACGACCGGGTGATATGCAGGCGGCGGAGAGAAACATGGAACCCTCCCGCGATCACCTCTGCTCGATCGTTAGTGGGACGCTACACTCTGAGGCATCCCTGGCGTCGATTTCCACGCCTGCAGTGGGGATTGCCTTGGAGACTGCAGGCGCGGAGGAGATCACCACTCCATACTGCGGTCCTCCGCTCGACGCGGATCGTCACGAAGAAGGGGTCATGTGACATGGCTTCCAGGAAACAGGCACCAAATGAACCACTGGATCACGTGACCAAGTGAAAGATCACGTGACCAGGAAATGGATCATGTGACCAAGTGAAAGATCACGTGACCAGGAAATTGTCCCCGATTGGCCAACGAATCAGGAAGACTGCAATAAAAGGGGCTTGGCCTTTGCACACATCGTTTCTCAGCTGATCTCTCGGCGTTTAGCGATTTCCTGCGTTTTGAACTTCATGTTTATCGAATTTCTTGGATTTTGGACTTCGTTTTTCTTCTGGATTGCCCTCAAATTTTGGCGCTTGGATTTCTTCTGACCTGTATAACTGGATTATCTGAACTTTGAACTGTTTTCTTGGATTGTTTATGGATTGACCTTTGGATTTGGCGCTTGATACACCTTCAGCTACCTTTTGTTTGAACTCTTGGAACTTTGTCAAGAACTGTGCACCTACTATCAAACCCTCTCCTCTCCCTTCAGATCCCGTGGTCCCGTTATCCCCTCTGCACTACTCATCTGTCCCTTGGGGGAAAATTAACTTAGGCTCAAGTCACTCATCATCCACCTCCAGGGTAGGTCTTTCTTATTATTTGTTTAGGCTTGTTGTGAATACCGTGTAGCCATTAGCTAACCTGGTATTTTCTTTGCAGCCACCCGGAACCTGGAGTTTCCTGTTTACCCCCACCTGTGGCTCCAATAACCGGTCAGCGAGTACTTTGCCCCTCTCTGACTGGTGCTTGTGGACGGAGGTATACTAATCCACGTGGCCCTCAGGATTTGACAGACTGAGAAGCCTTTTACCACTGGATTATGGATACCTCCGCCGGGGATCCGGTGGCTGCGCTTGTACAAGCAATCACTGTCTTAAGGGCTGACATAACAGCCGCTAACACGGCTATTCATCTGCGGTTAGATGCCATACAAAGTGAAAGACACGCCTTACCACCAGATGAGGAGTTTGGAGATGTACCCGAACAGGCTGCACCACCTGTAGGGGCAGTGGCACCAGCCCCAGTCTACGTCCCCACCCCATTTCCTTTGGCGGCTCCTGAGAAATTCCAGGGTGACCCACGTAAATTTCGCACTTTCCTAAATCAGTGTAAGCTACATTTTTTATGTCGGCCACAGGCCTTCCCTGATTCGACTACTAAGGCAGCCTTCACTTTGTCTCATTTAAGCGGCATTGCCGCTACGTGGGCGAATCCCCTGTTGGAGAATAACAGTCCCGTTTTGTATGATTTTGATAGGCTGGTGGCAGAAATGACTAAGGTTTTTGACACACGACATAAAGCGCAAACACAGGACCTCGAATTCCTAGATTTGACCCAAGGAAAAACCACATTAATAGAATACATAACACGCTTCAACCAACTGTCTGTCGAAACTGCCTGGCCAGAAGAAAAAAAGGCAGTTGTGTTCTACAAAGGTCTCAGCGAACGTTTGTAGGACGCCCAGTCCGTCATACCTACCTTACCTACTCAATACCCTGAATTGGTTGACTTGGTCTTACAAGTTGATGCCCGGTTCAATGAAAGAAACACTGAAACAAAGAGAACGAATGCGGTATTTTCCCTAAGCTCGACCTCTACAGAACAAACTAGCGAACCCATGCAAATAGGGGGAATACGCAGTACCATATCACCCTTAGAGAGAGAACGACGCAGACAGGCTAATGCTTGTTTTTACTGCGGAGTGTCAGGTCATTTTGTCAAGGAATGTCCCCGAAGACCCAAACAAAAGACAACGGGTTTTCTGAAGGCTCGTCCTTAGATAAGGGGGCGCGGACGAGCCTACCAGTACAATCGTAAGTACCCCCTTCATTATCGGATTCAACCCGGCCTTTGTTTCTTCCGGCACTTTTGTTTTCCTCTGACAACGTTAAACACCAGGTACACTTGGTCATCGATTCAGGGGCAACAGGTAATTACGTTGACAGTGCTTTTGCCGCGTCCCTAAATCTCCCTTTACAAAATAAAAAGCATCCAGAACCTGTACAAGCGGTTGATGGTTCTCCGTTGATTTCGGGCCCTATTAGGCAACAGACGGCACCCATAACTCTCATACTGCAGGACACACACCAGGAAACCCTTAGTTTTGACTTGATAACTACCCCTCAATACGGTATTATCCTTGGTATCCCCTGGTTACGCACACATAACCCGATCATTAACTGGTCCTTGGGCTCCATTTCTTTCGAATCTTTGTACTGTCAGGAACATTGTTTGTTATCCCCAGAGCAGGCAACGACACCAGCACAAGCGCTCGGGGCATTAGCTCATTTGTCGTTACAAGAATCACAGATGGAGGTTGACCATCCTAGGCATGTGGTAGGTCTGGTTTCGGCCCAGATACCCTCACAATATCATGACTTCTTGGAAGTGTTTGATAAAAAATCATCTGAACACTTACCCCCACATCGTCCCTTTGATTGTCCGATAGATCTGGAACCAGGGGTCCCTGTGCCCCACGGACGCATATACTCCCTTTCAGCATCTGAAGACCTGATTCTTAAAGAATACATACAACATTCTTTACGTTTAGGCCACATCAGACCCTCACAGTCTCCTGCAGCTAGTCCTATTTTCTCTGTACCCAAGAGGGAAGGCGATCTTCGCCCCTGCATTGATTATCGCCGTTTGAACAACATCACGATCAAGAATAGATACCCCATACCCCTTATCACTCCACTGCTAGATCGTCTCACACATGCCACTATTTTTACCAAGCTCGATCTGCAAGGAGCATATAATCTCATACGCATCCGAAAAGGGGATGAATGGAAAACAGCTTTTTGTACCAAATACGGCCTCTTCGAATATACCGTCATGCCCTTTGGGCTATGTAACGCACCTGCAACCTTCCAGAGGTTTATGAATGAAATATTCCACGACATCATAGCTAACTACGTGGTGGTATATCTGGATGATATTTTGGTATTTTCTCAATCACACCAAAATCATGTCACTCATGTACGAGAAGTCCTGAGTCGGCTGCGCACACACTCCCTTTACGCTAAACCAGAAAAATGCCTATTTCACTCCAAGGAAGTAGACTTCCTAGGTTTTCACATCACGTCTGGCGGTTTGGCTATGAATTCAACCAAGATCTGTGCAGTCGCAGATTGGCCCATTCCACAAACTGTCAAGGAAGTGCAGTCATTCCTTGGCTTCGCCAACTTCTACAGGCGATTCATTGCAGGGTTTTCAGCCTTGGCTTCCCCATTAACTCAACTCACTAGCCCCCGTACCCTGTTTGTTTGGTCCTCTTCTCAACAAGATGCTTTTTCAGCTCTCAAAACGGCTTTTACCACAGCCCCTATTTTACAGCATCCCAATCCAGATCTCCCCTTTATTCTTGGAGCCGATGCCTCTTCCTATGCTCTGGGAGCTGTCTTATCTCAATCATGCCCCTCCACAGGTCTCCTACATCCGGTTGCCTTTCATTCTCGAAAATTCACACAGGCTGAAATCCATTACACAGTCACAGAGAAAGAACTTCTATCCATTAAAGATGCCTTCCAAGTCTGGCGTCACCATTTACTTGGGGCAAAACATCAGGTCACGGTTTATACTGACCATCGCAATCTTCAGGATTTGGCCACATTCAAGTGCACTAATAGCCGCCAAGTCCGCTGGCATTTATTCTTTGCAGCATATGACTTTGTCATTAATCACCGACCGGGCATAGCCCACGGCAAAGCGGACGCTCTCTCCCGCATTCCTGGGGGCGTTTCTTTGCCTGTCTTTCCGGAGACACTTCTGGACAGCAAACACATCTGTCTCTGTACGCCAACTAAAGACTTACTAACCTTAGTTCGACAATGGGTCAAGTTACATCCAGAACAATTACGGCAGTGGGAGATAGAATTGTATGAAGGCCTACCATATATACAGGGCAGATTATACTTACCAACACCAGACACTCGCTCCATCGCATTAGAATGGTCTCATGATGCTCCCATAAATGGTCATCCCGGCCAGAAGCGCACACTGGCCTTGCTCCAACGTTGGTGTTGGTGGCCTTCCATGAACAGAGATACAATGGCTTATGTGTCTTCCTGTTCGGTTTGTGCCCAATGCAAAAACAGAAAAGGTCGCCCTCTAGGCCTATTACAACCATTGCCTCTCCCAGTTAAAAACTGGCATACAATTACGATGGATTTCGTCACTGACTTACCTAAAGTTAGTGGGTTTGATACTATTTGGGTAGTGATTGATTCCTTCACGAAGATGGCCCGATTCATTCCCTGCACCGGTATACCTACAGCACCTGCCCTGGCTGACCTCTTCTTCCGCCATGTCTTTTGTTTTTTTGGGTTACCTGCTATTGTCATTTCTGATAGGGGCTCCCAGTTTACTTCCCGATTTTGGCAGTCCCTTACGAGATAACTAGGCATTGACACACGTTTCTCGTCCTCCTACCATCCCGAAGCTGACGGGCAGACCGAACGTGTCAACCAAACCATGGAGCAATATCTCCGTTGTCTCTCCTTACAACATCAACAATCCTGGCACAAACTACTGCATGTAGCTGAATTTGCTTACAATAATGCACCCCACTCATCCACAGGCTATTCACCTTTCTATTCCTTGTATGGGCAGCATCCTCGCATACTTCCTATTCCAGATGTACCTCCCCTACTCTCCCCTTCTGTTTCCTCATGTGTACAGCATCTTAAAGACATCCATGGCCAGGTCACATTACATCTTCAGGAAGCACAGGCTTCTATGTGTCGGGCTGCTGATAAGAAACGAACTACAGCCCCCACTTATGCAGTTGGGGATCGGGTATGGCTTTCCACCAGACACCTACCTGTACCCGGTTGTCGTAAACTGCTTCCTCGCTTCGTGGGGCCGTATCGTATTACCAAAGTCATCAACCCAGTAGCCTACAAGGTTTCCCTGCCAAACACTTGGCGAATACACCCTGTGTTCCACACTTCCCTTCTCAAACCATGTCCTCTCTCCACTCGTATCATCCTACCCTCTTCCCCTGTAATGAAAGGTACTTCTGAAGAGTACGAGGTCAATGATATTCTTGGATCCCATCTCACGAAGGGCCGTCTTAATTATCTAGTGGACTGGTTGGGTTACGGCCCGGAGGAAAGATCTTGGGAACCTGCTGATCAAGTACATGCCCCACTATTAGTTGCCCGGTTTCATAAGAACAATCCCCATAGCCCACGAGGACGTGTGCCTTTGAGGGGGGGCTCTGTCATGCTTTCAGACTCACCCAATCACGACCGGGTGATATGCAGGCGGCGGAGAGAAACATGGACCCCTCCCGCGATCACCTCTGATCGATCGTTAGTGGGACGCTACACTCTGAGGCATCCCTGGCGTCGATTTCCACGCCTGCAGTGGGGATTGCCTTGGAGACTGCAGGCACGGAGGAGATCACCACTCCATACTGCGGTCCTCCGCTCGACGCGGATAGTCACGAAGAAGGGGTCATGTGACAAGGCTTCCAGGAAACAGGCTCCAAATGAACCACTGGATCACGTGACCAAGTGAAAGATCACGTGACCAGGAAATGGATCACGTGACCAGGAAATGGATCACGTGACCAAGTGAAAGATCACGTGACCAGGAAATCGTCCCCGATTGGCCAACGAATCAGGAAGACTGCAATAAAAGGGGCTTGGCCTTTGCACACATTGCTTCTCAGCTGTTCTCTCGGCGTTTAGCGATTTCCTGCGTTTTGAACTTCATGCTTATCGAATTTCTTGGATTTTGGACTTCGTTTTTCTTCTGGATTGCCCTCAAATTTTGGCGCTTGGATTTCTTCTGACCTGTATAACTGGATTATCTGAACTTTGAACTGTTTTCTTTGATTGTTTATGGATTGACCTTTGGATTTGGCGCTTGATAAACCTTCAGCTACCTTTTGTTTGAACTCTTGGAACTTTGTCAAGAACTGTGCACCTACTATCATACCCTCTCCTCTCCCTTCAGATCCTGTGGTCCCCTCATCCCCTCTGCACTACTCATCTGACCCTTGGGGGAAAATTCACTTAGGTTCAAGTCACTCATCATTCACCTCCAGGGTAGGTCTTTCTTATTATTTGTTTATGCTTGTTGTGAATACCGTGTAGCCATTAGCTAACCTGGTATTTTCTTTGCAGCCACCCGGAACCTGGAGTTTCCTGTTTACCCCCACCTGTGGCTCCAATAACCGGTCAGCGAGTACTTTGCCCCTCTCTGACTGGTGCTTGGGGACGGAGGTATACTAATCCACGTGGCCCTCAGGATTTGACATGCTGGGAGGCACTGAAGAAAACAAAGCTCTTGTGGCATATTATTCAAAATTGGGCAGAAAGGTTCTTTTTGGCACATGGTTGCCAGGATACTTTGAACAAGAAATTGCTTTTTATCTATAATTAAAACTGATAAGTTGTCTGGAGTTCCTGAGGTAAATAAAGCTCCCTGGCTTTATTTCATTCAAAACTTAGCATATACTGCACGGACTGCTTATACAAAAGAGTGCTATTCTGCTCCTTGTAATAATTCTACAGAAATAACTGTGCCATCTCTCGAAAATACAGTTTTATCCCTACAGAATCAAGCAGAAGATTTAGAGAATAGAAATAGGAGAAACAATATACGAATTGTCGATTTTCGTGAAAGCATTCAAAAAGACAATCCTATTCCATTTCTATACTGTATGCTCCCTCTACTTCTGGATCTCCCTACACCCTTACAACGTAACATCCTGAGGGCTCATTGTGTAGGACCTAGAAATCCATCTCGAAATGCTCCAAGAACTCCAGTCTTTGCCTTACTTGACTATTCTCACGTCCTACTCCTAATGGATAAGGCAAAACAGAAAAGGGCAGTTACGTGGGAAGGCACCAAAATCTTTATTACTCAGCATGTTTCCAATGCCACGGCGGCAAGAAGAAAAGAGTTATTGGCGTTCAGACCAGCGTTAAGGCAGCTTAATGCCAGATATGTAATCATCCATCCTGCATCTCTAAAAGTCACTCTCAATGGTCATATGTTCACCTTTCGAAATCCAATTGACTTGGCCAACTTTATCCAGAGCCACAGAAGAGACGAGATGGACAGCACCAGACCACCTATATGAATTAGAATATGCACACAAAATATTTGTTTTTTCAATAACATGACATTTCCACCAGGATGGGGCATGGAGTGAGCCCATCCAGATCTGGCTATACACCCCTACTACTTATTGACTTCACCTAGACATGGTTTGGAATGGCTGTTTCCTGTTAGCCACTACTCTAGTTGGTTTGTATGGAAATTGCAAAATGTCCATGTCCTATTTGTTTGCCTTAGCCTCTTTCAAGTATCTCTTTCCCTTACGTTTATCAACTCACCAGTATATTACTATAGAAGATAAGTTCAGATATACTACTTCACTGTTACCCATGGCTCTTAACATAGCCACATGGAATGTCAAAGGGTTACATAATCCTGTTAAATGACAGAAAATCCTCTCACACCTAAATAGGGCCAAACCATCCATTGCATGCCTACAAGAAACTCGCCTCTCACAGGCAGAAGCTGTCAAATTGAACCGCTTATGGGTGGGTCAAGTTTTTAATAAACATCTTCAATGCAAGGTCTTATCCTCAGAGTCAGATGATGTAGTGAGATGGGTTTTAGTTAAACTTCTTATTGATTCCATAGAATATTCTATTTTAAATGTATATGGCCCCACCAATGCTGACCCTGTCGTCTGGACTCAATTAAGAAATTATATTTCCAAATCTTATCCTTATAACCTCATTGTATGTGGAGATTGTAATGAGATCATGGATACTCTCGACAAAAAGTCTAATGTATGTTTTAAAACTACTAAATCCCATCTACAATTTGCCAACTTTATGTCTGAATTAGGTCTCATCGATTCACCCATCCGTCTGATTTGGACTATACCTTCTACTCCCCTCCTCATAACTCCTTCTCAAGAATTGATTATGTGTTTACATCCAAATCCTTGACTAACCATTTATTAGATGCCAAGATAGAATCTATTACCTTGTCTGATCACACCTCTGTTCATAACAAACTATCCAACGCACAAAATATACATCAACATAATAGATGGTGATTCAATTCAGCATTTTTAAAAGATGAACAATTTGTAAGATTCATCCATCAACAGCATACCCATTATTTTGCAGAAAACAGCACAATAACTTAGCTACAGAATAGTCATGTGCCAATCTTTTAAAATAAAAATCCAAGATTTGTCAGTTTTCAAATAAATCTGGTAAAGCATTAGCATCATATCTCAAATCAAAGAATGATAAGGCAAAGATTACTGTTATTAAAGATCATGATGGTTATAGAGTCCTTACTGACAGACATTTTACAAGTCTTCTTAAAATGTTATCAAAAGTCGTACTCGTCTGAAGCATTGCCTAATAGTACCCAGGCATCAGACTTTAAGCATATACATTGCAACTCACATGTAAATTCCAACCTCCAATTATTAAATGCTCCTATATCTTCAATTGAAATCTACAAAGCTATTAAAGACGTCAAAAAGGGTAAAGCCTCAGGCTCAGATGATTTTCCAATTGATTATTTTGCCCACTTTGAGGATATACTGGTTCCCAAGCTTAATTAATTATATACGTCCTTCATTACTAATGAAAAGGCCACTGGTTCTGTCTCTAAAGCAATGCTCATTTTATTCCCTAAACCAAATAAAGACCCTGATTGTAAGGTTTTAGCCAACATTCTAGCCAATAGACTTATCCCCTTCCTTCCAAACTTGATAAAAAATGACCAGGTTTGTTATGTCAAAGATAGATTGTCTTCAGCCAATATCAGACTATTTACAAATACTCTTTGCATTATTTAAAACTCTCCTAATTCTGTTGCGGCAATAGCACTAGATGCTGAATAGGCCTTTGATAGAGTTGAATGGAATTTTATGTTCAAAGCTCTTACTTGGCATGGAATTCCCGATTAATTTAGATCGATGGTCAAAATACTGTATTCTAACCCTACAACATCAGTCTTTATAAATAATCATATGTCATCCCTTTTCCTTCTCCATAGAGGTCCTTGCCAGGGCTTTCCCCTCTCCCCCCTTCTGTTTATCCTGGCATTGGAACCCTTTTTAGAAGCAATAACACAGGATGACATTATACTTGGCATTCAGTATAAAGGTATTAAGATAAAAATGGCTGCTTATGCAGATGATGTGCTTATTTTGTTGAATATAACGGATACGTGTGTACACCATCTGACTTGCATTATCAAACTATTCTCTCTTGCATCGGGCTATAAGCTTAACACAGATAAGTCTGAAATTCTACCACTTAACATACATTGGACCAAGCATCACTTTTCAAGTTCCGGAATGAGATGGTGTCCAGCAGGTATCAAGTATCTAGGTATTCATATAACGTCCTCAACCAAAATGATCATTAAACAAAATACAGCAAATATCCTAACCAGAGTGAAAGAACTAACCAATACATGGTCACCCCTTTTCTCGTCTTGGTGGGGTAGACTTGAAGCTGTTAAAATGATGAACTAGCCTATTATACTTTACTCTCTTTATATGCTGTCTATTCCTATTCCTGCCTCTTTCTTGAAATCATTAGAGTATTCTATTCTCAAATTTCTCTGACGAAAAAGGAAAAGGAGAATTTCATTGTGTAAACTCAAGAAGCTTAGACCTGAAGGTGGTGTGGGTTTCCCAGACTATAAAAAATATCATATGGCCTTTGTTCTAAAACAAGCTCAGTTATGGTTCATTCCCACTAACCCTAATGTGGTAAACTGGTTTCTTATAGAGAGAGAGAGAGAGAGATGGTCTCCCCCCACATGTTCTTATGGACTGTCCCTACAACAAAAATAATGATAGATGCTTTACTAGTGTTAATGTTTCTAGTATGTACCTTCGATCATACTTATTCTCGTCTAGCAACAAAAAGATCCCAGTTAATATTACAGTATATTTAGATGAACCCCCTGATAAAAATTAATAAGAGAACTATTTATTGGACACCATGGCTATCGCTTGGTATTTATGTAGGCCAGCTATTCATTTAGGGTATTCCTCTCACTTTTGATGAGTTCATAACCAAACTCCATGCATCAATGTCTTTTGTGCAGCAATATGTAAGTTTAATAAATGCCATTATGGAAAATTATGATCTTTTAATTTCAAATACGAATGGTTATCAGACTCAAAGACTTATTCATCTATCCAACCCTAATGTTACAGAGTCCATGTTCTACAAAATCTGCTCTTCCATATCAAGGGATGGAGTCCTACTCAAATGTCAAGAGGCTTGGAGCATAGATTGCTCCTTCAATGACTCAACTAGGATGGCCTTCTATGTGGACTGATATATCTAAAGCGATTGTCTCCGCTAGTTTACTTCAAACTGTGTATTTCTTTCACCATAGGGCCTTCATTACTCCACTAATGCTCTTCAAGGGTGGAGTCTCTCAAAATGACAAATGTTGGAGTTGTCTATGTTCTCAGGGGTCTTTCAAGCATATTGTTTTTGAATGTATTAATGTAAAAGTATTCTTTGGAAGACTTGTGAGCGTATCTTTCAGGTACAATTGGTTTTCTCCTTTGCGGTTTTATTTCAGGGTAGCAAAATTATCCAACCTGCTATTGATAAAAATAAATGTTATCTGTTCGCCCTATTCTTTACCATAACAATCCAGACTATTAATTCCAATTGGAAAGGTCTCAAAGGTGTACATTTTAAATAATGGTGGAACTCAGTATGCAACATTCATAGGATAGAAAAAATGCAATGATGTGTCCCCACCGGTGCTGCACGCACATGTATTAAACTGGCAGTCATTTGTAGACTTTTTGGAAAATGTAATGCCTTGTTAATTATAAAGACCATATTTATTATTGTCACATACCTTGATAAATATTGCCCCTTCCCCTCCTTTTGTTCACATTAGTCCTGTGTGTATTTAATGCCCATCATGAATACACTACGTAACTATAAGTTTAACTTTGAATTGCATTTCATGCATTAGAGCGTTGCATTTATTTACACTATATGAGGTTCCTATATTGTTTTTAATTTGTGATAGGTGAACGTCTTACTCTGGTCAATATGTGACATTTACTTGTCTTTATCAGCTGTTCCGCTTATTGTATGAACCTTATATACTTACAGTTCTTAATAAAACAATATTTAAACAGGAAGTGGGTAAGGAAAGTATGCAGCTTTTTTCTAATGATGAAGATGAATTTTATTGTAAAATAATCTTTATTTTATATTATGAATATTTATGAATACTGTGTTTATGAATTAATTGGTTTTATATAATAATGACATTGGTGTTGTTGATAAAATGTTTTAATTATGAATGGTATGATGTGTACCAAAAACACAATACAAAATAAATAAATAAAGATCTAGGAGGGTTTGACTGACCTTAGGATGGGTGCCAGTTCAGTGGCAAATGTTGGAGGGAATAAGGACAGGTTTGAAGTCTTGGAGGTGGGTGAAGGGTGGGAGAAAGAAGCACGGGGGCAGATTGAGAAAGGGTGAGAGAGTGTCACTGATTTTTGCAAACTTAGATATGAAGCAATAAGCAAAGACATGACATACTAGTAAAGAGGAAATAACACCAGGGCAAGGTGTTATTGCCCTGGTGTTATTTCCATCATGGTTATAAGCCATCATGGCTTGTAGAGTAATGTAGAGTTTCTGAAAGTGAGATTGAAGGGTAGTGATTAGACTGTTAAGTTTATAGGATTTGGCAGTGTCAAGGGTAATAGTGACATGCACCCTTGTAGGCGAAATGAAGTGGAGCATTACGGTGCACACGCTATCTGTCAAGTTGGCATTTCAAGCAAGTTTTAAGGAGGCAGATCTGGGAGTTGATCCTGATTTGGGGGTGAGGAGTAAAGGAGTTGAGATATTGGAGGAATAGTGATGTCCAAAAAGGCAGCGGAGAGGAAGTTTCAAGTCAGAAAAAGCCTATTCAAGGCTGATGGATCAATGGAACACTCAAAGCCTCAAAGCTATGATATATATATATATATATTATGTTATCTTGCATCAATATAGGTCCTACTGCATATATGCTTATAAGGGTTTTTATTACAACCAACAGAAAACACAGGGCTAAATTTAACTGCGGTCATCTGGTGAGATGTTTAGCAACATATAACCAGTGCGGATCGCAGCATGGTCTTCAGTATTCTCTCTCCCTCTTCAACTCTGCCTTTCTCATGGGCAAACAGCCAATCACAGTCCTTGGGGTTCTAAGTGCCTCCCACTTTTTTCTTGGTTTGATATGATTGTTTGCTTGGCTTTCATCAACATTGGCAGAATGTAACACCGCTTCTCACTGGCTCTGTCAAACCCCGTCATCAACACCCTAGGTTCCTGGGGTCTTCTGAATATGGTCCGGGTGTCACCTCTTAAAGATGTTTTATGGGTTCTATGTTCTTTTGCTGCAGTTATTTCCCGATTAGTTTTGTTACGGAAATTGTTCAGTTTTTTATATTTGGGGGTTATCTCCAAGCCCTCCTGTTCCTATTATTTAATCCCTAACCTCCTCCATCTTGTATCTCCTAACCCACCCACCTTTATTTTTGGATGAGTTTTTTTCAATGAATTATTTTTGTTTAAAAAGTGGCGGCAAAACAACTGTGTACCATGTCATGATTGTGTTTGTTCCTGTTGGTATACATATTTCACTCTTCCCAGGGCAGCCAAGACCTCACTGGGTGCTGCTCTTCCACTAACCTAGGGGCCTCTCCACGAGACTGAGTCTGGACCAGCCCCCTCTCTTACTGCCCTCTCCCTGGGCACCACCGCCTCTTTGCCCTTTCTCGCTTCCTCCTTTCTAGTCTTCACCTCTGCTTTACCCATCTGTGTAGTAGTATTAGTACTTCTACTGGGAAAAGTGCCACTGCTATTAACAGTGCTACTCGTACTCATGGCAATGGCACTACTAGTAGTAATACTAGTGTTATTAAAAGTATTGGTGGTAACATTACTGCTGGTAAAACTGTTACTACTTTGGGCAATATCCCATTACTAATGGTGGAGCTACTCCATCTGGTTCTGATGCCATCGGTGAGGAAGGATTAGTAAGAAAGTGAACTTGTGGTAAATAAATAAAGTCCACCCTTATACTCAGCCGCTCCGCTGCTACTATATATAGTGGATCTGGAAACTGCACTTCCTCTACTCATATGATGTAATTTCCTCTACTCATATGATGTCATTTCCTCTACTCATAATGTCCCTCTCTCCTGACAGGCTTGAAAGCGACTCACAAAATGGACCATAGCCACACCAAAAAAAAAGCTTAACAAAGTGTTGAACATATCTAGAAGAGAAAGGGTTTTTTATTGGAAAGTAGGCTGAAGATAAAAACATTGACAGTTATGAACAACACATTTTATTTGTGAGGGGGAAAAAAGTACCACTTTTTTCTCCTTCAAGTTTACATGGAGCGCTTTCTAACTTGATGAGGTGCACTTCCTATGATTATAAATAAACAGTTATGCTATTTTATTCACACAGGAATCGACCAGTACAAATCCAATTCTTTTTTATATTGTATTGTCTTGTACAATGCTGCCACCAAGTGGTCACTGAGACTCAAATCGGACAGCCGGATGAGAACTGAAATCTATTTTGGAACTCCTACTTCCAAAAGTCATAGAACATGATTCGATCCAGGCGTAAGCGGAAGAGAAAAAAGAACGTGGACATAAATGGAGACGAGTGAAGAAAAAAAACGATACCTTTGTAAAGTAGTATTAATGTTACAAACCCCAAACCTGGGTCTGCCTTGCCTCCATTCCACTCCACCAAGGTGCAAAGGAACACTGTGAAAGAAAATCCATTTTAAATTCCCCATTACCTTTATTCAATGTCAAACACAGCATTCAGCTCGTTGGTCACCCTCCCCTTTCTAATCAGCCACCATTCGCACCTCTTAAGGGGCATGCAAAAGATCAAAGCCACCCCTCACACCTAAACATTAACTGCTCATAGTGCTGTGCCTGCAGCATTTGCATGTTAAATTGCTTAAATGCAAAAATAAATTCTGATCACTGCGGAAGGACGGCTATAATGGGGTTTGGGATTGGGCTTTGTCCCAAGATACCTCACCATGATGTGAGATTAGAGCTGATCGCGCAGGTTCGAGGTTGAAATCCCGCCCCCCCCCCCCCTCCCCCCCTCATTAAACAAATTGCAAGAAACAAACGCGCCAGCTGTTTAAGGGATGCAGTACACGGAAGTGCAAGTTTCAACTTCTTCCTGCACTTTTATTTTATAAGAAAAACATTCCAGAATTATTTATTTATTTAAATAACGGTGTAGGATAAGAAAAACTTAATTAAAAAAATAGAGGCGCTCCACTCCCAACTGCTCCCGCCCACTTCATCCACTGAGCATGAATCGAAACATTCTCACTTAACAGACACCCTAAAAGCCTCTTAGCATCGTAATGGTACGAGTGCCAAGCAGGTAATACATCAGCATAGGATACTTACAAGTAATATAAATGATATGCTATGTTATTTAATGGTTTATGTAGCACTACTTACCACATAAGAAGTCACACTTTGGACGCTATCTGTTATCGTCAGACACTCAGCAGATGCGCCAGCCCACGCAGGGGGCGCTAGAGGCACAGCTCACATAGCGGGCCGCCCCTCTGGCCGCCCCCTGCATGGACTCGCCTCCCCTAGGGAGGATGCAGTCAGGGTGCCCTCGGGGGTCCGGCCGGAAACGGCCTGCACCCCGGGGGCTTCTTTACTACCTTCCGGGCACCAGGCGGCTGGCGATTTTGTAGGGCCAGAGATGTCTAAACTACTAATTTGGTTTTTGTGTCACAGGAGCAAAGGACCAAGCAGAAGATTGCCAGGAAGGTGATACAGTGGGGCAAAAGCTCAGAGTGGTTGGTGGAGCAGCACTGGTAAAGTGCACTCATACAGGTGAAGTACGAAACATGGTTTGCGAGGGGAACTCCCGGAAAGGTGATCCATAGTGTCGTGGGGACAGGGATCAGTCAAAAGGGCTTGGACCCAACGCTCTGGCCGGTGCCAGGAGCAGGTCCAGATGGCAGCTGGAGTTGCATGATGTTCTAGGAGGAGGGGCCGAAAGGAAAACGGCAGGTAACAACCAGCAATGGGCTGCTGGTGTGGATGAGCTGTAAGGGCACAGGAATGCCCTGGGAAGGCCATGGGGCACCCAATGTAATTAAGGGTGAATATCAATGTACCGGTGGGCTGTTCACCAAAGGGTAAGATGCCGCAATGCAGAGTTTGCACCTTGGGGGGGGAATGACCTTGCAGATTTGGGGCAGGGCTGATTGATGAGAATAATGCAGGAGGGCATTAGGATCTTAGCAAGGACGCTGCCTGCAATGGAAATAGCTTGGTCAGAGTTGATCCCGAGGAAGGTATGGCGGGGAGCAGAGTTCAACGCTGCCATGGAAAGGTCTAGGAGGAGGGTGAACAGGAGCATGGAACGCTTCATGAAGCAGGAAGGGCTGGTTCTGTCAGACACCTGGAGTTATGTGAAGGGAAGCCAATGTACGGTATACTTCTATAGTGCCGAAAGCCCACAGGCATCATGGCGCTGTAACACAGAAACACTCACATTTCTAAGTGTCGTGTTTTGCAATAGATTTTGGAGCAGGTGGAGTGCATCTTTCAGAGCACGGGATGGACCATTTCAATTTAGGGCTATGGGGACTGATGGTAAGAACTGGGTGTAAATAGTGGTCGTGAGTAAGATCAGGAGGAGGAATTTGGGGTGGGGGCATTTGGGGTCGCGGGGGGCCACCCCAAAGCGTGGCGGAGTTACGAGGGCGGTCCTAGAGAAGGAGGCACGCTGCAGTCTGGTCCGTGAGCTACAACCACTGGCTGCTTCAGGCAGGATGGGGTGACACGGGCACTGATTCCATGGGGACGGTTGGGACTCCTCAACAACCGATGCAGTTGCCTTATTCGCTCCATACTCTCTGGAGGAATGACTGAACTGGCAGTGGAATCCAGGGCGGGCCGTTCTCGCAAAAACGGAATGGTGTGAGATGGCTCACAAGCTTTTGGACATGGTGACTTTTGTAAGGCGGAATTGGCAGGGCCACCCAGCTAAGGACTATGGTGGGTGCCAGGCAGGCATAAGACCTGAGCAGGGATGGGTGGCCGCCCTCATAAGATGACTCCAAATTATGCGACCATATGTTTTTCCAATAAAATGTTATATATGTTTCCAACTTTCAGAAGGTCTCTGACTCTATCTTTGGGGCAAGCAAGCAGGAGATGTTATGCATGTTACCAATATGATGTAAGGGGCCAAGGAGTAGGGGTTAGCCCCGCTAAGCTCTCTACAATCCCGGTGAGTGCTCTCTCTTGGACGAACCAGAGCTTACGCTTAACACATCTGGCTAAAACAGAGAAGCACCGAGAAGTCCAAGCCAGACCCACGAAATGGGTGAGACCCAGATCCTCTTTGAGGGCCCTTTCATAAGCAGCTGTCACACTGTTCCAACTTCCATTAACTCGGTGGAATCTTGCTTATTTTAACTGGACCTATATCCAAAAATCCCAAACGTCTCTCCGAAAACAATGTTGACGCTGAACTCGCCCTTCTACAAAGGAAAATAAAAGCTGGGCACTGGAACGGTGGTGGCTAAAGCCAAGGGCCCAGATGATATGAAGACATGTTTACATCACTCAAAGGGCTACTAAGCATTTATACCTCAAAAGAAAAAAGGCCATCCTGCCTGGCAGCATTGGCAAATAACCCTGCAGCTGCACATTTTAGGATTTATACAGCCTTATAGACGGATGTAAACGAATTGACCTTTTCACAATTGATCGCAGGAGTATTGACCTTCTGCACAATTGATCATGAAACGAAAGTCAATAAGAACATACATGCAGGGGCGAAACCCCCCGCAACCCCCCACCACTCAATCCAAAAAACCTCAACACCCTACCCAATCCCATTAGATTTATTACCCCAAACTTGCCCGACATATATATATATATATATATATTTATATATATTTTTATATATATATATTCACTGAAAAAACTTTGTTAAAGGGACGTTATGGTTAAGTTGCGCTACTAAAAACCTATGAAATTCAGTGAAAAAACTTAGTTAAAGGGACGTTATGGTTCAAAGTAAAACCGAAAAACCCCTGAAATTCGGCAGTTATGGTAAAATAAGCAACCATAACTCGCGCCACCGTGCACTGCTAACACTAACACCCAGGACATCAAAGATGACATCACAAATGTCATTGATGACATCACTGATGACATCACATGTGTATGTACTTTTCATGAAAACCCTGTACAAGGGATTCTTATAATGCTGACCAAAAACTGTCAAGGATCAATGGGATAAATATCATGAGCTAATTAGTGCATTAAGCAATGCATTGATATAAATAGCATTCTATTATGAAGTTCTATCCAGTATAGTAAGCTACTCATGCAGAAATATAGGCAGTGTGTGCAGCATACATGATGAAGGTGCAATATTCATAATCTTGCCATGTTGAATAGTGAAAAGATAACTGCTTTCTTATTAGAGTTTTGCGTACTCTGAAGGTACTGTAATTAGCACCAAGGTCCCTTTGCGGGTCCAATCCTTTACGGCTGGTAAAACCAGCCGTTAAGTTGGGAACCCGCAAAGGGACCTTGTAATCAGGCGCTAAGGGATTACCGGTACCGGTACCCTTACTGATACCGGTAATCCCTTAGCGCCAGGGTCGTAATGAGGCCCCTTGACTGTTACTGAGCAAAACCATGTGGCCTAGATATGTCAGTAAAGGAAAAAAAGGGGGAGCCAGACATGTGATGTCATCAGTGATGTCATCAATGACATTTGTGATGTCATCTTTGATGTCCTGGGTGTTAGTGTTAGCAGTGCAAGGTGGCGCGAGTTATGGTTGCTTATCTTACCATAACTGCCGAATTTCAGGGGTTTTTCGGTTTTACTTTGAACCATAACGTCCCTTTAACTAAGTTTTTTCACTGAATTTCATAGGTTTTTAGTAGCGCAACTTACCCATAACGTCCCTTTAACAAAGTTTTTTCACTGGATTTCATAGGTTTTTAGTAGCACAACTTAACCATGATATCCTGATTTCATATACATGTAACATAGAACATACTAACCCCCTCGTAGTGATTTTCATGTCCGCGGACTACCGCCATGTCCGCGGACATATCGAAAATCGGAGCGTGGTGAATGTAAATTTAAATAGTGTGCCCCATTTCCCCTCTGAAGTTGGCTCTGAAAAGAGCTGTTTTTTTGTTTTTTTTACAGATGCTTGACAGACACCTGTTATTTTGTATTTTATTTCTTGTTTTTTTTCTTACTTTACTCCTAAAATCTTCACATAACCTTCTCCAAAGCAACCCTTACATTCCAAAATAGAAAGGCATTTCCCGTAAAAGATAAAGAGATGCCATCTTCTTTAAAATTAACAGCATTACTGGCATCAATATTCTCATTATTACAGAAGAACATACCAGCTCTAAGCATGAAGGCACACATGCCTCGGTTGATGACACACCTAGCAATGTTTTGCTGAGGACAAAAAACTGAACTATTGTCCCATATTGCCCTAGGTAGTAATCCAGAAAAAATTACTTTCGCATTTGGAAGGATCTTCATTACGGCTTGAACCAAGCGTTCTAAATCAGCCAACAAAGTAGGGGCACTGAAGTTGCCCAAATGGAAAGCACCATAATGCAAAACTACCACATGCGGACTGTTCATCGTGGCCATATCCTCACAAACTTGTACAATTCCCTGTACATTGCAATCAAGCACAGTGCTCCACACCACCTCCACTCCTTTCACATCAAACTTCTTTGCAACATGCCTGCATTGAGCATACTGTTGTAAACCATGCACACACATATCTCCAAGCACCAACACCCTGACTTTCTCTACTTCTGCCATCTTCACCACACACAGTCTCTTTCAACACAAATCCACAACCTCGACATCTGATTGGCTGATCCGTACAGTCTTCTTTCCATGTTGGATTTCCTGGAAAAAACCCGGATGTAGCACGCCCTGTCCACGAACAGCAGCGGTGTCTGCGGACGGCGTCCACTTTACTCTCTGTGCAATTCCCTCATTGCATACAGCTAAGCAATCACACAATATGAATAACGTCCTCAGAACTCCCCCATTTTGTGAATTTGCGAACATTTCAGGACAATTATCATTTCATTATTCAACATATTAACATTACAAATATTATACTTTCATCTTGTACTCTGCACACAATGGTATGTTTCTCCATTAGTAGCTCAGTATACTAGATAGAAACCCATAATACAATGCTATTTATATCAATGCATCGTTCAAAGCACTAATAACGGTATGATATTTATTGCAATATCCTTGACACTTTTTTCGCAACATTATAATAAAAATCCCTAGCACACAAATTCCATGAAAAGTACATACACATGTGATGTCATCAGTGATTTCATCAATGACATTTGCGATGTCATCTTTGATGTCCTGGGTGTTAGTCTTAGCAGTACACGGTGGTGGCGCGAGTTATTTTTCATAGCTTACCATAACTTGCGATTTTCAGGGGTCTTTCGGCTGTACTTAGAACCATAACATCCCTTAAACAAACTTTTTTTAATATCACGCAAACAATATACAAACATGGCGTGCAAAAACCAACTTCTCACAGATGGCTTTACACAGAAAGTTGCAAAGTAAGAATTTATGCTCGTTCACAGTGAAGGTCAGCTGCTTCCATTTTTTTCTCGTGCCCCGGAGAGGCTCACGAAGCAGACTATAAGGTTGTATTGTGTTTTGACCTCGACAGACAGAGATTGTGATGAAAGACTTCTCTTGAAGGAGTGTTGCTAAAACGTAAGAGAAGATAAAGATGAAATTTCTGAAACGAAACCACTTTTATATATTATATCACTATGCGAAAGATCGTTCGCACACGCGGAGTCGTATTTTGGGACTGCACTACTCGTAGACAATGGAAATTGCAATTGTACTGTAAGTAGCCCTTTAGATTATTTTATACCAAATATAATGACAATAGCGTAGCATTAAAGACCGCTCAAGTTGAACTTGTTCGTTCAAAGTGGCATAATGTTTTCTACGGCGCACTACCACCGCCAAATTGATCCCCTGTCATTTAGAGGGCTCTGAAAAAGGCAGACGACATGGGGTGGGTTAATAGAAATAATTTAACCGGTCTATAGGCGGTCAAGCGCTCTACTCGCTGTGCCACTTCACTGTAGCCTGTCAAGTGGCACAGCGAGTACAACGCTCCCTTTGACATCCGTGCACAGCTTGCTAACGCAAGTTCGAATCCCGGCAAGGCCAAACTCAGCCTTTCATCCTTCCGTGGTCGATAAATGAGCACCACACACCGTGGGTAATAATAAGCACCGCTTAGATACCTCACGGTTCTTAGCGCTATATGAATGGGAAAATATTATTATTTTATTATTAACATACTCCGTTGCACTATCTTCGATAGCAAATAGTTTCACGCCCTAATAAATAAAATGATGATTTTTAATGAAGATCGGCTGGTGAGACTAATTTATGTTTTTTAAAACAGGTATGTCGCCCCATTTTGCCTATGTCACGATTTACAGACTCCAGTGGATGGGGTCTTCAACTGAGAGGTGCAGGTCCAAATATGCAACTTCATGACCCTCACCATTTTATGGGACAATCGCCAAGGACCAATATGCCCTTACGCAGTACTAGCGGCTACAAACAACATACCAACCAATAGGGTGGTCTAATGGCTCGTTGTTGGAGCAACCTTCCGATTATCAGAGCGACCATTTACTGCTTTTATCATAAACCAACAGCCTATCTACCGCAAAGGAACAACGCGTGGCTCAAAATAAACTTTTGCTGATCGACAGCAGAGACAATAGCAAATCGCTGAATATTCACTAAACATTTCATGTGAAATAAATATACTCTACCAAATGTACAATCCTGCTGTTTACTTTTAAACCACAGTTTCATATTCCGAATTGTGGCGCACTGAGTTGTAAGCTGATCTAACACCCTCTGTACCGCAAAGGAACATTGCGTGCCTCAAAATGAACTTTTGCGGATCGACAACAAAGACAAATGCAAATTGCTGAATATTCTCTAAACATTTGATGTCAAATAAATGTACTTTACAAAATTTACAATCTTGCTGTTTGCTTTTTAATCACTGTTTCATATTCCGAATTGTGTCGTGCTGTGTTGTGTTGTGACATAATATGTGTTGTCTTCCGGGTTCTGTGTAAAGTCACTTAGGACTGGAGGGGACTGGGCGCGTTTGATGACGCACCCTGTAACGCCACGGAGAGAGGCGGGGAATATGAATGCTTTGATAATATCAGGCTTAGGGGCGGGAGATATGATTTAGTGTCGCAAAAGCAAGTCAGCCAGGTCAATAGTGCCAGTCATAGGATTATCACATAATGTCGGCGCACACCAGCCGGATTTATCGTTTCTTTAGTGGACAAAAAGTCAGTTGACGCCCATAGGAAATTGTACTATTAGCGGACAAAAGGAGTGGTCCTAAAACACTTTCACCCTGACAACGAACAATACAAACAACGTTCTCAGAACACCCCCATTTTGTGTAATTGCAACCATTTCGGGACACCGCGAGTGTTCTTAGAACACATTCAACTAGACAGATTACAATACGGACAGCGTCCTGAGGACACCCCCAGTTTGTGTATTTACGAACAATTAAGTACACCGTGAGTGTTGATAGCTCATTTTTACCTTCCTTGCGAACAGAAATGACACATACTCCGTCCTCTAAACACCCCACCATTTAATTTATTTACAAAATGTCAGAACAGCCGTGTTCTCCGCGGACAAATCAAACACAACAAAAACGTCTAGCACATAAAAAAACAAAACATTGAACCTATCTCATACTCCCCCACCCTCCCCAAACACTCTTACACACCAACACACGGCACTAAATACAATTTTTTATCCACGTTTCACCGCGCTGTACGCGGTCGATGGCGAATACAAGATGGCGGGCGCCACAGAAAATCTGATGCGCTCCACGCCCCTCGCCGTCCAATCAGCGAACACGTCGCATGTCCGCGGACATGACACAAGGCCATGGGCCAATCGGGGTGCTGTCCGCTGAGCGAACTGGGAAGTCCATCCGCGAAGCGAACACAGATATCACTAATTATTTTGCCTTACGTTTTGGTCATTTTATAAAAAACTACTGGACGGATTTACACCAAATTTGCAAAAGCACGCTTTCGGGACCAAGCCCCCACTCCTGCTGCAAATTTGGTGTAAATCCGTCCAGCGGTTTGGCCTGTGGCCGTGCGCAAAGTTTTTTCCCATTATGTCTATAGGAAAAAACACAAGTTTTGGGACGCCCCCTATAAATTTCCCTCCCCCTGGACGAATCCTCACCAAACTTTGCAAAAGAATTCAGAGTGGGCCATATACTTTTTTTTGCAAAGTTTGGTGAGGATTCGTCCAGAGGGAGCGAAGTTATAAGCCACCCAAAAAATGCTCTTCCTATGGAAACACCAAATTAACCATAACTACATGGACGCTACCGCGTCCATGTGATATATATACATAGTAAAATAAAGGTAAAAAGTCAATTGTGCAGAAGTTCATTATTATTAAGTCAATTAGGACAAAAGGTCAATTGTAAA
The DNA here is from genome assembly GCF_040938575.1 of Ambystoma mexicanum. Classification (NCBI taxonomy): domain Eukaryota; kingdom Metazoa; phylum Chordata; class Amphibia; order Caudata; family Ambystomatidae; genus Ambystoma; species Ambystoma mexicanum. The sequence continues at coordinate 461,941,129 of NC_090932.1, read as the reverse complement.
AGGTCAATTTGGGTAATACCTTATAGATGAAAGGAGGTGTCATTATGTTATGTTACATGATATTTGTTTAGAGCCTACTGCCATTGATATCATTTAAGCAACTGTTTGTTTATTAGCAGAGATTACTAGTGTCGAGACATTATAGAAGTCGTAGCATCAAAAGTGTTTAGGAGTGGCGTGGTTTGCACTGTCAGAGATTACCTGCCAGCTGCACTGAATTTTCTCGTGGAACTGAGTTGTGCTGCATGAGGGGTAACCCTAAAGGCAGAGGGGGAGCTAGCCTAAATCAGCATATTAACCACAAGATAAACTGTTTACAGTTGTGGGTTTACACACAGAAAGAATGATTTGCAAACGCTTTATTGTGACATTATTGCAATTTGGCAAGGATGTAGGATCCTGGCTTTTTACATTTTTTATTGATTTAATAAAATTATGTGGGTAATTCGATCTCTGTAAGGGTAATCTGCTGATCAGATTCCTCTTTCTTAAGCTCCTTGCCAAAAGCACACTGTGTACTTGTGTACAGTATCCTGATCTGCACTGCCTGCTCTACCAGTGGTGCTCAGAATGTTCAGAGGTAACAGTTGCCCATTTGACAGCTGCAGTGACAGACAAGTCTCTGCTACACAGGGGCTGCATTTAAAATATGATATGCTCCCCTGTTCCAAAGCTATGATGATTATAAGGAGCCCATGATAGTGACAAGGTAAACTCTAAAGATAATCTCTGCCTGAGTGAAGGTGTGGTGCATGGCACTATTTATGATCATTATAGCCACATCCAACTTGATATCACACATCAGCTCCTGTGAGTCGGCTCAAGTTATGGAAGGTGATGTGTATTCAGGCCAGACAGGCTGAGCCTGCCATATGATAGGAAAGGAACCTGAGGAGGCATGCCTCCTCTTTGATCTCTTTGTGAGGGTAGTTAAAGCCCTTAGCCAGAGCCAGCTGCCCACAAGGCATCTGCAGTGGGTCCGCAGCATCAAAGGAGTGCACCCATTCAAAGGGAGTAGCCTCACATCAGGGTGCTGCATTTCTAAAGGTCTATGATCCTAGTGAGAAGGGGTGGGGTGGGGTAAGAGAAGTCAGGAGGGCCCTTTCAATGAAAGGAGACTTTCACCATTTTGTTTCTCTCTGCCTCCCTCGCCTTCCTGTTCCCTCCACTTCCTCTAACAAAAATTTTTGGGTGTGATGTCAAAAGGGCAGAGTCCATTCTTTCAAGAACAAGGATTAGACCACTAAAGCAGGCTAGCATTAGTCCAATCACCTTTGGAAGTTTGCCTTTGAAAGAAGGGGGCTCCCACCACCTCTTTGATTCACTCTGGAACAACACTGGCAAAAGATTCACTTGACCTCTTTAGGAAGAGTTGTACTTTCCAAAGCCCTCAACCACAGAGGTGAAGAAGGAGCAGTCCAAAGCCGTGGAGAGCTCTGCACCAGAATATTCCAGGGCTGGGAGATCAGACCCTGAAAGGACTCACGCTGTCCTCGAGTCCCTGAATTGGGTCTCACAGCAACAGGATGACAAAATCTGCTAAGGCTCCCAGTTCTGCGCCTCAAACCACTGGAGCATCACACATTGACCCTTCCCGGCGGTTACAACCCGACTTGACGCGACCAACTTCAAAGAGATCCTGCTGCGCACCCCGATCTGCATCGCTGAAAGCCGCCTTCCAGCTGTACAGAGGTACCACATTTGAATCTGCTCTAAGCCTGCTTGTTCCTTGGGCCCACATGATTCACTGTGCCCAAACTGAGCTTGATCCTCTTCTGTCATTGCTCGAAGCCAGGTTCAAGGCTGTTGACCTGCAAAAGGTGCAAAACTAGGTACTGTCAACCAAGAACTACCCTCTCGGTCTGTTTACGCTCTAGAAACGCGTTAGGTCAATTTTGCACCTTTTATCATCCAAAGACATATAATTTTTGTGTTTAATACATTGCCTATCCCCCTGTATTTATACTCGGAGTGCTACATTCATTTATCTGTTTCATCTTCTCTGTTCTTTCTGTAGGGATGGGTTTGTACAGTGTTTTCTAGATAGTTCTATTTCAGCTGTTTCGTTTGATTAAAGTATATATATATATGTTTATAGAATCTTTTTTGGACATTCCCTTTATTTTGGACTGTATTACTGTGTTATTTGGGTCACTAGTGGATCACTTACACCCTCTTAAGAGCATAACCTTTCCTCGGCCAACTTTACCAGAAAGGCGAAGGAGGTATATCTCTGAAACGTGCCTGTTTAACTTTTAGGATTGCATTGGCTCTTGGTTTGTAGAGCAGAATCCAATTCGTCTCAATTATCATTGGATGTTTGCCTCAGGCCATAAATTGGGAAAGGGTCATTATCCCAAGCAATAAGGACCCCTTTCCCTATGTGCTAGTAACAATAAAGTTTGTGGTGGTGAAGTAAAACATGTGCGTTTAATAATGTGCATATACACAAAAGGTCTTAGTACATTAAACGTGTTTTCATTTTATAATGTTTAAATTAATTATTTGTCTTTATAAGGAAAATATTTCCATTGTTAAGTTTGTTGAACTGGAACAGCTTTAGCAGGAGCTTGCTTTAGGTACAATGTTAAAGTGAATGCTTTTTCTTACCAAAAGCTTCTGCTTTCACTTTGTCTTCATTTTAGGATCAAGTGTCTGTTAAAAGAAATCTTGCTGGGAGTTTGCCTTGCTGTTTCTTGAATTCAGAGAAAAGCTTTCTGTTTTTCTGTTTTTCCAGGCTCAGTCAGAATGTCTGTAATGCAGTTAATACCAGTAGTAATTGACTGCATTTCGAACATTCTGATTGGCTTAGAGAAGGTTAATAATGACTTGCATGTGCTAATAAGTAAGATCACCTCTCCAGTGTACGTCTTCCTCCACCTCTTCACAGATCACCTTTCAGACTTCTTCTGCTGAATGATAAGACATCCAACACCCAATTGGTCTACAAAGAACTGTGCATTCCCCGAAACTGCATGTAAGTTCTGAGGTATAATTTACGTCCTCAAAATGTATGACACAGCTTGACACCATTTAGATGGTCAAAAGAGTTAAAGCCTCATCAGAGAAGGTTCAACCCTATCCTGCTGCAACCAATCAAAGAGAGCATCTCTCTTGCTCCAGCACTTTCATCACTGGGTAACAGCTCCTTGACTACCCGTGTTTTCCCCTCTACTCTAAGACTTGCATCTTACCTCTCTTCTAAAAAGGAAATAAAGACCCCTTTATCCGGGTGGTCAACTACCATTCAATTCCTTACCGACCCGAAAGGTCATGGAGATAAAATACTGTACTAACATGGCTGCTATGGAATAGGAAGACGAGGCTCCGTATGGAACCCCTATTCCATTTCCATGGTGGCCAGAGCAGGGACAGGAGCAGCAGCAGCTGCAGTAGTGGGACTCACGTGAGCAGCAGCAGCTGGACTCACTGCCACATCTACCAGGTAAGTGAACTTTGAGGGAGGCATTTAAAAAAAAAGCATGGTTTGTGGGGGAAGATGATGGGCATAGAACGCAGGCTTTCACTAGTAGTGTCAGACCGCATTCCTAGCCACCTGATTGGCAGGCTCCGCCGCCCAGTGTGCTAATGAAGTGAAAAGCTTCGGACATGACCATCAGATGGGGGGCAGACCCCCACGGAACTGCACTCAGCCTTTTTATAGATGATGTACATAATCCTGTGCACCTTTCACAAAATACTCTTAGCATCCGCATACATTAAGACCTGTCGGCATCCTTTGACACTAGGGGAAGAGCGAAAGAAAATGAATAATAAATGATTACCCAAACAACGAAACCTAGGTCACACCCCCGAGTGACAAAACATTAGTTAAGGTCTTAGGATAGCTCTTTCTTCTAACAGGATTTTGATGTTTTGTCAGAATTGGGTTTGCCATTGCCTGTTTCGAGCAGACTTCCCAGCATGTGCATAAGGTAGGACTGGACAAAGGATGGCTCACAGAAACCTGGACCAGGGTCCAGTGAATAAACTGGTTAGGTCTGATACGGACAAAGGATGGCTCACAGTGCGCAGATGACAACATGATGGGAGGTGAGTAGACCTCTCGTGGACTTATGTGACACGCTAACCGTAAATTGATGTTGAGGAGGGACTAAATATGAATACAAGGATATAATGTATTAACACGAATATGTTCTCTGTTCTCTCTGTCCCATCTCCCTCTTTTTTTCTCCTGTATTGCTTAGGTTCAGAGTTGCTCTTCCTCCCGTTTTTCTGTCTGGATTTTGACCTAGCACTGATAAATATTCAAAAAGCTGAAAAATGCCTTTTCTATTTACAAATCTATTGTGCGCTACTCTTAGATGTGTGCAAACCTTCTTTTGGGCATTAGGCTGGGAATTATAGAGTTAGAGGTTTGTCTGAACAGATGCAGCACTTGCATGAATGCAGATGCTTTACCAGAACTCTAAGTCATTACAAGTATGGCAACCCTAATGGTACGCGTGTGTTCTGCGACATCTCAAGTATTGCAGCGCAGATGAGATGTGTATATTCTGAGGCATCACAAGTATAGCAGCCCCGCTTAGTTGTGTGTGTTCAGACCCAATACAAGTATAGCAGCTGTGACGAAGCGAGGGAATTTGTACCTTCTCCCCAAGAGGGATCCCCAACTGTGAGGCTAGGGAGGTGAGCCCACTCCACAATACCCCCCTAGGAGTAGAACCAAGTGAGACCTCACAGGTAGAGACTCCCCCTTTGAGGACAAGGACTCCCATTCCTGTGAGGAACTCCCTGAAACTGTGTCTATGGTGGCATACCTGGGATGCTCTCAAACATTTGAAACTTTTCCCAGCACAACTCGCATGAAGACACTTTACAGCGATGTAATTCTGTTACTGAAATTGAATAAGTCCCTTTTAAAGCAAAAAACAATGTACTGAGACAAGTATGTTCATTAACGTGGCTTAGACAACATACAGAGAAGAGAGAGAGAAAAGCAGACACTGGCCCAGGGAGGTCCTGAGGCGCACAACACCTCTGGAAATCAGAAGCCTGAAAGCCACCGGGTTTCAAATTCACTCACCGGCAGAAAGCAGAATACCAGGGCTGCAACATCGCAGCAACCAAATAAATCAAGGCGGGCAAAATCCCAGGAATAGGTGGTGGCGAGACCACGGTCGAGGACCCGTGGTGGACCAACACATTTCACTGATACCATCGCCTATGGGAAGCATCAAGGAACCCGGTATCTCCTTCGCACGCAAACACTTGTGTACAGGTGTCAGGATTCGATCACAGGTTAAACACCCCCAACGTTCCAACAGACAGGCTTCGGGCACAGAAAGAAATCACAGGTCATTTTTAACTATATCTGGGAAAACGGACGTACATTCCACTATTCCATTTTCTCCACTGCCCCCAAAGAAATCTGTTCTCTAATACGTTCCTGATCCCGTGGGCGTAAGTTTTGGGGGATTCCATGGCGACTGTGGTGTCTGTTGCATTCTCGTTGCAACGTACGCCACGTTAGAGGCGGGCCTAGGAAACTTCACAGAAGTGTTACTTAAGCTTTGGGGTTTCAGGAAACAACACTTCTGATTTTGCAAAAATCATGGCTGCATTTATGTACTTGTCTTGCACATTCCTTGATCCTATTGTCTTCTTTGCTTCCTTGCTCTCTGGTACTTTGATTTCTGCCTTTACCCGGCAAACAAACTCGGAACGAATAGCGACCTGCCTTTGCCTGCTGATTTTGTCCCTGGATTTGACTGCACGGCAAACAACCTCGGAATACCCTTCGACACCAATTCTACTGGCTTGGTTTTGCTCAACTCCCACCACTCAACAAACGAACCTGGCGCTTTCATCGCCTTCCTTCATTACCAGCCAGTGACACAGCCGCCACGTCAGACACCTCATTCCAGGTTGGTATCTACACAAGTTGCATCCTGGAAACCTTGTTTGTACCCCACGTGTGTCTTAGCCAAATCCAGCGCACAGACTAAACTTCAATCCCTAGCGTTTATCCTCGTTAGACGTCCTCGTTCCATCATGATAGGTGGTTCCCTGGAACTAGAGACTATTAAACCACTACCCATTTTAGGCGTCCTCGTGCCATCATGGTCAGGGTTGATTTGGCAAACACAGTGGGTGCAACAAACTCTGGATTCACTCTTCTATCCATTGGTCGTATGGTAAGTGTATGCATTAATACTTCCCATAGTGTTTTTATGGTGTGTCCCCTATGTTATAGTATTGTGTTCTATTTCATAGGGCTTACCCAGCACTACTCCTCCTGCTCTATTGAGATCAGCAGCACTTACCTAGAAGGGATCTTCCTCTATTCGGCCCTAGTGGGGATTTCTACAAGTATCTTCAGGTTAGCCACTACCACGAAAGTTGGATGTTCTTGATCTCCTGATTTTGTGCCAGTCATTGATTGTTCGTTATTTTTTATTACAGTTCCTGGGTTTGAGTGGTGTCCTCTCTCCCAACTAATAGATCCCTCTGTATGTGTATTCTTCCAGAGGGTTACATTGGTGGGGAGAATTCTTCGCCTACACTACGGGGCAACAATCAGGAATCTGACAACAGGCATGTTATAAATGATGTATCATATCATGTCATTCAAGCACCAGAGAGCCAAGAAAAGGACGCGAGACCAGAGAGAGAGAAGACACCACAAAAACGTGGACATAGACAAGGGAAAGGCAGCTGTGACCGAAGCCAAGCAAGAAGGATTCAGAGGATCCTGACTCGAGAAGATGTACCACACCAGAGAAGAAGGTAACAGCGAGTACCGAGTCAGGGGTGACCTTGAAGGTAACATCATATTGCACAGCCTCCTCATCTCCGCGTTAATCCTGAAGGGAAGTTAATGTTGAAATCAAGCGAGACAAAATCTGATAACATAAAGGAACAAGCTATTGAGAACCTGAATCAAGTGAGAGAAATCCCAGTGCTGGTAATTCCCCGGGAGAAGGGAAAAGAGTTTAAAGCAAGGCTTCATTGTGATAGTAAGAGTAGGAAAATCATTGAAAGGCTGAACAGGAAGACTGAGAAGCCAATAACAGGAACACCAGTGATTGCAATTCCCTGTGTAAAGGGAAAAAAAGTTTAAAGCCAGGCTAAACTGTGGCAACAAAAGTGAGCAAACCATTGTAAAACTAACAGAAGTCTTGGAGGTCAGTAAAAATAATATCCTGGAAGAGGGAAGAAAGAGTACACCAGATAACAGATCAGAGAGACCTAACTGAGTTGAACAATAATAATCCAAGAGAAGTAACTTCCCCACATCATAAGGAAAACCTTGACTACATTGAGGAACCCACACAAAAGGGAATATGTTTTAAGAAAGCCATAGGAAAAGGCCAAGGAAAGTTTTAAAGAAAGAAGAATATTCAGAAGCTCCATTGAAGAACTAAAGAGACTAATTAAAGAAGTCACAAGGGGATATTTAAAGATCCCATACTGAGTCATGGACAGATACTAGAAGTATACTAAGGAGAAGGGAGTCATTTTCTGATGCTAAGTTAGTTCACATAGTGGTAGGTTCATTGAGGATGGTTTTGGACAGCAGACTTATTATTTGGACTTCCATGACGGACGGATGAGCACATTACCATCCTGAAACATGTCACCTAATAGTCAGTGTCTTTCTCCACCACACCGCCCTGAAGAGATGTGTGTTCTGAGCCATTACAAGTATAGCAGCCCTAATGAGGCGTGTGTGTTGAGCCATTCAAAGTACAGCATCCCTGAAGAAATGTGTGTGTTCTAAATCACTGAACATTCAGAAGTCCTTTTGATAAGTCGAAAGTTAAGTCAGCTCTGTTACAATTGAATGTTACCTGCATCTTAAACACACACCTCTGATGCACACGCATTAACTCAACAGTATTGGAACTAACAGGAGTGGAACTAACAAGTTACACAATGATCTCTGCAACAGGGTTATTGACCAACTGAGAAAACTTTCCCAACAGGCTTTTGAATTTGAAAGGCGCACCGGGCTACTGCAGTTCCATGTGAGGCTTGCCTGACCTAACTGGCTTGTCAAAAGCTCGAAGCCTGTTTGGACTATCCTACATGAGTCCGGAGATTCAGAATGAGGCTTTGAAATGTGCTAGATATTTAGCAGTGGGACTCCATATTCAGACATGGTAGAGGCAGAAGTTTTGAAAAGCGCAAGACCTAGTAGGAGGAATTGATGTCTATGACAGCAATGTCATCTTCGCAAACTGTCTGCCAGTCTGCCAGTGTGTATCACAGCAGCTCAGGAGAATGCTGGAAGGAGCTCAGACGCTGTTCCTGCTCAATATTTTAGCTCTCTACAGAAAATTCCACAGCATGTTGCTGCTGTGTCATTACAGCAGCTCTGTTGAGATAGTCGGGTACTGTCCCAGAAAATGGTAGTCCTGCAAAGAAATGTGGGTATGATGCAGTCATCCCTGCTGTGAATATTTGCCATTGGCACTGTGGGATATGAAAGCAGCAAAGTGGGAGGCTAAGTGGAGTCTTTGGTGTGTCTCTGTAGTGGGCACAGACTTGCCTTTGAACGGACTTGCTAAGACTCAAAAACCTCACTTTGACCGTGGCACGTGAAGCGCCAAAGTGGGAAGCTAAGAGGATTCTTTGGTCTTTCTCGTCTTGGGAGCCGAGGGAGCCGAGCAAAACCAACGCTGTAACGTTTGTGAAACTGTTGAACAACTTACATACACCGTCAGTGTTGTGAGGACTGCTTAAACGTTTCTGGAATGCCGGTGTGGGAGCAGAAACGGGGTCAGCTCGCCCGCATCACCCATTAATTTGTGGTGGAAGTAACGCCCCAAAAAAACAATGCAGCATAAGAGCCCAGCGGTAGCCTGGACTCGTCTACAGGTAAGACGGTGAGCCTTTGGAGACTGACTTGCAGACATTCAGATGATGCATGACCAAGCCGGTGATCAAGCAGGTGTTAAAAACATGCTGCCAGAGGAGTGTGTATTTATGAGCCATCAGGAAAGTGAAAGTGGTCGCTCAGCAAATGGGAGCTTGTACCTTCATCTCTGCCCCAGCTCGAATTTCAAATGTTTGAACAGCGGGAGGAAGTCAGCACTTTGTGTCCGCCAGTAGTAGAGTTTCCTTCGCCCTCGTGCCCACTTCTCTTACAGCCACCTGCCATTGCAGAGTTTCCACTTGATGAGAGGGGCGTAGAGAATGGTGGTGAAATTTCTTTCACAGGATCTTGTGGGCATGCGAAAATCACCCTCCTTCTAGGAACGAGCATATGCATAACACCAACTAACTGCGAATTAGATCTTGCAGCCCCGCCTGAAGAGGGGAATTCGAGAGCTCTTGAGGGCAGCGGACAGGAAACATCATTAACCCTTGAATGAAACGAGTCGGATGGGAGACAGGGTGTATGTATGCCCTCAAATCACACTCAAAATCCAAAGACATATTCAGTTAAAAGATCCCAAAAACTGATCTAGCGGCCCAATTGTCTGAAGATCTAACCATCCTGACAGAAAAAATGTCCTATCAAAATAGGAAAAGCCTGTCAATATTTAAGAATAGGCTTTTGATCAAGATATGTCTCGGGCCGATTTGATTGAGGAATCTGTTGCATATCCCTCCCTTGTTCATCCCCCCTCAGGGACCTGAATGGCATCGAGATCGAACGTAACTATCATGCAACTGAATAACTTGCTGACTGCTGAAAGAGGGAGCGATTGGGTGAGAGCGGGATTGTGGAGAGTTCAAATATAGACCCCACAAATGTAAGCACTGTTATCATTCTACCTTCACGGGATATGCAGGACCTGCCTTCTGAAATGAGATCTTCGGTCAGTAGCTCCTCGAGCTCCTCCAGGATGAGATCTCATGCCTCTTCCTGGCTGCTCCATGAAGAACGGAGAAGTTAACATATTTCATCAAATGAGGAATTAAGCCGCATTCCACAAGTACTGATGGCAGCTCTCTAGATCTCGCTATCCCCTTTCCTTCCACTAAATTGTATGAAGCAATCAATAATACACTGCAAGACCAGTGTACTTTAATTGCCATGCTCCAGACCAAAATAAATGGCTTAGAAGGATTTGCTGTCAAGTTGGAGGATAGAGTGAATAAAGAAGCAGAAGCCTCCCTTCAATCGCAGAACCATTTATGTGACATGGCAGGGAGAGACTCTACGGACAAGACACTGCTAATGGATGCAATATTGGAAGATTGCAAGAGGGTGGAAATGGAATGGAAAAGAGCTTAGGCTGGTAAGGATGACAAAAATCGATCGACGTCCCCTAGTCCGAACCTCGGAGAGAATGCTCCCCCTAATGAAGAATTTGAGGGGACAGAAGTGACAACGGTGGCTAAACGCCCAATACAAGGCTTGGGAAAGGAAAAAAACATGTTCTCGATCTTTTAAACCGCATACGGCTCAGGAGGTGGTGCCGATGTCTATGGGCTCTAGGAAATGAGGAAACCAGATAAAAATCTAAAAACCTAATATCAACAAAGAAAAGGAAAACAAATGGCTCTAGAGCCTTCCTGAGAAATATCAGGACTCCTCCGTCTATGGACTTACTGCAGTCCCCAAAACGTGCAAGAAAGGAGAGGGTCCTGAACCAATAAGTGCCGCACCCGACCAAACCATTCGCTGTTGTTATTGACTTGAGGAACGCGGAAGTGACGGAGGCCAATGAACTCATGTCAGAAACATGTTAGAGCGACCTATTGGAAATTTTGGACCGAGAAGAAGAGGATGAGGACTTGAACAATGTGAGTAGATCTGATTGGGCTGAGATCGATAGACAAGTTAATCAAATTCGTCCCAACTACCAACATCATCATAACAGCAAACCCGCGATCAAAGCGGTGGCCCAAAAGGACTGGCCGTTCAAAACAATAGAAGAAAATAGAAGAGCACTGAACGGACTGCACCGGAGGGGTGAAGAGTCCAACTGCAAAAATATCTGCTAGTTAGTCCACGAGGAAATGGCCAACGAAAACTCAGCATGGAGCAGATCGAAATAAGAAAGATTTAAAAGTTTATTTGGAGAGAATAATAACAGGCCCAAATGCTGCAATCTTGAATCTACAGAATGTCATGAAGCTCTTGCAATACATCCCCAAGCTCAGACATGTATCCACTGATGATATCCGGGTGGTTGAATTTGTGACAGAGAAAAAATGATTGGGTGATGCTTCACTTGGATTCGCTTTCAACTAAGGAAAACCTGTTAGCCCAGAGTGAAAGACTGCTACCGCTGGGCTACGAATTGAGTGACCATCAGTAGCAAGGGTTGACTGATAGATCCAAGTCCCCCATCAGTATTCTCTCTGACCTCCTTTCAAAATAAATCCCAAAGTGCCTAACAGAAATTTAGACCTCAACAAAAAGTCCCCAGATGAAGCCTAAAAGGGAAAGAAGAAGCCGGTGCTCTTCTGACAAAAAAATCTCCCCATCTAAAATTTACAGTGGAGAACCAAAGTGCAAACCAGAATGGCAATAACACACAAAAAATCGTCAAACAGCAAGATCTCGAGCAAACTAACTGGGAATGGTTAGCTGGGGCATTAGACAACCACGACCAGAAATAGACTGACCAGCTTCGGGATCAACCAGGTCTTCACATATCCTGGAACAATAGAGGATTTAAGGTGCTCCTAAGTGAGGGAGCTCGCTCATTTGGACAGTTTGATATTTTGTGTTTCCAGGAGACCTGGCTAAGGTCGAAACCGGCGTGCAAGGTCCGATAGCACAGCGAGTACATCTGTGCAGAGCCTGCAGACACAGGTTAGAATCCCGGCAGGGCCAAACTCAGCCTTTCATCCTTACGAGGACGATAAAATGAGCACCACACACCGTGGGTAATAATAAGCAGCGCTCAGATACCTGAGGGTTTGTAGCGCTATATAAATGCTAAATTATTATTATTATTATTATTATGAATCCCATTTAAACCCAGCTTGCAAATGCATTTTAGGTAGACCTTTCTCAGGTCTATTAACACTGCTAAGGGTAGACGCAGGTTTCACAGTAACCACCCATGATATTCTAAGCCCACTACGTGCAAGTTCTGAAGTTCACTAGAAGACCACTTCCGATGGCAACCAAGTATCTATTAGTCAATGTATATTGGAGGGTCAATATAGGCCAAAAAGTGAAATTTGTCAAGTCAATAATGAATGTGGTAGACAAAAGTATGGCTGATGGGAACATTCCAACATTATCATTTGCAGGGATCTGAACACTTGCTTGCTGAATGCTGATGGGTGGCCATTCAAAGAATGTCAGATGGATGAAAGAGCGAGGTGTTGCGTCCGGGAATCATCTGCTAAGGAGTTCTTTATGTTAAATGTCCAGTCAATAGGTGACATGCCGGATGCCTGTATGTGGGGGAGAGATACGCTACGATCTTGTATCGGCTATTATATTGCATCAAGAAACCTGATTGAAAAGGTCTTAAGATTTGAAGTAGAGAAACAACCCTCTAGTGACCACGATCCTTTGGTGATATCCCTGCAGGACACCAATTGCCCCTCACAAAAGTCTATAATGGGCCAGGTGGAAGTCACCTGGGGAAAGAATCGGTTGAGAATCCGACCAAAGGAAGTGAAAAATATTACCCATCATTTTGAGTCCTCCATCACAAAGGATCAGGCAGTGGTGGAATATGTGTGTATTTTACATGATTACATGATAGCAAGAAATAGGAGAGGGAACCTTGATTAAGCCCCTAAACATGCATATGATCACACCCTGGTGATGGGTAGAAGAAAATTGAGAGCTCATATCAAGCAACTGAAGAAAGCCCATGACCCAGGAAAATATGAGCCGATACGCACCCTCAATCAAACATATTGAAATTGGTTCTTAGCTACCACAGCCTTGAGAATGCAGAGGGATGCGGAGATAATATTAAAAACCATATGCCAGAAAAACACTAGGAAGTTATGGGAACTCCTTCACAATGGAGGCGTCTTTCGACCATCAGCTTTAACAGGGCAGTTTACAGAAGATCGCTGGGTTTCTCATTATGCAGCTCTCTTTTCTAATCAGCAGGGCCACAAGCAAAGGGCAGCCAATCACTTTTTTCTTGATGAAGAAGACGTACTATCAATGATAGGGAAACTTAGCTTCTCCCTAGTGGCTGGGCCAGATGGGAAGTTGAACCAAGTGTTAAAAGAAAACATTGAAGCCTGGGGAGCCTTGGCCACATCCATATTTAAACAGGTAATGAAAACTAAACAAATTCCAGCCACGTGGAGGGAAGCCATTATTGTCCCCATATTCAAGAAGGGCGATCGTGGCGACCCAAGAAACTATCACCTGATCGCCCTCCTGGATTCACTAGGCAAATTATTTGCATCCGTGCTATTACGTGATAGAAATGCATGGGCATCAAAAACTGGGAGGTTGGACCCCAGGCAAACAGGGTTTGTGAAGGGAGTTGGGATGCAAATGAACTTGTTCCTTATTAACATCCTGAAACAGAGAGCTTTAGAGGAGGGAACATGCGCCTATTTGGCCATCATGGACCTTGAGCAGGCCTTCAACTGCGTGAAAAGAGCGTCTCAGGAACCAAAATAACAAAATTGAATTGTCCAGTTTACCTGGTGGAGGCTATGAGGGCCCTATACTCTAACACCTTAATACAGATTCGGCTATCTGCAAATGGCCAGCCCTCCGGAAAAATTGACACCTACTGCTGACTCAAGCAAGGATGCGCCTTGGCACCATTGCTCTTCAGTCTTTATTGCTCACACCTCGGAGAATCTCAAAATAAGGTGCAAGCATTTCCCCCAAAGGTTAACATGACCGAGGTTCCGTGGATTATATATGCCGATGACTTGGTCTTCCAGGATCAAACCCCTATTGGACTTCAGAGGCAGATAGAGATCTTTAATGAATACCTGAAGTTTAATTATATGAGAAGTAATGTAGGGAAGTCCAAGATTCTTGTTTTGACGTCACCATATAGAAAACAAACACCTAGGTTCATTTGGAGAGTGGCCCTTGGGCCATTAGAGGTTGTCTACACAATGGTTTATTTAGGAGAGGTTATTAACAAAAACATCGACAATAAGAGCCACTAGTTGCTACTTAGGAGGAAGGTAGAAAAACTGTTGTTGAAGGGTTCTGCCCTTCATAGGAAATACAGCAGCTTCTCCCTCTCACCAATCATCATTGTTTATCTGCAAAAAGTGGTTACAATCCTGACCAATGGCCAGCCCTCCAGATAAGGTGTGTATGGGGCCTTTTTACGCACAGAAATCTTGTCAAAACGGCCCTTTTAATTCTTCCTTGCGTACAGCTTAAACAGGCTATTTACAGCAGCACCCCCATAAATCTTGGAGATCACTGGTGACAGGCTGGCCAGCAGCAGCTTGTAAACCCACTCTTTACTTTAGCAATCCACGCAGTTCCTTGAACGAACTCTCGCTCAAAAAAAAGGTTAACGCCACAGCCTCCTCCACAGCTTACACCAATAAGCTCATTAATGCTGGCAACGCCTTCCTCTCCCCCTCCAGTTGCATTACACTAGCCAGAGCGCTGGTGCTCTCAAAAATTGACTATTGCAATACTGTCATGATGCCTGCCTCCAAGGAGCCAGGTCCGACCCAGCAACCCCAGAGGCAGGCATCATTTCCCCCAGGGAAGCGCCAGCGGGCCCAGGCTGGGGCCCTTTGGACACAGTCCTGGCGCCTTAGGTGCCAGGCTCATGTTGGACCCCTGTCCTGGCGCCTTAGGCGCCAGACTCATAAAGCTAGACATGTGTTCAAGTGTTTTAAGGTGCACTTACCTGATGCAGACCATGCTGCTACATCCAGGCCCTCTTGAGGCCTGAATGGAACTACTTAACCTGTGAACCTACTTTCCCCTGGGTGTGGTCGGGGAAGGATACATACCTGATCGGTGGAAGGATACATACCTGGAACTTCTTCCAAAGCTATTTAAACCACGCCCGATCAGCAACTCATGCTTTGCGTTGTTCTGCTCCTCGCAGCTGGATGCTCACCGTGTCAGCTCCTGCATCTGGACTTCAGCCACGCCTGTCAGCATCCTGGGTCACCTGCTAAGAAAGAATTGGAGAGAAAGAAGACCTTACCTGCTAAAGCTGCATCACAGAGACTTCACACCGACGATCCTGAAAGGGAAGACATCATTTTAAAAGCATTTCGCTTCGATCGCTGCAGGCTGCATTTCACTCACCTTTCCTGGGCACCTCCATCTTCAGCAGCGATCATCCGGATCCGCAGCCACTTCCCAGAGCCTAGAGAGAAAAAGACAAGAACACAAGGTGAGAGAAGGAAGGGAATAGGAAAAGCTCAGTTTCCTTCTAAGACTTACCTGTTGGGTCACTCCCATTTCATTTCGGGTCCTGCCGCTTCCTGGCATTCCGGACCCCGGCCCCTATGGGGAAAAAAGACAAAGACATTGAATGAGCGAATGCAAAGACATTACCCGAAAGCTCATCCAGAACTTACCTGTCATTTACTGGAACTGCACGTTTCACTTTGGGTCGGCGCCATATCTCCGGCATTCCGAACCCCGGCCCCTAAGGGGAAAAAAGACATAAGCGATTAGCGCTTGCTGCAATAAGACAATGAACATTATTATAAGGCTTGAACTTTTGAACTTGCTACAGAACTCTTACAGCGCCTTACCTGAATAGTCAAGCTTATTTGAACTCCCATCAAACCTCAATCCAGTGAAGTAACTGGGTTTCAACGCGCCCCTGCATCAGAAGCAGGATGGAGAACTCATCCTTCCAGACCCTAAGGTGAGACTTCACGGGCAATCGAGGAAGGTATCGTGGAGGGCTGGAAGGGAGTGGGAGGCTTGAGCATTATTCCGTCAGTAGGTAATACTCCCTTTTCTCGCACAGGGGAATATTCCTGCGAGCCAGTGAGTCCATCTTCAGAGTCCTGCGCTTCACCATAGAAGAAGCATCAGCACCCGAAGCCAGACCTGCACCTCCGTGGGAATCAGGTGAGCGTGACAGATACCCTATTCCTTGGCACATAACAGCACAATTTGAACAAACTGCAAGTGCTGCAGAATAATGGCCCATGAGCGGCTCTGAGCATCCTGCGCCACACACACATCTCCAGTTTCAGACAAGATGCCCATTGGCTCCCTGTACGAGACAGAATCACCCTTAGATCACTCGTCATCATCCACAAATGCCTCTCTAATTATGCCCCCAAGTACCTGGCAGACAAGTTCATCAAACACACTTCAGCCAGACCAACCAGAACGCTGAACTCTCACTGCCTATCCATTCCCAAATTCTACATAAAAAAGCAGGTGGCTGCAGCTTCCCGGTCCTAGCTGCCAAACTGTGGAATGCTATACCTACAAACCTTACAGCAGAACCCTCCTTTTGGACCTTCAGAGCTAAAACTAAGGCCTGGCTCACCAACAACATCTCTCCCATTCTCTGACATACTAACCAATGTCTCCCCACTGTATTTTCTTGTATTTTACCACTGTATTTTCTTGTATGTTTGCCTGTGTCTGCCCCTCGACCACCATTTAACCCAGTCACTTGCACTTACTATCATTATATTGTATGTCTATAATATGATGTAACCTGCTTCTAAGTCTCTGGTACCCAGTACCTCAGGGTTCGGCGTGCGGTATAAAGAAACTAAACTAAACTGGGATGAGTACTGGTCTATTTTTATTTAACACACTCTGTTAATAATTCGAACAAGATAATAAATTGAGTAATGCAGAATGGAATTTGTGTTTTGTTCACTTTGATCAACTGCCTGCATTTTGTAGGTTACAGTGTTATTGAAGTCTTTTGAATCATGAGAATGATTTTCACATTGATTTAGGAGACATAGTACTGTGTAAAATGAAAATTGTCTTAAACTAGCACTGCATTTCGGCTTCATTTTCCTCTGTTTTGAGCAGTTTTAATAGCGGCAGCGCAGTTGCAGCATCATGGGTATTTCATACTTTGGTTTCTCTTCATCACAGAAGCACATCAATTGTGTTTGAAGAAGAGCCCCCAGCAAGCAGTTGTTTGGCATTTGTGAGAAGGAAAAGCTGTTGGTGTTCTATATGAAGATGTGTTTGTTTTTTGTCTTAAGATTGTACGTGTGCATGTATGAAAGGGCACTGCACATAGTTTGTTGTCTTAGAGAGCAAGGAATAGCTGTGCATGTAGTCTGAAATTTACTTAACCTCCCTTTCTGACCACCCGCCCACCTCAAGCGGGTATAATGGATGCAGATAGAAGCAGTGCTGTATATATTTTCGGTGGCACAGATTGTACAGGTATATCTGAACAGGACTGCTATATATTCAGACAAAGTAGCCTAATTTGTACACATGTCATGGCACAGTGCCAATTATTCACAGCAGGGCTGATGGCGTCATCCCTATATTTCTTATGAGGACTGCTATGTTTTGGGACAGTACCGGAAATTCTGAAAAGAGCTGCTGTAATGACAAAACACGAACATGTGTTGCCATTTTCTGCAGCTAGCTAAAGTACTGAGCAAGAACAGTGTCTGTGCTCTTCCAACCGGTTTCACTACAAAATTCCTAAATTCCATTACTGCGATGTAGAATACCTTGCATGATAGGATATGATAGGTTATTTATAACGTGCTTAATACCCAGAGGTTTATAAGTGTGAATCCGGGGATTAAACCTGTATTGCTCAGTGTCTGTCGTCTCGCTTCCAAGGCGAGCATGTTGCTGCTGAACTATCCTCCCGAAAACAAAGAATGTCCCCCAAAAAATAGATGAGGAGGGGTGTTGGGTTGGGGCATTTAATAAAGTGGGTGGATGTGGATGGGGTGTGCTGCGAGTGGTCTCCCCCTGCATTAATAATACAGAAAATGTGTATTACATGCAGGATTTTCGACCTTGCAGTAAAACATGTGGTATTTTCATGTAGATCCTTCCCACCACCCGCCTGAGCTGGTGTGATGCACACTGGCGAACAGTGTGAGAAGATGGCAGTGCTGTCATATACTTCAATCTCTCCTACTCTGCCTTGTGCTTTTCAAAAAACCTCTTCTTCTCCCATGTCACATTACTGAGTCCCACTTACAAAAATCTAGCAAAGTTCAAAGCCTCATTACGAATCTACTGACTTATGTAGGTTAGTCCAACAAGCCAGTTATGTCAGGCAAGCCTTACATCGAACTGCCAGTGGTCCATGTGCTATGCCAAAAGACAAAAAGGAGACAAAGAGCAACTCTGAACCTAAGCAATACAGGAGAACAAAGTGAGGGGTTGGGGAAAGGCAGCGAGAACAAAGAACATATTAGACAATCCAAAACAGGAATTCAAGCAACAGGAAGAGAGAGACCAATGAGCTACATGAGAGAGCAACAAAAAGTAAGAAGGGCAACAGAGGTAAATAATAGGACACACACAATAGGAGTGAGGGATTAAAGCAGAGCAAAAGAGACCTTTTGAGACAGTAAAATAAGAAAACACAGATCAACAGCGACAGGGCGATCTGGAAATAGAAAATCCACATTAGAGAAAGACAGACCAATAACAAGAGGCAGTGCAAGAACGATAATCAAAAGAAGTAGCAACCACAACAGAGTAAATGAAAACACAGATATAGCCAGAGTAATGACACGAGAGAGGAAGAGAAGTTATATCAACCGATACAACCTTTCTTTTCCCTAGCACCATCTCCCAGGAAGGATGTGCCCATAACATCTTGTGGCACAGTCTGCTTTTCTTCACTATCTACATGCAGACCTTGTCGCCTTGAACATGGCTGCCGCTTTTTTGCTGGGCTTGGAGACACCTGATGTGCATGGTGAGGGAGATGCATTTACTTCTATGCAGCCGTCTTATTGGCCGCTTCGGGCAGCAAAAACTGAGGTGTGGCTTATCCGTGATGCGAAGCTTGGCCTAGTACCAAAGGCCCATTTCTAAGGCCCCCTGTCTTTTCCCTGTCCTTGCCAGGGACTTGTCTCTACCTGCTCACCTTCACCACCTATGCACGCCTTGGTCACACTGTTACCCCTGCAGGTAAGAGGCATGTTACTTCCCCTTGCCCACTTTGGGATCTTTACCTGGCTTCAGTCTTTATCGCTGCCTACATTAACCTCCTGCACGAGATCTTGACTTATACTCCCCTCCTCACCAGCAATACATCGAATCTGGCCTGCCTGGCTTACGGCGCATTGATCGCCTGTTTTCCTCTGCATTCTACGCTGTTTTCACTTTGATCATTTAATGACACTACTGAAATACAATACACTGTTCACCTCTCCACAAACATGAGCCGGTACGCCAAACTATATCGCACTTCACCCTCTAAGACTATGCCTTGGTCACTGTGTCTGCTCTGCCGCAACTCACTAGGTTTGCCGACCCCGGCCTCACTCCTGAATGCATCTAGAGCAGCGCTATCGATTGACACAGGTCCATTGGTCACTCCCAGACTCTGAATCAATTGGCTTGCCCTGCTTGAACTTAATTCAACTTCCAAACTTCGCATTTGAGCCATTTACACTTTTTTTACTGTAACTCGTTTTCTGTGCTGTCAGCAGTCTTTACCTTTCTTATGACTAGCACAACTGTACTCTAAACATACTATACTTACCGTTGCAATATCTGAAACCATTTACTTACCTACTGCATGCGTAATACAACTTTATTACTGCTGCCTTCCTGTAACCTCCTGTTTACCCCTCGATACTGTCATTTAATACGTATGTATGACAATGCCTTTTCAACTCTATATCTACTATGCACGCTAATCCTTCATAGGCACCTTCACGTAGCTCCCTGCAACAAGAGGCAAGCTTTCCCCAGGATGCCCTATGTACCTATTATATTCTTATGTACTGTGATGTAGTTCCCTGCAACAAGAGGTGAACTTTCCTAAGTATGTATTATATGCACCTATTATGTCTCTATGTACTCTGATGTAGTTCCCTGCAACAAGAGGTGAACTTTCCTAAATATGTATTATGTGTACCTATTCTGTCCCTATGTACTCTGATGTAGTTCCCCGCAACAAGAGGTGAGCTTCCCTAAGTATGTATTATATGTACCGATTATGTCCCTATGTACTCTGATGTAGTTCTCTGCAACAGGAGGTGAGCTTTCCTAAGTATGTATTATATGTACCTATTATGTCCCTATGTATGCTGATGTAGTTCCCCCGCAACAAGAGGTGAGCTTGTTACATCTCCCTACAGGCGCTGGTCTTGGTGGTGCCACAGGAGACTCTGCTATTCTGTTTCTTTAACCCACCCCAATATGGCCGCCTGGAAGCTCCACTTATTCAGAGCTCGGATAGCTGTTCCTGAATGTGGTTGGTGTCCGCCCCACTGGGTCACGAGTCAGGAGATCAACAGTCTAACAATAAGCCACAGTACGTCGCTACTCTTAAGCAGGACGCTTTGTAAGTACGCAAACCTGGGGGATGTTTGTCCTGGTCGTATTATTGCTACACGCTTAATCTTTCTGACCTTTACAGATCTGTCACCCCAGCGGTCACATCCGCTTTCTTCCGTACACTCGCATAGACTTTCTTCCTTGGCCTGCGTTTCACCCGGCCGCTTATGGAGGTTAACTACCGGCTATCAACCCTCTGGTCGCCTCCAATGTCTTCTGAACACGGTAGGAAAACACACGCTTAATTCCGCAATTATTGCTCGCTGACCTTCTCCGCTTTCATCTGTCTATTCGTTTCAGCAGTGAACCTGAATTTCCGAATTCCACCCACTTCGGTGGATCTCACCATTGCAACCCGCTGTGTACAAGTCGTTAGCGTCCTCCTGAATTACAGAGTAGTTAATTGGGGCTGAAACAGGCTCTTTCTTGTTGTATGTGCTCTACCCTTGCTTATCGTACTCTTCCATCTTCTATCACAGAAAACTCTGAGTTCTCAGCGGAATCACACAGACTCCATCCTTCCAGCACCCTTAGACAGGTATATCCTCTCCAAGTCTCTTGGTGTCACACTTTCTTTTATATACTCACCTTTTCCTGTTCTCTCTAACAGACTCCTTGAGGCAGTCTCCACCTGAGGGCATCCAGTCCACTGTTCAGCAATCCATTCCAGTGTTCCAGGATCCGAATGATCAGCCGCAGTTCTACGCTCGTAACTCTAGCGCAGGGTTTTCTTACCCAGAGGGTTTCCCTGGGGATTCTACTTCTCTCCGTTCCCTGTTACTCAGGCAGAGGGCTGTAGGGCTCCTAGGGGGATGTTCCCTGACTGCAAGGAACTGCCATCTGATCCAGGTTAGTGGCCTTCTGCATGGGTACTCATTTTCATGACAGAGCTTCCCTAAGTATGTATTATATGCACCTATTTTGGCCTTGTGTACTCTGATGTAGTTCCCCCCCAGCAAGAGGTGAGCTTCCCTAAGTACGTATTATATGCATTCATTATGTCCCTATGTACTCTGATGTAGTTCCCCGCAACAAGAGGTGAGCTTTCCTACGTATGTACTCATTACGCACTACCTAGCCCTGTTATAATCCTGTATTGTATCTATTGTAACCATTTTCATAAGTTAAAGCGCCTAGATGCCTCTGGGCTGTGTGCACTATATAAATAAATAAACAAACAAACAGCACAATGTAGCAGGGAAACAGCAATATTACAATGCAGACATGGGAGAGGAAGAGTGAGAGAACAACCGACCTCAAAACATGGCAAAGCAACACTTAAGAGTGAGAGGCAGAACCATCAGAAAGTGAGAGACAGGGGAAACAGAGTAGCAAAGGGAAGTAAAGATGGAGCAAAAACATGGAGTGGCTGTCAACCAGGTAGTGCCAGGCAGCAACAGTAGGCCCGAGAGGTAGAGAACTGATGCTGGTAGAGTGAGGTTCTTTGTCACTAATGTTTTTGAACACAGTTTTAATTTTCCGCACAAATTGGATAGCTTTCAGACACTTTTTTTTAACTCTCCTGCGAAGGAAGAAACTAATTTTTACTCTTTTAAAATTGGATTTACTCTCCAATTCTAAAAAATGGGAGTAAAATACTTTCATGCCAAAATCCTATCTGGAGCACTGCCTATGGCTCCGAAGCTATGTTAAATTTATCTTGGAAAAATCGGGTGACTTTGGAGGGCATTTTCTGGCACAAGGTTCTGAAACTACCTCGCTCTCTTCCAATGTCCTCCATTATATACAAACTGAGGCTGCAGTCATTGGCTTTGGTAGCCTTGTGGAAATCAATGGCCCTACTCAGGAAATGCATTGTGGTGGACTTGGCTGCTCCATTCGCAATCCTCCAAAAGGATGATTGCGGGCATGAGCTTACTCTATTATACTGGAGAGCTAAATTGGTGGCGACCTTTAAAGAATGCATACATTGAATTAGAGAAGTTCGTTCTAAACCCATGAAAGCCAAAAAAAGCACCAAAGCCTAGACTGGATTGAGACCACTAACATGAGAGGGTTAGATAGGCTAAGACCTCTGCTGATCTCGGAACGAAAAGGCTTGATTCAACTGCCAGTTTACCACCAGAAGATCCCGTTGCCTCAATATAGAGATCATCTTCTTAGATGGAGATTGAATATCTTGCCAACTAGATAAGTAGAACTGGCAAGAAAGCAAATCAAACAGGCGCATTCCCAGTGTAGATATTGTGGGGACGAGGGGAGGGTGGAAACCCTACTCCACTTAATAACCACTTGCAAAGTAGTCACACCGATTAGATCTAGATTGTTGGAGGATGTGGAAATAGGAACTTCAAGCCTATCGGCAGAGAAATGGTGGGAATTAGTCCTTTTGGGTGAAAAAAACGAGTTTGGTTCTGAAGGTGATGAAATTGGTGGAATATGTGTTTAAAAGGTAACTGCAAAAACATGCCTGTCATTTAAATCAAAGAGATGAGATAACCATGGATGGGAAGGACATTAATTGTGGAAAAGCTGACCTTATGACCTTTGAAAACTGTTATATGTGTTGTTTTCTTTTTAAAGATTTTAAACTGGCTATGCTTGCAGGAATTGTGGATAATATGAATGTTTTTTTTTCTTTTTGTATACCCGTGCAATTTGTAAAACCAATAAACATTTTGTTTTTTTATTGTGGGGCATGAAATGTGTATAGCGGCTGCACTGATAAATTGGGGTACTATGCCTTGAGAAGTACCTGTACAATCTGTGCCACTGAAAATGTATTCAGCACTGCTTCTATCTTTATACAATATACCTGCTGGGAGGGGGTGGCTGGGTGGGCAGAAAAGGAGCTAAATGAAAGTTCAGACCACATCCACATCTATTCCTTGCTCTCTAAGATAACAAACTGTGCGCAGTGCCTTCAAGCACGCAAACACATGAAATCTTAAGACTATAAAAACACATCTTCATATAGAACACCAAATGCGTTTCCTTCTCACAAATGCCAAATAACTGCTTGCTGGGAGGCTCTCATAAAACTTCAAGACATTGAGAACCCCAAGCCATTAAACACAATTGATGTGCTTCTTTGATGTAAAGAAAAACAAAGTATGAAATAACCATGCTGCTACAACTGCACTGCCTCTATTAAAGCCGATTAAAGCAGAGGATAATGAAACAGAAATGCAGCCTTCGTTTCAGACAATTTTAATTGTATACAGTACTACATGTGTCCTAAAGCAATGTGAAAAGCACGTTCATGATGGAAAATGCTTTAATAACCTGTAACCTACAAAATTCAAGCAACTGAACAAAGGGAAATTCCCTTCCAAGTGCCACACATACACTGTCTTCTACATTACTGAGAAAGTATTATCTTTATAGAATTATTGACAGAGGAGAGTGTTAAAAAAAAGAAACAGATCAAGCCTTGTTTCAGTTGCTTCTTTCAAGGAACTGTGTGGATTGCTACAATAAAGAGTGGATTTTCAAGCTGCTGCTGTCCAGGCTCTCAGCAGTGAACTCCATGGTTTATGGGGGTGCGGTCAATAATAGCCTCTGTAAGTGGTACGCATGGAAGAATTAAAAGTGTCATATTGACAAGATCGCTGTGAATAAAGAGGCCCAATATGCACCTTATCTATCTGGAGGTGTGGATGTAGGATACTGTTTCTTTTTGCTTTGCCAGATTCCAATAACGTTATCTCCGTTTGTCATCACCCGGAATTGATATGTGAGCCTGGTTACTCTGGGAATTCTGGCACCATGACTCGGACCTGTCGGCAATGTGGGAGCACTGATGACTTCTGGCCCACTTCCTCCCAAATGCCTCCAGCGTACAGAAGTAGAGATAAGGAGTCCAACTTAAAAACTCCAGAGGGGTTTTAGAGAGAAGGCTGACCGTAATTGGTGCCCTTGCGCAGCTCCTGGTTTTCACAATGACAAAACGTGACACAGGCATCTATTAGGGTTGTGCTAATACTGATAGAAGATTTTGCTTCGGTTATTTTGGTTTGAGAATCATGGTAACCAGTTTAATTGGTATAACATTTGTTCTGGTATATTTATTGTGGCTGGTTATGGTCTGGTGAACTTCTGGTAATCTGTTTTGGTCTGGTATATTTATTCTGGTCTAGTAAGGGTCCAGAGACCCTGTGGTAAACTGTTCTGGGGTAGGGTTCATACATTTCATGTAACGAGAATGGAACATAGGGTGGCCCCACTTTAAATAGGACCAAAAGGGACATGTATAGAGCCCTCAATTCCTTCCAGGACTACTCAGCAATGTCTGTTTTTAATCGCTTTCCCTCCGAGGATCACCTAGAAAGTCAAGTATGAGTGGAGCAGGGCCAGTAAACCTTTGAATGAGTAACACAAAACACGAGAGACAGTCATGGACACGTCTCAGTCAAAGCATGCCACCTATGGGTACCACGCTCACTATATGTTCACTAACTAGAACAGTGCCATATGAGAGTACAAGGCTTGCCATCATTTGCTGTAGGAATATGGACAGAAGCAATTCACACCGGAGAGACCTTCCATTCAGAGCAATTATACACACTAAAGCGTACATTAGAATAACAAAATAGAAAAATAGGCCTGAAACAAAGAGGTGCAGATGACATGTGGTTTCAAGAAGCTTCTGAGCATCATAAAGCATCAACAAAGCATTGAAGGATTCAATTGAAAAAATGCAGAGCCAAATTAAACATCTATGGAATCAGGGAAGCGCTAGAAAAAGATTTCCATACTTATCTGTCCACAGATCATAGACAAACAGTACAAGGAAGCTGTGGAGGATGTGAGTGATTTCTTTTTTTTTTACCAATGTACGTACGCCAGCTCGTCTGGGACTACCAGTGCTCTTCCGGATTGCCCTGCCTCTTGTGGTTGCTCCAACAGCTACTCCGCAGTCCCAACCACAACCGATACTGGTAGTCCACTAATCTGCATAGAACGCTCATGAATCTCTGTCCCCGGTTTCGGAAGGGCCCAGAGGCTCTAGGTCTGCACAAATACCATTGCTTCCCCTTTTGCTGCTTTGTTGATTAGAGGCAGTACTCATTTTGGACAGGACAGTGTGACTTTTCAGGGACCCCTTATGCAGATTCCTGGGCAGACAGAAAGTGACAGAGAAGACAACCAATTTGTGACAGCCCGTGTTCTGTGGAGTCCAGGTGATACGAGAAACCTACCTAAGGATATCCCTAATATCCAGGGGAGCCTCAGTGTTTTATCGAAGATCAACAAACTATTATCCAGTGTTACGATCATGAATGAGCTGACATGAAATAGCCAATTGTGTATTTATGCCTCCAGAGGTTAGACAGAGTGCTATAATACAAGCAAACAGCAGATCCTGGCATAAGAGATCTATTGGACAAGGCTAAAAAATGAATCATAGCTGTTATTCCTAAGGTGTGTCCCAGAAACACAGATGGGGGATGAGGGGAATAAGTAATTGTCAACATAATGCAGAATTCCCAGCTAGTTGTTGAGACCGACTGAAGGTAATGTTCACACAGCATTCACGCATCACTAAACCAGACAAAATGGCTCAGCTGGGGATATCTTACTGCTTTGGTTTCATCAGAATTAGTGATGGCCAATAACAGAAGAAAGAGGACATAGAAAATAAGGTTATGGCACTGCAGTTACAAAATCTACAGGGGTAGGGACCCCAGTAGGTAGTGGCGGGTTTAGATGTGGATTGAGAAGGAGAGCATCTGATGGCCTTTAACTATTGTAAGCAGGCAGGGCACTGGAAGCAAGCAAGCCCGTATAGACCACAGCATAACAATCCTCCTTCCCCTCCCAGATAGGGCACCTTCAACAATCTTAATGCACTGACGCTCACACGTAACAAAATACCCCAGGGCCAGAAAGAGGAAAAACAATACTTGGACAGCCTGAGAGATTACTGCACTATATACCCCATGATAACCATAGATTAATAAACTGAGCCATATGTGCAGTGTAGGGTTGATGGACAAGAGATGTCTTGGTTAATTGATAAAGGAGCCAATCGGCCCAATTCTTAGATTTGATTGTTTTCAAGGCATTGCTTTATCCCCTGAAAAAGCAAAAGAATTGGGCATCTCCACTACCCACATTCCATACATAAACCAGTATCCATTACTCTAGGACCAATCACTGTTACACATGTTTTTCTCCTCAGTTACTCAACCTGGTAGGGCGAGACTTGATGAGTAAATTGAACTGCACCATCTATTGTACTCCAAACGGAGTGTTCCTCACTGTCCAAAGCAATAATGAGAAAGCAGTCCTAGTCATCTTACATGGCTTAAAAGAGAAATCAGGACAGAACGCTGGCGATTAGTTGTCCCAAGAGCTTCAAGATTTGATTCATAGGCTTCCAAAATCACTGTGGTCTAAGTAAGTTGTATAAGGCATACTGTACCTGTTAAGTTGATATATATTGCTAACTGCTGCCATTTTCATGGTCCACACCTGGCTCTAAGAAAAGCAGGAATGGTTAGTTAGTGAGGGGGAGTGGGATAGGATAGTGGCTTTGCTCATCTGATGATGCATACAGAACCAGGAGAAACTGTCTTCTGTGCATGTGAGCTTTTTAGATGTGCTTTATGTGCACTGGGCTTGTCCGTAAGGGTGCCATCTAATGTCCGAGTTGTTTTTTGTCTGCAGGTATTGGTTTTGAAGTATGATTATAGAGGGTTCTGCGATTTGTGTGTTTTTGGTGTGTTGTTTAACTAGCCCGCTGGGCCTATGTTGTACGTGAGAGTTGTGGGGGTTGTAAGGAAGGCATGGTATCAACAGTAAGACAGACAGAAGTGACCACAGTTCAAGGGTGTTTGTTGAACTTCAAAAAGGGTTTGAAAAATGCCTATCTAATCCTAAATCTAAAGATGGGAGCAAGCTACGACCATCAAATAATAGTAATGCAGTCCTAATGGTGTCTTGTCAAAACAAAAGTGCTAGACTAAAAAAGCTATTGCCAATTCTTACCTCTAAATACAAATAGTGTGGGAAACAATGTTATGTAAAAGAAAAAAGTGTTCAAGAAATGATCTGTCAGGATATTCAGGCTGTTGGTCTCCCTGCCCCATGTTGTCAGTATGGGACAAGGAGACCCACTCAAGCTTAGCACATTCTCTGGCTTCTCTAGCACAAGGGTGCAGTTCAAACATTAGCATCAGGGTCTTCTGTGCCCAAATCTCTTTGCCTTTAAAAGTCTCTTTATTCAGAGGGCCTGATGCGACAAACAATAAGTTATTTTCCTCTCAGGATTTCACACACACTCAATTTCTCAGGTGATTCACTATTCACCTCGGATCCCCCTCAGCCGGGCTCAGATCCCCTTTAACACAATCCTCTTTAGATTTTCATGTATCCAATTTCTCAGGTGATTCACGGTTCATCTGGGATCCCCCGTCAGCCAGGCTCAGATCAGTTTGAACCCAATATTCAATCAGTCTCCCTCTTAGATGCACAGTTCTTTGTCACTCTTTCACCTTCATCAACTCTTTTGGATACCTTACAGAGACCTTCGAATGAGCACGCACACAGTGCCAGACCACTCTGTCAAAGGTATCATATCTTGGTTTCAAAGTTCAATCACTCATCTGTTGTTCAATTTTATTTGCGTTGGTTATCACATTCATTTCCTACACTATTCGCTTCAGCGCTCACCATACAATGTTGCCATTGAAGCCTTGGCTACAACACAGACCGGTCTGATATCAGTCTCCCCAACTCACCGGCTGTGATGATTTCGCTGCCGCTGCTTTGTTGTAGAAGCCAAGGACAGTACCACAGAAGCAGGTGATTCTCTCCGCCTTGACAACCGACGCGGGAGGGCCCCAGGTACCTCCGCCAAACAATGCAGGATTCTTCAGCCTGGTTTCCTGATCTTGCGCTTTCTATTCTCAAGGTTTCGTGAAAGTAACTGTTACTTGTCAAAAAAAGTCAGGGGCACTTCCCTCCTTGCCATCCCCCTCTGTTTCACCATCTTTCTCCTTAAGTTAAACTGCCATCTTGGAACTGTGGTTTCCTTGTGTGCTTTGCCTCGCTCAGAGTGTGCTTTCATGCTCCGCCTTTTATCCATGTGGGGCAGTGTAATGGAAGTCAGGTGTGCGTGATGTTCAGTAATTGCCTGACCCTGCATGACCATTGTATTGGGACATATTAGGTATACGGCTCGGGTGTTAGTCCGTTTTCTCTCATATATAGCTGTCTGTGAGAAAGTGTTTGTGCTGTGAAAGGGGGGGCTTGAGTTCTTAAATAGCCTACCTGGTAGGATGGGGTAAAGGTGTTTCAGAGAAGGGGATACTGTGTCTCGCCATCCAGTGTCCCCACTCCCCGAAGACCCTTCACCCAGGTGATCCTCCCGTACTGGTCCACCCAGGGGAACTAGATCCAAAAGCCACAGGACGTTACGGTTAATAAGTACCCCACCCTTGGAACTCCTCTGCCCCAGCAGTTAGCTAGTGGCCTCCCATCTTGGGATCCTTCGGCACTTCCCTCCCGGGCTCACATGAGCACTTGTCCATCCGTACTGCCCTTTTTATATATGCACTTCTGTCACTGAACAATGCATATGTACATTTATAGGAGCACTATGTAAAATGTGTTGGTATACGTATGGTTATACATATGGGAAATGCAGATGCAAAAGTCTTGTAAAGTTTAATATGTTAATAGGCTATATGTAGAGTTTTTTAAGTGATTGGTGGATACATGTGTGAATGGTTTAAAGTCGGTAATGAAGGAGTGTTACACACAACAGTAAAAAGAGTAGAAGGGCTGTTGTGTCATGGTGTGCATGTGGAATCCAGGTTTTCGAATAAGGCATGGGCTAGACAGGGGAATGCGGACTCTGTGGATAGTTATAAACAGAAATGGAGTATGGTGTTTATTGTATGTTAGAGAGAAGAATTTGACAGAAATGTGTCTGTTTTTTTTCTCTAGTATACAATTGTCTATTATTTCCATTAGCATAGTAGAAAATGCTAATGGGAATGTTGGAGAATCTTATTGACTCCAACTACTTTTCTCAAAAATGTAAAGTAGATGGAGTCTATAAGCACATTTTGTTAGTTCTATTTAACTCTGAAAGGTGGTTCCTAAAGGAAAAGAACAAGGAGGGTCCTTGGAGTCCTTCGGCTGGACATTAGTCCCAGTTACGAGAGACTTACCCAGAGTCTTTAGCTCACTATATTTCACAGAGGAGAAATATCTAACACTAATGTCCGGCAGAGACACTCCCAGGACGTGTCTGGGGTTGCTGTTGGTAGGTGGACAGGGGAAGATGTTGTGAATGTATTAAATTTAAGGTAGAGGGCAGTGTTTCTCATGCTCCTCGACTACAGCTTCAAAAGCACTTAGAAATTTCTCTCCCATTATATAGAGTACTGTTTTCGAAAGATATGGATCAACAGCCTCTTTTATCGCTGTGTGGTTACAGCATTGGTTGAGCAAGATGAGGTGGCCTAATACTTCCTAAGACAGGAACAGCCTTTCTGAGAGCATTGCAGTGGTTGGTTTTGGTGTGGCGCTGCATGGAGTTGGTCCCGTAGGAGTACTGCCCATGTTGTCTGTGATAGAGTACAACGTTGCACTATGTGCATTTCACTTTGGTAGCTTTAGCCTTTGGTACATTTCCAACAGTGGTAAGGAACTGCCACAACCATGATTCTCTCGGGGGTGAGGGGGTTAGAGGTAGGCACTTCTTCTACCTCATCTTCCCAGTCTTCTTGATTGTCTTTTGAAGTATTGCTCTTCTTTAATTGTGTAGGTCCTCCAGCTGCTGGTGGTGGTGGTGGCTCTTGCGGAGGAGGATGGCAATAGCTGATGCCATTTTAAAGATAAATAGCAGTTTTCCTAATATTCTTCCAAGTATGTGCGGTGTGCTAGATTGTTAATGGATAATGAGTAAGAATAGGTGTAGGAGCTGTGCAAGGGTAAATTTTGAGCTTCAAAGTTCCTAGATCGGCAGAAAATTCTGTCCCAAACTGTTCATGAAGCACAGACCCGTGCAGACGCGTTCGCAAACATTTCATCATGCCGAGCACATGTTCACATGACACTGTCTGATGAGGTGAGCGATGAGGTCAGACATTCGCGAATGTCGGCAAACACAAAAACTGTGGAAACATTTGCAAAAAGTGTATAGACATGTTAAAAATGATGCTAGAAGTTGGGGATTGGCAGTTTTAAGGTGAAACTTTCTGAACTGGAGAAAATGTTTGCTATATTGGTATAAGTATGATATTAGTAAGTTGTATCAAATTAGGGTGCACTGGTAAAAACCCATGAAATTCACTGAAAAGACTTTGTTAAAGGGACGTTATGGTTAAGTTGCACTAATAAAAAGCTATGAAATTCAATGAAAAAACTTTGTTAAAGGGGTGTTATAGTTACAAGTAAAATTGAAACCCTGCAGAAATTCACCAGTTATGGTAAGCTAAGCAACCATAACTCGCACCACCACTGAATACTGCCAAGACAAACACCCAATACATGAACGATGACAAAACAAATGTCTTCACCATCACAAATGGTGAAAAAGGGATGGGAACCATGCACTGGACAAACAATGAGGTATACACAGGTTGGACTAGAGACTACCCACAGATATAAGGGAAGCTCAATGCCTCTGTGTAAGTTACTTTTACAGACACCCCACCCTGCAAGCCCATGGAAGGGGGCAGCAAGAGTGGCTTCTCTGTCTGGACCCTAGGCACAAACAGGGAGTGCACTTCCACAAGGCAAGCTGGTATGGGTACAGCCGGAACGTACAGCGGATGCCGTGTGAGAGAACAAAACCAACACAGTGTTGCATTAAATTCACTACAAGTAAAAGGAGAAAAAGGAAGGGGCAGAGATTGCCTGCTGGGAACCCATCAGCCGAAATCTGAACAAAGGAATAACAGAAGCATGAGTGAGGACAAGAATGGTGACAGAAATATCTAGGGAAGAATAGGCAGTCAAAGTAAGCAAGATTCAGGACAGAGACCAGGAATGAAAGAGGAAAAGCAAGAATTAGAATGATTACTCGTGTGCTTTTGGAAGACTTTTATTTTTATTATTATTTAATCAGAACAATTCTGATGCTCATGAGAAGGGACAATCGGACCCCTCTCACCTTTTGCAGAAAAGATCATTTATTTTCTTTATTCTTCTAAAATTAAGGCCAGTAAATATTGGAAACTGGATCTTGAAGGGCCTTCCTTATCTTTATTCAGGAAAGAACAACCACCTGATTAACAGTAATATTCAGCCCTGCTTTAGAAAAATGAAACTCTCCTGAGGATCCCTTTAGATATCAAAAGGCTGAAACACATGTAGAGAGTACTGATCACTTGTGAATAAAACATCTTTCTTCATGGTTATCAACAGTGTGAAAATCATTATTTCTGGCACTCACCAACTCTATTTCACTAACAAGTCTACTGCATTGGTGCAAGAGAGATTGTAAACCTCATTGTATCTTTCAAGTATCTATCTCTGGTAGTCAAGATAATTGTACATTCTCAACTGCTGACTTCCAAACCTCAATATCAAAAGCTTTGATATACTGACATTGAATTTGCCTTAAGAACGAAGCCCTTACCATTTGATTACCATTTAATAATACACATCAGAAGAAGACAGATAGCTTTTAGACAGTTGGGGTTACCGATCACTGGTACCAGTCGAGGGTTGAGTTACACCTGGGATGGGGTGGGAATGCCCATCCCTAGGTTGGAGAAAGAGGGACCGTCATTTGGCCCTTTGCTGATTTGAGAATCAAACCTTTGAACCTTATCCGGAAGTTGGTGTATTCTAGAGGCATCTGTGACACTCTGTAATGCCGTCTATAGGTTCCTTTGTTTTTCCTGTTCAATTAGCCAAGAAAGAGATATTCTAAGCCTCCCTGATTTATTATATCTTCGACATTATTGGGCAGGAAGTACGTTTCACCTTTTAGGAACTGATACTCCTGGACCTCACCGCATGCAATGCCCAATATGGATTTGTCGTGGGAGCTGTCGCATCTAGCTTCTAATTATCGTAATATATAATACACAGTACCTAATTCCTTGCTAACTATGCTGTACTCTTTAGAAATGCAAATGCTCCTCAGATACAGTTTAAGGGTTTGCATGCAGTAACAGGCCACCCCAACAGAGGTTTTGATTTTAAAACAAAAGGTGCTGATCTCCTCCACAAAAAAAGTCTCTGAACAAAAAATAGTATAATGCTTCAGATTGAAACTGGCAAGATGTCTCCGAGGTGCTGCTTTGGGCTTGGCCTAAATAACTACCAAAGGGAAGTAGTTGGACAGCGTTCAGGGATATAAATATACATGTGTATCAGAGGATCCCATACAGCCCAACAGTCCAGGTGTGACTAGCCATTAATCTGGCCTAGTAAAGCTGTTATGAGGAGCCAAGTAAATGTATATTATCCAATTTCCCCATGGCAGAGCTGCAGTGCATCTCGTAAAGAGTGATACTCCACAAATTGGCATAGCGTCACTATGACTGGCACTACGAGTTTTAGCACTGCATGAAGACCGGTCTAGTTTAACATCTAAACAGTGTTAAAATCACCTCCTGGTGCTATATCAAATATTCAGCAACCATATCAAAACATTTTTCTTAAATGCAGGTGTCTCATAATGTGGAGTGTCTAGATTCACAAATGTAATAGATCTGTTCAGTAAAGTACCACACATGAACAGAAAGTGACCGCTGTGATCAGCAACAAATTATGTATTTGGAACCAAACAGATTCATGCATTATTATAGTGACTCCAGTGCTCTATGGAAGAAGCGTTCAGACTAACGATTATCTCCCCATTTATTGGTCGTGGATGCATGCTGTCTTGCATCAAATGTATCTCCTGTAAAAGACAACCTGTACCCCTTGCCTACAGAGGAAATATATTACCTTACCAGTCTAGTCCAGTTAGTTCATCCCATGCAATTTCAGCCTGTACATGTAATGGACAGCATGAATTATGCCAAGTAACATCATGATCTAGCTTGTTGCCGCTATAAAGCAGTACAGAGTGGCACCTTAGCACAGTTAGATCAAGGTTTATGCAATAATATATACTGGAAACACAATGAAACTGTGGGGTGGGAGAGATGAATTGGTCACTAGGTTTGAAACACGAACCAACACAACTAAGTCATGAAATATTCCAAACCAAAAATACCTTGGATGGATAGTTGCCTGCACAAACTTCTTCTGCCGGGGGCACTAACCATGGCGGGTACATTCCAAAACAAAAAATTAACAAACAACCTGCCAGTGCCTTTTTGGAGTGGTTCAGAGCTATGTGCCTATTGTAATGCTGGAAATGCATCGGAGGGACAGGGCCTCCGTATCCTTGTCCTTTACTGCTTTTTATTGTGTGTTCTGTCGTGTTTTCCATGCAGGAGTTCATGTGGGACTCCTGGCGGTGCAGCTCTCTCTTTTGGTTTTGGTGAACAGACCCATGGGATACCCTTATGGCTCCCATGGGTGGAGGGTACAACCCTGTGCCCCTAGTGTATGTTTTTGGCCACCTGTGTGTGGCCCACAGAGCAGGGAGCGGGCTGGTGGCAGGTCCGTGCTGAAGGAACTAGTGCCCTGAGGGTCCTCCATTTTGGGATGCCCAGGCCCGGTCATTTGAATCGGTAGATTCCAGATGGCGACAAGAGGGCCCCCGTGGCCTCTTGCCTTCCATCGCCTATTACCTTGATCTTCCCGAAGTCCCGGGAAGCCCTGACTCGGTCCCTTCCCCCTGACTGGCTGTTGGGTGGAAGTTCCATATATGGTAGTGTGGGGAAGTGCCGACCAGACTGGCTGGAGCCTTCCCAATGACCGTATGTTGTGGGACCTGGATGAATGGAGTGTGTGATGAATATGCAGTTCTTGTGGATGTCTAGTTTCTGGTGTTTGACACAATGACTGAGACAGCCCTGCCCGAAACTGGTATGAATGCAGTGTGGAGTGTTGAATGGCTGGGTACTTGTCCCAATACACATAACTTATTGTGAGTGTCTGGAGAGATGTGAATGGTCTGAATGCACTATGCACCTGATTGGCTGCCTGCATGCATGCATGCATGCATGAATGCCTTTCACCGTGATTCGATGCTTGAGTATGACCCAGCGGAAACAATGGGAGATCAACAGTATATCTGGGGACCTCTCACTGCTAGGAATCGTGTTCAGAAGCTGAAGTCCACTACGACGAGTAACTGGAGTAAACCTGAAGCTTAACCTTGAAGCCCTGCTGGAAGAGAAGAATTGCTGTTGCTCTTCATCGATCTGAAAGCTGCTGTGTCTCCAAGGACTGACCCAGAGAGGACCCAGTAAGGCGCCCTCTTCCCGAGCTACAAGGGACCATCATGTACCAGCTGATCTTTGCCAAAGCTCCCTGGTAGATAGAACTACGACAGGCTGCCGACCGGATACGGGGACTGGCGGAATCCCAAGGAAAATAGCCCCGTCTCTAGTCCGCCACTGTCGACGACCACCGTCGCCGACCAGAGTCGCCGTGCTCCCGTTGCCTATGAACTTTTGATTCCCGGACGCGCTCGTCTGCACCACTGCCCGCCTTATTCCGCTGGAGAAGGCCAGGCCGTCGATGCGCAGAGGAGCATCCACCAGTGGGTTTCCCTCCTTGTTAGTGAGCCCACTAAATCTGAACCTGGTGACCTCAAGAGGTTGGTGGTACCCCATGTTTACAGGCCCTTCCTCCTGCAGTTGGCGCTTGAGGTGCCCTTAGATGGTCATCTTGGTACCAAGAAGACTAAACAGAGGCTCTCTGCCCATTTCTACTGGCCCCGGATGGGAGTAGAAGTGGAGTCCCAATGCAGGACCTGCCCAACTTGTCAGTTGTCTGGCAACGATGGAGGCAGTGTCATTGCCCCACTGCAGCCGTTGCCAGTGGTGGGCACACTGTTTGAGAGGGTGGGCATCAACATTGTCGGTCCCCTTGACCCTCCCACTTCAGGTGGACATCAGTTCATCCTGGTCTTGGTTGATCATGCCACCAGATACCCTGAGACTATACCCCTTTGGACTGTTACTGCCAAGGTGGTTGCCAGGGATCTCCTGGGCATTTTTACCTGTGTTGGATTCCCTAAGGAGGTGGTCTCTGACAGAGGATCCAACTTCATGTCTAGTTACATGGTAACAATGTTGGAAAGAGTGCGGGGTAACCTACAAGTTCTCCACCTCTTACCATCCCCGACCAATGGTCTGGTTGAGAGGTTTAATAAAACTCAAGGGCATGCTAGGCGCTTTGGAAGAGCCCCGAAGGAGGAAATGGGATCTCCTCCTGACATTGCCTGCTGTTTGCTTACAGAAAGGTACCTCAATAGGGTCTTGATTCAGCCCTTTTGAGTTACTCTTTGGACATCCGGTGAGGGGGCCCCTTGCCTTGATCAGAGAAGGTTTGGAAGCCACCCCTCCAGGTCCCGCCAAGCAAGTGGGGGACTATGTGTTAGGCCTCAGATGGAGGATGACACAGATGATGGACCAGGCGAAAGGCAAATCTCAAGGCCAGCCAGGAATTGAATAAGTACTGGCATGATCTTAAAGCATTGCAAGTGGATTGGACTCCGGGACAGGAGGTCCTCGTGATGGAGCCTACCAAGCCACAAGCTTTGGCAGATAAATTGACTGGACTTTTCAGGATAATTTCCAAGATGGACAAGGTCAATTATCTGGTTGACATGGGAGTCTCTGGAGTAGCCCCTCAAGTATTCCATGTTAACAGGCTCAAGCCTTTCCACAGGCAAGCAGAAGTCTCATGGCTTTTGCTAGATTCAGACCAAGAAGAGGAGGAGAGTGAGCCCCTTCCGGATTTCCTGCATAGCAACCCTCAGGATGGCTCAGTGGAGGGAGTGCATCTCTCTCCCGATCTGACGACAGAGCAGCAGAGGGCCTGCAGGTCTTTGCTCCGGCAGTATGCCTCTCTGTTTTCACTGACACTGGGCCTTACACCGTGGTGTAGGCACGAAATTGACACCGGTGACAGTGTGCCTGTCAAAAGCAGGTGCTACCGTATGTCAGATACATTTAAGAACCACATCCAGGCTGCGGTTTCCAAGATGTTGGATCTGGATGTTATTGAACCCTCAACCAGTCCCTCGTCCAGTCCAGTGGTCCTTGTCCCCAAGGCAAGTTCCCAGGCAGGTACCAAGGATTGGAGGTTCTGTGTGGACTACCGAGGAGTCAATGCCGTCACCAAAACTAACGCGCACCCATTGCCCAGGGTTGATGAGCTTGTGGACACCATAGGTGCTGCCAAATTTGTGAGCACCTTTGACCTTACCTCAGGCTATTGGCAAATAGCTCTGACGGACCATGCCAAGGAAAAGACAGCGTTCTCAACACCAGAGGGACTCTACCAGTTTAGGGTCATGTCTTTTGGGTTGAAGAATGCCCCTGCCACCTTCCAGAGATTGGTCAATCATGCGCTCAGTGGGCTGGAGGCCTTTTGTATGGCCTACTTAGACAACATTGCCGTCTACAGTTCCACCTGGGAACAGCATTTGACACATCTGGATAAGGTTTTGTAGGCCTTGAAAAGGGCTAACCTCACTATCAAGGCCACCAAGTGCCAGATAGCTCAGGGGAAAGTCACGTATCTTGGTCATGAAATAGGAGGGGGGTCAAATTCAACCTCTCCCCATTGAAGTACAGGACGTACATGACTGGGAGACTCCCACTACTCAAACCCAGGTGAGAGCCTTTTTGGGCCTCACTGGGTATTATCGTAATTTCATGGCGGACTATGGAACAATAGCAGCACCACTGACAGCTCTGACTTTACTCAAACTGCCTAGGAAGGTTAATTGGACTGAAGACTGTCAGAGGGCCTTTGATGGCTTGAAAATAAGTCTGTGTAGGGCACCCATGTTGTGTGCGCCTCATTACAGCAAGCCCTTTATCGTTCAAACTGACGCCTGCGACACCAGAATTGGAGCTGTCTTGTCCCAGTTAGATGACAAAGGAAGAGAACATCCGATCATATTCATCAGTAGACAATTTAAGGGTAGATAGCTTAGATGGGCTACTGTTGAAAAGGAGTGTTTTAGCATAGTTTGGAGCCTTGGGTGTTTTAGACCCTACCTTAGCGGGTCTACCTTCACGGTCCAAACAGATCATAAGCCCCTGACGTGGCTTATGCAGATGAAGGGTGCAAACCCGAAACTGCTCAGGTGGTCCATTAGCCTGCAAGGGTTAGACTTCACCATAGAGCATATAACAGGGAAGAGTCACGATAATGCAGATGGCCTTTCCAGAAGGTATGTTGACTGTCTGGATGAGGGTGTCTATCTCGTGGGAGATTAGGCACCCTAACCTCAGTCTGGGCGGGGGGGCAACTGTGATGCTGGAAATGCATCGGTGGGACAGGGCCTCCGTATCCTTGTCCTTTACTGCTTTTTATCGTGTGTTCTGTTGTGTTTTCTGCTCAGGAGTTCATGTGGGACTCCTGGTGGTGCAGCTCTCTCTTTTGGTTTTGGTGAACAGACCCATGGGATACCCTTATGGCACACATGGGTGGGGGTACAACCCTGTGCCCCTAGTGTATGTTTTTGGGCACCTGTGTGTGGCCCACAGAGCAGGGTACGGGCTAGTGGCAGCTCCCTGCTGAATTGACTGGTGCCCTGAGCGTCCTCCATTTTGGGATGCTCAGGCCCTGTCATTGGAATCGGTAGATTCCTGATGGAGACAAGATGGCCCCCGTGGCCTCTTGCCTTCCATCGCCTGTTACCTTGATCTTCCCGAAGCCCCGGGCAGCCCTGACTCTGTCACTTCCCACTGACTGGCTATTGGGTGGAAGTTCCATATATGGTAGTGTGGGTAAGTGCCGACCAGACTGGCTGGAGCCTTCCCAATGACCGTTTGTTGTGGGTACGCCCATGGGTGGGACCTGGGTGATTGGACTGTGTGATGAATATGCAGTTCTTGTTGTGGATGTCTAGTTTCAGGTGTTTGACACAATGACTGAGACAGCCCTGCCCGAAACTGTTATGAATGCATTGTGGAGTGTTGAATGGCTGGGTACTTGTCCCAATACACATAACTTGTTGTGGGTGTCTGGAGAGAAGTGAAGGGCCTGAATGCACTATGCACCTGATTGGCTGCCTGCATGCATGAATGCCTTTCGCCGTGATTGGATGCTTGAGTATGACCCAGCGGAAACAATGGGAGATCAACAGTATATCTGGGGACCTCTCACTGCTAGGAATCGTGTTCAGAAGCTGAAGTCCACTACGACGAGTAACTGGAGTAAACCTGAAGCTGAACCTTGAAGCCCTGCTGGAAGAGAAGAATTGCTCTTGCTCTTCTTCATCGATCTGAAAGCTGCTGTGTCTCCAAGGACTTACCCAGAGAGGACCTAGTAAGGCACCCTCTTCCCAAGCTAGGAGGGACCATCGTGTACCAGCTGATCTTTGCCAAAGCTCCCTGGTAGACAGAACTACGACAGGCTGCCGACCAGATACGGGGACTGCCGCGGAATCCCAAGGAGAAGCGCTCAGACTGTTGTCCGCCACCGTCAACGACCGCCATAGCCGACCGGAGCCATCGTGCTCCCATTGCCTACAAACTTTCGATACCCGGACGCGCTCGTCCGCACCGCCGCCTGCCTTATCCCGCCAGAGAAGGCCAGGTCGTCGATACGCAGAGGAGCATCCGCCGGTTGTCCGCCACCGTCAACGACCGCCATAGCCGACCGGAGCCATCGTGCTCCCGTTGCCTACGAACTTTCGATACCCGGACGCGCTCGTCCGCACCGCCGCCTGCCTTATCCCGCCGGAGAAGGCCAGGCCGTCGACACGCAGAGGAGCATCCGCCGGTGGGTTTCCCGTCACCCAAAGAACACAGAGACGGCGATGACTCTATGTCCTTGCTGGGCCACAGTTCTTCAAACTCTTTACGGTCCAGAACTATTGACATCGAGGTGCCCCACACGCCTCTTCCTTGCAGGACGTTTATACTTCCCCGTCAATGAGCACCGCAGGAAAGAAGCTGCCACTTCAACACCGTAGTTCACCCTGTTCTCCGTCAGATGTTCCACGACCCGTAACTCCTGCCTTAAAGAGAGGGTACTCAAGAAGGGCCGTTGATTCCCCGACGAGGAAAGCTACAACACCAGGTTCTTTGGGGTTGCAAATATTATTGGAAAGTCTCTTGTGAACAATATATGGACTTGGCTTGTGATATATCTTTATTCTACAGCTTGCCCAGGTGGGGGTATCTCCACACAGAACTGTGTCTCGGTATCGGGGCCAGTATTCTGCCAATTGTTCTAACCAACTGGTTTCCTCTTATATCCATTGTTGGTTTCCTTTACAAACTGATTTGTGTGACATGTAACCGTACAGTGGATACACTTTAAAGAGATCTAATAGTAATTGTGGTACCACGTAGAACTGTATATTTGCCATTATAGATAACCGAGTACAAAGAGAGTTATCGTGATATTGTACATAACCTTGAATATTAATTATATAAAGACTGTGTTTTAACTAATACAGTGTGCGGACATTCCTTTTTGGGTGCTTGAGGACTACACTGTACTTAAGAACCAGCCCGCATCACCTCCTGAGAAGCTAGGCCTTGATTGCTCGACCACGCATAAATAATAGAGAATCTTGGCTGGGGTCCTCTGTGCTTCTCCTCTGCCATATAGAGAGCGGAAGTCCAGACCCCATCTCCGGTCTTTAAACCTATGTACTTCAAAAGGAGGATTTATCAGTGTATACTTCAATGGGTCAGCCTAACTTGTCAACTCATTGTTAACATTAACGCAATCTTAGTAAATACAAAGTCAGAGAATCATCATGCATTAAGTGCATGAGCTATCCGTTGAAGAGGATCCATTTGCCAATATGTTTGTAACTACAGAGTTGTGTTTGATCTGTAGCCATAAAGAAGTGTGATTAATTGTTATGAAGATTTTAATTTTACAAAGGTCTTTTGGCATGTTGTGTCATTATCTTGCAGTGTCTTAATATCCAACAAAGACTTGCAGATTGTCTGCCCTGTCAGGTTCACCTTTGGTAATATTTGAAGCACATTACTCTAAAATCGCATACTCTCACTCCCTCCTTCTCTGGTGGCTGCTAATAGAAGATCCCTGTCTCTAAAGTTGAAAATGCAAGGGAATAAATGCAAAGGCCACGGAGGTTGACCCGGAGCAGGTCGGAGCCAAGTGAGCAATGCCATGAAGTGCTGTGAAGAAACTAAAATGACTAAAAGAGTTAAAAGAGATCCATCAAACAAGGTGTTACTACTCCAGAATACCTAAAATCAGAATATTGTTTCTTCTCAATCTCTGTTTCAAATCTTCATTTTTCATTTTGACCAATTACTTCTCCAAAGTTGCAAAGTCTGTAGGTGGTTTTACAGGTCACCTTCACCCATTCCAATCCTTTTTTTCACTTCGCCAATTCTACCACACAGTTCATATTTATTTTGTAGGGACTCAACTTTCCTCGTAAGAGTCCATTTTTGGATCCATGCTCTGAACCGTATCTCTGAATTACAGTAGTATTTCCCTAAAGCATTATCCCAAGTCACTGTTACGCTCACCTGGTCTCTGCAGAGGCATTGGGGCACAGTTGCAGCCCTCCCGGGGGTGAGGTCGCTCGGGTCCGACTTCGCCCTCTGGAATTAGTGGGTGAATGGTGGTAATAGGTGATGCTGCTCGGGACTGCTCCTGTGTGGAGAATAGAGGGTGTGAGTATGCCAGCTTGTGCACCTGATTCCCTTCCAGACCCCTTCTCCCAAACAATGGTACCTGTGGGATGCGCTGTCCCTAGAAAGCTCACCTGTTGATTAGTTTTGGCGAGCACTCCGTCCTGCTGCTTCTGGCAGGGGCGCTTGTATGATCTGGACCGAGTTCCTTCACTGGTACCTTGCACGTGGTAGTCCAGTCCTGCTGCGACTAAGCCACTATACTTCAGGTAAGTGTTCCTGTTTGCCTTTCTTTCCTCGTCTGGTTTTGTTGTATTGTAAAGTTTGTTGTCTTGTATTGCTGTCCGTTCCACTTTTGATGTTTGATGTTTGCTCTTTTGCTTTTTTCCCTTGCAGGTGATGTTGCCGGCCCGGCAGAAGCTGCGGAGCTCGAGGCAGCAGCCGGAGGGAATGAGGAACGAAGCTGCAGTGGTACAGTAGCTGGTAATTTGTAAACTAGGAGGTTCACAGGGGTCAAATGCAGCACGGCCATAGGACGGATGTTCTAACCTGGTCTTTCTTCTTCTTCACAGGGTCCGAGTTCATGGATGCGGAGTGCGGTGCTGCGTCGTCGGGATCAAGATCCCTGGGTGTCAGGAGATGAGTCGGCAGATGAAGCGATAAAACACCGATTTCCTGGAGGTGAGTATGCAGGAGAACGCCTGGTTTCAAAGATAAGTAAACTGGTTCGAGCGGCAGTGAGCGTCACGTTGTACACGAGTGTACAGTAACGCGAAGCATCGGCCTTAAGGATGAAGCCGCTTATATACCTGAGCTTCTGAAGCCACGCCCACCAGGTTCAGCCTGCCTGCCACACCCTGCCACATCCAATGAGTCAGCACATGAAGACCAGGCCTAGGGAGTCACACCTGATGAGTCGGCACATGAGGATATTCTCTGGAATAAAGGCTTTCAGCTCCTGGAAGTTCTTGTAACATAAAAGCACTCCTGCACAGAAATAAAGTAAAAGCATTCTGGCACTGAAATAAAGTGTTCCTGCTCACATCTCTATATGAGTCTGGCGCCAGGGCCCCTGTGTTTATGGGCCCAAAGGAGACGTAAGTGAGTCAAGTGACCCATTGCCCCCATCACTAGATGGTGTGGTTTTTGTGTTCTGGGGCCTGTGGCCATGACAGCCACCTCTTTACTGAGTTAAAGTTGGGTCATGTTCTTGTCCTTCTTGTTGGGTGCAGACGACTCAGATGATTTCTTTGCACATTTGTCCATTTCTGCCTGTTTTTTGTGCTCCTAGTCATTCTGCATCCTCCTGAGCGAAGTGATGGTAACCTCGGTACAAGTAATGTTTTCCAGTGAGTGGTGTGGCAGCGAAATGACTGTGGAAAGGAGCAATGCTGAAGAGCACTCAGACCACCTGCCTGAAATTCCATCTACTGCCAGAACACACAAGCACAGCAGTCTGAGTTTATAAATGTTGGTGGTTGTTAGATAAGTCCCGTTCTCCAGGGTTAAACGTGAGAGGGAATGAGTTTAAGAATGGAAGTCAATTGGGCAGCAGGATTTGGCCAACGTGATAGTTAATGTGAGGTTTATATGCATGCTTCACACAATGAGTCTCCTCCAGTGCCCTCATCTCATCATTGCCTAAGATTTAACGCCATTTGTGTTTTGACACTAGCCCATCTCTCAACACCTCTGGGCAGTTTTAGCACATCAGTGCCTCAACCAAAGGTTCTGCAACCACCACAGACTCCAGGCTCTCGGCGCACCTTCTCACTGGGAGCAGGACTCCATGCTGCCCACAAACGGGCTGCACATTGAGGCACACCATAAACTTCCTTTCAATGCCGCAGATCCATCCTTTTCCTGCAGAGCACAGCTGCAGCTTTCTCATCTCACACTACCTCCCCTTTGAGCGTTGACTGCAACATGGGTCTGCCTGACAAGGTGGTAGCCATGCAGTCTTCGGATTGTCACCAAAGCCCCACTTTAGGTCTAGCATGAAATGGGCGAGTCCCACAGCAGGACAATGCATTCAGGCATGCAGCCTTGTCCAGGTGTCCACAGACGCCCTTTCTGTGGCAATTTCTCAATCTGAGCAGGTATATAGTTAGCCAGACACATTGGGTTCCGCAGCTGCATATTTCTACTGATGCCCGGCATAAGGTGGCAGGGGGATGTTCAGTTTAAGTTTTCGAGCAAGCATGCCATCTAATATACTGGAATTCCACTGTCTTGGTTAGAGTACAGTTTCCCTGACCTAGGTGGCCCACTTCTTGAAGTATCGCTACAGTGATATAGGATACTTTGAA
Organism: Ambystoma mexicanum; assembly: GCF_040938575.1. Taxonomy (NCBI): domain Eukaryota; kingdom Metazoa; phylum Chordata; class Amphibia; order Caudata; family Ambystomatidae; genus Ambystoma; species Ambystoma mexicanum. The sequence goes on along the minus strand of NC_090932.1, from coordinate 461,897,834 downwards.
AGCATTTTGTGAGCTTCGAGAGCTCTTGCATTCCAGGGCTCTGCAACCTTTGGCTCTTCAGATGTTTTGGACTATAACTCCCATCATCTCTAGTCACCATAGTCAATTGTAAGGTATCATGGGAGTCGTAGTCCAAAACATCTGCAGAGCCAAAGGTTGCAGACCCCTGCATTAGACAGTGATTATGGTCACCTGAGAACTACGCCCTGGAATGTAGCATTGACGGGCAAACCAGTAGTCTGATATAAAACAATAAGGGTGTGCATGAACATAAAAAAAGGACTCAAACTGTATATAAAGAGTCTTGGACAAGGAGGTAAAACATGGAGTGCTCCTGAACTGCATGCAGTAACTAGTGAAATGCAAGGAGAGAGTGTGTGTGTGTGTGTGTGTGTGTGTGTTTGTGGAAAAGAGTCTGCTAGATGTTATTGGATGCTGGCGTTAGGGCATGCAATTTTAATTTGTAGAGGAGCAGAAGGATGATGATCCACAAAACTGTTCATCCTGCCTGGCTACATATTTTGTAGGTTGTGATGGATGCAACATCCACCAATGGGAGGTACTTATGCAAATGAGGGACATGCCACGACAACATGTTACATCCAGTAGAGCCCTGAATACTATACATGCCTTGCCTTTGTGTAGGAATTTATCGTAGCTTTGACTGGACCTGCAACCCAAACTTAGGGGCGACAACCCAAACATATGATCGGGGATGGGAGGGAGTTGCTGTTTATAGTCATTGTGAGAGGAGAATAAAGATTTTCCATAATAACTTACTAGAAAGTCTTGATTCTATTAAAGACACGGAGGCGAGCATTATGCTTCTCTTTCTTTTATTTAAATATTTAAAGAAAGGCTCAGCAGCAAGATATTTTTGTGCACCAAGTGTTATATGAGTAAACATAGAAAAGGGGGTGCACTAAATATATAATATAACAAGTAAAACATAACATAACAGTAGTATCTTCGGAGTTCTGAAGAAACAAACTCCATTTCCCAGAGTTCCCTAGTGTCACCAAAGAAACATCAACATGTGACTTAGTCCTCCAATGGGTGTCCTGATCCCTTCATAAACAGTCCTAAACATGATGCGACTTCCTCTTTCGAAGCTGCGAACTTGGTTGTCCATGGAAAGGTAGCACTTGAAGTTGTTAGATCTGTTGAACAGCTGATCAAGTGGATTTGTCGGCAGGCGCTGTCGAAAAAGGAGATAGAAAGCAAATTACTTCATGTATATAACAACCCTAGTTCCCTTATCGGGGTGGGAGAAAATGTCATTGGTTATTTATTTATTTCTCATAAATGCAATCATTTCTTTGTGAGGTTTAGTAACTTATAATAATACATTGTCACAATTAGGAGAGAAGTACAGTATTATTTTCTCATTGGGTGGGATAATGCTCGCCTCCGTGTCTTTAATAGAATCAAGACTTTCTAGTAAGTTATTATGGAAAATCTTTATTCTATGTCAAGACCGGAGGCTCCCATTATGCTTGTTTAAAGCTTACTCACCACAATAGATGCCGGTTGATCTACTGGTTTCAAGTAGAATTGTTTAAATACTGATTCGCTTGCCCAGTCTGCCATTCTCATAATGTCTTCTAGTCGAACTCCAGCCTGAAAGGCTTTAGAGGCCATAGCTCCCCTCACAGAGTGAGCTCCGAAGTGCTGGGTATCTATCCCGGCTTGATTTAGAGTCCAGCGCACCCAGCGCGCTAAAGTGGGGGCGGAAACTGGTTTGTGTGGTTTACGCAGAGCTATCAGTAGTTGCCCGTTGGGGAGGGCCCTAAGGGGGGCTGTCTTTTCTTCATAAACCTTCAGGCATTTCACCAGACAAAGTTTGGGTTGGTCCCTGAAGGCGGGGTAAGAAATTACCCTAGAGTTACATTTCGTTCTTCTGTGTATGTGAAATACAATACCGTCAGGAGAAAAGGTTCTGCCTGCTAGGTCAAGGGCTCTGACATCAGAGACTCTCCTGCAGGAGACTAAGCAGAGTAAAGTAGTAAGCTTGCCCGAGAGGGCTGTACGTGATAGTTCCTCATTATGATGCCATGAAAGGAAAAGATTCAATACTTTGTTAACGTCCCAGAGTTTGTCATAGCGGGAAAGGGGCGGGACTGTAAGTCTTACTCCTTTTAATAATCTGCAGACGAGGTGGTGTTCACCAGCTGGTATTCCTTCAATGAGGTCGTGACCAGCTGAAATCGCTGAACGATATGCGTTCACTGTCCTGTAGGCGAGCCCTCTTTCTACTAGAGATGCTAAGAAATTCAAGATTTCCTCTACAGGTGCTGAAATTGGATGTAAGCCTTTTTCCTGGCACCAGGTGCTCCAGGCGCCCCAAGAGTTGGAATATCTCTTAAGGGTGGCAGGAGCCCAGCTTTCCTCAATGAGACTGATCGCCCTGTGTGACATGCCTGGAGTTCTCCATCTTGCCCTGAAATCCTCCATGCTGCCAGGGTCAGAGAACCGTTGAGAAGAAGGGGGTGTCTCTGCCCTGAAGGATCTAGAAGAAGATCTGGAAATTGGGGTAGTAGGATTGGAAAATCCGAGGAAAGTTCCAGAAGGACTGGATACCAGGTCTGAGATGTCCAGACCGGTGCTATGAGGACTAAGTCTGAATGTTCCAGACGGGCCTTCGCCAGGGTCCTCGCTATCATGGTGAATGGGGGAAAGGCATAGAGTACCCCTTGGGACCATTGTTGGAGAAAAGCGTCTGTTGCTGTTGCTGCTGGATCCGGTCTCCAGCTGTAAAACCGTGGTAGCTGAGTATTGAGTCTGGAGGCGAAAAGATCTATGAACATTGGGCCCCAAATCTCCTGGAGGCGGAGGAAGACTCCTCTGTCGAGCTTCCAGTCGCTGTAGTCTGTGGAGTGGCGGGAGTACCAGTCCGCTACCACATTTGATAGGCCGGGAAGATATTCTGCTGTGACTGAGATTCGATGCGCCAGACAGAAGTGCCAGAAGTCCTTGGCTAATTCTGCTAGAGGTCTTGATTTGGTGCCACCTAGATGGTTGATGTACCTTACCGCGGAAATGTTGTCCATTTTTAGCAAGATACAGCAACTCACTCTGTCTCTGGCAAAGGAGCGTACTGCAAAGGAACCTGCCAGAAGTTCTAGGCAGTTGATATGCAGGCCTAGCTCCTGATAGGACCAGGTCCCTCCTGTGGCTATAGAGCCGCATCTCGCTCCCCATCCGGAGCGGCTGGCGTCTGACTCGATGATGATATCTGGAGCAGATCCGAAAATGGCTCTGCCGTTCCAGGCCTCCATGTGGGTGAGCCACCAATTGAGTTCTGTCCTCGCTTGGGGAGATAATGTTAGGAGTTGAGAGTATGAAAGACTGTGTCTTAAGTGTTGGCCTTTCAGTCTTTGCAATTCGCGATAGTGAAGAGGGCCGGGAAATATCGCTTGAATGGAGGAGGATAGCAGCCCTATCACTCTTGCTAGTTCTCGAAGAGAGAACAGGTCCTTCTGCAGAATCCTGCGAATCTCCCTTTTGGTAGAATGGATCTTGGCTGCTGGGAGTCGGAGTTGACAATTCTGGGTGTCCACGACGAAGCCCAGAAATTCCATGGTCTTGGATGGAAGAAGAATTGACTTTTCCCAATTTATAAGGAAGCCGAGACTGTGTAGCAAGTCTATAGCTAGTTTGGTGTCTTTCTGAACTAGCTCTTGCGATTGTGCCATAAAAATGATGTCGTCTAGATAAATAAAAAGACGAACACCTTGCACTCTTAGATGAGCTACTACAGACCTTAGAAGCTTGGTGAAAACCCAAGGCGCTGAAGAGAGCCCGAAAGGTAGGCTTGTGAATTCCCAATCTCGATTCTTCCAGGAAAATCTCAGGTAATTCGTATGTGCCTGATGAATTGGTATCGTCAAGTAGGCGTCTTTCAGGTCTAGACGCATGAGCCAATCGTTCGGTCTCAGAAGATCTCTGAGCATGTGTATACCTTCCATTTTGAAATGGCGGTAAATGATGTATTCGTTGAGAGCTTTGAGGTTTATGACTGGTCGTACTTTTTCTTTCCTGCGGACTAGGAATATGGGACTGAAAAACCCTCCCTGGCTTTGACAGGGGCGAATTGCTCTCTTCAGACAAAGATTGTGTATTTCGCTGTCTAAAGCGATTTGATCTGTCTGAGACATTACTATTGGAGTAGGGCGACATGTCTGAATGGGCTGCTCGAAAAATTCTAGGCGTAGGCCCCGAACTGTGTCCCTGACCCAGGCGTCTCCTGATAAGGTATCCCAAGCATTTATAAACATCATTAACCTCCCCCCTATAGGAGTCATGGGCGCTGGCGCTGCTATAAGTACACTGACCTGTAGATTGCTGTTGGGCTGGGTATCTGGCCGATCTTCTCCAGGGGCGCCCTCTTCCACGACCTCTTGAGGGAAAGAAAGTGTCGGAGCGCTCTTGCCAGGAGTTATGCTGGCCTCTGGAGTGTTGAGATCTTTTGTCGAAGAAATAACGGCCGGAGGAGCGACCTCTGCCTCGTCCGGCCCTGGTGAAAACCTTGGACGCGAAGACTCTTTTTATGGAGGCTTGTGCTTTGTCCAATGCTGTAAATGTTCCCACGAATTTCGCCATTTCCTTCATAAAAGGATCTCCAAAAAGCAGACCTTGTGCTGTTGGACCGGACTCTGTGTCTGCCAGCTCGCTCAGTTTGGCGTCTATTTTATATAGGATGCCTTTTCGGCGTTCTGTCGAAATAGCACAACTGGCGTTGCCTAGAAGGCAAATTGCTCGTTGAACCCAACCAGAAAGTATTATCGGGTCAATGGGGTTAGAGGAGTTTATTGCTTCTTCCGCTAGATCTGAAATCTTGGCTAGTGGCCCTGCTACGTCTAGTACTTTGTCCTGGCAGGACTTCCAGGCACGGTCTATGCCTTTCCTTGGGTCTTTTACGTTTTTACCTAGAAAGGTAATCATTTTCGAATCTAGTTCTGGTGTTAGAGCCACTTTGTCCGCAATATCCGGACGTGGACATTCCGCTCGAAGTCTAGCTCTAACTTCTTTATCCAGTGGCTTACGTAGCCTGAAATGAATGTATCTTGATGTCTTTGAAGATGGTTCCCAGTCTGTGGATCTGGGATGTATAAGGTCTTCCGGAGTAAACATCCCCTCTGCAGGAGGCTTGTTTACGGTAGTGTTCTTGGGGATGGGGTCTGCCGCAGTCCCAGAACCAGAGGGCTTTGAACCCTCTATTTGAATTTCCTCTTCAGATGAGGATTGAGAAGGATCAGCGTCGTAGACGCTCTTGTTTTGGTCATCTTCAGTGCCCTGTCCGTATCTCTCCGGGCTGGAGGGTACATTTTCCCTCATTTCTTCCTCTAGGTAAGAGGGTTCATGGGAGGAGGTTATCTTCCTATTCATAAAGGCTTGTTTCAGCCTGGAGAAGGCGTCCGAAACGGCAGCTGTGGCATCTGTTGGCTGGCTCGGGGGGGTCATAGAGCTTCTGCTCTTGCGAGCCGGTATACATCCCCCTTCCGTAAGGTGCTTTCTCTTTTGCGTTCTCTTTCTCCCAGGGGGGGAGGTCCCTCTTAAATGCTCTTCCATAGTTTCTAGGCGTTGTTGAATGGGAATGAGCATGTCTGTTACTGCTTTCTTAATACTGGTTTCCACAGAGGATCCCAGTACTTTTTGTAAGCTGTTAGCCATTGCCACCTCATCTATATAGCAGTGATCTTCCTCCGTCTCAGACCAGGCCTGATCTGATTGGGGTGAGTACTGCGCTGCCATAATAAATTTTAAAGCACCTTACTCACTTTTTTCTTTTTTTTTTTGTCTTGTCTTCTGGGCCCTTGAACGCCTTCTCTCACTGCCCAGTAAATCAGTTCACCTTATTATTATAATCTTCATAGAATGCTGAACGGGAGATTTTCTCTCTTCTTTTTTTTTTTTTTTTTAATTTATGCAAATTATGTATGCCGATATTTTTCCCGCACTCGCGTGCGAAATCCTGTCGGTCCGATGTAAAGAAGTATAATAGCTGCCGCCTGAGGAGAAGTTCCGGCGCTCGAGTTCGCAGAGACCGTTATAAATGAGGGTCATGCGCACTCGAGCGCCGGATAGAGGAAGGGACCAGGAAGAGCAGGAGCTCCCCTGGTGGTTAGTGGGCGGCACTGCGGGCAGTAGTAATGCCGCGCCGGCCTCCCCGTACTCGATTTGGAGAGTACCGATGGGTCGGGGAAGCCGACGCGAGCCCGCAGAGAAGTCCGCCTGAAGCGGAAGAAAAAAACAGCTGTAGCGAAGCCGCGCCGGCTTCCCCGTGCTCGAGGAGAGCACCGATGGTTCGGGGAAGCCGACGCGAGCCCGCCGAAGAAAACAGCTGACGGATTGTGTCAGCGAGCGCGAAGCGAGGCTTCGAATTACGCGGTCTCCGACGCCAGCAGAAGGCAGCTGGCGTCGGAGTCAACAACGAAGGCAATGAGCAAAATGAAATCAATTTAAAGGCAAGGTACGCTCATAAACAATAATTAAGCATATATAGCAATGTCAATTATGTAAAAATGAAATCACGTTTATAATCAGAGGTAAACATGAAGGTACTTATCTCTTGCTGTGAGCAGCAAAGAAAGAGGAAGTCGCATCATGTTTAGGACTGTTTATGAAGGGATCAGGACACCCATTGGAGGACTAAGTCACATGTTGATGTTTCTTTGGTGACACTAGGGAACTCTGGGAAATGGAGTTTGTTTCTTCAGAACTCCGAAGATACTACTGTTATGTTATGTTTTACTTGTTATATTATATATTTAGTGCACCCCCTTTTCTATGTTTACTCATATAACACTTGGTGCACAAAAATATCTTGCTGCTGAGCCTTTCTTTAAATATTTAAATAAAAGAAAGAGAAGCATAATGGGAGCCTCCGGTCTTGACATAGAATTCAAGTGCTAATTAAATTATATCCATGCTACTGGAAACTAAAACCGATTTCCAAAGTGAGACCTGACAGGAAGTGAATAAAATAATATGGTCAGAGAAGCACAATGATAAGGGATTAACTCATGTGCAGAGTCTAGATTACCAGACAAAGAACAAATAAGCACCTTAAAGGCATTTACTAAATTTGACACTAAGATCTATTATGAAGACAGGAACAACTCTAGCAAAGAATCTTGCATTAAAGGGTTGAAGTCCTATGAGATAAAGTGGGGGGACTCATTAACATACCAATTGAATGTAGCATCACCAGAAATGAGCACAGAAGCCCTCTGAAAAACATGGTAGGACTGCGTCTACCTGCGTGTACCCTCGACTTCAGCCATTACTCTACCCCATACATTCCAGGGAGATAAATTGAAACCTACAGGCTTCGTAACTACATAGAAACTGTACAAGTCTATACAACATCTCTCTAACATTACAGCAGAAGGTGAGGGCAGTTTACCCGAACAGTTGTTTAAGGCTTGGGCAATGAGGTTTATAACACAATGATATAAATTGGTATGGTGTGCAATGAAGGAAGGTGGAACAGCCATTTATGCGAGAGGGCCCAAACATCAACATAGAGCAACAAAAAAAGGATTTGGGGATCAAAGAGACCCATATAAATAATGAATGGGGGCGGGAAGCTTTTTCTGAAGCCTTAGCAAATAGATTAGTAGTTACTCTACCCAGCAGTATATCGCTACACAATCATGGATAGGTCTTAGGGTGGGATTCCTCAGAGCTTACAAATGCCCTACTGAACTATGCAGTGGGCTCTAATACACCCCTATCAATTATGCTTCTCTGAGTGGAGTAGGCATTTAACAGGTTTTGGTAGGACTTTCTATAGGCAGTTATGAGGCACAGTGAAATCCCAGTACTATCCTTGCCAGCGATGCAGACCCTTTACATAACACCATGCACACATATATGTTTAAACTTCACCTCACTGGGGTCTTTTCAAGTCCAGCAGGTGACCAGAGAGGGGGCTTTTGCCAGCAATATCTGACTTGAACTCTTATCCGGCATATTAAACGCACACAGGATTCGCCGGCATTCTCAAATGGTGTGGCCATCTTTAGTTCTGTTCCTACTAAAACAATGGACATAATCAATAGACTAGCAGCTATGTGCGGAAATCTATCAGACTTCAAACTGATTTTGGCTAAACACAAATATGTAAATTTAGCAGGATTTCAGTCACCACTTATTACTAAACAGAGAATATTTATGAATACAATGGAGTCCCTGTTTTGTTTAAAATCATGGGGGCAAGGCCAAGATGCATAATAAAAATACATAAATACACACATTCAGTTGAATGCTACATTTAAAATCAATGGAACATTTTACTTGAAGAGCTCATTTGATCATTAATTTAAATGCCCTAAGCACAGTTATTCAAATATCGCAAGTGATAAAATGTTCATTTTATCTTTGAGGGAAAACAACAGTCATTTAATTGCCTATAACAGTCCTGAATACAAATGTCATAAAGCTACAGACAGTGTTCTGTGCCTAATGAGCCAGGCTCTATAAATACTTTTCGACAGTGCATAAACTATGAGTCTACATTAGTTTGATAGCAACATGTCATCGCCTCTGCGCAGGATCCAATTATGTACTTCAAGAATATTGGTTCCCGGTACAGCTTTCTCAAGATTGTATAGGATCCGCAGAGTAAATTAAAGTGCAAAATATGTTCAAGTGATGAATTGTCACAGTGGCATTTATTTGTCACATCAGGGTCGCAATGGTTTCTTTGATCAGCTAGGGGTAGGATCCCCATCCTACATTTTTATTTAAAGTGCACGTGCATATTGGGGCATTATAGTACCCAAGTACCATTCGGCGCCCCAATGGCATTTCCTCTTCCACTAGTGATATAGGGTTTGGGAATGTGTACGCCTGACTTTGATATGTCGTCTACTGCCAGCCTAGGCCCTTGGAAGTGTTGGTCATAGCTTCATGGTTTTTGCCATAAATGCTCACATTGGTTACGGCATAATGCTGTTTTTATGTAGATACACCATCTTCCTGTGTGACCGCTGTCCTGGGATAGGCGGTCTTTCAGTGCCTGCGTATACACTAATCAAGATGGTGAACTCCAGATTTTAACCCAGTATAAAGATGGTTCTAATATTGTTGCACATTCTATATCCTCTAGCCTTACTTCCATGTGCAAGGGAATTGTGGGAGCGGACGCCTGGAGGCCTAAGATGCCCTTTAAGGAAAACCTATTTTTTTATGGGTAAGAGAGTAGCAGAGTTTGCACATCGCCACAACTCTGACCCATATAAGGCTGCCTGCGGTGTTTGTAGCCTATAAAGGTCTGTCGATACACTCAACGCACCCTCTGCATTTTTCCTCTCAAACCCTGCAATAGAATTAATATATCTTGAGAGGACTGACCCTCCCTTCTCGATCGGACTCCCCCAATGCCCCTCTTTATCATTCTTAGTCCCAGGTAATCATAGAATTGAACCTGCTCAATTAATTCACCAGTTTGAACGATGTGCCGCTATGGAGTTTTCCTTCTGTTCCTCCGAATACCATTGTTTTTTTTTTTTAAATGTTCTTCAAACGGGAGGATAGCTCAGGGGCAACGTGCTCGCCTTGGAAGCAAGACAACACGGAGCAACACAGGTTTGATCCCTGGGTCCGCGCTTAGAAACCTCTGGGGATTAAGTGTGTTATAAATTACCTATCATATCATATCAAACCGTTGTCTACACAACATTTATCAAATATGACAAATTGCTTTTCTAGGCCCAGAGGTGACAGGGAAATTAATGCTGTGTCACCCCGAACAATAAAATGGGCCATTTTTGTACCCCCAGAGTAGGGGCATTAGTTGGCATTGCCATCATTTGGTTTATGACTCCATTAATACATATGCAGAAGAGTTTTGGGGCCACAAAATGAACCCTGGTAGACTCCCTTTTGGATTGGAATGGGCCAAGGGTCTCCCCATTTATATTCCATTTTACAGGGGCTTTGTTATTCGTGTACAATATTAAGAGCACCGAGAGTGATTTTGCCTGGATGCCCACGTTTATTAGAGTGTTCAAAAGGCAGCACGAGGCATGCTACCGAAAGCAGTCTGCAAGTCGACCAACATGCCACCTTGGAACAATTTCCTGAGACATTCACCTTTCTGAATCAGCAGCTGAAAGTGAAAGCACTGGTCCACCTGCTAACCCCCATTTGGAATTCCGCTTGCAAGCGGTTAATCGCCCTGGTTCCTGTTACCACTCTTCTAGGTGGGCCAGCAGTACTCTTGAATACACCTTGCCTCCTGCGTCCAGCAACGATACTGGTTGGTCATTTGAGGGCTCCTCTATTTCTCCCTTTTTATCAATGGAGATAATTTCTACACTTGTCAATGACTTGGGTGGCGTTCTACCAACATTTATTGCGTTAAATAGTCTAGTCAGATAAGTCGCCCATATCAGAGGTTCCATCTTATACAGGTCCGCAGGGATACGGCCTGGACCTAGAGCCTCCATGGCCGTTTTAACCCTATTAATCGTGAAGACAAGAGATTCACCACCCCCCAGCTGTTGATCATACGGTGGTGTTTCTGCATACAGTCCCCTAAAATGCTCATACCATATGTTACCCTGCGGGGTAACCCTGGATGAGCGTTGAGTCTTCCACCCTGCGACTACGTATTCATTTCCAAAACTGTGCAGTCTTTTTCTTTTATAGCTATGAGCAGGTTGCCCAAGTGTGTCTCAGAGTACTCCCTCTCCTTTTTACCCAGAATCTTTTTATATGAGATCTTATAGCCATTTTAATGGCATCATTATCCTCCCCCCCCCCCCCCCCCCCAACCCCCTGCTTTGTGACATGCTAGTAGTGGTTGTTTCGCTTCGCAGAAATCTTTATCAAACCATGGTGTCCTTTTTGTGGTTCTTTTTTTAATGATTGCACTGGGTTTACGAAAAAATGCTGCTATTCTGGACATCTCTGTTTCGGGAAGTTTGATCATAATTAAATTCGCCGAAGCACTTTCATCTAGAAGGGCTTCCAATAGCGGCAGTATTTCTGCATAAATAGGTGGGACAGCCAGCTCTTTATCCAGGGCATCCCATTTAACGACTCTCCTACTCTGCCCTGTTACCTGAAGAGAGACATCCCCCATTGATTCGGGTGTATTCCCAGTCTGTACACTGCCCAACACTAAAAATGATCACTCTCATGTCTCTCTAAAACATCAAAACATGTTAAGAGTTCCCACATCGCCAAGTTAATAAATATGTAGTCAATGTGGCTTACAGAATGGGAACTAGAGAAAGTTGTCGAATTCGTTTAAATCTATGACAGTAAAACATGAAAGAAAGTAATGTTTCTTCAAGGGTAACACAAAACGGCCAAAGGCACAGTGCATTATCCTCATGGCAAGGCTATTTTAAGGAGCCCCACCCATTAGCAACATATTCATTTTAAAATGTGTCAACCATCATCTACCCTCAGGATCTGGCACACAGGTAAGGTATTTTTCAATGGAGAATATGGAGTTTAAAATACAATACTGAGTTGGATAACCTGCGTAGCTTAGCCTCCTCTCCCAGTTTGCCAACTCCAGCCTTTGCAAATACTTTAAACTGTGTTATTAAAACTGTCAAGATACCAGAGGCAATACTGTACTACTCTCACTTGTAGTTGCACTCCATCAAACATTCAGGTATGTTACGACCTGCTTATTGTATCTGCCTCCACACTCGTTTTGAAACGTGACTTTTAAAACACACACACGTCCGTTCTAATGTTTTCTTTCCATCCAGATCTTCCTTTCACAAGAAGGGCAAATGGAAAATACGTTCCCCACATTTCCACAATTAAAGAACCTCGCCTCACTGAAGCAGGTAACCATAATTGTAATTTTCAAATGGTTGAAATATTTTAATTAGTATTTGAGTTGCCCCTGACATACCACTAACTAGATGTTAATGTTAATGTTAAAGGACATTTGTACCGTGCACTATCACCACCGGAGTGGTCCCCTGGCGCTCTGGCGGTTCTGAAAAGGGAGGGGAGGATGAGTTAGTGGGACGAAGCAGGAAAAGTGCAAGAGAGCAGTGATGTGCTGTTGGCAGCCTCAGCCCGGGGGGTCCGTTGGCTGGGCCTGAGGTGTTTGCGGCCGGTAGACGTTGTGTACTGTTGTGCAAACTATGTGTGTTTTTGTTTTGTTGTTGCAGTGTAGTGAAGTTTGTGCGGTTTGTTGTGCTGTAGGTTTGGTTGTGTTTGGTCTGGAGTTTGAGAGGTGTATGCAGAAAGGGAAATTGTTAGTAGGGTTGGTTAGTTTGCGTCTCTATCCCGAGTTGAGGCGCTCGGTTTGCGTGGTCTCCCCTGATGCAGCTCTGTCTAGGTCTGGGTCTGACTAGCATATAAGGTTCCTTACTCATCTGGCCCGCACCTCTAACATGCTCTCTCAGAGCTCCCCTTATCCTCCCTTAATACTCCCGTGGCAAGTGCACCTGCCAATGTCAACCTCTTAGGTAGTGTGGAGATTGCCAATATCTTATCAATTCCATACCATTATGGTACCTGGCGGTAACTAAGGGCGGGTGAGGTGTTGGTGGGATTGTCTGGGATAGTTGACTCGGTCTCCGTGCGCGCCGTCTGTGTTCCAGTCTGTCTGGTGTCACCCGTCCAGGTGTCGTGTGAGTTACCCTCTCGGGTCGGGGATGTCTGTCTCCTTTCCGGTTTTGGTTTCTAGATGTAGGGCCTCATTACGACTTGGGCGGTAACGCCGGCGCTATCTGCCCTACCGCCGAACTCCCCGGCGCTAATAGCGCCGGATCACGAGTTCGGCGGTAATGTTAATCCCCATTCCCCATTGAGCGCATTCGGGAATGCCCCATTCCCCATTGGGCTCAATGGGGAAATTTCGTGCTAATACCGCCGGCGGATTTCCCGCCGGCGGTATGAGCCCGAATTTTCAGTGGATTTTCCCCCGGCTCAGAGCTGGGGCGAAATCCGCCGAAGTCATGATTTGGCGGACCCTTAAATCCGGCAGTAATAGCGCTACCGCCGGATTTAAGGGTTACCGCCAAAGTCATGATGAGGCCCTTAGTCTGTGGTGTTGAAGAGCCAGGTTTTTAGTGATTTAATGAATTTTAGGTGATCTTCAGTGTATCTTATTTCTTTTGGGATGTTGTTCCAGGTTTTTACGGCTAAGTGGTAGAAGGAGGTGCCTCCAAGTTTTTTCTTAAGGTATGGTTTGAGTTCCAGGTGGATTTCGTTGCTTGATCGGAGGGATCTTGTTGGCTTGTAGACTGTTATTTTCTTTTGTAGGAATTCTGCTCCTTGTCCGCTGATTGCCCTGTGCGTTATGCACATTGTTTTGAAGGTGATGCAATGTTTTACTGGGAGCCAGTGTAGTGTTTTTAGCGCTGGAGTGATGTTGTCTCTTCTGGATAGTTTGAGGAGTAGTTTTGCTGCTGCATTTTGGATCTGTTGCAGTTTCTTCAGGAGGTATTCTGGTATTCCAAGGTAGAGGCCGTTTGCGTAGTTGATTTTTTGACAAGATTAGGGCGACGATAGCGAGTGTTTTGTGCGTGAAGGAGAGGAAAGGTAGAATTCTACTTGCCGTGTGGCGGAGGAAATAGCATCTCTTCACTGTTGCATTTATTTGTGGTTCCAGGGTTAGGGTGTTGTCCATTAGGACTCCCAGATTTTTTACTACCTTCGATGGTGTTGGTGCATTTCCCATTTCTGTGGGCCATGGGATGGTATTCGTTCTCTTGGCCTTTGGATACGATCATGATTTCTGTCTTTCCAGGGTTGATTTTCACGTTGTTGGCATCCATCCAGTTGAAGACTTCTTTTAGACAGTCGGTTAGCGTTGAGTGGTCGGCATCGGTGTCTTTGATTTTGTAGATGATCTGAGTGTCATCTGCGTAATTGTAACATGTAATGTTGTATTTTTTGAAGATTCTGATGACCGGGGTCTGATAGATGTTGAAATATAATGGAGATAGTGAGGATCCTTGTGGGACTCCACGGTCGTTAACTCGTGGGGTTGATTTGAAAGGTTTTATCCATACCGTTTCTGTTCTGTCTGCTAGGAATGATTTGGTCCAGCGTAGTGCTGTGTCTGTTATGCCTATGTCTTCTAGTCTTTTGGTCAGGGTGTCGTGGTTAACTGTGTCAAAGGCTGCAGAGAGGTCGAGCAGAATAAGGGCTGAGGTAGTGTTTGAGTCTGCGTTAGTTTTGAGATCGTCCCAGATGGATAGTAATGCTGTTTCCGTTCCTCTCGCTGGTCTGAAACCGATTTGAGCCTGGTCTAGCAGGTGGTGTTTTTCTACGTGTTCTTGGGTTAGTTTATATACGTAGGTTTCTAGAAGTTTTGCTGGGTAGGGGATGTTAGAGTTCGGCCTGTAATTGGAAAGGTCATCTACGTCACCACTTGTTTTTTTCAAGAGTGGCTTGATGCATGCGGATTTGAAGATCTTCGGTACAGTCCCTGTTGATAGTGAAAGATTTAGAAGGTTTCTGTAGTGTTCTGCTGGCGATCCTTGCGCAAGGATTGATTTGTAGATGTCGGAGGGACAGGGGTCCATAGGTGATCCCGCTTTCTTGCTTTGTTTTACCAGCATATTTCAGTGAAGCTTTGGAGTTTGTGCTTTGGTTCCGTGTTAGGTCAGTTGGGTTGTGTGTTGTGGTTGGTTGGTTGCTTTTGTATGGTTTGTTGGATGTCATTGATTTTTTTTTTAAGTGGTCTGCCAGGTGGTTGCAAAGTTTTTCTGAGGGGGTTGGGGTGTTATCGCAGCCTGGTGTGTTTCTCATTTCTTCAATGATGCTAAACATTTCTTTTTGTGTGTTGGTGGCATTGTTGATTCTGTCATCGTAGTGTCTTCTCTTTGCTTTTTGAATTTCTTTCTTGTATGCGCAGATTTGTTTCTGGTACAGTGTTTTTTTCCTTGGGTTGTATTCTTTCCTCCATTCCAATTCCCTCTTTTTGTTTTCCTTTTTCATGTCGTTTAATAGAGGGGTGAACCATTTTGCCATTGCTCTTTTTTTTGATGGGGTGAATGGTTTTTCTTGGGCGATCTTGTCTATTGTATCCAAGATCCATTTGTGCAGTATTTCTGCTTTCCCATCTAGGTCCGCTAGCTCCAATTCTGTAGTTGAGGGTTTCGTTAATTCCAGTTGTTCGAATAGGTTGCTTTCTTTGACGCGTTTCCAGTTTCTTTTGGTGGTGGTTGTGAGTTTTGGATGTTGGATGTAGGCTTGAGTAGGCAGAGTGATCACGAATGGGATGATGAGATGGTCGCTCCACAGTATTTGTATCGGCGGTGCCGTGGTGATGAGTTTTTCTTTGGCGAAAACTGCATCTAGGGTGTGTCTAGCCGAGTGCGTTGCTCCTTTGACTAGTTGTCATAGTTTCATGGTTCTGAGTTGTTCAATTAGTGAGTTTTGGGAGTTGGCGTGGCTGTCTTCAAACAAGATGTTGAAGTCCCCCAGGATGATTAGGTGTCGTGGTTGATGGCTAAATTGGTGATGGCTTCTATGAAGTTATCGACGAATGTTGCATCGTATGTTGGCGGTCTGTATACCAGGATGAATGTGATGTTGGTTTTTGGGCTCGCTGTTAGGTGTATTACCATGGTTTCGCAGTTGAGGATGTTGAGTGGTTCGTCAGTTTTTATTTTCAGGTGTTCTTTGAATGCTATAGCAATGCCTCCTCCTCTTTTGTTTTTTCTGTTTATTTGTAGGCATTTGAAGTCGGTCGGAAGGCAGCTTTGGAGTGTGATTTTGTAGTTATCGTCCAGCCATGTTTCTGTGATGAACAGGATGTCAATACCGTTGTTGTCGAGTAGGTCAAAGATTTCTGTTGAGTGTTTTGACATGGATCTTGTGTTTATTAGATTGCAGTGAAGTTTGGAAGTGTTGTTTGGTTTGGTCTTTGTCGAGGTCGTCTTCTGTTCGGTGTTGAGGTTTCCTTCCTGGTCGGTCATTTGTTGGACTGTGGTATTCGGGGTGTCAGCGTCTTCGAAGAGCTCTTCTATGTTTTGTCTTGGGTTTTTTGTGTTTTTATCGCGTTCGTCTTCTGGGAGTTGTGGTTGTTGATTGGAAGTTCCTCTTGTTTTGATGATAAAGGGGGTTATTGCATTGGTTGTCTGTTTGCTGTTTTTGTTGTACGTCTTTCTTCTGCTTGCTTGTGTTCGGTTGTTTGAAGTTGCTGCTTCTAATGTTGGGTTGGATTGCAGTGGTGGCCAGTTGTCTGCGAGGTATGGAGTTAGGTAGAGGGCTTTTTCTCTTCTCTCAGAGTTGCCTCGGTTTGTATTCCTGTCTTTGGGGGTCCAGTCTATGGTTGTTCTTCTAAGATGCTGTTCTGCAGTGTTTGTTCTTTCGTCTCTTCGTCTTTTCCTTGGAATGGGTTGTTTGCGCAGCATTGTAAGATTGATAGTTTGTTTAGTCTTTGTTAGGTGACGCCTAGTTGGTCCTAATTTTTGGTCTGGTTGTCTTGTGGTGTAGTGGCGGGTGAGGGGGGTATCCGCTATTAGTTTGGGCTCCATCTCTAGGTGTTATTCCGGCTGGAGTTGGTGGCTCGTTCAGTCGCTGTCTTAGGAGGGGAAGGGAGTGGTAGGGTTATTAAGTCGGGTGTTATCGGTGGGCCTCTTTACTGTCCATCTCCCTGAGCGCGGTTCACTGTGGTGAGCAGTCTGCGTGGGTTGGGTAGGGTATCTGTTGGCTGGAGGGTGGCTTGGACGGGCGCCGTTTGGACTTTCGCCTTGTGATGCGAGAGGCCCTAGTTAGCGTGACCCCCCACCATAATTCACTGGTGACTTGAGAGTTAGCTAAATTTGAGAATGAGCTAGATTTGAAATACCTGTATAGTGGGAGAGAGGCCTATCAATGCAGTTTGGAGAACACGCAATGCAATTTGGGCACAGAGGCCCTGCTAAGTTTGAGACACCTGCCTGGTGAGAGAGATGTCTACCAATGCAGTTTAGAGATCAGACAATGCAATTTGGGCACAGAGGTCCTGCTATCAATGCAATTTTGAGAACACACAATGCAATGTGGGCACAGAGGCCCTGCTATCAATACAATTTGGTGAACACACAATGCAATTTGGGCACAGAGGCCCTGCTAAGTTTGAGACACCTATATAGTGGGAGAGAGGCCTATCAATGCAGTTTGGAGAACACACAATGCAACTTGGGCACAGAGGCCCTGCCAATGTTTTTCACTTGTATTTGTTTAGGAGTCCACTGATTGTCCTGACTTCAATGGAGGCCACCTGAAGAAAGTTCAATTGCTGGGACTGAAACATGTCAGCATAGATGTCTTCCAAATAAGAGATTGAATATTTGGATTTTACGAAGAGATGCGAAATATTTTAGCAATCATTCTTTATTTAATTTAGGCACTATGGTAACACTATGTTGTATTTTATGTTCAGACTCAAAATGTTGCTCTTTGTAATATAGAGTAGTAGCTCAAGGTCCATAACAAACTTAGCATATTCATGAACGAGGTACTCCTCCCGTGTAACTCAGTAATGGTTTTGGCACCACTCCTGCATAAGGCACAGCTAGCTAAGATTTCAGACACCAGCTCTGTTCAAACCACAACCGGATTCCTTTTGTGCTTATCACCAAGAATTGTTCCTGGGCTGTGCCATTATAGAGGAGTGTGGAGATAAGCCGCCTTCAGCAAAAACTTGGAAGGGCAGTATACGAAAGCTACTTCTACCCTAGAAGGGTACGATATTCATCCACCATCCGTTTTTTTTTTACGACGCATTTTGTTGAAAATGTTTTGCTGAAAAAAACACTGAAAAATATGGAGAGGTCTAAGGGCATATAAGGGGCAGGGTGGGGTGCTGTATAGTGCATAAATAGTGGAGGTGGGAGTTGGGGGGACCCCCAATAAAAAAAAATTCAATTACATTTTTCAGAAAATAATATTCGGCAAAAAAAGCAGTGAGAAAAATACTGGGGATGAATGAACATAGAACCCCTTAGAAGTGGTTCCAAAGTACACATGAACATATGCTTTCAGGCAAAGTAGCACCCTGCCAGCAATCTTGCAGCATAGACTAGAATCACTGTGTTTTTACACATACCTTTTTTTATTCCCAGAACAAACACTACGCCGATCATGCCACCCCCCGCCCACACACAGTCAGTACCACACAGTCAGTCCCACATATTGTACTCTGCCAGGTTTGGGTGGGTAGAAGGGCACAGCTGCTTTATTTTGTCAACTTACAGGCAATCTGTAACAATGACAGGGTCTGGGTTCAGCTGGTATCGGAGATGAACCCATGCCTCAGGAATAAATAAATAAATACCCCCTCCCCCACCACCCACAGGAGATAACTCTGGATTTCTTTTCCCTAACAGTCTCTCCCTTTTCAGGGCTCATGTCCTCGGTCTTGTGAAATTAATCAGTTCTCAGTAGTTGGTCTCATGACCAATTTTCTGTGCTTTCTTTGTTACGCAACAGTCCAAGGTCGTGTGACCTTTCTTGGCGCACATTCATCACATCCTTTTCACATACTGTTCCCATGATTTTCCACACAATTTACTTTTCCCTATTTTTGACTCTATCCCCCTTTTGTGGCCTGGAAAGTCTTCCAAACCCCCCTCATTTCCCACTGTCACCACCGGGCCTCCACGAAGGCTAGTACAATCAGTGCTATTGTTCTAAACTTCTTGCTGTGCAATATTGTGGTTCTTAAGAGCATATTTTCAAATTGGTTTCCCTTGGTAACTCTGCCATTACTCTTCCATGAAGACTTCCCCACATTCCTTTCCTCTGGATTTCCATAAACCATAATAAGAGGGGACATTTTTGTTGCCTAGATCACACAAACGTGTGGCCCACCTGACCATACTCCAAAAGACGACAAATTCTTTAACATTGTTATAAAACAAAAGGTATGAACCCACACCCTCACCCCGAGCTCACTACCTCTGGTAGCGGTGTGTCGTCTTCTAGAAATTCAAAATGGTCTACATCCATGTAGAACTTCAAGAATCCACAGCCAAACTATCTCCGCTTGCCCACCCTCAGCCATCTACTAATCGGTAGGCGCATGCCCTACTGCTGGAAATGGTACTTTGAGTGACACGCCATGACGGCTGAACACACCTCGAGCTGCTGACCTACCTACACCCATACTTTTCCAATGCATCCCCACTGCTCATCCACATCATTGAATTGTCATTGCTACATCAGACAGATTAACTTTATCTGCCACAAAGTAACCCAGCATACTCACAGGAGTTATAGGTACCATATACACTCCAAATGCATACCCTCAAAAGCCTCCCCATTTCCACATTCAGCCACCATAGATTCCTCAAACCTCCCCTTGTGCATTCTGCCCCCTACAAATCAGCCTAGGGATAATTTCTGACCAACAAATATTGGTTCTGCCCAAAATACTGTCCAGGTGCACCAAAGAACCCTCATCACTCGCAACAAAGCCCACCCTGCTTCTCCAACTAGATCGTTACCCCTCAAGTGTATCCCAAAGCTATCTGGTGGACTGTTTACTCCCACTTTATTTCTCCTCCAAGCAATTTTCTACACATTTCCTCTTCCTTAATCTAATAAATCCAGCCATTTCTTTAGGCCTAGGTCATTATTACAATATTCCTTCTCTTACTCCCTTGAAGGCTCTCGACAAAAAAGAAAGGACTTTGACCCAAACTATCTTTCCCCATCTCAAGGAATTTTTTTTTGGAAACTTAACATCTTTGAAGTGCTTCACGTAATATAAATAAGTAGCAAGAAATAAAGAGGCACCCCACAGGCATACCACACCCCCCTTTTAGTTTCTCAAACCAACTTCATCCGTATAGCGGTATGCGTCCAGGCACTTTATTTGCATCGTTTATTCGGCACCTCCATGCTTTACGGAATACCAGCAACCTGGCCAAGCCTAACATATTGCACATTGAGTAATTATTCATGTCTGGCTTCAACCCCTGATCCCTCCAGTAATTTACACTACCTGCTGACTACACATTTGTAGTTGGTCATCTGCCATCTATTTCCAAATTCTCTCTTCCAGCTCAAAACTTGTTTGTTGTGTTATCCAATCTCTATGCTCACTCAACCCAGTCACTGTAGTTAATTGTCCACTCCCTTTGCTCCGTTTGCTTTCTGGCTCCAGTTGCCCTTCCACTTCAATTTTGTCCAGACCGCTGGTGAATGGATAGCTTGAACATATTAGATTCCCTTCATACTATACCTTTTATTTTACAGTTGGCCAACACCTTGCTGTCAGCTGTCATAGCCACACCTATTCTGACGGAATGGGAAATGCATTTGTTCTTTTGTATGTCCCCTGTAAAGGAGCGGCGGGGCCTCTCTACAAGTCAACACGATTACCAGCAGAGAGACACTCGGTCCCAACCAAAATCCCCGGCGCAATAACGGAAGGCTCAACCATAGGCCAAGTTTACTATCTTTATTATCCAACACAAATGACAGGGATCAGACTAGAAAATCAAACATTCTCCACAGCTCTCATCTTCTGAACGTGTGTCACCCCGTTTTAACCAGGAGTGATGTCACACAAACAAGTTCACATTCCCGAAAACTATCAGGGGTGCAGATTGGTCAATTTAGGGAAGAGATATATAAAATCCATAGGCGTTAGTTCAACTATTGGGTAGCCATATCTGGTGCCTCCTATTGAGGCCACCTCTACCTACAACAAATACAAAGTTGCAGGAATGTGGAGAAACTATTGGCTCCTGCAACATATTATGTCTTAATGTGAAAGAGGACTCTGGATTGTGCAGAATGTGTCCTTCCAGCCTTTGGACCTTGACAGTTATCAGACTGGGTGTACCTTTTCAAGGCAATGAGCACAGAGGTGCTGTGTATTCCCTAATGCTGCCATCTCTGATCACCTAAGACTGAGAGAGTACCTTCAGTTGCTAATTCTGAGCAACACGTGTGTCTTTCCACCTCTGGTTCAATGGGAACAGCTTCTCTTCGTCGTCCTTGAATGAATAGGCATTCTCTTGCACTTCCAGGTCACATGGGTCGGCACCACAAAATGGAGCTCTCCTGCTTGTAATTATGAGGAATTTAGACTATTTCTAGCAGGTGGCTTATTGTCTTGGTAACTGGAAACTTTCCATCTCTGCTCGTCTTTGGCTGCGGAACACTGTCTGTGCGGGAAGCTCTGTCTGCCTGCCTTTGGCTGCAGTGGTCTGCCAGCCCTTCCATGTATTCGAAATCTGACTCCCCTTCCTCATTTACTTCAGTGGGCCTATAGCTTCCATGTTTGTCCTTATGGCATTTCCATGTTAGTTGCAATCAAGCATGGGCAAGCTGTGTATACGTATTCTAGGTATCTTGCTGTTTCGGCTTTGACAAAGAATACAGATATATGTATATGTGTGTGTCAGTTTTGTGTGTCTATGAAATAATCTAGTTTATGTTTGTGTAACTTTGAGCATTGATGCCTATGTACGTCATGTCTACGTGCACCTACGTCGTGATGTCTGTGATGACATGATTAGCCTCTCAGTTCACGGTCAATCGACTTGTTCGATTGATGACAACTCCACCGCCTCCATATCATTAATCAGGTATGGTTTGAATGGCTGCCTGAGAGAGTAATGTTTCTCACATCTGCGATACATCGATGATGGCGATGAAAGGGCTAAGATTGATGTGCATCTGTTACTTCTCTGTCTCTGTGCTGAGAGTCGTGTGGGGGTCATGAGGGCCACACTGGCACCTCTGTCTTCAATCTCCCCTCTAGTCGACGAGTCAACCACACCACCCAAAGGACTCTATTCACATACAAATTCAGGAGCCAATCTGTTGTTATCACTCCGAGGTGTCCATGATACTTTGCATGGTCGTCCAGGCTCCAAGCCAGGTAACTGCAATCTCCACTAGGGTTACACCAGACCCATTTACCCCTATTGTCACGTGTGTCGAAGGGAAATGTGAATACCGTTCCTGCCGGTAAAGAGGACACTGCGTCAATTGTGATCTCAGTGCATTACCTGTCTGTGTCTGCTCATAATCCTTAATCTTTTTAAAAAGAAATGTATTTGTTTTTTAGATTGCACCGGGGACCTGCATGCATCTGGGTGCACATGAACATGCAGGACGAACACAATGGACATTACTAAGACAAAACTCATACACAGGTAGTCAGGATCCCTGTGAACTGTGCTTAGAACTAATTACCTGAAAAGGATGGTCTTCAGAGAGGTCTCGAAGTCTAATAGTACTTTCATCCCTATAGTCTTCTCTGTGGTCTTTCTGCATTGCGAGATGGCTATTCTGATGACACATAAGGCGCATAACACTAGTATTAATGCTGCTACCAGTACTTTCAGTCTGTTGGCCATCCACAATGTTATCCAGGAGAAGATGTATGATAGCCTACAGTGTTCATTTCTGTCTACATTTTGGCATACCGCTCTGATAGTTGGGTAATGGCCTCTGTCAGAGTCCTGTTTTCTCCATCATGGGCAGGTGTGAATGTACAGCAAGAAGGCCCGATTTTGGCAGAAATGCCCCACCTCTATGGCTGTGAGGAGGTCTAGAACATATCAATTCTGGAGGTCATTAACCTGACTGCTCTCAGTTATTCCTTGATAGCGGTCAACCCTTTGACAGTCGTATGTATCGTCTGCATCAGCTCCCAATGTGTGATCTGGAGACACTTGGAATTTACATTTGTTTGTATAGCTGGAACGATAGACCCAAATAACATTTCAATCCTGCTGAATAGCCTTGGTTCTGGTGGTATCGTGTCCAATGACTTCCATTTTTGAGGATATATAGTTCCCCCTCTTCACTCTGGTCAGTTCTGTAAATCTCTTCTTCCTTTGGTGAGTATCCATTTTGGGGAATCTGTCTACTTGTATGTTCTCCTGGGGTACTACTAATGCTGGTGTGTTTAGTTGTATGAGGGAACATATCCCTCCCCAATTGGGTGGCAGCCGCATGTAAGCCTTTGACCCTCAGGCCCAGTAGTGATCCATAAACCTGGTATTTTGGAAATCTGTTTACATCACTTGTTCTCTCCAATCTTTACTGGACTGTCATTCTTAATGAAGTACCCTCGAGCGGTAGAATGGGCATAGGGCCTGCTTTGTTTTCCACCCATGTGAGCAGCTTCGCACTTGCTTCCAATTCCTTGAGGCAATTGTAATGTCCCTTTTGCACTATTTGTACCAGAACTGTTAAGAGTGTGTCTGCTTTGCTCCCAACCACTCCTTCCTTCCACCCATCTGCTGTGTAGATTTCTCCACATACTAATAGCTGTGATATTTCCGCCCAGCAGTCTGGCATTCCTGCTCGCTCCCTTGGTCCTTCCTTGGGGGATTGTAGTTCCTTTTGTGTCACTATCTTGGCTTCTCCTTTGTGTGGACCAACAGTGCTGTATTATTTTGTTTTGTCTGTACTCCCAATAGTCATCCATCATGTCTTGATTCTTGATGTAACTATTTTCATATGGAAACGTTTTTCAAGACATCCATCTTAATGTGGCTCGCCTCCCTTGAAATCGTCCTCTGGTGGTACAGAGTGATAAACACATGAGATATTGTGCTCTGGCAGTTGGGACTTCAGTTGCTATGAATGTCCTCAATGTACTCATGGCATAGGGGATGAGAGAGCACACGTAACAGCTCTCCTTCATGGTTTCCTTCCCTACCTTGGTCATGTGCTTATACCACATGTTGTTGGATATATGGGCCGCATCAGTTAGGTATGAATTTACCTGGCTAAAATCTATGTCTGTACTATGTCTAAGCCTCTTTAATTCTTTAGTTGCACTTATCGCCCAGATATGGCTTCCATGATAGCATGGATGGGGTCATCCTAGAAGGGGTCACAGCCTGTGGATTTGTAATGTAAGGAGGCTAAAGAGGTAGAGACAACAGAAGGCACAAAACATTAGTTTGGATTACAGTTGCCGTTTTTGTTATTACCAAGTGTCCTTTTGTGTTACTCCACGGATCCATGAGACTCACCTAACAAGCCCAAAAAATGCTTAATTACGGTGTTAGTGTGTTAAATTAAGCTCTGTGTCTATAATATTGTGAGAGTGCTGCATAGAACAATCATTCCCAAACTAAACGGATTCTCGAATCACTAAGCAGTGTTATAATAGAAAGCAGAAAGGCGTGATAAAACAATCGAGGTAGGATCATCCGTTTAGACTGATTCAATCACAAATCTGATAAAGTGCTCTTGAAAGATTGTGTGCAGGTATGGAATCATATGTTGGCAATATTCCTTACTTTCACAAAGAATACCTAGTGTGAAGAAAATAGTGTGCCTGATCTAGGTGTGCGTATTGTCCTTACTAACTCTAGTCTTAGAAAGAGTTTGTTGTGGTGCCTCCCGTTTGTCTTGTTCTTCTTACATCAAAACTTCTTCATTCTGGTGGGAGTAGGTCTCACTTCAGCAGGGCTTGACATCTCCGATATAGTTGCATACACTCTTTCCACTTAGCCTGACCACACAATCAGTGGCCTGCTCAACAAAATATGGTCCCTCGAACCTGGGCCTCACAAAGGTTAACAGGACTGCATCACCTGGGTAAAGTAGTGGCGGTTTCAAAAGTCCCTCATTCGTTTCTGGGTTGTTTTCTTCTTCACTGTTTGACCTCTCTCGCCTTGCCTGTAGTTGGCGAGAAATAAAAGAGGCACTAGCCATCAAAGAAGCAATATAATCGTGCATTTCGCCTCTGTGTACATTAGCAGATGCATGGGCATCTGTCAGTGCTCTAGTGGGAGGAGCTAGTGGGAGGAGCAGTGGGAGTCTCACATGTCGCCACCTCATGGGGAGTTAAGTGGTGGTCAGCTCCAGGTTGATTGCGCAATGCGAACAGGACTAGGGGCAGGCAATGGAGCCATCCCTTTTTAACGTGGCTTTTATTTTTGCAGATTTCTCTTTTAGCAGGCCATTGAGGCACTTGCATATCCCATTTGCTTGCAGGAGATAAGCACAGGAGAACTTGTGCTTTATCCCAATAGTTGTGATGTGCTCGAAGGTCTCATTCACAAAATGAGGTCCATTGTCAGACTGCAGGACTTCACCCCCCCCACCCCACCGTGGGAACACCTCTCGAACAAGGAATATTGCAGATCTGAGAGCATCGGCTGTGAGCAGAGAGAGACATGCTTCAATCCACAGAGAAAATGGCCTTGCAACCACTATCATGTAGCGGTATACTTGGATCATATCAACATAATCTACGTGGAGATGTTGGAAAGGCCCGATTGGACGGGGTATTGCTCCTTGCACTACACTTAAAGTATGGCATGCAGTACATTTTTTGCGAACAATATTGTGTTCCATAAATGCGGCTATTTGCTCTGCCATATTCAGACCAAACCCCTCTTCCCCAATGTGTGCGGCAAGTACATCCCTACCTAGATGAGTGGGATAATGCAATTGCTTAAGTGCAATCTGCAGTAGTGCTACTGGTATTACTATCTTGCCTGTGCTCACTTGTCGCCACATGCATTTGTAGGGGATAGTGAACATCCCCTTTTTACCCATAGCTCCTTCTCCGTCGGTGCCCTTCCCTGAAATTCCATTATTTCCATAGCTAGTAATGTACTATATTCTTCCTTTAAAATCATATTGCACACATGGATACATGTGCTTTATGGAGTATCAAATTCAGTTATCTCAGAAAAATAGGCTGTGTGCTTTGCTTCCACGTCTGCGAGTTCCTTGCCCCAGGATTCCAAGTCCACCCCCCTTGTGTATGCTTGGCACTTCACGATCGCTATGGCTGATGGGAGTTGAAGTGTGTCTGTAACGCTGCCCAATTGGGGCGCATGCTGCACTGGTGTGCCGTCAGCACGTCGGAAGCCCCTCCTCTGCCATCGTGACAGTCGAGAGTGTACTGCATATGTCACGTAGGCCAAATCAGAATACACTGACTTCCTGGTCCCTGCGCACTTCTAATGCCATTATGAGAGCCACTAATTCTGCTGCTTGCTACCACCTCAGCCGTCCTGCCTGGTTTTATTTTCACCACTGCTGTCCTAGAATGTCTTGCCCCTGTCGCCTGGTCAATCGTAGAGGACCCGGCAATATAAAGTACTTCACCCGCCTCAAGAGCCTTCACCTCCACCTTGGGAATGTCATCATACTGTTCCATGTACGTAGTGCAGTCGTGCACATAATCTCCAGACTCCACTGATTCAGCTAAGAATGTCACTGGGTTCACAATTCTGCACCATACTACTTTTATTGCTGGATTTGATATAATTACCTCATATCCAGAGGCTCTCTGAGTAGTCAACGTGCTTTTGGGCTTTTCAAGGATTAGAAAGAGGGGAAGCTTCATGTAAAGCGGGGTGCTGCACCCCATTGTGATACTCACCGACTTTTCTACTGCGAATGCAGCAGCAGCCAGATCTTGTTTGCACAGGTAATGTCCACTCATTACTGGGTCTAAACGCCCACTATAGTATGCCAGTGGCTTGTGTGCTAGGGTAGTCTTTTGTGTGAGTACTGCAGTCATAACTACTCAGTTGGAGTGTGAGAACAAATAGAATTTGTCATGGTAGTCAGGAATCCTTAACACTGGAACTGTGCATATTGCTTTCTTCAGCTCCTTGAATGCTTCAGTCATTTTATGTGTCCATGCTAGCTTGCCATATCCTCTATGTGTCTCGCAGAGCCCACTTAACACAGGTCTTGTGTAAGTGCTATAGTCAAATACCGAGGACCAACAATAATTACAGAGGCCCAAGAACTGCTGCATTTCTGTCACGGTCTTCGGCATCGGCGTCCTGAAGATCGCCTCTGCCCTTTCTGGAGTTACCCTTCGACCTTCCTCCGATATCAACTGTCCAATGTATAGCACTTCCTTCTGGCAATATTGTAATTTCACTTTGTTTATCTTGTAACCCTTCTCTGCCAATACTGTCAAAAAGTGTACTGAGTCATTTTGACACTGCTCCTCAGACTTAATACAAATCAAAATGTCATCTAGATACTGTATGACGGTACTCTGCATTTGTATGTTGCCGAGATCCAGTTGGAGGACCTAATTAAAGATGGATGGTGACTCACAGTACCCGTGTGGGAGTCTCGTGTGTTTCCACTTCCAGTTTCTATATAGAAACAAAGTCAAGTCCTGTGATTCTTCATGAATTGGTATAGAGACGAAGGCATTCTTCAAGTCTATCACTGTGAAGCGAGTAGCTTCAGACGGGTTGCTACATAGGATTGTTTGCTGGATTGGGAACTAATGGAAATTGTTCCTCAACAATTTGGTTTAAAGGACGCAAATCCTGAATAAAGTGGCATGATCCCCCTGTCGCATTTTCTACTGGGTACACAGCTGTTACACTGTGATTCTGAAGGTACGAGAATACCTTGGTTCACCAATGCAGCGATCTTGTCATAAATACCCTTGTCTGCTTCCTTTGATAGAGGATATTGTCTTGCCTTCTATAAAATAGCCTCTGGCTTAAGCTTTATCTTGACCGACCCTATCCGTTTTAACAGACCCATGTCGTATGGATAGCTGGTCCATAGGATGCTGGGTACTCACCCCAAATCTTTCTTGAGAAATGGTGGTCGGTGCTTTTCGCAACACAGCCATTCTCTGTGGCACTCTCTATAATGTATTCTCCCCCAATGTGTGATGCTCATGTCAAATACTGTCTTGTGATCCGAACGATCGTCTTGAAATAGTTCCTCATCTTTCATGCCAGTGAACCTGTAGCCTTCCCCCAGGATTATCACCATCCTGTGTCGTCAGTCCCATGCAACACTATTCTCTCGTCCTTCACTATAACTGCTACAAGTTCTATTGGTATCACATTTCCTTCTTTTTCGGCCAAGGGAACCTCTGCTTGAAACAAAAACTCATTGGGTATGCGTGACAGTCTACCCTGTATCCCTGGAAGCCATGCTATCACCGCTTCCACTTCATATTGGAAAAGCTTGAGCTCTGTTGGCACCCCCGTCTGTACAGTGTAGTGACTTCCTGGCATCGAACACACTATCCCTTGGTCTGTGAATGAGATGTTCATGTTGAGTCGGCTCATCATGTCTCTACCCATTATGTTGACTGGTGTCTGTCGGGAATATAAAAATGGCATGGTCAGGTCATGTTCCCCTACAGAAAAGGGGAGTTCATCAGTAAAAGGACCCAAGTCTGTAGCCTCAGAGAATCCCAGTGCATTCATGCAATGCCTGACATTGGGTACCTTCCTTCCCTAATACAGGACTGTCTTGCACCCATATCCATGAGAAAGGAAAAAGTCTGGTCACCTATTGTCACCCTTATATGTGGTTCCTCGTTCGGATTGGGTGTAACTGATAGGATCAAACATATCAGGTCTGTCTGTGGGCTCTCCTATTGTGAATTCAATAACATTCCCATCCCTGTGAATGGATTTCCCCCCACTCGGTTCGCTCCCCCCAGTTTTTGCATGGGAGTCTGCATCACAGAGGCTGTGTGTGTCATTAATAGGATGTTGTGCTGTGCTGTGCTGATGCCTGCTATGCTGGTTGAGATGGCTGCATGTATCACTGCGTTTTGTGAGAAACCTCAACGTGTCTCACCCGCTAGTCCATGGGGACCTGTCATCCAGCTGGCCAGGACATGGCCATCTCTTTTGGATCCAGTTCCTGGGGGTGGACCAGAGCGCGAGGAGCACCTGGATGAGGGGTCTTCGGGAAGTAGAAGTGGGACACCGGATGGCAAGATGCAGTATCCCCTTCCCTGTAACACCTTTTCCCCATCCTACCAGGTAGGACACTGAGGAACGCAACTCCCACCCCCTTTTCTGACATGAACAGTTTCTCACAGACAGCTCACTCTGAGAGAAAATGGGCTAACACCCCAGCCGTGTACCTGACATGTCCCAACACAAAGGTCAGGCAATTACTGATCATTACACACACCTGACTTCCATCACACTTCCCCACACAGATAAAATGCAGAGCACGAAAGCACACTCTAAGCAAGGCAAAGCACACAAGGAAGCAGCAGTTCCAAGATGGCAGTTTGATACAAGGAGAAAGACAGCAAGGCCAAAGAGGGTTGCAAGGAGGGAAGTGCCCCTGACCTTTTCAGAGACAGACCGTTACTTTCATGAGCCTTCGAGAATAAGAGACGCAAGACCTGGAATCAGAGCTGAAGAAACCTGCATTGTGGTCAGAGGTACCAGGAGCTCTCCTGCATTGATAGCCAAGGCGGGGAGGATTGTTTGCTGCCATGGTACTGTCCTTGGCTCCTACAACAAAACAACAGCTGTAACATGAGCACAGCCGGTGAGTTTTGAGACTGATACCAGACCGGTCTTTGTTAAAGCCAAGGTTGCAAATAGCAACATTTTATAGAGAAAACTGAAGAGAACAGTGTGTGAAGCATATGAGACAAGAGAAGCAAATATAATTAAACAACAGATGAGTGACTGAACTTTGAAGCCAAGACAGATCCCATAAACAGAGTGGCCCGGCGCCACATGGGTGCTCATTCAAAGGTCTCTGTAAGGTAACCAAATGAAAGGTGGCAAATTTAAAAAGAAATTGTGAAATCAAAGTGGTCCTGCAACGGGTCAAGCCAAACCATGTGCACATTCAAAAGTCTTCGATAGTTGATGCTAACTGAAATTGGTCCAAACTCTGCTGAGGGAGACTAATTGTATTAAGAAGGGGATCTCAGCCCGACTGAGGGGGATCCGCAGAGAACCGTGCGTCATCCGAGAAGGAATATTCTATGAACAGTGTGACAGAGGATCTGAGCCCAGAAGAGGGGGATCCAAAGTGACAAACGTTGTATTCAAGAGATCTAAGCCCGGCTGAAGGGATCCGGAGTGAATAGTGAATCACCTGAATGGAGTACTTGTAAGGGGGAAATAACTTATTGTTTATTTTTGTTGTATCAGGCCTTCTGCATGAAGAGACTTTGATAGGCAAAGAGACATGGGCACAGAAGGCCCTGATGCTAATGATTGAACTATATCCGCATGCTAAAGAAGCCAGAGATTGTGCTATGCTCGAGTGAACCGCCTTGTCCCATGCTGAAAATGCAGGGAAGGGAGGCTAACAGCCTGAATATCATGACATATAATTTTTATGAAGACACTTTCTTTTTCATAAACATTACCTCCACGCCATTTGTATTTAGAGGTAGGGATTGGCAATAGTTTTTAGTATAGGCCCTTTTATTTTGACAAGACCTCACTAGGACTGCGTCATTATTATTGGATGGTCGTAGATTGCTCCCATTTGTAGATTTAGGATTAGATAGGCATTTACCATACCCTTGTTGAAGTTCAATAAACACCCTTGAACTGTGGTCACTTGTGTCTGTCCTACTGTTGATACCATGCCTTCCTTACAGTTTGTGATGCATGTATCATTGATTGATATGGCTGTATTTGTGTGACTTGTGTATGTGCTGTTGTGGCGTGTATACCTGCACTTGCATGTGATCCTAGGCAGTATAGTCAGCCTGCTCTGTCTGGTATGTCTGTTGGTGTGGCATCCTTTCATTCTGGTGCATCCAACCTCTGCTCCTGCACACTCAAGCTATGTGACCTATCCTTCCACATAGCCAACATTGTATGGGACCACCATCGGTCTCTGCTGTCCCCCGTTAATCCCATCTGTGCCCTGCTGCACTGAATATCTGAACCCTCTTCCCTGGGGCACTCCTCCCAGTCCCTGTGGCCACTGATGTATGCCACCCCTTCCTTTGAAACCTCCCCCCGTTATTTGCAGTCTACTTTGTATATTCTGGTTGTCCACCCCCTCTCCACTCGTTAGTATCGCCCCTTGCATGGAGCATTTTGATGATATTTTGTGCCCTAATGTTGCTTCTTCCTGCTTTCTCTCCTCGCGCTTCTTTCACGCATTCTTTTGCATTAACCAGCAATAATGCACTATGGACTATGGTTAGTTTGATTTCTGTCCATGGCTTGGCCTCCATCCCCACTAGCTTCTTTAGTTTCTTTTGCACCTGCTCTGGTTGTAAAATAACACCACTGTTTTGTTGCACAGTTCTCTGTCTGAAGCCACAAGCTCTCTTGAATCTCTTGAATATATTGAAGTGGGCCTTCATCTTCTCGCATTTTGCGTGCCATTATCGCACTTATGTCTAACGCGTCTGGGTACTGTACCTCTTAGAGCTTGCCATATGGCCGCTCGGCAGTTATTGAACAGTGCGCCATTGTGAGATGTGTTTTGTTCTCTCACTCCGGGCTAACCTGCTCTTCTCCAAACACCATCTGCTACCTCCCCGATAATGGCGGAAAGTAAACTCTTCATGTGCCCACTGCCTGTGTTGTCCCTGCTGTCAGTGCTACAAGTTTGTAAATGCATTTCCCAGCAGTCAATGAAGGAAGCTTGAACCTTAAATTATCCTTATCCATCTGTTGCCACAGTGGTGGATGACTTAGGTCATCCACCACTCTTCTCCAATAATGGGAACAGTGTCAGTCTCACTTCCTTGTCCCGTCTCACCGCGTCTTTAGTGGCTGTGAATGCCCTTATCATTTCTGAATGTTTTGGAGTAATTTTGTCTGCACTTTGTGACCTGTCCCTAGGACGCTCCAGTCGTCCCTCAGGTTCTCCCCCTTCTCTTACCATGTCCTCTCCTTCTCCCCACACTGTGTCTCTGCCAAGGCTTGCTTCCCTCGAGCGGAGATGAGGCCTCTTTCCCCTTCATCATCATTGCTTCCCTGTCGATCTTCATCTGACCCCATGGTCCCAATGCTACTGTCACTGTCACCTTCTCTATCGTCCTCGAAGCGAAGTCTCCTTAATGTTGGGTTTTCCCGCTTTTTTTCTGTTTGCTCGGTCCGTACTCTTGCGCTCCCCCCCATCAGTGAGGACCCTGTGGTATCCCTACTCGCCTGTGGGGCAGCCAAAATGTCTCTCCTGCCTCTCCTCTAAAGTACCACAAGTCTTTTTCGTATCCCTTCCCCGTCATCATCGTTTAGACGTGTTAGTCCGCCTTAACATTCACCACCCTTGTTGAGCGTCTCTCCCTACATTCATCAATTTCCTGTTCACATCTCCAGTACTCCCCTTCTTCCCTGCGTCAGCGCTCTTTTACAGGGCGCTCGACTTCTAACCTTGTCTCTTTTATTTGCAATCGTTTCTGCTGTTCCTCTTCAGCTTGCCGCATTCTCTAGCTCTGTCTTTTCGTCTCTTTTTCCTCTCCCGTCTTCTGCTCACTCCAGCTCTTTCCTCAGCCTCTCATTCTTTTTCTTTGTTTAACCTTCTCTGTACTTCCTCCCTTATTTCTGCCCATTCCTTAGCTTCCTCTGCGTGCCTTCTCGACTCAGAGCTTCCTCTCCCACATGCTCTGACTCAATTGTGGTCTTCCTGTCCAATTTAGGCAATATCCGTCTGCCTCCCCTTTAATTTGAAACTATCGCCTCATGACTTCTGCCGAGTGTGGTCCTTCCCAAATCATTCTCTTTCCATTCCACGTTACATTCGCTGCTGCTATCCTGCGTTCCTTTATTCACTTGCTTTGAGCCACTAAGTGTGTCTTCACTGGCATACGCTGAGGGTGCAAAAGCGAATTGGTGTATCCCATTGCTGCTTTCAACTCCTTTAAGGGGTAGAATCCCTGACTTTTTGTTGTCGGATCTATACCTGCTATTCGAGGAAGAGGGGGAGTGGAGGGAGCCGAAGGCTATTCACCTTCCATATCGCATTGACTCAGCATCCATTACTTTTGGATTGAGTCTCCATTCACGTCTTGAAACATCTCCCATAGCTCTAATATGGCCAATCGCCTGCTTAATTTGTCCCTCTTAGAAGCCACATGTAAATACGTGGTGATATGTTGCTGCACAAATTTGGAAAAGCTTCCGTCTTTGGGCCATGGCTTTGCCAACTTGCCCGCAGTATCCTGAGACAATTCGTGCTATACTTGCGTGTTTTTTGTCTGAATATTGTGAGAGGCACATGCACAAGTGTTGAATGGGAGTATCGGCAATGTATTTAATATCCGTCAATACGTACTTGACCTCAAATTGGGATTTTGGCACATCCAATTTACCTTGTAAATGTGTAATTCACATAATTAACACCACATGTTACTAACATTTCTCTGAATCATGACAATGCACCAGAAATCTTCCCAACATCCTCTCTTGCTCACCACCATCAATACGAGCATGCTCCGTGCACCGCCCCACTGTGTTTCCGCCTGCCAGGCACAAACCACAACTCCACTCATGTGTTCCTTGAGCTCCTTCCAAATGGCATAGCACAGTTAATTAATTCCAGCAACAGCCCAGCAGATAGAATCCATCACCTTCTGCACACATCAAGTCCTATGCAACAACCCTGTGGGTGACATCACCAATACCCTAGAGGAAAAGATCTCGATACCTGACACTTCACTATATATGTCCGCTATTAATCACAAAGACGCAATGACAAACCACCCTGTTTTAACCAGGATTGATGTCACAAAAACAAGTTCCATCCCCGAAACCTATTGAGGGTGCGGATTGATCAATTTAGGCAAGAGATATATAAAATCCATAGGGGTTAGTACAACTATTGGGTAGCCAGATCTAGTGGCTCCTCCTGAGGCCACCTCTACCTACAACAAATACAAAGTTGCAGGAACATAGAGAAATTATTGGCTCCTGCAACATAACATGTCTTAACGTGAGAGGTAACTCTGCATTGGGCAGAATGTGTCCTCCCAGCCTTGGGTCCTTCGACAGTTACCAGTCTGGGTGTACCCTTTCAAGGCGATGAGAATGAGCATGGAGGTGCCATGTGTCCCTAATGTTGCCATCTCTGATCACCTAAGCCTGAGAGAGTACATTCAGTTGCTCATTCTGTCTTTCCACCGCTGGTTTGATGGGAACAGCTTCTCTCCATCTACATTGAGTGAATAGGCATTGTTTTGCTCTTCCAGGTCACATTTGTTGGGACCACGAAATGGAGCTCTCCTGCTTGCAATTATGAGGATTCTATACTTTATTTCTTGCAGGTGGCTTATTGTCTTGGTAACTGGAAACTTTCCATCTCTGCTCGTCTTTGGCTACGTAACACTGTGTCTGTGCGGGAAGCTTTGTCTGCCTGCCTTTGGCTGCAGTGGTCTGCCAGCCCTTCCATGTATGGGAAATCTGACTCCCCTTCCTCATTTACTTAAGTGTGCCTATAGCTTCCAGGTTTGTCCTTATGGCATTTCCATGTTAGTTGCAATCAAGCATGTGCAAGCTGTGTATACGTATTCGTATTCTTGGCATCTTGCTGTTTTGGCTTTGGCAAAGAATATCGATATATGTATATGCGTGTGTCAGTCATCGATCTGCGCGAGTTTTGTGTGCCTATGAAATAATCTAGTTTATGTTTGTGTAACTTTGTGCATGGATGCCTATGTACGTCATGTCTACGTGCACCTACGTCGTGATGTCTGTGATGACATGATTAGCCTCTCAGTTCACGGTCAGTTGACTTGTTCGATTGATGACAACTCCACCGTCTCCATATCATCAATCGGGTATGGTTTGAATGGCTGTCAGAGAGTAATGTTTCTCACATCTGTGATATATCGATGATGGCGATGAAAGGGCTAAGAATGATGTGCATCTGTTACTTCTCTGTCTCTGTGCTGAGAGTCGTGTGGGGGTCATGAGAGCCACACTGGCACCTCCGTCTTCAATCCTCCCCTCTAGTCGACGAGTCAACCACACAAAGGACTCTATTCACGTACAAGTTCGGGAGCCAAACTGTTGTTATCACTCCGAGTTGTCCATGATACTTTGCATGGTCGTCCAGGCTCCAAGTCAGCTCTGATAGTTGGGTAATGGCCTCTGTCAGAGTCCTGTTTTCTCCATCATGGGCAGTTGTGAATGTACAGCAAGAAGGCCCGATTTTGGCAGAAATACCCCCCTCCATGGCTCTGAGGAGGTCTAGAACATATAAATTCTGGAGGTCATTAACCTGACTGCTCTCAGTTATTCCTTGATAGCGGTCAACCCTTTGACAGTCGTATGTATCGTCTGCATCAGCTCCCAATGGGTGATCTGGAGACACTTGGCATTTACATTTGTTTGCATAGCTGAAACGATAGACCCAAATAACAGTTCAATCCTGCTGAATAGCCTTGGTTCTGGTGGTATCGTGTCCAATGACTCTTCCATTTTTGGGGATATATAGTTCCCCCTCTTCACTATGGTCAGTTCTGTAGATCTCTTCTTCCTTTGGTGAGTATCCATTTTGGGGAATCCGTCTACTTGTATGTTCTCCTGGGGTACTACTAATGCTGGTGTGTTTAGTTGTATGAGGGAACATATGCCTCCCCAATTAGGTGGCAGCCGCATGTAAGCCTTTGACCCTCAGGCCCAGTAGTGATCCATAAACCTGGTATTTTGGAGATCTGTTTACATCACTTGTTCTCTCCAATCTTTACTGGACTGTCATTCTTAATGAAGTACCCTCGAGCGGTAGAATGGGCATAGGGCCAGCTTTGTTTTCCACCCATGTGAGCAGCTTCGCACTTGCTTCCAATTCTTTGAGGCAATTGTAATGTCCCTTTTGCACTATTTGTACCAGAAATGTTAGGAGTGTGTCTGCTTTGCTTCCAACCACTCCTTCCTTCCACCCATCTGCTGTGTAGATTTCTCCACATACTAATAGCTGTGATATTTCCGCCCAGCAGTCCGACATTCCTGCTCGCTCCCTTGGTCCTTCCTTGGGGGATTGTAGTTCCTTTTGTGTCACTATCTTGGCTTCTCCTTTGTGTGGACCATCAGTGCTGTATTGTTTTGTCTGTACTCCCAATAGTCATCCATCATTTCTTGCGTCTTGATGTAACTATTTTCATATGGAAACATTTTTCAAGATATCCATCTTAATGTGGCTCGCCTCACTTGAAATCGTCCTCTGGTGGTACAGAGTGATAAACACATGAGATATTGTGCTCTGGCAGTTGGGACTTCAGTTGCTATGAATGCCCTCAATGTACTCATGGCGTAGGAGATGAGAGAGCACACGTAACAGCTCTCCTTCATGGTTTCCTTCCTGTAAGCGATATTCAATCAACACTACAGCTAAGTCAATACCTAGTCTGGGATGCTGAGGGAAACCCTTATTTTTAGGTCCAGTTCATGTACTCTGTATGACAACCTTTATATAACACCCCTCTCTTAGAATCCCCCTGACCCCACTGAGCCAAGAAGTAGGTTTGTTTTGCAAATTAAAAGATTTATTTGAAAAATTAAACAATATATATATATCACACTTTTATAATAAATTAATATCCGATAGTACACAGACATATGATGTGGATCCACAATGGGTAATGTTACAGTGGTACACTTGATTACTTAGGAGTAGTATAGAGGATGAGGTAGCTGAAAATGCTTTATGGTTTCAAGGAAATGCAAGGTGCAATAAAATGCAGTACAGCAAATAAACTTGATATGATTTCAACCAACAACAATGTAATCACTTTTTCTCTGACAATTCACCCCCCCCCCCCTATGCAATGTAAGAAATGGAAGGAGATGGAAAGAGGAGCACACAGTTCTCAGGAATGCAATCAAATACAATACGAAATACAGTTCCCCCCAGCAAGCTTAGAGGAAACAGGTAGAAGTTTGAAACACTGGCCCAAAATGCTTTTAAATGTGATGGCAATGGATGGGAAAATGTGCTAACTGATTTTAATTCCCTCTAGAGATTCAGGGTGAGTGACAGATGCTTGTTGGTATTAGTTCAGGCTCACTTTAGCAATGCTCTATGAGTTATTACCAGGTTGCAAACGGATTTTAATAAAGGAAAGAATGGAGCTGCTATTTTGACAAGTGGAGAAATTGAGCCAAATCGCAAATCGCAGTGAATTTCGCGAGTGCGTAAATCGCGATTGCGGAAAAATTATAGGGAGTAGGAATTTCGTTCCTAGCCCAAACGGTTCCAGAGATATGGACGATTTAATAAAGGTAGATTTTCGGATTTAAAGTAAAACTCAAAATGACAAGTGACAGCTTGCAGCTGCAGAATTGACAGGTGACAGTTGTGCAGCTTTAAAAATGACAGATGACACGATTTCTAGGAGGCAGTTCTACTTGGGTTAAACTAGCTTGAATTAGATTATTTTAACTAAGAGATTGGTTCTGCACAGTTCTGCTAGGTACTCACAATATACATTTGAACTAGGCCTCGTCCCGGATCTGGTCAACACGTCCGGCGGCGGTTCTGTCTGCTCGGCGGGTCAATCAGGCACCGGTTCTGCTCACAGTGTTCTGGGTCAGCTCTGCTCTGCTGGTCTAGCCTCTCTGGATACAGCGGCCTCTGGTTCTGGATACTGCTCTGCTTTCCGGTCCGGATCAAGTGGATTCTTGTTGTAACACTGCTTTCTGGGTACTGGCAAAAGTTCTTGGCAAAAGAATTCAGACAGCTCGCCCGGCTGTGGAATAGTTTGAAAATGATTTTAAGGATGCTGAGGCCTGCTGAGAAGAGTTCTCAGTTTGTGGGTTTAGGCCCTTGCTTTAAGTTCTGAAGTAAATTTCTGGTCTCTGAAGATTGATGGATGTGAAGTCTGGAGTCTCCCGGCAGAGCGTCCCGCAGAAAATGGAATTCAATGTCTACCTGTCCCAGCAGTCTCTTTTTATGTGTTTTGGAAGTGGGTGTGTGCGTAACTGAGCCTGCCCCTCTCTACTTGTCATTGGCCCAATTCTCCCCTCTCCCATGATTGGGGGAAGGAAATGTGAGTCAGAGTGATGAGGTCTGTTTATGGGTCAGAGGATCCTCCCCTGGTCAATTTACCCACAAATCTATATTTGATTCAAATATATATTTCCCAGATACACAATTTGTTGAAATTACATGTACACATTATATATTCCTTATGGTCCATGCTTGTCCGCCTCTGATCTTCCTGGGGGCTTGCATTCAAAAATGACAACATTCTGCGCTTTTTGACTGGTTTACCAATATCGGACATTTACCAAAAATTACACACATGTGCGCAAGGAGTATGGACATTAATTGATGAAGTGTCAGATTTTTAACATGCAGACATTTGGAGTACGACCCTATTTTCTGCCAGCAACCCCCCAGCATACACCACAGGGTCCTAACACCTCTTAAAACGTGCACAGAAAAATCACAAGAATAATGATATTACTTATATAATTCTGACAAGTCCGCACTATGAGTTATCTATCTTTTTAAAATTATGCTCTGGCCCAGATCAGTGTGGTTTAGGTTCCAAAGCACATGGGGAAGCTTCTGTCTGCCCCCGCCTCCAGCTCGGGTGGCTCCTAGAGGCACTTCTCCTCCCACTTCTCCCAAGAGGAAGCCACTTTACCGCCCCCCAATATAACATTTGCCTGAGTCCAGTACAAGGCTTTGTGCAACCTCTGGGAAGAGTGGCTGAGCAGGTTTCTCCTGTCGGGGGTAGTTGTCAGGCAGAATTCAGCTAAATGTCACTTTAGTTCCCAGTTTAAATCAAATTTACAATTTTTACCTATACATTAAATAATTACTTCCTTCAAGTCATTTCAGAATATAGTTTTACATTGTATCCACCTCTTAGCAAGTCTTTCCTTGGTCTGGTTTGGGTTCCTCTGTTCAGTTTTACACAAAAGTCTGGTGGTTTTAAAACGCCGGCTTTCTGATAGTGGTGAGTACCGGTATTGTAACCATTTTTGGGATTAAGAAAATTAATTCCCCACAGTTCTGAGTTGCTTTTTGGCAATCAGCATTGCCATTCCCAATGGTTTCAGGCTACTGTGTGTGTAGCCCAATGGTGGTTTTAGGCAGTGCCCTCCTGTGCTCACAACATAGGCAAAAATGGGTGGCAGCCTATTCTTCATGTTTTCCCTGTGCACTCTCTGGGGAGTTCTGGCCATCATGATGTTTTCCATGCCAGTACTGCACAGTTTTATGGTAGGGCTTGGATGCATGGGTAAAAACATCCCACAAGCCCCCCCTCTTGCGATGGCCATTCTGTCCTTTCACTGATGGAACTCGCAAGATCTGGGATGTTCGCCTCCTCTTCTTCCAATTCCATAGATGGCACAGTTCAGCATCTTTTCCTCCCTCCAGTCGATCAATCAGTTCTCCTTGCTGGTCCTGATGGGAGGATTGGGCGGTACCCTGGGCCCCTCGGATCTTCGCTCCCGGTCCCCAGGTCGCCTTCCGTGGTCAGTCTCCATGTTTTCTTTCTCCTAGGACGACAAAGGAAAGCGGCAATACCTATTCAGACATTTCTCCCCCACTATTGATAAAGTGGGGCGACATATACATTTTATACTTTAATAGACATAGCATTCCAATTTTTAAAAACAAGATATAATTCAGAGACAGTGGCTTACAAGCGTCATAATATTTTAGAGACTATATATGCGATATTTTAGGGTTGGAACTGAATTACTCTGGAGCAGCCCCCTCTGGTATTGCAGAGGACTCCTCCAGTTGCTGCAGAGTGTGCCTGGGATGGCAACACTTCAGCTGATTAATATGGACCCACTTAGCTTCCCCTTCTGCCAAATTACCTTTGGGGATGCGGATTTTGTAGGCCACACGGGAGATCTTGTCTATAATTTCAAACGGTCCCTTCCACGTAGGCAAACATTTTCGCTGTTTGGCCTGGTTCCTTTGGAAATTGTATAGATAGACCCGGTCCCCCACAGTATATTCCTTCCTGGTGGTCTTCAGGTCGTAGTGGGTCTTCATGCTATCAGCTGATCTTTCTAGATTCCGCTGAGCATACGCAAAAGCATGTTGGAGGTGTTTTCTCAAATTCTCCATATACTCATGAGTTGTGGAGGCATTTATCAATGTCTGCTCTTGGGTCCTGTAGAGCAAATGTTGAGGAAGCACCATCTTGCGTCCAGTCATCAACTCAAATGGTGACATTTTAGTTGCAGATGAAGGGGTAGATCTGATGGCCATTAGGACCTGAGGTAGTCGGATATCCCAACTTGGCCCAGCATCTGCCACAAACTTTTTTAAGATGCTCACAATGGTTCGGTTGTATCTCTCCACTGCTCCAGAAGAAGCTGGCCTGTAAGCAATATGTAGCTTCCTTTTGACCCCCAGTATCTCCCACATCTTTGTCATTACTTCACTGGTGAAGTGGCTATCCCTGTCTGACTCAATCCTTTGAGGTAGACTAAACCGAGAGAAGATGTAGTTAATCATCAGGGCAGCTGCTGTTTCTGCCTTGCAGTTTGGGGCCGGGAGACATTCCACCCACTTGGTAAACAAGCATGTAACGGTCAACATGTACTTGTTTCCTCTAGACGAGCGAATTACAGGGCCTACAAAGTCGATTTGCAAATCTGACCATGGCAGTGTCATCCCTCTCTTTTGGAGAGGCGCACGGTGTGTGAGGGATGAAGGCTGAAACTGTGCACACACAAGACACCCCTTCAAGTATTGGTCGAGGTCCTGCCCCATGTGTGGCCAGTATGCAACCTCTCTTAAGATTTCCAGTGTTGTGTGAAACCCCCTATGACCGGCGGTGGCCGCATCATGGGCGTGACTTAACATCAGGCTTCGGAATGAGGTAGGAACCACCCACTGATCATGGCCAGTCAGGGATTTCCTTACCAACAAACCGTCTTGGATTCGGAACATTTTTGGACATTTCATCAACACTCTTCGGTCCTCTTTCCCAATGTAATCGGTATCCGTCAGGGGAAAGTTCTGAGGGTCCTCAAGGTGTTGGTAAAACTTACCAATGATTGGATCCCCCTTCTGAGCTGTAAATAAATCAGCATCAGGGATCTCCTTACTCCATTGTGCAGTTGAAAGATCGTTGTGAGCATTTGTCTGGGACCTAGTGATAGCAGTGACCTGGATTTCCCCCAATAGGGACTCTATTGCTATTAGTTTAGGCCAGCTGATCAGCTAAGTCATTTCCAGTTTTGTCTGGTCCGTCTACTTTGGAATGACCCTTGATCTTTTTCCAGTAGATGGTCATCCCATTCGATGTTACCAGATCATCAATATTTTGGATTAACGTCCCATGTTTCAGGGGTTTATTAGCACATAACATGCCTCTGGTTTTCCAATTAACCAGGTGCTCCACGAACCCGTTCCGTACATAATCCGAATCTGTGATTATGACCAGTTTGTGGAGTTGATGTTGGACAGCAGTGAGGATGGCCTGATGCACAGCCATCAACTCTGCCACCTGACTACTTCGGGGACCAATTTTGTATCCAGCAGAGGGTTCTGGGGACTCATTCACCCATGCGTTCCCTACGCCGGCCACCAGTTCTTTCTCCCCGTTGTTGTCAACATGGTAAGAGCATCCATCCACATAGACAGTGGGCATTCCCTCACACTTGTCTTCTTCAAAGACTTTGTGTGGGGAATTAAGGTATGCCTCCATGTTGTCCTTGATTTTTAGACTTTCATCCTCGAGACAGTTTTCTCTGGCACAATCATGCAAGTCAGCCAGACCTTGCGCGAGGGGACTCTTCTTGTTTTGGCCATATCTGACCTCCACAGGAAAGCCTTGCATTGACAGAATCCAGGAAGTAATTTGGGAATTACTCACATTTCCGGCCCAGATTCTGTCACTTTGGAGGTATTGCAGAGGCTGGTGTGGAGTCTCCACTATGATGTGTTCCCCCTGGATGAACGGACGGTAATTCTTCAATGCCCACACCGTTGCCAGGAGTGCCTTCTCACAATCGTTGAATTTTTCCTCCACAGAGGATAAAGTTTTGCTCGCCTAGGAGATTACTTTATTGACCTTGTCATGCTTTTGGTATAATACTTCCGTCAAGCACGTATTAGAGAACCCTGTCTCCAGGAAGAACTCCTTGTTTCTAACAGGGTAAGCTAGGCAAGGCGCTTATGAGAGGCTTCTTTTGAGTTGTCTTACTGCCTCGGATTGTTCTGGACCCCATTCCCACTTGACCCCCCCTTCAAGAGATGAATCAGGGGTCTAGTGATCTCTGCGTAGCCTTCAATGAACTTTCTGCTGTAATTAGTCAATCCAAGGAGGCTCCTTCCTTCCCGCAGAGTTGTGGGGTCTTTCAGTTTCTGGAGTGCTTCCACTTTCTTTTCTTGGGGACAGAGACCCCGAGGAGTAATCTCATGCCCCAAGAAATTAACACGGGTTCTACACCACTGTGCTTTCTGAAAGGAAAGTTTTGCTACGGCGGCCCTCAACTGTGTCAGAACATAACGGATCTCTGCTATGTGTTCTTCCACAGATGAACTTTTTATGAGGACATCATCTACATAAGCCAGGTTACCCCTCGCATCCAGGTCGGGCATGGCCTTATGTAGGAAAATGTTGAATTCATTGCCGGAGTTGAGGTATCCAAAGGGAGTCCGGGTCCATGTGTACTGCTGGCCCCCAAAGGTAAAAGCCAGTTTGTATTGGTCCTCCCTACTGACAGGCACGGTCCAGTATCCATTGGTGAAGTCTATTGCAGTGAATACCTGTGACCCCTGGATCTGGGCCAGCCCTTGGTCAATGTAGGGCAGAGGCCATCGGGAAGTATGGACCCGTTTGTTGAGCTCCATAAGGTTGGCGCAGAGCCTCCACTGGCCGTTTGGCTTCAATATTCCCAGCACCGGATTATTGAAGGTGCTGTGGACTGGACGGATTAATCCCCGGGACTCAAGGTTCTTAATTATTTCAGTAAGGGACTCCATCGATGCGAGAGGCAAGCGATATTGCTTCACAAACACTGGAGTCATGCCAGGGTCCGTGGGAATTGTTGTCGTGTGGATGTCGGTGCGACCACAGTCATATGAGTCTACCGCAAAGAGATCTTGCAAATCCAAGAAAACTTGTTTCAACTTTTGCTTCTGTTCCAGAGTCACACAGGCATCAGCTAGGTTGATTCTCTCTTCCACCATCTGCCTGAAGCCTGAAAAGACTTCTGGTTTTGCTATCTCTGCGGCCTCCTCCAGCTGGGTGGAGAAGTCCCTGGTCAGAGTGCTGATTTGGACCAGAGGCTTCAGGTGGGAAAGGCAGCCCTCATGGACCTGGAAAATCAGCTCATCCCCTCTGAAGTCACAAGTCACATCTTCCTTACCATAAGGGCAAGAAGTGTACACCAGGAAGTTCCCCCCATGCCGGGTGAAAATCCTGTCTGGTGTTGTATTGCCATCACTGTCACTGTCAAAACAGTCCTTGGGGATTGGTCTAACAGTTAATTTCCTAGATCAATGGAGAAATGTCAGTCATCAACCGCCATCCCAATAATGGTGCCTGCGGCTAGAGTAATACTCTTTAAGTCGCTGTTATCCACCTCTATTGGAATGGTGTCATGTTCTATGTTGACTAATGGTGTTGGGTTTACCCCAACCCTTGTTGTTGGAGAGAAGCATTTAGATGAATATAAGCATCAGGGTTTTTCAATTTTTGTCCTCTTTTAACTTTCACTTCCAGGAAGAATTGTCGGGTCCTTTCCGGGATGGTGACTTCCTCTTTAATCGGAATTTCAACTGCATAAGGTAGCAATTGAGCTGACCTAAATGCTTTTTATGGATCATCAAAGCCCATGGGATTATCCGCTAATCGGGACCAAGCTTTGAAGTTTATTAGGTCCAAACTGATGGCAAAGCGATTGAGAATGTCACTGCCTAAGTAAAAGGCGGCAGTGACGTCTCGCACGACCCAACAATTATGGAGTATGCTCTTGTTGCCAATGGAGATTTTGAGCATACACCTGCTTGGCAGGAGATGTTTGGAATTAGGTGAATCCAGGTCCATTTCCCATTTGTCTATCAGTTTGAATGTGGGAATGGCTGGATCTTTTGGGAGTTGGCGGAACATGGCTTCGCTAATGAAGCTCTTACCGTTGTTCACACACACTCAGGCGAGAACAGAGTCCTTCCCATCATTTAACTGAACAGGGATGAACAACTGCTGTCCAATTTGCTGAATATCAGCCAGGCTCTGAGCTGATTTCACATCTTTCTGGACTATAGGAGTGGGAGTGTCTGATTGTGGATTGGTAAAGAATTTCAGAGTGTTTCCTTCCAGTGTGGAATACCACCTTAAACTGGAAGGAAGGTTGATTTTCAGAAATAGAGAGGACCCCCCACCACCAGTCTGTTGTCCTACTGCTATTACTGTCACGTCTGGAATTTGGTTGTTCTGGAAGTGAAATTCTACTTGGTCAGATTTTTGTTCAACCATGTGGCAGGTGCCATTTAAACTAACATGGTTGACACTCCATTTTAATTTTATTGGTCGGCTAGTCTGTTTCCAGAGGACCTTGTTTACGCAATCTATTAGGGGTGACAACCTTCTCAGGAGGTCAT
Source organism: Ambystoma mexicanum (assembly GCF_040938575.1). Lineage (NCBI taxonomy): Eukaryota > Metazoa > Chordata > Amphibia > Caudata > Ambystomatidae > Ambystoma > Ambystoma mexicanum. The sequence continues at coordinate 461,853,656 of NC_090932.1, read as the reverse complement.
TCCCTAGTAAACAAGGGGTGCCCTCTGGAGTCACTACTATGACCGGGTGTTTCACCTTGTGTCGCCCAATTTTAATGTCCAAGTCTGCAGTCCCTTCGATGGGAATTTCCTTCCCGTCAAAGTTCTGCAGTTGTCCAGGAAGAGGGGTGAGAGGAATACGGTAATTCTCCCCCTTCTTGCATTTAGTTCATCAAAGGCCCTTTTGGACAGAAGGGTAGCTTGGGATCCAGTGTCCACCAGTGCCGAAATTGTACCCTGCCCCTGTATCTTCCCTCCTTCTCCTCAAGGGGGCACAGATAATGCACATTTTTGGACAACTGGTGGGCTAACTTTCTGGTTTTGGACATTGCTAGCGAAGAGATTTGGGCAGAATTCTGTGGAGAGCCTGGGGAATCTGAAAGAAAAAGTTGGCAACTGGAAATGGTTTCGGGTTCTGGGCCGCCCCCCCTTTTTGGAGGCAGTCATCAGGATGGGTTTGACCCATGGGATTTTGGTATTGTCGGTTCTGGATGAGATGATGGGCGGCGGTAGCTCAGTCTCCACATCTCCCCAGTATGAATTGGCATCCCTTGGGACCCATTTTTCCTTGGGAGGAGTTCCCCCATCTCTGAAGGAGAAGATCCTTTAACCAGGATCTTCTGAGGATCCCTCTCCCTCAAATTGGAAGACCTGTACTTCCTCCACAAAGTGGGTCTGTTTGGGTCCTTTGTTTCTCCTACCCCCCCCTCTGCTCCTTTGGAGGCAGACTTTCAGGGGCAGGAGATTTCATTTCCGGTTCCTGGTTTTCCATGGGCTGTTTACAAGTTGGGAAGGAAGCTTCCTCCAAGGCTTTACACCCCCCTTCCCCTTGTGCCTCCTCCCTGGGAACCGGTGGGTTATCGGGGTGCTGCCCCCGTCATTGTTCTGGAGCACCAGGTCCAGAGTTTGGGGCATTCTGCGGTGGCATGCTCATCTGAGGGTTCTGTTGAGCCCTCAGTATGTGACCCAGATCTCATGTCATATTTTGGACCTGGCGCTCAAGTTGTGAAACCCGCTCAGGCTGATCCCGGGAAGGGTAGCTATCCCTTCTCTGGTAGTACCCCTGGTTGGGAAGATTTTGGTGCCCCTCCACCCTTGGCCTCCCCTCACCCGGATTAGGTTGTCTGGGCTCAGGGAATTGGGGAAAGAAGGATGGATGATTTTGGGACTGGAAATTGGGTGGATTTGGTGAATTTCTGCCCTCCTGGGGGAAGTTAGAAGGGAAGTTCCCTGGGTCAGGTGCTTGGCTGGATCCCCCCCCTTGGGCTGGAGGAGTCCACACATAACCCAGGATTGGTCGGTTTCCCTTGTAGCGGGGACTTACATAGTCAGGGGAGCGGGGGACCCCATTTGTGGGACTACCTCCTCGACTCCCTGTCTGTGATTGGCCCAAGGGCCTTCTGGGCTGTGAATTATTTGGTGCAGGCAGGTTTTTAGGCCCCCCCATCTCCAAATCTAAAATGGGGGCAACCTTTACCTCTGCCACCTTGGCAGCAGCAGGGGTGCTGTTGGTTTTGGGGTTTTTCGGTGCATTATTTTTATTTTCGATGGGCTTCTGCACCTCATAGATCCGGGTAGCCTGTTCAATGACCCAGTCTAAAGATCTTTTCTCAGGAAAATCTCTCACGTGCTGGGGCATTATGTATTTGGGTAAGGCATGGAAAAACGTATTGATAAATTCTCTGCTATCCGTGTGCACCCTTCTGGTGGTCTGCGCAAAAGCACGCTTTAATTCTTGCACAATCTCTTGTGGGGCCTGATCCTCCCCACAATGCAAATTGTAGGTTGCCTTGCGAGCCTCTTGTGGATTTCTGTGCACAGAAAAATGTTTCAAGATGGCCGCCCTGTATGTGGACCACCTTGAATGGTTTTGATCCTCCAGCCCTGCAAAGAAACTGGAGTATTCTGGCGAGAAGGTCCATTTGACGTACTGGATGCAGCTACTGCTGTCCTTCAAATGGAAAGTCTCCATCATTTACTCATAGAGCTCCAAGTGTTCCCAAACAGAATACTTGGCGTTCTTATGATAAGGCGTGTTGACACTCCTTATTGCCTTTATTTGTTTCAATGGGTCCTTAAGCAAGGCCCTTTTTTCCTTATTGGCCTTTTTGGTTCGGGTAACCCTGGTCCATTCATCCTCTGACTCAGAAGCACTGCTCCCAGAGGTGCCCGTCTGATCTTCCAGGTTTTCCCGGATTCTGCGAGCCTGGGAATGGCTGGCAGAATGTGGGGTCCTGTGTCCTGTAATGCTCAGAGGAGTCTTCAGACCCCTCCTTGCTGCCTGGATTTGATGGGTACCCCCCCCCACTGACCTAACTGGGCAGAGGTTTTCAGGATGCCATTAATGGGCCTACTCTCCTGGGGTTCCCCACTAAATTGCACTGTGCTTGGGTGGCCATACCCGGATGCCCGCCGATCCATTCCTGGGAGGTACTGGCCTATGAGCCCCATACTTCTAGCTGGATAGTAATCTGCCATCCCCGTGGCCCTGGGCTCATGTGCGCGAGGGGACATGGGGGTGGCAGAGTCCAGGGACTGGGAGAGATGAAGGCCTCTGGTACCAGGGCTCCTGAGGTTATGCTCAGGCGTTTCTCTTTCCCAGCGAACCTCGTCTCTATCAGCCCCTGCTCCCTGTTGCAATGCAAGAGCCTGCGCTTTCAGTTCCTCAGTTAAGGCCTTACTAGACTATCAGTCTCTCCTGCATGGCTACCTGTTGCTGGAGCCTATCATTGTGCTGACAGAGAGCCTCATTTTCTCTCTATGCCTCCTGATTGGTCCTGGAGTACTGGGCCAGTCTCTGCTGCAGGAGGGTTACCTCCTCAGTCCCATCCCTACTGGCCTGCTCCTTTCTTGCCAGAGCCTCCTCCACCCTCCTGGTGTGATCTAGCAAGCCCTGATGCTCTTTTTGGAGGTCACCCAGCCCCTGGAGGGCCAAGTGATTTTCTTCAATTTTTCTTTTTAAATGGCAGACTTCCTGGCCTAAGGTATCCCTTTCCTGACCAAGAGCCTGCATTTGTGACGCCAGGTCGTCCCTCTGCCTTTGAAAGGCACCAGCTTTCTGGCGTTCCTGGTCAAACTCTGCCTGGGTATCCGGGTCTTTCAAAATCAGTTTATTGCTCTCTGCCTTCTCCCTATCTAGGTGGCTTTGCAGGGTGACTACCTGCTCAGCACATGCCCTATTGAAGTCTAACTGTTGCTCCAGCTTTTTCTGGCTCTGCAGTAGGGAGTCCAAACCTTCTTGGTACTCCTTCTGCAAGGCCAGAAATCTGGTATCCTGGTCAGCCTTTTCCTGTTGCAGCACATCCATATCCTACTTTATTTTAATGATATACTGCCTACTATCATTTTCTGACTCCTGGCTCCTGGGCAGCCTCTGCTCAGAAGAGTCCAGATCAGATTGGGCCTTCTCTAATGCCATCTGTTGCCTATTTGCCAGATCTTGGCCTTCAGCACATTTGTCCTGCATGGCTCCCATATATAGGTACAAATATGCCGCTATCCTGGCAATCTTATTATGTTCATCTTTGGCTTTAGGGGCCATATATAGTTCACTCAGGGCCACATGTAGGGGACCCTGATCTCTCCATATATCTGACCCTGTTTCAGTGACCTGTTGCGCGATTGCCTGCAACCAGACCGTTTGGTCCTGATGAGTCCACTCACCTCTCACAAATAGCTTATGTAAGAAGTGCTCTCTGGCTATTTTGATGTCTACCAGTGTCGTCATTCTGGAATTTGAGTTCCTTCTTGACTTACAGAAGTTTGTATTTTATTTTTGCAAAACAGACCATTTCCTTAGAGCGTTCCTTTGAGGAGTGCTTTACAGCGTAACACAGCGTGGTGATCCGACCGGATGTATGTCTCCTGTCAGTTAGCACACTGTATTAATCTACACAAGTGATAGATCTAACCCAGAATCCCGGACGAGCCCCCACTTTTGTAAGCGATATTCAATCAACACTTCAGCTAAGTCAATGCCTAGTCCGGGATGCTGAGGGAAACCCTTATTGATCTATTTTTAGGTCCAGTTCATGTACTCTGGATGACAACCTTTATATAACACCCCTCTCTTAGAATCCCCCTGACCCCACTGAGCCAAGAAGTAGGTTTGTTTTGCAAATTAATAGGTTTATTTGAAAAATTAAACAATATATATATATCACACTTTTATAATAAATTAATATCTGATAGTACACTGAGACATATGATGTGGATCCACAATGGGTAATGTTACAGTGGTACACTTGATTACTTAGGAGTAGTATAGAGGATGAGGTAGCTGAAAATGCTTTATGGTTTCAAAGAAATGCAAGGTGGAATAAAATGCAGTACAGCAAATAAACTTGATATGATTTCAACCAACAACAATGTAATCACTTTCTCTCTGGCAATTCACCCCCCCTCTATGCAATGTAAGAAATGGAAGGAGATGGAAAGAGGAGCACACAGTTCTCAGGAATGCAATGAAATACAATACGAAATTCAGTCCCCCCCCCCCCAGCAAGCTTAGAGGAAACAGGTAGAAGTTTGAAACACAGGCCCAAAATGCTTTTAAATGTGATGGCAACGGATGGGAAAATGTGCTAACTGATTTTAATTCCCTCTAGAGATTCAGGGTGAGTGAGAGATGCTTGTTGGTATTAGTTCAGGCTCACTTTAGCAATGCTCTATGAGTTATTACCAGGTTGCAAACGGATTTTAACAAAGGAAAGATTGGAGCTGCTATTTTGACAAGTGGAGAAATTGAGCCAAATCGCAAATCGCAGTAAATTTCGCGAGTGCGTAAATCGCGATTGCGGAAAAAGTATAGGGAGTAGGAATTTCGTTCCTAGCCCAAACGGTTCCAGAGATACGGACGATTTAATAAAGGTAGATTTTCGGATTTAAAGTAAAACTCAAAATGACAGGTGACAGCTTGCAGCTGCAGAATTGACAGGTGACAGTTGTGCAGCTTTAAAAATGACAGATGACACGATTTCTAGGAGGCAGTTCTACTTAGGTTAAAATAGCTTGAATTAGATTATTTTAACTAAGAGATTGGTTCTGCACAGTTCTGCTAGGTACTCACAATATAAATTTGAACTAGGCCTAGTCACGGATCTGGTCAACACGTCCGGCGGCGGTTCTGTCTGCTCAGCGGGTCAATCAGGCACTGGTTCTGCTCACAGCGGTCTGGGTCAGCTCTGCTCTGCTGGTCTAGCCTCTCTGGATACAGCGGCCTCTGGTTCTGGATACTGCTCTGCTTTCCAGTCCGGATCAAGTGGATTCTGGATGTAACACTGCTTTCTGGGTACTGGCAAAAGTTCTTGGCAAAAGAATTCAGACAGCTCGCCCGGCTGTGGAATAGTTTGCAAATAATTTTAAGGATGCTGAGGCCTGCTGAGAAGAGTTCTCAGTTTGTGGGTTTAGGCCCTTGCTTTAAGTTCTGAAGTAAATTTCTGGTCTCTGAAGATTGATGGATGTGAAGTCTGGAGTCTCCCGGCAGAGCGTCCCGCAGAAAATGGAATTGTATGTCTACCTGTCCCAGCAGTCTCTTTTTATGTGTTTTGGAAGTGGGTGTGTGTGTGGCATAACTGAGCCTGCCCCTCTCTACTTGTCATTGGCCCAATTCTCCCCTCTCCCATGATTGGGGGAAGGAAATGTGAGTCAGAGTGATGAGGTCTGTTTATGAGTCAGAGGATCCTCCTCTCGTCAATTTGCCCACAAATCTATATTTGATTCAAATATATATTTCCCAGATGCACAATTTGTTGAAATTACATGTACACATTATATATTCCTTATGGTCCATGCTTGTCCACCTCTGATCTTCCTGGGGGCTTGCATTCAAAAATGACAACATTTTGCGCTTTTTGACTGGTTTACCAATATCGGACATTTACCAAAAATTACAAACATGTGCGCAAGGAGTATGGACATTAATTGATGAAGTGTCAGATTTTTAACCTGCAGACATTTGGAGTAAGACCCTATTTTCCGCTAGCAACCCCCCAGCATACACCACAGGGTCCTAACACCTCTTAAAACGTGCACAGAAAAATCACAAGAATAATGATATTACTTATATAATTCTGACAAGTCCGCACTATGAGTTTATCTATCTTTTTAAATTTATGCTCTGGCCCAGATGGGTGTGGTTTAGGTTCCAAAGCACATGGGGAAGCTTCTGTCTGCCCCCGCCTCCAGCTCGGGTGGCTCCCAGAGGCACTTCTCCTCCCACTTCTCCCAAGAGGAAGCCACTTTACGGCCCCCCCAATATAACATTTGCTTGAGTCCAGGACAAGGCTTTGTGCAACCTCCTGCCGGCGCCCCTCCCCTAATCTAATCAGACAGGTGTCAACTCCTTTTGGTGGGGAAGCAGGATGCAGCTAGGCCTGGGAAGAGTGGCTGAGCAGGTTTCTCCTGTCGGGGGTAGTTGTCAGGCAGAATTCAGCTAAATGTCACTTTAGTTCCCAGTTTAAATCAAATTTACAATTTATACCTACACATTAAATAATTACTTCCTTCAAGTCATTTCAGAATATAGTTTTACATTGTATCCACCTCTTAGCAAGTCTTTCCTTGGTCTGGTTTGGGTTCCTCTGTTCAGTTTTACACAAATGTCTGGTGGTTTTAAAACGCCGGCTTTCTGATAGTGGTGAGTACCGGTATTGTAACCATTTTTGGGATTAAGAAAATGAATTCCCCACAGTTCTGAGTTGCTTTTTGGCAATCAGCATTGCCATTCCCAATGGTTTCAGGCTACTGTGTGTGTAGCCCAATGGTGGTTTTAGGCAGTGCCCTCCTGTGCTCACAACATAGGCAAAAATGGGTGGCAGCCTATTCTTCATGTTTTCCCTGTGCACTCTCTGGGGTGTTCTGGCCATCATGATGTTTTCCATGCCAGTACTGCACAGTTTTATGGTCGGGCTTGGATGCATGGGTAAAAACATCCCACAAGCCCTACCCTGATCATGTGCTTATACCACATGTTGTTGGATATATGGGCCACATCAGTTAGGTATGAATTTACCTGGCTAAAATCTATGCCTGTACTATGTCTAAGCCTTTTTAATTCTTTAGTTGCACTTATCGCCCAGATATGGCTTCCGTGATAGTCTGGATGGGGTCATGCTAGTAGGGGGTCACAGCTTGTGGATTTGTAATGTAAGGAGGCTAAAGAGGTAGAGACAACAGAAGGCACAAAACATTAGTTCGGATTACAGTTGCCATTTTTGTTATTACCAAGTGTCCTTTTGTGATGCTCCACGGATCTGTGAGACTCACCTAAAAAGCCCAAAACATGCTTAATTACTGTGTTAGTGTGTTAAATTAAGCTCTGTGTCTATAATATTGTGAGAGTGCTGCATAGAACAATCATTCCCAAACTAAACGGGTCTCGAATCACTAAGCAGTGTTATAATAGAAACCAGAAAGGCGTGATAAAACAATCGAGGCAGGATCATCTGTTTAGTCTGATTCAATCACAAATCTGATAAAGTGCTCTTGAAAGATTGTGCGCAGGTATGGAATCATATGTTGGCAATATTCCTTACTTTCACAAAGAATACCTAGTGTGAAAAAAAGATAGTGTGCCTGATCTAGGTGTGCGTATTGTCCTTCCCTAACTCTAGTCTTAGAACGAGTTTGTTGTGGTGCCTCCTGTTTGTCTTGCTCTTCTTACATCAAAACTTCTTCGTTCTGGCGGGAGTAGGTCTCACTTCAGCAGGGCTCGACATCTCCGATATTGTTGCATACTCTCTTTCCACTTAGCTTGACTGCACAATCAGTGGCCTGCTCAACAAAATATGGTCCCTCGAACCTGGGCCTCACAAAGGTTAACAGGACCGCATCCTCTGGGTAAAGTAGTGGCGGTTTCAAAAGTCCCTCATTCGTTTCTAGGTTTTCTTCTTCACTGTTTGACCTCTCTCGCCTTGCCTGCAGTTGGCGAGAAATAAAAGAGGCACTAGCCATCAAAGAAGCAATATAATCGTGCATTTCGCCTCTGTGTACATTAGCAGATGCATGGGCATCTGTCAGTGCTCTAGTGGGAGGAGCTAGTGGGAGGAGCAGTGGGAGTCTCACATGTCGCCACCTCATGGGGAGTTAAGTGGTGGTCAGCTCCAGGTTGATTGCGCAATGCGAACAGGACTAGGGGCAGGCAATGGAGCCATCCCTTTTTAACGTGGCTTTTATTTTTGCAGATTTCTCTTTTAGCAGGCCATTGAGGCACTCGCATATCCCATTTGCTTGCAGGTGATAAGCACAGGAGAATTTGTGCTTTATCCCAATAGTTGTGATGTGCTCGAAGGTCTCATTCACAAAATGAGGTCATTGTCAGACTGCAGGACTCCACCCCCCACCCCACCGTGGGAACACTTCTGGAACAAGGAATATTGCAGATCTGAGCATCGGGCTGTGAGCAGAGACATGCTTCAATCCACCGAGAAAATGGCCTTGCAACCACTATCATGTAGCGGTTTACTTGGATCATATCAACATAATCTACGTGGAGATGTTGGAAAGGCCCGATTGGGCGGGGTATTGCTCCTTGCACTACACTTAAAATATGGCACGCAGTACATTTTTTGTGAACAATACTGTGTTCCATAAATGCGGCTATTTGCTCTGCCATATTCAGACCGAACCCCTCTTCCCCAATATGTGCGGCAAGTACGTCCCTACCTAGATGAGTGGGATAATGCAATTGCGTAAGTGCAATCTGCAGTAGTGCTACTGGGATTATTAGCTTGCCTGTGCTCACTTGTCGCCACAGGGAATCTGTAGGGGATAGTGAATATCCCCTGTTTACCCATAGCTCCTTCTCCGTCGGTGCCCTTCCCTGAAATTCCATTATTTCCATGGCTAGTAATGTACTATATTCTTCTTTTAAAATCATATTGCGCACATGGATACATGCGCTTGATGGAGTATCAAATTCAGTTCTCTCAGAAAAATAGGTTGTGTGCTTTGCTTCCACGTCTGCGGGTTCCTTGCCCCATGATTCCAAGTCCACCCCCCTCATGTATGCTTGGCACGGCATGATCGCTATGGCTGATGGGAGTTGAAGCGTGTCTATAGGGCTGCCCAATAGGGGTGCATGCTGCACTGGTGTGCCGTCAGCACGTCAGAAGCCCTCCTCTGCCATTGTGACAGTCCAGAGTGTACTGCATATGTCACGTAGGCCAAATCAGAATACACTGTATTCCTGGTCCGTGCGCACCTCTAATGCCATTATGAGAGCCACTAATTCTGCTGCTTGCTACCACCTCAGCCATCCCGCCTGGTTTTATTTTCATCACTGCCGTCCTAGAATGTCTTTCCCCTGTCGCCTGGTCAATCGTCGAGGACCCAGCAATATAAAGTACTTCACCCGCCTCAAGAGCCTTCACCTCCACCTTAGGAATGTCATCATACTGTTCCATGTACGTAGTGCAGTCGTGCACATAATCTCCAGACTCCACTGGTTCAGCTAAGAATGTTGCTGGGTTCACAATTCTGCTCCGTACTACTTTTATTGCTGGATTTGATATAATTACCTCATATCCAGAGGCTCTCTAAGTAGTCAACGTGCTATTGGACTTTTCAAGGATTACAAAGAGGGCATGCTTCACGTAAAGCGGGGTGCTGTACCCCATTGTGATTCTCACCGACTTTTCTACTGCGAATGCAGCAGCAGCTAGATCTTGTTCACACAGGTAATGTCCACTCATTACTGGGTCTAAACGCCCACTATAGTATGCCAGTGGCTTGTGTGCTAGGGTAGTCTTTTGTGTGAGTACTGCAGTCATAACTACTCAGTTGGAGTGTGAGAACAAATAGAATTTGTCATGGTAGTCAGGAACCCCTAACACTGGAACTGTGCATATTGCTTTCTTCAGCTCCTTGAATGCTTCAGTCATTTTATGTGTCCATACTAGCTTGCTGTCTCCTCTATGTGCCTCACAGAGCCCACTTAACACAGGTCTTGTGTAAGTGCTATAGTCAAATACCAAGGACCAGCAATAATTACAGAGGCCCAAGAACTGCTGCATTTCTGTCACGGTCTTCGGTATTGGCGTCCTGAAGATCGCCTATGCCCTTTCTGGAGTTACCCTTCGACCTTCCTGCGATAGCAACTGTCCAATGTATAGCACTTGCTTCTGGCAATATTGTAATTTCACTTTGTTTATCTTGTAACTCTTCTCTGCCAATACTGTCAAAAAGTGTACTGAGTGATTTTGACACTGCTCCTCAGACTTAATACAAATCAAAATGTCATCTAGATACTGTATGACGGTACTCTGCATTTGTATGTTGCCGAGATCAATTTGGAGGACCTAATTAAAGATGGATGGTGACTCACAGTACCCGTGTGGGAGTCTCGTGTGTTTCCACTTCCAGTTTCTATATAGAAACAAAGTCAAGTCCTGTGATTCCTCATGAAGTGGTATAGAGAAGAAGGCATTCTTCAAGTCTATCACTGTGAAGCGGGTATCTTCAGACGGGATGCTACATAGGATTATTTGCTGGATTGAGAACTAATGGAAATTGTTCCTCAACAATTTGGTTTAAAGGGCGCAAATCCTTAATAAAGTGGCATGATCCCCCTGCCGCCTTTTTTACTGGGTACACAGCTGTAACACTGTGATTCTGAAGTTACGAGAATACCATGGTTCACCAACGCAGCAATCTTCTCATACATACCCTTGTCTGCTTCCTTTGATAGAGGATATTGTCTTGCCTTCTGTAAAATAGCCCCTGGATTAAGCTTTATCTTGACCGACCGACCCTATCCCTTTTAACAGACCCATATCGTATGGATAGCTGGTTCATAGGATGCTGGGTACTCACGCCAAATCTTCCTTGGGAAATGGTGGTTGGTGCTTTTCACAACACAGCCATTCTCTGTGGCACTCTCTATAATGTATTCTCCCCCAATGTGTGATGCTCATGTCAAATACTGTCTTGTGATCCGAACAATCGTCTTGAAATAGTTCGTCATCTTTCATGCCAGTGAACCTGTAGCCTTCCCCCAGGATTATCACTGTCCTGTGTCGTCAGTCCCATGCAACACTATTCTCTCGTCCTTCAATATAACTGCTACAAGTTCTATTGGTATCACATTTCCTTCTTTTTCGGCCAAGGGAACCTCTGGTTGAAACAAAAACTCATTGGGTATGCGTGACGGTCTACCCTGTATCCCTGGAAGCCATGCTATCACCGCTTCCACTTCATATTGGAAAAGCTCGAGCTGTGATGGCACCCCCCTCTGTACAGTGTAGTGACTTCCTGGCATCGAACACACTATCCCTTGGTCTGTGAATGAGATGTTCATGTTAAGTCGGCTCATCATGTCTCTACCCATTATGTTGACTGGTGTCTGTCAGGAATATAAAAATGGCATGGTCAGGTCATGTTCCCCTACAGAAAGGGGGAGTTCATCAGTAAAATGACCCAAGTCTGTAGCCTCAGAGAACCCCAGCGCATTCATAGCAATGCCTGACATTGGGTACCTTCCTTCCCTAATACAGGACCGTCTTGCACCCGTATCCATGAGAAAGGAAAAAGTCTGGTCACCGATTGTCACCCTTAAATGTGGTTCCTCGTTCGGATTGGGTGTTGGCTGCTGTCCTATTGTGAATACAATAACATTCCCATCCCTGTGAATGGATTTCCCCCCACTCGGTTCACTCCCCCCAGTTTTTGCACGGGAGTCTGCATCACGGAGGCCGTGTGTGTCATTAATAGGATGTTGTGCTGTGCTGATGCCTGCTATGCTGGTTGAGATGGCTGCATGTATCACTGCGTTTTGTGAGAAACCTCAACGTGTCTCACCCGCTAGTTCATGGGGACCTGTCATCCAGCTGGCCAGGACATGGCCCTCTCTTTTGGATCCAGTTCCTGGGGGTGGACCAGTGCGGGAGGAGCACCTGGATGAGGGGTCTTCGGGAAGTAGAAGTGGGACACCGGATGGCAAGTTGCGGTATCCCCTTTCCTGTAACACCTTTTCCCCATCCTACCAGATAGGACACTGAGGAACGCAACTCCCACTTCCTTTTCCGACATGAACACTTTCTCACAGACAGCTCACTCTGAGAGAAAACGGGCTAACACCCCAGCCGTGTACCCGACATGTCCCAGCACAAAGGTCAAGCAATTACTGATCATTACACACACCTGATTTCCATCACGCTTCCCCACACAGATAAAATGCAGAGCATGAAAGCACACTCTGGGCAAGGCAAAGCACACAAGGAAGCAGCAGTTCCAAGATGGCAGTTTAATACAAGGAGAAAGACGGCAAGGCCAAAGAGGGTTGCAAGGAGGGAAGTTCCCTTGACCTTTTCAGAGACAGACCGTTACTTTCATGAGCCTTCGAGAATAAGAGAAGCAAGACCTGGAATCAGAGCTGAAGAAACCTACATTGTGTGTCAGAGGTACCAGGAGCTCTCCTGCATTTATAGCCAAGGCGGGGAGGATCGTTTGCCGCCATGGTACTGTGCTTGGCTCCTACAACAAAACAGCAGATGTAAAATGAGCACAGCCGGTGAGTTTTGAGACTGGTTGCCAATAGCAACATTTTATAGAGAAAACTGAAGAGAACAGTGTGTGAAGCATATGAGACAAGAGAAGCAAATATAATTACACAACAGATGAGTGACTGAACTTTGAAGCCAAGACAGATACCATAAACAGAGTGGTCCGGCGCCACATGGGTGCTCATTCAAAGGTCTTTGTAAGGTAACCGAATGAAAGGTGGCAAATGTAAAAAGGAATTGTGAAATCGAAGTGGTCCTGCAACGGGTCAAGCCAAACCATGTGCACATTCAAAAGTCTTCGATAGTTGATGCTAACTGAAATTGGTCTGAACTCTGCTGAGGGAGACTAAGGGCCTCATTACACGGTAGGCGGTAAGGGTTTACCGGTACCGGTATTTTACCCGTACCGCTAAACCCTTACCGCCTTACTACGAGGTCCCTTTGCGGGTTGGGGAATTTAACGCCTGCTTTTTGCAGGCGTTAAAAATCAACCCGCAAAGGGTCCAGGGAGCTAATTACGGTACCGCAATTTGCGGTACCGTAATTAGCGCCTTCCCCATTCCCATAGAGCCGTATAATGAGGCCCTAATTGTGTTAAGAAGGGGATCTCAGCCCGACTGAGGGGGATCCGGGGTGAACCGTGAGTCATCCGAGAAGGAATATTCTATGAACAGTGTGACAGAGGATCTGAGCCCAGAAGAGAGGGATCCAAAGTGACAAACGTTGTATTCAAGAGATCTAAGCCTGGCTGAAGGGATCCGTGGTGAATAGTGAATCACCTGAATGGAGTACTTGCAAGGGGAAAATAACTTGTTTATTTTTGTTGTATCAGGCCTTCTGCATGAAGAGACTTTGGTAGGCAAAGAGACATGGGCACAGAAGGCCCTGATGCTAATGATTGAACTATATCCGCATGCTAAAGAAGCCAGAGATTGTGCTATGCTCGAGTGAACCACCTTGTCCCATGCTGAAAATGCGGGGAAGGGAGGCTAACGGCCTGAACATCCTGACATAATTTTTATGAACACACTTTCTTTTTCATAAACATTACCCCCACACCATATGTATTTAGAGGTAGGGATTGGCAATAGTTTTTAGTATAGGCCCTTTTATTTTGACAAGACCTCACTAGGACTGCGTCATTATTATTTGATGGTCGTAGATTGCTCCCATCTGTAGATTTAGGATTAGATAGGCGTTTACCATACCCTTGTTGAAGTTCAATAAACACCCTTGAACTGTGGTCACTTGTGTCTGTCCTACTGTTGATACCATGCCTTCCTTACAGTTTGTGATGCATGTATCATTGATTGATATGGCTGTATTTGTGTGACTTGTATGTGTGCTGGTTGTGGCGTGTATACCTGCACTTGCATGTGATCCTAGGCAGTATAGTCAGCCTGCTCTGTCTGGTATGTCTGTTGGTGTGGCATTCTTCCATTCTGGTGCATCCCACCTCTGCTCCTGCACACTCAAGCTATGTGACCTATCCTTCCACATAGCCAACATTGTATGGGACCACCATCGGTCTCTGCTGTCCCCCGTTAATCCCATCTGTGCCCTGCTGCACTGAATATCTGAACCCTCTTCCCTGGGGCACTCCTCCCAGTCCCTGTGGCCACTGATGTATGCCACCCCTTCCTTTGAAACCTCCCCCCGTTATTTGCAGTCTACTTTGTATATTCTGATTGTCCACCCCCTCTCCACTCGTTAGTATCGCCCCTTCCATGGTGCATTTTGATGATTTTTTGTGCACTAATGTTGTTTCTTCCTGCTTTCTCTCCTCGCGCTTCTTTCACGCATTCTTTTGCATTAACCAGCAATAATGCACTATGGACTATGGTTAGTTGGATTTCTGTCTAATGCTTGGCCTCCATCCCCACTAACTTCTTTAGTTGCTTTTGCACCTGCTCTGGTTGTTAAATAACACCACTGTTTTGTCGCACGGTTCTCTCGTCTGAAGCCGCAAGCGCTCTTGAATATATTGAATATATTGAAGTGGGTCTTCATCTTCTCGCATTTTGCGTGCCATTATCGCACTTATGTCTGACGTGTCTTGGTACTGTACCTCTTAGAGCTTGCCATATGGCCGCTCGGCAGTTATTGAACAGTGCGCCATCGTGAGCTGTGTTTTGTTCTCTCACTCCGGGCTAACCTGCTCTTCTCCAAACATCGTCTGCTACCTCCCCGATAATGACGGAAAGTAAACTCTTCATGTGCCCACTGCCTGTGTTGTCAGTCCTACAAGTTTGTAAATCCATTTCCCAGCAGTCAATGAAGGAAGCTTGAATCTTAAATTATCCTTATCCATCTGTTGCCACAGTATATACTTAGGTCATCCACCACTCTTCTTCAATAATGGGAACAGTGTCAGTCTTACTTCCTTGTCCCGTCTCACCACGTCTTTAGTGGCTGTGAATGCCCTTATCATTTCTGAATGTTTTGGAGTAATTTTGTCTGCATTGTGTGACCTGTCCCTAGGACGCTCCAGTCGTCCCTCAGGTTCTCCCCCTTCTCTTACCATGTCCTCTCCTTCTCCCCACACTGTGTCTCTCTCGAGGCTTGCTTCCCTCGAGCGGAGATGAGGCCTCTTTCCCCTTCATCATCGTTGCTTCCCTGTCAATCTTCATCTCACCCCATGGTCCCAATGCTACTGTCACCTTCTCTCTCGTCCTCGAAGCGAAGTCTCCTTAATGTTGGGTTTTCCAGCTGTTTTTCCGTTTGCTCGGTCCGTACTCTCGTGCTCCCCCATCAGTGAGGACCCTGTGGTATCCCTACTCGCCTGTGGGGCAGCCAAACTGTCTCTTCTGCCTCTCCTGCTCCTGTAAAGTACCCCTAGTCTTTTTCGTATTCCTTCCCCGTCATCATCATTTAGACGTGTTAGTCCGCCTTAACATCCACCACCCCTGTTGAGCGTCTCTCCCTACTTTCATCTCTTTCCTGTTCACATCTCCAGTACTCCCCTTCTTCCCTCCGTCAGCGCTCTTTTACAGGGCGCTCGACTTCTAACCTTGTCTCCTTTATTTGCAATCGTTTCGCCTGTTCCTCTTCAGCTTGCCACATTCTCTAGCTCTGTCTTTTCTTCTCTTTTTCCTCTCCCCTGTCTTCTGCTCACTCCAGCTCTTTCCTCAGCCTCTCATTCTTTTTCTTCCCTTAACCTTCTCTGTACTTCCTCCCTTGTTTCTGCCCATTCCTTAGCTTCCTCCTCCGTGCCTTCTCGACTCAGAGCTTCCTCTCCCACATGCTCCGTCTCAATTGTGGTCTTCCCGTCCAATTTAGGCAATATCCGTCTGCCTCCCCTTTAATTTGAAACTATCGCCTCATGACCTCTGCTGAGCGGGGTCCTTCCCAAATCATTCTCTTTCCATTCCGCGTTACATTCGCTGCTGCTATCCTGCGTTCCGTTATTCACTTGCTTTGCGCCACTAAGTGTGTCTTCACTGGCATACGCTGGGGGTGCAAAAGCGGAATTGGTGTATCCTATTGCTGCTTTTAACTCCTTTAAGGGGTAGAATCCCTGACTTTTTGTTGTCGGATCTACATCTGCTATTCGAGGAAGAGGGGGAGTGGAGGGAGCCGAAGGCTATTCACCTTCCATATCGCATTGACTCAGCATCTATTACTTTTGGATTGAGTCTCCATTCGCGTCTTGAAACATCTCCCATAGCTCTAATATGGCCAATCGCCTGCTTATTTTGTCCCCCTTAGAAGCCACATGTAAATACGTGGTGACATGTTGCTGCACACATTTGGAAAAGCTTCCGTCTTTGGGCCATGGCTTTGCCAACTTGCCTTCGGTATCCTGAGACAATTCGTGCTATACTTGCGTGTATTTTGTCTCAATATTGTGGGAGGCACTTGCGCAAGTGTTGAATGGGAGTATCGGCAATGTATTTAATATCCGTCAATACTTACTTGACCTCAAATTGGGATTTTGGCACATCCAACTTACCTTGTAAATGTGTAATTCACATAATTAACACAACATGTTAATAACATTTCTCTGAATCATGACAATGCACCAGAAATCTTCCCAACATCCTCTCTTGCTCACCACCATCCATACGAGCATGCTCCGTGCACCGCCCCCACTGTGTGTCCGCCTGCCAGGCACAAACCACAACTCCACTCATGTGTTCCTTGAGCTCCTTCCAAATGGCATAGCACAGTTAATTAATTCCAGCAACAGCCCAGCAGATAGAATCCACCACCTTCTGCACACATCAAGTCCTATGCAACAACCCTGTGGGTGACATCCCCAATACCCTAGAGGAAAAGATCTTGATATCTGATACTTCACTATATATGTCCGCTATTAATCACAAAGAAGTAATGACAAACCACCCTGTTTTAACCAGGAGTGGTCACAAAAACAAGTTCCATCCCCGAAACCTATCGAGGGTGCAGATTGATCAATTTAGGCAAGAGATATATAAAATCCATAGGGGTTAGTACAACTATTGGGTAGCCAGATCTAGTGGCTCCTCCCGAGGCCACCTCTACCTACAACAAATACAAAGTTGCAGGAACATGGAGAAACTATTGGCTCCTGCAACATATGTCTTAACGTGAGAGGTAACTCTGCATTGGGCAGAATGTGTCCTCCCAGCCTTGGGACCTTTGACAGTTACCAGTCTCGGTGTACCCTTTCAAGGCGATGAGAATGAGCATGGAGGTGCTGTGTGTCCCTAATGTTGCCATCTCTGATCACCTAAGCCTGAGAGAGTACATTCAGTTGCTCATTCTGAGCAACAATTGTGTCTTTCCACCGCTGGTTTGATGGGAACAGCTTCTCTCCATCTACCTTGAGTGAATAGGCATTGTTTTGCTCTTCCAGGTCACATGTGTTGGGACCACGAAATGGAGCACTCCTGCTTGCAATTATGAGGATTTGATACTTTATTTCTTGCAGGTGGCTTATTGTCTTGGTAACTGGAAACTTTCCATCTCTGCTCATCCTTGACTGGGGTGCACCGTGTCTGTGCTGGAAGCTCTGTCTGCCTGCCTTTGGCTGCAGTGGGCTGCCAGCACTTTCATTTCTTTGAAATCTGTCTCCCCTTCCTCATTGACTTCAGTGCCCCTATAGCTTCCATGTTTGTCCTTATGGCTTTTCAATGTTTGTTGCAATCAAGCATGTGCAAGCTGGCTATACGTATTCTTGACATCTTGTTGTTCCAGCCTTGGCAAAGGATATAGATATATGAATATGTGTTTGTTAGTCATCTATCTGCGTGAGTAATAAGCAACTGTTTCGTGTCTATATGCAATAATCTAGAGCATGTTTGTAACTTTGTGTATGTACTTCATGTCTACGTGCACCTACGTTGTGATGTTAGTGATGACATCATTAGCCTCTCGGCTCACAGTCAGTCGACTTGTTTGATTAATGACAACTCCACCTCCTCCATATCATCATTCGTGTATGGTTTGAATGACTGTCTGGGAGAGTAACTTTTCTCACATCTGCAATACATCGATGATGGCGAGTGATATGCATGTCACTTTGCTTTCTCCGTGCTGGGAGTCGTGTGGGCCACATTTGGACCTCCGTGTTCACTCTTACAGATATTAGTATTTCAAAGATTCTCCTGAACTGAAGCTGTGTAATGGAGACCCATCCATGTGCAACTATTGATAACATTGGCTGGTATGCCGACCACAAGGTATTCCTCCTTTGCAGAAATGGTTCAATTAACCTCATCTCCCAATCTCTTCAGAGCCAAGATCCTATTAAACCCACTCTTCATCCAGTGGCGGTAGGCATATTTGTCAATTGGGGTGGCATAAATACTTCCCACAAATATGGATGAGCTATAGAGCGTAAAAAGGGAGCCTGCACTAACCAAGAACGGTGCAAGGGGTTATCCACCTTGTGAACATTTTTAAAATACTAGGTTAAAATTGTGCATTTCAAGAACACAAATGTGAAAAATTGGGTTAAAAAACTGTTTGCAATCGGTTTTGTTGGTTAACACATGAAAAATGCCAATAGATGCAAGTAACCAACAGTGCCCCGAAGCATTCCACAGCTCATTTCCATTCTTTTGTCCACAATATATGCCAGTGTAAAAAAGGTTTATGCTGGCTGTGCCCATACATGTCCTTGGAGGCTGCACCAATATATGCCAGTATTACCATCTAAGAAGATACTCCTGTTGGCTTTGCCAGTATGAAATGCATTATCACAGTAAGAAAATATGTCCAGATTGGCTCCCCCAATGTAGACACGTCTAGTCAGGCAATAACACTTATTATGTTTGCTTTACCCTTGAGATTTAGTAATAAATGCCATGCCATAATCACAAAATATATCCAGACTGGCTGCACAAATATAGGTCAGTCTAGCCACCTAAAAAGCATATTAGCTTTACCCTCATGCCCAGTAAAAAAATGCCATGGCACAATAAAGAAATGCGTCCTGAATGGCCCACCAATGTGTCCTGGTAACTCGTAGAAACACTCAGCATTCTCCCTTCACCCTTGATGCCACGTACATATCAGCAAAAAGGAGGCAGACTTTCTGTGCCATGCTTTTCCAAGTATTCCAGCTTTCTATGCACTCCATTAGATACATAAGGGAGTCTCTCCTCCCCCAGGCTGCCCAATCATAGCAGGTATCAACTCGATTCTTAAAACACTATCCCAATTTGTGGCTTTCTTTCTGCAGCCAGAAACACCAAAGATGAGGTCTTACATTAAGGAAACTACTGCCGTACTAGACCTCATCAAAGATACAACTTTTAATCCAGAAGAACAATTCTTGGTGACCCTTGACAGAGACTCTTTACACCTCAATGCCACAGATGGAGACAGTGTTTGTGATTGATAAAGATCTAGAAGAACAAACACTGCCTCTGGAGTGTCTCAGCCTACTATTACTGCAACGTGCCGAAATCGCACTTACTAAGAATTTCTTTATGTACAAAGAAACTTTCTTTGAACAAATGTCGGGTACTGCAATGGGAGCTCCTTTTGCCCCACCTTTAGCCAATTTGTGTGTGGCAGATTTCAAAAGGCGACACATTTACAATAACAATCAAAATGGAGGGCAAATCGCCCGATGGCAAAGATATATAGATGACATACGAGAGAGCAAGCCCAAGTGGAAGCATTTATTGCTTGGCTCAACAGCAGGAATAGATACCTGAAGTTTACCTACTCGAGCAGCAAAGAAGCAGTCAATTTTCTGGACTTGAAAATTACAGCGAGCGCCTGAGCTCTCGGCAGCACAGTGTTCAGAAAACCCACAGACAGAAACTCTTGGTTACAGTTCGATAGCTTCCATCCCAAAACAGTGATTTCTAATCTGCCATTCAGGCAGTACCAGTGATTTCACCGGAACTGTTCTGACATTGCAGAATATGATGGACACGCACTGGCCCTGACACAAAGATTTAAAGAGAGACTATCCAGGAAAAGTCCTTAAGAACGCAAAGAAACGGGCATGTAATATTCCATGAGCAAACACCTTTGAGCATAACAGCAGAGCTAAACAGGAGAACTGTATTACAGCAGTGTTCAGTGTGAGAAACCTGAAGGCGTCTCACCTGCTAGGCCCCGGAATCTGTCGTCCAGGTGGCCAGGACACGGCCATTGCTTTTGGATCCAGTTCCTGGGGATGGACCAGAGCCGGGAGGATCACCTGGATGAGGGTTGTGGACGCGGGACACCAGAGGGTGAGACACAGTATCCCCTTCCCGATAACACCTTTTTCCCCATCCTACCAGGTAGGATATCTAGGAGCTCAGCAAACTTTCTCAGACCTGACTTCCATCCCACTTTCCCACACGGATAAAAGGCAGAGCAGGAAAGCACACTCTGAGCAAGGCAAAACACACGAGGAAGCAGCAGTTCCAAGATTGCAGTTTAATACGAGGAGAAGGTATTACCCAAATGGACCTTTTCAAATTGACCTTTTCTCCTAATTTACCTAATATTAGTGGTCCTAATTGACCTTCTGCACAATTGACCTTTACTTAGTGCTTTTGGGTTTGGGTTAATACATAATATAAGAGGATTGGGTGGGTGGTTGCAGGGGTTTTTGGATTGGGCTTCCCCCACATATATGTCCTAATTGACCTTTTAAATTAGATCAGTTTTCCCATAACCATTTCTCCCTCGATCAACTGTCATTAGAGCAATTCGTAAACATCCAAGGCGAAAGACGGCAAGACCAGAAAGAGTTGTGCGGAGGAAGTTGCCCTTGGCCTTTTAGGAGGAAAGCTGCTTCTTTCAAGAACCCTTGAAAATAAGAAACATAAGACCAGGAATTAAAGCTGAAAAAGGTGAATTGTGTCTCAAAGGTGCCCGGGGCTCTCCTGCATCAATAGCCGAGGCGGGGAGGAGCGATTGCCGCAGTGGTACTGTTCTTGGCTCCTGCAACAAAGCAGCTCCAGTAAAGCCAGCAGAGCAGGTGAGTCGGAGAGACTGATAGGAGACTGGACTGTGTTAGAACCAAGGTTGCAAACAGCAACATTAATTAAAGAGAACCATGTCTGAAGCGTTGGTGATGAGCGACGCAAGTATAATTGAAACTGAAGAAATAATTGAACTTCGTGATAGAATTTTGGGAGGCACCCCAAGATACCATATACAGAGTGGCCAGTACCACGTGGGTGCTTACTCAAAGGTCTCTGTTAGGTATCCAACTGAGAGTGTATAATTGTGAACTGTAACATCGAAGTGGTCATGCAATGGGCCAAGCCAAACCCTGTGCTCATTCTCAACTCTTCGATAGCTAAAATGAATTGCAATTGGTCCGAGCCAGGTTGAGGTAGACTACTTGTGTAAAAGGGATCTGAGCCCAAAGGAGGGTGATCTGGGGTGAACGGTGAGTCACCTGAAAAGGGATTGTGGAAGCATAAGGGGACCTGAGCCTGGCTGAGGTGGATCCAGGGTGAAGAGTGAATCGACCCCTACTTGAATTGGAACTTTTTGTTTGTTTGATACATCAGGTGCTCTGAAGCCAGAGACTTGATAACTTGAGAGACTTGGGCAGAGAAGGCCCTGATGCTTGTAATGGAATTGTGTCCTTGAGCTAAAGAAGCCCAAGAGTGTGCTGTGCTTGAATGAACATCCTTGTTGCTGTGCTGAAAACGTGAGAAAGGGAGGCCAACGGCCCGAACATCCTGATTTATCATTTTGTGAACACTTCTTTCTTTTTCATGAACATTCCCCCACACTATTGGTAACTTAACGGTAAGGATGGGCAATAGGTTTTTTTAGTATATGCCCTTTTATTTTGATGACACTCCATTAGAATTACATTATTATTATTATTATTATTATTATTATTATTTGATGGTCGTAGCTTGCTCCCATCTTAGATTTAGGTTTAGATAGAAACACCCTTGAACTGTGGTCACTTGTGTCTGTCTTACTTTGATACCATGCCTTCCTTACATCAGGTATTCCTCCAAGTTTAACATGGTCAAGAAAGAAATTCTCAAACTGTGTCCAATCCTTAACGTAGATAGCACAACACTGGGACCATTGGGATTTGCCATTAAACGCAGACGGAATATTAGAGACTCCTTGGTGAGCTCCTATTATTCAGGACCGGGACCACAACTGCAACAGACACTATGGAATTCGATACGTCCTGTCAGGCATACACCATGTGGTTCATGCTCAGTGTGCCACTTTACCTCTAGGTCTACCACATTAGACCTTGGCCTGCACACTTCATGGAAGCAACTCTCGTTCACAAATTGCAATACAAGAAACTTGATCTACGTTTTCACCTGTACCTGTAACCTTACATACATTGGGATAACGACCAATCAAAAAAAGAATACAAGAAAACCAATCTTGCATACGGACCAGAAGACCAAATGTTCCATTGGTCGAACACTTTTCCCCCCCAAAAAAAAGAACAACCTTATCTGGTCCATCATCAAGAAGGTAACTATAACACAGAGAGGGGGAAACATACATGCCTTGCAACTAAAAAGAGAGCATAGGTGGATGTTTAAACTAAAAACTGATCACCAAGGCCTGAATGAACCAATCAACTGACATCATATTCGCCTTTTCGTTAGTTACAGCAGTGACTACATGACAGTCAGTTAAGATTCACTTCTTGCTTTTGATACCCAACACTACAACACAGGTTTTATATAACCAGATAGATATCCTTAATGTGTACCTCAATGCCACTGCCCATGTACTTTGTCCTAGCCTAGATCACTATATATGCCAGGTCAGTATATGAACTAGAACAAGATGGATTTAAAACTGGGAAAAACCTGTGAACTGTCAAGTGGGGCTTTCTAACTGCCCAACTTACCCATGTAGATCTGGAGCACACACGCACTGAGTTCGGAGTCCCCCTGTTTCAATGGTGCATGTTAGAACTGCATTTTTATCACTTGGACTTAATCATGGATAATACTAGTAATATATCCATCATATTCAAAAATACAGAATGCAGGTGCTTAATTATGCATAAGGTGTATTAAGGAGCAGGGACATTTTGAGCAGTGTCAATCAACGAAATGCATACAGTTATAGCAAATGTACTCCCTAAACTGTCCATTCTATTTTCAATATGGACCAACATTCATCTGTATTGCACAACCGTCCCGTAGCTGGAGTTTCCGGTCCATCTGCTATACAACATAAGCAGATGGGGCCATTCCAAGGTGGCGGGTTGCATAAACCACCCGGAACCATGCAGCTTCTGAATTTGGCTCCCACGACAACGGGAAGCTTTAACACAAACATAGTCCCCTTGCAGCGTTGCATATGCCTATTCTATCGCGAGCACGGTTGCGAGGCACACAGCGGTTTCGCCACTTCACAAGTAAGCTTTTCCTTTGTGCCAGAACAGTCCAGCGACTCGACGCTTATCCTTAATTGACATAAAATAAGACAGGCGTTCACAGGCATTTTCACTGTGCCAGCGCTTACTTCTGACCAGTTGCCATGCTTCCGTGTTTGTATGACTGCAGTTCCGCCTTTCTAGGAACCATGCATTCACACAGTCGATGTTGTAATGCCACAGTTTGTATAAGTGACCACATTTAGAATGCAGATCTAGCCTAAGGGGTTAGAATAATGAGGGGGTGCAAGGCAGCTCATTTAGTATTCCAATTATGTCCCTCAACTCTGAAATCGGTCCATACCTACAGCAGCTACTAATTGTTAATTGATAGTTGGATATGTAATGATTGGAAGACATGCAATAGGGAGATCCATCACTTAACAGATCAACCCTCACTAGTTGAGTCTTCACAGCAGTCTTCTTTTAAACCACTCAAATGAGAGTAATTTTCTTTTAATGATTGCACACTCACCCCCAGTACTGGCCAATAAAATAATCATTGCCTAAATACTGGTGGAAAGTTGCCTAGTCTCCAGCCTACTGTTTTTTAGTTCTTTCGTTACACAACAACCAATAACCCCTTTTTGGGCTTCACCTGTCAGCATCATGACTACCCATAAATACATAACAAGTTAAGGGCTTAGAGTCTGAAGCTACAATGAAACATAATGCATAAACAACTGAGAAATTAAATATTTAAGTGTTTCTCTTTAATCTTCTTATTCTATCCACTATTAGATAGGCGGTCACCCAACAATGTCTATGTACAGTGGCCTTGAGAGGCAGGGATAGATAGAATCTTCTCTGTGCTCTACGTTTTCAACATCATCTCTTGAGTAGTCTATCATACCAAGCAGAGGAATGCATTCTTCCTAGACTTCGACACATAGTAACTAGTTGTCTCTGCTCCTCCTAAACTGAGACAGTTTCAGAATATCGAGTCACTCAGGAGCATTATACATGCCTCTCACATACAGACATTTTAGCTCTATGGCTGGTATGCCCCCCCTCTTCTTTCATGTTAATAAAACTTGTTTGGGCATAACTCAGTTTCAATTACTGATAGGCCTTCAACCCTACATAATGTGTTTAATTGAATGAAAGGAAGCCTTTTTGAATACTGATCTAATTGAAAGCAGTGTTGTGAAGTTCCCTGACAAAAAGGAACTTTGTAACTTGAGAGAATAAGCAGTGGCAAGACCCATGGGAAAATGCAACAAGTGAATGGTGGCAAAACAAGCAGTGGTGAAGCATCAAGAAGATGTGAAATGGGAATAAGTCAAGCACCTCTGTGAAGCTGAAAAAGTGGCAACGTGCCTACGAAGCCGAATCATGTAATGTGTGTCGGTTGCATGAGCTGTAATGGAGAGGACAATGCGGTCCACAACTGCACCTAGACCGAGTACACCCACCTAAGGAAAAGTCACTTTAATCATCCACAAGAATGTGATTGAATGAAAAGGAAAACGTGTGCGATCTGAAATTAAGAAACTGAACTCAACTAATGAAATTAACCAAGCCAGAAGAGCGGGGAAGTATACCAAGGAATTGTGTTATTTTGTAAAGTTGAGAGACTTGAAAACGTGGGGAAGGGATCCCCTCTTTTTGTAACGTGAACTATCTTCAACCTTGGGGAAGGAAAACCCCTTTTCCAACCAAGAGCTGGAAGCTCTGAACTTTTATATGAACACTTCTCATTTTGATGCTGACATCCCTACACATTGTATACAATTAGATGTGAGGGCAAGTGAAGATTTTGAACACAGATAGTTGCTTTGGATTTCCTGACACAGACCATCATTAGTTTCATTTAGGTAGGGACATCCCACCTTAGCATAGGGCAAGTTAGGTCTTTTTCTACCCTTTATTTGATTTAATAAAAGTTTATAGCCCAAACTTTATTCAGTGGTCTGTGTCTACTTCATGATGTCTTCACACAGACCACAATTGCAAATAACTGGAAAAGTATTCTCCCTGGGGACTGGGCCAACAGAGTAGTGAGATGTAGAGCAGAGTCAGTAGTGTCTGCCTCCATAAATACACACTTAAGAAACAAAAAGGTCCCTTACCCTTCAACACAGTAAAAGGGAAAGCTCCTTTTCCGCTAAATCAGCAGAGGCCTATGATGACATACCAGAGGAACATAAATTGTTCAGTAAGACTTCAGTAATCTTTACGTCCTTTACTCCCGGTTTGCAAGCATCCACAAATGCAAGATGATTACAAATAACCAGATGTGAGTTGTTGCAAACAATTAATGCAGCTGTGAAAGGCTTCAATGCCACAAAGGAGTAGCTAAGGCCACCAGGCTTATGACCCTCCAGAACAGGTAAATTCTCGATTTAATAACGGCCATGGAGGGGGTGTGTGTGCAAAAATTGTGCCTTCTTGCTGCACATATGCACCCTCGCACAATGAGGAGAATGGAACCCTCACAGAGGCCACAATCACTAACACACCAAAATGGTGGAAGACGTGGACGAGATTGAAAATGATGACTGGTTTAGCTACCTGTAACTCCTGGATACCTATCTGGCCACCTAATGCATTCCAGATATTAATAGCGATAGTAGTACTGATACTACTGCTATTTTGAGTTCTATGAATAGCAATAAACGGTTGCAAAAAAGCTGCCAAAGGAGCACTTGGAATGAAAATAGTAATAAATGTGGATGCTTACATGCATATGTATACCCAAACAGATGACACACCCTTGCCCAAGAAATGGAACATTCTATTGCCCATGCAGGATCAATATTAACTTGTCCTCATGACCCTCACAATTACACAAAACACTGGGTATATTTGATTCTAATGGGGAATGCAGCTATTGGACCTGGAACATGGACAAGCATATCAGACACACAGGTACCTTGAGGTGGGCGACTAAAGTATGGACAATTAAAGATCCTTATACGGGGGAGGGTATGATGGAGAGGGTGGTTGAGGACTCGACCGGAGGAGGGAATGTTGAGAGACAGATTAATACATCATCCATAGCTACTTCCCCTGCCCTGGTCCAATACCGCACAGGTGAGAAGTGTTATTCATAAAAGCAACTGTACCGCCCACATCCTAGGAAGGTACAACAGGAGATTAACATGATCTAAGCTAAGGATGACAAGAATAAACAAACAATGAAACAGTACATGTGCAAGCATTAGACACAAAGCAAATATGCACTCAACATGAAGGACACAAACACTAGGTAATCTAGGCATTTGTACATGATTAATATTAACATAGCATCCATAAAGACATGAAGAATACTAACATAAGCAATGCATAAATTGCATGCAACATGAACGATAAGCAAATATAATACACTAACATAGAAACACAAAAGTAATTAGCAGTCATCTTTTCCAAAAATGGAAGTTGCAGCATGCTTCTAAGTAAATGAAAGCCCTCAAGACTTCAGGAGAACTCAAAATGTAGAAATTACAGAAATACAGACCCATGCAGAGCTTAGACGGTAGCTAGCAACAAGAGCCATGGTTACTGAGAAATAAGGGAGGGTCTGAATGTTACAGAGAAGGCATGAGAATTCCCAGCACAAGAAGAAAGCTCCCCATTTAATTAAAGTCTGTAAGAGCACAGCCAACCTTTGTAAGCCAGGTGCAGGACAATAATAAGTTAAAGACTCTATGAAGAATAACTCAAGAGTGTCCACGGCGGCAAACAGATCCATAACACTCACACCAATATTAGCTAAAATCCCAATAACTGCAGGGTGAAATAACTCCAAATGCGGTCTTGGCACACATGACCCATAGCTGAAGAACACTAGCATCATTAGCAATGGATACAAATAGGACACATGCCTCACTCTTTACACACATTCCAGACACAAGACGGCGTACAAGTCCAACTACAAAGAGATCACCCTGGCTCATAGCCCAGGAATAAGGGATGGTACCTTCTTTAATTGAAAGACTAGCAGTCTGTGGACCTCTCGCCCCCTACTCCAGTGTGGCTCATGTATATTTACACACACACACACACATGAAAATCTATTAGTTACCCAGAAATAGTCTTTTTTTTTGGCTTACATCTGTTTATAACTGCATGCTTTACATAGGCTGTCATCTAGTGGTTGGTATGGAGTATTGAAAGTTGTTTACTTGCAAAGTAAACTGACATCAACATGTGTGGTGCTGCCACACTATCCCCCATCCTACTTGTGTGCCCATGGCACACAGCACATCGTCGTTCCCAGATTCATTCTTTTCAGACAAGGCACCCAAGTGTGATAGCAAGGGAAGACAGTGTTCTGCTGCACCCATGTGGAGAGAATGGGTGGGTGCATGCATCACCAAACAGACACAAGTAAAGACTATTGCTGTGTAAATTATGCCTACCTTCTGAGGTTTAAGAATCTTTTTAGAATGTTTGCTTTGCATAGACTAGCAAGTGGTGTCCGATGAAGGTGACCTCTGAGGTGACAACCATCTCAGTACCGGCTACTGCTCAACACTTGACAGTGGTCCCGGCGTCTTCTCTCGCATCCAGTTTCTGCTTCTGTTGCAAAGTGGAGAGTTCACAACTTCTCCACCTACGACTACTGCACTGCTCCTTCTTCTCATGGTCTGCACCTGAGGGGGCGTTTTAAATCTCCCAGACTCCCTAAGGTGTGGGTATTTTCCTTAACAAGCTGCACTTTGCAGTTTTGTTCCTCTGCATCCCTCTTCTTCTTCTTCCCAGTAACTTGGGGATTATTGGACTTGTAGTTCATAATGCAAAAATCATTTTTTATAACTTCTATTTTGCAATTGACCATAAAAAGGTTATGGTCTCGGGGGAAGTTGTACAAGGGCGTTTCTCATTACTCCTGAGATACTCCCCTCATCATGTAATCCTCCTGCAGAACACCACCCCCATGGACTGGATCAGAAAGCGTCCGCCTTTCCCTGGCCACATTGGACGGGTCCCAGGCCATGTTTTCTGGGGGAATCATTTCTGATTCATCACAGAACATGGGCGCATTAAGAAACGTCTGTTGCTAGAAAGTCGCTGTTTATAAAAACAGACTAACCTATCCTTAAGCCTCCCAATTGTATATTTATATTTGGAACTTGGTCTAATCAGCCCTGTGCTAAGATTTTTGAACGACAATTGACTCTTAATTGGAGATTACTTAATTTGGCTCCTAACACACTACCAGAAATAATTTTTAAGAGTAAAGAACCTACATTTTTGAGAGTTAACAACTTTGCTTTGCCACGCACTAAAGACAAGGCACAGGAATGGTGTGTGACTTAATTTAGCACAATTAATGGTCAATAGGATAACTTTTAAACTCATCATTAGAAAAGGGATAGCTGTGTATGACTTTGAAAAAATCACAGTAGATGTAGCTAGTAAAAAGTCTAAGTAAGGAGTACTTATTCAACTTATAAAGGCGAAAGGCAGCCCCTCGGTACTTGAATGCATTCCCTAACAATGGGATACATGAATAGTTAAGAATCAAGTTCAATTTAGCAGAATCCCTTGCAGTTACAGGAGCCTGCAGTGCCTTACCTAGAAGCACTCACACTTTCCATTTAGGTACAGAATCATTAAAACACCTTATTTCAGATTGCGAGAGCTTAATTAGCATATGTAGAGGATATGTAATGCCTTATGGTTGTTCTGAAATCCTATTGACTTAAGGATGTGTCTTTGAAATATCTTACTAAATATTGGTGTACCATTTAGGAAATTCTTGTGCGGATATTTAATTGAACTTATTTTAATAATCTGTTTGATGTTTTACTTTCATATTCTTTTTGAATGTATGTACAAAAAGCCATAGCTGGCTGTAACATACAAATTCAAAAATCCATTTAACTCATTCCATAAATGCTTTGACCAGCGACACCTTCCAGCATGACAGCTTTTATTGTGACATGGTCTATGCAGTGAGAGTGGCCAGGTGGACTTTGAGAGTGTTAAACATCAACCCGGAATCAAGCAAAGTAAATATGTGACAAAGTCTGCGTGTAAACATTTAATGGCGCTGATGCATTTTATATTGCTCCAAATAAACTGTTTCCACATGTTAAAGTTACATGCTCTGGTATTGTTGCTTCACGCCTCGCGTAGTAAATGCAGAGGATGCTTTAAAAGGCCAAATGAAATTACTTCAGGCTCACGAGCCAAGCATTCAAGCTTTTAGATTGTGGATTAAGATGTGTTATTTGTTGATCGTCCTGTTTTAACAAGTTGTGTACCGCGTGCAGCTTGATTGTAGGTTCTATTGCCATGTGCAGTAGGGTGAGGGTACCACACTTATTGTGCCCACATGCACGAGCCGAGAATCAAAGTTAGTTGTTCCTGAAGTAGCTTGTATACTACCCTGGTTAGGATGGGAGTCAGGGGGCGAGGAGGAGGCAAGTGCATTGCCTAGACAACATAGTTGCGTGTATGTGGACACAAAGGTTGGCATTTTGCGTGATATTTTCTGCAAATAAGTCTACGCCAGGAGCTCAGCACTTGCTGAAACTCAGTCTGGGTGTGTCTGTGTCCAGCTCCCCCTCCTGTTCTTCCCAGACGTACTTGCTTAAGCTGTCTGCTGGGCTATTTTGAATTGCTTGCATGTGTTGTGTTTTCAAAACATCATCTGCCGCTTTCATCAGCACCAGAATTACTATCCATCACAAGCTTAAAAATGATATGGTGGCAGTGGTGTCAGTCTTGAGGGACAATCTTTTATGTTGCAATAGAGCCTATTATCCCTGGAGCACATATTTCAGGGCCAACAGCTACAGTATATTTATGTGAAGGTTTGCTTTCTGTAGTAACCATTTTCCCTGGACAGAGAAGGACTGAGCTTCCCACCCCAACCAAGATATTTCTGTTGCAACGGTTACCTGCGCTGGCAGGTGCACAAATGTCCCCCCCCCTTTAACATATTGGCTGGTGCCCAACACTGCAGAGCTTGTATGACCATTTCTGAAATGACCAGAAGATTGTCCCAGTCACCTGTTACCAGTCACCATTGCTCTGTTGGCCACTCCTGTAGAGGGCGTATTAGATTAGAACACATGCATGATCAATGAGGAAGTTGGAAGATGTAATTATTCTGGTGCGGTTTTACAGTGGTAGGGCGTCAAGCCTGATCTAAGTAGGCACAAGCATAGCAAGCAAGCAAGCTCAAACTACGCCAAAAGGTGTTTTGAGGGGCGGTGAGTCTCTCCGCAGGAAAGTGTGGACACAAATGGGCTAAAATCATGCATGTTGCAGTACTGCTTTCCTAGGACATTGGTTAAAATGTCATAGGATTTACAGGCAGTTTTGAAGGGGAATAATGAAATATGCAAATATTGCAGTATTTGTCAAAATTCCAAAGCGTTTTTGTCCACAACATCAAGTTTGGCCCTGCTCTGAAGAATACCCGTAGCAATAACAAAAATGTCGTGACAAACAGCATAGCTTAGTTAATTTGTCTACCGATACAGAGCTGGAGACCTCTGACTGCATGGCACAAGGAATTGTCAGCGACCTACCAAACCCGTCACCTTCAGGTATAGATGGTCTTGGGGCACGGTCATCTAGATACATGGTCTGTTAGCTACCGGACTGGATGGCACAGGCTTAGGGACCCAGCCATCTTTTAGGGCTGGATGCTCTCAGAGAAATGCATGTATGGGTCATGGGCTCGCACAACGTGGAATATTCATCGTTGTAGTAGAAAAGTTTCCATTCCATTCCCATGTGTCATTTGCCCCGTCACCTGTGCACCCTCAGACTCCTACTTCTCTCTGTATTCCATCTCCTCTGACACCAGTCACTTAACCAGATTTGCTCTTTTTTCTGTCTAGTGTTACATCTGCTACAGCACTTATTGTCCCTGCACATCGATGCCTGCAGCTAATTCTCTCCCCAGACACCCAACACAAGAGTGCCTGCCCTCAAACATCTATTCAATCCTCCCTGCTATCGGTCTCGTCAAATATGTTGCTTCATTCTCTTATACAGCTGTCCCTACTGTCTCTCATTGTCTCCAAACAGAGTGTCACTGGAGTCTCTCCTCTCAAGTACCTATCTATATTGTCATTTGTTTGCTTGTACCCCAAATACCTGTCCCCAGACTTCCCTCTATCCACTCATATTAGTTCCTTTAGCCTCCCTCTTTCCACTCATATCCTGCAGTCTCTTCATCCTCTCAAGACTGTCACTTTGTCTCCCTCTAGCCCTCCACTACCTAACAGTGCCCCCTCTTGCAAATTTTCTCTTTTCATGCTATTCTACTGCCTCAATCACTCCTCATGGCTTTTCGCTCTGCAGTCTGTAAACTCACACACCTATCCCTGAACCTGTACATTACATTTATAATTGCCAATGAGGTCTCTGTCCCTCTTTCCTCAGACCTTCCTTTTAGTTTCCACTTTCTCCTCATTAATATGTGACTCTTCAATACAATGCTCTCCCTAACACATACCTTTGACCGTCCCCGCTTCATCCCACACAGTGTCTCTTCACACTGCTCTCTCCCTCTGTCTTGTTTCACCTTTATCCCCTGACAACTGCACAGTATACAGATACACTTTTCGCAGTCTGAGTATCTCTCAGACTACCTCTCTCATCACAATGTTCTCTCCCCTCACATCTGCTCCTTGTATATTACCTTTCATTATACCTGTCCCTCCCAGCAGCCAATTTCTCTCTTGGCCGACACATGTAAACCTGCACCCACACATTGTGATCCTGAGTTACATGGCAGCCAACATGGCTGCCTAGCTTCCCTGTTTGGTTGAGGCAGTGAATCAGGAGGGCATTCCTCCATTGTCTGCAGCGATTGGCTGCTGCCTTTCTTTTCAAGCCAATCAGGGGACCGGTCAGGCTTCAGCCGGCTCCCTCACCAAAGGCCCACTTCTAAGTCCCCTATCTGCTACCAGATCGCTACTTGGTTCTTCTCTGCACCCTAGCACCCTATTACCCAATGATGCTGCCTCCTCACTCCTCTATGAAATCCGGACTGCCTTGACATGGTCTCCCCCTGAACTATGGGTTAGTTCCCTCACTCTGGACTCATACCTAGCCCCCTTTTGACTTTCACTCTACTTTCTGCTGAATGTTACATGTTTGCACTCTGCATTGCCTCTTAATACTCTTTGCTAACATCTGAATCCGGTTTGTAATGTCAAATTTTGCTATTTTCTGCTTTTGGTCTGAAAGTCAAATTGTGCTCTTTTCTGCTCTGGGCTTTCCTTGTTGGCCATTGCTAACGTCTCTGTATTTTGCCTGTAAACTGTTGGCTCTCTAACTTGCCAGCCCAGTGACTTCACTGCTCTCTTTTGTTCCGCACCTAGCTGCCTTAGCCCCCCCCTGCTTTCTCCTCCTTTCCCCTCTATCACTCACATGGCGCTTTGTTTCTCCTATTTTTTCCAACTGCTTCTCCATTGACTATCCTTCCCTTCTCACTAAGTCTGGTAGGAAGAAGTTCAAAAAGGGTATCTTGGCCTCCAACCCTGATCTTCGTATCGCGAATACCTACTCCAATGCTTCCTCCAGACAGACCCTCACCGACATCCTCTTTGTCATTCCTTCGCCAGATCTATGGACTCTTCATATGATCTCCGTCCTTTGTCCTGTCAGCTCCTCTCCAAATGTATGGTGGCACTTGCTGGGAAGTTCTCATGGCTTCCTTCGACTCCTCTTAAGTCTTCATTAATGTCTATCTTAATGGCACCGTCATGGTCCAAGGCCCTCAGGCCAATCTCCTCCTCTTTGATAGGCGCTTCCCTCACCTCATCAATTTCCTTTCATCCCCTGCTGTCCCCCCCTCTCCTCCCTTGGCAACCTTGCCCTCTTTCTCCTCCTCCTCTGCCCCACCTATGGCTCCTTCTCCGCAGGGTGTACCACTAATCTGTACCCCTCCCCTCAACTCTTGCTCTGCTGTCAAACACTCCTCTGACATCTGCCACCTCCTTGAAGAACTTGACCTTGATGTCCTTGCTCATACTGAGACATGGTTCACGGCCAGCTCTGTCACAAGCTTTGACACTCTCCTCCCTGATGGCTACAAGATACTCTCCACACCCAGATCCTCCCGGTCCTGTGGTGGTGTAGCCCTCATCTTTCCTTAGTGGATTCCTGCTGCTATCATTCCCACTCAGACCTACTCTTCTTTTGAATGCCTTGTCTGCAGGCTCTCTCTCTCCTAGCAATTTTCTTACCATGTCTACTATCTACCGGCCTCCTGGTCAAATCACCTCATTTCTCTCAGAGTGGGCGGACCTCTCTTCCTTCCTCCTGGCCTCTACCACTCAACTCCTCCTGCTCAGTGACCTAAATATCCATCTTGACTCACCTTGTTCCTCCTCTGCAATCTTCCGTGACCTCTGCAACTCCCTCTCCCTTTCTATCCTCCCTCTTGCCCAACACACTCTGCAGTGCACACACTTGATGTCTTGATCTCCTCTGACCTCCCCCTTTCCATCCCCCTGATCACTCCTCTCTCCTGGAGCGATCATTCCCCCCTCTCCTCTCATCTCTCCCTTTCTTCCCCCCAGGGCAAGCATACCCCAACACTGCCACCTACCTTCTCAGAAATCCGGCCCATGAAGCATGTGTCTATTGAGGCTTTTGCCGCCACCTTCACTCCCCCCTCCGCCACCTCCGGCTGACGCACATCCTGACACAGCCCTGTCTCTGCTCTACTCTTCTATTTCTGACACTCTTGATGCACTTGCCCCTGTCATGAGGATCCGCTTGTAGTCCAAAGCCAAGTTTAATTCCTGGTATGACTCTGACCTAGCTACACTTAAACGCAAGTGTATGGCGGCTGAGAGGAAATGGAGGTCTTCTTGTTCCTCCTCTGACAAACTGGCCTGTCACCTTCTCCAAAGCCAACACTGACTCTCTGTCCTTACCAAGAAGAGAGCCCACATTCAAGCCTGTGTCACGGTGGCATCTTACAACTCGGCCAAACTCTTTAAAATCTGCAAGGAGCTGGCCAACCCTGCTGCAGTCTCTACCCCTCCTGTTGCCACCCATGCTCTTTGCAATGCCCTTGCCTCTCACTTTATCTCAAAAACCCAGGACATCCTGACCTCCCTCTCCTCTCCCCTCTCCTTCTGTGCATGTTCACACTCAGGCACCCCCCCACCCCCTTTCTCGTCCTTTCCGGTTTTCTCACCTGATGTCGCTAGACAAGGCTGATCTATGAAAGCCACGTCATAACAGGTTCATCCCTGTTCCTCTAAAACCATCAAGGACCACATTGATACCCTCACTCCGGACCTTGGTGATTTCTGCAACATCTCCTTTGCCTCAGGAGCCTTCCCCTCCCCGCTGAAGCACTCCCTTGTGCAGTCTCTTCTCAAGAAACCCACAGCTGATCCTTCTTGTTCGGCCAACTATCGCCCCATTTCCATTACTCCTTTTCTTGGCAAACTCCTGAAAAAGTTGGCCATCTCTCAGCTTAACCTTCATTCTGATTCTGTTGGCTGTCTCCATGACCATCAGTCTGGCTTTAGAGCTGCCAGAAGCACAGAAAGTGCTCTCCCGAAAATCCACGAAGATCTGCTCTCTAACCTTGACTTTAACATTCCCTGTGTCCTCATCCTACTTGATCTCTCTTCTGCCTTTGAAATGGTCAACCATACCATCCTGCTCAACCGTCTACGTGACAACCTGGGCATCACTGATCAGGCTCTGGTCTGGCTGACCACTTTCCTCTCTGATCGACCCTCCCAGGTCCAAATTGGATCCTTCCTATCATCTATCTCCCTTTCTACCTGTGGTGTTCCCCAGGGGTCTAACCTCTCGCCTTGGCTTTTAAACTAATACCTGGCAACTCTCGTCCACTGCATTGCCATTTTCTGCTCCAATTTTCAGTGCTATGCTGACACTCAACTCATTTTCAGGCTTCCCTCAGCCACCTCATCTCCTTCCCTCATCTATGATTGCCTAACTGCCATTCAAGGTTGGTGTGCCACCAACAATCTCTGCCTGAATGCCAGCAAGATGGAGGTCCTCCTCATCGGCACACCGTCACCCTCCTTTCCCCTCACTCTCTGGCCTGCCTCCCTCTGCCCTCCTCTTATCCCCAACTGTGAGGCCAAGAACCTTGGGGTCATCTTTGACTCTAGACTTTCCTTCTCTACCCACATCTCTGATGTCTCTAAAAAGTATATCTTCCTACTGCACCTCCTCAGAGGTACTCTGCCTTTCCTCTCCTTCCCCCAGAAGCTCACTGTCTCCCAAGCCCTGGTTCTTTCTTTGTTAGACTACTATAACAGCCTCTTTCTAAATTTACCTGCCTCTACTCTATGCCCTTTGCAACTAATCCAGAACAGGACTGCGAGACATGTCCTTGGCATCAAGCCCTGGGAACGTATCTCTCCAGCCCTGAAATCTCTCCATTGGCTCCCAGTGGATGCAAGGATTAAATTCAAAACCCTCTGCATTGTCCACAAGGCTTTCTGGGGCCTGGGTACAAAATACCTTCAGCTTTCTCTCCGCAAACACCTCCTCTTTCGAGCTCTTCGCTCCTCTAACGCCAACTCCCTCAGGGTCAGTCGTATTTCAAAGAAACAAGCTGGCGGTAGATCTCTGCCCTCGGCTTGGGCCTCCCTCTCAAACAGCCTCCCTGCCACTCTGAAACTTGAGGAGAACCATCTCCGGTTCCAGAAGCACCACAAGACCTTCCACTTTGCTTCCGCCTTCACCCCTCCTCTCCCCTGTTGATCTGTTTCTCACTTGGCACTGTGCACCTGACCTACCCTGTGCCTTCCGGGCCCAGATACCTGCTCACCCTGCCACCCACCCGCACTGCCTCCGGGCCACCCCTTGCACTGGGGTCTGTATCTGTACCCATACAGCCCTCCTTTTTTATTCTAACTGCACTTATCAGACATACCCTTGTCTGCTACCTTAAACCCAGCACTTGCCACTTGCTGGCTGCACTACCACTGTGTGTTGCCTTTATTATTTACTTATTTTGTATTATGTATCTATTTTTCTTTTGCTCCGCACT
Organism: Ambystoma mexicanum; assembly: GCF_040938575.1. Lineage (NCBI taxonomy): Eukaryota > Metazoa > Chordata > Amphibia > Caudata > Ambystomatidae > Ambystoma > Ambystoma mexicanum. The sequence goes on along the minus strand of NC_090932.1, from coordinate 461,817,349 downwards.
TTCCACTTCTCCCCCCCTTCCATGCACTTTTCCCCTTTCCCTCTCCCATGCACTTGCACATTCTCAATGTCACTAGTAAGATTGTTTTTGTTCTCCCTTGTTCCACTCCCTTGCCTTGACGCACTCAGAAACACATGTGTATGAGCGCTATACAAATAAAATATCAATAATCGCTCAGTGCCTTCCTGACCTACCAAAAGTAGGAGCAGTCAAACAGAAATGACAAAAGATCACCATAAATAAAGGATTATAATGATTACCTTTTTCTGTGCTCAATTGCCTCTTCAAAGTTGAGTGAAACTGACTGGCCTGTGTGAAAATTGGGATGGTGGCTCTGAGCGGACGTCATTCAGGCCCAGGCCTTTCATGTGACAGACTCTGCATAAAGTGCTACTGGCCTTTGAGAGACAAAAGCCAATCCAGTCCTCAAACCCCAGGGAACAATACTCCCGAGGGCATTCCATAACCTTTAGCTACTTCTGAATAGATGAATTTAAGATGGTTTTTCTTTTCCATTGGTGTATTTTTGAGTGAGTGAGGCAGGCAGGTGAGTCTTGAATGAAGGTACGGCTGCCTGCCTCACTGAAAAACATACCCATGAAAATGCAAAGCCCCAAATAAACCTCCATCCGCCAAAAGTCTGCTGCTGTACCATATTTGCATAGTGGCCTCGTCTACATCTACTATACATCATGAGGACTGTGCAGTCAAAGCAGCTTTTCCTTACCCACCTGCACACCTCTGCAGCAGTTTGGAGTGGGAGGCAGGAGCAGCAAGCACTGGTCTCGGCAAATGCGCACCTGTAGACACATTTCTACAGCAAGTGCATTAAGTTGCAGACCTATCTTCCTGTTGCTCAGGGGCTGCCTAGCAGGATACAGTCCAATCTCTATGGCAGATGGATCAGCCTTTGGGGGGCATAGACTCACTAGCAGGGCTGCAATGGTAGCTGTAGAAGATAAGAATACAAACAAATGCAGGGACAGAAGGAGATTCCTTTCCCTCCCACTCTCCATTTCTTTGCCATCTTCATTTCTTTCTTGCCGCTCCCATTCCCAAATCTATACCTCCATTTCGGCCCCAAAATTGTTGGTTACGTGGACTTGACTTGGCTGATCTAGAGACCTATGGCAGGACAGGACACAGACAACAGTGCCTGCGGCTGAACAGTTGAAGACCTGGAAATTGCAGATGTAAAGGTTTTCATTGTTAGTAACTGCATTCATATGCATACATTTGTAGGCAATTGAAATAGTGATGGGCCGTTAGCACCTGCATATCAACGGAGTGATTGGAAGGGGTGTGGGGCAGGGCGGTGGGAGAGACAGCTTATTGTCACAGCAGTCTATAAGTGTGCGGTTTCAGAAGGGAAGGAATTAACTCCCTTGTAAAATTGGGGTGGAACCAGAATAGTCTCATTAGATGTGCAAAGAAATTAGATGCGCCCACACAAGTAGGTTTGCCCCCCACAGTCTCTGAAATTAGCCCCACTACCCACATTTGAATGGTTACCCACCTAGGTACCTCCCAGCCAACAGGAGAGGGCCTACCCCAATGGAGATAGGCCGTAATGCCTTGTTGTATTGTATACTTCCCTCGATAGGCAAAATACACATGGCAAGGGAAGCTTTCAGTTCTTTTCCCACCTGAAATCAATGCTCTGTAGAACTCAGAAAATAAAACTGCCAGTATTCACAGAGATTTACCACCTCCAGAGAACCCCCCCACCGGTCCCAGTTAACGAGCACAATCGTTATGGTTATGTTGCTAATCCCATAGGAAGAGCACTTTTTGGGCGGCTTATAACTTTGCTCCCCCTGGATGAATCCTCACCAAATTTTGCAAAAAAAGAAGTATATGGCACACTCTGAATTCTTTTGCAAAGTTTGGTGAGTTTTGGTCCAGGGGGGGCAAAGTTATAGGGGGTCCCAAAATTTCTTTTTTTCCCATAGGCTGAATGTGGAAAAAACTTTGCGCATGCCTACAGTCCAAACCGCTGGACGGATTTTCGCCAAATTTGTGGCAGGAGCAGCGGCTTGGTCTCGAAAGCGTGCTTTTGTAAATTTGGTTAAAATCCGTCCAGTTTTTTTTTTTTTTAAAACGACTAAAAAGTAGGTCACAAAAAATTAGTGATATCTATGTCCGCTCTGCGGACACACTTCCCTGTTCACTCCGCGGACAAGACACTGATTGGTTAATCGACTCCCGTCATGTCCACGGACATGCAACATGCTCTCTGATTGGCTGTGGTGAAGTGTGAAGTGAGTCTGATTTTTGGAGACGCCCGCCATCTTCTTGGATCCGCGTCCGGTGTCCTAAAACATTGCAGTAAAAACATTAAAAAACACAACCTTGCACTTGTCAAACTTATCAAATGATCTCTGGGGTGATGAGGATGGGATGGGATATGGCTGCAAGAAGCAAAAAACGGGTATTTTTTGTCGCGAAAGTTCAAACAGTTATGATGTTCGTGAACAATCCTGTGCAGGAACGGAAGAAGAAGTGATTGATTCCATCTTTGCCTCCACACAAAGCACTTGAGAAGATTGTTTGATAAAACTCTATCAAGAGATCTGACGGGACTCACAGCATTCTGTCACACAGCGGCAGTTTGGAGGTGTTCCACAATATGTACCTAAAGTACAGGCCAAAGGGATTGCATTTTGGCATTCAAGGGATGGAGATGTATAATCATGGAGTTGCGTGCAATTTTGTTCCGAGTACACATACATTGTCAGAAAAAATTGGCAGCGTGCCCTGTCCACCTAAAACAGAGCTTGTGGAAAAGTTCAAATCCAGGTACAAATGATTACCATCTGTTTTTTTGATCAACAATGTTTTTAAGAAATGTCCAAATAAAGCATCCAATTTATCTGTTAAAATGTATCCTCTTTGTTAATTTTTTTTTCAACTACTGCAGTTTTTACAATTGCCTTACAATCCCACAAAAGGTATGAGACCTAGGCTACATAAGTGAAGGAGTCTGTGATCTAAGCATAGGTGGGGCTATTGCTAGAAACACTGACTCTTTTTTGTGTACCCTCTACTCTAATGTTAGAGTAGGGCGCATTCTGTCATTGCAAAGTTTCCCTACCCCTCAGCAGCTCCACAATCATCGAGCAAGGACAGCCCCCACATTTTTCCTCCTGTGCCCATGCATCACAATTACAGTTCTCATGGATGCGGTGAGTCAAGATGTTGCAAACTAAGAATGTATGTTCATTCTGAGTGAAGGTCACCAGCTTTGAATTTTTGCTTGTGAGCTAAGGAAGCCCACGCATCGGACACACAGTATAAGGTTCAATTGTTTTTTGATCTTGAGAGAAAGGGACCATTCCAAAAGGAATTGAATGAAAGGAGGGTTGTAATAATGTAAGATATGATAAGGTTATGCATTCCAAAACTGGACTAAGGAACATGTAAATTCAGTTTATGAAAAATCATTGGTGCGAACGGAGTCTGCGTTACGGTCTGAGTTACGCCAAGAGAATGAAAATGCCAAATATAATGTAAGTTTGATTTTCGATGATTTTATAACCGAACGAGCATCAACTTATCATTAGCTGACCATTATTTCTGGTTTACATTCTACTCGTTTGTTCTGTGTGCCATATTGCAATCAAACGCAAGTATATCCTTTGTGTGTAATGTTCTTTGTACCGCCCACATGGGCAGTCCAGCATTGAGATGCATGTAGACCACTACTCGGTTCTCCCAGGTTCAACGCCAATATTTCATTAAAATGCCATCTATGTGCACCTCGAATTGTAGCGTCAGCTTCCGTATCCCGTTTAGAGTTGAACATACTACATAGCAATGTCCTCGGAAGCAAATTGTGTAGTACTTTCCATGTTTTTTTCTCTCTGTTGACATTGTTTCATGTCTGTGCTAATCGTTAGTTTAAACTCTATGCCGAATTAATAAATCAATAGATAAATTGTAATAAAGATCGGCTACTGAGACACATTTCTATTCTGTTTTCGAAACAGGCACATCCTGCCATTCTGCGATTGTCATAGATTCCAGATGCCAACTGACGGTTTCTTCAACCGGCAGCTGAAGATACTTGTGAACAACTGGATATATTTGACTCTTTTTTGTGACGGTCGCCAATGGCCCATATGCCCTTACGCTGTACTAGCGATTAGGAGCAACATAACATCCTTTACGGTGGTCTAGCCGCAGGTTGATGCACAAGCCCTGGAATTCAATGTGCGACCCAAGCGCTTCTTTTACCCAAAACGAACACCTTGTGTATGCAAAAAGAATAACGCATGACTCACGATAAACATTTTCAGATCGTGAGCGAAGAAACAAATTTCCAATTTGATTGAATATGGCAATAGCCGGATGTTCTCAGAGCGTTTATTGTGAAATAAAAGTACTTTACAAATTGTACAGTCTTGCTGTTTCCTTTTGAAGTACGGTTTCATATTCCGAATTGTGACGTGCTGTGTTGTAAGATGATGTGTGTTGATTTCCGGGTTCTACGTCACGTCGGTGATGATTGGGCGCATTTGGCTACGCTGCCCAGGAGCGTCACAGAGAAAGGCGGAGAATATCACAAGATTTGGTGATGTGAGGCACAGGGGCGGGGCATATGATTTAGTGCCGCCAGGGCAGTTCACCTTAGGGCGATGCAGCAACGGATAAGATTAGCACAAGATGGCCGCATCCTGCTGCTAGATTTCCCATGTGTACAAAAGAGGAAAACTAAGCTAGGGTGCATAAAAAGACATGTCCGACCCCTCAGGACAATAATATTTTCTGAGCATTGCACTTGTCAAACTTATCAAATAATCTCTGGGGAGGTGAGGGGTGATGAGGATGGGATGGAATATTTCTGGCCTGATTCCGAATGAGGTTATAAAAGTTGGTGGGATTCTGTCATGAGGGGGCAAAATTAGAGGGGGGTCCCAAAATAATGTAATGGCTTATAAATGAGGTGCCATTTCACGAATCTACACTTCATTTGGCAAACTGATAATAGATCTAGATATAAATGTTTTTGCAAAGTTTGGTGGGATTCTGTCAAGAGAGAGCAAAATTAGAGGGGGGGGGTTCCAAACTATTATAAAGGCTTATAAATGTGGTGCCATTTGGCAAATCTACACAAAGGTTTGCAAAAAGATTATAGATCAAATGTTTTCGTAAAGTCTGAATGGATTTTGTCAAGTGGGGGCTAGGTTATATGACGGTTGTATGTGCATACATTTGACACTTTTGAAAAAATAAAACATGGGTGGATTTCCAGCAAACTTGCGTAAGGAGCATTGGCAAGGACCTACAAGCATGGTTTTGGAAATGTCCCAGTGATTTATTTTTTGACAAGTGTCATAATGTAGCTATAAAAAATAGCAGTATACCTTTAGTGACTGAGGGGTAGCCTGTGGCCATGGGCAGTGGCCAGATTGTCTGGGTCATGGAATAAGTTCATGAGCCAGACAATCTGGCTACTGGCCATAACCACAAGGGACAAGACATAGGATTAAAGTGGCCATGTTCACCTGGGACTGGCTTTGTGGTAAAGTTATTCGAAATTAGGATAGATTTGAAAGGGAAGAAAAATGTGCTTGTGGTAATATGGTCATAGGGTTCTCTTCTTGCCTTCTGCAGGCTGCCATGGAATGCGAAGAGGGGCCCTGTATGGAACCCCCGTCTTCCCTTTCCATGGTGGCCATCTTGGAAAAGGATTTTCCTTCCTACACAGGGACGCCACAGGCATCCCTGTGTAGGAAGAAAAATGCTCTTTTATAGTACCCCGGGTTCCTGCTTTGGGAACCTTGGCTGCTAATGGCCTTCATCCCCCATTTCAGGGGCTGGAATGGGGGGGATAATGGTCTACAGACCTCGTTATCCTCCCTCGCTTCGCTTGGGCTGATAACTTGGGCTGCTGGGCCGGTATCCACTGTTCCAGTCCCTGGAACGGAAGATGAACACCACAATATTCCCATTAGCATAACACAAAATGCAAATGTAAATGTTGGAAAATCCTATTGAGTCTATGTACTTTACTGAGAAATATAAAGTAGATGGAATCTATACTTTTTTTTTAGTTCTATTTTTTAACTGTGAAAGATGGTACCTAAAGGAACATTTATTTTGTTTTTGGATGCATTTTTTTTCGGCAGGAGAGCTTAGAACGAAAGGTGGGAAGGAAAATGAGGGGAAGAGGCACCCAACACTAATATGGAGGGGCAGATGGACAGTTGAAAATGTTGCACGTGTGTTATTTCTAAGGAAGGGGGCAGTGTTTCTCATGCTCCTTGATTACAGCAGTGGTGTTGTCTCTTGGGGAGGAGGGATGGCATTAGCGGATTGTATTTTAAGAAAAATAGCAGATTTGCAAAAAGTATGTACTGTGTACTAGATTGTTAAAGGGTGAGTAGGAATAGGTGTTGGAGCTGTGCAAGGGAAATTTTGAAGTTGAAAGTTCCTAGATCAGTAGAAAATGCAGTTCCGAACTGTCCGTGAAGCACAGATCTTATCGTGAAGTGCGTACGGGTTCTCGGGCACGTCATCATGCCGTGCCCAGCATATGGTCATGTGGCACTCTCCGGGAGGTCTGCAGTAAAGTCAGATGTTCGTAGACATTATGGTTGAGTTGCACTAATAAAAACCTATGAAATTTAATGAAAAAACGTAATTAAGGGGACGTTATGGTTAAGTTGCACTAATAAATCCCAATGAAATTCACTGAAAAAACTTTGTTAAGAGGACGTTATGGTTAAGTTGCACTAATAAAAACCTTATGAAATTCAATGAAAAATCTTTGTTAAAGGGACGTTATGGTTCCAAGTAAAACCGAAAACCCCCTGAAATTTGCCAGTTATGGTAAGCTAAGCAACCATAACTCACACCACCACCGTGCACTGCTAAGACTAACACCCAGGACATCAAAGATGACATCACAAATGTCATTGATGACATCGCTGATGACATCACATGTGCATTTACCTTTCATGAAAAGTCTGTACAAGGAATTCTTATTGTAATGTTAATAATAAAGTGTCAAAGATCATTGGAATAAATATCATGAGGTATGTATTGCATTAAGTAATGCATTAATCCAAATAGCATTGTATTATGAAGTTTTTTCCAATATACTAAGGTACACATGTAGTAACATAGGCATAGAGTGCAGCAGACATGATGGAGATGCAATATTAATAATCTTGCCATGTTAAATACAAAAATTATAAATGCTTTCTTATTAGAGTCTTGCATACTGTGAAACATTTAATAAGTACCTAATCAAACACACGTACTACATTATTGCATTACTGCACACAAAACACTAACAGACAACACATACAATTAGAGTATATACAGGGAAAGTGAAGTAAACAAAAAAAACAGCAGTATTACCCGACAATCTTCATAACCTAACTGATTATCTTCATGCATGGAAATGATTGCTCTGCTTCAAAGCTACTACTTCCCTATGTAGAACTATCACATATTGTGACTAGACCCTAAGGAAGGTAGTGTAAGTGCAATGTGTACAAACATAAGCATACCCAGGGAAAGTACAGTAATAAAAAAACAACAGAACTATAAGACAGTGTTGATAACCTTATCAATCATCTTCATACATAGAAAGAATTGCTGTCTTCCAAGTCTGCGTTTCCCCTTTGTATATGTTTCATATGCGTTGAGTGGACCCTAAGTGAATTACTGTAAGAACATATTTGAAGTATAAATCTACAAATATAGTACTTTGTACTGTAGTATCGTGAATTTTTAGTTCCTGACTGTTACTGGCCTAGATATATCACAGTGTTGGCACGAGTTATGGTAGCTTAGCTTACCATAACTGGCGAATTTCAGGGGGTTTTCGGTTTTACTTGGAACCATAATGTCCCTTTAACAACGTTTTTTCACTGAATTTCATAGGTTTTTAGTAGAGCAACTTAACCATAATGTCCCTTTAACAAAGTTTTTTCATTGAATTTCATAGGTTTTTCTGAGTCCAACTTAACCATAACATCCCTTTAACAAGGTTTTTTCAGTGAAGAGATATATATATATATCAGAAAAGGAGGAAAAAGCAAATCGCACTCCCGCAGGCACAGAGAAACAAATGCCAGGTTCAGTAGGGGGTCGGAAGAAACACTGCAGACACAGTGAACCAATTACTGATGTCTTTTAATGTTAGTACAAAAATAAAAAAAACAAATGCATTGTGCAAAAAACAAATGCACGACACAAAGCAGCACATAGAGGACAAAACAGCAGGACGCCTTAATTAAGCAGCCTGCAAACAACGCGTTTTGCACTATACTGAGCGCTTGATCACGTGAGGGGGCGGGGGTTGGGCAGTGATAAATACACCACCCACAACAGTCCCTTAACTATGTCAATGGCAACAGCTGCTACCAATACAAAAGGGAACAGGGGCGGCCATGTTGGAAAGGGAGTGTGTAAACATGCTGAAACAGAAAAATGAAAGCACAGTGCTTTAGCAAAAACTTCTGTCAATGATCAGTGGATGTAAAGTAAAACTGACCAAGGTGTAAAACATAGTGTTAAACTCCACAGTCTCTATATATGGAAAAAACCCTTATACATATATCAATACCTATATGAGGACCTTGCTAGACATCAATGCACAGTGCATAAAATAGCAGTATGATGACCACATAGCATAGAAGATGTAATAAGCCACACTCAAAATAAATAAACCAACATTAAAAATCACCCCATGTAAATGCACGATGAGCCTCATGAACTAACATGTCATTCCCGACACTTAAGTAGAAAATACAATACAACAACAATAAAACTGGTCAACCAAGATTAGATGTAAAATCAGGTCAAAAACAGTAGGACTGGACCTAAATGTTAAAAAATGTTTGCAAGGTAATACAGCCAGCAAGGTAATTTGTGCAAACAGCAAAATTAGCAGCTAGATCGTCAGATGTCAATTATACAGTGCAAATAAGCAAATAGAGCAGCAAGGCAACAGTGTGCCTACCCAACCTCAAAAGTAGAGGATGTTATAAAGTGCAAGTGCATCGACCTGATAGACTGTGCAAAAATTGCAGAAAATAGCAGCTAGTTCCTCAAAGTGCAAGTGCAAACCATGATGTCAGAGTACCCAAAGCCAAAGGCAAAAAAGCAGCATGACAGATCCAGAGCACACAGTTGACTAGACCAGTAAATTCAAAACATTGAGGAATAATAAAACAATGCAAACAAATATATATATATATATATATATTACACAGCCACGGTAGTGGCCGTGTAGTTATGGTTAAGTTGCTGTTTATATAGGAAGAGCACTTTTTGGGCAGCTCATAACTCTGCTCCCCCTGGACGAATCCTCACCAAACTTTGCAAAAAAAGTATATGGGTCACTCTGAATTTTTGTTTGCAAAGTTTGGAGATGTTTGGTGCAGGGGGGCAAAAGTTATAGGCGGGGTCCCAAAATGTCTTTTTTTCCCCATAGACTGAATGGGGGAAAAACCTTGCGCACGGCTACAGGTCAAACCGCCGGACGGATTTTGACGAAATCTGCGGCAGGTACAGGGGCTTGGTCCAGAAAGCATGCTTTTGTAAATTTGGTGACCAGCCGCGCAATATTTTTCTTTATAATTATCAAAAAGTAGGTCTCAAAAAATGTATGATATCTATGTCCGCTCCGCGGTCACACTTCCCTGTTCGGTCCACGAACAAGATACCGATTAGCTAAGGAGGTAGCGTCATGACCGCGGACACGCAACCTCTCTGCCCATTGGCTGCTGCGAGACGTGTTCTGCGTCAAATTGTTGGGATGCGACCGACATCTTGGAACCGCCAAAGCAGAGCAACAACCAGCGTATACATGCTCTATTCATGAAACTCTTTTTCTGTGTCACACAGCATTGGGAAAGGTTCAGACAGTAAGACATGGGTGATCAATGCATTTGTTCTGGGGGTCGGTCTTCATGATGTAATTTCGATGGACACCTTGTACGCACAGTAAATGTGGGATGCAATAACGATAGCACTTCAGTCCATGCACTGGACAGGAAACTTTTAACTGTTGAAAGCACACGCGTATTGGTAGGCAACATTGAAATTGACAACATGCCGTGAATGCATTATTTTTTCTGATGGCTATCATTATATTCATTAGTACGCCGCCATAGGCGTCAAATGGTACAGTCGTTGTGGCCAGGGCCTAGATTCTTGGATGCATGGCTGTCGGCCGAACGCCGAAGGCCTTACTTCCAAAACTGTAGGCCCTGGCCACAACCACCGCCGCATGTCCAACCCATGCATACACCCGTAGTGTTGCGGTTTGATTGTCAAGTTGTGGGGAGTGCGTGCAGTCTTGGGTGCATGGCCAAAAGCCATGCACCCAAGAACAAAGTGATAAGTACTAGACGTGGAAGCCACTGCACACCCATCCCATGTAAGATCTACAGACATACAGCTAGGAGTGAAGCCTCTGGGCAGAAGCACTGAAGGATAACACACCTATAGAATAACCCCCACTACCACACATCACTGAGGTGGTTGTGGGGAGACCTTGCACTCTTGGGTGCATGGCCAAAGGCCATGCACCCAATAATACACTAATACCTTCTTAACGACGTATGTTCTATGGCCTCCTTGTACGCACAGAAAATGAGGGGTCCAATCAGGCCAGTATTTCAGCCTGTGCAGTGCACAGGAAATTTTTACTGTTGTAACGACACGTGTGGTGTTAGGGAATATTAAAATTGACACTATGCCGTAATTGCTATACTTTTTCCTAAGTTGTTACTGTTGTAAGGACACGTGTGGTGTTAGGGAACATTGAAATTGGCAGCATGCCGTAATTGCTATACATTTTCTAAGGTTATTGAATTCATCAGTACGCCGCCGTGGGTGGCACATGCTATGGTGGTTGTGGCCAGGGTCTAGAGTCTTGGATGCAGGGCCGTCGGCCGAAGGCCTTACTTCCAAAACTCTAGGACCTGGCCACAACCACCATAGCATGTGCCACCCATGCATACACCCGTAGTATTGCGTTCCGATTGGCAAGTAGTGGGGAGTACGTCCAGTCTTGGGTGCATGGCCAAAGCCCATGCACCCAAGAATGAAGTCATAAGCAGTGGAGTTACAAGTCAATATGGGTGTGGTGTAATACTCAAGTTGTGTTGACGCCCTAGTGTCTTAGCTTCATGGCTGCAGACGATGGTCCGAAAAGTAAATTTATAAGTAGCTAATTTACAAGGACCATGGTTTTGATATGCAGCGATGGTTGTGGATAGGAACTATACTCCTTGTACCTTGGTCGTAAGGCGTAGGTGGTAGGTTACTCACCGAAGATGCAAGGGCCAGCCTTCAGGCACTGCAGCATGTTAGTACCATAGAATAGACATGTAGATTCCCATGTGTAGAAAATGACTGCCAATACACTTACTTCTTACTTTGTTCAGAATCCACATCCATTTTTTAAGTGGCTACCATACTTGGCGGAAGTATCACTTTTTCCATTTCTGTGATTAAAGAAAAAGGTGTGTTAGTGTTTGCATTTTTTTTAAATTTACTACATTGCATAATAGACAGTTAACCTTTTTTTTTACCCTCATATTTAGTTTACAGACCAGTGTACTGTGCATTGCGCTCAGTTTCTGTGTTTGCTTTTCTAATCCTTGGGTCTGGGAAAAAAAATATCCTTGTCGGATTAAAAAAAACCTTTGTTTGTTTGTTTATTATTTGTAATGCGCCAAAATACCCTAAGGTAACAGGGCGCAGCAGTTACAGGAATTTGCAAAACTTAGTTACAGCAGTATTGAAATATGCATACACAAAATCAACATAAAAGGCAAGAATTATAAACATATATACATGTTAACACAGGTAAGTACAGTATGTGCAATTGAGAATAGGCAGGGTTTATGGGCTCAGAGTACTGAAGCGCTTAATTCTTCAGCCAAAGGATGATCTTGGAACGGAAGTTTTGGTAAGGTAGGTCCATTCTGAGAGTAGGTGGGAGAGAGTTCCACAGTTTAGCTGCTTTCACTGGGAAGCGGTTTCCTCCAATGGTGGAGCGTTTGTAATTGGGGACAAGGAGGCAGTCTCTGTATGCTATTCTTGTGGGTGTCAGGGAGGTTTGTCTCTGAAATCACGTAGATAGGAGCAGCATTGTTAAGGGCCTTGTGGGTAAGTGAAGCAGTTTATAAAATAATTTTGTCAGTAACAGGGAGCCAATTGTTCCGTTGGCTGTATACTGAAATATGATCTCGTCTCGGCATGTCCAGGGCCGCTCAGAACATTATTCTGAAGAGTTTGTAATTTGCAAGTGATGGCTTTAGATGATCCAAGATAGAGCGCGTTGCAGTAATCCAGTCGGGACAGAATGAGAGCTCTGGCAATGGTTAAGCAGCTAGTGTCGGATAGAAAGAGTTTGGCTGTACGGATCAATTTACACGTGTAGGCGGTGGAGGTCGCCAACAAATTCGCCTGTTTATTGAGTGAAAAGTTGGAATCCAAGTAGAATCCTCGACTTCATGACCCGCCCTGATGCTGTCGCCATCAATCATGAACGATGAATAAGCAGGGCTTAATTTCTTTAGACTAGCAGTTTCCTATGGTACTAACTACTTCCTTGTTTCCTTTGAGTGTTTCCTTCATCTTTCTGATCAATGTTATGTTTTTTGCCTTCCTGACGATTTTTAACAGTTCGATACCTGTAGGCGTATTCCAACTGTGCATTTGTTCCTACAGATTTGTGATACTCATTCATTTGTGTCATTGTTATATCCTGTTTCCTTCATCTTTCCCATTAATGTTTTGTTTGTTGCCTTCCTGCCGATTTTTAACAACAGTTAGATACCTGTAGGCGTATTCTACCTGTGCATTTGTTTCCAAAGATTTGTGATAATTATTTATTTGTGTCATTCTTCCATCCTGTTGGGTAGTTATATACCTGTGGGCGTATTCTAACTGTTTTTAGTCTTTCACATAATTTGTTGACCATCTTGAAGTACACATTTTGTAAATTTTGGCTTTAAGAACATTAAATATGCATTTGTTAGTTTAGCTGGCAATCTCTGCTTTAGAGTAATGGTTCTACCATTACATTCGAACCATCCAGAATTCTTTTTAATGTATGCAGTGTAGTGACCTGCATTGGTTGTAGCTCCTGCATGGTAGATTATTCCTACTGTTGTAAAGGTTTTCTTTCCAAGTGACACTTGACCGTGTGTGAATCCAGTCAGTTTGCAGTTGTTTTTGGTGCCATCTGCATTATAACGTAGAAGCATAAGTATTATTTAAGCACTATATGATTGTATCAGTAAGGTGGAGCGATGGTCTGAATTGCAAATACTACATAATCTGCCATGGTTTGCATTTTGTACAAGTTGCTGAAATGGAATGCTCTCACAATTTGGTATGGAAACATACACAAATCGCTCATTTGGGATTTCTTCCTGTGTCACTTTGCTACAGAGAGTGCATGTATGTTTCCACATGTACAAAATTTGGAAGATTTCATTTACAGGTATGCTTTTGTTTTCTAATACTAATAGTATGTACATTAGAAATTCTTGTGGATCTTCTTGTGAGTTCATAGTGAATCTCACCATTCGAGCACAGTCATCCAATTGTTGCCTTACTCCATGAACACTGAATGTGTTGTCAGGATTGCTTGTTGCATTTCTATGCAGCACTAACATTTGCAAGCACAATTGGTCTGTACTGTGCAGGTATATATTGTTAACAATTGGTGGCAATTGAAGTAGAATATTCATTGCTACATTTGCATAGCAACTTACCCCACTTTCATTTGAATGGCCCAGCAAGTTCTGTATCTGAGTGCATTTTTTCGGTTTTTCTGTTGCTTCTTTGCCGACGTCCCTGGTTTACATTCCTTAATAGGTTGTCCTATGTTTGCGGCAATTGATGAAACTTTACCTTCATTTATTTTCTTTGCAGAATTTGCTGCTGAATTCTGTTGCATTTCTGTTTCATTTACTTTTCTTTTACCATATTTCACTTTATCTGGAACAGGGTATTGTTTCAGATGAGGGGTGTACAGTGAACACAATCTATTGTATTCTAGAATGCAAGGAATATCAGCTTTGACTTTATTTGAATCAAAGTTTATTAGCAATAGACCATCAAGTGTACGTAAGTGTGATAATGCTACGTAGCTCATCCCTTCCTTAAACACTGTGTTTCCTATATCCATCAATGCTTTTTCTAGGGTAAGACCTTGGGATTTATGAATGGTAACTGCATATGCAAGAATTAGAGAAAATTGCTTTCTACGTAAATACATGTCTTTGAAGAGAAGGATTCGAGCAATTGAGCGCCCTATCCTTTTCACTTCTGAAACTTTATCAAGGCGAATATTTACAAACTGAATGTTGCTATCACGTGGGTATGATTGAAAGCCAACAACTGTGCCCAGTGCTCCATTAACTAGCCCTTGCTCTATGTCAAGGTTACGTTTAAGCATTACTCGACAATTTAAGGATAATTTCAATATTTTTTCCAACCCAGCTGTGTTGGAGATTGAATTTTCTAAACTGTTTAGTCTTGTTGTGGCTTGCTCACACATGTGTACTGTCATACCATGTACATCTAGTTTGTCTGTGGCGCTAATATCCATTATTGGTTGCATTTCTTTCTTTAACATTGTTTCATTGAATTTGAAACAGCTTGCAAGAGTTGGCATTAAAGCCATACAATTGACATTTTTGTGCTCTATTTGTTCCATAACATCAGTTGCACATGCATTATCGCCATAAAGTGCATGTATATGCCGGTTTTTCAATACAACTTGTGCTTCTTGTAATAATACACCAACTCTAATACTTTTTTAAATGTTGGCATAAGTGAGATCTGCAGATTGCCGCATGTTCTCAGTTAATTCTCTGTATTGGTAATGTTGCCAAAGGTTAACATTACCTATGCTACCAACAGTTTTCCGGCAGAGTTTGTGGCCTAAGGTTTTAAAAATCAGTTCACTTTTCACTGGTGTCAATTGTAGAAGATCTCCGAAAACGATGATGTGTTTCCCTGCAAAGAGTTCTTCGTTATTATTTTGAAGTACTTCTTGCAATCTGAGATGAATCAAAGCCAACATTAGGTTGGAGACCATGCTCACTTCATCTATTAGTAGCCTTTTCATTTGTTTCAATACTCTACGTAATTCCATTGCAGCTTCTGCAGAAAGTTTGTAGTATTCTAATTTATTTTGATGCTCTACTGAAAGCAGTAGTAATCGGTGTAAAGTCACACCGCCTTTGTTGTAGGCAGATAAACCTGTGGGGGCCGTTACTACAGCTGACAGTTTGTTGTTTGTCAATTGTTGAAGGAACTTGCTGATGATTTTGATTAAGAATATTTTCCCTGATCCAGCTTCACCACTGACGTACAGCAGTATAGCTTTGTAATTTTGACAGGTACATTCTTTATTTTCGTGTTGTACACCATGTACAATTTCTTTTGTTACGTCTTCAAAAATTATGCACTGATCGTTATTAAGTTTTGCTTGTTGTACAGTTAAGTCTTCTGTATCTTCTTGATACTAATACATGGTGTTTTCTACTTCTGCCATAGCTACTTCAGCCTCATTTGCTATTAGTGGTTGTCCTAGTGGTTCTTGACTTCCTGTTACAGAAGGTTGACTACTGTCGGAAGAGTCTGCATCTAGTTGGGCCTGAAGTTCTTCTTCCTGTTGCTGCTCATTATGTAACATTGTTTTGTAGTGCGTAAAGTTCACATCGGTGATAGTACTTTCATTTGCTTTGAAAGCATCTTCATAGCAGTCATAATCATCTAGTATGTCTTCCTCTTTTCGCCATGGTTTGAAAAGTTGTAACAGAGACATGTAATATAGTTCTTTCTGTTGAGGAGTTTTTAATGACAATTTTACATGATTAATTAAGCTTCATTTGGTAAGTTTCACTAAGCTCCCTTCACAATCGGTCACTCTATATCTACGTTTGCTTTCATCAGGTTTTACATTATTTTTGTATGCAAAGTTTTGAGCTATGTGATATAGACACATGCTTTCCAGAGTGGCACTCCTGTTCGGATAGTATGTTTCCAGTAAATTGTTTTTTAGAATGTCTTGGCTGTTGGGATCATTTCTGGCAATTGTTTCTATGTCCTCATATGATTTTAGCACTCTTTTTCTACATTTTGCAGGACCAAGACTAAGACATACTATGTTGTCTGATTTTCCATACAAAGCAGTGCCAGTTAAAGATCTGTTGCTTCATAAGCCCCACATCCTCTATGAGAGAGTATTTTTATGCCTAGGCTGTACAATTTCTGTGATAATGTTTTGTCTTATGCTAGGTCAACCCAGAGGTCTTGAAGCTCTGTTTTTTCTGCTTTTGTTAAGTAGGCTGTAACATATTGTGTAACAGCAGTTGAATTGTCTGCAATGTACTGCACATCTATGTATGCATTCCATAAGAGGGCAATGATTGCATTGTAATCATTGATATATTTTGATCCTTCCCTTCTTTTTATTTAATACGTGTTTTAGGTAATTTACCTTTAACACTATGTCGAACAGAAGACATGAAGTTGTTTACTTCACCTGTTTCTGTAACTGGTCTAGGGAAACCAAAGCAGCATTTGGTGTAGTATTTACCTTTGTTTTTGTATTTGCTGCAACAATATTTGCCACATTTGTGTCTTTGAAATTGTAAAATATGCCCATGCAGCTCACTATGTGTCTGTTGTGAAGGGATTTCACATGTGACATATTTTTGGATAAACTGCAAAACAGTGCTATCACTGTCGTGCCCAAATTTCAGTGCACCTTTGATCCAAAACAGCATGTGAATATGTGGTGCTCCTCTCGCTTGATATTATTTTCTCCAAAAGAAGTGCTGCACTTCTCCAAGGGGAGGAACCTTTTTATTGCAAATAAATTGTAGCATAGCAATGAAACGATGATGAAAATATCTTGAGACATTAACTGGATCTAGAGAGCAAAGTTCTGCAGGTGTTAATATATCTATGTTGTTTTTGTTGCCGTTTGCTATGCGTAGGAACTCATGTAAATCTTCCCATGCATATTCTACACAACTTAGCGTAACAAACCAAGTTGGTGGTCCAAGGTTTCTGATCATGAAACGCACGTCTCAGTGCCGTCTAAACCAGTATTCCTTTGTACCATGCATGTTTGCAAACAAATTTGTTATACTTGCTTGTAAAACCTCATCTTTTTCCTGTACTTTTTGTATTAACTGCGTAGCTGACATATTTTAAAAGTGGGTTCCCAATTTAAGAATGTGTGCAACTCCATAACATAGTGTTGCTAATTCACTTTCATAGAGTAGGTGGAATATGTAGTCCACATTTTGTCTAAATCTGGGATCTTGCAAATACATTCGTAATGAGCAGAATTCTGATGCCCCAATCTGAGTGGGTCTATCATCGTATCTTCCACCTTTGCCAGTAGGAAATAGCAGTGGAAAAGCACGTCCTTCTATACTTTTTTCCCAAATACTCATTGGTGACGCTTTGGTTTGTCACATTTGGTAAGTTTCTAGTGCATCATCTATGCTTTCATTGGGATGCAATGGATGAATTGTGTAATGGTCCAAAAGAGTGGATACTGTAGCTGGATCCAGAAGTTCGAATTGTCCAGTTTCTGATGGCTCTTGAATTATTTCAGTTGTTTCCCCTTAAACTTTCATCAATATGTATTTCCTTGTAGTACTCATTATTTTCTTTTAGATATTGCAATGCTTGTCTAACTTTGTGTAAGTCCACTCATTTCTGCCACATTTTTTTGTCCTTTGTTGGTACTCCATTTACCAAGACTATTAAATAATGCTCTATTGAACATTCCACTCCTAGAGTGTGTACATTTTCCGTTAGATCTAATGGCAGATAAACGACTTTGCCACGAATGCCTTTCACCAATTCAGAGGAAGGTAATTTTGCTGTTTTTGTATGAAGGCGTATAATTGCTTGAAATGGGTGAACTGTTTGAACTATTATGCTTTCATACAAATTAAGCTGTTGCAGGATTTTTGGTAATGGAAACAATTCCAAATCATTTGTAATAGCACGTGAAGGAGTGTGGTTGTTATCTAATTTTGCAGTACAGTAAGTGCAACATATTAGGGGTTCAGATAGTTCATATTTGTTTTCAGCTAAAGGTACAAAGCTAATGCAAACCATTTAGAGTCTTCATTGTCTTCTATTTCGTATGATATGTCCACATTTTCTGTGTTCCTTTTGTAAAACGTTCTGTGGCAACACACACACACATGGTTTGGTACTTCAGCTGATGACCTTTTAAATTTTACTATTTCTTTTCTGTATGTGTGTAATAGAAGGTTGCTATGTCCAGAATTGTTGCTACTATGTTCTAAAACTGTTTTTTGTAAATGGCTCTCACTTTGAAAATACTTTTTCTGAATACGGTCAATTTCTTCTTGTAAGTATTTGGGTGTACCATGCAGAAGAGTGGTATTTAAATTGCCTAATTCTGAAGCTGGACTTTTGGCATAGTATATTTTATACACTAAATGTCTTACATTGGAATGATATATTGATATTCTTTTGATATCATGGAAGGTACTTTTGCAAATAGGCCCAACAATGCAGGCTAATGAATGTCCTTTTAGTCCTGTGGCTTTCCGCACTGAACAAATATCCATATTTTGCAGCACTTTCATTTTACTTTTATCTTTACCTTTTACATATTGATTGAGGAACTGACGTAAAGATTTGAAAGCTTTGTTTGGAACGGCACACATTGATGTGCACGGCCATTTGTATACTGGACGGTGTGGTTCTGCTGAATCGAGAGGTAATTCAGGGGATAGTTTTGTAAGCAGTGTTTCTTGTTCCATAATGGTAGTATTGATTTTCTCATACCCTCGTCCACTGCTATGGATGGCAATTCTGTTTGTTTGTATGCTTCTTCATTAAAATATGGCTCTGTGGTTGTTGTGTGACTCCATTCATCACCACAAACATGTAAGAAATTATTTTTGTTCACATTCCGTTTATTGCTGAGTTTCTTTTGTGGTTAGGTACTTACTTTTGTTAGTGCTTTCATCCTATTTAACACTTATATGAACAACTTCCTTTTGAGAAGGATTGCACTGTCCACGAGAGCTTGTAGGATTAACTTTCTACGGTAGGTTTTAAGGGGCGAGGGTGATTTCGGTCCTCTTCTTAGTAGATTCTGAAGGACTCTGTGACAAAACATTTTTGCTAAAATACTTTTTTACTATGGGTTCTTCTTACACTGTCAGGATTATTAGGAACATTGTTAGCTGTACTGGTAGGCGTTTTTTTTTACAACATTTTTGTGTTTTGTCACACTTTTTGATGGAGGAGGTACAGTTTCGGTAGTTGAGACTTCCTTTATTTTGTTACCCAACTACATTAGCTGGTTTGTACTAACATTCTGTACAAACTGTACAACAGGTAGATGCTTACATTGGGCACCTTTATTCACTCTACTTCTGCGGTCTTTCTATGGAGTTGCTTTTTGGTAGGCATTCTTTGGTGTCTGTTGACAAAAAAATATATACTTTGGTCTGTTGTCCAATGTATGTGTGCAGTGTGCATGTGTGCATGAGTCTGATGGGGAAGCTCTTTGTCATGGTGTGTCAACGTGCATTGAACTCCTGCAATGATTTGGTAAGGCTACTTTACCGTTTGTATACTATTACAATGTGCTTCAGATGAGAGTGCAAAGTGGCCTACTTGTAACGAGAACCCTTTTTAATAACCGAAATGCCAATAACTTGCTAGAGCAATTTCTTTTCACAATCTAACCTTCTAAGGATTACGTATGTTATTTGAGTACCAAACACACAGGGATTTGTCCAATAAATGGATATTTGTAGGTAGAATGGTTTACAAATCAATGCTTGCTTTAGTGCCCAAAAAAAACAAATAACACGCAGTCTCTTTCAGGTGTAGTTACAATATAAAGGTTGTACTGTACTTACTTTTTTCCGCAAGATGAGCAGGCTTCTTCGGATATGTCGTCTGCACTGTAGATGCTGTTGATTCTCAGGAGAGTAGTCTTCACCGCGATTCAAAAAAAGAAACTCAATTACTTTGTGTGTTTGCTGCAGTGATGATACTGCACACATTAATTGTGCTTCTTTCGTCAGAGCATTCAACTTTCATATTTCACCCAGTGCACATGTACATTTCACTTCACTCGGTGCAGTCTTTGCATGGTACTTGCAATATGGTACTTGAACGTCCTTCAAAATAGCTAAAACATTTAAGGGTATGGAAATGCCTTGTTGTTTACAAAGTATACTATGCTTAGGAGATAGGTTTGTAAGCGATAGGGCATAGTACTAGATGGGGAAACATTTTCTACTTGTAAATTAAAAGCACAATGGCGAAAAATCGGGAGAACCTTAGAAGGAAATGTCACCACCGCAATAGGGAGCACTTTCTATTCTCATACGATCACATTGCAAGTAGCATTACTGTAGGCCGTACAAAGTACACAACTCCGACTTTTCCCATACAAAATTGAGTTCTGCCCTAAATAGGCATGCTTGCAACGTATGTACAGGTTATGCGGACGACAGTAAGCAGTCATGCGATTTGTGAATGACAAATCGGACATCTTGCACTTTAAAGGGGGAGCTTTGTTATGTATTCCCTATGGAGATTTAGCGGTATCATTTTGTCTAAATTAAATCATAAGGGTTCCACATGTTCTCTGATTAAAATATACATACCTGTTCTCTATACTCATGCATGTACACATGCATGGAGCTGTACATAGAAATTCGTAATATTTGCACAATAGCTTGTCAAGCAGGTGCTTTGCAATGATGTGCGCCTTCCATTCAGAATCATGGACAGTAATTTTGAAGTGCGCAATGTTGATGAGTTAAAATTAGCGATGTTCATTGTGATTGGTGGATGATTGTGCAACTGCTTAGTTGTGTCCAATGAGGGACTTGCTTTGGTACCGCTGTAGAAAGGGTGGAAGGACTGGGTAAGAGTTACGTGCCGCACGTAGGCAACGCTTGTCCGCTGGTAGGGCGTGTCACATATGGGTTTTTACAGCAAATCCTGCATGGAAAGGCGACTGTAGGCATCAGCCAATCAGATGTTCACATTACTCTTTTGTGTCGAAAGACGGTGTGCACACTGAAGATGGCAGAGGTGGAGAGGGTCAGGGTTTTGATGCTTGGAGACATTTTTCTGCAAGGCTTACAACACTATGCCGAGAGTAGGCATGTGGCACACCATTTCGATGTGAGAGGAGTGGAGGTGGTGTGGAGCTCTGACACCGATGCCAATGCTGCGCCAATTCTGCAAGTTTATGTAGACATGCGTACAATGACCACTCCTCATGTGGTAATTTTGCACTACGGTGCTTGCCATTTGGGATATGTGACTTCACGTACTTTGTTGGCAGATTTTGCACAGTTGGTTGAAACACTCATGACCATCTTCCCAACAACGAAAGTCATTTTTCCTGCTTTACTCCCTAGAGTAAAATGGAGCAACAATTCTGTTTTCTGTCCAGATCAAAGCATCGGGAGGTGTATCATCAATCGTGGCATGCGTGCATTCATGCTACGAGCTCGTATGTTTTTTTTCTGCCACGATAACATTGCTCCAAGCAATGCGGGTTACTTTGAAGGAGATGGTGTTGCGCTATCTTCTTGGGGAAATGCAATGTTCTTTTGGATCGTAAGGCTTGCTTTAGAGAAGGTTCTTTAATGTTTGCAAGAGTAAAGCAAGGACAAAAAATACAAAAGAATACATAAAATACCAGATGTCTGTACGGTATCTGGCCAAAAATAAATAAACTGCTCTTTTCAGAGCCTACCTTAAAGGGGAAAAAGGGGAATAGTACTTTAATGTACCGTCGTCACACTCTGATCCTCTACATGTCCGCGAAGATGGCGGTAGTTTGCAGCCAGCACATATCACCAACGGAGATTTTGGGGTGGAGACTTATGTAAATGAGAATGAGCGGCGCTAGGGATTGGTCCATAAAGTTCAGTAGGTGTGTTCTGACCGACGTACTTTAGTAAAACCGTCTTCTCCCCCCTCACAGGAGACCACACAGCCATGGCTTTCCATGCTCGAAAAC
Organism: Ambystoma mexicanum; assembly: GCF_040938575.1. Lineage (NCBI taxonomy): Eukaryota > Metazoa > Chordata > Amphibia > Caudata > Ambystomatidae > Ambystoma > Ambystoma mexicanum. The sequence continues at coordinate 461,795,295 of NC_090932.1, read as the reverse complement.
AGATTATCTGGATTTTGGAAGACTCATGGATACATTGGTTGAAGGTGCATGCAGAAAGCTGCAGTTTATCTACAAATCTCGGATTTTCTCATGTGGAAGTGCACTGGCATGGCGTGCGTGGCATGAGATGGCTGGACTTGGTACCTCTCTGTGTTACTTTATTGACAGAGCGTCCTCCAGATATACTGCTCATTCATTGCGGAGGAAACAGTTTAGGCCAAGTATCTGGAATTTCTTTGCAATTTGCAATGAAGGAAGGACTCGCGAAGCTCATGGACATGTTTCCAAATTGTCAAATACTTTTTTCCCCTATTGCCCAAAGACAAATATGGCTGCGTTCTTCTGCGTTTGGTCCACAAATGGAGAAAGCGAGACGCAATGTGAATAAGGCTGTGTGTGCATTTTTAAGAGATGTTGGCATGTCCTCTTTCCACAATGAAAACATTTTGTTTCGCAGCACTTTCATTTTCCGCAGAGATGGAGTCCACCTCACATATGCTGGCAATCAGATTTTTCTTCGCAATGTACAAAATGCATTGCGACCTCTTTTGCAATCACACTAACTTATCTGACATTCCATTTTCACCAATCCACAGTTCGTGACCCACACAACGCACCACCGAAAGACTCTTTTCAGAGCCGCCACTTACTCCCAAGCGTACACTTCATTGTGTTTGCTCTGCTTGCACCCTCCCTTTTTTCCCCCTACGATTTTCCGCAAACTTTTTCAGAACTCCGCGGGGGTCTACGGCCGTTATTTCATAGTTCTATTGTTATACTGAGAAAGGCGGCTCTGAAAAGAGCCTTTTCTGTAATTTTTGTTGTTTTCACCTTTATTGCTTAACAGCACACGGCACACTAGGAGAAGTGGCCAAAGGAGGGTAAGGAAGGGACACCAGCCACAGGGATAAGAAAGGGCAAATGAACAGCGAAAGATTTAGGCTGAGCTTTATTTAGGTAAGGAGCAGATCTTCTGCTGCTCTGTGACTGCAGCCTCAAAAGCACTTCGAAAACTCTCCCCCCTGCAGAGTACTGCGTCACAATACGTGCACACTACTGTCACCTTTGAAAGGTAAGGGTCAACAGCGTTGCAAATGACTTGTGAGGCAGCTGGAGGGAGGCACTCCCCGACAGGAGTGTCTCTTGTGGTGGGAGGATCGGACACAGAGGATGCTCTGGAGGAACTCGATCGACTACGCTCATTGGCACCACATTGCGAATGTCCGCAGTGTGGAACGAAGGGAGGTGTCACTTCATGGTTGTCGTACCAAAACTGTACGCCGCACGTTCCTCCACTTCATTCTCTTCCTCCTCTTCTTCCTCGCTCTCTACATCCTCACCCATATATCTCTCTGCAGGCCCTTGGGGAGGTGGTGGTGGCGGGTTTGGGGGTGGTGCAGAGGCTAATGATCCAACAGCAGCCATGGAAGCCATACCGATTACTTTCCTTTAGGTCACTACAGCAGTAAAGGCAGTACAGCTCAATCTGCTATAGCTAGAAGGACAATGAAGATGCGCTCAGGGTGTGGCCATTTGTAGGGGTGCAGGGGTGTGCCTCGTGACCGTCTTCATCCCTACACAGTGGTACAAAAACTTTGCACAGCAAGTCCTGAGGTCACCTACTGTCTGGGATATGTGAAATTACATTTTTACACTCTACAATACTTTGCCTTGTGTCTACAAGTTCTTTTGTACTGTTGCGGAAGCACACCAACCACGCAAATGAGTCCCCACGCTCAGCTTGGGTGCGGTCACATGATGACGTCCTCAACACATCCGCATCAGTAATGAAAGTCCCCTGGACAGCAAATGCAAATAATTAAACTTGTTCATTCGCGCAAGTGTCCTACGGACAGTTTTCGGGTTCTCAAAGTAATTCAAAGTACGACACAAGTGAGACGGACAGTTACGGACAGGCGCGATGTTCGCTATACTTATATTAGTACTGCACATGTGCATGCATGCTATGTTCACTGTACGGACAGTTCCAGTGGCATTAGGGCAACTCCATTTTGTTTGCCTACGAACTTGCCACCCACCGCGCCTGTTCTACGGACAGCACCATTTTGGCTGTGCCCAATACGGACAGCTATACTGTCCTTCTCAAACTCCCATTTTGCTCATTTACACCCATTCCGGAAATTTGGTGTGTTCTACGAACATGCATCATCTCGCTTCCAAGCGGTACGGCGAGGTATGATATCATTTGGACACCCCTTTCTGTTCCTGTACGCACAATTTCAACAGATGGTGCAGTCAAACATCAATTCCATCTTACTTGACATTAGTAAGGGTAGGTGTACTGCCTTTACAGCACCCACATTCCATTCCTTGCGGATAGGTCGAATAGGCGTGCTGTTCGCGAACATTTTACGTCTTTTTAAAAAAAAAAGAAATTTAAAGCCAAACTCTTTCTCTACGACTACTGTACAAAAACATTTAACACACACACACATCATTCTAAAGAAATACCGGGGGAAGCGGACACAAACAAATATGGGGGAATTAGGATTCAACACGGGCTGGTTATGAGGAGAAGATTTGGGAGGGGAATAAGGGATGGATATTTCGTCAAAATGTCTATTTTCCTCTTGAAGGTTTGGGGATGGGTCACTAGGGAATGGAGAAGCAGGGCAGGTGCAGGTGGGGCAATGTTAACAAACTTTTCCTCTTACGCAATCCTCCACAAACTCCCGTAAACTTTTAAAATTCTCGTTCAATATGTCCATTTTCTGCTCTATCCTTTTTATCCTGTCTTCTTCCATCTCATTTGTTGCCCTTTCCTTTTTTTTTCTGGTCTGTTAAAAAAGAAAATACATAAATTAAATGCCTATAAAATACTGCTCACTATTTTCCATATGCAGAGCAATGTGTACCATTATTGTCGCTGTCTTCAGACATTTACCCCTGCGGGAAATGCTCCTCCAGCCACTCCAAAGTACTGGCCATTTCTAAGTCAATAAAATAACAGAAAGAAATTATTACTTCTGCACCACATACCAAAAAAAACACACCCATATAAAAAAAAAAACTGACCTACACTCACTCTTTTGCTGTAATCTCCGTTCGTCCTACTGCGTCCGTCCACTGTCGTTCCAGGCTGCCGATTTTCTGTGAAGTGATTACGCTGGAGGCATCCTTTTTCATTTTTATGGTACCATCCTCTTCATTCTACATGGTTCTTAAATGTATCGTTTTCTTTTCCCAGCTTCAGGTTTCCATATTTACTTATTACTACTTATAATATCTTTATATCCTCCTTCTATGTTGCACACTTTTTGTGTAAAGCAATAGTACATTTTTACCTACCCCCCCGCCTCTTTGGGTAATGTTGATCTTGTCTGCCCCTGTCCGCAAACAGGTGCTCAGTTCGTCCCTTTCCAATATCAATAGCGAGGGGGTTCTGTATGTTCTATGTTAAATGTATGTCAAGTACGTACATTACACTACATATCTCTCAAAATCATATGATTACAGTGTATATTCTGCACAACAACTTCATTGCCACAATGTCATCCTTAAGTTCCGCCTTCCAAAAACCTCTACAATTCCCTACAAAAAATAACTTTGTTAAGGGGACGTTATGGCTAAATTGCCCTCCCAAAAACCAGTAAGATTCACTACAAAAAAACGTTGTTGAGGGGACGTTATGGTTAAGTTGCCCTAACAAAAACCTGTACACTTCACTACAAAAATACTTTCCACCTCCCCTTTATGCTTCAAATTAAAACCGAAAACCCCCTGAAATTCGACAGTTATGGTAAACTAAGCCCCCAACCCTGCCACTGCCCCTGTGCACTGCTAACACTAATACACAGACCATGAAAGATGTCATCTCAAATGTCAATGATGGCATCAATGACTACACCACTTGTTTAGCCCCTTTCTTTTCCTTCCCTGCCATACATTTATATGTACATTCAGTAAAAGAATTTCACTAAAGAATGTTATACTTCACAGTGCAACCAAACACCACTAAACATTCCCCCATTATAGTAAGCTAAGCTACCATAACTCGCGCCATCTACGTGCATTGCTAAGACTAACACCCAGGACATCAAAGATGAGATACCAAATATCATTGATTGGCTGGCACTAAGGGAATGGTAAGGGAGACACTGGCAGGTATGTTCTGGAGTGGGAACTGTGCGCCCTGATGGGGAGGCATATGGGCACAGACCCAGCAGTTGGTTTGACTGAGTGCACGGGCTGTCAAATGGCAGATTGGGAGGAAAGAGTTCTCTTGGTAGTCTTAATGCAGGAGCAAGGAGCAGAGCAAGCATAAACTGGCTGATGTTGGACATTTAAGAATTGGTTTTGCGGACCCACAGGGAGCAAAAACACAGAGTTGGAGCAGAGCGTGTGCAGTGTATTGGCGTCTCTGTCTTTCAAGACTTTCGGGGAGCAAATGAAAAGTTCACTCGATCCAGGGGAAAGCAATCACACAAAAAAGCAAGCTGGAAGGAAAAACTGGCACAGGCGGGACACTGGCAAAGTGCAATAATGAAATAGGAAAGGCAACGCTGGAACAAAAATGTAAAATAAAATGCACTTAAAGAAAAGTAAGCTTAGTACACTGTATCCAAACATGGCAACTCACAACATATCTTCCGAATAGATATCAAACATCAGAAAAACCCAACAAAATCCACAATTAAAAATTTAAATATCTTTTTTTTAAACTTAATATCCAAAAATGTTAATGAAACAAAAATGTAAATACTAAAATATTTCAAAAACCAAAATATCAAAACATAAAATAAAAATACTAAAATTCAAATGTAAAATATCAAAATTCAAATATCAAAATACCAAAATCAAATTACAAAAAACCCAAAATATAAAACAATACAAATAAATAAAAAATGTAAAACAAAATTAAAATATTACAGTTCAGCCAGTGCTGTTTTCCGAACACAGATCACTTCCCCACGGCGGCAGAAGATACCCTGTTCCCATTCCGGTTTCTGAGCAGCGTTGGGGCAGAATTGGGGAAAAATATTGTCCATGCACTGGGGTGCAGTGTCCTAGCTCTCCCTCCTGCCCTAAATGTAATCTTTGCAGGTCTGGCACAGGTTGAGCCCCCACTGCCCTCGCCTCAGATTGGTCTTATGACTGAAGTAAGGCGTTTGAAATAAGCCAGTACTAAATCATCAGTCGGTGCCAAAAGCAACCTGTTCACAGGGGGAGGAGCTGCAGCCGGGCAGGGGCATTGTTCCTGCCATTATGATCGCAAAGGTAGAGAGTCCAGGAAGCGGATGGGCATGGCTCTCATATACAGGATGGCTACAGGCAATATGCCTGGCCGGCTTAGTCCTGTGTGCGTGCACACATTTTCCAACTTGTAGCTCCTCATTCTTCTTTTCTGTTTTTCCCAAGCTTGGTCTATTTCATCCCTGTGGTAGCCTGCAGTTTGTGTAGCAATGTTGCCCATTCTGCTACAGGATCTTGTACTGGTGAATGGGGAGAAAGGACCACAGGGGCAGAACTCGCAACAGCACACAGACAAGAGGGTAGGGCAGCAGCGACAGGGTAAAGCTGAGTGCTGTAGTAGGCCAAAGAATGAAGTGCACCACAACACACCAGGCACTTTAGATGGGATGTCCTAAATCCCTACAGCTTTGACAGTCCGGCCAAACACTGGGCATCTGGGACCTTCCCATCCTCAGTGTGCTGAAGGTGGCTCCTGTGTCCACCAGCTTCGTGGCATGCTTCTTACTTACATGGGCTGTCACGTAACGGAGGAGGCCCTAGATGTGAAGGGTGATGACTAGGGCAAGGAGGTGGGGTGCCAGGGTACTTAATTTGGGTCCTGTTCCAGTCAAGCTTGAGGAAACTGGCCTGGTTGCTGGGGCCAGGGTTGCAAGGGGGTGCCAGAAGAAGCTCCTTGGCTGTTCTTAATACTGGTGGGAGAGGAGATGCTTTGGTCTGGGATCCGGCCTGCAGTTGTTCAGGCTGGGATGCTGGGCAAGAGCCAGCATTCTGATATGAGGTCTACGCTGAGCAGGGAGCTTAAAGAGACTAGAAGGGCATGGTGCAGGTAGCGACGATTGGCTCTGAGCATACAGGGCTGTGCCCTTGTTCTGCTGATGTTGAATCCGCAGAGGACAGTTGTACTTCCAGTGGCCTCATTCTTTACAATAAGCGCACTGGTCCTGATGCATGCAGTGACCCAACTGGGATGGGCACCTGGCTGGGGTGGATACTGACTTGGCACAAGCTGTTCAGAGGGGGCTTTAGGAGTGGTGAATGATTCCTCTCCTTCCACCCATTACTAAATCTATGCTTGCCTTTAGAAGCCCCACACTGGCCCCCATAGGGTGTGTGCACCATCTGGAGGGCAGTCCTATCTTGGTCAGATTGTACAGGGACTGAAGCAGCAGGGACATACCCCCAGGGGGAAGGGGGCAAAATAGCTGGGTGGGGGAGCTAACATGGAAAAATCTAAGGCATTCTCTGGGACAGAAGACGTTGCTGGGGTAACACTGGGAACAGGCAGGGGTCACCCCTATAACTGGGGTAACATTTCTTGACAAATACTAAAACATGATAGGATGTAGGTCAGCAACACCAAGTCCCTACCATCCAAGTCGGTCAACCAGGGTTACTCTAGTGCACTCACAATTGCTCGCAGGCGCTCACAGATGCACACTCACAGGCGCTCGACTACAGAAGGGGTTGGGTAATCAACTGTTTCAGGAGATGGGGCGCAGTGACGACAAGCTACTGGTTCATTTCCAAAAAGGAGTGTCAGGTTCAATTCCCAGGCGTCCCTGGAAAACTACTTGGATTCAGGCAGGCAGGTCTGGCACTCTGCACAAAGGTATTCCAAGCAAAGACGATCTCTAGAGGCCCACTCTCTTGGTCCTAATGAAAAACACTGCTCTCATGACCAGGATATTAACACAATCAAACTGTAAGTGGGTGAGGTTCGGCCCTCTACTAGCCTTGTTCACTCCTAGTGAGTGTCTAGGAGATGGTTTGGTACAGACTAGGTGGCTCTGTTATTAGTAAAATGAATTAAGTGCTTTAGTGGGATGAGCGCTCCAGCCGCCCAGACAAGCAAAATGAAGGGTGCGAAGGGTATACTCCAGAACGGTATTTACAGGTGGATTTACCATAAAGATGCCACCTCACCCATGGGTGAGGGCTCCAGACAACCAGACATGCAAACTGAAGGGTATCATGCCACACTCCACAAACTTATCTACAGAAGGACTTATTAAGATGCCTCCTCACCAATCTTTGTACTCTTATTCAGGCAAACTATAAAACTGAATTAAGCGACAAGTAGTGCACTCTAAAACTAGGCTCTAGGCAGAAGTTCCCTAAGGTGAGCAATGAGCCACAGCTACCTTTCTTCATCCTCCAGTATAGTCCTCGAAGGTGCATTTGTAGGGGTAGGTGACTCCCCTCTCCTGAGGAACTCTGAGGGTTAAAACCAAACACCGGATAAAATTAGGGGTTGAGATCTGGATACTATTACTAGTTGGGTAGATTATCTGAAAAATGTACACCCTACAATTTACCAGTACAATTGTGTGATGTTGTATGGGTGTGCAGGTCCTCTTCTGACAGTGTGCCAGCGCCACACCACTGTGGGAGTCGGACATGGTTTAACTGGATGGGTACACTACCTCAGTGTTACCATCCCCCTCAGAGACTAGGAGCCCTCCCCACAAGCTACAAGCTGGTAATGTCATTGCGAATGACTGATAATTCAGTTCTTATCTTACTGCTTGATCTGGCAGCCAGGCAGCCACGCACAGGCACAGCAGGCAGTTCTCAGGGCAGGAACTCCTCTTCTCTGGGACTGGTGGGTTCTGGTTCATAGATTCTGGAAAAGGGGGAAGTCAGGATCCATATGGATGGAAATGGCTGTTGCTAAAGGCAGCAAATGGACAGAGGAGAGGGGCACAGGCCACAGAGAAGGTGCAGATGCTAAGGTGCTCTGCAGGTGATCAGGGACCTAGGCCCTGTTCTGGATCAGAGTCCCAGGCACCAGAAAACTGTGGACGTGGAAGGCAGGCCAAAATGGGGAAGGCTGTGTGGCAGAGACCTCAGGCAGAGCCACAGTTTTGGGCCAGGGAATTAACAGACCGCGGTGAGGTGTGTGTTGTGTATGCAGGCTCCCCCCCCTCCACACCCACCTACTGGCAATAACAGGCAGGCTACCCAAGAAAGTGAGAGCACAAAGGAAACCACCCACGTCTTTGCAGATATCAGGAAACACATTTATTACAGACAGGAAAGTAGGCTCATTGCCAGCAGAGTAAGTTGGGTACACTAGACATTGATGATGGTCTGTGGGCACAATGAGGGGCATTGATGAGAGGAATATGGGCTATGCACACCCAGAGGGCGAGTGAGGGGCAGAGTGTGACAGTGGGAGAATGAGGGGCACAGAGAGTGACAGCGGGAGAATGAGGGGCACAGAGAGTGACAGCGGGAGAGTGGGGGGGACACAGAGTCTTAGAGTGAGGGGCAGAGAGAGAGATAGACAGAGATAGAGAGGCAGGGACAGAGTAGAGCAGGTTGGGGAGGAAGGGGCACAAGGGGATGGAAAGGGAGTAAGCCAGATTGGGAGAAGTGTACCTGCTTGGGTCTCTGCAACTCTCCTGCCTCCACCCACGCATCCAGCACTGCAGCCAAAAAAGAGCCTGCCCTGGTTCTCTGTCCACTTATAAGGCTGTTGCTCCACCCCTGCAGAGCCCGTCCATAGGGTCCCAGGAGGAAGGGGACGGGCCATGATGAACACAGCTGTCCAAGTGACAGAAAGGGTGGAGATTCACAGGGGTGTGTAGGGTGGCACATGCAGGCACAGCTCCCCTCCTCCACAGCTGTTCCAGGAAGGGGGTGGAGGGATCAAGTAGAAAGGGGGCAGGGTCATGACAGGGGGTCAAACGTTAAAGGACAACAGCAAAGGAAGGAGATGGAAGGGCTCCCCTCACCTACCCCCTGTGATGACCACAGCTATTCTCATGAGTACAGGGAGGAAGAAGCGGGAATCACTGAGTGTAGCATAGGCAGACCCCCTTGGGGGAGCTGGGAAGTGCAAGTGACTGAAAGGGGAGGAGGAGGTCACATGCATGGCCGTAGAAAATGCGGGGGGGGCAGGAGGGGACAAATCCCCCTTACAATTTTAAGCAGGGACATATAATGTCTTGTATCCCCCCCCACAATCTTTCCACATTTAGAAGTGAGGGTAAGGCAGGGGTTTTATTGTTCCTAGTGAAGCAGGGCAGCGTACTATCTTAAATAAAATCAGGGCTGGACTTGCTTGGGGCTAGGCCTCTTGATATGGGGCCACTGGCATAACAGGGGCCCCCGCAGTCCCCACGGTGCAGGGGACCCCACCACATGTCCTGGGAGGGGGCCCCACTTGATGTAAACAAATTTAAAAAAATATATTATTTTCACATTTTTTTTAAATGTTTCTTTTAAAATTCACTCTGCATTCATAGCACCATTATTTCTGCATTTTTCTCTCGGTGAGCCTTTAGCCCCAGGTTGAGAAGGTTCCTTCTGTACAGAAATAATTTCTTTATGAAGGCAGAGTGAATACAAAAAGAAACTTTCTTTTTGAAGTCCGGGGGCTACCCCACCCCATGACATAAAGACCGTAGGCTGGAGGCCTCCATGTCATGGGTTGGGGGGAGCCCTATGACTTCAAAAAGAGTTTATTTTTGAAGTCACTCTGCCTTCATAAAGAAATTATTTCTGTTATGGTTCGGTCCTTTAGGGAAATAACTTCTTTATGAAGTCAGAGTGATTTCAAAAAGAAACAATTTCTTTTTGAAGAAATAGGGCTCCCCTCAACCCCATGACGTGTGCGTCTGTGAGTGTATGGTGACAGGGTGCACACTTAAATGTATTAGTGGCTGCCTGTGTGAGTGTATGGTATAAGGGTGCGCACATAAATATATGAGTGGGTGCCTGGGTGTGTGTGCCTGTATGGTGAAAGGGTGCACACTTAAATGTATGGGTGGCTGCCTGGGTGTGCCTGTATGGTGAGAGAGTGCACACCTAAATGCAGGGAAGGCTGGGTGTTTGTGCTTGTTTTCAGGGGCGCAACAAAACCTACATTTCGGGGGGCTAACCCTTCAAATGTTGGGAGAGGCGCTAACTTCACGAGCGGCTGAGGAGGAGCAAACATATTTGTTTGGGGGCATCTAACTTCTTTACGCATTTTAATGAGTGTATTCTAGTGCTGCTTCAATGTTACAAGCAGTTAACTCTCTCCTTTAAATATGAAAGCATCCACTTATGGATTGCTGTGAGAATGACCGGTCCGCTTATCCCTCTCTACCCTTCTAATCACTCCCCTGGCATGCAATTACTAAACCCACATAATGATTTCACTTGCCTAAAAAATGTGGCATTTGAATGCAGGTACTAACAGTGAAATGCTGTATGTTAGTAATTGCTGGGCCGGGCCCTTGTTAACAGCAAAACCCAGGTGCCGTTTAACATCTGTGTCCTTTTCTGTTCGGCAACTGCTCTGTAGGTCAGCCACGTCGAGTCAACATAGCCCACAATTTCAGGGAGGGGGAGCGCTGAAGCCAAGTCAGCTCAATGGTGTTACGCCACTACTTGTGTTTAATGCCTTGATTACTTATTGGTAATCTTCATTACTTGTAGCCCTATTCTTCCCTGTCCCAGTACTTGTGTATGAGGCAGTACTTGTGCACTCTGCCTCATACACAAGTACTGGGAGGAGGTAGAGGTACATGGAGGTAATGCCGGACTTAGCTACCTGTAATCTTCATTACTCCTAGTCCCACTCTTCCTCATCCCAGTACTTAACTATGAGGCAAGGAGCCTCATACATAAGCATTGTGACAAAGAAGAGGGATGTGGAGGTATTTAGGGCCAAGGAGCTGATTTTGGAGGTTGGGGTAGCAGGTGAGAGGGGATGTGTGGAGGGGCAGGATTGTGCAATAAACCATAATGGTCGTCCATGTCCAGGCTAAGTAGGCATGATATGTGGTATAGGTGGCCAGAGAGGCATTTTGGTGCAGCCAGTCTTCTCATTACCCAGTTTGGTATGACTTTTTTTAACTGGGCATTTCTGATAAAGCAGTACTGCTAAGTGTAATTACCTGGCTAGACTGGCATTTGGGTTCTGCCAGTCTAGCCATTTCATACTGCGGCATTGTATATTTTTCTGGGCATCAGTGATAAAATGATATGATATGATGAGTCACATATAACGCGGCTGTACCCAATTGTTTCTAGGTGCAACAAGACAAGGGAGGGAAAACAGAGAGAGGACAAGGCAAACGATCTTACTAGGCCTTGTGTCATTCAGATTGTGCAAGTGCAAGAATGAGAAGTGCAGGGGGAAAGGGAGGGGGAAGCGCAAAGGAGAGGGGAGAGGAAAACAGGGCAGCAATGCACTGTGTAAGTGCAGCCAGGGCAGCGCGGCTCTGGGTAATGCAAGGAGAACAAGGGACTGTAGGGTTACAGTTACAGCCCCTAAGTGCGTGGTAGGCCCGGAGGCAGTGCAAGGGTGACTGATCAAGAAAAAGCCTGGACTCAGTGAGACTGATGGTAGCCAAGCAGCCAGTTGGTACATCTGACAGGTAGGTCTGTTGGTCAGCAGGGAAGGGAGAACTGCTTATGGAACTTCAGGTGGTCTGGCTCAAGTTTGAGAGGCGCAGGGAGGCCATTCCAGAGGGAGGCACCTGCAGAGGAGAGAGATCTACCCGCCACTCTCTGCCTGGAGAAGAACCTGACAATTAGGGCTCGAGAAAGAAGGTATTTTGGGAGAGAGCGTTGGATGTAGTGCCGGTCCCGGCCCCAGAAAGCCTTGTGGACAATGCAAAGGGTCTTGAACTCCTTGCAGCCACCGAGAGCCAGTGGAGAGATTTCATGGCTGGAGAGATACAGCCCTTTGGGTTTGAAGCCAAGGATAAGTCTTGCAGTCATGTTCTGGATTAGTTGTAGAGGGCAGAGAGTAGAGGAAGGCAGATTGAGAAAGAGGCTGTTGCAGTAGTCCAGCCTAGAGAGAACAAGGGCTCTGGAAAGAGTGAGCTTCTTGGGGAAAGTGACAAAGGGAACAGTCCTTTGTGGAGGTGCAGTTGGTAGTGGGACTTCTTGACGACATCCAAGATTTAAGGAGAGAAAGAGAGAGTGGAGTTGAAAATGACACAAGGATTTTTGCCTTGCAGGAAGGCGAAGGAAGAGGGTCGGATGCAGGTAGTCAGAGTGAGAGGGGAAAATAGGGGCAGGGGTCCCAATGAGAAGGATCTCCGTCTTAACTGGCATTAAGGCAGAGATCGTTGGAGGCGCACCAATCCTGAATCATGGATAGACAGTCAGGAATGAGCGAGAGAGGAGAGGAGGCTGAGGGGAGCCGGAAGAAAAGCGGAGTGTCATCCGCATAACACTGAACGTTTGAGGAGAAGGTAGATATCAGGTGGACCAAAGGGGCCAAGTAATAATAATAATAATAATAAGTAGAGGTTGAAAAACCAGGGTGAGAGGATAAAGTCCAGGGGAATACCACAAGTCGAGAGAGAGAGGTGGTGGAGAGAAACAGACCAAGTTGGACCTAGGAGGAGTGGTCCCAGAGGAAGGAGGTCAGCTACTCCAGAGTTTGGCGGTGTTGTTAGAGGCCGCAGAGACGCCTGCTTGAATGTGTTCTCTCTTCTTGATGAGTGTTATTGCTTTGACTGGCATTTTGGCACAACCAGTCTACGTATGTCTAAATGTGGCCTGGCAAGTTTTACTGTAATATGTTTATTACATGTCGAGACTTGTCTACATTGTGCAGCCAGTTGTACATGTTTTCATTGTGGCACCGCATTTTTAATAGCAAAGCATTAATGTTCCTGTGCACTGTTGGCCAATTTTTCTCAGAAAGTTTGTTGTATATTGCATTAACTTAACACCAAAAGGACCAAAGGGAGGGTCTCGTACCCGAGTATACCCTTTTATGTTCACACATTCGAAGACTCAGGTTGATCTATTCTGTAGGGGATATTTGAGATTTTTTATTTATTTTTAATTACGATTCACCCTCCTTTAAGGTACCTAAGATTTCTTTAAGAACTTCCTATTTATTTTGTTTCTCTATCCATAGGGTTTAAAAAGGGAGAAAAGATGATGTATGTATCCATATGTGATTTTTGCTGGATACTAGGCTTGTTTGACTTAAGGCATAGTATCAGATGGTTTCAGAGTTTTCTGTGCTGATCTTTTTCAGTGTTTCTCCAGAATCCAGTTTCAGATTTGGATGATTTCCATTTTATTTTATGGAATCTAAAACCAAAAATAACACCCGCCGAGTTTCATCCAGGTTTTTTACTCGTCTGGGTTGTTTTGTGTGGAAAAGGGCCACAAAACGCCACAAAACACCTTTTTAACTTATGAAGCAGTTTTAAAGAAATCTTAGGCACCTCAAATGAGGGCTAATCTTAATTAAAAATAAATAAAAAATCCCAAATATCCCCTACAGAATAGACCAACCTGAGTCTTCTAATGTGTGAACGTATATTGCATTAAAACACATATTTATATCTTTCTCCTATTGCTGTGTGCGGCATATCCCTTCAGCAGCACATTTTTCTGTATTGCGTAAGCGTGGTAATCTAGGCTGGCACAGGGTGTGGCGCGACCCGTGATTTGTGGACGAGTTGGGGGTAGGGCCCTCAGCATGGCTCGCAGAGGGGCCACCACATTTTGTGTTACGCCTCTGTATGGGGCCTTTTTTTTGGAGAAGGATACATGAATGAACTATGGTTGGCTGCGCTTGCTTTCTGTGATGACATTTTTCTTGTTGCTCGTGTTGCCTAATTGAATAATAAACTTTCAACTAATGGCCTTGACTTGCCCAGCCCACTTCCTCACTTACTCTCTTCTTAAGCTTATTCAGGCCTGCACAAAAACGCTTGCCCTGGACAGTGTGTCGTTATGTCAGCACCTGCGTATTGATTTGGAGTAGTTGGACGCACGTGCCGTGGCTGACTGTTCCAACAATGCTCAGGCACTGCTCGTCGCCCATGAGCAGCAGCCTTCTCGAGATGAGACAAACGCGACAGGTAGCAGAGGATTAGTGGAAGGAGAGCTTTTCCCAGCGATGAAAGATTGAGGTGAGTCAGGTGACATATAGCTGGTCTGGTCATCTATTCTTTCCGTGTGTGAAGCAGCTCTAAAGAAATGGTTGCTGCCTTTAACTACATGTGAAGACAGAAGTATAAGGTAGCACTTTAAACATTATGAGAAGTACAATGAATGAGAAGACAACATGGGTAAAGCATTCAAACTCTGAACGTTTCGAACATCTAAGCCATTTCGTTTTGGTTCTCAAAGGGCTTATTTTTAATAAAACGTAGTAACTGGCCTGCAGTTCAAAAAAAAGAAAATGTGTAATTCTGATTTTGTCAACTGTGGTAGTTCAAGACGGGCGAGACACTTGCAGGCAATGTGTGTGTATATCACTCTTCTACAAACAGGGGCAGAAAATTGCAACATGTCATCAGATGTCTGGTTATTACGAGGAGCCCGATTATGCAGGCGAGTGTCCATGTAGAGCAAGGCTCTTGTGGAGTCTTTGGGAAGTTAAGGTCCATTTTTATTTTGAAATATTTTTATTGACATTTTGAAGATATCATTACATCATTGTAACTCCTCCCACCTTCTGATTTTCAACCCCATTCTTACAATTTCAGTGCATACTTAATTAATTTAAGAAAAAGAGAAAAAAAAAAGGAAAAAGGGAAAACAACAAATAACAAACGTTAATTGTCTTCATGCTTTAAACAATTGTAGTTTCTTACTTGCCTAGGGTTGGATTGGTGGCTTGTCTATATCGTTTCTGTTGCGATGACGGTACGGTTTGACGTTCTGTTCCTCTTGTGCTGGATCTCCCTTTTTTAGCTCCTATAGGCCTCTTCACGGGGGGCATGTCGGACGGGAGGAACATGTCTCTCACCACAGCTTTCCATGCCTAGAATTTAGCATTAGCGTCCCCCTCACCTCTGACGATCCCGTTGTTCCAGGCTTCTGTCTCTGCAGCTGTCCATCGCTCCATTTCCCTTTTCCAGAATGTATATTGTGGGCCTCTTTTTGACTTCTATGACATTGCTATCTCCCTTTTTGCCAATACGCATGCCATGTCCATCACCTTCACTATGTGTTTTATTTTGCTCAGCCTAGGGTACGTGCCTAGCAGACATTCTTTCGGTGTCCAATCGTATCTTTTTACTCCGCCCTTTTCACATGCTTGTTTAATGTTTGCCCAGAGGATACTCACTTTCGCACCCCCCAAGAACATGTGTATTAAGCCTGCATCGTCCCAGGTGCACCACAGGCATTGTGCCACCGCCTGTCCTTCGAAGCTTGCTACCTTTTTGGGGTCATGGACGTCCTATATAGGACATTTGTTTGTATCAGCCTGTGTCCATTTCCCATTTGGTCTTTAATTTGGCGCTGCAGGGGTTAGGTCTATCATTTAATTGTGCATAGATTCTTGACACTGGCCTCCACCCGTAACTCAAATTGTACATTTCCGTCACTAGGGGAGTTGTTGGTTCCTCTGGTCAGTCACTCCATCGCACCGTAGCCTCATGTTTAAGTTTCTGGTACCATACGAATTGTCCCATGGGTAGGCCCTCTTTCTCGTGCAGTGATTCCAGTTCCCTGAATTCTCCTTCCTCGTACATGTCCCCCCAGGTGTATATACCCAGTCCTTCCCATTGCCTAACTGTGTTAAGATCGGCTGGCATCATTCTCATCTCTGCCACAATTGGTATTTCCGGGGAGTAAGGATTTTCTGAATGCATAATGGTTTTAACTCTTCCCCATATTTGTCTGCCCAGTTCAGCCAGTTTAGGTGCGCCGCTGGCACGATCTGGAGGTGCCCATATTATTTCTTTGAGGTGTATTGGTTTGATCAGATCACTCAGTAGGCCGGTTTCATTGGTGACTTCATCCGACAACCATTTGGTGAATTGACTAAGTAGGGTTTCCAAATAATACCTTTCAAAGTCTGGGAGCTGTATGCCCCCTGCATCATGTGGTAGGGTTAGAATATTCAATGCCAGTCTGTGGCTTGCCCTTCCCCATATGAAGTCTCTGATCTGGGCATCTAACTTTCGGAAAAAGGTTGGTCTGATGTAGTGACAGATGGTCTGGAAGAAGTATAGGAATCGTGGCAGTATAATAATGTTTATTATCGAGTATAATAATTTTTATTATCAATGCCCTCCCCCTCATTGATAGCGGTAGTTTGGACCAGAATTTAATTGAGTTGTGGAGCCCCTGTGTTACCGCCATTGTGTTCTGTTTATGCATGAGTTCTGGTGTGTGTCTGATCTTGACCCCCAAATACTTAAATGTGTCTGGCTGCCACTTTATCCCAACCTGCGGTAAGTTTTCTGCTCCTGCCTCCCTAGTGGAAACATGCAAGATTTTTGTCTGCTAAAGCATATCCCTGAATAGCGTGCAAAGTTGTCTAGCACTTCCAAGATTGTTGGGGCCTTGTTTTTTGGATCTCTCAAATAGAGCAGGACGTCGTCCGCGTATAATGAGATAACATGATAACTCCCACCCACTCGTATTCCTGCATCCCAGAATTGTCTCTTTATGTAAATTGCAATTGGCTCTAACACCAGAATGTAGAGCATGGGCGAAAAGGGGCACTCCTGTCTGGTGCCTCTCTGTATGTTCCAGGCTCTCAAAACCAGTTTGCCCGTCTTTACTCTAGCTATGGGGTCTTTGTACAGTATCTTGATCCAGCGCACAAATCCCTCCCCGATTCCGAATTCCCGCAGCACCTTTATCAGCCACTCCCAATAGATGGAGTCGAATGCCTTAATGGCATCTAATGACATCACAGCCTTATGCTCTTGGTCGCCCTCTGTGTGTGCCATGATGTGCTGTAGCCTGCGCAAATTGGCAGTTGTGTTGCAGCCGGGCACAAAGCCATTCTGGTCCTCATGTACCAGACTCCCTATCACTTTGGACAATTTCTTGGCCAGTATAGTAGTCATTATTTTACTGTCGTAATTTAGCATTGCTATTGAGCGGTATGAGTCGCACTCTTCCATTGGTTTGTGTGGCTTGGGTACCGGGACTATTACTGTCTCTTTCATGGTCTTGGGTAGGATTCCTGCCTTGTAGGCCTCTTGATATACCTCAAAAAACAGTGGGGTTAGTGTTGCTTCATAAGCTTTGTAGAACTCTGGGGGAGCCTGTCTGTTCCCGGGGTCTTGCATGTGGGCCAGGGATCTAATGGCGTCTGTGATGTCCTCAGGTGTAAGGGCCTCTTCTAGTATGTCGCGTTGTTGCCCACTCAGCTTGGGGAGTCCTATTTCTTCTAAGGTGTCATGTTTGTCTGTCAGCGGCACTTGAGTGTTATGTGCGTATAGTGCAGAGTAGAAGTCAGCAAAGGTTTTATTTATTGAGTACTGAGTTGTTTTCATGTCTCCCTTCTCATCTCTTAGTGCGGTCACTTGGGTGCTTCGGATGCTCACGTTTGCATAACCAAGCCAGTAGTCTACCCGGTTTGTCACCATTTATGTGTGTCCTGGTGGTGCGTGTTGCGTAGTCAAATTTTGCCAGCCGCCCTCACGCCTGGTGACATTTTGTCAGTGCCTCTTGCAAATTTACCTCCTCTGCCCTAGATCCTGAGCTATTGATCTCTCCCTGCCTTATTTCTTCCTCCCTCTCCTCCAGCTCCTTCCTCAGCATTTTCCTGATTCCCGCTGCCCCAGCTATAAACTCTCCCCTCCTTACCACCTTCAGAGCCTCCCACACCGTACCCCAGCATTACAAACTGCTGCTCTTAATAGTGCCATTTTCTACCAGTTTATCTCCCAGCTCATCTCTGAAGGTTGGGTCTGTCAGTGCCTCCGCAGGCATTCACCATAACGGGATAGGGGGTCTAAGGCCCTTCAAAGCCCAGTGCATTAGCAGGGCCGAGTGATCCGAGATCGATCTGCTCATGTATTGTATTGACTCTACTTGTGCTAGGTGTGTTTTTTCTATAAACATGTAGTCAATTCTCGTGTGGAGGTTGTGTGGCGAAGAGTAGTATGAGTATCCCCTGTCTGTGGGGTGATATTCCCTCCAGGCATCTCCAAGGTCTAGTTGTTCCAATATGTTGTTCAGTGCCCTTGGGGTCTTATCCGCCCGATTCTGCGGTGGTTCGGATCTGTCTAGGTTCAAGTCCCTCGCACATTTGAGGTCTCCGCCCCATATGTAAAGGCCTTCCCTGTGTCACGCCAGTTTAGTTTGAAGCCTATCAAGGTATGGGAAGTTGAGGTCTATAGCAGGTAACGTTAATATTTTCTTTCAGATAGTTAAACTTCTTTGAAATACTGGGGATCCCCCACCCACCATCAATAAAGTGCAAGCACTGGCAATGACAACAGTTTTGGCATGTTTATAGGCATTGTATATGCATCTGCCAAGCACAGCCATACTGGTACTACCTATCAATAACACAGCAAAAGCTGGCAAATGGTGTCACTATCTGGGCATATTATAGTGTCTGGCAATCGGCTAGTTATTGCCTATAAGAGAACCAAAGTTGGTGGCTTTTCCAGAGCTTGTTTTAACAGGGATTTGGTGCCTGGAATAGATGAAAGGGTGTGCCCATTTGTTTATAAATCAAGTGACTGTAGGCACATTTGGTTAAGGCATTTGTATTACATTGAGATCCAATGTACAGCTCCCATTCTGCCAGTACCTCTCAGAGGACTTCTTGGATTAAACAACGGCAGCCCAGTAAAAGCCCATAGTTTGAGCTAGCTCTATTGTTCAGTAAAATCAAAGTGATCCCGGGGGGATGTGTTTTGTGCAGTGAGGAGAGTGTAGTCAGTGGGAATGACCAGAGGGATGTCGGGATGGAAATTAATCTATCCCACCCCCCTAGGCGCTTTAAGGTGAAGCAATTACTTAGTATCACTGGGAGGAATGCGCCATGCAAGGCCATGAGACAACACCAGGCTCCTCGTAGTGCCCATTTATGAAAGCCAAGCTTCCAACAGACCTCTAACCCCACCCAACCTACTCAGAGCCATGGCCCACACCGCTGCATTCTATTACAGTGAGTGACCCCAGTCATAAACCAAATGGCCATAAAAGATCCAAGCATGTGCAACTGTTTCACCTCTCCACATAAATACGTCCTTTGGAACACGAGGTACAGGGAAGGATAAATTATAGATCAAAACAAGGGTGGAGGCCGTGGGTGCAAGGGGTACAGTATCAACAAAGCACAGAATGTGTGGGTCAGTGTGACTGTATTTCTTCCTCCCTTCCCCCTGGCACCAGTCCCTGAGTCTCCCAGGTGCATGCCATAGTGATGCAGTAGTAGGCTTAGTGTATAATAGCAGCTTTTGATAATGTAACTTATGAGAGACCTGACCTTCACTCTGCGGAGAGATGCGCCCAGCTGACCCACATGGGAACTGATAGACGGAGAAGTGAACCAATTGTAGCGTGGCACCTCCTATAGAGCAGGCCCATGTATATGGTCTCGCCAATCAGTGATGCCAGTTTTTACTGTATACAAATGACGTTTTCTCCCCTTTTAAACCATTGCTTGTACTAAGTGAAGCCAGAACGTTCTTGAGCAGCAGAGTCATTTGCTGATACCTTTAAACCCTGTTATCCTTGAAAGCCAGTTCTTGGCCTTTTTTCCCTAGAGGGTTGTATCCATTCTGTTGTGAGCGTAAACAGGGACTTGCCCTTCAGGGATTAGTATTTGCATGGTGGCCAATAGGTGGGTAAAGTGTTGCACAAAATGTACTAGCTTTTTTGTCGTTCCTCACATGCCATTGCCCTCCTTTATGTACTGTATGCCAATAGTCTTAACTTTACACAGATAAAATGATAATTTAATTCTCAATGTGGGACAAACACTTTTTTACAATTTGTAAAGTTCAGCATCCAATTCTCTGTATTAAGACAGTGGCAGGGTCTGTAACCTGTAGATACACAGATGTTTTGGACTATAACTCCCATGATTCCTCGCCATTGACTATTCTGGCTAGGGCTGATGAGAGATGTGGACCTAAATATCATGAGAGAGAAAGGTTGCAGACACCTGGTTATTACTTTGCTAGCCAAGGACAAACATCTAAAAAATATTCAGCATTCACATACATTTTACTCTACCTTGAACTCAGTAGTGTGCTGGAGTTGTCAATGAGCAAGCAACCAAACCTTTATTCCAGATAAAGTCTGATATTTCTCTACTCTAAAGGCAGTATTTAGTCCCTGAGACTGTATAGAATACAGTTATGCCCCAACCAGACTCTACTTTCTTTCACCATGTCCTTTCCAGCCCTAGCTTGAACTCATAGCTTCTTCTCTATCACTTGAATGCTCGTTCTCTCTGTCACCCGTCACTACCCCCTTCCTTCCCAAATGGTCATATGACATCCTTTCAGTATATTTTGCCCTTTCAGTCTCTTGCTTGATGTCTGTGCATTCTCCCTTTCCTCCTCTGTTTTTCTCCTTCTCTTTGTTTTTTTCATTGCATCTCCACAGTTCCTAACGTTTTCCCGCCTATCTGCTCATGCCTATGCTTTCTTGGCTTTCCTTTCCATCTACTGTTACTTTTTCTATGGGTATTTTCTCCCTCCCCTTTTATCCACCAATCAGATACCTCCCATTGATGTTTTTTGCTGCTTCATCTTCTGTGCCAGTGAGAGGATCTTCCATTAGCTACCACGTTACTTTGTTTCACACATACATGTTCTTGTATATCTCACACTACTAATTAAATCACTTCTAGACACTTTAGTTATTTTTACATTGCTGTTTCACTTCTGTGCATGTTTATTTTAAGTTTCTACATGTTTCCAGATTGAGTAATAGCAATATTCAAAATGTGATCAAAAACTGTGTTTACAGAGGTAACTTATTTTTCTAGTTATGTCATTTCCCATGATGTCATTTCCTGTGGTGTCACTATATACACATTAGATGTGTCCCACACTTGAATTGCTGCACTTGGCCCCACAAATCCTAGGAAGGGCCCAACATGCAGGGACATAGAAACCACATCTTTCTGGGAAGCCACTCACACGTATAACACACACTGACATATACTATATGTTTATGGCCCTAAAATAAATAGATCAACCCCTCTGTGCTTATTGGCGAGTGTATGTTTTTGTCCAACACTGTTTTGCTGAAAACGTGTTTACAATCAGCTTAACATTTTGTGGCATAATTCAGAAATCTGCAACTTGTTAGAAGCGTGACAGTTTTTAAAACTTCCCTTATTGCAGGGGTTTTCTTTTACAATGGATTTTATTTGTTTATTTATTGTTTTACAGTACAAAAAATATACTTTTAACACACATTAACATCATACATTATTTCATCAACATTAAGATCATCATTTAAGAAGAGAGAAAGAAAAAAAATAAAATTAAGAACATTGCAGAATACCGTTCAATCTATCATACTAAAATCAGTCTAAAAACCCACCGCACAAGCCTTTAAGAACTGTAAAATATGAATGGACAAGCTCAACTCATTACAATTTAAAATCCTTCTCCAAAGGTCTTCTTCTGTAGGCATAAAGTTTAGAGATAACATTTAATTACGCAAAGACCACAAGGTCAAATACTGCACACACAAATGCTTCAGAGTCTATATGTGTGTGTGTAACAGTGACGACACAGTCTCTGGTCCCGGGGAATATTGTTTCACCGGCCCAGGGTTTCTTGTGTTAACACTAAATTCAGCCTAAATCTCAGCATTTGGGACCTAAAGTGCCGTGAGGGGTGCTTTTTCAAGTATGGAGCATGCGTATTGAAATTTCTAATTGTCTGGTCGAAATGATCCCCAAAACATTTGTGCTGGACTAGGGATTCCTTTTGTCTTAGCCAATTTTGGTGTGGATCTCAATACATCTAAAGATATACCCGTTTCATCCAATATTTTTGTACAACCAGAGGCCCAATCTTCCAATACCTTGCAACCGCCATTGCTCCATACTCGATTCAATCCCTCATAAACTGAGGCCGCCAGTGGGAACAACAAACTTGAAAACAGCTGTAACTTCCCCCAGTCAATCATAGTTTGAATTGGCAGTTGTCCTAATTCATAAAGGATCCCCACTAACGGAACTGACTGGGGTAGATGAAGGAGCTCTCGCCAGATTAAAACTTCTAATTTAGGCCAATCCATTCGTCTACTTCTGGTTTGAGTTCCATATATCAATTTTGGGATCATTTACGGTTTGATACAATTTTAGAACCGGGAGAACCGAAATTCTCCCAAATTTAGCAAATAGACGTAGTTTAACGAGAGCACCAAGAAAATTAGCCTTAAGTTCTGCCACAAGCTCAGGCCCATCCAAATTATCATACATCGTTGAGCCTAAATACACAAACTTAGAGACCACCTAAAGGCTGCCAGTTTTTAATGACCATGGAGTCATTTTGCATTTTTTTTCCACCACCTTTTAACACCAGTAACTTTGATTTCACTGTATTTAGCACCACGTCCAAGCTTTCCATAAACTCTTCTACTGCCCTAAGGCTCTTTTTTAAAATGTATTAAACATATGTGTTTATCAGAGCTATAAGGCTTCAGCACTCGGCTGTCCTTGCCTTCTGTTAGTTTGAAAATGGATTGGTTTGTATCTGTAGCAAAGTCCCCAAGGTGTCCCCTGTCCCCACCAGATTTTATGGATCTCCTACGCCCCTGGTCACAGGATGGGGACAGCTGGGTACACATGCAGGGACTGAGGAGGGGAAGAGTTCCTCAGGAAGAGGTGATTCACTGGCCTTACAACGGGCAACCGTTAGCTGTGCCTGGCATGGGAAACATTTTACAAGATGAAAAATACAGTGGGGGATAAAAAGTCATGTAATGCATTGAAATGCAAGTGCTGCGATAGGAGAATAGATTAGTGGAAATGAAAAATCATGCAATACATTAACATGCAAAAAGTGACCTATATGAGAAACACTGGTATCCACATGTGGAGAACAAATGTTCACATAATGTTCTCTACCTCATTGATTTCCCTCGCCTTTAAGGACCAGTCCCTCTCCCCTGGCACAGAGACCCCTTTTCACCGAATGACCAGGCAAGCTCTGGCCGCCCAAAGCAAAATGCACTATATGAGAATGATGCCTCTGTTCGGAAAGATTTCATCAATGTTTAATTTCCCCTCCATTTGTGGACCCCCCAAACTTTTTGCTTTTGTTTGGCTATCCTATCCTGACTTTTGCCAGTAGAGCACAGCCTTCAGCTGCGCTCCCCTGGGCTTTTTCTCACTTGTCATGGGGAAACGGACACATCCTTCAGACTGCCAGTACTGGGAAACTATGTTTTCCTTAGTCTTTGACTATGTTGACATTTCTTGGTAACTTTTTCACAGTGCACAATGTACCTTCCAGTACCATGCACAGGGGTCCTTTTTTTATGGCCCTAGACACCCTCAAACGATTTTTTGGTAATTGTACAAGTGTGCCTGGGATGAAATGGTGGCAGCAGTTACTTTTTATAAGTGTTTTACTTCTGTTTACTGAATCACATCACACTTAGAGCGTTTGGTTCAAGACTGTGGCCAGGGCTGAAAATTGTCGAGCCACAAAGTCTTTTTTCTGTCCAATGGCCATTTTGTCGCTTGCTTTTACCCAGGTCGAGCAACACAGGTTTTCATTATTTGGGCATGCAGGCTCCCACGAAAACCAATCTCTTTCGCAGGCTTCTGCCTGTCACGTGTGTGAGCCGAGGAAGTGGGTTGGGACTGTCTGGTCCCAATCCACACCATTGGTGCCGGGATGTCAAGAGTGCCTGAATGACTGGGACCACCATGGACTGTGACTGGTCCATGACTGGGATGCCTGCATGAGAGCAGATCTTCGATTGGAAGTCCTCGATTTTGGCACAAAGCTAATCTTAGATAAGAGAAGGGGCTCTGCATTCAATCCAAGTCAATCCCTGAATTACAGAAGGAGCCAAGTATCCTGCATGAAGAAATGGAATCGTGACAACGCCAGAGACGCTTTGGAAGGTTTTGGTATCCTTTGCCCTCTGCTGGCTCGTCAGACCCCTGTTTTCGTAATCGATCAAGAAGGCCTGCCAAGGCGCTTTGCCCCTTTGGAGTAGTGGGAACAACTACTCCTGGCGTCCCTTGCTAACCAACCGAACAAGCCCCTTCGGAAGTGTTCCTGTGCCATCCAGTGAACTGTCCAGCTCTACCTCAGGGTATCCCGCAGAATTGCTGCCATCTCGAGTGGAAGCCCAAGACTTGGGACATTGCTTGCTTGTGGTCCTGTGCCCTCTCCCGCCAAATTTCGCAGTTCAAGCTCCTCTAGGTCCTGAATTGGGAGAGTGCATAACTCCGCCCACATCTGTGATTTCTGCGTCACTACCTGATGGTGACGGTCGCTGTTGGTGCCATGCTGTTCTTCTCTCCTGTGCCCTGAAGCCTGCTGCACCACAACTTTCTTCATACCCCCTTCGGAAACTGAGAAAAGGCAACTGTCCGGTCACAAACAATCGTTCTATCCCGCAGCCGCTGAGAGCCGGAGCGCCGCAAAACTGCAGGACTCGAACCGACTAGCGACCTCAACTAAACTGGCAAGGTTTGAGCCATACTGTGCCAAGGGTTGGTGAGTACTTGCATCACTTACTGGTAGCCCCCTGGCACAACCAATCACTTTTACGCACGAATATCCCTTAAAAGGTATTTGGTCGTGGCCGAGTTAGCCTGCGCTCCCTAGCTATTCTCACCTTTTGAAAACTGTTCTACCGCCAAGGGCAGATCCTACTCGAATAGTGGGAACCAATTCTTCATTACTCAAGCCCCTTCCTGACTTGCTACAGCCCTCCCAAGAAGACCCGCTTTGTGCTTTGTCTGTGCGATCGTGCATTTTTATGCACTTTTGTACTGTTTACTGTTGAGCACAAGGCTCCCCTCTTCTTAGGGCTGGACTCAAAAGTTAGGGAAAGACTGAAGAATTGTCTAATGCTCCTAGTGTGTTAACTCAACCCTCTCTTTACAGGTTGTGGATGTATTTTACTGATGTGTCGCATTAGGAAACGTAATGTATATATGTTATCTAGTATAAGGATTTTGTGTGATAACTGTTTTGATATAACTAAAGTTTACTTGTGTCTATTGGTCCGGCCGACAATAAGTATATAGATATTTTTCATATACACTTGTCTAAGAGTAATTTGTGGTTTGTTACTGTGTGTGCTCATTGTGGGCTTCCGATCACGCTCACCCGTCCTGAGACTTAGTCTTGACCGCCTACCAAGCTACCTAGATTGGTCTGACTTGTCCAGAAGGTTCCCCTGTTTCACTAAACCGAGGGTGGTCCCAAAACTTCTGTCCACCAGGTCAGAGTTTAGAAATCCATCTTAATAGCCTCCACCCGTCTTCGTGCTTCTCTAGTCCAAAGATCACCAGCATGGGGTCCAGCACACACTCAATCCTATCCAACTCATTGATCAAACCCAGCACCTCTTTCCAAAAGCTCAGCCCCACCACAAGTACAGTATGTTGCCCTTTCACCACAACCCCTCCAACAACCTGCGTCCACTGCAGGGTACATCCTCGAGAGCCGCACTGGATCGTATTGCCATCTATACAATAGTTTAAGGCCATGTAATGTATACTGACAGGCTATAGACGTTTTATGTGCCCCAATGCAGAGTATGTGCTCCAATGCAGAGTATGTGCCCCAATGCAGAGCTGTTTCCAGACCTCTTCCTCAATTTCAAAGCCCAAGTTCTGGGCCCAATTTCCACACAGGTGCCCTGCCTCACCCCCTTTAGACAATAGCATTGACCTGTAATTGTTCTATATCAGCCCCCTGGATGTGCTCGGAGTGGCTGAAACACTCTTAATACTAGTCAGCCCCCTTTGAAAGTTATCACTCCTCTTCTTGGCCATCAGCAAGCCCTTCAATTGCAGGTACATACAAACAGAGAGCCGTCCAATGTGCAAGCTTTCTTCCAGATCGACAGGGAAATGAACTCCTCTCCTTTCACCAATTGACCAACCCTTTCCAGTCCCGACTTGGAGCAAGGCTGAAAGCGGAGAGGCTCCACAATGTCATCACAGCCCAAGGAGCTCATATGTTGCTTAAAGGAGAAGGCCACAATGTGACACCGGGGGCTTCCCCATGCCTTCCCCAGAGATCCCAATATATACGCATCAGCCCGTGTGTCAGAATTCTCTTTGGTAGCTGCCTTTTCAGGACACAGCCACTCGTCAACATCACTGGCCTCCACATGACGTTCTCCATTTCTACCCACTGCTTATATCGGAAACCGCAAAGGTGCAGGACCAGGGCTCTCATTTGGGCAGCCTTGTAATAACTCTGTATATCTGGGAAACCTACCCCACAACCTTCCCTCGGCAGTATCAATATGCTTTCGACCTTGCCAGATGAACGGCAGAGTCCGAACTCCTCCGCAAATACTGGCTATGGGACCGCCACCAGCAGGATCTTGCAAAAATACAGGACTTTGGGCAAGATGGTCATCTTGAGTGCATTTAACCAACCCATCCAAGACAAAGTGCGTGTAGCCCATCTTTTCAAATCGGCATATGAACCAACTAACACGAGTGGAGGGTGGGGTAGTTGGCCTCATGTATCTCATTGAAGGTCCTCATCACTCTGACCCCTAAGCGTTTGAACCCTTCCCTTTTGACCGACACATTCAGCCGGGTTAAGCCTCACAAATCAGCTCCTGGGCCTCTAACCCTCTAACACAATGGAACAACATCGATTTTTCCACATTGACACTGACACTGACACTGAGCTGTACTCCCATATTGTGTGAAGTGCTGCTGGCACTTAAGTGAGGGGGTTGCATAGGTGGTGGAAGAGGATGTCGTCCGCATACAACCAACGCTTACATTCCATCTCACCCACCCCAAGTCCCATCTCCAGGTGCATCCTAATCTTCATGGCCAAGGGTTACATTGATAAGGCAAATAACGGGGTTGACAATGGGCAACCTGTCTCATCCCCCTCCGTAATTCAAAAGTACCCAAGCCCTTCTCATTAACCATCACTCTGGCTGAGTGGTCAATGTATATGGCACTGATTACCCTAAACATTCCTTCATTAAATCCCACCTCGCCAGTACCTCCAACAAGAACCTCCAATCCACCCGGCTGAAAACCTTCTCGGCATCCAATTCTAACAGGGTCAGGTTGTCCCCGCACACCCTCACAGATTCAATCAAATGTAGGGTCTTCCTGAGCATGTGAGCCCCTTGCCACTCCTGGATAAACCCTTCTTGGTCGAAATGTACCAGGTTGGGTATTAGAGTTTACATCCTAGAGACTAAGGTACGGTTGAAAATCTTCTCATCCACATTTAGCAAGCATATGGGGTGATAGGATTGGCATCTCGTCAGGTACCTGCCCTCTTTGGGAATCACAGATATGATCGAATCACTAAAGGAAGGGGGAGCCACTCCTGTGGCCATATTATCACTAAAAGAATGTACCAAATGTGGCAATAATAACCATGCATGCTGGTCGTAAAACCCTATTGTATGCCTGTCCTCCCCTGGGGCCTATGTATTGCTGCCTGAATCTCTGTTGCTGTGATGGGAGAATCCAATTAGATATTTTCCTCCTCCAAAGTAAGGGTGAGGAGAGCCAATCCCACAAGATATTGTCTCACCTCTTCACTCTTCGGATATATGTGCTCATAAAACTTAGCAAAGCAGTCCGCAATACCCTCTGGGGATTCATGCACCACCCACTCAGAATCCTGTATCCTATCCACCCACTTTTCCGTCCCAAGTAATTAAGCTAAACGCACGTCTGCCTTGTCACCTTTCTCATAGTATTTCTGTTTCAGAAATGTAAGCTTCGGGCTGTGTCCCCAAGATTCAAATTCCGGTTCTAGATGCTTCTGCTCAAAACTACTCCTCTTCTCCGGCCTCAACCCTGAGGTACCATGCAAGTTCAACTCCAGGGTCCTCATCTCTTTTCACAGGGAGTTTCCAGCATAGTCCTCTCCCTTTTATTCCAGGCCCCTCCCCTTACTAACAGACCCCTCCATATTGCCTTCCCGACCTCCCCAGTATCGTTCAACTCAAAGTAATCCCTTATACAATTGCTCAGCGAAGACCTGATCCCTCCATGGGGAGTCACTGCCATACAGAGTCCCTCCTATTGAGGGCAGCCATCTCCACGTCCATATAAACCAAGACAAGATACAACCACCCCATCTGTCGCATATCACAACTATTCACCCTGTCCACTATGCCCTTCTCCAACCGCAGGTAATCTCTGCCCTTGTATGTGGGGGAGAATATAAAGTGTAACCCCTCTCCCGACGCTGGGTCTTCTGCCAAATATCAGTCAAACCCCTATCCCTCAGGATCTTTCCAAATTCGCCCCCATGTTCTGGCCCAGGCTCCAACATAGGCTCCTTAAACAAGCACTTGTCGAGGTCCCCTCCCGTAATCACTACATCTCCTTGCATAGCCAACACTACGTTCAAAACCCATTGACAGAAGGACAACTGCCCCTGGTTTGGAAAATAGACCGAGGCCAATATTGTCTGCACCCCTTCCATTTCTCTTTGGATCACCAGCAGGCGTCCATCTTGCCACCTAATGATTTCCTGATTGAGCAAGCGTAGTGTCCTATAGGGGAACATTCCAACTGCACCCTTCTTGACCTTCCAAGATGCTGATATAACCTCTCCCAACTGCCCCACTCTCACCTGCCTCTCCTCCCAATCTCTCAGCCAGGTCTGATACAAGAATAGTATGTGCAGACCCGCTCTCGTGAATTGCTGTGAGATCAGGGCTCTTTTAATGGATGAGGTCATCCCCTTGGCATTAAGGGTTCCTATCTTTAGCAGCCCTCTTGCAAGTACAGCCATAATGGGGGATGCCATGGCATCAGATCTTGCGGGCCCACCCCATACCTCTCTAGTTTCCCGGTGTGTCATCTCCAAAAAGAAGCTTCCCTGTATCCCAACTTTAACCCATCTTTATTCACTTTCCCCCACTCCCAGTGAAATTTTAACAACATTGACAAATTAAATATCCCCAAGTCCCCAGATACACCCTGCTTCGGAAGAGGGTCCCTAGGGAATAACTCGCTCCTTCCACCACTTAGATGCCTGCACAACCACGGCCCATCAGAAAATCCCCCCCACTTGCCCACAATACAGCTCCTAAACCCCTCTAATAAAGACATCTGATACATCTCCTGATGGCACATTCACAGCTACCACTCTTCACCCCACCAGATCTCCCCATAGTCTTACACAGAGCTCTACTCACGTCTGCTCATGAGCCATCCACCAAACATTAAGCAACCCCAATGCACAGGCAGTGTATTCATCTTGTGAATCGTCCAAACCCCTGGTATCCTATTCTTGGCCTAGGGGACACACTCTCCTTGTGGTCAGCGTCAAGTCTGACAGGTCTGGGTAGATCTCGACATTTGAACCCTCAGTCCACCTTTCCCAGGTTCCTGGCCCTCGCCAAGACCTCCGATTCTTGCTTGTAGCTTGAGCATTTCACTACCACCCTCTCAGACACTTAGCGCCACCACCTCCTCTGTGAGCTCTTTCGATAGTTTGCTCCTTCCCTGCTTTGCCCTTGAAGAGAATATTAACAATGTCCACCATTTTACTTTCCACCCCACCAGCGTTTCCCCCTCGTCTCCTCCAATCCAATGACTTTGAGGTTGTTGCAGCGCTCTCGGTTTCTCAGGTCCTCAAGATTCAACTCCAGGTCCAACTCTCTGGTTCCTAAATCGACCAAACTTGTATCCACCTTTATCTCCAAAGGTTAGTTGACAGTTGGTTGCTCTCAAGGCCTTCCACCTTCTCCATCTTAACTCTGACTCCCAATTCCACCACAAAGGCCTGAATGTCTGACCAAAGGGCCTTTATGTAGTTCTAAATGTTCCCCTTCCTCACCCACTCTGCATTTTCTGCCTCCCTGCCCTTCTCCTGGGAGCAGATCCCTCCATACTGGTTAGGGGAGCCTCCAGGCTCCGGAACCTCTGTAGGGCCTCCACATTGCTTAGCACTCGGAATGGTCCCAGAGCTCTCTCCTCAGGAGCTCACTGACCCTCCACACCCCAGCCAGCCCAGCGACTCAAAAGACACTGTGCGTTCTTGATGCGGGTCAGTGTAACTCCAGCATCAGCAGGCCACATCTCAAGCCCTGTGGCTCGGCTAGGCCCAGTCTCCAGGCACCAATGGGCACTGATGGCCTCTCTCCTCCACAGCATCTTGTATTCTCTTACGTAGACCCCTGAGGGCAGCTGCACCCCCTGACCTCACCATTACACCATCATCTGCACCCCCATCTAGCATTACCTTCAGCTCCAGACCTCCTCGTCCCCCCTCTCACCGGTTCTGTTGTGCAGTTCACTCTTCATCTAGCACTCAGGGCCGGGCCCCCTCTAACTCTCCACATGCTTCCCCACCCCAGCCTCCGCAGCAGTCTTGTCCTCTGCCGGGTGGGTATGAGTGGGAAGTACAGACCCCCCAGGTGTATCACAGGGCGAGAATCATAAGAGGGCCCCTCAGGCACTCACACCACCCATGGCCCTCCAACAACTCTGCACCAGGCCATCTGCTACAATTACTGGGTCCCTCAGTGGCCCTGCGATCTCATGATGTCGGGGTCACAGTTCCACCATTCTCCAGGGGTCGTAGTTGCTACAATAGTCCATGGGGAGGAAGGCTGACAGCAGAGGATGAGATCACATGGCCATCTTGGTCCGAACCCCCTGGCGTTCTCCCAAATGAACTTTTAATGAATTAAAGACCAATCCTGAATCTAGTAAATGCAGGAGGTAAAGGAGAATATGTAAAGGTGGACAGTCTGCACCACATAACTAACTTACTCCTACGTCCCGTCCCTTTTCCTCCATACTGTATGGGCATCCCTGGCTAGGGATGGGAACAGAACCTTTTAAACCAGAAAATATTATTTTCCCCTTTCAATTTAGTCACGCGCCCAGGAGCATGCTCTCCCCTGACTCTGCCCTCCGGTGCCACACCCCAGTCAGTCCCCTTTTCTGCATCGTTGGGAGCGGACCTGCTTTAACTACGCTGTGGTTGAGGCCCTTTCCCCCCCCCCTCGTAATTCCACAAGTTAGTCTTCCCTAGGGATATTTGTTCCCATATGTTTGTTTATTACTAATCAAAATTTAAAATGTTCACAGAAACTAAAATGTACACCATCCTTCGGTACCTCACCCTTCCCTGGCGCATGTCGGCCACAGCAGGCTTTAGTAGGCGCCCAGCCTGTGGCGGATCCTTTCCTACATTGGACCCGCACACGCTCTCCTGCCGGTGCCTCAGCGAAGACCACGGCTGGGACGGGCGTTAGGCTTGCAATGCCCTTCTCCCTGGTCACTAAAGAACTGGTTGGCGAGGTGGAGGGAGCTGTTCTCCAGATCTCAGCCAGAACATATCAAGGAGTATGTACGTAGAAAACCCAAACCCAATGCAAGTGTTCGATTCTCCAAAGCACCCCGCAAAGGTGACTCCTTACCTAGGAAGTGACCACACGGCAGGGGCCAATCAGGCTCACTCATCAGAAAGGGTAACAAGGTTCACCAAGCTAATAGCCTCACGGCTGAGGGGTCCACAGATACTCCTGGTCCCAGTGTCAAGGGGCAAAATGGATCTAATATCGGGGGATCCCTTGAGGGGCTCTGCCCTACTACCAGGCCCAGGCCTGAGGGGGCGCCTACACACAAAAGCACTACCGGCATCATGTCGCAGGGCAAACAGCCTACCAGGTCCACACCTGTGGTGCAGGGGAGGTCCGAGCCTATGCACACAAGCAAACAGGCAGAGGCCAGAGCCAGTACTTCCAGAGAAAATGCAGTCCGCTTGTGGCACGGTACAAGACAAAATGGCGGCACATGCAGAAGCGCGCCACTCCCGTAAACCCCATAGACAGGAATTTGAATTCACCACAAGGGTGGAATGGTCTCCCATGAGCATGCCGCAAGGCACGTCGTGCACATCCTACCTAGTGCCCTCTGGACAGGTGCGCTACACAGAGGTGACCTACTCTCAGGGTAGGAACAGCGCAGGAAGAGCATGGTCACACCATCCGTGCCTGTGCAGGGGCTCACCTCTAGAGCGTGTGAAGAACATTTTATTTTTTTAAGTTCCTCTCTAATGAAATCTCCTCAAATGGTCGGTATCCTGAGGGGAATCATTCGAAACATGCCACCACCACCTCCAAGCCTGGGCTTGATGTCCTCTCAGCCTGCAGAGACTCAGGCCCGGCTCAGCCTAGCAGTCCAGGCCAGTACCCAGCATCGGTCATCCCCCCAGGCCATGGCACCCCTAAGCACGCCACCTACAGATACTACGGACCCATGGGACACACACACGAGGAGGAGCAGGACACTTCTTCGGCAAGGGCTTTCCACGACAGGCTAGCCAGATTTATCAGAATGCCTGGGCATTCCTCAGCCAGAAGCAGGGGTCCTAGCAGAGGTGTTAACCATCCGTTCAACCACCAGATCTGGCATCCTGCTCCAAAAAGATGTGGAGGCCCTGGCAAGGAAGGGCCGGACCAAACCCCATTCTACGTCACCAACCAATAAGAGGCTGGATGCAAAATATAGGCAGGCAGAGGCGACTTACTCCTCCTGTCAGTGCAGTCACATGCATCAGTCATTGCGGCGGCTTCCATGTACGCCAAACCGCAAAAACATCGACTAAGTCCTCTTCTACTTCGGAATTTACTCAGCAAGTAGGAGAAGGTTCTGGAGGCCTATGGAAAAAAGGTATACTCCAATGCCAACCTCCATCTGCGACAAGCTAATGCGGGCGCCATGCTGGCGACTGCAAGAGGCTTTGGAGGAAGATTGTAGATTTCCTCCCGGAGCTGCAAGCTCACAGGCAGGTGTCTTTCAAGGACGGTTTCGCCGAAGCCAAAATTGTGGCACAGGACTTAATGGAGTCCTCTGTGGCTCATATTGACATGGCAGGGTGAGCCATGTGTGTGGCCACAGATATGAGGCAAACAGGGTGGTTTAAGGCCTCCAGGTTCAATGCAAACATAGAAGACTGCATCCTCGACCTCCCTTTTGAAGGAGGGGACCTGCTCCATTCTTCCACGGATGAAGAATTGGACAAGAAAAAGAACAGTCCCCAGACAGCCAAGTCCTTAGCTATACTTGCGAAGACAGTATCTAAGACCTTCGGGCAGGGGCAACCCCGGG
Source organism: Ambystoma mexicanum (assembly GCF_040938575.1). NCBI lineage: Eukaryota > Metazoa > Chordata > Amphibia > Caudata > Ambystomatidae > Ambystoma > Ambystoma mexicanum. Next base: position 461,762,108 of record NC_090932.1, on the reverse strand, counting down.
CCGATAGGGTCATACCTTAGGCAGCTTCAGGGGCATCCAGGACTGTAGAGTTAGGCAGCCTGAAAGGTCCCCCAGCCAACACAGGTGCAAAGAGAAAACCTCACAAGGGCTTCTTTCAGTCCCCCTCCCAGCCACCAGGCTCAGAGGGAAAGAAGCAATGACGGGATCAAGGTCCACAGTTCTCCGGTGGGGGGCAGGCTTGCTCTTCAGATTCAGTCCTGGTGGGCACTCTTCGTGGACCCATGGATCCTCTCAGTGGTATCACAGGGCTTCTGCCTTCCCATCCCTCAAGTCCACCCATTCTCTCCTCCCCTCCCCCAGATCGGGACACCATCTCTTCTTGCAGAGATCCGTTCACTGGTTGCGAGCAGGGCAGTAGAGAAAGTTCCACTCTCGCAGGGAGGCTTGGGGATTTACTTTCGTATCTTCGCAATACAGAAGAACCAGGCAGGCCAGAGAGTGGTTCTAGATCTATCCTTCTTAAATATTTACTTACCCCTCCAAATGTTCGAAATGGTTACGTCAGTGCAGATAGCAGAGTCTCTGTGTGGGGGAAACTGGACATGTTCCCTGGACCTGAAGGACACACACCTACACGTCCCAATATAGCAGCCCCACCACTCCTCCTCTGGTTCTGCATCATGGGCTCCCAATTCCAGTACAATGTCCTTCCGTTCAGGCTCAACTCACCCCGAAGGGTATTTACAAGGCTCATGAATGTAGTGGTGGTGCTACTCAGTTCGGAGGGCCACCATATGTACCCATACCTAAACAACTGGTTGGTCAGGGCATATCAGCAGGGGAGGTGAAGAATCCAGCCTCCAGACTAATGGATATTCTTTACGAACTGGGGTTCTCCATCAACCTTGGAAAGTCTCAGCTCCAGCCTACACAAGGCTTAGTCTTCCTGGGTCTCAGGTGAGTTATCAAGGAGCAGCGGATCTTCCCCACTATGGAAAAGGTGGTGGCTCTCAAAGCAGCTACCGGGCATTTTTCTCAGCAGGCCGGCAACTTCAGCCTGGTGGTACCACCACCTTCAAGGGATTATGGCGGCATGCCTCCTTGCCGTTCCGCATACCAGGCTCAAAATGAGGAGGGTGCAGTTACACATAGCAGCCTCATGGCACCAGGAAACGGGCTCTCAAGAAGCATTAGTCCCTATCCCTACGCATCTCCACCAGGATTTGACGTGGTGGAGGCTAGACACCAATCTTATGGCAGGCAGACCATTCAAAGTTTCAAAATAGGGATTGCCTTACTGCCACAGGTTCTTCAGGCTAAATATAATGGAACAAAAATGAACCTGGGCGAAATGAGATCAGAACATCTGTACATTTAAACAATACCAGGTCTTGTCAAAAAATATATATATTTATTTATAAACAATTTACACAAATTTATTGTTCTCAACATCCCCATTTAAACACCACCATTCATTACATCATTCATTCACACTCTCACTATACATGTCAATATTCCACACTTGTGGTACTCAGACCACCTAGAACCAATATATTAACATAAATATCAACACCTCTTGGTGATTACAGTAAGTGTTAATACAAAAACAAATAGCATCCTGCTTATTTGCTGTAACTCAACATATATTTTGGTCGTCACAACAGGCTCCTAATTTAAGCCGGTAAATATAAGCGACCTTCTTCAGGAGACGGATGGTTCTGTTGCAACCACTCCGAAATGTCAAAAGCTGGAGGATGTCATCAAACCTCAATCTCCACGGGAAATAATGGAGACGCGTGTCAACGATGGACTAAATCCTGCAGTGGTGCTAGATAACTCTGCGCCTATACTGATCAAAGATTCAGGTATGGGGGTGTCTTGCGTCTTTAGTCAATAAATCCAAAGAGGAAAAATCCCTGTTCTCGCCTCATGTGGCAGAGTCCAGAAATGTTCTAATCTGGTACCCCAGTTTTTTCTCACTGCGAGGTGATTCCAGTTCAATGTTCCATGGGTTCCTTCTCTCTTGTCCTGCACACACTCCAAATTTCGTGGCACGCGTCTCCATTATTTCCCGTGGAGATTGAGGTTTGATGACATCCTCCACCTTTTGACATTTCGGAGTGTGTGCAGGACAAGAGAGAAGGCACCCAGGGAACATTGAACTGGAATCACCGCGCAGTGAGAAAAAACTGGGGTACCAGATTAGAACATTTCTGGACTCGGCCACATGAGGCGAGAACAGGGATTTTTCCTCTTTGGATTTATTGACTAAAGACGCAAGACACCCCCATACCTGAATCTTTGATCAGTATAGGCGCAGAGTTATCTAGCACCACTGCAGGATTTAGTCGATCGTTGACACGCGTCTCCATTATTTCCCGTGGAGATTGAGGTTTGATGACATCCTCCACCTTTTGACATTTCGGAGTGGTTGCAACAGAACCATCCGACTCCTGAAGAAGGTCGCTTATATTTACCGGCTTAAATTAGGAGCTTATTGTGACGACCGAAACATATGTTGAGTTACAGCAAATAAGCAGGATCCTATTTGTTTTTGTATTAACACTTACTGTAATCACCAAGAGGTGTTGAAATTTATGTTAATATATTGGTTCTAGGTGGTCTGAGTACCACAAGTGTGGAATATTGACATGTATAGTGAGAGTGTGAATGAATGATGGAATGAATGGTGGTGTTTAAATGGGGATGTTGAGAACAATAAATATTTGTGTAAATTGTTTATAAATAAATATATATATTTTTTGACAAGACCTGGTATTGTTTAAATGTACAGATGTTCTGATCTCATTTCGCCCAGGTTCATTTTTGTTGTTCCAGGCAGACCATTCAGACACTCGATGCCCGCATATACCATAATGATAGACTCCTCCCTGGACGGGTGGGGAGCCACTCTGGACAACCACAGTGCTCATGGTATGTAGACAAGGAAGGCTCAGAAGAGTTGCATCAATTGGCACAAGCCAACGTCCATATGGCTGGCTCTCCGGCATCCTTCCTGTGATCAAGAACGGCCCAGTATGTATTCAGACAGCCAGTTACACCTGCATGTACTACCTCAATAGAGGGGCACCAGATCGCCTTCCCTGTGCAGGCTCACCATCAACCTATGGGGATGGGCCATTGCCCACAACATATGGCTTTCTGTAATCCACCTTATGGGTCAGTCCAACCTAGAGGTGGACAGACTCAGCAGGACAACTACGAGTGGAAGCTGAACAAATAGGTCCTGCAGAAGATCTTCAGTAAGTGGGGACAGCCCCAGATAGACCTATTCCCCACAAAGCACTACTGGAGATGTCAACAGTTTGCTTCCTGGCTGGGACAGGGCAGAGGCTCTCTGGGTGACGTCTCCAGTGGAGCGGGATGTGGGTTTATGCATTCCCTCAGAATCCTCTAATCCACAAAGTCATCGGCAAAATCAGAGAGGCTCGTCAATTTAAGCCACAGTGGCCAGCCAGACCATGGTTTTCGGACCTCATACAGCTCTTGGATCAGCCCCCGGTGCCTCCCAGTGGGGACAGCAAGGGGGAAAGGGGGGGCAGTAGTGCACCCCTAGTAGCCTGATTCCTGAGCACATAACTCTTTTGCACCTTTGCTTGTCCCAGGACAACCTGGAGATTATCCAGAAGGCAAGAAGCGTCTCCACTAGGAACCAATATAGGAGCAAATGGACCAGGTTCTGCTTCTGGGCCTAAGAAAGAGGTGTAGACCCATTGACAAGCACACTGGATCAGGTGCTGTCGTTCTCAGGACACCTGGCAGAGTTGAGGGTTCAGGTCGACACATACCATACCTACCTAGCGGCCATAGGTGTCTGCAAGAACTCTGGCAATGACTCACTCTCCGCGTCCAACCCTGTGGTCAAGAGTTATCTGGCGGGGCTGACGAGATGATACCCCCTATCAGACGTTAACACCCGGTCTGGGACCTCAATGTGGTTCTAGGCGCTATGGCACAAACTGTTGGGGCCCATGGCGTCTGTCGACATCAGATTGGTCACAATCAAGACAACGCTGCTGGTGGGCCTCACCTCGGCATGCAGGATCAGACAGATTCAGGCCCTCTTGGCATCAAAGCCTGTTACCATGTTCCATCGCGACAAGGTGGTGCTCCGCACCCACCCTTCCTTTTCTCCCAAAGATGGTGTCTTTGTTTCACCTCAATGAGGAAATAATCCTTCCAACTTTCTTTACAAATCCAAAGGAGGAGGCAGAAAAGGTGTTACACTGTCTCAACATCAGGAGAGCCCTAAAATTCTACCTGGACAGGACAAATGGCTTCCGCATGTCAGATGCATTATTCCTTACCTTCGGTGGTTCAAAATCAGGTTGTCAGGCATCAATGGTCTCAATAGCTAGTTGGATGGTCACAGTCATTCAAGAGGCCTACAGTGACAGCATATGAAGGTACCAGCAAACATACACGCTCTGGCGGTCAGGGCCAAGACAATGGCTGTCGCCTTCCAGAGGCATGTGCCATGGCAAACAACCAGCAGGGCGGCCACCTGGGCTACCCTCTCAGTATTATGCAAGCATTATTGCTGAGACAGCAGTGCAAGATCAAGTGCGCATCTCATGTGCACTGGGTACACCCTCCTGGTTCCGCAGTGGTAGCTCCTGCCTACCGGGCGAAGCCTGACACACAGGAGCTCTTTTAGCTCCTGCTTATTGAATCCCAATTTCGAGCACTGCAACTGCAAGTACTTTCAGGAGTGAGACGCTGATGCAATCCCAAAAGGGAGTCATTTAAATTGGTAACGAACAGGACCTAGTTTGAATCTTATGTCCTTTCAATTTTCTGGTATAAATGTGAAAGTATACATCTTTCATATCCAGTGTTGCCAGAAAACCACCCTCTTTATTTATTTATTTATAGAGCGCACCTAACCCTCAGGTATCTGGGCGCATTGCATAAGGTTACACATTGAATGACATGGCATACAGAAAGAACAGTACAAGATGAGTGTAGGAATTGCATCACAAGAGGCAAGTGAGAGTACAGGAAATTGTTGCAGGTACATTAGTCATAACGGATATCAGGAGAGCATGACATTTATGAAGCCTCCTGTGAGAGGCGCCAGGCTTTTACATTCTGCCTGAAGCCATAGTATGAAGGCTCTGCTCTTAGGGCTACCGGCATAGAATTCCATAATTCCGCCGCTAGTACAGGAGAGCTACTGTCCCCTGCTTTCTGTAGCTTAAATCTAGGGATCTTAAGGCAGTGTAAGTCTAGGGACCTAGTAGGTTGGTTGAACAGATGTCTTAGAAAACGTGCAGGTCAGATATTTACGAGCTAGGTTAGCGAGGCATTTAGGAGTGAGTGCTAATGTTTTGGAAGCGATTCTGTCATCGACTGAAAGCCAATGGATGTTTCGCCGAGCTGCGGATATATGGTGGGCTCTAGGGATGTTCAGTGAAGTTCTTTTTTACCCTAATGGGGGGAATTACCCATCCTGCAGGTATCCAGTGAAAATGTTGCAAGCAAAAATGTAGTCAATGAAAATGTAGTGGGGAAAATGTTGCCAAGCAAAAATTAGTCAAAAATGAAGCTGAAAAGTAGCTAAAAAAATTCAGTGCTGCTAGGGTCACGGTTAGGGTTAGGAAGGGTTTTCTGGGCTTACAATTGCCTGGTGTAGGGTTGGGATAGGGGTGAGGACTAGAGTAAAGATTTAGTGGAATTAGGGTAAGAGTTAGGGTCAGGGTGGTTGCTGCGGGCTGTTGATGTTGAGGTTTGGTTAGTCGTTGTGGTTGATTAAGTGTTAGGGCAGGGGTTAAGGCAAGGGCTAATAGAGTAATGGGTAAGTGGTAAAGATAGGGAAGTTTTGGAGGGTTGGTGATGTTGGAGTATAATGGAGTTAGGATAAACCTAGTGGTTAGAGCAAAGTAAGCATTAGGGTAAATGTTAGAGTCGCACTAAGGGTATGGCTAAGGGTAGCATTAGAGAACGGGTTTGGGTTAGGGAAAGGGTTATGCCATTTTTGGCAAGCTAGTGATGGGGTGGAGTTAGGTTCACTGTTCATTTTCCATTGATTGTCTTTTGAGTAACATGCAAATAAAATGCTTTAGCGTGCTGAAGGGTTAGTGTTCTTTAAAGGAATGGTTTGGTCAAATTTTTTTATTGCCCCTACGGGTCGGCCATGTGTTTTTAAGCCTAAGTCGCTCGATTTTAGAAAAATTTCCTATGGACCTTACCCGAGTTTTCGTCCATTAAACGCACGCGAAAACAGGCACCAGGGAGCTGCCATTTTGTGATAATCCTATCATTTCTCCCATCGCCCTGGCTGACCTGCTTTTGCGGCACTAAATCATATCCCCGCCCCTGAGCCTGACATTATCAAAACATTCATATTCCCCGCCTTTCTCCGTGACGTTACTGTGCTGCGTAGGCAAACGCGCCCAGTCTTCTACGCGACTTCACACAGAACCCGGAAACCAACACAGATCAGCTCACAACACAGCGCGCCACAATTCGGAATATGAAACTGTACTTTAAAATCAAACAGCAACACGGTAAATTTGGTAAAGTAAATTTATTTGACATTAAATGTTTATAGAATATTCAGCAATTGACATATGAACTCCGAAAGTCATTTATTTTCTTTTATCTCTATCCGCAAATCCTTAAAATGTTATCGTGAGTCACGCGCTGTTCCTTTATGGTACACATGGTGGTGGTTTTCGTTCAAAGAGGCACTTTTGTCGCACGTTGAACCGCAAGGCTGTTCCATCAAGTAGGCACTAGGCCAGCGCAAAGGTTGATATGTTGCTTCTAGCCGCTAGTACTGCGTAAGGGCATATGGGCCCTTGGCGATCGTCCCATAAGATCATCAGAATGGTGCAGTTGTTTACATTAAGCTGCAGCTGGCGGCTGAAGAAACCGTCTGCCGGTGTCTGAAACTGGTGGCAGGGGCAAAACGGGAGTATGTACCTATTTTGAAAACATAAAATGTATAATTAGTCTCGCCAGCCGATCTTTATTAATATTATTCATTTTATTTATTACGGCCGAGCTGAAACTATTTGCTTTCAAGTATAGTGCAATGGAGTATGTTCGGCTCTAAAATCAATGCGAAAACTAACTAAATAAATCGAGGTTGGTACACAATGAGAAACGACTTTTTGTCTACATGCGTGTGGAATGTGGACCTGCATACCCTTGTGCTCGCTACAAGGACGATCCCACAAACCTTTTCAAAGCTCTTCATTCATTCATTCATGCATGCATCCATTCATTAATTCTTCATTCCGGTATAAAAGCGTCTAAAGAGTTACTTACATTATATTTGCAATTTTCATTGTGTCTCTGCGTAATGCAGTCCCTAAATCCCACTGTGCCCTTGCCAACGATTTTTCGTATACTGAACTAACATGAAACTCGGTCTAGTTTAAGAATTTTCTGCCTTATCGTCTCAAACGTTATTGCACCGGCAACCCCCCCTTCAAATGAAGTTCTTTCAGCATGGTCCCTGTCTCTCAAGGTCAAAAAACAATAGAACCTTATACTGCCAGTGCGAGTTGTGGGCCTCTTCAGGGCGCGAGCTGAAAATCAAAGCCGCTGACCTTCACTAGAAATTAGCATACATTCTTTCTTTGCAACATCCCGTAGTAAAGCCATCTGTGAGAACTTGAAGTTTCAAATCCATCTATGTAGTGCGCCTCAATGTGCAAATGCGAACTGGCTTCTCTCTCATCTGCAACGGCTCGCTTGGCGCGTTCTAAGGCCCCAATTTTGTCCTTGTTGTCTGCGAGTTTTGAAGCCCCAAAGAACCATAACTATTGAGACTTAATCTTTTGGGGAAGGTCAGGTGAAAGTATAAAGTACCCGAGCAGTCGATTTGAAAGTGAGATTTATTGTTTGTTTGTTTTATTATTTGCAATACGCAAGCCTCCCCTCGGTTAACAGTGCGCCCAGCATTTATAAGAGATTGCGAAAATTAGTTACATCAACAAAAATATATACATACACAAATAGACAAGGTCAGCAATATGAGGTGAATAGAGAGAGAATTCAAAGATGACACCCAGGTAGTTCGGCACCCAGGATGGTGAAGGTAGGGGTTAGGGTTAGCGTACTTTGTATGCACACTGTACAATAACATTTATTTACAAAAAGACAATCGTATTACAATTATTTAAACCGGGATTTGTACTTCGCAACCAGCTCTCCTTTGGGTGGACATGGCACAGTGGCAATGTTGGGTGGCAATGGATCAGTGCTCTGCACAGAAACGTTCAAAATTCCATATCTGCGCTTCTCTAATACAGCAACAATAAGGCTTTTGACAAAGTCGAACTCCATTTCCTCATAGACTGGTTTGATCACCCATTGCTTACTTCTTTTTTAAAAGGCCTTAGTGTAGCGAGGCATCCTTACATTACCCATAGTCCTAGATTGTTCACGGCCAAGATTCTCGTTATGGGCCAAGACGGCAAGTAGAGTCCTATGTCTCATGCCCTGTATGCTGAAATGCAAGCGCTTTGGCCTGTACTTTAGGCACATATTGTGAAACACCTCCAAACCTCCTGTGTGACAGAATTCTGTCAGTCCCCTCAAATCTCTTGATAGAGTTTTATCAAAAACAATCTTCTCAATGGCTTTGTGTGTCGGTGAAGATGGATTCAACCACTTCTTCTTCCGTGCCTCCACTGGGGATAAAGGGCCATGTTCACATTGGTGGAAATGTAGGTTTTCTGACCAGCGGTGCACGTTGGTACAGTGGTGCATCAGTGACCGCCATTTTTCAAGTAGTATTTCCACTGACCCTTCACAAGTTTTGGAGCTCCACCAAAGATGGTTGCTGATAGACTGGGACCACTCTGAAATACTTTCCAAACCTTTTTTTTTCCCTGCAGCCGAGATTTTCTTATTGATTGATTTAGCAAGATGCCATACGCCAAATTGATGTTTAATATGTGGCAACTGCTCTCTCATTGTCTTGGCAATTGAAACGTGTCTGTCCGTGGCTATGAGGTCGATGTGCATTCCCCTCGATTGTAGATATTCCACTGATTTTATAAATCCTAGTTTCTCCATGGCCACTGAGGATGTACATTGTGTTACCTGCACGACCACCGAACTCACAATTTTCTTACTATCCATGTCCTGAAAGTGGTAGGTGCAGTACTTGGCAGAACATCCAGGGCTGTCGCACTGTCCATCGCCAGCTAGCCTGAATCGTTTGCCTTTGAATGTACTTGCTAGAGACAATTGTTCAATTTTCCAAGCATCACTAATGGCCGGAAACAGATAATCATGTTGATATTTGTAGTACTGCGTTTTTGAAATGAAATGGAGTCCCACAAACTGAAAGAAAGCCTCTAACTTTCTAAAACTGGAGCCACTAAAAAGTGATGCAGCTGCACACAGTAGATTGCCTGCTGGCAGTTTCCCCAGCATCGGTTGTGCAGACCATGAGAACGTATGATGTAATCTACAGGCGGCATGTATTGTGACGTTACTGCCTTGTTTTTGACGAGTCACATGAATCAATGGCTTCCCACATTTCAACATACTTATAATATCAATCAAACAACTGTCGAATACTATGTATTTGCCCGCTTTCATTAGACCGTCATCCTGCATCAAAGTTAATTTCGGCCTGTGACGTTGAGGACATATCACCACATTTGAAAGAAATATTGCTGCTATCAAGTTCTGATGCGTCAGTGAATGCTGCTGCTGGTTCATTCTCTGTCATTTCAACATCTGTTACTTCAACATTGATGGGAGAACACAACAATGTCGACAGCTTTTTTGGCGGCAATTTTTTGGCGGGTGTAGATTGTGTGAATTGATCTGCGACTACTTCAGAGCTATCTTCAATACTTCCAGTATCATGTTGTTGCGGCGGTGCGGTCGTACTGTAGCAATGGTCCAATAAAACTTTGCTGGATTCTCCGGACACATTCATTTCATGTTCTGGCCATTGGACATGAGCATCCAGAGTCTCAACACGCTGCGTCTGAATTAATAGTTCCTCCATAGTGTAAATGGTCTGGCAAGCAACATCTCCCATTCGCTTCACTGTCTGTGTATGTATAGTTCGTAGACCCACGGGTAACTATAGGACAGATTGGAAAAGGGATGTTCAGTTTAAACACAAGATAAAGTATAGTACAATTGACTGGAAGAAAAACATAAAATAGTCCCCAGCACAAAATAAAGTCTAAAGTTATGAACAGTTTGTAACTAACCTTATTTTGGTTTCTTTTCTTTACAACTTTTTTGACTCAACCTTCAACATCTGCACGCTGTTGCTCTGATACGTATCCGCATGTCTCCCCTTCCTCTTGCGCTGCAACGACTATATTTTCTGTATCCGTATAGACAGCACGGAATGAGGCTCCATCGACTCCCTGAAACATAGTATTTTCATTACTGTGTACCAAATATTGTTAGCGTAAAACGCACGTGAGGACGAACACACATGTACATCTCAATAGCCTAACACGATTTAAACATTGTGTGGAACAATCAAACGACAAGTATTCGAGCTCTGATGACCTAGTTCGATGGAGATGTCAGTATACATACCTCTGGCTCTACATGGACTGCCACGAATGATTGTATTGAAGAGGAGGCATCAGCAACTCCCTGAAACACAGTACTTGCGTTAGTATGGTTTTCAATATCGTAAACATAACACACACTTGGGGTCGACGGCACTGGTACATATAAAGAGATAACCACAAATGTTGCATTATCTAAAAGAATCAAGGAATATTTAAAAATGATCAGATTTAATCGACTTATTTATCCAATGTCTTTACATCTGCATCATCTAAATGTGATCTTGTGATTGTAGTGGAAGCGCCATCATCTCCCTGAAACACAGTGCTTGTGTTAATAGGGAAGAAAGTATAGCAAATGGAATCACGTTATATGATCACGCTCGATGGAACTGTCAGTATCCATACCTCATGCTGCTGAAGAATATCTAGGGCTGTTGTCAATGTGGTGCGCACTTCCGAAAGCTGTTGCGCCGATTCGTATCCGCATGGTCCCGCTTCCACCGGAATTACTTGAATGTCAGGCTCTGCATCAAGTGCGTGGGTTGACGATTCAACAACAGCCTGAAACATAGTATTTGCATTAGTAAGGATTACAATATTGAAAACACAACACACGCTTGGGGTCGACCGCACAGGTACATATCAACGGCTAACCACAAATGAAACATGGTGTAGAACAATCAAACGACAAGTGTTCCAGTCCTGATGATCACGGTCAGTTGAGCTGTCAGTATCCATACCTCGGGCTGCTGAAGAACATCTAGGGCTGTTGTCAATGTGGTGGACGCTTCAGCATCTCCCTGAAAGACAGTACTTGCATTAGTATGGATAACACTAATAATAACTGAAAACAAACACCAGGGGACGACAACTAAGGTGTATATCAACTGGAAAGCACTAACCAAACAATTGGTGAATTAATCACACGATACATACAAACTATTACTTGACATGCATAAAACAAGTCTGTAGCGGAATAGCCAAGTATGATTACCTGATACGCGCTAGAAGTGGTTGATAACTGCGAGCACGTGACGGAAGTAGAATGTTCTTGCTTCAGATTCAAGGGATAGTCAAGAAGTTTTAAAGGTAAATTATTGTTTGATAATGAAATGCCAATATTTAACATTGCCATGTAAGGAGACAGAATACTTGAGTAATGCGCAATATAGCACAGTTCCCTGTGCCCATATATAGATTTCGCTTGTGGGTTATGAAATCTAAAAATAATATAGTGATAAATGTCATTATTCAAAAAGCTATACACTCATATCAATGTCGAAAGTATTACAAATTGGAAACAACACCTAAAATATCAATGAATCCATTTGGCTACCTACACACTACTGCAAGGCCTAAAGCTAAAAACGGACACTTGACTCACCAGTGGCGGATTGTGGATGAATAGAGTGGGAATAGCGTTTGCGAGCAATTTTCGTGTCGATCGCCGTTTGTTCTTCTTTGTTACCCAAGATGTGGTGTACATGTTCGAGGGAAAGTGCCGGCTGCAGATGCGGTATCGATCACCCCTCTTGTCCTCAAAGACATGTTGGACTCTACTTTCCAGCTCATCCAGTGGATATCCACAATGTCTGACCCATTCTCTTATTCGATCAACAGTTTTCGGGAATACATGCATTGTAGTGCCTTCAGATTGAGCATGGGTCTTCGAAGGGCAACCGCTAATCGAACAGGCAGGCATTGTTGAAAATTCAGAAAAGTAAATATCAAGATTATTATAAAACCTTGATGAATAAAAATGTCATAAAAAAGTATATGAACCATACCATGCTCAATGCAAGGTTTGTTTTGGTCGCCGGAACTATACCAGTTCATCATGTGCGGCTTAGTATTTGCATAAGTTACAGAAATTTCTGTTTTGTCTTGCACGAAAAGGAACCATGCTTACATTATAGACTGGACCCCCGAAGGATGCAATTCAATGACAATTGACACAGATGAAAATAAATAGATCTATTGATAGCATAACAATAGAAACTCAAGTCAATAGCAATGAGACCAATGACCATAGCTCTATTGGGTACTGTAATAGCAAATAGATTGAAATGTAAAAATTATCAAAATATGGCTAAGATACATGGCCTTACCTTGACCAACAAACTGTTGGATTCAGCAGGCCGAGCAGTATGTTGCAGGAGAACAGGTAGATGGCCACAGGTAGCACACTGACGAGTTTGCTCGAAGCGGTCACAGATAGCACGGCGACGAGCAGATTAGCATAGATCTCATTGCTTCTCAGGCAGAAGGTTCAGGAGTTGGCTTGCAAAGCACAAAGATGTTCTCATGAGACATATAAAGTGGTTTATAAAGTATTAGAAACAGGGGTGTGTTTGTGAATGAATGACGTGTGTATGTCGTGGTATTATGTTTATTGCAGGGGGGTGGCCTGCCTCAGGGGAGGCCGGCCTGGAGACACGGGGTCTGAGGAGGCCATGTGAGCTATGGCCCCTGGGCGTGGGATACCTTTTGAAGTGTACATGCTGTTTGGCACCTTGGCCATTGGCGCCTGTCACAGCCCCCCATGCCAACGCTCATCCCCGGGTGCGAACCGCCTTTGATAGAGGGGGTGGGATGGATGGGCCTGGGGCGTGCAGATAAGGCACAGGAAGACTGCTGAATGGAGACACACTTATGTGGATTGCAGGGGGGCGGCCTGCCTCAGGGGAGGCCTGCCTGGAGACACGGGGTCTGAGGAGGCCATGTGAGCGATGGCCCCTGGGCGTGGGATACCTTTTGAAGTGTACATGTTGTTTGGCACCTTGGCCGTTTGCGCCCGTCCCTTGCCCTTATGTGATGTTAAAGGACACGGGGCATCCATTTTTGTACCCCCTTTCCACTCCATTTTGGTGACCAGGCCTCACCGTGATAGTACAGCGCGCAGAGCACATGGCCCACAGCCTTGTTCCCACTCTGACTGGAAAACTCCAGAGGTATTTGCAACAGCTAATAAATGTAACACATCACTCTCTGAGATCACGGTCCTGCATGTGAACCGGCTTGAACCATGCACATGGCTCGTTCATCTCCACAAACGTGTCCTTGCCCACGCACCCTCGCCAGTGGAAAGTAACTGCCATTCTGACCCTGTGTCCCTGCAAGGTATTCTCTTCATGTGCCAGACCACTGACCACGCCATGATGGCCACCTAGCAGATCCCCAACTAACATTAGACCCCTACTGCAGTAGATCGTTGCCTATCAATAACAAATGCCACATATCGGAGATTCTTGTGAGCACAGACCCACACTTCAAACACTGTATTATAGTGGTCAAGACCCTAGACCTAAAGCCTGTATAATCCAATGTTCATTGATAGTATTGATATATGTGTGACTTTTATAGAGACATAACCAACTGAAAGACTTTGAACAAGTGTTATTTAGTGCATGCATTATTGATAATATATTTGGTTAGCTTAGATAGTGACCACCCCGCTTCACAGCGACCTGAACTTCACCCATTCCGAGCACAGGTGTCTGACGTCCATCCTTGCATGGAGACACACTTGATTGATTTAAAAAATCGAAACAACCGTTGTTAAAATATATGTGGTGTTTTATTTTGTAACTTATTTTGATGACACAAAAATACAAAAGTTTACACATTGTACAGTTCAGGTTGCAGCACAGCGAGAGAAAATCCCCTGTACTGACCGCTGTCACTCGGGAATGTTTCTCTTATGGCACGAACGGCACAGGCGGCTATCACTCTTCGAACGTGGTGTCCAAGCCTCCCGTGAAGCCACCATGTAAAGGAACGATATGCCACCAGCCTGTACCACCTGTGAAAAGGAATGAAACACTGTTTTTAAATGACCAAGATAATTTTAATAAACGTTTGTTGTCAATGACAATTCTTGTAACTAATGGCATTCTGCTCGGACAAATGCTATCTAGACACTGCACACTATTGAACGACTTTCATGCGTTACAATGATATGTATATGTAATTTTGGATATAGTAGAAGACCATGAAATAGTAGTGGCATCACAAGCAGAGTATACTTACTCGTTACTCGGATTACGAGGACGAACAGTTGCACGAAGTTCGTGCATAAGCACCATCATTATCCTCAACACGGACCGTGTGAGGCAGGCTGCCCTGAAGTCTGGCAGCTCGGTGATGCATTGTGGTCGTGGCTCGCCTTCCGAAATGTAGGCCACTCATCCTGAGTTTTCACAGCAGCAGCAGTTCTCCTCCTCGGTCGGCATTAGCTTGCACCGATTGCATGTGCACCAAGTGGAAACACCGTCCATGCGACTAGGTCCAGTGGCTTCATCTGTTGATTCGTCCTGCCAACTGCTGTCCGAAGCCCCATCGTTTTTGCGTGTTTCCCTTTCCAGTAGTTCCTCCTTGGTATACTCGGGCTCGTACATGTAGGGCATTATTGTATCCATTGTGTGTTGCACAAACTAAAATAATTGATAGCGGTGGTACTGGTATCTGTCCACACGGGCTACAAGCAACAAAGGTAGCTGACCAGAGCACAGAAATGAGTCACAGAATACTCAAAGTAACACAGAGAGAGAAATGGAATCGAAAATCTGCTGCTGTGTGTTGTGAAACGGTCTGTTTATACTTATTGAGGAAAGAGGCGTCCTGCCATTTCCATGGCGACACGTCATTAGCTGAAGCGCAGCGAATGTTGACACGAGACATGCTTTGGCGTTGTGAAATGGGCGGTACGCGTCTGCTGATGACAGGCTCAGGGGCGGGGGATATGATTTAGTGCCGCAAAAGCAGGTCAGCCAGGGCGATGGGGGAAATGATAGGATTATGGCAAAATGGCAGCTCCCTGGTGCCTGTTTTCACGTGCGTTTAATAGACAAAAACTCGGGTAAGGTCCATAGGAAATTTTTCTAAAATCGAGCGATTTAGGCTTAAAAACACATGGCGACCCGTAGGGGCAATAACATTTTTTGGCCGAACCATTCCTTTAAGAGTTCAGGGTAGTACTTTGGGTTGGGGAAGGTTTAGGAACAGAGTTAGGGTGATTGTGGAGGTTTTATTAAAGATTGGGGTCATTATTTGAGTTACAGCCTTGTACTTCTGTGCATTTTAAAATAGCTTTTTTTGGCAACCTTATTACTGGCAACATTTTCACAGCCTGCATCGATTGTATTGAACTAATACTAATGACTACATTTTCACATAGAACCATGCTGCAATATTGTCATTCTGTATTTTTGAGGTTTGACATGTGTTTGCTGGTTTTCGACCCAGCACTGGTCCTTTTGTTTTGTCTTTCTTTGTAACAAGGACGTACAGAGAATACCTGTGTGTTTACATACAACAGCAAGGCATGCTCTATGCTTCTTTCTCGAGTAATGACAGTATCTCTGCTTGCAGAATATGAAGTTCATGAGCTAGATTGCATGGTTTATCAAACTCTATGAAATACCCTTCCTTCTGGTCGAAAAGACCCACTTGGTCTTCATTCATACTTTGAAGGAGTGCTGTGTCTCCTGATTACTTTTACTCTGCGAACCCAGTTGGCAGCACTGCGAGCGTTGCTCTTGCTGCAGTGACCGCTTCCTGGAGGGGGCGGAGCCGAACATCGACACGTGTCAGATCACGTGACTTCTTTCAGCAGTGAAATCGCCGGCACAACCGCCCGCGAGGCGTCTTCATTCATACTTTGAAGGAGTGCAGTGTCTCCTGATTACTTTTACTCTGCGAACCCCGTTGGCAGCACTGCAAGCATTGCTCTTGCTGCAGTAACCGCTTCCTGGAGGGGGCGGAGCCGAACATCGACACGTCAGATCACGTGACTTCTTTCAGCAGTGAAATCGCCGGCACAACCACCCTTGCGGCGTCAAGCCCTGGAGGCAGTAAGGGCTGGAGACGCTGTTTTGCTGTTTGGCTGCGTTCGTGTGCAGCGTGTACTCCAGTTTAGATGTACTTTGTTCTGTTCGGTTAGCTACATAAGCCCTCAATTGCCATAAGGGTAAGGGGGGAGAGATGGACTCTGGCAGCTCCTTAAGCTGTCGAGCGTTCCTTACCCTGTGGCTGGATAAATTGTGAACCTTTACTTGAATCTAGAGAACCAAGTGTCTATTATATTCTATTTTTAAGCGTTCTGCTCGAACTTTGAAAGCACCCAATCTAACCACTGTGTGTCTATTGTTGTGATACCATTGAGAAAAACTCAATTTTATATTTCTTTTAATTTTCAAATTTGAATTGTTGGCCTTTTCTAAATTTGTTTCACATGGCCTATTTATTAACTTCGGGTATGCCTCAAAATTTGCGTCAGAAGGGATTGACAATACCTGCGGCACGACTCCCTTGTCTCTCTCGTAGGATTGTCCATCTTCCTTCTGTTACCATGTTAGGTAGCTCCCATTGCACAAAGATTCCATCAACCCTTGATCACACTAGTGAAGTTCTTCCAGTTTTTGACACTCTGTCTCCCTATCAGCCCTTAATGAAGGAACACACTAAAAATGACGCCATGAGAGCGGCTCTTCCACTCTCAGACAACACAATGTTGCATACACCCTTGCCATGTATGACTACGAAAAGAAGAGGCGCTAAGCATTTAGATGGACCTTTAACGTCCTCTCCATGTTTCGAGCCTGAACTCTCACTACATGCTAGACACTCTGATTCGAACAATTTGATACTGCAGGATTCTCAGAGCGTAATTAATCTTATTTCAGCTAGTTCATGTTTGGAGTGTTCACCAAGTTCCCCTTCAATTTCCTTTGTCTATCCGACTCCTCGCAGAGTCCAAATACAAGTCCCACAGGAACTTTCTTTTCAAAGAGCTGTGGGAAAACTCACTTCTCAGAATCCATTTAACACTTCATTAGCTAATCTGGTGGACAAAACAAACATGCCATCTCCTGTTACAACAACATCACCAGTGCGGGCTATATTACCAGTTGATTCTCATCTCCCTTTGCCTACCCCTCCCTATAGAAGCCAGGGTTGCTCTATCAACATCCGACATTACTTTGGCCGCTATGCAGCTAAATTTACAAAGTCTGTTTAAACTATTTGAATGTCTAGATGCTAAAGTTACTGCTCATTCAGTAGAAGCACACAAAACCTTAGTACTACTCAAGACCTGATAATCTGTCATCAAATCCTCGCCATTCTTGTCCAACTAACAATGCTCATGATGACGATATTTCAATTATGACCATCGGATCTACAAGTCCCATGTCCCCTAAGTTTCCACCTCCGCAGATTATACCGGCAATTGCGGATATTATTACTTCTGAAGGACGGCTGAATCCTGCCACCACTTATGAACTGGTAAATGATGCACATACCATTCTCCCAACTGATTCTTCTACCTTAGTGCTCTCATCCCCCCCCAGCCCCTATGTCTTCTGCGATTACTGTTGAGAAAGGAAATGATATTCCGTCCTTACCAGCAAGAAGAAACAGAAAAAAGACCTCCAAAATTTCTCACAATACCGAGAAAAAAAAACAAGAAAAATTCTAATCTGGTTACTTTGACATTACATAAGCAAACTATGAAAACTTTCTTTCAAACTTTAATCCCGGTACCTGAGTCTTTGGTAGCACCACAAGCTCCTCAAGATCCAATACAAGCGCCAGTGTCTAAACAACTTTCACCTACGCTTGTTCCCGATTCAGTTCCTACTATTAGTAGTGCAAATTCTTGTCCTCTGACCCAAGCGACAACTGCTTCTTTGGCAAGTAAGCCAGTTTAAACTCTTGATCCTACACAATCGATAGCAATATCCCCCTCCTTAGTGCTTCCTATCTCTGGTCTGCAGAATCCTAAACCCATTTTAGGACTTCCTACTGTACCTCTGGCTAATATTGTAGCGTCTTCTCCAAACCTGATTTTAATTGCCCCACCTCCGTGTCAGAACCCTTTACAGTCCAATATTGAGTCCACTATCCCAGTGCTGCCTCCAGTGTCGATTACTACCATGGCCTCTAGCCATCCTCCCTTAGATGCTCTGATTCGTGAACTTGAGTTAGCCTCCACTTGCCAACTTCCAAACAAATGCAAAGGCCAAACAAACCTAGCTGTTAGTGACAAAATTGTGTTTTCAGCCACCAAAAAGAGCATTGACTCTTCCACCACAGTCTCGGCGGAACAAATACGTGAGGCTGTAGATGCATATTTGGCCTCATGCTCCCAGTCTATCCCTTCTAAGCTTCCCCAAAAACCAAGTGGTCCAAATTCGTCGCTGAGCCAGTGGCTCTTACCGAGTTCCATGCCAACATCCATAGTAACTCAACAATCTTCTCTGCGTACTGACAATCGCCCTCAAGCTACTCCAGCTCAGGCTTCAGATCTACCTAAACCTAATCTAAAGGTTCCTTTTTATTCTGTAACCCACAATTCCCAAAATAACATCCCAGTGGTATCCACTTCTCATCCCTTAGCACGGCACAAATGCCATTCTTTAATTTTGAAGTGTCGAGGAGGAAACTTTGGCACCTATGATTTAAACCGCCGTAGTGTGCTCAACATCTTCTCTGAAGTGGTGGAGCTCGAAGACATAAGCTCGAGTGACATTGAGCAGATTGAATTCATCTCTGAGAATACTTGTTCGGTGGTGCGTTTGTGGATACCTTCGGGTATCGTTCTAAATACCATCTGGAAATCAAAAATGCAATTATTTTTGATGGGGTTCTTATTAGCACAAGACCCAGCATTTATAAATGGGGACTCTAATGCAAAGCAACCATCTTATCAATCTAGCGCAAGCCTCCCTTTGATGCAGAACAGTGGTCGTGCCGAGTCGTATATGTCATAACCATTAGAAACACCTAAAGACCATCTCATTAATGTTGCTAGTTGGAACACTAGAGGTTATTCTCATCTACAAACCTCTATTGCTAACTTCCCAGCAGTTATGGACATAATAGCATTACAGGAAACTTGGCTCCTGCAAACACCTGTATGGAACAATTACGAATTTGTTCTGCTTCCAGCCATTGGGAGTCAAAGAGGTCGACCATCATCAGGCTTATTGACAGGAGTAAACATATCCAGTGGTTTCGCCATTGAAGCCTGGGATTCCGTTTCTGCCTTTATCCAACTTGTCAAGATTACAGGTCCAGCACACACCATTGCATTGATTAATATCTATCGCAATCCTTTAGGGTTGACTGATACTGCTTTTTATACAGGACTGTCTAGACTTTTGGATTTGGTATTCCATTCCCAAGATATTACGGATACCCTTATCGTAGGTGATCTTAATTTGGACTGTATTAATCCTAAAGGAAAGATCACAAAGGAAAAGGTTAAGCGTTGGACCTCCTTCATGTCAAATCGCCATTTTCACATGACCAATGGTGAAATTCAAGGCGATATTCCGGCTCAGCCCACATGGCATAGAGGTTCCATATCTACTACAATAGACTACATGTATACACATACCAACTTATCTGGACAAATAAGCACTTTTAAAATATTTCCACAAGTACATAGTGATCACCATCTACTAGTGCTTACAATTAAGTGGACTTATTTACCTATCAAAAGGTCATACTATACGAATGACCTAATAGTTAACAATGCTAAAACGCGCCTTCGTTGGTCAAATAGTAACTTGTCCTCTGTGGCTCGTCTAATCATCTTAAATGATAGCTCTACTTGTCCAAAACAGTATACTAACCTTCTCCTTACTTTTGATTCTCGTATGAAAAGTAATGTGCCTCTTCCACACAAACATACTTTCAATCCATTAATCAAGGCTAAAAAGACTGAATATCATCGTGAAAAAATAATGATTCTCAAAATGAATTTGCCTAACTCCATTCAACTGTTGTGAATCGTTAAGAGCAAATTCCATAATTGGATGAAACAACATTGTGCACACATTTTACAACTAGATGGTGAACATATGCTCAAATTAATAGCAAATAAGAATACGGCCGAAACTTGGGCAATTTTCAATCAATGTGCTAATACATCTCAAGGTACTTTACAGTTCTCTAGTGTTACTGAGACCCAACGGATTGAACACTATTCTAGCCTATATGCAGACTCGTCTTTTGTGCCTTTGGTCAAACTACCTAGCGACTCCGAGCGTTGGTCTCTTGCTTGTTCCCCACTTATACTTGAAGATTACATCAGACATATTAGCTCTTCTCGGGCTAAAGGCCCTGATGGCCTTAGTAATCATATGTTTAAATTGAACCCTACAAAGTGGGCTGAAATATTAAATAATCTCTTTCAATCTATCATCAGGACTCGCGAGATTCCCAACTCTTGGAAAACATCTATTATAGTTCCTATTCACAAAAAGGGCGACCGCACTTTACCATGCAATTACAGACCCATTGCCCTTCTTGATGCCCCCGGAAAGCTTTTTTCAAAACTTATTTTGAGGGACTTTAACATCTGGACCAAAGCAGCCCATGCAAGAGACCCGTTTCAAACAGGTTTCCTTGCAGGGCTAGGCACAAACATTAACTTGTTCTGTCTTAACGCCCTTAAATCTCAAGCGCAAAATACCAAACAAGCACTTTATTTTGCTTTCGTGGATCTCCACACGGCATTTGATGCCATCTCTCGTCCGATTCTCTTTGCAAAACTTACCAGAGATAAGTGTCCGCCCACTCTACAACAAATTATTCAGTTGTTGCATGGGGATACCTCAGTGCGCATTAGACTGAACCTAGAAGGTCTTCTATCTAGAGCAATTCCAACTGCTCGTGGCCTTAAACAAGGCTGCCTTCTTGCGTCCGCAATCTTCAACTACTATATGTATGACGTGCGCAAGGTTTTCGAGGAAATAACATCGGACTCCCCCAGGATAAACAATTGCCAGATCCAAACTTTAATGTATGCCGACGATTTGGTGTTAGTTTCCAAAACTCCAGTTGGATTACAAAAACTTCTTGATGGCTTTAATAGCTATATACTGGCCAATGATTTACACGTGAAACCAACCAAAACCCAGGTTGCCGTCTACAGACCACGTAATACAATAAGATCTCTTTCATCTTGGTCCATTAATCACATACATCTGGCGATAGTATCAAGCTATGTTTACCTTGGTATGGATGTCAGTATCACTACTAATGCGCAGCTGGATACAATTAAGTGTAAGCTTAACTCTGCCATCTCCCAAACCAAAATTATAATGCATCAATATGGTGCTTTTTCAATGCAACCAGCTGTCCTCTTTTGGAAACAAAAAGCCACCCCATGTATCCTATATGGCTTAGAGTCTCAATCACCATGGCTACCAAAAGTCTTTGATAAGCTCGAAGGTAAATTCTGGAAAGCCATTCTCCAGCTGCCTCAATGTATTCCAATCGTCTGGATACGGTATGAATTGGGTCTCTCTTCTCTCTATGCCCAGTATCAGTGGAGAACATGTGCCTTACTGCGGAAAACTCTCCTACCTCACCGTGAGCACAATCTTTTACAATTTTTATCAAATTATATTTTTCATACTGATCACTATTTTGGTTGCTGGCAATTTATCGCACTTTGGTAGAGGCAGATACATCACTTAAACTGCTCTTGACCAATCCAAACAAAGTAAAACAATTAATTTACTGCAATGATTGGATTAACACTCGAAACAAATGCTTGCAATATAAGTCTGCAATTCCTGAAAAATTCCGACATAAGAGATTGGGATGTATTGAACCTTATCTCTTAAAATTTCCCTGTAAGAGAACGCCCTCAGCCATTCTCAGGATGCGCCTGAACTTATGGCACACTCGTGAACCTTTGGCCAAACGGAAGGGCAGTGAGGAGGTGGCCTCCTTTTGTAGATTTTGTGGTGATACTAAAGCCGTAGAAACCTTAGAGCATATACTTTCACTTTGCCCCGCGCTAATTCAAAAACGCTTACAATTTTTCTCATGGCATTGTAGCTACCTAGGGAACTTAGAATCAGTAGAAAGATGGTCCACATTATTGCTGACGACCAATGTTTCTCTTCAAATTGCCATTGTCAATTTTCTTTATGGAGTGAACTTAACCTGTTAAACAATTGTTGCTGTTTACTTGAGTTCCCGGTCATTTATCCAGGAATGGCATGTTGAATCTTCTCGTTCTCAGTATTTCTAGTTAGATGTGTTTTATATGAACTGAATTTAATAATCTCTTTTTCTCTGTTTTTTTCTTTTGTTCATGTGAATTGCATATTATTCTAATGCATCAATTTGTACGTCTTAATCAATTTTAATGCATCATTTCTTAATTCTTAATCTTATGTACTTTTTAAGATCAATTGTATGTAATATTTTGTATTGAAAAGTTGATTCATTTCAACGATATCAATAATAAATAAATAAAAAAATAAAGACCCACTTGTCTAACGTTATTCCCTCCCATGAGTGGGTGCATGATGATATTAGACCCCACATCAGGTTAACATGTAAGCGAACTTGAAATAGCGTCATTCTTTTGGTCAGCTGCTGCTCCTCTAGATGACATACCTCTTCTGTGAGTTTCTTCCCTTCCAACACCATCTTTGGAAGCCTGAAAATGCTGCACTCTTGACCTTGGTTTGCAAAACAAGTGTCTGAGACTGGCGAATAAGCAGACTGAGTAGTTTTTCTGGAAACGGTTTACCACGTTAACTGGTTCCCAAAACCTTTGGTTGAAATGTTTTACTTATGATTGGGCCCAAGGTCTTTACTGTTTCGTGCCTGTTTTTGGCCTTCTCGAAGGCCTTGTCTGCCACCTTAAAGAGAACATTGTCCTCAACCGGCATGTTTAGAAGAGTGGCTCGAGACTCTGGTCTGAAGCCTGATCCTCGCAACCAGGCATGTCTTTTGAATAGAGTTCCTTCAGCTATTAATCTTCCTGCTGTCTATGCCGAGTCAAGTGTATTTTTCATAACTGTGTTTGCAGATTGTTTGCCCTCTTAATAGAACCTTTAGCATTTGAGACATTAAAGGCTCTTGGACATTACTAACTCAATCCTCCATTTCTACCCAACTGTGCCTGATTAAGGCTAGCCATGAGGTGTGACGAATCTTCAGATGTAGTCCCATCTCCCCTAGGGAGGGACCTTTCTCATGGGACCAGGGCGGTGCATTCTCAGTACAATAGTTCCCCTGGGGGTGGTGCACAAGGGGTGGATCACATGGCAGAGGGAGCCCCTTATGGGATTGGGGACAACTATCTCCAGGAAACACGGTATACCACATATGGGCCCACCTCTCATAGTCTCACAGAATCAGACCCCTCAGATACAATGTCAAACACAACATGTATTTTTGGTGTCCCGTAAAAATGTAGCCAACAAAAATGTAGTCTGTAAAAAAGTTGTGGTGAAAATGCCTGCCAAGGAAAACGTAGTAGAACATGCAGCTGAAAAGAAGGCAAAAATGTTGTGCTGTTAGGGTAATGGTTAGGTTTTAGTGGGATTGTGATTGTCTGGTTTAGGGTTCAGATAGAAGGTATGGTAAGGTTAGGGTAAGGACTGGCTTTAGGATTAAAGTAAATATGTTGAGATTTGGTTAGGGTAGATTAAGTGCCAGGTTAAGTGTTATGGTGTGAGTTAGGGTAAATGTTAAAGAAAGGGATATGGAGGTTGGAAAGGGCTGATGTTGGCATAGGGTAGTGGTTAGGATAAACCCAGTGGTTAGGGTAAAGTAAGCATTAGGACAAGTGTTAAGAGTTGCAGTTAGGGTAAGGTTAGTATTACAGCAAGGGTTTGGGTTAGGGCAAGGGCTATGTAATTTGTGGCGAGCTGGTGATGGGGTTGGAGATGGGTTCACTGTTCATTTTCTATTTATTTTGCAATCGGTAATATGCAAATAAAATGCATTAGCGCGCTGAAGGGCTAGTGTGCTGTGAGAGTTCAGGGTAGGATAAGCATTGCGATTAGAGTTAGGGGAAGGTTTAGGAATGGAGTTAGGGAGATTGTGGAGGTTTCGTTAGAGGTTTGGCTCATATTTAGTGTTACCGCCACCTTTGTGTATTTAAAAATAGCTTTTTTGGCAACCTTATTACTGGCAACATTTTCACACGACTTTGCTCACTACAGTTTCACATGACTGCATTTTCCTGGGGACATTTTCACAATGAACTGTATTTTTGTGAAGTTAATCCAGCTAACACAATATACAGCAGAAATCCTCAGGAAAATCGGACTCTCCAAGCCTATGCCTTTAACTCAGGAACTCGGAAGAAGATGGTAAGAAGTACAAAGAGGACGCCTCTAAACTGTGGTGAGTGGTCTAGCATTCGCGGCCTTTCATTGGAGCAACGAGTTACAAAATAGCTGAAGGAAACCAAAGCAGGGAGAGATCCTCCGGACAAGTGCTGTTGGGGAAGCAGACCCGGCAACCGTGAAGCAGGGAGAAGAGGCACTGTCTACTTAGCAGGGAGAGAGAGTGAGCGTAGCCCAAGAACTGGAAACTACAAAACTTGCTTCCCGAGCAAACCCCAGGGCATCCCACAGTGTCTTCAGCAACGTCAAGCCGAGAGGAGACCGTGAGAAGGATGTGGAACGCCACTGAATAGCAACCAACAAAAACGAAACCAAATGCTTCCAGAGCCCTTAGAAGGACTTCTGTGGCCAAGAAGATGCAAACCGAAAGCAAAGGTATGCAGGCCAGTGGGAAGGGACAGGAGGTCTGGGAGCTGGGAGAAGCATGGCGAGAACCAAGTGAGAGGGTTGGGAAGCCTGGAAGTCAGTGATTACCACGGGCTAACACCCAGAGAGAAATACAGATACCCTAATTAACAGTGCAACAACAGTGAAAGAAAGCTTAGCTTGGCAGGAGAGTGAACCAAGCTATCCAAAAAGAGAACTGCGAGTATGGGACTCACACCCACATTTAAACCAGAGAATAAGAGGGTCAGGGACCCTAAAAAAAGTGAGAAAGAAATTCAGAAGAAACACAGGCTTGGCAGGGGAGTGAACCAGGCCTTCAAGGAACTGCACTGCGAGCCTGGGGCCCACACCCACATTTAAAACTAGCACTAAGAGAGCCAGGGACCTGAAGAGAGAAGGCAATACTGAGAAGGACCATACTTCGTAGAATAATTAACCAAGTTGGTTGCAAACAATACAGCGAGTCTGGGGCCTGCACCCATATTAGAAACGACAAGTATCATTGGGAAATGATGAATCTGAAAGATACAATGGCAGAAAAAAGATTGTTAAAAATGGTAAGATATTGGCTAATAAATTGAAAGTGGTAGCTAATGATACATGTACCACATTCATATTAACTGATGAAGGGAAAACCTTATTTAAAAATGAAGAAATGGGTGATTATTTTCATCAATTTTATTCACAATTATATAAGGAGGAGCTTTTTCCAAATGATAAGGATCTGAATAATTTTTTTGGTAAAGTTAAACTTTAGAAATTATAATTTGAAGACGATATTAAAATAGAGGCAAAAATTGAAGTTAGTGAAATACTTGAAGCAATAAAACAACTTAATAGTGGGAAATCGCCAGGACCGGATGTACTAATTTCAGAATTCTATAAACTTTTTGCAACTCGGTTATCACCAATACTGTGTGAAGTATTTAATGACTTTCTGCTGTCAGGAACATTATGTGAATCAATGAAGGAAGCCTTGATAATTGTAATACCCAAATATTGATAAAGATCATCGGAAGTGTGGAAGTTATAGACCAATATCAGTATTGAATGTAGATTTAAAAATATTCACTAAAATATGGTCAAATAGACTAAATGGATGCATGGGGGGCTTAATTGATGAATCGCAGGTAGGCTTTACTCCTGGGAAATTTGGATATGACAATATTAGAACAGTGTTAGACAGTATGGGGGAGTCAGACTCGGTGCTAGCTTTTTTGAGGCAGAAAAAGCTTTTGACAGAGTCAATTGGATGTTTTTAAAATATACACTGAAGGAAATGGGGTTTGGCCCTATGTTCATACAAGTGGTTGACTGTAAACATAAGGATATATCGGCAAAAGTACAAATGAATGGGTTTATATCAAAATCCTTTCCGCTGTCAAAAGGTACTAGGAAGAGGTGAGCATTATCGCCTTTTTTATTTAATTTGGCTCTAGAACCATTGACCGCATTTATTAGACAATGCAATGAAATAAATGGGATTCAAGTGGGAAATACGGAGCTAAAGATCCTAGCTTACGTGGATGATATGACGATTCTCCTTTAAAATTCTGTAAAGTGTGGCTCGACGCTGAAGAAAATGTTTGAAGGACATAAAATTAACTGAGATAAAAATGAAATGTTTCCTCTCTCCAATGTATGTGATAAAAATCTCTTAGAATCCTGGAATTACAAATGGTCCCCGAATGGAGTAAAGTACTTAGGAATACATATCATAAGGGACTTGAAGAGAATTGTCAAGTTTAATATTGACAAAATAATAGTCAAAATAGCAATGTATATTAAGAAACGAGAAAGGCTGAATTTTAATCTTTGGGCTAAAATGAATGCAATAAAAATTGTGTTATTAGCCAAAGCCTTGTATGTTATACAATCACATCCTCTATTCATTTCGAAGAAAGCTCTGCAAAAAATTCATAAGGTCTTACAAACCTTTTTATGGGGAGTATGGGGAGTTGGTAAACGGCTGTGTATTCCAAAATATATTTTGTTACGTGAAGTTAAAGAAGGAGTGTATGTACATCCGGATCTTTGCAAATATTATGGGCATTCTTAATAAAGAAAGGTTCACATTATTTTGATAATGATTATATAAAAGGTCCAATTTGGCAGCAGATAGAGAGGTTTGCAAACCTTATACTTTGGATAGCCTTTATACGATGGAAAAATTGTCAGGGAAAATAATGGGATTACAGCCAATAGTGGCAACTAAGAATACTCTAACAAGCTTTAGAGAAAATGGTCATTTGGGATTCATTATGATGTGCCAATACGGCATAATCAAGTGCTACAGTTGCATAATAGATACTTGCATTGGCAGAGCTGGGTCAAGAAGGGTTTATTAAGAATAAGGGACGTTTTAGAGGGAGGCAGGATACTAATTTTAAGGAATTACAAGATAAGTTTGGTCTGAACAGAAGAGCGATGAGTCGATATGTAGAACTGAATTCATTGATAGGTCACAGAATAACTATGCTTGATAGAGATTTTGAGAAAAGGCCGGAGATTTGTAAACTGCTTGATTGACGGGAACATGGTGCATCTACTTATATGCATTTTATGACTATGGTGTTAGATTATGTAGGATCATGGACAAAATTGAAAGATGTTTGGTCAAATTACATCAATTTGACAATATCAGAGGAAGAATGGAATGATCTCCTTAGGGTAGGAGCTAATGCAGAAATGAACACGTGTTTACGGTTGATAAGGCAAAAAGTTGTTGGAAGGATTTATTGGACTCCAGTGAAAATGTATAAGTTAAAATTGATGACGGATGTTTGAGTTGTGGTAGTGATATGGGAACCCTATTACATCTACTTTGGAGCTGCCCGCGAGTACAGGTTTTTTGGAAAGAGGTTCTAGGCAGAATAGACATGATTTTTAATATAACTACCCATAGGTCAGCTGCTAATGTGAGATGTTTAATCCCAAGAGAATACAATGCATGGATCGATAAGGCGCTGGTGGTTGCTGTCAAGCTAATCCTTAGAGTTTGGAAGAGCAGGAAGAAACCTATTATGGAACATTGGTTGGTAGAGATGCAAATACGGTATAAATATGAGAAGGTGTCTTTAATTGATAGGGGTTGTGAGGACATATATATTTTATTGTAGAGTCCTTCAATAATTAACATGATTGAATAATGGGGGTTTATTTTTATTTTTTGTGTCTATTGTCTAGTGTTGCATGTGTGTGAATTTACTTCTTCACTTCTTACGTTGGATTTGAGATGAACTATTGTTGTAGAGTTATTGGTTTAATGCATATAGTTCTAGAATACTGTTAGATAGTGTTAGATAGTGTTGTTATTGTAGTATAGATTATTAAAGATATGATACTATAACCCGTGTATGTTGGAAATGTATATTGTTGCAAAAACATAATATATATAAAATAAAAAGAAACAAGAAGTAAAGTGAACTTTGTTTATTTCTCATTAATCATTTCTTAGCTTGTGAAGTGGAACAAGCCAAGAGCAAGTGGAAATTAGTCACACCTGGATATTGGAACAGCTCATCCTTGAAAGACGTTTTCCATTTATTAATATAACCATAGAAATTTAGAACTTTACTTTGATAAAGAAGTTTCTTCAGCACCTTTTGAGAACAAAGTATCCTCACACTTTATGTTATTAGTGTTAGGGCCAGAAGAAGGGTTTTTGGGACACTTCAGTGAGCAAGGTTTCATTGTGACATCCTAACAGTTTCCTTTGAGGCGGGGAAACCCCTCTTAGTACTTAGGATCACAGAGGCATTTTTCCAAACCCTCAATTTACTTTAATAAAGGGTTACGACGACAACAATGTCATGCAGTCATGCTGGTCACACAATTGTTCTGCCTTCTTAAACCAGACTACACCCCTGACTTCAGGATGCAGCAAAGACCTGTGACAAATTTGGGCCTGCTGGACACATAGTGAGTCTCTAGCACTCGCACCATCTCCTGACGCCTCAGCACCCATCCACATGCCTTCTACAAGAGCCTGGCCAGCCCTGCTAAGCCTCTTCATGGCCAAATTCAGGCATGCATTCTAACCCTACTCTCTGATCTCCAACACTCTGGACTTCGAACCCCAAGGGCGTTCCCACTAGCGCTTTGAGACTATAATGGAAAAAAGGCGCTATATAAATGACAACAATAAAAGTGTTGTTTTGTTAGGTGTCCACCCATTTTATGCCCATCAGTAGGCTAAACCTATGTCAACGTAAACCCATTCCCTCCCAAACCCTGGCCCATTGCACATTTTAGCAATGCCATTGTATTTTTGAAGTCGGATGCCATTTTTACCTCCAAAATGGCTGGCGATATATATTTTTCTGTTTCTAAAAACTGTAAACTCGTATTTATATTTGCTTATTAAAGTTTGAGCATTACACCTTTTACTTCCACCAAAACAATATCTACATTTCTAGTTGCAGCCTTGAAATGAAACGGTTGCCATTGTAAAGGTGTAAATAGCCATCTGCATATTTGGATTACCTGTGAATGATTAACTTGATTGGATGTGAGTGGGGGCTTTGTTTTTCAATGGATAGGAATGGCAAGTACATTTTTGATTGGATGTGGAGTTTGTTTATGTTTTTTTTCTTTTGTCTGGGCTTGTCTCGTTCTGCAGTAGTGCTAAAATAGCGGAGAGCCAAGGTTGTGAGCAGAGTTCACGAGAGTTAGGTCTTTCTTTTCTCTGCCGATGCCCGATACTGCTGCTCCATTGAATGAAAGCTCCAATATTCCTTAGTCTGAGCATGACCGTCAGTGAAACTCGTGTCTGATTTGCATATCTGCAGACCTGCCCATGCACGTTTCTCCTCCACTAGGTCTGCTTTTTTGCAGCTCACAAACTAGAGCACCCGCCTCCTCAAACACCACAAAGCAACAATCTTCAAATCACACTTATCTGGTTCTGATGTTAGTAACTAGAAAACTGTGCTAGAATTGATGCTTCTTGTGGTGTCCATTCTCCACGTGCTGCTCGGTGCATCACTGTGAACGCTAGTGGGACTGTGTGCAGCGTGCACATGTTTGGATGGTCATCAGAAACTGCACGCCCGCTGCTTACCTCAATCATAGGGTCACTTTGCTTGTTTTTGCACGTCGCAACAATTTTTCCTCAGATTAGGTTAATATAGAATCATTGCAAAGAAGCCATGGCTCCCCAGGATGCACTTTTACTGTTGAATTTACATTTGTGTCAAGTATATTTAAACATTGTGATTTTAAAGACATAAACTGTACTTTCATGCATTTGCTTACATATTTTTACTACTGGCCCTCACATCCCACCTCCCATGAAGCTTTCTTGATTATCTTCAATTTCTGCACTCTTGAAATGTAATGACATTTATTTTGGCAACTTTATATGTAGCCCCATCATTTCTCGTGGTACCAATACGTTTTGTTTCTATGGCAACACCCCCATGTGACCAGAGGTGGGACTGTTCGTCTCAGTGCTCTTCTTCCAGCGAGTCCCAACATAATGTTTATTTTTTTGCTTGCAAGTGACACGTTTTCATGAAGCAAGTATGCGTTTTCGAATCTCCTTGCTAATCTCAATGTTACTAGTGTTCCATCCATATTTCGATGCTGCAACACTCTTGAATGTAGGATTTGTGTTTGCAATTGCCCTTGTATAACTGGGAGCATATATGGCTTCCTATCCACATCCTGGCCTGGGCCCGCATGTTAGTCATATTTTGCGTGTGCTTTCTTATGGTTTTTGCTCTCTCCCCAAATTATATTTGTAAAAACGTTTTTTGTGTCTTAGAGAAAAGGTTCTGCCAGCAACGATTTTTGATCTGTTAATATTCGTTGATGACTTTTCTGCAAATGAGGCAATTGTATGTTAAAAAATGGGCGGCCCACCCATGCATTGTGGGGAGTACGCATCCCACAACATGGTACCTTTTGAAGGGCACTGTGGAAGGTGGACTTCAACACCACTTTAGAAGTTAATGTGCAATTTTTTTCTTTTTTATTGTTTTAGCTGAAATAAATCAGCTTTTCAATGTAACTTGATAAGAACATACATATATAAGTGATAAGTTTATTGTTATACTTAAAGCACAAGCTTTGTAAAACATTTCATATAAAACTTTAAAAAATAATTCATTCAAGATATAAACTGGAAATCATAATACATTATGACAAACACTTTAAAAATGTATCCACACTTGGAAGAAAGGACGTTATATTAAGCAATCAAAAATCTCAGATAAGTGTATATAAAATCGGACAATAAAATAGATTAAATTCATGTCATTGCCTGTAAAAATTTCAACCATAGACCGGGGACCTCAAGCATCGTAACAGCATTATTGTATGATTTGAAGTATTTCATTAGAAGATGGGTCGTACTTTCACACGTGATGATCAGATGATGCAAAGTTTCTTCGGATAGATTGCCACATAATCTACAATATTTGTGATTATAAATATTTTTGTTCCTCCAACTTGACGGCGATCGTGCCACCGATAAGTTGAATTTGAGCAGTAGATACGTTCGAAAAATGTTGGGATTCGGATAGGCCTGAATGTAAAGTGGGGTACATTTTCGATCCCTTCTATATTTACAGTAGTCAGTAGCGGAGGACAACATTTTTCTAGATGGAGCATATTGAGCGCAAATGAGCAAACACTTAATTTACGCTTCAACCAATATTTAATATTGCCAGTACTATATATGCTGCTACCTTCATATAGCCACTGATGGTGAGTGCGTTTCAATAGGCCAATTGTGCCTAATGATATAGTTATCCAAACTCAAAAAAGCCAGCATGTATGGGGTAACAATCGTATCGGTAGGCACAGTCGTCACACGTTGGAAGAACATCACACATTGTGATAGGTAACAGTTCCAAATACCTTTGATATCAAACTCCAGGTATATATATATTCAACGCTTAAGCATTTAGGTACACGGAATAAGCGCCTTAAGAGTTTAGCCTCGAATCTGACCAATTGTTTTTTCAATTTGTGTCCCCAAATGGATATAGCATAGGATAACATAGCTGTTATTTTAGAATTATAGCTAGTTAAGACGGCTGTTGCACTAAAGCCATTGTTGCGACCTATAAAAGCACTTAGCATATTGACTGAGGCCACACACTTTACTTTGGTTTCGGCCCAATACGGTTGCCAATTGAGCTTGTCATCAATTGTGACAACTAGATATTTGTAGGTGGAGACTTGCTCCAAACGAACATTAGCTAGACTCCAATGTAAGCGCTTTGGCCTCATTTTCCGAGTGAATACCATGGTTTTACTTTAGGATATATTGATGACAAGGCCATTGTTCGATGCATATGTGGCGAGTGCATTCAGCATCTGTTGCAGACCAGATGGTGTATAATCCAAAAGTAAAAGGACGTCGGCATATGCCAGCCAGCCCAGGGCAACATTTTTTATTTTGATAGGGTGTGCAGCATAGATGTTAAAAGAGGCAAACATGTCAGCCAAATACAGGTTGAAAAGTGTCACAGCTACCATACAGCCCTGTTTTACGCCGCGATTAGTAGGGAAAGATTGAGATAGTTTGCCTATGGCATTTATACGAATGCAGACTGAGGTGTCTGCATGAAGAAGCATTAGCATGCGAAGCAATCCACTTGGGACCCCCCATTGGTCGAGTTTGCGCCATTGATGATTTCTGCATACCGTATCAAATGCTGTGGAGAAATCAATAAAGGCACAGTAGACTGTCAGGTTCCACCGCTCCCAAGAGTGTTCAATAGCAGATGCTAATATGAGCAAGTTGTGAAGGGTGCTGGATTTGGCTCTAAATCCAATCTGGTTGTGAGGTAAGATCTTAAATTTATCGATCCATGCGTTAAGTTCATGGAGTAACACTTTGGTGAATACGTTAGATGTTGAGCTAACATTGCAAGCATTCTGAAATTGGCAGGAATGTCCCATGCTCCCTTCTTGTGGACCGTGAGTATGTTAATAGTTTTCCAAGATTTGGGTATGGTTCCATGGATGCCGATATGGCTGAAAAATAAGTGCAAAGCAGCACCCCATAATGGGGGATCACTTTTGAGTACTAGATTAGATATCCCATCGGGGCCAGCTGCACGAGAGGATTTTAGTTATTCGATGATGGTAATAATGTCTAATATGGAAGCCTTGCATTCCCAAATGGAATTCGGGATCGCAAGGGCCGTATTGACAGTCTGTGCTTGCTAGGGTCTTTGCTATGTGATCAGCCCATGATGCTTCATTGATGCAGTTTATTGTTAGGTCTCTTTGCTTGTTTTTGGATATAAGGTGCCATATCGCATTACCATCACAAGATAGGGAAACATACATATTGCCACATCAAAAATCAATGTTACATTGTTATACATATAAAACAAACAAACCAACATTATATTACATGGTTCGCAAAAGAGTGCTCCAAATAATCACATAAAATAACAAAATAAATATAAGATACCATTGGCTCGATTTAGTTGCAATCTCATTTCAAAGCCTTTCAAAAATTAACAATAGATATCTGTATAGAAACATTAGCTGCACATAATAAGTATGAGCATCGTAGGTCAATATCTAGGGAACCTATGGTGATACAAGGACGCCCAAAATAAGTCGTTCTTAATCCGACCAGTGCCGGACAACATATCATCAGATGTTCAAGAGATTCATCAGAATTTTGATTCAAACAAAATTTCATATAGCTAGGTATCAGTTTACATCTGGCCTGGATCTGTCTTGTGGGCCAAAGGTCAAAACGCAATCTGAGAATAGCCGCTCGCATTTCAGAAGATGGAAACCTCAAGAGATAGGGTTCCATGGTCTTCACACGTTTAGGATGGTATCTCTGCGAACAATTATGTCTATATTGCAAGCATTGGGTCCGAGTAGCAATACAATCACAACAATATATCATGTCTTTTGCCTTATCAGGATTCGAAATTAATGTTTCGATAGAGACATTCGAATTTGCAAGAATTGTATTGACATCCTTCATCCAACTTTGTACAAATTTGTGGGAAGAAGTTAACAGATAAGGTGATAACATTCTCAAAATGTTGTGGGTATATGTTGAAATTAGACATTTACGGAACAAGGCACATAACGGCCAGTGATCGAGAGCATGGCGCAAAACCAAACCTAATTCGTATCCGAGTCACGGCCCGAGTACGCACTGTGGTAGATGGAGAACACTCCTTGAAAATTTTGCTTCTAATCTGTTAAGTGACAAAGTTGGCCCAATTGGTTGTGTTTCAAGGCCATATAATATACAGGATGTTGCTTTTGTGGTTCCAGTAAAGTAATGCAGGTTTTAATGTAAATTTGCCATATCGATGTAACAAGATCTTAGTTTGTGAGGTAGCAGTATTTAATTTCTGTTCCATGCTCTCCCAATGGCCTTTCGCATTCACAGTACCCTCAAGAATCGTACCCAAATACATATACCGCTTGACCATTTTCAATTTTGTTTTATTAATCGACCAAGCATAATTATTTCGACAGGTTTTAGAGGCCGAATAGGTCACGATTTGGGTTTTATTTGTGTTAATTTTCAATTGATTTATGTCAATATACGAATCAAAAGCCGAGATCAGCTTTTGCAAGCCTATTGGCATTTTTGAAATAAGAACCAAGTGATCGACATACATTAGTGTTTGAATAGGGAAGCCGTTGAGTATTGGTGAGTCTGAGGTTACAGTCAAACGTCTGCCTGACATCATGAATAAAGTAACTGAAAATCGCAGAAGCAAGTAGGCACCCTTGCTTGAGGCCCCGCGCTGTGGATATTGGGGCTGACAACAGGCCATCTAATGTTAATCGTATTGATGTCCCTGAGTGTAGTACATAGATGACATCACACAATGTCGACGGACAATGATCTCTTTCTAATTTGGACATCAAAATTAAGCGCAAGATGGAGTCAAACGCTGCATGTATGTCTACGAATGCAAAATACACAGATTGCTTTATCATTGGCATTGTTGTTTTATGGCATTGAAGCAAAAAAGATTGATATTGGTGCCCATACCTGCAACAAAGCCGGTCTGTTACGGGTCTCGCAAATTGCAGGTCATCGTCCATGCATTAAACTCATGCAAGATTAATTTGGCAAACATTTTACCCGTTGCATCTAGTAACGCAATAATCCGGTAGTTCTGCGGCAGGGTGCGGTCACCCTTCTTATAAATTGGCAGGATTATGGACGTTTTCCAAGACTGAGGGATAATGCGCGAGATCAAGACATGTTGGAAAATCTGGTCTAAAATTTCGGGCCAAAACTGTGGTTCAGTTTTAAACATGACATTATTTAGACCATCTGGGCCGGCGGCTCTAGAAGAGCTTAACTTTTGAATTAGATTTTCACTGATCGATGGAGAACATTCAACTGTCCAGGGTGTGGATGATTTTTGCTCATAACTCATACAGTCAAAATCCACATCTGTATATAGAGTGGTGTAGTGGGTCACCAATTGTTGTTCCTGTACACTATTTACTTACACCTCAGCTTGCCGCTGATTTAGGCCATGATTGAATAAGGCGCATATCTCAGCTGTTTTCTTGCTAGCTATGACTCTCAGCATATCTTCACTATCTTTTTGCAAGGTCAAAGCGCTACGACTGCAGAACCAGTTCTGATATCTGCATTTAGCAGATCTTAGTGCCTGGATACGCGGAGGCATGTATCATCCTTTTTTCCTTTCGATGAGCCGCTTTTTCCCCTTAATTTCAGGGTCAAACATGTGTACTAGTTGGCATAATCGTGTTTTTGAATTGAAAAAGGGGGTCCAAGTATTGCATTAGTACTTGAGAACTGACATGGCAATTGATTGAGCTCAGCCAGTTTTGGAGCCGTCCAGCGAAAGCACGATTTTGCATTATTGACTAATAGCTGCTGGTGCATCCAATTCCGATTGATTGAGATTGTGGACCATTCAACAAGCAATAATAAATTATGGTCACTTTGAACGTGAGGAATAATTTCAAAAAAATGTGTTTTCCCAGACAGATTCTGATCTACAAACATATAGTCAATGATGCTAGCTGCAGAGTCGCGTTGCCATGTAGGATGCGCAGGGATATCTCCCTCAACTCCACCATTGATCATGTGAAAGTTTCTGTCCGTCATAAAGGTGGACCTAGTTGCATCCTTTGACTTACATTTTGTCTTATGCTAAAAGCAATCCAAATTTAAATCCCCCACCACTATTGTGTATGTTATATCCGGAGCCATAATTACTAAATCAAGTAATCTCGCCAACCCTAGGTAGAAGGCCTCGTCCACTAACCCAACAGGATTTTGATAGATGTTTATGAACGCAATGATGTGTTGTGGGAAAGCAATTATAACTAATTGTATGAAAGAGCTTACTGAATCCCACTGCGTGATTGAAAATCCATTACTCATGTTTACACCCAACACCAAACCAGACAATGGTCTATCCTTATCACATCCAATTGCTGGCAGTAATATGACTTCATAGTTATCCCATGAAGTGGTATGTGTAAGCCACTTCTCCTGAAAAGCTATGATGTCAAAATTATCAGGGAAACTATGAATGGAGGATTGCAGATGGGAATGCCCTCTGGTGTTCCAACTCGCAAATTTAAATGAGGATTGAGATAGATGGGTTAATGGTTAAGCCAAATGAGAAGGTGGGGCACGGCCGATTTTCAGAGCGGGCCCCTGGATAGATATTTGCTTGTGGATTTTGATGTTACACTCTTGCTGCGATCCGTTCTGGATCCTGGCCAAACAAAAACCCCATTTCAATTAATCTCATTTTGGCCTTCCAGATGGTATTTAGGACGACACCAAGAATAAGTCATTCAAGGTGCATAAGATAACAGATTTTGAGAACCCATCCCCCTTTTTGACCTTTGGGGTTTGAAAAGGAGCTACGCTATCTTCTGCAGTAGCAATTACTTTTTGGACTTGTATTTTAGGATTACTAACTTTCGTTTTAGGCACATCTACGACTTTAAAAACTGAAATCAGTGAGCTTTTGAGGTTTCTTGTAGGTGCTATATTTTTTAATAAAACTACGGGGGATTTTTTTTGTTGTTTAAGCTGTGGGCCACCCCCATTGTGGATGTTGCGGGAGGGGCTCGATGTGATCTCAACAGTCGGGTCCGGTTGTGTGGAGATGTTTCACACTCACCCAAGAATCATTCAGTGCCAATGCAGCAGGCTCGACCGGAAGATCTACAGTCGGTCGAATTGCGTCTGAAAAAGCCGGAACACCTGGAGGTGCTGTCAGCACGCCGGGAGCCGTGCTCACGTTAAAAATGGGAACATCAACAAAAGCCGGCAATTCATCCCTAGATAGATCCTTTTTAGCCAAAGAAAGACAGCAACGCTTATTTTCCAGCCACTGTGACAGTTGGTCAATTTGCGCCGCTTGTTTAGTCACTTTGGCATCTAGCGTTTCAAACAATATAAATAAACTCATCAACGTAGTATTTGTTTGTTTGTTTTATTATTTATAATGCGCGTCATACCCTCAGGTAACAGGGTGCAGCAGTTACACGTATATGCAAAGCTTAGTTACAACAACATAAAATTTGCAGACAGTTATTAAATACAGTACAGTACAAGGTATATACAGATGAAGCCCATTTACATGTGGCAAGTACAAGAGCGAGAATGCAAGTGATACATACAACTTGCTTGCAGCCGTAGTATATACAGGGAAAGGTAGTGGTGGGTAGAGGTAAGCAAGTATACATCTAGGTGAGGGGTAGTATAGGTCCCTGGCAGAGGATACTAGCTACTTGCTGTATTTAATGAGCATTCGCTTTCAACCACAAGATGGAGTTGGTCCTGAAGTTTTGGTAGGGTAGATCAATTCACAGTGAAGGGGGTAGGGAGTTCCACAATTTAGCTGCTTTCACTGGGAAACTATTACTGCCAATTGTAGAGCGATTGAACTTAGGAATAGAGAGGCAGTCTTTATAAGCAGATCTGGAAGGTCTCACGGATATCTGTCTGTAGAATGTGTTGACCAGGTAGGTGGGCGCAGCATTGTTAAGGTATTTGTGAGTGAGTGGCAGAGTTTTTAGTAAGGTTTTATCATGGGTTGGAAGCCAGTTGGTCTGTTGGCTCCTCTCGGAAATGTGGTCTCTTCTAGAAATGCCTAATGCTGCTCTAAGAGCATTGTTTTGAAGAGTTTGGATTTTTCTAGTGGTGGCTTTGGTTGCCCCTAGATAGAGAGCATTACAATAGTCCAGGCGGGACAAGATGAGGGCTCTGGCTAGGGTAGTGCAGCTAATGTCAGAAAGAAATGGTTTAGCTGTGCGGATAAGTTTACACGTGTAGGCATGGAGGACGCTAGCGAGTTAAATTGTTTGGCAAATGTGAGGTTTGAGTCGAGATAAAAACCTAGTGTTTTTATCTTGTGTCCTACTTTGATGATGTTGCCATCAATAGGGAATGAGGAGTAAACAGGTCGTAGTTTTTTTAGGCTAGATGTGGTGCCCAGAATGATAAGTTCAGTTTTATCATCATTCAGGCATAGACCGTGCGTGGCCATCCATGCCTGGATGATGATGTACACTCTATTCACTAAGGCCAAATCCAGTTCATAATCCCCAGAAAGCGGGAGGAGGCTCTGGGTATCATCTGCATAGTTAGTGTAGGTGATACCGAGATGATCCAGATCATCGAAAAGGGGCTTGGTGAAAATGTTGTACAGTGTAGGCGAGACACAGGAGCCCTGTGGAATGCAACAGGTGATCGGTATGGGGTCTGCAGCTGCTGTGGGAGAGAAGACCCTCATGGTTCTGCCATTTGGGAAGGACCTGATCCAAGTAATTGCATTGTCAGAAAAGTGTGCCGCTGTGTTGAGATGGTTACAGAGAATAGTGTGATCAACCAGGTCAAATGTTGCCGAGAGGTCAAGGAGGAGGAGTAGGGCAGCTTTGCTATTGTCTCTAAGCTCGTCAACTTGGGTCTTAAGGTCGATAAGAGCTATCTCTGCTCCGTGCTCAGGACAGAAGCCTGATTGTCTAGCTCTTAATAGGTGGTGTACTTCCAGGTGTTTTTGGATTTGTATATAAGCCACCTTATCCAAGATTTTTAGAAGAAAGGGTACTGTCGTTATAGGCCTGTAATTGGTGGGTGTAGATGGGTCAAGAGTCGTTTTTTTTTTTTTTTTTTAGGAGTGGGAGAACCCAAGATTGTTTAACGTTAGAGGGGATGGTTCCAGAGGAAAAGGATGCGTTGATTAACTTTGTAATAAAGGGGGAGAGGTCTCAGGCTGCACCCTTGATAAGCTGTGCATGGCAAAGATCACCCTGGCAATTAGACGGTTTCAGGGACAAGATGATTATTTCCACTTCAGGAATAGAAGCTTTGGTGAAGTTAAATCGGATGGATTCGTTGGTGGTAGTACTTTCAGTTGTTTTAGATTGGGTAGCGACGTTTAAGGAAGCTCTTTTGCTAGAACTTTGGTTTTGTAGGCTTGATATTTTGTTGGCTAGTGAATTTTGGATCTCTAAACACCAGTTTTTATCTTTGATGCACGAGTCAGGAGGTGCTATGGGGGTCTCTAATTCTTTGAGAATGGAGAATAGTTCTTTCGTATTAGATTTGGCTTGGGATATACACGTATCGAAGGATATGCGTTTTGCTAGACATATCTCTTTTTTATAAAGGGATGAAAGTTTGGTGAGTTGTAGTTGGTTAGCTGCTGAGGGTAGTTATTTCCATGCAGCCTCGCAGTTTCTTTTTTGTTGCTTTAAATTTTTAAAAAAAGGCCTAAACCATTTATTCAAATGAGTTTTCAATTTGCTTGGTCTGAGTTTGAGGGGAGCTATCGAGTCCAGGGAAGCGGTCATAGTTTTATTGTATTCTTCGACCAGGATCTCAGGATCTGAGTTATCTGGGAGCGAATTGAGGGTGGGAAGTAGAGCCGGGATAAGCCTATCCACAGTAATACTCTTTATTTCTGGTTAGCGAAGGTGGGGCTCTGATAGGTGGTGGGGGGTCTATTGGTGGAAAGTATGAAAGACACAAGATGGTGGTTTGTCCAAATTAGCGGTGAGATGGAGAGGATATTGGCTTGGCAGTTGTAATCTGCCACTCAATCCAGTATTCTACCTTTATTATGGGTAGGTGCGTTACTTCTTTGGGTAAAGCCAATTTCTGAGAGGGTATTGAGTGCAGTAAGGGCGAGCTGGTCTGATGGGTTGTTGAAACCCATATTAAGGTCTCCAAGTACAAGTAGGTGTGTAAAACTTTTAAGGTAACTAGACAGAATCGCGTTTGTCATCCTTGAAAGTTCCAGGAGGGCCCGGAGGCGGTAGATCAGGTGGATCTTGAGGGTCTGGGCATTGGTGAGAGGGACTTTAACAGATAGTAATTCACATGAGAGGACATCAATAGGGGTGGTTAGTCTCATGGGAAGGCTACATTTGTGGATGATGGCGATACCACCACCTCTAGATTTTAATCTGTCTTGTCTCAGTATAGAGTAGCCGCCTGGGACCGCTAGCTTAAGAATAGGGCCTGCTGCAGAGTGTAGCCAAGTCTCGGTAAAAGCGAGGAAATCTAAGTCGTTGCTTATGATCAAGTCAGCAATTTCTGTCGCATGTGCTAATAGGCATCTTGAGTTAATTAAGGCTCCCATGATCTGAGAGTTCAAGGTGCAAGTTGTTGAGTGGTTGACTTGTCCTGGTTTAGGTTTACTATAGTTAGCTGATCTATTCATTGGCATATGGTTACAGTTAGGAGCTATGTTCAAGTTTATATTTGTTTGGTGAGGCCGGGTTAACATAGTCCTTAATCCTGATGTGGTAGGCATAGAGCTGATAGATGGTTCATAGATTTTAGCTAATCTAGCTCTAAGACGCAGGTTCCTATCTGAAGTTGGACAAGGATTACTTGGTAGAGAGGATTTAAGGTCATACATGTCAGAGTAGACTGGTGGCTGTATTGTTCAGTGGGTTGGAGGTATGTGTCAGGGTAGGTAAGTGATGTGACATGATGTGGTACATAATATTTAGTAAGATGACTATGATGTAGGCAGTCTGGCTGGAGGTTAGCGGGAGCATGCTAGCAAGAATGATAGCACTATAACAGGAGAAGCACTTTGTAGGCATTAATAAATTGTAGTGGCTATAGGTTGTGGAGACAAGGTCAGGGTCTACTCACCATATAAAGTCTAAGGCTATGAGTCAGTCCTAAGCTATGTGGTACACGTTGTGGTGGTAGTGGGCAACTATTCAATAAGAGGCGCCAGCCATGCTTATTGACAACTACTTTGCCAAATAGGCAGACTAGCACTGTAGGCAGAAGGTAAGTGATCAATCAGTGCATGCAACGGCAATCAGAGCGGATCAATGAGAGGCGCTAGCTATACTTCATCAAAGTAGCTTTGCGACGTTAGCAGACAATTGATGCATATAAAGCAAGCAGTACAGGCACAAGTCGCTACAGATCAGGTTAGGCTAGCGAGCATTAGGCAACTTTGCAGGTTGGCAGACAGTCAGCAAAGCATAGGAAGGCAATCAATCAGAACATATATATATATATGCCATCAGTACAGTGCAGGCCAATATAGATCAAGTTAGGCAGGCGAAAATTAGGCATTAGCATTGTTAAGCAAGTATCAAAAGAGTTGGGTGGGCCGTCAATGGCGGCAGAGCAAATTAGGGCAGGCAGGCTTTGTAAGCACTAGTCACGTTATAAAATAGGTTCACAATCAGTCAAATAGAGCAGTCATTCCGGGCACATGCCATTGGAAAGTCAGAATAGGCAAGCAAACATAAATCTACTGGCCTAGATCACACAAGTTTCCAGACTGGATAAGGCAGGTCATCAGTATCAGTGCGGACGTTGCAAATCAGTTATGGCAGGGGTACATAGGAGGTGCTGGCCACATGATAAACAGAGTAGCAAGCAAATAAACAAGCGGTCAGAACGGTACAGACCACTGCCGGACCAGTTTATGTCAGTGATATATAGGAGGCACTAAAACAGGCATGAGAGGAGCGGGTATGTGCAAAGGGATTGACGTTGGGAAGCGCAAGTCAGAGTTATATGGCAAAGGTAGACAACGTTCAGATGTTCATCCGCAAAGCACTCAAGCTAACTGGTAGTGTTAGGAAAGTTCTGGCGCCGTAGTTAAAGGATGATGAGTGGAGCGTACGAATGCTAAGGCTGGTCACACACATGGTATTGCGGATGTATTACACACGGTAATATGCGCGAAGGAACAGTGACTGTGTCCAGGGATACAATTGCATGTTAAGTTAGTACGAAATAAGTAACAAAGGGGGGCTCCAACCACATAGAAATGCTTTCCACTCTAGTCTCGCTTAGAGTGTTCTACTGTGCTGTATCAGTGTGTTATTTTCAAATAATGCTTCAAAAGTAAGCTGAGTATCCAAGTAATAGGGGTATTTTATTCTGGATATAGGTTCCAAATATATACCCTGAGCCATTGCTTTTGTGCTTAAAACATGTTGCTTTTATTCAGCAGGACCAGTCCCCAAGACTGGATTTATATCTAACATATTCATAGTACAAAAGATGAACAGAATATGGATAATGTGATTTTTTACACGGAACTAATCCACATCACAATGTAAAAATCAAGGGTGTGTTGGTACTGCTTTGTGAAGTAAATATTACATCATATTCACATTGTTGTAAAGAAATGACCAAAAAGACAAAGTAACAGTATTTGCACATATAGCAGTGATAGACAAATAAGAAATTTAAACTAGTCTAGTAGTTCTAGGTTGACTGTAGAGCTGAAACTAATTGAGGTGGTCAGCTCTTTGGGTGGGTTAAAAGTATTTCCACAGATTACCAAACCGCTGGTCTATGCCAGGGGGAGGAGCCCCCTATGAAGTTCTGGTGGGATGTATTAGCAATTTCTTATGCTTGAACCACAGGGGTTTCGGCTTCTTGTTTGAAAAGCCTTCATCTGGGCCTCTGGGTTTGTTTCTCTAGAGGAAAAACAAAGTATAGAAGGGGGGGGAATTAGGAGAGAGAGGAGACTTAAAGTTAGTCTCTTACTGTTATAGGGTATATTCATAAAAAAAAACCTAATGCTGCATTGCTGGAGGGCTTTGCAATGTTAAGGGTACTCTTAAAAAAATATTTTTTGCCCAGACCATACTTGATCTGGTTCATGATGCTGGAAAGAATCAGGGACTAACCTGTTGGTTGGCTT
Source organism: Ambystoma mexicanum (assembly GCF_040938575.1). NCBI lineage: Eukaryota > Metazoa > Chordata > Amphibia > Caudata > Ambystomatidae > Ambystoma > Ambystoma mexicanum. The sequence continues at coordinate 461,718,908 of NC_090932.1, read as the reverse complement.
TGGGTTAGAGCTGAGATAATGGTTGCCCTTCTGCTTGTGGAGGTAGTATTAAGCAGCAGAAGTATGCCTGTTCTAAATCCGGATAAAAATTTGGCATCTTCTAATGCTGGTGTCCCCAGGGATGGTGGAAAGCGCTGGGTAGGAAAATGGAAGAGTGGGTGTTACATCTTGCATATAAATTGTTTACGATTAACCCCAAAATAGTAGGATGTGCAAAAGGGGGCTACATACCTATTGGTAATTGCGTTGGTAGCTGCCTTGGATGTCAGTTGAAGGCACAGCGAAATAGCATCCTCTAGGAGATGTAGAGAGAGCGGTTGCTGTTTAAGGCTCCTGTACCAGATTTTGCTAGTCTGTTCTAAAAAGGAACAGAAAAAATACAGATAGCTGTTGGAGCGAGTAAAGGGGAGAGGGGTTTGTTATATATGATATAGGTACAAGTACCTAGTCGAATCAGGAAGGCTATCAGCCTGCAGTTGCATATGCAGTTACTCGTAGATTACCTCAAGGACGGGAACTGCTTTTTCGTCCTTACAGCCGTTCGCCGGAGTCGAAGGGAAACGCTGCTCTCTCAGCTGCGTTTTTCTTCATAAGAAGAGTGCTGCATCCAGAGCCCAGTGCGCATGCGAGGAGGAGCAGTGTTGCTCGCATCGGGCATGCGCACTGGGTACATTCAATGGGATGGGATGGTTGCCATGGAAGGCCGACGCCGTCAGGAGTGGCGCAGACTTCGGTGCTGTGTATAGTACAAGTCTTTACCTGCCGCTTAGGATCTCTGCTTAATTGAATAGTATGCCACGGGCTATACCTTCCAGCTGGTGCCTAGGTGAGGTAGGGAGGTGTGCGGGCCGTGTCGAGGGGCCGCGCTAATCCTAGATGTAGCAATCCAGGGATCACCATTAAATTCAGTTTGTGTTGCGTGGAGTGTGTGAGCGGATCCTAGTGAGGTTTAACATGTATGTGTCTCAACATATGTTTCACTCTAAATTCAAGGGCATTGTTCTGGGCAGCCCTTGGTTAAGTTGGTATAGGGAAAAGAACGGGGCAGTGGTATACAGCCTGAGTGGATCGGCTATCATATATAGTTAAACAGTGGCCATAGGTGCCCCCCAAGTTTCAGATGTGGTGTGGGTGTAGCATGAGTTTAGTGCAAGTATGCCCACCATCAGATGCCAAGCAAAGAGTTACAAGGGGAACTGTGAATCACATGTATATGTTATTCAGAGTTGTTGGATGTGGGGTCATTCCTAAGGTCGCGTTTGAGCAAGTGTGGTCCAAATGCCCCATGAATTACATAAAAAAATGTTTCTTTATATGCACCCTCTGTTGCAACCAGAAAGATTTAGGAGGATTGTGAGCCTAATACATCCAGTATTTCGGGTTGGTGGGTGTGTGATCACTCCCAGGGTACATTATCCTCATTCAGGCCATGTGTGATGGTCTGGAGTTTGAAAACCCACCACGCTTCTTTGTGTTTTAGTTCATTTTTTGTATTGGTGTTGCCATCCACTTTGTCGATGACCCACAAAGCCAAATCACCCGGTCCATGATGATACTCAAGGAAGTGAGACACTAGGGATGCATTGTGTACTTTGCACCGAATCCTTGAGTGATGTTCACTGATGCGTTTATTAACTGGTCTTTGGGTTTGGCCGATATATCTGAGCCCACAGGGGCATTGTATAAGATAAATGGCATTACATGTGTTACAATTGGAAAAGTGCTGAAGTATCCAATCTTTTTTGCCAATATTGAAGGATTTGGTTTTTGAGGTGAACTTTCATGCCACACAGTTCCCACAGGGTTGGTGCCCAGACAAATCTCTCAGGTTCCATAAGGAGGATCGTGTAGTCTTCTTAAGGCGAGAATGTGTCAGATGTTCTTTTAGTTTTTTGGCCCGTTTGAGCGCCATCCTAGGAATAGGTTCATCTGGAAGGCTAAGTTGTATAAGCGGCCAGAATTTTTTGATGGTTTGCTGTACTCTGGTTGTGTCACGTCCAAAAGTTGTGACGCGTGTAAGACTATCTTCATTGCTTCTGTTTTTTGGGGTCAGTAGCGTCTCTCGTGCAGTGTATAGTGCTCTTTTACTCGTGTTCATGACTAGTTTCTTCAGATAGCCCCTGGTACGTAGCCTCTCTTCTAGCTCTGCTGCATGTAATTTGTGCTGGTCGGTGTCCGTGCAATTTATTCGTATCCTGAGAAATTGGCCGCAAGGGAAGTTATTTCTTAGGTTTCTGTGATGATTGCTCGTGTAATGGAGTAGAGTATTCCGGTCCGTGTCCTTCCTAAATAGGGTGCAGAATAGTTTGCCATCCCGGGTCAGTATTCTTAGATCGAGGAAGTTGATGTAGTCACAGCTATAACTCATGGTGAATTTTAGTTCCACTGTTATTTAGTTGATCCACTCGTAAAATTCATGGAGGTGTTCGGGTTTGCCATGCCATATAAAGATGATATCGTCTATGTACCGATACCAATTGCTAAAATAGTTTCTGTATGGATTTTGGGTAGAGACTATGTGCTTCTCTTCGAATTCCAACATGAAGAGTACGGCCAGGCTGGGCGCAAAAGCAGCCCCCATGGCGGTACCACAAGTTTGCATGAAGAAGTTATCGTCGAAAGAGAAGTAGTTTTTTTAATGGCCAGTTCCAGGAGTTCCACAATAAAATTAACTGGGACGCGTTCCTGTTTTGGATGGTGAGTCAAGTGGTTGCAGATACATTCCAGCGCAGCCTCCTGGGGTATATTGGTGTAGAGGGATGTAACATCTAGGGTTACCAGCAGGTTATTGGATTTGTCAAACGGTTGGTTCTCAAAAAACAAGTTTGTGCTGGTTGCTTGACTTAATGGTTTGAGGAAAAAGTCAATAAATTGGCATATTGGTTCTAGAATAGCTCCACAACCAGATACAATTGGTCTTCCCGGTGGGGAAGTGGAATTTTTATGAATCTTGGGGAGGGCGTAAAAAAAAAAGCCTGGATCCGGCCCTCAGAGGTGTTTAGGAATATCTCTTCCTTCTCAGAAATCCAACCTTGTTCAAGGGCATATTGTGTTATTTCTTGGATCTGGTTTTTGATTTAATTTGTAGGATCTTTCATGAGTTTTTTGTAGTTTGTTGTATCATTTGTTGTATCATGTACCATTCAGTAGGATGCCCACCATCTGTTTCTATTGTTGGGTGCTTTGGATCACAATACCCCCCCAACTTAACCAAGGGACGCCCAGAACAATGCCCTTGACTTTAGAGTGAAACGTATGTTGAGGCACATACATGTTAAACCTCACTAGGATCCGCTCACACACTCCACGCAACACAAACTGAATTTAATGGTGATCCCTGGATTGCTACATCTAGTATTAGCGCGGCCACGCCACACGGCCCGTGCGCCCCCTACCTCACCTAGGCCCCAGCTGGAAGGTATAGCCCGTGGCATACTATTCAATTAAGCAGAGATCCTAAGTGGCAGGTAAAGACCTGTACTATACATGGTGCCGAAGCCTGCGTCGCTCTGGACGGCATCATCGGCCTTCCATGGCAACCATCTCATCCCATTGAATGTATCCAGTGGGCATGCCAGATGCGAGCAACACTGCTCCTCCTCGCATGCGTACTGGGCTCTGGACACAGCATTCTTATGAAGAAAAACTCTGCTGAGAGCGCAGCGTTTCCCCTGCGACTGCGGCGATCAGCTGTAAGGACGAGAAAGCAGTTCCCATCTTTGAGCTGAATCATTGGGGTGGTTACATCAGCTTCCCACATTTAGGGGCTGCCTAGGGTGCCGAGGAGTAGGATGAGCAAAGGAAAGGGATTGTGAACGAGTTGACGATCTCACTGTGCCTCTTCCTTGTTGAATGGTTTGATTGCTATAGATCAAAATGGGTGATTCACACTGACTAGCAAAAATGGATAAATCCAGATCTTCTCGACCTGCAGAAGAATGAAGTTGTGAGCAAATCGACACTTCTGCCATGGTGATTGCAGGTTTAGTTTTAGGGGATTGTAAAATGGTATCATCTGACAACACATAAGGAACGGGCAAAGCTGGTGCAGGTATGTTTAGTACCTGCTGGCAAACTATTACGCCCAGAGGCGGCAGCCTCACGTGTGCCCGGCTTTTGTCCCAAAAGTTTTAGTTGCAAGTTACCATTAGAATGGGGCTTTCCAAGACCAGCCGAGTTAGCAATAACACGTGCTGCATTTGGCAAAAAAAGAAGGAGTTAAAGTTATTGATTTATGTGTCGAGCGAACAACTCGACTCGTTGGCCTGATAGGAAATGTTGTACAAAATCAGGCATACTGGTCTTCAATGAGTAAAACCTAAATCTATTGTTCTTTGACACAAAACAACAACACTCAAACCTACTATTCATAATATAAACACAGCGCCGCGGCCCGCCTGCTTCACGTCTAAGCAGCCAAGCGGCACTTGTCCACAGTACTTTCCCACACGGGTGCGCATGCAAACTCGTCATATGGGGAAAGCGACTATTGGTTTCAATGGGAGGCAGGACCTAAGAAATATAGGAAAACATGCTATCAGCAATCTGTGTAAATGCTAAAAGCACGTTGGAGTCTATTTGTTGCTTACTTCTGGCAATAGTCCTTTGTTAAAGCAGCAGTGCTTGATAAAGTTCCTATCTTCTGTATTGAGCAGTAGCAAAGGCAGCAAAAATCCCCGCGGCCAAGCGGCACTTGTTCACGGTACTTTCCCAATGTGGGATTTTGAAAAACAATCTTATTTTAGTAATAGTTTAACAGTATTATTGAGACTTTACTTGCGTTAACAATTATGCCAGAAGGTTCTTTAGCGCTCATAAGTACTTGGTTTTATATCTGTAACAGCACTGTCTTTTCGGTTTGCAGGAATGGCAATAGTATGTATTGCAGATACTAAATGTACAATCCAATGGAAATCACATTAAGGACCTCAGAAAGATGAAGGGCCCCATTCATAGAATTGCACGGAGAAAAGGCGCAAGCGCCGAGAAGGATCGTGTGCCACGCATGCGCCAGCCATGGCACAAAGAAACAAGTGCGCGGCATGCGTATTCATGGATTTCCCGAGGCATCAACAGCCCTGGAGCAAGGAACATCAAACAGCGCCAGTAAGGCCCCCACACGCAGTAAAAAGCCAGCGAAATGCCCAACATGGCGCAAGCCCCCGCGCAATCCCTGGTCCAGCATACAGCCCCCCCCAGCCAAATTGTGTGAAAACCCTGTGTCCGGGGTACACACTGAGTTTCCACGTGATTCAGCTGGGATGCGTCCGGTGTACGTGCTGAGTTTCCATGCGATTCGGCTGGTGTACGTCCGGGGTGCATACTGAATATCCACGCTATTCGGCTGGGGTGCATCCGGGATATGCGCTGAATTCCCACATGATTTCGCTGGGGTGCATCCAGGGTATACGCGGAATATCCACGCGATTCAGTTCGGGTGCGTCTGGGGTACGCGCTGATTTTCCACGTGATTTGGCTGTGGTGCAAATGGAGTAATTGTGTGGAAATTTCAGCATGTACCCCGGTTGCACCCCAGCCAAATCCCGTGGGAATTCAGGGCATACCCCGTGAGACACGCACAAATCCACTGGAAGGTGACCCCTGATGGGACAGCCACACACCAGTCCACATCACCTGTGACCACACCCCGCAGGCAGCGCATACCACATGGGACCCTCATCACCCGTTACCACACCCCACAGGCAGCCCACACCACATGGGACCCCCATCACCCATGACCATATCCCGCAGGCAACCCATACCACATGGGACCTCCCATCACCTGTGACAACACCCGCAGGCGGCCCACACTACATGGGAACCCCCCCCATCACCCATGACCACATCCCGCAAGCGGCCCACACCACATGGCACCCCTACGCCCATCACCCGTGACCACCCCCCGCAGGCAGCCCACACCACATGGGACCCCACCCTTCACCCATGACCACACCCTGTGGGCAGCCCACACCACATGGGACCCCTCCACCCCCATCACCCTTAACCACACCCTGTAGGCAGCCCACACCACATGGGACCCCCCATTCACCTGTGACCACACCCCACAGGCAACCCATACCACATTGGACCCCCCCCCCTCCAATCACCGCAGCCCACACCGCATGGGATCACCCGTGACCACACCCCACACCACATGGGATCACCCCATCACCCGTGACCACACCCCGCAGGCAGCCCACACCACATGGGGATAACCCCCCCCCCCCCATCACCCATGACCACACCCGCAGGTAGCCCACACCACATGGGACCCCCCCGCCACCCATAACCACACCCTGCAGGTAGCCCACACCACATGGGACCCCCATCGCCCATAACCACACCCTGCAGGTAGCCCACACCACATGGGAACCCCCCCATCACCCGTGACCACAACCCACAGGCAGCCACCACCACATGGGACCACTCCCAGCCCCCATCACCCATGAACACACCCCCAGGCAGCCCACACCACATGGGATCCCCCCCAATCACCCGTGACCACACCCCGCAGGCAGCCCACACCACATGGGGACAACCCAATCTCCCGAGACCACACCCTGCAGGCAGTCCACACCACATGGGGACCCCCCCCATCACACATGACCACAGGGAGCCCACACCACATGGGACCCGCCCCCCCCATCACATGTGACCACAGGGAGCCCACACCACATGGGACCCCCCTCCTCCCCCAATCACGCGTGACCACACCCCTGCAGGCAGCCCACACCACATGGCACCCCCCTCCCCATCACCCGTGACCACACCCCGCAGGCTGCCCACACCACATGGGGACCCCCCCCATCACCCATGACCACAACCTGCAGGCAGCCCACACCACATGTAACCCCCCCCCCCCCATCACCTGTGACTATACCCTGCAGGCAGCCCACACCACATGGGACCCCCCCCATCAACCGTGACCACACCCCGCAGGCAGCCCACACCACATGGGACCCCCGCCACCGCCCATCACCCGGGAACACACTCCGCAGTTAGCCCACACCACATGCCCCCCACCCCCATCACCACAGCACACATGCCGGCCCCACCTCATCGCCAACACCTGTCATGGCAACCAACAGGCAGACCCCGTCGTATGTGTCCCCCCGCCCCCCAACACCTGTGACGGCAACCTGCAGGCAGGCCCCACCTCATGTCTCCCGCCCGCACCTCTCTGCCAACACCCGTCACAGCCACCCACAAGCAGGCCTCGCCTCATGTGTCCCCCCCCCCAAACACCTGTGACGGCAACCTGCAGGCAGACCCTGCCACATGGGACACCCTCCACCCCAAAACACTGGAGCAATATACATTCATGGAGCACATATAAAATGAAATGCCACCACACCCTGAACACTAAAGTGCACCCAACACCCATCCATTGGTCATGCACCCCAGAACATGCCCCATGGGATTGGAATTCAAAAATCACACATGCATGCGTTCACACACATGAACAACATTGGTCAGCATCAGGGACACAGAACTGAGTTAAGGAAGAGCGAAACGTGCTCTAAACCAGTGAGACCAGGCACCACTTTGATTTCCAAAGTGAAAAATATATAAAAAATCAGTATGAAAGTCAGGCTTTGTCAAATCAATCAAAAACTACATGAAACAAATCAATAAATAAAAGATTGTGAACACGGAAAAACATTGGATGAATAAAAAAATAAACTCAAAGATGCGGTCCATGTCCATATATGTAAGTCCAAATGAAAACACAAATGAAAAGAAAACCATTGCTCCATGGTGAACAGAAAAGGATCCGGGAAAAAGACAACTATGTACAAAGGACCACGGTCCATTGTCGCAAACCATGTTAAGAAACAGTAGAAAAAATTCTATTAAAAAAAGAACTATGTACAAAATGTGGAGCAAAGTCCAAAAACTCCAAATAAAAAATGAAAAATAAATGAAACTTACACCTAAACAACTATATACAATGGCAGCGGACTAGTCCATCTCCTCACCATCTCCTCACTCATAATCTCCACCAGGGCATCATCTAACACTCTGTCCACTTCGCCTTGGTGGGCCTCGGCGTCCCCCTCGAGGTCTTGCAGGGACACCAACATGCTCCTATCAAACTCCCTGCAAGTCTCCTCGAGGACCTCCGCCCGCCTCTGTCCGACGCAGTGTGATCTCCACCCTGGCCATGGTGACTCTTGCCTCCTGTGCCTGCTGCCGCTCTGCCCCGATGTGCTGGCCCAAACGCTCCAACACGGAAGACATCCTAGTTTTAATGTCCATGTTTGCCTCCTGCCTGATGGCCTCCTACTCCGAGCCTGCTGCCGCCTAATTGCCCGGTGCCTGCACCTCAAGGGCAGCCTCCAGGATGATGTCAACCCCGGAGGCCGTGGTGCACATGCCCTGCTCCTTGGTGCCTGCTCTACCTCCATTAGCACAGCTCCCGTCGCCTGCTGGATCTGCGTGGTGACCACATCTGCTCATTCAACTTCGACTCCCGACTCTGGCAGGGATGTGATCTCCATCAGAATGGCCGCCGGGGTTAGGACAGGTACACAGGGTGCCCTGGTATCTGGGCCAGAAGACGACAGGGAGAACGACTGGCGCACAGAGGAGGAAGACGAGGAGGGGGGTCACAAAAGTGGCCAGCCTACTCACCCAAACCAATACCAGGAAATGTGCTAGCCAGTTCACAAGATGGCAGACCTCCATGTGATGACGTGCAAGCGCCAGATTGGTAGCCTGCACATCATCACGGATGGGGTCTGTCCGCCTCATTATACCGGGTAGCACTGGTTCCACTCGGTACCGAATGGCAACATCTGCGGGGATTGGCGTTTGTTTGTGTGGAAACATCCGCCACCTGCGGATGGGTCCGGCCTGGGGCATGACCACAAGTGCATACTGGTGCAGTGACAGTCCCAGGGCAGGATCAGTCACAGGCCCCTCCACGGCAACCTGCACTGCCTCCTGCCCCCGATTCTGGACTGCACCAGTCACACCCACATCATCACCCCTGCCGGGCCCCATGGGCTGGGCTGCTCCGGCGGCTCCTCCACCTCTGCCAACCTAGATACCTCCCCACCGTCTTCCGCATTGGATTGCCCCTGTGCGGGCTCACTTGCCCCTCCCACTGCCGAGGAGTCCATGACCACCTTCGCCCTCTTGGGCCTCCCCTCAGCAGCTACGGCCATTGTCTCTGACACAGCACCAGTCTCATTGCTCCCAAAGATGACAAAACCTGGGAGAGTGACTGGGCCTTGCATCTGTGCAAGGTGGAGGCATCCCTGCTGCCTTGCTCCACATCGCCTTCTCCGCCCTCTTCTTCCATCATCACTGTGGATATGGAGACACAGAACACAAACATCAGGGAACTGAATGTATGTGTTTGGCACAAAATAAATGTACATGAGTTGCACTGGCAAAGGTCACAACCATCATCACCCTCCACTACACACTGGTTTGTGCAATTAACACACATGCACAATCATGTGCGTCCTTCACAAAAGACAATCACATCCTTGGAAAAATCACTGTCAGCACCTCAATATTGTGCATGTCCCTCACATGCATCATGGGACATACACATTGCATCCATACACATCATCAACATTAATGAAGCAGGCCACATAACTATCACGTCAGAGTCCACTCTAGCTAAAATTGCCAGCAAGAGTCAAGCACACATTCAAATGCTCCAGTAACATCCATCCAGGATTGTTGGCCAATCACACACTCATTTCCCAGACGCATGCACATGTACACCATGCATGTCCATGATGTTGCCAAAAGCACACGTGTCACACCTCTCACATGGCGACATCCAGACACATGTATGCAACCATGCACACATTGTTAGATGCTTTGGCACACCACACATTGCAACTGAGATACCGTTGATGTCACACATGCTGGAATGGACACATTCAGCACTGTATGGGACAACTCCAGGATTCCCTGACCTGGGCATAGAGCACCGGGTAGAACCGCTCCAGGACCTGCATCTTGTTGGTCGTCAACCGGCCTGGCGCCCGGCTTGGTCCATGCCAGCCTCGATGAGACGCTGGGCTTTGTTGCGGGTCTTGGATTTGAAGTCCTCCCAGCACTTGTGGACATGGAGGTAGTCGCGGGGTTCCACCCCCTCCGTGTTGATGGCACCCACGATATCCACCCAGATCTTCATCCGTCCTTTCTTGCGATGGTCCGGGGAAGAGGGCATCAAAATACACCAGGACTTGCTCCACCAGAATGTCAACTTCCCTGGCTGAGAAGTTGAAAGCACTCTGCGTCACTGCCGGGGGGTTGCCACTTGCCTCAGATGATGTTGCTTCGGACATGGCAACCCCCAACGCGTGGGGAGAAGGCACACACAGTGGGAAGGCAGCGCAGATGGCTCGTAGGAGCAGCTTGGAGCACTTGGAGGCAGGTTAATTGGCTGGTAGGCAGGAGTGCGGGTCTTCTGTGTTACTCGCGTGGTCAGCGGAAACAGTGCGACTCTGCATGTGCGGAAACAGCATGTTTGCCTGGATTTAGAGGAAAGGGCCTACGAGCGCAAGTTACGTGACACGCGCTGGACATTAGCGTACAGTATCGGGATAAATCATTGAGTAGGAGACCATCACACGCTTGTGCTAGCGATAGCAGACAGACGTGTGGACTTGTGCAATTCTAGCGTTTCCACACAATTTCTACCCTACAGGGGGAGGGCAAGCTTTTTCTTTTGGTGGGGGATTTGCCTCCATGCGTACACACCTGTATTTTGATTTTTGTTTTTGAGGCCAACGGTGAGTCGCGTACGCATTTTGCAGACTGTGGGTTCCCCCGTGTCTCGTGTACCCCCATTTTCAAGGTCATACTACCATACGTGTCCTTCGCATATGCCATTTTTTGAGTTGCTGGGTGCCACAGCATACTGCGTTAGGCATTTAATTTACACGTGGGTTAACGAGGGGTCGCGTACACATAATTTTCATTTTTGGGGTGCCTGTGCGTTACACGGCCCGTTTATTTTTCCCCAGGGGTTACATTGAGCTTTGCCGGAGCACTGGTATGTTTAACATCACGTACACTGCCCCCTCACTGAAATTGCCCAGGACAATTAATATCTGCGCCACCCATTGCACAATTCCATCAGTGCCATGAGTGGGATGGCAACAAGTGGGAAGGGTGTCCAAGGTTGACAGGGCCGACGTAACCAGGGACATGCAGGGAGAGCTGTGCCCACACCCAACAGGGTCAGGGAGATACAGCTGATGCCGACGTCCCCAGCACCCAGGGTCCCAGAGCAGCAGTGTCACCTGCTGTCCCTACCAGCCTCGCTCAGGAAGCTGCAGGGGCAGCTGTAGCACCCACCGCCCAGGCTCGGGGTCACAAAGCCAGCCCTGTTGTGGTCCAGGCACAGTTCCAGAGGTACCCAGGTGCAGTAGTCCCTGTCTCGAAGGGGAAGGCACGTGTTGGGAAAGTGGCAGCCACGAGCACCAGGGCTACCAGAGCAGCAGTGTCATCTGCTGTCCCTACCAGCCAGGGGCAGTTGTAGCACCCGCCGCTCAGGGTCACACAGCCAGCCCTGTTGTGGTCCAGGCACAGGTCCAGAGGGACCCAGGTGCAGTAGTCCCTGTCTCGTAGCGGAAGGGACGTGTTGGGGGAAGTGACGGCCACCTGCACAAAGGTACGTATACCTACAAGGCAACCTCCTGTCCAGACATCAGTGGGTGATGCCATGGCCCAGTCCACCAGTGCTCCAGCCACTACTGACCCAAGTGGTCCCAGCCACTCGGGGTCTGCACCGTCTCGCAAGAAGGCAAAGCAAGCATTAGCGGGACAGGCTCCAACCCAAGCCAAAGCACAGGATACCTGCACGTCGAGGAAGAGGCTTCAGTGATGAGGAGCTCAAAATCCTCGTGGACTACGTGCGGAAACATGACATGCTGGTGCGGGCAGGGAGCACACATACGCATGCTCAGCATATGGCCCACTGGCAGCGCGTCACTGATCTAATTAACGCCTTGGCAAAGAAAGGCGTACAGCTTCTGAGGCATTGAAGCATTGGAATGACGGCAGAGACTGAGCCAAAGAGAAGCTGGGTAGCGCCTACGCCTCTACTCTGGTGACTGGAGGTGGGCCAGCACAAGACGACAATGAGCTCACTAAACATGAAGAACAAGTCAGTGATATGATTGATGTGGAGCAGATCAAAGGCGTGGGAGACCTGCCAAATTATGAGGACATGTCCGGTGAGTGGTGATGCGTGTGCGTCCATGACCTGTGTATGTTGCTTGGATGGATTGTTGCGATTGTCCGGCAGTTCTGCCTATTTTTACATGACTGACATGGGTGGGCAGGTCATGGTGGACGGACACGTGCTTGTTGTCCTTTAGAATGCATGCAAAATATATGCTGCACACCGTGACACTCGTCCTCACCACACATTATCATCCCTTCCATGTCATTCTGTGCAGGCTCTTGTGGCACTCTTCCTGCTCTAACCTATGATGGAGGGTAGCCTGTGTATCTTCCACTCCACACTCTCCTTCTGTACTCACATCTGTGATGTCTCTGAGAGGTCACCCTGCCAGATGCACCTCCTCAGAGGTATTCTTCCTTTCCTCTCATTACCTCTGCAGCTCACCGTCTACAGAGGACTGGTCTTACCTATGGTGGGCTACTGCAACAGACTCTTACTAGATTTTGATGGTTGAACTCTCTTGTCTCTGCTACTCATCCAGAACAAGACTGTGGGTAGTGTCCTTTTGGGTTGGGGGTAGGAATTGTGTCTCCCTCGGACTGTGATGATGCCACTGTCTCCCATTGGCTACGACTGTTCTTTCCTGAACCCTGTGCATTGTCCACAAGTCCTTGGGTGTCCTGGGGCCAATATTACTTCAACTCCATCTTAAAGATTTGCTTACCTGTCATAGTCTTCACTCATCCATTTCACAATCACTGTTGGTCATTAGCTCCTCATTGCAATGAGTTGGTGGTTGATGTCTGCCTTTGGCTGGGTCCTCCCTCTGGTACAGCCTCTCTGGCTCAATGGAATAGGAGGTAAATCTTCCCCAGGTATGTAGGAACATCTGATGCTACCTCATGTGTTGTACTTACTCTCCTCCTCTCCCCTTCTGGAGTCCTTGATGACTGAGATGATGCACTAGTGACCCGGATACATTCTGATCTCCGACACAGACCTCTGAGCCTATGTTTTCACCCATGCACTGCATCGCGGCCATCCCCTGCACTTTATGTGTGTTTACTGTATCCCTACAACCCACTACCTCTACTTTGCACCTGATGTGTGCATTTGCCCTTCCACTGCCAACAGGCCCCAACATTTGCATTGCTGGTGATGTATTCATGTTTGAAATTGAGGTCGTTCACATGTTCTGCACTACCTCTCTCACTTCCAAACCCAGGCATCCCCTTCAACATGCCTACTCACTGGCGCGATGTCACTGTGACCTTGCATCATGGTATCAGTGTGCTTGTCTTCACTATATTCCGACACTGTAGCATCGTTGCGCATTGTGACACTTGTGTATTTTGTTTTTTGTGAGTACAATGTAATGCAATGTCACAACTATTGTACATGGCTCTGGGACTGTAGCCAACAGGTTCCATCTCATGCTGTTTGGCAGTTCATGCATGGCTATGCGGCATCTGTGTATTGCACGTCAGGTGCTTGTGTGTGAAGGAGGCGCTATGCACCATGCACTACATGTGTTGTTGAGCCCTTGATCACACATCCATGGCTGCATTCATAGTTCCCTTCCCTTCCCTTCACACTGCGTACGTGCGTGGTGTTTTGTGCCATGAGTGACATGGCAGGTTAATGTGTTGCATGTGAACAGCTACCTAGCTGTGTGAGTGGGCTATGCAATTAACATGGGCCTTCATTTCCTTTTCTGTCCATTTGCAGGTGATGAGGCACTTGATGCAGAGGAGGAGGGGGAGGGGGAGTTGGTACAGGATACTGAGCCGCTACCAACCACCAGTGGAGGACGTGGTGTGGTATCCCATGAAGATCCACTGGTGCTACAGTCCATCCTGGCCCTGACTCAGTCGGACTCCACCTCTGATGATTCCTTTGGATCTGGTGGTGAACCAGATATGGCATCCTCAACACTGTCGCAGGTGAGTGGATCAACTGTGGGTGCTGTTGTGTCCCAAACGTCTGCAGGGGGTGAAGACCCCTCACAGGACCAGTCAGTGTTGGTACGTCAGTTTGTGGTGGTTACGGATGCAGGGTCACGCTCCACAGTATTGGCTCCTGGGACAGCTGATCAAGGGAGGGATGCAGTCCTGCAGCCACAGACAGGCACATCACATCAAGGGCCAGGTTACCTTGGGCCTGACCGGTGTTGGTCCGCCAACGCGGTGGCTGTGTGTCAGCTGGCAATACAGTGTGGGAGCAGTCCATGTATGGTGTTGCACGGCAACAGGGGATTTCCTATGAGATGTTGGCTCAGGGCAGGGAAAGGGTGACAATTTCATGATGCCCCCAGAAAGACAGCTGGAGCTCCAGCTGTAGGCAATGCAATCCACATGCCGCTCACACAGGCTGCACATGGAGGCCAGCAACAGGAGCCTACGGGCGGAACTCAGGGCTCTGCGGGCATCCCTGGATGGAGGGTTGTGCACACAGGAACGCCCTGAGGGAAGAATATAGGTCCCTCAGAATTACACTGACTGTTCTTGAGGAAGGGCGCAGTAGACTGAGCAACAGATGCAACAGTTGACTCATACCAGCACAGAGAAACTCTATGCATCCCGTGAGGTGCTGCATGGAGACCTCAGAGCAATCATGTTGCAGATGCAAACATGTCAGTCCCGCATGGACGATGCCATGGAGGAACAGGCCAGGGCTATGCGTGGTGATCCTCCCTTAACACTACCACCTTCTAATGGTACACCAAAGGGTGATGACAACAGCGACGGCTCTCCCAATCCATCAGAGCCGTGTGGCCCATGAACCCATGGAGTGGTTTTGTTTTTTTCTTCTCAACACCCGCACATGTGGGTGTTGAGCACCATGAACCAGAACCCCCCTCCCCCTGCCACCCCCTCACCTCCACAACCACCTTGGCTTTTTTGTTGTCTTTTGTGCATTTATGTGACTGTGTTGCTTTGTGTGGCATCTGAGGGCATCAACTGTAGTTTCCAGCTGGACCCATAGTGGCTTGTCTCGTATTGGTGTTGTTGCCTTGGGTCCAGACACATATGCCACTCCTGCTTCCCCTTTCCATGGGCTTGCAAGGAGGGCAGCGTGTGACAGTAACTTACACAGACGCATTGGGCTTCCTTTCTATCTGTGGACAGTCTCAAGTCCGGCCTGTGTATACAACCCTAGTGGGATTCAGGATTGTATGTCCAGTGCATGGTTGCCATCCCTTTTTGTTTGTACATTGGGATCCATCCTTTGATCATGTTCCATCTTCATGTATTGGCTTGCCTATCTGTATTATTGTTGGACTTCGGTCTGTATGTGCTTCCCTGGACACTTTAGTTATCAGGGCCACCCAAAATGATGGAAGGGTGCCATGTGTAAGTTACAACATATTGAGGCACTTGTGCAATTATGATTGGTGATTGTCAGACATATTCACTATTCTGGCCTGTGTATCTGGTATGTTGTACTGCCCAATTGGTGTCCCTTTCTACATTGATAGTTTAGTGTGTGAAAGTGACTTTTTAGGAACTGGTTCCATTGATTGATGAGCACTTTCTGACAGTGGAGTTGAGTGATGGCCTTTGATTTACACTTTTGACATTGCATGCCGCGGCGACCAGGTGACATGGAGTGTGGGATGGTTTAGGTGACATACCGGCATTTAGAGGTGTACCTTGCCATGGTGTTAGTGACATGCCACTTTTGTGCACACCAGATTGAGTTGCTTTAAGTGCTAAGGAATGAACACAATGTGGCACTTCCAAGGACAGGTTCTCAGGGTGGTAAGGTTGGGACAGAGGATTGTCCCTTTGTCATCGATTGTCACCTGGAATGTGCCAAGGCTGTGTGCACTCCGCAGGTGTTGGATTTTAGGTGAAAAATTGTGCCACAAGCTGGGTATGGGCAGCCTCGCAATTAGCCCTTTCCCCCTCCAAAGCGCAGCCACCGTGCATGTGGTTGGGGATGTGGGGGCACCACCATGTTCACCGGTACGCCACACTGTGTTGCAACATTGTGGTCGCAGGAGCGTGACTTTAGCACTCCGAATGTGCGATCCAGTGGCCTAGTTGCAATATGGGCTGCGTTGTATCTTACCTGGGGTGGTGTTGTGGGGTTTTGGCGTCATCATGTAGGTGCTCAGAGGGTAGGCACAGTCCCCTGTAGAGGTGAGATAGGTTGTCAGTGTTGTGGTTTTGTCTGTGTGAGACATGCATGCATTTGCAGGGCCATTTGTACTCACCAATGAGCCATGTGTTGCCATGCCTCCCAGCTACCAATGTCCGGTCTAGGGGTGACATTCTGAATATGAAACTATCCAACTATCCTCCTCCTCCTGCAGTGTCCCACGTTCACAGCTGGGAAAAATTGTGCATTCATTTTAGCTGTATGCATTGGCTTTTGCGCGCACTTTTTATGCATTGTTTTTAGTGCGCGGGGACGCTTACGCCTGCTTTCGCTTGGCAGACGTGTTTCCGGATTAGCACGTCTTTTTCCGCACGCTGGAGAGCCCTGTTCAATTCCATGAATATGTGTTGTTAGCATGCGTGTGGGCGTGGCAAGTATTTTACTGTGGTACTTCCCATGTAACGCCCACATTTACTCCCCATTCCATGTGTTCCGCCCCCTTTTTAGGTGACTGCGCTTGACGGTATGCGCCCTCGCTAGGCGTCTTGCGCAAGGCTTTCGTGGCGTCGCAGTGATGTGTTGGACCCGTGCGGATTCAGCGCAAGTCTCCGGTAAGCCACGCGCAATGTGTTCCATGAATCAACAAACGGGCGCTTGCTTGCAAGCGCCCTTTTCAGTGCTATTTTATTCTATGAATCAGGTCTAAAAAGTGTGCGCAAAAGCCAATGCGCTTAAACAGCTACGATGAATGTACCATTTTTCGCAGCCGTGGTCGTGGGACACCGCAGGAGGAGGATAGCCAGGGCACACCATTTTTTTTTACCCAGGACCAGCCTTTTTGGGATGCCCGATGACCAGGTCTATGGCAGGTATAGGTTTCCACCTCATATCATATTGGACCAGGTCACGAAGTGGGAAGATGACCTCACATCCCCCCCCCCCACCCTGTGCTCCCAAGCACTGAGCCCCTTGGAAAAGGTGCTCAATGTACTTCTATTTTTTGGCCACTGAGTCATTTCAGTGGACAACTGCCATAGTCGGGGGCATTTCACAGGCCACGCAGTCACGCTGCCTTCACCAGGTGTTAGCAATCATGACTGCACGCCCCTCAGTCCGCAGGCACATATACATGCCCAGAAAACCCGCAGAAAGGTAGGCCGTGGTCCAGGACTTTTACAGGGTGCCGCACTTCCCTAAAGTGCTTGGTGCCATCGATTGCACCCATGTGGCCATACGTCCACCTAGGGCCACAGAGCACACCTATCGCAACCGCCAACACTGGCATTCCATCAACGTGCAGGTCGTGATGCCAAGGGAATCATTACCTCTGTATATGCAAACTATCCAGGGTCCACCAATGATAGTTTCATATTCAGAATGTCACCCCTACACCGGGCCCTGGGAGCTGAGAGGCATGGCAACACATGGCTCATTGGCGAGTACAAATGGCCCTGCAAATGCATGCTTGTCTCACACAGACAAAACCACACCACTGACAACCCATCTCACCTCTACAGGGGACAGTGCCTACCCTCCGAGCACCTACATGATGACCCCAATATGGAACCCCCACCACACCATCCCAGGTAGGATACAATGCAGCCCATATTGCAACTAGGGGCATAGTGGAGCACACATTCAGATTGCTGAGTCACGCTTCCGCTCCCATGACCACTCGGGTGGTGAGCTACTATATGCACCACCAGTAGTGTGCAGGATCATTGTGGCAGCATGTGTCCTGCACAATATTGCAACACAGCGTGGCGTACCGGTGGACATGGTTGTATCCCCACATCACCAACCACATGCACGGCGGCTGCACATGGGGGGGTAAAAGGGCACATGGCGAGGCTGCCCATACACAGCTTGTGGCACAATTTTTCACCTAAAATCCAACCCCTGTGAAGTGCACACAGCTCTGGCACATTCCAGGTGACAATTGATGACAAAGGGACAATCATCTGTCCCAACCTTACCACCCTGAGAACCTGTCCTTGGAAGTGCCACATTGTGTGCATCCCTTAGAACTTAAAGCATCTCAATCTGGTGTGCACAAAAGTAGCACATGGAAGATGTAGCATGTCACTAACACCATGGCAAAGTACACCTCTAAATGCCGGTATGTCACCTAAACCATCCCACACTCCAGGTCACCTTGTTGCCACACCTTGCCATGGCATGCAATGTCAAAAGTGTAAATAAAAGGCCATCACTCAACTCCACTGTCAGAAAGTGCTCAACAATCAACAGAACCAGTTCATAAACAAGTCACTTTCACACATCAAACTATCAATGTACACATGGGACACCAATTGGGCAGTACAACATACCAGATACACAGGCCAGAATAGTGAATACGTCTGACAATGACCAATCATAATTGCACAAGTGCCTCAACATGTCGCAACTTGCACATGGCACCCTTCCATCATTTTGGGTGGCCCTGATAACTAAAGTGGGCAGAGAAGCACATACAGATCGAAGGTGGTAGTGTTAAGGGAGGATCACCACGCATAGCCCTGGCCTGTTCCTCCATGGCATAGGCCATGTGGGACTGATATGCTCGCATATGCAACATGATGGCTCGGAGATCCCCATGCAACACCTCACGGGATGCACAGAGTTCCTCTGTGATGGTATGAGTCAACTGTTGCATCTGCTGCTCAGACCGTCTATTGCGGGCTTCCTCAAGTGCAGTCAGTGTAATTCTGAGGGACCTATACTCTTCCCTCAGGGCGTTCCTGTGTGCACAACCCTCTGCATCCAGGGATAACCACAGAGCGCCGAGTTCCGCCTGTAGGCTCCTGTTGCTGGCCTCCACGTGCAGCCTGTGTGAGCAGCATGTGGACTGCATTGCCTTCAGCTGGAGCTCCATCCGTCTTTCTGGGGGCATCATGGAATTGCCCACCCTTTCCATGCCCTGAGCCAACATCTCATAGGAAGCCCCCTGTTGCCGTGCAACACCATACATGGACTGCTCCCACACAGTATTGCCAGCTGACACGCGTCCACCTCGTTGGCGGACGCCACGCCTGTCAGGCCCAAGGGAACCTGACCCTTTATGTGATGTGGCTGCAGGACTGCATCCCTCCATTGATCAGCTGTTCCAGGAGCCAATACTGTGGAGCATGACCCTGCATCCGTAACTACCACAAACTGACGTACCAACACTGACTGGCTCTGTGAGGGGTCTTCACCCCTGCAGACGTTTGGGACACAACAGCACCCACAGTTGATCCACTCACCTGCGACAGTGTTGAGGAAGCCATATCTGGTTCACCACCAGCTCCAAAGAAATCATCAGAGGTGGAGTCCGACTGAGTCAGGGCCAGGATGGACTGTAGCACCAGTGGATCTTCATGGGCTACCACACCACGTCCTCCACTGGTGGTTGGTAGCGGCTCAGTATCCTGTACCACCTCCCCCTCCTCCTCCTCCTCTGCATCAAGTGCCTCATCACCTGCACATGGACAGAAAAGGAAATGAAGACCGATGTTAATTGCACAGCCCACTCACACAGCTACCACAATGTTCACATGCAACACATTAACCTGCCATGTCACTCATGGCACAAAAAACCATGCATGTACACAGTGTAAATGGAAGGGAATTATGAATGCAGTCATGGATGTGTGATCAAGGGCTCAACAACACATGTAGTGCATGGTGCGTAGCACCTGTTTCACAGACAAGCACCTGACATGCAATACACAGATGACACATAGCCATGCACGAAATGCCAAACAGCATGAGACGGAACCGGATGACTACAGTCCCAGAGCCATGTACAATAGTTGTGACATTGCATTACATTGTACTCACAAAACCAAAATACACAAGTGTCACAATGCGCAACGATGCTACGGTGTTGGAATAGAGTGAAGACAAGCACACTGATACCATGATGCAAGGTCACATTGACATCACGCCAGTGAGTAGGCATGCTGAAGGGGATACCTGGGTTTGCAAGTGAGGGGGGCAGTGCACAACATGTGAACGGCCTCAATTTCAAACATGAATATGTCACCAGAAATGCAAATGTGACCTGTTGGCAGTGGAAGGGCAAATGCACACATCAGGTGCAAAGTGGCGGTAGTGGGTTGTAGGTATCCAGTAAACAAACATCAAGTGCAGGGGATGGCTGGGATGCAGTGCATGGATGAAAACGTATGCCCAGAGGACCGTGTCGGAGATCAGATTGTATCCAGTTCACTAGTGCATCATCTCAGTCATCATGGACTCCAGCAGGGGAGAGGAGAGTAAGTACAAAACATGAGGTAGCATCAGATGATATGAGGTAGCATCAGATGTGCCTACATACCTGGAGACGGTTCACCTCTAGTTCCATTGAGCCATAGAGGCTGTACCAGAGGGAGGACGCAGCCAAATACAGACATCAACCACCAACTCATTGCAATGAGGAGCTACTGACCAAGAGTAATTGTGAAATGGATGAGTGAGGACTGACAGGTAAGCAAATATTTAAGATGAGGTTGAAGTAATATTGGCCCCAGGACACGTAAGGACTTGTGGACAATGCACAGGGTTCAGGAAATAACAGTCGTAGCCACTGGGAGACAGTGACATCACAGTCCGAGGGAGACAATTCCTGGCCCCAACCCAAAAGGACACATCCCACAGTCCTGGTCTGGATGAGTAGCAGAGGCAAGGGAGTTCAACCACCAAAATCTAGTAAGAGTCTGTTGCAGTAGCCCACCATAGGTAAGACCAGTCCCCTTAGACAGTGAGCTGCCGGGGTAATGAGAGGAAAGGAAGAATACCTCTGAGGAGGTGCATCTGGCAGGGTGACCTCTCAGACGTCACATATGGGAGTACAGAAGGAGAGTGTGGAGTGGAAGATCAACACAGGTTATCCGCCATCACAGGCTGGAGCAGGAAGAGTGCCACGAGAGGCTGCACAGAGAGTGACATGGAAGGGATGATAATGTGTGGTGAGGACGAGTGTCACAGTGTGCAGCACATCTTATGCATGCATTCTACAGGACAACAAGCACATGTCAGTCCACCATGACATGCCCACCCATGTCAGTCATGTAAATACAGGCAGAACTGCCGGACAATCAACAATCCATCCAAGCAACATACACATGTCATGGACGAACACGCATCACCACTCATCGGACATGTCCTTATAATTTGGCAGCTCTCCCACACCTTGGATCTGCCCCACCTCAATCATATTACTGACTTGTTCTTCATGTTGAGTGAGCTCATTGTCCTCTTGTGCTGGCCCAGCTAGTTACCAGAGTAGAGGCGTAGGCGCTACCCAGCTTCTCTTTGGCTCGGCGTCAGAGGTCATTCCAACGCTTCAATGCCTCAGAAGCTGTGCGCCTCTCATTGCCCAAGACGTTGATTAGATCAGTGACACGCTGCAAGTGGGCCATACGCTGAGCATGCGTATGTGTGCTCAATCCCCGCACCAGCATGTCACGTTCGTGTTCCCGCATGTAGTCCACAAGGATCTTGAGCTCCTCATCACTGAAGCTCCTCCTCCTCGACCTGTGGGTATCCTGTGCCATGCCTTGGGTTGGAGCCTGTCCCACTACTGCACGCTTTGCCTTCTTGCAAGACGGTGCAGACCCTGAGTGGCTGGGACCACTTGGGTCAGAAGTGGCTGGAGCACTGGTGGACTGGGCCATGGCATCACCCACCGATGTCTGGACAGGAAGTTGCCTTGCAGGTATCCGTACCTGTGTGCAGGCGGCTGCCACTTCCCCAACACGTCCCTTTCGCTTTGAGACAGGGACTACTGCACCTGGGTCCCTCTGGACCTGTGCCTGGAGCACAACAGGCTGGCTGTGTGACCGCGAGCCTGGGTGCGGGTGCTACAGCTGCCCCTGCAGCTTCTTGAGCCAGGCTGGTAGGGACAGCAGATGACACTGCTGCTCTGGGACCCTGGGTGCTGGGGACATCAGCATCAGCTGCATCTCCCTGACCCTGTTGGGTGGGGTGCACAGCTCTCCCTGCATGTCCCTGGCCATGTCGGCCACGTCCACCTTGGCCACCCTTCCAACTTGTTGCCCTCCCACTCATGGCGCTGATGGAATTGTGCAATGGGTGGCGCAGTTATCAATTGTCCCGGGCAATTTCAGTGAGGAGGCAGTGTAAGTGAGGTTAAACGTACCAGTGTGCTCCTGCAAGGCTCAATGTAACCCCTGGAGAAAAATAAACTGGCTGCGTAATGCACAGGCACCCCAAAAACGAAAATTATGTGTACGCGACCCCTCATTAACCCACGTGTGAAGTAAAAACCTAACGCAGTACACTGTGGCACCCAGCAACAAAAAATGGCATACGCGAAGGACACGTAGGGTAGTATGAACTTGAAAATGGGGGTACGCGAGACACGGGGGAACCCATATTCTGCAGAATTCGTACGCGACTCACAGTCAGCCTCAAAAACAAAAATCAAAATGCACGCGCGTGTGCGCAGAGGCAAATCCCCCACCAAAAGAAAGAGCTTGCACTCTCGCTGTAGGATAGAGATCTCATGGAAACGCTAGAATCACAGACATGTCCGTCCGCTATCGCTAGCACAAGCGTGTGATGGTCTCTGTTAGGGAGAATTCTCTGCAAAGGCTAATTTCCCAAACCTAGCGAGTCCCCCAGCAGCTTTGCTGGATTTTTTGGGGTTTAATATTTTCTCCTGCTCTTAGGCATGATTTGAGAATGTCCTTTGACTTTGTAATGTGTTTTATGGGCTATGGGGTCTTTTACTCCATAGGGCTTCATGTGTTTTTGGTATGTGTGTTACACAGCACCCTCAGTGCAGTAAAACATGGGTGTCATAGTGACCCCCAAACATAGACTCCATACCCTGGGACCGACTACTGTCTCCCAGGGCATTTAAAGTCACCATTGACTTTACTAGTCTTAAATTGTGAACAGAACCAGTACAAACCATCATATTGTGGAAGTTCTGGTAGGGGTAATTCGATTGCCCCTAGGTCTGTTTTTCAAGAGGGCACTGTCCAGTCCCCCCTTGTCGAGTTTCTGGCTGGTGGCAGTGGTTACCATGCGAAATATTCCACCGGAATATTTCCTATGGGATTTTCCCATTCATTTTAAAAGCACCACTTTTTTGGTGCAATGTTAAATAAATAACCCGGCGGTATCTTTATTTATTCCTCGGTTGGGTCTTTTTGCCAGGACTCGGTTTTAAAATGGCGTTTGTGTTCGCCTCTGTAACTCCAACCCAAGTCGAGCCCCTTGTTCTGCACAGAAGCCTCCAAAAGTGGTGCCACTCTGTCTGGGTCCACAGGATGTGCGGGAGAGGGGAATAGGCACCCTAGACTGAGTTACCTCGGCAACTCAAGGCGCACTCTTGTGTGATTGGCCCAGTGGTGAGCCGCCCGGCTCACCACTTAGCATGTTTGAGTGACAGCTAGGACTGATGAATGGGAGTTTTCAGCATAAAAGCCAGGCTTTGGGGACTGGAACTTCAGAAGTCGCCACAGGACCTAAAGAATCCGAAGAGGGAGAAGCTGAGCCGACCTGCAACAACGACACCACCGGTGGAGCCCTGCTGAACCGACTCACCACTTCCCAACGACAGAGAAGATCTTCTTCCAGGAGAGTCTTCTTCCTTTGAGCTGGTGGGGTTAACCAGTTCGCCCTTTTTTCGCCTTCCTGGATCATCTCGTGGTCGAATCGCTCGTGCCAAGCACCCCGGCGGCCGGATTGCCACGCTTCACCACTACCGCGAATAAAAAGGGTAGTACCTTTTAACCGGGAAACTCTGCGGCTGGTTTCTTCCCTGGCAGTGCAACGACCTCCAGCTTTCCTCCACGTCGAGATCTTCTCTTCCCCTGGACGAAGCACCGACTTGCACCTGCTGCCAGGAACAACTGCCCCCGCTGGAGCTTTCTCACCATTTCAGGTACTGTGTCCCGGCTGGTCTCCCTTACAACAGACCATCCAAGGTGTCCCATAAATCCTTGACTCTCTATCCTGGGGTGACCTCGGACCTTTTAACTAACTTTTCTGAACTGATCTAACTCCTTTTTGAACTATCTGCAAAGACTTTTAAAGTGCACTTCAACGGTGTGATCTTGGGCACATTCCGACTTGCTCTCTCCAAGAGTGGGCCTGGCCTATGAACTTTTTGCTCTACAGTAGACCCTGCCTTTCTCGACTTGCTGTGGTTCTTTAAAAAAGTGTTGGTATTGTGTGTTTTCCTATTTCTGCCTTTTCTCTCCCTTTTTAAATCATTATTGGAGTGCCATCTTGGTTAAGCGCTCATCTCTGTGTTGATAATAAGTGGTGTTCTTTTCCTAAGACTTGTCGAATAATTAATCAGGGAGGTGTATATATTTCTAGTGACTGTGTTTGAACTTGCTTGACATATTAGTGCCAGTGTATTTTTACAAGTGTGTTTTTAAATAATTATATACTTTTATACCAAAGCTCTGGTCACTGTTTGCTTGTGCTACTGTATTTTTGTACCTAATGTGTATACTCTATATACTGCCCAACTCTTCTTGAGAGAAGTCTGACTGCTCAGCCACAGCTACCAGGTAAATCTGGGTGGTACAGACTGCTACCAATTGGGTTTACTGCTAACACCTGTAGTCTTAAACTTTTTGCAGTGGTCCCTAAGGGAACTGCACAGGTTTCTGCCTAACAGTCTCCAACGCGCTGATTTATCCCGATACTCTGAGCTAATGCCCAGCGTGTGTCATGTGACTTACACTCATAGGCCCTTTCCTCGAAATCGACGCTAACGCGCTGTTTCCGCACATGCAGTCACTTTGTGTCCAGCTGGCCACGCGAGTAACACGGAAGACCCACGCTTCTGCCTACCAGCCAATTAACCTACTCCAAGTGTCCCGAGCTGCCTCCTTCGAGCCATCTGCTGCTGCCTGCCCACTCTGTGTGCATGCTGGCCACGTGCCCAGCAATTTCGGTGCCTGCTGCACAGGCCATTGCCAGAGATCCTGTCGTTGGACCTGTGACCACATCTGCTGATCCAGAAGACTCCCGACGTGCCAGACCACCGCTCCACAGCCCAGCAGCAGGACCACCTTGCCCACCCACACCTGCATCAGGGGTTGCCATGTCTGAAGCAACATCATCCGAGGCAAGTGGCAACCCCCCCCCCCCGGCAGCGACGCAGAGGGCTGTTAGCTTCTCAGCCAGGGAAGTTGACGTCCTGGTTAATTATGATGCCCTCTTCCCCGGACCATCGCAAGTCGGAAAGGAAGGACGGATGAAGATCTGGGCAGACATTGTGGTTGCCATCAACGCAGAGGGATTAGCACCCCGTGACTACATCCATTTCCACAAGCGCTGGGAGGACTTCAAAGCCACGACCCACAACAAGGCCTGGCGCCTCGTCAGGGCTGGAATGGACCAAGCAGGGTGCCAGGGCCTGTTGACCACCGACAACATGCAGGTCCTGGAGCAGTTCTACCCGGTGCTGTACGCCCAGGTCAGGGAATCAGAACTCTGTCATGGAGTCGACAGGTAAGTGTCCATGTGTATTTGTCCACCATAGTGCCTGTGCATATTGGTGTATGGTTGGAGTGTGCACCTTGGCCTTATGTCTGGTATGTCTCTTGTAGAGATGTCTGGGTGCATGTCTCATACAGTGCTGCATGTGTGTCTATTCCAGCATGTGTGACATCAACAGCGTCTCAGTTGCAATGTGTGATGTGCCGCAGCATCTAACAACGTGCGTGTGGTTGCATACATGTGTCTGGACGTCGCCAGGTGAGGTGTGACGTGTGCTTTTGGCAACAACATGGACGTGCATGTGTCTGGAAGTGAATGTGACTGGCCAACAATCCTGGATGGATGTTTCTGGAGCATTTGAATGTGTGCTTGACTCTTGCTGGCAATTTTAGCTTGAGTGGACTCTGACGTGATAGTTATGTGGCCTGCTTCATTAATGTCAGATGGTGTGTGTGGATGCAATTTGTATGTCCCATGATGAATGTGAGGGACATGCACAATATTGAGGTGCTGACAGTGACTTGTCCAAGGATATGATTGTCTTTTGTGAAGGACACACATGATTGTGCATGTGTGAATTGCACAAACCGGTGTGTTGTGGATGGTGATGATGGTTGTGACCTTTTACCAGCGACAAAGGAAGAAGTGGGCGGAGAAGGTGCTGTGGAGCAAGGCAGCTGGGATGCCTCTACCAGGCACAGACGCAAGACCCAGTCAAACTCCCAGGTTTTGTCATCTTCGGGAAGCAATGAGGCTGGTGCCGTGTCGGAGACAACGGCCGCAGCTGCTGAGGGGAGGCCCAAGAGGGTGAAGGGTGTCATGGACTCCTCAGCAGTGGGAGGGACAGATGAGCCCACACAGGAGCAATCCAATGCAGAAGATGGTGGGTAGGCATCCAGGTTGGCAGAGGTGGAGCAGGAGAAGGAGGCCGCAGCAGCCCAGCCCATGGCGCCCGGCGGGGGTGATGACATGGGTGTGACTGATGCAGTCCACAATAAGGGGCAGGAGGCAGTGCAGGTCACCGTGGAGGGGCCTGTGACTGATCCTGCCCCTGGGACTGCCACTACACCAGCGGGCATGCCCCAGGCTGGACCCATCCGCAGGCGGTGGATGTTTCCACCCAAACGGAAACACCAATACCTGCGGATGTCGCCATTCGGTACCGGGTGGAACCGGTGCTAACCGGTATAATGAGGCAGACAGACACCATCTGTGATGATGTGCAGGCTACCAACTGGTGCTCGCACGTCATCACGAGGAGGTCTGCTGTCTTGTGAACTGGCTAGCACATTTCCTGGTATCGATTTGGGTGCGTGGGCTAGCCACTTCTGCGACCCCCTCCTCGTCTTCCTCCTCTGTGCACCAGTCATCCTCCCCATCGTCTTCCGGCCCAGATACCACCGGGGCCCCCTGTGTACCTGTACTAACTCCGGCGGCTAGTTTGGTGAAGATCACTTCCCTGACAGAGTCGGGAGTCGAAGTTGAATAAGCAGATGTGGTCACCACGCCGATCCAGCAGGCGACAGGGGCTCTGCCAATGGAGGTAGAGCAGGCACGAAGGAGCAGGACACATGCACGACGGCCCTGGGGGTTGACATCATCCTGGAGGCTGTCCTTGAGGCACAGGCACTGGGCAATTAGGCGGCAGCAGGCTCAGAGTAGAATGCTACAGGACTCAGGGCAGGTATTGGCCATCGGGCAGGTATCGGCCATCAGGCAGCAGGCAAATGTGGACCTTACAACAAGGATGTCTTCCATGTTGGAGCATTTGGGCCAGCAGATCGGGGCAGAGCGGCAGCGGGCACTGGAGGCAAGACTCACCATGGCCAGGGCGGAGATTACACTGCACCGGGCAGAGAGGCGGGCAGAGGTCCTAAAGGAGACTTGCAGGGAGTTTGAGAGGAGCATGTTGGTGTCCCTGCAAGACCTCGAGGGGGAAGCCGAGGCCCGCCTAGGAGAAGTGGACGCAGTGTTCGATTATGCCCTGGCGGAGACTAAGAGGGAGCATGGTGAGGAGATGGACTAGCCCGCTGCCATTGTATATAGTTGTTTAGGTGTAAGTTTCATTTATTTTTCACTTTTATTTGGAGTTTTTGGACTTTGCTCCGCATTTTGTACATAGTTCTTTCTTAATAGTATTTTTTAGTATTTCTTAACATGTTTGGGACAATGGACCGTGGTTGTTTGTACATAGTTGTCTTTTTCCCAGATCATTTTCTGTTCACCATGGAGTAATGGTTTTCTTTTCATTTGTGTTTTCATTTGCATTTACATATATGGACATAGACCGCATCTTTGAGTTTATTTTTTTATTCATCCAATGTTTTTTCCGTTTTCACAATCTTTTATTTATTGATTTGTTTCATGCAGTTTTTATTGATTGATTTGACTAAGCTTGACTTTCATACTGATTTTTTCTATATTTTTCACCTTGGAAATCAAAGTGGTGTCTGGTCTGAATGGTTTAGAGCAAGTTTTACTCTTCCTTAACTCAGTTCCGTTTCCCTGATGCTGACCAATGTTGGGCATGTGTGATTTTTGAATTCCAATCCCATGGGGCATGTTCTGCGGTGCATGACCTATGGATGGGTGTTAAGGTGCACCTGGAGTGTGTGGTGGCATTTCCTTTCACATGTGCTGCATGAATGTTTATTGCTCCAGTGTTTTAGGGTGGGGGGTGTCCCATGAGGCGGGGCCTGCATGCAGGTTGCCATCACAGGTGTTGGGGTGGGTGGGACACATGAGGCAGCGCTTGTCTGCAGGTTGCCGTCACGGGTGTTTTTCGGGGGGACACATGAGGCGGGGCCTGCCTGTGGGTTGCCGTCATGGGTGATGGGGGTCCATGTGGTGTGGGCTGCCTGCGGGGTGTGGTCACAGGTGAAGGGGGGGCCCATGTGGTGAGGGTTGCCTGCGGTCACGGGTGGGGGTTCCCATGTGGTGTGGGCTGCCTGCAGGGTGTGGTCACGGGTGATGGGAGTCCCATGTGGTGTGGGATGTCTGTGGGGTGTGGTCACAGGTGATGGAGGGTCCCATGTGGTGTGGGCTGCCTGAGGGTGTGTTCACGGGTGGTGGGTACTGTGGCACTTCCCACGTAACGCCCACATTTACGCTTGTTCCCCATTCCACGTGTTCCGCCCCCTTTTTAGGTGACTGCGCTAGACTATATATATATATATATATATATATATATATGTATATATATATATATATATATATACAAAAGTGCATTGCTCCACTCTTCTTCACTAGCTGTTAGCAAAAAGTAGCATGCTCCCTCACCTGGGACCTGTGACCCACAAAGCTTCTCCATGGCATGCCTGTACTAAGGAAACAGATCTTATTCTAACACTCACTCCACTATAATGGTCTAATTTGCCCAGTTTGGTACAGTACTTCTTCAAATATTGAAAAGAACATCAAATGAGCACATAACATTCTCAATGTCAACCAACAACTTTCCTCATTACAACATTAGTGTAAAAGAACAATACAAAACCTTGACCGCATAGTAATGTGCAAGAGGCTGTCAAAAGGAATAAAGCTCTGTATTCAGATGCAGTAAAGAAACAAGTATTGGCAAAGCTAACAATCTTTACTTTTGTATAGGTGTTGAGAAGGCATTTGTCAGGCACCATCATCATACATCCGGCTACTCGCATGTTTGCCCCCCAATAGGTAGGTAGAACAATCATTTGCCATGTATTGCCACAAAATGTCCATTACTCACCTACTATGTCAGTTAAATCAGATATGTGTCAGGTCATTGTATGCGCAGTGTGAGAAACCTAAAGGTGTCTCACCTGCTAGTCCTCGGGGATCTGTCATCCAGGTGGCTAGGACACAATCGCTAATGGATCCAGTTTCTGGGGGTGGACCAGTGCAGGAGGATCAACTGGATGGTGAGTCTTCAGGGAGTGGAAGTGGGACACCGAAGATAATGGTGAGGCACGGTATCCCCTTCCTTGTGACACCTTTTCCCCATCCTACCGGATACCTAGAAACTCAACCACCCTCCCAACCTCCCTTTTCAGACACAAACACTTTCTCGCTGACTATTTATTATGAGCAACAGACTAACATCAGAGCCATTTATCCAACATGTCCCAATGCAAGGGTCAGGCAGGGTCATGAAATTACTGATAATTGCACACACCGGACTTCCATCACACTTCCCCCACACAGAGAGCACGAAAGCACACACTGAGCAAGGCAAAACGCACAAGGAAGCAACAATTCCGAGATGGCAGTTTAAGCCGAGGAGAAAGGTGGCAAGACCAAAGCGGACGACAAGAAGGGAATAACCCTTGCCCTTTTCAACAAAGAACTGCGACTTTCAAGAGGCCTCACGGAAAAGAAACAGAAGACCGGGAATTGCAGCTGACGGTGTAGTGTGCGTGTCAAAGGTACAGAGGGCTCTCCCATATTGATAGCCAAGGCAGGGAGAAGCGATTGCCACTGTGGTACTGTCCTGGACTCTGACAGCAAAGCAACGCCAACGAGTTCAGCCCAGCCGGTGAGATGGAGAAACAGATAGACAGACCGGACTGTGTTGTGTTCAAGATTGCAAGCGGCAACATTGTATGAAGTAAGAGAACTTGTATACGATTGAACTTTATGAAACCGAAATAGGTACCAGATACAGATTGGTCCGGAGCCCCGTGGGTGCTCACTGGAAGGTCTTGTTTGGTACCCCCTGAGCGTGTAAAAACGATTGAACTGTGAAATCAAAGTGGTCCTGCAGCGGGTTAAGTTGAATCCTGTGCACATTAAAAAGTCTTTGATTGCCTGTAAACTGGAATTGGTCTGAGCCCGGCTGAGGGGGTCTAATGGTATAATAAGGGATCGGAGTCAAGAAAAGGGGGATCCTAGATGAACAGCAATACACCAGAGATGATATTGCTGTAGCAAGTGTGAACGCGACTGAGTTCCTTACGAATAAAGTTGGTCTGAGCCCGATTGAGGGAAGCTAATTGTGAATAAAGGATCCGAGCCCGGCTGAAGGGGATCCAGGGTGAAGAGTGAATCGCCCGACTTGAATATTTGGAAAGGAACTTTGTTGTTTCTGGTACATCAGGCCCTCTGATCCAAGAGACTTTGAATAAAAGACTTGGGCACGGAAGGCCCTGATGTAGGTAAAAGGAACTGTGCCCTCATGCCGAAGAAGCCCAAGATTGTGCTATGCGCAAGTGACCCGAATTATCCTGTGCTAAAAACGTGGGGAGGGAGGCCTACAGCCTAAACATCCCGACTTTTCATTTTGTGAACATTATCCCATGGTATTTGTAGCCTAGCGGTAAGGGTTGGCAAGTTTTTCCTTTTTAGTATAAGCCCTTTTTATTTGACTAGGACCTTATTATTATTATTTGATGGTCGTAACTTGCTCCCATCTTAGATTTAGATGGGCGCTTTTCACACCCCTGATAAAGTTCAATAAACTTCCTTGAAGTGTGATCACTTGTGTCTGTCTTACTTAGATACCACACCTTCCTTACAGCAGGTTCACATTGTTGGACGTTTATACCATTGAAAGTCAGACACTGACCCTGTTGTAATCAGAATGGCCGAGGAAGTGTTTGTGTGCATCACAATTTGCACTTGGTAGTGCAGAATGAGTGTATCACCATTTTATACAGGGTTGGACCTCAATTCCTCTCTAACAGATTCACGTGATACACCATTGACGAGCATTAGAATTAAGTACTTAGTGTAGGGAAGGTATGGTATCACAAGTATTGACACTGACACAATGGATACAATTTGTAAAACCTTTATTGAAAATGTTGGGGTTGGAGAAACTCCTATTCGGCCCTATAACTAAGATGGGAGTAGTCTCGACCATCAACCGATAAACAAAACAGTCCTAGTTGAGTCTGCCAAATCAAAATGGCATATTCTAACGAAAACCTAATGCCTACCCTATCCTGTAAAAAGGAGAAAATGTATGCAAAAGGAAAAGCCAGTGTTCAAATGATAATGTGGCTGAGCCAGCATTATCCGCCACGTTCGGCCTCGTGGGGTAAGGCGATCCTTGTAGGCAGGATGACACTGTGGCTCGGCTTCCAACAAAGGACACAGTGAAAAAACGTAGATCGAGGACCACCAGGCCTTACACATTTAAAGTTACCTTCTCTGACTTTCAAAATAAATGTTTCAACAAAAGTGTTCACAAACGGTCCCCCTCTGCCGGGCTCAGACCTTTCACCACACAGTTCTCGTAGGTCCCCCTCTGCCGGGCTTGGACCTCTCACGATACAGTTCACACAATGTTGCAAGGAGGCTCCATTTGCCAAGCTTAATATATTTTGGGTCTCCATCAATCGGGCTCGGGCCACTTTCGGATGTCAAAGTCTTTCGAATGTGCGTGGTTTTCGTTACAGGCCGCCGCAGGACCACTTTGACTCAACATTCACCATTTACTTTCACTGTTGCTGTTTGATTGCCCTTTAGCTTCAAACAATGCACCTTTCACTGAGACTTTCGAATGGGCTACTTTCTTTCACAGTTTATAGTCTTTCCGTTGAAAAAGCATCTAAATACCAAAGCATCTAATAAAAAGCATTGAATGCCAAACCATCGAATCACCATAGGGAAAAAAAGACAACCATTCCGTCAAAACTAGTTCATCGACAAACACATCATGAAACACCAAAAAAAAACTTTATATGTAGGTAATTTACACGTTATGGGGCACCCCCCAAACTCCCACCTTACCCACGGGCACCTCACCTTCCGAACACCCTCTAAACAATGAAAAGCGCACCATAAACAGTTAACACATGAAGCATACAACTTGAAATGATTACCTCACCAGGTTTCCAATGCATCCAACGTTATGCAAAACAGGAACTACCAGGAAAACAAAAAACAAATCCAGGAAAAAAAAAGCATAATCCATGCGAAGAAAACCATTCCAAGTCAAATAAACAATGCAAAAAAAGAAAAACAAGAACTCCAGAAAATACAAAAAAAAAACAAAAAAAAAAAAAAAAAAAAAACACATCCAAGGAGAATCCAATCCATTGAAAGAAAATCAATACCAAAATCCACGAAATCTGAAAATCAAAATAAAGAAATGATCCAAAGCCAGCAATCCAAGTTCCAAAAAAGGAAGATCCATGGGAAAAAAAAAATCTTTAAAAAAAAAAAAAAAGAAATCCAGGAAACAGAAGCACACCGCGACGAACCAACCGACGCATCCATCGGGAGTTTAAAAATGGAGTCTACGTACGCCTTACGTGAACGTTGTGCGTACGACGTAACGGAAGACTACAAAACAAAAACTTTGAAAAAAAGAATGTAATATTTAATCCAACAGCACCATCAAGCGGTAGAAAGAAATAGGTTAAATGTAAAAAAAAAGTTATTCAAAGTTAAATCAAAGTTTAAACAAGAATAAAAGTTTTGACTTTCTTATAACAAAAATAATGACATATTACACATTTCGATGGATCCATCGAATTATAGACAACAAAATGGTCAGTCAATGGAATGGCATTTCGTTGCTTATAATTCGATGGATTGGTGTTCGATGCAATAGCATTCGATGGATTGACCAGCTACCTTCTTTCACCGTACCACTCTGTTACTTAGTATTGCTGATTTTGCAGCTATATTTTACTTTAAAGTTCATTCACGGGTCTGCCTTTGTTTGTGTCTCATCCACACACGTGCAGCCTTCACTTGTGATATGATGTTGCAACTTCATTCACTTTAACACATACAAGACTCTCAGGTCGCTTGCCAACTACCCGGCTGTGTGTGCTTCTTTCTTGTTTCGCGGTTTCTGATTTTCGAGCCAAGGTTAGTACCACAGTTGACCTCGCCTCCCCAACTCTGACATTCTCCCGGGAGGGTCACTGGCATCCTTGAAACACAATGCAATCTTCACTTGTGGGATTTGGCCTTCTCCACGTGTCTTTCGCGGTCAGCCGGAGGTAATGACCTACAGTAGGGAAGCCTTGGGGTTTTTTGGCCCGCTGCTCTCGTCCCTTGGTCCGTTGCTCTGCTCCAGTAGGTGTGCCTTTGCCCCGGGAAGTTCTGCTCGTTCTCGTGTTCCGCCTTGCTCAGTGTCTCTTTAGGTGTTGCCTTTCATTCGTGTGAGGAGAGCTAATTGGTATCAGGTGTATGCGCTTAGGGTGAAGAGCCTGAACCAATTAATGGGACATGTCCAGTACAATGCGGAAGAGTTCGTTTGAATACTCTCAAGTGCCCTCTTCCTTGGCCCTGTGTTTGTGTAAAAGGGGGTGGGGTGAAATGGGAGTCGGGACTTCAGAAGATCCTAAAAAAAAAAAACACGTTGGGGTAGATGAACAAAAAAAAAGGGGGAATACTGCATCTCACCATCAGCTTTCTCACACCCCCCCAAAACCCCCACCACTCCCAGAAGACATAGAAGGCCAAGCTGTCTTGATTGTGGCAGCAAAAATGTATGGAACGTGTTACTATAAATGGCTATCTCATCCTTCTGTAAACCGTTAAAGACACAGGTGTTTTGCAACTCAACAGCCCAGTGATAGCTTAAAGAGATGTCTACTGAAGGCCAGATTGCCCGTATAAGTTGATTTGTAGACTCTGCTGAGTCTCTTGTAGCCCAGACAGTGTTTACATATGGGACAGCGCCAAAAGGTATCTTTTGTGGTATTCAAGCAGTGTATAAATATATTTAAAAAAACAACTATCAACCAAGAATCACCCTTTGATTATGACCACCTTGATCCTATGGAAGAGAAAGCACTTTTATTGGACCAGTGAAAATGCATAGATGTCAGTTAAACATGTTCTACAGGTTCACTGTTTCAGATGGAAGCACCTGGTCCACTGGTGCCTAAACTCTTACCTTTGATGCAGAGTATAATCTGTTATCAAATGACCGAGAGCGAGTTCGCTGCCGAGTTGCTGCAGTCTTGGGCAGCAGTGGTCTTTCTTTGGTAGCTGTTGATGGAGGAGGGGCATATCATAAAACCTCCATAGAGGCGCAGAGTTTACTGCCGAGTTGCTGCAGTTGTGGGCAGCCTGGAGCAGGAAGCTTGCAAGTCTATGTGAGGGTGAGCCTGCGTGACTTTGCACCGCAAATATGGGGGTCCTTTCATCTTTTTGCTGCATTGTGCTCTTTGCCAGAAGTGACTTTGAATCTGCATGGGGCTTTGTTGCTGGCTTGGTACATTGAGCGGAGTGAGCCCTCGTACTGCTCGTATGGTTAGGGGTGTGTAAGCACAGAGTTTGCTTACTAGGGCGTTTGCAGTGCACCTGCTTCTGGTAGAGAAAATTCTGAAGGACTGAGCACCACTATGTTGACCTTTATCAAAAAAGCATGCCCATAATCCCTGCTTGGTTTACATAATGAAAGGAAATTCTCACTCGAAATATGGGTTGCGCAGTAGGACTGTTGCCTTGAGGAAACATACACAGAGCCCCTCCCACTGCACCACGGGCTGAAACAGTAAGCCCAAAACAAAGATAACAGACAAGAAAGGGCCGGGGGGTATAGTACAATGTAAAAGTGTGTTTATTTTTATTTTTTTACAACTGGATAGTCCCGCCACTCTCAGTAGGGCAGAGGAGTGGCTAATGTGTACCCACGGAGGATCCTTTAGTTGGAGACAACAAGATGCGAGACAAGAGTCTACAAAATCGGTTCGCCAGTGATTGTCAATAATGGTTCCTTGCTCAAACTGTTTGAATTTGCAGCGTAATTCCTTATTTTCCCCCAATCCCGACTACAATATTAGAATTAACCTTTCAGCCAGTCCGCACTTGGAAAAATGTGTCTCCCACTCGCATCTGCGTTGAAGAAGCATCTGTACAGTGTAATGGCTACCTGATAAAACCTTGGCCATTGCTTCATCCTTGGACACGATTTAAACAAAAATTGATTCCTTGCTATTACTGTGTACAAAATTGGCTGAAGAGCAACTGGAGACCAAACGTATAATAGCACTGGTGGTGAACGTTATCATTACATCTAGTCCGGCTTTCAACCTAAACCACAGTGCTGATATGGGTCCCATTAGGGTCTCTTCACCTTTGAGGTAGTCCGCAAGTGAGCCATGTATGCATCCGTGTAAAACAGACTGTATGAGTGATTCGAGGCTGGTGCAGGGCTTATTAAGTGGGAAAGATAATTCTCCTGAAACCTCTCTTAAAATAACAGCGACTATGGAGGAGCACACTTTGGAGGTTCTACGTACTGAACAATCTATGCTTGTCCCCTTGGAACCTAGATGCCTGAAGAAGCATAAGATTTCAAATCAAAAAGAAGTAGTACAGGTCAAGTAAACAGCTGTACCCTGTTAAATCTTCTTACTCAAATAAGGCACAGAAACCTTTTGGCACTTTAGTGCGATACACAAAGTCAGGCCAATACATGGTAACCAATGAATTAAGTGATGGTTCCTCTATGCAGGTGGCACTCCAGGCCCCCATGGACAAAGGAGTGTCTGCGTTTTTCTGTCTTTAACTTAACGTCTACATCTATGCACACTGAGGCCAAGCGTGCCCTGGAGCAAGAGAAGATAAGTTCAGTAGGGCCCATGTCCGCTCTGACGACTAGTTTTGAATTCCGATTCCCAGCTTGGATAGAGGCTAAATCTAGGGACCAGTCTAATTTGGCCCCTTTCACAGAAAATAATACGATTATTATTCGGAGTGGTAATCAGACTACATCTCTGGAGAAAGTATTTCATCCTAATGCAGTGACATGGGGCAAATGTCCCAAACAATTTCAGGCATCTGTGCATACTAAGACTGATCATGTTGGGGCCTCTTATGGCACGGTTTTCTCAAAATATGTTAAAATTGTGGAGCTTAATACCATGTATACCGGCCCTTTTCTTTAATCGATCAAGGTTACTTTATCTTTTTCATCATATCCCTACCCTTGCTATTTCTACAGATTGTGAGACTGGAATTCCCATCTGTCTACAGTAGCACTAATTGGGTCTTGGTTACTTTTACATCTCCTTTGGCTGCCGAGCGGATTGGCAAAAATGCGAAATCCTTGGTTGAGAAGAGTTTCAAGGTTTTTGTTTTCCAGCCTTCAATAAGGCCTAACTCAGGTCTTGGTCACAGCCTTTTGGCTGTCGGAATGGGGTAACTGCACTACGGAATGCTCTAACCAATAAAAATCGTCCCGACTATCTAGATAAAGAACAGGGTGGCATCCTATATTTTTCTGCCTTATTACCTTTCAGTTAAATCAGCTCTACTTTCCGTGAACCGAGGGAGCAGCCCATGTTGTTATTGATCCGCGTACCTTGAAACATAACTCGCAAATGCTACATACTGAGGCTTCGGGCACATTAGATTTTCTTCAACCTCAATCGGGTCTTCATATACTGGTGTTGTAGCTTGTTTTGACTTTTTAGGTGAAAAAATATCTTCCATATCAATATGCTTTCTCTTAATGGGGTTTTTATATAAAAACTCCACAACAGAGGACATTTTGTCCATAGTGTTGTCTAATCTTTCCTTTGTCCAGGTCGGTGGAGATGCTAGTGAAAAAAATAATATCTTCACACTCTTCCCCAGATTTTGCAACCTGAGGCAGTCTTTCTTTAATGCATCTATGCGAGATGCCTCCCGTCCATGTAACTAGATTTATGTTGTATTGGTTTTGTAGCCGGCACTGAACAGATATTTTTGGTGATTGGGAAATTAGTTTAGGTGGCTGAGAAGTTTTCTAAACCAGGGATAAGTGTGAGCCACTCGTGGTAGAGGATTTCGTTTTGGATTTCTTTTTCGGTGCAGGCGCCGAAATGCGATTGAATATTTGTGCAGGTCACAGAGCTTAGTTTTGCTCGGCATAGACAAATCTGCTGCAAATATCGACCAACCCTCATTTAGGTGCTTCAGGTGTTTAGCCTGTTCGTCGCAATGGGTAGCTGCCATAGTTGATCCTCACCCTTGCCTTCCGGAGCTGGGGACTGGCTTATGGGAATCAGTCGTTTCCCAACTGTTGTGTCCTCGGTTTCACTTTCGAAACCGGGACTGCTCTGCTCGGCATCAGTCTTCCGCGAGTGGAAGGTTTGATGAATGCCTCAGCCTTCCGTCGATCCTGGAACGTCTTTGTTTCATAGAGCTTGCAACCTCAACACCTATCCTCCTGGTGATCCCAAGGAAGACAGTACTTACACATTCTGTGTTTCTCCACAGGAATTTCTTATTACAGGAGGGGCAAAACCTAAATTGAGTACGCTCCATTGCCAAAGCTGGAGGACTGGGTGATCGTATTAAATGTATTAAAGATAGGGGAGTTAAATGGAGACATTCTCCAAAAGTAACTAGTGTGATGAGTCCGTCCGTCCCCCCCACCTCACACGATACTGGAATGCTAGAAAGACCTGGAGACTTTGTTGACAGCCGATTTTCAAAAGAAACAAGGCCCGCTCGTGAAGAAATCGGAACGAGAATGCAGATTGCGTCAAACGATCTCTGGTGTCGATGAAGATTAATGATATTAATAAACACAGTAAATCGTGCTCAATCTCAAACTAAACAAGTTTCCAAACTCTGCATATAGAGACCAACCCGATGGTGGAAAAATCAACCCGAGGACCTTGACGTGTGAAGGATCATGGGTACACTATATGTCACAGTAGGGATCGTATTATGTTATGTTATTTTGCATTTATATAGAGCCTTATATACCATTGGTATGGTCTGAAGGCGCTGGTAGGTTGAACGCCCTTGGGAACCGAAGTTCATATCAGTAGAGGGAGTAGAGAGGGTCAAAAGGTGCGTGTGAGCACCGGGTATGTGTGCAGCTCGTGTGGTATCCATGTAATAGCTTTCTAGCGGTAGGTGTGATGGTTGAGAGGTCAGGAGTATGTGTTCGTTCTGGCAGGATTTATCCAGATCGGATGTGGCTGCGTTAGGCCTGAGGAGAACGCCTGGCTGGGGGGTGTGTAACCAGCAGTGTTTACTTAGAATGATGTGGAGTGAGCGGCGGATGTTGATATGAGAACAGTTATACCGAATGGTGTCATAGTATCCCTGTGTTCTAGTTGAGTGTTGATGTAAAGGAGAGAGTAAGCATGATGGTGTGATATGATGGGTTATATGCTCTTTCAAACGTTATCTGCATTTCAGACCATAGTATACACATCACGCAATTCTATGCGCTCCTGTCCGTTCCATGCACTCCTATCTACTCCATGCACCCCAGTTTGCTCTATACATTCCGGTCCGCTCCATGCACTCATGCATTCCGGCCCGCCCTGCGCGCTCGGGTCCGCCCTGCGTACTATAGTATGCCCCAACATTCACAATTCTGTCTAAGTGTGGACATGCTAACATTCAAAGTCCTATCTAGATGCAACGCAGGCCAATATTCACAATTCTGTCTAAGAGTGGACATGCTAGTATTCACAATTCTGTCTAGGAGTGGACATGCTAATATTCAAAGTCCTATCTAGATGCAACGCAGGCCAATATTCACAATTCTGTCCAACTGTGGCCATGCTAATACTTACAATTCTGTCCAAGTGTGGACATGCTAATATTCACAATTCTGTGTGAGTGTGGACAAGCTAATATTCACAATTCTGTCTAAGTGTGGACATGTTAACATTCACAATTCCATCTAGATGCGACGCAGGCCAATGTTCACAATTCTATCTAAGAGTGGGCATGCTAGCATTCCAATTCTATCTAAGAGTGGACATGCTAAGAATCACAATTCCATCTAGATGCGACGCAGGCCAATGTTCACAATTCTATCTAAGAGTGGACATGCTAAGAATCACAATTCCATCTAGATGCGACGCAGGCCAATGTTCACAATTCTATCTAAGAGTGGACATGCAAAGAATCACAATTCAATCTAGATGCGACGCAGGCCAATGTTCACAATTCTATCTAAGAGTGGACATGTTAACATTCACAATTCCATCTAGATGCGACGCAGGCCAATGTTCACAATTCTGTCTAAGTGTGGACATGCTAATATGCACAATTCTGTCTAGGTGTGGGCATGCTAACCTTTAAAGTCCTATCTAGATGCAACGCAGGCCAATATTCACAATTCTGTCTAAGTGTGGACAAGCTAACAATCACAATTCAATCTAGATGCGACGCAGGCCAATGTTCACAATTCTATCTAAGAGTGGGCATGGAAGTATTATGGCACTCTATGTTATTGTTAGGTAAGATAGAGTGGCAGGGGTTTTCTGGAGTAGAGTGATTGCTCTACTCCCCACCCATGCCACACTCACAGTTTTTGTTGGTGTCTGTTGGCTGCTGGCTTCCTTGGCGTCCCCTTGCGGACACCTGCTGACACTTCCTGGAGCCGCCTCAGTTGGAGCCGCCCTTAGCCTTGGGGCCCTTACCCGGGGGATGCACGGGCAGAGGGCTGCCCTGGGAGGACCAGTGATGAAGGGTGAGAGGACCAATGAGAACGGGCCTGAGCGGGTTGGGAGGCGGGAGGGAAGGGAGAGAAGGAAGAGGGTGCGGAGTTGGAGCGGGCTGCTGGGGGATCAGAAAGGCCTCTGGATATGGGGTCAGCCACAAAAGCCTTCTGCCTCTGGGTGTGAAGGAGGCAGGCAGGGGGCACTGCGGCCGCTAGGCCCAACGAGGAGTCAGGCTCCACCAATCACGGGAGGGGGTGGGCCAGGAGGCGGGAGAAGGGATGCGGGAAAAAGGCAGGGGAAGCAGGATGGCGATCGGGGGCAGGGGGTCAGCCACACAGGCCGAGATGTTGCTCCCCAGGGACCAGGAGGATCCTGGGGGGGAGTGCACTCACCTGCTGCCTCTGGGTGTGAAGGAGGCAGGCAGGGGGCACTGCGGCCGCTAGGCCCAACGAGGAGTCAGGCTCCACCAATCACGGGAGGGGGTGGGCCAGGAGGCGGGAGAAGGGATGCGGGGAAAAAGGCAGGGGAAGCAGGATGGCGATCGGGGGCAGGGGGTCAGCCACATAGGCCGAGATGTTGCTCCCCAGGGACCAGGAGGATCCTGGGGGGGAGTGCACTCACCTGCTGCCTCTGGGTGTGAAGGAGGCAGGCAGGGGGCACTGCGGCCGCTAGGCCCAACGAGGAGTCAGGCTCCACCAATCACGGGAGGGGGTGGGCCAGGAGGCGGGAGAAGGGACGCGGGGAAAAAGGCAGGGGAAGCAGGATGGCGATCGGGGGCAGGGAGTCAGCCACACACGCCGAGATGTTGCTCCCTAGGGCCCAGGAGGGTCCTGGGGGGGGTGCACTCACCTGCTGCCTCTGGGTGTGAAGGAGGCAGGCAGGGGGCACTGCGGCCGCTAGGCCCAACAAGGAGTCAAGCTCCACCAATCTCGGGAGGGGGTGGGCCAGGAGGCGGGAGGAGGGAGAAGGGATGCGGGAAAAAGGCAGGGGAAGCAGGATGGCGATCGGGGGCAGGGGGTCAGCCACACAGGCCGAGATGTTGCTCCCCAGGGCCCAGGAGGATCCTGGGGGGGTGCACTCACCTGCTGCCTCTGGGTGTGAAGGAGGCAGACAGGGGGCACTGCGGCCGCTAGGCCCAACGAGGAGTCAGGCTCCACCAATCACGGGAGGGGGTGGGCCAGGAGGTGGGAGGAGGGACGCAGGAAAAAGGCAGGGGAAGCAGGATGGCGATCAGGGGCAGGGAGTCAGCCACACAGGCCGAGATGTTGCTCCCCAGGGCCCAGGAGGGTCCTGGGGGGGGGGGGGTGCACTCACCTGCTGCCTCTGGGTGTGAAGGAGGCAGGCAGGGGGCCACTGCAGCCGCTAGGCCCAACGAGGAGTCAGGCTCCACCAATCATGGGAGGGGGTGGGCCGGGAGGAGGGAGAAGGGACGCTGGAAAAAGGCAGGGGAAGCAGGATGGCGATCGGGGGCAGGGGGTCAGCCACACAGGCCGAGATGTTGCTCCCCAGGGCCCAGGAGGGTCCTGGGGGGGGCACTCACCTGCTGCCTCTGGGTGTGAAGGAGATGGGAACGCCCTGTCGACGTCCTGTTTTTTGAATTCAATAAGAAATTATGTAATACCCGGTTCTATGTTCCTCTAACCCCAGTTTCTTTTGCAGTGTTTTCTGCTTGAAAAAACCTCAATTTCTTTTTATTGGGGACCCCCATCCCTATTTATTCCCTATTCTCCACCCGCCAACCCCTTATATACCCTTGCCCCATCCCCCAAAATACATATTTTTTTTATTCGTATTTTCAGGCAAAACCTTTCGGCAAAAAAAGCGGAGAAATAAAAATTGACGATGAACGAACGTCATACTGTAATACTCTGCAGGAACCACTAGAGATCACCCTTTGCAAATCATGCGATTCTAAGCAGATTCACAAGCCTCAGAAATATATATATACCCGTCACCTTGAATCTTCCTGTAAAATAGCCTCATCTCTTCATGCGATGCTCTGGTTAAACCTTCAGAAGATGCTCCATCTCATCCAATGATTGTTTTAGCAATGGCATCTAATGTTCTGCTGTATTAACCAGGGTGGTGAATCAGCGTTCAGCTATGGATTTACTTCTCTTGTCTGCTATAGAAATGGTTACAGGTAATAATAGCACCTATCCTATGTGTGATAACTTGAGGTGCAGCTTTCCATTTTTCTCTATCGTCAAGCCTACTGCTTTACAGGTGGCCACAGGTGGAGCAAGTATTTTTGTTTAATAACCATCTGAATATAAGCAAATATTGTTCATTGCTTTGAACTGGGCTCAAACTTTATAAAAGGAAACTAGTCTCATTGGGTAAATAAGTTAATAAGTACTATAAGGGGGAGCAGCCCAGGGATCTGTGCTGTCTTGTAATTCTAAAGGTTGAGGCTTCAGGGTTATTATTGCGTGTAGACCACGCCATTAACAGCACACATTGAGCTAAAACACAAAATGTGGAGCTGCCTCAATTTGATTCCAATATTTATAGTAAATTACATTATGATGCAATGACCGTATCATCGTGATTGATTTTCAGCAATTTGTACATTTGAATTCACACTTTTTTCGCTATGGCCACTTACTCTGTACTGAAAGTTGTTTTTATATTGGTCTTGTGGATTCATCCCAGACAAGCCCCATTCCTCTTTTGCATCCATAGCCCCAGTGTGACCAGCAGAAACACTTCTAATGATTTTAAAGGAATATTTCTGAAACCTCCCCTTCATCTTTTATTTATTTGGGTTTCTCTAGAGACTCAGTTCCCTTGGTCTCGGACTGGACATCCCCACTTTCAGGTACAAACCATGGCCAAAAAAATCACAGGCTGATCCATATGAACACCATACCATCAGCAGCACATTCTCTGCACCTTTTGAAACAATCTGCATTTTTCTGCTGTGGTCCAATGGTAACAAATAT
Source organism: Ambystoma mexicanum (assembly GCF_040938575.1). NCBI lineage: Eukaryota > Metazoa > Chordata > Amphibia > Caudata > Ambystomatidae > Ambystoma > Ambystoma mexicanum. The sequence continues at coordinate 461,675,880 of NC_090932.1, read as the reverse complement.
AAATATTAAATGTGTCTTCATCCTTAGTAAGCATCGTGATAGTTCATGTTTAGGTTGCATTTCTTACATTTTGCACACCTCCATGTTAACAGCTGCTAGTCAAAAGAAATTAAAAGTTACTCACCGTAGTGACTAAAGTACTCCTAGTCCCCTTTCCTCCATACTGTACCGGCATCCCTGCCTAGGGACGGGACCGTAACCTTTTTGCTTCCAAAACAGAACATTTCCCTTTTTAAATGTACAGGCGCGTGTAGATGCGGCAATGGGCTTGACCACACCCCCATAGCGCCCCTCTCCGGCACCTGGCCCAAGTCCCCTATGGACTAGGAGTACGTTAGTCACTACGGGGAGTAACTTAATTACTCCTACGTCCCCAGTACCCTTTCCTCCATACTGTATGGGTGATGAGAACCGATAAAAAGCCCTAAGGGAGGAATGATGTTGATCACTCAGCAAACAAGTTCTTGAGTACGGTTTGCCCAAATTGGGCATCTGCCCTGGTACCAACATCTAGACGGTAGTGCTTACAAAAAGCTGATGGCGAGGACCATGTGGCTGCCTTACTAATGACCTGCCATGGCACCTGCCTCTGGAAAGCTACAGATGGTGCTTTAGCCCTTACTGTGCAAGCATGCATATTTTTAGGGCCTTACGTTTTCTGAAATTTATAAGACTCAGTGATGGCCTCCACCATTCACCGTGGTATGGAGGCCTTTGAGGCTTGTCCTTCCAAAGCCGACCTGCCAAACGTGACTTGAAGTGCGTCCGACTTCCCGAACTGCTTCGTCTTGGGCAGGACAAAGACGGATATGCGGGGAAATGTCTTCTCTGTGAAAGGGACAGTGAGCTAAAGACTTGGTAGAGTCTCTCCCAGGGGTTATTCACCCAAGAACAGGTAATTGGGCTGTGTTCATGCTGGTAGAGAGATTCCCAGACCCCCCTTTGTTTTGCATAAATTAACTTTCGGTCCAAGCCTAAGTTACCAGGGTGATCCAGACGTGGGCCCCTCGATCACTGTTCTTAGAGAGGCGCAGCTTCACCTCACTGATGATGCCCAACAAGGCTGAAACACGTGTATGGGGTTGCTGTTGGTACTCTTGTTCAGAGGAGAATTGCCTAGCATTTCGGTGCTGGACTACCCCCTGGGCAGGACAAAGATTGATATGCGGGGACATTTTTTCTCTGTGGAAGGGACACTGAGCTAAAGACTTGGTAGAGTCTCTACCAGGGGTTATTCACCCAAGAACAGGTCATTGGGCTGCGTTTGTGCTGGTAGAGAGATTCCCAGACCCCCCTTTGTTTTGTCTTGTCTAGGTAGATATTGAGAGTCCTCCTGACATGTAAGCAGTGCAAAGCTTTCCCCGCCTGATTTGGGGTCCGGAAAGAAGGTTGCGAGGACCATCTCTTCATTGATGTGAAAGGATGACACTACTTTCAGAATACATTTTGGGGGGAGTCCTCATGACCACCTTGTCTTTGTGGAAGACTGTATAAGCTTCTGATGCCCAGCACCTGGATCTCACTAATACGCCTAGAAGACATCAAACCAACTAACAGAGCTGTCTTCAGAGTGACCCACTTGATGTCGGTAGACATGGGTTCAAACGGCTTGTGCCCTAACCCAGCGAGCATAACATTGAGGTCCCACACAGGGTGTGGTCTCTTGACGGAGGGTAAAGGCTGGTTAACCCCTGCAGACGTCTCTTCACCACCGGGATGGCAGGGGAGAAAGATTGTTCTTCCGTATTCCTGTATGCCTCAGTAGCTGCCAGATATGTGTGCCACATGGTTACCTGCATAACAGTGCTGGCTAGGTAAACTGAAAAACACAGAACCTGGTCTAGGGTGCAGGACACTGGATCTATGCCCTTGACTCTGGCCGAGTAACAGAATCTGGTCCACTTGCTTTTGTACTGTAGTCTAGTGGACTCCTTTCTCATCATTTGGATGATATCCACATTGGACTGCAAACGCGCTAGCCTCTGCATCTTCCAGCTGCTCAGGTACCCGGTTGAGAGGGGATTTAGTCGGGCTGAGGGTGAACCACTGTAACCCTCCCCCCCCATTATTGCTAAAGCTGCATTGGTCCTATCTAGTTCAAGGAAACTCATCCGACAGTGTGCCGAGTCCTGAAACTTTTGCAACACCCTCTGTACAATGGCGTTGGAGGGAAAGCGTAATACCATAGGCTGTTCCAGGTGATCGGGAGTGCATCCCCTAGTGACAGTCTGTCCTTCCCCTATCCAAGAAGAGAACCGTCTGCATTTGTTATTGGTATAGGACATGAAGAGGTCCACCTCTGGGTGACCCAAACTACTGAACGGGGAACCGAGGACCCACAGGCCCAACTCCCATTCATAGTTCTCAGTCTGGAGCCTGCTGAGTGTGTCAGTCTCTGTGTTGCTCTCTCCTGGCAGTTGGACAGAACCGAGATGGATGCCCTGCTACAGGGCCCACTCCCAGATCAGTACAGTTAAATTGCAGATCTGGCAACCCCGGACCTCCCTGCTTGCTGAGGTAGAACATTGAGTTGGTATGGTCTGTCCTGATGAGAACCACTTTGTTCTTGATGATGGGTAGAAAGGCCCTTAAGGCAAACTGAATCACTGTTATTTTCATTAAGTTTGTGCTCTTTCTGCTGTTGGGGAGGCTACTGCGCAAAGCTAAGAGCAATAGAACAGTTAGGATTTCAGATTTGACTCTCTCACTATTGTTGTACACCCTCAGATTACTTTTAATTCAGGTGTGAACCCAATAGATAGTTTTGTAAGAGATTGTGATTCAACATAAAATAAGAGAGTTCCCTACCTACTGTTTTTTCTCTAGGGAGTCTGGTCTGCTCTGAGAGTAGAAGCAGAGCGACGCGAGGAGATACAAGGAACCACTCGGGACGCTCATACAAAACTTGGAGGTGCAACAAAATCACCCCAGAATAAACAGAAGTGCCAACACTTGACCAGACTCCCTAGAGAAAAAAACACTGGCCTAGGCTGGCAGATTGCGAGCGTGGCAAGTGAACATCAGCCAGTTGAAAAGAACTTACGCAGGAGCGCCCACTCGGCGAACATCCTGCTTAGACTCACCATCCGATGCACACCAGAATTTCCCAAATGATAGGCAAAACAGAGAATGCTGTACAAAATCTGAGGGGTGCACAGATTTGATCTTAAAAAAACAAATAAATTGGTCCTGAAGATGATGCACGAGAGGAAAAGTCATTGAAACAGGTCGACCATACTTCCTGATGTCCCCTAACTAAGGGTGACACATAGTTGACTCAAGCAATTGGGAACATCGACTAGCGACGCTTACATCCTAACTTTATTTTATGTTGAATCGCAATCTCTTACAAAACTATGTATTGTGTTCACACCTGAATGAAGTAATCTGAGGGTATACAACAATAGTGAGAGAGTTAAATCTGAAATCTTAACTGTTCTATTGTTCTTAGCTTTGAGCTAGCCAGACACACTTCACGGAGGGTAAATAAATTGTCCCCTTGACGCAGTCCCACGTCAACTGCCTGACTAACCAAAGCAAGCAGCCCGGGAAGAATGAATCCCAGCTGCAATTTTTAATTGTATTTTTAGTAGGACATTAACAGGTCACAAACTTGCTCTAACTAATCTAACTCATTGTAGAAAGAGGGCGAGTCTCTCCTTACCCATCTCTTTTAGATAGGTAGGTGCCACAGCGCTTCCTAGGGCCAGTAAGCACCATGAAGGGAAAGGGTGTTCTTCCGTTCAGGGAGAGTTCTAGGGCTATACAATGACAGTATATTGAATAATCAGCTTGAGAGAAACTAAATCCGTCCTCTGTTTTGTGTGATACCGTCCTGTTGCTTCTGCCAGATTAGATCTTCCCTGACCTGAAGCATTATAGGGACCGTGTCCGATTCAGAACTGTGAGGGGTCATTAATGCGAGGCAGACAACTGCGTGTGTTTTTCTCAGAATTGAGCATTTTTATTAAAGAAAAAGTTGCAAATAAATCCTCAATAAACCTATTCTATAAGGGAGTTCCCTACCTAGTGTAAGAACTAAGAGGATCACTCCTAACAAAAAAAACTGTCCCTCACACTAAACAACAACATATTAAGGTAAATCATAACATAAATGAGTGAATACCAGAAGACCTTCACCTGTCCTGGGTAAATCCCTTCCACCAGGATTGGTTCACAGTCAATTTCCCCAAATGTTCAAAAAGAAATGTCTTGAATCAGTTCTTGGAAGTTCCAAATGAAACAAAGGTTCACCAAACAAAACTCCAATGGTAACAATACTTCAGCTTTCTGTTAAAAAGTCCCCCTTTCAATTCTAGCCAAGAAAACAGCACCAATGTTAATCCTGGATATCCCCTTTACAAGATTATTTTGCCACAGTTCAAAGAATAAATGAATAACTCCAACAACTTTCTGAGCTACTACTTAAACCACCTTAAATGTAACATTCATAGACAGAATTATACACAACCACAGCTCGGGCACTCTGCTACAACTTGGTACTTTATGATTGCTAGGCAATTAAACTACAAGACTCTTCAACCTCCACAGGTAGGCAAAGCACTCTTCTTTCCTATGCTATAAGAAAAGGGCAGCTTCTTTGCCTTTTCTGTCTATCTTACTGCCACCAGTATAACCTGCCTTTGCTTCCAAATTGCCTTTCTCTCAGCTTCAACAGTCTCACCATCACAGATTGTTGACTTAATATGCTTACAAGCATCCAGCTCCCTTCCCGAGTTTTATACAGACCTTCTTGGTTCCAATAGCCATCCTGAAGCTGCATTTCCACACTTACAGCTTGGGATAATAATGTCACTTGTATCAGAGGACACCAGACCTTTCCAACCTCAGAAGATTAAAGTTATTCACTGTAGAGACTAGAGTACTCCTAGGCCATAGTCCCCTTCCTCCATCCTTGTAGGGCGTCCGCCAACATGGGGACCGTACCGGAACCTTTGGCAGCAGACAATTCAGCTTCTCCTTTAAAATTTAATACAGAGTGCGGCCTCAGGCGGGGGACCATCCTGCCGAGGCCCCGCCCTCCAGCGCCTCACCTCAGTCCCCTTTGAACACATCGGATGCTTAGATACTGGCTACACTCATTACATATTAGCCCTCGAAATGCAAGCAGGGCAAGGTGGGGGGCGTATGGAGGGAAGGGAACTAGGAGTACTCTAGTCACTACAGTGAAAATGTAATTACTCATACGCCCTGTCCCCTTCCCTCCATCCTTGTGGGTGATTCCACCGAACAAGATCATAGGGTGGAGCCTTGACAACCTGCCTCATATCTAGGACGAAGCAAAAATGTTCTTCAAAACCGCCTGACCGAACTCTGCATCGTGTGTGGAGCTAGTATCCAGGGAATAGTGTTTATCAAAGGCAGACTGAGTGGCCCAAGTAGCCGTCCTGCTGATGACCCCCTTTCCCCCCAAGAAGTATGTCTGAAATGAGATGGCTGTGGCCTTCGCTCCGAGCCCATGGGAATGAATCCTCTCAGGAACTGGTTTGTCCATGGCCGTGTATGACTCTATGCTTGAACCATCCAACGGGCCATGGAAGCCTGATAGCGGAGGGAGGAGCCCCCAAAAGTGACAAACAAGACCTCGGGCTAACTGAAGGATTTCATCGCAGAGGTAAAAATGGAGGACCGTCTTGAGGTCCAAGGAATGTAGTACGCTCTATGCCTCTGACTGCGGGTTCATGAAGAACACCGGCAGGCAGATCTCTTGATTCAGATGAAACGGAGCGACCACCTTGGGCAAGAATTTTGAGCGAGTATGCAAGATCTTGTTGTGAAACGTGAAGGTCTCCCTTGAAGACAACACCTGCAGCTCACTCACCCTGCGTGCAGAGGTGAGCGCCACCAGTACAATTGCCTTTAGTGTAACCAGCTGGATGTCCACAGAGGCCATTGGCTCGAAAGGTCTTTGAGATCCCAGACCGCATGCAGCCTATGCACCAGAGGAAAAAGCCCTTAACCACTGGTTGGCTGGCGAAAACACATGCTCAGGGGAATTCTTGTACACCCGATAGGCACCACATAAGTGTGTCAAGTATCCACCTGAACGAGCTAGGTGTGCTGAAAAAGCCAGTACGTTATACAGAGGAGAGGTGACTGGATCCAGACCCTTGTCACGAGCCCAATGGCAGAACCTAGTCAATTTGCTCTTATACTGGGACTGAGTAGAGGGCCTCCTGGCCTGTTGAATGATGTTGCAGCTGTCATCTGAAAATTGCGCATGCTGAAGCCTTAGCTGGTCAGGAACCAGGCCGCCAGGGCCAACCTGGCCAGGTCTGGATGTTACACTGCCCTGCTGTGTCAGCAAGCCCGGAAGATGCGACGGGACCCTGGGAGCGTAACTGCAGCAGATCCGAAAACCAGGTTTTCGGGGGAAGGGGCAGGGAGGGCAATCAGGATTAGGATGCAGGCCACTGAGGCCTGGAATTTACCAAGGGTCCGCTGCAGCAGATGGAGAGGTGGGAACGCATAACACCAGCAGCCATGCCAACAGATCTGGAAGGCGTCTCCCAGAGACCCCAGGCCCTGTCCTGCACACAAATCAAGCTGGGGACACTTGGAATTCACAGGAGATGCGAACAAGTCCTGGTCTGCGAACCCCCAAAGCTGGAAAAGGGGCAACAATGAGTGTGTGCAACGCCCACTCGTTTCTGCATTGCTGTCCTGAGGGAGGTTCACTGCTGAATTCCAAACCCCCACCATCAGGGCCCATTCCCAGATCGATACCGCCTCCATGCAGAAGGGGTGGGGGCATGGGTGCCACCCTGCTTGTTCAGGTGAAACATTGTAGTAGAAATGTCTGTCCTGACAAGAACAAACCTGTCCCAGATGAGGGGAAGAAATGCCTTGAGGGCCAGGTCCACTGCCCTGAGCTCAAGCAGAGTGATATGCAGGAGGGCTTTCTCCCACTGAGACATTGCCATCCATCAGTCACTAGCGAAGATTGGGCAGAAGGAGCAGGGGTATTCGGATCCTGTCTGATTGCAACCCTATCTCCTGATCCCAATTGGCCGTCAGGTGGACTTGGAGGAGCCTCATCTTGAGGCGAGCGTGTTGTACTGTGAGCACGCAGGAGGCCATCAGGCCCAAAAGTTGGTGGAAACCCCATGCCTAGGTGGTCGAGTTGGCCAGAAAGTGCCCTACCGACTTACGAAGCTAGAGCAGCATCTTTTTTGCATGGGGAACACCAGCTGAACGGCCCTGTCCCAAAGCACCCCTAGGAAGACCAGATCCTGGTAGGGGCACTACTGCGACTTCCTCTGGTTGAGGGAGAATCCCAGTTGATGCAGAATACCCGCCAATCTTTGGCAGTAGTGTATCACCCCCTTGAGTGACCCCACCCTCACCAGCCAGTCATCCAGATAGGGGTATAGGTGATGGCCCTCCAAGCAGAGGAGACCAGCCACTGCGTTCATCAACTTCGTAAAGACACGAGAGGCTGAGTTCAGGCTGAAAGGCAGCACCTTGTACTGGAAGTGGTGCGACATAATTGTGACCTGCAGAAACTTTCAATGCGGCTGGTAGAGATGGGCACATGTAGCTACGCGTCTGAGGTCTAGGGTACAGATCCAGTCCCCTGCGCACAGATACTCTGCTATGTGCACAGGGGTAATCATCTTGAAGCGTTCTAGCGGTAACGACAGATTGAGAAATGGCGGGTCCAGGGCAACCCTCAGGCCTGCCTGGTTGTTCTTGGGTACCGCAAAAATCCTAGAGTAGAAACTGCAGCCTTTGTTTGATCGAGGAACCGGTTCCACCGCCTACATCTCCAAGAGAGAAAGGAGCTCCCGTAAAAGAGCCGGGCACCCAATCTGACGAAGAGGAGGAGAGGATGGTAGACGAATAGGAAGACTGAAGACCGTGGAGACTATGGATAGGATCCAAGGGTTCTTGAAAAGATGCTTCCAGCTGTCCTGAAACTGAGCCAGTCGGCCCCCCCACTGGAGAGCTGTGTACCCTGACGTCACTTTCTTGGTGAAGTCTGCTGCTGCATTCTCCTGTTATCCCTGTGCAACCCCTTGAAGTCTGTGAAAGCGCAGGGTTTGAATTTGGTCCTGCCCTGAGACTGAGGGAAGGATTTCTGGCTCGCTTTGTCAGGATGGCCAAGGACTTGGCGGTCTGAGTGGAGGTTTTCTTTGTCAACTCGTCATCTAGGATCCACTCTTGCACGTCAGATGAAAACTTAGTGGCATGCATCCATGCAGCCCTTCACATCTCGACACCCAGGCACATCCGTCTGCTGGCTGTGTCGATCAGGGAGACCAAAGACTGCATGAGGTCCTGCGCAATGACCCGGGCATCCGCCAGACCAGCCTTGAAAAGGAGGCTTGCCTCCTCATGTTAGGCAGAAGCTCCTTGAGCTCCCGCCACAGCTTCTGGTTAGCTGCGGCTAAAAGGGCATTGGCTTGCCGCAGATGCAGTCCTTAAATGGCATGACAGCATTTGCCCAAAGTCTCGAGGACCTTGTCCTCCTTAGAAAGACAAATGTAGGTGGGCTCCCATGAAGGCAGATGAAGACAATGGTTTAGGATAAAGTGAGGCCGCAGCCGGCACTGAAGAATGAAGCTGGGGGTTGGGGGCTGGGAGGATTGGCTGCTGTCCAATTTCTTGCTCATCTGGGCGTTGGCCTTGGGCTTCTAACAGACCTTTCTAGTCACCTACAGGACATCCCTTCTGAAGAGGGATGCCAGACCAGATCGTAGTGAGCCTGCCCAAGACCTCTGCTAGCACTCCCGACTTCAGGGGGGCTTCCTCAGGCAGAGGGACCCCTTAGAACTCCTCCAGGTCCTGAACACAGTCATGACAGGCCGTAACTGATGCAGAGGGTTTGTCGTCCTGTGCGTCCCCCCCATTTTTACAGACCGAAGGGAGTCCTGGCCCTGGGATAAAGGTGCCGGTGCTGTTCCCCCCCTAGGTCCAGAGCCAAAGACAGACCCAACGGCTGTTGAGGAGGCGATGATGGTACATGAGGAAGTGAAGGAGGGGGTGTGAACCACTGGCAGGGCCTGAAGCGGGAGAGGGACCAGCAATGGCACCGGTAGCGCTGGAGTCGCAGGCAGAGGACCCAGAGGAGGGGGCCGAGGAGGGATCACCTAAGGAATCACCTCCTTCACTATATCCTTCAGGAACCCAGTCATCTGAGGGTAACACATGAAGAGCAGGAAGCGCTTGAGGAACTGGTCCTTGCTAGTCGGCAGACTCCTAAGGGCCCGGCCCTCTGAGGCGCTGGGCCTCCGATCCTGGTCAAACCGATGAGCCGCCCGAGGCGTGTAGCCGTAACTCTGCGATGGGTAGATGTACCCCTGAGGAGACCAGATGCTTGTACCATACAGTCTGCTGCCGCTTCCAGAGGGAAGGGGACTGGAACCTTTTTGCAAGGCCCATTCAATGGGTGAGATGACGGGTGGGCCCTGCGTCTAATCCAAAATGACCACTGGCCTAGCAGGCTGCCATGTACCAATCCGCCATTTTGGAACCTTGCGCCACGCCCTGGGCAGGAGGGAGTGAAGCCTCTGAGACACAGTCTCAGACATGGGAGGATACAGCTTGGGCTTTGCACCCAAAGGAGAGGTGTCGACCTCGGAGATCACTCCGGTAGGCATTGAGCCCTCAGTCTGCTGGCAGGTAGTCGTAGCGCCCCGACTAACTACCTTGGAGCGAACTTTGGTAGGCTGTACACCCGTGGCACCTGTGCCTGTAGACCTGCTGGATCATGCAGAGGACAGACTCTTGGAGGTGGCACCCGACGATCCGTTACCCCTTTGGGTCGAAGAGGATGAACTTGATCACCCTTCCAAGGACAGCCCAGTAGAACCCCTGAGACCGTCCGCCTGGGAGCCCCTAGCCTTAGAGGCCTCAGGCCTGCCAGAACCTGAATCCGAGGAACCCATGTCTGTGGGAACCCAGGGAAAAAGTTACTGCGCTGAGGAGCCATGCTGAATAGAGGGCCTACCTTGTCTTAACGAGAGGTCCTGGAGACAGAGTCCTTAAGGTGCGCCGGAGGAGCAGTGTAGATTATCTCCCGCAAACACAACAACTAATTCTTCAATACCCTGTGACCGAGAGCGCTGCGGCCACGCAAGTGTCCCAGAGGTGGTCGGGCCCCAGGCACTCAAGACAGAGTGCATGAGGGTCAGAGGCTCGGAAAGAGTGGTCACACGAAGCACATATTATGAATCCCCCTTCAGTCGACATGCGCCGGAGGAGGCGAGGCACAGAGGGAGGTTAAATAAGATTAAAGAAAAGGGAATACGCAGAAAACAAAAGGTCACTGCACTGGCTGCCAGGTCGGACACCATCCGTACGGAAAAAGGTACTGAGGTGAGGTGCCGGAGGGCAGGGCCTCAGCAGGGAATGGCCATGCCACACACGCTGTACTTAATTTAAAGGGGAAGTTACATTTTTCACTGCCAAAGGTTACCGTACCGTACCAATGTTGGGGGATAACCCACAAGGATGGAGAAAAGGGGACGGGACGCATGAGTATCGGGTGGATAGATTTCAAAAGGGCTGGTTTAACTATAGAAAGGGCTTGCCTCTTGGCTTGGGTAATGCATGTTCTTTTCGTCAGTTCAATTATCAAATACTTGTTCTTGATGTTACAAGATTCAATCTTCAAAAGAGAATCGGATTTAGGTACACGCGACCACTCTTTAAGGAGGATCTTTAACTTTAAAGAACTGTTAAGTAATTGTATTCCCACTTTTTAACACAGAGGTATGTTGCGACTCCGGTCAGGAACTACAATTGTTCACACACAACTTTGGATGTAATAAGTCTAGTAACAAATTGGGAAAGTCAGCTTTAGAGTTCCGAGTGATTTGAAAAGCGTTCCCCTTCTTAATTGGAGACACGCGATCACTCCGCTAACGTAAAACAGTTTGACAATAGGAAACCAAAGCTTTTCATTAAACGTGAGCACTCCGACTTGTATTAAAAGTGTGCGTGATACCTTTCCATTGTCCGTAGGACTCTTCACAATGACGAACAGCTTATACTCGCTCCCACTTTTATGCGAGTTAATGTAGAGCTGGAAACAGTTACCGGCAAGGGTTTCAAAGTGAACCTGAACACAGAGCTTCACTCGCTGGCTCAAGGAACACTGCGGTTGCAGGCTGCTGCCACTTCCAGACTTCTCCTTCTGCTACCACTTTAGGCACACTTGGGACCCACACCCCTCTGCAGCATTGGAGTCTCTGGTCCAGCCTCATCAATGGGGAGTCTCCTTCACTCCTCTGTCCCTCGGCTTGCTTCATTACACAGGCCTCGGGTTGCAGCACAATCACGGCTCTACAATTACATCCACTAGGCGTACCTGGTAAGACCATCAATCTTGCCACATCTCTTTCAGTGCAGCCATGGCAAGGCAGGGTTTGTGAACACTGGACCCTCTCAGAACTTGCAGGTGAAATCTACTTTCCTCTTGTCCCGGCATCCCTTAAGTGAACACACTTCCTCATCAACTGCCAACCTCGGGTTATCCTCCTTCCAGCTCCATCTACCTTCCCCCTTCTGCTGCAGCCTTTTATACCTCCATAGTGGGGAAATTGATTTGAGGTATGGGTCATTATTGTCAATTGCCTGACCCTGGCCAAGGCTGTTAGGCCTACTTGCCTGTCCTTTACTTCTACATGCCTCTTCAGACATCATCTTCGTCTCAGTCCCTATGGGATTCTGGGACATGTAGTTCACTCTTAAAGTGTGATTTTTCTACTTCTTTAAAGGAATGGTTTGGTCAAAAAATATTATCCCTATGGGTCGGCCATGTGCATTTAACCACAATTCGATCGATCGTACAAACATTTCCTATTCACCTTAACCGACTTTTCGTCTCTTGAACACAAGCAAAATCAGGCAGCAGGGCGTGACCATTTTGTGATAATCCTATCACTAGCCGCATCGCCCTGGGTGACCTGCGTTTGCGGCACTAAATCATATCCCCCGCCCCTGAGCGTGACCTCACTAGACGTGTACCGCCCATTTCACAATGCCAAAGCACGTCTCGTGTCAACATTCTCTGTGCCTCAGCTAATGACGTGTCGCCATGAAAACGGCAGGAAGCCTCTTTCCTCAACAAGTATAAGCAGAGCGTTTCACAACACACAACAGCAGATTTTCTTTGCCATTCCTCTCGCTGTATTTCTTTGAGTATTCTGTGACTCGTTTCTGTGCTCTGGTCAGCTACCTTCGTTGCTTGTAGCTCGTGTGAACAGAAACCAGTATGACCGCTATAAATTATTTTCGTTTCTTTACCACACAATGGCAACAATAATGCCCTACCTGTACGAGCCAGAGTATTCCGAGGAGGAATTACTGGAAAGAGCAAGCTCTGTAGACGATGGGGATTTGGACAACAGTTGGGCGGACGTTTCAACAGATGAAGAGCTTGGTCCTAGTCACATGGACGGTCTCTCCACCTGGTTTACCTGCAATCGGTGCGCGCTAATGCGAACCGAGGTGGAGAACTGCTGCTGCTGAGAAAACTCTGGATGCTTTTCCTACATATTGCAAGGCGATCCACAGCCGCAATGCGTTACCGAGCTGCCAGACTTCACGGCAGTCTGTCTCACCGTCTGTGTTGAGGATTTTGATGGTGCTTATGCACGAACTTCGCGCAACAATTCGCCCTCGTAATCCAAGTAACGATTAAGTATAGTCTGGTTGTGATGTCAGTTAGGGCACTACTATTTCTTGGTTGTCCCCTATATTCTCGTAACTTCAAGATATCATTGTCATATCCGTTAAGTCTTGCAATTCTCTAGTAAAAGTCGTTCAATATTGTGCAGTGTCTAGTTAGCATTTTTCATGGCAAAAATGCCATTGCATACAAGAATTGTCATTGACAACTAAGGTTTAATACACTTATCTTGGTCATTAAAAAACAGACTTTCTCTTGCATAGCTGGTACCGGCTGGTGACCTATCGTTCGTACACATGGTGGCTTCATGGGAGGCTTGGACACCACGTTTGACGAGTAATACCCACCTGTGTTGTTGGGGCCATTAGACAAACTTTCCCCAGCAACAGTTGTCAGTACAGGGGATTTTCCCTCGCTGAGCTGCAACCTGACCTTTACAATGTCTAGTATTATTGTGCCATCAAAATAAGAAACCAAATAAAATGCAACATATTTTTTATCAATGGTTGTTTCAGTTTTTAAGTGAATCAGGTGTGTGTGCACGCCTCCTGGCCCATCCATCCCACCCCCCACTATCAAAGGCAGTTCGCACCAGTGGATGTGCGCTGCCATGGGGCGCTGTCAGGGGTGCGAACGGCCATGGTGCCAAACAACATGTACACTTCAAAAGGTATCCTACGCCCAGGGGCCATTGTTCACATGGCCTCCCCAGACCCAGTGTCTCCAGGCAGGCCTCCCCTGAAACAGACCGTGCCCCTGCAATCCACATAATACCACGACAAATACACATCATCCATTCACAAACACACCCATTTTTGTTATTCTTTATTATTAATTATAAACCACTGGCTATTTACCATGAGAACATCTTTGAGCACTGCAAGTCAACTCGTGAACGTGCTACTCTGGGACTGCTTTGAGTGAACTCATCAGTGTGCTACCTGTGAAAATCTCCCTGTTCTCCTGCCACTAATTACTCTGCTTGCTGAATCCAACTGTTTGTTGGTCAAGGTAAGGGCATGTATCCTAATCATATCTCCTTCATTTGTAAATGTATATCTATTCCGAAGTATCTAACTCCGTACTGCTAAATTACTTTGTATCATTGCTATTGACTCAAGTTTCTTTTGTTATGTTATCGATATATCAATTTTTATCAGTGTCAATTGGCATCCTTCGCTGACCGTGTCTATAGTATAAGCATGTTTCCTTTTCGTGCATGATAGAACATTCAAGGGACGAGTAACATGTTCTGATTTTCAACACATCAATGAATCGTTTGTGAAATTTATCCTATAATACAGCCGCACACGCTGCACTGGTTTTGCTGTGGTGCCCAAAAGAAAGCGTGCAACGAACAATGTATGGTCCAATTCATTCTTTCTCACATGCTTATGTTAAAATGTTAAAGGTATTTGTACTGCGCACCGTCACCAACAGAATTGGTCCCCAGGCGGATCTGTAAACGATAAAGGTGGGATGTGTTAGTAAGGTGAAGAAGGGAGTAGGATAGTGAGAGGAGTGGTGTTCTGTTGGCAGCTTCAACTCAGTATACACCGGGTGCTGAGCTTTGGTGCGGGTATCGGATCGGAGTCAGTCCTGCAAAATATATTTTTTAATAATGTTGACCTTTATATTGCAGAATTTACAACAATGCCTGCATGTTCTATTTTCGGTTGCCCTTTGAAGACCCATGACAAATCCGAAGGCATTACAATGCATGTATTCCCTAAGACTGTTGATCGAATAAGAGAATGGGTCAGACGTAGCGGATATCCACCGGAAGAGCTTGATAGTAGAGTCAAACAAGTCTTGGAGGACAAGAGGGGTCATCGATACCGCATCTGCAGCCTGCACTTCTCCCCGGATATGTACGACACATCCTTGTACACAAAGAGTAATCAACTGAGAACAACTCGGAAATTGCTCCCAAACGCTATTCCGACTTTAATCGTGAAAATGCCACCACAGGTGAGTCATGCTTCCGGATTTAGCTTTACGCCTGTATTTTCGGTGTAAATGCCACTTATAGTACTTTCCATATTTATGTGATTGAATAGCTGTTGAAATAATTACTTTTTTGCTAAACATCAGTCCTTGTTTTGTAGAACACACATAGAAAAATGATTTGTGGGGACGGATAACTATGCTATATTATGCATTTGAATAAGTTTAATTTTCTCGTATTCAGTCTCCTTACATGCCATTTTGTAATGTTGGAATTTCTAAATCGAATAATACTCCGAATATGAAGGAACAAGTTTCAACATCCATGTCTTGCCTGGAGTCATCAACCACTTCGAGCACGTATCAGGTAATGTTACCTAGCTATTCTGTTCCCGACTGGTTTTATGCACGGAATACTAGATAATGTGATCATATTTTTGCAACGTATCATTGCATTACACAATGTTTCTTTACTACTTTACTGTTGATATGTACCTTTGTCTTTCCAAATTGTGTGTCCCATTTCCAATCTTTTCGACCTTACTAATGCAGTACTGTGTTTCAGGGAGATGCTGAAGCGTCCACTACAATCTGAACACCCCTCGTAGAAGATCTGGAATCAGAGGTATGGGTCTTCATAGCTCAATAGGACGAGATAATCTGATCATATTTTCATATTGTGTAATTGTTTTACACAATGTTTCATTCCTACTTTACTATTGATATGTACCTTTGTCGTCTTTCGAAATTGTGTGTCCCGTTTACAATCTTTTCATCCTTACTAATGCAAGTACTGTGTTTCGGGGGGATGCTGCAGCGTCCTCTACAATTACATTATCCATTGTGGTTGTTCCGGAACCAGACCTTACAGTTGATCTGGACCCAGAGGTATGCGCACTGACAGTACCATTGAATGAAAAAGTCTGTCTAATTAGATGTGTCATGCCTATGACTTATTTTAAATGGATACTATTTTTTGTAGGGATGTATACAAGATCCGTCTATTGAACTGGAGGAACGTGTATCTGAGTCGGTGTGCCAGTTTGCTGATGTTAGAGTAAAGAAGGTTTCAAAGAAAAGAAATAAAAAGGTTAGTTATAAACACTTTCTATTGTTGGCAATAGGTTTGTGCTAAGGCCTTCAATTTATGCTTTTTTTAATGTCAATTGTACAACACTGTATGTTGGATTTACACTGTACATCCCTTTTCCCATCTGTCCTGTAGTTGCCCGATGGAGTATGGATTATGTAGAGACAGACAGCGATACAAATGACAGATGCTGCTTGCCAAACTGTTTTTACCATGGAGGAACTATTCATTGAGGCGCGTCATGTTCACACTCGAGATGCCTATGTCCAATGGCCAGAAAATGAATTTAATAAGAAAGGCGATTCCGGCAAAGTGTTCTTGGACCATTGCTACAATGCGCCCGCTCCGCCACAGGAAGGTGCAATTGAATTTATAGATGATAGTTTAACATTACTAGATGAGCACTTGACAATCGACACCCGCCAAAAAAAATACCCCCCAAAAAAGTCCACATTGATCTTTTCTCCTATCCATCGTCAAGTAACAGATGTTGAAATGACAGAAACTGACTATTGACTGACGAAACAGACAAAGTTATCGACTAAAGTATGTCCGGTTTGGCTGATATGTCCACAATGGTTCAGTCCTAAACCAGAGTGTTGCCAGATGACAGTATAATAAAAGAGGCCAAATACATAGTATCCGACAGCAGCTTGATGGAGATTATACAGATGCTGAAATGTGTGCATTCAGTGGGAGGGGAAGTATGTGGAAAGCCATTGGTGAGCATGACTCATCTAACACAAGGCAGTAACCTCAAAATACTTGCCACCTGTGAAAAGTCACAAAGAATTTTCATGGTCTGCTCAAACGATGCTGGGGAAACTGCCAGCTGGCAATCTACTGTGTGCAGCAGCTTTACTTTTCAGTGGCTCCGGTTTCATGAAGTTATCCAGTTTCTTTCAGTTTGTGGGACTCCATTTCATTTCTAAAGCGCAATACTACAAATACCAACGCGATTATCTATTCCCTGCCATTAGTGATGCTTGGAGAATTGAACAATTGGCTATTCAAAGTACATTCCCAGACAAACGGTTCAGGCTAGCCGGCGATGGACAGTGCGACAGCCCCAGATTTTCTGCTAAGTACTGCACCTACCATCCTCAGGACATGGAAAGTAAGAAAATTGTGAGTTTGGTGGTCGTGCAGGTGTCCCAATGTAAATTCTCGGTGGCCATGGAGAAACTTGGTTATATTAAATCACTGGAAGATCTACAATCGAGGGGAATGCAAATCGACCTCATAGCCACGGACAGACACGTTTCAATAGCCAAGACCATGAGAGAGCAGTATCCAAATATTAAACATCAATTTGATGTATGGCATGTTGCCAAATCAATCAATAAAAAAATATCAGCTGCAGGGGAAAAAAAAAAAGGTTTGGAAGGTATTTCGCAAAGGTCCCAGTCTTTCAGCAACCATCTTTGGTGGAGCTCAAAAACATGTGATGGGTCTGTGGAAAGTCTACTGCAAAAATGGCGGTCACTAATGCACCACTGTTCCAACGTTCACCACTGGACAGAAAACCACCATTTCGACCAATGTGAACATGGCCCTTTGTCCCCTGAGCAGGCACCGAAGAAGAAGTGGTTGATCCCATCTTCACCTCCACACAAAGCCCTTGAGAAGATTGTGTTTGATAAAACTCCATCAAGAGATCTTAAGGGACTCACAGAATTCTGTCACACAGGAGATTTGGAGGGGTTCCACAATATGTGCCTAAAATACAGGCCAAAGAGATTGCATTTTGGCATCCAGGGGATGCAATGTCGGACTTTACTTGGGGTATTAGCGCATAACAAGAATGTGGGCTGGGAACAATCTAGGACTGCAGGAAATTTAGGGATGCTTTGCTACACTATTGCCTTTACGAAAAGAAGCAAAAAATGGGTTGTCAAACCAGTATATGAGAAAATGGAATTTGATTTTGTGAAAGATCGTATTGTTAATGTCCTCGAGATGCATACTCATGGAATCGCGCACAAATCTGTTCAGAGCACACATACATTGCCACAAAACATTGCCAGCGTGCCATGTCCACCCAAAGCAGAGCTTGTTAAATCGTTCAAATCCCGGTTGAAATGATTACAGTCTATTTTTATTTTTTGCAAAAAATGTTCCTATAAACTGTACAAATAAAGTATGCATTTTGTCTTTTGAAATCTATCCTCTCAATCCTTTTCTTAAAAATATATTACAATTATTACGATTGCTTTCACGTTTCACAGTTTAGTCGAGATACTGTGGGACCTTCATTTTTCGTGTTAATGACCAATGGGTAACAGTGTGTAAGAATATTTGGGATTTGGCAGTTGACTTGCAATAAAGTTCTGCAAAAAGCTGAATAACTGCTGGACCTACAAAAGGGATTAGACCTAGGCCACAAAACATTCCAGGCACGCAAGAAGTACTGACTGCGAAAACATGCCATGGGGTAGGAGGCCATGAGATAAGCAGAGGTGGCACTATTATTGGACACATTCTGACTCAGTTTTGTGTTACACCGACTATAATTTGGGACTAGGGGGCATTCTGTCACTGGCAAATTTCACCTACAGCTGAGCAGCGCCACGAACAACGAGCAGTGATCGCCTTCAATTTCCTGTGCCCGTGCTTCAAAATTCATGTTCTCATGGGTGCGTTGACACGGGATGTTGCAAAGTAAGAATGTATGTCATTTTGAGTGAAGGTCACCAGCTTTGAATTTTTGCTTGGGAGCTGGGAGGCCCACGCGTAGCGCGCACAGTATAAGGTTCTATTGTTTTTTGACCTTGAGAGGCAGGGACCATTCCGAAAGGGATTGAATTGAAGGGGGGTGTAATAACGTATGATATGATAAGGTTGCCCATTCCGAAACTGCACCAAGTTACATATATGTTCAGTTTATGAGAAAACGTTGACACAAATGGAGGAGTCTGCATTACGCCTACAGAATGGAAATGCCGAATATAATGTAAGTTTCTCTTTAGACTATTTCATACCAGAACTAATCGAAATACAAATAGCTGACTGTTACTGCTGGGTGACATTGTACTTGTTCGTTCTGTTTGGCATATTGCAATGAAGTGCTAGTACAACCTTTGTGTGCAGGGCTATCTACCGGGCACATGGGCAGGCCAGCATCGAGACGCATGTAGACCACCACTCGTTTCTCCCTGGCTCTACGCTAATAAATCATTACATTGTTTTTGCACCTCGAATTCTTGCCCCAGTTTACACATTACGTTTAGAGCTCAACATTCTCATTCGCACTATCCTAGGAAGCAGACTACTTTGATATTCCACGTTGTATTCTCTTGGTTCACATTGTGTCACCTCTGCGCTAATAAAGGAAATGATTCATTGTAATAAAGATCGGCTACTGAGACACTTTTCGATTTTTATCTTTTGCAAACAGGTACAGTTCTGCGATTGTCATCTATTCCAGACCCAGACTGATGGCTTCTTCAACCGCCAGCTGCAGCTACATGTCAATCACTGGATCTACTTGACTGTATTTTGGGACAGACAAGGTCCAATATGTCCGTACGCGATACCGGCGATTAGGAGCAACATAACCTTTACGGTGGTCTAGTGCCAAGTTGAAGCACCAGCCTTGCAATTTACCATGCGACCGAAGTGCTTCGTTTACCCAAAACGAACACCCTGTGTACCCAAAAGGAACAGCGCGTGACTCATGATAAACGAAACGAGAGCAAAGAAAAAAAAGTTTCATTTGAATTGATTTGGTCACAAGCCGAATGTTATCGAAACATTTAATGTGAAATAAATGTACAGTCTTGTTGTTTCCTTTTAAAGTACAGTTTCATATTCCTAATTATGACGCGCCGTGCTGTGAGATGATGAGTTTTCCAGGTTCCGTGTCTAGTCGTGTAGGTGACGACTGGGCGCGTTTGGCCACGCTGCCCAGCAACATCACGGAGAGAGGCGGAGAATATAAATGATTTGGTGATGTCAGGCTCAGGGGCGGGGCATATGATTTAGTGGCGCAAACGCAGGTCACCCAGGGCGATGCGGTAAGTGATAAGATTATCACAAGATGGCCGCGCCCTGCTGCCTGATTTCGCTTGTGTTCATGAGACGAAAACTCGGGTAAGGTGCATATGAAATGTTTGTACGATCGATCGAATTATGGTTAAAAGCACATGGCAGAACCATAGGTACAATAATATTTCTGACCGAACCATTCCTTTAAGTTGGCAAAAAGCCATCAAAAGCGAGGGATTATGGGTAAAGTTAAAAAGGGGTTCCTCCCAGTCTTTCTGGTCTGATTTCCCTCCACCCCTCATGTGATCCAACCATACACCACCCCCAGGATCAGAAAGCACCTGCCTTTCCCTGCCCCCATGAGGAGGGTCCCAGAACAGGTTTTTGGGGAGAATATCATCAGATTCTTCGCAGAACCCGTCTCCAAGTCCAAGCGTGTCGCCAGATGCAACTGCAGCCTCCTCATCTTCAACCGGGCGTGGGGAACCAGTAGGATACATGCTGCCATGAGGTCCAGTAAATGTTGATACCACTAAACAGATGTACCCTGCCCGTCTAGAAAATGTCCATGGCCTTGAGGATTCCAGTGACCCGCTCTTGAGTAGGAAAAATCCTCTTGTCTCCTGGTGTCCCATGCTTGCCCCAGGAAAATCAAGGACTGCATCAGGACTTGGACTGGTGCACAGAGAACCAAAGCTGGTAAGAGAGAATCATGAGGCCCTTAATGGTGCTGTGGGCCACATCCTGCAAACCGCCTCTGTTGAGCCACTCCAAGTAAGGGTAGACCTGGTAACCTGTGGCTCTCATAAGCGTAGCCACTGTGTTCATTATCCCAGTGAAAACTCAAGGGGCCGTTTTGAAGCCGAACAGTAGCACTCAGTACTGGAAGTGTTGTCTCATGACTGAACCGCAGAAACTGCCTGTGCAGTTTCCAAATTGGGACTTGCAGGCAAACATCCTTTAGGTCCCGGGAGCACATCCAATCTCCCAGGCAGAGACTTTCCGTTATCTGCACAAACATTATCATCTTGAATTGTTTGAGTGGGAGGAGTAGGTTCAGAAAAGATAGGTTGATAACCATCCTCAGGTTAGCCTAGTTTTTAGTGGGGGATGGAAAACATTCTGGAATAGTAACCAGAGCCCCTTTGATTGAGAGGTACCCGCTCGACCACTGGGATCTGGAGAAGGGAGAGAAATTCTGACAATAGAGTCTGAGACCCTATTTGCAGTAGGGGCTTGGGGGGTCAGAGGACGAGGTAGAGGAATGGGGCTGGTAAAACCCTGTATGTGTCGTCCGCTGATGTTTTTTTATACCTTTGCAGATTCTACGATCTATCCGGTTGTCTAGTCCGGCAATCCTGGAATCCTCGGAAGTCACCGTTCACTGGTCTGACCTCCCCTGAGGGCCAAAGTGCCTCGAAGGTGGCTTCGTGAGAATTGGCAGGGACTTTGCGGTCTGAGAGCTAGCCCTTTTCTTATTTAGCTCCTTATCGGTTGAGGGGTGGAATAGCTTCTCACCTTCAAATGGGAGGTCTAAAACCCTCTCTTGCAGGTCCATATTGAACTTAGTTGCGTGCATCCATGCGGAATGTCGCATGTCAGTCGCCACACAGATACCTCTTGCTGCTGTATCATTGTGCACCTCTGTGTATTCAAGCAAGTTCTGTGCGACCACCTTGTCCACAGCCAACCCCGCCATGAAAGCAGCCTGCCTAGGACTAGGCAGATTAGGCATAAAGTCAGCTGTTTCTCGCCACAATCATTGGCCGCAGCCAAGAGTGCATCAGCATTAGCCTGCCTGAGGTGCAGGCCCTCGTTTGCATTCAGCTTTCTCCTGTATGCTTCCTGTGGTTTGTTCTTGTTAAGGAGGTTGGCTGCCGAGGAGCCAGAGGCTCCAGATCTTTGTGGCTTTGCATACATAGAAGCCGCAATAACCAACGAAAGAGACTGAGGATGTGAGGCTAGAAGGATGGGCTCGCCCTCCACCTGTCTGTACTTGGCGTTTAGCCCTTTGTTACCTGGAAGAGCAGAGTGCCGTTTAAGCCAGTTTTTAGCCACCAGTGCTGAAACATCTTTCTGAAATGGTATGCCCGACCTACTGTGGGTCCTGAGGGCCAACACCTCTGCCAGTACTTCTGTTTCCAGTTCTTGTTGGGGTGCTGGAACCCCTAAGAACTCTGCAAGGCCCTTCATGCGGTCGTGGAAGGCTCAGATAGTCACAGAGGTCTCCAGATGTTCCTCATCCTCCTGAGGTGTAAGGGGATCCTTGAACACCTGGGTCAGGGGGTATGCGCTATTGGCACGGGTGTAGGCTGTTCGCCTTGTGTTTCTGTACCAGCCAGAACCCCTGCTTCCATGTGAGTGGGTCCCGGAGAAGGCTGTGCTGTGGGTTGCACTGGCTCCTGCTGTTTAGGCGCTGGTGGGGGTTGAGGAGGCCAGTCATTTGAGGGGACATCATGAGCTCCATGAATCACTTGAAGGTATTTCACACCGAGGCGGTGGATTGTCCCTCCCCACACCCCTGCTGAAGCCTGCACAGGAGCGTGGCCCTGTGCGTGGTGGCACCCTTTTGGGTGTACCTCAGGGTAGTGGACATGATGGGATATGAGGTGTACCACTGCACCTGTGCCGCCGACCATTCCACCCTAGGTGTAAAGCCTGGTCTCCATGGGGCTGAAGGCTGCTTTGAGGAGCTATATGGGGCTGGGCCTGGACGATCCTTTGGTGCTGCATTGCACCCAGATACCATTTTGTCACTAGACGCCATCTTGGTACGGGGCTTTGAGGAGGAATGTGCAGGAATGTATAGTCCGGCATAGGGCCTGCAAACCCAGATCCATAAGGGGCTTTGAGCAGAGGCTCAGTGTTGAAAATGACCTCGGGAGAAATCCCAATAGGCGTGCCGACCTCTGGCCTGAGCCTGGTAGTTGTGGGAGTAGAAGGTACAGGCGTCCCCTTGGGCCTAGGCCCGCTGCTAGAGCTGGAGTGCCCCTCCAGACGAGTCCCATTACAAGAGCGGTGTTGCCCCTTGGTTGCCTTCTCGGTCGGTGGACCGGTAGCTTTAACAGTCTCGAGAACTGGGCCGGTGCTAGGGTCCTTAGAACCCCTCCCACTCAGTGGATTCCCAGGAAAGGAATCCCCCCTTGCGAGTTGCTTTAGTAAATAAAGACGCACTTAACTTACTCTCCTGGCTCCTATGATGTACACATTCTGTGAGGTGATCTGGAAGCGAAGCTGAGAAGATCTCCCTCCAGCACGCTAAACAGTTCTTTAACGACCGTGGGGTAAGTGCGTGGCAGATCGTGCAGCCTTCCCACCTGTTTTCCGCTCCTAGCAACTGCAAACAGAGGGGGTGCGGATCCGACGCAGGGAAGTAACTATCGCAGGCAGAACACCAGCTAAAACCGGCTTGAGCCAACAAGCACTGGGGCAGGCGAGACACCCAAGGCCTGTAGAAAAAAAGAAAAAATGCAGCGGGAAAGCTGAAAAAGAGCAAACTTCTTGGAGCCTGCTGGAAGGTGGTCTGATCCAGTCAGCGTAGAAAAGGGAACTGAGGCCGGGCCTATGGGGACATTGGCACGCCCGTATCTGCACCTGTAAGCTTAAAGGGGAAATGCTCTTTGGTAGAAAAAAGGTTCCGGTCCCGTCCCTAGGGAGGGACGCTCATACAGTATGGAGGAAAGGGGATGGGACGTAGGTGTAATACAAGTTACATGGTGCATTTAACCTGTAGATTAGATGGAAGAAAATGTGGTATCTTAAACTGGAAGATACAGTCAGTCATTCTCATATGATCGCATTCAAATGTTTGTGATCGTAAATGGCAGGTTAATGATGAGCTGAAATTCTACCTGGGGTACTATTGAAAACATTTGAAGATGAAGTTGATAACTGGAGCACTGTGCGCTATGCGTTGAAATCACAGGGAGTCTGTTTAGACAAATCCACAGTTCGCGTCCATCTTTTTAGCTTGGTCAAATCCGAATTCCTATTTCCAAATGCAATAACAGGTCAACAGAACTAGTGGACTGTGTGTATGCTGCAGAGCTGAAATACAAAGAAAAAGGAAATCATGTGTGCACTGGGTTACAGTGTAACGTCCCATCATGTTAAATAATACATTATATGTGTAGATTGGGAGTCAGATCTAACAGCAAATAGCATGATATGTGGGAGAGAAGAAAAGACCTGCAAGTTGCAAGTCAACAAACCAAAGAATGCAGGCTTTTGTAATTTTTTTATTCAGTACATTTTGTCGATTCTGGAAGAGGGAAACGTGTATGCACAGAGCATGAAGCAAAGGTTGTGGAAAGAAGGGAAAGGAGTGGGAGGCAGAGGAAGCAGGAACAACAAAAGGAAACGAGATCAACATGGTGGAGAGGCAAATAATTACCATACACAAAGGACGAGGAAAATACACAAATTCATAATAGAAAAAGAACACATATTCTGCTTTAACTGGAGTCATTTTCAATATAGTTGGATGCAGCCGTCTCGCTGGGGACCAAGCCGGCAGCGCACTTGGCATCTCATCAGTCTCTGCTGTATGCACAAGCCTTGGTCTTGGCAAAGTTCGATTGGCTTTTGAGCTTGATGCAGCTGCGCATCAGGACAGGGGCTTGACAAGGTAGAGCTTCTCACCCTGCTCACTCGTAAAAATGGGTGCCTTTTTGTAATGTTCCACCAACTCCTCCATGGTGCCGAACTTGCGCTGCCCAATGCAATAGGTGCCATCCTTCATCTGAACTTTAAAATGCTTGTTCTTGCCTTGGGCTTTCAGAGAGATGGAAAAGTCGTGAGGCTTAAAGAGAAACAGAACACAGATTAATCATTCTTGCTAAAAAAGGGATGATCAAGCATATTTAGTATGACTTCTAATAACATTAAGAGGTCAGGATATCCTACGCGCAATTTAATGTGTCCATTTCCTGGTTGTTTTCTCTCCTTTATGGCAATGAATTCTTTCAATTACGGCTTTTGAGCGCCCCTCGTTTAATGATCTGTAGCAGATGGGCAGCATCTGTATCGGATATACCTTTGCTCACAGATAATGACTTCAGAAATTGCTTTTAAGAGGATCTGGTATAGGACAGAGGAGACAATGACTAACATTCACTTAAAGGACACTACAGATGACTAAATAAATGCTCCAAATTCTACACCGCAGTCTAGAGGCAATCACACCACAATGAGTGACATTTTATGAAAAACTGGTTATCCTGGAGGAAGACTGAAAAGTCATGCAAACTGGTAAATACTGGCGAACAGGGACTATAAAGGCAAATAAAGAGGATGAAAAGGTATTTACAAAAGGCACTGCATACATGAACACACTCAACATCTAGAAAAGAGGCAGCGTGTAGATCTAAGAAGACAGTTTGAAGTTGAGACCTAGAGAAAGGGCAGAGTTTCCAATTGGTTTCTCCGTTGAATTTAAACTAAATTCTGTGCAATTTGGTAAAGAACTGGGAAATTTACGAGTATGGATTATCAAGGGAATGGTGAACCTTCTGCGATTATGGTTTAATCGTCCAGTGCAAGTCTCGTCTATTCGCAGAAATAACTGGGGTTTTGTACCTCATGTATTGTTCCAACCCACTTTGGTCGTTGGGCTCTTATTGCAGCCCACAAAGAGCCAGAATGATGCACCTTTATCCTTACTGCTGCATGTGGAGACAAAAACGGAGAAATGTTGTTCCCACGCTTTTTGGTTGTATAGTGGATCTTGGATCCCCAACTAGGCTCAGGCCTCCGTATTGTCGTTCTGACAAATGGTCTTGTCATGAGTTATCACTATACACTTAAGGGATGCAAGACAGCAGTGTAGAATAGCATCATCAAATAAGTTGGAGGAACAAAGTGGAACAAACGTCTGCTGAGATGCAAAGCCCAGTTATATTTGGGTTGCCACTGGGTCTTAAAGTCGGTCTACTTCGAACCTCCAGCTAGTCTGTGCCAAATAGATTTGTTCTCATACAGAGTACGAGCATTTTAGGCATACCCCTCAAAACATCATACCAAAAACCACACTCTTTTATAGCCCATAAATTCCCACGAAATATCTGTGTGCTCATACTTCCCAATTCTACTCAAACTCATCTCAAAGTGCTTTTGAATACTGCATACCTGTTCCCTACTGTACCATTCCAGGACCCTGCCACACCTGGTGGTTTAGCATGCATGTCCGGAACAAGAACAGAAGTTTGCCTTTTTTTTCGAGAACCCCACGCCATCCGTTTCTCACTGCCCTACAGTTTTATTGTTAGGTACTCCCTCTTACATCCCTTTCCAGGAACCCTCTACCACAATTGGTAAAACACAAAAACGCCAATTATTAAAAGATATACATAGGTATGCAGGTATCCCAACAGCACTCATACCAGGGTGCATTTATAATGCAAAATGTACATGATAAAAATCGGACAGCTTCTCTATCCTTAAGAGTGTGAATAGTACCAGCCACAGCTGTGTATCATTGAACAGAAAAATAGTGAAAACCATTCGATGAAGTTGCGTTTATTCTTGTATTGACAATGGCAAGATGTACCGTTTCCTCAGACAAACATCTTAATTTTATAAACTTTTCTGGAAATTATCAGAGTGAAACATTGATTTAAGAGTTTCATGAGCCTGGGAGTGATTTCCATGTTTTGGTTCCATCAATATGATGCTACTACCTCCAACAGCTGCCTTTGAATAACAGGACACGTTCTGTGGATTGGAGGATTGTCGTGGGCTTGACAGGTGTCTTATTTTGCTTAGTTCGAATGGTCTTTGGTGGTGTATGATATTGTAGATGTGTTGAACCTGACTCCCAATTGCACTTTTGACCAAAGATGCTAAGGTGCAAGGGATGCACTTCAGTATCT
This sequence comes from Ambystoma mexicanum, assembly GCF_040938575.1. NCBI lineage: Eukaryota > Metazoa > Chordata > Amphibia > Caudata > Ambystomatidae > Ambystoma > Ambystoma mexicanum. Next base: position 461,649,329 of record NC_090932.1, on the reverse strand, counting down.
AACCTTACAATTATGAGCCGGAAAAAGGAGCAGAGTTTCCAGAATCCAACGACCACCCTCTTCCATAGCCCTGCACTAACACAAGGGATCAGTCGTCTCCCTTGGATCAAGGATGGAACAGTGCAAGATGGGAGCCTTATTGTATTAAAGCACCACAGACATACCAGGTAGGGGGCGGGGCACTTTGAATGAAGCATTGTGGCCTACAGACCTCTTCCTCATTGTCGCACATCATTATTCCCCTGCCACAATAATCTGATCAACTCAAACCGGGTCTCAAGTTGCAACACCTCAGTAGGTTTACTTTTTTATTTTTTTTATTTCAATTTTATTATGTTTTCATCAAGAATACAAATAAGTAGATAACAAAAAGTATGTTTACTTTTAATGCAGTTTTACCAAATATTCTAACTACCAGGTGACATTTGTGGTCAAAGACATTAAACTTTAGAAGCGTTTTCTTCATAAGCAGGAATGCCGATATTTTTTCATACAATCCATGTAACCCACAATTTTCCTGTTCCCTCGTTTAATGTAAAACAAATGGGAGACAAAGTCAAAGACTTCCATGGGTTGCTCTGTGTTTTCAAAATACAACTTCGATGGTATAGAGTCAGAAGTATTCTTAAACATGCTGAAGGTATTTTTATTAAACGTCTCTCAATCAATCCCTCCACTAAAAGGAACCAGACCGAGGTTACAATTCCAAACGCTACTTTCGTTTACCTGAAAAAAAAAAGGGGCAAAATAATTAAGTCTGCCTTCTTCAGTCATTTCCTCCCCCCACATTTTTAAGCGTGGAATGTTTCGGCTTCCAAGAGAAAGGATTGAACTCCAAATTTAAGCATGGCATGTTCATATTTTCAAAAAAGTGAAGTGAAGCTACGAGTCAGTTCTGGAGCCTCTTCAACAAAATGACAGCTTTGGGGCCTTGGTTGATAGACGCTTTATTAAATACGCAACACGAAAGTAAGACTCGTGTTTACACAGGCTTCTCCTTAGTGCGGACTAAAGGATTTGGCTTTGTTGCTAAAGAAACTAAACTAATTTGCTTACATTTTATTTTAATGGCAGTCAGTTGTCCGGTTGTTTGCATCTGATGGCGTGTTTTTGTTTCTAAACAAGTACTGAAGGCTGACTTGCAGAACATTTAAAATAACATTTCTGTAAGCGCTTCAAAAAAACGGCAATATTCAAACGTGGAATATTTTAGTTTATTGGTTTAATATTCTTCGTTGTGCTCAGTTTCCCTTTGGCTCCTTTTCGACAAGCTGTTCTCTCAGCTTAGATGTACGTTGTGTTGGTTTCTTGATTAGCCATTATCACAGTAGGCAGGTAGTCTTAAAACGATGAGGTGAGACAGCGAGAGGGAGGATCGGTATAGAACAGAGAAGGAATGAGGCAACAAAGCTTTACTCGGATACAGAATTCTCCCATGCTTAAAATTCAACAAAGTAGATTTCTCTTTTTACTATAATCCCCCTTTGGCTCCATTCTATGATTGCATATTTTTAATAAAGCAATAAAACGCACGTTGCACCAAGGTACTAATAGCATTTTTTCTCGAGTTCGGAAACAGCGAGAAAACCGTTCTGCAACTCGGGAAAAAAAAAATTGGCACCCATGGTTCGGGGAGAAGGTACTACACATAGGCCCTTCTTCCTTTCGATGGAGGCTAATCGCGCTAGCTAGAGGCAGTCACACCCCCCTCGCCCGGTACTAATTGTGAAATGTATTTCGCGGTTTACAGTTCTTTTATCCTAATCATTGTACATTTTTCCTATAAAGATTTACACAGACCTAAGCAATAGAAGCCAAGAAGGGGGGACATTACCGGTAAGGATCGCTCATGCTTTAACGTAGCCCCAGGGGCATTACCCCTACCGGTAATGCCCCCCTTCGAGGGTTCTTTTGCTATTAGTACCCTGGCACATCGTACTGGGTACTAATAGCAATTGTTCCCCCGAGTTTACAAACGGCAGTGAAACCGTTTCGCTAATCGAGAAAAAGAAAAAAAATGTCTGCCAGGGTTCGGCGAGAAGGGACTACAGATAGTCCCTTCTCCCTTTCCATGGCAGGTAAGTGGTGTTTGGGTAGGGAGGGGATTGGATTTGCAGAAAAGGAGGTTGGGGGGAAAGGACAACACCATATTAGAACCCTTGCAGGAAGAAGCCACCAATTAGCCAGATGGCTGCTTCCCCCACCCCGCCATCTCCCCCCAACCAGTCTCCTCTTCACTTCCCCCCAGATGTCCTGTCCCTTCCCACTCCCACTTAGCTAATTAACGCGGTGGGGGGATACGAGGGGGTGGCACTCCGAGTGCCCCTGCAGGCTGCCATGGAAATCGAACAGGGGCTCTGTATGGAGCATCACCTTCCAGATCCATGGTGGCTAACTTAGGTAAGTATTTTGTTTGAAAGAACAGGACACCGCAAAGCGTCCCATTCACTCAAACAAAATATATTGCTGTTAGCACTCTGGGATTCCAGACTTAAAACCCAGGGGGCTAATAGAAATAAGCATGTGTTTGGGGGGTAGCGGGGGGGCTTCACCAACTGGTAACAGTGCCGGGGTCCGGTGTCAAGCCCGAGAAGAACTAAGACCGGGGAAGTTACCAGCCGTAATGCCCCAACGGAAGTAGTGCTCATTGCTTAATTAACAGTCTTGCGCTTCAACCAGTAACGTCAAGGAGGACCCACCAACTCATTCCTGACAACCAAACTTTGGAATAAAATGCCCAGGTGAGGCTGCACAGAGTAGAACCACCCAAACCTTCAGAACATCACTCAAAACTGTTGTCCAAGAGACAACCAGAGACTATATAGATGGTTTTGCACCCCGCCCACCCCCGATGAGGATTAAAACAATCATGCTAAAGCATATTAGCGGCTACACACTGGAACACCCTACCAGAGAAGATGTGACATATTGAATCTCTCTCTCCCCGTTTAAGAAGTTTAAGACCAGACTCTTCATTGCAGTATGTTGAGAAGTTCTGTGATTGGATACCTCGTCGGGGGGCTTTCGCTTTATTTAGTACTTATACATGAATAAATCACTGACAGATCAGAAGAGACACAGAAGCAAGAATATCCAAAACAATGCACTGGAGATCAGACTCAATCCGAATAATTTCACCTACATGCACAGACTATTGAAATCAAAATGCTTTTTTGAGACCAGACTCAATCCGAGTTGAACCAGTAGAGCAGTGCCACAAGAAGGAGCTGTAAACTTATGGGTAAAAATGCATCTTTTCATTGGCAAGAAATATTAGGAGCAAAGTAGTAAGTGTTACAAAAAGATTCCCGTTTTATAGTGGATATATATTTTTATTTGCCTACAAAATATCCTAATTTGAAATACGAATTACATTTTTGTTCCAAATACATTTTTATTTCAAATTCGAAAAGGTGTGTGTAAAATGCTCTTACTTCAACAACGTATCTGGGGCCATGAATGCAACATGTTCAGACACTGCCAGGCACCCTCGACACAAGAGTCTGGAATTGAAGCCACCTTTTCCACAACATAATCACTCATGATCACTAACCAACACCATACAGAGTTGGCCCAGTTCTTCAACCAGAGACTGGCTTCCCCAAATACTTTACATTCAACAAGTAAACTGAATCAAGAAAAGTAAGTACTTTGTATCCTGCCTACTTACAGTAGGGGACTTACCACTTTTTGCCTGCACAGAACACCACCTCCAGTTTTGCACCGCCACTCTTTCTATCCCCTTTAACGCTCTAATTTTCAAACCATGAGCCAGCAGGTGCCAAAATGGATTAAATGTGCAGTACACAATCCAAATGGGAGCTGCTTTTATCTAACACTAGCTGATATACCCGGCGTTGCCCGGGATTTTATTTTCTTATAGGTACTATTTGTTAGAAATACCTCAATGTAACTTTACGCTTTTCGAAAAGGCTTCATAAGAAAGGTGAAAAGAAAAATTCACTACATTTTTCGATTTCTCATTTTAAAACTTATTTCTCATAAAGACAACGCAATTTATTGTTCTTATAATCTCATTCTGAAACGTATAACTACGTGAGAACAGATTTCTGAGCAGTATGATGGTGATATGATGCCGACTATGTCAACAACTATGGACCTAAAGTCCAATATTACTCAAGTACATGTCCATTGTAAGGCTTGTTTATAAACAAAATGTTTTGTTTCCCTTCTCGGTGAACACTGTCTCTTCAATTACATGGGCAGCACATTTTTTAATGCATAGCCTTGTGCCATTACACAGCCTAGGAGGGTCGAGATTGCAAAGCCGCACGACGGGTGATCCAACTTTCAGTCGAAGGTGATGTTGTGGAATTCCTGGAGAGAGGTGTGGGTAGGGGGAGGGGGTCGAGTGAGTGGAGGAATTCTGTTGGATTGTTTACGGCTTCGTCGGCATCCACCACCTCATCGATTGAGTTGTACTCCGTAACTGTGCCCAGAAGCATATCCTGAATCTGATCCTAGGGCCTGGACCTCAAGTTGTGTTCCTCGTGTCGGGACCGGTCCTTCTACGGCCACATTGATGTTTCGCTGATTTCAGGCAACCGTCTCATGAGTGAAAGTGCTGGAATCAGGGGAAAGGAGTGGGGGTTCTAAATGGCATGTAGTTAGTAATGTCCGGAGGGTCCTAAGAGGCAACTATGCAAGATTTGGTGCAGATTGGTGAAACAGTGTGGAAACTAACAACTCTTCGCGACAAATCCCGCTACAAACAAATGTTCACTTTTATATAGGATACATTACTCACCGTAATCATATTTCTGATGCTTGTATCTGATTAGATTCACATGCTATGCATAGTCCGACATCTAGTGGTAGCCGCAGAGTATTACATTTTTTGTTTTGAAACTCGAAAAAGGGACGTCGATGGGGTGTGCCAGTAATACGATCCCTAGTGTGACGTCTCCTGTACCCATGGTCCTTCATGCGTCGAGGTCCCTCAGATTGTTTAGTTTCTGACATGAGGCGGCATGAAGTCTAGCACGAGTACAGATGTAATATAGCAGATAAGAATAAATAAAGCCAGAAAACAATTATGCACCTTCTACTCCACAGGGAAGGAAGGGTGGGCGCATGTGAATTTAAGCAGATACAAGCATCAGAAATACGATTACGTTGAGTAATGTATCTCTTCTGAGGCTTGTGGATTTGCTTAGATCACATGCTATGCATAGACTAGCAAGCAGTTTCTGGAGAAGGAGGTCGGTTGTGAGAAGGCACAGCTGCAAATAGATGTTTTAGCACAGCTTGTCCCACCTGTGAATCTGCTTTAGAATGTGTGTCAATGCAGTAATGCTGAGTAAAAGTAGGTATGGAACTCCATGTAGCTGCTTTGGAAATGGCGTCTAGAGGGGCGTTTGCAATAAAGGCCAAAGTAGATCATGTACCGCTGGTAGAGTAAGCTCTTGGTGTGAAAGGCAGAGTTTTGTTAGATAGGGAGTAGCAGAGCTGTATTCATTTCACTATCCATCTGGAGATTGCGTTTTTTCGAAACGTGACCGCCTTCCCCTGCCAGGTGATATGGAGACAAATAGTTGGTCTGTTTTTCTTAGCGGGTTTGTTTGGTTTACATAGTAAAGAACCACCCTCCTTACATCTATTGTATGGAGGTTCTTCTCAGCTGAGTTTGAAGGATTTTGAAAGAAAGCTGGTAGTTCAATGGATTGGTTAACATGGAACTTGGATAGGAACTTAGGTGAAAAACTAGGGTGTGTTCTTAGTACCAACTTGTCTTTCTGGATAGCATAGAAAGGGTCTTACACTGACAAAACTTGTAGCTCACCAACTCTTCTTATGGAGGTGATGGCTACCAGAAAAGCGGTCTTCTACGTTAGGCGTTTAAGCTGGATTTGTGCATAGGCTCGAAGGGAGGACCTATGAGCTTTGAGAGTACCACATTGAGATTGAATCCCTCCATGAACAGGAACTTTCCAACAGGACATTTTTTGTGAAGTGGTGTACGCGAACAGAGCTGCTAGGTGAACCTTGATGGAGTTGAATACTAGGCCGAGAATGTGATGGAGTACATTAAATAGGGTTTACATTTTAGGACTGGCACCATATTACAAGTCTTTTCCATTTGTTGAAGTAACAGTGTCCAGTGTTAGGTTTATGTGCCTCCTTGAGGATTTCCATACACCTTTGAGGTAGTTTCAAATGACCAAACTCTTGACTTCAGGAACCAAGCTGCCAAGTTCATAGATTCAGGATGTAGGTGTAATGTTCCCCCCGTGTTGGGTGAGCATGTTGAAGGGGCACGGGAGCTTGATTGGGGCGCACTTCGCCAGTTTGAGCAGATCTGGAATTTAAGGTTGTCTTGCCCACATTGAAACAATCAGGATTAGGGTTGCTTGTTACGGGTGCATTTTGTGCACTATTCTGCTCGGGAGTGGTGTTGGTGGAAAAGAGTAAGCAAATTTCCCTGACCAGCTCATTCATAGGGCGTTCCCCCATGGATCTGTGTTGGAGAAACCTGGATGCAAAGTATGGGCATTCTGCGATTTGGCTTGTGGCAAACAAGTCTAAAGGAGGATAGCCCCAGAGGGAAAAGATATAGTCTAAAATTCCACTGTTGAGTTGCCACTCGTGTTTCTGCTAGAGAATTGAGTTCCCCTGTAAACGTGTTGACACTAGGAACATGTCTCGTTTGAGTGCCCACTTCCACATTTTCCGGGCTAGCCTGGACAGGCATGGAGAGTGTGTGCCTACCTGCTTGTTTATGTAAAACATGGCAGTGGAGCCGTCTATGAGGACTTAGTTTGACCTGCTAGATGCACCTGAAAGGCTTGCAAGACCCTGAGTACCGCTACTACCTCCAAAAGGTTTAAGTGATTTTGGGATCTTATCTGTATCCACAGGCCATGTGCTGTGTGGTGAAGGTAATGGGCTTCCCATCCGGAGAGTGAGGCGCTGTTGTAACCATCGCTTTCACTGGAGTATTGTGAAAGGGTTTTACTTTTAACAGATTTTCCTTTGACCACCAGCGTAGTGCTTGTACTAGGGTTAGCGAAACAACCACTAGATCGTCCCACTGACAGCTTGCCTGAAACCATTGTTTTGCTAACCACTTTTGCATTGGGTGCATGCGCAACCTTGTGGACCCAGGTAAGAAGCCATCATACCGAGCAAGCGCATTGCTTTGCGTACGGTTATTTGGCAACCGGCCCGATACAGCAGTAGTATGTTTTGGACTCTTTCTTTTTAGGGGAAGACTAGCCTCTCTTCCATATTTATGATAGCTCCTAGGTTCTGCTTGGATCAAGACAATTTTTTTCTTGTTGATTGAGAATCCCAATTGGAACAGAAGGTTGATTGTTCTTTGGGTATTTTGCTTGCAATCTTGTGGGGAATCCCCCGTTATCAACCCGTCGTCCAGATAAGGTTAAACTGGGGAGGGGATCATCGCTCTTGTATCCTAACCCTGGGGGCGGACGAGCGAGGTATCATCACCTGGGCAGAGGGGGTCCTTTGGAACTATGGGAGACACGCCCTTCCACCCGTTCCGATACACCCCAACCAGACATCCCCTCAATTGTCATGGGACATTGCCAGCAGAGTCCCAGTACTTTTCTGTAAGAAAAAGGAGAAAGTTACCAGGGAAATTAAAACCATCTATAAATTCACAAGAACCCAATAGAAAATCCATTCACCCACCACAATACATTTACCCCCCCTTCATACATTTTTTTTCCACGATCCCCGGAAAAACTACAGTACCCACAATTCCTGCTTCCACTCTAGAAGTCCAGCTACTGGGACGAAGAAGAGGCAGATGGAGTCATGAGGACTGCCCGTGGGAATCAATGGGTAATGGTTCCTATGGGCAGTCTCCATGTTGTCCTGGTAATGAGGTCAGACAGGCAGGGAGGGAGGGAGGGAGGGGCAACTACTCACACCTGACTCCAATCAATTATTTCAAAGAGTACAAAAGACACCCAGGCACACTCTAGGCGAGCTGGGTATGCTGAAGGAACTGTGATGACCAGAAGGAGAAGTAAGACAGAGCGAAGTTGTGGGACAGAGCCAGGCTGGAGGCAAGAAGGAACAGGACTGAAAGAGCGGCTGCAAATTACAAGAGTGGGTCAAGAGAAACCAAGAAGCTCTGAAAGCTGTGGAGAGGCTCAGAGAAAGCCAGGTGAAGGTTTTGTGTTCCCAAAAGCAGCTGGTAACTTTGAATGCACAATGTCCTTCTGGGAGTCCTTGAGGAGAGGCCTGCTTCCCACCCGCTAGCAGATGGAATTAGGGGAGGCTTCATAAACTACAAAGTGAATATCTTTCAAAGAACAAGAAGCAAATGCAGCGACAGCACAACCAGTGAGTTATTGTACAAGGAAGAACAAAAGCCTGGTTGCGTTAATTAAAGTAAAACTGTATCAAGAAGGGTTGCGCATTACACAGAAACCGCGTTTAGTGTAATCCTACCACAGAGCATTACAAATTATCAGAGTGGTCATGCTGTTGAATAGCACAATCAAATGTCTCTGAAACACTTTTGAATTGTCTAGAGTTATTGATAGTGAAATACTTAAAAGGAACGCTTGCGCCCGATCAAGGGGAGCTTAGAATTATGAAATATTGGAGGAAAGCTTCCGCCCGATCGAGGGGAGCTCAACAATGAACTGTACTTATGGTCTGAACCCGACTGAGGGAAACCTGAACTGTGATACATATGGTAAAAATACAAATACCATAAGGCAATGAGAGAAAGTGTTACCCCGCGATTGTCGAAGTGGTCAGGCATGGTCTGAAGCCAAATCCATGCCACCTCGAAAGTCTTCGACACAGAAAGCTTGGGGAAGGGAAACCCGGGTAAATTGTAAGAAACTGTGATTGTTTAACTATTCTATTTTCAAGACCCAGAATGGTAAACTTAAGAAAAGGAGTATGAATGAATTGTGAGATTTATGAACTTTTTTTTTCAAGGTGAAGGAAGACAATTTGTAAGAGACATTTGCAGTGTGTTGTTTTCGAAGGCAAGCGCTTACATTGCCAGAGTGGTGGTAGACCAGCTGAACCCTTGAACTGTGCCAACAAACCGGAGTGTGTGCAAAGCCTGCACGTGCCACCTTGTACTGTGCTGAAAACGTGGGGCAGGGAAGCCAACTGCTCAACTATCCTGACGCATAATTTCTTGAACACTTTTCTTTTCGCATACATTGTTAACCCACACCATTTTGTATTTACAACGATTGGCAATAGGTGTATTAACATAGGTCCTTTTATTTTGACAGACTTCACTGGGACTGCGTTATTATTTGATGGTCATAGCTTGCTCCCATCTTTAGATTTAGATAGGCATTCTACCAACCCATTGAAGTTCAATAAACACCCTTGACCTGTGATCACTTGTGTCTGTCTTCACTGTTTGATACCATGCCTTCCTTACAGTGGCAACTGTACGAGTTCTATGCAATAGCCTCCCGCCATGTTGGAAAGTACCCACTTGTCTGACGTGATCCACTCCCATGCGTGGGTAAAATGAGAATTGCAACCTCCTACGGGAGAATCATGAAAGGGGACCTGGAGCGGGTGGTCATTGCTTTGATGGGGTGGAGCCTCTGGCGGAGGCGGATCTGCCTCTACTTCTCAACCTTCTGTGGCCCCTTTGAACATTTTGTTGGAAGGATTGCCCCTGCGAAGAAACCCAAGATGAAGTTTAAAAGACCGCTGGGAGTTTTGTCCTCTAAACCGGCTAGCATTAAATGAGCCTCCTTTCCTTGTGGTGCTCACAATGAGAGTCAGACTTTAATTGTCCCCTGATGTACAATGGGTCTGATGGGGCAGGTCTAAAAATGTTCTCAATGCACGGGTTCACTGCCCTCGTCAGGTGGGGGTAAGTAAAGAAGGCTGAATGCGGCTTCGGACAGATTGGAGCAGTGGAATGACCTTATCCCAGAGGATGTCCTTTACGAAGTCCTTGTCAACTTGTGCCTCCTGGGTATCTATTTCTAAAACGTTCTGCAGCTTTTAAAAGAAGATTATTATACTGAAGCTGGTTCTCCACAGGGGAATCAGCCACAGGTTGGTCAAGATTGTCTGGAGATTGAATGATGCATACATCATACTACTCATAATATTGGTCTGTATCACCTATATCCCCATGGTCTTCTATTGAGCCAGGGTCCTGCAAACCTGAAGTGTTAAAATAGCATAGGCCGTCAGGTATGCTTTCAGAGGTAGAGGCACTAGGTGTGAAGTGTCTAGGCAGGGTCTTTTGGCGTCAGGCTGCTTTCTAGCTGCTTTGCCTTGAGGGGGCTCATGAAGGCTGGACAATTGATCATGGTGTTCATCAAAAAAGTTAAAGCTAGACAATCTCCTCAATACTCCATCAAATTGTTCTGGGGTCCACTGAGTGGAGCTTGGTAAAACTATGGAAACTGGGGTAGGAAAAGCCACTGAAGTAGAGGGTTGTTTGTGGTGCAGTGCCCCTTTTAGAGGATAGGGCGTCAACTTTTTTGATTTGAGGAGTTTGTCTGTGACGTGTTTTTTTAAATGAGTTCTCTCATTTTTGAATTATTAGAAAGGGTCATCGACGCGTCTGTCGACGCAGGGTCGCCGGTACTTGTCTGATTTGCCTGCGTTGTCGGAAACAGAGTTAGGCATCTGTGTTGGCGTGCCTGTCATGTGGCGAACGCAATGGCCTAGAGGACAGGGACTTTTCGTACCTTCCCTTCGACACCGCGTGTGGCTTATCGGTAAACAATGAAGTCGACTGTCGGACATGGGGGATGCGGTTAGTGTGGCGTGCAGTGTGGGTACTTGAGCCGCTGGGTGTAATCTCTGTAGTAGAACTGCTGGCCTGCCTGTTGGAGTCAGTGGCTGGCACGTGGGAAACCGTAGGTTCTGCATCGCCCTCTGCGTCACTTAGGACATTGATGCTGCCATCGCTGGAGGCTCCCTAAACGCCCATGGTGGACTCGGCCTGCATGGCGTGGTTGGCCCAGCGTTTAGTTTTCTGGTCCTTTAGTGTCTTGGGCCGAAACAGTTTGCAGGACTTGCACTGTTTTTCAGAATGGTCCCTAGGAACTCAGAGGTAACACACCTTGTGCGAGTCCTTCCAGGGACACTTCCTGTTACAGGAAGGGAAACATTTAAACTGTGTGTTTTCCATAGTATGGAACGATGGCAGCTCGGAGTTGTAAAAGGAAGAATAGGGAAATAGGCTTCCTTTAAATGAGATTAATTATGTCCCCCCCCCCCCTCGTGCTACTGTGCGGGGCAGAGGCCAGTTGGGGCCTAAGTAGGCCACAGTTAAATTTTGTTGAGACGGGCGAGTTGTCGTCGACGAATGATCTTGTCCACGAACGCCGTCGCCGGAGATCTTGCGGTGTACGGCTGTCAAAAGGATAGAAAGTCCAAATTTAAACTTTGTATAAGTAAAAGCGTTAGCCAGAAGAAGGAACTCTGCAACTTGTGTCACACTATAATGGAGGGAAAAAAAATCTGAGGGACTTTGACGCCTGAAGGTCAATGGGTACAGGAGGCGTCGCATTAGGGATACTATTACTGGCACACCCCGTTGACTATGTCGCTTTGAGTTTCGAAAACAAAGCAGATCCACAAGCCTCAGAAAAATACATATATGAATAGAAGGATAAAAGGGGAACCAACTTGGCAGAAATTCAAAGTTACAACCCCCTAAAGATACTCAATTGCTGATCTCTTCTAGGAGTATGAACACCTCATAAATCACCAAAGACTGTCAGAATTGTTCCTTAGTCTAGGGAAGGGCACTGTGCCTCTATGAATGGTTTGAATGATTGCTTCACTCCTTTGAGTAAATGAAAGTGTTGCTTTTTGCCTGGATGGGGGATTGCTCTCCTTCATAGAGCGCTTGGTATGGTTGCTGGGAATTGTTTGAAGCAGCTCTTTCCCTCATTCAATAACAGACATGTTCCTTGATGGCTGGTCCCCCTCTCCTGAAGAACAGACAGGGCTACTCTGGTTCCTGGCTGGACCCATCAGCCTGCTCCATCAAGGGACAAACCTGCTGCATGCCTGAAGAGAATAGATTGTCCCCAACAACTGAAGGAGACATGCTCACTATCTGGGACAAAATTGCACCACCTTCAAGCAGCAAATAGGCAGCTCTGTAAATGGGTAGAAGGGAGTTATCCATTATACTGAAGGTAGAATTGTGTTACGAGTTGGCTGCAAAGATTGATCCCCTTAATTGAGGGACTAGCACAGTAATTTTGCAACAATATAGGGTTATTTAATTGCAACGGAATGGTGCCATATTGTCTACTACACAGGCATGACCATCCTGGAGATCACTACTACCGAGCCCAGGCAGATGCAAGACTGCTCCTGTGCCTCATATGCTAGCGAAGTGCACTACAACGAAAAGGATGTCATTTTAGACATCAAGATAAAGTGTTGTAATTGAACACAATGAAATGAGAGCCAACATCTTTTTGATTTGGTGGAAAGGCAGGAGGTGATGGAAAATGATAGTTACCATTTGTGCCTTAGCCTTACCTTGTGTCTGAACACACCTTGTAGGAATACAATAGATAACATTGCTGTGGAGGTCAGAGGAAATAATAATAAACTGTATCGGAGAGACAAAATAGTGACTATTTGATAACAAGTTGATGGATTAGTTACTGCAAATGGGACCGGTTTAACAGCTGGGAATTTTGTCCCATTCGTTCAATGTATCCTTAAGGGGCCGATTCCATCCAATATGTTGAAGAACATGGGAGCAGCAGGTAGAAAACATATCCATGCTTATGATAAGGAGGTACATAATGAAAAGAAGCATTTCAGATGGCAACTACAGTTATTGCAGAAGCAGGGTGGTGATGCCTTACAACGGACCAAAAAGTTAAAACAATCCTACCTCAATCGGATTAAGGCTAGTAAGCACTAAACCAACATGATGCAGAAGTCTTGTTGGCTACCCTAGTGTTAAATAATAATGCATCCTTTTGGTCACTAATTAAGTGAAGATATGCTCAGACCTCTGGGCAAGTTAATCCCATATCTAATGATACATGGGTAGAATTATTTTCTGCATTGTACGGGGAAAGTGGTTAGAATCAGTACCCTTCACGACGAATGATGAAAATGTTGTGACAAATTGGAATGGGTTTGATACCTCATTTGAGGAGGTCAGGGGGGGGGGCATAAACAAGGCAAAATCTTCTAGGGCTTCCGGGGCTCGATGGCCTCTCAAACCTAAGACCAACCCTGAGTTATGGGTGCACATTTTAACGATATTGTTTGATGACAAAAAAAAAAAAAATCAATTCCCCTGTCTTGGAGGGATGCAACAATTATAGTTATATATATAAGGCAGGCAATAGATTTGATCCTTCTAACTAGTTTCCAATCTCCCTTTGGGATTTTTGCCTTAAACATGTGGTTAGGCATACTGAGATTCTGCTTCATAATGATTTCAGTCGGACTTTAAGAATGGAGTGAATACTTCCTTGAACGATTTAATTCCTTCTTTACTTCTATCACAGATTCAATCTTCCAAGAAGAGACAGATTTGTGTTGCCTTCCTTGATATCAGGAAGGCTTTCGACTGTCAACAGGATCCTGTTATAGGCCAAATTAAAATCTCAAGGCTTTTCTTCTGTCTAGGCTGGTAGCTTTGACATTCAGACAAGATGTAGGGTCCAGTTGGACACACAAGTGACAATGTCAGATTGGATAAGGAGTGAGAGGGGTGTATGCAAAGGCTGTGTTTTGCATATATAGCTAACTTTGGTAAACCTTTGGAGGGGCTTAATATCTCTCCTAGTCTTGGGGGATCTGCGTATCCCTTTCTTGTTTTACACGGATGACCTGGCTTTAATAGATTATACCCAGGTGGGTCTCCAGAGAGCTTTAAATGCTGCTTTGTTTTTTGAGTCAGCAGGGTTGGAAATAAATGTTGTGGAATCTAAAATATTGGTGCTAAACAACCGGAGGAACTCTACTAAGAAAATCTCTGTATGGTCTGTGAAGAATCAAAGATTGGAAGAAGTATAAAGAAGTTTAAATATTTGGGTATTAATGTCTGCAGTAATGTGAAAACTGCCAAACAAATAATGCCTAGTAAGGCAGCATTAACTAATTCCATTACACAAATGAAGCAAGTAGAAGTATGCTCGCTCCTCCTTGCAAGCAGTCTGGAGATTCTACCATCAAAAAATTATCCAGACGGTAATCCATGGAGGTGTAGGGGATTCCATTTATGAGCCTTGGCCTTGCTTCGAGGGCCTTTTGTGGCGTAGTATTCTAGCACTTCCACAAGGTACTCCGATTGCTGCTATCAGACATATCATGGGCCTTGTATCTATCCAGGCTAGAATTGAATGGAGGACCTTACAACTTTATAGATGCTGTCTGGTACCGCCCTTGGGGTCTCTGTTTATTGAACTACAGAGAGTGATGAGATTGGGGGAATCTGTCAGCCTTTAATAGCTTGGGAGCAGAGGCGTCTGACTATCATGGCTAGAGGTAATATTGTGGAGGAAATGTTAGTATAGAGGCCAGATGAGGCTAAACAAGTCTGTTTAGAAAAGACAGGTTTGAAAATAGGCAACAGTTGCCATCGTATAAGATATACAAGCATTTTATGTACGATATTAAAGCCTATGGGTCCATGAACATAATCCTCTGAAAATAAGCAAGTAAGACGATACGTCATACATGGCTACTTGTGAAATTAAACTTAATTGAAACATCTGAAGTAAAAGGAGCCAGAGACTGTATTCCCAGGCAAGATGGATTAGGTCGGTACTGTATGGCTGAAATTGAAACTATTGAACATATTTTACTATGGTGCCCTATTTTAAACACTATTCTTGTGAATGCCTTAGGGGAAGCTTTGGTCAAAGAAGGGGATGGTCTTGAAAGATTATGGCATAAGCTGTTGGTGGTGACCCCAATCCCATTAATACTTGCAGTCATGAGATTCCTGTGGATAATGTTCCCTGAACAATTATCCCAACTAAAGGGCTGACATGCTGAATTGGGAGTCACCACTAATAGGGAAAAACCGACAAAGTGATGAAAGGAACAAGTTACTTACCTGTAACTGTTGTTCTCCAGCATGGGTCTGGCATGGATTCACATGCTTATGAATATTCCCAGTCATCAGGCTGGGAATCCTTGGTAAAGAAAGAATCAGTTTCAGAACTGTTTTTCTACTAATATCCAATCACTGGTCTCTGGGTCATACTGCCCCCAGCGAATGACTGCCCTCTACCTAAGCCCCTCCTCTGGCAGCCATCTTCAGATTTGGTAGCAGGTAAAGTGGCAGTAGGACCAAGAGAAGAGCCGCAGAGGGGTTGGAGGGAGGCTTCACATGCGAATCCATGCTAGACCCATGCTGGAGAACAACAGTTACAGGTAAGTAACTTGTTCCTTCTCCAGCATTGGGTCTGGCATGGATTCACATGCTCATGAATACAAGAATACATAGCAGTACACACATGCACAACCACGGGAGGTGGCACAGCTCAACAACTCAACATTAAGCATCTCTTACCTCCTCACCAGGCTCACCTTCAAGCGAACAGGTTGCACAGCACTGCCTGGCCGACTCTGGACTCAGCCCTGGAATCCCGGTCGACGCAGTAGAATCTCGTGAAGGTGTGTGTCAACCTCCACGTCGCAGCCCTGCAGATGTCCAGCAGGGGCACACCAGACAGGAACGCCGTAGTAGCAGCAATCGCTCTGGTTGAATGGGTTCTCAGATGGCCGGGCAACGGTCGGTTTGCCAACTGGCAACAGTGCATGATGCAGCCGGAGAGCCATCTGGAAATGGAAGCCTTCGAGAGGGCCTTCTTTTGGTTCACAGGACCAAAGTTCACAAACAGCTGCAGGTCCAGCAATCCCGACTCGTGATGCAGGATGGCGCCTCCTTCCTTGGCGAGATGATCCGTGTCCGTCAGTAGTTTGACTGGGGGGTAGGGGGACGCTGACATGTCCAGAAGGTCCAGGAACCAGATCTGCCTCGGCAACGCCGGTGCAACAAGGATCATCCTGCACCGGGACCCTCTGAGTTGACTGATGAGTCGCAACGGCAATGGCGGGAAGGCATACAGGAACAGGCTGTCCCAGGGGAATGAGAATGAGTCGCCCATGCTCCCTGGCTGGGGAAACCTGCTGGCGAACCTCCAGAACTTCGTGTTCGTCGGAAATAGATCGATCTGGGGATTGCTCCATCTTCGGAACAGGAGATCCACTTGATCCTGCCGAAGCTCCCACTTGTGGCAGGAGCGCAGCTCCCTGCTGAGTGAGTCGGCGATGGTGTTCTTTATTCCTGCCAGATGGAAGGGTACCAGGAACATCCCGTGGGCAACGGCCCAGTGCCACAGAACCTGTGCTTCCTTGGATCGGTGAAGACCTTCACCACCTTGCCCTTGAGGGACGGGAGGAACGACCTGAGGGCCCAGAACACGGCTTGGAGCTCCAATACGTTGATATGCACCAACACCGGATCGCTTGGCGGAACGTCTTGTTGAGGGAGATCTTGTCTTCGAAGCTGCCCGCTCCTTGTATCCAACGGGCATCGAGGAACTCCTGCAATGGCCGCATCCGCAACCTGCATAGGCGCACGAGGTAGATGCATAATGACATCATGCCGAGTAGGGACTTGATGGACCTCACCCTGGCCATTTCCATGGTCAACAGCCATTGTACCTTGCCCAGGATGGGCTTTGTCCTTTTCTCCGACAGTGAAGCCAATCGCGCCACTGTGTCGAGTCTGGCTGCCGGGAATAGGGCGCCTTGCAACGGTACCAAGTGGAATTTCACGAAGTTGATAGAGAATCCCAGATCCGTGAGCAGACGGACAGTCTTTGCTGTGTGATCGACGGCGAGTTCTCTTGACTTTGCTCAGATGAGCCAATCATCCAGGTAGGGGTATATGTGGATCCCCTGCAGGCGCTGCCGCGCCACCACCGGTGCAGGCTCTTGGTGAAGACCCTCCGCGCCGACTTCAAACCGAAAGGTATGGCCTTGAACTGGTAGTGTCACCCTTGGACTACAAATCGTAGGATCTTTTGATGTCCTTTGTGTATGGGGATGTGGAAGTAGGCATTCTCCAAGTCCAGCGACGATAGGAAGTCGCCCTCCTCCAGCTGTCCCAGCATGTGTTGAAGGGTGCAATCTGGAACTTCTGGGCCTTGATGTATTTGTTGAGGTCGGCGAAGGTCCAGGATGGGTCGCCAACCGTCTGTCTTCTTTTGGATGAGGAAGAACCGCAAGTATACTCCAGAGCCCGGGAGCCTCTTTGGGACAAGTTTTATCATGCTCTTTTTTTAGCATTGCTCGTACCTCCAGAAGTAGCTGTGGCACATGGTTTTCCTTCCTGGCCACGGGTGGTGAACGGGGACACTTTCTTTTGAATTCTAGAGTGTGCCCATGGGCCAGAGCATCCAGCATCCAACGGTTGGTGGAGATGGACTCCCACACGCTGACGAATTTCACCAGCCGGCCTCCCACCGCGGTGCTTGGGTGGGGGCCCGACGTCACGGCCGGTTTAATCTTGCTTCGCCTAGGCCTTGCTGCCGACGATATCCTCCAGCCTTGCTGCGGCCTCTGTAGGCCTCCTGCGATGAGCGGGCCACTTGGCGGTACGACGTGGAACCGCCACCAAATCCTTTGTAGGCACCTTGAGACTTGCCTCCGGGGGTCCGAAAGGACAGCCGTCATTGATGGAGAGAACCCTCCGGGGGTCCGAAAGGACAGCCGTCATTGATGGAGAGAACGCAAGGCCCGGGCCGTCTCGGTGTCCACCTTGATGGCTTGCAGTGACTCGTTTACTGCCTTGCCGAACAGGTTGTTCCTGTCGAAGGGCATGTCCAGTACCTTGTTCTTAACGTCCTGACGGAAGTCGGTGGCCTTGAGCCAACCGCGCCGATGAAGACAAAAGCTGTTGCCCATCTGGCAAAACCCAGTGTTGTCCGTGGCCACCGTGATGGAGTGGTCTGATGCCACCTCGCCTTCCTGTAGGATTTCAAGGGCCTCCGCCCCTCTTGTTGTCTGGCAGGAAATCCAGGAGGGGAGCAATCTTGAACCACAGCTCCTTATCGTAGCGTGCCACGATCGTGAGGGCGCTGGCCGCTTCGATGGTCGTCGCCGCCGACGAGATGACTCGTCGTCGCATGGCATCCATCTTCTTCCCCTCGCCGTCCGGTAGGGAAGTGGAAGTTGATGCCGTCGCCCCTGCCGATTTCTTCTTGGGCGCCGTGGAGACCACTGAATCCAAGGACGTCTGAGCTCTGAGGCACATCGGGTGGAATCTGGGACCCGTTACTACTTTTCATATCGGTCCCTCTTCGCAGGAGCCGCAGGCAGGTTCTTGAGCAGCGACAGTCCTTTGTCCCAGATGTCGTCCAGTAACGGGACTGAGAGGACAGTCTTCCTCTTGGCCTCCCGTCGTTGGTAGAGGAAACCCTCCTTCTGCTCTTTGGGACAAAGCTGGAAAAGCTCCAATGCCCTGGCGATCATGGCATGAAAGGAGCCAATTTCGTCGGGAGGGGAGGCCCGGGCCGGGGGTGATGGGAGATCCTTCCCGTCGTCACCACCGTTGTCGTCCGTCCCTGTCTCCGTTCCTGTCTCATCCCTCGGTGGAGGGGAAGGAGGTGAAGGCTGGAAAGGAGGGGGGAGGATGGAAAGGAGGTGAAGGCTGGAAAGGAGGGGGAGGATGGAAAAGAAGAGGAGGATGGAAAGGAGGAGGAGGGAAAGGAGGAAGAGGATGGGAAGGAGGAGGAGGATGGGAAGGAGGAGGAGGATGGGAAGGAGGAGGAGGATGGGAAGGAGGGAGGAGGATGGAAAGGAGGAGGAGGATGGAAAGGAGGAGGAGGATGGATCTGCCTCCGCTTGTTCGGTGGGCTCCCCGACGGTCCAGGCAACACTGGATCGTCCGCTGGAGATAAGGGCAACCTTGCCCTCATCTCCGTACACAGGGTCAGTATAGCCATCAAGATTGCTCCTAAGTTGTCCTGTGGCATAGGCATTGGTTGCGACGGGAGCGACGGCTGGAGCGTGGGGTCCTCCATCTCCTCCACGGCCCACGGCTCCACTGTTGCTCTCTACGTCCGCTTCGTCGGGATCCCTCCTGTAGGACCGGACTTTCTCGAACTTCTTGTCCAGGATCTTTTTGACGCTAGCCAGCTCATCTTCAGAGGTGGTTCTGTGTCTGTTATGGCTATGGTGCCCCTGACCTCCCATCTTTTTCTAACTGTTTTTACTTATGGATGTACTGTTAGAGGGATGTATTGCTGTATTGATCACTTGGCTATTTTTATATTTCTATTTGTGTTGCAATTTGAGAATTGTGTGAGAAAAGTTACATTTTTCTTTTAAAAAATGCCACACAAATGAATAAATAAAAATAAACAAATGAGAGCTTAAGGGTTCCTGAAGCAACCTGAATAAACTCAGTTTTGCTCATGAGACAAAGGAGTCCACAGAACAAACAAACAGCAAAAATAGAGCTTACATCGTTATTAAAGGCAAGAGAGGAGGGTGGATGCATATAATCGTAGGTGAAACCAAAACCACCATTCTAAGATCATAAACCTTAGCACAAGGCTTCTCCCCATCTCCACTCCTCTTCATCCTATTTGTTGAATCCCTTGGACAGACCACTCAACACAAAGTTTAGTGGTCTAAACCAAATATACTTTTAAATCCACACCCCAAAAAAATTGCTCCACGATCACCACCTGCAAGTCCACCCACTTCCTCAAGCTCAACGCTTTCAAAACAGAATACCTCCTCATCTGACCCCTAGGTACAAACCCAAACAACCCCCTGGATCAAGGCTTTTTCCACAAAACCCACATATTCCACACCTGCCAAATCCCTTGAGGTCACCATCAAGCCCTCCCCCCACCTTTCCCCTTCACACATCACATAGCTGCTGTCACCAAAACATGTAAACTACATCACCTATGAAAGATCAGACACATCCCTACTCATCGCAACTCTTGAACTGCAGTCCAAGCACTAGTTCTCTTCAAGCCAGAGACGGCAATGCTCTCCTCACTGGACTCACTCAAAGCTCCCTTGCCCCCTACAAGCCATATAAAATTCAACATCCAGACTCATCCTCCACCTACACAAACAATCACACATCACCTCAGCTCTCACCCAGCTCCGCTGGCTCCCGCATACCTCAAAATTCCCTTCAAAGGACTCTGCATTGTTTTCAAAGCTATCCACCACAGCTTTGTTCCTTCTCCAGCATGGGGTCTGGCATGGATTCACATGCTCATGAATAAATACATAGCAGTACACACATGCACAACCACGGGAGGTGGCAAAGGCTCAACATTAAGCATTACATCAAACTCAACATTAAGCAAATCTTACCTCCTCACCAGGCTCACCTTAGGCGAACAGGTTGCGCAGCACTGCTTGGCCGACCCTGGACTCCTCCCTGGAATCCCGATCGACGCAGTAGAATTTCGTGAAGGTGTGCGTCGACCTCCAGGTAGCAGCCCTGCAGATGTCCAGCAAGGGCACACCAGATAGGAACGCCGTTGTAGCTGCGATCGCTCTGGTGGAATGGGCTCTCGGACGGCCAGGCAGCGGTCGGTTTGCCAACTGATGACAGTACATGATACAGCCGGAGAGCCATCTGGAAATGGAAGCCTTCGAGAGAGCCTTCCCCTGATTGACAGGTCCAAAGTTCACAAAGAGTTGTGACTTCTTCCGAAAACACTTTGTGCGGTCCACGTAGAACTTCAGCGCTCTAGCCACATCCAGCGAGTGCAAAGTCCTTTCAGCCGGCGACGGGAAGAAAACAGGCAACACCAAGGGTTCGTTGAGGTGGAAGTCCGACGGCACCTTGGGCATGAAGGAGGGGTGCGTCCTGAGCACTACCCTCGTGTCATGAAAAGTCAAGTACGGGGCCTTGCAGGAAAGGGCCTGGATCTCTCCCACCCGTCGTGCGGAGGTGATGGCCACAAGAAACGCTGTTTTCCATGACAAGAACTTCAACGGAGCCGAGTGCAGAGGCTCGAACGGAGGTCCCATGAGCTTGGTCAGCACCACGTTGAGCTCCCACGCCGGGGCCGGAGCCTTTACCGGCGGGAACGATCTGAACAGTCCCTTCATTTCACCAGACGATGAGACCACAAAGACGTCCGCCCCGTGGTTCTGGTGTATCGGGAGATCGCAGCAAGATGAATCTTGATGGACGCGTGCGCCAGTCCAGCCTTGGCCAGCGTCAGTAGGTACGACAGTACTTGGGGAGCCGTAATTCGTAGAGGGTTAATCTTCTGTGCGTGGCACCAGACAGAGAACCTCTTCCATTTGTGTCCGTAGCATTTAAGAGTTGAGGACGCCCTGGTCTTTGCAAGAACCTCTCTGCAGTCGGCCGGTATGTCGTATCCTCCAAACTCTAACGCTGCAGGAGCCAGGCCTGCAAGTTCAGCGACTTCGGGTCGTGATGGAGGATGGCGCCTCCTTCCCTGGAGAGAAGATCTGCGTCCACTGGCAGCTTGATTGACGGGGACGCTGACAAGTCCAAAAGGTCCGGGAACCATATCTGCCTCGGCCACGCAGGTGCGACGAGGATCATCCTGCACCGTGCCCTCTTGAGCTGGTCGATGAGCCAGATCAGCAATGGCAATGGAGGGAACGCGTATAGAAACAGGCCCTCCCAGGGGAACGAGAAAGTATCGCCCATGCTCCTCGGCTGGGGAAACCTGCTGGCGAACCTCCGGCACTTGGAGTTCGTCGCCGTTGCGAACAGATCGATCTGGGGTGAGCCCCACCGTCGGAAGAGGCGGTCCACTAGATCCTGTCGTAGTTCCCACTCGTGGCACAAGCGCAGCTCCCTGCTGAGTGAGTCGGCGATGGTGTTTTTTATCCCTGCCAGATGAAACGGCACCAGAAACATCCCTTGGGCGACGGCCCAATGCCACAGATCCTGCGCCTCACTGGACAGGGCTGGGGACCTGGTTCCGCCCTGTTTCCTGATGTAGAACATGGTGGTGGTGTTGTCGGTGAAGATCCTCACCACCTTGCCCTTGAGGGACGGAAGGAAGGACCTGAGGGCCCAAAACAATGCACGGAGCTCCAGGACGTTGATATGGAGGGACTTCTCCGTCGGGAGCCAAAGGCCTCTCGCGTGCAGATTTTCGGTGTGCGCTCCCCACCCTTCCAGGGAGGCATCTGTGGTCACTGTCTCCTGGTGGCCGGGGGTCTGGAAGTCCATGCCCGCCGTCAGATGCGCACGGGTGCCCCACCACCGGATCGCTCGTCGGAAACTCTAGTCGAGTGTGATCCTCTCCTCGAAGCTGCCCGTCGTCTGGATCCAGCGCGCGTCCAGGAACTCCTGCAACGGGCGCATCCGGAGCCTGCACAGGGGGATGAGGTAAATGCAAGAAGACATCATTCCGAGGAGGGACTTGATGGACCTCACTCTGGCCGCGTCCGCAACCAGCATCTGCAGCACCTTGCCCAAAATGGCCCTCGTCCTTTCCTCCAACGGATAGGCCAGAAGCGACACTGTGTCGAGCTTCGCTCCCAGAAACAGTGTGTCTTGCGCGGGCACCAGGTGGGACTTGGCGTAGTTTATGGAGAATCCCAGGTCCGTGATAAGTTGGACGGTCCTTGCCGTGTGCTCCACGGCGAGCTCCTTCGTCTTCGCTCGGATGAGCCAGTCCACCAGGTAGGGGTAGACGTGGATCCCCTCTCGGCGCAGCTGCGCCGCCTCCGGTGCGAGGCACTTGGTGAACACCCTGGGTGCCGACCTCAGTCCGAAGGGAAGGGCTCTGAACTGATAGTGACGCCCTTGGACCACGAACCTGAGAAACTTTCGGTGTCCCTTTAGGATGGGAATATGGAAGTAGGCATCCTCCAAATCCAACGACAGGAAATCGCCCTCCTCCAGCTGACCCAGGACGTGTTGGAGGGTGACCATACGGAACTTCTGTGCCTTGATGAATTTGTTCAGTTGTCGTAGGTCCAGGATGGGACGCCATCCTCCCGTCGTCTTCTTCACGAGGAAGTATCTTGAGTAAACTCTGGAGCCACCGGGGTGCTTCGGTGGGGGCCCGACCACACGGCCGGTTCAGTCCTGCTTCGACAAGGCTTTGCCGCCTTGTCCTCCTTGGCGACGACGGCGGGGTCCGCCTGACTTGCCTCGTCCCCTGTAAGCTTCCTGCGACGACGAACGGGCCGCTTGACGGTAGGTGGAAAATCCGCCGCCGGAACCTTTGGAGGCACCCTGTTTGCCTCCGCCGCTCCGAAAGGGCGGCCGCCGTTGCTGGAGAACCCCAAGAGCCCGGGCCGTCTCCATGTCTGCCTTGATGGCTTGAAGGGAATCGTCCACTGTTTTCCCAAACAGGTTGTTTCCGTCGAACGGCATGTCCAAGACTCTGGTCTGCACGTCCTGACGGAAGTCAGTAGCCTTGAGCCATCCACGCCGCCTAAGGCACACGCCGTTGCCCGACTGGCGAAATCCAGTGTCAGCGATGTCCGTCGCAATCGTAATGGCGTGGTCCGACGCCACCTCTCCTTCCTGCAAGATCTCTAGGGCATCCGCCCTCTTGTCGTCCGGTAGGAAGTCCAGCAGGGGGGCCAGTTTGTACCACAACTCCCTGTCGTAGCGGGCTACGATAGCCAAGGCGTTGGCCGCCTTAATCGTCGTCGCTGCAGACGAGATGACCCTGCGTCCCATTGTATCCAATTTCTTTCCCTCGCCGTCCGGCGGGGAGGTCGACGTAGAGGCCGCGCCCCCCCCGCTTTCTTCCTGGCCGCCGCGGAGACGACCGAGTCCGGGGTCGGCTGTGCCCGAAGGCACAAGGGGGCCGCGTCCGGGACCCGGTACTTCTTCTCGTACCGATCCCTTCTAGCCGGCGTCGTGGATGGGTTCTTGAGGAGGGCGAGGCCCTCATCCCAAATATCGTCCAGTAGAGGTACGGAGAGGACCGTCTTCCTCTTGACCTCGCGCTGTTGATAAAGGAAACCTTCCTTCTTCTCTTCCGGGCAGAGCTGGAAAAGTTTAGATGCCCTGGCGATCATGGAGTGAAACGATCCAATCTCGTCGGGCGGGGAAGCCCGGGTGGGAGGTGATGACGGCAGATCCTCGTCGTAAACCTCGTCGTCCGTACCCGTCACGGCCGTGTCAGTCCCCGTATCATCCCCACCAGTCGTGGACGGGGAGGGCTGAACAGGGCGCGATGGCTGAAAAGGAGGTGGAGGATGAATCCTTCTCTTAGGGGGAGGGCTCCCAGAAGGGCCTGGCTCTGGGTCCCCCGTCGGGAGCAGTTCCTCCGCTGGTGGTAACGGCAGTCTCGTCCTTATCTCGGAGCATAAGGACTGTATAGCCAACAAAATGGCCGCCGAGTTGTCTTGCGGCACTGGTTGAGGGGATTCAGCCGGGCGGTCAGGGGCCCCGTCGGCACCCTCGACGTTATCGTCGTCTCCCACGTCGGGGTCCCTCCCGACGGGCTGGTCTTCTTCCACGCCAACGCCGTGGCTTAAGACTTCGATCAGCTCTTCCTCAGAAGTTGAGGCCGAATCCACGGCGACCTCCTGCCCCCCCCTTTTTCTTCTCCGTCGGAGGTTTCACGGGGGTCCTGTCGATGGGCATAAAAGAGGACTCCCTCCGCGGTGGCAGGGAGACTCTGAGCCCCGAGGTCGCCACCACTGGTGTAGCCTCCACAGGCTGAGCCAGGGCCGCCGCGACTGTCTCGATAGAGGCCTTGGCCGGATGGATTAAGGCTTTCACCACCTTAGGTGCGCTCACCGCCTTCTCCTTGGGGGGAGGGTCACTGCCTCGCTCTCCCTCCGATGGGGCCTTCGAGCTCGACCGGGGCCTCTCCAGGAGCTTCGTCGGGTGCTCGGCCTTCCTCTTACCCGAACCAGAGCGTTGGCTCGTGGTTGATGGTGCCGGGGAGGATGCGCCCTGCCTGGCGCCCGTAGAGCCCGACCGTTCGGCGCTCCCGGTGCCAACGGACTCGCGGTGCTTGGCCTTGTGTTGGACCCCGTCGCCGGGGCATCCTCAAAGGTCTTAGAAGACCGCTCGATTTCTTCTTCTTCTCGCCTGACGGGCTCTTCCCTTCCAGCCAGTTGGCGAGACGTTGATGGCGGTCCTTCATGGTCCGCTCCGACATATTGCCGCAAAACGCACAGTCCTTCTCCACGTGCGTCTTGTCCTCATGTAGGCAGTACAGACAAAAGGAGTGTTCGTCCTCCTTAAAGACATTCTGAAGCTGGCATCCAGGGCAGACCCTGAACAGCTTTCCGGGCGTCGAGCTTCCCTTCTCCTGGGCCATGTCCGAGATGGGCCTGAGAAACTTCTGGAGTCCTCCAAAAGCGTGGCTCGACAAAATCTTCACCCTTGAGGGGCGTAGACGAATCCGACACGGGTCCCCGTTGATCGGATGAAGAAACGGTGGAGCTTGAGGCTCTTTTGACCGAAAAATCGAAGTTTTTGAGAAAAAAACGTGAAAAAATAGCACTAACGCTCGAGAGCAATAGCACGAGGATCCCAACACTTGAACGTGCGGTAATAATCTGAAGATGGCTGCCAGAGGCGGGGCTTAGGTAGAGGGCAGTCATTGGCTGTGGTCAGTATGACGCAGAGATCGGTGATTGGTTACTACTTCGAAATACAGATCAGAAACGAAACTGATACTGGTTTTTTCTTTACCGAGGATTCCCAGCCTGACGAGGGGGAATATTCATGAGCATGTGAATCCATGCCAGACCCCATGCTGGAGAATAACACACTTGCCCTGCTTCAGCAAAATTGAGGGGATACAACATCTCTAACTTGCTTGGGCAACCTTTCTGCCATGTTCTGCCTGGGCCCTTCCAATTTAATGGTTATCCTGTTTGTTCCTGGGTTTCTCGAATTATGGCCTCAAATACCAAAGAGTGGGAGGCTCCCTATGGCCTGAGATTTTCCCACTTTTCTGGTGCGTACACATGAAAACATGCACTCTAAGACTACTTTTGTCCTATTTCTATGTGCCAGCACCCCCTCCCCCAACCCAAGCACCAAAGTGATGCATCACCGAGTAAAAATAAGACCTGCCGGAGCAGCTCTGGGACTAGGAACTGGACCCAATCGCTGAGTTCAGGATGTTTAATTTCGGAGTTACTGATTAGGACAATACAAGCAGCTGATTATCCAATAACATGACCTCATGAAGGAAACCATCTTGAGCTTCTATTTCCACAAATTTTCAGCAGATGCTAAATGGATATAAAGGATGACTACCTTCCGCAAGCGCGACTAGAGAAGATGTGCATCTCACTCTGGACCTGAGTCGTATGGCGGCACAGAAGTGATGTTATGAATACATGTAGCTTAAATGTTTAGTGCATCTACTGTTGCATATTGTATTGTACTTTGTTGAGTTCCAAATGTAGTGTACTTCGTAAGTATACACTAATTTTGTAGGTTGGCACTTGGTTTGTGCAATGGCAACCTCAAACTAGCAAAAGCAACCAGTTTTATTTCGGTAGTGGAAGACAACTGAAGAAGAAAAATAACGGTCCTGTTGTATTTTGGTACTTCGTAAACTGTGCAGCACAGTAGTCCGTAAAAGTGGGTTAGATGAATGGCATACAAGTAATGTCACTAGCATTTATACCATGCACCACTGCCATTTGCATGGTCTCCATGCTCTCTAGCGGATAGGAAATGGAGCAGGTTAGGTTATTGGAGAGTGAGGGAAATGGAAGACTGCTATTTATGTGTGCACATTGAAAGCTCGCTGAACTGTGTGTTTAGGTCGGTGTTGAAAGTATATAGGCAGTTGTGTCTAGAGGGGAGCCTTGTGTGCCCTTGGGGCTAGGATGCATTGGTCGGGACTGTGATATAGATCTATTGACTGTCACGTAATAGCATCCATCATGTGTGGCAATGGCGGCATATCAGAAAGGCTTCCGTTTGGAAAAGGTACTTGTAAGGAAACCTCTGGCAGTAGACAGTGTGCAGCGAATGGTCCTCGATGAGTGGCAGACCACAGAAAGGACGGATAGAGGGGGGGGATCATTAAACACTGGTGCCAAGTAGACACTAGGTACGAATATTTCCTGACAAGAATTCAGAGCAAGGAACACAGAGAGGGCAAATTTCTAATAGGGTCAAAGGAACAATTCTACATGCTAAGAGGTTGACGTGCGACATCAAGGAGACAGTCAGGCAAACTGGTAAAGCACTGACTGAATTGGGAACCATTGGAGTGAAATCACAGTTGGAAACTCCAGGGAGCAAAACCTCAGAGGTGCGCAATTAGAGTGGGACACATGGAAGAAAAATCGTAGTGCGGAATCTGGGAACTGTACAACATAACTGCGCTCGAGCTTAAAACATTTTGACCCCAGGATCTTAACTTCCAATGCGTCGGATTGGGTGTTTTTGTGATATTACAAACTGTAGTTTATGGCTGCCTGGTAGATTTGATATGTGCTCAAACGAACCCTTGATGCAGGTTTCCTTTTGTTTATTCTGATATTACTTTCATTGTCTCCCACAAAACGAACTCAATAGTAATTCGGAAGTGCCAAGTCTACTGGGCAAGATAGACTGTCCGAAAGGTGAATGCGGGAGGCGGAAAATAAACGAATGTTAGGTGAATGCAGTGTAAGCAATAGAGAAGAGGGATATGGAGCGTAGACCATCACCCACAGTGCCATGGCCACGTCTTTGGGTCAGATCTGCAAGGAGTTGGAGTTTGCCATTTCAGAACGCGAGAAATAAATGAAACTTAAGGTTGTAAAATAAAGGCTAGCCTCCTTCAAAAGGAGCCATCACCAATATTCAGAGGCCATTTGACATCTTATGCATTGGCTTTGGGGCATCATTCCTGCACTGCCTAGGTGTAGAACAGGAGAGAACCCTTTTCCTCACTTCCTAGGCCACAAACATTCTCTTGGGTAGAGGGTGGGCTATTCTGGATGCTAATCTGCTTCGTCCACCCTTGTCTACTCTTCACAACAGTAGTTTAACAGAGGGCAGCAGGGAAATCTTCATTTCAGAAGGTTTTCAGATTCTCTTACTAGCATACATTAGCCAGTCTAGTTTGGGTGTTGTGGCCCTTTTCCTTAACCGAGTGCCGCTAATGTGCATTATTTATGTGGGCGTTTGAGTGCTACATTTCACCTTCCAGTTATTGTCAGTCCTTGTCAGCCTAATGACAAGTGACGTGACATTCCTGTGAAAAGCCATAACAAAATACAACAGCTACCATAGATTTATTCGAATACCATTTCCCCTGATGTGATTTCATCGAATCCCTTTCACTGAAAATGGTAGGGGAAATGGTATATGTGTAAGGCATATTAGGTGGTATGTGGGATAAGGGTATATGTTAGGGTGGGGAAGGGTTAGGGCGGGTGCAGGGGGTCACCCCCAGCATGAAAAAAAGGAGGAAAAACAAAGAAGAAAAAGTGTTTTTTTTCGGGAAAATGGATTAGGTGAAATCTCTAGTAGGAGAAATATATTCGAAAAAAATATATCACATACATCCAAATAGAACATGACATAACACAAGGGATTTTAACACAATAGTGCAACTAAAGAGCCCTCCGGTCAAAAAAAAAAAAAAAAACAATGGCTCAAGTGTACGAGCTTGGATAAAACGCTACCACCCTTAACCTCAGATTCCCCCATTTGTCCGAAACTCTTAGGAACAGGCTAACTTCTGTATGAACGTTTTGGGTAAACTTTATTCCCACCTGGAGTCGCCGGATTTAGTCATCCACCAAAAGTTAAGATAGCTAGACTTCGATTCAGTGAAAAAACGCAACGTGCCAATTTAACATAATAAAACCCCTGGAATTCAGCAGAACTTGGAAGCAACGTCACCTTAACTCCGAGCTGCTCCATTGCACAGCCCACGAGCACACTGATGACACCACTTAAGTTATCAAGGACATCGCTGGAAACCAGCACACACTGATGGCATCCCAGAGAGCGCTTTAGGTATCACTATTGTTGACATCACCGATTACATCATTGATTACCTTTGTTATCACTTGTGCACGAGTACCATATTTGCTGAGCCAACTGGGATAGTTTTAGGGAGCGAGCTGCTCCGTTTTTTGGATAAAGCATGGAGGTGGTGTTCTTGTTTTGAGAAGAATAGTTTATCCGTTGATCAATGTTTGGAAATGGAGAAGTCCTTTCTGAGCTGCCATGAGTGCTAGTATGCCGATGTGTAGTAAAACCTCTGGCGAGGTTCACCTCCCTTGCGCCTCCAGTATGCAGTTGTGTGCTCCTCGCAAACCTGTAAGGCAGGAGTCTGATATAATGGTCATTTGCACTGGGCAGCTTGAGAAAGGTCATCCAGTGAAACACTGAACAGTCCTGATAGCTTCTTTAGGTGCTACTACTAGATAGTCCCGGTTCTCCATGGATTATGACCAATTTGCCCTGATCGCATGTAAAGTCATGCATGTAATATCCAGTAGATGCACTAGGTCATTCATCATCCCCATCACTTTGATCACAATTTATGTGACGCTCGGCTGATAAAGGGGAACCTTGCCTCGAAAGCTCAAATGGATAGACCATTGCAATATGTGTATTGATTTCGGATTCCAAGAATGCCAACTTGGGATGTTGGCAGACTAGGTTTTTGGCATGTTTATTGAGCAACCCAATTGACCGAATAATGCTATGGTCTCCTGCATGCGCTAGTAGCACTGTTCCCCATGACAGGTAAATCGTCCAGGTAGGGATAGACATGTATGCACTTTCCGCGCACATTTGCAGCCACAAGTTGTATGAATAAATGTGGTGTATGTTAAATTTATATATACATAAATGCACATCGTCACACACACACTCTTCAGGGACAGTACTTCCAGTGCTCTGTGTCGTAGACCAGGCAAATGGTTAATACAGAGGTTAGTTAGCCTTATTTCTAAGATTTTTGGACGAATAGGTATTTGAAATTCAGATAGTACAGTGCAGTGATTTGTCCAGACACTGTCATTAGGTCATGTTATGTTAATATGACATTACACTGCTCTCATCACCACTGTAGTAGTTTAAATCGTCAAGCCTCATCTGTGGAAAGAGTTGCGATTCACCCCAGGGTACAACCACACCGTGGCATGTGGGTTAAAAGGAAACCGAGGGAAGATAAGCGGTAGGGGCAAAAAAGGGGAAAGCCTGGGGAAACAAACATATTAAGAGGAGACAAGACAGAAGGAGGCTGGTGGATAGGGATTGCTTGAGTGAATGTCTGGAAAGTGTGAGAAACTTTGATCAAGAAAAGGAAGGAGAGCTACCAATGTTTCCTGTAAGGGGTTCTTGGCATTATGTGGTGGGCTTAATGTAAATCAAGTTATGGATGTGTGATGGCCTTGAGGTGTGCCCAAGGGTTAGTACCTCCATGATATGGTGACATCCAAACCAGATAGTCACATCGAGTACCCTCAAGCTAAAGCCAAAAGTAGATCTGTTAAAGTTGAGCCCACTGTCATAGTCAGAGCCTAGACTAGACTGATTATGGAACGAGTGGTGGAGGACACAATAAGGAGAGTGAATAGATTCTCTCATCCTCCCAAGCAACAAGTTGGCCGCAGGTAGAGAACAGAGCGGGTGTAGCAATTGCATGCAATGTCTTGGTATACAATTATACTATGCTAAAGGGAATGCACCCAAATATCCTGGAACTACAAAGTTTTCTGTTTGACATGACAGTGCTTCCATTTTATGGACGTAAAACATGGTCATAGCAGCACACATAATTTCCACTGAATCCCTGTCCTTCTCCTGCTTACAGGGCTTGTAAAATCTAAAAGCCCACTCGCATTGGCGAGCATATTTTGTGAAAGACTAGCAGCATTTACATGCTACTCGACCTTGTTGGCGAGTATGAGATGTTTGAAACCTTTGACATCTACTGTAAACAAACTTTGTTTAAAGTTAATGTCAAGATTCACAGTGCATGTCTTTGGTTGGCAACATTGCACCAAATATGAAGTGTGCTTATGTTGACATGCTCCACTTTACAGCAAGCACTGGTCAATATTCTGTCACCCATCACCATGGGGCAATGCATTTCTTTTAGGTCGAGTATGTTAACCAAGGAACTCGCCCTGCAAGTCTAGTGGGATTTTTAAGTATTTGCAAGGCCTGCAGCTTGTGTAGTTGGGGTGATCAGTTGTGATAGGGGGTTTTGCACACCTGAGAGGTACTGCAGGGACAAAATAGACGAGGGCCATCAATTACCACTGAGAGAAAAATCCAACAATAAGTGAGCAAGCCCTGTGGTGAAGTTTAATTTGAAAGCATACTTAAACAAAATCAAACATCAAGATCCAGGACATTTCTTGGTCAAAATTGAACCAGAGCTCGATGGGCACCATCTGGGAAGCCTTTGAGATGGTGTTGTGAGGTGGCTGCCTCTACCTGGAATTGGGGGTATTAAAAACAATTTGCAGACAGCTTGCTGACACGGAAACAAAAATAAAGGAACTTGAAAGACAGGTCGATGGGGATTGAGGGTTGGGGGCTGGGGCCTGTGGCCGACCTGCGGGCAGAGTTAGACAAATTCTGAGACCTGGCCGGGAGGGAGATTCAGTTCTTTGCCCGCCCTGCCATGGTTTGCAGGTATGGTTAGGAAGAACGACCAGGCAAACTGCTAGCATCAATGATCCGGTCATGAGAAAGGCAATACGGACATAACAGCAGTGAGAATGCCGGAGGGTACCAGAGCGGTGAATCAGGCCGAAAATAGCAGCCACTTTTAGACGGCATTATGAAACACTATATTCTTCCCATCGGGGCGGCTCTAGTAGACTTTGTCCGAGAGGCCAACCTCCCGGAACTAAGTGAGGAAGCGATCCTGGACTCCCCCTTGACTACCAATGAGATTATCGGCGCGATTTACCCTTGTGCTCTCCTAAAGCACCTGGGTCAGACGGCATTACCACCAAGTTATATAAAGCGCTGGCCCGTAAGTAGCCCGACACATGTTGGAGGTATGGGAGTAGAGTATGAAAGTAGGGAGCCTCGCCCCGTCACTGCAAGAAGCTGTCATAACCCTAATCCTAAAGCCAGATGAAGACTCTCTGAGCTGCGCCTCGTACCGCCTGATATCGCTACTGAACTTAGACATGAAAATCTTTGCTAAGACTCTAGCGGACAGGCTCCTTCCGTACATATCCAGCATAATCCATGTGGATCAAACAGGCTTCATACCCGGCAGATTGACATTGGCCAACTTGCTTAGGCTCTTCACTATACTGACCCAGATGGACCCCAACATACAGGCGGTGGCAGTACTATTGGATATGCAGAAAGAGTTGGACTCTGGAGTGGGACTTTTTGCTCGAGGTACTGCGGCAGGTGGGAACCCCCCCTTACTTCCCATCAGCTGCGAGGCTGTTATACACAGGGCCAAGCGCTTGGATAGGGGTGGGCGGCTTACGATCCAAGCCCTCCGCGTTGGGCTGGGGAACTAGGCAGGGCTGCCCTCTGTCGCCCCCGATCTTCGTTGACGCAATCGAGGTGCTGGCAGGGGGCGATTGTGGAAATACCATGGGACGCGTGGCTTAGCCACGGGTGGGACCCGTGAATTAGTGTTGCTATACGCGGTGACGCAATCCTATACCATAAAGACCCGGCAATCAACCTAGCCCCAGTATCCCGAGAGGTAACGAAGTTCTGGGATTTTTCAGGTCTAAAATTGAATAGGGGAAAGTCCACCCAGTTTCCTCTGAATAAGTAAACAGACATCCCTT
Source organism: Ambystoma mexicanum (assembly GCF_040938575.1). NCBI lineage: Eukaryota > Metazoa > Chordata > Amphibia > Caudata > Ambystomatidae > Ambystoma > Ambystoma mexicanum. Next base: position 461,616,629 of record NC_090932.1, on the reverse strand, counting down.
CAGACACTGAGGGATTTATCTGGGAGCCCCAAGCCGTCACGTATCTGGGTGTGAGGGTAATTAAAAGTGCCCGTACACTATTTGAGGATAACCACCTCCGTTGTCTGCGAGCTTTGAAGCTGAGGGTGGAGAGGTGGTGCAGGCTCCCACTATTGTTACTGGGAAGAATCGCTGTAGCTAAAATGGCGATTGTCCCCAAGCTGCTATATGTATTTCAAAATATCATATCACTGTATGGCCGGGAGTGGGATTCTTTACGGATGTGAAGTCACTGTTGATTCGGCTGGTCTGGTACCCCCGGTGCCCCCGCATAAACTGGGATACACTGACACTGCCCTGGGACAGGTGGGGGCCGGGGAGGCCGTGGGGTGGGGGGGTGTAAGGTTGGAGGGTTGGAACTATACTTCCAAGCGTCACCGTTGTACTTTACTATGACATGGATGCCGGGGACCCGGTCCTCCCCTCACGTTCGCATAGAAAAATGCTCGGTTCGCCCCTATTCCCTCCAGGGGGTCCTAGTGTCCCAACGAGTATCAGACAAATGCAAGTTCGACCCTGTGGCATGTACAATTCACACTTGGAAGAGGGCTGTGAAGAGAGAGAGTGGATGTCCCCTTTGACCCGGGTATCCAATTGTGGAACGTCGAGACAATAACCCCAACCTGTGATGAGACTATTATCAGGGAGTGGCAGGGGGCTGGGATACACCGAATGGCAGACATGTACCCAAACGACTCCTTTTCACCCTGGAGTTATTCAAGGAGAGGATGGGAGGGGGGTCTTCACCGCAACTTGCAGTATTTAAGAATATGGGTAGCATTCAAGGAATGGTCCCAGACGTTCCTGGAACGGCTGGCTACAACTCCACTCCTACAGTATATCGCTAACTCACCTAGCTGTAAAAGGGTGGTTTATACACTATACAAGCTCATTCAGCACGATACCACACAAGAGCCACTAAAGTGCAGGCAACAGTGAGAGGAAGACATTGTGGCCTCCTTCACAGATCCAGTGGGCGATATGCGAAAACACATATGGGGGCCTTCAACACAAGACTACAACTGATTCAATTAAAAACACTACACCGCACATACAAGTCCCTGGCTGTCATGATGCCTACCTCCAAGGAGCCAGGTCCGACCCAGCAACCCCAGAGGCAGGCATCATCCCCCCCAGGGAAGTGCCAGCTTGCCCAAGCTGGGGCCCTTTGGACACAGTCCTGGCGCCTTAGGCGCCAGGCTCATAAAGCTAGACATGTGTTCAAGTGTTTTAATGTGCACTTACCTGATGCAGACCATGCTGCTACATCCAGGCCCTGTTTAGGCCTGAATGGAACTACTTTACCTGTGGGACTACTTTCCACCTGGGTGTGGTCGGGGAAGGATACATACCTGATCGGTGGAAGGATACATGCCTGGAACCTCTACCAAAGCTATTTAAACCACGCCCGATCAGCAACTCACGCTTCGCGTTGTTCTGCTCCTCGCAACTGGACGCTCACCGTGTCAGCTCCTGCATCTGGACTTCAGCCACGCCTGTCAGCATCCTGGGTCGCCTGCAAAGGGAGATAAGAGAATTGGAAGAGAAAGAAGACTTTACCTGCTAAAGCTTCATCACGGGGTCATCACACCGACGATCCTGAAAGGGAAGACATTTTAAATGCATTTCGCTTCGATCGCTGCAGCGCTGCATTTCACCCACCTTTCCTGGGTGCCTCCATCTTCAGCAGCGATCATCCGGATCCGCACCCACTTCCCAGAGCCTAGAGAGAAAAGACAAGAAAACAAGGTGAGGGAAGGAAGGGAAATAGGAAAAGCTCAGTTTCCTTCTAAGACTTCCCTGTTGGGTCATTCCCATTTCATTTCGGGTCCTGCCGCTTCCTGGCATTCCAGACCCCGGCCCCAATGGGGAAAAAAGACAAAGACATTGAATGAGCGAATGCAAAGACATTACCTAAACGCTCATCCAGAACTTACACTTCGGGTCAGCGCCATATCTCCGGCATTCCGAACCCCGGCCCCTAAGGGGAAAAAGACATAAGCATTAGCGCTTGCTGCAATAAGACAATGAACATTATTATTAAGCTTGAACTTTTGAACTTGCAACAGAACTCTTACAGCGCCTCACCTGAATAGTCAAGCTTATTTTGAACTCCCATCAAACCTCAATCCAGTGAAGTAACTGGGTTTCAACGCGCCCCTGCATCAGAAGCAGGATGGAGAACTCATCCTTCCAGACCCTAAGGTGAGACTTCACGGGGAATCGTGGAAGGGTATCGAGGAGGGTTCGAAGGGAGTGGGAGGCTTGAGCATTATTCCGTCAGTAGGTAATACTCCCTTTTCACGCACAGGGGAATATTCCTGCGAGCCAGAAAAGCCAGAGTAGAGGGGCCCTTCCTGTCCATCATCAGCGTCCTGCGCTTCACCATTGAAGAAGCATCAGCACTCGAAGCCAGACCTGCGCCTCTGTGGGAATCAGGTGAGCGTGACACTGGCTCGCATAAACAGGTTTGATAGCTCGAGACCGGCAAGTTGCTGACACTGCGGCCACGCACCAGCTGACTTCCTGCACAAGATTTGGGCTTGCGTTAAGCTGCAGACTTACTGAGAAGGGGTGGTGGAGTACTGCTCAGCAATTTTGGGACAAGCTATTCCATGTGAAATAACATACTGTATGTTTGGCTGGGACCCGACTATACCTAAATGGTAACGAAAACTGGTCATGACGTGCATGATATTGGCAAGGTGTTGTATCCTAATGAACAGGACCAGCTCTTCCCCGCCAGGTACAAAAATGTGGCTTAAAGATTTAGTATGGCACAGTGACCTTGATAAAGAATATTGGAATCTGTGTGGTCAGCAGAACAGACCTAAAGACATTTGGGGACCCATCTCTACTTACCCATTATCTCTGAACACTGAACTGGAAAATAAACTAGAGACAATGATGTAAATGCCTCCTCAGGGCTTCACACGCGGGGGGCGGGGTTTGGGGTAGAGGGTTAGGTCACGTTGGCCTGCCAATTGGGGCCCAACGGACATTCGCCCAAGCTCATGACAAGCCAATGATGTACGCCTGAGAAACCTTTACTACACAGAGAGAGGGCTACTGCCGTTGAAATGTAATTGTCACATGATACTGTAATACAAGTGTTCTGATGGTTTCTGATGTGAATCTTCAATAAAGAAAGTTAAAAAAGAAAATTGAACGAGAGCTGCAGCTTCAACATGCCCAGCTTTAACATGCCCCAGAACTGTTGTCCGGGTGTGTTACGTGCGTCAAAAAAAGATACACCTAACTTTTTTATTTAGTTAGCCCTACCCCATTCTGTAAGCGAGATACGTTGTGACAAGCTTATCGGGAACCAATCTATGTCCAAACATGATCTTGAGGATCGTGTTGAGAATTTAGAAATGCAGCATTCTTTGTCCAAACAATATAAGCCAGCAGATAAGAATACAAACTTAATACACCTTTAATGGGGAAATAGCCAGGTTCTGATTGCTTTTTAAAACTTTGAAAAGCTAGGATTGCCAACATCCTTGGGAAGTGAGTTCTAAAGCTGTGGTGCAAGTGCAGAGAAGGTTGACCCTCCCATTTTCTTTTGGGTCCTCCAGCATCAAAAGCAACACTAAGCTGTGGTTTAGTTTCAGGAATGGACCTTAACTTTTGACTACATAATTTTGCAATGTAGAGCTTTGAAGCTGATGCAAAGTGTTTTGAAGCCAATGCTCCTGCCTACTAGGAGCACAATCGTGATGAGTTCTTTGTTTGGAACTCTTAACTCAGTTTTAAAGTAAAAAGCGTTGATATTATGACAGTCCCTCTCGCTGCCTGTCAGATCTGAAAATAAATGCTCAAGAGAATCCCTCATTTGACTTTATGAAGAACTCTTGATCAAAGGGCAGATTAAGACCCACAGGTCACAAGGTGCACTTTCAAAAAAATCAACTGGAAAGTAGAGATTCTTCTCGACAAAGGACAGGCTGTCTCCAATGAGAATAATGGACTGCTTTGCACTTGCCTGTCATGAGGAGACGAAGGGCAGTTGACATGACTAGGGAAATGTACAGAGGATCACGCAGTGAGTATAACTGCATATCAAAAGTATGCACTCAGGAACCAACATGAGCCAAGCATTTACAAGCTCGTTAAGATTACAAGGAAAGTCAGCAAGTTTCTCACCCACAACTGCTATTACAAGCAATGCCAGCGCTAACCACTCATAGGACAAGCAATGAAAGGTTCTGAGTGCCAACACATTTGATGGTACTGTATAAGGTAACTTAAAGCAGGGGCAAAAATCCAAGTTACAAGCTACCAGCCAACCATAAAAACTTTACTTGCCATCTTAATTCTATACATTCAGGCAGCACACAATTTCCCATTTGTCAGGAGTCAAATATCACTAGCTTGTGAGGAGAGCACATTTTGCACCCTGACAAAGAATACTCTCAAGGACAAGAAACAGAACCTGGGATGCCAGAGAAGCCCCCAAACCCTGCTGACCGAACAGGAACCACAAAAAGCTTTTAAAGCAAAGGGAGGATAATACATAAGACCCTTGACAAGGGACAAGTAGAATGGTGCTTACAGGATAGAAAGGAAAATACATTCACAAAGGACTAAACAGCACACCACACCTAACAAATGAATATAAAACCAAGTGAGACGTGTAGGGAATAGCCAGGAACGGGAGACTACGAGTGGGAGTCAAGGAATAGGAGGAGGGAAAACCAGTTATTAGCCCAAAATCTCCCCCCCAAGGAATGAAAAGAAAAGGATACAAGAGTGTGAAGTTGAGTGGGACCTAAAGGAACGGGTTTTCACGGCAGAAAAGAGCAAGATCAAAGAACTAGAAAACACAGACAAATCGAGTTGAATAGGAAAGCACTTAAATGCTGACTACAAAAAAGAGGAAACCAGAAAGCTAACCCAAGAAGCAGGATATGCAAATAAGCACAATACACTTGAAATCCAAGGATCCAGGAACTAAAAACAAAGAACCAGGAACAAGGAACCGGCCGCAAACAAGAACACTAATAATGACCTGCAGAACCGGATTAAACCCTGTGGAGGCCGCTAGACAGTTGAAATGGCCTGCCAACCCCATGCAAATGATCTAATACGTTTTTTATTTTCTGCACTGCTTTATTTTAATCCGTTGTGTAAGGAAGGCATGGTACCAAACAGTGAAGACAGACAAGTGATCACAGTTCAAGGGTGTTTATTGAACTTCAGTGGGTTGGACGAACGCCTAACCGAAATCTAAGGATCGGAGCAAGATACGACCATCAAATAATAATAATGCATTTCTAGTCAAGACTCTGGTTTATTAGTATAGGCCCTTTTACTTTGACAATTGACAATGCTTACTTCTAAATACAAAAGGGTCTGGGAAAATTGCGTATGCAAAAAGAAAAAAGTGTTCAAGAAACAATAGGTCAGGCTGGTTGAGCAGTTGGCTTCCCTTCCCCACGTTTTCAGCACGGAGCAAGGCGGCACACTCTAGCTTCGCAAACCCTCTGGCTTCTCTGCCATGAGGATACAGTTGAAAACAAAGATATGAAGGCCTTCTGCCAAAGCAGCTTTTCCAATAACAGTCTCTTACCGCAGAGGGCATGTAATAACAAATATCAAAGTTCCACTCTTATCAGAATCTTCACATGAACAAGTTCTCGCATTCAGTATTCATCATGGGTCTCCCTCCTTCAGCCTTGGACCCCCTTTTACCACAATGTTTACACTTGGTCTCCCTTGTTTGGGCTCAGACCATGCAGTCTCACTTTCTATGGATTCCTCTTGATCTCAAAATCAAAGACTTTCGATTGTGCAATGGGTTTTGTTTAGACTGTTGCAGAACCACTTCGATTCACTTTGTACAATGTTCTGATCAATCTTCTACTTTCGTTTCTACCACTTCTTGGCAGGATACCAGAGTCCTTCGATTGAGCACATTCACAGTGCTGGACCACTGTCAACAGTATTGTATCGTTCCTTCTCAAGTGCACACATTCATCAGTCGTTTAGCTTTACTTGCGTCTTTCATCACATGCATTTAACAATGCTCGTTCCAACGCTAGTTATACAATGTTGTCATCACAGACCGGTCTAGCATCAGCCACCCCAACTCACAGGCTGTATTGATCTTTCTGGCGCTTCTTTGTTCTTGAAGCCAAGGAAGATCCACAGCGGCTGCTTCTCTTGCCCGTCTCGGTCAGTTACGCAGGAGGGCCTCTGGTATCTCAGACACACAATGCAGGATTCTTGAGCCTGGTTTCCTGGCCTAATGCTTTCTGATTTGAAGGTTTCTTGAAAGTCACGATTTTTTGCCAAAAAGGTCAAGGGTATTTCTCTCCTTGCAAACCTTTCTTGGTTTGCCGTCTTTCTCCCCTCGTTCAGCTGGCGACATGAAACTGCTGTTCCTTTGTGTGCTTTGCCTCGCTCAGAGTGTGCTCTTGTGCTCCGTCTTTTATCCGTGTGGCGAGGTTTAATGGAAGTCAGGTGTGACTGATTGTCAGTAATTGCCTGACTTTGCCTGACCGTAGTAGCGGGACATGTAAGGTACATTGCTTGGGTGGGAGTCCGTTTTCTCCCAGAACAGGCTGTCCGTGTGGAAGTGTTTGTGAAGGGAAAGAGGATGTGGGGTAAAGTTCCCACGTATCCTACCATGCCGGATGGGGTAATGGTGTTACAGGGGGAGGGATACCATGCCTCGTTATATTGAATCACACTCCCGAAGACCCCTCAGCCAGGTGTACCTACCGCACTGGTCCACCACCAGGGTCTGGAGTAAAATGCGATGGCCGTGCCCTGGCCACCTGGGAGAGAGAGAGATCCATGGAGTGTAGTGGGTGAGATACCTTCTGGTTTTCCACAGTTGCCATGGGGCCCCTACAAGGAGTGGGGCCTGTAGGCCGGTGTATACTTGGCCTAATGGCACTGATGACCTGGACTGCAACGCTGGACTGACGCAAACAGGCTTTTAAAGCCAAGTATCAAATGGCTCAGGTGTGATGTTTGCTAGCAAATGCCAGTCATAGGTGTTCCTTATCCTCCATGCAACCATGCCCTGCAAGGGTGGAGATGAAGCAGTGGGTAGGGCATTCGGGGAAGCCTAGTCTTTTTTTTTTTTTTTTTTTTTTAAGTAGCATATTTGCTATGAAAAATCCAGAATGAATCAAAAAGTGAAGTGGAGAGCATGGTTTTAGAGCTCCCAAATCACCACAGTATTGTGTCGTAGGGTTCGGAAGGTCCAATAGGGAACAGATCCCTTAAGTGATGAGAACAAGAGTGAAGGGAGTAGATCATGACATTGCCAGATTCCCACCATATACAGTTCATGTTTGACCACAAGTTGCTCACATTTACACCCAAATGTGCCAAAGCTAAACATCCATATGATGGCATTGGGTGCACAACACATTAAAAAAAGAACAGTTAATTTCGGTAATCGCTGTGCCTTGTCCTGACAATGTGTGTCTGCACACTGCTTGCTTTACGTTTGAAGGAAGATTTTTCCCTCTCTGTCACACACACCCTTTTGCAGATGGCACTAAACCCAGTGAGCCATCTTAATTCAAACTTGCGACATGGCAGGTTACACATTCAACTTTTATTGGACTAACTGGTCATGTCATGCCGAGATGGCTATAATGCATTAGCATCAGATGGTGTGATCACAGAATGCCATAAGCAACAAAAAAGCACATTGCTGGACATTTTTCTTTTTTCCACATAGAAAAAAAGAATCTTCACTTTACTCCATTGTCTGCAGGATGAGTTTACTAGAATTCAAACTGGTGACATGCAGGTTGCAAACAGCTTTTGAAAGCATGGCAAATGTATTTAATCCTAGGAAGATAGTTTACTCAACCAGATGGCAAACGGTTCACATTCTGATTGAATAGCTCAGTGGGTTAAAATACCCAGTACAGGGAAGAGTATATATTTGCATATCTCACTCGGTCTTATCTTTCAGAAGTTGAAAATGAATACCACTGAGTTGTGCAAAATTAAAACTGTTTAAATGTGATGCACGGATGCTTGCTTTTCTCATTGTGGGTGTGTGACCTGTGGTAGATCAGAAGGACACAGACATTCCGAGGACATTTTGACTATATATTTATTAACAAACAAAAAAAGGCCCTTCTTCTTTCCCTATCGTTATGGGGCGTTCCCTGCTTAGATTACTGAGGTGCTTGTTAATCGTGAATCAATATCCAAAAGAATCACTCCGCTGTTCAAAAATAACCTAACTGATCCTACCACTATTCTCCACTATTCTACTCAGGTCAGGAGAATGACTCCCTTCGCCTGGTGGCTGTGCGTTTGCACTGATGTTCTCTTATGTTAAAGTTGTGGTTAATATACAATCGGTAAATAGTTTGTTATCCTTCGCATTAACTTGTGCAACTCTTAGGGGATTGGAAGTCTTGCTCGCCTCTTGTATAGGGTTTTGTCTTGTTCTTGTAAGTCCCATTTGCTCTTTCTTGGAAGGCTCTAAATATTCTTGTAGAAGATTTATCCTAGGCACCCCTGTGGGCTTTACTACACAAGTGGCTCTGTTTTATGTTCCACTCTTTTTTCTTGGCTGTTCGGTGATACTCCAATTCTACTCCTCTCACTCTCTGTGATCTCTGCGCTTCGTATCATCACATTAACACAGTGAAGTGATTAGCTTGCTTTCCAATCTTTCGTCATGGATACTGGCACAGGTTTCTCTGAGGCTAGAGCTATTTTCTTTTGGCTTTGTGGTGTTGTAGGGAAACATGTTTGGTGCTGGCAGGAAATGGGAATCTGCTTCTTCCTTCTGCTTGCTTCTCAGTTTGCTTTCCGAGACGTCCACTTCATACGCATTCCTCTCTCTGCAGCTTTTCAATACTGCTATGCGTAATCGATTTGGGAGGTGCCTCCTCACTTTGGTGGTGTTGGCATTATTGAGACGGAAGCCTGTCCACCATGATTCCTCCAGGGTCAAGCCACCATCGAGCTCTCCACTCCAGCCTTCCTGGCTTTATGCCTCGACATACCCGCTGGGCTTCCAGCATTCCTACTCCAGCTCGGAGCCGCCCTGAACTTCGCAGGCTCTGCGTTCCACATCAGCTTCACCTCCTTCAGGTATTCTACAGATAGGGGGCTTTCACCTGTCTGTCTCTGCTTTCGCTCGCCTTCTCTCTGGTGTGTCATCTCTTTTCAACAAACTCAGCACAGAACCACTGAAGATTTTGATTTAAAGGGAATTTCATCTTCTCGTTGGTAACGGCATACGTTCACTTAATCGTCATTCCATTCAAGGAACTTACACTGATTTGATGTATTAAACATTTCCATATAGGCCATCACATGGAGGGCATCAGGGAGTTCCTCATGGGAACAGGAGTCCTTGTCCCCAAGTGGTTTGGGGGGCAGACGGGGGTCTCTCACGGTGAGGTCACACTTACCTCAAACCCTAGGGAGGGTTGTGGCGGAGTGGGCTCACCTCCTTAGCCTCACGGGGGGACCCACCTGGGAAGAAGGCGAAAGGACGAATTCCCTCGATTCGTCACAGACCTTACATTGTAAAGGTCATGCTGCAAGCACAGTATCTTGAGCTTTGGGAAGTAAGAAAAGGTGAACAGTCTTGTCCATCAACCAATCTAACATTGTGCTGCTTCTTTCCCTCACTCCTATTCCTGGTCCAGCTCACCTTTACCCTTGCACCTCTGAAGGTGCTATTTGCCATTAAGTACTCCTGGTGGATCTATCACAGGTTAAGCGCTCACCTTTGACAGGGGGGGGGGGGGGCAAGATTGCAATTTGTAAATGTGAGCACTGTCATGGTGTAAACGCCTCTCATCACTGAAAGATGAACATATTGTGTACATTAGGTAAAGAAGCTATTACACTGTTTAGAAGCAGGAGAAACGTAGTATAGAGCACTATACAAAACTTTAAATAATAATGACATTTGTTTCCCATTGACAAAGTGGAGCATTCACGCAATGAAGGCATCTTGATGCTGAAATAACAAAATAAGAATTCTTCCAGTTGGAAGTTACTGTTCTAGAGAAATGTTTAAGGTTCATTCTGAAAGTATAAATGCATTATGCGTTGAGAAGTCATGCGGAAGAGCTCTCCAATTCTAAGCTCCTAGACATAAGAGTGAATGACCCCCTGCAATTTTATCTTGATTTTTGGGTTCATAATCTGGAAGGTACTAGACACATTAGGCACATATGGGGGAAAATGCATGGCTGAAAACGTTATGTGATTAAATAAGTGCCACACTGTGCAAGGACCTATGCATTATGAAGAGAGTCTTGAAGGATATAGTTTCTGTACAGGAAGACAGTGAAGCGAGACGTGTCAAGTACACATTTTATTTGGGTGGTTTCCATAGCTTCCTAGTCACGTACTGGTCAATGTTGAGCCAGCAGTGGTTTATAGTAATTGGTGGGGTCCTACTGGAGTAATTGTAAAACCCTAGGCCATACAAGTATAAAATATGTACTGAAAGCAAAATCCAAATATTAAAAAGGGGGACAAAGCAGACACCTGAAGGACATCAGGTGAGAGGCTGGGATAAGGATCAATAAGACACTATAGTAACGGACAGATATCTGTGACAAAAAGGTGTTGAATCAGGATAGCACACAAACCCAACTTTTTCCAACCTATACAGGAGGATGGTGTGGCATTTAGTATCAAAAGTGGCAGAAAAATTGTATTAATCAGTTTAGGCGCTACCACCTTCCAGCTCCCTCACTATCGTCTAGTTTCAACCTGTGTTCTAGGAAAGCCTTGACTACCATTTTGGTTCCTCTTCTATGGCACAATCTTGCCTGCAGGGCTTTCAGTATGTGATCCTACTTAATAGATGATTGGATTTGTCAATGTACAGCCTTTTTAATAAGCTTGACGGAAAAGGTTACACAAGTCTCCTTGATCCAGTTGAATTTTTTTGTTGAGGGATTTGATGACTGCATGCTTTAACATGAGCATGTTATGTTACTGGGCACGTGTATGGTGTCTTTTACCATTGGTATGATTGCAAAGCGCTGTGGGTTGAACACCCTTAGGGACCGCAGTCCGGGTTAGCGGAGAGAGTAATGTAGTAAAACGTGCTTGGGCGCACTTGGTATGTGTGCAGCCAGTGTGAATAAGTGGTGTGTATCTGCGTGCTAGGTGCAGTGGTTGTGTGAGATCAGTAGAATGTGTGTAGCAAGACCAATGGACTTGGGTATCTGCTTTCTGGCAGCGCTGGAGTTTGTGCTCTTTAGCAGAAAATGATTTGCTGCGTGTCTAAACTATGTCCCAAATGACAAGACTAGTAATGTTTGGGATACCAGAATCTTTTGGTGATCCAGAACACTTACTTGTGGGCATCCATTCTTCAAACGTCTCTTGTGAGGGCGGGTGGAGGGGCTGGGATGTCGGGATATGTAGAGTACATCTTAAACTATTTCCACTAAGAAACGCAATGCCAAAGCTGCTTTTTTGCACCAGCTGAAACCGCAATTTGCAGGCTTTGCTCAAAAATAGTGGGATCCATTTATGCTCAATATTTGGGATGAGACAGACTTGAGACAGTGCGGTCAGATTTGTCACCTGACTTCGGATCGTAAATCATTCTTTTTTTTCACTTGGGGTAACGACAATGTGTTGCGAATAGATTGGTGAATGGCTTTTATGTTGGCCCTCAATGGCAGGTTTGCTATCTGCCGAGCAAGCCCGGCACCAAACTCATTCCATTAACCTCGGTTAGGTTTAAACTGTCAGCGTTCTGGCATGAACCATTTTTCATTTACTTTTTTAGTCGGGTTTCGCATTTTGAGAGGGGACCACTTCCTTAACAAGGTGCTTCGGGCCCAACAAATGGACTGCCTTGGGTACGTCTCTTAAGGGACTTTATCAAACATTCAGAAAACAGTACAGTTGTATTGCATGAATACTAATTTTGCCCCACTCACAATTCTATGTTTTGCTTCTTTGTATTACGCTTACCAAGACTGGTGAGCTGATTTTTCCAATAGGCATAGTAAAACCACACAGACAAAGTTGACTGGTAAAGCTTGAACAAGCCCAACATCTTATCTTGTGAAAGCAACAGAAACCACCAATAAGGTTTGACAATGACGGACCACTCGCTCTCCCTTCGCAACCACCCATCACTTGCTAATGCACAGCAGCCTAGGGTAAAATGTACTAATGAAAGTAATATAGTTTGTATACAGCCATTTCATTTGCTTTGTTTCAGCACAAAGTATTGTGAGCAGCCGACTTTATTTCACCAAGTCATTGGTATGCATATATTACTCTTGGAAAGATGAAAGGCTGAATATTAACCTTGCAGTCGTCAAACCTCTCGCTTAAAGGCTGCACACATCCTATTATTACGTACACAAACTCACTGAGCTACTTCACTTTACCTAAAAATGAAACATGGTATTAAAGTAAAGACCAAAACACGCAGACCAAAGCCTAAAAGAACGTCTACTTGATTGCGATTAGCACTGCCTATGCTACATGAAACGTGGTCTGGGATTCTCACCGATGAATAGCAGGAATGTGATGGGTATGGCATGCCATATGGCCACCGCCTAGCCTGAGGCCAAAGATCAGCAGTATAAACCATGCATTCCCTAGCACAAAGACCCCTGTGAATAAACACTGCTTGCGCTTCCCATAGGCACCTAAAAATTACTTGAGGTCAGTGTTGTTCGGTGTGTGAAAGTTAGTGCGGAATTGGACAGCATGGTTTAGTGGTTACGGAATCAGACGAGCCCTGCACGTGAGAATGTGATTCAGCGATAATTACGATTTATTTCCTCTTCAAACACTAATTTCCCCATCTCTGGCTCCACCTAGGACCTTGATTTATCAATGTCTTCCAGCTCAATTACTTTCTGCTTTACTTCTCGTTTAGGATTTCTATACTCACTTCCTTCGTTATCCGAATGCTGGCTTCTTCGCTTAAATACCGGTTTATGTCGTTAGTGCATTATAAGGCACTTAATTTCAATGCCCATAAAAGGCGACGAGAGTCCACCCACACATTTTGGATGAAACGCCACAAAGTACTCCCACAGCTGCTTGTTGCCCAATGGGCAATGCATGGCCTCAGGGGTTTTGCTTCACCAGCATTGTATGGCACAGTGGGGATGAAGTCTGGGGTACTGAAGCACTGAATGTGCGAGGGGGCGCTCCCACACATTCAGAACTGTTGAGGCATCCTAGAGGAGAGGCTCCGGCACACATGTATACAGGCGAGGCAGCGCTCCCCGCTTCCTGTTCATACTGCAGGGGAGCAAGAAAGCATTGTGGGACCTGGCAGAGTGGATTCTGGACCGGGGCCACAGGTAAAAAAGACAAATATGTGCATGGATGCTTGAATAAAAGAGTGTGTTGTGCGAGTGTGTGGATGAGAAGAACAAGTTACTTCTTACCTTGTAACGTTCTTTCGACGGGATGTTCCTCCGACGTATTCCTCATCTTAGATAGGCTCCCATAGCAGTATTCTATTATCGGAGGAGGGAGTACTGACTTCACGCGGTCTTCTATTGATGAATAGAATGCAGTACAGCCCTTCCAAACCTAGTCTCTTGACTGGAGGAGGAATCCAAATTGTAAAAACGTGTAAAGGTATGGACAGACGACCATGTAGCGGCCGCACATATGTCTTTAACCGGCACGCCTCTTTTGAGGGCCGATGAAGCTGCAATACCTCTGGTCGAATGAGCCCTAAGGTTTTGAGGGGGCTCTTTCCCTGCCAGTTTATAACATTCCAGAATGGCTAGAATGATCCATCTGGAAATGGTCTGCTTAGTTATTGGTAACCCCAGCTTGTGACCTGCGTAACCTACAAACAGCTGGTCTGCCTGTCTTATCCTGGCTAGTCTACTGATGTAAAAACTTAAAGCCCTCCTAGGGTCTAGCCTGTGTAACCTCTCTTCCTCTTTCCCCGGGTGAGGAGGAGGATAGAAAGATGGTAGGGTAATCTTCTGAGTGATATGGAATTCAGATACCACCTTTGGGAGGAAATTAGGTATCACTTGCAGGTCAACTTTGTCTTTGTGAAATATTGTGCGAGGGGGTTTACAAGAAAGAGCTTGTAATTCGCTCACCCTTCTAGCAGATGTAAGTGCTATTAATAAAACAGTTTTAAGGGTAAGGAATATTAACGAACAAGAATGGAGAGGTTCGAAAGGTGTACCCATCAGGAAAGTTAGTACTAAGTTTAAATCCCATAGGGGAATTTGGAATGGTCTTGGGGGATAAACATTGGTTAACCCCTTTAGAAACTGTATTACCAAGGGTAATTTGAAATAGGATGGTTCTTCCGCAGTACGCTTAAAGATGGATAGCGCTGCGAGATAGCCCTTAATGGTGCCAACTTGAAGGCCTGAATTTGCCAAATGTAGTAGGAAGGACAAAACCATTGGTGTACCACATGTAAAAGGGTCGATATTCTGTTCTCTACACCAGCTGCAAAATCTGTTCCAACGGCAGCGGTATAAAGACTTTGTTGCTGGCCTCCTTGCCGAAAGCAACACCTCCATATCATCATCAGGGAGGTCCCAATCCTTGTACCTCAGCCTTTCAGAAGCCAAGCGTGAAGGTTGAGGGTTTTGATGTCTGGATGGAGAACCTGACCTCCCTTCTGTGAGAGTAGGTTCTCTCTGAGTGGAAGTCGAATTGGAGGGCAGATGGACAAGTCTCGAAGGTCCGGGTACCACCTTCTCCTGGCCCAATCCGGGGCAATTAGGATCATGGTTCTCCGGAATCTTCTCAATCTCCTGATCATTTGAGGAATGACAGGGACCGGTGGGAACGCGTACAGAAGCGGAAACTCCCAGTCCACTATGAACGCGTCTCCCAGAGCTCCTCTCGGGGGAAATTCCCTTGAGCAGAACAGGTCGCATTTCCAGTTTAGGCTGGTGGCGAACAGATCTACCTGAGGGGTTCCCCAAAGGGCGAAGATCTCTTGAAGGACTTCCTGAGCTAGCTCCCACTCGTGGGAGACTGTGTTCTGCCTGCTCAGAGCGTCCGCTGTCAAGTTCTTCTCTACAGCTAGGTGAACTGCCGATAGAGAGATTCCTTCTTGGATTGCCCAAAACCAGAGCTGCATCGCCTCTCTGCACAGGGGTAGTGATCCTACGCCTCCTCTTTTGTTGAGGTAATGCATGGCCACTGTGTTGTCCGTCATTATCAGGACGTTCTTCCCTTGTACAGCTGGCAGGAACGCCTTCAGCTGATGGCTCTCAGCTCTAACAGGTTGATATGTAGTCTGGACTCCGATGGAGACCAACGACCGCTGATGGTCAAGTCGTTGGCGTGGGCTCCCCACCCCGTGAGTGAGGCATCCGTGACTACTGTTATCTCCGGCCAGGGTTGCCAAAACTGTTCTCCTTTCAGAATGTTCTCCTGACAGGCCCACCACTGAAGGTCTCGAGCCACCCTGCCGGAAACCTGAAGATCTGTCATTCTCCCTGAGAATTGTGACCACTGAGTCCTCAGTGCCCACTGGAGGGATCTCATTCTCAGGCGAGCCTCTGGCACTAGGAAAATGCAGGATGCCATGAGGCCTAGCAACCTCAAAAAGTCGAAGGCTGGGAGACGTTGGGCATGTTGGAACTTGGTAACCATCTGTAGAATATCTTGAGCCCTCACCTCTGGTGGCGAGGCTTTTCCCAGGGAAGTGTCCAGGATCGCTCCTATGAACTGGAGTCTCTGCGATGGTATCATTTGTGACTTCTTTAAATTGAGGGAGAAGCCCAGTCTGTGAAGGAAGTGGCACACGTGATTTAGCTGGATCTGAGCTTGTTCCGGAGAAACAGCCCTGATCAACCAATCGTCCAGGTAGGGGTAGACGTGAATCCCTTCCCTCCTTAGACTTGCAGCCACTACCGACATTAACTTGGTGAAGACCCTCGGGCGGAGGTCAGCCCAAATGGCAGCACTCGAAATTGATAGTGAGAGTTGCCAATTGCGAACCTCAGGTATTTCCTGTGTTTGAGATGGATAGGCACATGGAAATAAGCGTCCTGAAGGTCCAGAGATACCAACCAGTCCTGGAACTGAAGGGCCTGGAGGATCTGAGAAAGAGTGACCATCTTGAATTTGTCTTTTCTGAGGAATTTGTTCAATTCTCGCAAGTCCAAGATGGGTCTCAGTCCTCCGTCTTTCTTTGGAATGAGAAAGTAAGGGGAGTACCAGCCCTTGTTCCTCTCCACTACAGGTACCGGTTCTATGGCACCTTTCTCTAGCAGGTCCCAAATTTCCTGCAAGAGGAGCGGATCTGGAGCTTTCTGAGAGCTGATCCCCGGTGGATGACTCTGAGGTATACGTAGGAAAGGCAGGCAGTAACCTTGGGCAACTGTTTCCAATGCCCAAGCATACCGCCAGATGTTGAGTCAACCTGCCTCCTACAGGTGTCCTGTTAGGGAAGTCCTCAGAGTGGTTTTGGGGCGGCTGATGCAGATACAGATGGTAAAAAGGTACCTGCTGTTGCTGCGGCTTTTGAATATCTACCCCGTCCACCTCGGGTAGTTCTTCTTTGTCCCCTTTGAGCCGGTCGTCCTCTACCTCTTCCGAATGCGGAGTAGAAGCGAAAGGACTTGGCCCTAGCAGAGGTTCCTGTGGGACGAAAAGGAGTCTGACGGATTGCAGCTCCTAGGGATTTTGCTGCTGCTTTTGAAGTTTGCAGTTTCTCTAAACTGTCATCCGCCTTTTTCCCGAACAAAGAAGAGCCATCGAATGGCATGTTCAAGAGCCTGGCTTGCACATCTGGGGCAAACCAGACTTTCTGAACCAAGCGAATCTCCTGGTTGATGTACTTGCCGCCATTGCTCTGCTGATACTGTCAGCCGAATCAATGCCCGTCTGGAGGGATTCACACATAGCGTCTTTACCGTCCTGTATAATATTCAGGAACGCATCCCTTTCTTCGCCCTCCGGGATGCAGTCAGCCGCTGTAAAAGCACACACCCAAAGTGTATGGCTGAACCTAGCAAGGGTGCAAGTAGCATTAACAGATTTTAACGCCATGCTACATGCTGAAAAGACTTTCTTTGCCATAGCATCATATTTTTTATCGTCCCTGTCCTGTGGGACGGTAGGATAAGCCGTCTTGACATCGGTAGAGGATGCCGCCTGTACCACCAGACTTTCTGGGGATGGGTGTTTAGACAAAAACTCTGGGTCTGTAGAAGATACCCTGTACTTTGTAGACAGTTTTTTATTTACTGCTGGTACTACATCTGGGGTTTCCCAGTTTGTCATGATCTTTCTCTGAAGAGCTTTATGAAAAGGCACCACAGGATCCTCCTGTGGGCCTTTGTCAAGAATATCCGTGAGGTCATCTTGTTGGAAAGATTGTGATGGTGCAGACCACCCCATGAACTCTGTGATCCTGGCCATTAAGGCTCTATAGGGGGTTTCAGCATGCTCCCCCGGGTCTGGCTTAGCAAACTCCACCTCAGGGGAAGTGTCTAACCCACTTGCCTCATGTAAGGAATCATGAAGATCCTTTAACCTGCGCTCTTCAGAGGAAAATTCCTCTCTAATTGGGGTTACAGGTCCCTGCAACACAAATGTGTCTTCCTGTTCAGACAATTCACCCTCTTCCAAAATTGAGGACATAGTTCTCAATTGTTCTGAACTCATAAAGGGAGTAAATTCCATTTCCAAGGCAGAGGGTGCCAAACCTGTCATTATCGGCCTAGAAAACGTCGATGTCGTCGACGCCGACGTCGAAGGCTTCGAGCGTGGCGTCGAAAACAAAGGCGGAGGCCTCGAAGACCTCGACAGAATTGGAATTCTACTCGACAATCTCGAAGCCATCGACGTCGAGGACCTGGGGATAGTCACTGGGTGTGTCGTAACCGTGACTTTTCTTGGCGTCGACGCCGGTGTCGAAGCTGGCGTCGAGTCGACAGACCCGTGTGTCGAAGGTCCTTTCGACAACAGCGTCGAAGACATCGACGTCGATGGAACCCTCGTCGACGGAACCTTCGAGGAAGGTTTGGAGGTCATAGTCCTACTCGAGGGTTCGAGTCGCGCTCGAGTGGTTTCCTTCGCCGGGTACTGCGACTCGTGGCGTTTTTGACCTTCGGTTCTTTCGACCAGAGCATCGCTCTCGGCAGTCTTCGAGGGGGTCGAGGCCGCTTTCTCGAAGACGATCATATTTTTGCGGAATTCCTCCCATTCAGCCCGGGAACTATGTTTCGTGGGGCAAGGGATTCTTTTTGGCGAAACAGAGGAAGAGGAAGACGGAGAAGGGGATCTTCGACGTCTCCTCTTCGAGTGCTTCGATCTCGAGGAGTGATGAGACCCACTCCGAGACCTGGAGCGCGAATGGTGACGAGGAGACGAATGTCTCGACTTCGTCGACGAAGAAGAAGCTTTAACAGTCTTACCTTTCTCCAGCTTCCCCCTACGCTCCTTCAGGGCCTTAGCTGTCATGGACATACAGTCCTCGCATTCCGAACAATGGTGTTCAGCTCCCAAACATCACAGACAAACTCTGTGAGGGTCAGTCAACGACATCTTTTTCCCACAATCTCGACATTTCTTGAAGCCGGATCGAGGAGTTGTCGGTTCCGACGAGGAAGCCATCGAGTACGGATCGAATGACTTGAGGTAAATAGGATTAATCTGACTAAGAACTGAGCAACGGTATTCCGAGGCACTGAGTAAGCGCGTAAAAACGGAACTGAGCAACGGACGCAGCGCGCGGCCTTTATAGGCAGGATGACGTCGACGTCGATACGGCGGCTGTCGAGGGACATCGACTCGGAGGACGTCGACGCGCAGCGCCCTCTAGAGAAAACATTTTCCGAGGCCAGCAGAGCTGGAAGGAGATATCTAAGATAAGGAATACGTCGGAGGACACAATGCCTTCGAAAGAAAATGCGTATGGATGTGTGCATGAATGTATGTGTGAAAAATGCACCCCCACACTTGCAAATCACAGACTCGCTCACAGGTCTCCGATTTAGGTGTTGCCCTACATCAGATGGAGGCCCGCGCACCAGCACGGCAAGCAGGCCTTTGGTAAATGAATTAGGCGGAGGCTAGCTCACCATGCTGGTGAGCAGGCTTTGATGTGGGGATGAATCGGAGGACCGCTCACCAGCACAGTGTACACTGTGCAGGCCTTTGATTTGGACGATGAAACAAAGGCTTGCTCACGTGCCTCTGATTTGGGTGCACTGTCTTCCCCCCTGCACTCCCAAATCAGAGGCCTGCTCTATTTTGGGACGTAGAGGGAGGGGAAAAACGGTTTGCTATAACATTGATCTTCAGTAAAAATAATGCCATGCCAGAGTCAGAAAAGTCTAGCCAGGTAACATCACTTATGAATGTTAAGTTTTATTACATGTCTGGACTAGCATTTTGGTGTAGCCAGACTAGCCATTTGTTATTGTGGCAAGACCTTTTACTGGGCATCTCTGATGAAGGAAGCTTGATGAGCAATACATGGCTAGAGTGCTGCCATTCTCTTGCAGCCACTCTAGCCACTTCTTACATTTGCATGACTTTGCTGGGCATTTATGATAAAGGAAACATGATGAGTGTTTGCATGTCGTACATGTTTTCTTATTTTGGCATGGCATTTTAAATGGCAAAGTGTGTTCTGTGCAGGCACTGGCATGTATTGACAACGCTAGCTTGGACAGTTTTTCTTCCAGTACGATTACTAACATGTGTATGTATGTTCTTGTATAGGAATACTGGTACGTATATGGAAATTTATGGGTACAGTCAGCATGAAAATGTTATTTATACTGTCATATTGTGGGGAAAGCGTTAGGGCGAATTCTCATTCTATGGCTAATTTCCCTCACCTAGTGAATCCCCCAGCATCTTTGCTGGATTTCTGGAGTTTATTTTTTCCACTTGGTAAGAGTGTGAGCCCTTTTCCCCACTCTTACATGTGTTTTGCTGTGTGTATTTCTCCTGTTTGTGTGATCTTGGGCTCTGGAGTGCACCACTCCATGAGCCCCACTTTTTATGTGTGTTACACAGCACCTTCAGTGCAGTGACACAGGGTTGTCTTTGAGACTTCCCACTGACTCCATTTTTCTGGGCCTGACTACTGTCCCCCAGAAACAGGTAAAGTGGCCATTTACTTTATGTAGTCAAAAAACTACAGACCCAGTACACCCCATCTTACATGGAGTACTGGAAAGGGTTAATTCCTATCCCTTTTTGTCTGTGCCTCTCTGAGCTTTGTTTTGCTCTTTTAACATTTAGACTTGGCTGGTGGCAGTGGTATCTACCCTAACTTTTCTACCGCGATTATACTATATAAACATGGTACTGTTCCAGTCTATTATATTAGCCTCGAACATAAACCCGCTTGACCAAATACTCTTTCTTTTGGATCTGGTCGGGTTTATTTGCCATTTCTTTTTGTTAAAGTCCTTCTTGTGTTTTACTTTGCGCGGCAAACCAGGTTTGCCTACTTTGTTCACCATCTTTTGGCGGGCTTCTCCCAAGAAGCCCGCCTCTCGGGGCCTGGGTGTCTATGTGGGCTGAATGTGAGGGAGGGGTGTAGTCACCCCCTGCACAGGGTATCCTTGGAAACCCCAAGACGCACTTTGTCGTGATTTACTGAGGTGGTTGTCCGGGCTGGACAACCCCCCTGCTCTGTGATTGACAGCCAGGCTGTGTGAATGGGGGATTTTCGCATAAAATGCAGGACTCTTGGGCTGGAAGTCAGTGTCGCCACTGGAACTGCAAGGAACCGAAGAGAAGCAGAGAAGAAGACGTTTGCTGCAACTACCGAGTCCCGGTGAAGCCCTGCTGCAGTCCTGAGCTATCTACCCTTCAACGACAAGAGAAGATCCAGTCCGGAGTCTTCTTCCCTTGAGCCTGATGTGATCAACCAGCTCATCTTCCACAGGCAGAGGTCAAAATCGCTGCACACTACTGTAGTGGTCCGGATAGCCACCTGAAGAGCCTCTCCTGTTTTAAAGGAGCACACCTTTTATTCACTGTTGCTTTTGCTGCTGCTGGCTTCATCCCTGGATAGTGCAGATCGCTCCAGACGTCATCCTTCTGGTCTCCACAACTGAAGCCACAGGAACCGTGAGTCTGCGGGAACTACCAGGAACAACTGCCATAGCACAAGCTCTTCTTCACTTTGAATAAGGTACTGTATCCAACTTCGAGGAACTAGGGTGAACCCTTTTCTCCCCACTAAAGGCTTGTCCTCATCTTCCTTCCCTCTTATAACTTTTGCTTCCTCTTGTGACAATATCTAAGTACTCCTGGCAATCTCGAATCGTGAACTGTACTAACCGTGTGATCCTCGACAACAGGAACCCTGTGCCACGTGACACTGGCGCAGGCCTATTGACTTTAATTCACTTGTAGGAAAGTGCCCTCTGATTCCATCTGTCTTGACAAAAGTATTGCCTATGATTTTTATCCCAAACTCTTTTGTGTTGATTCATGTGCTAAGTGTGTTTTAACTCCGCTAACATCTCTTCCCGCGGGTACGTGCATCTTCAGTAAAACCGAACTGTCATTACTGTCAAAAAGTTATCGCATCTGTACCCCCGGTAACGTCTTTGTTTCACAACACCGGTCTGTCAAAACCAAAAGTACTCTTACCTTGAATTGTACTGCACAAAGTGAATTGGTTGTGTGTAGTGTATTTTACGTGTGGTTTTAATTTAATAGAAGTGAAGTGTTTTACGAACAGATGGTTTAAAATAAATGTACTTTTACTTTTTAACCAAAAACCTTGAGTCAGTGTTTGTTTGGGTCACAGTAATTGTAGTCCTTTGTGTAATCTCTACTACTGCTCATTTGCTCTTGAGATAAGTCTGGCTGCTCAGCTACTGCTACCACTTTAACAGTGTAGTACAGGCTTGTACCAAAGGTGAACCACTTTTAGTCTTAATTGTGTGCAGTGGTCCCTAAGGGCACTGCACAGGATTCCGCCTAACAGAAAGCATCATGAAAACGCATTGGTAAATGATCCTGTGCACTGTTGGGAACTTGCATCTATTGAATGTTTTCATGCATTATGCTATAGAAACCGATTGCAAATGGTCTGTATTTGTACCCAATTTTTCACAGAAAGCGTTTGTATAATATTTTAACCCATCATTCCAAAAATGTGTTCCAGAGGGTGGGGTGGAGAGACCCCCAAAGAACCCCCTTGACTGGTTTGGGCTAATTCGCTATGCTCGGTCGCTCATGCATATTTGTGGCAAATATTTACACCCGTCTACATAACAAAACAAAAAAAAACACATTTGCTACAACTTTATTTCATTTTACAGAACCGTATTCAGTTATTCACTGGTACAACTGGCCAATGTTTAAAAAAAAGTACTGTTTAAACGCAATATCAATCGTTCAATAAAACATTTTTATAAACCAGTAATCAGGATTTCAGATAACAAAATATGTGATGGTTGAACCAGCTATTGGAAGATGGTTACACGAAAAGGCAGTTTAGTCATGCTACACCCGGAGCCAAGGTAAAGGAGCTTTTTATGGCAAGCGGTGGCAGTCTAAAGGCAAAAGCCCTTGAAAGGCTTGAGCCCACCCTCGCACTCGTACGAACGTGAAATAATCATGACGGATGCAAATTGTACAAGGCAAAACTGAGACCACGATTGTAGGGATGGGAAAGAGGCTAAAACATGAAGAAATGGAGCAATACGACAAAGACCCAATACCCTGCTTCAACCCCTTCACCTAACTAACCATGTTTTGAATAGAGCACACTATAGTGCTGGAATCTAAAGTTACCTCCCCAAGGTCATGATATCCAACCCCCTCTTGCAGTGCTCAAACAGCAGTCATTAAACTGATTGGGATGTATTTACACAAATTTAACTTCCCAAAAATACGCTCCCATATGAATATAAACCAGTGTGGTGTTGACCTCTGCCATTCTTGCTCTTCCAAAATGAGACAGAAGGTTTTGTATGTAGACTATCACACTGCAGTAAGGAGAAAATGGGGAAGCCTTTCTAAATAAATTAACTTGGTTCCTATTTTTCATTTGTGTCATTCTGAAGGGTGAAGTTTCTTACCTGTAACTCCATTTCTCCAGCGTTGCATCTTTCATGGATTCACATGCTGTGAATATTCCCAGTCAGGCTGGTCGCTGGTTACTTTGATTTAGTCATTTTCCTAAAGAAAGACTTGACACCTTGAGTGTCCCATCGACGTGGGTGCTTTTGGTCCCCACCAATAGGACGTTGAGTGTATAGCTCCGCCCCAGCAGCTTCCCCTCAGATTTCAACCACTCCAGCTGGAGGATATCCCGCTATAGAGGATGTTTGTCTGTAGGGGGTAGGCTGGAGGGCACATGTGAATCCATGAAAGACAGCAACGCTGGAGAAATGAAGTTACAGGTAAGAAACTACTCCATTCACCACCACTGGATCTTTCATGGATTCACATGCTCTAAATAGATTTTATAGCAGTATACATATCAGGAGGAGATAAACCAGGCAAACACAGATTAGATACTTTCAAATTATCTGCATTAATGCAAGTAGAATGACATGCATTACTCACCGTAATAGAATTCTGATGATTCTATCTGCTTAGATTCACATGCTGTGCATATGGTCAGACATCCAGTGATAACCGCAGAGTAGTGCATCTCGTCTTTCGGGGTCCAAAAGGGGACGTCGGCATAGGCGTATCTGTAATACTATCCCTATCGTGACGTGTAGTGTACCCAAAATCTCTCACATGCCGAGGTCCCTCCGATTGTATTTTTTTTGCTATGAGGGAGCCCCAGGCTATTGTGAGCGAGTACATGAAGAGAGAAAGTAGTAAGACGTCTATGTTCCTTCCACCCCTAGCGGGGAGGCAGGGAGGGCGCATGTGAATCTAAGCAGATACAATCACCGTAAGAAGAGGTTACTCTCTTACCTGGTAACGTTCTTTCGATGGGATGGTCCGACAACGTACTCCATATCTATGACGGGTAATCACCGCAGCATGGCTGCAGTGATTACCCGACATAGATATGGAGTACGTCGAGGACCCAATCCCCTCGAAATGCTATTACGGTGAGTAATGCAGTTCTTCTGATCCTTGTTAATCTGCTAGGGAACCCTGAAATCTTGCTACGACAAGCTGAAGCTCTGCTAATTTGCCAGTTCAGAACTGTGAAACAAGGCTTGAACACAGACAGTGAAATGTATTGTTTTCTATAAATGGACATATTTAAAACTCTTTTTCGTTTTCAAAACAACACAGTTAACCCCAGTGTCCAATTATTCATTTAAAACCATTTTGGGCATATTGACATAATCCTGAGGTGCCCACAGGTTTTCAATCAGAACAAGAACAATCTGGAATGGCCAGATGAAGGAGCGCATCTTTATCAGTTATTACGTACTTTTAATTTTTTCAATTCATGCTATAATTGGCCATAATACGAGACTTTCACGCACATAGCCTGCTTTTGCGTAGAAATATTTATCTTTTAACTGAGTTTAGGATTCTTACACCTACAATATGGCGAGGCGCCAGCTTTTCATTCTAAATGCATATGTGATATAATATTAATTTAACACAAGTACTTGCAGGTCTTACAATAATGGTGAAAAAAGAGTATTCGTTCAGTGCACTGACACGAGTATAACGCTGTCAACGCTTTCTTTTAACATTTATTTCCAAACACGTAGCACGCATGGCACAGCGTGTATGATCATCCAAAACAGCAGCATGAAAACCAAAGAGAAAGTTAACACTTTGCCACTGCAACCTTGCCAGAACATCGATAACACTAACTGAACACTGGCGTTGAGCCTGTGTGCTCTCCAGCTGACATGCTATACAGCCTTGCACCCACAGGTAAGTTTCATTCATTGCAGTACTTATCCATATGCATGCTTGTACATTTTCAAATCAAATACTCGGAAGCTAGCCTTTGTTCTTGATTTCCATCAGATTCCAACATTACGTGCGTGTTCGAATGTGCCAGGCAGAAACTGGGAAGGCAATTTCTAATTGCAGACAGCGTCTATAATTGATAAGCTGGCACAAAGCATTTGTATTTCAAATTGAAATGAGGACACTATACAGCCGAGATTTTATTTTTCTATAATTACGCGCTTGACCCGTTTCTGCAATCCTCAGGCATAACATGCCGAGCAGTAACGAGGACAGTCAGCATCCAAGGGCTCACAGCCTACCACAGCCGCATGGGAAGTTAATGGAGATCATTTACCATGATATCTCGATCCGCAACAGTTGAAGATTGTATTCCTATAGATAGACACACAACATGTCTTGTAACAGAACTAAAGTTTTCATCATCATTTTTTCAACATGGGATTTAACCCAGTTATCACGGTGACTACTAATTATGGCAGAAAACTGAAACCTATTTGGATACAGGTAAACTAGCAATACAACATGTCATTTTTTTACGCAATCAAGGGTCTGATCGCAAGCCAAGCATTTAATCTGTATAAATCTGTACAGGGCTCTTCTGGTGCCTCTCCCTATTGCTGGGTGTAAATCCTTTTTATTTTGTTTACCGTTCTAATTGTTCATTCACGTTGTATAAGACCAGATGTTTAGCAATTCAGACATCACGTGAACGACTATGTGAACCTATGTGGATCTTAAGTATGGCACTGAATACATATCCTAGAATTTTTCTGTCGTTTATGTGCATTTATGGCTAATATTACCTCAGTACCAATCACAAAGCAGAGGTCCTAATGAGATAGACCCTGTTTAGAGTTATGTATTTTCCTTTTGATTTTGGTTCGAATTTTATGTGCTGTCTAACATTTTGTTTCCAATTTTTGAATCCTTCCCCACTCTCCGTCCTCCTTTTCTCTGTCTACGTTATGTGATGTGATATTTCCAATGACTTAATTTGAAACATCATTGTAAATTGTTTGTGTTGCTGACGTACTGTATCTTTTGATAATTTAATTTGAAAGCCCTAGTTTGAAAAAGGCAATAAGTCTGCTCGCCGAAACACGTGTCACCAATGGGCAAAGTGCGATTTACTTTTCTAAAGTGTGGTTCAATTAAAATAATCAGTCTTCGAAATTGAATTCTCCAAAGTGTGGCACCGAATCATTCGCTGGAGGGCTCATTCTTTAGGTCTGTTGTGAGAGGTGGGGTCTAGACCTCTGTCCCTCTAGAGTCTGCAACACCCCAATTTGAACAAAGAAATATATATAAATGAGCGCAGAGTGACATCAGGTTGCTGCCTTTACCCCAGCGCCGTTTTTAAACTGAATCTAGGCATAGGACATCAGTGTCCTGATCTTGCGTAGGGAGCGCCCATGGCTCCGTCTCCACTTGCTGGGTCTCCTCCCAGTTGCCCATGGCATCCGCCTGGTCATTAGGGTAGTCTTGTAGGAAGGAAGCCTCTTCTTACTCATCATAGAGGTCTGGGTAAGTGTCCATGTCCATCTGGACCACATCTTCATGGTGGACAGAAGTCAAAGGGTCTTGGGAGTCAAGATTTTCAGGGAAACGAGAAGCCGACACCAAAAGAGGGTCTTCACAAGATCTCTTAGGGGAAGGATGCTGTGAACGCGAGAAACTCCTTTCTAGGTAGCCCTTGCACCCTTTGAACTTTTCCCTGGTCCACTTAGATGAACCAGCAGGGGCAAAAGGGGAAAAACGTTGCCTTCCTCTCGCTGGCGTCAAAATGTGTCCCCAAGGGTGTTGGACAGAGGCTCCTGACTGTCCTTGTAGGTTTCGCGAGTACTGGGGTGCCATGGCGTGTCTTTAGACCTGTCCGTGGTATGCTCCATGCGTTTCAACTGTTTCTTAGGTGTCAGCCCAATGGCCGAAGTAATCCTTGCGAGACTTTCCTCAATCTCCGCCGAATCGGTGTGAGACAACGGGTCAGCTGAAGATTTACCACCTACTGTGGCTCCAGAGGGCCTAGCGGTAGACTTTTCGCCTGCGGAAAGACTAGGAGGCCTAGGAGTAGCTTTCTGGCCAACCGGGGCCTGAGGGGACGCCTCAGCATCCGATGATCGCGCTTTGGCGTCAAAACCCCATTTAGAGGTAACGCCCTTAACTTTGGAGTGCCCAGTCGCAAGACGCTGCTGCGGATGTGGGGAAGGTAGCTGATCTACCAGATTGGAGGATTCTGTCGAAATGATCGGCGGTCCTGTTGGCGCTTTCACCTTTTTCAGCGGAACCGTCGAAATCGGTTATGGGGTTGTGTGGTTTCTGTACACCCTTGTCGCCGGGGTGTTGTCCCCGAAGCGAGACTTAAGTCAGGCCTAGAGGGGTCGGGGACGGGCGTGGTGGACCTAGAAGCGTCCGCCTCAGGGTCGATGATATCCGACACGGATGTGTGGTCATTATCAGTGCCCCCGTCACTTTCAGCTGGTGTGACGGTGGGGGAAGAGGGTTTATCCCGCGACATGCTGTACGCGGCCCACCACTTTACACGGCGCTCCTTATGGGTCTTAGGCTGAAGGAGCTTACAGGCCGCACACCGCTTCTTGTTGTGATCTAGGGGTAGACAAGAATTACACGCACTGTGCTCTTCTTTCCACGGGTACCTGACCCTACACTTAGGATAGAACCTAAATGGTGTCCTTCCCATAGCGAAAGGTATAGACAGATGACCAGACCTAGCTGGCAAAAGGGGGGAAAGAGGAGAGACGTAACGAAGGATATGGCCACCCCGACCCCACTGTGTAGGCCGGCCAGAGGGCCCGGCCACGTGGATGGCTCAGCTGCCGGATCTTACTTGCCGCAATCTACCGCCGTAGAAACTTCCCGCAGTCTTCGCCAAAGTTTCGTGAATCGCTGTCGAAGTGACTTCTGGGGAAATAACCGACAAAGTCGGTATAAAGATAAACCATCTCTCTTATGAAGAGCTCGGCTATAGGGCGACCAGTTATCTGGGTGGAAAAAAACAATCTGAGGGACCTCGGCGTGTGAGGGATTTTGGATACACTACACGTCACGATCTGGATAGTGTTACAGACACGCCTATGCCGACGTCCACTTTCGGTCCCCGAAAGACAAGATGTAATGCCGCGGTTACCACTGGATGTCGGACCATATGCACAGCATGTGATTCTAAGCAGATTAACAAGCATCAGAAACATACGTACGTAGACAAAGCGAGAAAGAAAAACAGAAGCTGCGGGGCTTACCTTACTGGAACAGCTGTTGAAAGACTGCTCGTCCCATCTGCACGCCCTCAGCGTGCTGTTGATTTAAACAATAGTGCCTGGTAAATGTGTGGGTCACTGCCCATGTTGCCTCCTAGCAAATGTCTCTGATGGGCACTCCGGACCAGAGAGCCGCAGAGGCAGCCGTGGCTCTTGTAGTGTGCGCTCTAGGTTTAGTTTGCAACAGCCTGTTGGCCTTCGAGTGGCAAAAGGAGATCGTTGATGAAATCCACCTTGCGATGCAGAATTTTGTGTTGGATGGCCCAATGCCAAATGGTCCGTGCTTCTTGGGATAGGGTGTTTTGACCGCGCTCTGCCTGGTTTCCACAGATAAAACATTGTGGTTGTGTTGTCTGTGAGGACTCGAACCACGGAATTCTTATTAGCGGGAGGAAGGATTTTAGTGCCCAATGTTTTGCTCGCAGTTCCAGCACATTTATGTGGAGGATGGATTCTTTGGGAGTCCAAAGGCCTTTGAGTTGGTGCTTGTCCAAATGAGCGCCCCATCCCGCCAGGGAGGCATCCGTCAGAATCGTAAGATGGTAGTTGGGTTCCACAAGGGGCAATCCCTTTACGATGTTTACGAAATGGCCACCATTTTATTTTCTTATGAGAGAGACCGAAAGATGGTAACTTTGTCTGACCAGGAACCCCGGATTTCGGACCATCTGGTTGCCAGAAACCTTTGGACTGGCCGCATACGTAGCCTGCAGTGGGGAATTGGAGGGATGCAGGAGGAAATGGTCCCAAGGAGAGCCATGTATGTGTGGAGTGTGACTATCTTTTTTGGCTTGAAAGAGTTCGCTAGGATTATCTCTTTTTTTTCACCCTGTTTGATGAGGGTCTGACAAGACTTTGATCTGTGAGGAATTGAGCTCCCAGGAACTCCAAATGTTTTGAGGTACCTGTGCGAAGCTTGAATTACCCCAGGCGCTTAGAAAGGAAAGGAAAGGAGCGAAAGGACCACCTGCCCTGTAGGGAAGTCAGATCTAGCAGTGTCTGCTTTCATGGTTTTAAGGGCCTCGTCAATCCTGTCCCCAAACAGATTTTCACCTTCACATGGCATATCGATTACTTTGTGCTGTACCACCTGTTGAAAATCGATGCAACGCAACCGCCTGCCAAAGGACTACCCCATTGCCAATCTGTTTGAACCCAGTTTCAGCGAGGTCTACAGCAATGTTAATGCTGTGATTCCAGGCTTCCTCTCCTTCATGCACTACCGTCATGGCTTCCTTCCTCAACTGCTCCGGGAAGTGTTTCCATATAGGAGCCAAGCGATGCCACTTCTCTCGATCTTATCGAGCAACTATTGCAAGGGCATTTGCTACTTTGACAGTTGTTGCCCCAATGGTGAGTATCTTTTATCCAAAGGCATCAATTTTTCTGTTTTCTTTGTCTGGGGGAGTGGCGCACTTGTGCTGCGTACAGGCCTTGCGACTTGCTGCTGCTGAGGCCACTGACTCTGGAGCGGGTTGTGAGATGAGGCATTTTGGTGTTGTATCTGGTGCCTTAAACTTTTTATCCAGTCTACCTTTAATTATCGGCTCTGTAAATGGATGTTTCAGAGTACGCAGGCCCTCCTGCCAAATATGATCCGGATGGGTATGGAAAACACTGCCTTCCTTGGTTTACCCATGTGGTCGAAGAGGAAACAATCCTTTTCCTCTTCAGGAATTAAAGCAAACTCTTGTCATGCTTTAGGCATCATGGAGTGAAAAGCCCCAGTGTCATCTGGAGGCGAGGGCTGAGCAGGGCTTCCCTGCACATCTTGGTCAGGATCATCTGTGTCCCAGGTGCCGGCTCTGCAAGGAAATTAAGAGGTGGTGGAGCTTGTATCCCGTGGACCAGTGTCCTGGTCTGTATCAACCAATTCTCCCTTCTTTTGCTCTCTTCTATGTGGACTATATCCTCGTGGAGGTCTATGAGGTGTTTGAATTTTAGGTGGTTTGTCTCGGTCTCTAAAGGGATTGCCTGGGTCCCTTTGACGCTGCAGTGTAACTTGGTCTTCTCCGTATGTCAGAATTGTCTGCGGGAGCGGAAGCCTGGCATCAAGCTGTCCCAATAGTGATTGTAGTGGTGTAAGCACTTGCAGGTAGAGAGGATTGCGGGTTTTTAAGGGGGTATTGTGGATTCATACCGCTCATTCCAGCAGATGTTGATGGTAGAGTAGGTGACTGAATTCCTAAAGCTATGCCTTCCCCTCTTGATGGTCCTTGGATAGGCAAATGGGAAGTTCCTTCCTCAGGATCGGAGTCAGTGACACCTGCATATTCTTCTGGCGGAGGCTCAAAATCTGACGTGATTTCATACTGCAAAATTTCTTCTGGCATGATAGCTGGGTAACTTATAGGAGACTTTCCTAGAGGAGCCCAGTCATGCTCTACTGAGTCACCTGTTGGGGTTTTCAAATACCTTTGGGGGAAAATATACTGTCCAGTATAGGTAATCTCAAAGTCTCCATCGAGATGACGGTAGACGGTTGTGTGGGTTTTTTTCCCCCGGACGATTTAGATTTTTTGGTCGTCGAAGAGGTGGTCGTCGACAGGGATGGGCCGTTCACGTCGATGAAGTTGTCATCCGAGTGGATTTCAATTCCAGTTTGGTTGTGGAAAGGTGTCTCGTTGAAGATTCATGCCCGGAGGGGGATCTGAGAGACTCCAATGCCGAATAGAGTTTCTTTTACATTGAAGACAAAGAGGAGGTCCTCGTAGCCGATTTTGATCTGTGTTTATCAGTCGTCGGAGGGGATCTCCTGGACGGTTCTGACGTGGGTTGTCGAGGGGTGTGAGCCTATATCCCTTGATTTTTCCAATGGGGTCTTTGCCGATGGGACCTTGGTCGAGTGCTTAGACCCAGTATGGAACCCCTCACCACTACCTGGTGCGTTGGTAACAAGAAAAGAACCTTTGGCCTTATCGTGACCGAGGACGACGTTGCCTCACTCGTTTTGTTTTTCGCTACAGGCTCTTTCACCTGGATCTCTGACGTGATTGTGACCTCTTGACAGAGGGAGTGGCAGCTCTACCACTCTGACGACCCCACTTCCAACACTGGGTACGCTCCCTCATTGAGCCAACAGATTAGGCGACAGTTTCTGTCCTTAAGGATTTTCTGGGAGAAACTCTGGCAGATGTCACATCCTTACACGGAATAGTAAGGGTAAAGACAGTAACAACATTCTGCATATCTATCGCCCTCATACACATTTTTTGGACGCAAGTGTCACATGGCCTAAATAAGGACTTCTTTAGTCCAGGGGTCGCCATTGTTGTAAACTGAACAGTGTATATAGAAGTCAGTTGCTCCGGATGTAGGAAGTTGAAGAAATATTAATTTTCTTAAGAACATAATTTTCTCTCAGGAGAGACACACACGAGTAATCCCACCAGCTCTAAAGACGGTTAAAATCTGAGGGGAACCTGCTGGGGTGGAGCTATACACAAAGTCCTATTAGTGGGGACCAAAAGCACCGACAAAGATGTCAATGGGAAACTAAAGGTGTCAAGTTTTTCCATAGGAAAATTACTAAATCAAATTAACCAGTGATTCCCAGCCTGACTGGGAATATTCACAGCATGTGAATCCATGAAAGATCCCATGCTGGAGAAATGTACTTTACTGAAGAAAAATGTCTTGGATCATTTTATTTATTATTTTAGAATGAACATACAAAGAACAGAACTATAACATCATGGATTTACATCCAGATTGCAAAATAGATAAGTCTGTTAATAATCATACTGTACAGTTCCTACATTTTAGAATTTCAATACTCAATATTTACAAATCTTTCACAACCAATTTTTAGGCCTTTGACTTACAAAAGACAACACAACATTGATAGGCACAACAGACGACTCCATATAATAATTACAATAGCCCCCTAACTAATACAATTGGTTATTGACTTTTTAAAAATCATTTTATTTAACAAACAAAATCAGTTCAACAATCCCCATATCACATTATATACAAATTGCAAAACTCATATCATTAGAACCATAATAGACTAATAATCAAATGCATAACAATATGGATACTTATAACTCATGCAGAATATTATTTTACAACCTTATAAAAGATCTATGACAACAAAAAAAGACAAAAAACAGTAAAACGTACAACAGCCCTCCACCACCAAAAAAACACCCCCACCCAAGGGACAGACAACCAAACACTGGATCCTGTACTCTCAACTGTATATATAATTAAGAGGTCCCCAAAGTCGAGAATAATGTACCTCCCTTCCTTGTCCAAATAGCATAACTTTTTCATAGTTCGACAGGATTTGCATATCCAATAGCCGTTCCTCCACATCTGGTTTGTTTCTAGACCTCCAAACTCGTAATATCTGCATCATCGATAAAACTAAAAGCCTATTAATCCAAATAACACTAACCCTAGCTCTGTCCTCTCTTCCCCTGCTGGATAATAATATTGTCGAATGGAAAGTGCGTGGAAGTTTCTCCTCCACCACAAGGTCTAATCTATCCAATAAGCCAGACCAAAAATCAGACACTCTTGAGCACATCCATAACATATGCATCAAAGAACCCCCGCCACATCCACAACCCCAACAATCAGAATCCGAAAGCCCCAACCTAGCCATCTTGGACGGTGTCCAATATAATCTGTAGAGGACCCTTTGCCTAATATATCGCAGCTGTAAATCCATCTTTGCTTGCACCCCTACATGAAGTAAATAGACCCATTCCTTAATAGGGATATCTGCATCAAGGTCATTCATCCAAGCCTGGTGAAGTTTATCTCAAGCCTCTACATCCGTTCCTTCCATCGGCATCAACCTCATATACGTGGAAACCGAACACGAGGTAGAAAGGAGAATTTCACATAATGAAGGTCTCTCTTTCATGACCCCGTTCAACATCCCTGTCCGTTCAGTCAAGAGAGCTCTCAAGGCATCATAACGTCCTCTTTCTCTAGCCCCAATCCCAAAAGACACTCAATTGGTCAAAGAGGATCATGTGATCATTTAGCCACACATCACAAATTCTAAGTATGCCCCTACTGATCCAAATCTTCCAGCATAAGGGCCTATTCTCGAACTGTAAACTCGCATTATGCCACAAAGATGCATCATTATGCATCCAGATATTCCCACCATCAATCTCCATAAAGCGCAATAACGCCTCCCTAGTAGATAGCTTCTTCACTGAAGACGGCACTTTCGACAGATTACATATCTCTAAGAGCATAAGGTGAAAATTGGGCACTCAATAATATGCCAATCGGGAACATATTCGATAAGATCAGAGAAGAGGTTGATTTCTTCAAGACAAAGCCAGTGCAATAATTCATAAAGTTCAGGTATACAAATCCCCCATCCTTCACAGGGCATGTCAAAATAAATGTAGGAACTTTAGACCTTTTACCTTCCCCCCAAAGAAATTCTTGGAAGGCTTTGTCAACAGTAGAAATTACTTTTTTCGTGAATTTTAGAGAGATGGACTGTATGATATAGAGAATCTTTGGAAAAAGTACCATTTTTATGGTATTAATCTTGGCCCATATCCCCATCTTAAACTGGCCCCACTTTAATATGTCCCTTTTAATCACCTCTAATATTCGTGATACATTGAATTCAGCCATTCTTTTCAAATCTCGGACCAAGTGAATACCCAGATACTTCATTGCCCCTATTTCCCAGTGGCAGTTCCAAGAACCCAAAACATCACGTGGGATACTAACATCCAGAGGGAAGGCCACTGTTTTTCCCCAATTTATCTTGTGGCCTGACATCTGACCTACCTCTTCAAACATCTGTTTAAGTTCCACACATCCCTCTGCCGGATTAGACAAGATAATAGTCATGTCATCAGCGTAGCACTAAACTTTTATCTCACCATTTCCAAATCGAAGGCCATGAAGGCCGTGTTCGTGTTTCAAGTATAAAATGAGGGGTTCCAATGCCAGATTAAACAGGTATGGAGACAATGGGCAACCATGTCTAGTCCCCCTAGACAACAAGAATGAGGAAGACATAACACCATTCACCCATAACTTTGCACTATTATCGGAGTTCAATGCTCTAATAGTCTTTATGAATGTGTCACCAAATCCCATCTTCTTAAGAGTGTGATTAAAGAAAAGACCAATTGACCCTGTCAAAGGACTTTTCCGCATCCATAAAAAGTAATAAGGGATCCTGGGTTTTTGCCTTCGGTAGACCCATAATGTCAATCAACGTCCTAATATGATCGTAACCATATCTACCTCTCATATATCCAACTTGAGAACTACCAATCAGTTTATCAATGCACACATCCAGTCTATTAGTCAATATTATAGTAAAAATGTTGAGGTCCACATTCAGAAGTGAAACTGGCCTATAATTCTCACATTTTTTACCATCTTTTTCCGGTTTCGGAAGAACTATAACACAAGCCTCTTTCAGTGTGGGACAAATTATTCCGTTCCTCATAAAGCCATTATACAGGGTGCACAGGAACGGTACCAGCACACCACTCAACGTCTGGTAAAATGCTACCGGGAGACCATCTATCCCCGGTGACTTACCCTTATTGAGCTGACCAATTGCCATCAATAATTCCTCCTCTGTAATAGGGCTATCCACCATCACAGACTGATCCTCACTCAAATTTGGCATAACAATCTTATCAAAAAAGGAGTCCATATCATCTGAAGTCGGGAATTGATCCTCTCGATATAAACTATCATAACATTTCTTAAAAGCCTTGCATATCTCTCCCTTTTTAATAATATGTTCACCATTGTCATCTACCAATTTTTGAACAAAGGAACTATCCGTTAGGCCCCGCAATCTATTATCCAGTAGTTTTCCATTTTTGTCACCTTGCTCCCAGAACTTTTGCTTCATAAACATGCCTTTTTCGTATTGCACATCCATTTTTTGCTTGAGTAGTTCTTTGAGTCTTCCCACCACTATCCTAGCTCCATTTCTCTTAAATACTGCATATTTTTTGAGCTTCCAACTTCCTTTCCAATTTCTGGAGCTCAGTCAAGCTTTTTTCCCTAACCCGGATGTAATATTCATCAGTTCCCCCCGCACAGTCGCTTTATAACTTTCTCAGACCATGATATCAGAAGCTGAGCCAAAATTAATTTCAAAGTAATTTTTCGTGAAACCCTTGTCAGCTACCCCTGTTCTTGTAATACATACATTTTAAGTCGCCACTTAGAAAACCCAGACCTTTCCTGCCCTATACTCAACTGCATCGTCATCAGAGAGTGGTCTGAAATATTTCTTTCCTTAATAGTCACGTCCTGTAACTTGCCAGCCAACCTATCAGAAATAAGAAAATAATCAATCCTCGAGTGGGAGTCATGCATCGGCGAGTAAAAGGTGAATTCCCTCTCCTCCGGATGAACAAACCTCCAAGCATCAATTAAATCCAGGCTATCCATAGACTCTTTAAAGGTCTTACTTGCGCTCTCAGTAGTATATCTACATGTTGCCGAATGATCCATTTTCACCGTCAATCACACAATTGAAGTCACCCCCTAAAATCATATATTCACCGCCCATCTCTCTCAAAAGTAAGGATAGTTTCCCAAAGAAAGGACTACCACTAGTACACGGTCCATAAATAGAACCTATCGTAATTAGTTTATCTTCATATTTAACATCAATAAGAAGTATCCTTCCTTCCTCATCCATTACTACCTTTTCCATCTGAAGCAGCAGACCTTTGCGTAGTAGTACACCCACTCCCCTCGACTTGGAACTGTGGCAATTCTGGAAGGTCTTAGTATACCATCTATTTTTGAGTAGATGTACTGAATCGTCCAACAAAAATTTCTAAAATAATTCCTGTCCCCGTAGCAGCCCGTTTGGTGACCCACATGTGGATGCTTTGGTATGTATACGAAATACACAGCAAATTATGAAATATGTTGTCTGAAACGCCGTTTAATTGGACATTTGTATAGTGCCTATTAAGCAGAAAGTTTTTCCAGGTGCCACAAGACAAAAGGGGAGGGGGAACAGGAGAGAATATACAACAAAAAACTGTCCTATTCTACTAGGCCTTGTGACATTCGGATTGTGCAAGTGCAGCAAATAAAGAGCATGGGGGGCTAAAGGGGAAGGCCGCAAGGCTGAGGCAGGCTAAGTTTTTGGGAGACCATGGAGGGGAAGTGTGCATATAGACCGGGAAAAGGGCAGAAGTGTGAGGAATGGGTGGACCAGCCTCGGTAGGCTAGTCAGGGAAAGGTGTCTGAAGGCAAGTGCTGGCAATGGGGTACTGTGAAAGATCAATGGGAAGAAGGGCTTAGCCCCAGTAAGACTCAGAAGGGACCATGCAGCCAGTTGCAGCAGCAGGGTTGGCTTTAGCAGGGGAGGGGGAGAGGGAAGGAGGAGAAGAGGAAAGTCTTGAGTAGCTTCCTGAACTTAAGGGGATCCGGCTCAAGTCTGGGGGTGTCCTTCCAGAGGGAGACTACTGCTGAGGAAAGAGATCTACCTCCCACTCTCTGTTTGGAGAGAGGTCTGACCTGCAGAATTCTAGCAGGGAGGTGTTTATGGAGGGAGAGTTGGATATAGTGTGGTCCCAGACCCCAGAAAGCCTTGTGGATGATGCAGAGGGTCTTGAATTTGATCCTCGCAGATTTTAGGGCTGGTGAGATGCGGTCCCTGGGCTTGAGGCCAAGGATAATCTCGAAGTCCTATTCTGGATTAGCTGCAGAGGGTGGAAAGAGGCAGATTGAGGAAGAGACTATTGCAGTAAACCAGCCTGTAGAGAAACAGAGCTCTGGAGGGATTGAGTTTCTGGGGGAAGGTGAGGAAGGGGAGAATGCCTCTGAGGATGTAGAGCTGAAAGTGGGCTTTCTTGGCAAGGTCCACGATATGAGGTAAGCAAGAGAGAGGAGTCAAAGAGAACTCCCAGGTTTTTTGCCTTACAAGAGGGTGAGGGGAGGTGGCCCAAGTAGGCCGGCCAGAGATTTGGGGGGAAGGAAGGGGCAGTTGTTCCAATGCGAAGGATCTTGGTCTTACTGGCGTTTAGAGGGAGATCATTAGCAGCACACCATGACTGAATAGCAGTCAGACGATCAGGAATGAGAGAGGAAGGAAGGGAGGGAGGTAAAGGAGGGCAGATTAAAGAAAAGCTGTGCGTCCGCCGCATAAAACTGGAAATGAGGAGAGAAGGTGGAGATCAAGTGGGCAAGAGGGGCAAGGTAAATATTGAAAAGCAAGAGGGAGAATAGAGCCCTGAGGGATACCCCAGGTAGAGAACAAGGTAGGGGAGAGAAAAGGGTCCATTTGAATCTGGGAGGGCCAATAAGAAAGGAAATAGGTCAACCAAGCCAGTGCCTGGTCAGTGATGCCCAGAGTACCACAGACGATTTAAGAGGGTGGTATGGTAGACGGTGTTGATGGCAGAGGACAGATCAAGGAAGATGAGAACAGAAGGAGAGCAGGAGTCGAGATTAGGGAGCAAGTCATCATGGGTGTTCAGGAGAGCAGTTTCCGTGCCTCATGAAGCTAAGTATATAATGATAATTTGAACTCTCCGATGGCATCGAATGCCAGATTCCTTTAGCTTCTAAGCCCTGTAATGGCTGGTCTGCTTATTACCCCATTTCTTTGGCACTCTATACATGGACCTTGAAAAGTAAAAAAAGACCCAATCAGGTCTTCAAACTTAGTGTAGACTGTCCTCATTTCAGCACTTTTATAGTGACACAAGGCTTTAAGTGGTACCGGCTTAGTCTGGGTGGGGCCAGGAAGTCTCCAAAAACTGTCCCTAAGCCATGGTGCTGCTAGGGCCCCTCAATCACCCAGGAGTAGAAAAGAGCCCAAGTAGAGTAGGGACAGCGAAAGACGCCACAATAGAAATCTCTGCATGGAAGCGGTCAGCCTGCTAAACCAGATCAGCCAGCACCCATCAAAAGACAACTGTCCTCCCCTTTCTCACGAATCCCCCAATTGGTAGTTTCAGGGCCGGCTGAAGATGTCAGGGTAAGTTAACAGCTTGAGGTCTTACTATGGAGAGCAAAAGAAAATTTAAAATGACAGCCTTTAGTTTGTAAAGGCTGGTGTCTAGAATATAAGTGCATGTTATTAGCCTTGCTTTCAGGCGATTAATAACTACAGATTATCACAGGAAAGGCAGACAGCCGGGGAGCTGAAACCCTAAATGAGCACTTAAGAAAAGACATCATGCACACTGGGTCTGGGTCACTTATTCACAGAACAAAGGTAATGTAATCACTGATTGAATTGCTTCTGTCCCAGAGCCCGAAAAACAGGATTTACAGACAACTGTTAAGACACTGAATAAGAGGGAGTTTAAGAGTGTGCAGCCTGGGTGCAAACAAGACCACATGAGACAATGCTGGGTGGCTTAAAGTACATGTTTGCAGGGCCTCATGATTTACCGTTTGTTTGGTGCCGGTAGCCCTTGCTTAAGTCACCTATTAGGCCACGCCCAGTGCAATTTGAACACACCTGCTTTCCAGAGCCCCCCCTGCACATTCATAAGGCCATAGCGCCATTCCCTACCCCACACCAGCAGAGTCTTTCAAGCTCTCCCCCCCGAGCTGGTGTGTTGGGAGAAGGTGCATCAGACATCCTATTGAAATTAATGCACCACTGACAAGGGGAACGCGAGGGGAGGGAAGCGCCAAATTCTTTTTTGCCGCCGGGGCACTGCCACCACTAAGGTCGGCCCTGCAAAAGGCACTGCTGAGACCTATCCACTGTGATATTTAAAAAGCACACAAAGTAAAGAACACACAAATATATCTGCAATGAAAATGAAGTCTTCAGTTGCATGAAAATTCAGCGAGCTGACCAGAATTTCACAGGTAAAAGTTTGACCCAATGAAACCATGCGAAACCATCCCCGGGAGGGCCACACACAAAAACACATGGCATGATCCTGAGGCCAAGGGGTGATTATCAGTCCTAGAGCTGGTGAAACGGAGGAAAACTATTTGGGGTCCTATTGCACGACTAGGCATACTTTGACCTTTTGTGGATGCCCACCATGTTTTTGAAAGATCAGACAGCCCCAACATGTCCTTTCCTCTGCAGGTTCAGGAATGCAGTTTCTCTGGCAGTGGCAGGGAAAGTCATTTGGTCGAAGGATAGGTCCGACAGGAGCTGGACAGGTCTATGGATAGTCTCACAGAAGAGCCTGGCCATGAATGTTGAACGAGTGCATGTAGTTAAGTTACGTGGGATTTGTATAGCGCTTCTCCGAGATTTACAATAGCTTGTGGCAGTGAAAGTCGGCTCCATGCACATTTTCTTTAATGTCAATTCCAATAGTATGTGTCGTCTCTTGGTGATTAATCTACTGCCAGAGAGGGCCATCTCTAGAAGGGAATTTCCTACTAAAAGCATCATTGATGTTATGTTAAAGGTCCTTATACTGCGCACGGTCACCCCCTGTGTGGCTCATGGTGTTCTGGCGGATCTGTAAAGCATAAGGGGGTTGTAAATTAGTAGGACAGAGCGGGAGAACCGAGCAAAGGAGCGGTGATGTGCTGTTGGCAGTTTCAGTTTGGTTTAAACCGTTCGCTAAGCGCAAGGAACAAGTTACTTACCTGTAACTGTTGTTCTCCAGCATGGGTCTGGCATGGATTCACATGCTCATGAATATTCCCCGTCGTCAGGCTGGAAATCCTCGGTAAAGAAAAAAACCAGTATCAGTTTAGTTTCTGATCTGTCTTTCGTAGTAATAACCAATCACTGGTCTCTGCGTCATACTGACCACAGCCAATGACTGCCCTCTACCTAAGCACCGCCTCTGGCAGCCATCTTCAGATTTGGAAGCACGTGAAGTGGCAGTATGACCAAGTGAAGAGCCACAGAGGGGTAGGCGGGAGGGTTCGCATGTGAATCCATGCCAGACCCATGCTGGAGAACAACAGTTACAGGTAAGTAACTTGTTCCTTCTCCAGCATGGGGTCTGGCATGGATTCACATGCTCATGAATAAAGAATACATAGCAGTACACACATGCAAAACCACGGGAGGTGGCAAAGGCTCAACATTAAGCATTACATCAAACTCAACATTAAGCATCTTACCTCCTCACCAGGCTCACCTCAGGCGAACAGGTTGCGCAGCACTGCTTGGCCGACCCTGGACTCCTCCCTGGAATCCCGATCGACGCAGTAGAATTTCGTGAAGGTGTGCGTCGACCTCCACGTAGCAGCCCTACATATGTCCAGCAGGGGCACACCAGAAAGGAACGCCGTGGTAGCTGCGATCGCTCTGGTGGAATGGGCTCTCGGACGGCCAGGCAGCGGTCGGTTTGCCAACCGATGACAGTACATGATACAGCCGGAGAGCCATCTGGAAATGGAAGCCTTCGAGAGAGCCTTCCCCTGATTGACAGGTCCAAAGTTCACAAAGAGTTGTGACGTCTTCCGAAAACACTTCGTGCAGTCCACTTAGAACTTCAGCGCTCTAGCCACATCCAGCGGGTGCAAAGTCCTCTCAGCCGGCGACGAAGGCGACGGGAAGAACACAGGCAACACCAAGGGTTCGTTGAGATGGAAGTCCGACGGTACCTTGGGCATGAAGGAGGGGTGCGCCCTGAGCACTACCCTCGTGTTGTGAAAAGTCAAGTACGGGGCCTTGCAGGAAAGGGCCTGGATCTCTCCCACCCGTCGTGCGGAGGTGATGGCCACAAGAAACGCTGTTTTCCACGACAGAAACTTCAACGGGGCCGAGTGCAGAGGCTCGAACGGAGGTCCCATGAGCTTGTCAGCACCACGTTGAGCTCCCACGCCGGGGCCGGAGCCTTCACCGGCGGGAACGATCTGAACAGTCCCGTCATGAACTCTTTCACCAGACGATGAGACCACAAGGACGTCCGCCCCGTGGTTCTGGTGTATCGGGAGATCGCAGCAAGATGAATCTTGATGGACGCGTGTGCCAGACCAGCTTTGGCCAGCGTCAGCAGGTACGGCAGACCAGACAGAGAACCTCTTCCATTTGTGTCCGTAGCATTTAAGAGTAGAGGACGCCCTGGCCTTTGCAAGAACCTCTCTGCAGTCGGCCGGTATGTCGTATCCCCCAAACTCTAGCGCTGCAGGAGCCAGGCCTGCAAGTTCAGCGATTTCGGGTCGTGGTGGAGGATGGCGCCTCCTTCCCTGGAGAGTAGATCCGCGTCCACCGGCAGCTTGATTGGCGGGGACGCTGACAAGTCCAGAAGGTCTGGGAACCATATCTGCCTCGGCCACGCAGGTGCGACGAGGATCATCCTGCACCGTGACCTCTTGAGCTGGTTGACGAGCCGGATTAGCAGTGGCAAAGGAGGGAACGCGTAGAGGAACAGGCCCTCCCAGGGGAACGAGAAAGCATCGCCCATGCTCCTCGCCTGGGGAAACCTGCTGGCGAACTTCCGGCACTTGGAGTTCGTCGCCATCGCGAACAGGTCGATCTGGGGTGTGCCCCACCGTCGGAAGAGGCGATCCACTAGATCCTGCCGTAGCTCCCACTCGTGGCACGAGCGCAGCTCCCTGCTGAGTGAGTCAGCGATGGTGTTTTTTATCCCTGCCAGATGAAACGGCACCAGAAACATCCTTTGGGCGACGGCCCAATGCCACTGGTCCTGCGCCTCCTTGGACAGTGCTGGTGCCCTGGTTCCGCCCTGTTTCCTGATGTAAAACATGGTGGTGGTGTTGTCGGTGAAGATCCTCACCACCTTGCCCTTGAGGGACGGAAGGAAGGACCTGAGGGCCCAGAACACTGCACGGAGCTCCAGGACGTTGATATGGAGGGACTTCTCTGTCGGGAGCCAAAGGCCTCTCGCGTGCAGATTTTCGGTGTGCGCTCCCCACCCTTCCAGGGAGGCATCCGTGGTCACTGTCTCCTGGTGGTCTGGGGTCTGGAAGTCCATGCCCGCCGTCAGATGCGCGCGGGTGCCCCACCACCGGACCGCTCGGCGGAAACTCTCGTTGAGTGTGATCCTCTCCTCGAAGCCGCCCGTCGTTTGGATCCAGCGCGCGTCCAGGAACTCCTGCAACGGGCGCATCCGGAGCCTGCACATGGGAATGAGGTAGATACAAGAAGACATCATTCCGAGGAGGGACTTGATGGACCTCACCTTGGCCGCGTCGGAAACCAACATCCGCTGTACCTTGCCCAGGATGGACCTGGTCCTTTCCTCCGACGGGGAGGCCAGAAGGGACACTGTCGAGCTTCGCTCCCAGAAACAGTGCGTTTTGCGCGGGTACCAGGTGGGACTTGGCGTAGTTCACGGAGAATCCCAGGTCCGTGAGAAGTTGGACGGTCCTTGCCGTGTGCTCCACGGCGAGCTCCCTCATCTTGGCTCGGATGAGCCAGTCGTCCAGGTAGGGGTAGACGTGGATCCCCTCGCGGCGCAGCTGCGCCGCCACCGGTGCAGGCACTTGGTGAATACCCTGGGTGCCGACCGTAGTCCGAAGGGGAGGGCTTTGAACTGGTAGTGACGCCCTTGGACCACAAACCTGAGGAATTTTCGGTGCCCCTTTAGGATGGGAATATGGAAGTAGGCATCCTCCAAATCCAACGACGACAGGAAGTCTCCTTCCTCCAGCTGACCCAGGACGTGCTGGAGGGTGACCATCCGGAACTTCTGCGCCTTGATGAACTTGTTCAGACGTAGCAGGTCTAGGATGGGGCGCCATCCTCCCGTCTTCTTCTTCACGAGGAAGTATTTCGAGTAAACTCCGGAGCCACGAAGCCTCTTTGGGACGAGTTCGATGGCGCCCTTCCTGAGCATCGCCCTTACCTCCAGGAGAAGCTGAGGGACGTGAAGCTCTTTCCTGGCCACGGGGGGGACGCGCGGGCACCTTCTTTGAAACTCGAGCGCGTGGCCCCGGGCTAAGGCGTCCAGCACCCAACGGTCGGTGGAGATGGACTCCCACACGCCGACGAAGCTCGCCAGCCGGCCTCCCACCGGGGTGCTTCGGTGGGGGCCCGACCCCACGGCCGGTTCAATCCTGTTTCGACGAGGCTTTGCCGCCTTGACCTCATTGGCGACGACGGCGGGGTCCGCCAGACTTGCCTCGTCCTCTGTAGGCCTCCTGAGACGACGAGCGGGCCGCTTGACGGTAGGTGGAGAAACCGCCGCCGGAACCTTTGGAGGCGCCCTTGCCTCCGCTGCTCCGAAAGGGCGTCCGTCGTTGCTGCAGAACCCCAAGGGCCCGGGCCGTCTCAGTGTCCGCTTTAATGGCCTGAAGGGAATCGTCCACTGTTTTCCCAAACAGGTTGTTCCCATCGAAAGGCATGTCCAGGACTCTAGTCTGTACGTCTTGACGGAAGTCCGTAGCCTTGAGCCATCCACGCCGCCTAAGGCACACGCCGTTGCCCAACTGGCGAAACCCAGTGTCGGCGATGTCCGTCGCAATAGTGATGGCGTGGTCCGACGCCACCTCACTTCCTGTAGGATCTCCAGGGCATCCGCCCTCTTGTCGTCCGGTAGGAAGTCCAGCAGGGGAGCCGGTTTGTACCATAGCTCCCTGTCGTAGCGGCCCACGATAGCCAAGGCGTTGGCCGCTTTAATCGTCGTCGCTGCAGACGAGATGACCCTGCGTCCCATAGCGTCCAATTTCTTTCCCTCGCCGTCCGGTGGGGAAGTCGATGTGGAGGCCGCACCCCCCCCCCCCGCTTTCTTCCTGGCCGCCGCGGAGACGACGGAGTCCGGGGTAGGCTGCGCCCGGAGGCACAGGGGGGCCGCGTCCGGGACCCGGTACTTCTTCTCGTACCGGTCTCTTCTAGCTGGCGTCGTGGAAGGGTTCTTGAGGAGGGCGAGGCCCTCATCCCAAATGTCGTCCAGTAGAGGCACCGCGAGGACCGTCTTCCTCTTGGCCTCGCGCCGTTGATAAAGGAATCCTTCCTTTTTCTTCTCCTCAGGGCAGAGTTGGAAAAGCTCGGATGCCCTGGCGATCATGGAGTGGAACGATCCAATCTCGTCGGGCGGAGAAGCCATGGTGGGAGGTGATGACGGTAGATCCTCGTCGTATACCTCGTCGTCCG
The DNA here is from genome assembly GCF_040938575.1 of Ambystoma mexicanum. Lineage (NCBI taxonomy): Eukaryota > Metazoa > Chordata > Amphibia > Caudata > Ambystomatidae > Ambystoma > Ambystoma mexicanum. The sequence continues at coordinate 461,572,508 of NC_090932.1, read as the reverse complement.
TGCCCGTCGCTGCCGTGTCAGTCCCCGTATCATCCCCTCGGGTGGACGGGGAGGAGGGCTGGACGGGGCGCGACGGCTGAAAAGGAGGTGGAGGGCAGTCATTGGCTGTGGTCAGTATGACGCAGAGACCAGTGATTGGTTATTACTACGAAAGACAGATCAGAAACGAAACTGATACTGGTTTTTTTCTTTACCGAGGATTCCCAGCCTGACGACGGGGAATATTCATGAGCATGTGAATCCATGCCAGACCCCATGCTGGAGAAGTGTGATTTTTCGGTTGGCAGCTGCCAAGTGCTGTTGTGCGAGGCTATGCGTGGTTGGTTTCGTCGTGGTGTAGTGACGTGCGTGTGGTTTATTGTGCTGTATAGGTATGGTTGTGTACAATCCTACTAAAAAATAAAATACTCACCCTTATGCATACACCTCTCAAAACTCTGACCTGGTTAGTGGCAGTACCCTAACCATCCCTCACTGTTTTGCTTGACTGTGGGAGTGTCCCCACCTCAGTTGTATATTCTGGAGTGCTGCACTTACCACTCCTATGTTGTGTGCAGAAGAGTGGGTCCTCAAAGGGCTATTCGGTGGTGGTACCTTTCCACCCACAGCGTGGCGCCCATATCCCTTCCCCCTTAGCACACCCTAGTGTGCAGCAACCACCACCCCTCACAAGTTCCTCTGGGGCGCAGGGGGGATGGTGGTGGCAGTCTGGGGGGGATGGTGGTGGCAGTCTGAGGGGGATGCGGTCCCCTATCCCACGATCCATCAGTTCCGAGATCAGGACGCCTCTCTCCTCATTTTACACTAAGGTTCCATGTCAGTGGTCCCATTAAGTCGGACACACCTTTCTCCCCCGTTTCCCGTTTTACACTCTATAGGGCAGGGTACACCTAAACCTCCCTCCCAATCGGATGGCTCTCTTCCTGGCTTACTCCTCAGTCCTCGTCATAGGTGCGCGCCTACATTTTGGAACCAACAGTAAATGGAGACCTCATGGAAACTAGTGAAGAACAAAATGTCCCCATCATATGGCCTAACGGAACAGTCCTGCTTTCAGTGCGGATAGGAGTTCCTCTACGAGTCATGCACGGCAATAGTAAAACTATACATGCAGCTGGGTGTGGTAGTACTCAGGTTCTTTCATTCAATGAAGATATTGTTTACTAAATAACTCAAAGCCAGTCGCATACGTGAAGAATGCTCAGGTTGTCTGAAGGCAGAATCCAAAAATGAACATGCACATACTCAAGAAGAAAAGCAAACAAGGGGCAGAAACTTACATAATGCCACAGCAAGACCACTGCATGTGGCTGTGTTGAGTGGTCTGACTACACATTTAAGCTCTACTGGCTAGTGTCTGGTTGCTTTGGGCCCATTTGCTAAACACACATTGCTGAATTGGATGCCATTCTACTTGCAACAAGGTCAGATTACTTTACAGATGCTACACCTGCTGGCTGGAAATTGTTCAGGTAATTCATTATATCTAGGTCCAGCGGAACTTCATTTGCTGGCACACAATACAAAATCTTGAATCTTATGTAGCTAACATTTCTGTAATTAAATAAGAAATTCCTGAATTTTTCGCACATAAGAATATTTTTTGTTTTAAGTTACTAAAATACTTATTGATTTAATTTGCTTTGATGCAGTGCCCTGCGGTCGGTCGAGTGATGGCTAGACTTCCCAACTTTGGAATCACCATGAAGGCTATTATTTCGCACTCTAGTGTCCTGCTCATCCTCTTCCCCAACTCGTTGGGAACCCAGACTATGCAGATCCATGAAATGCCTGAAGGAGACAGTATATGCCCAATCAAAGTTCAAGCAAAGAAGTGGTGAACTACTTGGTGGCCAAAAAGGACATCCCTCTTGAAATAGATGTCTGTAAAGAGTAGTGCCTCAAAGGCATGAGGTGCCCACAGCTAATGGCCCTAGACATGTCTGCTACAGGGACATCTCTGGAAGGCCACCAATGCTGTTTAGCTTTCGATCACTTCATCTTTCTGGAGCTTGGAGATCAGAGTAAGCTTTAGAAACAGAGGAAATTAATTATCCACCCAGAGATGGTGGCTTCACTTGGTTTCCAAGAGGGGGCAGGGGGTGGGGGGTGGCGGGGGTTGTGGTGGAACAGGTGGTTGGATTTCCTAAATGGCCTAGTCCTTTTCCAGGCATAACTTAAGGTTCGTTCCACAGAGGTTATGCCAAGACGCCTCTACAGAGGAAGTGTAAGGTCTAGGATGGGAGACTGGTTTAATAACAACCGGATTTCAATGAAAATCAGATCAGATTAGATTAAAACAGTCGGAAGGACTACCCTGTCTCTACAGAATAAGATATAAGGGTCTTCCAAAGAAAAAGCTTTAAGCTCGCTTACTCTTTTTGCAAAAGTAATGGAAACTAAAAAGGCCTTGTTGCACGTGAGAAGTCCAGGTCGCAGGAATGTAGAGGTTCAAAGGGACTACACAGGATAGGGGCCAAAGCCACATTTAGGTCCCATGAGGGGGAAGATTCTCTGAAAGGGGGGCGAGGATAAAGAAGCCTCTCAAAATGCTCCTTTAGAGTTTCATTATTTAAAGAGAACATCTCTTGCAGAGAATTAAGGTAGGCATTTATATTCAATCCTGCAAGCACTATTTGTCTGCCATAGCCGCAGTTAACTGCTAAATAAGTAATTTGCTTTTTTTTTGTGGCTAATTTGCTACTCGCATGACCAGAATGTTTGTCATATTCCGGCAATTGTGTAAACTAGTTCTTCAGGAACCAGCCCCTCAAGCACTGTAATGGTAGGAGAGGATGAAGAACCATGGCCCTGCTGTGCTAGGAGATCTCTGATTAAGGGGAGGAGATGGAACTTTACCTTTCGAGAGTAGGAGGTATGAAAACTACATCTGGCGAGTCGAGTAAGGAGCCATTAGATTTAGACTGCAATTGCAAGCCTCCATAAAGGTGCACAAAGTCCTTTGAATTAGGGGAATGGGGTGTATGGGCGAGGGGATGGCAGATAAATATCCCTAACCACTCCAGGCTGAAGTAGTCTCCCAGAGAATCGAGGCCAAACCCTTGAATACCACTCATGAGTGCCATGAAACAGCCTGCTCAAGTTTCAGATTCTTCTCCTCTTGAAGATGGAATTAAACAGATGCAATTCCTACCTGCTTGTTGAGATACAACATTGCTGTGGTGTTGACCCTGAACACCTGGATCACTTTCCCCTGGATCAGAGGGAGGAAGGACGCAAGGCTCAGGAAAATGTCTCCGCAATGTCTCAGTAATTTAAGTTCAGAGCGCACTCCTGAAGATTCCAAAAAACATGAGTTTGGCGATTCCGACAGTGTCCTTCCCATCCTGAGAGGGAGGAGTCCATTGTCACTGAAATTTGTGGAAGGGGAGAAAATTGCAATCCTATGGTCCACCACTTGAGAAAACATTATGTTGGGGATGGTAAACGTAACGGACCAAGCATTTGACAGTTGGTCCCAATCTGATAATGCATCGAAATGTAAGAGCCTCAATTGTGAGTCTTGCCAGAGGCATCACTAGAATGCACAAGGCCATCAGTCCCAGAAACCTTTGGAACCACCAAACAGATGTTTGAGTCCTGTCCTAATGGCGAAACAGTGGATTGCTTGAAGGCTGCAATCCTGTCAGCAGGGGGGAAAGACCTATCTAGGAAGATGTCCAGAAGAGGCCCAATTAACAAAACCTATATGGCTGGAACAAAAGGACCTTTACATGTTGATTGACAACCCTCAAATTTTAGGTGTATTAGATTTTCCTCCCCAAGGGGGGGCCCTATTAACCAGTCATCAGGGTAGAGGTAATCGTGGATTTTTATGGGACCGATGGGCAGCCACCACTGAAATAACTTTTGTGAAGATACAGGGGACGCATTAACACCGAATCAAAGGATGCTGTACCTGTAATTTTGAGCATCCAGGGTGAACCAACGTTACTGTGGGTTCTTTGACAATTAGAATGTGAAAATAGGCAACCTGAAGATACACTCATGTTAGCCAAGAGTGCCATAGTGGCCATATGAAACCATCTCCAGAGAAAGGAGCGTGTTGTGCAATGAGATTCATAATTTGTGTGATGCCGCCCCCCCAACCTCCTCAATCCTGACTTCAGTGAAGTAACGAGTAAAATCCCTGCTTTTTCTTGCTCCCTAGCATAGATTATATTCCTTTGGAGGCAGAGAAGATTCTGAATCTCCTGCATAAGCATTGGGGAAGACCTCTGAAATTTTGGTGAAGTCTATGAAGGTCAAGGTGGAATGTTTGAGTCGAGACCTTCCTTGAGAAAAGGTACCCACCCAGAGATCCAGATCCAGTGTGAATCTCACTGGGATGTATGGGAGAAAAAGGTAGAACATGCTCATCCACTTTGAAGTTAAGCTGATTTTGGGGCAGAGTCCAGAATGGTAAAGTAGGAGATTCTGGCTTACGCCTTCATCGACATCTGCTCTTTTTGGCAAAATTAGAAGATCAAGAGGAGACGGAAGACTTGCACTGGCAGATTGCAGCCTTTAGGGCTTGGAAAGCGAGCCAGAGGGTTGAAAGTCAGACCTGGTTGGTACTGAAATAGCACTTAACAATTTGGCAGCAAAGACACCAGTCTTGCAGGTTTGAAGTACCTCATCCTTTGGAGGAGAAAAAACGGTTTTCCCTTCAAAGGCTAAATGAATCAATTGGCTTTTCTTGGCTATCAATATGAAGAGAAGTAGTTTTTAGAAGTCTCTCTCCCCTCCTCTTCCTCCCCCTTTGCAGTTTCAGTAAAGTTTTTATTGACCTGAATCCTTTGCAACACCACTTCTTTGCCTTCCGATAGACAAAATAAAAATTCTTGAGCCTCAGCAGGAAGCAGATCTTAAAAACTGTGAAGCTTTAGAAACATTTGAAGTTGTATCTGGCCCGTGCAGATGCTGCAGAAATCTGTCTCAGGCAAAAGAAGCACTTTGATAAACCTTTTTACCCTCAGTTAACCACAACTTATAATCTTTGTCCAAGGAAGAAGACATTTCATTAACTCTGGGTACCTTTAGGGGGGAGGGTGATCTGGTAACTGTGCAGGTACCAGTGTTGGAACAGGAACCCAAGGATCAGATGGCAAACATCTATCAAATAATACATTTGCCAAGACAACCAAGAACTCATTGGACATGATAGACTGCATCACTGTAGAAGTTCTAGAGTCAAAATCTAAAGAGGGGTAGATGCTCCAGAAATGCTTCTCTTAAAGAAGCTGTAGAAGCGTCCACCAAAGTTGGTACTTCAAAGAAGGAGCTAAAGATGTATTAATGATGTGATGATCCTCATTTAAAACTACAGCTATTGGGACCTGAACGTTTGTAAGGAAAATATGACACGAAGGCGGAGAGGGAGAACTCGATGCCCGCACTGGAGTACCAAGCAGTTCTTTGGGTATTACGTGAAGTATTTAGATGGAAACATGTTCCGAGAGAGACTTCTGCACACTTATGATGTGAAAAACGCGTATGCTGGTGCTTTTTATGATCAAAAGCAGGTAGAGAGGCCAATGCTGAATGTGGAATCAATGCAAAGCAATTGACCCAACAAGGTACGCGCGCTCCCTCTAAATGGTAAAGTTGAACTATGTTGTGTGCGAGAAAAATCACTTTGGATACTCACAACTTGTCTTTACTAGTTCAAAGTGCTTAATAGAGGTAAATTACAGTATGAAGATCAAAACTTAGGTTCTTTAAGATACAGTATGGTTTCAGTGAAAATCACAGACTTTTATGATGAGGTATTTCTTTGATAAGCATCTCAGCCTGCTTGAATGAAGATCACAACCATACAGATCTCTGCCCTCTTTAATAAAGATCTAAGCCGAGCCGACACTTGTTTCGACTATAAAGTCGTTATCAAGGCTTGCATCATATAGGTAAATAACGACTTTATAGTCGAAACACGTGTCGGATTGGCTTAGATCTTTATTAAAGAAGGCAGAGATCTGTATGGTTGTGATCTTCATTCGAGCAGGCTGAGATGCTTATCAAAGAAATACCTCATCATTAAAGACTGATTTTCACTGAAACCATACTGTATCTAAAAGAACCTAGGTTTTGATCTTCATACTGTAACTTAGCTCTATTTAGGACTTTGGATACTCACAACTTGTCTTTAATTACTAGTACAAAGTGAATTTTCTTGCACACAACATAGTTCAACTTTACCATTTAGAGGGAGAGTGCATACCTTGTTAGGTCAAATGCTTTGCCTTGATTCTACAATTTTCTGGGTATCAGCAGGCCTGCCCAGATATTGACCTGATCCCGCAGCTCGATCCCTAATAAACATTATGTCAGTTTGTGTCTAGCGCACGCATCGGGTTCTTGGCCAGCCACTCTCGTTGATTTACAATGCTGAATGTGGCCTGTTGTCTTCCTCTTATAGATATCTGCAGAGGATTGGGCCCGTTTTTTTGCTGACCGGTACACCAGCTTCACTGCCAGAGCAGACAATGGTGCTTGTACACGGGAGGGAATTTAAGGAAGTTGGATTACACCTTCTTAGAGACCTTGCCGTCTTTAGAGAGATCTTTGCTTGCTCCGGATGACTGCTGAGGCCAAAATACCGCGTTTTGGTACCTTCTGAACAATGTCTAGAGTGAAAAGATCATTTGTTACAAAAGGCAAAGCGTTTCAACTTACTGCTTTCCCACTGAGAGGTACTCGCAAGTGGTTTGCACAGAGTGAGAGCCTGTACAGGTAGCAGGAGGTCCTTTGGGTCTATTTGAAGTGGCAAAGTAACATCAGTACCTAAAAGCAATGCTGAATCAGAAACGGCACCCAAACCCGAAACCCTCTTACCACTAGGGTGCAAAGCCCTTCCACAAAGTCTTGTGTGAACCAGACCCTTCTTCAGCATGCAGACTAAGTGTTTTCTCAGGGACCTAGCTTTTATGCCCACACCGAACTGACTGAAACTCAAATGAAAGTTTGAGACAGTTAACAAAGGCTCTGTCAGGGTACATAAAAGTGCTTACTGCTTTCAATGCATCACTTGAACTCTGTAGTCAGCAGCATGTGCAGAGGAGGCAATGTTGACAAAAGATATCCAATTAAATAGAAAAATAAATACACTCCCTCTTGGGAAACAGCAAAATAAGAAAAAGGAACTCTCCCAAAAAAAGAGGTGTCTGGAGGTCTTCGCACATCCAACCACAAAGAAGGAAAAACAGGAACTGGGAGGTGCCGCTTGGTGATGCTCTGCTGGGGGCAGTGCCAGGCACGTGGCAGGAAGCGCACATTTAGTAAGGCCCAATCTGAATGGCTTAAAGAGAAGAACAAATTACTCTCTTACCTGGTAATGTTCTTTCGATGGGATGGTCCGACGATGTATTCCATATCTATGACAGTAATCACCACAGCTGTGCTGCTTCGGAAAATCTTTCAGCGTCTGCGTCAATGACGTCGATACGCCACCCTGGAGGACCTCCTCCGATGGCCGACGTCACTGGATGTTATATGTAGGACGCACGACGCCCGTAGCCTCAGTTGTAGTTTTTTTCCCCAGAACGTGTGACACCAGTCTTCTGCCAGTCTGACCACACAAAGCCTTGCGGAAACGTAAGCTGCAATCGCATAAATTCTGTAGTGGGGAAGGCAGGGAGGGAGCGATATGGAATACGTCATCGGACCATCCCATCGAAAGAACATTACCAGGTAAGAGAGTAACTTATTCTTCGAGGGGATTGGGTCCTCCGACGTATTCCATATCTATGACAGACTACCAAAGCAGTACCAATGCAAGGAGGTGGGAAAAGAATTTAGCAAAAGAAATTTAGAATGCACAATCAAATTGCGGAGCAAAGGACCGCCTTGCCAAAGGCCAGATCCTGCCCACGGATGGAATCGAGGGAGTAGTGACGTACAAAAGTATGGACCGAAGCCCAGGTGGCTGCGTCACAGATGTTACAAACAGGAACACCCCTCTGTAGGGCAGTAGAGGCAGCCATACCCCTGGTAGAATGGGCCCGAAAGCCGACCCGTGGGTCCTTACCCGCCAAGCAGTAACACAAAGTCGGTTTAGTCACAGCTTGTCCCAAACGCTTTCCAGCATAACCAATGAAGAGTTGATCATCCACTCTGACCCGGGACATGCGTGAAATATAAAAGCTTAAAGCTCTCCTAGGATCGAGCCTATAGAGCCTCTCCTCTTTCTTACCAGGATGTGGAGGAGGATGAAATGCTGGAAGAACAACCTTCTGGCCTAAATGAAATTCCGACACCACCTTCGGAAGAAAGGAAGGACGAACTCTAAGGACAACCCTGTCCTTATGAAAATACAGTGAAGGGTGGCTTAACTGAAAGTGCCTGTAACCAAAAATGCAGTTTTAAGAGTTAACAGTCTCAAAGGGCAAGAATGCAAAGGCTCAAACGGAGCACCCATCAGAAACTCGAGGACAAGGATCAAATCCCAACCGGGCACCTGGAAAGGTGACGGAGGGAACACATTGGTGAGCCCTTTTAGAAACTGAGAAATTAAAGGAATTTTAAAATAAGAACACTCTTCAGACGAGCGCTTAAATATGGACAGCGCCGCCAGGTAACCTTTAACCGTACCCACTTGCAAGCCCCTGTGGGCTAAAGAAAGCAAAAAAGACAGAACCACAGGAATGTCACATGCAAAAGGATCCACATTCTTAACCCTGCACCAGTCGCAGAACTTTCACCAATGGCAACGGTACAGGGACTTAGTTGCGGGGCTTCTGGCCGAAAATAACACCTCCATCACGTCTTCAGGGAGGTCCCAATCCTTATTCCTCAACCTTTCAGAAACCAAGCGTGAAGGTTGAGGGATCTGACCTCTGGATGGAGAACCTGACCCCCCCCCCTCCCGTGAGAGCAGATCGTCTCGGTAGGGAAGACGACGTGGAGGGCAGATGGACAAGTCGAGAAGGTCCAGGTACCACGTCCTCTGGGCCCACGCCGGAGCAATGAGGATCATCCGGAAACCGAACATTCGTAACCTCCGCAGCACTTGCGGGATGACGGGGACTGGAGGAAACGCGTACAGCAGTGGGAAAGACCACTCCACCACGAACACGTCTCCTAAGGCTCCTTTTGAAGGAAATTCCCGCGAGCAGAACCTTTCGCACTTCCAGTTGACACTGGAGGCGAAGAGATCCACTTGAGGGGTCCCCCAAAGGGCAAAGATCTCCAGGAGAATCTTCTGAGCCAGCTCCGACTTCTGAGAGATCGCGCTCTGCCTGCTCAGAGTGTCCGCCGTCTCGTTTTCGTCTCTGGCCAGATGAACTGCAGAGATTGAAACTTCCTGCTGGATAGCCTATAACCAGAGCTGCATCGCCTCCCTGCACAGAGGAAGTGACCCTGTCCCCCCCCACCCTTTTTGTTGAGGTAGTGCACGGCCACTGTGTTGTCTGTCAGGATCAGGACATTCTTTCCTCGCACAGTCGGCAGAAAAGCCTTCAGGGCAAGCCTGACGGCCCTCGGCTCCAACAGATTGATATGGAGTCTGGACTCCGACGGAGACCAACGACCGCTGACTGTCAACTCGTTGGCATGAGCTCCCCATCCCGTGAGGGATGCGTCCGTCACGATCGTCACCTCCGGCCAGGGTAGCCAAAAAGGAGCCCCTTTCATCAGATTGCCTTCGACAGCCCACCACAGAAGGTCCTGGGAGACCGAGGACGGCACCTGAACACGGTCCGACATCCTGCCGGAGGACTGAGATCACTGGAGCTTGAGTGCCCATTGCAAAGATCTCATCCACAACCTGGCCTCCGGCACCAGAAGAATGCAGGATGCCATGAGGCCGAGCAATCTCAAGACCTCGAACGCTGGGAGACTCTGGGCAAGCTGAAACTTGTCCACCATCTGCTGTATGTGACGAGCCCTCACCTGGGGAGGAAAACACGGCCCCAAGGACGTGTCGAGCACTACTCCGATGTACTGGAGCCTCTGAGTTGGTGTCAAATGGGACTTCTTTAAGTTGAGGGAGAAGCCCAGCCTGTGGAGGGAGTGGCAGGTGACCGACAGATGATCCAGGACTTGCTCGGGAGAGCGCGCCCTGATCAACCAATTGTCCAGGTAGGGGTAGACATGAATCCCCCCTTTCCTGAGATGCGCTGCCACCACTACCATGAGCTTGGTGAAGACCCTCGGGGCGGAGGTCAATCCGAACGGCAGGACCCGAAACAAAGTGCGAGTCGCAAAACACTTTCTTCGCCCAACCATCAAAACGCTTGTCGTCCCTATCAGGAGGAATGCTAGGATACGACGGCAGCTTTGCTGGGGCCGTAGCCACCTGCACCACCAAACTCTCCGGAGTGGGGTGCTTGGTCAAGTAGCAGGGGTCGCTACTGGCTGGGTGGTATTTTCACGGCAAAGACTTGCCCACTGCCGGGAGACTCTCCGGAGAAGTCCAAGCCGCCGCCGCCACCCTCCTCTGTAGAGCCATATGGAACGGCAGTACCGGGTCAGTTGGTGGACCTTGGTCGAGGATATCCGTAAGGTCATCCTGAAGAAAATCCCCCTGGGGAGCAGACCACCCCAAGTACTCGGTGACCCTAGACATAAGGCGCCGGTACGAGGAGTCGGCATTAGTGCCAGGGTCAGGCCTACAAAACTCCACCTCCGGAGAGGTGTCCAGACCACTGGCGTCGTGCAGGGACTGATGCAGGTCCTCAATTTGGCTATTGCCCGAGAGAATCTCATCTGGCACCGTATCAGGAACCATGCCATCATCAGAGCCCTCACCCACCTCTAAAATGTACTCAAGATGGCGATAAGAGGGCACAGAATGGGGAACAAAGCCATGCTTGACCTTGACCAGAGCCTTTCTAGGGGGTTCCACCGTGCCCTGGTGTACCGTTGTCGAAACAGCCTCGAAAGGCGTTGAGTGAATTGGCGTCGACGCTGAAAAAGTCATCGACGCCATTGGCGCCCAGGCTGTCGAGGGACACGCTCGGGGCTCCACCCTCGAGGCATGTGTCAACGCCGTTGATGACTTTTTCAGAGGCAGAGCCTCGAGAGAGTCCATCAATGACCTCAGCGTCACAGGCGTCGACGTCTTTCTCGAAGACACCACAGGTGCACACGGTCTCGAGCGCGTCGAGGACCGGGACCTGGAACGGGCATGACGAGAACGATTCCCCTTGTCCAAGCGGGACCTTTCCTGCGAATTGTGCCGATCACCCGAGCCCGAAAGCGTACGAGCGGTGTCTCTCGACCGATGACGACCGACCCCACTCGGAGGCGCGGACGGCCCAGTACCCTGCGATTCGAAAATCGCTAGCATTTTCTTACCGAAGGAAGCCCATTCCTCCGACGCCGAATGCTTGGTGGGATAAGCGACCCACCGACGGGCGGAGTCCTCGGATGAGGACGGGGAAGGCGACCGATGACGGCCCTTCCGGGAGTGCCTCGAAGAGGCAGAGGAGTGGCGGGACCTACTCCAGGACCGAGACCCACTGGACTTCCGACGACGACGCAGAGAGTCGCCCCTCGAATCATCCATCGAAATACCCCCCAGACCTCGACTTCCGTGGCTTGGTCACCTTACCTACCGACAGTTTCTTCTTGCGCTCCCGCAAGGCTTTGGACGTAAGCGACTGGCAGTCAATACAATCATCCGTGTCATGGGCCTCCCCAAGGCACCAGAGGTAGGCGTCGTGCGAGTCCGTTACCGACATCTTGGACCCACAGTCCCCGCACTTCTTAAAGCCCGGACGCGCGGTGGAAGACGAGGTAGACATCACGAAGGATAACTTCACAAACAAACAGGTTCGAAGAACCGATAAAGATCAGAGTCGAGGTGCGCTGAGATCTCCGAAGCGAACACGTTCGCGGAAAAAACGGAACTGAGGCTACGGGCGTCGTGAGTCCTACTTATAACATCCAGTGACATCGGCCGTCAGAGGAGGTCCTCGAGGGCGGCGTATCGACATCATCGACGCAGGACACAGACGCCGAAAGATTTTCTGAAGCAGCACAGCTGTGGTGATTACCGTCATAGATATTGAATATGTCGGAGGACCCAATCCCCTCGAAAGAAGCTTTTTTTACTGTCGTATACCAACCAGTTGCGAAGGAGGGAGAGCAGGACGCTGGAGTACCGACATGTTGACAAACAGACAGAAGTTGAACTTCAAGTAACAATTCCATAGAAAGAGGTCAATGCACGCTGGCGAATTGGAGACCCAATTAACCAGCGATTGGAGTACTGGTTGCTGTAAATTGTAAATGTCTTGGGCTGAAGTCTCTACACCCTCCTACCCCGGACAACCTTGGTGAAAATCTGGGGTGCAGCACTTGGAATCGGTATACATATGCCACATCACATTTTCAAAATGCAGGAGCTTCTTCTAAGACTTTAAGAAGTTTAAGTATATGTCGGTAATCTCCCCTCATCTGAGCGTTCTCATTACCGCTCACCACTCACACCCTACTTCGCATCTCTGCTGCTTAGAGCCATCAATCATCTCATGGCTGCGTCTCACCATGGCTACCAGGATCGCATCCCCCCCATCAATCCCCACTCCGTCTCTTCTGCCACCAGAATAAAGCGTGTCTGCACAAAATCCGACCTTGCCACCCTCTTCAAACCACATATCACTTTTCCCTTAGAACGCTCACCTCTCCTTTGGCTTCTCATACCAACTTTTTACAGACCACATACTAATCCTCCTACTTCTGCTTCACTGTGAACCAGCCTTTTATCACTGTCTGCCATTTGCCACTGAATGGTGCTGCACTGCCTGATAGTTATCTTGTCTAGAGCACAAGTTACGTTCCTTATAGCTTTCAACACCACAACTCTTCTGCCCTCTCCTTTTGACCATCCTCCCGATATCTAGGTCCTATAACGCACACCCTAGGGCTCCTCTGTATGTGTGACAAAGTTAAACAGGTAATTGTCTTCACTGCTATGGCTGGAGGTTTCCCATTAGTGAAATCTGCACCAACCAAGCCACCCACTCAAGTAAGAGACTGCTCTCCACTGTGAGCCACTGCATGGTTGTCAATGCACCAGTCTTCTCGTGGGATTTCCACAGCCTAACAAAGTTCTTAGCTTTTCCACCAGCACACTCCATACATTCCACAATGCTCATTCACTTATGCACACTGTCTTCATGTTGCAAAATAACTTTTTTAAATTCTCTCTTTAATCCATCCATGGTCTAGGGCCCATTGCGGTCAGCTTTTCTCCCACTTCCCATTCAATGCCAAGCTCTTTTCAACTTCACCACCACTATCCACCCTGCACTGCCTCATGCTGCCACGATTTGCCCTCCTGGCTCCCCATCATAACAACTCATCTTCTGAACTGGAGAACATAATAATGGAGTTCAAGATCACTCCAACACTAAACTGAACGTTATTCAGAGTCTCTGAAACAAACATTGGCATTACCCCTTCCCCTTGATCCTCTACCCAGCCCCACTCAGTTACATGCAATTGTAAATATTGCAAACCACCTAACTGCATATAGCGTACTATGTCTCTGCCATGCCCAGTCACTATTCTCATCCCCCCACTATATATCCAGGTTATATACATATAGGCAGGACGACAGCTATACACTTTGTGTTATGAAGGATAATGGCAGGAAACCAGCTATGGGTTTTGGGTTGTGAAGCAGCACTGCAGCACAGATGGATTTGTCCAGTGGGAGAAAGGATGCCACAAATTTGTCTGTGTTGCAGGGGCAGTAAGCTGGACGCCAGTCACGAATTGTGTTGTGGGTGAATAGTGAGGCAAGGGGACAGGTATGTTTTTTTTCATGTTTGAGTCACCACCAGCACCACTGGCTGATCTCTGAACGATCTGGCGTCCCCCATGTCCAACTAGTCCTGCAGCAAAAGTAATTAAATAAAATGGGAGATTGGATTGTAGAAAGAGTAAAACCACCTAACATTTAATTCCCCCTTAGCAGCAACAGTTCCACAAAGGGTAAACATTGTTATTTGTAAGTTGAAAAACAGAGCCAACCGGACCTGGAAATTATCCAGTCTTGCATATCCAGAACAGTTTCATCAGCATGAAGTGACATCTCGGTAGAGAACAGTCGTTGACATTATTTATATATTTTTTAAGTGGTTGCCTCATCTCTAAGTGAGAAAATCGAATGGAAGGCAAATCGGCCCACTCGTGTATATGCTAGCTTTGCGGGATATTTCAGTATTCCAATGACAGTAAAAACATTAAAGAAAAAATAATTGAGATGAAAACAGAAAGGGAACACTAGCTTTGGAGTAACGCCAGGTGATTTTCGTGACATTTTCAAGTATCGCTTTTCTGAAACGTTCCTTGAAGGGCAATGTAGTCAGGACGTCCTATTGAATTAATTAAGACTGTCAACGCGTTTTCTTTTCTCCACAAACATTCGGTACTGATTAACTTCTCTAATGATAAAAAAAGGCCCCCAAAGTTTGTAGTGCTTCCACTAACTAGGGTCTTTCACTGGGCATGGAAAAGATTAGCTAACATACAATGCTCTCTTGTATGTGCATTTCAATCCATTCACTCCTTGCACCTAAGGGGGAAAGCAGCCCCCACCCTCCTTTCCTTTCTTCTCTCCACCACGCACCCGCCACAGCGTTTCATAGAAAGAAAGCCAGCGCTATTCCTTTCCCTTCCCCACAAACTCTGCATTCAGCAGAAATTAAAAACAGGTGATTACTACTCCCCAAGTAAGCCATGGCAGGCATTGCCATCAGCCAAGGAAAATGGTACATGTCGACGAGCATCGCTCATTCCCACTTCACTACAATCATACAAAACAATGCAGGATCACATAACTTTACACTTCAACAGAGTCCTGCATTCTGACACCAATCTCGCAACAGCAACATAGGATTTCTTTCACCATTTTATTTCATTCTGCACTGCCGTCTTCAGTATCCATTTCACCATTCTATTTGTGCCCAATCTCTTTAACGTGGAATTTTGCAATCTCCAGATGTTTACTTTTTTGCGAGGGGTATCATTTCAGCTCTTTTGCTGGCTATCTGATCTGTAGCAAACGTCGCCTAATCTCCCTCCTCCTCACAAGCCTCACTTTTCAGTTGCATTTCCCATTAGAATCATTGATCTGTTACAAATGTATGACATTAGAGCCTGTACCAATCCTGGGTCTCGCCCCTTCAAGGAGACAGAATATCCTTACTTTGAACTCGATACCAAAACTACTACTTTCTGCCCTACAATTTTCTGTTTATTCCGCTAGCCCTTCAAAATAATTTAGGCCTCCTCAACGTGTAGCCTCTGCCAAATTGTGTCACATATTCCTTACACTTTCAAACATGCGAAAAAACATTTCCAATCTCGTCCCTCTCCCAATCTTCTCAACATATCAATCTCCTCTTCCACAAATTGGTTGGCAATCTGCGTCCCTCCAGAAGATGTTGCCCTAGTCGATTTTTCTTTATAATGGACATTTTCCCCAGATTAGTTCTCACCTAATCATCAAACAAGCTTATTCTTACTGAATACAACGCCAATTGCTCTCAATTCGTTACTCTGACTTCCATCTACCTTTTTTCAGACTCTTCCCACCAATGCTATTTTTGGCTCTATTTTTGTGTACATAGCTAGCTTTCTTAAATTATAGCACAATTTATTCATGCCCTTTTGTTTTTCAGTTAAGTTTGAAAAGCTTGGTGTAAGGTCCAGTAACTAAACCCACCCATGGATGTTAGGGGATGGTTTATCAGATGAACAGAGAATTCAGTATTTCTCAGGTCGGTCTTCCTGCTGTGTGTTCATTCTGTGAGATACCTGCAGAATGCTTGGGGGTCACGACAAGACTGCATAGCAAGCACCGTGATGGGCTGGAATGATGCCTCATTGTCATCCTACAAAGGCATGGTTCAAAGAGGGACCCTTTTTCAGAGTGAATAGTGCAGCCAGTTTTCTATGGACCTGCAAAGGGTCCCAGTCTCTCCTTAACCAGAGCTAGAATTTTACAGCAGTGCTGAACAAAAGTTGAATATATATTCCTTTGTAACCCTGGCATTTACGTAACACTGGGTTTTCCCTGTTACACTCCTTTCGGTCATGAACGAGACACGAAAGTGATGTGAAATGCCTAAAGAACAAGTTACTCAGTTCATCAGTGTGAAAGTTTGAGCTCTCAACTGGTATTAGTAAGTCAATAGGCTCCAATCTTTGCAGGTTCCATTCAAGTGTGTACAAGGGAGCATACATTTCAGATAATTTTAAATGTATGAAGAGTGCTGTAAAGAGCCATTGAAGATTAGACCCTCATTTAGAGCAGTGATTCAATTATACCCAACCTGTAGCTCAATCGCTATGCTCAGGAATATCCTCCAGGGCAGTTGTGGGGGGGGATGTTGTTGAAAGGAGTAAAGAATCAATGCAAGATCAAAAAGGATACGAAGCATCTAATTAAACAAAACAGGCCCATATTTTATCCTGCAACCTATTGGGAAAATGCCCCATTTAACCGTTTTCCCCTCTTACAACCAATCCTAAACCTGTAGCTCAATCGCTACGCTCAGGAATATCCTCCAAGGCAGTTGTGGGGGGATGTTGTTGAAAGGAGTAAAGAATCAATGCAAGATCAAAAAGGATATGAAGCATCTAATTAAACAAAACAGGCCCATATTTTATCCTGCAACCTATTGGGAAAATGCCCCATTTAACCGTTTTCCCCTCTTATAACCAATCCTAAAACTCAACATCATAGACTTTATTCAAGGCCAACTTACCGAAGACTCACTGTCGCGAATAAGGAAATCTCCTTCGTTCCCCCTCTCGTTTAAGGCCATTTCTGCCTGGTGCCGTGTCACCTTCCCATAATACCAAGGGTTACCTGCAAACTTGCCCATGCCAGAAGGGCCAATGTAGTCGCAGTGTGGAGGGGTGGGCTCTTCCATGCCCAAACATGGTTGAATGTTCTGCATGATAGTAACATAGTTCTTGGGAACAAGGCCCACTTGCTTGTTGCTCTTCCGACACTTCCACCATTCTGGGTCATTCTCTGGCTTCTCAATCACATCCATGACTTCCCCCTTCTCAAAGTTCAGCTCCTCTTCATTGGAGGAACTGAAAGGGTATAGTGCCTGCACTACGTGCAATGACCGCCCATTCATGTCATTTACTACGGCTGCCAGCTTCTCAGACAATGTGCCCAGCTGGTCGCCTGAGGGGCTGTCACTCTCTTCTGTCACATAGTTGGAGGGGAACCAGCCCACCTGCCCATTGTAGCTGCCCCGCCACCACCCATCACTGCACTTCTCCATGACGATGACTTTGGTCCCCTTGACCAAGGAGAGTTCATCTTCTCGCTCAGCTACATAGGTAAATTTGACAAAGGCGGGCATGCTGAGGTCATAAAGGCGTTCTGTGTCGGAGAAGCTGTCATCTGCTGGGCAAGCAGAGTCCGGCATGCTGGGTTTTCGTTTCACCTTTCCGATACCTGTTTAGGAAACATAGAACAGGGTTAAGTTAGCACCGACACAAAGTCCCTTTTAAATACACTGGCTTGTCACTTACACCATAATTGTAACTACTGTCTCGCAAAAGGTAGTGATCATGCTTTTAATGAGCCTGCGGCTGGAAGAACACTGGTGTAAGGCCATCTCAGTTATGCACACATCAAAAAAAGACCACAGAAATGCTGCGATGACCTAGGTTTTCTAGGCTAGGATTGAGCCACGTTTAGTTTGCCAACTACAGCTGTAATTTCTGGCACTTATTTCCAATTCAAGAGGTATGACGAGGACCCCAGCTTTGCAAGGGGATCTGGCAGTGTGGTGGCCGTAGGGGCCGTGGACACTCCCACAAACACTTTGGGATGGTGGCCTTGGAAGATATACAGAGGATCCATTGGGGTGAGCATTGTAGCCCACTCGCAGAGCATGGGCGAGTCACATGTGGGCACTACAAGCACCATTATCCATTTGTGAGGAAAGAAGAAGGTAATGCTAGTACCCTCTAGGACTATGCGAGTGTCCAGGTAGATGATCTAGAGGACCATGTGAGGGCTGATAGGGCACCAGGGCTTAACACTGCCATCCTCTTGGGGTACTGGGACAGTAAAGAGGGAGGCGGAGTTAATGCAACAGATACTAATGGGGAACTAAACCCTTCAGAATCACATGTCCTGCTCTATACGTGGTCTGGGCATAAACAGCAGGGATATCCTCCTAAATCAAAAAGTCCTGCATCGTACATGGTCAGGCCTTAAACAGAAATATCCCCTAAACTGCATATACTGCACCACATGCTTAAGCTTTAGACAGCAGAGCTAGCCCCTTAAATCACATCTCGTGCATCATGCATAGTCAAGGTCTACATCGCAGGGCTATCTCCCCCACCACCCGTATCGCACAGTACATGCCCAGGCTTTCAACAGCACGGCTAACACCTTAAAATCACATGCCATGCCCCTTACAAGGTTTGACTGTAGACCACAGATCTATACCCCACAGCTTGCATGTGCTGCACCATACACATGGTCAGAAAGACAACTAAAGCTAAATCACATGTCCTGCACCATGTAGGTTGTAGAAAGCAGATACACTCCCTAAATCACACCATCCTGCACCGTACATGGAGAGACCCCTCGCAACAAAAATATCTCCCTAAACTGCATTTACCACACCTTACATTCTCAAGCTTTAGACAGCAAAGAAATCCCTTGAAATAAAAATCCCAGCCGCCACAAGAGAAATAGAAAATCCAAATCGATACCAGATGGCCAAAACATGTCTTTTTAGTAGTCTTTCGAATCAGTTCAAACTGTACACAGACAATTCTACAACAATTTTCCTCAGACATCAAACCATCTTGTGTAAAAGTTGTAAATGCAAGTGCACAGTTCAGTCAGACCCCCACACTTGTATGCACAAAGGCAGCCTTGCTGCTCCCTCCTCTCATTTGTGGTGTACATGTGAGTTAATTGGTGGGGCAGTACCTGCCTGGATGCAGGAGACCCACTGTGGGGAACGGCTTGCACCTTGTACATATGCTAAGCCCCGGCAGCCCTTAATGTCTGCATGAATAAAGCATGGCCATTTTTGCCCTGTTTCCATCATTAAGCTGTGACGTAAAACTTTGCAGGGACATCAGGCAGAGAGCCTGCAAACTCGAGATGGCATTGTTACTAGGATTTTCATCTTATTCCTACCGCCTAAGGCAACTACCTTTCTTGTCACTGCCAGGATGCTGCTCTTCACCTTTCTGCTGCCTCAGCACCCCCTTTAGGTCAAGGTGCTTTATTTTCGAGGAAGCCACTTCACCTTTTATCTTTTCTGCTCTTTTCATCATGAATAAGGCACTGCAGGAATGCAGCTCCACTGTCTGGGTTCAGCATACAAATATGGCGTGTTGTGGATGTTTCAAATGGGGGAAATGTAATGTTGGCTTGTGTGAGGAATTTTGGGGCTTGTTAGAGACAGCCGGGTAGACCTATGGGAGGAATGAGCAGTTCTGGTGCCTGCCCAGACCACTCCTTTCATTGCCCAAGTCGGGCAGAAATCCCAGCAGGCCACTGAGCACAAAACCTGAGAATGCTACAGTGAGCTTTAAGGAGTCTCTCAGCCTGTCAAGCAAAGCAGCAGGCCATACAATGCAAACTGGGTGACTTTGGCCCGAAATGTTCAAGTAGACCTTTCTTTGAACCAAAGGTTCCTGCTTCCCAGAACCCTTGGCAGATGAGGGAGAAGGGGCAATCTGGAAACTCGACTTAATTGCCATAAACCTCCAGCTAACTTGCAGGTGTTTGTTTTTGTTGCACATGGGATACAATGTATACATAAGGGCGAGGAAACGATATAGAGTGAGAGGGATTGACAGTGGCAATGTGAGCTAGTGAAATAGGACCTGTATGCAAGAAGCCATTGGTATGAGTGCAGGGTTGCAGGTTGTTTTGCCTTGTTGTTCTACTCTCCCGTTCGCCTGACTAACCGGCTCCAACATCTCAAACCGCCATACATATGTATCCCCCTCCCAGCCCCACCACCCCAAGACGGCCGCCACATGCTTAGCGTTCCCACATGAACACTAACCAAACCATGTCTAAGCTCCACTCTCTAGCCTCATCACTCATTCACATGAGCTGATAACCCTTTCCAAAGCGCTGTAGTTGATCAGATTGTGCTCTCTACCCTATGGATAACAAAAAGGATTGCCTTGGCCTGAAAGTCTTGAAAAGGCTGGCAGAGCGATTTGAAGCGATGGGCCACAGTATAGTCAGCGATGTGGCACTGGGTGCTCCATAGGGGGTCTACTGAAGGGTGTGACAATGTGTTAGCCTGGAATGTGCTGGTGCAAGAAATGTTCCTTTCACCCGATGACAAACCCCCCTGAGATGTGGTGCCAGGATGTGTAATAACGGCGGGCAGGGGCAAGCAGCAGAAGAATGATGATTGTGGGAAAGCTACATAATATCTGATGAAAGGGGATACCGTGACCAGACCTCCCTGGATGTATGCTACACAAGTTGTTAGTTAAAATGTTGTTTGGGTAGTTGAGCTGTGTATTGGAATTGTACTTCACATGGATCGGGGAAACTGTAAGATGTATTTCTGTGATAACATGATGGTTGTACAAAACTTGACACAAAAAAAGCCATATACCTTGTTCTTCCTGTTCCACGGGACCAGGGTGTGGAAGGTTACACAACATGGAGTTTGTAGGGAGTGGAGGTGGACATAATACTGCAAACCAATGTACCGATGGAAATTGCTGACTGCTCCACTATCCAAAAAAGGTTTAGGGATTGAAAACCCTGACATGGAGTGGTAAAGAAGCCAAAAGTGAGATGCGAAGATGGGTCTGTGATGTTTTACTACAGACCGTTTCCTCAAAAACCTTGTGTCTTGAGCCTGGCTTCATCGTTGCGGGAAAAAAATTGTCAGTGCCCCCTCTGGGCCCACCTCCCTCCAATGCGGACAAGAGGACATTATTCAACAATGTGCTTCATTGAACAAAAAAGAAAACCTCCAACCGAAATTCTATGAAGAAGTCCCAACTCTACAAAACAAAAATTGGTGCTTGTCAGGATGTCTCACAAATAAAACTGTTCTCTGTCTAAATCCATTCTAACCTACCAACTAAACTACTGCTTATGAACGAAAGAAAAGAGAAGAGAACCAAAGATTGTGCTTGCGATGGGTTTAATTTCCCCTGGTAGGGATTTAGTGGAGGCTGCTTTTCTGTACCCCCGCCCCACAGAAGTGTTTCTTACGATCTTCCCCACTTCTGAATCTTGTGTCAAAAGGTTACAAACAAAATGTGGAATTGCTCGATGGGGAGCCTTTTCTAAAAAAAAAAAAAAAAAAAAAAAAAAAAGAATTTAAAGAAATAAAATCGAAGTTCGGCAAAATCTACATTTCTGCAGAAAAAAACCCCCAAAAAAAACATAAAACATGCCAAAAGTGTGGCAGAAAAGGTGCGAAAGCCGGTGGAACGGAATGGTTAGCGAATTTCGCCAATACTGTTTCGCCAGCAGGATAGTCGCCCACCCTTACCCAGGATCTCTTCCAGATCTGTATTGATTGGCAATTACAAAAGAAACAAGTTAATTCCTTGCCTGAATACTTCACCTTCAGACATTGTGCACTATCTCAAGGTACACTCGTTGACCACCTCCAATCTGGAGACTGGTCCATAAACACCAAATCTGCACTCATCCATGTTGCTTACCACTGCCTACCTATCCTTGACCGTCATCTTTGAAGCCATTTCAGCTGCTTTTGACATTGGATTATCTCTCCCTTTAAATTCTTTCACGTTTTGGCATCAAGGACACTCTAATCGACTAGTGTCTTATCTCTTTGACAGCTCCTTCATCGCATGGAACTCCAACATCTCCTCACAAACATCTTTTCCTGTGGCTGTTCCTCAAGTATCAGACAGAGGCCCACTTCTCCACATTTATACCTCCTCCCTCTGCAAACTCAATTCCTACTTTGGCTTTACCCAGCATATCTTCGCAAACTACACTCCATATTCTTCTCCTTCCCCTCCTTCACCCGTGCAATCTCTGAATACATAACTAGCTGCCTCGTTAGCATCCAAAAATGGATGGCGCTGTGATGACACATACTAAACTCTTTAAAGATACAAATCCATCTCTTTGTCTGCAAGGCCAATCCCAGTGTTCCCTCTACAATCTTTCCCCCTGACCATCTTACCCCCACACAACTTGCTTGCAACCTTGGGCCTTCTCTGACAGTGACCTGAAACCATATGTTCATCATGGCCAATGCCATCACAGCAAGACTCAACCTCCTAAACATTGGACAAATATGCCCACTCAAGTCATACTCTTCTCTACTCTGGGGCTAAGCAAGACTACTGCACAAGCCTATTTCGTAGTCTACCCCCTCCCCTCAATCGCTCCCCTCAAAAATTCTTCAGCTTTGCAACTGTGACCAACAGACTAATGCTCTGCATGAGCATAGGGATGAGTAGTGGCTAAAGCACCTACTCAGCCCAACACCACTAATAAACTAGCAGTTATCTCAATCAAAGGTGAAACATGCACAGATTGGGGTGGAGCAGGCTATTCAGGAGAGGGTGTGAGCTTGTAAAAAACCCAACAGTACGGGAGGACCTAAATAAAAGAATGTCCAACCATGGTTATATTAAAAGAAAAAAAGGCTGTTTAATGAAACGAACAAAACTGCACATAGCTAAGAAAAAACACTACCAGGGAAAACCGAGAAAGCAGACAAGTAAAGGGGCACTATGGGTTTGTAGACAGTGTTGAGGCAAACATTTTAGCAGCAATATTTAATGTGCCTTTCAAAGGGTAGAAATTGAGGATTGTGGGCTTAAAAGTCACTAGGTTTCTTTGAGGCAGACCAGGGTTGACAGGGCCACATGATGAAAAACCTTTAGTTCTTGTCTTTCAGGATTTTTCACATCAAACAAGGAGTTTGGGTGCTTTTAGCACCCAGCTGGGGTAGAGTCCGAGTGGTGTCGAATGGTTCCTAAAATATGGTGCTATTCGGCAGAAGCTTGCAAGCTGGTAAAGGCAGGCTAGTCGGTATTGGGTCCAAGGCGCTGGAGAACTCTGCGACCAGAGGTGTGTAGAAGCAGAGACTTGCCTTTAGTGGTGAACAGGCTCCAGTGGCTTAACACTAATGTGGTACTGCATCAGTGATGGCTTGGAGCTTTTAAGAGCTTATGACCAGACAGGCGGTGTTGCTTTGGGGACACTAGAAGACTTGCAGGTCTATAATGAAGAGATAGCAGAGATTCTACGTTGAGCAAAACTCAGAGGCAGTCAGGGTCAAAGAGAACTCTGGTGGTTCCATTGATGCTTGTTTGGTCACATTACATGCTGTCCAAGCTACTGCAAAGTGGTTCGGCGATGCAGGCAGTGCCAGGGATCACTTCCTTGGTTCTTTGTTTGCTAGGGTACTCAGTCCAGGGTCTCAGGGAATGAGACTACTTTCTTCTCTGGAATTCTTCCCAAAAGAGAAGGGCAGATCACTTCCAGGGTTCCGTCACATTCAGTGACCAGGTCCTGGATACCCAGCGTCTCAGTTGCAGTATGCCTGGTACAGTCAACTAATCATGCAAAATACCCCCTTTGGGATTGTAAGGGAGAAACGCTTTCCCCTTACTTTGAGCTCCTGGCCTTCACCCCTCTGGCAGAGAACTTTAGAGTAGACTGTACGCTAAATCAGATTCCAATGAACCTTCAAACAGTGTCTAAAGGTGAATCAACTAAGGAAAGTGCTTGCCCCTCCTTTTATAGGCAAAATTCTACAGCAGATGTGTCTTGAGCAAGCCTGTTAAGGGTCAAATCCAAGTCGTTGTTACGAAATGCCTTCTGCGGTCATAACTAGAATGCTTTGTCTGTGGTGAAGGGGACAGGAAATGTGTGAGTCCTAGCAAAACACAACATGGCGAGACCCCTCTGTGGACCAAACTTCTCGTCTGCTATTCTAACTCTGCCTCCTTGCTCTGCCTGCTTCAAAAGGCCTCCAAGTAATCAGCACTTGTTTTGAGGTGGCCATTGTAATATCACATCACTACCTTTGAAGCAATGGTTCCTATGGGACCTCCATGGAGTATTCTTGTTCCGTGGAGGCAGGTGACAACTCTTCTCATGGGGACCAAAGGTGGTTTCTGTGGCTGGAGCTAGCATGGTTGCTGTGGTTACACACAACCCAGACGGCTTAATGCACACCAGACCGAGTCATGATTGAGTGACTGTTCACCAAGCTGATAAATGACGGCAAATTCTAGTTGCTGTATAATTGCGTAATCTCAGTAGCCATCATGACAAAAGTAGACATGCAGGTCTCAAAATGTACACTTATCACAAGCCATTGGCGAGTGATAACCAACACTCGGCAGGCAAAAAATGGTGTTCTCTGTACATGGATGTGACTGAGGCCGTGAGTGACTTTATGCCTGGCTAGTAGCATGCATTCCACATTAAACTGTGTATCCTGGATGGGAGTAGTTTCTTACCTGTAACTCGATTCCTCCAGCGTTGGTATCTTTCATGGATTCACATGCTTAGAATATTCCCCGTCGTCAGGCTGGGAACCCTCAGTATATTTATAAAGACCTTTCCTATAGGAAACGTTTTGACACTTCTGTGTCCTATCTACGTCGTTTTCGGGCTGCGTACGCCTGACCCAATAGGACCTAGGGATATAAATAGCCCCACCCCAACGGCTCCCTTCAGATTTTAACCCCCAAAGTAGAGGGAACATATAGAGTTTGCATTCAGGGGAGGCCGGCGGGCGCATGTGAATCCATGAAAGATACCAACACTGGAGAAATGGAGTTACAGGTAAGAAACTGCTCCCTTCTCCAGCATTGGATCTTTCATGGATTCACATGCTTAGAATAGATTATACAGCAGTACCCCTAAGATGGAGGTGTGCAATGCAAACTAACACTATCCAAGCCACATGTGCAGTTGGGTATATGGAAAAAAAACATCAAGGTACATTGACAATAATTAAAAATATGGCATAATGACAAGAGTATGTATACCCCTATATGGGGCTAACCTTACTAAAACAGATGCCGAAGGACCGCTCGGCCCATCTGCATATCTGCCGTATGTTGTTGCTCTAGGCAATCATGCCGAGTAAATGTATGCGGCACCGACCATGATGCCGCTTGACAGATGTCCACCAATGGAATTCCAGACCATAACGCTGCCAATGACGAGGTGGATCTTGTTGAATGAGCTTTTGGGCGCCTTTCCAATGGTTTTCCTGCATTAGAGTGACAAAAAGCAATAGTCGACGACACCCAGTGGGCCAGTCCTTGCTTAGAGATCCGTTTCCCCTTCACTGAAGGTCCATAAACTACAAACAGTTGCCTTGAACGTCTAAAACCTTGAGTACAACTGAGATAGAACTTCAAAGCTCTTTTTACATCCAACGTGTGGAGAGTTTTCTCCAAAGCAGAAGAAGCCGTTGGAAAGAATGTTGGAAGAACAATAGAAGAATGTTTGTGGAATGTCGTCGGCACTTTAGGAATGAAGTGAGGATTGGTTGCTAATACTACCTTGTCTTTGAAAAACTGCAGTTATGGAGGATCAATGACCAACGCCTCTAATTCCGAAAGTCTTCTTGCCGACGTAATGGCTACTAAAAAGGCCATTTTCCATGACAAAAACTTCAACGACGACATCGGCTCGAACAGAGCCTTCATTATTGCTGACAGTACTAGATTGAGGCTCCAGTTTGGTGGAATTTTCTTAGCTGGTGGAAAAGTTTGAAAAAGGCCTTTCATGAAATGCTTTACCAGTCGATCGCTGAAAAGAGAAGTTGAATGTCTTTTTCGAGTAAATCTCGAGATGGCTGATAAATGAACTTTAATAGAGGAAAAGGCCAATCCTTGCGCAGAATCTGCTCTGACGTTCTAGGGGTCTACCCCCAGATGATCCCTGCATCATACACAGAATCTTTTCCATTTACCTGCATATGAAGCATTCGTAGACGGAGCTCGTGCTGCCTGTAAAATTCATCGACACTCTGAGGGAATGTTCAAGTCCAGTCAGGAGCCAGGCCGTCCGGTTGAGGGAGTCTGGATCGTGGTGCCCAACCGCTCCTTTGCCTTGCGATAGAAGGTTCAGAATCTTCTGGAACCTCACTGGCTCCGCTATTGACAGTTGCAGTAGATCTGAGAACCACGACTGTCTCGCCCAGTAAGGAGCCACCACAATTACCCGACATGGGTACTTGTGAATCCATTGGAGTGTCCGCCGGATGAGTGGAAACGGAGGAAACGTGTAAGCAAACTTGTTCGTCCACGGGAAGCAGAACGCCTCCCCCAATCGATCCGGGCTGTGGCACCTGCTTGCGAACCGTGCACACTTCTTGTTCTCTCGGGTCGCAAACAGATCCATGGATGAATGACCCCATTTTCTGAAGACTTTTGCTAGCTGACAATCGTCCAGTTCCCATTCGTGCAGTTGGTTCAATTCCCTGCTGAGTGAATCTGCCTGTATATTCTTTACCCCTGGAAGATGGTAAGCCAGTATGGTGATATTCTGTTCGAGGGCCCAATGTCATATTCTTTGAGCTTGGCTCAAGAGCGTCCTGGACCGTGTGCCCTCTTGCTTCCTGAGATAGAACATCGTTGTTGTATTGTCCGTTAGTAGTCTGACAACCGATGCTAGTATGCGCGGCAGAAAGGACTTCAGAGCCCAACGTACTGCTCTTAACTCTAGCACGTTGATGTAAAGAGTAGACTCCGCTGGGGACCATTGACCTTGAACCTGCAGGGGCCCTAGATGAGCTCTCCATCCTTTCAGTGATGCATCCGTCACTACCGTTGCTTGAAAATCCGGTTCCTGCAGGGGCATTCCCTTTGTCAGGTTGCTTGAGAGCTGCCACCACTGAAGTGCCCGCAAAAGATTGTGATTGATGCTCAACTTGTCCGACCATAGACATCGACTCTGCTCGACTCTGGGACCACCGGTCTGCCAGAAATTCCTGTATCGGCCTCATGAAGAGATGGCAATTGGGATACAAGATGCTAAGGCCCCTAGCAGTGACATGTATTTTCTGACTGACACCCTGGTGCCCACTTTCCATTCCTTTGCCTTTTGAGTCAGTTTCTGAATTCTTTCCACGGAGGGCTTCACTAACCCTGATTGAGTTTGGAACTCCGTGCCCAAGTTCCTTGAGGGCGTTAGCAAGGATTTCTCAAAGTTTATCGCAAACCCCAAGCGTTTCAGAAGTTGCATGGTGGCCTTTAGGCTTGCTTGAGTTATGCTCGGTGACGAGCCTCTCATCAGACAATCGTCCCGATACGGGTAAACATGATGACCTTTCCTTAGCAGCCACGCTCCCACTGGAGCCAAACACTTTGGGAACGTCCTGGGAGACTACTTTAGTCCAAAAGGAAGTACTTTGAACTGGTAATGGTTCCGACCGACTAGGAACCTTAGAAATAGTCTGTGTCGTCGACGCAACGGTATATGAAAATATGCATCTTGTAGATCTAGCGATGCCAGAAAATCTCCCGGCTGTACTGATCGGATGACCTCCTGAAGCGTAAGCATCTTAAACTTTAAACTTTTTATGGTTTTGTTGAGGGCCCAAAGGTCCAGCATGGGTCGCCACTTGCCGTTGGGTTTTGACCACGAAGTAACGAGTGTAAACTCCCTGGCCCCTCTCGGCCACTGGAACAAATTCTATAGCCCCTTTTTGCAGCATAAACTCCACTTCTTGATGTAATATGCGAAGATGGTGTTGCGCCGAATACACAGGTGGAATTTGTGACAGCGTTCCCTTGAACTGCAGAGAGTGGCCTAGTTTTATCGTGTCCAATACCCAGCGGTCTGTTATACTTTTCCATTCGTCGACGCGACGGGCCACCTTTCCTCCCAGGACGTCCTGTAACATGTCATTGTTGGGACTTTGAATGCCTGTCTTTTGCTGACGATGAATATCCCCTTCTTCTCGAAGCCTGGTAGTTTTGGCCTCTTTGCGTTGCCTGGACCGCACGTCTATAATCTTGGGAGGCGTATGATGGCCGGCTGAAGTTTTGGTCTCTAGATGCAGTAAAACGGGAATTTCCTGATGTTCCCCAGAAGGGACGAAAAGATTGAAAAGCTCTTCCACTTTGCAGGGCTCCTAATGACTTGGCTGTATCCGTATCCTCTTTCATACCTTTCAAGGCCTCGTCCACTTTCTCTCCGAACAGTTGGTCACCCTCACACGCCATATCGAGTAACTTGTACTGGACTTCCGGTCTGAAGTTGGTACATTTCAGCCAGGCTTGCCTTCTCAAAACCACTCTTTATTTGCTTAAATCCGGACTCCGGCAAATCCACGGCAATGTTAATCAAGTGGTTCGACGCTTCTTCTCCCTCACGGACCAGCAACGTGGCCAACTTTCTATGTTCTTCAGGAAAGGTGTTCTAGGATAGGGGCCAAACAATGCCACATCTCCCTGTCATGCCTTGCTATAATTGCCAGCGAGTTAGCTGATTTAACCGTTGTCGCTCCTACGGATAGAACCTTTTTGCCAAACGCGTCCTGTCTTCTAGCCTCGTTATCCGGAGGGGTAGAACATTTGTGCTGCGATCTGGCCTTCCTAGCCGCTGCATCCGACACTACTGACTCTGGAGATGGCTGGGCGGTCAAGCATTTAGGCGTAGAGTCTGGAGCCTTGAATTTCTTCTCCAACATACCCTTTATTGCTGGTTCTGAAAATGGATGGTGCATGGTCCTCAAACCTTCTTGCCAGACGTGGTCTAGAATGGGAAATGAGAAGATTGACTTCCTTCTTTTCCCCATATGGTCGAACAAGAAGCACTCCTTTTCTTCTTCAGGGCTCAGACAAAACTCAATACAGGTTTTGCCCATCATCGCGTGAAAGGCGCCGATGTCATCCGGTGGTGATGGTTGAGCCGGGCTTCTAGGTGCCTCCATCTCCGCTTCCGACTCCCATGTAGGATCCCTCGAAGGGGATGAGGATACCTCTGAAAAAGAATCTCTAGGTTCTGACTCTGAATCTTGTAACTCCCCTTCTTCCGGGTATAAGCGTGGTGGTTCCTTGCTCACTGGTCAGGAGGCTGGATTTTCCGTAACCCGCGTAGAAGGACCCGGTTCATCGTCGGCAGGTCTCGCCGGCATCCCCGAAGGTGCGTCTACAAGGGGTAACTTCTCATTCAACCTCTTAAGAAGAGACTGTAGAGTGGACAACATTTTTAAGGATAATATAGATTGAGGGTTCAATAAAGGAGACAAAGCCGGGACAATTTCACCCCCCCACCAGAAATCGACGATGCAATTCCTTGCAATCCCAGATCTGCTGGACCCACGATCTGTTCTCGATCCTCCTCCATGGATGATATTGAGAAGGCCGCTTGCGGCTGTAGTGTAGTCGCTGGCAGAACCGCATCGTACACCTCCGGCTGCCACGCCCTTTGAGGCTCCACCGTCGACGATGTCAACGTGGATACGTCCATTGTCGCTATTGCATTCACCACTACAGGCGTTACATGCGTCGATGGTAACACTCTCTTCAACGACAGAGTCTCCGTAGACGAGGGTGTAGGCTGTGACGCAGACTTTTGGCGATCCCGCCTTTTTTGAGCCAGATTTATGCCTCGTCAAGTCTCTACTCGAGGACGACCTGTGATGGTCCCCTGAGGAGGTGGTCTTCAAAGGATCTTTCCCTTTTTTCGATGAAGACGACTTGCCTTGATGGCGATCTTGTCCATGTTTCGACGAGGATTCCTTCGCCTGATGTTTTTCTGAAGGGCGTTTCTCCATAGAACGCGGTTTCTTCGGAGGAGGCTCCGCTGACACCGACCGGCGATGGGATTCCACCTTGGATGACTTGGGTCTGGATGCCAGGCTGCGCGCTTATCCTACCTCCGATGAAGCATAGGTTCCTTCATTTAACCACGTCACCAGGCGTCTATTCCTACCCTTTAGCGTCTTCTGAGAGAAGCCTTTGCAGATATCACAACTGTCCACCGAGTGATGAGGGTGCAGACATTACAAACAATCCATGTGCCCATCTCATTCATAGACTTTTTTTCAATCCGCCCATGGCACATGGGCAGAATAACGCCTTTCCGGACATTTGCACGAAAAACTCTCAACAGTAGAATTCAACCTTGTACAGAAGTAGAAACAAACACAAGGTGCTCCCGCTACTTTGGAGACGGTTGAAATCTGAAGGGAGCCGCGGGGGCAAGGCTATTCATATCCCTACGTCCTATTGGGTCAGGTGTACGCATCCTGAAAACGACGTAGATAGGGCACAGAAGTGTCTAAATTTTTCCTATAGGAAAGGTCTTTATAAATATACAGAGGGTTCCCAGCCTGACGACGGGGAACATTCTAAGCATGTGAATCCATGAAAGATCCAATGCTGGAGAAATGGCTTATATTTAGATATAAACAACTGCCACCAGGCTGCTGGTGTATCCCATTTTTTTGAATCAGTTATAAATCTAGTAAAAAGCGACCTCACTATGTTTGAACTTTGTGTTCCAGCAGCTGTGTTCAGGAATTCACATTTGTGCTTTGAACCTGCCAATGTAGGGTAGCTGTTGGAGATGTCAGGCGACTGTCACAGCAAGGTGCATGTGCAAATTATACATTTTTGGCATGAAGCATTAGGAAAGTGTGGTCCAATAAGATCTCACTTAAAGAAACAGAATTATCCACATTTTATATTTAAAAATGAAAAAGCTCAGCCTATTTTACTCTCGCAGATGGCATTCCAACACTAACGCACATCTGAAACCTACCCTGATATTTCCCACTTTGCTACCTACCGTCCTGGTACTGGATGTTTCTGCATGCAAAAAGCACTCTCAAAATTGCAGCTACTACTCTATTTAGTCCCTGGTGTATGTTACTATTCTTACCCATTAACCACCAGGTGCAGGTAATTCAAACCAGCAATACTATTTTGTAAAAGGCACCTTAACTGTCTCTGCTGTCGGTTATTACCTATGTTATATGTGTAGTCATTTCTGTTTGACATGACGCCCTTTTATAAATACAAATATTTTAGCATATGGCAGTTTGTTTTGCCATAGTGGGTTCGTGATTTAGGCTTGCAGATGCAAAGGGCAAATCTGACTTTAATTTCTGATAATTATTTTCAATTAAACAATCCTCAAAGGAACCTAAACCTCATGCTAAAACCAAAATTCATTCAAGAAATAAAACGTACACAAGACTTAATTAGGCCAGCTTAATAACTGCACGCTTGGTTCTAATATTCCAGGCCTGTAAAAGGTAGTTGGTGACCCCGTAGGTGACATACTCTTTCCCAACTGATTCAACAAAGGGCAATCCACAAATGTGTAAGCAGACAACCCAGGCAAATTCTGCAGGGCTAAGTCCGAATCCATAGCATGGAGGTCGCCCCAACGCCATAAAGCTAGCACTACGAGACCTAGCTTTGAAATGGTTCTCTTTTGGTCATGTTTTTGGAGCTTTCCTTCATACATACTTACTCAAATGAAAACATGAAACGTACTTGATCTATTGGGCAACTGAAAACGTTCAGGTCTGCAGTAGCAGACCGTTTCCTTCATCACAATGAAACATTTTCACTTCATTGTTGACAATGTGCCAGGAGCAAACAAAGCCCGTCTCATTGCCTGCTCCTTGCACAATGGCCACCATAATGGAGCTTGCTGGTGTGACTGGTTGCTTAATCGAATGGGAAGGAATGGCTCCTCATGATCCTGTGATCCTGGACTAGACTGTTGTCCCCCTGGCTCAAGAGGGTACCAGGACCTTGTAAATGCATTCCCTCCTACCCATTCAGTGAGCACAGAACCAAGTGCTAATCAATCATGTATACATAATGGGTGGGTGGACAATATGGAAACAGGGGGTTGATGTTGCTCAGTCGGAAGAAAGCGCTGCCCTCTGAGATGTCAAAGTGGGCTCAGTCAGAGGTGAATGGTGCCAGCAAAGCTTTAAAAGACCGCTCGGATACTACTGTTATACAGGAACAGACCCTATCCTCGCCCTTATCAGGTCACCTAGCATGTTTCACACCTGCAGTACAGAGGCCTCTGGCTAGTCCTGAATGCTTGAAGAGTATGCAAGAGCAAGTTTGCCTGAGGCCCAGGTTTGCACTTACAGTGCTCGCCATGACTGCTCGAGTTGATTTGCAATCAGAACAGGAAAAAAAACAACAACTGAGAAACCGATTTTCTCATGAATTTCCATACCGACCTTACATGTGGATGGTAGGTATTGCTTAGAAACTGGTTTGAGGGAAAGGGGCACGTAGGGGGTGGGGAGGTGGGTTGTAGTGATGTGACCCCGACATTAAGGAAATTTGGGGGAATTTTGGTTTTTAAAGCAATTGTTTGCTCAAAGTCACGAAAATGGCAAAATCTCAATTTTTTGGCTTCATACAGCCTCGCCAGTAGAGAGACGAAAGTAACAATACCATTGACCGTGCAGAGCGAGACAGTGGGTTGGGATAACAGGATTCAAAGGTGGTCTACCCGTTATATGTGCACTTGGCTAAGGCCCAGAGCCAATTACAAGGAGTGTACCTCTACATCCGCTGCAGCCACTAAGCCTGCAGTAAACAAAGCAAATCTTCACTTTATTTGAAATTCGTTTAAACCCACCTATATTTTATTAGGAATTCGTAACTTTGCATGGGCTTTAGTATAGGTGCACTGTTATGAATTGTTAAGAAAATGTGCAAGAATCTGCAAGGCTGTGGGACTTGAGTCGTTAGGCCACTCGGTGTAATATAGCAGTTGAGAATGACACTTTCCTTTTCCATCACCCCCTTACCATTCCACGTCCTACGAACACCCTCGATATACGAGATAATGCCCCCCGGTCTGGATCGCATTATTATGAAGTGCTGATGTAGGGACAGAATGCCTCGCTTGCGTAGGGGATGCTTGGACAGATTCCGGAGTGAAGCCGGCGTCTACTGAGACAGAACTGCTGCGCGCATGCAAGATGATTGAACGCATAGAAACCGAGGACAAGCAGAGATAGAAACAGACAGCGCTTGGCAGACAGAACTAAGCGTTAATGCAAAAATAAATAAAATAAATAAATAAATAAAAAGGGGGGGGGGGCAAATGGAAATCAATTGTGCAAGCATTGGGGAAAAGTTTGTCAATTCTTGAGGACGTGGCTGACATCTTTGCCAGGGACACTGCTGAAATGTTTAATGCGAGATGGAATGCCTGGCACTGGGACAAGAAACCCGCACTTCCCCTCTGAAGTCCACTGATCGGGTTCTCTTCCCTACAAGGGTGTCCAACTGTTTGCACAACTGCCAAGACAGCTCGAGTGGAGACTTTAAACAAACCTCAGATAAACAATTTAGCAATATAACTGCATGACTCTTGGCAGAGGTTTATAAAAGACGCACTGGATAGGGATGGAAGAAACTAATGTGCACATGGTGAGCATGTTACATCAAAAAGACTTATCACAGCCACAGAGCTATCGCTCATAAGAGCACTGCAGCTCCTGCAATCAATGTATTAGAGGATACACATTTTTTAAATGACCAAGTTGCCATATGGTATACATACGGCAACTTGGAGAAGTAATTTTACTATTTGTTTCCAATTATTGCAGAAAACCAAGGAAGGCTTTATCCTACTCTCCCGTTCCGTCCACCCCCATTAAGTAACTCTCACCTCTTCCTAATCCAATTCCAATACTACCCAGTATTGGAAGCACTGAAGCACACAGAAATCAGGGAACGAGTTGTCCCATCTACATTCGAGTAGAGCCAGAGGTAACCCCTTTGGCAACTCCTCTCCACACTATGAGCTGAAGGAAATTCAAATGAAGCCTAACAGCTTGCAATATAATGTAGGTGTCTTACTCACTTATCTGAGCCTTGCTTGCTCAGGCCAAATTTCATGCACTGGTTGTCTACTTAGCATCGTCACTGTAATGCAGTAGCAATTGGCATAGCTAAACACGCACCACACACAAACTGTGCAACTAGAATTGTCACATGATTAACAATCGTGTAAACGTAATTCCTGGTTATCTTTTAATGCAATAACGTGCATAATGCACTGTGCTCCTGTCATGCAATGTCCGACTACAGAATAGTGAAAGCACAGTTTAAGCAGAAATTCACTCCTAGGCTACCCACAACACAAGTCCCTATCAATGGTAATGAGGCACACTGCAAATGGGATGCAATGTAATGGTGATTGCATGCAGGAGCCGCAGTTGTGACCATTGCATTCCTAATCAGGATAAAAGTGGAGGCCAAATCAGCAGCGTTGTCAGAAAACAACAAAACTATTAGTGGGGGATGATTAAATACATTTTCGTTGATTCGGTTAACTTCACAGTAGTAAAGAACATAGCTTTTGTCAGCAAGCTTCCTCATACTCTGCACATGCAGGAAAGGAACAGTATATTCCTGAAGTGGATTTGCAAATCTGGATCTACGAGTTGCACTAATATATATGACAGGCTTTCCTTGACCAACAAGCACGTCATAATGGTTGTGGAGGTTACATCAAGCCTCGTGAACGTGGTTGATCCACAACGTAATTCAGAATGTAGCCAATACTGGGCTTCAATTCTAGGATTAGTCATCTAGTTAGAGAAGTTGCATAAACTATTCTGGGTTACGTTTTAGTATGTACATTTCTAAGAAAGTTCCTCAGTTCATAAAACCATTAACCCAGTCTTTTAAACATAGCGGTCTGGATGCTGAATGATTGTCTTAATCAGTATTTGAAATGTTCATACTCTTTCTTAAAGGTCTTTAAAGAAATACAGGACTTGAGCATCACAATATAAAATTCTGATGGACTATCCAATAAGATTTTATTTTGTCAAAGGACAGGTAAATCATAGCCTGTGAAATGCCAGTGCTGGCCTTGCTATGCTTGACAATTGGTCTCTTTAGGATTCGTTCCAAAATATGATCTCACTTAAACGGATAATTTCAATTAGCAAACTTGTTTTTCTCCAGACAGCAGACTGATTGTTCTCTTCAAAGAAACATGGTAGATCTTGATGCCCATCTATCTTTAATACGAACGCTCAAATGATTTTATCAACATGGAACAATTTCTTAGTTATTTTTCGTAAGCTTCATGCACGGCTGACCGGGAAAATGAGAAGAACTGGATTGTGAAAAAAAAATGAAAATACTTTATCACTATAGAGCTAAAAGCTTCCAAGCATAATCTGTTTAAACAAATACAAAATAAAAACATGGCTAGCAAAGCAGTGCCTTTTGAATTGCCAGCAACACTGTCTACTAATCCTTTTACAACCTTAGCCCGTTGGGTGAAAAATAATTAGCAGGAACGAAACGATGCAAAACGCAAGCTTTTCATGAAAAAGAGTAGCTGAAATATATAACTTAATCCACAAAGAATTCCTCTGATTTTGCGTTTGATAGACATTCCTGGTCGTTGGCACCAACAAAATATACGCAGCAAAATGTACAAACAAAGCAAAGAGCTACAGGGGCTTGAACATTTGTGTTATTACTGTGAAGCTTCTTGGAGAATCACAAACTAGTGGTCTGATGCACACACTATTTGTGTGTGCTTTTCATCACGAGACAGGATATTCTTTATGGTGTATGGCATTGATGCTCTTTGAAGCAGTTACACAACTCTCAATCAAACCATTTGGAAAAAAAAGAACATGTTTGCCAACATCAAGTTTGTACAAACAAGACACCATGTTTACAGAGCCTGTACTTCCGGCTGCAATAATTGCTCCCAGTAAACATTTCAGTACATACAGGGCATTGCCTGCATCCTCTTGCTTTACATTTGGGAAGTTGGAGGCAGGCCAAAATGGTTGCAGCCGTGAGAGAGACACCAAGCAGGGCCACAGTTTTGGACCAGGTAGTCAAAAGACCCGGTGGGGGTGCATTGTGTACCGAGACGGACTGGGTCCGCCCTCTGGCAATAAAAGGCAGGCTGCAGTGAAAAGTAGGAACACAATGAAGGCACCAAAGTCTGTGTAAACACCAGGAACAGATTTACTACAGGTAGAGGAGTAAACTCATTGCCACCAGGGTAAATTAGAGACACTGGCTAGGCACACCCACTGGCATGGAACCAGGGTCTGAGGATTACCCTTGGATGGGAGGGGGGAGGCACAGCAAGGAAGAAAGGGAAGGGCTGGAGATGGAGTGGAAGAAGGGGGCTGGTAGAGATGGTGGGGGGAAAAGAGCAGCAGACACAGGGAGACAGTGGCACAGGCACAGACAAAAACACCCAGAGAGACACGCGCACACACAGACACACCCCCCCTCCCCCCAGAGACAGGCACACACCCAGAGACAGGCATGCACCCAGAGATAGGCGCGCACACACACAGCAGGGGAGAAGGCAGATAGGCCGGGAGCCCTAATAGAGGGAAGATGAGGCTACCAGTGTAACGGGCCTCCTGGGCTCTGCTGCCCCCCAGCCCCACATCAACACACCACTACCAGCAACCAAAGAGAGGAGAGTGAGCCAGTCCCCAGTCTTTTCTCCACAGGCTTATACAAGGCTGTTGCTCCACCCCACTGCAGGGCCAGCCTCTCACCTAGGCAAGCGTTTGTTTGGGCATTGCAGGGATACGTTTTGTCGCTCCACCCCCTCCAGGCCACCCTCCTTCACCCAGGCAAGTGTTTATTTGGGCAAGGGTTGCCAGGGTCGTTTCCAGGGGAGATGGGATGCAGAGTGGGAGACACACTTTCAGGTATTCTGTATGAATCCCAGCTCAGTTGAGTTGGCAGTTTGAGCCCAGAGGGGAGTTTCATTGTAGGGTATGGGGAGATGAAATTAAACAGTGCAGGGAAGTTGGGCCAAAGGGCATGGAAATTGTTGCCTGGGGAATGTAGGTTCCCAGCAGGAGCTAGCTTGGTGACTTGCAAAGGGCAGGCCAACTGTCACTGGGGAGGAGGGTCTCAGGAAAGGGGAGTAAAGATTCAGCCCTAGGCGGCAGATTACACTGGGGCTGGTTTCTGGCTGAACAGATTTGTTTTCCAACAGGGGAGTTGGCCAGGCCTTTGGGAGGAATGTGATCCGTTTGTTACTGGTTGTAGGTTGGTTGCCTGGGAGTGTAGTCCCCACATGAACAATGTCCAGTGTGCCAGAAACAAACTATAGGGATTATGAAGGTACAACATACAGTGATCAGGCAATGTTGGGGAACATGCAAGCACTTGACAGAAATAAACAGCTAGCATAAACAATGCAGTGAATACACAATCATATGTAGTGCAAGGTGGAAAATACATTTGGGAAATATGAAAGTCACGCAATACATTGGTAAAATGAAAACCCACAGGAAACAACAAGTGACGTATGGATACTGCCATTTCCACAGCATCATTCTCTAAGGTTCCATTCTAAATCCTTTCATTAATCATGTGTTCTGAGAAGGGTATTGTTAGCATTTCCGAGCTTTTACAAAGAATTTTAAATCATGTAACAAGACGTAATTAAAATTCTGTTTCCCTTACTTGAAGTATCTGCAACACACTTAATTAGGTTACTTTGGAGAGGTTGTAGATTCCATTAGCAGTCATATTGCAAACTGAAATCAAAAATACCAAAGTACATGCTCATACAATATGTAATATAGAAACATTAAAAAAACTGCCATTCCCAGTAACCTTTAAATCCAAGGATGGACCTTCATTAGATTTAGCAAGCAAATGCTAGGGCCCAATCTAGCTCAAGCGTGCCAAATTCTGTGAAGACGTCAGCATAGGTTCAAAAGTTCAGAAAGGGTACAAAAATAAGTATATTTGCTTAGAATGGGGATTCTTTACAGGGAAAATGGATTTTCAGAACCGGATCACAAAACTGTCCACTTTGAATTTTACAACAAAAGGGAAGCTAAATGTTTGTAATAAACATTGAAAAAATACACCAGGCAAACATGATCAATGAACTTCTGAATAAACAGAAATTAATCTTATATTTTTGCAAGTGCAGGGTGCAAATGTTTGAGATATATTCAAGTAACCTTCAAATATATACACCAACTACATTCAATTTACGATGTACAATTTACTATATCAATCGTATTTTGAGAAAAAAGAAGAACATCCAGGATGCACACAATATAGCTCAGGCATTATTACCTGACTTTATAAGTTCTAGTGCCTCTGATCCAGCTTTCAATGGTGTAATGATTACCAATTTTTCATCCATTATGGTTAAAATTCAAAGTAAGGCCTCTGAGCATAGATCTTATAAAACACTCTTTGAAAGAGCTAATCTCCCTCTGCCCTTAAGAGTCGAAAATGATAAAATTATCCAAATTGCAAAAAGAAATCTGCGGCATGAAATTAAAAGCATAGTGCACCATGCCCATGATATGATTTCTGAGCACTCGATTACAGCTCGAATCAAGGCTCTGAAAGGTTCTTACAGATGTTGGCTTAAATCTTAAAAGAGAACTTGAGTTGCATCTTTGGCAGAAAATCGCAAGACTTGCCTTATCGGACGATGGTAATGGGATATGGAAACTGATTGCGAAGAATAGTAAAGGTGAATTGACCCTAACTGTATCAATGAGGACACATGGGCGAAATATATTAAATCAACCCTAGGTCGAGCCGAATCCACCGACTCGACCTTACCGATAACTGAAGTTCCCTGGGAATGTAAAGCTTCAGTCCTAGATATTATAATCATCATAGAAAGATTAAAATCTTCACATGCTGCCAGCCCTGACGGCATCGGCAATCTTGCAATTAAAAGAGACCTCCCACTATGGGGCGCTGCCCTACATGTACTATTTTCACATATTGGCTAACATGGTACACTTCCTCCATCTTGGGGGCTTGCATATGCAGACGACCTCATACTTTTGGACTATACGCCTACAGGCCTTCAACTGATGTTGAACGCCTTAGTTACATACTCAGAAGTTAACAGTCTTAATATCAACATTGCCAAAAGCAAAACTATGGTCTTCACTCAGAAATACAGACCAAAAAGATTTGTATGGACTTTATCCTCTGCACTGCTTGAGCAAGTGTCATCTTACAAATATTTAGGTCTTATTGTTGACGAGAAAATGAAATGGGATTTACATTGGGCTGATTTGAAAAGAAAATGTGTGATATCAGTCAATGCACTAAGTGCATTCAGTGGACGTAATAATGGGTATTGTGCATCTGCTGTTTTGTCCATTTACAATGTTAAGATCTCAGCCATGCTGTCATATGCAGTTACAATTTGGGGCCTAAAATTCAAGAAACGCATCATTGTTTTTGAAGCAATATTATTGAGAAGGCTATTTCGCCTCCCCCAATGCATCGGTGTGGAATATTTATACCTTGAATTTAATTTAAAGGGAATTTGGAAGGTCTACATAGCCCGACGTGTACTGCTTTTTGAACGACTACTCACGGTGCAAACAGATACCATTATTGTCCCTTACATGAAGGCTTTCTTAGGTCTAGAGGACTATACATCAATAGGCACTATTGGTGCTCTAAAGCGCACCCATAAGAAATCGTTACATGAGGGTAATAATACATTTTTATCGGGCGATGTAAAACATTGGTTAAATATCAAACTATGTGAAGTTGCATTCATGGAAAACATGCATCATGTTGGGAGTATGTCATCCACCAGAGATTTTTGCAATGATAGAATGTCACAAACATCGCCTTGATGTATATCACCATCACTGCTTATCCAAACCCGCATGCCTTTCGCACTTATATCTTAATTAAATTTAATGCAACAGTGGTTCTATCATTAAAGTGTAGGAACAACCAATCCTATTATCCACACACATTTTGTCGCCCAAGTAGAAATGTGGTTAATGAAACAGTTCTTCACTTGATTATAGAATGCGAAAGTTTAGATTCACTACGCTTGACGTTTTTAAAAGCATATGATAATGCGACCATTATAAATGAAATATCCTCCTTATGGCCGGTTTTTATGCAGGGAAATTATATAAACTTAATATATTTTATTGTTCGATTTTACTTGTACTTAGTTGACATTTTTAAATGTCTTGAATAACTCTGGAATTCTTCTCTGCGTTTTTTGTGTACTGTGTAATTTTTGTATATGAACTGTATGTCATGTGTTATACAAAGCTTTGTTGCTATATGTATATCAAATCAATTTACTATATAGTGCAACTACAAATCCAATTAATAGGACGACTAAGGTAAAAGTGTATGAAATAAGCATTGGCACAGCTGATCGTATTGGCATTCGTAAATAATTGACAAATGGTCAAAGCTCCAGTTACTAGGACCAATCACTTGTGCAAATATGTATGAAATAAAAAGCAATGACAAAGCCAATAGTTTGTCGGCTGAAGTTTATTGGCAAAGAAGAGGTTGAAGCTTTAAGTACTAGGACAAATCAATGTAGTAAAACGTGAAATAAACATTTGCAAAGCTACTACTTTTGCAGTTTGCAGCTGCTCACTGAAAAATGAGCGTAGCTTCAATCACTCATCTGCACTTGTGAGCAGCATTAGAGTGATATTTAAAGGGATATTTCTCCTCTGCTAAGGCAAGTGAGCTGAATCGTGAATGTAGATCCTACTGGGTGGGTATTTTACCACCAGACAGCCTACTCAAAGTGTGTAAATTCTGAACAGAGGGCTATAATATTTTTGGCTAATTTTCAATTACGACAGATTTTTGTGCAGAATACAGAATAAAAGGCATTAGGAAATTACATTTTGTTAGCTTCAATTACTATCACCTTGCAAAAATGTAGGAATTAAAAAAAAAGACTGGCAAAGCCAATATTTGACATTTGTAGTTGTTCAATGACATGGTCGCAGCTTCATATCTTTTTTGCATTAAATAAAGGGCCCTTGCCCAAAAATGCTATGAACTTTTAAATTTTAACGTAAAATAATATAAATCAGTGAAAAAAGCAGAAAAATTAAGAGTGCATTTACAAAACCTGAAGTCTATAAATGTAGGAAATACCAGCGCTAAGATTATCAGGAGTATATCATAACTTAAGTGAGTGCTATAAGGTATTGGGGTGGTGCAAATTAAGGTTTGATTTGAAGTGCAAGAGGCTACATTCACGAATATTTAATTTACCGCATTTATAGTACCCTTAACATTGGTATTTCAAATGCTTGTAGGGTTCAACTTTTACAGACAGTCATCTCAACTTATTTAAAACACGTGTTTATGGTCAGGTATAAAAAGGTCATTTTCTCCCTTAGTTCCCCCATTTACACAGCACATTATTACTTTCCAAGAGTGTGTTAATAGAAGCTGATTGCTAGTGTACATTTTGAAGCTTAAATATATTCACACACTCACAATTGAGAAGCTACTCACAGATAATGGCACTGTTGAACAAAAGTACATTCACGCAGTGTTTTGGCTCCCACTTTCCTAAGGGAGGGTAAGTTCTGTCTGCGACTGCTCACGCAAGTCGCAGTGTTGCATTTTCGAAATTGCATGATCACCCACGTTTCCATTTGGAATGCAGTCTTGAAAACGGCTACGGTGGGCTAGATCCGTTCGTGTTGCACTGATCTAGCTAGATGCAATCATTTTAAACAGTAAAACAGGTGCGCCCAACATTTTCCGTGCGTGCCCAACAGTATAGGAACCCCTTCTTATCCTGGTGTGGGGACGCCTACCAGCGTGGAATCTTGAGCCAATCCTACCTCAAAAGAGGCTGGTGGTGGCAGTTGAGGGCTCCAAATCCTCTACCACGTTTCTGTATGTAAAAGAGTACCCGAAGCTTGTGTGCGTCACCCACAAGAGGATAAGCCCTCAGAGCGTCCAAATTGACTGTACCAGTGAGCAGGATTTGCTGTCAAAAGGCAACAGCAAACGCAGTGCTCCGGCTCCCAACACTGAACTGCATGAGAGACTCCTACAACTGTGCCATGGACAGACCATTTTCAAACTGCAACACAACCTCATAACTTATCAGGGATTTCACCACAACGGGCCCTATAAAACAAACTGGGGCACTTGACAAAGCATGCTGCCATTGTTTTGCAGGGCCCTGGTCCCACGCAGAAGAAAGGGGCAGGGTGTAGCCCCCTTTTTGTAAATGCTGACCATTATAACATCCGTTATCTCCAGACCCTTCATATAAAACATTTTATTCATATTTTCATATAGCAAACATAAAATCACTTACGATTGTTCGTATACCCATTTACACAAATACATTTACAAAAACAAATCTTCCAAATATTTAGAGAAATGTTTTCCAAAATAAGTGGGGTTAGTAAGTGACTAAGATCCTTTTGCAAACCAAGTTAGCCTTATGTTTCGGCCTTTATATAGTAAATGAGATTATCTATAGTGGCTTTTTTCAATGTTATGGCCGTCTTAAGGACACAGATATTTCTTCTAAAGTTGCGCTTAATTCACAGGAACCCCTTCAGTGTCGTCTCGCATGTGCTACAATACAAAACATAAGACCTAATTAAAAACTAATTAAAAAGGGGGGATGGAGAATCTCGTTTGTGTGGCTACTACATTGTCCGTTTATTTTTGGGCACTGACCTGTTTTTTTGCAAACAGTTGCACTTGAGCTTCCTTTTCAATCAAAGTTGTAGTTCCCTTGATATAGTAGAGGACATCTTGATTTTACCTACAAGTAGAGTCCATCTTACTCGCCTTATTTTTCAATACCATCTGTCATATGGTTAGACTTTTAGTTTTATTATTACTATACTGACCTGTAATCACAGGGCTGTATTGCTTATTTTCTTGTCTTGTTCACTTACACTGCGCCATATACTTGCCCTTGTTGCCAGCCATCGTTCTTGCCTTCCTTTGTTGTGTAAATACTATATCTGTGGAGTTCAAGAAAAAAGATCTTGCTCCATATCAGTGTCTCATTAATATGAGGAGGTTTTATTTTTACCCATTTCCTTTTTTTTTTTACAGACTATTGCAAAGTATTTATATATAGACATAGCGTGCATGCTCACATCATTCTAGACCTTGTTTAATTGTCTTTTTTAATGAGATGCCTCATACGGGACACTCAAGAGCCGGTATTTGTGTTCTTGCCGTTGTTCCTTCTATGTTCCTATCCGCTTCTGTCAGAGACACTTAAGCAGCCCGCGGCTCGCAATACTGCTGTTTTACCCGTTTCTTCAAGTCACCTGATCAGGATCTACCTGTCACGTGACGGTATTAGTTGTTTCACTACAGCTTCCCAAGTTGATTATTTCTGTTGTTGCGGCCACAGCGCCATAATAAAGAGGTATCTACAGCAT
Source organism: Ambystoma mexicanum (assembly GCF_040938575.1). Classification (NCBI taxonomy): domain Eukaryota; kingdom Metazoa; phylum Chordata; class Amphibia; order Caudata; family Ambystomatidae; genus Ambystoma; species Ambystoma mexicanum. Next base: position 461,529,339 of record NC_090932.1, on the reverse strand, counting down.
AGTGAAAATACAGGTATGCTTTTTAAATTAAATACGTCTCATTCATAGTGCTCATTATTGCCAACACCACACTCATATTTAATCCATTTAACCTATTCAGGGTCGATGTTCAGTTATCTGACATTGTTATGTATATTTTCCATTTTTACAATCAGAAGCCCATAACGTTGTTCATTATTTCACCGCAATTTTTTTGAGTAGATTTACTGCAATTTTCACATCCTTGCCACCATGTTTAGGAGGGGTTACATCATAGTACATGCATCTGCTCTTGAAAGTCGATGCAATTTTTAAAAAAAATGTATGGGTAGTTCTCAAAACTCATCTAGTTTGCCCATGTCATTATCAGAATTGTTGTTTGGTTGTTTTGTATTCTTATATATGTTCATACTTTTATACACATTCTCATATGTTCAACATTGTAATTGGTTTATCACATATTTTTATCCTCATCAGTAGACAGACGATCGATAGTATACCATCGGTTAGTTTAGTGCCACTTTATGTGCTTCTAAAAGAAGTTGTTATATACACAAACTATTTTTTTAAGTGTGTTATTTTGGCCAGCCGTTGTTCCTTATATTTAGACATGTGCAGAGAGGATAAGTCAAAAGCAAAGGAGATTTCATTAACCTTGGATATATGCCATCATTACTTAATGTTACCCCACACCACCGAGGAATTGAAACCATGTTTCACTGTGTCCAGATTATAGATCCACTTTTGTTCACATTTCTTTAAAGCCACATCTCTATCACCACCTCGAGCCACAGTCTTAATTACCTGAATTATGACCCAAAACATCTGTTGATTTATGTTGGTGGCATATGTAGTGTGCCACTAAGGGTTTGTTTTTGACTTTGTTCTTAATACACAATCTATATTCGCAGATCTGTTGGCGTACTTGACGCTTTGTTTTGCCAACATACAAGTGTTCAGATCGGCATTTTATCCCATATACTGCCCACTGTGTCATGCAGTTGGTGAAGCCGTTTAGTCGCCACTCCTTCCCTTCCAGATCTATAGTTTTGTTGTCTTTTGTTAAAGTACATATCGAACATTTGCCACATCTAAAGAGGCCCACTACAGGCGGAAGGTCCCATAAAGTTAATGGTCTTATCCGTTGATCTGGTTGACGGCAGTCTGTTCGTCGCGAGTCACGTCAGGGTACTCTGGCATGTTGCAACTGCTGGTTTCGGTAGGGTGTCTTTGCAGCCATTGCTTGTTGTCTGTAGTTGTGGGGCACCGTTGCTGTGTCTGGGGGCTAGGGTGTGGAACTGTGGTTTCTCTTGGGCTCAGTGCATAGGGCTAACTAGTGGAAGGACGAGCTGATTATGTGGATGAGTGCCACTGGAGTAGGGGGAAAGTAGCAGTTAGGGTATGGTGTATGTTAGTGGCTAGTCCCTGGCCTCCCCTGCTGACAGCTGCAGACACTGACTAGGGCCGCTACTTCAGGAGCCGCCCTTTGCCTTGGGACATTAGGTGTAGGGCTACCCTGCGAGATTGTGTTAAAGTGGAGGAAGACCAATCGGGGGAGGAAGGAGGGACCAGGGCTGGGCTATATAGCAGGGGAAGGAGAAGGAAATAAAACGTGCGCAGGAGCGCTTTCAAATTGCCAAAAATGTACACAAATGCAAAGTTTGCGACCTATAGGGCCAAAACGCGCTGCCTCTTACCTTTGCAGTCGGATGTTAATGTAAAATTAACAAATAAGGCAACCCTTCCGAGTTTCACTCAGTGTGACATTTTGTTAGTCAGATTTATCCTTTTGCACAGTATTAAGCCGCAAGTGCTTGGTGGTTTTCCGTTGTAGCACTACATAATAGCACACAAGTATTACTACAATATTAAACCAGTGGTACCCACTCAGAACAGTCTTTCTAACCAACATGACCAAGGCCCAATGACTTCAGCTGTACTCCACTCGCCCAACACCCCATAATACCCAGTCCAGTCTAAAACTTCCCTACATATGTAATGAACGGCTTAATGTACAGGTGATTTGGGTTTTGTTGCCAAATGTCCCCTTTTTATGCCTCCACTGACATACCTCCTATCATGTATAGTTCAGGGGCTCTGCACTTGTCTCAGTAACACTGCCTGAGCAGCATGGGGTTGATAATGGGTCCCATGCTTAGAGGCTGGAATCTGTATGAAGCGTGATATAAGGACCCAATTTATTTTGATCTGCCACACTTTTTTAGTGACTCTTAAGGCACCCAGAAATGGGAATGCATCTGCTGCCTGTTATTTACTATGTAAAGGACCAGTACTTCGGGTCGAAGTGCTAACCTCATCACCCCAAAAAACACCTTCCATTGTAGGTCTGCCTATACTATAGTAATTCATCATGTCTTGAATTGTCATTTACCTTCTGTAACAATATATTAAATTCATAGCAATTTCACTGGCTTTGCAAAATCTACTGGTGCATCTGCCTGCCATATCTGCTAATAGGTAACTCTTCTTTGAGACCCCTTACATTTTAGTTTGATGACATGCAATTCTAGAATTTGATAACCATTTCAAAAAGGAAAACAACGTCTTTGTCCCCATAACACAGCAGTCGTGAATCCAGGACCATCATTTCTTTTCAGCAATGAAATCAATTTTAAGGCGCACCTTGTGATATTATCGTGTGACAAACTGTTTAGATTTTTGGGCTAGGTATTTTGTGGGATGGTTCAATTTCTATTGGTAAACTCGGCATCATGACAAACGCAGGGAAGAAAAGCAAAAGAGGGAGTTGGAGAAAACTGCAAGCACTTGCTCCCCTTTAAGAGGAGCAGGAAACATCTTGAGACACTTAGCACCATTCTCACCGAGACAATCATGTCAGTGGCGCAGGACCCTCCCCAGCTGGTTTAAATTTAGAGCCCTGGAAAGGACTCAAACATTCCATCAGCACTTCACTGGACTGTCCCATTTCCTGTTTTGAACACCAGCATCCTGTCTCTCCACTCAAAGGCGTGCTTCCTTAATCAACAAAATCTGCAGGCGCTGCCTTGATTTCAGGGAGCTATCAAAGCAAAGTTCTGGAAAAGCTGCCTATTTTTGAAAGGCTGCTTCACCTCTTCTTGAAACGCATACATGGGCAGCTGTAATAAACGTTACAAATGTAGGCGAATGAAAGCACATGGCCTATAGCATGGAACCAAACACCATTTTCAATGTATTTTCGAAGAGGACGTTTTTCTGAAAAGAGGTGTGCGCCATTCTGCCAAAATGAGTATATTAACATAAGAGCACAATAGCTAAAACCTAACTTTTTACTGTAGTTTGAATCTGGGGCTGACAGTTTCTCAACAAGTAACCCCAACGTACAAAAACAGCAAGGCGTGCTTCAACCGACATCATGGCAAACAAGGGCGGATGGAATTTGGAAGGCCAATGGTAGCAACCCCCTATTTTAGGACAATGCAACTGTCAGCCAGCCCACAAATCGTTGTGTGGGTGGACAGCCGATGCGGTCCGTGCGTACAGGATGCTACGCTGGGGCGTGGGAGGGGGCGGGATCCAGCGTTCGGCAGTTGCTGCCTTGTAGTTAATAAAGCAAGTTGCACAATCGAGCGGCTCCGCGTGTGGTCCTTTCAAGCGCAAGCGTTCCAAAGCACTCAACTCAGCCACACCACCGGAAAACGTCACTGACCTATGCTCATTCCTAGGACTTGCCAGTTATTGCGCAAGATATCTGAAGGACTATGCGACCGTGAGCAACCCCCTATGCCTACTCACATGCAAAGACACACCGTTCTCATGGTCCCCGGAGTGCCAAAAGGCTTTTGAAACCATCCAAAATGCCATCTCACAAGCCGGAGACATGGCGTATTTTGATGCTCGTCGAGACACCGAAGTCATTGTCGACGCCAGCCCGGTGGGACTGGGCGCTATACTCACCCAAAAGGACCCTACAGACCCACACAACATATACGTAGTGGCATATGCCAGCAGGAGTCTCACGGCCACAGAACGGGCATACTCGCAAGCGGAAAAAAAAAGCTTGGCGGTAGTATGGGCCTGTGAGTATTTTCCTCTGTTCCTGTTCGGTAAGGAGTTCACAATAATCTCGGACCATCAGGCACTGCTCACCATATATGGCGACCCAAAGGCCAGAATTTCGCCAAGAATTGCCCGGTGGGGCCTACGCCTACAGGACTATAAGTTCACAGTGCGGCATCGCCCAGGAAAGGACGAGAATCCGGCGGACTACTTGTCTCGTCATCCGGCAGCATCCACGGAGACACGACCTTCCATCGCAGACGCCTATATAAATTATGTGGTTCACCACCTTCAACCGCTGCCGGTCGGGTGGACAGAGCTCACCACTCAATCCGAATGTGACCCAGCCCTTCGAATTGTACGACACTGTCTCCAGAACAACAAGAAGATGCTCATGAGTCAACAAGCAAAGTCAGAGGCAGAAACCACTCAAGAAGATGTCAAATGGCTCGATCAAGTCAGAGACGAATTGACGGTAGTAGATGACCATGTAGTACTAAAAGGATGCAAGGTGGTCATTCCGAGAACTCTCAGGGACAAAACAGTGCACCTAGCGCATGAAGGTCACCCAGGGGTGGTCGCGACGAAGCGCCTGCTCAGGCAGAAGGTTTGGTTCCCACACCTGGACAGGCTGGTGGAAAACATAGTAGGTGGGTGTCGCGTCTGTGCACAGGTATCACCACCACCACATCCAAACCCATTACAAACATCACAGCTACCAAAACAAGTGTGGGAAGAACTTGCCGTACACCTTATTTGGACCACTGAGCGATGGCATACATGTAGTAGTACTCATGGATGAGCACTCACGATTCCCAGACGCACAAATAGTGGAAAGCAGCTGAACGTCAAGCATCATCCCAGCTCTCGACCGAATGCTGTCGGCCTACGGAATCCCCAAGATCATCAAGTCGGATAACGGCCCCTCGTTCGTAAGCCACGACTTCCAGAACTTTGCCAAATACATCGGTTTCCAACATCGCAAGATAACCCCACACTGGCCACAGGCAAATGGCATGACTGAAAGATTCATGGCCAGCACCAAGAGAACCCTCCAAATCACTCATGTTCAAAACAAACCATTCGAGCAGGCCCTAAATTAACTGCTCAGAGAATATAGGCACACCCCACATAGCACGACAGGGATATGTCCTGTGGACCTCATGTTCAGGAGACCAATCGCAACGAGGCTACCGTAAGACCCACGGCCACGAGAACCGACGGCACTTGAGCAGGAGGCAAGGGCAAATGATGATGAAAGGAAAGCGAAAATGAAAGAAGTCGCCGACCGCAAAAGACGAGCTCGCGAAAACCTCAGAGCCTGGAGATGAGGTCTGGTTCCGACAACCAAAGACCTGCAAAGAAGCTACGTATGCCCCCACCCCCTGGTGGTAAGACAAAAGAAGGGCATGATGGTGACGGCCCAGAGACAGGACAGCTCGACTGTGACCCGGAATATATCGCACTTCAAGCAAGTGACGTCTAACTGGGGAGAAGAGTGGGAAAGAAACAGGGACTGTGAAGAAGACAGAATAAGGGATGAACCCTATTAAGGCGGTGGGAAGAGTCAGAGGGTGAACGAAACACCATGAGGCAGACCATCGAGGAGGCAACCCCAAGCAGGACAAGACGACCACAACGGAGCCGTATGAAACCACTACGCCTCATAGAAGAAATGGGGTAAGAATTGAGAGTGGACTCGCACGTTAAAAAGGGGGGAGATGTCAGCCAGCTCACATCGTTGTGTGAGTGGACCGCCGATGTGGTCTGTGCGTACAGGACGCTACGCTATGCTGGGGCATGGGAGGGGGCGGGATCCAGGGTTCAGCAGTTGCCGCCTTGTAGTTAATAAAGCAAGTTGCACAATCGAGCGGCTCGGTGTTGGTCCTTTCAAGCGCAAGCGTTCCAGGCCCGCGAGGCCTTAACAGCAACCTCCACTTTGTGTTAATTATGAATTATACTCATTACAAAATAGCGTACTTGATATGACTGGACACAATTATTACCCCTGACGTTTGTCTTGGATTCAGCTGCCCAATTACGACAATCCTAAAGCAGAAAAGTTGATGTTCAAGAGTGAAGCAGTTCAGGATAGGACAACCCCAATGCTGGACAATGAGGTGCTGTAGCAAGTCAAGACAGCTTTACATTGGCAGAGCGTTGACTATCCCAGTAATTGATGGTAGTTTGTACTTGAGTTTGGCTTGCAGTACTTAAACGGTCAGTGGAAGCGAATGCCTTAAATGAGGAACATCTCTGTGACTGTACAGAAACAGCAGGGCAAAGTGAAAGGCGAGAGTATTGTAATATATACCAGTGTAAGATACCAAAGCAGGTCAGTACTAAAGCGAAACCAGGATTGAACTAAATTGGCAGAGGTGTGCGAGAGAATGCACTGTGCAAATCAAGAGAAGTAACTTGGCAGGTCGGGGTGATAAAGTGGCAGATCGGAAAAGAAAATTGAAGAAAAAAAAGAAATGTATATGCCGGATAGACCCATGAATTGGAAAGTGCCAAAAGAGGATATGCAAAGGCCAGCGACACTTGTCGAACAATGTTCTATATGCAGGGCTTGCAAAACCTCACCCACTCGCAAAACCGAAGATTACCGGGAAGTTTAAAAATGTTATTTGACATTTAATGCAAACAAGCTTTGTTTGCACTAAATGGAAATAAAATGTCACTGTGCGTGGGCGGCAGCATTGACACAAATTAAGTATGCTTAAGGTGACATGCACAGTTTCACAGCAAGGGCATGTACATGTTTTGTCACCAGTAAACATATGGCGAGTGTATTTATCTTAGAGAATGACAACTAAAAGAACTCAACCTGTAGGTCTAGTGATATTTTTAAAACAATTCTAGGCCTTACATGGCAAGTGAGACTGCAAACAAAAACTGATAAGCTCTCACAGGTCTATTTGGTTTCCCAAACGTAATACAGCCATGAGCGATTCAGGTGATACAAAGAGTAAGGTCTGGGTTTGGTAGTGTAATAGAAGGGATGTGGCAGTATTTTAGTAGGATACCATGGTAGAAGAGTTGGTACCATGAAGGAAAACAGAGCTTCAATGCAATTCCTACCACTGCTCTTCCACAGTCGTATTTCAGATCAGGACAACTCAATCCCTCCATTTCTTCAAAATCCACCATATAGGGTTAGCTGGTGACACACCAATACGGAAGTGCAAAGCAAAACTAGAAAAGTAAATGCCCAGAAAAAAACGAGTCTGTCTTTTGAAGAATTCAAGCAGGAGTGCAGAGGAATAAGCGTTTGGTGTTACTTGGTGGAGACACTGCTACGCTGGATTTTATTTTACCTCCACTTCTGCTGCAGACCCTGGCCTTTTAATTCCTGGAAACTACTAAAACAGGAAAGGTCGCGGAGCGCAGGGCAGTGAGTGCTTGGTGCTTTGGTCCTGGGAGCAGGGAAGAACAAGCCTGGAAAGGTTGTCTGGTTGCCAGCGGAGCGGTGAGTAGCAAGCCATGTACTGGGACATCTGGTGCGCACTATAGCTGATAGAAAGACTTGTTAGAGGAGGCTTGGGGGATACAGAGCTTACGGCCTAGGGCCCGACTCCCTTTGTTTTTAACTTCCCGGCCATCATATTGTTTTCATCCCCCCTACACAGCCATTTTTCAACAACCAAATAAAATCTAAAAAACTCAACCACTTCACACTACGTAGCAATTCTCGCCAAACAGGAAAGCGCTCACGCGGCCCACAAAGAAAAAAAGCGCAACTTAAATGCATCTCCCTGCAGTAAAAAAGACAAAAAGGAGGCAATGCATTGTGGATACACTATGGCTGAAAATAAAAGGGCTACTTTGAAAATACTGCACCCGCTTAAGTGGCGGAACAAGGAGCTTTGATTCTTGACCCAAACACTAAAAAAGGGGTGGAGCATGTCCCAGACCCTAGTATTTCAATTGACAATAACTGCTCTTTATCAAGGCTATACCAGGATATCCAATAGAACTCCCTGGGTCCCACGGATTTTACTTATGACAACATTATACTAACAAATTTATCTCTGAGCCCCGGTTTGGAGAAGTGCTCACAACATTAGAATCACCATCCAGTGAAAGCAATTCTGAGGAGGATGAGCCGGCTGGTTTTATTCTCCACTGTGGTTCTTATAATGCGTGACCTTCTACCATAGCTACATTGGGGGCTCTGGAGTCGAAAAGGGATGCGTTGTTCCTTTTATGCATCAACATGGCTGCTGAGCAACCAGGTTTGAAGGACGCTGTGGCTAAGAGGTCGATTTAATTCCCTTGGCTAGCATTGAACCTCCTTCTCCCGATATTCAGCTTGTGGACCAGTCTTGTTTTGGGGTCTGCCTCCCTTCCTCTTATTTATGCCGACTTACCCTCCAGGCCTGTCACAGTTGTAGATCTGCCCACTCACAGTTAAAGGCTCAACTTATTCTCAGGCATTGTCATCATTACTCCGGATGGAATCAGAGCAAGGTACAGCTTATGTTGTATTGTGCACTGGAAGCGTTACGAACAGAAATTTCACTTAACAGTCCTTTGAGCCCTCATAAGTGTAAGCAGCGTAAGCACAGTTTCCCCATTAGTCAGAGGCCCCAACGTAAAGATGGGAGGAGTAAGCAAGCAGTTCCAATTAGTGAGGTGGCCAAATTGGGGGAACGCCACTTACCTATATACTAAGATCATGAGGGATGGATTGGTTAGACAGGTCCACCTCCAGGGCCCCTTGGACAGGTGGCTTGGCCCCCTATGGTGGAGCCCGAATCGCAATCTGCGACACATTTATTGGTGGCTCCTAGCAACTTAGAGGCTGTGCCTGGACCTGCCCTATCCTTAGCCCATTCCTCTCACAGCTCGTTCTTCTCAAAGTTCTAGCATAGACCTCCCGCTTCCTACATTATGCACAGCACCTGTAGGTGCTGCGCTTCCTTCCTTGACTTGCTGCAAATTCCTACAAGTGCCGGCCTGGGAAATTCAGGAACTGTCTATGCACATATATAGTTCCACAAATAGTGCTTCACTACCTGTACTGGCATGCCTGGTTGGCACCTCGCCTTTGAAAGTTCATGTTCCGCCGAAACGCAACACCTGGCTGGCACGGGTTGATTCGCTTCTGTCGAATACGTATGACATATTGGGGCCCAAATCGGATTCCTCCTGGTTCATGGACTTCATGCACATCAAATTCATTGAGACAAAACCCACAGCGCTTAGCCGCTTTTTGAATCGTGCTTGGTTATTTGAATTACTCCATATCATCCCAGATCTTTCCACCATTTCCTCCAAAGACATACAAAAGCTGGAATTAACTACTTTTGACAGTTCTTCTAATTGAGCATTGGCAACATTTGTTTCTCCCATAGTAGTGGAACGCATATGTAAAAACGCAGTTATTGCTGGAACTGACATTTTAGTAATCCAACCCTCACTGCAAAATGACTGTTCGTGCTCATTCTCAGTACATTCGAGTACACACTAGGGTCAAAGCCGAATCTAGCTAAACAGGCGCTGCTGCAGAGGCAGCAAAGGCATTTGTCTCAGGTTATGCAATTGGCATGCTAACCGGCTTCCTCGGTGGAGGCCGAACCTATAGGACTGTTAGTATGGAATACCTGGGGTCACTGTTCATTTCTTAACAACCATGATTCCCTTGATGTGTTAATGAGGGCCCAGTTCTTTTGTTTAGAGGAAACTTGGCTAACTACTTCCTTTGACCCAGATGGTTCTACTGTATTGTTTCGCCCATCTATGCGCCCACAAAAGGGACCCTCGAAAGGTGGGCTGTATTGGTGCCAAATCGGTCTATAATCTACCTGAATTCGCTGCTCCCAGATCTCTCAGAAATGTGTGTGCCCGCGGCCAGCAGCAACTCAATGTTTGGCCCAAGGGTTACCCTGGTGGCAACCCTGCATGATCCATCAGTAGGTGACTCTGCAGTAGAACTGATTGAAGTTGTGGTAGAAACGTTCAGAAATTGGCACACTTTATTCTCTAAGGGTGACATTATTCTCGAGGGAGACTTCAATGTAGATTGTGTCCATAATCTACTAAAACGTGTGGAGTGGTAAGAAATGTTTGTTGGGGATCAAGGATAAAGAATGGCGGGTGGCCCTGGCAGAGTTTGATCGTACACCTTTGGTTGTTAAAGAGGGAGAATCACAAACCACGTGGTCCAATGGACAGTACAGCAGTTGTATTAATTTTATTTTGATTAATTCTCCGATTGCCAAGTATAGTCCTGAGCTTGGGACCATTCCTACGGCGTCTAGCGACAATGTAATTCTTTCTATGAACTGTTTGGGGACCCTTCCGCAACCCTGCCATATTTTGATTGGTAAGCAGACAGTTAATATCCAGGGAAATAGGTTACGTTGGACATCAGCTAATATACAAACATTTAAATCTAACCTTAATGGGGATGAAATAGAGGAAATGTAATTGGGACTTTGAGTTGCTGGATTTATATTGTCCTTTGGAACATAAGCACCTAGTGTCAAATAAAAATATGGGTAAACCAGGACTAAGGTTTGATCTTGGCATAAATAAAAAGAAAAAAGCTTAACTTGGTAGTGAAGAGAACAAAATAAAAATGATTGCTGCTGCTACGTCTAGATTTGCAGGGATATAAATTTACAGAGAACACTTCTGGTTGGAAATGTATCAATCGTCTGATCAGGACTCTGACAGAAAGAAATGTTGGCACCTCATAGGTAGTCATGGGGCTGGCAGTGCCTAAAAGGCAATTTGCTGTATATCAGAAGAGCAATGGGGTATTTTCATTGAGCACTCGTATTGCTGGGATTCAGAACCCAGCTTTATTGAGAATCCCAAAACAATGAGTGACTCGTTGGTTTGCACGCATATAAGGGAGGCAGACTTGGTGGCCATCATTGCTACGACCAAGGTTTCAAAGGCCAATGGCCCGGATGGTCTTTGCAATGCGGTCACAAGAGTGATCGCCAGTTTTGGGCTTCATTGTTTCAATGTTTATTTCTGCATATATGTGAAACTGGATTATCCCTCATTCCTGGAAATGCTCGATTCTGATACTGGTGCATAAGAAAGGTTCACACGACTAACCGTTAAATTATAGGCTTTTGGCCATGTTAGACTGTAGTTATAAGCTATTTGCAAATATACTATTGGATCTTTCTTCCTGGGTGGCAGAGAGGGGCTTGTTGAATTTCCAACAGATGGGATTTAGAAAGGGTTGTGGGACTACTCATTCCATCTGGGTCCTCCTAATCCCAATTTCAGACATACACTGCATTGTACCTGTGTTTCGTAGACTAGTCTGCCGCTTTCAACAGTGTTTTAAGAGCTAAACTCTGGGAAAAATTGGCGAGATGGGACAAAGACCCCTCGTTACTATACTTTATTAAATCATTATATAACAATACACAGGTTAGGGTTGGAATGTCTCAGGAGGGAGTACTCACTCAACCCTTTACTAAGAGAGCTTAAGCAGGGCTGCATGCTTGCACCCCTGCTATTTAACCTTTATATAGCTGAGTTAGTCCTTGTGTTGTAGACAGTCAATAACCACCCGCCACGTTATGGCAGTGAATTTGTTACCTGCCAGACGTATGTGGACGACAGTTATACTCGATAGTACAGCTGTTGTCCTTCAACGTTCTGTAGATGTTCTACATAAATTTGCTCGAGGGCATGGTCTTCGTCCAAACGCTATAAAAAACGAAGACCACGATGATTGGTAAAAGAGCATATGGCGCACTGTCATTTACATGGAATTTAGCGGGTGTCCAGTTAGAGCAGATTGATGAATATAAATATTTCAGCATCTGTATTAGAGCAACTACCTCGCCAACCTATTTGGCTGAGGGAATTTCGCTCAAGGCCTGGGGGAAGTGGTTCACAATTAAAAAGATTGATGCCTACGGGGGTCAGTCTATCGAGACAAAGATTAACGACTATAGGATTTCAATTATTCTGGGCATACTATAAACCCTGGAAGTTTTTCTAGAGAAGGTGATCGCCTGGCTTCCCAGGCTGGAGGCCAACATTTTGCAGTCTTTACTTGGCATACCAGGGATGGTGCCTGTAGAAGCTATACGACTTTAACTAGGCTGGCCCTCTCTCGTCGGACTATGGAAAACATCTGCTTGTAGGTTTTGGGCGAAAATGCATTATTGTTGCCTGGAGGAAGATACTTTATTAAGCCTGTCTGTCAACCACTTTCGTTGATTCTGTAAAAGTGTATAGTATAGGGAATCTGAGCGTATGGCAACTTATTTTACTGAAATTGGCTTGCACAGTGTGCCGGAGTCGTGGCTGCACTTCAATTTATCTAAATTGAAAAAGTCCAGATGTTATGACACTTCCCAGGTATTGAACCACTTGGCTAATGTACATAGGTGGTCACTTTATTCACATCAAGGCTTCTGCATAGACTGACCAGTGAGTTCTCACTAAACTCTTTACCTGCACTGATTAGATGTATTTTATCTGTTCGTTTCTACATTCTACCTATTTTAGAGAATACATGTGCTTGCGTAGGCTTTCCCCGGGGAGAGCGACTCTGCACACTCTGTGGCAAACTAACAACATATTCTCACCCAATGCGAAGAACTTAGCCTGGAGTATGAGAAAGGTTATTGCAAATGTAAGCTCTATTCTGCTGATCAATTTTGGAGCATGATTTTAGGTGCTGAGTCGCTGGGGCTGTCTATCACATATGGCAATTGGCGGCTAATGGGCTTTTAGTTCTCTAAATTCTAACATTAGATGAATTATTCTTTTGAAATGTATTTATTATAGTATATATTGATTTTTTAAACAGGAAGTTGAAATTTGAAAATGTACTCTGAAATTGGTAGTCTTATTTGCTGTTTGCATACTGTTTTATTGTAATAAAGTGTAAAAGGTTTGACAATGTTCAACCAAAAGCACTTTAATAAAGGGAGTCAATTTCAAGTCAAAACAGAATACAAAAATTCAGGATACACAAAGTTTCTGGACAGACTAGACATGAACTGAGACGTAAAAGTGATTGTAATAATAGAAGGAAGTCTGGGTTTTAGATGCTACAGGCATGCTGTCAAGTTATATTTTGGTCCATATGTACAGGTTTGTGCTTTTAGGACTTGTGTCATTAATATGGCCTCCTTCAAGTTAAGTTATAAAAGTCTTTTATAATACACACATCACCACCTTAGTGATCTTAAAGCACCTAGTCCTGTATTAAGGACATGCCACTGGTAAACCAGAGACAGTTGGGAGGAAGAAATTAAAAGAGGGGTAGTTTAAAAGGAAGGGCAAGCGGGAGAATCAAAAACTGACTACTGGGTACAAGATACAACTGGAAATTACATTTGTGTCTCTAGAAGAGAAGTCTAATTTACTGTGATTGTCTGCAGACTGCCATCCATCGTCCTGCTCCAGTCACCCATCCAACCAAGCTCAAGGGTCATCATCCCAAGCACGAAATGCCAAGAACAAGAAACAGACTCCTACATAGACCCAGATCTCCGACATGATCTTGGGTGACTTTCACATCATCCCGATAGGATAGGGTGCAACACAAATGAATATCCAACCAGAGTCGGGCAGTACATAAGACTGCTCCAAAACCCCCACTCAAATATGCTAGCACGCCAAATCTCAGCCAAGAGAACAAACTGCGCTCACAGAGAAAAGCCTAATGCATCCAGCCTTCTATTCCTTAAGAATATTTTAAAACTAACATTAATACAAAAAGATACAAGATTAGAAGTTGAATATTTACTGTCCACGCTTCCAAACCGTGAAACTCACCCCACCCCGCCCCCCCCCCCCCCCCGATATAAAGTGCAGAAACCAAAACAATTGCATTTTATAATATCTAGACCAAAATCATCTCTTCTGGACCACACCACAATCCACAAATAAATCCCACAAAAAGTGTTAAGGTCAGCTTTGACCCTTTATCAAATAGGGAAGGTATTTAGGTTAGATAACTTTGGACAGAAAGCCTTTGCAGCCAAAAGATTTTAGATTGGATTTAGGCACGACCAGGAGCTGTTCCGTAAAGTATCTCAAAAACCTACTGGTAAGGTGGGCGGAAAGTATTGATTTGAGACTTTTAGAAGAATTGTCAAATATACTTTAATGAATCAGCAAGGCAACCCTACGCGGGCATGCAGCGCTAAACAGTGAAGTGTGCTTGAGTTGCAGGGGTAAATTGAAGGGTACCACCAACTAGTTCAACATTATTTTGAGGGGCATAGAATTTCAGTATTGCACCCAAGCGTATTGCAGTGCAACAACCTACCGCAACACTATACAGATCACAATTTGGATGGCCCAAATCCTCTTGCACCCACATATATGACCAGTTACTGTACTTTTCCTCCACTCCCTTAACTTTTAGACTGGACTTGTCTGGAAACAAAATTAGGTGTGACAGGAGAAGGAGAGAAAGCCAAGGATGGCCTGAGACAGGTAGAGGGCGCAAGAGGAGAAGAGGCAGAGGGTGTGGACAAGATGTCTCGGGTTCTGGTAGTGAAATGAGAGGCCAGGGTTGTGCAGAGGGCGATAGAAGAGGAAGATATTGCAATACGATTGGCCAGCTCCTTGAAGATTTTGATATAGTTCAGCCATGTTGTTAGAGGCAGCAGAGATGCAGGCTTTAATATGGGTGCTCTTTTTAGAGAAGATGGCGACTGTCTTGCCTTTGGAGTAGGCAGCAGGTCAGTTTGTCAAAGGGTGCACCTAAAGCTCCTCATTTCTGGTTCAGCTGCTCTGCACTTGCGTTTGAGCCGCCAGATTTGAGTTGTACCAATAGTTGCCCTTTTGGCAGGCTTCATGCAGATCTTTTCTGACGGGGGCAAGGATCTCCAGAGTGTTAGAGATAGAAAGGTGAAGGTTGGCAAGGGCTGTGTCAGGATGGGAGTCAGCAGCAGGAGTAGGTGGTGGAGAGAAAGAGGCAAAGGCAGCTACTGACACTCACTTCATAGGTCGAATGAGAAGAAAGAAGAGGTGGTCAGTCCAGGAGAGAGGAGTAGTGAGAGGATTTGAGAGGGGAGGGGGGATCCTTGGGGGTTGGGGGGAGGTGGGGGAGGACATGTTACATAGGATACATCTGCCTAGAATTGGGCGCCATCCAAACAGGCAAGATAATTGGCTATGATTTCCCACAGCTTAATTTAATCCTCGTCAGGCAAAAGAGCTCTCTGAAAAATATTTAGTTGAGATGCAGATTAAAGACATCAAAAGGATGGGCAATTTTCAGGAGTTCCACAATCATTGTTTGAATAAACTAGGATTTGAGGTTAACTGGTCTATCGGCCTGGACTGTAATCCTATTATAGTCAAAGGGGTTTGCTTCCATCAGTCTAGTCATTCATGCTGGCAATGCCTCATACTTTAATGGAGTAAGTCTACAACCCATAGAAATTGCATGAGGTTGGCCAGCATAGGTTATATTTCGAAGTTTCAAACTGTGCAAAAGAACCACAGTAGTGGTCTCAATGCCTAGGTTTATCTGAATAGTGGCGTTTTGTGGCCCACCAGGAGATTCCAGAACGTAACCAGTTAGGGCAACGAGTGTAGTAAGGCAAGTGGTCTTATATAGCACTGTGACGAATCATGGGAATTCGACCCTTCACCCCAAGGGGGGAGCCCACCCCTCCCCCTGTGAAGCCAGGGAGGTGAGCCTGCTAGGATCTCACCGGGAGAGACTCCCCCTTTGGTGACAAGGACTCCTGTTCTCAGGAGGGACTGCCTAGAGGACCTTGCAAAATAACATTGTTAAACCTTTCTCATGACAATCTGATGAGGCCAATATTGGCAACACAAAATGGAAAACCTATTCCACTGGGACGAAGAATAGGACGTATGGAGGAGAAGAGAACCCACAAGAGAAAAAGATAGAAAAGAATTGCACTGGGGGAGCCCCACGGCTACGTCTACCCAAAAGGGTGAGGCGCCTGGGATAATGAAGGGTTTCCAAAGGGTACACATGCTGGCTCCAGAGCGAAGCAGAATAGACGTGCAGCTTCCTGGAGACATGAGAGACCGAGAGGGGACAGGCATTCTACCATCAGTAGCAAGGAAGTTGGGAGAGCTGAAGCTGGATGTGTGGTGTCCTGAAACCAAGAGCGAGAAGCCGTGACTGGTGGCATGACTAGGGGAGGACTGTGGTGGACCAGAGTCTCCTCATAACGCTAAGACCATTCTGACATGGCAGACTCGGGATAAGCCGGTACCCGAGATACCGGATAGGCAGCCAAGATCAACAGATGGAAGAGAAGCTGGTGAAAGGACACGAGACAGCAGGTTATGAGGCGAGGAAGTGGATTCTCAACAAACAGAAACCCTAGTGACGTTAGCTCTCAGAACCGAAGGTTATAGGGATACCAGAGACCCGGGCAGTGAACGAAAACTAGGAATGTTGCTCTCCTTCTCCTAGTGGACTTTGTTGCTGTATTCGAGATTGTTAAGCATTGCACCTTATGCCACCAACACACCACCGCTGCCAACCTCTCTCCTGAAGTCACCAATTGGATTGCATCATTTCTCGCTGACAAAACCGCCCTAGTATTTGTTGACAATTCTGCTGCCCCGCCAACCCCAGTCACCTGCCGCGTACCGCAAGGCTCCCGTTTCTCGCCGATGCTATACAATATGTACACACATCCCCTCTTTAATCACTTGCACTCCCTTGTCATCATCTATACAAACTATGTGGATGATACACAGATCCTCCTCCCCCTCACTGGCAACTATACCCAGGGCACTTCCACTCAATCTATGAAGCCATCCAAGCCTGGATGGCATCCGACCAGCTTTGCCTAAATGACAAGACTGAGATCCTTATTGTGGTCTCTCAGTCCACACTCTTCAAACTTGATCCCGCCAACCAAGACTTTAAAATGGACAAATGTACCTGCCCAGTCTCACCTGCCGTCATAACCCTGGGAGTATACCTAGATGCCACCCTCATGTCAGGACAAAGGAACGCCATCTACTCATCCTCCACCTACCTACTGCAATGTTCTCTTTGCAGGCAGTTCAAAGTGAAACCTCAACAAAGTACAAATCATCAAAACCAATCACCTCTGTGCCGCCCTCGATCTCCCGAAACTCGATCACATCACTGAATCAGAAAAAAAGTTAATTGGTTACTGGTCGGTGAATGCATAAAATTAAAAGTTCTCGCCATCACCCATCACTACTGCTCCTGCAGCTCTGTCTCAAAGACTTGCAAAATCGACCCCTTCTCGCCCTACGTGCACAGCCAACAGCCATCATCTCAACATTCCCAGATTCAATCGCATCAGAGCTGAAGGCTCCAGCTTTCCTGTCACTGCTTCCCGACTAGGAAACTCTGGCATCATTGCTGCGAGTCTGGCCCGCTTACTGGCCCTTCAGAAAGCAGTTAGAAACCCGGCTTTTCAACTAGAATTGAACTTTTCATTTGAGCTTTTCTCCCTTTTCCCTTTCCAACCACTTTAAGCCACACGCTTTTACCAGTTTCTGTACTGTAACTAGCACATTGATGCCTCAGGGTTTAGTGCACTGCTATTAATGTACAAATTAATTAAATAATTAGATTGCTCATACTCGTCACAATCAAGAGAAAAGCAATATAATGAGAGTGAATGAGAATCACTATTGGACTACTCATTTATCACAGTCGAGAGAGAGAGAGAAAACATGAGTGAATGAGAATCATTACTGGAATGGTCATAGTCAAGAAGTATTGTAAAGTGGAAGAGAAATATTCTGGGAAATACCCAATTCGTAATAATTCATACCAAGAAGGCTGAAGTGAAACAAAAGAGCAGGTTATAAAAGAGAAACCTGAGAACAAGCTGGACTTTGTAAAGATATGCCCAGACAAAGAACAGAGGGAAATCAAAGATTATGAACTATTCAGTAAAATAAGAAATAACCCAGAAGGAAAAGATAATTGTTGTATACATTTACTAGGGGAGGAGAAAAGGATCATGCATTATAGAGCAAATCAAAAGAAACTAATGTCCAAAACACTAATTAATGAACTGTACTAACTGAGCAAAGTGATCACTAGAGACTATCTGAAGATCATCTATTGAAAAGTGGCTGAAGGATAAGTCATAAGAAGGGAGACCTTGTCATGACCGAGTTGTTAAAGATAGTGGTAGTGTCAGACAGTTTGGAGTCGGACACTGGATGGCATGTATAGACATTCACTACAGCTGACTAGCACCTTAGCTAATTTCATTAAGTAGGGACCACTTGTAGAATAGTGGGGAAGACAGGCTTTATGTATCTTCTTTAATTAACATACCATTAAAATATCTAATCAGAGACTGTGTCCTCATCCTGACCTACCACAGCACCCTTCTGCCAATAATGTTGGCCTTGATGTGCATAGCTCTGTAAAGAAAAGCAGGTGGGGGCATGTTTGTGGGACAGAGGGAAAGGCAGACACAGGAAATCTATGGAGTGGAGTGCAGTTTGGAAGCACCAGTTACCTGTGGGCAGATATAGTTGTTGTGCTTCAAAATCGGAAGAGAAACCATGACGGGTGTTCAACAGAAGTACAGTGGGGGGTTTGGGAGGAGGAGGTGTTGGGCGTATACGTTCTAATCACAGGGTTCGAATTTGAGTGGAGCTAGGAGCTATTTAGCTCCTACTTGTAGCCTTGAAGAGCCTGGTTAGCTTGACAGCAACAGCTCCCAGGAGCTGCTTTTGGCTCTCAAGGCCACTGATGTCAAGCTCCTTATTCCCCAGTGGTAGCGCCTGGTCCCTGGTTAATACTAAATCCCCAGGAGCTGCTTTTAGATCCTGCTTATCCCATCTGAATTTCGATACCTGCAATCAATATGATCTCGTAAATCTTAACAATTGGTGGCTCATGCCTGTTGAACTAGGAGATGCAACACAGGGGATACTTTTCTCTCCATAGTTATACAGTTATGTTGATAGTTTACCCTTTAAGTCAATGAAAAGGCTGCTCATAAATAAACAGTTATCATATTGAGTTTGCAGTCTATGGATGTTGGGTATCTGCAGACACAGAAATTAGGTCATGCACGTCGTCCACCACGTTTGTATTTTTGGGCAATGTAGTTCTTCCTTTCCAAAGCGCCAACAAAGTATTACAAGTAGACCCAAATCGGGTACAATCCCGACATCAGACCACTCGTAAAAAAAAAATCTGAGTAAAATAACTAATACCGATATGTATCAAGTACGAGAAAAGGAAAACCAAGACATAAGAATTGTCTCTGCTATACGTTAAGTGCCACACACCTCTATCAGTGACAGAACAATTTAGCCTCCATCCAATAATTCCTTTTTACTAGCTATGCAAAGCTCTCAAACACAGTTATATTTCCTGCTATGGCATCTGGGGACCAGAAATAGCTAACAGATATAAACGCCTGCTTTAACTACACTCATGATGGTTGTCTAGCTAGCAGGATTTATAAACAGTCAACCATAATGAGCCTAAAATAGTTGATAAAGGACCCAACGTCCATAAGAGTGAGCCCATAGTGATTTAGACTTTGTGTTTCTTTTAACTTTGGAGTCTGAAACTCCATGGGCATCATGTTTTACATTGTGACACACAGCACCTTCAGTGCAGTGTCACAGGGAAGTCTCTTAGATTTTCCAAAGGTTTAAATACCTTCTCTTGGTGAAACTACCATTTCCAAGAACAGTGAAGTGAAATTGACTTTACTTACATTTTGTAACTTTCTAGACCCAGCACACACTATCTTAGCATAGGGTGGGGAGGGGTTACTTAGTATCCCCTTTGTCTAGTTTCTCATGTAACATTTTATGTTACCCCTTCTACAAGGGTGGCAGTGGTTTACTTTTTACTAACATTGTGTGTTTTTACCGCAGGTTGCGTTTGCAGCTGCAGTAAGGTGCCCATTTCGTCAACATGGCCCCAGTCTTTTTTTTGCCATTTCTTGTCAGAAAGGTCCTTCTTGAGATTTCCTCTCCGGGCCAAACTAGGTTTGGTCCCTTTGTTCGTTTTGTTTTAGGCAGGATTCACGAGTGAAGCCCACCTCTGGCTCCAGTATGTCTGGCATGGGCAGGAAATGAGGGAGGTGCCTGAAACTCCCTGTGCTTAATCCCCTTGGTCACAGGAATGCACCCAAAGGCGATTGGCCAGCTGGCTGTCCGGCAAGGACAGCTACCCTGCTGTGTGATTGACAGCTAGGCTGGAATGAATGGGAAAAACCTGCATAAAAGGAGAGGCTTTTTGGCTTGGAAGGCAGAGTCGACCATTGGACGAAGGAATCCGAAGAAGAACTTGGAAGAGTACCTGCTGCAACTCCTGGGCCGTTGGTTTTCCGTTGAAGCCCTGCTGCTGTGCTGAAGCTCCGGATTCACCTCGACTAGAGAAGTCCTGCAAGGACGACTTCTCCCTTTGAGTTGGTGGGACCAATCAACTCCAAAGTAAGCCCGTCTGGACATCCTCTCGAAGATGGTTGCATTTCCACTGCTGCTGGAACCGTAGTGCAAGGGAGAGTAACACCAGATTGTGCGCGTTGCTTTTAAGTTAGACCCGAGCGCTAGGTAGATCCTCCGGACTTCCTGATGCAGGACTGACCAAGCCTGAGCCACCTCAAAGAGTGCTGGACCCCAGAAGCAAGGAAAGTCTGAAGTGGTATACAAGAACCGCAGTGTTGCTATTTGCTGTCAGACGCGAGGAGCAGAAACACCGAAGGACCGCTGAATTGAAGTTCACCCATTGCTGCCGCTGACATTCCCATTGCAGAGCAAGAGTCCCCAGACGTCCTCCCTCTTGTCCCCATGACTGAGGCTCAGGAACAACATGATCTGCAGAGCTGTACAGAAACAGAAGCCAGCTGGAACCATTTCTTCTAACAAGAGGGACTGTAAAATCTAAGAACTTACCTCTTGTTTTGTAGCCTTAACTTGCTTTCAGTTAAAACCAGTCTTTGTTACCTTGCAGAGTTGCTAAAGATTTGCCCTTCACAAGCCTCCCAGCTTGTGGCCCTTCAAGTGTTCTATTTTCTACAAACATTTCTAAAAAGTTGGGCAAGACTTTACCTACCTGCAAAGAGGATCTTCAGCTCCCCTAGACATTGTGCAATTAACATTGGCTGTCCTGGCTCCCTGAGCGACTCCTCTTTACCTCTGACTTTGCGCTTTGGCCTTTCCCCAGGAAAGGGTTAATTTACTCTGCATTGGAAGGTATCAAAAGTACTTACCTGTTTATGAATTATTTGTAAACTTTTTATTCCTCTATTCTATCTTTTACACCAAACTCAGCATTGCTCTAATTGTACCAGTGATAAATCAATGTCCACAGTGTCCTAGCTATTCAAGTCACCTGATGGTGTAGGAAGTGTGTGTGCCATCCCCAATGGGTGTGATCTGATTTTGAGAAACAGAGTGTGTTTTGAAGTGTATTTTAATTGTTACTTATATTACTCCCTTCTGAATAAGGCCTATATAACTGACTGTGAAATAAATTGTTTTATCATGAAACCTTGAGTGTAAGTGTTTATTTGAATAACTGCTACTGTGAAACTGTGTCGCAACATTACTGCTCACATTGACCCCTCTTGAGATTAGCCTGGCTGCTCAGCCACACTACCAACCTGTGTAGTTCAGACTTCTACCAAAGGTTGGGTGTTCCTATTGCCAGGAGGTCAAGGTTATTGTAGTGCACCCAAAGGGTACTGCATACAATCTTGCCTAACAATTATGTTAGCATGTGGTTATCTACAAAATGCTTAACCACTGGAGCGGAATTATGTTGTCTGTGCATGCAGCTTTTGTGCTTGATTATTCTAGTCTTTAATGTACGCTCAGTCTCAATATACTTCAAACCACAGAAACATGCGCTTGTCGGGCCACTGAGTATTTAAGAATTAAGACACAAATATAAGTTCTAAATGATATGTAACACAACCTATGTGTAAGCAAACTTTGTATTCCCCCGTTAGATGCCCTAGGCACGAGGTGCAATTGGGTGGTGTTGGTTTATTCATCTATTCATGGTTATGAAGATTTATATAGTATATTTGAAATCATTTATTGTGAATAGTTTGCCAATTAAAAATACCAAAATGTATTCAATTGAGAGTGTTGTTTCACGTTATAATATCAAAATAGGGATTTATTCAGTGTATGAAGCTGTGGGCTCCATAGTTTGATTGCTACTCCAAAACTTTCCAAAGATTTTGGTCTCCTGTGAAAGTTTGGGTGCATGTAATTTAAAAAAGTTATTAAATTAATAATCCCAACTCAGGAAGGTTGCATCATGTATGATATGGCATTTATAACGTGCCTATACACAAGTGTTTCAAGACGCGACAAGGGAGGGGAGGGGAAACAGGGGGGGGACAAAAATAAATATTAGTAGGCCTAGTGACAATCAGATCACTCAAGTGCAGGGGAGCGGGGAGGCGAAGGGGGGAAGTGCGGGGGGGGGGATGGACAAGTGCAGGACAATGACTAGGGAAACAACAAGTAGTGCAGCCAACAGGTGGCAAGTGAGTGTTTGCAGTGCAGACAAGTGTCTAATAAATGCAGGAGAGGGGACTGTAGGGTTACAGATACAGACCACAAGCGTCGGGGTGCCAAGATGCAGTGCAGGTTTGCAGATGGACAGGCAGGGGCCTGGGCCCGAATTCAGAGGTTTGCCAGGTGATCAGTCTGTGTATTAGACAGGAGATCAGCAGGGAAGAGAAGGCAGAAGCAAAGAGGAAAGTCTTGAAGTGCTTCCGGAACCAGAGATGGTTCTGCTGAAGTTTCAGAGAGGCAGTTCCAGAGGAAGGCACCAGCCGCAGAAAGATCTGCCCCGACTTGCTGCATGGAGAAGCAACTGACCCTCAAGGATTTAGAGGGGGATGAGCTAAGAGCTAGAGTAGGAAGATATTTCGGTAGAGAGTTGGCGGTATTGCGGCCTCAGGCCCCAGAAAGCCTTGTGGACGATGCATAGAGTCTTGTACTTGATCCTTGCTGCCAATGAAGAGATTTCAGTGCTGGAGAGATACGATCCCTGGGCTTGAGGCCAAGGACAAGTCTCGCAATCCTGTTCTGGATGAGTTGCAGAGGATGGAGAGTAGAGGCAAGAAGATTTAGCAAGAGGCTATTTCAGTAGTCCAGCCTAGAGAGAACCAGAGCTCTAGAGACAGTGAGTGGAGCCCATAGGTCTGGCGAAGGAACGACAAAGAGGATGTCGGTGAGGGTCTGTCTGGAGGAAGCACTGGTGTTGGTATAAGTGATGGGGAGGCCTAGGTTCAAGACCAGCATATCCCTTTTGAACTTCTTCCTACCAGACTTAGTAAGAAGGACAGGATAGTCAATAGAGAAGCGGTTAGAGAAGATAGGAGAACCAAGATCAGGATAGGGGGAGTAAGTAGTGGGGAACAAGGTGAGGGGAGGAGACACTAGGGGTGGGCACAAGAGGAGGGGTGCAAGCAGACCAGAACAAATTTGTTTCAATTCACGATGGGCTTGATGAGACAAAAAAGAAGAGCAGTAATATAGCTGAGTAACAAACCAGTTAACTGAGCAGGGAACCTGAAAGAAAAAGAAACACAACAGGGGTTGCGGCAGTACGATGTGAGGGAACGACCAGGCAGACCGAGGGCTAAGTAATAGAATAATTATCAAGGGAACCTAAAGGAGGTGTCAAAAAACATCCAGAACTAGGCAGTACAAGTACACAGCAGTCAAAGATAGACTCAAGAACAGAGCAGTCAAGCAAATAGGGCCTAGAAGAAGAAATGCAGCAGAACACAGTAGTAAAAAGGGGTAAGGGAAGGGGCTGGGATGGAGCAAAAGGGCACGCAGGGGGAGCAGGGACACGCAGAGGATGCGTAGGCGCAAGCAGAGACTAGGATGGAAGGGCGCAGAGCCCACGCGATCAAGGATTGCGAGTGAACCACGCTGACAGAGGACGCATGGGTGTGAATGCAGCCAAGGATGGAAGGGGCGCGAGGCACACCCAATCCAGGAATGCGAGGGAACCACGCGGGCAGAGGGCACCAGCGTAGCCAAGGATCGAAGGGCCGTGGGAGCATGTATCAAGGATTGCGAGGGAACAACACAGGCAGAGGACGAGCAGGCACATAGAAAAGGATGGAAGGGTGAGTGAGTGCCACGCAGGCTCAGAATATCAAAAGACTGCACACTTGTTGTGAAGAAAATCAACAAAGAGGCAGATTTGCACGAAGATCGGTGCAGCAGCATCTAAGGGCATGTGCCAGAGGGAAATTGCCTCAAAGTCTTCAGTACCCAAGGATTCGAGATAAGACCCTCTGTGGCGTCTAGTACTCTTATCTTAACGGTTGCTTAACTTTACAGTATAGAATGTCCAGCTGTCTTCGCTGCAACGCTGTTGTTCGTTTGCAGCAAATGGCGTCAGCTCTAGGATGCCTCAAAGCAATGCATGAGCTGCATGTAGGGTGGTAGCATTGCGTTCCAAGCACTAGGTTAACTACATGTCAAAACAACAATGTCCTCTCGTCAAGATGACACCCATTTTGACTATGCAGGTCCTTTAATTCCACCATGTACAAAGTTTTCGAGGGAGTTAATTTCTTAGCCAGTGCACATCATTCCCAATGAGGTACTGTACTAACATTTGGTGCAGCTTTTGTGTTATAAACTGTTTGGACTGCTGAGAATCGGTGCTGCGGCACGTTTACAAACAGACCCACATTCTACTTCTGCTGCCATCAGGAGTGCGTGTATTTATAGCAAGGAATTTAATATGTAGCAACCTGACACCATGAGAACCCTAATCCCCGCCCCTGCACCACCAGCCAGCTGATCCTCTGACCCCTTGCCGACTCCTCCAGGGAGGAAAGGGCACGTCTTTCCCGTGTCCTTGCTCCAATCAGAGCATCATGGGAACAAAAGGGTTTCTGTGCTTTTCACATCAATAAATACATTGGTAGAGGCAGCATTTTTCTTTGTAGGCCACAACCGTTGCTTGAAGAAAAAAGAACACTGGAAGGTTAGACATTAGAACGCATGAAGGAAGGGCGGAAAGCATAGTGAATTATATGAGGGTATTCTTTGCAGGAACAGACAAGGTGGGTAGAGTCCAACAGTTGCTATAATTGTGTGCTTGTAGGAATTAGAATTTAACGCATTGTGAAATCAACATGAAGGAAGCAGTTACGTTTTCGGTGAGTGTGTGTGTCTAGCCAAGTAATCCACATCACAATTGATGACTTTAAGGGCAATTTCACACAAGGGTCATTTAAATTCGGTATCCATTTTCTTTTGGGGTGATATTGAGTGGTAGGGGAATATACAACATTTCCGGCAAGCCTCAGCATGTACTCAAGCATTATATACTGAACCAGAAAATAAAACGCACTCCAGCCCACACCAAAAGCACCACACACAGGGCCTCCTTCAGAGAGATCAGGAGTAGCACTAAAAAAATGTGTATTTGGTACTACATTTCGCTATGAATATTTCTTTTTTACTGCATTACATCCAACTTGACAGACACCTAGTCCATTCCGAAGCAGCAGACCAACGAAAGACCAATGCAGCCCTCTGCAGGAAGGAGTAGCAGCGCACCATCTATCAAAATGTGCGCAACAGACACTGTTCACTCCTTGCTAGCAGCATAGCATACCAGCTAAACAGCACTACTGTAACACACATCAGCAGAGAAAAAGATGCGTGGGGGTAACCCTTCAGTCAGGCCACAAAATGTGTACTCGCCACTGGCGAGTTATAATTCTCTCTTGGCGAGAAAGAAACTGTGCTGCGTACATGGGCATTAATGGCATTCATGCCACAGGGAGTGTGACTTAAGAATGGCAAGTAGCTTGAACCATCACCTTTGGACATCGTTGAAAGGACAGCACCACATCATCCGTAAATATCAACTTCACAGGATAAAAAACAAAATAACAAGCTCAGCCCTAAACTACAGGAGAATATATCATAGCTCTACATGCCAATTATGTTAATGTTAAAGGTTACTTCTACTGTGTACTAGCACCACCGCAGTGGTCCCCAAGCACTCCGGCGGATCTGAAAAGGAGGGTGCGAAAAAGTTTGGGAGGGGTTAGTAGGGTACAGTGGGAGTAGCAAAGTGAGATTTGTGATGTCCTGTTGGCACCTTCAGTTCGGTTTGCACAGTTTGCTGAGCTTGGGTGCGATTTTCGGGTCGGTGCAATATCGATGTGCTGTTGTGCGTTGTTTGTATGTTGCTGCGGTGTGGAGAAGTACGTGCTGATTGCTGTGAAGAGAAGTGGTTGCTTGAGTTTCTGTAGGAGTATGCAGAAATGTGAGGTTTTAGAGTCGAGTTTGTGCTTTTTTTCATATTTCTTTGCTTTTGGTTTCTGCGCTCAACATCTATCACCATCCTGTGTGTTTGGATATTGTTTGGCAGCTTAGTTGGCAGGTACGTTGCAGAGTGTATTTTTCCTCTGCAAAGTTCTAGTGATATGTGGACATGGTAGGTGGGGGTGTGTTCCCCCCTGCCCTAGGGTTAGAGATGGTTAGGTTTAGAAGGTTATGGTCCCTCCATGGCCATCTAGTGGGGGTCCTTACCAACAGTGGTTTCCTCTGTAAGCTAGCGGTAAGTGGACATGGGGGTTTGGGGCGTGCTCCCTGCGGTTTGCGAAGATTATGTTAGGGATTATATGCAGCTAGCAAAAGTACCCGTTTTCCGAACAGATTCTGTGGACAGATATGACAGCACTCATTAATTGTTGAAAATCAATGATCCTGTATGTCGGTGTTTCGATTCGCTCATCGCTTGATGTGCCTTGCACTCTGCAGTAAACTGCACTGAGAATGGGGGTGTGTGTGGCTGGCTGACATACCCTGGAGCAGACATTGGGGGGAGGTGAGAGATGGTGTGCTGCTGCATACTGGAACTTTCTATGCTCCCTCCCCACCTGTTGCCTCACCCTGGTGTGGTGCAAATGTCCCAGAAAAAAACGTGCATTTTAGGGTTGAGGACCAGTCCTCCTACGACCACATTGATATTTCGCCGATTTCAGGCAACCGTCTCATGTGTGAAGGTGATGAAATCTGGGGAAAGTGGTGGGATGTCCAAATGTTATGTAGACAGCAATGTCTGCAGGGTCCTAACAGGCAACTGTGTAACATTGGGTGAAGGTTGGTGAAACGGTGTGGAATTGTAGAAGGAACAATGCTCTGCCAAGCCACAAACAAATTATGGCTTGTGCTGAAATCCAGGGAACGGGACAGGGTGTTCAAATGTCATGATTAGCCAGTATTATCCAGGGGGGGTCCCAACAGGTAAGTGTGTAGAATTTGGTGCAGATTGGTGAAACAGTATGGAAGTGTATATGGAACAGTGATTTGCCACAAACACAGCTACCCACACATTTTCACTTAAAAAAAATCTTCTATATAGAAGTTAGAAACCGTAGACAGACAAGGTGGCACTGTAATAGACTATTTTCACACAAACCCTATGCCAAGCCTAACTCTTAGAATTCAAATCCAACTAAAGCACACAGGCGTATGGCCCCCAGTAAGTGCATTGTGGCTAGCTTCTGACCCTCCCCCATTGTCTTTCACAATGAAGCTCCTGGCCCAAGGAGTACACCAACCTCCTATGGTCTCCTTCTGTAACAGAGTTTCAAAAACGTGCTTGTTCCTTTATTATTTATTTATATATTTGTTTGTAACGCGCCAAAGCTCGCGAGCATCACGGCGCGACAAACACAAAGATCACAGGACTATACAGAAAGAGAATAGATGGACTTAATATGAGTCCAGAGCTGGAAATGTGTTAGATTACCTAAAGAGTAATGTTTTCAACTGCTTTCTAAAAGGAGAGAAAATTGCTTTCCAGCCTGAGATTGCAGGGTAACTCGTTCCAGAGAGTGATATCTTTGAGGCAAAAGCCCTGCCTAAGCCAGTGGCTTTTACTCTGGCATGGCCGGATTCAAGTAGCCCTTGTTCAACCAATCTTAAACTTCGGCTTGGTTCGTACCATTTGAATTCCTTTTTTTAGGTATGCTGGGGCCATTCCATGTAGGCAGAGGTGGACCATCGTCGGAGATTTGAATCTAATGCGTTCATCTATGGTGAGCCAGTGGAGGCCGATTCTGTCTTGTGTTATGTGGTCGCGTTTGGGTTTCCCAGTGATGTATCCAACTGCATTATTTTGAATTATTTGACATTGCTTAATGCAGCTGTTGGTAGATCCTAGCAACAACGCATTACCATAATCGAGTCATGATAGGACGGTGGCTCTAGCAATGGTAGCACTATTTTTGGTGTTTAAGAATGGCCTGATGCGGCATAACAATCTGATAGTACTGGCAATTTCTTTTATGATACGAGACCACTCTGCTACATTCTACCAGTCTTTGCTCTCATTTAACAATAGCAGTTCACGTTATGAGCCTCGCGGTCACAGTATTACCGTCTTTCTCCATCTGGGAAACTCACTGGCTCACTTTGAAGCCCTTTTCTATATCGCGCTGGCCACAAACTTGACGGCTTCCTTACAAGAGTTCTTTCTCCGCCCCTCGGACACACACACGCTCTTGCAGCACCACAGGAGAACGAGCAATCCTTTTGATGTAATGTAGGATAGCCGCTCACCTGGTCTCCTTCCTTTGCCTCCCCTCTGCTCTGCAGAGCCTTTAGTCCCACTTCACACTTGCCGGGACCCTCAGCTGCTTCAGTCCTCAGTGTGCTTCTTTGGCTGCAGAATGGCTCACCACAGCTCCAATCAGCGTCTCGCCTCTCTACACATGGCTTGTGTAAAAGGGTTGCAGGCGTGAGTCCTTTCTCTGAATTGCCGCACTATAGTTAGGCTTATTAGTAAGACAGACCTGGACTTGGCAATGGTGCTCCTCTGGGGCCCTCTTCCTCGTCTCAGTACCAAAGTGGTGTAGCTGCATGTTGGTGTGCATAACTCCTAGTTGTCTCTTCCTCGTCCCACTACTGTCAAATGTCATGTGTGGAAAAAGGAGGGGAGCTGGCTTATAATGGCCCATAAAGATTGGGGGAGGGTTAGGTTTGTCATCAATAGAAAAAGGGGGGTACCATGTCTCGCCCATAGCATATTTATCATGGTTTGCCCTTTTCCTGGTACATCTAGACTGATTCTCATACCCTTTTCTTGATCAATGGCACATGGATAACAATATCCCATTACTGTCATTGGAACAGAGAGTTCCTCTTGGAAGGGAAATGGGAAATACTTGTCCCACTTAAGTACATCTCACTCGCAATCTTCAAGGATCCTCCACCCAGGTGATCCTCTGTTGCTTCTCCACCCCCAGGGTCGGGATCTAAGAATGATGGAATTTCGCTGCCCACCTGTGCAGAAGATCCCAAGGGAGCAGAAGTGAGAATATCCTGCGGTTTCTCACACTATACAGCATGGCAAGATCAAGGACACTAACATGCACCCATGGTGAATAATCCTAAAGCACTTAATAGCTTTCAGGATGCATGCAAACAAGACATCGTCGTAAACCTTTCCTGATCCAGCAAGCTCAATTGAAAGGCTTCACAAATGTCAGCTTCTGCATTGCCCCCTTTCTTTCTGCTTCCAGCCGGGCTAGGCTTTGCTTTTTAAAATTAGCTGTACCCTCCATTTGTGTCCATCTGCTGGACCTTTTTTTTCTCCCCTTAAGTTTTTGAGGTCTACGAGAAAATAATATTGTTATTAGTTGGAAGTAAAAAGCAAAAGGGCAACTCGAGAATGGGACGTGGGATCCCATTGGAAGGGCCAGCAATCCCGCTATAAGGCCACTATGATCCCAAACCTCCAGGGAACACGTAAAACTGGCTATGATTTTTATTAATAACCAGGTTTTATAATGTGCTACAAAGCAGTTTCTCTTAAGTGCTGTAATATGTGTTACCTAGTTTATCAAACCAAGAAGGATGGAGGGTTCAGTTAGCTTTGCTGGGATTATAACCTGTGTACTGCACGATAGCCCAAAGTGTGGAGGGGAGACCCCCCCACTGGTGGAGCTATCACCACGACTTTATAACACACGATTGTTAAAACAAATAGCATGAAGCAGCATAAACCACCAGTGGTATCTCACAGTTGAGTTATCAAATTACTGAGGCCACAACAGGAAAAGCCAAAACATCCGTTAATCCTGCCCTTGCACAGCATTTAGCCCTGTGATGATAGAGACTCTTCCCAAAAGGCTGAGCAGGACAGATGCCTCAGCTTTGATTTTTAAGCTTGCATTCATTTTGATAACCCGCCATCTTTGGTTTTGCTACTAAGAGGGTGGCCAACACCTTGAGCGAAATAATCTATAACTCTATAGTTACGAAAAACCGATCTAAGGCAAAGAATATGCAGGTGTAGTAAACATGTCTCAATGCAACCAAAAATCAACTCCATGCACACTAGTCTCATCCAACCAAACGATAAGACACATTCCATCCTATTGCCAGGCACAATCCCAAGATACAATGAGCAACACTAGCCTTCTTGTGCTCATGCCTCCTTACAGGCATTCAGAATTCACAGACCACATATTTAGAGACACTGCTATTGGACATGGAAAATCCATCCATGCATTTTTACCATTACAAGAATCTACCTCCTCCTCGCATTTCATGTGATGCATAATTGAACCTCAGGACCTGTCATACTATTACCCTACCTACGATTCAACGGTTACAAGAGGAATATGGTTACAAGAGGAATATACTGAACTGACTTTTTAAAAATAATTTCAAGGTGTATACACCACACGTTTGTTCCCTTAGTTAATAAAAAGGGACTTTTTTAAAATACATTTTTTTTTAAAACGACCATGGTTTGGTTTATGCATTTTTTTATAAATGGGAGCAATGCTTAAAAAGAAATGCACTACCCAGGTGTGCAACTGATCTGTAACATTGGTCAGGCCTTGTTACATCTACTCGCCCACTAGCATAGTCAAGTACTTCGTTAGGAGGTTTACAGAGGTGTGTGAGCAACTGTACCGAGGATGAACATGGTTCAAATAAACTTTTCTTTATGGTGTACCCCACTCAGGAGGGTCCACAACCTGTTTTAGCTCACTGCGCCCTTCACAGAGAAGAACTACCCATTTGCATATCAGTCTGGCCCCAGCCAGTAAGGCCAGTCCAGCACTCAAATGCGAGGCAATCATGTTTCGGCCTTGTTGGGCCTCATCAGTGAGGTGAAGGTAGGCCTCTAAGGCACAGTGAGCAAGGGGTCAACACCTGGATTGACCTTAGTTCCTTAGTAAAAAACCCAAAGCTGTACACAATGTATAGAGGTGTGGGAGCCCCCTACCAAGGACGAGCATGGTGCAAATAGCCTGTTTGAAACGTATTTACGAGGCAAATATTGAAAAGGCACATTAACATTGCTGGTAACGTTTCTTCATCCATTATCATTTGTATCCATAGAAAAAATATTTTGCCATAAGTTAATTTGTCTTAGGGCGAGTAGATAAACTAGAATACATGACTCACAAGTCTGGAAGTGCTTTAAGGATTTTGTGGCCTGATTTCTTATAGAGTAAGAACCTAAATATGCAGAAGACTTGTTTTCAGTGGCACAACCTCGATGGACAGTACATGACCTCATGCTTTATAGTAGGCCCAAATGGAATGTGGTTTGATTAGGAGACATGAATATAAAAACCTTACAAACAACGGGTACGTTAAGGTATACTTGCACTGGTTTACTGCCTACTAGAATGTCAGTGATAGCTCTGTAGATAGAAGAGACACAAAGATGTTTTAAAGAATAGGTGAGTAGGAGTTGTAGTTATTGTAGATGGTTTCGCAGAACATGGTTTAATAAAGGGGGCTCTAATGTCTTCCTGAGCGGGTTGGCTCAAAGCATGGACCATGAATGAATCTGCAATGAAAACTGCTCAAAGCACGAGAAACCAAATGGAAACTACAGATTGAAATCTATTGCCAAGCTCAGCAACAGTGCCATTTGTTGAACCTCCCAAGTAGTAAAATACACTCTCAATCTGATTATTTCTGAGGTTAGTGATATAAATGTTCTGAAGAGACGACAAACCCAACCAGCCAGAATGGCAGCGCACCTGGCCAATAGACTACAGTCATGCCCATGACCAAACATTGATCAGTCCTACTCTTTATCACAAAACACTTCCACAACGAGAAATACCGTTGTGGATTCCTTCTGTTTGAGTACTACAACTGTGCACGCTGAGAAGGACAGAGTGTTGCGAGCCAAGAGCGAGGGGTGCTGCATGATAGGAGTAGGTTGCTCTTACTTGCCAATCTGCCCTTTTCTGGTCGACAGGCTGCCCAAGTTTGCTGGCGATTGTGAGCATGCTCCAACTGCCACGTAATAAATTCCTCCTGCAAGGGACACCCTTTTAATTTCCTTAAGTGATCTGCCAGCACTTTAATCCTTTCAAAGTAGTGCACAAACGCACCGAGAAGCAGATGAAAATGGAAGCTCATTCTAAAAAGAACAAAGTCAAAGTGTGAGAGAGGACAGAG
Organism: Ambystoma mexicanum; assembly: GCF_040938575.1. Lineage (NCBI taxonomy): Eukaryota > Metazoa > Chordata > Amphibia > Caudata > Ambystomatidae > Ambystoma > Ambystoma mexicanum. Next base: position 461,496,924 of record NC_090932.1, on the reverse strand, counting down.
GGCTCGTGATTTGGTTATACAGAAAGGCTTGTTTTCTTAATTGTTAGCTTGGCCTTCCCTATAGGAACTGGCAAGACAAGAGTGGGTCTGACTCAGCTAACACCTTTATCATAATGATGCTAGCTATGCACAAATGGGTCTCAGCTGAAGTTAAACATTTCTTGAGGGCCAGTGAGTCAAATATTTATCTGCCGTGGCGAGTCTTAGCCAACACTGAATTGTGGGAACAGTCCCCCACAGATCCAGTAGCAAAGCAGTGCTTCATTAAAGGAACATGGTTTTGTGGCTTTTCTCGAGCAAACAGCCCCACCACCAGATAGGCCTTTATCCTGCCAGTGACCAACACTTTCTCTCTGCCGCAGCCCAATCTTCTACAACTGTTAAAGGGTTCGGGCCTCCCCCCAGGCCAGCAAATTGATGGACTCGTACCTACACAATGGACCCGAAAAAAGTAAGCACTACACAATTTCGTGGTCATCACCTGTTTGCGTAGTCCAGTTATGAAAGAACTATTGACATTGTGGACATAGTCCTGTGGGCACAGGTAAGGTATGATGTGCCCGATTGCAAAGTGGGAAAACGCACTGAAGGTACAGGGCATGTGCTTACGTTGTTGGACAGAGTATGAATTCTGTTTGGCAGGGTTAAGCTTTAATTTGGTCATCTAAGTGTTCAGTAATTTGGTTGAGAAGTTGTTTTTGAGATTGTAGTTTATACATGTGTGTTATCTGCCTAACTATAGCAAGAGAGACCACCTAGGCTGATGAGGTCCAGCCTGAGATCTGCAGGGCACCATGGTGGTGTTTTCGGTTTTCTCAGAGAGAAATTAGGTGCTTTTGCATAGTGCCAGCTCATTTTATTTCAATCTCCTATAGTCCCCTTAGAAGAATTTTGTGACGGAATATGTCAAATGATGCTGAGATATACAATTGTGGAACTGAGCTCTCAGATTTGACTGGGTTATACTTGAGCATGTCCCAGACGGACCAGAGGGCAGATTATGTTTACCCCCCGACCCCCTAAACTTGGCCTTATAGGTTTCTATGATGACCTGGGTGTTTCCTGTTACTTTGAAGGAGCACTTTAATTACCGAACTAACGATCCTGCCTGCAGTCTTCCTCATCACCACACGTGACGGACCACATGATTTCCAGCCTGCACAAATTGATGGTTCAACCACCCTTGCGGCGTTAAGCCCTAGAGGCAGTAAGGGCTGGAGCTTCTGTTTTGCTGTTTGGCTGTGACCTGTGTCTGTGCAATGGCTCCGTGAGTAACCCAGCTTGAGGTCATATGCTGCCACCTTACTTGCAACATTTTAATCAGTCTCAAGGGTAAGGGGGGGGGGGGGGGGAGTCGGACTCTGGCAGCTCCTCAAATTGTCGGGCGTTCCTTACCTGAGACTAGGTGCTCCATCAGTTCTATGCTGATTTATGGGACTATTACTCAGTTAATGAGTTCTTCGTCGAAATAATTACCTCACTCAGTGGAGGCTAAAGATCCTTGGACACCCTGCAGCTTACTAGCCTTTGGGGTCAAGACATGCCTATCTGTCTCAACCGCGGAAATATATTAAAAATCTTCCACCAACTTCCTTCTCTTTCACCCATTTTTAGTTACGATATGGAAAGGATTTTCTTTCCCACTCAAGGACGTGGAGATATGAGCAAAAAAATCAAGAGTGGTATTAGAACTAATAATGGGCCAAAGGGAAAGTTTAATGCAGCTTGGTTTTGAAGCAAATCTGCTACAATCTAATCAGCCTCCCAGTAAATATGGAGGGTGTGAAGAGTATAGGGGAAACCTTACAATGGTGTATCACCCGGAAAGAGCTCCACAGCACCAAAGGAGGCAATTTACGCCCAGATTCAATGGAAATGCAAGAAAATGGGACCAGGTTACCTCAGGTCTGTGGAAATGAGCAATCCTCTAAGTGCTCTCTACACCCATTAATGCCTTGGTCCCGAATAAATTCACTTTTCTTTCCTGGTATGCCTGGGGAAATAATCATCTCTTCACGAATACTGACAGTACTTATGATCAGTGCTTCACACTGTTTTTTCCTACAGGAAACCTGGTTGCTCTCTCCTCCCGTTGTGGATGGATTTGATATCCATTCTCAAAATGTTAAATCTAGCTCGGGAGGGAGGGCCTCTGGGGGCCTTCTCATTGGAATTAGAGCTTCCTTTGGCTTCAGGAACAAGGTCCATGTGGATACACCATTTGGGATTTTGGCTCTGGAGGTCAGTTCCCTTGATCGACTGGTTAACCTTCTTTTGATTACTGTATTTTGGCACAAGGGCATTGCCGCCCTCGAGCCATTCTTGGAAAGTCTAACGGATATGGTACTTGCATGGAGATCTGTATATCCCAGGGGGAAATTGATTTTGGCTGGTGATTTTAACTCTGACTGTTCTATCTCGTCCGAGGCCAACTAGGACAACCTGGGTTTGGCTTTGGAGGATGACAATCGGCGAGGCCAGAAATATGTATGGGGTAGAATGTGGAATCTCGCTTTGGATTCAGTTGGTTTAACATGTCTTAATGGCTCTTATGATGCTACTCTCCCACCTTGCCCTACATGGCATAGAGGTCGGTCAACGTCTACTTTCGACTAGGTCTATGTAGATCACTCTCTGTCCGCTTTCGTCTGAGGTTGAGGTTTTCTTCAACCCATGGAGTGACCATGGGTCACTATTGGTTACATTTCTTTCTCCTTTTTCCATGAAGCTTTTGCCCACTGGGGGGCCACGAAATCTTAATACTGTGGGACAAGGGACAGGGGTACGTTGGTCACCTGCCAATATCAATCTACTCAACTGTAAACTGATTTCTCTGTTTAATCATACCTTTTTTTCCTGGAAACTTGCAGTATTCAACACTCTGTATTTTGATAGCTTTCTCAATGCTCTCCACAGCAGTATCTCTGGCTCTCTTAGGAAGGGTATCTTTAAAAAATCTCATGCTCATAGGTTTGATCAGGAGTTGGCTAATGAAAAGGCCTACACTCGGAAACTTATCAGAGAGGCTCAAGTTCTCGATACTGACTGGGATAACAAAAAAACAAAAATTAAAGCCATCAGCCAAAAATATAAAAACTACTGCAAACCAAGAAAATCTAGTTTGCTACAAAATGATGCCGAGCTTATGCTTAGAGTACTTGTCAAAAGAGATCTTAGGTCATTCTGGGCTATTTTTTCCAGCCAAGATGATGTGGCGGTGGTTGACCAGATGAATGCTATCCCAGAGGTTCAATGGGTAGAGCACTACACCAAACTTTTTGGTACAGGGGGAGAGGGACTAGAACCCTGTATAATGGGGGAGAACACTCTAAATGATACCTGGGAGCCCGTCATTGATTATGAGACAATACTTGGCCTTATTGCCAAAGCTAAGAACTCAAGGGCCCCCGGGCCTAATGGCCTAACAAATAATACATTGAAAGCAGAACCAGAAATCTGGGCTAAACTCTTGTGTCTGCTATTCCAAGATGTTGTTAATTCTGGTAATGTCCCAACCAGTTGGCAGACCGCACACATTGTCCCCATCTTTAAGAGAGGCCAACAAACTTTGGTCAAGAACTATAGACCAATCTCTCTCATCGATGCGGACTGTAAGCTTTTTGCCTCCATGCTTCTCTCCCACCTTAATGTCTGGATTAAGGAAAATCTAATCCTCCCAAAGCAACAAACAGGCTTCAGGGTTGGCCATTCAACCAATCGCAATGGCATCATTTTAACTGCCCTACAAAGTTCAACCTGGGGAAAATACGGTGGTTCTCTCTATGTTGCTTCAATCGATCTGTCGAATGCATTTGATCTGGTAATTAGGTTGAGACTGTGGGAAAAACTAAGTGGGGGATCCTGGCAGGTCTTCTGTCTTTAATTATGGCAATGTATGAGAACTCGGGGGGCGGGGTTTGGGGGTCCATTTTAGGATAGATCTAGAAGGATAAGGGCTCAAATTCGTGTCAGACAGGGCTGTTCATTAGCCCCATGCCTTTTTATCCTCTATCTGGCAGATGTGGGGGAATTTCTTGGAAATACAGGCATTGTGAATGCAACATTGGGGAATCTCAGGCTCTCATGGTTGGCATATGCCGACGATTTTCTTCTCTTTGACCACACTAAAATTGGCCTGCAGAGGCTTATCTGCAAATTTGAAGAATATGCCACTCTTAACGGGTTAAAAATCAACCCGAGTGATGGTCTTCTCCACGGGGAGAAAAGGGAATAAAAAAGTGTGGAAAATTGGTGGTGAAAATATCATCAGAGCACATAAAATTGTCTATTTGGGATTCCTTATTCTGGCCCAACCTTTGGCCATTGAATTAAGATGTTCCCTTAGACACAAAATACTTCCGCTTATCTCTCAATCTATTAAGCTAGACAATAAATATGGCATGTTTTCCTTTAAACCTTTTGTAGATTTCTTCAAGGGAAAGGTGATCCCAAAACTAACACATGGAATGGAACTGCACTACTTAGACCTCCTGACCTTTTGGGACACCCTTGAGGGTATCTATTGGAGAAAAGTTATGAAACTGCCCAATTGTGTCCCAATAGTGGCCATAAAATATGAACTGGGGTTAGTTTCTCTGCGAGCTAGAATTCTTTGGAGAGTTCTTACACTTTTTTCTGCCCTGCTCTCTCCTAAACACGATACCCTCTATGTTGATGTGGGTAAAACGCTCTTCTCGCAGGGATCCTTAGACCAAAATCTATCTCTTTCAAGATTCTGTGACCTCTGCGACAAGACGCTATTAGATCTCTCCACTTTTAGGGAGACCCTGTTAAATAACCCTAATAAAGTTAAGCAATGTCTTTTTAGCTGTGATTGGAGTAACACGCTTGAAAAATTGCATGCTTACCCATCCCTCAGTGACCTACAATTTGAACATAAGAAGAGAGGCTGCCTGTCTTTTATACTGACTCAATTCCCTAACCGCCACTACCCCTCACTTCACCTCAAGCTTAGATGGAATCTCCTCCCTACTAGGGAAGTCCTCCATAGAAGGAAGGAGATTAGTTATTCTTTCATGCCGTTTCTGTCACACTCCTGGGGTAATTGAATCTACACGCCATTTCTTCTTAGACTGCGTTGCTCTGAAAGGTCCTAGGGACATCTATTTAGGTAGATTCAACACTTTGGGTCTACTGGGGGCAGAAAACCTTATTTGGTCTAAGTGTCTTGCCATCTCTAAAATCAAAGATGGGCTTGCTGTGGTGGGATTTAGCAAATCATTGGATTTGTATGTCTCTTCCCTTTGATTAACTTGTATGATGAATTTTAACTTCTTATATCACCAACTATATTATGTATGTATTTAATAATTTGAAATCTTTTATGACATTCTTGCTAAAATTTGTTTATACGTAATGGGAAGCTGCTTTTTAATCACTAAACACTGTTGAATTTTAACTTGCACTGAAATATTTTAAATTGATTTGCGCTATGTCTCTTATTCTTAGAAAAAGGATATTTGGGTCTTTATGTATCCTTTACCATGTGTGTAATGAAATCTATTTGTAATGTATGTTTTTTTTCTTATTCAATGTATTTGTAAAGGTTTCTTTTGTAAACCATATACAATAAAACATTTTTTTAAAAAAACCCGGGGCTAGCGGCATATGTATTTTTTCCAAAGCTTTCCCAATGAAAGGAGCGTGATAAGGCAGTAGCTTGTCATGTCGTTTCGATCAGTGGTGGTTTTTGGGAGAAGTGGCCAGACTAAAGTGGAATTCAAAGCATGTAGAATACACACAGTATTAATCGAGTCATTAAGGAAGGATAAGAAGCTAGTTGTTCACTCTTGCAGTGCCATTACACTTTTGTAAATCTAGGGTGTGTGGGCGTTGCATGGGTAGACATGCTTTGAGCTGAGAAGGGGTGGAACTAGATCAAAGAATGGGGTGCTTGGTACAGTGGATGTTGGTTCATTGGCCAGTCAGAGTGGCTGTGTTCCTTTACATTTTAGGTTCTCGTGGATACACAGTTTGTGAGTTGGGGTTGTCTGAAAGGCTGCTGGGTCTTTGTCACAAAGAAGTGGCATAACATAGCCAACATCATCTAAATATGCAATGATCTCATTATAAAAAAATGCCATCCAAGGGTTGACTAGCTATGTGGGTGAGACCCTTACCATCTGTTTGCGATATAAAGTGGTAAGGTTTATTGCAAGTGACCTTGTGTTATGATAGTCCTCTTGCTCAAGCCAGATGTTGAAATCTGAGTAATGTGCAGCATAGGCAATCCATAGAGAGGTTTGCAACAGCATGTGTATGTGTTCTGTCAGCGAAGGTTGGCAATCTGTGGATTAGAAGGAAGGTTAGTGACGAGATCATTGCGATAGATCAGATTAGGGCAAGTGAGGCACAGTTCGGGAAGTTGTTGATGGTGGTGTTGAGAGTTCATCTGGGCTAGTACTGTACCTCCTCTCCTCCTTACCTACTGGCTTGATTTGCACATTTTATCTTACGGCCTGGTAGGATGCATTTGTGAACAACTGGTGGTTGATTATCAGAGAGCCAGGGAGAAAGGAGTAGGTTTATTTTGTCCACTGAGAGGAGGTAACAAATGTCTGGCAATTGAGTGTTTTTATCAAAATACATCTGATTATGACAATTTCCTTCTGCATCTTTGTAGTGATGCGAGTAAGGGTGGGCCATATGTTGTTTTCAGGGTCTTCCCATGCCTCTTGTTTAAAGCTTTTGTTTTAGGAAAGGACGAGTAAGATCTTCATGGGTTCAGGCCCCTATTTCCTCACTACTCGGGCAAGGAGTTGTTACAACTGTTGCTGGTGGTCATGTGATGAAGAAGGGTGTAATAAACAAAGGTTCTTGTCCTTGGGGACTCTTGTCCAATCACTTGGTTAGTGTGATGTTTATGACTGGGCTGGTTGGAATAAGGATGTGACCTGTTGCTCTTCATATTTTTTCTATCTGTTGTATGGATGCCTGGTCAAGGTAGCATGGCGAGGGTGGACGTTTTCTTTGTGGCTGATCGGACAGCTGCAAGGGTGGGTTCCACAGCTTTCACTCATTTCTTTTGCTCCTACTCCGTTCTTTGGCATTCGGTGCATCTTTGGGTGGAGCAGAATGGTTTGGGGGCAAGGTAAAAGAAAAAAGGGGACAGGTGAGGGTGTATATGATCAATAACAGTAAGCTGCAGGCCTATAGTGCTAGGGAAATGAGAGGCACCTTTATAGCCTCTCATGTGCTGGGGCAAGGCTGCCCTACACTATGTAGAAAAACAGTTGTGGGTGGCAGTTCAGGGGACTTCCTCAGCCTATAGGAGGCATGGATTTTACAAAAAGATTGTGGAAGGGGGATGGGGCAGTTAAATGACCATAAAGGCTGCTAGTGCTTTATCAAATGCCCCCAAAAAAAGCAAAATAGAAATCCAGATGCAAACAGCCAAATACCTTGGGGCAAAGCAGCAACTCCTTACAACAACAATCTCTGCCTCATAGCCTGGCTCTACCTCTCATAAATGGGGCATTGGGTGAAGGGGGAATCAGGCTACTTTCTGTGCGCATACAAGGCCTGAACTTCACAAAGGGATTGAGGGATAAGGGTGGGGACATGGATGCCTGCAAAAGCTACTAGTACTTTATCAAGTATAAATAGCATTCCATCGTTTTGTGTCCCCCCTGACAACAGTCTCTTCTCAGTAGAATACCAGCACTTCGCTATTCATAAACGGATCAATGGAAAGCATTCCCAGGTGCCAGCATGCTGGTCCTCGAGCAGTATCCTGGAACTTAAATCATCATTAGTAGTATTTGGAGCGTCACAGAATTTCATTAGCCAGGCTTTCTCCTCAGATATTTTAATACTGACATACAATTCATCAACACGAAGTACTACCCTTCACCAAAAGCGACGGACTTGGTGGTTGCATCATGTTACTCATTCATTACATAAAACTACTAGACCAGGCGCGTGGGAAATGGTTGCATTATTGGTACAAAAATTCTTCGAAGTGTGCTTTTCTTACATTAGTAGTAGTTACCAGTTGCACAATGATTGCACTGCTATTTGTTGCATCTTTTAAGGAAAAACGAAATAAATCAAGTTTAATCTAGAACACCCATATTGCAGTATATACAGTTGGCGGTGACCCAAATTGGTATCCTAAACTATTGCAGTGTGCAGTTCTATGAACAATTTTTTGAAAGGCAGGCAGTGTTGTGTATCTGCTAGTAGTGCACCATTGCTGGCGGACAAGCATGTGGCGCATGTGGCACATGGCCATTGTCGAGCAGTTCTTTTTCAGATCAAATTATTTTCCAAGGTTGCCGCCCTTCGACAAAGGGAGTTAAGGATACCTTGCTAACCATGTCGTGAATACCAACAGTTATCTGAAAACCGTGAACATTGTACTGTAAACTCACAAACGTCCACTGCTAAGCAGAACCACCACTGTTGGAAGTAGCCAGCTCTAATACCTTTGCACGGACCAACTTCTGACACACTGCATTGCTATTCAATGCAGAAAGCCCACAGCGAGCACTCAAGGAATGCGGCCATCTCAGATCGATACCTAGTGGATGTCAACAGATTGCCTTTCCTCCAATTAGAGAAGAAAGGACATCTGCATTCTCCTTGCAAGGCTGCTCCCCTGATGTTCGGGCAGAAGTTTAAAGTGATGCGGATATCGATCTACTTCCGGAAGAGTGGGTGGGTGTCTAGGCTATGTAAAGGAATGCCCTTTCAGAGTGATCGGAATTGTTTTTAAAAATAGCTACTATCCCAATAAACTGAGGGGGCAGCTATATAGTAGCATCCTGAAGCCACCAGCTGGGGGTCACACAACAGGCCTGACTGCGATCGTTACCGAGGCGGCTTGCTAATTTACGCAGTTTCAAAGGCAGAGGAAACCACAAGTTACACTTTACCACAAAGCAATGTAAAAGATATTCTAGAAAAGAATCGTTATCCCAAAGTATTCACATTTGAATCCCGAAGTTGGCTTTCATACAGAAATAATTTAATTGGTTAAATTAGTTGAGCAGAATTACACATTGCTGATAATTAACAGAGCAAGCAAGCTACTAATTTAATCTGCAGCCAATCTAAATCCGAACAAATAAATTGGACCTAATGCAGGGTTGTCAAGTTGCGAGCTAATAGCCAGATATAAAAATAACTTGCCATGTTCTTGCGACGCCATTTTTTTACTAGCCTTTTTCGACACTAGTTGCGAGTGCAACTCTCAAATCCATTAGTTATTAAACCACAAATAACAAATGATGAAAGATATACTCTGTCAATATGCCATTCATAACAAAACTTGATTTAAAATCTTGAGCTTGTTAACTAGGACTTCAAGGCAAGTAAACTCAAATTAATTGGCTGAATTGCACACTTGGATATGACATTTTTATTACACCGGGAGCTCATTTACAGCTACTTTTCAGAAGATTGTATAGAAAAAAAACGTACAGGCCCAATGCAGGACAAAGTTTGTTGTGCACGATATAGCTAGCTTACAGATCCCTGGAGTGTGCTTTGGGCAGGGAGGCGCGGGAATAGCCATAGTGATCAGCATGGCCATCAGATGTCGAGGGGTGCGTAAATAATCAAACGATAATAGGCCGTTGTTTGCCCCTCCACACATTTCACCCCCCACCTACTATAAGACAAAGCTATGTGGCACTCAAGACCCACTGAATAACCATCACTAGAAATGGAGATGGCTAATTTCGCCATGTTTTTACATCAAAATAACCGTACAACTTAAATTAAATACAATGTCAAATGATCCTTGTTGAAAGACTCTTCAGAGGCTCAAATGTCCAGCTGATCCAGACAGCCAAGAGCCTGCACTGGCAAAGGAGCTTTTCAGAGTAAGATGGCATGCTGTTACCTGGAGCAATCACAACCTGCCACCCACGCACACAGCTTCTGCTCGCCTGGCTCCCTCTGTGCGAATGACAATGCATCCTCTTTTCAGTACGTAGAAGGTAAAAAAGAGCGACGTTTCTTTTTCACCTTCTACGTTCTGGAAAGAGGATGCTCGACTCGCAGGACCAACTTTAATAACGAGTGCACACGCACCGATAAGTTAAAGTTACAGGATAGTTGATATACAAAAATGGAAAATCGTTCATCAAATTTGCCATGAAAATAATTATAGCCGCGTCCGGACTCACATGCCCCATTTGGAAAAATATCGAACCTTTTAATGTGGAACGAGGAGTTTAAAAGCAGGTTTTTTGCATTGGGGTTTCCTTGGTCCTTAAAAAGCAACTCTTTTTGGACAAATATTACAATAGTTCACACTATAGGAAGACTGGCTAGGCCACTCGCCCAAGGCATGCCTTCTGCACTAACATAACGCTACACTTTTACAGCCAACTAACATAGCATCTTCTCGGCCAAAGTGCCAGCGCCATGGGAACACGTGGAGTCCCCAGCCGGACATAAATGCCTGTAATGGCTTGCAGCTATAACGAGCATTAGGCAATACATTGAACGGTGGGGTTTAGGGGCGTGTCCACTCCTACTGAAGTCTATGGCCTTGGCGCATTACCTGGCTACTGTTGTGGGCTGCCTCCGGTCCCCGGGGCAACCCCCAGATGCAGTCGGGATCCCCCGACCAGGTAGACTCGCCGGTGGGCAACCGGCGACTCGAATGTAAGGGTACACCCTACGGTGCCCAGATCACCGGGCGCGGTGTTAGCAATGTGGGGGGTTCACCCCTGGTTGTCAGCAGCCGCGGCTCCGAGGGCACTCGGGCCACGCCGCACACAAGGCCACGACCACGTGGCAATCACCCCAAGACACAAAGACACAGACACGAGTTGCCACTTCCTGGGGCTCTGCTGCTCTGCTCTCGCAGCGCCAGCAAAGCCCCTTTTATTAAGTGAGCGTCATGACAGTCACAGCGCTCACGTCCGAACAAACACTAGACCACCACACAACATCCCTCCTTTATTATAAACAAAATCAAAAACCCACCGCAAACATTGGGTGCATTCCAGTCCGCGCACCACCTAACAGCTACTGAAACTCAAACCTTTTAACACTGCAAAAGAAACAGGTGTGTTCCAGTCCGCACACCACGGGGCCCGACGGCGGGCTCCTTCAACTCAGAAGATCCCGGGATCAAACTGGCCACCGGCGCCGCTGCAGGGCAAGAAAAATATATTTTCTTCATATTCCTCCCCCCCCATATCATACGGTACTTCTCGGGGCCCCTCCGCCAACTGGACCGCCGCCACCTTGGGGGTCCTTCTCCCCTTTTCTGCGTTCCCCCACATGTCCCCACCATGCTTGCTGGGGCGAGGCACACCCGTGCGAAGTGATCTCCTTTCCCGCACCTTCCGCAGATCTGTCCCATCGCCGGGCAGTCCTGCGGGTGTGGGAGATCCCACCCACACTGATGGAATATTGTGGCATTGGGGTCTCTCCTCGGCCAATCTCCCCTCCTCATCATTCTTCCTCCCGGCCACCTGCTGACAGCAGACACCTCCTCAACCTTCACACGCATGGGGACCTCCATCTTGAACAGCCTCTGGACAACCAGTCCGGCAGAGTACAGGAGTGTTGGGTGTTTGGCTGCGTCTTTGATCTCCATTGCAGCGAAATACAACTCCAGGTTCTCCACCCAGGCCACCCACCGGGCCTGCAGACTTCGAGGCGCACCCAGGACATCGAAATAGGGTATTGGTGCCAGCTGACTCCGACATACTCCCTCGTCGTCCGACATGCGGAATGCTGTTGAGGATGCCGGGTGCAGTCACCGGTGTTGATGGGTGCCTGCCGTGGCTGGTGACAGAAACAGGGTGTCCCCACCACAATGTTCACCACTTTGGATGCCCACGTTCTTCCTGCACAGGGGCGCACGAGCACTCCAGGTGGAGCCGCATCCCCTCTTTCCGGCAGTATTGTTCCTCGAGATCCACTTCTTTAAAGAAAAGTTTTTTTTTTCTTCAGCCCCGAACGTTGATGGGCCCTCATGCAGTGTGGACCAGCCCAGGCTCCTCACCACCACGGCCCGTGTTCTCCCCTTTTGGAGCAGGAATGCACAGAGCAAACTCCGCCCCCTTCTCTTTGTTCCCCACCGGTGCTAGGGACAATGCAGGCCGTGTGTCCATAGAGGCCACGCCCCTTACTCTGTTTATGGGCAGTGATGGTGGGGTGCACGCCACCCTTTCTTTAGACTAAACTATGGGCAAGGTGAGCAGCTGCCCCTCATCCGACCTGGGTTTTTTTTTTAAATTTTATTTTTTTCTCTTACAACAGAAAGATTTTCACCCATTGGCAGCCCGGGCTCAGCGGGTGTGCTCCCCGCTCCGATGAGATGTGCAGGTGAGCTGCGGGCCGGAGCTCCAGGCCCCGTCCCCTTTTGTGTGTCGGCTGGGGCCACGCCCCTTTTCGTTCTCAGCCCGTCTGCCGGGCCCGCTGGGGCCACGCCCCTTCTCTTTGTCCCAGGTGCGATGGGGGCAGGGCAGGTCCGTTCACCGCCGCAGCCCAGGGGTGGGCCAGGGAAGTCTCTCACCTTCCCCCCTGCGGCCGCCGCCACAGCGCTCAACACCGCTGCACAGCCGTTCGTACCAGGCGACCCGTGCCTCTCACCTGCACAGGGTCCCCGGGCGCACGGTGCGGCCTGTGCCTCCCCTCCAGCAGCCGACGCCGCTGCACCGGAGGTCTGGCCCCGCTCGTTTCCTTTGTTCTGGGGCGGGCACGCACCTCAGCACGGCCTCCAGGCACGTGGTTTCGACCAGGAGGGCCTCGGAGTACCACTCACCTCCGAGTGAGCGGGGGCCCCTTGACCCTTTGTCGCCAATGTTGTGGGCTGCCTCTGGTCTCCGGGGCAGCCCACAAATGCAGTCGGGATCACCCAACCAGGTAGACTCGCCCGTGGGCAACAAGCGACTCGAATGTAGGGGTACACCCTACGGCACCCGGATCACTGTGTGGGGGGGGTTCAACCCCGGCTGTCAGCAGCCGCGGCTCCGAGGGCACTCGGGCCGCGCTGCACACAAGGCCACAACCACGTGGCAATCACCCTAAGACACAAAGACACGGACACGAGTTGCCACTTCCTGGGGCTCTGCTACTCTGCTCTCGCAGCGCCAGCAAAGCCCCTTTTATTAAGTGAGCGTCATGACAGTCACAACGCTCACGTCTGAACAAACACTAGACCACCACACAACAGCTACTGCCTCACTGCAGGAAGCAACACGGCAGCAGAGCTAGCTTGCATTTCCCCTCTCTACACACTAACCTAACCCACCGCCTTATTTTTTAGTTCGCAGAGCAGTTGAAGATCATGCAAATGGCAGCAGTGTTTAATATAAATACCATTAAGAAAACATTTCGATCGTCGACATTTTGTTGCATGCAATTAGACCTTATGGGAACCTGGCGTGTGATGAAAAAAAGTTTCGAAAATCTGGTCAAGAAATTGCGTTATTACATTTTAGAAATCTCAATATTTGTCTGCATGTTTGGCCTGTGTAGAACTAAAAGAACCCCACAAATATGTACAGAAACCTATTGGCACGGCACAATACAAGAAAACAATACTTCTGGGAAAGGAATATGCACGCAGATATACAGCTACTAACTGGGCTCCAATCGATTGAAACAATTTGGCTCAGTACATATAAAATTCACAGAAAATACTCGCATGCATAAACTTTACATGGAGAAAACCGAAATGCCCACTTTCACCAAAAAGTTCCCGACAGGCCTCCTTTGCCGAATGGTGGACTGCCTGGAATTAGAGCATGCGTCCATAGCACACGTCTACGGAAGCCCAGAGAGCAGCGCTGTGTACCGGTAAGATAAGGAGGGGGTTGTGGAGTGGGTGGCTGAAGAGTGCACAGTTCATTCTGGAAGGCAGGTAGCACGAGGACCACAGAGGTGGCGGACTAGCAGGAGTGTGAGGACCATGGGCTGCAGGTGTGTCCTCTGCACAGGAGAAGGAAACTGGTAGGGGACGTGCGGAGAGGGGCATATGGGGTTTTGCGGGGGTGTCCCACGCACAAGAGGAGGGATTGGAGAGGTTGACTGACGAGGACCATGAGAGATGTTCGCGTTAGGGAAAAGATTGTGCAGACAGCCCAATAGCACCGACTATAATGAACATTTTTTAACTGGATTTGTTCTTTATGGTGTCCTTCTGAACTGGACTACTGAATGGACATTCAAGACCTTTGGAAACATTTTCAGATTCAACTCAATCTCAGTTTGCACTGCATGCATTTAGTTTGATCACTTGCACAAGACACTAAACATGTCCGAATGCTGCAAACAGTTGCATTTGCATTAAAAAAAAAATACCTGGAAAATGATCAGCAGCGGTAACTTTTGAGGCTAGATTCGGTGTGCGATCGACTTTTTAGTGGTTAGAAAGTGCAGGAGGAAGCAGAAGGTGGAGAAGAACAGAAGAGGTTGAAGGAGGTGGAAATAATAGTCTGCAAAAAAACAAGAGGATGGAGGTGAAGATGAAAGCGGAAGAGAGTTTACAGTAGGAGGGCATGGAGCAGTTATAGTTTCAAATAAATTACTTCGAACTGCATGCTCCATTTGTGACTCTGCTTGTGTAGGTGTAGCTATTCGCCATCATTGGACCCTTCATAGATTCACATGTAGTTTGAGTATTCCCCTTTGTCAGGCTAGGAATCCTCTAATCTTAGAGCAGTTGGCATTAGAAAAATGTATCACTTTAGTATTGTCTTATAGCCGTTTTGGGTAATCTTTTCCATTGGCCAATAGGCATGGTCTCCATAAACTCCAGCCCTAGAGGTCAAATTAAGATTAGCATAATGCATGTAAAAGGTATCAAGATGAGCCAAGAACGAAGCCATATGAGGGGTGGGCGGGATAGTCACATGTGAATCAATCAAAGATAGCAATGCTTAATAGCAAGATTTACTGGTAAGTAAAGTATTGCTTCTACAGCATTGGATATTTCATAGATTCACATGCTGTTTGAATAGATTATAAAGGAGTATACAAATGCTTATATGCAACATGGGTGATGGATACGTTTACATTAAAAAAAGCTCCCCTTCAGATGACAAACTGCTAGTCCAATCCTGGTCTTCGTGGAGTCCCAGTCGATGCAGTAGAACCAGGTCAAGGTGTGAACAGATCTCTATTTAGACGCCCTGCAAATGTCCTCCAGCCTAACACCCTAGAAGAAGACGGTAGTAGTTAAAACCACCCATGTGGAATGTCCTTTATGTCAACGTGGGAGCAGCCAGTAAGCCAAGTGATGGTAGAAGGAGATGCAAGCAGAGAGCCATCAGGAGATGGAATACTTAGATAGGCCCTTGCCAATAGCCGTGGGGCCACAAACAGCTGAGACGATTTCAGGAATGGCTTAGTACGAGCAACAAAGTACTTAAGAGTTGCAGGACATCCAATGAATGTAAAGAGCGCTCCGCCGGAGTGAAAGGAAAGCCAAAGATATCAGGTAGGACCGAAGGTTCATTAAGGTGGAATGACGAAGGCACTTTAGGCATGAGTGCACTTGTGGAACACAAGATGAGGCGGCTTGGAGGATAACGCTTTAATTTCCCCAACTCGCCTGGCCGAGGTGATGGCAACCAAGAAAGCAGTTTTCCATGAGAGGAACTTGATGCTAGATTTTTGTAAGGGTTTAAAAGGTAGGTCCCATTAGCTAAGAAAGTCCAATGTTCTGTTACCAAGGTGAGCCAGCGCTCGCACTGGTGGGAAGGCCCAGAAGTGGCCCTTTAGTAAATCCTTACCAAGCACATGAGACCACAGCGAAAGGGCAGTGGAGATGCAAGTAAAACCAGCAGCCAGATGGACCTTGATGGAGGAATGCGCCAGGCCACCACAGTTGGACAAAAGCAGCCATGGCAAAATTTGCTGGGACTGGAAGTGGAAAGGATCCATCTCCTGAGCAGCACACCAAATAGTGAAATACTTCCACTTGCCAACATAGCAAGAAATGGCAGCGGGGAGCTTAAGCATTCGCTAAAATGTCCCTGCAGTCTTGAGGCATGGGAACCGGGTAGAATTCCAAGGATGCAGGAGTCAAGCCGTCTGAGGGAAGACTGGTGTAGGACTGCTCCCATGTCCCTGGAGACAGCTTGATAGGAGGTGCTGAGAGAGTGAGGAGTGCCGAAAAATATCTTGGCTAGTAAATCTATGCAGACTGAGTCAGTGAAGTTCTGGTCCTTGCAGACTGTCCCTGTTCATTGGAATGGGGGACTCGTGGAGATCAGCACCAGCCTGTAGTCACCAGAGCTTCTGGTCTGATGGGTGAGCGTTTCAGAGATCGCAGGTTTGCGGTCTCAGAACGTAGCCTTCTTTTTCACTGTGTAATAAGGTCATTGGTTGTAGGCCTTCCCTCAGTTGAGTTGCTCTCTAAACAAACTAAAAAAGGAAGCAATCCCTTCCAATAACTATATCGAATAGACGTGCTGCCAAACACAATCAACCACTCTGTATTCATATCAGGACTGTAGCTTGTCAGTCTCTCGACTGCGGTTTACAAGTACCACTGGGGCAACGTGTACATCAGGGCTTCTCTTCTCCCTGGGTGAGTGACTCAAAGGAATAACTACAGGTAGACTCATTAGGGCCCAATGCATCTTGGAACTCGCAGTATTCATCCCAAATTGGTCTTCCTCTGATAAGGTTGAAATGTACAGCACATTGAAAGAAGTAAAGGGCATGCAGCCTCTGCCACCATCGGGGAGGAACATTGGATTGCGGCTGGTCAGGCACCGTGTCTAGCGACCCACCAAAAGTGTGGGTTTATGCATAATGGATCTTTGGGTGAATGTTTGTAATTTTCTTACCAACCAGCCCATAGATTGATTTGGCAGACAACAGTGCTTTTCCAGTGTGACATTTGCTGATCTATCTACTCTATCTTGTAGACACATTAGGCTATTGGCCCGATTTCTTCCAGGGTCTCCAAAATGAAGTCTTCGTTCTCTTGGTGGTCTTTGGTCAAAGTACGCGGCACCCTTAAGTGGTGCTATGTACGCGCACTAACCCTCTGTTGATGAATTCTACATGGGAGGCTCTGCCATCAAGCAAGTGCATAGCCTAATCCTCTGCATAGTCTTCTGCAAGGTCAGTGTCTTCCTGAATGTCCTCGGGGACATTCTCTTAAGTAATAAGGATGAATGAACTCTGAACAATTAACTTTGAATGGGGCTTGCACGCTCCTGTACGTGACCCCACTCCCTTATGTGACTTGACCAGAGTTCTTTTCCCCTTGATTGTCCCTCCTTCATATTTTTACATTGTCCACAGCAGGTGCTAAAGCCAGATTTTGATATGGTGGTAGTTGTCTAGTCCAGTAATGAGGGATGGTCTCTGCTCATATTTCTCATCCATTACTCAACTTCCACCTCCTAATAGTGGCAACTTGTTTCATCGACCTCCTGGCTATGGTGAGAACGAGTGTGTCTCAAGTATGCAGGCACAAAGCCCATGACTTCCACACCAGCTAAGGAATGTTGATTATTAAAAATAATTATCCAATAGGTGTCCTTTGTTGTGGTTGAGTGGGTTTGTTTTCTGACAGAGCTTACAAGCATGCCTATTGAGACTCTCGCACAATGTTTGGAAGCCTGGTCGGATGTGCCTTTAGGCACCATTTCTTTATGCGCCGTCGGCCAGTATTCTTCAGTGCAGACCCGTTCTGTCATGTTTTCTTGCTTTGTGTAGCTTGTTTGCTTCGCTGCCATGGGCACCTTTCTTTGATAGGGTAGTCTCCTCTTTTTTTGTGGGCCTTCATCTGAGGGTGGGCTGGACATTTACCAAACCTTTAAGTCATTCCTCTTACGACTGGACAAATACCCTATATCGTGACTGTGGAAGTTCACGTCAAAGGTATTTTCCCACTGCTGGAATCGTTTTGGCCAATGGCGTATTTTCTTTCTGCAACTGTAGTCCTGTGACCAAACCGATGGTGACAAAAAACCCAAAAACTGAGGGCAGTGAATCAGTAGAGCATTGTGGGTACACATAGGATAGGGATTTTATAATAATTATGAATGAACCGGTTGACACCCTCCTACTTTGCAGGAAACAGCTTGTAATATTCTGGACAAATCCTCAGGAGGATTATTCAACACGCAAGTAAACCATTTTAAAAGCCCCAGAAACAAACCTATACATTTAGTACATATTGGACCTCATTACGACCCAGGCGGTAACCATGGCGCTAGTAGCGCCATGGTTGCCGCCGGTATTTTACCGATTCCACCATAGTGAATGGCGGAATTACCGCCCCATTCTAAGGTTGGCGGGGTGGTAATTCCCCATTCACCATTGGCCCTTCCCCATTCCCATTTTTGCCCCATAGGGCTCAATGGAAATGGGGAAGGCGGTAGTTACGGTACCGCAAATTGCGGTACCGTAATTACCTCCAAGGTCCCTTTGCGGGTCCAATCCTTAACGGCTGGTAAAACCAGCCATTAAGGTAGGGACCCGCAAAGGGACCTCGTAATTAGGCGGTAAGGGGTAAACGGCGCCGCCACCTTTTATGGCGCCGTTAACCCCTTACCGCCTGGGTCGTAATGAGGCCCATTGCCTTACTCAAGTCTTTGCGGTGTATCTGCTTGGAACCCATGCTTTGCACAGGCTGCCATGTAATGGTTGGTCTGGAGTATTGCAAGTTGTTTCCCTTCAAAATAAATAAAAGGGCACCAGCAAGGGGGTTACTCTAATAATATGCTAATCTAGGGGTAGAGGTACTTTTGATGCTCCGCATGACGAGGTCGTCATATATATCACTTTTCTAACATGATGGAGTAGAGTAAGCATAGGAAGCAATGAGTAAGATTCTGTACTTCCAGTTCTACATTGGGTGAAATGGCACCCGAGATTCTAATTTTTACAAGCCACAGAGCGACTATTACTGGGTGACATCTAACTTGAGGCTTGCAAATGTGTTTAGACTCCCATGCTTCGCACAAACTAGCAAGCACTACCCGAAGATGAAGCCAGTGAGCTGGAGCAATAGTGGCAAATACAAGTTTAGCTTGGCAGACTTGTAAATATGCCTCTACTTGTGCACCTACCACACAAGAGTGCAGGGTGTAAGTGTGCAATGAGCCACACGTGGCAGCTTTGCAAATGGTTCCTAATGGGATGTTTGCAAAGAAAGCTAATGCTGCCAGAGTACCCTTTGTGGGATGCGCTATTAGAGGTTTGTATGCTACGGCATAGCAATCTTCAATGTGGTGTACAATCTATCATGCAATGGTAGATCTAGTAACTGAACAATCCTTCACATTGCTAATAAAAGTGGCAGAGTGTTCAAAGTAACGCTATATTTGTTTATTGCAACAAATCATTAATTTAGTGAGGGGGCTTGAAATTCACTTGCTCTTTAACCGCTTTGTGAGTTATGTCATTAAGGGATACCTTATTTATGGGCACAAAGAGGGGGGTCTGGTGCCAGATGCACCACTAGTCGGTGTAAGCATTTTAACCACTACATAAGGCTAAAATGGTACCTTCCACCAGTAGATTTTATGTTGAGAGGTGGGATATGCTGCCAGAGGAACAAAGTGGTACGTTAGGGAATTGTAGGAATTGGGCCCCTTCTCTTCTATGTCCATCTCCACCTGTGGTGTACCCCATGGCTCTATACTCTCTCCCTGGCTCTTTAACATCTACCTTGCTTTCCTCGCATTCCTCATCTCTTTCTACTCCAACTTCCAGTGTTACGCAGATGAGACAGTTCTTCTTCAGACTCCCTGCTAACCCTCTTGCACCCTCCATCATCCCCCGACTGCCTATCTGCCATCCAGTCCTGGTGCGCCTCCAATGATCTCTGGCTCAACGCCTGCAAAAGGGAGATCCTTCCCATTGGGACCCCTGCTCCCTCCTTCCTCCTTGGGCTCTCACCCTGCACCTTCAGCTGTAGCCAGAAAGCTTGGAGTCATCTTAAACTCCTCGCTCCCCTTCCTTCCTCACACTCAGTGCATTGCCATGAAGTCCATCAATGAGCTCTTCCTTCTCAGAGGAATTTTACCTTTTCTCACTTTCCGTCAGAGGCTCAATTTGACTCAAGCCCTGGTTCTCTCTAGACTGGACTACTGCAAAAGCCTCCCCCTGAATATTCCTTCTTCCACTCGGCGACCTCCTTCAGCTTAACCAGAATAGGGCAGCAAGACTTCTCCTTGGCCTTAAATTCAAATCCCTCTGCATCATCCACAAGGCTGTCTGGACCCTGGAACCACACCATCTTCAACTTTATCTCACTAAATACTCTCCCTCTAGACCACTTGGTGCCTCTGGCACAAACTCTGTGTGTACAGCGTTTTGCTAAACAGAGGGCAGGGCATCGCTCACTTTACTCTGCAAGCTCCCTCCTTTGGAATAGCCTCGCCCTCTACCTGTGCCTTGAGCAGAATCTCCTCTCCTAATCTGACAGTTGCTAAATCGGTGTCCTTGGACCTTGTGCATCTTCGGGGTCTTGACCTCCCACACCAATTCTTCCCAGCTCCTTTCTGTCCACAGCACTTGCAATTCACGACCTCCGCTCTGGAGGCTCGCACTTACACCTCCCAGCGGCCCAGGCCGTGTAGCACTCAACATTTTTAGCACTTAGTCTATGGCTCAGCCACAAGCTCAGACTCCCCAGAACTTACCCCCTCTTCCTTTCTGCACTTAAGTGATCAAACTCTCACCCCCCCACATCCCTCCCACAAATCAAGCTTCCAATGTCATAGCTTAAGGATTGGGATATGTTATTTGATGATTTTGCTGGGTTAAGAGATGGTGAACTCAGTGAGATTTGATTGGTGGTTGTAGTAACATTTGTGGAAGATATGGCTACCACACTTGCCTTGCACAAGTCGGAGCAATGAGTATTAATACAAGTTTCTTTTGAAATAATTTGTGAGCTACTCTGTGGAGGCGGTATGGGGAAGCGCAAGCAAATATCCCTAGCAGATTCATCTATAGAGAGTGGCCTAGAGGTCCTCCTTGTCAGTAACTGGATGCTAAGCAAGGTGCCTTAGTGTTTGTCACAACAACAAAAAAACATGTCTGGATGCATCCATGGTTTGAACATTTGTTTTACTGTACTCGTTTTCAGTTTCCACTTGTGTTCCTGAAACACTAACCTACTCAGACTGTCTGGCAGACAGTTGTGAATGCCTGGGGCATGTTGAGCTGAAAATGTTTGTGTCCCTTATGTGCAAGGATGCCAAATATGATGGGTAATTTGTGACAATGCTGCAGAGTGTGTTCTGCCTTGTTTATGTAAAACATGGATGTGGTGCCGTCTATGTTTATGAGAATGCTTGTGTGGTGAGGGAATATTACAAAACTGCAAAAAGATTGCTTTATAGCCAGTAATTGCAGAACATTTATGTGGAGAGATGCTTGTAGAGGGGTCCATCTCCCCTATACGCTGAGCAAGGGGCAGTAAGCCCTTCAACCAAGATTGATGCATCTGTTATGGTAAATTACTCAGGTGGCTTAACATAAGAATGGCACATCAACATATTTGCAGTAGACCATCCCCTTATGGCACGTACTCATTTTTGCGAAAATAACCACAAACTCGTCCTAGTCGCATGTTGCTTGTGACCGCAGCTGAGAACTCTCGGATGGGGCACATGTGAGGATGTGCAAATGGAATGCAAAGACCAGGATGCCATCACCCAATGAGTTTCCCTGACTGTGTGTACTGCTATGGACAGGCTATACTGATAAAAATTGTGTACTGTTAAAGCTTGTGCAATTCCTTTGCTGGGTGAACCATACATTCAGCAGTGCTTATTATATCCTGAGTAATATTTCGATGTGGCCAGGGGTTAGACTTGATTGTGATGAAGGACGATTGTCATGTATATGCTTAGAAGACCCTTGGAGGCACAATCCCCAGTTATGAGCATCTTGTCTAGCTAGCGGTTAAACAATAGGGAGAAGGTTGCTGATTTAAGTAGTGTGTAATAAAACAAACAGATTTCAATACCTTACACAACAGCAAACAATTAGGCCTAGAAGTCACCTTTAATTCTGCGTTCCGACCAACAAAACTAATGAACAAATTACTACAACATGTTGAAGTAAAAGTAACCACACGTCACCACGACAGTGGCCTAAATTTCAACCTTCACTTTAGGCTATGTGAACTTCCATAAATACATTCTTGTAAAATATCCAAGAATTAAAAATGTGATGAAAAATTCAAATGGATTCGCACAATTAATAAATGATGAGAACCTGTCTCTATACACTTACAAAAATCACATGGAATTAAAAATAGTAAGATACTCCTTATCCCTAAAAGAGCAGGAGATAAAACAAATATAATCTGGATTAAAAATGGAAGAAAAAAAAACAGGCCCTATTTAACACAAGAAAAGAACAAGTTACTTTCTTACCTTGTAACGTTCTTTGGATGGGATGGTCCGACGACGTATTCCATATCTATGACATGTAATCACCACAGCTGTGCTGCTTCGGAAACTTTTTTCGGCGTCTGCGTCCTGCATCGATGACGTCGATGCGCCGTCGTCGAGGGCCTCCTCCGACGTCCGACGTCATCCGATGTGATAAGTAGGACGCACGACGCCCGTAGCCTCAGTTGTAGTTTTTTTCCCCCAGAACGTGTGACACTAGTCAACTGCCAGTCAGACACAAAGCCTTGCGGAACGTAAGCTGCAATCGCAAATCGAAATTCTGCAGCGGGGAAGGCAGGGCGGGAGCGATATGGAATACGTCGTCGGACCATCCCATCGAAAGAACGTTACTAGGTAAGAAAGTAACTTGTTCTTCGAGGGGATTGGGTCCTCCGACGTATTCCATATCTATGACAGACTCCCAAAGCAGTACCAGAGCAAGGAGGAGGGAAAGAATTTAGAATCAAAATTTAGAATAGCCAATCAAATAGCAGAGCAAAGGACCGCCTTGCCAAAGGCCAGATCCTGTGCTCGGATGGAATCGAGGGAATAGTGACGTACAAATGTATGTACTGAAGCCCAGGTGGCTGCATCACAGATGTTGCGAATAGGAACACCCCTCTGCAGGGAAGTAGACGCAGCAATACCCCTGGTAGAATGGGCCCGCAAGCCAGCCGGTGGGTCCTTACCCGCCAAGCGGTAGCACTCCGAGATGGCCAAAATAATCCAGCGAGACAAAGTCTGTTTCGTCACAGCTTACCCCCAAACGCTTTCCAGCGTAACCAATAAAGAGTTGATCGTCCACTCTGACCCGGGACATGCGTGAAACATAAAAGCTTAAAGCTCTCCTAGGATCAAGCCTATGGAGCCTCTCCTTTTCCTTACCAGGATGCGGAGGAGGATAGAATGCCGGAAGAACAACCTTCTGGGCCAAATGAAATTCCGTCACTACCTTCGGAAGAAAAGAAGGACAAACTCTAAGGACAACCCTGTCCTTGTGAAAAACAGTGAAGGGTGGCTTAACTGAAAGTGCCTGTAACTCACTCACTCACTCACTCTGCAAGCGGAAGTAACCGCAACTAAAAACACAGTTTTTAGAGTTAACAGCCTCAAAGGGCAAGAATGTAAAGGCTCAAACGGAGCACCCATAAGAAACTTAAGAACAAGGTTTAATTCCCAACCGGGCACCAGGAAAGGTGACGGAGGGAACACATTAGTGAGCCCTTTCAGAAACTGTGAAATTAAAGGGATTTTAAAGTAAGAACACTCTTCAGACGAGCGCTTAAAGATGGACAGCGCCGCCAGGTAACCTTTAATGGTACCCACTTGCAAGCCCCTGTGGGCCAAAGAAAGTAAAAAGGACAGAACCATGGGGATGTCACATGCAAAAGGATCCACATTCTGAACTCTGCACCAGTCGCAGAATTTACGCCAACGGCAACGGTACAGAGACTTTGTTGCTGGCCTTCGGGCCGAAAGCAACACCTCCATCACGTCTTCAGGGAGGTCCCAATCCCTATACCTCAACCTTTCAGAAGCCAAGCGTGAAGGTTGAGGGATCTGACCTCTGGATGGAGAACCTGACCCCCCCTCCCGTGAGAGGAGATCGTCTCGGTAGGGAAGACGACACGGAGGGCAGATGGACAAGTCGAGAAGGTCTGGGTACCACGTCCTCCGAGCCCACGCCGGAGCAATGAGGATCATCCGAACTTCCGAAACCTCCGCAGCACTTGTGGGATGACGGGGATTGGAGGAAACGCGTACAGCAGCGGGAAGGACCACTCCACCCCGAACGCGTCTCCTAAGGCTCCTTTTGGAGGAAATTCCCGCGAGCAAAACCTTTCGCACTTCCGGTTGACACTTGAGGCGAAGAGATCCACTTGAGGGGTCCCCCAAAGGGCGAAGATCTCCAGGAGAATCTCCTGAGCCAACTCCCACTCGTGAGAGATCGTGCTCTGCCTGCTCAGAGCGTCCGCCGTCACGTTTTCGTCTCCGGCCAGATGAACTGCCGAGATCGAAACTTCCTGCTGGATGGCCCAGAACTCGAGCTGCATCGCCTCCCTGCACAGAGGAAGTGACCCTGCCCCCCCCTTTTTGTTGAGGTAGTGCATGGCCACTGTGTTGTTCGTCAGGATCAGGACACTCTTTCCTCGCACAGTCGTCAGAAAAGCCTTCAGGGCTAGCCTGACGGCCCTCAGCTCCAACAGATTGATATGGAGTTTGGACTCCGACAGAGACCAACGACCGCTGACCGTCAGCCCGTTGGCATGAGCTCCCCAACCCGTGAGGGATGCATCCGTCACGATCGACACATCCGGCCAGGGAAGCTAAAATGGAGCCTCCTTCATCAAGTTGCCTTCGACGGCCCACCACAGAAGGTCCCGGGCGACCGAGGGCGGCACCTGAACCGGGTCCGACATCCTGCCGGAGGACTGCGACCATTGCGTCTTGAGCACCCACTGCAAAGATCTCATCCGCAGGCGAGCCTCTGGCACCAAAAGAATGCAGGATGCCATGAGGCCGAGCAACCTCAAGAACTCGAACGCTAGGAGCGTCTGGGCATGCTGAAACTTGTGCACCATCTGCTGAGTGTGAAGAGCCCTCACCTGGGGAGGAAAACACTGCCCCAGGGAAGTGTCGAGCACTGCTCCGATGTACTGGAGCCGCTGTGTTGGCGTCAAATGGGACTTCTTTAAATTGAGGGAGAAGCCCAGCCTGTGAAGGGAGTGGCAGGTGACGGACAGATGATCCAGGACTTGCTCGGGAGAGCTCCCCCTGATCAACCAATCGTCCAGGTAGGGGTAGACGTGAATCCCCCCTTGCCTGAGATGCGCTGCCACCACCACCATGAGCTTGGTGAAAACCCTCGGGGCGGAGGTCAATCCGAACGGCAGGACCCGAAACTGAAAGTGCGAGTCGCCAACCGCGAACCTCAGGTACTTCTTGTGCTTGGGATGGATCGGCACATGGAAGTAAGCATCCTTGAGGTCGAGTGACACCAACCAGTCCTGAAGCTGAAGGGCCTGGAGGACTTGAGAGAGAGTAACCATCTTGAACTTGTCCTTCCTGAGGAGTCTGTTCAAACCGCGCAAGTCCATGATGGGTCTCAATCCCCCGTCTTTCTTCGAAATCAAAAAATAAGGGGAATACCATCCCTTGTTCCTCTCCGCTACAGGCACCAGTTCTATGGCGCCTTTCTCCAGCAGGGCTTGAATTTCCTGCGCAAGGAGCGGATCCGGACTCTGCAGAGAGAGGTTCCCCGGTGGATTGTCGCGAGGCCTGTGCCGAAAGGGAAGACAGTAGCCATGGGTTATGATCTCCAGAACCCACACATCTGAAGTAATGGCTTGCCACTCTACAAGATGTTGCACCAGCCTTCCCCCAACCGGCGAACCCTGGGACATGGCCTCATGACTGAATGGGAGCGGCTGCGGCATTACCTGAGGGCAAAGAGGCAACTGCCCGAGCGGCCTTGGCACCACGGGTACCCTGTCGTCCACCTCTGGTACCCCTGCGTTGGCCTCTTTGACTGCCAGCTCCTCTCGCTTTACTGAAGGACGAGTAATAGCGAAAGGAACCACCCCTCCACTGCTGTCCCCTAGGACGAAAAGGCAGAGGTTGGCGAACTGCAGCGCCCAACGACATCGCTGCAGCTTTCGAGGTCTGCAACCGCTCAAGGTTCTTGTCAGCCTTGCTGCCAAAAAGGTGTTCACCGTCAAAGGGCATGTTGAGGAGCCGAGACTGCACATCAGGAGCAAACCCCGACTTCCGCAACCACGCAAACCTGCGTATCACGGTGCTCGCCGCCATGGACCTACTGACGCATTCAGCTAAGTCCAAACCCGACTGAACGGACTCACACATGGCATCCTTACCATCCTGGACCATAGCAAGGAAACCATCCCGTTCGTCCCCTTCGGGAATATGTTCAGCCGCTAACGCAACACAGTTCCACAGAGTGTGTGTGAAACGAGACAAGGCACAAATGGAGTTGGCCGCCTGAAGCGCCATACCACCAGAAGAAAACACTTTCTTCGCCCAGCCATCAAAACGTTTGTCGTCCCTATCAGGAGGGATGGTAGGGTACGATGCCTGCTTTGCCGGGGCCGCCTGCACCACCAAACTCTCCGGAGTGGGGTGCCTGGTCAAGTAGCAGGGGTCGCTACTGGCTGGACGGTATTTTCGCGACAAGGATCTGCCTACCGCCGGGAGACTCTCCGGAGCAGTCCAAGCCGCCGCCACGCTTCTCTGTAAAGCCATATGGAACGGCAGTACCGAATCCGTTGGGGGACCAACATCAAGGATGTCCGTCAGATCATCCTGCACAAACTCCCCTGGGGGAGCAGACCATCCCAAGTACTCAGAAACCCTAGCCATAAGGCGCCGGTACGAGGAATCGGCATGAGAGCCAGGCTCAGGCCTACAAAACTCCACCTCCGGAGAGGTATCCAGTCCACTGGCATCATGCAGTGACTGTCTCAAATCGTCAAACTGACTATGGCCCGAGACAATTTCATCTGGAACCTGACTAGGAACCAGGCCATCAGAATCCTCATCCGCCTCTGAAATATAGTCCAGGTGGCGAAAAGAAGGCACCCGAGAGTGCTTGCTCTTAACCAGAGCCTTCCTAGGGGGTTCTCCCGTGCCACGGGGTACCTCCGACACGAAAGGCGTCGATGGCGTCGAGTGAATCGGCGCCGGCGTCGAGAGAACCGGCATCAGCGCCGAGAGGATCGGCGTCGAGGAAATCGGCGTCGACGTCAGATGCAGCACCTCCAGCATCGGCGGCGTCGACACAGCCCTCGAGGCCGGAGCCCCGAGCGTGTCCCTCGACGACCTGAGCGTCGATGGCTTCGACTACTTCCTCGGAGCCTCCAGAAAGCCTGTTGACGCCTCAGACGTCGATGTCTTCCTCGAAGCCTCAGACGTCGATGTCTTCCTCGAAGACCTCACAGGTGCACACGGTCTCGAACGCGTCGAGGACCGGGACCTGGAACGGGTACGGCGAGAACGAGTCTCCTTGTCCAAACGGGACCTCTCCCGTGACTCGTGCCGACCACTCTTGCGAGCGGTGTCTCTCGACCTCTCACGACCGACCCCACTCGGGGGCGCGGACGGCTTAGTACCCTGCGACTCAAGAATCGCCAGCATTTTCTTCCCGAAGGAAGCCCATTCCTCCGGCGTCGCACGGCTGGTGGGGTAAGCGACGTGCCGGGCAGAGTCCTCTGAAGAGGACCTGGAAGACGACCGGTGTCGGCGCTTCCGTGAATGCCTCGAAGAGGCTGAGGAGTGGCGAGACCGACTCCTAGAAGGAGACCCACGAGACTTCCGACGATGACGCGGAGAGTCACCCCTCGAATCATCCGTCGAAAGCCCCGCAGACTTCGACTTCCTGAGCTTGGACACCCGACCTACCGACAACAACTTCTTACGTTCGCGTAAGGCTTTGGACGTGAGCGACTGGCAGTCGATAGTCATCCGTGTCGTGGGCTTCCCCGAGGCACCAGAGGCAGGCGTCGTGCGAGTCCGTCACCGACATCTTGGACCCACACTCCCCGCACTTCTTGAAACCCAGACGCGGGGTCGAAGACTAAGTAGAAGACATCTTCACACGAAGGAATCCCACAAAACGAACAGGTTCGAAGAACCGAGAAGAACAGAACTCTAAAGAGTCCAGGCGTGAACCGAGAATCACGAAGCAACACGTTCGCGGAAAAAACGGAACTGAGGCTACGGGCGTCGTGCGTCCTACTTATCACATCGGATGACTTCGGAGGAGGCCCTCGACGACGGCGCATCGACGTCATCGACGCAGGACGCAGAAAAAAGTTTCCGAAGCAGCACAGCTGTGGTGATTACATGTCATAGATATGGAATACGTCGGAGGACCCAATCCCCTCGAAACACAATTGTAAAAATCCCTTTTTGGAGGCTCTAATCCTTATAAGATCTTGACAAACCTATAAACAAAAGTTTTACTTGGCTCAAAAGTAATGAGTACCATGAGGACAATTGGGCCGACATGCTTCTAACAGTCAAAAGCTTGTCCATGCCCCTGCACTCCACTTCAATAGGGAGTAAATCATATGAACATCCTGTTCCATAAGTAGACCAAACTCACTATTAGACTACAACAACTGAAAACGGTGCCTATGCTGGAATAATAAA
Source organism: Ambystoma mexicanum (assembly GCF_040938575.1). NCBI lineage: Eukaryota > Metazoa > Chordata > Amphibia > Caudata > Ambystomatidae > Ambystoma > Ambystoma mexicanum. The sequence goes on along the minus strand of NC_090932.1, from coordinate 461,468,386 downwards.
CCAGCGTGAAGTAACTACCCTCCATTATAGGAATCCTAATTTTTTGGTTTAACTTCCTTTTATTCAACAGCTAGACCATGCACACTTTTAGTTACAAACAGCTCAAGATGGCGGCCATCAAACAGTATAATAAAAGGCCAGATGTAGGTTTGTCCGATGCAGTCATGGGAGCTGTTGCCTTAGGAAATAGAGTGGTCCTACTGCGTCAATTAAAACCTTTTTTAACTGTTCAGCCAATATAAAGGGCTCAACATAAACTAAACCTAAATATTGTCACAAATGTCAAAGAATACAGATATAAAAAGGATAACCAATTCAAATATCATACAATGCGCAAAACTAATTCCAAATGTTTGCCCATTCTAGCTGTGCATTCAATCCTGAATCATAGGATCCCAAATTGTTTACCCGTCTGCACCTTCCTTGACAACTTCTGAACTGAACCTCCTCTCGACCGTTTCTCCAAAACCGAACATTGTACATCATCGATTATTAAAATTATCATCATCTACAGAGTGCTTATTCTCCACATAGTGGGATACTAATGGGGCTGCTACATTTTCTGTATGAATTTCCGATCGATGCTCATACACTACGGTTTACTGCCCTTGCTGTTTTAACCACATATACCTTCTTTCAGGGACATATGACTAGATGGAGGAATAAGTTGGAAGAGTTTGCAGGTGCCAGGTCTTACTGTGGCGTTAAAACCGTATGCGGCAGGTCGGATTGGGTGTTGAGGCCATTAGCACACCAGGTTACCAAAGCGGCAACCAGGGGTGCTAAAAAAGGGGGCTTTCACTCCTACAACGGGATGAGCGCAGTGTCTCGTTGTAGGAAGGAAAAACCTTTACCAACAAGGCCACCATGGAAAGAGAAGGCGGGGCTCCGTATGGAGCCCCTTTTCCCTTTCCATGGCGGCCATTCAGAGCAGAGAGGAAGGTGCAGCTGCAGCGGCGAGTGACACCGCAGCCGCAATAAGTTTGGGGGTGGGAAAGGGTTACAAATATAAAAAAGGGGACGGGAGGGGCGTGGGGAGAAGATCGCAGCGGGTGGCTTGGAACAGCGGCTTACACCGGCGGTTCAAGCCTGCACGTTCCTAGCCACCCGATTGGCTGGCTCCCCCCCCTGCCGGGTGCTAACAGAATATACAAACTAGGTTAATTTTTTATCAGATCTATAATTGCTCACCATTGTTTCCATACATCAATACATATCTTAATGATTAAAACTACATCCCAAAATGAAATTTCGACTTACTGAAATTAGATGTAAATGGTAAATTGGCATTTATATTGTTCAAACCAACCATAAAGTGATTTAGATTTACAGAACCACGCCATATTAGGAAAAAGAATCACTTGCCCACTATATCTATTCATTAAATGGATTGGCCTCCCAAAAAAAATATATCTAGCTACAGGTTGACTAGATTTGGTCCCAAAGCTAATTCCATAGCTGTGCATTTACAATGACCAAAGAAAAACTGCATTAAATCTGAGTATTTCCAGTGAGTGCAACCTTTGCATCTTCTATAATAAAGGCAATAAGTACAACATATGGTCTAGACTGGCTCCCAAGACACGAATATTTAACTCACATCTTAATGAATATTAGTATATAATAATTCAAAATCAAAGGTTACAAAAACGTTAGTCCTAGAATCAAAATCCTGGCCTTCAATATATCTAATCATGTCTATGGAATCAAGTAAAAAGGTTCTACTCGGTTGTGCCACTTTTGAACCACACGCTGATGATATTGGCCTGGCAGGAGCCTGTTCAACATGTTTATGGGATTATGTAATATTTACATTGCAGGGATTCTTGGTCTATTACAAATAAATGCATATTCTCTTTAAAAAACTAATACCATTATGAGTGCATTGCTGCACTTTAGCAGGCATGGTATTGTCCCCTTGGGCAGAGGAGTATAGGTGCGGGGGGAGGTGGTGGCTTGCTACCGGTGGGACTTTCTGTTGGTGGCACTTGGCTGGATTTCTAATTACTACCCAAGGACTGTGGCTGCGTGGTCCTAGATAATTCCACAGAGGGACTGGTGGACGTTGGGAAGAGAAGGCAATTAATGGCTCCATGTGGAAGCTCAATGGCGAGGTGGCCAAGTTTGTGGAAAATAAACAATCTGAGAATGTCAACAGATGAGGATCACAGGCATCTGTACATGCAGGGCACAGATAGCATGACAGGAATGGCCTGTTGATGCCCTTTTACCGTGGAAAAAACCTATAATGCTGCAGGACCAAACATTAGATGGCTGCTTAAGTACAGCATGAGTCTAAACAGATTCACGAGCCTCAAATGTATACACACTTATTTTACTGCTTTAAAGATCCCACAGGGCAAGAGGGAGGGGACGGGGGAGGATAAACAATTAAAATTACAATACATAAAAATAATAAATATAAGAAAAAAGGTAGAATTCCTTTCACAAGGTAGAGCTGAAAGAGGGACTTCTTGGCAATGTCCCGAGTGTGAGGGAGAAACGGGGGAGGGGAGTCGAAAATGACTCGGAGGTTTCTGGCTTCAGAAGCGGGAGCGGGTGAGAGCCCATGAAAGAAGGTCAGAGTGAAGGGAAGAAGTAGGGTCTAGGGGTCCCAATAGGAGAGATCTCTATTTTGCTGGCATTGAGGCAGAGGTCATTGGAAGTGACCAGGCCTGGATGGCAGAGAGGCAGTCAGGGATCATGGAAGGTGCAAGGGCGTCAGCAGAAAGTTTGAAGAGTTGTGTGTCGTCAGCATAGCACTCCAGTTGGAGAGAAGGAGGAGATGAGGCGTGTCAGCAGAGTAAGGTAGATGTTAAAGAGCCAAGGCGAGAGAATAGAGCCCTGTGGGACGCCACAGGTGGAGAAGTAGACATGGAGATGGTGCCCAGGATGGCTTGGGACGAGCTGTCAGTTAGGAAGGTGGTCAGCCAGTCCAGTGCCTGCTCCGAGATGCCAAGCGTGTCATGGAGCGTTTTTATGAGGATGGAGTGGTTCACTGTGTCAAATGCAGAGGAGAGCTCAACAAGGATGAGGAAAGCAGGGGAGTTGGAATCAAGGGATTCAAGCAATTCTTCACAGGTGTTCAGAAGAGCAGTTTCCATGCCTCTGGATGCTCGAAATCCAGATTGATGGTAGTGGTGACCGCCAACAAGTTCAGTGTGAGAGTTAAGTTGGGGCAGGGCCAACTTCTCAAGCAGTTTCCCCAGGAAGGGGGTGATGGAAATGGGATGATAGTTGGCTGGCCAGGAAGGGTATGCTGATGGTTTTTTAAAGAGGGGGGCACAAGGGAGTGCTTGAGGGAGGATGGAAAAGAACCAGTAGCAAAGGATTGGTTACAGAGATCAGGGAGTGCAGGGGCGAGAGAGCAAATGTTGTCCTTGATGGTTCTGGGTGAGCAAGGGGCAACTTGTTTGGACGAGACCTTAATGGAATTGACAACTCTGGCGACTTCTTCCGGTGAGACAAGGGCGCAGGAGGAAGGTGAGTGGCCAAGGGAGGCAAGGGGGTAAGGGATGGGTTGGGGGAGTGCGTGACAAGGCTGTTCAGGATGTCCTGAGTTTCGGTGGTGAAGTGGGTGACAAGTGTGTTGCAGAGGGCCTGAGAAGGAATAGGGGGAGGAGGATACTGCAGAAGGGTTGGCAAGTTCCCTGCAGATTTTTAAAAGTTCAGCCGTGTTAGAAGCACCAGAAACCTGTGTCTGAATGTGGACCCTTTTCTTGGTACAGATAGAGAGTCTAATGCCTTTGGAGTAGGCGGCAGGCCAGGTTGTCAGAGGATGAACCTGAGTTTTGCCACTTCCGTTCTGCAGCTCTGCACTTATGTTTCAGGTCTGCAAGTTCAAAGTCGTACCAAGTGTTTCGCTTAGAGGCAGGTTTCAGGCGGATCTTCTTGACTGGGTCCAGAATGCTAAGGGTGTTGGTGATGGACAGGTGGAGGTTGCTGAGAGCGGAGTCAAAGGTAGAGCGAGTTTGGCGGCCAAGGGGGGATAAAGGTGGAAGTGAAGGGAGCAGCTGACACTCGTTTTATCGGACGGATGTTCGTGAACGAGGTTGGCAGGGCTTTTGGAGGAGTTGTCACAAGGCCATAGGGACAAAGGTGGGAGGAGAGAAGAGAGTGGTCAGACCAAGAGACAGGGGTGACCAGAGCAGATGAGAGAGGGAGGTCGGAGTGGATGAGGGCATCAAGAGTGTGTCCAGCAGAGTGGGTTGGACCAGAAATGAGAATGGAGAGGGATAGAGAGGTGCAGAGGTCAAAGAAGAGAGTGGATGCTGGGCCAGTTGAGTCCAATTGGAGGTTAAATGCACCCAGGAGTAGCAGGTTGGAAGTGGTTGAGCATAAGGAGGAACGAAATCAGCCCATTCGGAGAGGAAGTGGGAGAGAACCAGGAGGCCGGTAAATGGGAGCAATTGTCAGGGCGGAGGAGGGAGAGATAACCAATTTGCATACCAGGCTCTCAAAGGACAAATAGAGCTGAGTGGGTAAGATGGAAGAAGGAACCCACTCAGGGAAGATTAAGGCAACTCCACCACCAGCACGGTGGGGTCGAGGCTTGGAAATGATCTTAAAGCCATCAGGTAAGAGTCGAAAGCAGTGACTGAGCTGGCATTGAACCAAGTCTCAGTATGTGCGAGAATGTCGAGGTTAGTGTCTTCAAGAAGGAGGAGGAGGAGGAGGTAGATGTCAGCATAGTATCTGATGGCTGAGCTGGCGCTGAGGGTCACCAGGTGGAGACAATCTCATCCTTTGAAGGTTTTCTGAGGTGGAGTACAAGGGTGTGGTGGTGGAGCAGGGAGGGAAGTAGGGGGAGAGGAAGGAGAAGGAAGAAAGTTAATGAGAGAAAGGATATGGTCAAAGGGATGCAAGTGTTCATTAAGTGAACAAGGAAGTGAACACAAAGACAGATGTAATGACCATGTAGCACAAAGGGAGCAGTGTCATAGAGAGATAGCTAAAGGAGAGGCAGTCAGGAGTGGCACAGATAAGGTTTGATGGATAGCTGGAGGAGGCAAGCGAGCGGTCAGCCAACACTCACGTTTTTGCAGAGGAGGGAGCCCCTAGTCCAAGGTCTGGTGATAGACATACCCAGGAGCTTGCTGAATTGTTTGTGGGCCTGCACGAAGGTTGGGGGGGGGCATGCAAGCCCAATCAGGACCAGACAGGCTCAGGCAGGGCCTTTTACAAGGGGGCCAGCTACAAAGCCTGCCAGCTTCCAATTGGGTGTTTAGTAACAAAGAGCTAATCACAGCCCGTGCGTTTCATGTAGTCAGTGACCAATCCAAGATGGCCGCTGGCAGTCAAGTTCCAGACAAAGTGAAGCTAAAAACCAGAAGGAATAACACACGCTCTTATCACCTGATCGCCTAGTCCATCAGTGGTTTCTCTCTGTGATATTGTCCCTGCTGTTGCTGGGATGAGGCTATTTCTTCCTGATTGGTGTTGCAAGAGGAGCCTCTTGTGGCTTTCAGCTGGATATGGATTTTGGTCCAAAAGGGCTGCAGGAAGTGGTGTCAAGGATCCAAGATGGCCACAGGAAGTTGTGTCACAGATCGAAGATGGCCACTGGAAGTGATGTCAGTGCCCATAAATACATATATAGCACACACAATCTGAAGTGATTCAGTGCTTTTATGACAGGTGTAATAAATACCTTACTAAAGACAATCCTACTCATGCCCTCTAAACAACGAATGGTTGAACTTCCCATCAATATATAAATTCAGGTACAAAAACTTTTGTTTTTAGCCTATTTAACCAAACTGTGTGTCTGCCAAGAGTGAAAGTTCATCTAGTGAGCAAATGTCCAAATACAATGACTTATTTTCAACCTCCCACAAGACCAATTAATTTAGAAATCAGGAAGCACACGTAGGGTCAACTTTCATAAGTGAATACTAAGATGGGCATACATATAGTCTGGAACGCTGATGTCCGACACACATCAAACCCCAAAAAATGAGCTAGACATAAATATGCACAAATATTCCAGCCTGCCACCCTTGCCACAGCTTTAGAAAAGCAAACGAAATAACAGACACCACTTTCCTGTCGTGGACCACCTTAAAACGCCTAACACATGGCACCTCTACCCCAAATTAGAATAAAAAATAAAATTAATCCTTAATAAAAACAAATAAAATTGACAGCAATTAAATCCAGGAAGAATTATCTTTCTACTTTATTTTAGATACTTATACTTTGCACACGGATTTGAAATGCATGTTATTTGTAGTTCTCGTAAAATTGTCACTATATTCCCAAACAATTACCATAAATTATTTAAAATTCAGAAGGGTTAAGATACGATGAAAGGTTATTTATAACGCACTTAATACCCAGAGGTTTCTAAGCGCGGTCCCAGCGATCGAACCAGTGTTCAGTGTCGTCTTGCTTCCAAGGCGAGCATGTTGCCTGCGAGCTATTCTCCCGAGGTTTAAAAATATCCATGTAAAGATAACACCATCATTCACATAATTAATAAAAAACTAGTTTGTTTGTGATCTAATCACCATGAAAGGTGACTGCTTTTCTTGAGGCAGCTGTAACTCAGGATTTACCATTGATTTACATGGCACCCACTGTGAAACATTGACTTTGTAGAGTCCCAATGGGGAGAGTAAATGTGAGCAAAGGGGGTCAAGAGGGCTCATTCCAGGTCAGTCAAATGCTAGGGTAGATGTAAAGGAAGAAGGTCAATATAATATGTAAAGGTTCTTGCGTTATGTGACAGGGCCATAGACCTGTCCCTGTCCAGACTTTATGTAGATCCCTCCCCCCTGCTCAAACTGGGGAAGGAGACCAACCACAGGATTTCCCAAAGCCAGTCCTGTCCAAGAGGCACCCCCCACCCCACACCCTACCTGTGCGTGACTAAGTGAACTATTTATCAACGTTTCTTAACCCATACCGGTTGTGCACAATGCTGGCCAGTTTTTTGTTTTCTTGACCCATAGAACTAGATTACCAAGAAGGCGTGGCAGTGGAGGAAACAATGAGCAACCTAACCTGGAGAGAGCCAGCGAGGAACTGCAAAATCGTGAAGTGATCCACACATCAAAAAGGAAATTAAGACACTCATAGTGACAGACCCGAAGTTATATACACTCCTGCTAAGCTATCTGGATTGTATATAAATCCATACTTATCTCCAGCTCTACAGATAAGGGGTGTTTAATGTGCATGAATAATTAGGTGGAAAGAAAGTATAATTATCTACTGCCCTTTTGCCCGCCTTTAAGTTGTACATTGAAAAGGAGAATGGTATGTTTTTACACTGTAATGCAATGGAAGTACCACCGAGGGGAATCGAGCGAAAGGGCATGTTAAACATACATACTCTTACGTCCCGTTCCCCTTTCCTCCATACTGTACACGCGTCCCTTCAAGGAATGGGAGACGGAACCTTCTTCCCCTTTAAATTTAGAGGCGCGCAGGGGCGCAACCCAGGGAGCATGTTATCTTATGTTACTTTGCATTTATATAGCGCCTTATGTACCATTGGTATGATCTCAAGGCGTTGGTAGGTTGAACGCCCCCGGAAACCATAGTTCGAGTCAGTAGAGCGAGAGAGAGAGCTAAAAAAAGGTGCGTGTGTGCACCGGATGTGTGTGCAGCAGGTGTGGCATTCGTATGATAGATGCTTCTTAGTGGTAGGTGTGGTGGATGGGAGATCAAGAGTATGTGTTCATTCTGGCAGGGTGATGCTAGACCGATTCTGGCTGTATTAGGCCTGAAGAGAACGCGTAGGCCGGCGGGTGTGTAGCCTGCTGTGTTTAGTTAGGATGATGGGCAGTAGTATGTGGCAGGTGTTGGTATGAGAGCAGCTATACCGAAGGTGTCATAGTATCTCTGTGTTCTAGTTGAGTGGTGGTGTATAGGAGAGAGTAAGCGTGGTGATGTGATATGGTGGTTATCGGTAGGAGTTTGAGATTGAGTGTCTTCATGCTCTGCTCCATGCACTCCAACCATTCCGTGGACTCCAACCGTTGTTGTGCAATGTCCATTCCGTGCCCCCTAACTGTTCCAAGCATTCCATTCGTCGCATGTACTCCCTCAGTAGTGTACTCCATCTGTTCAATCAGATCCACGCATTTCATCCGCTCGCTCCACCCTCTTAATCCGCTCCACAACTCTTTATCCATTCCATCCAGTTCACCCGTTCCACTCATTTCATTTGTTCTACCCACGTTATCCGGTATACGCAATCCACTCCACAACTCCTTATCCGCTCCACATCTCTATATCCATTTCGCCCACTTTATCCGTTTCACCCACTTCATTCGTTATGACCACGTAAACCATTGCACCATTGGTCCCGTGCACCCCACCCGTCCCGTGCAGCCCATGCACTCCAACCGACCCATGCACTCTATCCATGTCATGCAATTGATTTATCTATTCCATTCGTTCCGTTCATTCCAGGCACTCTGTCATTTCATGCCATCTATCGGTTCCAGGCACTCTATTCCGTGTATACTATCCGTATTATGTACTCATCCTTTCCATCCGCATGTCCACTTTGATCCTCTCTTCTATTTCATTGATATCATCCATTTCCTTTTATTTCATCCACATCACTGCTTTCATTGAGTTTATTCTTTTATCCAATTTAATAATTTCGTCCACTTTGCTGGTGCTCTTCAGTTTATCTGTTTCAATTTACATTGGTGCTTGGTGGATGTTAGTTTTCGATTTCTTGCTATGATCATGTTGCTGGACTGTTCTTGTGCAAGGCAGCTTTGGGCTAGGTCATTGTTTGCTGCTATTCAGTTTGAGTTAGGAGCCGATTTTAGGGGAAGAGCCATGTTTTCAGTAGTTTGTGGAAGGACACGAGGTCCTCAGTGAGTCGGGTGTGGGGTGTGGGGTGGAAGTGTGTTCCACAGAGTGGGGGCCAGGGCTGAGAATGATGATCCACCTAACCCGAGTTGGTTTTAGGTATGACCAGGAGGCTGGCAGAGCTTGATCTTAGAGTCCGTGGAGGATGGTAGGGTTTTAGTTTGTCTTGAAGATATTGAGGTCCGGTTTTATGCATTGCTCGGTGGGATATGCATAAGGTTTTAAAGGTCACCCTTCGGGCAACCGGAAGCCAGTGTAGAGTTTTGAGGGCTGGGGAGCTGTGGTCTCTTGGGCCAAGAGCTAGTAGTAGTTTGGCTGCTGCGTTTTGTGCTTAGTTTAGTCATTTGGTACGTGTGGATTCCGAAGCAGAGGGGGTTAGCATAGTCCAGTCTTGACAAAACAATCGATTGGACTGCGGAGAGTCTGTTGGGAAAGGAGAGTTATGGAAAAATGTGCCTAAGAATTTTCAGGTGGTAGTGGCAGGACTTCGAGACGTTGTTATTCCACCAGGCGAGAGGGTTAGGTCTGAGTTTAGGGTGCATCCAAGAATTTTTACTGAATTTGTGGGTGTCGGGCAATTGCCCATGGCAGATGGCCAGGGTAGCGGGTGTGGAAGAAGTTCGGTGTTGCCACATACCAGGATTTCAGTTTTAAAGGGGTTTAGCAACAGGTAGTTTGTGGTCATCCGGTGATCTATGTCGAGGATGCAGGAAGCGAGGTTGGGTTGGCAGTTATGTTTTGAATTCAGCAGTTTTATGATTAGTTGTGTGTCATCGGCGTAGTTATAGCACAGGATATTGTGCAAGCGGATTATTCATGGGAGGGTGGACATATAGAGGTTAAACTGGAGGGCTGATAGGCATACTCCTTGTGGAACTCCGGTGTTGACTGGTTGGGCGTGGGAAGCAAAGGTGGAGAGTAGGGTTATTTGGTTCCTATTGTCGAGGAAGGATGCTAGCCATTTGAGAGCGTTTCCACGGATTCCCAGGGAGTGGAGGTGGTCAAGGAGGATAGAGTGGTTGATTGCGTCGAAGGTAGTTGATAGGCCGAGGAGGATTAGTGCGGCGCATCCGGCAGTATCAGCAGTGTTTTTAAGGTCATCCCATATTGAGGTTAGGGTGGTTTCGGTTCCGTGTCGGGCGCTGCCCTGACTGCCCCCTCCGGCGCCACACCTCAGTCCGCTTTTCCGCATCGACAGGAACGGCCGAATTCACCAGCGCTCCTGGGTTTGGCTTCGGCTATGTAATTCCACGCGCGGATACTTCATCTTTGTCTTTTTATTTTGGTCTTATCCATCATTCAGGTACTCGGTCCTCAGGCGTCACACTCCTCCCCGGCGCATGTCTACTTCCACAGGGATCAGCAGGTGTCCATCCTGCAACAGGCTTTTCCCAACTTCAGACCCCCATGCTCACTGCCTACATTGTCTTGGCTCAGACCACGGTTGGCAATCATGTTCGGCGTGTGACTCGCTGTCCTCAAAGGCCGCTGAAGAACAGACTAGCCAGGTGGAGGCAGCTCTTCCAGAGGTCGCCTCCAGTGGATCATAAGAACTTCGTGAAGCATCGAACCAGGCCCAAGTTAGGGCCAATTTTTCTAGTGCACCCCGCAAGGGAGACTCCTTCCCAGGGACTCTTCCGCGGGGCAGGGACCGGCCAGGTCCTTCTACCAGCACGTGCCACGAGGCTGCTGCAGCTACTGGCCTTCGGGTCAAGGGGTCCTTGGGTCCTCCCGGGCGCAGTGTCGAGGGACCAGAGGGTTCTTGTATCGGGGCTACACCCGGTTACCGGCACAATGGCTGAGGTGATACGCCCTATTACCAGCAACACGTCCGCGGGGCCACGCTCTGTTACCGGCAGTACGTCCGAAGGGGTGCCTAAACGCAGCTCTATTGACCCCCAGGTCGAGGGTGTCACACCCATCGGGCCGAGGCCCGAGGGTAGGCCTCGTGATCCACAGGCAAGAGTCTTGGACCAGGCCGGGCACGTGGCAGGCAGCTTGACAAGATGGCCACCGCACCAGAAAAGGGCACCCGTCCGACACCATTCCACAAATTCAGCAAAGAACTAGTGTCGAGGTGGGACTGGCCTCAACCAGGTATGTGGCCTACAGTCTACCCTTCATTTGCGCAGGGCAACTTTCCTTTGCGTCCATACGAACTGGGTACACTGCGGCGCGAGCAGCCCCCGCTACCCCGTCGGTACCCCCTGCCACCTCTTTGGCCATGGGGAAGAGCTCGTCGAGAAGTTTCTTGGCCTCATGAGGTCTCCTCAGATGGGGGGTTATCATCAAAGACTCAGTCAGGGAAGTCCTCACCGCCATGCTAGAGTAGAGGCACCACAGACGCTTTCATCGGGCCCCCCGGCCCCGGTGCAGCCGCCGGATCTGGCTCCACAGCCAACTCTGCAACCTCTGCCACCTCCGGCTGCGGTCCCTGTACCCCAGCCACCGGCGCCATCTACCCCCCCTTCTCCACAAGATCCTCCAGATCCACAGGATACGGACGGGGAGGAGGATCCGGATACGCCATCCTCAGCCAGGGCCTTCTATGAACGTCTTGCTCGCCTGGTGGAATACCTGGGCCTCCCCCAGCCTGAGGTTGAACAGCCGGCAGAGGGGGTTCTGGCTGAAGTCCTCACAAAATGCCCCTCTGCCAACATGGGGATTCCACTTCAAAACAATGTAGTCTACCTGGCCAAGAAGGGTTGGCTCAAGCCCCACTTGGTCCAGCCGGTCAATCGACGCCAGGCAGATGCAGGGGGATACACAGCTGCTCGCGACCCATCCTCAGCCACACTCCACGGCGATTGCTGCGGCATCACTATACTCCAAGCCTCAGTCGTCCTCAGCCTCCTCCTCTGCGGCGCTGCTAGGCAAGGAGAAGATCTTGAAGGGGTACGGCAAGAAGATCTACTCCAACGCCTCCTTGCACCTGTGTCAGGCCAACCCAGATGCCATGCTGGCTGCTGCCAACCAACGGTTATGGTGGGAAATTGCGGACTTCCTCCCGGAACTCCCCACCCAATGCCAATCACGCTTTAAGGCAGGGCTAGCAGAAGCCAAGCTTGTGGCGCATGACCTCATGGAATCCACAGTGGCGCATATCGATACCTCAGGCCGTGCCATCTGCATTGCCACGGACATGAGGAGAACAGCCTGGCTCCCGGCAACGAAATTCAACCCGGATGTCTAGGAGTGCATTCTAGATCTACCGTTCGAGAGGGGGAGAAGCTGCTGAACAAAAAGACGAACAGCTCACAAACTGCAAAGTTTTTATCCAGTCTTACAAAGGCCACGCCCAAATCGTACACCCAATCTCAGTAGCGCTCGGATAAGGGTCGTACATATGGAGGGTTCTGCGGCTTCTAGGAACGCAGATCCAGGCAGCCGGACCGCTTGCCATCTCAGAACGGGCGCAAACAAAAAGGAGGTGTGGGGGAGGTGTTTGGGGGGAGGGGGGGGGGGAGAATGGGCTTTTTCCAGTCCCCCTCCTCAGCCTCAGTCTCAGAGGGAAAAAAGGCATGACATACCCCTTCGGGTCCACGTGTCTCCGGTGGGGGGCAGGCTTGCTCTCCATGCACAATTCTGGCACCAGAATTTTGCGCAACCCTTGACTATCTCCTTAGTATCCACGGGGTACCACCTTCCTATCCCAGCCTCCACTCCAATCCACTCCACTCCACTCCCACAGGTTGGGACAGCAACTCTTTTGGCGGGGATCCAGTCGCTCATAGAGAGCCAGGCAGTGGAGGAAGTTCCAGCCTCCCAGCGAGGTTTCAGCTTCTACTCCAGGATTTTTGCCATTCAGAAGAACCACCAGGTGGGCCTGAGAGTTGTGCTGGACCTTTCCACCCTCAACCTCTCCTTAGCCCTGCAAAAATTCAAGATCATTACGCCAGCTTTTATAGCGGAGACATTGGACAGGGGCGACTGGATGTGCTCCCTGGATCTGAAGGACACGTACCTACATGTCCCGATTTGGCAGCCCCATCGTTCTTTCCTAGGGTTCAGGATCATGGGCTACCATTTCCAATACAAGGTCCTTCTGTTTGGCCTCAACTCGGCCCCCATGGTCTTTACCAGACTCATGAATGCTGTAGCGGCCCTCCCAGAGCGCAGGGCCTCCACATCTACCCATACCTCAACGACTGGCTCATCAGGGCTACATCTCTGGAATCGGTTCACCACTCTTCCCATGCCCTTATGAATACACTACACAACCTGGACTTCTCGCTCAACCTCAAGAAGTCACAGCTGTAGCCTACGCAGACTCTGACATTCCTGGGACTCATTTTGGACACGTGCTCCGAGCGGGTTTTCCTGTTGGAAGACAAGATCTCAGCCATCAAGAGGGCCCCTGCCCACTTCCACAGCAGAGAGGTGACTCGCCATGGTGGTACCAACATCTTCTGGGTCTTCTAGCAGCGGTTCTGTTAGCTGTGCCGCACACAAGACTAAGGATGAGAAGAATTCAGCTGCACTTCGTGGCCTCATGGAATCAGGAGCGGGGCTTGCAATCCGAGATGATCAACGTTCGTCCATCTCTCCACCTTGGTGGTCCATGGACTGCAAACTACGGACAGGCAAGCCCTTTCAGCCGCCCTCTACGCAGGCCACCATCACCACAGACTCCTCGCTCGAGGGCTGGGCAGCCATGGACGATGTCCAACCTGGAGGGGGACAGGCTAAGCAGGCTGGGAGCGGACAATTACGAGTGGCAGCTAAACAACCTCGTTATTCAGGAGATATTCAACAAGTGGGGTCGCGCCCAAGTGGATCTCTTTGCCACCTGGCACAACAAGAAGTGTCCCCAGTTCGCATCCTGGCAGGTTCAGGGCCCCGGCTCTATGGGCAACGCATTTCACCTCCAGTGGACCGGCATGAAAGCCTACGCCTTTCTGCCTACCCCCGACACACAGGGTAATTTGCAAGATCAAGGAGTCTCACCGACTCCTCATCATTCTGATAGCTCCCTGGTGGCCGGCCAGACCATGGTTTTCGGAACTACTCAGCCTCTCTGAGGTGCCCCTCCATACACCTTCCGACGGGCCCAGCACATCTTCTGGTGCGGCAGGGGGCAGACTCATCCACCCTGCGCCAGGGAAACTAGCCCTCAGCGGGTAACGCTTCGGCACCTTATCCTTTCACAGGCCAATCTGGAGATCATATAGGGCGCCAGGAGCAAGGCCACCAGGGCCCAGTACAAAAGTAAATGGACCATATTCTGCAAATGGGCAGACTCCAATGGAATCGACCCCTTGGCCTGCAATTTGGATGACGTCCTCTCCTTTTCGGCGCACCTCGCTCATTCGGGCTTACAGGTGGACACCTGTCGCACATACCTTGCAGCCATCAGGGCTTACAGGAACTCAGAGGAAGGCATCTTTTCCTCATCCAACCCTACAGTCACGAAACATCTGACTGGTCTCGCTAGGCTCTAGCAAAACAGAAAGGTGATGACTGGAAGGTTTTGAATTAATCATAACCACGGGCAAAGCTCTGGGCAACCCTCCAGACCATCGTTTTTTCAGCCTGCCAAGCCATTACAGAAGGGGAAAAACCATATGCAAATCAGGCTTGGTCCTACCCCAAAAGGGGCAGTCCAGCCCGGACTGCTAGGTCACATCCCTTCTGCACGAGACCACAAGCATCCCCAGACATGTTTCAGCCTTGTTGGGCGTCATCAGTGAGGAGTAGCTTGGGTCTCTAGGCCCGGCAGACTCGGGACCCACGTCTGGGCATACCCGTCCAACTCGGGGTGACTTTTGCAAAACAGAAAGGTGATGGCTGGAAGGTTTTGAATTAATCATAACCACGGGCAAAGCTCTGGGCAACCCTCCAGACCATCGTTTTTCAGCCTGCCAAGCCATTACAGAAGGGGAAAAACCATTTGCAAATCAGGCTTGGTCCTACCCCAAAAGGGGCAGTCCTACCCACCCATCAAGAGACCCCACCATGTGTAGGACCTTAACAGTCTTGGGCGCCCTGGCGCACAAACTATTTGAGCCAATGGCGTCCGTGGACATTCGGCTGGTCACCATCAAGATGGCCTTACTAGTCGGTCTTACCTCGGCTCGCAGAGTTAGCGAGATCCAGGCACTGGTCGCCTCTGAATCATATACCACATTTCACAAAGACATGGTAGTCATGCGGACGCACCCGGCATTTCTGCCCAAGGTTCCAACTGCATTTCACTTGAATGAAGAAATAGTCCTTCCTACCTTCTTTCCCGATCCCAAGGATGAAGTACAGAGAGTGCTGCACTACCTGGATGTCAGGCGTGCCCTAAAATTCTACTTGGACAGGACCAAGGGCTTCCGCATATCGGACCGTCTGTCACCTTCGGAGGCTCAAGGCCCGCTGGATGGTCTCTGCCATCAAGGAAGCGTACGAGGGCCAGCACAAGCCGTTCCCGGCCAACATGCATGCCCACGCAGTCAGGGCCAAGGCAACTGCCATTGCATTCCACCGCCATGTCCCTTGGCAAGTCATAAGCAATGCGTCCACTTGGGCCTCTCCAACGGCTTTCTACAAGCATTACTGCTTGGATGCCGGCTCTAGATCTGAGGCGGCTTTCGGACAGGCGGTTCTCAGAAACCTATTTGCTTAAGGAGGGTCTCCACTCCACCCTGGGGCTACAATCAGTTGTAATCGCCCATACAGTAGGGCGGACGGGACGTAAGAGTAATTATAAGTTACTCACCGTAGTGACTAACATACTCTTAGTCCATAGTTCCCTTTCCTCCATACGTCCCACCAACCTCCCCCTAATAATACTGGTGTCATTAGGCAATGATAAATCTATTGTCGACACGTCAATGGGGACTGAGGTGTGGTGCCGGAGGGCGTAGTCAGGCCGGCGCATGCTCCCTCGGCCGCGCCTCTAAATTTAAAGGGGAAGAAGGTTTTTTCTGGTGAAAAAGGTTCCGTCTCCCGTCCCTTGGAAGGGACGCCCGTACAGTATGGAGGAAAGGGGGCTATGGACTAAGAGTATGTTCACGCGGTATTTATTTCAATAAAGTGGTAGTAGAGAGACTTTGATAGGCAAGGATATTCTGAGTCAGTTTTGGTTTATTAAATGAAAGCTTCATCAAGAGTCCTCATTTTTACAATACAAAGTGGATGGGCACTCTGGGTAAACCAAATGTATAGCTGCCGATGTGTGTTTACAAATGTCTATTCAAGCATATGAAACATTGGAAAGCGATGTGACCAGTGTATTCATGTTTCTCCATTGTAGTTATTATATACATTTAAATTTTATAGATGCATAATATATTTAAATTGATGCAATTATTTTTATTATTAATAAATAGACCCTTTGTGCGACTGTTTTTCTTGTCCTGAAAGAGAGGCAGTAGACAATCTAGATTGTTGGTTCATATACAGATCTTTATTCAGTAAAAAAAAATTGTGCGTGCCTGATTTCGGGTGGGTTGACAAATCTTCAAGCTAGTTGTGACACGATTAAAACATCCTACAAAAAAATCTCTCCAAAATAAATCATCGGCCTCCAATTAACCTGACCCGGGCCGGTTTATTTCCTTAGCATTTCAAAGAGGTTGGCCTCAACAGGATGCACTTTAGTGCTTCAAAATGATTTGCAGCATTGGAAGGAATTGTATTGTCACCGAAGACAGTAGAATGGGAAATACCTGTTGCTCCAGTGTTGCCATTCTCACAGGTAATTCAGTACCTCATCAGACAGTCCCCTCTTATTTTCAAGTGTTCTACCAGTTATGTTCTGGAGAGTGTCCTTACTCTCAATCTAGTAAACCACATCCTTTTCTTCTGCAAGGCGTGAAAATAGGCCTAGCCACCAGTATCCCACTACATTGGCCTCTTTTTGGACACATAGCTAAGAGATCAGTCTAGTGAGTGCTGTGTGTGCTTCTCTATTTAAACTTGAGATCTCTGATTTGTATGGCTCCGCATGAGCGACTATACGTAGAACTGGTACCCTGCTTGAACAGATGTTCAGTTTTCCACCATTGGGACAAAAAGGTGTGCGTGTGTCAGAAATACCAGAGACCAAGGTTGATTGAAATCATTGTCTACAGTTACAATATTTCAAGGAAAAGGATGGATAGAATTCCAGCGTGTTACCAGCTGGAAGGTAATCTGTGCAAAAAGTAACCCTCAGGGGTTTCTGATATGGGGGAGGATCTCCATTCAGTTGTCCCAAGCAGAGGACTCGTAGCAGGGTGTATGAGACGTTGAAGGGCCAAAACAACAAACTATTTTGTAATCCAATGCTGGCCAACCCCACAGCAACCTCTGTGGTTTTGGTCACAGAAGATCCCATGTGTTTTTCGTCCTGTAGGGCTGGAGCCACTATTTAGCTCTTGAGTTGAAATTGAGATCCACCATCCAGTGAAGGTGACCGACTCAGCAAAACTACTAGCTCCACATACCCTTCAAGAACTGTCTCACTACTTTATATGGGGATATGACTCCTGGTCATATATAATGGTCAGCCACATGAAGACCACCAAGGATCTGGAGTTGAATTTCTCATTAATAATATTATCTAGCAACTATTACAGTTGGCTTCAAGAACACGCCAACTTGTGAAAACAGCTAAAGGGTTTTTTCTTGAAATAATTGTGATGGGTTCTTATTGGGCAACTACAAGCCCAATATATTTTTATATAGGTCGTATTCCTATGTCACATGCTCCGATGCAGTTCTCCGTAAGTCAGACTGCACACGTTAACAAAAGGTGGCATTTTCATACTCCTCCGCCATTTAGCCTGCAGGTTAGCGTTTTAATGCCCTTTACATTCAGAGTGATCTTGCTGCCAAAACGTGCAGGTAATTTCCATTTAGAGGTTTGCATTTGGCCAACATGTGACTGCTCGGCCTCCTAAATATACCGACAACGTTCGAATGTCTTATTTGCACCCCAAATAAACATTTCTTTCAACTCTGCCTACACATTTTATACAATTTCACAGCAGAACAAAGACTGGTATCAAGCAGAAGGGACGCTTAACTGACAATGAACGGAAGTATAACTATAGTGCACAACATTTTCTTATGATCTTCATTACAATCCTGTAATCAAAGAAGTCGAGAGCAAACAGCGAATGACTCGCTGACAAAGCTAAATGGCGATCATAGAGAGCCTAATACGAGTTGCAGTACCTTCCTCCCAAAAGGGGGGGGGTGTCAAAGGCCCCCATGGCATCAAACGTTTAACAAAGATAATAGAAAAAGCCCATGCATTACCGATGCTATGAAATGAGAGCATAGGACATGTACCTGAAGTGGGAGAATGGAAGAACAGGCTCCCGTCCTTCACCTCTCGCGCTTGGCCTAGAGGGTCACGGCCCAGACACCCGCCGCGAGAAGAGTTTGTCCATTTACCAGACGACCAGGTACCCTGGTACAGGAACATACGGATGTGTCCACCTGCCTGCCCAACAGCCCGCACTGGCCATGCCGACCCCTGCGGCTCGGATCAGCTAGACTAAAAACCACACGTCGTTAGAGATGCCATGACGACCTAGACAACGGGAAGCACATCTGTACAAGTATACACACTTAACATTTCCACACCAATCTACACGAAGAACATACTCAGTGCTCTGACGTAGGCGACAGGCATATTCACGGACGTGCATCTTTATTATTTTTACATAGGCTTTCAGAATGCAGAAACGCAAGATGCATCATGAACTCATCTATAACGCTTGCTCACGCTTCCCTTGAAACCCGTTACCACCATGAGAGGTATAATGGAAACACGATACTGGTCATGGAAATGTATGCTACTATAATCTAAAGCACCTATGAACCAAACAGACTACTTAAGCACCAGGCCCGAGTAGGCCGCAAACAAGAGCTCCCGTGGACATTAACAAAGCAAGAGTCAGGTTGCTGATCCTGCAGAAAGAACCCGATGGAGCAACCAGCCAAGGTCGCAATGTTGCAAGCCCACATCCAAGAACAAATCATCAAAGGCACGATGTTGCAACCTCGCACTCCGCGTACCAACGTTAAAGTCATATCTACAAATTAAACCAGACACACAGTGGAAAAGCAATATTAATTGTGCAGAATTCTGCCTCAAACACGGTCCCGCCTCACGTGACCAAGCCGAATCTGACGAGATGCCAAAACCCAGGAGAGAAAAGGCGTCTGGGTCCCTCACTACGAGACACAGGCCGAGACACTTGAAAGGCTCAATGGACACCTGCTACAGTGGGAGCGGTCAGCCTTCCACCTATGAATAAATCCTCACATTGTCTGCACGTACCCATATTGAAACATTGTTGCAAACACAGGTACACCGAGAGCTGGGAACAACGGTGGTCCCAGGCTGGGGAGCTCACGGATGCACCAATCAGAACATGGGGCTCTTATCTCAGACGTCAGTAACATTAGCCAATCCTCAGGAGCCTTCATGTAACAATTCTTATGTATCCAATTATAGGGACAACCCAGATATACCACCTGACTACACCTTGTCCACTAATATCATTCTCTATATGTGTACTATACTAACCCTACCACTCGAGCAACCAATTAAGAGTGGCGATAGGTTTTTTGTTAACTTTCTGAAGTGACGCAAGTAGCGCGTCATAATGCAGTAAAAAGGGCCTGCGAGCCCCACGATTATGTGTGTGTCAGGACGGACGCGTACGCTCCTTGACCCATCCCTGCCGTTTTGTGTAAATAAACAGCAGAGTCGCCTTGCTCCTTGTGTGTGTCTCATACTCTATCTCATCTGGGATATACGGGAGGAGTTGGGGCCTCCCTGCCCGGAGGTCTGCGGACGGCCCGGCCGACCCCGGCAGAATTTCCCCCCGACAAGTTGGAGGCACTGCTGAGATCTGTTTAAGATCAACTTTTATTTTTAGTTTTTCCAGGCACTCCCGTTGCGAGGAGGCCCGGCGGCGCGGCCCCCTCTGCCGTTGCCCCCTTCTGAGGACTACAGGACCATCGCGGAGCCGCGAGAAGACCGGACAGCGCAATCCGGATATTGGCCCTCGGGAGCCGGTTGAGAAGTATCCCGCCCGCGGTCGGCGAGTGTCCAGACGTGGTCCAGACGAGGGGAGGTGGCGAGCCGCTTGGAGGGTGCACGCAGTCGAGTGGCCCTGCATCGAGAGAACTTGGTGAGCATGACACGCACAACAAGCAATGCGAAATTGTGAGGGAGGGGGAGGAAGTAAATAAGGGAGGTATTGTAGAGATGTGCGGCGAAGGTTTAACTGAGTGTTGCTAATGGAATGAATGGTAGGAAAACGAGTGCGAGAACAGTCGGCTAACGTTACGCGAAAGAGGGGGGCGGGGCACGAAAACATCACGTGCAGCCGCTCGTAACAGTCAGCTAACGTTACGCGAAAGAGGGGGGCGGGGCACGAAAACATCACGTGCAGCCGCTCGTAAGACCCTGATGGTCTAAATTGCGACTAAGTGTGAGGGTGGGTGTGTGTGGTTTCCTACGACTTGACATTTATTGATCAATGAGTAGATGAGGTTCCCTATTGTTCGAGCAAGAAACTTGATAGGTAGATGACGTTTCCCTGTGGGCGGTAGCTAGTTACATAGTTGCCCAAAACGGAAGATAATTGGCTGGTTAAGCCCTCCTGTTAAGGGGCGTATCACACGCGAGGCGACGCAGCGTGCGCAGTCCGGTTATATTATTGATGAGATTACCTTGTTCCAGGAGAGACAGGAAGACAGCTGTAGGGTTAGCGGGGTAGATTGCAAGTGTATTTTGAACTTAAAAAACATAACAAGAATATACCAGTAGCTCGAAGAAATCGGTGACGTCACCAGTAGGGATTTAATAGGATATCGCGAGCACAAGGAATTTTGGGTTTGAGAGTGGTGGGGAAGAGAAGCATGATAAAGGAGCTGGTACGGAGATAAACTATAAACCAGTGGATCGAAAAAAAAAAAAGGGGAAAGGGGCGTGGCTGCGCACGGAGAACGCCGGCCACGGCAAGTGTAAACGGGGGAGGAGAACGGAGAAACAGGACGACTGTATAAGATCATCGTAAGGGGTACGCAGCCGCAGGGGGCTGCGTGCGCTTCGGCCGCAGGGGGCCGTAGGGGAAGGAATATAATATAACATCATATTTATTATTATTGCATAATTTGTCAAAAGGAGTGTCGAAAGTCCCCACACTTGCGGGGCGAGGTAAGCAATACAAGGTTGTATATCGTAAACTGCTAGTAAGGGGAAGGGTAACAAGGGGAGTGAATTTATGTCATACGGGAGAGGGTCGGGAGGGTGGGGGAACACCCTCACTACCCCACTACAGCACATATGCACCACACTGCCACCACATAGGGAGAAGTTAATTAAGTACAGCATAGAGTGGACCCAGGGGACAGATAACAAAATGTTAACACCATGGCCGCCTAATGGTAGTTTCGATCCATATGCCCAACATTCACTACTGAACCATCTGCACAATACATACAAGGGGAAGAAGTTGGCAAACCATGTGGAGGTGTTTAACTTATGGAGGATGTTCCAGGGGTCTCGACCAGGACCAAATGGAATGTTCACTATGGGGGAAACACCGGAAGAAAAGGAGATTAAGAAAGAAGGAACGGGTGGGGAAAAGGAGTGCGAAAGCACAAAGAATACGGGGAACGAAAGACAGGGAGGAGAAAAGATTGATAAATCAGACGACATAAAAAAGGAACCGAGCAATGGGATACCCATAACACCGGGAGTGAAAACAGAGGGAGGAGGGTTGTACCCTTTAAGAGAATTAGGAGAAATAGCAGGACAGTTAAGGGCGGCTGAAGGATACTCAAACCCGGCATACAGCCCTCCACCATATGTGGCTCATGGGAAGATACCAATGGGGGACAGGAGGATTAGAGAAGAGCAGACTGTAGAGATAGGAAACGATGAGTGGATAGCTGCACAGATATTGTTGAAATTACGAGGCTCACTAACTGGAGAAGAAAGGGAGGCGGTAAGGAGAACAAACGAGGATAGTGCCAGAGAGAGTGAAATGAGGGGAGAGGAGCTACTACGGCAGAAGGAAGAGATTTTGGAGGAAAGATTAGCAGAACTAAGGGATGAGCAGAATGAACTGATCAAACAACTTGAGCGGGAGGAAAGAGAGAGAGTGAGGAAAAGGAAAGAAGGTAAGGACGAATTGGAAAAATTAAGGGAACGAAGTGAGGAACAAAAGAGAGAAGCTGAAAGGGTAAAAGGAGCAGCAGATAGGGTATCAAGAGTAGTGCTGAGAGAGAAGAAGAAGGAAGAAGAAGAAAAGGAAAAAGAAATGGAAATATGGAGGAGGAGGATAATATCAGAGGCAACTAAGAAATATGAAGAGGGGAAGGTAATAGAGAGTATAGTAGAAAGAGAAAGGGTGAAATGGGAAAGGAAGAAAGAGGATGAAAGGATATTGGAACAGATGAGCAACGAAGTAATGGAGGAGTTGAAAAGGAAAAGGGAGGAAAATAGTAGGGAAATGGAGGAGAGGAGTGAAGGAGGAAGAGAAGAGAGGGGTTGGGAGAGTGAAAGATGGGGAGATGTATATAAAAGTAGAGAGGTAGCAACAACATCAGCACAAAGGGGAACAGTTGGTAACAACGGAAAGGGAGAAAGAGACCTAATAGACTTAAAAACAGTAACAATAAAAGGAAAAAAGGCAGAGTGGGGGGTGCCATTTATGAATGATTTTTGCAGTGAGGAGGAAGGAGGAGTGGAGAAGGATGGAAGGAAGAGTGAAAGGGAAAGCTTAGATAAACTATACCTTACTAGAACAAACATAGATTCGCCCTGGATGAGTAGAAGATGGGAGGAGCTGGAGAGAAGTAAGGAGGAAGTGAAAAGAATAGGGGAAACACAAACCAATGAAACCACGCCACCCACATCACCATCGCACCCTCCCACGTCACGCCCTACATGTTCAACTACCGCGCGCTCTCTGCACAGAATAAAGCTCGCGCCCTTCATGAATGAATTTACACCTTATGCATGTCGGCTTAGGGACCTCCCTAGTCGCAGGCAAGACAGACAAATAAACATACCCATATTGAACACAGGAAATGATGAAAAAAGGGGAAAGGAAGAAGAGGGAGGTAGGAGCAGAGGTAGTAAGGAAGAATTTGAAGTAGTAAAAGAAATGGGGGAAGAGGAGGGGTGTGAAGACTCAACATTATGGAGCGTAAAGGGTGACACAAGACAGAATTTAATGCCACTGCTGGAGAGAGGAGGGGTTAGACCACAGTATGTACCTTGGAAACATACGGATAAGGAAAATATAAAATGTAGGCTCCCATCACTAAGTGGAGGTGCGGGTAAGTGGATATATGAAATGGAAAAACACACCGCAGGACAGAAACTAGCAGTAGGAGATGTGAAGGGCCTGTTAATATCAATATTAGGGGATAGAGCGGATGACATTTGGAAAAGAGCGGGATTCCATGGGGTAACAATAACGAACACATCGCATGATGGGGCACCATTTGCAAACTGCAGACATGCGCTATGGCAGGCACTGAGAGTGCAGTACCCAGACACATCAGACATAGGAGCCATTACTTCCCGTAAGATGGGTGAAAATGAGGATCCTGTTGATTATATCCAGGATGTTCAAGAGAAGTGGCGCATGGAAACTAGAGAACAATGGGACAAAACACCAGCCATATTTTATCATATACTAGTACAAGGGCTCCCAGAAGGAGTTCAAAAACAACTAAAGAAAGTAGTGGGGATGGAAGCAAAACCATGGCCAGAAATACAACTGACTATAGTACATCACTGCAGAACATGGCAAGGAAAAATGAAACAAAAGGAAGAGGATAGGAAAACAGAAGAGGCCAAATTAGTACAGAAAAAACTTACTAAATACACAATGGAAGGGGCACTAATAACTACGCCCACACCAATGGCCCAAAGCCCAACGCAAGTAGTGGCTGCACAAGATCCCGCACAAATAACGCCTCCACAAGGTGTAATACAGCAAGTGCCGCCTCTGCAATTACACGCACCAAACATGGGAGGAGGGTACCCAATGCAAGGAACTGGGTATTATAGTTATAACAGAGGGAGAGGAGGGTTTATGAGGGGGAGAGGATATGGATATAATACCCAACAACAGGCTGGGGGACTAAGAAATAACTACCCCACAGGGCAACCCGTATACCAGGACAACACAGGGAGCTTCCCATGGCAAAACAGGGAACCACCCGTGTGTTGGAGCTGCGGACTATTAGGACACATGTCACGTACATGTAGGGTCAGGCCAGGAACACCAGCATGGAATGAACAAGCACAACCTAGGACATTACAAGAACAGCAGGGCATACAACAACAGCAGACGTCACAAAAAGGGAGTGACCCACAACAACAAACAACACAACAGCCACAAACCTATTCACTGCCACAACAACAAATAACACAGTACCTGCCACCGCCACAACAACAAGTAGCGTTAATACAACCACCACCCCAAAATGAACGAACACAATTGGGTGGGGTGACGGTGTTGGGACACAACCCTTACACAGGGAATGGCCAATCATTGTACCCCCAATAGGCCAGCCCACAGACGGCCTTGGTGTGTCCCATCCTGTCAGTAACACCTAATAGTGCGGAGGAACCACGCATAGAGGTAACGATAGGTGACAAAAAATTATCATTTCTTGTTGACACCGGGGCAACCCGGTCTTGCATAAGGGAAGGTAAATTTAAGATGTCAGGCGAAGCCATGAACACCCAAGGATTTTCTGGGGCTAAAGGGTTGGTTCCATTTACTGATAATGTTCCCTTATCTATTGGAGATTATGATCTGTCAGTTCCACTCTTGTATTATAGTGCCTCACCAGTAAATATACTGGGGAGGGACATAATGAACAGGTTGAACATGACGATCTCCTTTACAGAGGATGGCATAATTTGCTCTACTCCAGGGATTAACATGCTCGCAGCACGACAGATTTTGCAAGCATACTGTGGACAGACAGCGATTAGGGCGGAGCCAGTAGATGGCGAGATATTCCAATATGGCACTGACATGGCATTTGCATGGATGCCAGGGATAGAAGGGAAAATATGGAGGAGACCAGCAGCCTATCTATTCCGACCAGAAACACCAGTTAATGAACTAGAAGGGAAGGTGTTTGTAGTGGACATTGAGAGCATTATTGCAACAGCTGATTATGTTGCTGTGCACGCCCAAGATAAAGAAGGGAGAGCATGGAGGGCGGTGATAGCACTAGCAGAAGGATGTAGGCTGACCCAGGTGTCAGATGAAGAGCTGTTCTCAGAAGAAAAGGAAGAAAATGAAATGGTGTTCATGATGAGTGTAGAAATGTGGCTAAGAGTGGCTCACAAACAAGTAGCACAGAAAATTGCAATGGCACTTGAGGCACCCGCAGGCACCCCAGTCCCATTTTTTAAGGAGGATATGTCAAAGGTGCCCAAATCATTATGGACTATTAGCCCTTATGACGTGGGATGCATAAAAAGCATAGGGGGTGTAAGGATAAAATTGAAAAAAGGTGCCATACTACCAAGAGTTAAACAGTACCCATTGTCAAAAGAGGCAGATGAGGGCATATATGAAACCATAACGGCCCTTATAAACAATGGCATATTGGTCCCCTCAGAATCACCATGTAACACAGCTGTGTACCCGGTGCGCAAGGCTAAAGGGGGGTCTTGGCGCTTCATACAGGACCTCAGACCCTTGAACAACATAGTAGAAGCAGAGTATCCAGTAACAGCAAACCCGGCCACAATATTGTGTGGCATTCCAGCAGAAGCATCACGATTTACAGTGATTGACCTTAAAAATGCTTTCTTCTCAATACCATTACACCCAGACTCACAAGATTTGACAAGCTTCACTTACCGAAATACAAAGTGGAAACATACCAGATTACCACAGGGGTATTGTGAATCACCCTCAATTTTCAATAGAGTAATACAGATGGATTTGGGTAACGTTGAGGTGGAAAGCACAGTGTTACAGTATGTGGATGACATAATAATTTGCAGTGCAAACGAAAGTAAATGTAGAGAGGACTCCTTAAAAATGTTGACGATACTGGCAGAAAAGGGGTACAAGGTAGACATGGAAAAGATACAATACTGTCAGGAACAGGTACTTTACATTGGTCAACTGATATCCCAACATGGAAGAAGGATTGCACCACAAAGAGCACAGGCCATCTCAAGCACTCCCATGCCACAGACTGTGAGAGAACTGCAGCAATTTCTGGGGCTGTGCAACTACTGTAGAGCATGGGTATTTGATTACAGCTCATACATAGGACCCCTGCTTGAGGGTTTGAAGGAAGCAAATAAAGGGGAGAAAAAGTTGGGATGGACTATGGAAATGAGGGAGGCATTTGACGAATTAAAAGACGCGATATCAACTGCTCCAGTACTTGCATCCCCAGACTATGAGCGGCGCTTCTTTATATTTTCACATTGCGACTCAGCAGTGATGAAAGCAGTATTGGCCCAAAAAACTAGCATGGGCTATAAACCAGTAGCATTTTACAGCGGTCACTTAGACCCTATAATGTTAGGCCACTTCTCTTGTGAACAAGGTCTTGCTGCAGCTGCTTTTGCAGTAGAAAAAGCATCAGCAATAACTATGGGGTGTCCAACTACACTATTTGTGGAACATGCACTATTTGCGATATTGAATAAACCTAAGTCCACATTAACGACACAGAGGGCATCAGGTTATGAGATTATTTTGTCTAAAGCTGAACTGGCAATTGTTAGATGTAGCACGGTTAACCCTGCAAGGTTCCTAGCAGAAGTAATTGAAGAGGGAGATTACGCCCACGACTGCACCCAAGTAACTGAAATATACTCATGTACTAGGAAAGTTGAAGAAAACGCACTAGAGGGAGGTGAGCTTTTGTTTATTGATGGGTCATCAACTATTGATCAAGGAGATGGGATACGAAGGACTGGGGCAGCAGTAGTAAAAATGATGGAGGCGCCGGTGTGTGTGGCTATGAAGTGTGTACAATTACCACAGCATTACTCTGCTCAAGCGGCGGAACTCGTTGCACTAATATTGGCATTAAAGGAAAGTTTTAATAAAAGAGTAACTATATATTCCGACAGTGCATATGTTACATCCACTGTCCACTCAGGGCTATCAAAATGGAGAAGGAGAGGGTTTAGGAGAGCTGATGGCACTCCAGTACAACATGCCCTCTTGTTGGCTGAACTAATTGAAGTAATAAACGACCCCCAAGAACTAGCCCTAGTAAAATGCACCGCACACACCAATGGAGAAGACTACGTTTCAAAAGGAAATGCAGCAGCAGACGCACATGCGAAATATGCTGCATATTTTGGTGAGATATGGAACCCCACAGACTCACAGAGAGGGAGAGGGAGGGGAATAGCGAGGGAGATGTTAATAAGAGAAGGGTACACCCATCTCCCAGCCACACAGATTATGGAGCTACAAGCGGCTGCACCAATGGCCGAAAAAGAAGTATGGGTGAAAAGAGGATGCACAATGTCACCAACCGACGCACTATGGCGCCAGGGTGGCACTGGGAAAGTTGTAATACCGTTGGCACTGTTAAATACCGCCTTAAGCCAATTACATCACCCTGCCCATACAGGCAAGGAAATAATTGCAGCACGAATTAGAGAGGATTGGTTTTGTCCCGAGTTAACCTCCCATGTGTCAAATTTTATCAGCAATTGCCTCACATGTCAACAGTTTACGGCCGGTCATACTCTAAAAGTGATAAGAGGTACAATACCCCGGCCAGAAGGACCTTTTCGGCACCTTCACATTGACTATGTTGATATGATCAACATCTGTCAAGGCAATAGGTATATGATTGTAGTAGTATGTCCATTTTCTAGGTGGATTGAAGCAGGGCCCTGTTCACACCCTGATGCGTTTAGAGCAGCCAAATTCATAGTAAGGGAGGTCTTCCCCAGGTGGGGAGTGTGCGAGGTGTTAAGATCAGACAACGGCCCCCATTTCGCAAATGAAATGTTCCAGCATATTACATCCCTGCTGAACATTAAACACAAATTTGCATGTGCATACCACCCACAGGCTAATGGTGTATGTGAACGCCTGAATGGCCTATTGAAGGAGGCAATTGCTAAAATACAACAAACAACAAAGAAAAGTTGGTTGTATTGCCTTCCGTTAGCATTGTTTGAACTTAGAAACAGGCCAGGGTCCGACCACCACCTCACCCCTCACGAAGTGGTTACTGGACGTCAAATGCGCCTTCCCCTAACACCAACGTCAAGGGCATTCACCGATAACGAAAGTTCAGCGAATGTGTTAGGAGATGAAATGTATCAATATGTGTCTTCTTTGATTACTAGTGTCGTGTTTGTGTCTCAACAGCTCGAGCGCACACGGGGCGGGTCTACCAGCAATCAAGAAAAAGACGAAAGTACGGAATTGGGAAAGGAGAACTCGTGCAAACTTGCCAAAGGTGACCACGTACTACTTCGCAATTTCAATAGAAGGTGGCACGAGAAGAGGTTCACTGGCCCCCATCTGGTAGAGGACGTATCAACAAGAGCAGTAAAACTAAAGGATAAGCGTGCCTGGAACCACCTACATGACGTAAAGATCTACAAACTGCAGACCCGCCCCAGCGCCAACGACAGGTCCATTGGAAGAACAGCAACAACATCGCCGACAGCGGAAGAAAGTTCCACCACAGACAACGACCCAATTGTTCCCTCGGAGACAATAACTGACGAAGAAGGGGGTGACCCCCATACTGCCCACCCCATGATCACTCGCTCAAAGAGTAAAAATACTTCCGCCATCTGAGCGCAAACCCCCCCCCCCATTGACTGCTAAGTACAGTTGTAACTAAAATTGAAGGACATTGCTTGCACCAATACACATGTAAACACGTGAATGTTCTCTTTTTCTCTCGCACATACAGGAACTGCGTAATATTGTATTGTTAAGAAAAGCTAATTAACAAGTTCAGTGTGCAGGTGTAGATGGTGCTGCCAGACGATAACTACCCAGAAGAATTGTCACACCAATTTGTATACGAAATAAAGAGGCCAACATACTTAAAAAGGAGAAGGGTACGTGTATACTACACAGCCTTCCTCCTGGCCATAGAATATTACATGCCCCACCTCCGCCCATACTTGCCGGTCCTAAGAGACCCATCACTTAGAGTAGCGTGGGAGCAGCTCTTCGCCTGGGCACTGAATGACCACTTGATAGGGAGAGCTTAAAGGAAACAAAACTAACATTTAATAACGAGCACTTTTGAGAATTTTTAGGCGGGCAACTGTAACGTCGCAAGAATAAGCTGCCAGGACCGCAGCAAGGTAAGAGCAAAATGCCGGTGAAATTAGCATATGTAATAAAAATAATAGGGATTTTTATGATCACCGGATTCTTGGCTGCCTCTGTCTGGCAGTACAGCTATGCTATTGATTTTATTGCTGCACCCAAACTTAATATACCCCCGTCCCCTGCTGCAACAGGTGTTACGTCAGGTGGTAATCGTAATTTTGCACCCAAGCAAAATAGAGTTAAACGCAGCACGTACTCAGACAATAAAGGTATTGATAATTATGTACAAGATTCAGCACACGTCACAAACAACATATGGTACCAACACATGACCCGCATTGGTAAGCAGACAACTGAGGATAGCTGTTACGTTTGCTCATTAATACCATACGCCATGAGCGCTTCACGAACATTTGTTGCCACAGAAATAGATGAAAAAACAGCACAGTGCATAATATATTTGGCCCTGTTCCAAACGAAAGGAAGATTTCAAGGAACAGTAGTGCACATGACATGGAAAACACGAGACTCATACCCATATGAAAACAACTTCCTCAAGACCTATCTGAGTTATCACAAGACCAGTTTATATGCTGAAGCATTCAGGTACATAACGAGTGGCCCTGCAAAAGGAGAAACAAAGAAGGTAACACTGCAGTATCTACCATGTGATTGGTACGCAACTGAAGTTCCGGGTAAACAAGGATGCTGGGAGAGGCCGCTACTGACGATAACAGGAAAGGTGTTCCTGGGCAACAGCTGGGAGATAGGAGTGATTGGCAGCAACATGGTAACAAAAGAAACTATCTCAACTATCGAGACACACAATCATCGATGTTGGACGACGTGGATCAAGTATGTACCAATGCTCACGTGGGTAGAAGAAGATGAAGACCCGATAACTATACTACCATTGACTGCGCCTAAAGTATGCTACCAGCATAAAGGAGAGGTGGACGTAGGATATAACACCAATTGTGCAAGCGTGATGGAGTTGCCTGAGGGGGGAGCGGGAACAGCAGTAATAATGGACCATTATTGGGCCTGTGGAGAAAAGGCATATCATACACTGCCTCCCCTGTGGAATGGTGTGTGCACAATGGTACACGTCAATGTACCATCACTAGTGGTACCTAAGAAGCATGTCGATGTGGCGAAATTTCCTAAAATGGATGAAGGGGATAAGAGAAGAAAGAGATCTGCACCACTTCAGAAGGAGCAAGGAAACAGGACCAACAGCAATGATACTGTCCTAAACAGGAGAAAAAGACAAGGAGAGCCATTGACAGGAAATTACCTGTGGGGAAGGTCGGAAACGGAACTAACATCAATACCGCCAGAACACAGACTATTCAGCAGAGCAGCAATGTTCTTCTCCTCAATAATACATCCGGGACTGCAGGCATACGCAAACGCAAAATGGCTCCAAATAACAAGGTGGGAACTAATGATGACCATCAATTCAACAGTAAATGGGCGCAACGCAATTAAAGTGGAGCTGCGAGCTGTAAGGATGGTAGCACTCCAGAACAGATATGTATTGGACCTTCTCACAGCAATGGAAGGAGGAGTTTGTGCAAAAATAGGACAATCTTGATGCACGTTCATACCTGCCAACGATGCTGACAATGGTACACTGACAGAAGCAGTTTCACAATTGGCCCAGATGCACTCCAAAATGATGGACGAAAGTAACGGTGTAAACAAGGATAAGAGCTGGTTTTCACTATTATGGTCATGGATGCCATCTTGGCTGTCAGATGGACTGAAAATAATAGTGGGATGTGCTATTTTGGCTGGAGCTACCCTGATCATAATTAGATTTTGGAAGGCCCGGAAAGCACGCACGACTGACGAGTTGCTGGAAATGGTGGGAATGCACCCCTTAATGCCAGCAGATGACGGCCAGCATACAGGTGTGATAATACAAGAAAGGGAGAAGTTGCGCACCCAAATCATCACCAATCATCTAGACCCACCATCAGTGAAGATTGAGAACCCAAGGAACCCCAGGAGCTACATAGGAAGATGGGTATACTGTACTCCTGGAGGAACATGTGAATACATGTATTGGTCATTTGAAGATCATGTAAACCATTATGGACATCTCGGAGGGATAACTAAGATATGGAGGGTAAGAGGAGATAACGAGAAGGATATGTTTGTGGTCGACAGGTCGACCAGAGGGGGGACTGAAGTGGGAGAATGGAAGAACAGGCTCCCGTCCTTCACCTCTCGCGCTTGGCCTAGAGGGTCACGGCCCAGACACCCGCCGCGAGAAGAGTTTGTCCATTTACCAGACGACCAGGTACCCTGGTACAGGAACATACGGATGTGTCCACCTGCCTGCCCAACAGCCCGCACTGGCCATGCCGACCCCTGCGGCTCGGATCAGCTAGACTAAAAACCACACGTCGTTAGAGATGCCATGACGACCTAGACAACGGGAAGCACATCTGTACAAGTATACACACTTAACATTTCCACACCAATCTACACGAAGAACATACTCAGTGCTCTGACGTAGGCGACAGGCATATTCACGGACGTGCATCTTTATTATTTTTACATAGGCTTTCAGAATGCAGAAACGCAAGATGCATCATGAACTCATCTATAACGCTTGCTCACGCTTCCCTTGAAACC
Organism: Ambystoma mexicanum; assembly: GCF_040938575.1. Lineage (NCBI taxonomy): Eukaryota > Metazoa > Chordata > Amphibia > Caudata > Ambystomatidae > Ambystoma > Ambystoma mexicanum. Next base: position 461,436,638 of record NC_090932.1, on the reverse strand, counting down.
CGTTACCACCATGAGAGGTATAATGGAAACACGATACTGGTCATGGAAATGTATGCTACTATAATCTAAAGCACCTATGAACCAAACAGACTACTTAAGCACCAGGCCCGAGTAGGCCGCAAACAAGAGCTCCCGTGGACATTAACAAAGCAAGAGTCAGGTTGCTGATCCTGCAGAAAGAACCCGATGGAGCAACCAGCCAAGGTCGCAATGTTGCAAGCCCACATCCAAGAACAAATCATCAAAGGCACGATGTTGCAACCTCGCACTCCGCGTACCAACGTTAAAGTCATATCTACAAATTAAACCAGACACACAGTGGAAAAGCAATATTAATTGTGCAGAATTCTGCCTCAAACACGGTCCCGCCTCACGTGACCAAGCCGAATCTGACGAGATGCCAAAACCCAGGAGAGAAAAGGCGTCTGGGTCCCTCACTACGAGACACAGGCCGAGACACTTGAAAGGCTCAATGGACACCTGCTACAGTGGGAGCGGTCAGCCTTCCACCTATGAATAAATCCTCACATTGTCTGCACGTACCCATATTGAAACATTGTTGCAAACACAGGTACACCGAGAGCTGGGAACAACGGTGGTCCCAGGCTGGGGAGCTCACGGATGCACCAATCAGAACATGGGGCTCTTATCTCAGACGTCAGTAACATTAGCCAATCCTCAGGAGCCTTCATGTAACAATTCTTATGTATCCAATTATAGGGACAACCCAGATATACCACCTGACTACACCTTGTCCACTAATATCATTCTCTATATGTGTACTATACTAACCCTACCACTCGAGCAACCAATTAAGAGTGGCGATAGGTTTTTTGTTAACTTTCTGAAGTGACGCAAGTAGCGCGTCATAATGCAGTAAAAAGGGCCTGCGAGCCCCACGATTATGTGTGTGTCAGGACGGACGCGTACGCTCCTTGACCCATCCCTGCCGTTTTGTGTAAATAAACAGCAGAGTCGCCTTGCTCCTTGTGTGTGTCTCATACTCTATCTCATCTGGGATATACGGGAGGAGTTGGGGCCTCCCTGCCCGGAGGTCTGCGGACGGCCCGGCCGACCCCGGCAGAATTTCCCCCCGACATACCCCATCAAGCTAATCTACAAGTGGAATGGGTTAACAGGACACATTTTACAGTAGGTGAAAAGAGCAAAATAACAGCGCCATCAAACTAGTAGTCGATCAGAGGTCGGCTTTTGAGCCACAGGGGATTTAATTATGTGAGTGATGGGCCCCACAGAGACTGTCGGCCTGATTCACCCTGATTCACCGAAGCATTTTATAGTGGCACAGTCCCATAGGAAAAGGCTCTGTGAATCAGGGAATATGTTCACAATGAAAATGAGGCCATGGACCAACATTATCGTAGAACTCTTCATGTGGCTTTGATGTTCTAGCCCTCGAAGCACCCTACGATTAAGGGTGATAGAGTGATGTGCTATATTTTAATGGAAGACCTTATGTAGACCAACAGTTTAAACCACTCTGAAGAATAAAACAAATAAACATTATAAACCAGAACTTTCTTTGGGGGTGGTCAACTTCAAATACAAGCAAAAGCAGGAACACGTTGACCGTTAATATAGATTGCTAGAAATGCATAAACGCATTCATGGCAGCAACCCAGGAGTGCAAAATGAGGGACAAACTAGGATTAAGAAAAAAAAGCATTTCTGGGATGCACAAGTCTTATGGACGGACTTGTTACAGTACTAAAAGAAGGCCTGTAACATTCAACATAAGACTACAAGTTAGAAAGGCATCAGTACCGTGTCTTTTTGAAAGCTCACCACTGAAGACGGAATGGTATACCTTTACAGAGAGGCTAGTTCACGAAAGGAAGGCTCAGGATGTATCAGAACAAGTGCATCATACAAATGCCATTGGGAAAAGAAAAACGGTGGGACACAAGCATGAACAAAAACACCTTTACAGACAAGCAAACTAGACATAAGCATTAGCTTTCAAATCGAGTGTGCTCGCTTGGAGTTTTGGGGACCTGAAGAACAGTTCAAGACTTAGTAAACTGAGGGGTTGGTGCCATGCCCTTCAAGTGGCCCATCCTCCGGTTGTATGCGTTTCTAAGAAACTGGACAGGCTGATGATGGATTGGTGAACATCCTACACTTTACAGTAAGCCAAGTAACTTGGATGACCTTGGTGACTGACCGCAGCGTTTGACAATGTTTGCCACAAATATACCATTCTTTAATCACAAAAGCACAAACTCACTCAATAGCCACAGCTAAAGCAAAAAAGAAAAGCAAAGGAACGGTTCACAGGCAACATGATATGTGAACTGGTGCTGGCCCATTATTATGTATCAATCCCCCCAAGAAAGGACACCGAAACAACGTACCTCGGAATAAGGGCAAAACTTGTTTTACAAAGAAATACGGTGTTATATGTTCTTGCACAATAAATTACCTCTCCGCTGCTGCTCCTGAGCGTTTTATGATTTGCTTACGTTCCCAATCATGCAAACCGCCAGTGTACACAGGGGCAACAAGTCACACACCATTGGTCTGCGGAACTGTAGGCTCCACTTCTATGCCATATTGCTTAGAGCAAAAAACATGCTTAAGCAACATGTCTTGGATTGCACTGCGATTTTAAAATTAAGGCTTCCAAGTCTCCCGCCTTCAACTGGCACTGAAAGAAACACCAACCACCTGAATGACAGAACAAAGGAGAAAGAAAGAACAGGGGAAGTCACTGCTCCTAGAACAAGTAGATTGCTGGCACTGTGTACTATTCCAACACATGGATGTACTCAAATAGCCACACTGTGTGGACATTCTCGGGGTAAAAAGTAAAACTAGCACCAGCACACAAAAAGGTTGAAACAAATGGCATAGCTTGTGTGAACAAGGGGCAGGTTCTAGAGTGAACTCTAAAAAAAAAGGCTTAAAAAGGAACAGCATAAGCTTCTCTGTTCTCTACAAAAACAATCGGCATTTTGGAATCTTTGCAAAAACGAGAACCAAAACAAGCAACAGTAGCAAAGAATTAATACAGCATGATGGCAGCTCAGGCGACCAAACGGGAGCAGGCAAGACACAAAGAAATGTCAACAACTGTGGCACGGCCAATATATATATACCCCCCCACACATGGTAATATCACTGTAGAGTAGAGTTGTGCAGGATGAACTAGTCCTACTATTGTTGTCTGATTTGAAATAAGACTTAAAGGCAAAATGCATATTTTAACGTGCATGGTGTTTATATTTAATGCATTGAGTGAAAACCGTGAGGCCAAGGCACCAGATACAATTATCAAGTGGAAGCAGTAATCCTTACTTTTTATAATTTGTTGGGAATAAATACTTTTTCTTGGAATCCAAGAGTAATAATGAACATTGTCCACGCTTAAAGCGCAGGCCAGTCTTGATTCTATTAAAGACAAAGGAGGCGAGCATTATGCTTTCTTCTTTATTACAGAAAGCCCACAGAAATTTAAACTAAAACACTTTTCTTTTAATAAACTTTGATAACACGTTTTGTTTTTCCCTTGTGTGTTCTGGGGTTCAAAAAAACAAAATAGGGGTAGTATAGTTTTCAACATAGAAGAAAAAGTTCAAAAAACTACAACTCCCAATGCTCCTCTGGGCTAATGTAGTCCTGTCTGTCTCCTTCTCCTCCAATCAGGCTCAGGCCCTGTGTATAACTGCGACCCTTCTGTAGTCCTCTTCCTCTTTCTTTGTTGTTGGCCCACAGATAAGTGCCTTCTTGTTTTAATACCCAAGTGTTTGTATGAGGTGGTTAGAGAAGTGGCGCGCCGTCGCTTTGTCATACATGTTTAGAATTCAGATAAACGTAGCCGCGTAGGAAGCGCTAGCGATTTTCCCCTGTTTTTCCTTTTTATAAAGTTAGAACGCGCGACTCGCTTGCGCGTCAGGCGAGTATCAAGGAGCGGAGCCGCGAGTGATCACACTCGAGTGAAGCAGCCAACTCCGCCTCCTTTTCACCCGTTATATGTTCGCTCCGCTCGCGGGCTTTAGGACCCAGCGGGCGCGAGCTTTGCACACACTACATAATTCTCTTTCACATTTTCACTATTTTATCCATTTAAAAATATACCTTAACTCTTAAAAACAGGTGTCTTTACTATTCATACTTCTTTGCAATTAAAGAAGCATTTTGCATTCTAGTTCTTCAGATCCTGCATTAATATGTAGAGCTCTCTATAGCCCTGCACTGCTGGTACCGCAGATCGAACACACCAGTGGTGCAGTCTGGATAAATGCAGGAGCAGTCTCCGATGTTTCTATTTTGTATTGTTTGCTGGTTGTGTTTTTATTGCCTTTTCATTGTTTGAAGCATTGCCTGTTTTATGGAAAGAAAGGTTAGAAATACACAAGTAAATAAGATGGAGATGAGGCCACTGCCACAGTATTTCCCCAAGTATCTGCATGGGAAGACTAGCTGGAAGGGGTTCACCCGAAGCTGTTAAACACCGATTAAAAGTGAACAATCTAAATGTCACCAAATTGAGATTTTGAACAATGAAAGGGACTTTTGTGGTTTCGACAGGCCCCATATCTTGGATATCCAAAATAAAGCCAAGATACCCAAAGATCTGGCCAAGTCCTACAGATTTCCTTGTGTTAACGAAAGGCTTAAGAGCATATTCAGGGCATGATAGAGAGGTGTATGGTTTCAAGATCATGGATTCCAGATGTCTCACAACAGCTGTAGTCACAGCAATAACTTGTGGTTAGGAGTCCTGGGGTGAAATCTGGGGCCGAACAGAGCATTTGAAGTGGTTGTGGGAATATTGGGAGGGTGCACACCTTGCAAAATAATGCTTCCCGTACATTTAAATTAACAGTACTTGGGAACCCGAGCAGTCAAACAACTGTTCCGCACAAAGGCAAAGCTGCCTGCAAAGAGCCTAATCAACTTGAACTGGATAGATGTGTGTGTGCAACAGTAGTCTGTCTAGCCACCTTCGAAATGCAAACATGCAGCAGACTACTCTAGCTTCCTGCTTAATGGCTGCCCAGATCATACTGCGCAGAATGAAGTTCTACGCTTAGACCACTACTTTAACTATGGGGTGGACATGCGCGCACACAAACAAAATTGTAGGAGCCACAGACTGACTGCATTATCTCTCACAAAGACCTAGGAAGGTAAGGTTAGAAGTTCTCCAAAACAACCTAGTATAGCGAACCATCAGTTGGCAATAGGCCATCAGTTGGCAATAGGCCATCAGTTGGCAATAGGCCATCAGTTGGCAATAGGCCATCAGTTGGCAATAGGCCATCAGTTGGCAATAGGCCAACACTGGGACCCACCACTTCGACATTTTTTGCGTCTACATTCAAGACTGTTTCCTCAACATGCACTGTTTTCTCAGCCTCAAATGAGATTCCTTCCATGTCAAGATCAACAAAACTTGATCCCCCAAAAGTATGTGGTTGAAATCTTGTAAAGTGTGGTGCAGTAGGAACTTTTAAAGTAGATCAAGCAATACAATCGAAGCTATGAGAAATAGTATCTTTCGTTATTGTGTACAGTATCCATGATAGGTCACGTGACAGCGTTCGTCCTCAGATTATTTTTCTGACCAGAGTTTGTATTAAGTGTATAGTAGAACTGCCTGCATGCTTAAAGTGTAAAACAATATATCCCAAGTATTTATATTTAGTGACTTAATATGATTTTGCATGCTGTTTGTTGTCCTTCCAATTCCCCAGACGGGAAGATGGGTGAGCTCATTTGAATCCAAGCAGATACGAGCAACAGAAAGAAAATTACTGGAAGGTAATGTTTGTCCTCTGAGGCGTGTGGATTACTTAGAATCACGTGCTTTCAAAAGACTACAAGCAGTACACGATGAAGGTGGGGGGTGAACTGGAGCAACAGAAACAAACGGATGGTTTCACACCACTTGTGAATCTTTGGTTTCACACCACTTGTGAATCTTTTCTTACTCGGGTGTAAACACAACAGTGTGCATTATGTGTTAACTGGGTGCCATGTTGTCCCCTTGAACATTGCTTCAAGTGGCACATTAGCAATGAAAGTTAGCGTAGCTCCTGTAATGAGCATAGAATGTGCTCTCGGAGTAAAAGGTAGTGATTTGCTGGAGAAGCTATAACAATATTGAATGCACCTTACGATCCGTCTGGAGGTAGTACCCTTAAGAGACGGGATCAACCTCCCTTCTGGCTGTCAGGGAGACAAAAAAACGGCTATTTTCCTCGGTTGCTTTATAAACTAGTACAGGACAGCTCTGCATTAAGCTATTACTTGACAGTGACACTCGATTTCCTGTTGCTATATGCTGAAACTTTAGAGCAGCCATTAGCCAGCCTTTGTAACTTTTGTTGGAATGTGCTTGATCATTTATTTAGTTATTGACTGTGGGAACCGAGTTTGTAAAACTTGATTTTCGGACATCGTTTTAGGAGCGAATGTTGGCATAGATTTTTAGGATTTGGAACAAGTTACTTACCTGTAACTGTTGTTCTCCAGCATGGGTCTGGCATGGATTCACATGCTCATGAATATTCCCCGTCGTCAGGCTGGGAATCCTCGGTAAAGAAAAAACCAGTATCAGTTTCGTTTCTGATCGGTCTTTCGTAGTAACAACCAATCACTGGTCTCTGCGTCATACTGACCACAGCCAATGACTGCCCTCTACCTAAGCACCGCCTCTGGCAGCCATCTTCAGATTTGGAAGCACGTGAAGTGGCAGTATGACCAAGTGAAGAGCCGCAGAGGGGTAGGCGGGAGGGTTCGCATGTGAATCCATGCCAGACCCATGCTGGAGAACAACAGTTACAGGTAAGTAACTTGTTCCTTCTCCAGCATGGGGTCTGGCATGGATTCACATGCTCATGAATAAAGAATACATAGCAGTACACACATGCACAACCACGGGAGGTGGCAAAGGCTCAACATTAAGCAGTACATCAAACTCAACATTAAGCATCTTACCTCCTCACCAGGCTCACCTCAGGCGAACAGGTTGCGCAGCACTGCTTGGCCGACCCTGGACTCCTCCCTGGAATCCCGATCGACGCAGTAGAATTTCGTGAAGGTGTGCGTCGACCTCCACGTAGCAGCCCTGCATATGTCCAGCAGGGGCACACCAGAAAGGAACGCCGTGGTAGCTGCGATCACTCTGGTGGAATGGGCTCTCGGACGGCCAGGCAGCGGTCGGTTTGCCAACCGATGACAGTACATGATACAGCCGGAGAGCCATCTGGAAATGGAAGCCTTCGAGAGAGCCTTCCCCTGATTGACAGGTCCAAAGTTCACAAAGAGTTGTGACGTCTTCCGAAAACACTTCGTGCGGTCCACGTAGAACTTCAGCGCTCTAGCCACATCCAGCGAGTGCAAAGTCCTCTCAGCCAGCGACGAAGGCGACGGGAAGAACACAGGCAACACCAAGGGTTCGTTGAGGTGGAAGTCCGACGGCACCTTGGGCATGAAGGAGGGGTGCGTCCTGAGCACTACCCTCGTGTCGTGAAAAGTCAAGTACGGGGCCTTGCAGGAAAGGGCCTGGATCTCTCCCACCCGTCGTGCGGAGGTGATGGCCACAAGAAACGCTGTTTTCCACGACAAGAACTTCAACGGAGCCGAGTGCAGAGGCTCGAACGGAGGTCCCATGAGCTTGGTCAGCACCATGTTGAGCTCCCACGCCGGGGCCGGAGCCTTCACCGGTGGGAACGATCTGAACAGTCCCTTCATGAACTCTTTCACCAGGCGAGACCACAAAGACGTCTGCACCGTGGTTCTGGTGTATCGGGAGATCGCAGCAAGATGAATCTTGATGGACGCGTGCGCCAGTCCAGCTTTGGCCAGCGTCAGTAGGTACGGCAGCACTTGGGGAGCCGTAATCCGTAGAGGATTAATCTTCTGTGCGTGGCACCAGACAGAGAACCTCTTCCATTTGTGTCCGTAGCATTTATGAGTTGAGGACGCCCTGGCCTTTGCAAGAACCTCTCTGCAGTCGGCCGGTATGTCGTATCCTCCAAACTATAACGCTGCAGGAGCCAGGCCTGCAAGTTCAGCGACTTCGGGTCGTGATGGAGGATGGCGCCTCCTTCCCTGGAGAGAAGATCCGCGTCCACTGGCAGCTTGATTGACGGGGACGCTGACAAGTCCAGAAGGTCCGGGAACCATATCTGCCTCGGCCACGCAGGTGCGACGAGGATCATCCTGCACCGTGACCTCTTGAGCTGGTTGATGAGCCGGATCAGCAATGGCAATGGAGGGAACGCGTATAGAAACAGGCCCTCCCAGGGGAACGAGAATGCATCGCCCATGCTCCTCGGCTGGGGAAACCTGCTGGCGAACCTCCGGCACTTGGAGTTCGTCGCCGTCGCGAACAGATCGATCTGGGGTGTGCCCCACCGTCGGAAGAGGCGGTCCACTAGATCCTGTCGTGGTTCCCACTCGTGGCACGAGCGCAGCTCCCTGCTGAGTGAGTCGGCGATGGTGTTTTTTATCCCCGCCAGATGAAACGGCACCAGAAACATCCCTTGGGCGACGGCCCAATGCCACAGACCCTGCGCCTCCCTGGACAGGGCTGGGGATCTGGTTCTGCCCTGTTTCCTTATGTAGAACATGGTGGTGGTGTTGTCGGTGAAGATCCTCACCACCTTGCCCTTGAGGGACGGAAGAAAGGACCTCAGGGCCCAACACAATGCACGGAGCTCCAGGACGTTGATATGGAGGGACTTCACCGTCGGGAGCCAAAGGCCTCTTGCGTGCAGATTTTCGGTGTGCGCTCCCCACCCTTCCAGGGAGGCATCCGTGGTCACTGTCTCCTGGTGGCCGGGGGTCTGGAAGTCCATGCCCGCCGTCAGATGCGTGTGGGTGCCCCACCACCGGATCGCTCATCGGAAACTCTCGTTGAGTGTGATCCTCTCCTCGAAGCTGCCCGTCTGGATCCAGCGCGCGTCCAGGAACTCCTGCAACGGGCGCATCCGGAGCCTGCACAGGCGGATGAGGTAAATGCAAGAAGACATCATTCCGAGGAGGGACTTGATGGACCTCACTCTGGCCGCGTCCGCAACCAGCATCCGCTGCACCTTGCCCAAGATGGCCCTCGTCCTTTCCTCCGTTGGAGGCCAGAAGCGACACTGTGTCGAGCTTGGCTCCCAGAAACAGTGCGTCTTGCGCGGGCACCAGGTGGGACTTGGCGTAGTTTTTGGGGAATCCCAGGTCCGTGAGAAGTTGGACGGTCCTTGCCGTGTGCTCCACGGCGAGCTCCTTCGTCTTCGCTCGGATGAGCCAGTCGTCCAGGTAGGGGTAGATGTGGGATCCCCTCCCGGCGCAGCTGCGCCGCCACCGGTGCAAGGCACTTGGTGAACACCCTGGGTGCCGACCTCAGTCCGAAGGGAAGGGCTCTGAACTGATAGTGACGCCCTTGGACCACGAACCTGAGAAACTTTCGGTGTCCCTTTAGGATGGGAATATGGAAGTAGGCATCCTCCAAATCCAATGACGACAGGAAATAGCCCTCCTCCAGCTGACCCAGGACGTGTTGGTGGGTGACCATACGGAACTTCTGGGCCTTGATGAATTTGTTCAGTCGTCGTAGGTCCAGGATGGGACGCCATCCTCCAGTCTTCTTCTTCACGAGGAAGTATCTTGAGTAAACTCCGGAGCCCCGAAGCCTCTTTGGGACGAGCTCGATGGCGCCCTTCTTGAGCATCGCCTTTACCTCCAAGAGAAGTTGAGGGACGTGATGTTCTTTCCTGGCCACAGGGGGGACGTGCGGGCACCACTTTCGAAACTCAAGCGCGTGACCCTGGGCTATGGCGTCCAGCACCCAACGGTCGGTGGAGATGGACTCCCACACGCTGACGAAGCTCGCCAGCCGGCCTCCCACCGGGGTGCTTCGGTGGGGGCCCGACCCCACGGCCGGTTCAGTCCTGCTTCGACGAGGCTTTGCCGCCTTGTCCTCCTTGGCGACGACGGCAGGGTCCGCCTGACTTGCCTCGTCCCCTGTAAGCTTCCTGCGACGACGAACGGGCCGCTTGACGGTAGGTGGAAAATCCGCCGCCGGAACCTTTGGAGGCACCCTGTTTGCCTCCACCGCTCCGAAAGGGCGGCCGCAGTTGCTGGAGAACCCCAAGAGCCCGGGCAATCTCCGTGTCTGCCTTGATGGCTTGAAGGGAATCGTCCACTGTTTTCCCCAACAGGTTGTTTCCGTCGAACGGCATGTCCAAGACTCTGGTCTGCACGTCCTGACGGAAGTCAGTAGCCTTGAGCCATCCACGCCGCCTAAGGCACACGCCGTTGCCCAACTGGCGAAATCCAGTGTCAGCGATGTCCGTCGCAATCGTAATGGCGTGGTCCGACGCCACCTCTCCTTCCTGCAAGATCTCTAGGGCATCCGCCCTCTTGTCATCCGGTAGGAAGTCCAGCAGGGGGGCCAGTTTGTACCACAACTCCCTGTCGTAGCGGGCTACGATAGCCAAGGCGTAGGCCGCCTTAATCGTCGTCGCTGCAGACGAGATGACTCTGCGTCCCATCGTATCCAATGTATCCAATTTCTTTCCCTCGCCGTCCGGGGGGAGGTCGACATAGAGGCCGCACCCCCCCCCCCCGCTTTCTTCCTGGCCGCCGCGGAGACGACCGATTCCGGGGTCGGCTGTGCCCGAAGACACAAGGGGGCCGCGTCCGGGACCCGGTACTTCTTCTCGTACCGATCCCTTCTAGCCGGCGTCGTGGATGGGTTCTTGAGGAGGGCGAGGCCCTCATCCCAAATATCGTCCAGTAGAGGTACGGAGAGGACCGTCTTCCTCTTGGCCTCGCGCCGTTGATAAAAGAAACCTTCCTTCTCTTCTGGGCAGAGCTGGAAAAGCTCGGATGCCCTGGCGATCATGGAGGGAAACGATCCAATCTCGTCGGGCGGGGAAGCCCGGGAGGAGGTGACGACGGCAGATCCTCGTCGTAAACCTAGTCGTCCGTACCCGTCGCGGCCGTGTCAGTCCCCGGATCATCCCCACGAGTCGTGGACGGGGAGGAGGGCTGAACAGGGCGCGATGGCTGAAAAGGAGGTGGAGGATGAATCCTTCTTCTCTTAGGGGGAGGGCTCCCAGAAGGGCCTGGCTCCGGGTCCCCCGTCGGGAGCGGTTCCTCCGCTGGTGGTAACGGCAGTCTCGTCCTTATCTCCGAGCATAAGGACTGTATAGCCAACAAAATGGCTGCCGAGTTGTCTTGCGGCACTGGTTGAGGGGAGTCTGACGGGCGGTCAGGGGCCCCGTCAGCATCCTCGACGTTATCGTCGTACCCTACGTCGGGGTCCCTCCCGACAGGCTGGTCTTCTTCCACGCCAACGCCGTGGTTTAAGACTTCGATCAGCTCTTCCTCAGAGGTTGAGGCCGAATCCACGACAACCTCCTGCCCCCCCTTTTTCTTCTCCGTCGGAGGTTTCACGGGGGTCCTGTCGATGGGCATAAAAGAGGACTCCCTCTGCGGTGGGAGGGAGACTCTGAGCCCCGAGGTCGCCACCACTGGTGTAGCCTCCACAGGCTGAGCCAGGGCCGCCGCGACTTTCTCGATAGAGGCCTTGGCCGGATGGATTAAGGCTTTCACCACCTTAGGTGCGCTCACCGCCTTCTCCTTGGGGGGAGGGTTACTGCCTCGCTCTCCCTCCGATGGGGCCTTCAAGCTCGACCGGGGCCTCTCCAGGAGCTTCGCTGGGTGCTCGGCCTTCCTCTTACCCGAACCAGAGCGTTGGCTCGTGGTTGATGGTGCCGGGGAGGATGCGCCCTGCCTGGCGCCTGTAGAGCCCGACCGTTCGGCGCTCCCGGTGCCAGCGGACTCGCGGTGCTTGGCCTTGTGTTGGACCCCCGTCGCCGGGCGTCCTCAAAGGTCTTAGAAGACCGCTCAGACTTCTTCTTCTTCTCGCCTGACGGGCTCTTCCCTTCCAGCCAGTTGGCGAGACGTTGATGGCGGTCCTTCATGGTCCGCTCCGACATATTGCCGCAAAACGCACAGTCCTTCTCCACGTGCGTCTTGTCCTCATGTAGGCAGTAAAGACAAAAGGAGTGTTCGTCCTCCTTAAAGACATTCTGAAGCTGGCATCCAGGGCAGACCCTGAACAGCTTTCCGGGCGTCGAGCTTCCCTTCTCCTGGGCCATGTCCGAGATGGGCCTGAGAAACTTCTGGAGTCCTCCAAAAGCGTGGCTCGACAAAATCTTCACCCTTGAGGGGCGTAGACGAATCCGACACGGGTCCCCGTTGATCGGATGAAGAAACGGTGGAGCTTGAGGCTCTTTTGACCGAAAAATCGAAGTTTTTGAGAAAAAAATGTGAAAAATTAGCACTAACGCTCAAGAGCAATAGCACGAGGATCCCAACACTTGAACGTGCGGTAAAAATCTGAAGATGGCTGCCAGAGGCGGGGCTTAGGTAGAAGGCAGTCATTGGCTGTGGTCAGTATGACGCAGAGATCAGTGATTGGTTACTACTACGAAAGACAGATCAGAAACGAAACTGATACTGATTTTTTCTTTACCGAGGATTCCCAGCCTGACGACAGGGAATATTCATGAGCATGTGAATCCATGCCAGACCCCATGCTGGAGAAAGATGGAGACTTTAGTATTAAATCCAGATGCAACAAAAACAAGAAAAAAAAAAGAAAATAAGATTAGCAACAACCCAAATCAGGCAAAAAGTGATATAAACTATATTGAAATTCAATTCAAGATATCAAGGCGGTGAATGTGCTCCCCAAGTACATGTGTAGATTTCCAGCGCCCGATATTGCAGTCTTTTCATGCGCATAAGGATGAATTTGCTTCCAACTAAGCAAATCCTCAACTCAAGGAAACAAAGCCCTGATGGAACTGGTGTGTGCAGATTATGTAAAACAGCAAAAGAAACATTAAAACATCTTGCACTGTGCTGCCCTAAAGTCAGAGCATTAAGAACCACATATCTAGGCTCCCTAGATAATGAAATGCCTTCATGGAGCGTTTCTGATTGGTGGGAATCCATGTGCAGGGGAGAAAAATTCAAAATGACGTTTGCTCCAACGATGTTTACAGACTATTTCTTGCCATAAACTATACGATGGAAGTTCTGACATCCTACTAGCACCTTTTCTGTTTTAAATTTGAATGTATTTTTTAGTGATGGATGCAGTATTTTATTTCAATTCTCTCTTATGCTTTACCCTCCTGTTAGCATTCTCATCTTTCTTTCCTCTTCCTTTTTGTCACTTTTGTTCACTTTGTTTATCTTGTAAAATGGTAAAGGTTTGAAATAAGCCATATGCCAAATAAATAAATATAAACTGCATTGCATAAAAATACCAAAGACTTTACTACCGAAAAGATTGTTTGACCCTTAACTCTCAAAAGTAGTACAACTCACCCACCACAAATCTTACCTGGAGTCCTAACCTGGGAATCATTTGTTGTTGACCATCGGATTCACCAAATTGCATCCTAAGCAGGAAGCTTCCGAAATGTTGGTGTGTGGAGTTATACAGCAGTAGTACTTTGCTCCAGTTTTGTCTCGACTCCACTGGCTCCTCACCTTGCAAAATCCATTTTAAGGAGATATGCATAGTTCACAGCATTTTACTACACCAGACCGTCCCCAGGCTTCAATTCAGAGATCTGCATGCAACTAAAAGTCACACCATATAATTCAGTTGGCAGCCAGGCGGACTCAGCCTTGCAAACTTTAAAAGAGGATATATTGAAATATTACAATGGTAGGTGTTCTCTCCCAACTTAATGCTTTTCAAAGCAGGTGGAATGCGAGATTTAGAGCTATATAAAGATGTCATTTTTATTGAAACGTCTAAAGGGGACAAGAATAGCATTTTAAAGGTGCTCTAATTCGTAATTATCAATGACTTATGTCACAGAAAAATGAAAACGGGTTGGGAAGAAGCTTCAGCACCAATTATGCCATGCACTGGAACTCACTTCCTTGCTCAATACGAACCACTAATAAATAAGCCATGATCCTCCCTGCCCCACCGCTACCCCACTGACTATCAAGACGTGGCTGTTAAAACTGTTGTGTAAACATTCTTTTGTGTTAAATGGTGCTTTTTCTGGATTCGTGCACCAACAAGCCACCTGTGTAGATTACAAAAACGGAAGAAAACAAAGATACAATATCCTGAGCGTGGCTAAACAGTTCCTGCTCATAGAGAGCACTGCATTGCGTCATTTCCAATGGAATAAGCACTACACTCCAGATTGGCATTACAATATTCAAAGATGGTTTAAGATTGGGACGGAGGGCGTAGCTAAGGAAATTATCCTCTTTTTGATGATGGGGGAATCTGAATCTGCCAATCTGTGGTCCAAGAAGGGAGCAAGATCGCACCAGCCATCTTCTTGGCCTTGCACGCACCACCAAATACATTTGCAGTAGTTGATTCTGCATTTCCCCAAGGAAAGACATGACGCCTGTCTTAAACTGCCTGTGCCCAAATAAAATCCTGCAGTCTTGCCTGAATACACGTCCACGTTGCCCCCAATGCTGCATTATGGCACTTAAAAAGTATCATTTTTCTTTGTATGTGCCTGCTGACCGAGAATTTTTAATTATTTCACATCTAGCAATGAAAATATTTTTAAACTTTCCCAGATGTCTTAAGTTCACGACTGACACAAAGAAGAACCTTTGTGATAAACCCACCCATCTTTTCGGAAAGGCGTCTTGTTATGCATAATGACATTTAACATTAAATTATCTGCAGTAGTAGTGTACAAGAGGTGAGACTTGAGCAGAAAGAGCCACCTCAACATCGTTTGCCATGTCTGCCGCCACCATTAAACTGCTACCTGCTATAGGTGCATTGATGGAAACAATGACTAGTGTGGAAAACAGGATTTACAGCAGATGAGGTCTGATGGAGGAGTGTTGGGGACACTTTCTCTTGGCGGCACGGCCACCTGAAGGCTTTCGCAGAAGCAGCAGCTGGGCAAATCAATTCCCAGACTTATCAACATGTCCTGCTCTCTCCAATGCAGGGCGGCAATCTTCTGCCTCCTGACCACCACACCTTCCTTAGTATGCTACTGGGGGAGGTGGGCAGGAAAGGTCAAAATGGAGATCCAACAATAAGAACTTTGAACAGTGACACAGGAGCTAAAGGCAAACTGAGCAAATGGTTATGCTGAATTGCAAAAGAATGGGTAACGTTGGTGCAAGGAAATCGGGGCATAAGCAACAAAGGAGACGAATATGTATTATGGCTTCCAGCCTACCAAGAAGGTGAATCCCATACAATGTTTACACAGGACTGCCCTCAGAGATATTTCTGCATGCTGACAGAAGGATTCCATATCGGACAAGACTCGCATCAGGCAGGGACGGACTGGGGCATAGAATTGTTTCAGGCTCCAAAGAAAAAGTGAAGTGACCCACAGTTGCAAATGGCAATTCATTCCTTTTGGGACATACTGTGAGTAGTACCCAAGGGGGCGGCTTTTGATAAAATGTGATGCAAATTGTGTATTTAAAAAAATATGTACTCAGTAACACTGATCAAAGCTACCAGCCGTAACGTGAAATAACTTCTCAATCTGGCCCACACTAGCATTTTGTGTTTTTGCTTTGGGCATTGCCCTATAAGCCAGTCCAAGCATGCACATCAGTTCTTAGTTCACAATTCTTAGTTTACCACCATTTGCTCCATCTCCTCTATTAAACAGTGGAAGTTATGAGTGGCCAGGAGGGTCTCGTTCTGTTCGCAAAAAGAGCTCCACTTTCCCACAAGGCCTCTGTGCTATCAATTTGCAACTTCTCACAGCAGCCAGTTTCTAGGCAATTTGGTGCCCAGAGCAAACCACGAAAATGTACCCCTTCCCCACGTATGTAGATCCCTTTTACACCGCAAGCTCTACCCTGTGCACAACCACTCCTAGATTTCGTGTTTCTCACCACTCTCCCCCTAGAGTTTCCTCTGTTTTTCCTCCTTTACTCATCCGTCAATCATCTCTCACTCGTATGTCCTCGTTTATTCTTTGCAGTACATATTTATTTTCATCTGCCTAGAGCCTGCTCTTTCATGATCACCATCTTTGCTAACCCTCCTCATAGTTACCCTGTCACACTACCTGCATTTCTGAAGGTATCAGAT
The DNA here is from genome assembly GCF_040938575.1 of Ambystoma mexicanum. NCBI lineage: Eukaryota > Metazoa > Chordata > Amphibia > Caudata > Ambystomatidae > Ambystoma > Ambystoma mexicanum. The sequence continues at coordinate 461,420,533 of NC_090932.1, read as the reverse complement.
GGGAAGGGATCCCTATGCCCTTGATCGGTGATAGAAGGCTGGAGCTGAGGATTCTTCCTGGTGGTCTGCTAATGTTTGCACTGGTTAGATGTGTGGACGGCGGACAGTGGAGGAATAGGAAACAAGCTGCTAGCGAGCACTAGAGTATTCTGGGCCTGTGCTATACCCCGCTCCGCTTAGTGCATATAAGAAGGTGGATAAGCCGGTGAAGCGTGGGATCATGGTCAAGACACCGAAAGGGGTGAAACAGTCAGACATTGCAACCCCTAGTCAGCACAACATCAACAAATCCAAAAAGATGGATCACGCAGAGGTGATGGTTCATGTGAACGCACCCCCACCTGGAACTCAAGTCCAGTCAGCCACAGATCTCCAGGAGCTCCTTTCAGAGATCAAAAGGGACAGTGGACCTGTCACAAAAGAGAACAGCCCTAGATAAGCTGATGAAGCAGAAGAGTTGAGGAAACGGAGAGGGTGGTCTGCAAGCAATCATATGAGATCAGTGAATAGGCACATAAGATGGAAGCCCTGAAGGCATGCTGCAAGGTACTCAACGAGAGGCAGGGGGATGCGAAGAACCGTTCAAGATGCAATAACTTTAGCATTAGAGGAATTCCGGTAGCAGTCTCTTTCGTCATCTCCTTAAACTCCCAGATAAAGCAGAGCTGTAGCTGGACAGGGTACACTGCTCTTGCCCCAGTGATCATCTGCAGCAAATGGGTCCCCCAGATGTTTTGGCCAGGGTTCACTTGTATACAATCAAGGAGAGGATCATGAAAGCGGCAAGGGACACAGAGGCTCTTCACTTCAGAGATTCTAAGATTTCCTTATACCAGGACATTGCTGTGGCTACCTTGGCCAAGAGGAAAGCCCTAAGGCCAATTGGCTGAGTAGCTCAGAGAAAGGAAGATTGTATATAGATGGGGTTCCCTGCTGCTTTGCTTTTCACAGCTAACAGAATGAACTGGGTCATAAAATCTATGAAGGAGGGAGAGAAGTGCTCAACTCTGAGGGGGGATGAGAATGGTGCTGGAGGAGTCGGGGGTGGGGGTTCGGGGGGTTGGGGGTGTGAGGGGTGGGACCAGCCACGGCTAACTGGTCCTTTCGCTTCTTGGTCTCTGGTGAGGAAATCTAGAAGACCCAGGGGTCTGGGCCGTAGAGATGGCACAGAGAAATCTGGGCGAAGAGATACAGATTCCACATCTATGCTCTCATTGCTATCCCTTTGTGGAGGTTGACTGGGGCAGGGGCAGAGAGACCTCAGAGATTTTGGGTTCTTTCTTAGGGGTGTTGGAACCTTACTGCGATCTATGGTTGCGCTCCCTCAGTGCTAATAGGGAGTGGGGTCCTGTTTTGTCCGTGTTGGGAAATCCTTAATGGATGGGTCCCCTACCTTTGGTTTTGAAGTTCGGGGAGAGGGTGACAGGAGATGGGGGAAACGTTGTGTTGGTTTTTTATCAAACAGCCACTGCAAGACAACGGACATTAAGAGTACTGATGAGACATATAGGCATATGTTGGGGATGTGACAAGGGGGTTAGAGAAAAAAGTGAAAACATTTGAGAATGTCTGCTATTAACTATGCTGGGAATGTGAATCAGATCGGGTGGTCACGTGCAATGTGCAGGGCTTGTACTCGCATATGAAGAGGTCCATTTTGCAGAGTTTGATGGAATTTTGTGCAGGGATACTGTGCTTACAAGAAACACCTACTGAAAGCAGACGAATTTCGCTGGTCTCACCGAAGGTACACTAGAAGATTTTTGCAATCAGCTGGGAGAAAAAAAGGAGAGTTGCAATATTGATAGGTCGAGAGGTTCGGCTCCTTATGTCAAAATCAAGAGGGATCATCAGGGTAGGTCCATAGTTGTGAAGGGCCCAATACTTGGATGGATGTATACATTTATATCTCTCTATGCACCCAACTGCGGGCAGGAATAGTTTATGAAAACAATGATCCGCCGGCGATCTCTTTTAATGTGGGGCATACAGTGGCAGGGATACTTTGATCTGGTACTGGATCTAGATAAAGATACAACCATGGCTCCCTCTAGGATAGACTATAGGAATGCCATTGAGCTTGCTCGTATTTTGCAGGAGGTAGGAGTGGTAGATGTTAGGAGGCTACACAATGGTGATGCGCTGCGCTACATATTCTACCGATATATCCATGGTGGCAAGTTTCGGATAGATTTTATATGAATGCCTGGGCCACCATTTCCTTGCTTCAGAAAGGTTTTCATTGCATGACGATTGATCTCGACCACGCACCAGTGGTGGCATTACTGGAGGTGAATGGGAAGCTCGCGCAGTCCAGGGGCACTTGGAAGTTATATAACCCGATCTTGAAGGATGTGGTGATGCATAGAGTACTCGGAGGTGATTAAAACCTATTTCTCAAAGAATAAAGCTCAGGACAGTCCAATGGCTACAGTCTGGGATGCAATAAAGGCAGTGGTTACAGGGAGATTATGGTTCGCACTGCTGCCTTTGCTAGGGCTAATAAACTATGCCAAACCAGTTTGGAGGAGTAGATTCAGGAGATGGAGGAAGAACATAAATTCACAAGATCCCATCAGGTTCTTCAGAAACTGAAAGTGACTAGGGCTCAACCAGAGGCACATATGGCGGAAACATCGGCACAGGCGCTACTCAAAACAAAGTAACATTATTATGTACATGGAAATAAAGCAAAACTATTGTTATTCTATAAGCTGAAGAAAATTAATTCTCTGAACAATGTGCAAGCAACTAAAGGGTGGACAAGAGAAAAAGATCGATTTAATCTATAGTTATTTTAAGAACCTAATGACGGGAATACCCAACACCACAGAACGTCAGGCAAACTAACAAAGGTTCTTCTGCCCTGCTTACCTGCGGGTCTTATGGAGACCCTAGTTGACCGAATATAGCCCACAGAGGTGAAATGGACCATTAAAATCCTCAAGAATTAATTACCAAGTCCCGATGGATTCTCTGCACTTTACTACAAAACATTCCAACGCCAACTGTTCCCTCATATGAAGTAATTATTGAACTAATTTCTTATCACTGGTAGAATAACTTCCTCAATGGAAGCATCAGTAATGATACCGATACCTAAACCAGGGAAAGAGCACACAGAATGCGAGTCTTATAGACCGATCACGATAATGAATAATGATGCAAAGATTTATTCCAAAATTCTGGCAGTGGGGTTGATGAGTTTTGCAGGTTTTGATTGGCCCTAATCAAACCGGGTTTATAACCAGCAGAAATACTAACATAATATTAGGAGACCGCTGGACATTCTAGAGATTGCTAACATCCAACAGGGGGTGTTATCATTAGATGCACTTAAACTGATTGATAGTGTGGTTTGGGGATATGTTGAATTGGTAATGGGAAACTATGGGTTTGCGCGGCACTTTAGAAAATTGCTTCTAGAAAATTATTAATGTCCCTGCACAGTAATTTGAGTGAACGGGGTAATAATGCCCAAGATATCGATTTCAAGGGAAACTAGGCAGCATGTGCCCTGTCTCCCTTGATATTTGCTCTGACTATATAACCATCTGCTTAAAGAGTGAGAGGAAAGGATAACCGAATAGAGATTAAGGAGCACAAGAACAAGATATCCATTTATGCAGACAAAGTGATTATCACAATAAGGGAGGTGGGAACTTCTCTGGGGGTGCTGAGGGAACTCCATGACTTAGGCCTTGCATCGGGATCCAGTGCTCTTTGTGTTTCAGTTACGTGACAGAGGCAACTGGAGTTTGCCAAGATCTGCCCGATCCAATGGGTAAGATCGCCCATAAAGTATTTAGGGGTACTGATCCCTCACACACACGTTTATCGCTATAATTTCCAACAGTTGTTTAACGCAATGGGGGAAGATCTGGATAGATGGGATAAACAAGAAATCTTGTGGTTTGGGAGTATAACAGTGGTCAATTTGAATCTAGTCCCGAGATTGCTACATCATTGCTCAGCGTTTCATGTTACGATCCCAATTTGAGGAAGCTCAACGGGGAGATCTTCGTATTTGTGTGAGAGGAAAAGAAAGTCAGGATATCACAAAAAGTATTGCGGAGAGGGACGAGAAACGGTGGCCTGGGGGTTCCAGATGTGCAATATATGAGCAGCCATATTGTATCTCTGGTCATGTTTGCATAGGGACAGAAGGGGGTGGGGCCAAAGGGGAAAGAGATTAAAGGCATGGTCTAGTAAAAAAGTTTATTTAAAACAGATAGGCAACATAAAAAAAAAAATACTAGCATTCTCTTTTTTTAAACTTCCTATGTAAAATTTTGAGCTATTTAAGCTCAAAATTCGCAAAAGCAAGCACATGGGCGCACCCATTTTGTGAAATGGATGCCCTCCTGTGCTGGCTTTTGCGGCACTAATGAAGGAAAAGCCAGCCAGCTGTAGTAAACAAAAGCTACCGCTGGGTGGCTTTCCCTTCATTAGTGCTGTACGCGGAGAACGGGGACCGGAGACCAGTGCAGGAAAGCTGCAGCTGAATCTCGGTAAGTGCTATTTATTTTAAAAAAAAATGAGCACTAGCTGCGTTTTTTTTCTATGTTTTCCTGGCTGGAGGAGCCTGGAAAACTTAGAAATAAAACCAGAGCTTTAAAAACGTATTTATGTTTGCGGTCGCTTTTGAAGCGACCACAAACAAATACAACGTTATTGTGTTGGAAAACGCTGCGGTTTTTCTTTCCAAGTTTCTCAGGCTGCTCCGGCTCGGAGGAGCCTGAGAAACTCGGAAAGAAACACTGCAGCGTTTTCCAACACAACTGCGTTGTGTTTCTGCCTGCTGTGGCTATCACTTTGGGTCTATGGTGCTCCCCTAGGGGAGCACCGGAGACCCAAAGTGAAAGCCAAGGCAGGCAGAAACACAACACGGTTGTGTTTACATGCAGCGGTGTTTCTGCCTACAGCTGATTTCCCATTTGGGGCTGTCGGGCTCCCCACGGGGGGCCCCGAGAGCCCCAAATGGGAAATGCTAAATGTGCGTGGTTTCTGCCTAAATCTGCTTTCCCATTTGGGGCTCTCGGGCTCCCCAAAATGGGAAAGCAGATTCAGGCAGAAACAACGCGGTTGTTTTGGAAAACGCTGCGGTTTTCCTTTCCGAGTTTCTCAGGCTCCTCCGAGCCGGAGCAGCCTGAGAAACTTGGAAAGAAAAACCGCAGCGTTTTCCAACACAATAACCTTGTATTTATGTTTGCGGTCGCTTCAAAAGCGACCGCAAACATAAATACAATGTTTTTAAAGCTGCGGTTTTATTTCTAAGTTTTGCGGGCTCCTCCAGCCAGGAAAACTTAGAAAAAAAACCCCCAGCTAGTGCTTATTTTTTTAAAAAAAAATAAATAGCACTTACCGAGATTCAGCTGCAGCTTTCCTGCTCTGGTCTCCGGTCCCCGTCCTCCGCGTACAGCACTAATGAAGGGAAAGCCACCCAGCGGTAGCTTTAGTTTACTACAGCTGGCTGGCTTTTCCTTCATTAGTGCCACAAAAGCAAAAGCCAGCACAGGAGGGCATCCATTTCACAAAATGGATGCGCCCATGTGCTTGCTTTTGCGAAATTTGAGCTTCAATAGCTCAAAATTTTACATAGGAAGTTTTAAAAAGAGAATGCTAGTATTTTTTTTATGTTGCCTATCTATTTTTTTAAATAAAATTTTTTACTAGACCATGCCTTTAAGGAGGCTTGGTCCCCGATCGCCCTAGCCTAACTGCCCTTCATCAATACAACGCATCATAAGGGGGACTTCCCAATATTGTCCTCCACAGCAAATACCATTTACTGCTGATAAAGGGGTGCTAGTAAATGGGGGGATTAAGATAGCTATGGGAGCACACATCCCAGTTTGGAATAACACATACTTTCTTCCGGGCAACAACAGGGGACTATTCAGCAGATGGAGAGTGTGTGGAATTGAACATTTGGGAGACTTGTATACTGGAGGGAGATCCCTTACATTTGAGAAATGTAAGACGAAGCTCCATGAAAATGAGAGGGAACGATTTCAATACGCGTAAATAAGTCATTGGGTGTCTCACCCCAACACTAGGGGGTCGGGAGGGAGAGACTATACGCATCAGAATTAACAATACAATCGGACACCCGGAAAGAGAAGGTTCCAACCTTATATAAGTTACTAGATAAAGGTGAGCCGGCAGACTGATCAGTGTACATGTTAATGTTAAAGGATATTTGTACCGTGCACTATCACCACCGGAGTGGTCCCCTGGCGCTCTGGCGGCTCTTAAAAAAGGGAGGGGGGGTAAGTTAGTGGGAATAAGCTGGAAAAGTGCAAGAGAGCAGTGATGTGCTGTTGGCAGCCTCAGCCCGGTGGGTCCGTTGGCTGGGCTTGGGGTGTTTTACGGTCAGTAGTCGTCTGCTGTTGTGCAAGTCTAAGTGTGGTTTGTTTTGTTGTTGTAATGTAATGAAGTTTGTGCGGCTTGTTGTGTTTTAGGCTAGTGGTTGTGTTTGGTTAGAGTTTGAGAGGTGTATGCAGAGGGGTAAAAGTGTTAATGGATTGGTTAATTGGCATTGCTGTCTTTGCAATTATGTCTAGGTGTGCTGCTTGCTATCATTCTCTATTCCATCTGAGTGTGGCACTTGCTAATCTTTAATATCCTATCTAGATGTGAAGCAGGCTAGTGATCACGTTTCCATCTAAGTGTGGCACTTGCCAACACTCACAGTTTCATTTAAGTGTGGCGCACGCTAACATTCACACCTCTATCTAGATGCGACGCGGGCTAAAGTTAAGAATCCCATCTAGGTGTGGCACATGCTAACATTCACATTTCTATCTAGATGCGACGCGCGCTAAAGTTTAGAATTCCATCTAAGTGTGGCATAAGCCAACATTGTTACACCTGTCTAAATGTGACTGCTGGGAAGACCATCAGCGGGCCTATTGACAGCCTTCAAAATAGGTCTGGGTTTGGAAGAACCGAAGAAATGGAAGGAAGCTTACGAAATGTTGGTGTCCTTGACCACTTGGTCCCGACAGGATAATAAACACGGCGGAGGCATCTCTAAAAAGTTAGCCATTATCAACTGTTACTGGAACCCACAGCGCATGTCAACTGTAACGTTTTGCTCAAACATGGGCAACACGATCGACCACCTCTACGAGGCCTTCAAAGACATCGAAATCATCATCTGCGGCGACCTAAATGCCAGATGCACCGATCTCCACAAGTCTAACGTTGCAACATCAGACCACACCAGAAAACGAGGGAAAGCGTGGCAAGAGCTAATCGCTGAAAGATATCCAAAACATCGACATCCTGTTCCCAAATCAAACAAACATTCCAACTTGGGAGCATGGAGATTCGAGTGCTACAATAGACCACATCTGCATTTCGTCGGGTCTGATCGATTACATAACGAGGTTCAGAGTCGAACGAACCAGCAACAGTGATCATAATCTGATCTCATGCGCTTGGAAGGGATCGAGAAAAGAAACATCGACATACCCCTTAGAAACAGAAGTCAGAGCTCCCGACTAAGGCTATCGGAAAACGACATTCTCAAACTAAGGCTCGCATGGGACAACAAAGTTTGGTCCAATAAGCATAAAAACATAAAAGAAAGACCGGATTATACACCGCTCCTATTGCTCTTCAAAAAACCCTGGAGAAAATCACACAAAACAGCCCAGCAATCCCACACTTTTAATGCAGAAGTGGTCAAACAAAGAAAACTGAGTCGCTGCCTGAAAAGAAGAGCAACAAAATCGAACTGCATGGTGGATTGGGAGCTCTGGCACCTGAATAGGAAAAGATATCTCAACTGGCATAGACAACATAAGGCACTCCAATACCAACTAGACGCCGAAGCCATGATGAAGTCTGGCGTCTAAAAAATCCAGCGAATTCTGGTCACTGCTAAACAAATCGGCCAAGTCTCAGCACACGCCTCTGTGTAACGCGGTTGAAGAGATGAAATTGATATCTTAACATAACGTCGGAATTCGAAGAGGTCAAAGAAGAACTACCTCTAAAGCCAGCTAATACGAACGCAAGGCGGGTAAACGTAAATAACCGAGAAGACATAGAAGCAAAAATCATGAAACTAAAGTCATCGAGAGCTCCTGGCCCCGACGGTCTAACTAACGTAATCCTAAAACAATTTCCCAAACAGTGGTCGGAGGTGATCAGCAAAATCTTTGAAGAATGTGAAAACAAAAAAGAAATTCCTGAATCATGGCTGAAAGCAGTAATCGTTCCAGTCTACAAAAAAGGCTGCCGCGAAGACCCGGCTAACTATAGGCCTATTGCCTTACTGGACGTCATCGGCAAACTCTACGCTTCCCTTCTTTTGGACCACTTCCGAGCCTGGGAAAAAAGTGGACCACTAAGTGACAACCTTCAAACGGGGTTCCAAAAAAAAAAAAGGATCCACCTCGGTAAACATCATGATCATCAACATCTTATCGGCCAAGGTTAAATAAGGGGCTCCAAAGATGCACTTAGCCTTCATTGACTTATCTAAGGCGTTCGACAAAATCGATCGCAACTCACTGTGGCCTAAACTACAGGCCTGGAATTGCCCCCAACCAGTTCTGGATCCGATAAGAGCACTTCACTCAGAGAACACCGTAAGAGTGAAACTCAGCCAAGAAGGAACACTATCTGAAGAGATCAAAATAACACGAGGGGTCAAACAAGGCTGCCCCCTGGCACCAACCCTTTTCATCTCATTCCTAAGCGATTTCCAACACGCCGAAACCGAAATCAGGTGCTTTCCGCCTAAATTAGGCAAAACAACGATACCAAGACTGCTCTACGCCGACGATATTATCTTATTCGACCAGACCGCAATTGGCCTTCAGCGCAAACTAAAAAACTTGGTTTTTGGCGATGTATTTAGCCATCTTGTCATCAACAAAAACAAAACCAAAGTCCTGACGATTGAGAAAGCACCAAACAATAAAAAGCAAAGCAACCAGTCTGGTTCCTGGAAAATGTAAAAATTGAATCATTTAAATCGATCAGATACTTGGGAGTCGACTTGGACAGCTCAAACACATCTTTAGCAATGCAACTGACCATATGGGAAAAAGCTAAAAGATTAACAGCGCAAATGCGCCTGGTCGACAATAAATTCGGCAAATTCTCCTTGACACCTGCCATAAATTTCTACAAGGGCAAAGTCACCCCCGCGCTGACCTATGGAATTGAAGTCTTGCTCACAATGCCAGCAAATACTTGGACCAAAATAGAAGGCTTAATTTGGAAATCAGTCTTGGGAGTCCCCAAATCTACCTCGATGGCGGCAATCAGAAGGGAGCTGGGCCTTATATCTCTCAAATCCATTGTTGAACAAGCAGCCATGAATTTTTTCAGAAAATCCATCTTGGATGAGCCCCTGCCAGCCTTTTCCATTATCAAAGACGAGATGGACAACGCCAAATGTGCAGCCTTGGAAAAATGGAAAAAAAAAGGAGAGAGAGAAACTGCAGGAAATAGCATGCTCAGCTAATGAACTCAAAGAAAACCCTGAAAGAATCAAGAAAAAAATAGTAATGACAGACTGGAAACGAACCCTTGATCTGGCATCAAATAAACTCCTGATCCATCTCCCTCTGACGTTTAACAAAGTAACATCTATCAAGAACTGTAGAAAATTTCCCGACAAAAGAAAAAGAAACTTGCTCTTGAAAACAAGGCTAAATTTATTACCAACTCAAGAAATACTCACGATCAGATCCGCTTCCGACAAATCAGAATGTCGACTATGTAAAAACCTGGCAATTAAGGAAACGCTAAAACATCCAATTCTCAATTGTGAAAACAACAAACAAAACAGAACAACCTACCTACTACCTCTGATGGAAAACCCATGGATGTTCCAAGAAAACGAGCTGTGGAACAGATTGATATCGGGGGAATCCACCAGATGGTCGGTGGCTATGGTAAACCTAATCGAGGCAACCTTCAAGCAGCTCGGAGAAAGTACTTTGCCTCACACAAAAGAAGCCAAGGGGACCAAACCGACGGCGATAGCTGCAGCGTCTTGATGGGACCAGATCAGTTACTTGAAACTCTAAAGCCCATCTCTCTCTCTAAAGCTCATCGTACCATGGTAGCGAGAAAATGCATACTAAACGAAGTTCAGAGAATAAGTGACAAAGGATGGAAGCATTCGATAAATTTTTCAGGGTTTACCTGAATAAAATAAATCGAATAAATAAATAAATAAATGTGACTCAGGCTGATCCTCAGAGTTTACTCTAGATGTGGCACTGGTTAACATTGGGAAGTATGTTAGTATATGATACAAGGCAACATTTACAGTCCAGCCATGAATAGACTTTGGCTGGTGGTCACAAATCTCTCCAAGTAAGTATGGTGTAAGTCTACGTTATGGAAAGGTAAGGTAGAGTGGTGCGGGCTTTCTGGAGTAGAGTATCTGCTCTACACTCCACCCATGCCACACTTAGAGTTTTAGTTGGTGTCTGTTGACTGCTGGCTTCATTCGCTTCCGCTGCAGACACTCTTTGGAGCCGCCAATGCAGGAGCCGCCTTTGTCCTCGTGGGCCTCAGCCGCAGGGGCTGCCGGGCAGGGGGCTACCCAGGGGAGTTCAGGTATAACTATCAGGTGGCCAATCGCGGGGGGTGGGCGGTCGGAGGCGGGGAAAAGCAAGGGAACGAGTCGGGGGGTGAGAGGGGGACGAGGCTGCACTCGGCCAGGAGAATCATTCTAAAATTACAAAAACGGGCCCAAAGAAGTCCCGGAGCCTTTCCACTCACCTGACCTGGATAGGAATAAGTGGCGAGGCCGCGAAGCGGCCGGTGGCTGGGCCTGCACTCGGTTCATGGCAATAGCCAATCACGGGGGGTGGGCGGGTTGGGAGGCGGGAGGAGGTGGGGAAAAGCAGGGGAACGAGTCGGGGGGGACAGAGGGGATGAGGCTGCACTCGGCCAGGAGAATCATTCTAAAATTACAAAAACAGGCCCAAAGAAGTCCCGGGGTCTTTCTACTCACCTGACCTGGATAGGAATTAGTACATGAAGAAGTGGGAGGAAGATCATGGAGAGGGAATCCGTGATGAAGCCTGGAATCTTATTGGGGCACACAATCATGGGGGCTCTAGATGTGTTATCAATAAGGAATGTCTGGTGAAAATGTGCTATAGGTGGTACATGACCCCGTAGAAATTGCTTAAGATAAATCCTACAGGCAAGGGTTGTTCAGAAGCTCTCACTGAGATTGGAGACGCCTGATGCGTAGTTAACACTACTTCGAAGTTAAATTAAATCATCAATAGTTGGTCATTTTTACCCTTTTAATAACCGTAATAAGGTTTCAATAATCTACACAAACTGTCCAAACTTGCAAGTAATCAGATTAGCTTTATTTAAGGTTCATCAGCAGAAGCCCAGGCCAATGTATTTCGGACCTAGGTCCTTCTTCAGGGCGGGCTCTAAAACATTAACATACATGAAGTTATTCAAACCGCTGCTATTCTTGATCTCAATCTTATAATTCACAATAAAAAAACATTTTTGAAAAAACATACCTGTCAGATAATCATCTTAACTTGAATGTTGTGAAATCCACTTTCCTTAAAGCAATCTTTACACTGCTTAATCAGAAATCCTTGGATGCAGACTTCATACTAAAAACAGCACTTCTATAGCAATAACCTATATGCATGTTTAACGTGTCGGTGACAGCGATACGTACAGCAGATATCCAGTTTATAATACAAGTCTATTACCTTGATATTTCTCCAGACATCATGTCAAGTGCTTAGATATGGGAGATCCAGGTGAGTTGAAAGTATGGCTGAGGAAATAATTGCCTTAACTCTGCAGTATGTCTACTAAAAGTTAAAAAAAATGGCAGGCTATAAAAACATGTTCAATGGTAAACAGTAATTCACAGTTCTCACTATTTGTGCAGTGGGGAAATGCACTTCAGCGTGCCTTTTCAAAAGCGCTTATCTTGTGCAAGCACGTATCTGTGTTGAGTTGGGAGTTTATGGCAGCCGTGGTGTGTTTGTAGAGGAAATCATCCTTCAGTTACTGTGTTCTATTCAAACTGACTCTTACTGAGTGACTATATGAAAAGAAGTCAGTCACTTACTGTAATATATCTTCGTTTCTCATGCCAAAGTAATATAGACAGGAGGTCGGGCGGCGTCTCCCCGTCGGCAGCAATGGGTGTTGCCAAGGACAACGGGACGCCAAGACTCTACGATTGCTTATCTGCTGGTACGTCATCGCGTCGAGATGCAATGGTGTAAGAGCGTGTTAACGTTGTATGATGGGAAATGTAGTATGAACGTGTAATGAGGAGTGCACGCAGCGCTTCTCTAAGAACTTAAAGCCGTGGATGTGGATGGCTATGCAGTCATGAACATACTATGCTCTCATGTGTGTATAAAGATAGGTCTATGTACATAATTGTAAATAAATAATGACCACTAGTTGATCGAGGCATGTGATCAAACTGCTGATGATGAGCAGACTGGGGCATGTAATCAGTTGTATTACCTAAATTGTCATAAGGACGCTCGGTGTGCCGGAGCAATAGAAGAGGAATCAGCTATTCTAAAACTTGGTATACTGCCACTAGTAAGCATATCTGTGACTGGTCCATTAAAATGGTTAAAAAATTTATATTGAGCGCATCGTGAAAGGGTGGTCAGGAGTGGGCACAATCTCTGCATGGCAAAAGTAACTGGGATGGTATGAGGACTCCACCTGCAATTAATCTGCTTCTATTGTTGAAACATAAGCGTCTAAATGGAGATATGACTGTCGTTTCTCCAAGGAGTGTGTGACATATACATCGTCTCCTGTGCTGGGGCTGATACTTGGTGGTCCCTTCGTTAATGTATCGAACAGTAGGAGGGTTAGGTAATGGACTATTAAATGTCAGTCATGGTAAATAATGGTAAAGTTATGCTGTATGCCATTAGTACCTACACGGTGATTTATATTTCCTGTCTGAATGCAGGGTGAGGCATTCTGTTGCAGCCCTGCTGGAATATGTTTTAATGATAATGTCGCTTAAAGAACAGATCGTAAGAACAAGGTACAAGAAACTAGAGTAGGAAAGAATTGAAATTGGTAATGGTGCAACTCCTGATGCTGTGTGGCGATCCGGAAATTGCGCTCATATTAGTCTATGTAAGTGGTGATTTTATCTGCAGTAGTATTTATTACAGTAGGTAAAATTGAAATTGGAGGTACTGCAACTGTTGTTGCTGCGTGGTGATCTAAAACTAGGACATGTGCCCACTCATATTAGTCTACTTAGGTGGTAGTTTTAAGTATCGGATTGCAATGGGCTGCATGATATTACAAACTATTTAACACGGTAGCCTGTGTTGCAATATCTGAAGGTAACCAATGATTTGCTTGTTAATCACCACAAGAAACAGTGTAGATCAAGTTCTTCATTGAGACGCGCTGGAGACACAGTGTCTAGTCTGTTGATCCAGAAGGCCTCCCTGTTCAAGTTTCTTTGTCAGATTTGACTGGAGGTCTCTCGACCCGATCACGTCTACTATCTGGAATCGAATTTACAGGTGAGTGCCGGTTGTTGGTTCTTATAGTCGACGTATGCTTGGTCCATCGTATGCAAGCTTTACGACTAGTTTGCCCCAAATACGTGAAGCCCCATGGGCACTTGATAGCACAGATAACATTTTGGGTTTCACAAGTGGCGTAATCTTTTAATTTTTATTTTCTCTCCAGTTCTGGAGTGGGTCAGAAATCCTACCCACTCTCCAAATTGTTGGAGGGGTTTTTCGGAAGTAGGATACCTGCTGCACCTTCCCTGGACTTGTGGAAAGGTTAAACACTTTTGGAAAGAGGTTTTAGCTCAAATCAAAAATATTACTGGAATAAACCTTCAGACGGATCCACGGGTGGTTCTACTTGATACGGGGAGGGGGCCCTTCCCATAAGTGGGCATGCAGCTGATTTAATAACTCACTTGTTGATAGCAGCCAAGAAAACGATTGCTCAGAGTTGGACGAATTCTTAAGTAATTAAATAGAAACATAGCAGAAGGGAATCTAGCCTACATTTATTTATTTATTTTAATTCTTGTAATGCGCCAACATGCCCGTAGGCCTCAGGGCGCACATAAAACTGGACGAACAAACAGACACACATGGCAAATAAAGAAGAAGGGTCAAAGAGTTATTCCAGATTGAAGAAGTGGGTTTTTATGGCACGTTTGAATACAGTGTAGTCCTGAATCTGCCGCATCTGGGCTGGAAGTTTGTTCCATAGAAGGGGATCTTGAGCATCAAGAGTGGTACCTCCAAATTTGGCTGTCCTGTATTTTGGGTGCTTGAGAATAGTGGCAGAGGATGAACGAAGGTTCCTCGTGTTGGGTTTAATCCTAACACGGGCTGACAAGCAAGTAGGGCTACAGAGGCTGAGGCATTTGTGGGTCATGGTCAGTATCTTGTGCGCTATCCGATGTTTAACGGGAAGCTAGTGAAGTTTTTTCCTGAAAGTGGAGATGTGTGTACGAAGAGACATGTTGAACATACATTTTTCTACAAGCCATTTACATACAGGAAGGTCCCTTTAGGGTGTTGAAATGGAGTTTTCGGAATGCTGTTGAAATTCGACATGGCTATTGAGTAAGGGGTGGTATCGATTTGCAATAAAGGGGAAGTAGAGAAAATGCGATAGGCAGGGATGGTTTACATTAATTTGCTGTTTTTAACAATGCAGGTCTTATCCTGGATCCTCATGCATTTTTACTCAATGGTGCATGAGCGCCTAGGGTCAACAAAATATATAAGTGGTGCTGTGTGTTATAAAAGTCATCTTCAAACTGATTTGATCATTTATTTTTGGTTAATAACAACAACTTTTCAACCCTGTGTTTTTCTTGACCCAAAAGAGGAGGGAGTATGTAAGGAATCAATTCTGTTAAATTCGGGGTCCCAGATTCATGAAAAGAACTGTTCAATAAAGGAAAATTGTGCATGCATGGTTTGGGGTGGGTGGAAAGTTCCCCTGAATTAGATGTCGCCCGATTAAAATATACTACAGGAGGATAAATGGCTTGGGCCACACACCCTTAGAGCAATATTTTTTCGCTTTAAAAATTATCCTTGGTTTTCTGGATAGATCCCGGATTTAACATATATTCACAATGCAATTGTGTATTGAAATAATGTAGATATTCAATCTCTATATCAATTACGGCCGTGTGTTGATGGAGGAACTCCAGGGATGGCTTAGAAATTAAAGGCCTGCGATATGATGATGATGATCTGATCACAGGGGACAAAAGTTGCAAGCTACTAGCCAGGCATAAAAGTCACTTGTCTCTTCAATTCTACACATAAATGCAACGCACCATTTCTTACTTGCCAAGAGTCAATCACTAGCCAATGGCTAGTATAGAATTTACATTGAGCCCAGATGATTATATGGCTACCCACCAAAGACTGAATCTCAAAGCAATCTTAACCTCCCACAAGAATACGGCAAGATCTGGGACATAGAGGTGAAGTTAAAATAACACAATAACACAATCATGCTATTTCAGCATGAAGCACACAACAGCAACACATTTGAACTATTAATGACACAAATGTTGATAATGTCACAGACTACGCTTACCAAAGTCTCAGAATAAATGCATCTGAACGTTTTAAACTGGCAAGTAAACACTGAAAGATATAGTAATCTTCCATGCATTATATGCCTTTGAGACCTAACAATAGTATACATCAATTCACGAGTAAAATTAATGATTAAACTTTTTGACACCAGGATCACACCTATCCAATGTTACATATGCAAAAAGGGGCACATCTCCCAAAGAAATTCTGCACATCCAGCAAGCAGGCACTTTGAGTGCATAGATACTGCTCGAATCATGGTTGTGGAGCACTACTATCAAGCACAGTAACCAAACCTCCCACCACCACCAGGCGCTGCAAGGCCAGTCAGCAACACCCTTGATTCAATCCCTTGATAATATATTGTAGAAATGTGGTTGTTCGGCAGCAGTGTCCCCATAGTTTGTCAGCGTAAGAAACCAGAGAAAGTAAGAGAAATTGGCTAGGGACTTACAGCAGGCCCTAAAGAAGTGTATACAATGTAATGCAGAGCAGACCTAGGACTGCACAGCACGCTACAATGCTACAGATCACTGGGGCAAATGTTTAACTTGCAGATGAGCTAATTTTGGTTAAAAACACGTGAAGCAAGGTGAACACTCACCAAACACAGACTGAGTGACCATAAACTGCATATAGGTACTGACCGACAGCTCAAACAAGAAGCTCAGGGAAGGCTGAATCTGTCAACAATGTGATTTAGGATACCTACTCCTGCACTGTCCTACATACAAAGATTCAGCACACTTGTTTTTTCCCCATATTTTACGGGAATAAAGTAAAACTGGACAGTAACAGCTCTGCTTAAATCTTTTCCAGAAAAGTGAATGTCTATTCCAATTTTAGACAAGGTCTTTAGGTCCGTTTTTTGTTTTACACACACGTGAAATGAAGTGCTGTAAAGGAGCCCGGATTCTG
This sequence comes from Ambystoma mexicanum, assembly GCF_040938575.1. NCBI lineage: Eukaryota > Metazoa > Chordata > Amphibia > Caudata > Ambystomatidae > Ambystoma > Ambystoma mexicanum. Next base: position 461,404,001 of record NC_090932.1, on the reverse strand, counting down.
TTGTCGCACCTATCCAATTATGAAAATGCCCAATTTGTATCGGTAAATGTCCCGATTAAGGTCCCTTTATAGCAAGTTATGAAACTCAGCAATCCATAATAGTGATAGCCTGACAAAAATTAACCACTGTGACTTAAGACCTATATAACTAGTTGTCTTCTCATTCTGTACAACAGAGAAACACTTGGTGAACTACACATCTTAATTTTGGTGATCTGGAATACTGGAAATTAAGCTGGTGCGTTGTTCCATTCTCTTCAGAAAACAGATTTTTCTTCTTCTTGCATAACACTCCGGTGGAGAAGGTGGCTCCCCAATTTGTATTTTGGATCGCTCTCTAACATATATGGATTCTGAGCACACGTAAGAAACGTCTAATGTTAGGCAATGTTGGATTGCGTCTCTCAAAACAACTTGTTTGGGTGACCCCTTTGTTCTTTTATTTCTTTATTTGTGTTTTTATAGCACAACACAGGCCCGCATCCGAGAGCCACAGGCTGTCATTAACAAAACTGGAACATTTCTTTCCAAACCGTCACAAATACCATGACCAAAAAATCCAATGTATAGAAGACAAGGCTGCTCAGATGATCTTGGGCTTCAAAAGGAGGAACCAGATCACAGTAGCCCAAAAAACATTACACTGGTTCCATGCAAGTGAGTATATGGTCTTCAAACTTCTCTAGATTCCAAAATATGCTTTCTAGACAAAAGGCCCCAAGCTCCTCTGTTAAAAAAAGATAACCCACCAATATGGCACCTCAGATCAGGGAATATGATCAAAAATCTCCCCCATTATCTACAATAAGTGGGTTGATGGCTGAACCCTAGCACACAACAGTGCTTCCCACTAGAATACCTGCTCCGTTACGAGTGAGAAATATCACCTTTGAAAGCCTTCCTCTTCAACCATGTGTTAATTGAATAGCCTTTGACACCCTCTCCAAGGCCTCGCCAGTAGCTCTTCATTCCACACGTCATGCCACCGTTTTTCATGTTCCATGGCCTAGTCTCCTGCTCAACCATCAAGCTACCCCACAGTTTCCTACAGCTAGACTTGGCCTTGCCTGGTATCCTGCAATTCAGGAGAGAACTTGTTTTCTTCCCCTCTGCACTTCATCTCAGCCGGACGATGAGGCTCACGACTGGTTACCTACCACAAGAAAGTCATACCACCTTATGGGTTCTGGCATCCCTCATGTTTTAGACTTTTCAGACAATGCTACTTTCCCACCTGTACCTCAGCTCCTTTCAGCTCATGAAAGCAGCAAGCACAAAACATTTTCCCATTCATCCCACCACACTTAACATTCTAGCGCTCACATATTCGAGCTGGCTGTCGGGTGAGAAGATTGATCTCGTAGAGGTAGGTGAGATCGGAAAGTCTACCACCTGGCCGTTCCTGGCAGTCACCACGGTACAAATATTACCCAGAACCAAGTACTGGCAATTTGTATACATTTGGCAAATACACTACACTTTCACTGCTGAGCTGCAGAAGCATTTCAATCCAGAATCTACATTTTACAATATCCATGATGTTGGGCTGCTTGAAGGTCTGCAATTGGAAACCTCATGTCCATAGCTTCATGGTACTGCACTCCTTGATCGAAGACTCTGGTATGTGTGTGCCTTGATGGCAGCATTATAGAATCCAATTAGACTACAATTTTTGTGTTCTGGCTTGGAGCAGCCCCACACCTTGAGGCTGCATTTGGTCCACATTAAAAACACTTACGTGAACAGTTAAGCCTATCACACAGCCGACATGGCACGCACTGCTTGTTGGGTAGGTTTAGGCCATGCAAGTCCTACTTATTTTTTCTGTGATTTATATTTATACAGCCGTATTTCTTATCTTCAGCTAGCTTTGCGATTTCTCCCCAAATCTCCATTAAGCACATATATATTACTGCTTTGGCCCCTTTTCATGTGTCTCTAAGCTTTTTCTTTTCTGTAATGTAGGCCTTTTATGCTAGGCAAAACTGCTGCCCTTCTGCACTCTCAAAACCCACGTATTATACAGGATACGCCATAGCTATATACTTTCATGGTTAGTGGCAGGTAACTCCGGTGATAAAAACCTAGTGTCTGAGCTCGACAACCTACATTTCTTAAGTGGGAGGTAATTAGGAACAGGCTAGTGGTGTACTTAGTGTGGCTGACCACTCAAAACCTACTCGCTCTGAAAGCCAGCTGGTACCGACAATGGCTCCAGACAGCAAGTTCACAAGATCTTAATGCAAGGGTGTATGTAGATTATGTGCTCCTGAACAGTAATACCAGAGCATTCTTATGCTAAAAACTTAATTTGCAAAGCAAGGGCACCTCTTTAGCCTCTGTGCATCCTACACAAAGACATTGTGGAAATATCAGTGAGCAGTTCAAATATAGTGGTTACGGAGTTCAGTTTTGCTGCAATTCCTGAACTGCTTTCCAGCCATGGTTTGTGCCAGAAAGGGGCTGCAACTATGACATGGACATCTATGCCCGCTGCAATTCACAGGTGTTGAGAGATATGGGCAGGGCCGGCAGGGCCATTTTTGTTTTACCACCTGGGGCGCTGCCGCTGCGAAGGCCGGCCCTGGATACGGATGTCCAAGTTATACATCCACAGCCCTTTTGCCTCAACCTTTGTCCACTGTGTCCCCACAAGGTCCATCACCGAGTCCAGAATGTCTCTCTTGAAAAAATGAGACTTGAATTGGAATTCAAAAGAATACAGGCTCAAGCTGAAGCTAAACATCAGGACATCAAACCCAAGGAACTAGAAATGCAACATGCTCTTGAAACGAGAAAATTAGCTCTTGAAAATGTTTCTATCCCAGAGTCCTCTAGGTCTTCCAGTCCAAAGAGGCCTCACCTGGCATGGGATTCAGGGTCTCACAGGGAATCAGTGGATTCCTTGGATTTTGTCTAGGCTCCCCCAGGTTGCAACTGATGCTGTAATGGAGGTGGGGGAACTTGAAAGAACAGAGTATGTGAATGTGAAGCTGGCTTTGCTAGCCAGACTTGGGAAAACGCCTTCCCAGTACCTTAAGAGGTTTAGGACCCTCAAAGACTGGTGGTACCCATGAGCTACCTGGGTGTGTGAATGTTTGAAAAACTTAGATGGTTAAGGGTTACAGAGTAACTACCTTTGAAGGAATGTGAAATCTGTTTTTTTGGAATCTATTTTTAATGCCTGCTCTTCTGAGCCGAGACAGCACTTGGCCGACTCTAAAAAGATTGATCCCAAGAAGTTAGCAAAGGCTGCTGACTTGTGGGTTGCCAACAGGGCTACTCACAAGGATTCGCGGGCCACTCACAAAAAGGATGAGTGGAAGCAGCACAAGAAAGATGACAGAGAATTCTTAAACCTCCCGCCCAAAAGAGGGCCACAATCATAAGAAGGGTAAACCATATGGGAAACCAGGTCAGTCTAGTGAAACCTCTGGTGCAAAACCAGAGGAAGGTCAGCAGAAACCCCCATTTGTCAAAACATTTGGTAAAGGTTATGCTTGTGGGTCAACTGGCCATGTGAAAGGGTATCCCAGATGGAAGGTTAAACCTTCAAGGGTCCACACTGCTTCCTTAGCCTTCATCCCTGAGGGAGAAGTCCATATTGCAAGTGGAAACTCATTGATTGGCTGAAGATCCCATCTGAGTATCATCCAGTGTTTCTTTAGTGACCCTGGGTCTGTTGGAACAGCAGAATGTAGATGTCTATAACTATTCCAGAAAACACAAACGAATATTACAAGGACAGTGTACTTGTTAATGGACAGGGGACCCCGCCATTAGAGACACTGGGGCAGCATTATAGTGGTGGATGAAAACTTTTTCTAACCTGGAAATGTTGCTAAGGCACCCAAAGGTCCCACTAAAACTTGCTGGAGGCCCTATTTAGATGGTTCCAAAACTACCAGCGCTCATCCAGTGCAACAATATGACTAAGATTACCAGTCGGTGTACAAAATTAGGTGCATGGGAGAGTCGTGTTGGGGAATGACTTAAAAGCTCTTGGAGTAGTATCAACCACCTTCCAGTAAAAGGAAGGAGGACCAGACTAGGAAGGCCAGAGAGCTCACTTTAGATGACTCTCAATGGGTTGTTACAGGAACCTACAACACCCAGTCCACAGGAAGAACAAACTTCTAACTCCAAGAAGAAAGAGACAAAGGGGTAGCCCAAGGGCTCAGGAAGAAAGAAAAGTAACACCCCTATGCACAAAACTAAGACATCCCTGAGAGGACAGTCCAAGGTCACACCTTTGACCCCTCCACCAGCTGGGGCTGAATGGGAGGACCAACCAGAGGATGGTGAAACAGTTACTAGTGAAACAGAACTGGAAGACCTTCCACCTGTGGTGATCTGGATCCTAATGACCATCCTGAACTGCAGACTGTGCTTGTAGAAGGTGGCCCCTGTAGAGTAGACTTCAGCAGAAGTCAAAGAGTCCTACTCTTGAAGGACTTCGCCAACAGGCAGCTTCCCAGGCAAGAGCCAGGGAAGCACAGGCTATACCAGGAGGATAGCCACCTTTTCAGTGAGCCTATAGCATCTACCCCAGGGGACTACAAAAGACTTGTAGTGCCTCAAGAGGTGAGACTCCAGTTTCCAGTTAGCCCACGATATTCCTTTAGCTGGTTACTTAAGTTTTAAGAAGACCCAGGAAAGGGTTTCTCTACTGGCAGAAGACAGGGTCTGATGTAGATACATTCTGTAGAAGCTGTCACACTGTCAGACTTCTGGCAAGAGTGGAGCCAAGAACGTGGCACCCTTGGTGCCTCTACCAGTGGTGGAAGTCCCTTTTGAGAGGGTAGGGATTGCATTGTTGGTCCCCTACACCCTCCCACATCTTCAGGCAACCAATTTCTATTGGTTGTGGTAAACCATGCTACCAGGTATTCTGAAGATATATCTACGAGGACTGTTACTGCCCAGACAGTGGCTAAGGCCCTACTTGGTATTTTTGTTTACCAAGGTAGGTGTTCCTAAGGAGGGTATCTCAGAAAGGGGGACCAATTTTATGTCCCACTAAATGCAAGCCATGTGGAAAAACTGGAGTGACCTACAAGTTCTCAACAGCCTACCATCCCCAAACCAATGGGTTGGTGGAGATGTTTATTAGACCTATGAAGAGCATGATAGGTGCTTCAGAAGAACCCCTTAGAAGAAAGTACTACCTTCTACTGCCATGCCTTCGCTTTGCTTATAGAGAAGTCCCTCAAGAAGGGGTTGGCTTCAGGCCCTTTGTGCTGCTCTATGGTCACCCAGTCAGAGGTCCATTGGCCCTAATCAAGGAAGGGCTGGAGAGTGCTTCTTCCCCCAAGCCAGTGAGAGTCACTGACTATGTGTTAGGTCTCTGAAGGAGAATGACACACATGATGACAGAAGATTCTGATAACTTGAAAGCAGGCCAGGCTCTGGTTAAACATTGGCATGACCAGATGTCCAACATGGTTGAGTTTACTCAAGACCAGATAGTTCTATTTATAGTACCTGCAAGGCAGAGGGCCTTACAGGACAAATAGATTGGACCATTCAAGGTTGTGGTCAAACTTTGAGAGGTCAATTATTTGGTGGGAATAGCCATCCTAAGGAGGCCCCCCAGGGTCTTTCACACCAACTGCCTAAAGGCCTATGTCTCTAGACCAGAACTGGGAGCTTTGCTTCTAGCCTCTGGGAGAGTGAACCTCTACCTGATCTTCTCAGAGGACAACCTTTAGAAGGGAAAATGGGAGTTAATCTCTCTTCTGATGTGACTTTGGACCAACAGGAGGAGTGCAAAATTCTGTTGAATCAGTTTGCCTCCCTGTTTTCATTGACACCAGGCTTGACCCCTTGGGGCCAGCATGATATACTCACTGGTGACTGTCTACCTGTCAAAAAAGCAGGGGTTACAGAATGTCAGACCATGTAAGAATTGTGAATAATTGCAAGTGCCACACTCAGAATTGTTGTGAACATTAGCCTGCGTCACATCTAGACAGGATTGTGAATGTCAGTCAGTGCCACATCTAGATAGAATAGCGATCATCAGCCATTGCCACATCTAGACTGCATTGGGAATATTACCGATGCCAGATTTAGATAGAATTATGAATACTAACTTGCTTCGCATATAGATAGGATTTTGAAGATGGGCCAATGACACATTTTGATATAATTGTGAATATTGGCGTGCGTTATATACAGACAGGATTGGGAATATTAGGCAGTGCTGGATCGAGATAGAAATACAGAGATATTCACGCGCCACACCTAGAAAGAACGTGGAAATTTAGCACATCACTTTTTGATAGCCAGGCCAATAACCAACCGACTAACAATTTCACCAGTCTGCATACACCTCTCAAACTCTAACCAAACACAACCACAACCCTAATGCACAACAAACCGCACAAACTTCACTATACTGCAACAAACAAACCACACAGCTTCGCACAACAGCACACGACGGCTTCTAACCGGTAAGCACCCCAAGCTCAACGAACACTGTTAACCGAACTGAAGCTGCCATCACTGCTCTGTTGCACTTATTCCGCTCATTCCCACTAACTCTCCCCCAAACCCCCTTTCCTTTTGAGATCTGCCACAGCACCAGGGGACCACTCTGGTGGAGATAATGCGCGGTACCAATATCCATCAACATTTAACACCTGTCCGCTTCACAAAAAGCCCACCATAAGGGACTACTAATTCAGCACATATTTATGTTAATATAGTATTCAAATGACATGCAATGCACATTTAAAAACAATGTATTTAAAGGGCCTCAAAACATGAACACACATTATTGGGTGCAACTTTCGTACTCTTTGATGGATTCAAAAACCAAAAATTGATTTGAGTTCAAAGTGGTACCTATCACACACTACAAACTATTATGCCTGCAGCAAAAAAAAAAAAACTGACAGGTCTACGAAGTCAGAATTGTATTGCGTTTCTGAAGCAATAGGCCTCAACAATGATGGGTCCAAACAATGAATTATAAAGTTACATTGCAGCTCAATTTGAACATAATTCCTAATTGGAGGAGTGAAATACCTGCCCTTATTACATGTCAAAATACATTGCGCCAATCAAAATAAAGGAAGGACGATATTGGCAGTGTCAGTGCGTGAAGGTCACCTATCAAAGGCCCCATCAATCAAAATGGTGCGTCAAATGATGCTTCAAGGGTGGAATTGTTGAAGTATTTTAGGTCAAACAAATAGGATGCTGGTCAAACAGGAGAAGTGCAGATTGGGGTTCGACCAGGACACATGAAAATCCATGTTAAGAAGGCCTTTTCCAGAGGGAGCTAAATGGAGAAACCATCTGAAGACTGGGTGAAAGGAAAAGCTCACCTGGTGGAGCGGTCTGCTACTGCTGCGGTTTCTGCATCTTTTGGGTTTTAAAAGAAACCAAAATTTAGTGCAATAACCCCAATGCTTTTAGATTTATGTCCCAAGAATTAGTTAAACCCCAAATAACAAATTAATGGCCTGATTCATGGAATGTTTTTCTATGGGATTGCGCCATTATAAAACACTTCCATGAATCAGACCATAAGTCTTTTGGGGGAACCCTGTTTACAGATTAAGACGCTAAATAAGGGCTAAGCCTGTAAATGGAACTTTGTGAAAACATTTAAAATAGAATGTCTTGTAATGTATAAGTGCGCAAACATTACGACAGTAGTGCAGTATTAATTCTGCAATTTAAATCTGGGTTTGTGCACATGGTGTAAAGCATGGCTCGCATGACTTTGCGACTGTTGGACTTCACCTTTGAAAACCAGTTTAGATCAAATAAAATAAATCTTCAATAGTTTGTACCCCTAAAAATGGAATAGGAAAGGAAGGTAGGTCCTGCACTTCTTTCCCAAGAAAATTCTAATTAAATAACCAATACAATTTTTTCCAAATAACACTGCACAGAAAACAAAGGATTGTGCCTTAAGTGGACTCCTAATGCCAATTAAAATGTTGTGCCAATTCCTTTTCTATTGCAAATGTATGCTTGTGTGATACTTTAAATGAAGACATTGTGTGCTCACCAAAACAAAAGCTTCCATCCTAAACCCTGACCTGTATACTAAGTAACCTGTACCAAACATTCATGCATCTATGCCCAAGCTAGGAAGTAATATTATAAAAAGTTTTAGACTTGAAAACTTATATGAACCCAATAGTTGATGCCAATATTTGTCGAACTTTAAAGCAAATTATATGTGGAAAAGTCCTCCTGATAGTTGTCTTCTTGAAAAGCGATGTGCACAAATAGAAAGAATTTTGATGTTCAAATTGCAGAAGATCGTATATGTTGCCTAGAATAGTTATTCAGATTTGCTTTTATACGAATTGATGTTTCTGTGCACTATGAATAGAAACATTAGTGGGACAATAGTGTGCAGGTCCCATTTCGTTTCTGTAGACAAGCCGACAGTATTTATGTGCAATATTGTGGGTGAGTTCCCTGGCCTTCAAAAGGGACCACCTTTAATTTTGACGCATTTATATAAAAAAAGAAAAACAAATGAATGTCTAGATTAACCAAAGGCTGTTCCTTTTTCCAGATGTTGGGGTGTGATTGTCGTGATGGGGGTATTAATCAAGGGCACATTTCTGCAAAACAAAGATATTCCTCCCATCACCAAAATTGCTCAAACAACACTTTATGAAGTAATTTTATATTTCAGACCATATCTTATCAATATTGATTTGCACCATACATGAAATAGAATTGCAAAGCACCACACCTAGGGATACAATGGTATTTGCTTCTTGGATATTAGTAACGATCAGGAAATAAAATGGTGATGGAGGACCTATCTACCCCAATTAATTTTAGGAACAGAGAGGCAGCCATATTCCAAAGCAATATCAAACATTCTTGGAATGTCTCGCTCAGATTCTGCTGGAGGTGAAAAAATTGTCATCTGTATAAAAACGTTTTTAAAATAGCCTGCCCAATTTGAGCCCAGTAATAGCCCCAGCTTTCCTAATGTTACAGACCATAAAGGTTCTAGTGCCAGAACAAAAGGGAAGCGGTGTGGGGAGAGCATCCCAAACTAGCACCCCCTCTCGAGAACAGAAATGAACACACTCTGTAGCAATTGCCATAGAGTTGAGTATCAAAGCTTTACTTCATTTTATATATTTTTTGTGGAAGCCAAATTGCGCAACTGTAGATGAAGAAAGGCCATTCTACTATACGGGAAGCCTTATTTCTGTAAACAAACAAATGTGGACCATGGGCATCATCACAAGTTTGGTGGTATCTCAGTGGTAAATCCACAGAGATACCAAGCTGTATTACTGTTAACATCACTTGGTCCAGCGGTATTACTGCCGGATTACAAGTGGTGGTAGGCGGTGTTATTCTCCATAAATGGAGTCCATAGTAATCCATGGGGGATTTCAGCTGCATTTCTGCCTGCAGTAATTCTGCAGAATTGGCCGTTAAGGTGGAGGAAATAACTCCAGCTTCCTGCTGGATGTTTTTCCTTCACCATACCCATAGTTGGGCAGTGCAGTGATGCGGAGGTATACAGTATTACTGCCACACCCATACCCAATTTATGAGACCCCATGTCTGGTATGTTATTTGAGTTGGCTAAAATGTGAACTGGTATCCACATGTGATCTCAGGAGGTTCTTTTGTGCTATAAAACACACCTAATGAGGGCGTATAATTTTTCTAATTCAGTCTTGCATTATATCCGCCAGGATCTTAAAATTGGAGTTCAATGAAATGTAAGCATCCATTTTGGGAATGAAGCAGCCTCCTCTGTTCATGTTAAGGTCTGCTCTTGCGGCACTAATTAAGCAAAATCCCCCGAATGGGAGATTTTGCTTATTGTTGTCAGGAGAGCAGATAAAGCTGGCAGGCTGCAGCTGGAGTACATGCTTCTGGTGAAGTGCTGCCTTTACATTCTTACTCCATTTTACCCCGCCCGCCGCAACGCAATATACATGAACTCTGGTTCTCAGAGTTCATGAATATAGAATTGCAGCTGGCAGCGTAGTATTCCTAATTTCTTTTTCATTTTCCTGGGCTCACCCAGAAACTTAAAACGAAAGAACCAGCAATTATAAATACAATGCCGCTCGCCGGCGTAGTATTCATTAATGCCTGTACTTTCATTTAAGTTTCTCGTGCTTGGGAAACTTAAAACAAAAGTCACAGCAATTATGAAGGTTCTGCTGGCGGCCGGCGAAGTATTAATAATTGATGTGCCTTCCATTTTATGTTTACAGAGCTCCCCTGGACCGTGGGAGCAGAGGAAACATAAGAAGAAAGGCAATGCAATTATGAATATTGTGGCATCCTCCTCTGTTCATGTTAAGCTCTGCTCACCGGCAGCACTAAGCAAAAGCTCACAGTAGGGGGCTTTTGCTCGATTAGTGCTGTGAGAGCAGAGATTAAAATGAACAGAGGAGGCTGCTTTATTTCACAAAATGGATGCACCCATGTGAAAACTATGAAGCTCATTTCCCACAAATTGAACAGATGAACTTTAAAAAAAGAATTTGTATATATATTTTTCATTATGGCCCATCTTTATAAACCATAACATTTTGAGTGAACTACCCCTTTAACTGCATAACCACCAGATAGCCATGGAGAGCAAACACTGAGCAAAGAGCAGCCAGAGAAAACAGAAACCCAGCCCAAATACAGCATGTGGCTACACGACTGCATCCAACGTAACTGTCAATGTAGAGAGCCAGCCAAATCCACCCACTCTGGGAGAGCAGGTTGCACTAAGACTATACAGGTACGAGTCAGGGCGCGCAGCTCACGGTGGGGTTCACCCCCACAGGAACATTTCACCTACCTATGTGGGGGTCGCAGAATGGCATCTTCTCAAAACAAGTATTTCCCAGCTGCAGGACCATAACACAAAGTGGGACTTTGACTTTACTGAGCTTAAGGTGGACCCCTTTTAAATGTTTTGCTGATAGTAACACCTCCACAGGAAAAAAGGCAGTCAGCAGATGACCCAGGGAGCCAGCAAATGAAGAAGGCCAATGGAGGGGTATATGGAAGGATAATAGAGGACAGGAAGGGGTGGGTTGTTTGGATGAGGTCAAGGGAGGAGCAGGAGGAACAAGAGACCAGGCAGAGAAAGGATTGTGCAGGAGAACTGTTGGTGTGCAAGGAGAGGTACTGGTGTTTTTAATGGGCGTGATTGGGGTGCAATTATTAATGCGAAAGTAGAGTGAAAAAGGTGACTGGGAAGTGAAAGAGGGTGATTGGGGAGAATGGAAGGTGCAGGAAGGTGACAGCAGCGGGGAAGAGGGAAGGCGGCAGCAGCGGGGGAGAGGGAAGCTGGCAGCAGCGGGGGAGAGGGAAGCTGGCAGCAGCGGGGGAGAGGGAAGCTGGCAGCAGCGGGGGAGAGGGAAGCTGGCAGCAGCGGGGGAGAGGGAAGCTGGCAGCAGCGGGGGAGAGGGAAGCTGGCAGCAGCGGGGGAGAGGGAAGCTGGCAGCAGCGGGGGAGAGGGAAGCTGGCAGCAGCGGGGGAGAGGGAAGCTGGCAGCAGCGGGGGAGAGGGAAGCTGGCAGCAGCGGGGGAGAGGGAAGCTGGCAGCAGCGGGGGAGAGGGAAGCTGGCAGCAGCGGGGGAGAGGGAAGCTGGCAGCAGCGGGGAGAGGGAAGCTGGCAGCAGCGGGGGAGAGGGAAGCTGGCAGCAGCGGGGGAGGGGGAAGCTGGCAGCAGCGGGGGAGAGGGAAGCTGGCAGCAGCGGGGGAGAGGGAAGCTGGCAGCAGCGGGGGAGAGGGAAGCTGGCAGCAGCGGGGGAGAGGGAAGCTGGCAGCAGCGGGGGAGAGGGAAGCTGGCAGCAGTGGGGGAGAGGAGTGGGAGTAGCATTAAAGTTAAGAGGGGGCAGCAGCAGTGTGGAGGGAGGAGCAGCAATGGGGAGTAGTAGTGTGGCGCAGTGATATAATAATTAAGATGAGGCTAGAGGTAGGCAGTGGGGAACATAAGAGGGACTGAGATGGAAGTGTCAGTGAGAGAGGAGATGGTAATTGGAGTAGGAGAGAGGACTACCAGAAAGACATGGAAGAGTGACGGCTAATCTAGGGAGAACAACAGTCGGGCACTTAAGTTTAAGACCAAGTGGGGCTCAAGTGTGATGGGGACAAAATCCATAACCCAAATCATCTTGGGGACTTAACAGGATACACCTATACTGTACCCTGCGGGAGACATAAGTAATTCTGCCTTTAGGACATCACCATTAGGAGAGACGCATCTTGAATATTTACGATGATCTATTTATAGCAACCATCACGTGGTTGATGGGTACCTGGGGTAGGAGGGAATGAGTCTCTAGACGAGAAAGAGCAAGCAACAGCCCATTGACTACAAAACCAATAAATACCCTTTAACTGTCGAGAGTTTGCGTGTTCTTGAGACCATCTGTGACACTAAAAAATGTAGGAAGAAAAAAGTTAGAAAAAATGTTTTATACATTACACATCTAGGAAAATTAAGCGACTAGTATTAAGAGCTCTGCAGAAACTTCTAAAAGTCTTCTGAATGATTTGTTGGATTGAAGATGGTCTCCCAGAATCATCTCTACTATTCGTCTAGATAGTTCTATTCGTTTTATCAAATGGGAAAGCAGCTTGCCCGCCGTATTGCTTTGATTGTAAAAGGCTCTACCGGCTTTCAAATGGAGAAAAATTGCTTTAGCAGGATATAAGGCATTGACATCCTTTTGCTTTGCGTCTTTTTTTAGGTTTGTTCCTCCTCTGGTTGTGTATCATGTTGCCACTCTATTAGATCAGAACTGTCTTAATAGGATAGTTTGTCGTGTTCATTTGATCGGGACACCACAAATAATGGCTCTTGAGGGTCAGGTCTCCCTCACAGTGTCAGTATCTTTACTGCAATTAAATGATAACACTACTACAGGGTTTTGACATTTAAAGTGCAACTAAAACTGAACTGCTTCTCCAGGGTAGGCTGCACACAAGTCGAAGCTGTATCTACTTATCAATGAAATGTATAAGTAAATCTCACACGTTATACAGTACCTCCTGTCCATAGAAGTTTTGCAATCTTGCAAAACATCATTTTTTTTTTAAAAGCACGAAAACGGGGGGCGTGGTTTGGAGCCATGGCGGTCGGATCGGCTCTGCAAGAGCTCCCGGCTGGCGCCGCGCTGCCACCAAGTATGCTCTGGTGAAACTAGGATTCCGACTTAGCTAAGCGGATCAAGCGTTTGCCCTTGTCCTGAGGCACACATGTCCTGATCTAGCTCTCTGTACGGTCTTGGTGTGGGGAGAATTCTGGGCGGACGAGCTGGCAGCACGAGCCGCCCTGATACGCAGCAAGATGGCGCCGGAAGGTCTGCGCTGAGCCCACCAGGGCCACCGTTTGACTCAGCAACCCGGCGCTTGGAGCCACATTGCAGCACCAATGAACACCTGACACTCGCCACCCTGCCCTGGGGTGCGACTTCGCTGCTCCAAGCCAGCAGCACCTGTGTCCTTGAGGCTGCCGTGCCCAGCGCCGTTCCCTCTCTCCACATCAGCCGCCTGAACCGCAATCCAGAAGGTCGGGCCCACAGACCCACATCAGATCCAGCAGCGGCTGGCCTGGAGCCGTCCCGTGGAGACGCCAACTACGACGACCCATTCACGGACCCTACCCCCCCCCCCCCCAAGGTGCCCCTCCCCCTGTGCCCTGGTGCGACGTGGCGCCTGGGCTGCCTGGGGGCAGAGACATCTTGCCAACACATTAAGGAAACTCTGTTGTGCTCCAGCGGCCCGGAATAACAGCTCTTGGAGGGGCTTACCCGCAGTGGGCCCAGACTGGTGGCCACGGTCTCCCGACACCAATTACTCTGGGCAGAAAGCAAATCCCCGCCCACAGCAAGAAAGAGGCGCTCATTGCATCGCCTGGCGGCCCTTGCTGCACTTTCCCCGGCGCGGACATCGACAGCAGGAGGGGGTCAGCGGGACCCACCCTCTGAGCCTCTGCAACACCTGTGATCACCAGGGATGGAGGTAAGGCGGCCCTTGCTGTGCGGCCCAAGGCTCCCTCCCAACTTCCTCCTCTGGGGCTTGGAGCTCACCACCCCAGGAACAAAACAAGGATGCTACGCAGCAGAGGAAGGCCTGCCACCCGAGACGGCGGACATCTTCCCCTCCCCCCGCCAGTCCAAGGCGCTGCGGGCACCCATCGATGAGAGGGGACCCCGCTGCACCCCAAACTGAGGCCCGGAACGCAACGTAAGCAACTGAAATGGTAACTGTGGATGCCCGCACCGAACCAGCCCACCGAGCAAGAAACAATCCAGAAACGTAGACTGCAGGAGGAACTGGGGAGTAAGGTGGGAGCATGGGTTTGGAGTGTGGCAGGTACTAGGGAGTGCGAGTTGTGACTTGGCAGTGTGAAAGAACACAAATGTATGTGCATGACTGGTAGAGTGAGAGGTTTGGGAGTGTTAGTTGTGATGGGGAATTGAGGGGGGGTGTTGGTGAGTGCGGTGTGGGTGGGTGTTTGGAGAACACAGAAGGGAAATCGGTTTACAAATATAATTGATAATGATCAATAAATTTTATATCAAATAGGCACGTATATTAAGCCAAAGAAGTAGAGTAAAACAGACACTGTTCTGTGAAGCCTGGGCCTTTTTGGGACTCTTCCTATTAAATTGATACAAAATGTTCAAATAATGATAATCTGGTTCTCTTGTAGCCTCACACAATGCCTCATTCTTGCAACCTGCCAATCTTACATGCTGCGGTCAATACAAAACGTGCGATAAATAGAATTGTGCTGCAAAATTTGCTTTTTTATACTGCAAAATGTTCAATTTCATGCTGCAATATCCTGGAGGATACTGCATTAACTGCAGTGCTGGGGAGTAGGTCTCTCGCCAGCGCTGCCTTTCTTAAATCTCAGCGCTGTTCCGTCATGCGTCTACGTTATTGTGGGGATACTGATTTCGCTTGGACTGCTTGATTCTCTCTTTTGGGTGATGTCCCTGGTGATTTCCTTCACAGCAGCTCGCTAGCAACTCCATCTGCACCCCTTTTAATATGGCATGGCAGTTGGTGAGGGCAGTGTCAGCACTCTTTCAGCATAGCCATGTGCATTTTCGCCTCTGCAATGTCTGAACTCAGCAACAGGAGCAAGAGGAGATCGGGAGTTGAGGTGGTGAAAATGTTACCTAGTTTTCAGCAGGGATGAGAGATAAAGCGACATTAGAAAACACTTTCAAACGCTGGAGCTTCCACACACTGCGACTACCTTCCGCGCAGCTCCAGTGCATAACAATCTCGAATGAAATGTACAATACAGCACATAAAGGTGGATTTGGGGACTGGATTCCCTTCTTTCCCCACAAAGGCAGGAACAAAGAATGGACTGCTGTACACAGTGATTTTGTCCTGCCCATGCTAAACCGGACGTCCCTATGCATGTCAATTATAGGCAATGCCCTTTCACCCATGTGTGAGGGCTAGAGAAGAAAGTTGGGAGGTCGATGGATTGAGTGCATGAAACTTTGTGACAAATGTTGATGAAAAAACGAGGATGTGTTCCAATCATTACCTTATTTGTGAGGATAGCTAGAAAAGGTTCATCAACTGAGAGAGCGCGAGTTCACTTACCTTCCAAAAGCACTTGAAGGCCACCAAGAAAGCAACCTTGTAGAGAGTTGTGTGTGGGCTCAAACATGGGCCCCATAGGCTGATACAACACTATATTGAGATTCTAGTTGGGAGCTGGGTGTGCCACTGGCACGTATATCAATGTAATGCCTGCGTAAAAGCCTTAACGGGTACTTAACCCATGATACTTGATGTAATGTGGTGAAAAGGGAGTTGAATACTATATTGGAGGTCCAATAAGTAAAAAAGGTAAGTGACAATATCTGCTGTGGAACAACCAATAGGACTGTGACATGTTTTTGCACCATGTAACAAAACACTTCTGTGTGTTAAAGTAACAGATTCTGGTATTGGACTTCCTTGCCTCGCAAAGTAGGTGCATGCAAAGCTGAGGAACATTTATATGCTCAAAATATATGACTTAACGACCCAAAATAGCAAGTTCAAAGTCTGTGGGCAGGGTTATGTAGTCAGCTTGTGGTGTGTCAATAGGTTGTACACTGCGATCAAACCACCAGTCAAACTGAACCCAAAGTGCGGGAAATGAAGATACAACAACGTGCCCACATGGGTTCAATAGGCATGATTGTTAAGCTCTTCTGCAGTAGCTTGTGCAGTAGCTGTGATAGTGGAAAGTGCACACGTATATCGGACTAGCCCATTCATGTAGAGCTGCCTAGAGACCCTGGCTGTGGGTATCTGATGTGGAGGCGGGGCTTATAGAGCTTGCAACTGTTGCACATAAGTTTATGGTTTGCATCTCCCCACCTTGTGACGATTTGAGATTACTTTTACTTCCCGCTGGTCTTCGTGCACAAGTAGCCTGCTGTATGCTGTATGGCTGTATCAACACTTTGGTGAATTCACCAATGCCAAATCTGCTGAGCATTCTGTCACAAAGTCTGAGAATGTGTTGTGCCACGTCCATCGATTTAGAACATGGATTGCCGGTTTTGAGAAAAACGTGTGTTGTATTAGAGCTTGGACGCTCCGAAACACTTGCTTTGCGGACAAGAGTTCCAATAGATTGATGTGAAACTGTTGGCTACGCGGACCACTTGCCTTGAACTGTTAGAACCTGGTAGTGAACTACCCACACTAAAATTGAAGCACTCGTTAATGATCACCTACACAGACACATTCACAAATGTACGGCCCAGTCACATATTTGGAGGTATCCACCAATGCAGAGCTTCCACAACCTTTTGAAATATAACTACTAGATCGTCCCAATCACGGTCCCAATCACATGTTGCTTGCAAACACTAAACTGCAAGCTATTCTTGCAGAGGGATTTTATTTGTTCCTGTGTATATGAAAAGAGGAAAACATATTGGCATTTTCCCTAAGAGCTTCATGCAGCTGTGTACTGTGACAGACTGTTAAGATGTTAAAAGGGAATGTTGTGCCTGTACCTTTTCCCTTGGGCAAAATAGGTTCCCCAGGCCCATAATAGGGTAACATGGGATGTCATTTTTAAAATTAGGGTCATTGGTAGCTGCCCTTATGCTGCTCCCTTGTCCATCGGGCCTCTATATTGTGGCTATAGGAACAGTCTTGTGAATACGTTTGGAAAGACTGCACTTGAGTGTTGTGGGGGAATAGAACACTGGTGAGTTTAGCTTTATACCTGTGGCTTTGCCCACCGTATGGTCCGAGTAGCTGTAGACCAGCCCCAGGAATAAGGATGTCCCAAAAACTGGTGACCCGAGTGTATCAATTTTAGCCTCACCCGCCTCAAGAGGACAGTTGAGTGGGGTTGCTTGTGTTTCCAGTTTAAAACCAGTACTGTGCAACCAGGAGTGTCTTAACCACAGCATCGGCACCAATTTGCCTTCCTGCAAAGTCCAGATAACCTTGTGTCACAGCACTTGGTGGCAACTGTCCCTTCCTGATTATAGGCTGCAAGTGGTTTTGTTAGTGTAGGGAATATCTTTGAAAAGTTCTTAAAGCGCAACCCACAGATCTTGGTCATAAGTAGCTAGAAGGCTTGTGGAATTTGCAATGCATGGGCTGTGTGCAAGTGTTGGAACGATTTTCTGTCCCGGACGTTTCTTGCTTTCTTTGTCAGAGGACGCTACAGACATGGAAGCTGGTGTTCCACACCTCTTCCTGGCACTGGTAAAGAATCTGCAGTGGATTGGACCCTAACGCTATTTGAGTCATTACAGAAAGGTCTGTATTTTTTCATCTATCTGCATTTTCACAGAACTGCTGGGGACTGTGGAAGAGGAAGATTTGCCACTTCTGATTTCAGTAAAGGAATGCAATGCATTAATAGGCTGCAGCTCCTCTTAAACGTCTTCCATTTAGTCACTCCTCTTCCTGGATTTGGGTTACAAAACTACATTTTGCATAAGTCCTCTAAAATGGCAGTGTATTTATCCAGGTCATTTGTCATAATTGGAGCTCGGAGGTTCAGTATTATCGTGGGAGTTCATTCAGTAATCTTTGGGCTCCTCCTGGTATTGCTCTACCGCAATGCCCTCCTTGAACATCATCTAGGTCTATGAAGTCTAACCATGGAGATTGAGGTCATGGAATTTGTTCAAAGGCATTTTTTTCTTTATTACCTGGGACTGTTTACTATCAAGCAGAAAAGTATTAACCTTCTATACAATCCTATTAATGGGCATACCAATGATGGGGTTAGGAGTGAAGGGCATCTTCTCTTCCACTCCTTCTCTTTCCTCTTCTTCTGAGAGCTCCTCTTCCTCATAAAGGTCTTCCTCTGATGTGCCTGTGTCATGGATGGTCTTAGAATATAAAGCAATTGATAGGGATGTCAATGCTGTTGACTAATGTCCTTGTTTCTTGTGTTTGAGTCAGAGGATGTTGTGGTGGAACCCTCTTTTGCAGTCTGCTCCCAAAATGTTGCAGTTCATTCAGGTACAAGCTACTAGCCACCCATAAAAGTCACTCACCACCGCACCTTTATACATACAGACAGCACATTTCTTACTCCCCAAGAGTAAAATATCACTAGCCAATGGCTAGAGGCAAACACAAGTGTTGCTCTCTACTTACCCATTATGTGAGATTTCTTGACCCCCATGTCAGTTAATACCCCAACTTATCTTTCCGCACCATACTCAACTACCTGGACTTCAATCGCCTCAACAACTGTTTCAAGCATGTCGTGCGTGCTCGTCCCCTTGTGAATGGTCTGGGTCATGCTTTGATGGGGGCTTGATTCGATGATCATCTTTAGGTGTACTCCAACGAATGAGCACCACATTTGTGGGCCATTCCTTTGATGCCATGAGTTGTGATTTCAGCTATAAACCTCAAAGCCTTAGCGTAATAGGCTATTTGGCCACTGTCTGTTTTCGGGAAGCAGCCTCAAGGTCACCATAAGTGGTGTCCTGGAGCTATCTTTTGCACCCTGTGGAGTAGGTGACCAAGTGCAAGGGAGCCGTGGACAGTCTCGTGTGTTGGCTCTTCAGGATCCAAAACCTTCCTCTCTCCTGGGCTCTCTGCCGAACACCTTTTGGGCGCCTTGGCCCGATGGTTGGTCTGAGGCCTGAGCCTCTATGGCACATGCTACCCAACACTTCACTCTGTGCCTGAAAGGCTTGGGGTTTGAATCTATAACAAAACAGGCACTCATCCTCTGCCAGATCCGGCAGATTTATTTCACACACTATTTTAAGCAGAGAACTTAATATTGCAGTATGGGCAAAACTTAAGTGTCTATGCTCCGTGGGTGAAAGTGATCCTGAGAAGGCTAAAGAACATTTTAGTGTAAAAGAAAGAAGGAATTTTCAACGACTCAGTCGTTATCAAAGAAAGGTGTTGATTTTAAGAAAACTGAACCATCAGTTTCAAAGGTCGATTGCCTACCATCACACTAGCGCCAACGATGGAGGAAAAAAGAATCTAGGGATGCCAATACACATAGCATCATGGGTGCACCTGCAGAATAAGGCTAGTGTAGCAGCACCATGCAGGTTTATTTTGTAATGTACCACTTTTAATACTATTCTCTGTCCACTATTAGAAGAAGCCTATGCAAAGCACAGGATTGTAAACAGGATCACAAGCCTAGCAACGTTTGGCTATGCTCTAGGTTGTGTGGCCTGTGGCCCATGCATGGTCGGCCATGTAGCTAATTTATGTGGCTTTGCAGGGCCTCTGGTATGGCCAGAAACTCTCGTTATTGATACCAGAGGTCTACCCCAGTGTCTTCCAAACGCATTAACGCGCAGTGCATACAACTGAAGGCAAAAATGAAATGTCATCCCTCCCACCACGAATAAACCAGTGGCAAGGCAGCTATTTACCTTGGGATTCTGAATGATGCTGCGATGCTGCAACCCTGCAGGAGGGTCTTTCATATTGAAATGAGGTGCAGAAAAGAAAAGCGGAGTGTGGATGAATCAAAGTGCCCTACATCATCACAGGGCGTGCAGTAGCTGCAGAAAGGGAAACGTGCTGGGCGTTAAAGAAAGGGCGTGTGTGGGGGAATATCGAATTTGCAGTGTCTCTTGCCAGACAATGATCTCCTCTAGAGCTCTGACGAAATCTTTTGTGCAGCAGGGGGAATAATCATTACTACATACCTGCTCTACCCTGATGTAATCCAATTTTAAGGGGTGTCCCTCCATGGAGAGGGTGGGGCTGTCCGCTATCATAGGAAAAAGGGTAACACTGTCCCCACAGCGTACCTTCCTGGAGCCAGGAAGGTACTGCTTAACCCATTAGCAGCTATTTACACTACAGAAGGTAAAGAAAGGGTCAGAGTGGCTGCTTTTCTGGAGTTTTCGGATTTGTGCTAGAATATTTACACGTTTACACTACACCTGGTCAGAAACCTGGATTTCGACCAGGTGTTGAAGGTAGTTAAATAATCTATGAAAATACATATGTTTTGGCTATAACTTGACCCTAGTTACGCCTCATTCAACATCAATAATAACGTCATCAAAGTAATGTCTGCAGTTAAAACCCTTGGCTTCTATCTTGATTCTGCACTAACCTTCAAAAATCAAGTTAACTCTCTAGCATCTTCTACAGCCTATACTTGCAAATTGATCCAATCCTGTAGACCTTTCCTCTCTGAAGTCAATTGTATTACACTAGCTAATGCCCTTATACTATCTAGATTGGATTACTGCAACGCATTATACGCGGGATCTAATAAATACATCATTGATAAATTGCAAAGACTCCAAAATAACACCCTTAGAGCAGCCTTAAATATCCCGAACAGAGAGCATATCTCTGTAGTTAGAAGAGATGCCCACTGGCATAAGATAAAGAACAGGATTTCCCTCAAAACACTCTCTCTCACGTCCAAATGCCCTAACACAGCGCCATAATACCTCGTAGAAAGAATAAATAAGAACCACTGACCGACCCATGAGATTGTCCTACGCCTACACCCTAGAGGTTCCCAGATACAAACTGACTACAGCCGGCGGATCTAGTTTCCCGGTGATAGCTGCCCAATTTTGGAACGGACTCCCCCCCTTGAGCTCAGAATTGACCAACCATACCTTAGATTTAGACAGAATGTCCTCACTTGGCTACGGACCAATGATACCTAACTTGACCTCTTCACTACCTAATTGATCCCTGATCCATACCCATGACTGTTCTCCTTAAGGTTTGCTTTGCCTGACTATGTCAACTGTATATGTTCTCTGTTATCACTTGTCTGTATCTTGGGTATATCCATTGAGACTATTGATCACTGCAAATGTATGCTAGTATCAATGTTATCATTGCCTATAACCTGTTTTCACTCATGTATGTACCACCTGCCTCTGTAACTAAGCTTCTTAAATTTCCTTGTAATGCTTGCGCCCAGCAACCCAAGGGTTTTGGTTTGCGGTATATTAAATAAACATATATGAGCTCACTTAAGTTGACTGGTCATTTTCTGCATTCTTGTGATATGCGGGCCCTTCAGTGTATCCAGAATGTGCGATTTATGGGAGGTAGCTTCGTCATATAAAGTCGGACAATGTAAGGTGCAGTTTAGAGGATAGTTCTCGTGTCTAATGCTGCAACCCTATAAAGGTTCAGTGTGTGCTATTAAGGGGGGGCAGCTCAGCTGAAATGAACGGAAGGAGAAACTTCAGAGGCAGGGAATACCAGGGGAGAAGAGGACAAGCTGGGAAATTGCTGGGGCTGAGTTGAATGTATAGAAGAAAGGCCAGAAGGGCTTGGAATGCAAGGCGAGCAGTGGGAATGCTGGGAAAGGTTTAGGGTGAGGTGAGAAAAGCTGGAGGTGCAAAAGCAACAGCTGAAGAGAACTGGGGCTGTGAGTGAAGCAAAAAAGGCTGGGTGAGCTGGGGATGCTAGGGAGGATTACTAAGGCAAGAAAAAAGGTGGCATCCTAACCTGGGCTTTGCACAGTTAGGAGTCCAGAGCTGGCTAAGCACAAACACGGCACAGCTAGATAAATACATTTTAGGACTACGATTTGGCCAAGAACTATGAGCGAAATAACATGCAGTCACAATTTATGGAAGGCAGGAGCTACAACCAAGGAATACGTAGAACGGAGATATGCAATACCAGCACTTTGATACAAGTCGATCAGCGTTTGATGCTTAAAAGCCATCTTTTTCAATGCCTCAAAAAACGAAATTAGGTTTAATGAGATTCGAAAAATATTCATAAAGCAAAAGCAATTATTTCAGTCTACATTAGAATTTGAAGTGTAAATGTACCCATTATATTCAACTGGCCAGTAGATTTGCTTATGGGAAGGCAGCATAGTGCGAGGAGTCCTACGGATCCCTCACTGTACCCCTGCCTAAAGTCTCCTCCCAGGGGGCCAGGGAAAGGCTGACACTTCTCGACCTTGGGGTAGTGTACTGCGGGAGGATAACCAGGGTGGTGAAGGGATCCCGTGGGATGAGACGCAGTACTCCTCTTTGAAAGGGAGTAACTTTTCTTGTATACCAAAACATATAAAATGACGTATTGCCATCATAATGTATCTGAACCCCATGTTAAATTTAGAAATATAGGCAAATTAGGTAAAATCTCTTTACCTTTGGGAGCAAGGGGGATTTTTCTCCATTCAAGGTACAACGGTTTCCTCCTTAAGTGGGGTAGTTACAGAGAAAGGAAACTTGGAAATGGTGGTGTAAATAAACTGCCTTCCCCTTCGCTGATAAAACCTGATGAAGCATTTGTAAAAATGTAAAAACAAAATATTTCTCAAGTTAAAAGTAGTAAATTAACAGTTAGAACTAACTGGGTCTCAAAGTCCCATAATCCCAAGAGTACTAAGACGACGAAGAGGGTTGAAGAGCAATGTAGGCCTGAAGGTTAGGGAATTAGGCTTAACCCACACTTGAGGTAGGCTAAGAGGCTTAAAAAGCTCCCTAAGGGGCAGGCCATTAGTAGGGTCATGGTTGGAGGAGTAATAGCAGTAGTAGCAGTAGCTGAGGCATGAGAAAGTGAGCCATAGTCTGGATTGCAGCGGTTGCACAGCGGAAAGAGGAAGGTTCTAAAACTTTGTCCCCCCCATGTGAACCTGATTGCATAGCATTCGCAGCGAGAAGCGTGCAGCAGACTGTGCCCAGAGGCAGGCGTGCCTCGGGGCGCTGTGGCAAGTCGAACTCCAGGCCTGTGTGGTGGGAGTGAAGGCAACTTGAGAAGAGAAGTGTGACCGGTTGAGAAAACTCACCGAAGGCGTGCAGCCTGTGAGGCAGAGGAACCGATGAGTGTTTGTGTGCTACGAAGCTTTCACGCAGTGCATGCGGGCAACTCTAACCAGTTGCTTTTCACTCTTGAGGGAGTGAAATTGAATGAAGCTGACCGGAGGAGCTTGTCAGACAATGGAGTGCAACAATTGTATCACTCGCGTATAGATAAATACGCTGTCGGAGAAGGTTTTGAACGTTACAGATTAGAAAGACAGCTTTAACAAGGTCAATAATGGTTGTTTACCTAAAAGTAATTCTAACACTAAGACAGAGCCTAAGTAAAGCCACAATAACATTGTATTCTGTGAAATCAAGTGTTAAACCTCAATAATGTGAACCGAAGAGAACAAGCATTGCCTTAAACCCAGAATTGAACAAGCATTGCCCTCAGCCAAAAGAATCTACAGCAAACGTTTATGTGGGAATAACTTGCTGCCAGAGGAAAATGGGCTACAATAATATCTCTAAATGTAGAGCTTGTAAATGAATGGCTATGGTGTAAAAGAAACAGCAATTAGTCATGAACTCACATTGCCAAAGCTAATAGAGGTAACATTGGAAATACTTGGTTGGTGGCTTGACAAGGGTGGTTGAAAAGTGGTCCTAGAAGAAAGTTAGTGTTAAGAAGAGAAATAGACATTGCTTGTCCAACAGAAAAAAAGGGCACTGGTATGAAGCTGCTTAAAGTTGCAGTGTTAAACTTCGGAAATGTCAGTGGAACTGAAATTTCAGAAGCATTCTAAATTGAAACACTGAAGCAGAGAAGTGAAACCTGCGGTGTATCTCTGAAGGAGTAAGGTCTGGCAGGAGAGTGGACCAGACTGAAGTGGGAGTAAAAGACCGGGAGTGAAGTACCCTGGTAGAAGTGGAATGTACTGTGGAGTTGTTCTTAAACAGAAGTGTTGTGTTTCATGGTGCTAAAAGGAAAGCCAGGTGAAGAGAGCCATTGGTGTTTAAGGTGCTAAGAGAGAATCACTGTGGCATTTCCCAAACAGAGGTTATTGTGTTCCATGGTGCTGAGAAAGAAGCACTATGAGGATAAGCCAGTTTTAACCTGTTTGTGTTTTGTGAATCAGGTAAGTTGCAACAAGGATCATCCTAACCAAGAATAATTTTGGTACTGTTTAAGGCACTTTTAACTATATATTTCCTGGAGAAGAACAACCTTTTCTGTGTTGAACTGTGGAGTATTGGAAGTTTCCTTTAACAATCCGACGTTGTCAAGAACTGTGTTGCACCTCTGTTTCAACCCTGGATTTCCTTGTTGTTTTGTGTTTTTCAACGGAACGGACTGTGACCTGAAAACTGGGGAAGGGAAGGGGCATTTGCTCAGGTTATAATGAAAGACTTTGAAGGTGTTATAAATACCAATATTGATATTGTGCAATGCAGTATATTTTTTTGTTTATGTATAGATGTGAGGGCCAGAAATGTTATGTTAGAGCGTTTACCTAAGTTTATTTAGGCTGGGAAATCCCTGTTGGAGTAGGGCAAATGAGGCGTTTGGTTGAAACTTTTATTTTAATAAAATGGTATTGTTTGACAAATCATCTGAAAGTTGGCTGCCTCATATTTCTGACCCCTCAATAGGCATAAGGTTTCACATTAGTTTTCGTCTGAAAAGTTGCTTTTCAAAGATTCTATAACTTGGTTCAAGGCATGTGAACCAAGTTATCAAGAGCCAAATTTGCTGAGCATTCCGCTGGCAGTACACCCAATTTTGATGCAACCCCAACTCTACACAGTGCATTATTATTTTTTTATTTTATTTATTGAACATTTGTATGGCGCCTGTACCTCAAAAAGTGTTTCCAAGTGCCACAAGACAAGGGGGGAGGGTGGGGGTGAGGGCAAAAAATAACAGTCGCGAACCTACTAAACTTTGGGACATTTGACAACCTTCAAAAGAATTGTGGTTCAATTAGATCTTGTACGATATTTTAAGAGATTAGGCACCTAGCAATGATGTATGTTTAGATACACTCTTATCTCAAGCAACCCCACAAAGTATTGTAAAGGTGTCGAAGGAGGAAGCTGACAACGGTGGCATGGTGGTGGTTATAGAAATTTACGGGGAAAAAAGGTCCCCACTAGCCCCATCATCTAAGAGTGATTTCACTGCCTCAAACTAATACTAAAGGATACGTCAGAATGTTAATCAAAATCAAAGTCCACCATCCTGTGTCACAACCTACTTCTATCCCTTACGCTACACCTAAAGACTAATATAAGCCAACAGAAAGCTCCTTCCCCAGGAGAATGACTTCCTTATACTGGTGTTTGGGTGAAGTTCAAAAGAATGTTCTCTTGAAAAAAAGGTTGCCACGCGTAATGACTCCCTTTCCCGAACTTGCGGGTTCCACATAATCTTTGCACAACTCCACGTTGTGGACCAGGAGAAATACTCCCTTCTCTTGGAATTAGTTTGTATAGTTCACAATAAGGTCAGGGGGAATGACTCCCCCCACCCCCACTCCCCTTCCCCTGGTGTCTTTTGAATATGTTCGAAACGGTTTTGTGTCGTCCCCAAAATAATAAGTCCCTTCTCCTGGTATTTGAAAAGTTATTTTTCTTGTCTGTCAACTTTCTGTATGTTTTTCCACTCTCTCTCAGCATCAGCAAAGTCCTAAACCCTTAACTGCTGGTTAATGGACTTAACTTTGTCACTGCGCTGAGGACGTTCTGCTCTGGTTCCCAGAACCATTGTATTGGGGGGCCCAGACTGTTCTCTGGAGGTCAGTGGCCTTGTTGCTGCCAATGCAATGAAGATTTTCTCCTCAAATGCTTGCTTCACTGTGGAAGAGTGAACCAAGCATCCATTGAGAACGTCCTTGTTTCAGTGGCAGCAATAGGCCCACTGCCCACCCTGACCAGTGTGCAGTAGCTATTTTGTTGCTACTGGGACAAGGGAGATCCTCCCTGATGCACTCTACACAGTTCCGTTCCCCTAAAGCACTACAGCTGCCACTGGGGTGAGGAACATTTCGTTGTGTCCCTCTCTCCGCCTCCCCCGTATCCCTACTGGGTATCCCGTGCCTCCCTTTACCTTCTCGTGGGATGTGGCAGGTCAACCAGTCCTTCCTGGGATGGGGTTTCTTGTCAGCAGTTTGCACTGCTCTTGTCTGTTTTGGCGGTCCCGGCGCACCTTCGTAGTCTTCCGCTCCTTACAGTCTTGGCACCGCTCTGGGACAAGACGGTCAGCATTGTTGCGATCACGCTACTGCTTCTTCCATTCCGCCTTGCAGTTGGGTCTGCTACTCTCAGACCCAAAATGTACTCTCACAGCCGGCCACTGGCGTCCCATGCACAGCCTTTCTTCCAGCCCTCACTCAGTTCGAAACTCCTGGGTTGCAGTGGGCTCCTGGCTTCTCCGTGATCAGACTTCTTCTAGTCCCTCTTTTTCCTTTAATCTTGAAGAATCCACCCCAGCGCTGCGTCAACACCTGCAGATGTCTCTTTGGCATTCCTAATGCCTCCGGTAAGCCACCTTGTGGCAGTACTTAAGAGTTTGTGTTTTCCCTTGTCTCAGTATGTTCTGTTCAAGCAATATCCCATGTGCTACAAAAATACATGGGCTTACTCTCGATGAAATGGCTTGGTATGGAAGGGGGGCTAGGGAAGCGTTGGGGAGTAATGTGGCTCAACGGGATGTACCCTAGGTAATCGTCCTTGTCCCCAGAGGGGGGAGTCCCTCCCTGCGAGGTCCTCCTGAATTAAACCAAACCTAGGGGGACAATTGGGTAGCGGTCGCACCTCCCTAGCCTTATAGGAAAGGGCTCACCCCTTGGAAGAAGTGACAACACCTTGCGAATCCTCACAGCACACAACAATTACTTTTTACTGAATTACAAATTGCACAGAGCTCTCAGGTTTACTCATGCCATGCGTAATCCAGTCCTTTTCTCTTTGAATTCTGGAATGTGTAGCGCAAAATTTAAAATTGGAAAGACTAAAGTACGGAATTCAGAAAAAACCTTCAGAGCTCTGTACTGTCCAAATAACCATTTCACAGGAGAAATTAACATACCTAGAAAAACATGCTTCAAAGAGAATAGAACTTTTTTTTAAAAAAGATTACTGCATTAAAGCAATCTGCACATCTCCCACCAAGTACGTCACCGACCTATTTGAGAAAATGTGAAGAGACAAGTTGCATATTCTCAAACAATATCCTGAACCAGCGGGCCCGAGAGAACTTGGGATCGGGAATCCAAAGCAACCGAGGCACAAACAGCAGAAAAGACATTACAAATACATTACGCAGCAGCCATATTTAGGCCTGAATGGGCTCGCACAGTGGTACAATTAAGGTCGCTGAGGCTGGAGAAATTAAGGCGCCCGCAAGAGGAGCACCATTACTCAGTGCTGGAAATGGAAACAATTTATTGGCGAACGGTCACCTCTTTGGAGGGGCGATGCTGTGGGGGCGGGGCGGGGCCGGTACAAGGAGCATGGCCCTCAGCCAGTTGCACAACAGTATCTTTTCATAGAACCCAATCCTAGCGATTTGCATAAAAGCAAAGATCATTATGGGAACATCATACTGTCCACAATTTTAAATGTTAAACATGTCTTATTGTCATTCAGTATGAAGCCCTTTTAAGTGAATAATGGACTCTTCGGTTTTCATTAGTCACAATATTCACCTTGACAAAGTGAGGTCTTTAAATTGCAGGACATATAAACCAGTTTGGACAGTTGCCCATGGGGAGGGGGGGGAGAGGGGGGGGGAAGAGGCGGGGAGAGGGGAGGGGCGGGTGGTTGGGCTGTTGAGGTGTTGCGCGGATGGCGGATGCGTTTGGAAGTGGCGGGTAGTTGGCGGAGCTGGGGACGGGGTGTGTGTTGGTGAGGGGCGTTTGTTTGCGGTAGGGTAGCTGTTGGTGTGGACTGGTGGGGTGTGGTTGTTTGCGGTTGGGTGGCTGGTGGTGTGGAATTGGGGGTGGTGGTTGTTCGTGTTTAGGTGGCTGGAGGTTCGTGTGGAAGTGTGGGTGTCGCTCGGGTTGGTCGCGGTGGGTGGGTGTCAGCGCGCGGTGCCTCGCCTGAAGCTCATGTTTAGGCGTACGGGCTGGGGTCTCGCGGGTCTGTGCGCCGGTCTCCGGGCTCGCTGGGTGGTGTGAGTTTGGGGTGTTGTGACTGTAGGTGTGGATTGGTGGGGTGTGGTTGTTTGCGGTAGGGTGGCTGGTGGTGTTGAATTGGGGGTAGTGGTTTGGTGGCCGGTGGTTTATGTGGAAGTGTGGCCTACGTGTTGATTGGTGGGGTTGGTGCACATCATCCTTTAGGATGGGGAAGCGCCTGCGTGGGTCCGCCCACGCATTCGATAATTTAAGAAGACAGTTGCCCATCATCCTATTGGATTGGGAAGCGCCTGCGTGGGTCCGCCCACGCATTCAGTAATTAAGAACAAGAAGAATAAGAAAGTTGCAACATTACAACACTATGTGAGGCTTTGGCAGTGTCTGCCTGCAGTGCCGAGTCTGCTGAAAAACTGTTCCTCGTATGTGCAATGTAACGAGCACACTGCTTCAGAAGAGTCGGCAGCTCTCCTTGCCGAGTCATATAAAAGTGGCCTGCTCTAGATAAGTATTGTGCTGGCTCCTGGGTTCGGGTAACGGAGTTGCACTCACGCAAGACATATTTTGCCGGAGCTCAGCTCCGTCTTGTTTCGGCCCATTTCCTGCACTGCATTCACCAAAGTCAACGGGTGAGCACTGTGGGCTGGATCAGAGCGTTAATTCTGTGACGGCAAGAAATTAATGGAACAGCAAGGTCGGCGCGCAACTACTTCAAAAACACTAAATGGGAAAACCTCAATCTCTGCAGGTATGTGCATTATTATATATATATATATATATATATATATATATATATATATATATATATATATATATATATATATATACATATATACACACACGAAATACACCAAATGTAAACAAGAGAATTGAAACCACTGGTCAAAAGCTTGGATGGCCTCCGGGCCGTAAAACTTCACAGTAACCACAAGCGTGTTGTACACACCTCATCCAGTGAGCTTTTAAAGTGAATCATTGTGTATTATTTAGACGCCACGTTGACCTTTTCAAAGGCACAACCTGACGTGTATATTTGAAAATCAAAAACATTGAGATTTCTCTAGCCGCGTACGCCTCGTGTACTATAAACTCTGCCCGCATCACACACGCTCGTGCCAAATTAACAATTAGTATGTGCAAACTTAAAAGAACTGCTTCTCTAGTTTTATCTGGGCAAGCATACATATTCGTGTTCCGTTCATTAAAAACAACTGAACACATCCGTTGTTTAATTATTTGATCACCCTCTATTCAGCGCAAAAGCAGAGCATACACATCATTAAGACTCCTTAAATAAGGCACCGGGAGATGAAATTACTTTCCCAGGATCACAGCTTTAGTAGCTGGCGTAGCTGCGATTTGAGACGGGTCTACAGCTTAAGCATCTGACCACGTATCTTTTCATATCTAGTTGTTAGGAGTATGTGTTAATGTGTGCCTTTCAGAATACCGTGTCATAAAAATAACTTGAGCCGCACAGGGACCATAGTAAAATAGTTTGACCAATACATAAATCCTTAAAAAAATATGTTCAGCAAAAACAGTAGAATTGCAGCCCCCCTCTGACCCCCATCAATGTAGGAATACAAGTTCCAGAATGCAAAGCAATGCAAGTCTAAAAAATGACCTTTAGTTTCTGCAAAAAAACTTTCGAGACACAAATCCACGCAACAATAACATTGTTAACGATGGAATTTCTCACCTGCTTATAGGCAAAGGAACCCTGTTTATTTATATGTGGTGTGAAGACAATGTTACATTCTACGTAAATCCGTTTTATGTTCGTCAAATAAGAACAGAAAATCAAAACGGGAGCACGTTTAAATACCTTTGGCTTCAAATTGGATATAGAATTGGATATTTCACAAAAGCTTGGTTTGGTCTTTGATGCAAAATGGCTAATGCCCCGTCATTTCTTATCGTAGGCCATTAACTAAGATGTGTAAAGTGTTTAATTTGTCCAGTAGCTGCCTGTGCAGTGTTCACTGTATCTCACAGGCACCCTTTGATCCCTGCTGAGGGAAGACAGCCACTGAATTTCATTTCCGCCCTGATCAAACCGACAATCCCGGAGGTTTCAGACTCATGCCGAGAACCTCCCCCCCCCCTTCCCCCGCCACTGCCCCCCCCCACCCCTCTGAAAAGATAATGAAAACCCGGAGGCTCCAGAACAAACCCAAAGGTTAGGCGGGCCTGGGCACAACACAACATCTCAGTTTGCTACTCAGTGACTTGATTAAAAAGAGGCTCGTTTGGGCAGTTTACCTGTGAAGCACTGAGGGATTTAACCCTCAATGTCCCTTCAACTGAGAACTAAGAAACGGAATCTTGCATTGCCCTTGAAACAAGCATTGGCTAAGCCAACAGTTTTGGCTTGTGTAGAAGTATTAGAAATTTGCCAGGCATTGCTATTAGATGCCCAGGTACTTACAACATTTTGCACCCGCTATCAATGGCCAGCTAATGCCACTCAAGCAGTACCTGGCAATTGCCTTTCCCATGCCTACACAAAAGCTCAAACTTTAGCCTTAGAAATCTTTCAACCCCTCCATAGAGAGACTGCTACATTAAGGTCGCCTAAAAAGTAGATATGTAGAAAGCGTCCAGTGAGGTAAGCAATACATCAATGCCAGCAGGCAGGTGATAATGTAATATACCCTAAAGAACCACAATCCATAACAGTCTTGGGAGCCAAGGCTCGGCAGCCAAAGCCTACCACTCAGCTTTGCACGAGGGCGCACGATTTGGAACACAAAAGGCCACCTCTGAACAGAGTAGCACTCCAAGCTTAAGTCCAGGGTTTTAATGGTGAATCGGATTTGCCCAACTCACGCATGTAGATTTGAAAACAAAATAGCATCCTGCGAAAATTTTAACAAGAAATTGTCGGTTTATTTATTGGAACTATGGCAGGGCGTGTGGCTACACTGCCCAGGATAGGCCTGGGTGGGAGGTACAACCGCAGAGGCCATGATGGAAAACAGGATTTCACAGACTGATTAAGCCTGAGTTCCAGGCGGTCTGATAGGCATGCGCCTCTCCTCCTAGATGCTTAGATCTTCAAAAATGATATTTTGCAGCATCAACCAGGTGTGTGTCAGACGTTAAAAGGGTAATTTTACCAATTATCGATCAAGTTTCCAGCGAGTAGTAGTTTTGAGACATTCTTGCCTAGAAAGTAAAATGGCAATCTGGGCAGAGCGTTTCAATGTGTGAGGGATATGCTGACCAGTTTGAGATGTTTCAGCAATGGTTTGAGGGAGTGTGAGGAATTCCACCATCCGCACGGTGGGTGTGCTCTCACCAGGCTTTTTTGAAATTTTATATGAAATTGAATGATGGTAGATTAACCTCTGGAAAATGTGTGGGGCTAATCCGCACACACTTTCCTATGCTCACAGCACGACAAGATTGAAGTCTAGAGGCAATTCATATTGCAAAGGCACCTTTACAAATACAAGATACACACCTTTGTAACAAAGGTTTAGGCTGGTCTACAAAATCTGCACTTGCCACTGGCAAGGGAGAATTGTGTTGGTGAATAGGAAATTGTGCTCTGTGCACACGTGGAGATCTAGCATTCACGCTAGGAGGCGAGTGGCATTCATACCTTGCTATTAACTCCCAACTTGACATCTGCATTTACGTCACTAACACTGCTGCTTCCAGTGCTTGTCAATTTCTCTTTTGTTCATATGCAAACAATCAAAAGCGCTACACCAGTCAAACAAACTAAACTATGGGCTGCTACTACTAGCAATTTAGGAAAACTATAAAACGATCTTCTCTTTTATATTTACTATTGCGCTACAACCTTGATTAGCCACCCTATCTCTTACCTCGTCCCTAGTCATTCAGTTTACAATTCCGCTATTGGTCTCTGCTCTTTCACCACATGCCTTTAATACTCCCTCTCTGCTGTCCATCTCACTTCTTCCCTTCGACTCATGTCTTTCACCTTCTCACTATTGTTGTCAAGTGTATCCAAGGTCTTACTCCTCTTTATCACTCCTCTCTTATTTCCCCAATATTCTCCTTTGCACAATAGATTTACAATCCCAATCGCTGCTTACTACCACTACTCCTCCTTGGGCTTCCTTTCCTTTCCATTATTTTTCACTTCTGCCGTTAAGCATTGGAACTCCCTCCCACTGCTCATCAGCCTCTCCCCATCTATTCTGTACTGTAGAAATATCTACTGATTGATTTTTTTTTTGTAAACTATTTTTATTGATTTTCACAAAACAACAAGCAAACATTCCCCTCCCCCTCCCATGTCCCCCCTCCCAGCAACAAGCTAATCCCCTTCACCCATCGACCATTCTAGAAAAAAAAAAACCTCTACAGTCATTGCAAATCCAGAAGCCTCAGTCGCTGTGGGCACCACATCACCTTAAAATCGTCTTTAAGAACCTTCAGTAGTTCCCCCCCCAGTCTGCCGCGAAGCTCTGGGCCTTGTTGTCCATGGCATAAGTCGCCCATTCCAGAGCCACTATCTCCCACAGCTTTCGGAACCAGTCCTGTATCATAGGAACCTCTGGGCCTTTCCATCTCTGGGCTATTAGCTGCATAGGTGCAAGAGTCGTAATAGCAATAGCTTTTTCTCTTCCTCTAGGTTCACCTGCCCCAGAGTCCACCCGGCCACCCAAAAGAATGTGCGCTGGAGTCCTTCCGTCCCCCAGCCCAAAGGCCAGTCCCTGTGCCTCCCTCACCTCCCCCCAGAACGATGACAACTTGGGGCAATCCCACCAAATATGCTCCGCGGAACCCACCATCCCGCAGCCCCTCCAGCACATCCCCGACACAGTAGGAAAAAATCTATTAAAGGCATGGTCTAGTAAAAATGTTTATTGTCCCTACGGGTCGGCCATGTTTTTTTAAGCCTAAGTGGCTCGATTTTAGAAAACTTTCCTATGGACCTTTCCCGAGTTTTCGTCCATGGAACGCACGCAAAAACAAGCACCAGGGAGCCG
Organism: Ambystoma mexicanum; assembly: GCF_040938575.1. Lineage (NCBI taxonomy): Eukaryota > Metazoa > Chordata > Amphibia > Caudata > Ambystomatidae > Ambystoma > Ambystoma mexicanum. The sequence continues at coordinate 461,370,693 of NC_090932.1, read as the reverse complement.
CCATTTTCTGATAATCCTATCTTTTCCCCGATCGCCATGGCTGACCTGCTTTTGCAGCACTAAATCAATTCCACCGCCCCTGAGCCTGTCATCAGCAGACTCGTACCGCCCATTTCCCAACGCCAAAGCATGTCTCGTGTCAACATTCGCTACGCTTCAGCTAATGACGTGTCGCCATGGAAATGGCAGGACGCCTCTCTCCCCAATAAGTATAAACAGACCTTTTCACAACACACAGCAGCCGATTTTCGATTCCATTCCTCTCTCTGTGTTACTTTGAGTATTCTGTGACTCGTTTCAGTGCTGTGGTCAGCTACCTTCGCCGCTTGTAGCCCGTGTGAACAGATACCAGTACCAGCGCTATCAATTATTTTAGTTTGTTTAACACACAATGGCTACAATAATGCCCTACATGTACGAGCCCGAGTATACCGAGGAGGAACTACTGGAAAGGGAAGCACGCGAAAACGATGGGGATTCGGACGGCAGTTGGCAGGACGAATCAACAGATGAAGAGCCTGGGCCTAGTCGAACGGACGGCGTCTCCACCTGGTGCACATGCAATCGGTGCGAGCTAATGCCAACCGAGGACGAGAACTGCTGCTGCCGAGAAAACTCGGGATGCCTGGCCTACATTTCGGAAGGCGAGCCACGACCGCAATGCATCACCGAGCTGCCAGACTTCACGGCAGCCTGCCTCACACGGGCCGTGTTGAGAATAATGATGGTGCTTATGCACGAACTTCGAGCAACTGTTCGTCCTCGTAATCCGAGTAACGAGTAAGTATACTCTGCTTGTCATGCCACTCCTATTTCATGGTCTTCTACTATATCCAAAATTACATCTACATATCATTGTAACGCATTTAAGTTGTTGAATAGTGTGCATTGTCTAGATAGCATTTGTCTGTGTAAAATGCCATTAGTTACAAGAATTGTCATTGACAACAAACATTTATTAAACTTATCTTGGTCATTTAAAAACAGTTTGTTTCATTCCTTTTCACAGGTGGTACAGGCTGGTGGCCTATCGTTCCTTTACATGGTGGCTTCATGGGAGGCTTGGACACCGCGTTCGAAGAGTGATACCCGCCTGTGCCGTTCGTGCCATTAGAGAAACGTTCCCGAGTGACAGCGGTCAGTACAGGGGATTTTCTCTCGCTCTGCTGCAACCTGACCTGTATAATCTTTAAAGTCTTGTATTTTTGTGTCATGAAAATAAGATACAAAATAAAACACCACATATATTTTAACAATGGTTGTCTCGATTTTTTAAATGAATCAAGTGTGTCTCCATTCAAGGATGAACGTCAGACATCTGTGCTCCGAATGGGTGAAGGTCTGGTTGCTGTGAAGCAGGGTGGTCACTATCTATCTAAGCTAACATAACATATTCTCGATAATGCATGCACTAAAACACACTTGTTCAAAGTCTTTCAGTAGGTTATGTCTCTATAAAAGTCACACATATCTCTATACTAACATTTACCATTGGATTATACAGTCTTGACCACTATAATACACCGGTTGAAGTGTGGGTCTGTGCTCACAAGAATCTCCGGTATGTGGCATTTGTTAATGATAAGCAACGATATACTATCATTGATATACTCCATATTGATATAAAGGCGGTTCGCGCCGGTGGATGCGCGCTGGCATGGGGGGCTGTGACGGGCGCAAACGGCCAAGGTGCCAAACTACATGTACACTTCAAAAGGTGTCCCACGCCAAGGGGCCATTGTTCACATGGTCTCCTCAGACACTGTCTCCAGGCAGGCCTCCCCTGAGGCAGGCCGCCCCCCTGCAATCCACATAAGTGTGTCTCCATTCAGCAGTCTTCCTGTGCCTTATCTGCATGCCCTACGCCCATCCATCCCACCCCCCTCTATCAAAGGCGGTTCACACCCGGGGATGAGCGCTGGCATGGGGGGCTGTCAGGGGCGCGAAAGGCAAAGGTGCCAAACTGCATGTACACTTCAAAAGGTGTCCCACGCCAAGGGGCCATCGGTCACATGGCCTCCTCAGACCCCGTGTCTCCAGGCAGGCCGCCCCCCTGCAATCCACATAAGTGTGTTTCCATTCAGCAGTCTTCCTGTGCCTTATCTACACGCCCCAGGGCCATCCATCCCACCCCCTTGTATCAAAGGCGGTTCGCGCCGGTGGATGCGCGCTGGCATGGGGGGCTGTGACTGGCGCAGACGGCCAAGGTGCCAAACTACATGTACACTTCAAAAGGTGTCCCACGCCAAGGGGCCATTGTTCACATGGTCTCCTCAGACCCCGTGTCTCCAGGCAGGCCTCCCCTTCAAGCAGGCCGCCCCCCTAATACCACGACATACATACGTCATTCATTCACAAACACACCCCAGTTTCTAATACTTTAAAAACCACTCGATATGTCTCATGAGAAAATCTTTGTGCTTTGCAAGTCAACTCTTGAACGTGCTAGCTGGGAACCACTGAGATCTATGCTAATCTGCTCGTGACCGCTTCGAGCATACCCATCAGTGCGCTACCTGTGGCCATCCACCTATTCTCCTGCAACATACTGCTCTGCTTGCTGAATCCAACTGTTTGTTGGTCAAGGTAATGCCATGTATCCTGGTCATATTTCACAGATTTTTAAATTTCTATCTATTTTCGAGTAGAGTACACAATAGTGCTATGTTCATTGGTCTCATTGGTATTGACTTGAAAACTCAAGCAATGGAAACCCATTGCTATGCTATCAATAGATCTATTTATTTTCATCTGTGACTATTGTGATTGAATTGCATCCTTCGGGGGTCCAGTCAATGTAAGCATGTTTCCTTCTCGTGCAAGACAGAACATCCAAGGAACGAGTCACATGTTCAGATTTCAGTCACATCAATTATACATTTCTGCAACTTATGCAAATACTAAGCAGCACATAATGAACTGGTATAGTTCCTGCGACCAAAACAAACCTTGCATTGATCATTGTATGATTCATTTACTTTTGTTTCAAATCTTTACTCTTGAAGATTGTATAATAATGTCGATATTTACTTTTCAGATTTATCAACAATGCCTGCCTGTTCGATTAGCGGTTGCCCTTCGAAGACCCATGCGAAATCTGAAGGAACTACAATGCATGTATTCCCGAAAACTGTTGATCGAATAAGAGAATGGGTCAGACATTGCGGATATCCACTGGATGAGCTGGAAAGTAGAGTCCAACAAGTCTTAGAGGACAAGAGGGGTGATCGATACCGCATCTGCAGCCGGCACTTTTCCTTGAACATGTACACAACTTCTTGGGTAACAAAGAAGAATAAACGGCGAACGACGCGGAAATTGCGCGAAAACACTATTCCCACTCTATTCGTCCACATTCTGCCACCGGTGAGTCAAGTGTCCGGATTTAGCCTTCGGCCTTGCGGTAGTGTGTAGGTATCCAAACGGATTAATTGATATTGTAGGTGTTCTATCCCTTGTAATAATTTCGATATTGATATGTGTAAGTTTTTTGAATAATGATATTTATCAATAGATTCTTTTTCGATTTCATAACCCACAAACGCAATGTATATATATATGGGGACAGGGAACTGTGCATTTTTCAAGTATTCTGTCGGTTTACATGGCTATTTTTAATATTGGCATTTCATTATCAATCATTAATTGACTTTTACAACTTCTTGACTATCCCTTGAATCTGAAGCAAGAACATTCTACATCCTTGACGCGGTCGCAATTATCAACCACTTCTAGCGCGTATCAGGTAATCTTACTAGGCTAATCCGCTACATACTTGTTTTATGCATGTCAAGTAATAGTTTTATTCTATCGTGTAATTATTTTACCGAATGTTTGGTTACTGCTTTCCAATTGATATACACCTTAGTTATCGTCCACTGGTGTTTGTTTTCAGTTATCATTAGTGTTATCCATACTAATGCAAGTACTGTCTTTCAGGGAGATGCTGAAGCGTCCGCCACATCTGCAACATTTCTAGATGTTTTTCAACATCAGGAGGTATGGATACTGACAGCTCCATCGAGCATCATCATCAGAGCTGGAATTCTTGTGGTTTGATTGTTCTACACAATGTTTCATTCGTGGTTAGCCGTTGATATGTACCTGTGCTGTCGACCCCAGGTGTGTGTTATGTTTTCACAATTGTAATCCTCACTAATACAAGTACTATGTTTCAGGCAGTTGATGGAGCTTCAACCCCTGCACTTGATGCAGAGCCTGACATTCAAGTATACGAATCGGCGCAACAGCTTTCGGAAGTGCGCACTACATTTGCAACATCCATAGATATTCTTCAGCAGCACGAGGTATGGATAATGACAGCTCCATCATGCGTGATCATATAACGTGATTCCATTTGCTATACTTTCTTCCCTATTAGGGAAAGTGCTGTGTTTCAGGGAGACGACAGAGCTTCCATCACAATCACAACATCTCATTTAGATGATGCAGATGTAAAGGAATCGTTGAAATAAGTCGATGTAATGTGATCATATTTGGATTTTCCTGGATTCTTTTGGACAATGCATCATTTGCGGTTATCTCTTTATATCTACCTGTGCCGTCGACCCCAAGTGTGTGTTGTGTTTCCAATATTGAAAAGCATACTAATGCAAGTACTGTGTTTCAGGGAGATGCGGATGCCTCCTCTCCAATACAACCATTCATGGCAGTCCATGCAGAGCCAGAGGTATAGATACTGACAGTTCCATCAAAATAGATCATCACTGGTCCAATACTTGTCGTTTGATTGTTGCACACAATGTTTAAATCGTATTTGGCTATTGAGATGCACCTGTGTGTTCGTCCTCAAGTGTGTTTTATGCTAACAATATTTTGATACATAGTAATGAAAGTACTATGTTTCAGGGAGACGATGGAGCCTCATTCCCTGCTGTCTATGCGGATACAGAAAATATAGTCGCTGCAGCGCAAGAGGAAGGGAGGACATGCGGAAACGAATCGGAGCTACAGCGTGCAGATGTTGAAGGTCCAGTCAAAAAAGTTGCAAAGAAAAAAAAACAAAAAAAGGTTACAAACAGTTCATAACTTTAAAAAAATGTTTGTGCTGAGGACTATTTTATGTTTTTTTTCCAGTCAATTCTACTACACTCCATCTTGTGTTTAAACTGAACATCCCTTTTTCAATCTCTCCTCCAGTTACCCGTGGGTGTCAGAACTGTACACACACAGACAGTGAAGCGAATGAGAGATGTGGCTTGCCAGACCGTGTACACTATGGAGGAACTTAACTCAGACGAGGCGTGGTCAGGCTCGAGATGCTCATGTCCAATGGCCAGAACATGAATTAATTGTGTTTGGAGACTACAGCAAAGTTGCATTGGACCATAGCTACAGTGCGACCGCACCACCACAAGAAGATGTTATTGAATGTATTGAAGATAGCTCTGAAGTAGTTGCAGATCAATTTACACAATCTACACCCGCCAAAAATTTGCCACCAAAAAACCTGTCGACATTGTTGTGTTCTCCCATCAATGTCGAAGTAATAGATGTTGAAATGACAGAGAATGAACCAGCCGCAGCATTCAAAGAAGCATCACAACTTGATATCAGCGATATTACTTACCAATGTGTTGAAATCTCCACAACGTCAAAGGCCGAAACAACGTTGATGCAGGATGACAGTCTAATGAAAGAGAGCAAATACATTGTATTTGACAGTTGTTTGATGGAAATTATAAGTATGCTGAAATGTGTGCATTCCATTAGAGGGAAAGTATGTGGGAAGCCATTGATTAATGTGACTCGTCAAATAAAAGGCAGTAACGTCAAAATAAATGCCGCCTGTAGATTAAATCATAGGTTGTCATGGTCTGCACAACGATGCTGGGGAAACTGCCAGCAGGCAATCTACTGTGTGCAGCTGCATCACTTTTTAGTGGCTCCAGTTTTAGAAAGTTAGAGGCTTTCTTTCAGTTTGTGGGACTCCATTTCATTTCTAAAGCGCTGTACTACACATACCAACGTGATTATCTGTTTCTGGCCATTAGTGATGCTTGGAAAATTGAACAATTGTCTCTAGCAAGTACATTCAAAGGCAAACGATTCAGGCTAGCCGGCGATGGACAGTGCGACTGCCCTGGATTTTCTGCCAAGTACTGCACCTACCACTTTCAGGACATGGATAGTAAGAAAATTGTGAGTTCGGTGGTCGTGCAGGTAACACAATGTACATCCTCAGTGGCCATGGAGAAACTAGGTTTTATAAAATCAGTGGAATATCTACAATCGAGGGGAATGCACATCGACCTCATAGCCACGGATAGACACTTTTCAATTGCCAAGACAATGAGAGAGCAGTTCCCACATATTAAACATCAATTTGACGTATGGCATCTTGCTAAATCAATCAATAAGAAAATCTCGGCTGCAGGGAAAAAAAAAAGGTTTTGAAAGTATTTTGCAGTGGTCACATTCTATCACCAACCATCTTTGGTGGATCTCAAAAACTTGTGAGGGGTCAGTGGAAATACTACTTGAAAAATGGCGGTCACTGATGCACCACTGTACCAACGTTCACCGCTGGACAGCAAATGAACATTTCCACCAATGTGAACATGGCCCTTTGTCCCCAGAGGAGGCACGGAAGAAGAAGTGGTTGATTCCATCTTCACCGACACACAAAGCCATTGAGAAGATTGTTTTCGACAAAACTATCAAGAGATTTGAGAGGACTGACAGAATTCTGTCACACAGGAGTTTTGGAGGTGTTCCACAATATGTGCCTAAAGTACAGGCCAAAGCGCTTGCATTTTAGCTTTCGGGGCATGAAACATCGCACTCTACTAGCGGTCTTGGCCCATAACAGCAATGTCGGACGTGAACAATCTAGGACTAGGGGTAAAGTAAGGATGCCTCGCTACACTAAGGTGTTTTCAAAACAAAGTAAGCAATGGGTGATCAAACCAGTCTATGATGAAATGCAGTTCGACTTTGTGAAAGGCCTTATTGTTGCTGTGTTAGAGAAGCACAGATATGGAATTTTGGACGTTTCTGTGCAGAGAAGTGATCCATTGCCACCGAACATTGCGACTGAGCCATGCCCACCCGAAGCACAGCTGATTGTGAAGTATAAATCCCGGTTTAAATAATTGCAATACGATTGTCTTTTTGTAAATAAATGTTATTGTACAGTGTACCTGTAACCCTAACCCCTACCTTCACCATCATGGGTGGCGAACAAGCTGGGTGTCATCTTTGAATTCTCTCTATTCACCTCATATGTGTATGTATATATTATTTTCATGTCTCATCTCATGTAAATGTAAATGCTGCGCACTGTTAAAGGAGTGGAGGCTTGCGTATTGCAAATAATAAAACAAACAAATCTCACTTTTAACTCAACTCCTGTGGTACTTTATACTTTCCCTGACCTTCCGCCAAAAATTAAATGTCTCAATTTGGGCTGCAAAGCTCGCAGACAACGGGGACAAAATTGGGGCACTTAGAACGCGCCAGCCAAGCGGCCCGTGGCATTTGGGAGAGAAGCCAGTTCGCATTTGCACATTGAGGCGCACTACATAGACGTGATGTTGCAAATAAAGAATGCGAAGGACAGCGCCCAGATGAGGCCCACAAGTCGCACTGGAAGTATAAGGGTCTGTTTTTTGACCTTGAGACAGGGACCATGCCGAAAGAACTACATTTGAAGGGAGTGCGCAATAACGTAAGAGACGATAAGGCAGAACATTCAGAAACTAGACCGAGTTTCAGTTTTAGGTCAGTATACGAAAAATCATTGTCAAGAGCACGGTCCGTTTTACAGACTGCATTACGAAGAGACACAATGGAAATTTCAAATATAATGTAAGTAAATCTTTACACGCTTTTATACCGGAATGAAGATTTAATGAATGGATGCATGAATGAATGAATGAATGAATGAAGAGCTAGGAAAAGCAAGTAAAACTGTTCGTAGTGGGCACATGGGCATGCAGGTCCACTGGTCTCACCGATCTCGGTCCTTGGCCCAGCCACTTTTCCCTGCACTACGGGACTGTCTCTGTATCCTTCAGCCACTTCTCCCGGCATTTACCTTGCACTTGCCACCAGCTGGCCCTATTTAATTTGTATTCAACTAACCATGTTCAGCCTTTCCCCATGCGCGATTAGAAAGACACCTGGCCTAGTAGGATCGTTGTCTGTCTGCCCTTGTTCCCCACCTGCCTCGTCACGCCTAGAAACACTTGAGTATAGGCGCGTTATAAATGGCATATCATATCATTCCTCACGCATGTAGACTGTCGTTTATCATTGTGTGTGGGCCTCGATTTATCTCGTTACTTTTCGCATTGATTTTAGAGACGAACATACTCCATTGAACTATCCTTGCAAGCAAATAGTTTCTGATCGGCCGTAATAAATAAAATGAGTAATATTAATGAAGTTCGGCTAGCGAGACTAATTCTCATTTTTTTGTTTTCATAACAGGTATTTGATCCCTTTCTGCCACTGCCACCTGTTTGAGACACCGGCGGATGGATTCTTCAGCAGACACCTGCAGCTTCGTGTCAACAACTGGAGCACAATCACCATATTATGGGACGATCGCCAAGGGCCCACATGCCCTTACGCTGTACTAGTGGCTAGAAGCAACATATCAGGCTGGTCTAGTGCCTAGTTGATGGAACAGCCTTGCGGTTCACCGTGCTTCCAAAGTGATTCTTTTTACGAAAATGAACACCCTGTGTACCATAAAGGAACAGCGCGTGACTCAAGATGAAACGGAACAGTTATTGCGGATACAGATAAAAGAAAATAAATGGCTTCCGGAGTTCATATGTCAATTGCTGAATATTCTCTAAGCATTTAATGTCAAATAAATGTACTTTACCTTACCAAAAGTACCGTGTTGCTGTTTCATTTTAAAGTACAGTTTCATATTCCGAATTGTGGCGCGCTGTGTTGTGAGTTGATCTGTGTTGGTTTCCGGGTTCTGTGTGGAGTTGCGCAGAAGACGACTGGGCGCGTTTGCCTACGCAGCACAGTAACATCACGGGGAGAGGCGGGGAATATGAATGTTTTGATAATGTCAGGATCAGGGGCGGGGGAATTGATTTAGTGCCGCAAAAGCAGGTCAGCCAGGGCGATCGGGGAAAAGATAGGATTATCAGAAAATGGCGGCTCCCTGGTGCTTGTTTTCGTGTGCGTTCAATGGACGAAAACTCGGGTAAGGTCCATAGGAAAGTTTTCTAAAATCGAGCCACTTAGGCTTAAAAAAACATGGCCGACCCGTAGGGACAATAAAAAATTTTACTAGACCATGCCTTTAAGACGGACAGGGGTACTGATTGATTTTTACCACTCAGCCTATGTGGCCGAGACAGACCGTGCAACGCTCCCCAGCAGTGCCAGCTAACCTCCTCAGGCAGCAGCAAGCTCCCTAGACCACGAGGGAGGAAACAAAGGGTGCAGACTGTACTTGCCTTAGGGGGCCTAGACAAAAGCTCCCCTAATACCAACTTAAATTTTGAATTATCCAGGCCGCTATCACTATTCCATAGTGGGCACGCTAGATAACATCTTTGCTGATTGTAACACTTCCCACCTCCTGGGTGTAGAAGAGGGGCCAGATTTGTCTGGGCAGGTGATTCGATGGCAGGATGAGTGGGAGAATGGAAAGAGCAAGGGATGTAGTAAGTTGTGGGTCGTTTCAGGTAAGATAGGAGGAGGAGGCAGCGACAGACCCAGAGACCAGCCGGCGGAAGGACGGAGAAGTGAAGTGTGGAGGCGATTTCTGGAGCGGGTGAAGTATTGGTTAATGAATGCAATTGGTACTGCATTGTGTGTGTGTGTGTATGAGGGTAACAAGTGTGGCTAGTAGGGAGTGTAGGGCGTGTATGCAGTGTTTGTGTGAGTGATAGGAGGGTGTCTTCAATAGGAGTTGGGGTTGGACGAGGAGGGAGTAGTAAAAGAGGGTGGAGGCAAGGCCTAAAAGAAGCAATACATCTTAAGAAAAGAGTATGACGAAGAGAGTAGACAAAGTAGAGGTTGGTGGAGTTGAAGGAGGAGATCAGTGAGTGGAGAACATCAGACAGTCAGAGGGAAAGGAATATGTGGGTGACAGAAAGGATACTGAGTCGAGCAGAGTGTCTGCAAGTCACAATTCATTACCCCTTTAGATGACCAACTACTGGATAAAGTAGGGACAGTTTCTAAAGTCCCTGGGGGAACTCCTATAGAGATGGAATCCTTCCCTTATGTCTCCATTTTCAGTACAAGTGAGAACCTAGACAGTAGGGATAAATAATATATACTAACATGGAGGTTAGGGACGAGTTGCTTTTCTAGACTAGAGAGGGCCATTCACCCATTGAAATCTTAATGAAATACCTTGAAAAGTTTAAGCATTGATTTGAAGTATTCTTTGAGCATCCCTTCAGACTACAAGGGTTTCCTGCCAGAAGCTACCAAGGATTACAGGAAACCAAGTAAGATGCCTCCTCGATCACTATCACAAGCACACTATGAAGGTGGGGCTACTGCTACTGAATGTGATCAAAGAGGAAATCGGGAAGGAAGGGTCTGATCCAGGCAAAGCTGATGTTCCAAGGTTCATGACAAAGGTTTATGCCCTAAATGGGGAGTAGCAATCCATGCTAAAGAACATTCAGATTGAGTCCAATCTTCTTAGCCTGGTTGGGTGGTTATCCATGGCCCTCAAAGATACTGTCAAACACCAGGTCGATAGGTAAGCTGACTGCAGTAAGCGATCTTACTCTGCGACTCATCTAAGCCTAAGAATCTGTACTTTGATCTACTATACAGCTAAGCCTGTGCTAGGGGGCTTTGAGAAGCTGAGCAAAGATTGAGGAAGGGGCTGACTGCGCCAATTCTGCAAGATATTAAGTACCAGGTAGAATTACAATTGACTTCCCTCATGATGGTTTATGGGCCTTAGTGTGACTATGAGAAGAGCAGCATCCGGGTGCTGCCATTGGCATTTGACACCCAGAAGTCCACCTACAGAAATCCAAAGCTACATAAATTCCTTTTGAGGGAATAATGTGGTTTGGTGATTCCTTGGAGGCGAAAATCCAGAAATCTCCAAGGCCGAAAGGCATGCTAACGAACAAAGTAAAAAAATGTGACTGAAAGCCAAAGAGATTATTATATGGCAGGGAAAAGTTTGTTCACTTCAGTCATCCTCCAATAGCAGGACCAAACAATCCAGAGACAAAGTGGCTTCCTCATCCATCCATCATAAAGTTGCAGAAGTCCTGACGCCAGAAGAATGACGGGCCAGACTGCAGTGATTTTTTGCCAAGTTAGAAAAATTCCACAGATTCCTAAACCAACAGGATCAGCAGTTGTGGATAAAGCCAAGGGAGTATCTCTGGGAAGAGTTCAGACACTGGGTCTCATTAGTAGTGTGGCAGTCTGGAAATAAGGGTGCCGGTCAAATCGTACCGGCACGCTTTCCGGACCGCCACTCTACAACTCTGCGGGTGGGGGCTGTTGCGCCCGCGGGTCTGATATGCCGAGCCGCCGGGACTTGTAATGAGGCCCACTGCTTCCCAGAGGCAAAAGCAAAAGGCGAGCATGGACCCAGGAAGTCTGTGCCCTTCTCTCAAGGGTGCAATTTCGTGCCTTGAGATCAGATTGTTCAGGGACTTCTACTCAATTGTCTCTATGGTGCCCCAGCAACATGAGCAGCTCAGGTTTATTCTGGATCTGAAGATGTTGAATTTGTACATCTTCAGAAGGTCATACTGCTCATTAGGGAGAAGGATTTCTTGGCAGAAAGATCTCGAGGATGCATACTTCCATATTCTGACTGATCTGACTCACCAGAAGTTTAAGATCCTCCATTGCTGGCACAGTTTTAGTTAAGAGCCTTTACGTTTCGCCGCAAGATAGCCAAGTGAATTTTACCAAAGCCCTGGTAATCAGTAGTGGGTCATCTTCATTTAGAGGAGATCCAAACCCTTCAGAACCTCAACTAGCAGATCAGGTCAGCTACTCGGGCACAGCTGAAGGAACATGTTCAATTGATGTGCAAAACAATATTTGGGTTCCTTCTGAATTTCAAGAAAACATTCCTAGGACCCTCAGTTCATAGAAGCCAAGTTTTGGACTTTAAGGGGGATCGTTTTTCCGACAGGGGATTAGGCAGAGAGACTTAAATCTCCATTAAGGACATTACTAGCTGTTCAGGTGTCCTCAGTCAGGGAAGTGCTTCAGGTCCAGAGATATATGGGGATTTGTGTAATTAGGGTTTACCTAGGTGAGGTTACACAGGCACCCGCTAATACTTCCACGAGCACTGGAGGCCGGACTCGCATAATTTAGAGACTCAGGTGCCCATCAGTCCAGAGTTGCAATTTCAGTTGCAGTGGGGGTTGGACAAGGATAACCTGTAAAGCAGTTTCTCTTACAGGACCTCTCGAAGATTACAAGTCTGCTAGGTGCCAAGAGTCTGGGATGGGGAGAGAGGTTAGGGATGTTGTAGCAGCATAAAGAAAATTGATCCGGAAGGAGGTCCCCCAACTGGAGGAAGCTTGCGGGCATCTTCAGGACTATTTCCCCCCAAAATACAGAAAGGAGCTGTGATGGTGAGGACAGACAATATCACAGCAAGCAAAGAGATCAGATTAACAGGTTTGAGGCGTTTGGTACAGTGTTCCAAGGAGTTAGGGTTATGAGCAGAGACTAACCAGGTGTCCTTCGAATCTCGTTCACAACAGGGTTTTAGACAACATGTAGGTGGTACCACATATGCAGCGTTTCCCTCTGCATAGTGGGAGCTTTATTATCTGCGTCCAGTTGCGTTTCTGACAATGCTTTTTTGCCTTATGTCATAACCACCCCCCCCCCAACCCACTCACCCACCCCAAAGTTCTGGTCTGGATACCCATAGTGGGTGCTAGTGTAATACGGTGTCAATTTCTTGTCCAACAGGCCTAATTTGCTCCCACCCCTTACGTGCTTTCCCAGGGTTATCAAGTTACAGGAATTCTCAGTCGGAGGTCCTCGCCCTGGTGCCAAATTGGTAGAGGAGTTCATTGTCCCTCCTGCCAAGAGTTGGCAGTAGCTCCAACGTACCCCTTACAATCGCTTCCTGTCTGTTCAAGTTAGGGCTGAGCGGTATATCTAGTTTTGGAGATATCTATATTTTTCAAAATCTACATAGGATGAGACAATATCGTTCACATTGAGGTATATACACATTATTACATATACCCTTTTTTATTGACATTTACACAGCTGTGTGTATTCTCAAACAGGAATAGTAACATTTTACTTTCACTTTATATTGATTCTTATATATAAACGTGTTTGTGACATCTAACATGTAGTTGGCGGCTTACAATTGAGCATTTAACCCACATAAACAATAGAGATATTTCTATTGTATATCGAGATGGAGTCCAAAGATAGCGAGATCACTTTTGGTCCATTTCGCCCAGCCCTAGTTCAAGGGATCACCCGGTTTTCTGGGTGGTCAAATTACCATGTGAGGGGCCTAGAGACCTGCCATCGCTAGGAAAGGAGGCAGAGGTTCCCGTTTCTGAACTGGCCAAGATTTTTTTTTTGGGTGAAGACTTGTGGTCTACTCAGGGGTCTTCCCTTGCGATGTCACACTGGTGCTTAAATCTTTGAAGGGGCTTGCCTTGGAAGCCATTGACTCAACTGACATCAATCATCAATTGTTGGAGGAGATGGGAGCATTATTGTGCAGGCTTCTATTCAAGTTTAGTCTGAGGCTTACATTCTTTATTGTAATTAATCCTTTTTACCAAAGGTGGTTTCTAAATTTCGGACAACCCATTCTTCGAGCTTTTTGGACATCAACAGATAAGTATTAACATATCCTCATAAGAAGCCAGCTTTTAGGAGTAGTTATCTTTGGTGGACCGGGCCAGGTAGGAAGGTCATCAGTAGATGGATTAGACCAAGAACTGATACAGACTACTGCTTATTCAAGAGATGTGGGCTTTTCCTGGGAAGGTTAACCAGGGCGATGGCGTCCTGGGTAAAATCCCAAGGTGTGGCAAATAAGGACATCTGTAGAGGGGAAACCTGGGCAAACAAGAATCCATTAGTTGTGCATTACAGTTTGTAATCACACAATCAGTTTTCAACTACATTTGGTGCAGGGTGTTGAGCTCTGGTATGCGACAAATGAGTGAGCATTGATTTCTGATGAATTGTTGGTCGGGTCTAGCAGCATTCCTTATGAGCCGTCCCTTTTTGGGACTATTCATCTGCCATTCCTTAGAAGTAAGTACTGGGAAGAAGAATGAGGTGGTCATTATCTCATTACTGGTAATCTTAATTCGTCCTACTCTTCCTCATCACAGTACATACAACTGGTCTCTCCCAACCCGAGTCGGGATGAAATGGTCTAACGTGGTATTATCTGTGGTATTGGAGGACTTTGGGGATTTTGCACTCCCCTGCACCCTTCCCACCACAGAAGGTGGGGTAAGAGGGAAAAGTAATTATAAAAGTTCCTGTCATGGAGGCAGGTGCTTCAAAACAAATAACTTACAAGTAGGACTAGGAGTAATAAAGATTGGCATTAAGTGAGGGCCTGGGTCTTCCATCTCAGTCAGCCCATTGTAAGCCTAATGTATGTGTCGCCTAGAACCTTTAGCATTATGCTTATGTAATGAGCAGATTCACCAGACTGCCTTTTACCTTCATCCGCCAGATCCCAGATAATTTTTCACACAGTACACAATATATTAGAGGGAGCGGTGAGAGCAAGCGAGATTGACAATGCCAAAGTGAGAAAGTGAAATGGCAACTATATGCAGAGGCATGTTGTCGGAATGTGGGGAAGAGACGAGGCTGCTTTGCCAGGTTAGGCCTTTGCATGCTTTGCTACGACTTGTAATGCTTTGTTATGCATTGTTGTGCCCTTATTACTTGCTAGGCCTCGCTATATGAGCCATGACTGTTTGACCCTCTCACCAACCTGCTCAACATTCTATTTTCTACCTTATGCTGCACTGCTCCCAGGAGCACCACTGCAATTCTGCTTACTGGCATTTGCTATCATGTTTCCCACTGCAATGTTCCCTTAAGGTTTTTCTATGTAGTGCCCAAATTGTGCTCTTCCATGTTTGTCCTCTGCGATGACCAATGTAATTAGCATGACTGGCTCCTAGACATTGTACCTTGACCTCATAGCATACAGAGTTTTTCATAGGGACACCACCACGAGGACACTGCTCCCCTCCCCGCCCCCCGTGTTCACTCATCGGGACCAGACACTTCCACTGCCAGGGACACCAGCCTACTTAAGAGTGCTGTAGGACATATCCTCACAAGGATCTTGCCCAAAGGGCACCATTAACAAGATGTTGCCCATGGTGCACCCCTAGAGAGATATTGCGATGTCAACAGCAGATGGATGGTCAGAGTTTCCAATAGGACACTCCACTAACCTCAGACTAACATCTCAAATGCTACATTAAAACACACTACACATATAAACTACGCCACTCCCAAACTGCAAGTTAAATAATATTGGTTTATTGTAGATTTAAAAGGAAACCACCACTTCTGAATCACAGTACCAACAATGCGTTAGGCTAACCCTCCCTGCAAACTAAAGAATGCTACACCTCTAAAATGGACTTGCACAACTTAGTCCCAAGCCAATGGACCATAGGCGCATAGGCAAATGCCTCTGTGGTCTCATCACATGACTCGAACAGACCGGCACACAGAGCTCGTGGTACTTTCAGTCGGCAAGCATCAACACAGCAGCAAAGCCAACTTGCATTTTCTCTCCCCATACTAAGCTAGCCAACTGCCGTCCCTTTTACATCCGCCAGATCGCCTAGAGACCATGCAAATGGCAGCAATATGCAGTAAAAATCGTAACACAACACAATCAGGCTTAAATGTGTGTAGCAATGTTATGGTTACAAGTTAAGCTTGCATGGGATCAAGCAAGGTTTCTTTTTTATTAATAAACAAAAATGCAACTTACATTTTGAGTCCCATTATACATTTTGCGTAATAAAAGTATAACATATCAATTAAAATTCTTATATCCGGCCCAAGCCCATCATCCCACATTACATTTGCGTAAAATTGTGCATGCTCACATTACATATTTAATACAATTACTCTGGTGTTTAAGTCAGTTCGTATTTCAAAATGATATTGCTAGTCCGAGAAATGTTTCTCCCATCCCAACATCTTATCAGAAAAGCATACAGGCGCCTAGGCAGGTCTGAATAACATCGCCTTCTTCTAATCTTTCCACAAATCTGAATGTAACATTTCAGGAAAATGCTCCGCGAGTGCCATTGGCGCTTTTTTCCCCTATGACGATTGTCAAACGTACACAATTGCATATTCAAAATTCTCGTATGTCGCTTTTTTATTTAGCAGCCACTTGGTTAAATAATATATCGTGAGTATTGTTACAAGTCTTTTACGGCGTCACGTAAATTCTTGTCAAGTTAATGCAAAAAGAAAAACGTTTCTGTAATGCATGGGACTGATGGCAATATTGAGTCCGTGCTTTGCGTACGTGCACCGAGCGCGAACAAACCATTCATCACATAGTATCTACATTACTAGAGGTAGTTTCCTCTGCTTGAGACTTCGGGGAGCAAATACTAAAAAATGCTTCATTGTTGGTTCGCCTATTAAACCCTCCCTTGTGCTGAAATAGCTCTGCCATGGTTGTCTGTACTATTCGACCCGTTGGTAACATTACGGTACTCGCTCGATGTCATGTGCGCCAAGTTCAAAGGCGAGTTTGGTGGGCAGCAGGTGTCATCGGTCCCTCCTGCCATCACAACCTGCCACTTCCAGATTGTGCAAAAAGCTTCAGAAGGGTTATCTTTCAAAGGGAGCAGGCAAGAAAAAGTTCCTACGGGGAGACCTCCCAAACCCCACGGACGCCAGAGAAAAGATACGAAATCGATGGATGACGGGGACCAAAGACTTCCCAGCTGAATTGAATCTCTGCCCCCTTATGTCACTACCCTCAGAACAACTGAAGGTGGGCTCCTAACTATACCCCCCCCCCCACCCCTCCCAAGATTAGGAGTTGTGTCCCACACATTCTGAGCTGGTGTGTCTAGACTTACGACCCACCTGGCGTCTCCAAATCAAGAACTAGATGCTCCACTCCAACCTCTAACAACTGAGCGGTCAATGCACACAGGCACACGCTCAGTGAGCTACACTCCCTCCTGCGCCCCCCCCACCCCCCAAACACACACACACACACACTAAGCGCGGCATATATGGATAGAAGGAGCCAGCGTCACCCCCGCCAACCCTCCACACCCCCAACCACACGCACAACACAATGAGCTGGGTTAGCAAACACTCGAGGAGATTGTCTAACTCGGCACTTGCGTGGTGTTTGCCCACCAAAAGCGGGGCTTCATAGACAAACCTTCCGGGAGCGACCTTCACTCCTTGCCCCGGTCGCCTACCTTAACCCCGAAACCGTTGTACTGACTGCCCTAAATTCAAGTCCTAATAACACTGCAAACGATAAAACTGTACCACATACGTTAACCGCGGTGGCTGATAAGCGCTCTTCCCCCACCACACCCACCACGCATCAGGAAATGGACCATCCTCTCACACCAGAAGGGTTCCCCACATAGGGAATGCCCACACTTGCAGCTGGTCTTTCTCCCTACCAAAAGCAGCAGCTACGCTTCTCAACCACACCATAACCGCCCCACCCTCAACATCTTGAGACTTCCTTAATGGCACCCGGGACACAAAAACCTTTCTTCCGATACCACAGTAAGACCCCCATCCACCATCAGGAGTCACCCCCTCCCCCCTTACGTGCGGACATTAAGGTAAGGGCGTAGGCCACTCACACAAAATTAGTGGGTGGCATTTTCTTTGCACCCTACGCAAGAAGCCCCAAAGAGCATGTCTAAAAACCAACGTAGCGACACCGGCACTCCGCTTCAACCCTGAAGAACCCGCCCAAAGAAAATGCAGCGTTTATTCTTCTGCAACGAGCAACGCCTGATGGGAAGACAATATCAATAAGGGTGTAAAGAGTGGGCACCAAGCTGAGCGGCATCAACTTACTAAAGAAGTGTTTGAAGAGATTGGGGAGGTCCATGGCTCCCCTCGATGCAGCTCTCCCAGGGTGTTAGTCCAGCACCGGAGGAATTCCTTGCAAACTTCCTGCTCACACTCCGCTGCCTGCTCGGCTCTCCACCCCGCCTGCTTGCTCTCCAAACCCCCTCCCTACCCAACACGTGACCTGGCACCGAGCCTGCCATCATGGCCGATTCCCTTCCATGGGAGAAGCCGGGGACCTGCCCAGCAAGAGCTGCAGGGCTTTGTCATGGCAACGTGTGGAGGCGGGGAGAGGGGCTGGGACGGAAACGGGCCTTCCTTACAGAGAACGAACGCCAGAGCCGAGGATTTCCTCTAGAATGCACTTCAAAGGTCTCGGCGTGTGTATACATGCCTGTCTATCTACCGTGGGGACTCAGCACCAGCACAAACCGCGAGTGTGAGGGGTCCTAGGTGCCGACCACGCTGCCATTCAAGCCTCTACATCTTCTTACGCACACACCTCTCCAGCGGGCAGCGACCCTCTTTCTGGTGATTCAGCCCATATCACTAGCAAAACAAATAGTCTGCCTTTTTAATAGTGGAAAGCGTTTGTTTTTCTTAGTATGAATGCCTGGTGTGTGTCTATAGATTTTATGGTAAACAGAGAAAATGGTCTTTGCAATTATCTGATATTTAATGTAAATAACATCCAGTGATCGAGAGAACTTTATCTTGTTGACAGTTTTGATTCCTCAGTGGGGGATGCTGGATACCGAGGCTGTGCCTCATTACTCCAATTTCTCTGGTTGAAAGTGTAGTGGCGGTTTGAAATGCTTCTTGATCTGTGTTCTTGTCACAGTAGAAGTTGGGCGACCAGATTTAAAAAGTAAAAAACCAGGACAGGGCAACCAACATAAAAGTAGGACTAACTCTTGAAAGTGGCTGTCAAGGCACTACACTTCAGTGGCGGTTGGAGAATGGTGGTCTGAGTGTTACTATTCAAATAAACACAATGAATTTATCACAAACACTATTTTAAGCTGTAAAATGCAGCATTTCTTCTGTGCAAGCTGTGCCTGCCAGCTATTAAAACCCACTACCAAAAACCGGGAGCACTGCAGTTTCCAATGGAAACAATCTTGACAAAGGGGGACAGAGCTCCAATTTCCGGGACCGTCCTGGCAAAGCCAAGACATCTGGTCACCCTACAGTAGCAATGGTTTCACAGGGTCAGCGCTGTGACGGGGCGCAGCTAACGGTCAAAAGGATTTGTAATAATCTGAGCAAGTTTCTTGATCAGAGGGTTTGCTTTCTGATCCAGTCCTTGGCAGAAATTCCTGTTTAGCTTTGCTAAATGTTCATCCAACATCTCGATTCCCAGATCCCTGTTCAGGACGGCTGTTCTTGCAAAAAGTGGGGCTCCAGCTGCTATCCTCAGGGCTTTTTCTGCACCTTTTGAAGAGTCTCTGGTGGGTTTCTGCACAGGTGCTCCGAGCCAGAGACGCATAAGTCAGGGTGGGTCTAATAATAATCCTGTAGATGTTGACTTTGCTCCAGATAGGCGTGGATCTTGACTTCAAGTATGGGTACAGTACTGCAAGCTTGCCGGAAGCTTTCTGTTGGGTATTTTCAATGTGGCTCCTCCAGGTGAGCTTGCTGTCCAGGGTCACTTACAAACTGTATTTCTTGTTTTAACCAATCACTGTCTTCTGGGTCATACTGCCCCCATCCAATGACCGTCGTCTCCCTAAGCTCCTCCTCTGGCAGCCACCTTCAGATTTGGAAAGCACGTAAAGTGGTAGTACGACCAATAAGAGCAGCAGAGGGTTGGGGGGTAAGGGGGGGGGTTGCATGTGAATCCATGCCAGACCCATGCTGGAGAACAATAGTCACAGGCAAGTAACTGGTTCCTCCTCCAGCATGGAGTCTGGCATGGATTCACATGGCCATGAATAACGAATCCATAGTAATACAACATTACACAACCATGTGAGGTGACAAGGCTCAACAGAAGCAATTAATTCTTACCTCCAGAACAGACTCCATTCAAGCAAATAAGCTGTGTAGCACTGCCTGGCCGAACCTGGACTGCTCCCTGGGATCCCGGTCAACAGAGTAGAACTTTGTGAAGGTGTCCACGGACCTCCATGTAGGAGCCCTGCAGATGTCTAGCATGGGCACACCACCCAGGAACGCTTTGTCACAGCAATCACTCTGGCGTGGTATCGCAGACGGCTGGGTGGCAGTCGGTTTGCCAACCGATGACAGTGCATGATGCAGCCAGAGAGCCACCTTGAGATGGAAGCCTTGTACAAGGCCTTCCCATGGTTCACAGGACCAAAGTTCATGAACAGCTGTGAAATCTTCAGAAAACGCCTCGTGTGCCACGTAGAACTTCAGGGCACGAGTAGCATCCAGCTAGTGCAAGGCCCTTTCAGCGAGTGATGAAGACTTCGGGAAAAAAACAGTAACAAAGGCTTGTTGAGGTGGAATTCTGACTGAACCTTCGGCATGATAGAGGAGTGCGTCCGCAGCACCACCCTCGATTCGTGGAAAGTCAGGTATGGCTGTTTTCCGGATAAGGGCTGGATCTCACCTACCCTCCTGGCAGAGTTGATGGCCACAAGGAAAGCAGTTTTCTACGAGGGGAACTTGAGTCCTTTTAGGAACTCCTTGACGAGTCAGTGAGACCACATTGAAGATCTTCCTGGTGACCCGGTGTAGTGGGAGATAGCCGCCAGATGCACCTTGATAGAAGCGTGTGCCAGGCCGGCCTTGGCCAAGGAAAGCAAGTATGGAAGAATCTGGCGAGGACCTCTCTGCAGTCCGCAGGCAACTCTTATCCACCAAACCCTAGGGCTGCAGGAGTCAAGCCCTCAGGTTCTGCAATCCTGCATCATGATGCAGGATTGCGCCTCCTTCTCTGGTGAGATGATCCAGAACTACTGGTAACTTGACCGTTGGCGACGCCGACACATAATTTGGTTACCTAATCTGCCCAGGCCATGCCGGGGTGATGAATATCATCTTGCACGGACACCGTCTGAGTGTGTTGATGACTCATAGTAGGAAAAAGAATGCATACAGGAACAGTCCTTCACATGGAAAGGAGAATGAGTCACCTATGCTCCTCGGCTGGTGGAACCTGCTGGCAAACTTCTTGCACTTGGAATTAGTCGCAAACAGATCTGTGTGGCCTGCCCCACTCGGCGAACAGTCGGTCCACCTGATCCTGACGAAGCTCCCCCTCGTGCCAGGAGCGCTGTTCCCTGCTGAGCGAGTCTGCGATGGTGTTCTTGACTCCCGCCAGGTGAACAAGGACGAGGAACAACACCTGTCCGACGGCCCATCGCCCCAAGTGCTGCTTCGGAAGCTTCCGAGGGACATCGACTCGACCAGGCATCTATGCACAGCACCCTCTACTGAAAAAAAAATTCAGAAGCAGCAATTTGGATAATGGGAAATATCAAAGATAAGGAATATACGTGGGAGGACACAATCTATTTGAAGCAGACGGTTAGACACCATCAAAAGGGATTGGTTTTTTCGGAATACCAGGGCCCGGGCAGAGAACTTTGAGACTTTTGCAGAACAAAGAAAAACATATTAAGTAATAATGCAGCCCATGGGGGCCACAGCGTGGTGGTAGGAGGGTGGAATCCGAGAGTGTGGTCTAGGATTCCCCAGGACAGGACTCTGGGTTCTGTAGAGGGGCGACGGACACTTTGTCTGGGCAATCATAGGAACATTGGCCCTCCTCACGGAGGGTTAGGGATGGGGAATTTGGGAGGGCAGGGGGGGTTGTAGGTTGTTGGGGGGTTGGATTAGGGGAGATACAAAGAGGGGCAAGAGGGAGAGAGGGGTGGTATCTGCCAGGTGGTGGTGGAGAAGAGTTTATGTCCAACTAAACGGGTCATGTCAAATAAAACTGCAATGGCATTAGTTAAAATCTTGTCTTGTAATGTGAGAGGTATGAACACACCAATCAAGAGGAAGAAGTTCGAGAGATATGTGAAACGGGAGAAACCTGATATCCTAATGAATCAAAAGACATCTGGAAAATGGATAAAGGGAAACTCAGGCTAAAAGGTTACTCAATCTATATCAGGTTAATGCGGCAGATAAAACGGCCGGGTTGTTAATTGCAATAAGTGATAGAATAAGGGTACAAGTCTTGGACACTTGGACGGATGCAGAAGGTATATTGTTTTTTCTCAACATAACACTTGGGACCCAGACTTCCACATTGGCAAATTTATACGCTCCCAACAACAGACAATACTGATTCTTAAGAGTTGGGCGCTTTCACAATTGGAGGGATTTGTGAAAGGGGATATA
The DNA here is from genome assembly GCF_040938575.1 of Ambystoma mexicanum. NCBI lineage: Eukaryota > Metazoa > Chordata > Amphibia > Caudata > Ambystomatidae > Ambystoma > Ambystoma mexicanum. The sequence continues at coordinate 461,348,319 of NC_090932.1, read as the reverse complement.
ATATTATCAGGAGATTTTAATATGGCTTGGGCCCCAGATAGGAGCTCAGGATCCGCTCATTATATAAAAGCACAATCTAAAGTGCTGAAGCAAACATAACTACATTAGCTTTACACCCACCACACCACATATCACCACACCCAAGACACCCATCTACCCTGGCCACATCAGCCCCGCGCACCAGGCCATGCCAGGCCAACTAGTCTACACCTCTCAGCCTACTCCAACTCACGAGAGAAACCTTAAATTATGCGCTGACTTAAACTATGAACCTCTTAGAAGATCCCTCCCCACTATAAAATGCACAACGAAAGACCAACGCATCAGAATATACACTGCACCCCCTCAATCCCTCCCCAGCAGTGAATATAAACATGCTTAAGACAAATACCAACTCATCCAACTCGGCCATAACCAAAATGGACCCTAAAGGACATTCCCTCAAGGGAGCACTCCTTAATGTAAGATCCCTAGTGGCACACGCCATCGACCTAGCTGACTTAATCACAGAAGCCAATCTAGACTTTATTGCTATAACTGAGACCCGGCTACACAATGCGGCAGGCCCATCGCTCATGTTGGCCATTCCTGACAGCTACGCCATATCTAGGCAGGACCGAGAAGGCTCCTGCGGAGGTGGAATCGCCATTATATCCAAAATAAACCTATCACTACGACTAGCTCCTACCACAACTATGCAATCCTGTGAAACTCTCACTGCCAAAATTCCCATAAACACCACCCAAACTCTTTCAATTCATCTAATTTACAGACCGCCGGGCCCACTTGGAACCTTCGAGGAGGACCTGCACAGCCTTCTGGCCAACAATACCAAAACTACTTCCCAATTGCTGATATTAGGGGACTTTAACCTTGGCTTCAATGACCAAGCAGATGCCCATGCTTCCACTATTGCCAATACCCTTCACACCTTGGGACTTACCCAAAATGTTAGCACCCCCACACATGCAAAGGGTAGAATACTTGACTGGATCGCTGATTCCAACTGCTCAGCCACAGTATCCTCTATTACGCCCCTCTCCTGGACAGACCACTCCTTGGTGTCCTTTCATTTACTAACTACCAAACTACCCAGCCCTGCCCCACAGGCAGCTCCACCATGCCCTACAAGAAACAAAAAGAATATTACAGTGGATAATATTATTCCCCTGATCCTTCCTACCTTAAATGCACTGCCAGACAACCTCGACCCTAGTGCATTGGTCAACGAATTCAACATCATGCACACCACTATGGACAAAGTCGCCCCTCTCAAAATGCGAACAAGTAAACCCAAGGCACATTTAAACAAGTGGTTCACGCCAGAACTTAAGGCCTTGCGCCTAAACAAAAGAAAATGCGAATCCAACTGGAAACTATGTCCAACCGAAGAGAATAAAGCAAACTTAACTAATATCTCTCGGCATTATAAAAATGAAATCTATCTAGCGAAACGTAATTCCTACAATGTTCGCATTGCCAATGCCAACTCAATTATGAAGGAACTCTTCTCCATCTTGAAAGAACTTGAGTCCCCCATTGCCACACCTGATACCTGCATCAAAGACCAGACCTGGTGCACAGATATCCAAACAGCCCTAGCAAACAAAATCACCACACTGCAAAACAAAATCCAACTAAAAAAAGATTCCCTAAACCTTACAAATAAGCCGCCACTTAACAACACCATTAATGACCTAACCAACAAATTCTCCTTCACAAAAACTACCATCTTAGAGGTAGAGAAAATCATCCTTTCCCTCAAACCGTCGAACTGTAAAGGTGACATCTGCCCAGCTCAACTAATAAAAGATGCTGCCAGAGACCTTTCACCGTTCATTTCAAAATTGATCAACATCTCCTTCGCCACAGGTAATATCCCGGCGAACCTAAAACAATCATGGGTGCTCCCACTTCTCAAGAAACAGACTCTTGACCCCCTCATCCCCACTAATTATCGGCCCATCACACCGTACCTTTCCTACTGAAGATACTAGACAAGGTTGCCTATACACAAATTCAAAGACACCTTGAATTAAACAATCTACTGGGAGCCAGACAATCTGGTTTCCGTCCACTCCACGGTACTGAAACTGCACTCATTGATCTAAAGACCCAAATAGACGAACTGAGAGATCAAGGTAAGACGGCACTCCTCCTCTTACTTGATCTCTCAGCTGCTTTCGACCTGGTGGATCACAGGGTCCTCTGCAAACACTTGGACACTGCTGCACACTTCTCCACGCATACCACCAAATGGATTGAATCCTTTCTGAGTGAGAGAACAATGAGAGTCTTCTCCCCCTCAGCAGCAGCCAACCCTCTTCCAATCACGTGCGGCGTCCCTCAAGGCTCCTGTGTTTCACCAACCCTGTACAACATATTCACTAAACCCCTCTTCGATGATCTGGACCTTCTAGGTATCACCTACACTAACTATGCAGATGATACACAGATTCTCCTCCCGCTTTCTGGGGATCACAGCGAGGACAGGGAGTTGGTGAATAGGGTGTACCTCATTATTCAGGCATGGATGGCATCACATGGCCTCTGCCTGAATGATGATAAGACTGAGCTGATCATTCTGGGCACGCAGGCCAATATCAAAAAACTAGGCAAGGACTACTCCACGTTTAACAGATGGCAATAGCATCAAGGTTTCGATTGAAGTAAAAACACTAGGCTTCTATCTCGACTCCACCATGTCTTTTGCAAAACAAGTTAACTCCTTAGCTTCCACGACAGCCTATACCTGCAAATTAATAAGAGCAGGTAAACCTTTCTTATCTAATAACAGCTGCATGATCCTAGCGAGAGCCTTAATACTATCACGACTCGATTATTGCAATGCCCTTTACAGTGGCGCTAACAAAACTATCACCAAAAGGCTACAAATCCTACAAAACAACGCCCTTAGAGCTGCCTTAGACATAAACAAAAAGGGAACATATCTCCTCCACTAGACAACAATACAAATGGCTCTCCACCAACAATAAAATTCACCTAAAAATGCTCTCCTTGACGCACAAAGCCCTCAATAACGCTGCCCCCATTTACCTGATGGACAAAATAAGAAAAATCTCTAGCAGACCTACAAGAACTCCCAACTCCAACTGTCTGGAAACTCCAAGATTTAAACTTGCCAAAATTGGCGGCACAAGCTTCCCTGTGCTAGCCGCTAAATGGTGGAATGCCATCCCACACAACCTTAGATCAGACCAACCTTTCCCTCACTTTAGAACGAATCTTATCAAACACATCAATGACAACAACATGTAAGGTTTGAAAGACTTAATTTGTGTTATGTTACTTATCTGAATGTATATATGTGCCATCAAAGATTTATCACTATTGTAAATTTTAATTATGCAACATTGTAATTTGCTGTAACACTAATTTCTATGCAACATTGTAAGCTTCGTATATTCTGTTCACTGCGCCCGGTTACCCTTGGGTCTGGCGCGCAATACAAATAAATAAACAAACAAACAAACATGATACTTGGCGAGAGATAAAAGGACGAGACAAGGGTTATACATTCTACTCCCATAAACATTTATCCCAGTTCATATTGGATTATGTATGGCTATCCACGTGTTTTTTGGGAAGGGTCAAACAGATGGATTTGGGAGCAATCTCTATGTCTGATCACACTCCACTACTAATGAAGATAGTATTGAGGAACAAAGCAAGAGATTTATGAAGGTGGACATTTCCAACGGACATTATACAAGATTTGGTTTTAGCAGGAATATTAAAGGATACAATTGAAACACATTTCATTGAGAACGAGACCCAGAGAATGGCTCGGGAAGTGGTGTGGAATGCCTTCAAGGCGGTAATGAGAGGGAATCCTACAGCAATGAAAGCGGCAAGGCATAAACAAAGAAGGTCACAAGAAGAACTAGTGAATAAAGTGAAAGAGATAGAGGTGGAAATGGAGAAGGGCTCAAATAGGACTTGGCAGAGGGAATTGAAACATGCATAGGGCCACTTGGAGGAGTTTCGAACGAAACAAGCTGAAAAAGCTTTACTGTTTACGAGGCAATATTAACATATAAAAGCGAATAAAAGCACATCAGCTGTTAGCTTGACAACTTATGGGGAAATACGAGCCTGTACAATATTGAAGTTAAAAAAGAAAGACGGGGGACTAGCGACTACTAACAAGACCGTCCTGGGCATATTCCAGGGCTATTATGGGTCCATGTATACATCCGATAATCCAGAGGAGGGGAGACAAGAAACATTTGAACAAGGTCCCATTGCCAAAAATCACCCAGGAAGTTAGAGAGACATTAGGAGGAGGATATACAGGAGAAGGAGGTGAGGAAGGTCATTCGGACTCTTCCGAGAAGTAAGGCACCGGGGCCAGAAGGATACCCGGCGACTTTCTATGAAACATTCCTTGACACATTAGACCCACGACTTACAAATATATTTAATTCAAATAGACAAAGGGGTAAGATTACACCGATTCAATGAATGAGGCCAGGATGATCGTGCTTCCAAAATCAGGTAAAGACCCAACACTTCTGGGGTCGTATAGGCCCATAGCGCTGATAAATACGGATGTCAAAATGTATACCAAAATATTGGCAAATTGATTGATGGATCTCCTGCCTATACTCATAGGGTAAGACCAATCGGGATTCATATCTAGGAGACAGACCAGTGATCCGAGTGGCAATTAATGGTTCTCCATGTAGTGAGATATAGCAGTGACCCGAAACAAGGATGCCCCTAACTCCCCTTTTATATGCTATTTGGAATCTCTATTAGCAAGGATTTGGGATACAGACTTGATTAAAGGTATAGACATGGCCGGAGAAGAACATAAAGGTGATTGCATTCGCTGACGATATACTAATTGCAATAGAGGATCCAGAAAAGTCATTACCGTCATTGTGGGCGGAACTATAGCGGAATATGGAGTGGTTTCAGGTCTAAAAATGAACAGGCAGAAATCTGAAATAGTGAAGTTATCAGTAAACCATGCCGATTTGGAGAGGAGGGGCGCTCCCTTTCAACTGAAAGTGGCAGAGGAGGGTATTACCTATCTAGGAGTAGTTCTGACAAAATCATCGGATCATACACAGAGCAAACTATCCCCATTTATTTATACAAGTTTAAAATGATTTGCAGAGATGGAATCCATGGTTAGGGGGGATAACTGTACTAAAAATGGGGATCCTGCCTAGAATATTTTATCATTTTCAGCCACTGCCTCTTAGTGTGACGAAAACATTCTTTAAATCCTTTACGAAACTCAATTATATATGGCAAAACAAACCCCTCCAAGTATAGCAATGAGTACTTTGACGGCTCCAAGACAAAGGGAAGGACTGGCGCTACCGCACTTTTATAGATACTATATGGCGGCACAATTGAGAGTAATACCGGATTGGTTTGCATGGGATGTACAGAAGGTGTAAGCAAGAAAGGAAAGCGAGATAGCGGGGGTACCCCTGGCCAGACTATTATGGCTTAAGGGGAAACACTGACCACCCAATGTACGCATCAGCAGGATAGTAGGCTTAGTGAAAGAAGTGTGGGACTCCAGAGAAGGGGGGAGGTGCCCATACCCGAGCCAGTCTCCATTCCATCTGAGGGGGGGGGGTGCGGGATTATGAAGCATCAGAAGGAATGGAGAACAACACTACTCCAGTATTAATGGACATTTATAAAGAGGAGGGAGAACACGTTAGGTAAGGTCATGTCAAGAGAACTATGGGAACACCTCTTAGGAATCATACCAAAACGAACCTGTTGCATATAACTAAAGGAAATGTGGTATAAGGTGATGTACCAATGGCATTACACTCCAGAAAGGCAAAAGTCTATGTATCCAAAAACATCCATCTTCTGCTAGAGGAGGTGTAAGATTAAGGGGGATGGGGAAACCTATATGGTCGGACTATCCAGTTTTGCAACCATTCTGGGTCGAGATTAAGGCGCATATGGAGGGAATGTTTCAGGATTGGAGTACCATGGAATTGGAGGTGTGGTTATGTGGTCTTTGGGATCCCAAAGCGAAGTCCTACACTAAAAGGCAGAAATGCTCTTTCATGGTTCTGTTCATAGCAGTGTGGTTAGAGATGGCACAAAGGTGGAAAAAAGCATAAAGACCTACTGATCAGAATTGGTTTTGGAAGATATGGAACTTTCTATCGATGGAATGGGCCTCGTATGTACTTCATGGGGAAAAAAAAACAACTTCAAACAGGACTGGGATGGTGTGTTGACTCATCTCCAGAAGGACTATATGAAATAATGGTGCCTGCACAGTATACAGATTATGGACATATTTTGAGTACTAAGTGTGTTGGATACGGAAAGTAACAATGGGGATCATCAGGCAGATGAGGGGGAGGTGGGTGGGGGGTGGCGGGTGGGGATTCGGTTGAGGTTTGTTTTAATTTAGTTCTAAGAAAAAATAGGCCCATATGGGCAGCCACCTCACAGTACATGTATTCATACTTGTTTGCTTAGATCAGACTATGAACAAGAAATGCTTTAATTTAGATAGATATGTGATACACGAGACTATCAAAAGGCCACTGGTGCTGTACATTATCTACAACGTTGAAGTAGAGTTGCACAGTACAACACACTAACCATATTAAAATACATCTCTTATGGAATTAAGAGGAGATCTTAAGCTGAAGGAGGTTGTTTTTGACAGCTGATTTGAAGACTGCATGCAGTCAGGATTCCAGCCCAGCAGCGTCCGTTATGACTTGCCTGGTGGCTGCACGACCATACCTCATGCCCGTAACACCTGTGGCCTGAAGGAGAAGTGACGTTATATGCTTTAGACCAAGACTAGACGGTTTCACATTGAAGTTGCGCTGTAGCCTCAAACTATTAAGGCACTGGATTCAGTGCAGGTTACTGCTCCACAACATGGCAAGTTTATTTATTGCCTACCAGTGTATGGAATTTTGTATCTCTGTTGCTGAACCCTCATGCTTGTTTACAGACAGGCATTTGTCTCTGTTCCCATTGTTTGCATTTCAGACACCCGATCTGTTCACCTGGAACCGACCCTCCTGAACTGCCTTTGCCTCTGGCCCTCTCGTTAGTCCATGACTGTTCCACAGTTGTCCTCTAATTTACCCTCCACCAGTCCTTTGGAATGGAATGCATTGTTCTACCCACAATATCCTGCTGGGCTAGATTCCTACCCTAGACCCACATCTTTTGAAGTTATCATCGTATTAGCCATACTGTGTCATCTACTGGATCACCTAGGACTTCCTTCTCTTTGTGGATGGCTTCCCTATTGAACCTAGGAATTTGTGCCTTTCTGGGATTTTATTTCGTCTCACGTCATGGGCCTCGCTGCTACTCTTTGTTCATCTTCATGCCAGAGGGACGGGTACTCTGGTCTAGTTTGGAATTTGAATCACTCCTGTGGATCTTAGGTCCTACAGCGTATATCCTTTTGGACCCCTTCTTTCTTAAGAGAGCTTGCATAGTGACCTTTCATATGGTGAGCAGAGGAAGGGAGCTTTGGGGGTAAATATTGTTGGTCACCGTACAATAAGTCTTAGTTACTTACCTGTAACTGTATTTCTCCAGCATTGGTATCTTTCATAGATTCACATGCATGAATATTTCAGTCATCAGACTAGGAATCTTCTGTAAATTAAATACAAAAATAATATATCAAAACCTTCCCTTGGGATAGGAAAGAAAGCTACACCCATGGGGCCCTATAGGGCCTGTGTAACATTTCACTTGTGGAGTCCCTCTACCTTCTTTTGTTCCTTTTAGGCCCCAACAAATGAGGTGGCAGGGCTTAGGCTCCACCCCAGTCAGCCATCTTCAGATTTTGAACCGTAAGCATGAAGACCGATGACGGACTGGTGGAGGAGCAGACTCTCCCCAGGGGAGGAGGGCCAGTGCATGTGAATCTATGAAAGATACCAATGCTGGAGAACTACAGTTACAGGTAAGTAACTAAGATTTCTCCAGCATTGGATTTTTAATAGATTCACATGCTTTAATAGAATAGTTAGCAGTAGTAGACCTCATAACATGCTTGATAGCCGGCCTGTAGCACTGGATGAGATTATATATAATACATTACTCACTGTAATCGTATTTCTGATGCTTGTATCTGCTTAGATTCACATGCTATGCATAGGCCGACATCTAGTGGAAGCTGCATAGTATTACAGTTTTTTTTTCGAAACTCAAAAAGGGACTAATACTATCCCTAGTGCAACGTCCACTGTACCCATGGTCCTTCACGCGTCGAGGTCCCTCAGACTGTTTTGTTTCTGACATGAGGTTGGATAAAGTGTAGCGTGACTACAGGTGTATTAAAGCAGATGTGCATCAGATAAAGTTCAGAAAACATCCATGCACCTTCTACTCCCAAGGGGTGGAATGGTGGGCGCATGTGAATATCAGCAGATACAAGCATCAGAAATTATTACAGTGAGTAATGTATCCCTTCTGAGGCTGGTGGAATCTGCTTAGATCACATGCTATGCATAGATTAGCAAGCAGTTTTAGAAGAAGGTGGGTTGTGAGAAGGTCCAGCGCCAAATAGATGTTTTAGAACTGAAGGAAGTATAAAGTATGAAGTATGAATAACCCGGAAGGAGACTGCGCCCAATTATCAAAGAGGTTTCTTTATTTTTAAAGTGCCCTTTAAGTGATGACACGTGTTTCGGTCTCCCTGAGACCTTTTTCAAATCAGGGCCATTAGTCTGTCATAGCACCATAGGTCATAACAAGAAACATTTTTTCATGTTAAACATATAATATAGTCAGACATCCACATAGATAGAAGGGTTCAAAAAAATGAAATATGAGAACCAAAAACAGAGTTTCAAATGATATTAAATGAACAAAAACATGAAAGTCAAAATAACAATCAAAATAAAAGCCAGACAATAAGTAGGATGGGGAAAGGGGTGGTAAAAGAAGGGGTGTTGTTGAGAGAGATAAGTACAAAACACTTGTTAGGTAATGTATTTGATGGTTTTTGTAAGTCAACACGTGTTCATTGAAAATCGCATAGTAAATATAAGGAATATTACCTTGAATTCCTCTATTGCCCCTATTACATTTGAAATTAATCCTCCACAGTAAACGGGTTAGATCCCTACAAATGTGAAATTATTGACAATGTCAACCGTTACAACAGTAATATTCGGCTTAATCATTCAATTGCAACTTGGTATTAGCTCGGTATTGCTTTCGGTGTGAAGTGTTTTATATTAACCGTAAACGTTTTTTCTAGCGTTTGCTTATAACTGTCTTGCTTAAGTAGCCTCTAAACAGTATAGTTCTATATAAATGGTCCTTCATGGTCTAACACAGGGGATAAAATACACAATGGTGCACCTAGGTGCAGTACAGGATGCAAAAAGATCGAGTAGGTATGCGTGCACGTTATCCTGCGCGTAATTAGATGTATTTTAGAGTAATAGGGGGCCGTGAAATGCCAGACGGTCTCTTACCTCTCGTACCGATACAGCGTTTGATTGCGTGTTGCACAGAATCTCGAGGGGGCGCCATTAGGCATCCTCTGTGTGTGTATATACGTTGCTATGGGGATGAGCACCCTGCTCAGTGCCTTCTTGTTTCGTCCAGTGTTTTCCTGGCGGCCATATTAAAGTGTAGTGTGTTCCATAGATGATATATAGTAAAATGTATAGATCCGATATAAGAGCATTCAAAATGGCTGTGTTCAATGTATAATTGAAGAACAAGTTACTTTCTTACCTGGTAACGTTCTTTCGATGGGATGGTCCGACGACGTATTCCATATCTATGACATGTAATCACCACAGCTGTGCTGCTTCGGAAACTTTTTCGGCGTCTGCGTCCTGCGTCGATGACGTCGATGCGCCGCCGTCGAGGACCTCCTCCGACGTCCGACGTCATCCGATGTGATAAGTAGGGCGCACGACGCCAGTAGCCTCAGTTGTAGTTTTTTCCCCCAGAACGTGTGACATTAGTCAACTGCCAGTCCGACACAAAGCCTTGCGGAACGTAAGCTGCAATCGCAACAGAAATTCTGCAGCGGGGAAGGCAGGGTGGGAGCGATATGGAATACGTCGTCGGACCATCCCATCGAAAGAACGTTACCAGGTAAGAAAGTAACTTGTTCTTCGAGGGGATTGGGTCCTCCGACGTATTCCATATCTATGACAGACTCCCAAAGCAGTACCAAATCAAGGAGGAGGGAAAGAATTTAGAAACAAAATGTAGAATAGCCAATCAAATAGCAGAGCAAAGGACCGCCTTGCCAAAGGCCAGATCCTGCCCTCTGATGGAATCGAGGGAATAATGCCGTACAAATGTATGTACTGAAGCCCAGGTGGCAGCATCACAGATGTTGCGAATAGGAACACCCCTCTGCAGGGCAGTAGATGCAGCCACGCCCCTGGTAGAATGGGCCCGCAAGCCAGCCGGTGGGTCCTTACCCGCCAAGCGGTAACACTCCGAGATGGCCAAAATAATCCAGCGTGACAAAGTCTGTTTCGTCACAGCTTGCCCCAAGCGCTTACCAGCGTAACCAATAAAGAGTTGATCGTCCACTCTGACCCGGGACATGCGAGAAACATAAAAGCTCAAAGCTCTCCTAGGATCAAGCCTATGGAGCCTCTCCTCTTCCTTACCAGGATGCGGAGGAGGATAGAAAGCCGGAAGAACAATCTTCTGGGCCAAATGAAATTCCGTCACTACCTTTGGAAGAAAAGAAGGACGAACTCGAAGGACAACCCTGTCCTTGTGAAATACAGTGAAGGGTGGCTTAACAGAAAGTGCCTGTAACTCACTCACTCTGCGAGCGGAAGTAACCGCAACTAGAAACGCAGTTTTCAAAGTCAACAGTCTCAAAGGGCAAGAATGTAAAGGCTCAAACGGAGCACCCATAAGAAACCTAAGAACAAGGTTTAAATCCCAACCGGGCACCAGGAAAGGCGACGGAGGGAACACATTAGTGAGCCCTTTCAGAAACTGTGAAATTAAAAGGGATTTTAAAGTAAGAACATTCTTCAGATGAGCGCTTAAAGACGGACAGCGCCGCCAGGTAACCTTTAATGGTACCCACTTGCAAGCCCCTGTGGGCCAAAGAAAGCAAAAAGGACAGAACCATGGGGATGTCACATGCAAAAGGATCCACATTCTGAACTCTGCACCAGTCGCAGAACTTACGCCAACGGCAACGGTACAGAGACTTAGTTGCGGGCCTTCGGGCCGAAAGCAACACCTCCATCACGTCTTCAGGGAGGTCCCAATCCTTATACCTCAACCTTTCAGAAGCCAAGCGTGAAGGTTGAGGGATCCGACCTCTGGATGGAGAACCTGACCCCCCTCCCGTGAGAGCAGATCGTCTCGGTAGGGAAGACGACGTGGAGGGCAGATGGACAAGTCGAGAAGGTCCGGGTACCACGTCCTCCGAGCCCACGCCGGAGCAATGAGGATCATCCGGGAACCGAACTTCCGCAACCTCCGCAGCACTTGCGGGATGACGGGGACTGGAGGAAACGCGTACAGCAGCGGGAATGACCACTCCACCACAAACGCGTCGCCTAAGGCTCCTTTCGGAGGAAATTCCCGCGAGCAAAACCTCTCGCACTTCCGGTTGACACTGGAGGCGAAGAGATCCACTCGAGGGGTCCCCCAAAGGGCGAAGATCTCCAGGAGAATCTCCTGAGCCAACTCCCACTCGTGAGAGATCGCGCTCTGCCTGCTCAGAGCGTCCGCCGTCACGTTTTCGTCTCCGGCCAGATGAACTGCCGAGATCGAAACTTCCTGCCGGATGGCCCAGAACTCGAGCTGCATCGCCTCCCTGCACAGAGGAAGTGACCCTGCCCCCCCCTTTTTGTTGAGGTAGTGCATGGCCACAGTGTTGTCCGTCATGATCAGGACAGCCTTTCCTCGCACAGTCGGCAGAAAAGCCTTCAGGGCTAGCCTGACGGCCCTCAGCTCCAACAGATTGAAATGGAGTCTGGACTCCGACGGAGACCAACGACCGCTGACTGTCAGCCCGTTGGCATGAGCTCCCCATCCCGTGAGGGATGCATCCGTCACGATCGTCACCTCCGGCCAGGGTAGCCAAAACGGAGCCCCCTTCATCAAGTTGCCTTCGACAGCCCACCACAGAAGGTCCCGGGCGACCGAGGGCGGCACCTGAACCGGGTCCGACATCCTGCCGGAGGACTGCGACCATTGCGTCTTGAGTGCCCACTGCAAAGATCTCATCCGCAGGCGAGCCTCTGGCACCAGAAGAATGCAGGATGCCATGAGGCCGAGCAACCTCAAGAACTCGAACGCCGGGAGCGTCTGGGCATGCTGAAACTTGTGCACCATCTGCTGAAGGTGAAGAGCCCTCACCTGGGGAGGAAAACACTGCCCCAGGGAAGTGTCGAGCACTGCTCCGATGTACTGGAGCCTCTGTGTTGGCGTCAAATGGGACTTCTTTAAATTGAGGGAGAAGCCCAGCCTGTGAAGGGAGTGGCAGGCGACGGACAGATGATCCAGGACTTGCTCGGGAGAGCTCCCCCTGATCAACCAATCGTCCAGGTAGGGGTAGACGTGAATCCCCCCTTGCCTGAGATGCGCTGCCACCACCACCATGAGCTTGGTGAAAACCCTCGGGGCGGAGGTCAATCCGAACGGCAGGACCCGAAACTGAAAGTGCGAGTCGCCAACCGCGAACCTCAGGTACTTCTTGTGCTTGGGATGGATCGGCACATGGAAGTAAGCATCCTTGAGGTCGAGTGACACCAACCAGTCCTGAAGCTGAAGGGCCTGGAGGACTTGAGAGAGAGTAACCATCTTGAACTTGTCCTTCCTGAGGAGTTTGTTCAAACCGCGCAAGTCCATGATGGGTCTCAAACCCCCGTCTTTCTTCGAAACCAAAAAATAAGGGGAATACCATCCCTTGTTCCTCTCCGCTACAGGCACCAGTTCTATGGCGCCTTTCTCCAGCAGGGCTTGAATTTCCTGCGCAAGGAGCGGATCCGGACTCTTCAAAGAGAGGTTCCCCGGTGGATTGTCGCGAGGCCTGTGCCGAAAGGGAAGACAGTAGCCGTGGGAAATGATCTCCAGAACCCACACATCTGAAGTAATGGCACGCCACTCTACAAGATGCTGCGCCAGCCTTCCCCCAACCGGCGAACCATGGTACATGGCCTCATGACTGAGTAGGAGCGGCTGCGGCGTTACCTGAGGGCAAAGAGGCAACTGCCCGAGCGGCCTTGGCACCACGGGTACCTTGTCGTCCACCTCTGGTACCCCTGCGTTGGCCCCTTTGACTGCCAGCTCCTCTCGCTCTACCAAAGGACGAGTAATAGCGAAAGGAGCCACCCCTCCACTGCTGTCCCCTAGGACGAAAAAGCGGAGGTTGGCGAACTGCAGCGCCCAACGACTTCGCTGCAGCTTTTGAGGTCTGCAACCTCTCAAGGCTCTCGTCAGCCTTGCTGCCAAAAAGATGTTCACCATCAAAGGGCATGTTGAGGAGCCGGGACTGCACATCAGGAGCAAACCCCGACTTCCGCAACCACGCAAACCTGCGTATCACGGTGCTCGCCGCCATGGACCTACTGACGCATTCAGCCAAGTCCAAACCCGACTGAACGGACTCACACATGGCATCCTTACCATCCTGGACCATAGCAAGGAAACCATCCCGTTCGACCCCTTCGGGAATATGTTCAGCCGCTAACGCAACACAGTTCCACAGAGTGTGCGTGAAACGCGACAAGGCACAAACGGAGTTGGCCGCCTGAAGCGCCATACCACCAGAAGAAAACACCTTCTTCGCCCAGCCATCAAAACGTTTGTCGTCCCTATCAGGAGGGATGGTAGGGTACGACGCCTGCTTTGTATATATATTATTTGGAGACTCTCCGGAGCAGTCCAAGCCGCCGCCACCCTACGCTGTAAAGCCATATGGAACGGCAGTACCGGGTCAGTTGGGGGACCAACATCAAGGATGTCCGTCAGATCATCCTGCACAAACTCACCTGGGGGAGCAGACCATCCCAGATACTCAGACACCCTAGCCATAAGGCGCCGGTATGAGGAATCGGCATGGGAGCCAGGCTCAGGCCGACCAAATTCCACCTCCGGAGAGGTGTCCAGTCCACTGGCATCATGCAGCGACTGCCTCAAATCGTCAAATTGACTATGGCCCGAGACAATGTCATCCGGCACCCGACTAGGAACCAGGCCATCCGAATCCTCATCCGCCTCCGAAATATAATCCAAGTGGTGGAAAGGCACCCGAGAGTGCCTGCTCTTAACCAGAGCCTTCCTAGGGGGAACACCCGAGACACGGGGCACCTCCGACACGAAAGGCGTCGATGGCGTCGAGCGAATCGGCGCCGACGTCGAGAAAACCGGCAACGGCGCCGAGAGGATCGGCGCCGACGTCGAGGAAATCGGCGTCGACGTCAGATGCAGCGCCTCCAGTATCGGCGGCGTCGACACAGCCCTCGAAGCCGGAGCTCCGAGCGTGTCCCTCGACGACCTGACCGTCGACAGCTTCGACGACTTCCTCGGAGCCGGAGCCTCGAGAAAGCCTGTCGACGCCCTCGACGCCTCAGACGTCGATGTCTTCCTCGAAGACATCACAGGTGCACACGGTCTCGATCGCGTCGAGGACCGGGACCTGGAACGGGTACGGCGAGAACGAGCCCCCTTGTCCGAACGGGACCTCTCCCGTGACTCGCGCCGACCACTCTTGCGAGCGGTGGCTCTCGACCTCTCACGGCCGACCCCACTCGGGGGCGCGGACGGTTGAGTACCCTGCGACTCAAGAATCGCCAACATCTTCTTCCCGAAGGAAGCCCATTCCTCCGGCGTCACACGGCTGGTGGGGTAACCGACGTGCCGGGCAGAGTCCTCTGAAGAGGACCTGGAAGGCGACCGGTGTCGGCGCTTCCGAGAATGCCTCGAAGAGGCCGAGGAGTGGCGAGACCGACTCCTAGAAGAAGACCGACGAGACTTCCGACGATGACGCAGAGAGTCACCCCTCGAATCATCCGTCGAAAGCCCCGCCGACTTCGACTTCCGGGGCTTGGACACCCGACCTACCGACAATTTCTTCTTACGTTCGCGTAAGGCCTTGGACGTGAGCGACAGGCAGTCGACACAGTCATCCGTGTCGTGGGCCTCCCCGAGGCACCAGAGGCAGGCATCGTGCGAGTCAGTCACCGACATCTTGGACCCACACTCCCCGCACTTCTTGAAGCCCGGACGCGGGGTTGAAGACGAAGTGGAAGACATCGTCGAAGGAACAAGTCACAAACAAACAGGTTCGAAGAACCGGAAAGAACAGAACTCCAATGAGTCGAGGCTAGAACCGAGAAACACGAAGCAACACGTTCGCGGAAAAATCGGAACTGAGGCTACTGGCGTCGTGCGTCCTACTTATCACATCGGATGACGTCGGACGTCGGAGGAGGTCCTCGACGGCGGCGCATCGACATCATCGACGCAGGACGCAGACGCCGAAAAAGTTTCCGAAGCAGCACAGCTGTGGTGATTACATGTCATAGATATGGAATACGTCGGAGGACCCAATCCCCTCGAATACTGCATTATTATTTATGTCTTGTGACAAAGTGATATCTCCTCAGTGTAACTTAAAGGAACATATCACCAGTGTTAAATTAAGAGAACATTGTATTGCGTGCGTGTTGGCCACGCTAAAACAAGAGGAAAGTGTCTGCATGGCAATGCAGTAGTGCTGAGTGAAGTGTGTACGGAGCTCCATGTAGCTGCTTTGCAAATGGCGTCCAGCAGGACGCTTGCGATAAAGGCAAAAGTAGCTCCTGTACCCCTTGTGGAGTGAGCTCTTGGTGTGAAAGGCAGTGTTTTGCTTGATGAAGAGTAACAGCTGTATGCATCAAACTATCCATCTGGAGATAGCAGTCTTGGAAATGCTGTCTCCTCCTCTGCCTGGTGTTACGGAGACAAACAGTTGGCCTGTTTTCCTGAGCGGTCTGGTCTTGTTTACATAGTAAAGAACTGCCCTCCTTAAATCTAGTGTATGGAGTTTTTACTCAGCTTAGCTCGTTGGGTTCTGAAAGAAGGCCGGTGGCTCAATTAATTGGTTTATGTAAAATTTAGAAATAAACTTAGGTGAAAACCTAGGGTGTGTTTCTCAATACCAATTTGTCTTTGTTGATGACCAATAATTGGTCTTGCACTAACAATGCTTGAAGTTCACCGACTCTTCTTAGGGAGGTTATAACCACTAAAAAAGCAGTTTTGTACGTGAGGTGCTTAAGGCTTGACTTACGCATAGGTTCAAAAGAGGGTCTCATGTGCTTTGCAAGCACTAGATTGAGGTTCCAGCCAGGCAGTGGGTTTGAAATAGCAGGGTGGAGTCTTTTCACTCACTCCATAAATGCCTTAATGATGGGAACTTACCACCATGATACTTTATCGTAGGAGGTGGTGTTTGCTGATAAAGCCGCCAGATGAACCTTTATAGAGTTAAAGACTGAGCCCGAGTCTAGCAAGTGGAACATGTAATGAAGAATGTGGGATGGAGTACATTCTATGGGGTTCATTTGTGTAGACTAGCACCAAATTACAAATCTCACCCACTTGTTGAAATAAGTGTCTGGTGTTTGGTTTACCTGCTTCCTTGAGGATATCCATACACCTCTGTGGTAAATTAAGATGTCCAAACTCTATGACCTCGCGAGCCACGCTGCCAAGTTCATGGAGTGTGGTTGAGGGTGTAATGTTGTTCCCCCATGCTGGGATAGCAAATTGGTCTGGCACGGGAGCTTGATGGAATTGCACATCGCCAGTTTGCGCAGATGTGGATACCAGGGTTGTCTTGCCCACACGGTAGCAGCTAGGATATGCGTCATCTGTTCTCTGTGAATCTTGTTCACCACCCTGTTCATTAGTGGAGTTTGGGGGGGAAAAGCGTAAGCAAATTTCCCTGATCAACTCATCCATAAGGCGTTCTCCTTGGAGTCTGGTTGGGGAAACCTGGACGTGAAGTCTGGGCATTGCTTGTTTTCTCTTGTAGAGAAAAAGTCTAGAAAATGTGATCAACGATGCTTGTGTCGAGTCGCCACTCGTGATCATCTTGTAGAGGATCTCTGCTAAGCGAGTCCGCTAGGGTGTTGAGTTCCCCTGGAACATGTTGGGAAGTCAGGAACATCCCCCATTTTGAGTGGCCATTTCCATATTTTCTGTGCCAGCTTGGACAGAATTGGAGAATGTGTGCCCCCCTGCTTGTTGAAATAGACCATTGCAGCGGTGCGGTCTGTGAGGATCTGTACCGATTGATTTGTCAGACACGCTTCGAAGGTCTGGAGCGCTTTGAATACAGCTAGAAGTTACAGCAATTTGATATGGTTCTGTGCTGTGAGTCCACTGACCATGTGCTGTGAGATAAAGGCGATGTATCCCTCCCGCCCACCCCACCTGGAGAGTGATGAGTCTGTTATAACTACTGCTTGCACCGCCGGGTTGAGGAAGGGTTTTCCCTTCAACAGATTCTACTTTGTCCACCAGCGAAGGGCTTGTACTAGTGTTGGCGAAACGACCACTAGATCGTCCCACTGACCGCTTGCCTGAAACCACTGTTTCGCCAACCACTCTTGTTTTGAGCGCATGCGCAAACGTGCACGTAGGACCAGGTGCATGCAAGATGCCATCATGCCGAGCAAACGCATAGCTTTGCGTACGCTTATCTGGTGACCGGCTTGATACAGAGTTATTTGCAGCAGTATGTTTGGATTCTTTCGTCTGATGGAAAGACTAGCCCTCCTTGTCTTTATGACAGCTCCTAGGCACTGTTTGGTACAAGGCTTGATGTTTTCTCGTTAATCGAGAAGCCCAATTGGACAAGAAAGTTGATCGTTCTTGGTGTATTTTGCCTGGAAATTTGTGGTGACTCCCCTGTGATCAGCCAGTTGTCCAGGTAGCGGTACACTGGGATTGCCTCCCTGCGCAGGTGCGCTGCCACCACTGGCAGTACCTTGGTGAATATCTTTGGAGCAGATGCTATTCTGAAGGGTAGCACTTTGTATTGGTACTGCTGGTTTGCTATCTTGAAAACGCAAGAATATTCTGTGCGCTGGGAACATTGAAATATGAAAATAGGCAGCTTTCATATTCAAGGTTGCCATTTAGTCCCCCTGCTTTAGCAGTGGGATTACTTCCTGTAGCGTTGTCATGCAGAATTTTTGTGGCTTCACATAGGTGTTTACAGAGCGCAGATCTAATTTTTGGCACAAGGAAGTACGTTGAATAGATACCCTTGTTTAACTGGTTCACCGGGACTATTTCAACAGCGTCCTTTAACAGCAGCGCTGCAACCTCTTCCACAAGTATGCGCTGTTCCTCCTTTGTCGTGGGGGATGGTTGGAGGGTCGCTGCAGTAACTATCCAATAACCACCTGCCATAGTGGAAAGCACCCAGTTGTCTGAGGGGATTCCCTCCCATGCATGGGTGAATTGTTATACATCCTCCTACTGGAGTGATATGAGAGGAACCTGAAGCGGGTGGTCATTGCTTTGGAGGTGTGGCTCCACCTCTGGAAGAGGAGAATCACCCTCGGCTGCGAGATCGTCACTGGCCCCTCTGGAAGCCTCGAGAGGCCCGTCCTTGATTGGAACCCCAGGATGAACCCAGATTGTGGTTGTATCCGGAACCCCTATGCAGATTTTGTCCCCTGAAGCGGCAAAAACTATTTCCGCCCCTTTGGCCCAATGGTTTGTTAGTGAGCCGGCCTAGAGAATTTAGAGTGTCGTACTCTTCCTTTACACTCTTTAATGCATCATCTACTGCCTTGCCGAACAGGACATTAGGTTCGATCGGCATATTGAGGAGGGTTGTTTGCGTCTCCAACTTAAAGCCTCATGCATGGCGCTTTATAAGGGTACACTCTACGATGATTCTACCAGCATTATCAGCGGCATTTAAATTATTTTTTAAAACGCAGTTAGACTCCACCTTACCTTCTGCTACTGCGAGGGACAGTTGGGATTTTAGAGGCTCTGGAGGTGAGGCAAATTCCTCCCACTTGTGGCAGTTGTAACTGGCCAGCAAAGTGGTGGTGTTGGCAATTCTGGTTTCATATGCTGCAGAGGTGGCCACTTTCCTTCCAAAAGTGTGCATTTTTTTGCTCTCTTTATCAGGGGGTGCCTCTGATGAAGCAAGAGGTGTTCCCACCCTTTTCCTTGTTGTGGTAACTACCAGGGAGTCTGGTTTTAATTGACCCCTGATGTAGAGGGGGTCTGAAGCGCTGGACGGAACATTTCTCGATGCGGGAGTTAACTGCCTGCATTAGATTAGGGGTTTCTAGATAGGGTTGTATTCACCTCTGTACGGATTGTAATATGGGTATAAATTAGGTCCCAGCTTTTTTGTCAGCCAATAGGTCTTCGACAAAATCTGTGTCGAACTGGGTTTCCTGTGTTTGAATTTGGAAATGGTCTACTGCCTTTAGGAGCATGTCATTGAATTGTAGTTGTTTATCTACCGGCCGGCGGGTCTACGTGATCTTGAGAGGGTAAGACAACACGTCATCTTTGTCTTCATCATAGTAATGATCTACTTCACCTAGGGTCTCTTGATCCTCTGAATCCGAATTGTGGTCATAGAGATCAAATTGGTCTGCGTCCTGCTGAGGAATGTCTTTTGGGGCGTCTTGCTGTGCCCTTTTTGCTGGGGGTTGTGACGATGTCACCCCATTAGCTGGTGGCGTGGTTTGAAATTTTTTTATTGCTTGAGGGTTTTTCTCAACAAAAAAATGGGCCATAAAGGACATGCGTCTCATCACACAGTCAATATCCTCAGCAGACCACTGTGAGGAACTTGGGATAACTACAGGATTGGGAGTTAGTTCAGATGCAGACTGCCTCTTATGTTTCATAGTTGCAGACATAGTACCCTCCCCCTGAGAAATACTTTCTCTCTCCCTATGGGATACACACGCTTTCTCCCTATGGGATTTGTGGCTCTTCGAAGTGTGGTGTTTTGAAGTGTGCCATTTAAGCAGTGTTTCAGGGACAGGTTTCTTTACAAGATGGGACAATTTCGAAGTCTGCAGTGTTTTTGCCAATGTTGACATTAGTATAGATGTTTTTCGGCGGGTGTGCGAGCCAGAGCCGTGTCTCTCGACGGACGGTCTTCAGCGGCAGTATTAGACATGCCGTCCGAGTCTGATTTATCCCTCAACTTTTGGGGCCTGTCGTGAGGCAAACGCTATCGCGAATGCCCATAGGACGGGAAACTGGTGGACCTTCCCCTAGACGCAGTGTGTGGCCATGTAGACGGTGTTGCCGTCAACTTATGGCCTTGGGTTGTGTGCTTTGCATGGGATCATTTGTCTGTGCAGATGCCGCCGGGTTAACAGCGCCGCGGTTTAGTCTGTCAATTCATGCCCCAACAGGGAGGAGGATACATGGGAGTGGGTGGATATCCAGGTAGCTCTAGGGGCGGGGAGGATTCCAGAGAGGGCGCCCGTGTGGTGGGTTCAGGGGTTACCCACAGGGGGAAGGAGGAATAGGGTACCCATGGCAAGCACAGGAACCTCAGCAATGTTGGACGTGTGGCCAACTAGGACATATCTCCTGCACCTGCCGCAGCAGGGGAATGCAGCCAGGATGGGGCGAACAGGGCCAACAGACCTACCAGAATGGGCAGAACAGGTATTATGTGCCAGACGCACGCCAGACAGGGCCACTGCAAAACATACCACAACATAACCAATCACCCCAGGTACAACAACAGACAGGGGCCACTCCAAAACATACCACAACATAACCAATCACCCCAGGTACAAAAGACTATGCCAGTAAACACACACGTGTTACACACGCAGACCCACAACAGAGCAGGACAGCTCCACTGCCCCAAAGCACAATGCCAGTACAGCAGTTGACACAAATGAAGGATGATTCCACACGAACCCTGGACACAATCGCAATGGTACCCGTGATCAGCATGGGTGGGGTGACGCTGGTGGGGCCCAACTCACATACAGGGAATGGACAGTCATTGTACCCCCAATAGGACAGCCCACAGACAAACTTGTTGTGTCCCATCCTATCAACCACACCTAATCCTGCGGAGGAACCTCGCATACGGGTGGCTATAGGTGACAGGATCTCTCCTTTCTAATTGACACCGGGGTGACTAGGTCGTGCATACGGGATGGGAAGTATAAATTGTCAGGCGACGCCATGAACACACTGGGGCTCGGGAAGTGTTTCCTTTTACTGATAACATCTCCTTATCAATAGGAGATCACGACTTCTCACTACCCCTACTTTACGCCAAGCACGCACCTGTCAACATACTGGGATGCAACATAATGAGCCGACTGAACAGGACAATCTCCTTCACAGACAAAGGCATACTTTGCTCAGCACCAGGCATTCTCATCCTCACAGCCAGGCAAATGTTTCAGGCATACTGTGGGCAACGGGTACAGAGGGGGGAGCCGGTTGACCCAGCGGTCTTCCAGGACTGAACAGACATGGCCCTTGCGTGGTTGACTGGGATCATAAGGAAGGTGTGGAGGCGATCCAGTGAGTACCTCTTGAGGCCAGAAACAGTAGCTGGTGAAGAAGGGGCGTTTGAATGATATGATATATGATATGGCATTTGTAATGCGCCTATACACAAGTGTTTCAAGGCGTGACGAGGCAAAAGTGGGCATGGGGGGGGCGGGACAAGTGGAGACAGACAACGATCCTACTAGGCCAGGTGTCAATTCAGATCGCGCAAGTGCAAGGGTAAGGGGACTGGGAAAAGTGCAGGGGAGAGGGGGGAAAGGTGCTGTACATGGTTAGTAGAATACAAGATAAATAATAGGGCCAGGTGGTGGCAAGTGCAAGGAAAGTGCTGTACATGGTTAGTAGAATACAAGATAAATAATAGGGCCAGCTGGTGGCAAGTGCAAGGAAAGTGCAGTACATAGTTAGTAGAATACAAGATAAATAATAGGGCCAGCTGGTGGCAAGTGCAAGGTAAGTGCCGGGAAAAGGGGCTGAAGGATACAGAGACAGTCCCGTAGTGCAGGTAGGCAGTGCAGGGAAGAGTGGCTGGGCCCAGGACCGAGATCGGTAAGTGGCCCAGAAGCAGGTTCAGTGAATTTAGCAGGGGAGAGAGGGAGAGAAAGCGGAGGCAAAGAAGAAGGTTTTGAGGTGCTTCCGGAACCAGAGATGGTTCTCCTCAAGTGGATCACTTGACATAGAAGGGATTGTGGCACGAGACGATTGGGTTTCGATACACGCACTGGATGGCGGAGGTAAGGCATGGAGGGCCATAATAGCACTGGGAAAAGGGTGCCAGCTAACAAGTGTCAGACGAGGAGTGGTTTACCCAGGCCAAGGGGAAAGTGAAATGATGCTAGGAATGAGTGTGTACATCTGGCCATAGAGGCCCCACCTCCATTCTGCGAAGAGGACTTAGCAAAGGTACCCGAGGCACTATGGACTACCAGCCTGAACAATGTCTGGTGCATGAAAAAAGCATAGGAGGAGTGAAAATAAAACTGAAGCCAGGAGCAATCCTGCACATGGCCCGCCAGTAACCACTCGCTAAAGAGGCAAATGAAGGCATTTATGAGACAATCGGTGCCCTTATAGACAGAGGTATTTTGGTGCCATCAGAGTCTCCATGCAACACTGCGGTGTACCCCATTCGCAAGGCAAATGGGGGGTCATGGCGTTTCATACAAGATTTAAGGCCTTTCAACAGTATCGTTGAGGCAGAGTACCCAGTAGCAGCCAACCCTGCCACTATTTTATGTGGCATCCCGGTCGAAGCCACCGTTTTCACCGTTACTGATCTCAAGAATAAGTTTTTCTCAATACCCTTGCACCCAGACTCACAGGACTTAACAAGCTTCATGTACAGCAACCAGAAATGGAACCACACAAGGTTACCGCAAGGATACTACGAATCGCCCTACATTTTTAATCGAATAATACAGATGGACTTCGCTAATGTCCAAACGAAAGGCACAGTGCTGCAGTATGTAGACATCCTCACCTGCAGTGTCACTGAGGAAGAGTGCAGGGAAGACTCCATACACATGCTCACCATGCTGGCGGAAAAGGGATATAAGGTGGACAAGGCTAAACTACAGTACTGCTGAGGGAGGTACTGTACCTCGGCCAGGTGATCTTGCAGAATGGTAAGCACATAGCAGCACACAATCAGTACTCTCCACGCCCCAGCCAGAGACATTAAGGGAACTGCAGCGATTTCTAGGACTATGAAACTACTGTAGAGCATGGGTGTACGATTACAGCACTTATATTGTCCCTTCCTGGAGGCACTAAAGGAGGCACAGAGGAACAACAAACAGTTGTGTTGGACAAGGGAAATGACGGAAGCATTCAGCGAGCTCAAACAAGCGATTTCCACAGCCCCCGTATTAGGGACACCAGATTACAAAAAGGAGTTCTTGCTGTTCTCCCATTCTGATGGTTGGGTCATGAAGGCACTACTGACACAAAAAACAAGCATGGGTCACAAACCAATAGCGTATTACGGCGGCCAATTGGACGTAGTGATGCTAGGGCATTTTCCAAGCAAACAACATTTGGCTGCTGCAGCATTCGCAGTAGAAAAGGCATCACCAATAACTATGGGGTGCTCGACAACACTTTATGTGGAGCACGCCCTATTTGCAATACTGCATAAGCCAAAAAATACACTGACCACCCAGAGAGCGACAGGGTATGAGATTATATTGTAACGACCTGAATTAAAAATAGTATGATGCAAGAACTTAAACCCAGCGCAGTTTCTGGCAGCAGAAGTATATACGGGGAATAGGTTCATGATTGCACACAGGCTATTGAAATATACAGAGAAACACAGAAGACACTTGGGGGGTGGGGGGGTATTGTACATTGATGAATAACCAATGATCGCCAAGGGGGATGGTGTATGCAGGACAGGCGCAGCAGTGGTAAGGCTGAGAGAAGACTGGTCAAGTAGGTGGTAAGGAGCGCTCTGTGCGCCTCACATTACTCTCATACTGGCACTCGGGGAATGCGATGGGAAAAGGGTCACTATCTATTCGGACTGCACTTATGTCACCTCAACAGTACACTCTGGGTTGGCAAGGTGGTTAAGACAGGAGTTTAGGAAAGTGGACGGGACCCCCTGTGCAACATGCGCTCCTTTTGGGAGAAACTGATAGAAGCAGTCATGTACCCAGCAGAATTGCCATTGGTGAAGTGTCAGGCACACACCAAAGGGGAGGACCCAATATCAAAGGGGAACAAGGCAGCAGATTACTATGCAAAACATGCATCATATTTTGGAGAGATGTGGGACATACCTGAAAAACAAAAAGAGAAGGGAAGGCTGAGGCAAATGGTAATGAAGGAAGGGTAAAATCATTTACCGGAAAGTCAAATTATGGAACTGCAAGCAGCAGCACCAATGGATGAAAAGGAACTCTGGGTACAAAGAGGGTGTTCAATGTCCCCAACTGATGCCTTATGGCGCCAAAATAACACTGGAAAAGTGGTAATGCCACGTGCACTACTGGATATAGCGCTCACGCAAATGCACCATCCCACGCACACAGGGAAAGAGGTAATTGCAGCCTGTATTAGGGAATCATGGTTCTGTCAAGATTGAAACACATGTGTCTAGTTTCATCAGTAATTGTCTGACATGCCAACAGTTTGCTGTTGGACCTACATTAAGGGTAATAGCATGAGTAATTCCCCGCCCTGAGGGGCCCTTCTTGCACCTCCACGTTGATTACTTGAATATGATCAATGTATGCCAAGGTTATCTGTACATGATAGTGGTAGTTTGCCCGTTTTCAAGGTGGATTGAAGCGCGCCCATGTTCCTACGACGATACCTTCAGAGCGGCTAAGTTTCTAGTGGGAAAAGTGTTCCCGAGACCGGGGGGGGGAGGGAAAGGGTCTGTGAGGTCTTGCGGTCTGACAATGGTCCCCATTTTGCAAATGAATTATTTCAGCACATAACAGCCTTGTTAGGAATAAAACATAATCTTACGTGTGCATATCATCCGCAAGCTAATGGCATGTGTGAACGTCCCAATAGATTACTGAAGGAAAGCATCCCCCTAGATCCAGGCAAGCACCAAGAGGAACTGGTTGCACTGCTTGCCCCTAGCCCTGTTTGAGCTGAGGAACAAATCCGTCTCTGACCACCACCTTACACCCCACAAGGTGGTAACAGGGCACTGCTTGCGTCTACCCATAGCCCTTCCTACCAGGGAAGTCGGGCATTGCGAAGGGACTACAGAAGATCTTTGCGCAGATGTGTAAGAATATGTGAATTCAGTTGCTTCTAGTACTTCTTTTATCTCTCGACAGATTCAACGGATCCAAGGGAGAGTGGAAGATGGTCAAGACAAAGATGACAGCAAAAAAGGAAACCCTGTTAGGACTGTGTCCTCTTGAACAACTTTGTTAGGCGGTGGAATGCGCTGCACTTCACTGGGTCTTACACCATAGAAGCAGTAGCTGAGAGAGCGATCAAGCTCGAGGGCCGGGCATCTTGGTACCATTTGTAGGATATAAAATCCTACAAGGCACCTATACCACCCCAGCCCGCTCTTAGAGAAGCTGACAGTGCCAATACCACAGAATCAGACAACAGCCTAGACAAATGTGATGCCCCGAGCCCTGTAGATACAAATAACACAGCACACTGGCCATTCAATGGTCAGACACTCGCAAGCCCCTGAGCTCCCCACTGCTGTTCTACTACAAATAGAAGAGTGAACTAACATTATCCCCAATACTAGTAATTTGCGAATCAAGAACGGTACATTGGTTCTCCACTTGCATTAAGGATCTGTAATAGAAACTACCCTATGCTAAGTAGAAATAACCATACAGCACGCACAACATTAGGAATACACTGTGTCAACACATATATCCTCCTCCTCCTCCTCCTCCCTCTTTGCACATGCAGGTTGTCGCCACTGTAATTGTTGATATGGTAGGATTATAGGATAGTAGATGTTGCCTCCTATTGACTATCCCGAAGCATTGTCCCATCAGTACATTCACGCTATACAGAGGGTGGCCTACAACAGACCTCTGCCACCCCGAGTATACTATTAAGCCTTTATGAGTACCTAGCCCAGACCTACCCACAACTTCACCATATTATACCAATGTTTGCATGGGCATCAAATGATAAGTCAGCAGAGCTTAAAATATTTACAAGTACTAACATAACGCTTTTTATTGTGATTTTCAGGTGGGAAACTATCATCTCATCTGCTACAGCGTAGACAAGGGAACAGGTTAAAATGGGTTTTCCAATAAAAAGAGTTTTAAAACCTGTGTGGTTATTGCTATTCATGAGCATTTTAGCCGTGGTGTTCTGAAACACCTACACTGCTTTGCATGTTTCTGCTGCATCAAATACTAACACTTTCCCAACCCCCCCAGCGGCAAGGACAACTGTCAGGTAGTCCCAATGAAGACATAAATAAGGTAAGAAGAGGTAAGCGTAGCGTGGGAACTGATGTAAGTGGGTCGACACATATCTCACTGACACGCACACATGGCTAACAGGTCTAAAAATCGGTAAGAATGCAACAAGGGAGAGTTGCAATGTCTGCTCCTTGATCCTGTATGCCATGGGGGCCTCCAGGACCTACGTAGCAACAGAAGTGCCAGCAGCAACGGCAAAATGTCTCCTGTAACTCGCCATGTTCCAGACACGGGGGAAATTCCAAGGGAAGACGGCAACATGAAGATGGCGATCAAAAGATATATTTCCCTATGAGGACAACTTCATAAAGACACTACCGATGGACAATTATTGGCAGCAGGCAGAGGCCCTATGATATATCACTGACGGACCTGAGGTGACGCTGCAGTACCTACCATGCAAATGGGGAGCGAAGGAGACCAGCGGAGAACCCGGTTGCTGGGAGTGACCACAGGAGTTGGTGTATGGCAAGGTATACACGAAGGATGGTTGGTAGGATGGGGTAGTAGGGAGCAAGGCATTGACGGTAACAAGAGCCGCTGTAGGGGGGCGCTGCTGAGCAGCCAAGGAAGATGGCTGCCTAGTCTGGAAGCTCCGTCCTCGCCCACCAGCTTATTCGGCATATCGGCGCTCATCCACAACATTGCTCCAGGGTACTGCCACGTTTTTGTTGCCGGGATTCTTCTGCTGCTGTGGCCGAAATTTGGAGCGAAAACGCTGCCACTACACTGGGATTCGAGCGACCGGGCCTGCTGCAGCTACTGAGGCCCTTCCGGCGGCCTCTGGTGCTCCGCCTCCCGCGGGAGCCCTCCTCGATCCTGCAGCCTGGGCCGGGATTTGGCGCCGCGGCCGCTCTGGCCCTTACTTCGTGGGACTCCCGGGCGTTCCGGCTGACCACTCTGGCCGGTGGAGCCGGGGCCGGGCGCTGTGCCTTCGCTCGTGGGGGCGGGCATGAGGCCTCCCTGCCTGCCGGTCCCGGGGCTGCCCGGGATGGCCGCCGAGGCCGCGGCCATCATCACCATCCTCGGATCGCCCTAAGGCCTCACTACGGGACCCACTGCACCCACTCACTCACTCACTCCATCACCCTGAGACTGCCCGGGAAGATCACCGAGACCGTAACTGCCGTCCTCGCTGAACAGGCGGGCCGCACAGCTCGCTTCACATACTTGCCGCGGTGCCGGCCACCTTGAGGAAGAGGCTTGTGCGTGCTGGTTTGTTACAACTACCGACAACCTCATAAAACACTGTCTAGGAGTAGACCTCCTGGAGACACGCGGATAAGCCACCCAGCGCATTAAGAGAGGTGGGTGCTCCTAATTACGATTCTCTGCCTACTACTCGATATCGATACCTGCTAGTAGCCCGACTCTACCTCCCCGGGACATTTTTTGATCAGTACGGATTGCTGGGGGGGCTGCCCACTCTTTCTCAAATACCCGCAGAGCGGAACGGTACCGCCTGAACACGCCACGCAGGGATTTCACCGCCTCTTCCCAACTACCTATCGTCGTGTCGGCCCTGACCCTGCCCGGGAAGAATGGCTAATAGATTGCGCGCTACTAGCAAAGCCGGGGCTATGGACAAATTCGCCAGGGCCACACCTAAGGGGGACCAGGTATCGCCCGCTACAACCCAGGAGGAGGGTGACCCTCGGCCGGACCCCCCACAACCGGACCTGGCAGCTATGATGGAATCCATGGCTAAAAACTTTGCAGCTTTCCATGAAAAGCTAGATGACATTAATGCGAATGTTGCGTCATTACGATCTAAGCTTGACCAACATGGAGCTAGAATCACCGAAGTGGAGCAGAGGACTGGCACCACTGAAGACAACGTCCAAGATCTGCAAAACACGGTGTCAGAGCTCGTCCGAGACATGAAACAGGTCAAATCTAAATGTGATGACCTCGAATCGAGGTCGCGGAGAAATAATATTCGCATAATTGGGGTCCCCGAAACTGCACTTAAAGGGCGCATGGAAACAGCGGTGGAAAAACTCAGAGATCTCTTGGAAGACCCTGAACTCTCGCCATTCTTCACGATCGAAAGGGCTCACCGCTCCCTGGCACCCCTACCGCGACCCGGGGACTTCCCCAGACCTATCATAGCAAAACTGCTCAGCTATAAGGACAGGGACCACATACTTCGCCTGGCCAGAGAGAAAGGGGAATTACGACTGGACTCACAGGAAATCAGGATCTTCCCCGATTTCTCAGTAGGTGTCCAAATGGAGAGGCGCAGATTCGCTGGGGTGAAGAAACTGTTACGTGATAGAAAGATTGAATACGCTATGCTTTTCTCCGCACGCCTTAAATTTACCCATCGGAACAAGCTCTATTTCTTCACGGTCCCGGACGAGGCCGTGAAGTTCATTGAGGCGCAGAACCCACTAGCGGAGTCGCCTGAGGTCCCGATGGACAACGACTAGAATTGACTGCTGCCCCTTCCTCATGTGTTGATCGTGATGCCCGTTAATGCATGCATCCTTGCTCTGTAACCTTATTTATGCTAACTGAGCCTCTGATTACATTGCTTATTCAAGATTTGTATCAATACTGGTGGGCAGGACGGCAGCGGTGGCCCCCACTGCGGCTGCAATTCCTGTAGAATCTAAATGTTTGTATCTACGCCCCGGTTGGGCTTTCTTTCAAACACTGCCAAGTTGGGGATGGCATCGAATAGTTTATGTTAGGGGTGGGTACCCACACACTGCTAGTTGGGACAGGGCGGTGAGGGCGGGGGGTGGGAACGTTGGGGTAGTTTATATCCAAAATGGCATGGGGGTTGAGACGGGTTACACACGTTGGCAGTGGGACACTATGGCGGCACTCATGGCGTTTATCACGGGCAAGGCCTTCACTTGGGATGTTCCGTAGGCCACCTACATGGCGATTAAAATGATGTCATGGAATGTACGCGGCCTGACAAATTTCACGAAATCCCGTAGGATCGCGGCCTATGCGCAGCGGCACCGAGTCCAGGTTCTCCGACTACAAGAGGCACATGCCCTTAAACACCTATCGTCGACCATTGCACGAACTTGGGGTGCTAACAGATATTTCACCCAATATTCCACCCAGGCTAGAGGTGTCCTGACTCTCATCCACAAGTCTATCCACTTTACTCTCCGCTCGTCATACGTTGACCCAGAAGGCAGATATGTAATCCTGCACTGCACCTTGGCTCATGAAGAATGCCTACTGGTCAACGTATACGCGCCCAACATCGACTCCCTTGAGTTCTTTGATGGAGTGGCGACCATACTTATGAAATACATAGACGTCCCTATAATATGGGGGGGACATGATCCTAACACTGGACAGTTTACTAGATAGGACGACGACCAGTCGCAGACCCACACCAAGAGCGACCAAGCGCCTCCTCTCACACATGGACTCCCTAAATTTACATGATATATGGAGAACGCTCCACCCCCACGACAGAGACTATACTTTCTATTCCACTGTCCACGACAGTTCCTCGAGAATAGACCTGTTCCTACTCTCTGGCAGACTGGTGGGAAAAGTCTCAGATGTTATGATACTTGCACGCACACTATCTGATCATTCCCCTGTACTCCTACGGATACAACTCGGTGACGTAGTGCCGCTGAGACCCCAATGGCGCTTTAAATCCGCTGCCCTATCAGACATCGTCTTTAAAGCTGAGATCCTAGCTGACATAACCACATTCTTTGAAAAGAACACTACGACCGATACATCCGAGGGGATTAGATGGGAGGCGTTCAAAGCCTACATCAGGGGGATGTGCATCTCCAGGGAAGCTGGGGTCCTGAAAGCTATAAGGCGGTCCTTAACCAACTCGGAAACCAAACTTAAAGCACTCGAACAGGACTATTTGACCACCCAGTCCCCAACGACCCTAGCTACCATCAGGTCAGAACTGGAACAGTTTGAGTCACACGCCATAAGGGAGGTACAATACTTTACACGCCCGGTAGCGGCCCGCAAATATGGGGAGGGGGACAGACCGGGCAGAACCCTGGCCAGGCTAGCGCGCGCTCAGACTGATGGGACCCGCATTGACAGCATCATAGATAGTAATAGAGTGCGGCACTGGTCGGATCGGTCCATACTAGACACTTTCACTAGCTTCTACGCCAATCTGTATGGTCCCCAACCAGAACACTCGGCCCAAGAACTGGACGACCTCCTTGAGAGCATCCCTATGACCCTCATCTCCCAGGACACCCGGGAAATATTAGACGCCCCATTTACCCTAGAGGAGATAGTTCAGGCGATATCAAACCTTCCCAAAAACAAGGCGCCGGGCCCAGATGGGCTCACCTCCGAATTCTACCAGGAGCATGTGGCTATACTAGCGCCTGTGCTACACGGGGTCTGGGCCGAATCACTTCGGTTGAATTGCCTCCCCCCCCTCCCTCAGAGAAGCTTTACTAACTGTCCTCCTCAAACCTGGTAAACCCCCGGACGAGTGTGGGTCTTATAGGCCTCTATCCTTTATTAATACCGACACGAAAATCTTTGCTAAAATAATTGCTGTTAGGTTTCTCCCTTTCATGTCCCACATGATCCACGAGGACCAGTGTGGGTTCATCCCGGGCCGATCCACAGCACTGAACATACGTCGCCTGTTTAATGTGATGTCTAGAATTGACCCAGGCGCGGACGCTGTGGCGGTAGCACTAGAAGCTCAAAAAGCTTTTCATATGGTCTCGTGGCAATATCTATGGGCTGTGCTGGAGAAAATGGGTGTAGGCCCCAAAATGACCTCCTACATAAAACTATTATACACGGACCCACGAGCTAGGGTTCTTGTAAACTCTGTTCCTTCCTCTCCTATCACACTACACAGAGGCACTCCGTCAGGGATGTCCCTTCTCTCCCCTCCTGTTTGCATTCGCTATAGAACCCATGGCTGATCATGTAAGGGGTAGGCACGGAAGTAAAGGTATACGATTAATGGACACACCAGAGATCATCTCCCTATATGCAGACGACGTGCTCCTGTACGTCAGAAATCCTTCCACATATTTAGACCCGATCATCCGAGATATCACCAGGATAGGTACGTTTTCGGGTTTCACAATCAACTACTCTAAGTCCGAGGTCTTCCCTCTCACGGTGGCGACCAAACGACCGTCTTGTGAGTACCCTCTGCGCTGGTCCCCGGATGGGGTGAGGTATCTCGGGGTACAAATGTCACTGACCAGGGCCTCTCTGTTGACAGATAACTACGAAGCTACAGCCCTTCTAGTCCGCTCCAAGTTCTCCAAATGGCGCAATCTACCCTTATCCCTTGCGGGCAGACTATCTCTGATAAAGATGGTGGTGGTCCCCAAACTCTTGTACGTCTTCGTTAACGTCCCGATCTGGCCTGGGAGTCAATACTTCAAGAAACTCCATTCGGAGTGCGCACAATTCCTCTGGCATCCAGGCTCGGTCCGCAAGAAATGGCAGCACATGACGCTGCCCTATGACAGAGGCGGATTCGCGGCCCCGGACCTTCGCCTGTACTGGAACGCTGCACAAGCCCATCACGCCTCTCAATGGTACACGTTCCAGAATCCCCCCCATCCACGTAAAACTTGAGAAAATGGCGGGAGGTGGAACCAATATATTGTCCCTGCTATTGAACCGCGCTTTCCAAACAGACGCCCAGGCAGATCCGGTAGCCGCTACGCTTAGGGCCTGGAGGAACATCTTGGGCTCTGACCCGGAACAGCGCCCATACTACAAATGGCTTCCCCTATGGCAGTTCCCCGGGCTTCCCCCCACACATGACTCCAATCTCACACGCCACTGGGAAAACCTGGGATACCACGCCCTTGCGGACCTCTTCCCTAACGGTGTTTTTATCACCCCCCAGACATGGCGCCCTGAGCACTCCAACTCTCCAATTGAAATGCTACAGTATTATAGGCTCAGAGCCGCAGTACGGACGATGTGGCCCTCATACCCTATTGAACCCCCAGACTCTCCTGAAATACAATATATAGCAAATTCCGGAGGTGCCAAAAGCATAATTTTTAATTTGTACAAAATGCAACAGAATAATATTGCGGACAACTCCCTTAAACCACGCGAGTCTTGGGCTAAGGAACTTGGAGTTGAAATCACAGATGATCTCTGGGGCAAAATGTGCACGCACACACGGTCTCTCTAAGCGCCAGATTCCGATGCATTCAATTTAAGCTCCTCAACAGACTCTAATACACACCGTATAGAGTTGCATCATTCACTGGCACCCCGACCCCTTTGTGTCCCAAATGCAAATCATGCGAGGCAGACCATATACACATGTTCTGGGCTTGCCCCGCCCTTAACACATTCTGGACGGCCGTGACAGAGGCACTTGCCGAAATAATTGGTTCTCCGTTGACTATGGAACCACTTGCCATACTATTTGGGCTCTGGGAGGGTGAGACTGAAAGGAAAATGTCAAAATTTGTAAATGTAAGTATCATGGTGGCCAAAAGATGCATATTGCAATGCTGGAAGCGCCGCAATCCTCCCACTTTCAGGATGTGGCTGCAGGCCCTTACATGGACACAAATGTGCGAAGAGGAGTACATTGGATCCCTGCCTCCGACATCTCGCCCCAAAAATGTCTGGTCGGAATTTTGTAGCTACTTAAATGGCAGAGAGGTAATGGAACTGACCTCATCTCCCCTACCAGGTCAATCAGATAGCCCACAGGCGACCTAACCTCCCCCTTTGGTTGTCGTTTTGACTTTGCTTTTGTGTTTTCTCTGTACTGCCTGTCGCCTTCCCGTGATGTCAGATGCTGTTAATGCAAGATGTATGACCTAACCATGGTGTGATGCCGATTGTACGAATGTGATGCCTACTCGCGGCCATGTAAATTGAACTGTGCCTGTCTTGACCTTTATGCCAATAAATAAAAGGTTTAAAAAATAAAAATAAAAAAAAAAATTAAAAAATAAATAAATAAAAAAAAAAACAAGAGCAGCTGTAACCACGGTCCAAGAAGAAAATGATAAATGCCTCAAGGAATGGGCCAGGAGTGCAAGCTTGCTATCTTGGGTGGACAAGGAAGATGGGCCACTCACAATTATCCTGCAGACCACATCTGCCTTATGTTATCAACACGATGGCACCGATTAAGTGGGGCAGAACGAAGGATGCAGAAGAATAGAGAAGATACCACAAATGGGAACAGGAATGAAGGTGCTGATGGACCACTATTGGGCCTGTGGTTCTAAAGCATATGAGAAACTCCCTCCTAACTGGGGAGGGGTATGCTCCTTGGCGCATGTTAAAATCCCTTCACTAGTTGTACCCAAAATGCATGTTAACCTAAGCAAGTTCCCCAAAATGGACGAGGGTAGCAGCAGGAAGAAAAGGTTGCTGCCATCTACCCAAACAACTAGGACGGGCACAATCATCGAGAAGGACCAAGTGAAGAGAGGGAACTATTTATGGGGACGATCCGAAGTGGCATTGGACGAGATCCCACCGGCACACAGACTGTTCAGCAGAACTGCAATGTTCTTCTCAGCACTAATACACCCAGGATTTCAGACGTACGCCAATGTGAAGTGGCTCCAGATAAGATGAGAGCCGAAGATGACCATGAACTTAAAAGTGAATGGCTTCAACACAATTGAGGAACTCTGAGCAACACGGCTGCTGGCACTGCAGAACAGATACATCCTGGACCTCCTCATGGCTATAGAGGGAGGAGTCTGCACCAAAATAGGGAGTTCCTGCTGTACGTTTATCTCAGCAAACAATGAAAACAACAGAACCCTGTCGGAGACAGTAGCACAGCTGGCGCAAATGCACCCAAAGATGGAAGAGTCGAAAGGTACTAAGACGGACAAAAGCTGGTTTTTCGTACCTATGGTCCTGGATGCCTTCCTGGTTATCTGATGGTCTGAAGGGGCTAAATGGAGGATTGGTGATGGGAGTGGCATCAATATTTGGCACGAAATTCTGTATGGCAAGGTGTAAGAAGGAAGCAGAGGAGGAAGCGGTGGGAATGAAAATACTGGATAAGGATGAACATATGGACCAAGTACTGGAAGAAAGAGCGGCTAAGACAACAGATAACACAAGTAGACGTGTACCATCCTACAATAAAACTAGAAAATCCATGCAACCCAAAGAAGTACGTAGGGAAGTGAGTCTACTGCAAGCCTGGGTGCGGCTGTGTCTACATGTACTGGTCCTTTGAAAATCACATTAACCACTAAGGACATTTAAGTGGAATAACGAAAGTGTGGTATATGATGGATGATAAAAGGTACCATGATGTAGTGGTCGACAAGTCGACCAGAGACGGGACTGAAGTCCGGGACGACCCCCTAACCAGAAGAAGTACCAACAGCAACATGGCCACCGGTCATATGAACTTATGCCCGTCCCTACTGCTTCAACCAGTGACAACTACCGCGAGCGGTACGCATCAAGTCGGTTGTATGCTCCTACTGTAACACGAACCCTGCCAATGATAGACGAGAGGCAAAAGACAGTTGGGGAGAGCCGCATGGACCGACTTGACTAAGACACTGTATTAAAAGCCAGCATGATGCAGGTCGTTGGAGACATCCCGACGACATAGATCCGTTAAACACGAAGCATACGTGCAATCCGCGCAAATCACATACACTCACACGAATCTACACGAAGAACATGTACAGTTCGTGAGAGAGGACTGTTACACCAACATCATAGCATGTTTATTATTTTTCCATTAGGCTCGCTATAGTACTGCAGAAACGCAAGAAGCAAGAACAACTCATATGCTTGCTGATGCCTCTACGCAGCTAACCCTATGGAAGGACAGGAGCACCAAGGGACCTGACCTACCATAAAGCTCTCCCTAACGGACATCATGATGACTCCATATTGGAAGCCAGAGTAGGCCACAAGAGAAAACCACAGGCCGTGGCAATTTCTGAGAAACCCCAAGCAGTGAGATGCTGCGCTAGCAGAATCGCCTACGGGGTAAGCACAGACCATCAAGTACAATATTTTGCAAGGCGACGTTCCATATCCTGAGCCAAGGTAACGTCGGCGGCAGCTGCAAAGATGGCCTGCAAAATATACACCAATTCAGGGCAATCAAGCCTGCAAGAGTGGTCTCCAACCACGTGATTCAACCAAGTTGTGAACACGCCAAGACTCAGAGGCTGAGAACGAGCAGCAGCCCCGCGGCTGGACAGCAACTTGTAACATATTTGTTACCTTCCAAACAGCATCCACGATTGGAATGGAGTGCTCATGGCATTAACCGTCTTCACACTATTGTTATAGGCACACATAGTTGCAATTATTGAAACACAGTAGACAAGCACTAAGAACAGGTGTCCCGCGGGCTTGAATTACGGTTGTTCCAGGCTTGGGGGCCCGCAGCATGACCAATCAGGACCAAGGGTTTTGGGGGTAGATGGCGAGGGTTGCCAAACAATCACCAGGCTTTCTCACTGTAACACTCTTAGTCTAGCAACTTTTGGGGATGATCCAAATATACCACCCGACACCAACCTGTCCAATGGTAACCCTTTCTATAGGGTCCTATACTGGACCTACTAGTCAGCGCGCCAATCCCAGGCCCAATAGGTTCGGGAGGGAGTCTGCCAGGTGACGAAGGTTATTGCGTCATGAGGACACAAAACTGGCCTGTGAGCCAGACTCTGGTGAGATGTGCCTGAATCTTGTAGTGGCATGTAATCCCTGTGTGTTTGCCTAATAAGCCACAGTAACTCCTTGCTCCTTGTGTGGACCTCGACTTCTTGGGACTAGGAAGGGAGTTAGGGCCCTCTGCGAGCTGGGAGTCTGCAGACCCTTGAAACGGCTCTGCCCCAGAAATGACCCAGACAACCCTCTGTAGCTAAGTGTAAGAGGTAAGGTAGTATTTGCTCTGCAGACGCCAAGACGGAATCTGTGTTAGTCTGTAGACACCAGATTCTGAATCGTTTCCACTTTTTGGAATATGTTGGTCTATTAGATGGAGCCCTATTAGATGGAGCCTTTGCAGCCTGTAGTAAATCCCAGCACTCGGGTTCTAGCGTGAGGTTGTGGAACATTTGCTGCAGAGAGACCCAGAGGGATAGACTGTCTGGGTTGTGGTGAAGTAGCTTGCCCTTCTGCTGAGATAAGAGGTGCAAGTGAGGTTGGAGATGGGCCGGTTCCTCGATTGCTAGCTGAAGGAGCTTCGGGGACTAGATTTGGCAGGCCCACATCAGCGCTATTAGTATCATGGTACAGGGCTGTGCGATCATTCTGCGCAGTACCTGCGGAGTCAAAGGTGTCGGTGGAAACTTGTTAAGGAATTTGCCCTTCTATATATAGTAAGGAAAATGCATCTCCCAGGGATTGTTATTCCTGATACCTGGAAGCAAACTGATCATATTTTGTGTTTTCGTGGGTTGCGAACAGGTCTATGCTGAATAATCTGTTGAGATCTTTGTTGTTTATCTCCCACTCGTGCAATTGTAGAAATTGCCGGCTGAGCTTGGCTGCTAAGATGTTGTCCTTGCCGGGGAAGATGCTCCGCTCATGTGAATTTTGTGATGAAGTGCCCAATTCCACAGTTGCTATGCTTCCTGCGAGAGAATGCTGAACTTGGTGTCCCCTTGTTTGAGTAGTACACCGATGTGGTGTTGTCAGTCTGCACTGTCACCATATGCCCAATCAGAACTGGAAGGAAGGACCTTGGAACCCACCGAATGGCCAAGGTTACAGCACATTTATGTGTAGGCGAGATTCTGTTGGTGACCATATCCCACTGGCCTGGAGTTTGCCTATATGAGCTCCCCATCCTGAGAGCGATGCGTCCTTCCTCAGTAGCAGTGATTGGAACGGGAGACCTTTGAGAAGATTCGGGCAATTGGCCCACCATCCGAGTGCCTTGTGAAAACAAGAGTGAGAAGAACGATGTCTTCCCATGACCTGCTGTGTTGAGCCCATTGTTTATCCTGCTCCTCCTGACGCAGACACATCTTTAGCCTGCAGTTTGGTGTGAGGAAGATACAGGAGGACATCATGCCCAAAAGGGATTAGTATTGTCTGACAGGAGAGCTTGTCTTGTCACCGCACCATGCAATTAGATATTGCATTGTCGTCACTCTGTCCGACGAGGGGCGTACCCTGGGGACTCGAGTGTCATGGTCTGCTCCTAGATAAAACGCTATCTGCACAGGCAGAGGCAAGGACTTGTCCTGATTGTTGGAGAAACCTTGGTCCTGCAAAAGTGTTGTTCTTCGCACTGCTGCGGATGCTGTGTTTAGGGAGGTTGCCTTCACTAACCAATCGTCCAGGTAGGCAAAGACCTGGATTCCTGAGCGCCTGAGATGAGCAGTCACCAGGGATATGCATTTCGTGGACACTCTTGGTGCAGATTTTAACCCGAAGGACAGCACCTTGAACTGGTTGCAGAGTGTGAACCGGAAGAATTTTCTGTGTGTTGGATGGATGGGAATGTGAAAATACACGTCGTCCAAGTCTAGAGTGGCAAGGAAATAGTCCTTTTTGAGCCAAGGATGAACCAATTGCAGGGAAGTCATTTTGAACTTTAGTTGGCGAACAAATTTGTTGAGGGCCCGCAGATCTAGGATCGGGCGCCACTGGCCGTTTTTCTCGCACATTAGAAAGAAGTGGGAGTACAAACCCTTTCTCTGCGGTACCCTCACTATGGTGGCTTTTCTTAGTAGTTTGGTGGCATTTACCTGTAACTGTTGCGGCCGCATAATGTTTTTCTTTGGTGGGGGTCGGGGGGGGGGGCAAGGGGTGTGGTGGTTTCTGAATAAAGTCTATGGTGTGCCCCCCTTTTATCACTTTAATCACCCATTTGTCCAACGTTATGGTGTTCCAATGGTTGAGGTGCCTTGAGGCGCGTCACCCTTCTTGGCCTGGCTCCTGCTTTGTCCTGGGCCTCTCTTGCCGAGTTGAATTCGGTACCTGTTGTAACCTTGTTGGTACCTGCCCCCCCCACGACTGGTAGGTATTTGAGGAAGACGTTTGACCCTGGAAAGATTTTCCGTACAATTTGTATTTGGAGGCGTTGCTTCGAAAGGAACAGTGGTCCTTGTATGAGCTAATTGCTCTTGCTGTGTCCGTGTTCACCTGGATTCACTTTAAGCGATTGTCCATCTTTTTGTCCAATAGGTCTTGACCATCCAAGGGCATGTCCAAGATCTGGGCTTGTACCACTGGCCTGAAACTGGTGGCCTTCATAGTATTGTTCTGTGTGCCATTTGCCTGAAACCGCAGTGAGCGGTGTCTACTGAGGTGTCTATCATGTGGCCCGAGACTGCTGCGCCTTCTGCAATGATGGCCATGGCCTCCTGTAGGAATTCTTCTGGGAAATGCTTTGTCAGCTTAGACATGCAGAGCCACAGCTCTCTGTCAAACCTAGTCATCATGGCCATGGCGTTGCTGGCCCTTACCGTAAGCGATGCCGTTGTTGAGACCTTGCGGCCAGTCACTTCTAGCTTATGTCCCTCTTTGGTGGAGCAGTGTAGGGGAAAGGCAGGTTTTGCAGTCTTTTCCTTGCTGCTACTGTAATGACGGAGTCCAGTTTTGGATGTCTTCTGAGACATAAAGGGGCTGAGTCTGGGGCCCTGTACTTTTGCTCCCGTCTAGCTACTAGTGCCGGGGTGGTGATCAGTGTGGCGAGGATCTTGTACAACTGCATCCCAGATGGTTTCCAAAATAGGAATTGTAGTGATAGTGTGACGCCTCTTGTCGCTGGGTTCATAGAGAACCAGTGCCTTTTCTTTAGTAGCGAACTGAATCTTGAAAATTTCCACTGACTTTGCCACTACTGAATGAAAAGACACCACCTTGTCTGGGGGTGATGAGCCCCACCGGTGAGTCCTGTTTCTTTTGTTTCTCG
Organism: Ambystoma mexicanum; assembly: GCF_040938575.1. Taxonomy (NCBI): domain Eukaryota; kingdom Metazoa; phylum Chordata; class Amphibia; order Caudata; family Ambystomatidae; genus Ambystoma; species Ambystoma mexicanum. The sequence continues at coordinate 461,309,004 of NC_090932.1, read as the reverse complement.
ATGGTGACCGACTCCCAGTCATCTGGGGCTCTGTCGGGCGAGTCCTGTGGCCGCTCAACCTTCTCAGGTTCGTCTTGCTGCCTGTCGGAAAACTCCCTAAAGAGGTCATCAGGCTCCCCCTCTTCTTCAAAGTGAACGGGGGATTCCGGACCGAATATCGAAGAAGCTGACCTTGCTCTTTGTGGCGATGGTCTTGGGGGGGAACCAGAGCGGTTCCCTCCTCTGAGCGCCGGACGATGGCTTTCACGCCGTTGGTGGCTGTCCCTTGAAGTGGACTGATGAGGTGGTGGCGAGTGGTGAGGTCCCTAGTGGACATGCTCGGATCGCGGTGCGCAAGTGATGTGCTTTGCGGTTGTCTGCCTGCTGAAATCGACTGGGTGGCCCTTTGCCTTCTGGTGACTTTGTCCATAATTATGCACATTGATTGTAAAAGCGACAGGTTGAAAGGGTCTGTAGCATCCTGCATTGTAGGTTGCCAGTGAGGGCTATTCTCCTTGGGCTGAACTGGTGATGGTCCCTCCCCATCTGAGAATTCCTCCTGTAAGATGATATCTGGGAGCGCATTCATTTCAGTGATTAGCGAGAGAGACAACACCTTCTGGTACTTCCAATTGTGAATGGACGATTAAGGCCTCCTATGGTTGGGGAAAAAACTGCGTTGCTTGCATAGATGGTGGTGGTAAACCATGTCCTTGGCCTACCGACGGCTCTTCCGTTGACGACAGTGGTTGCTTGGTGGACGATTGCTTGGGCATCGACGAGCATACAGTCGATGGGATTTCTGTCGACAACCTACCCGTAGACCAGTGCTTCATCGACAGGCTCTCCATGGACGATTTAGCTGTTGACTAGTTGTTTCGTTAATGAGGACGTCTTCTTCACCGACGAGGGCTTGCTTGATTTTTTCTTTGTGGACGAATGCATCGTGGACGAATGCTTTGTCGACGAGTCGTTAGACTACAGTAAGGATTTTTTCGACGAAGAAGCAGGTTTGGTTGTGAACAACGGTTTAACCGTCGATTACTGCAGTTCTAGTAGACGGGGAGGTTAGCTTAGTCTTAGACTTTCTCTCCATGGACGACCGCTTTGCAGACAAATGAGAAGAAAAAGATAAGTCTTTACCTTTTTGTGGATCTCCCATCACCATACCTCCTGGGTTCTGGAAGTTTCATTAGAGGACTTTCCACTCCTCTTCTTGTCCTTAGATGGTGGGGACGGTGCTCTGTCCACGGAAGAAGCTCCCATTTTGGGAGCTCGCTTCTTAGTGTGCCTGGAGGAGGTTGATGGTGCAGTCTTGCTGGATTCCTCATCCGAGGACATTTGTCTGCTCTCCAGGTGTAATAGCAGTCTTCTGTGGCTGTCCTCCAGGGTTTTCTTGGTGAACGTTTGGCATATACTGGGTGAAGGTAGTAAATGCAGTGTTTGTGTGGGTCCTTGATAAAGATGACCTTCTTGCGACACTTGGAGCAGTCCCTGAAGAGAGAAGTCTTCTCTTTGACAGTTTGGCCTTGATCAGCCATGAGGAGAAATCGGTGACCCAAACACACAACGTTTCTGGGTGAGGAGAGAAAAAATACAGGCTTCTAAGAATAAAGCCAAGAAGCCCTAGCTAGAAGGAAGCTGAAACAGCTTAAATTTGGTTGAAAAAAAATTGAGATTAATTATGAATAAAATAGAGAAAACTCAGAGCTGAAGAGGTTTCCCCTGTACTGTAAGACACAGTGAACAATCTGAAGATGGCTGACTAGGGTGGAGCCTAAGCCCTGCCACCTCACGAGTTGGGGCCTAAAAGGACCAAAAGGAGGTGGAGGGACTGCACAAGTGAAGTGTTACACAAGCCCTATAGATCCCTATGGGCATAGCTTTCTTTCCTTTCCCAAGAGAAAGTTTTGATATACATTTTTCGTTATTTAATTTACTGAGGTTTTCCAGTCTGATGACGGGGAATATTCAAGCATGTGAATCTATGAAAGATCCAATGCTGGAGAAGTATCCAGATCATTGGCATTGGTTTTCCTGTTTGAAGTCCTGCTTAACGGTTGCATATTTCAATACTGAAGTGACCGCCACTCTCTCCTACCAGCCTTTATGTCTTCCCTGGTTCTCTGAACCATTATGTTGATCGGGATTCAGGGGAGGGGTGGTGTGAGAAAATTGACCATCCGCACAAGGGGTGTGCACTCGCCTGGGCTTTTATGAAATTTTAAATGAAATTGAACAATGGTAGATCAACCTCCGGAAAATGTGTGGGGCTAATAAGCTTACATTTTCATATGCTCACTGCAAGACATACGCATATACCCATCCGCCTTAAGATGACATGACCCGGTAAAGAAACTAGGAGTGCATCAATAAGTATCTACGAATGTCTGCCTTAAAGGCCATTTTGGGCCAGTCGAGCCCTTCGAGTTGCAAACGACAGCACCACTGACTGTTATGCCGCAGTCGCTAAAGCCAACCCGAGACGGTTCGACCAATGCTTCAGAATCACCGACCAGCACTGGGACAACGATTCCTGACCCCGAGCCACCGTGTAGGCCAACCTGCAGCCGTTCGTCCAGCTTCACTAGACGAACTGCTTGCCGCCCGATACCCACATCAGTTTCCCATCATGAACCCTGTCGCAGAAGCTTCAAAGTGCCCTGAAACTGACTCCACTCTGTGAACACCAATAATTCCTACAGCACAAGGTAAATTGTGGTTCTGTCCCCCTGGTCTTTCTCAGAAGGCCCCTTGTGTCATTTTAAAACTAAATGCCCCGTTTGTGTTGAAACCAAGTATCCTCGAACTATTGCGATTAATTACTATACCAACTACCCTCCTGTCAGTAATCAGAGTGCATCCCTTTTCCTTCTTTGAAAGAGTCGGTGCTCTGCATTCCTACACATGGTGGGTTAAATTTTGTAGTGTGCGAGAATTGTTTGTTGTGATAAAGTAGATATTTTTTATGCAATCTTGGCTGGACAGTCCCTTTGATCATTGGGGGGTAATTGTATTTTCAATGTGTTGCAATTAACCTATGATCCACGACCTTTCAGAGATGAGCCTGCCATTCCGCCCACATTACCAAAATTAGACTAGGTGGTTTATAATTTGCTTGTGTTTCCAATATGTTTGGATCCCTTCTGGTGTACTAGAGGTGTGGGGCGGATTGATGGTTTAGAAACCGATATTCATCCCATGACCACTGGTGCACCGGAAGTTGATTTGTCACAGGTGAGTTTGTGCATGGGCTATCCTTGTAGACCACCACTTTGTTCTGACAAGTAATGCGAGTCCCAAGGTCCAGAGGAAAGGTGTTAATGTGAAGGGGACAGATAAAGCAGATGCAGGACATGAGAGAAAATTGGTCAAAGAGGTGATGTTGGGCAAGAAAGTGGGGTAGGTAGTTGGGTTGCATTTAGTAATTGATTATGTGAAATGTTTGTGGGAATGGAAGAGTAAAACATTTAATGATTTCACAACAAAGGCCAATCCTAGAAGAGGACTTCTTTGTAGTGTTAGCCAGGACAATGTTCATAGGGTGAATGTTGGTGAAGACTGGCTTAAAGGGCCAAAAAGGATGTGTATAGTAAAGTGGCGTACTTCAAGGGGTTGAAATGAACATGTCTGGATACCAAGGTGGAGGCTATTGCAGGAAACTCACTTTACGTAGAAATAAAAGTAATGTTGGAGGACTGCACAAATAATTTCCTAAAGGAGCTTTGAATTTATGCTTTGGAAATCTTGTCTGTCTCGAAAAAGATCTGAAAGAAAATCTGAAGCATGTCAAAGGGCGCTTGAGCTTGAAAAAAATCAGACTGGATTTGAATAACAGAAACGCAGAGAACTAAGCTCCACCTCGCTCTATGATATACAAAGAGGTCAATTGGCAAGATATCTAAAATGCTTCCCCAATCCCAGGTATAGATCGGACTTCCTCAGATTGCGTCTGAACCTTTTGCCAACGAGAGAGATTCTCTTCATCAGATATAAAGAACAATATGAGGAAAACCTGTGTCCGTTGTCTTGTAAAATTAGCGTGCAAACCTTGAGACATATATTGCTGGTCTGTCAGGGCACCACAGAAATGAGAACAAAGGCGTTTGCAAGATTTGTGGATGATGACTGGTGGTTAGACATGCCATTTTGGGAAAGACTAAGTTCAGGCCACAAACCACTGTTAGGGCTACTAACCATAGAGTATTTATATTTGTATTTTACTTGCACCTCTCTTTAAGCTTTTATGCTATAGAAATGTTATTTTCTTTTTTATCTTGTTTAACATTTTCTTTTTGCTTTACATATTCTTTTGTTGAAATTAATTTTTCTTCTTTTTTAGTAAAGCTTTGTTATAAACTGTTAAAAAAAATTGCAGTAGTCAGGCATTCCTCGAATATGTGTAAAGGAGTTTTTGGCAAACAAATTGGACGGCGAGGTAAGATTCTTGCAGATATTACAGAGATGGAAGCATGCTGAAGTGGCTGTGACAAATCCAGCGATTTATAATCTGCATTCATAGGCGCCATCCAGTGGAAGAGGGGTGAAGAGGACTAAAAGCAGATGTTTAGTGAATTGGGAAGTGAGCTGTAGAAAACTGAATAGCGAGGTAATTGAAGTGCCATCTAGTGTAGAATGGCAATGCAGCAATCCTTCAAGCATGCCTGCATCCAAAAACAAATGTGCTAACAGCATATTTTTGGGAGAATAAACCAAATGAATGAAAGTTGTTGCTAGATAGGCAGAGCAGATGGATAAGAGAAGGAGGCAGCGCTATGTGGGACCGCTACAGGCACAGCAGAAGGCAATAATGTGGTTGTGCGTCAGGGCAGAGTGAAGGCAGATAGGAGAGAGGACAGCCTTCAATTAACAGGTCAAACTTGCATAAAATGGATGTCTCGGTTCACCTACTTCAAACACAGCAGATCCGATGGAAGGATGGAGAAGAGGAAATTGTGGTGGGATGAGCTAAAGGTTTGAAATATGGTTGATGGCAGATTCAGGTGGGTGCTTTTTCCAGATGCCAAATGTTAGGTGATTGTAGAGGTGACAGAAAGCGAGATATTGATTCACCTTGGGAGCCAGAGGAGAACACCACAAGTCCTGCCTGGGAGTCCCCAGGACTTGGGTGGAAGCGGGTGTGTGCAGAAGGGAAAAGCATAGGCCTTCGTGCCCTCTGCTTAAGACTTGCCTCATAATTACTTAAGAGAGAACAGAAAAATCAGGTGGCAAATGTGATAGGAAGAGGGTTTTTCTGAGTAATGGGATGGCTACTGTTGCTTTGAAGGAGAAGTGTTGGTTTCCAGTACGAAGGGACTGGATGCTACGTTATATGGCATTTGTATAGCACCTAATGCTAATGGTATGGCCTCAAAGAGCTCTGGGGTGAATGCCTTTGGAGGACCGAAGTCTGAGGTATAAGAATTGAAAGGAGGAATTTTATAATGTGTGTGTTCCTTTTAGCCAGCACGAAAGTAGGGAGGGGTGGCTAAGTCCCTGCTAGCGACCCATGGATATCTGGTTAGTGGATGGGTGCTGTGATGCTGTCAGGAATGAAGGTGAGAGAAGGAGACTGATGTGCCCCGCTGGACGGAATTTTTTCATAAGACTGAACTGCATTGTACTGGCAGAGGTGATGTGAAATATGATGTTTGGTAGTGTTGCCAGGCTTTTTATCATGGAGTTTTTTGCCAAATATTTAACAAAATGAATTGTAAAATATGGGGGTGGGGGTTAAGGGGATATAAGGTGTATGGGGAATAAGGACTAGCTCATATGGAAGGGGGATTTGGGGGAACCCCCATATAAAATGAAAACATTTTTGATGAGTTTTTTGTAAATGAAACTGTGCAGATTTATGCCCCAGGAAGGATACGGCTATGTTCCATTGAGATGGAGTGCCATACGTAAAGGAGAATCAAGCTGATATCTAGTTGCGATGATGGTATGCAGATAAGGATCATACAGAAAAGAGTAGTGACATTGTAGTGGCACAAAACAGCAAGATTTAAAATGCAGGCCTACAACACTATCTGGAAAAAGATGCAGAGTAGTGAAAAAGAAAAAGAGACCCACAATGCAAGCCTAGAGCACTACTAAAATACAAAAACGTCATCTCCTACATAATTATTGCAGCAGACTGGCTTCGAGGCTTGGCATGGGCAGGGTCATCTAGAGCAAATAGGCAAACAGGTATGGAAGGGGGAGGATTAAACTCTGGACTGGAAGGGTCCTGAAAGAGGGCTGCGGCACTCGTAATGCGGCAAAAAAGTCCAAATACCCCAAAGCAGGGCTGTTACCTGGGAGCAAGGGGCTGCTAGGCCCCCACATGAGAGCCAGGTGACGTGTGGCGCAGAATGGGAGCCATGAGAGCAAAGTAGGTTTAGGGGCACAGGAGTGGTAAATGATATATGTATGATCAGACTCCTAACAAGCCTCAGGGTGCTGCAACCTTAATGGTGAAGGACTGGTCTCTAGTTCTTGTACAACAAGTCTGCCAGAAGTCATAATTGGACAACTCAAAGGCTTAGTTGCATGTGTCAGCAGAACTCGCCAGTAATCCATTACACTGCATAGTTACTGCTCAAGTTGTGGGTTATTCGCAACAGAGACCTTTTGGCCAAGTGATGCTCACTCTACAGGGAACCTTTATATTCCCACTTCCCATTTTGCCTGCCTGCTCTTCATCTTAAGTGCTTTGTGATGGCCAAGAGCATGCACTATAAATGCCTCCTTCCCACTGCTGATCGACCCTGGTCTCTATATATTTTCCCCATTCCTGAAACCTATTCTTCCTCTGTTTGAGAAGACCAGTATTGCTATTGTGTTGCTCTAGGGATCAACACAATATAACAACATGTTGCCCCTTCCATTTGCTACTTCTTGCTATCCACAGTCCTCGCTTTATACTTCCCCATTTAAGTCTCCTGTTGACCCTCAGCACTTAGAGGCACCCCATAATGGTGCAAGTTGCTGTGCAAGCCACAAATCTAAAATGACATGTACTTTACATGTTACCTTCAGTCTCAGAAGTAAAACATTTAGAAACAAAAACCAGTCCTGTCGGCTTAATTGATGGTTTTATAGCAGTTGGGCATGGGTCCAGACTAGAACCTGTGTCTTAGAGAAGTATACCTGAATACAGTTGGTGGTTAACAAGTTTTTATGAATGCCAAATAAATCATCAAGCTGGACCTCTCTCTCTACATTCAAGATTGATGAACATCTTTTATATTGCACTTTGCTGTATTGTTAGCCAATTTAATAGCACTCAATTCATCAACTTAGGAGGGAGAAGCTATTGTTATGTTTTCCACACAGGCCTTGCAATGCCCGAATCGACACTGTTTCATAGAAGTGTTACGCTCACCTGGTATCCACAGGGGTGCCACACGATACTGGATGGAGGACTAAGCGCTATCCAGGACCCCTCTCTGCTTGGTTATGTGCCAGACGTTGGGTAGCGCCTATAACAGGAGAATGGTGGGTTAAGATACTGGTTCTGTGATGGGTGGACTCCCACCTCCCTCTGGTCCAAACCCCCTCCCTTGGGGTTATTGCTCACCTTAGGTTTTCGTGCATTGAGCTCTCCGTCCTGCGTCTCTGTGCAGGGGCGCGTGGTTGGTGTGGGCGTTCCGTGGACCTAGTTCCTTCACTGGTCCATGTGCCCTTATGTCGGGTCCAGACCGGCTGTGACTCCGACTCTGCTTGCTCTCTTCCAGTTGAGTTATAATGTCTTTTCCGTCTTTATTCTGTCTCTTTCTTTCCCTCTGTTTTCTCTGTCTTCACAGTGTCTTGCTCCACTACGCTGTTCCCTAACAATGTCTTTCTGTTTTCACAGCGATGGTTGCGATCTCGGAGTTGCCGCGCCGATGGCGAAGACCACAGTGCGTTATTCATGCGGAGCGCTGCGCTGTTTATTGGTGTTAATTGCTAACCTGTGTTCTGTTCTCTTCGTACAGGTTGCGGTGATGTTCCGGAGTGATGAGCGATCGAAGCGCTGCTTGCCCATGTAAGTGCTTTGTTAATGCGGACCTTGTTCCTTCTCCCATGCAGGTTGCGGTGAAACCCAGAAATGGGTGAGGTAAGGGAAGCGCAGGGTGCTGTCAGGACTCGCTGCTTGCCCAGGTAACAATTGTTATTAATGCTCTCCTTGTTTCTTTACCTTTGCGACGAACTCCAGAGATGGGCGAGGTAAGCGAAGCGCAGGATGGATTCAAGACCGGTTACTTCACAGGTAAGTGTTCTTGCTCGCTAATGCTGTTCTTGTTCTTCCAGGTTATTAATGGAATCTGGATCTAGGGCTTCAGGATCGGGTCGCCAGAGAAGCAGGTGAACAGGAGCTGGACACGGTGAGCGTTATGCTGCAGGAGTGCAGAATAACGTGAAGCGTGTTCTGCTGTTTGGGTGTGGTTTTAATAGCCCAGGCCAAGTAGTTCCAGGCCCAGCCACACCCAAAACACTAGACCACATGGCTTGGTTCTAAAGAACTGAGCTGTGTAATAGGCCTCCATGTTGGATTAAGGTCCAAAACTGGTATTGCTTTATTCCAGATAATGAGCCTGGCGCCAAAGGCGCCAGGACTGACTCCATGTACGTTTCTGATGGATTTTTAAGGCCCTTGGGGCCAGTGTGAAGGGCTTTAGTCCCACTGCTGCCAAGGGGCTGTTATACCCGAGGGGGTCAGGGGCAGGGATCGTGACAGCAGTGGCCAAACTGTTTATGGCATGAACAGTCTTTTGAAAAGGGCCGACCGAAATTAACGATAGCAAGTTAAACCAGAAGGCACAAGACAACATTGGTAATATCATGCAAAGCTGTCTGCATCTAGTCGCAAACATTTTCAAAGGTCTGTATTTCGAACAAACATTCCTCATGTGTCCTAAGGGGACAACTACCATTTCCATAAAAGAAGAAACTTCCTTGTTGATGTACGTTCGTTTTCAGAAAATTGCCAAAATAAAAACGATAAGAAGCTTGGTCTTTACAATTTTCCTAATAGAGGCAGTACTATGTCCTATTGGGGCCAAACGAGACTATTGCAATGCCCTTCTAGATGGAACATCGACTAAAAATGTAAACAGACTCCAAATCACACAAAATAATGCGCTAAGAGCAGCATTGAGTATTCCCAAAGGGGACCACATTACCAAAGCCAGGCAGGCAGCACACTGGCTTCCCGTAAGACACTGCATCACCTTCAAAATTCTTACCCTCACGCACAAATGCTCAACTCTCACAGCCCCCTCATACCAATCGGAGACCATCACAAGAACCACCTCTACACGACCCACAAGAATCTGCTACTCTAGCCAACAGTACACTCCCCACATCAACAGGGCCAAAGCAGGTGGGAATTGATTCCCATACATAACTGCTAAACTGTGGAGCACGCTACCCACAGCTCTCAGAGCCGAGACCGACCTCCCAGCAATCCGGAAAAGGCTAAAAACCCCCTCTTTAACTAAAACTCTCACACCAAGCTCCACTCCTCCGTTTCCCCTACCTGCCTCCCTCCAACCCTCTTTTTAAGTGTTAACCCTCCCTGCACTGCAATCTTGTTGTTCTAAATGTAAAAATGCATTATACTTTGTAACTAAACTTCTGTAACAAGCGTCACAAGGCCTTTGGGCTGTTGCACGTTCTATAAATGTGAATAAATACATGCTCATATCTTTACAGATTGTGTTAATACGCTGTAATAAGTAACCTAGATGGAAACACGCTGTATAAAACGTTACTTTGTAACAGGATCAATTGGTCTTGAAGAGGGGCCAGCTGCTGTTCAAAAGAAAATAAGAAAATAGACTACTTCCTTGATATATGTGGGGTGGAAGAAATAGGTGCCATAGCACATTTGTTTTAGGGACCGATGGGTGCGGGGAAGCAGACATGAGATTTTCCTTGTTTTTAAAGGCCGTACTGATATTTTCCCCATCTTTTTTTCTTACCTCAAAATGCAAGGCAAGATTACCACAATGGCTTATTTGGCTTTAGCACAGACTAGAAATCTGCTTTAGTAAGTATACCCCACTAATCACTCCACATGGGAGAGGTATACTTGTAATACTGTTTTGCCAAATGGATTCAGTTTACCTGGTTGTGCAATATTTCTTTTATGTAGTTTCCAATTAAAAGAAAAAGTAAAGGATCACGCTTTGACTTAACAAAACCACTTTGAACCATCTGCAAAGTGATACATCAATCCTAATTAAACCAATGTATAAAAGAGGTGTCACAATAATTAGGAACACAGCATTGAGGACTTAGGATAAAGTTGAAAAATAAATGGTATTGGGCATCCCAACGTATTTGGTATCCCCTTTGAGGCATATCAAACCTACAAAATGTGAAGACACTTCCCAGTTAAAAGTGTGACTTAATCATTCACAGGGGTGCTTCACCCATAATGGGTGATGGGGCGGTGTCCTGCCAAGCAGAGAAGCGACAATGGCACATGAGAGCTCCCCTCCACTGCAGCAAGCAGCTGAGTACTCCTGGGCGGGCTAGCCTTAAGAGATAATTGGTATCCTGTTGTCACAGTATGCCCACAGTGGCCCATCACATGCATTTAATTGTTAATGTTGAAGGTACCCATTGTGACAGACTTGCTCCAAACGGTGTAAGAAGGGGATAGTTCTACATCCCTAGCCTTTTATGGCCCATAAGGAATGTTGGCAGGGTACTGCAGGCATCGACGGAGGACAGGAAGTTACAGAGACTTGCGGATACTTCAGCTTTTGGTGGGCGTCATGGATCATGGCTCAAGTATACCCCTGCAGTAACCACAAAAAGAAAAACATTCTGGAACTGGTGATGTGTGAACCACTTCGTACACAGGAAAGATTGAGCGACTTTTAGAATACGATTTCTTGGAAGAGATTTAAAGAAATGATGGCATTTTTTAAAGATAGCATTTGTATAAATATGAAGGACTGCAGATCTGAACATTACAAAACAAGTTACTTCTTACCTTGTAACATTCTTTCGAGGGGCTGTTCCTCCGACGTATTCCTTATCTTGATAGATTACTTTCAGCATGCTGGCCTCGGAATTTTTTTTCAGTAGAGGGCGTTGCACGTCGACGTTCCTCGACAGCCTCTGTATCGGCGCCGACGTCATCATGCGTATAGACTCGCGCAGCATCTGTTGCTCAGTTCAGTTTTGAAGCTTAAGAGTAGCTGTGCATGAATTGGTTATTGACCTTGAAGGAGCGTAAACTGCAACCACAAGGGAAGTTTTACTGAGGGGATGGATGGGAGGGGCGATGAGGAATACATCAGAGGAACATCCCCTCGAAAGAACGTTACAAGGTAAGAAGTAACTTGTTCTTCGAAGGGATTGTGTCCTCTGACGTATTTCGTATCTTGATAGACTCCCATAGCAGTGGTGTGTAAACGGAGGTGGGAGTAAAATTGTAATATTTCCCTTTAAGAATGAACAGAGTGTAACACAGCTTTGCCAAATCTGGTCTCCTTGCTAGAGGAGGAATCCAGATTGTAGAATTTTGTAAAAGTATGTGCGGACGACCATGTGGCAGCCGCACATATGTCTCGAATCGCTACCCCTCTTTGGAGGGCCAAAGAGGCTGCAATACCCCTGGTTGAATGAGCCCTAAGGTGTTGAGGGGGCTCTTTCCCTGCCAATTTGTAGCATTCTAGAATGGCTAAAATAATCCATCTTGAAATGGTCTGTTTTGCGATTGGCAATCCTAATTTGTGTCCTGCATAACCTATAAACAGTTGGTCTGCTTGCCTTATCCTGGCAAGTCTGCTGATATAAAAACTCAAGGCTCGTCTTGGATCCAGCCTATGTAGCCTCTCTTCCTCTTTCCTTGGATGGGGAGGAGGCTAGAATGAAGGCAAGGTGATCTTCTGAGTGATGTGGAATTCAGAGACTACCTTTGAGAGGAAATTAGGCTTCACTTGTAGGACAACTTTGTCTTTGTGAAAAACTGTATGAGGAGGTTTGCAAGATAGAGCTTGCAATTCGCTCACTCTTCTGGCAGATGTTAGAGCCACTAGGAAGATTGTTCTAAGGGTGAGAAATCTTAATGAACAAGAATGGAGTGGTTCAAAAGGAGTACCCATCAAGAAATTTAAGACTAGATTTAAATCCCACAAGGGAACTTGAAACGGCTTTGGGGGACAGACATTAGTTAACCATTTTAGAAATTGAATTACAACTTGAAGACCTGAATTCGCCAAATAGAGCAAAAAAGATAACACCATTGGTGTACCGCATGAAAAGGGTTCGATATTCTTTTCTCTACACCAGCTGCAAAACTTGTTCCAACGGCAGCGGTATAAAGTCTTTGTTGCTGGCCTTCTAGCCGAAAGCAACACCTCCATGACATCTGGGAGGTCCCAATCCTTGTATCTCAACCTTTCAGAAACCAAGCGTGAAGGTTGAGGGTTCTGATGTCTGGATGGAGAACCTGACCTCCCTTCTGCGAGAGAAGATCCTCCATGTACGGAAGACGAATCGGCGGGCATATGGACATGTCCAGAAGGTCCGGGTGCCATGTTCTCCTGCCCCAGTCTGGGGCAATTAGGATCGTAGTCTTCCGGAATCTTCTCAACCTCCTGATCATCTGAGGAGTGACAAGGACCGGAGGAAACGCGTACAGAAGTGGAAACTCCCAGTCCACTACAAACACGTCCCTTAGAGGGTATTACCCAAATTGATCGTTTACAATTGTTCGAATGAACAATTGACCGAATTTAAAGGGTCACAATTGACCTTTTCACAATTGACAGTATATATAAATATGATACATTACTCACAGTAATCGTATTTCTGATGCTTATATCTGCTTAGATTCACATGCTGTGCATAGGCCGACATCTAGTGGAAGCTGCGGAGCATTACAGTTTGTTTTTCGAAACTCGAAAATGGGCGTCGACACAGGGCGTGCAGGTAATACTATCCCTAGTGTGACGTCCACTGTACCCAAGATCCCTCACGAGTCTAGGATCCTCAGATTGTATTTTTTCTGACATGAGGTAGCATGAGGAGTAGCGCGAGTACAGATAATCCAAGCAGATAGACAGAAAGGTAAGACTACAAGCAATCATGCGCCTTCTCTCGGAGGGGAGGAAGGATGGGTCGCATGTGAATCCAAGCAGATACAAGCATCAGAAATACGATTACGGTGAGTAATGTATCCCTTCTGAGGCTTGTGGAATCTGCTTAGATCACATGCTGTGCATAGATTAGCGAGCAATACCAGAAGAAGGAGGTGGGATGTGAGAAGGGTCATGAGCAAATAAGTGTCTTAGAACCGCTTGTCCCACTTGTGTATCTGCCTTGGAATGGGTGTCAATGCAGTAATGCTGAGTAAAAGTGTGAATAGAGCTCCAAGTAGCTGCTTTGCAAATGGTGTCAAGGGGTACATTTGCAATGAAAGCCAGAGTGGCCCCAATGCCTCTAGTAGAGTGTAAAAGGCAGTGTCTTTTCAGAGAGTGAGTAACACAGCTGGATACAGTTAATAATCCACTTCGAGATGGCACCTTTAGAGACGCGATCCCCCTCTCTGCCTGTAGCTACGGAGACAAACAGTTGATCTGTTTTCCTTAGCGGTCTGGTTTTATTTACATGGTAGAGGACCGCCCTACGCACATCTAGGGTGTGTAGTTTCATCTCAGCCGAGCTTTGCGGGTTCTGGAAGAAAGCCGGAAGCTCGATGGACTGGTCTACATGGAATTTTTATATAAATTTAGGCGAGAACCTAGGGTGTGTGCGTAAAACCAGTTTGTCTTTATGGATAGTAAAGAAGGGATCCTGCACTGACAGAGCCTGAATTTCACTGACCCTTCTTATAGAAGTAATAGCTACTAAGAAGGCCGTTTTATAAGTCAGGTGTTTGAGACTGCTTTTATGCATGGGTTCGAAAGGGGGGCCCATGAGCTTGGCTAGCACCACATTAAGGTCCCACCCTGGTGGTGGGTTTGAAATAGGAGGGTGAAGTCTCTATACTCCTTCCATGAAGGCTTTAACTACTGGTACTTTCCACCACGAAACCCTGCTATGGGAAGTGGTGTAAGCCGAGAGGGCTGCCAGGTGTACTTTCAGTGAGTTAAAAACCAATCCTGCATCTAGCAGGTGGAGCATGTATGTAACAATAGTGGAAGGAGTGCAATCAACTGGGTTGATTTGTCTACTCTGGCACCAGATAACGAACCTCTTCCACTTGTCAAAGTAACAGTGCCTTGTGTTTGGTTTCCTAGATTCCGTTAGGATGTCCATACACCTCTGTGGTAAATTGAGGTGTCCAAACTCTATGACCTCAGGAGCCATGCTGCCAGGTTCATGGAGTTGGGTTGCTGGTGCACTGCTTGACCTTGGTGCTGGGACAGTAGGTTGTACCAGGCTGGAAGTTTGATGGGCTCGCACACCGCCATCCTGCGTAGGTGTGGGAACCACGGTTGTCTTGCCCACATGGGAGCAACTAGGACGAGCGTCATCGACTCCCTGTTCATCTTGTTCACCACTTTCCTGATGAGGAGTTGGTGGAAAAGAGTACGCAAACATCCCTGACCAGTTCATCCATAGGGCGCTCCCCTGGGAGTCTGGTTGGGGGAACCTGGATGCAAATCCTGGGCATTGTCTGTTTTCGCTTGTGGCGATTAAGTCTATAGTGGGGAAACCCCACTGAGAGAAGAGATCTTCTACGACCTCTCTGTGAAGAACCCATTCGTGTTCCTCTGGGAGGGAGTCTCTGCTCAGAGCATCCGCTAGGGAATTGAGCTCCCCTGGAACATGTTGTGATGACAGGAAGATGTTCCGTCTGAGTGCCCATATCCAGATTTTCTGGGAAAGCTTGGACAGATTTGGCGAGCGAGTCCCTCCTTGCTTGTTCAGGTAGAACATGGCTGTAGTGCTGTCCGTCCGGATTTGCACTGACAGGTTTAGTAGGTGGGGCTCGAACGCCTGAAGCGCTCTGAATACTGCCAGAAGCTCTAGCAGGTTGATGTGGTTCTTGGCCACTGAGTGAGACCAGAGACCCTGAGCTGTGTGGTGGAGATGGTGAGCTCCCCACCCTGTCAGACATGCATCTGTAGGGACTACTGCCTGTACTTCGGGATCGTAAAAGGGTTTCCCCCTGTGCGAGATTTTCTCTTTTCCACCAGTGAAGGCTTTGTACCAGTGTTGGCAAAACGACCACTAAATCGTCCCACTGACCACTTCCCTGAGACCACTGTTTCGCCAACCATTCCTGCATGGGACGCATGTGCAGGCGCGCGTGGGGGACCAGGTAAATGCATGACGCCATCATGCCCAGTAATCGCATTGCTTTGCATACCGTTATTTGTTGACCGGACTGATAATGCAGAATTTGTAGTAGTATATTCCGAATTCTTTCTTCTGAAGGAAAGGTCAACGCCTCCTGGGTATCCAGGATTGCTCCTAGGAATTGTTTTGAGGTGCTTGGCACCAGACTTGACTTCTTCTCGTTGATTGAGAAGCCTAACTCGTGGAGGAGGTCGTTAGTCCTTTGAATGTTTGTCCTGCAAATTCCTGGGGTTTCCCCCGTTATGAGCCAGTCGTCCAGATAAGGGTACACTGGGATTGCCTCCCTGCGTAGGTGTGCAGCCGCCACCGCCAGTACCTTGGTGAATACCCTTGGTGCTGAAGCTATCCCGAAGGGCAGTACCTTGAATTGGTAGTGCCGACTGTCCACCTTGAAGCGCAAGAACTTTCTGTGCGCTGGGAACATGGAAATATGAAAATAAGCATCTTTCATATCCAAGGTTGCCATGTAATCCCCCTTTTTTAGGAGGGGGATTACCTCTTGTAGCGTGGTCATACAAAATTTTTGGGGCTTGACATACTTGTTGGCAGGCCGTAAGTCCAATACTGGGCGCATTGTCAAGTCTTTCTTTGGCACAAGGAAGTAAGTTGAATAAATACCCTTGTTTACCTGGTGTCCCGGGACGAGTTCTATCGCGTCCTTTTGTAGAAGAATGGCGATCTCCTCGAGGAGAATCTTCTGATGTTCTAGGGAGTGTACTCTTTGTCGTGGAGGATGGTTCCGGGGATGCTGCAGTAGCTCTATACAATATCCCGTGGATACTGTTGACAGCACCCATCTGACTGATGTGATCCCTTCCCAAGCCTGGGTGAAGTTTGAAATGCGTCCCCCTACTGGGGTTGCGTGAGAAGGGACCCTGAACTGAGCGTCACTGCTTTGGTGGAGGCGTGCCGCCTCCCTTGCTGGGGCTGCCTCTGCCTTTACCAAGACCTCTCCTATTACCTCTGCCTTAAGCCTGGGTAGACTGTTGGTTGTTGTTCCACTGTGTACCCTGCCCCTGGGAATAGTTAGATCCTCTCTGGGAAGTTTGGCCGTGTGAGCGACGAAAATTACTATTCCCTCTCTGGTTAGGGGGTTTATTGGTTAACTGGCCAAGGGATTTGAGTGTCTCGTATTCGTCCTTGGCATTTTTCAGTGCGTCTTCGACCGCCTTACCAAACAGATCGGCTTCCACCGGTTTGTCTAACAACGATGCCTGAGTTTCTGCCTTAAAACCAGACTGCCGTAACCACGCATGTCTCTTGATAACAGTACCTTCTGCTATCAATCTGCCTGCGTTGTCCGCGGAGTCGAAGGTTGCTTTCAAAATGCAACCAGACACGGCTCTACCCTCTGCGGAAATCCGAGCTAATTGTCCCTTTAACGGTTCAGGAGCAGAGGCTATGAGAGCCGCGACTTCTTCCCACTGATGGCAGTTGTAGCTGGCCAACAGGGTGGTGGAATTAGCAATCCTTGCTTGGTAGGCGGACGTTGATGCTACCTTCCTGCCGAAACCGTATAGTTTTTTGCTCTCCTTGTCGGGAGGAGCTTCTGACGAAGACAAGGGTGTCGCAGCTCTCTTACGAGTGTTGGTGACAATTAGGGAGTCTGGCTTCAGATGTCCTCTTAGATAGAGAGGGTCAGACTGAGCTGCCCTGAAAAGTTTTTCAACCCTGGGATTGACTGCTCTGGTGAGGTTTGGGTTCACCAGGGACAGATCTATTCTCCGCTGAATGGATTTAAGGATAGGGATGGTCTGGGCAACAGGCCTCCTTTCTCCCACTAACTCTTCTGCGAAGTCCCTTTCCTCCTGTACACCGTGGGTGTCAATGTGGAAATGTTCTGCTGCGCGAGCGAGAACCTCATTTAGGAGGGGTTGGTTATCGACCGGGGAGTCGGTAACCGGGGCTTCGTTCTCTACCGGGGAATCTACTCTGTATGTTTCCGGGTCATCCTCTTCTTCCTCCTGGTCCTCATCATCCCCATAGTAGCCCGTCCCGGTTTGCTCTTCTATCAACCCAAACTCTTGGTCTTCACAAAAGGAAGCCTCTCCTTGATACCGTGAGTATGGTCTTGCGTAAGGTTGTACCTCAAAGGGTTCGGACCTCATTGGAGTTTCAAACCGGGCCTTCTTACTCGGGGGGGGGGGGATAGGATCAGTAGAGCCCGAGGGTGTGGCCACTTGTGGATCATATGAGAGGAAATGTTCTGGATTTTTATCATAAAAATCAGCCAAAGAAGACAATCTTGACATGACCCTATCCATGTCTTCACTGGACCATTTTTTGGAACTGGGAATGACTCTCTCAGCAAGTCTATGGGATTTATCTTGAGTAGCTTTGCTGGTTGTGGACCTATCAGCAGACCTGGGCTTGTCTGTCTGTTTAGGGAGGGTGGAGTGTTTCACAGGTGTGGAAGAATGTACAGGAAGTTTCTTCTGCTGTTTACCCCCCTCCCCGTGCGTAGAAAAATGTTTTCCGTGTCCCTTAGTGGCTCTGGAGTTTTTCGACGCCTGGCGTCGAGGATCGGGAGAGGTGTCCCTGTCCTTCGAGCGTGGGGCCTCACTGGCTTTAATTGCGGGCTCCGACTCTTGGAGCGCGGCCTGGGGGTGGAAGTCGTCTTCGTCTCCCGACGATCGAACTTCTGTTAGCCTAGGGAGCGAGGCACTCTTGGCAAGAGTGGATGATTGCCTGGAGTCATGCGGCGATCTTGATCGAGAGCGCCCAGAGGACACCGAATCAGACCGTTCTGTCTATGCCTCTTTCCGAGAACTCGACGTCGTCGAGTCTCGGTTGGACTTAGTGTGTGTAGTATGTGAAGCGCTTGTGTCGCCGGGGGTCTTCCCATAGCCGCCCTGCCGGACGACCTTCCGAGATCGGGGACCTGCGCTTGGCTGTCATTCGACGCCGTAATGCCCTCGCCGTCCGAAAGTATGGCGTCGCTGCCATCGCTGAAGGCGCCCTCCGCTGCCATGGCCGCCTGCCTGGCGTGGTGGGCCCAACGCTTCGTCGAACGGTCCTTAAGTGTCTTCGGTTTAAACCTACTACACGCTCTGCAGTTCGCTTCGGGGTGGTCCCTCGGCAAGCAGAGATTGCACGTGGCGTGCCTGTCGACCCAAGGGTATTTGCGATTGCACTTGGGGCAGAATTGAAAAGGGGTACCCTCCATACGCACCTTGAGGCAGCGGGCTGTTAAGTGTAGGAAATGTATAAGGTGTACCTATATACCAAGAGTGTAGAGTATGTACCACCCCCCACTTTCCCTACTTGCAGGGCCGAGGCCAGCGGCCTACCAGGCCCAAATCCGTCGTGCAGCAGCCGACGGTCGATTTCTTCTCCAGCCGGCGTCGAGTGTTGAAGTTAGACGTTGGGGTGGGAAAGGATGTCAATAGAATATTATTTTAAATTCTAGCAAAAGTATGGCTAAGGCCAGGGGACTCCGCAAAATGCTTCCGACCAGTATGGCGGAAAAAACCAATGAGGATCCTAGACGCGTGAGGGATCTTGGGTACAGTGGACGTCACACTAGGGATAGTATTACTGGCACGCCATGTGTCGACGCCCATTTTCGAGTTTCGAAAAACAAACTAATACTCTGCAGCTTCCACTAGATGTCGGCCTATGCACAGCATGTGATCTAAGCAGATTCCACAAGCCTCAGAAATATAAATATATATATATATAAATATATATATATATATATATGGGTTTTGGGGGGTTTGGCGTTGGGTGGGGGTTTTCCCCCCACATATATGGTACAATTGACCTTCACAATTCGGTCAATTGTGAAAAGGTCAATTGTCATTCGAGCAGTTGTAAAACGATCAATTCGTATACAACCCCCTTAGAGCTCCTCTCGGGGGAAATTCCCTTGAACAAAACTGATCACACTTCCTGTTGATACTGGTGGCGAACAGATCCACTTTAGGGGTTCCCCCAAAGGGTGAAGATCTCGTGAAGGACTTCCTGAGCTATATCCCACTCGTGGGAGACTGTGCTCTGCCTGCTCAGAGCGTCCACTATCAAGTTCTTCTCTCCAGCTAAGTGAACTGCCGATAGAGAGATTCCTTCTTGAATTGCCCAAAACCAGAGCTGCACAGTGGCAGTGATCCTACGCCTCCTCTTTTGTTGAGGTAATGCATGGCCACTGAGTTGTCCATCATTATTAGGACATTCATCCCTTGTACAGATGGCAGAAAAGCCTTCAGCGCTAATCTGATAGCTCTCAGCTCCAACAGGTTGATATGGAGACCAACGACTGCTGATGGTCAAGTCGTTGGCATGGGCTCCCCACCCCGTGAGTGAGGCATCCGTGACTACTATTATCTCCGGCCATGGTTGCCAAAACAGTTCTCCTTTCAAAATGTTCTCCCGACAGGCCCACCACTGAAGGTCTCGAGCCACTTTGTCCAGGACATGAAGGAGATCTGTCATTCTTCTGGAGAATTGTGACCACTGGGTTCTTAGTGCCCACTGGAGGGATCTCATTCTCAGGCAAGCCTTTGGCACAAGGAAGATGCAGGATGTCATGAGGCCTAGTAACCTCAAAAAGTCGAAGGCTGGGAGACGTTGGGCATTTTGAAACTTGGTGACCATCTGCAGAATATCTTGAGCCCTCACCTCTGGTGGCAAGACTTTCCCCAGGGAAGTGTCCAGGACCGCTCCGATGAACTGGAGTCTCTGTGATGGTATCATCGTTGACTTCTTTAAGTTGAGGGAGAAGCCCCGTTTGTGAAGAAAGTGGCAGACATAATCTAGTTGGATCTGAGCTTGTTCCGAAGATACTGCTCTGATCAACCAATCGTCTAGGTAGGGGTAGACGTGGATTCATTCCCTCCTTAGACTTGCAGCCACTACCGACATTAGCTTGGTGAAGACCCTCGGGCGGAGGTCAGCCCAAATGGCAGAACTCAAAATTGATAGTGAGTGTTGCCAATTGCGAACCTCAGGTATTTCCTGTGTTTGAGATGGATTGGCACATGGAAATAAGCATCCTGAAGGTCTAGAGACCAGCCAATCCTGAAGCTGGAGCACCTGAAGGATCTGAGAGAGAGTTACCATCTTGAACTTGTCCTTCCTGAGGAATTTGTTCAATTCTTTCAAGTCTAAAATGGGTCTCAGTCCTCCGTCCTTCTTCGGTACTAGAAAGTAGGGGGAATACCAACCCTTGTACCTCTCCGCTACAGGTACCGGTTCTATGGCACCTTTCTCTAGCAGGTCTAGAATCTCCTGCGAAAGGAGCGGGTCTGGAAACCTCAAAGAGTTGTTCCCCGGTGGGTGACTCTGAGGGGTGCGTAGAAAAGGCAGGCAGTAACCTTGGGCAACTGTCTCCAGTGCCCAAGCATCTGACGTAATAGCCTGCCATTCTGTCAGATGTTGAGTTAACCTGCCCCCTACTGGTGTCTTGTGAGGAGAGACCTCAGAGAAGTTTAGAGGCGGCTGACGCAGATGCCGAGGGCAAGGAGGCACCTGCTGCTCCTGCGGCGGCTTTTATACTTTTAACCCGTCCACCGCGGGTGAATCGTTTTTGGCCCCTTTGAGCCGGCTGTCCTCTGCCTTTTCCGAATGCGGAATAAAAGCGAACTGACCTACCCCTCCAAGAGGTTCCTGAGGGAGTGATAGAGGTTGACGGATTGTAGCTCCAAGAGATTTCGCTGCTGCCTTGGATGTTTGTAACTTCTCTAGGCGGTCATCAGCCTTCTTACCAAACAAGAAGTTCCGTCAAAGGGCATTTTCAAAAGTCTGGCCTGTACATCTGGAGCAAAACCAGACTTTCACAACCACGCAAATCTGCAGATTGTAGTACTTGCCGCCATGGCCCTGCTGATACTGTCAGCAGAATCAATGCCAGTTTGAAGCGACTCACACATTGCGTCTTTACCATCGTTAATGATGTTCAGAAAGGCTTCCCTTTCCTCTCCTTCCGGGAGACAGTCAGCCGCAGATGAAGCACACTCCCAAAGTGTATGGCTGAATCTTGCGAGCGTGCAAGTAGCATTAATGGATTTAAGAGCCATGCTACATGCCGAGAAGACCTTTTTTGACATAGCGTCAAACCTTTTATCATCCCTGTCTTGTGGAATAATAGGGTATGCAGATCTGTTCAATGAAGTTGCTGCTTGTACAATCAAACTCTCTGGAGTTGGATGTTTGCTCAAATATTCAGGGTCAGAAGCAGATACCCTATATTTGGCAGATAGTTTTTTGTTAACTGCCGGGATAACCTCAGTAGTTTCCCAGTTGACAGATATTTTTCTCTGCAATGCAGCATGAAAGGGAACCACAGGATCTTCCTGTGGACCTTTAACTAAAATGTCCGTAAAATCATCCTGTTGAAAAGAAGGTGAAGGTGTAGAGCACCCCATGAATTCTATTATTCTGGCCATTAATACCCTATAATGTGTCTCAGCATGTTCCCCCTGGGTCTGGTTTAGCGAATTGTACTTCTGGAGAAGTATCTAAACCGCTTGCCTCATGCAGAGAGTCTTGAAGGTCTTTCAATCTGTTCTCTTCAGAGATAAATTCCTCTGGTATAGGGGTAGTGGTCCTCTGTAACCCAAAGGATCTTTCATGGTCAGAATCCTCCCCTTCCTCATATATAGAGGACAAAGCTCTGAAATAATCTGACCTTGGGTATGGTTTAAAACCCATTTCTAGAGCAGAAGGGGTCAAGCTTGTTGTCACCGGTTGAGAAAACATCGAAGTTGTCGATGCGGAAGTCAAAGGCTTCGATGAAACCGAAAAAGGCGTCGAAAAAGTATGAAGAGGCCTCGAAGAACTCGAGAGGATCAGAATCCTACTCCGTCGTCGAGGTTATCAATGACATCCTCGAGGTCATGGTCGAAGCCCTCGGTATGTCTACTGACTGAGATATAGCAACAGCAATAGGTCTGTCCTTTATCGGTGTCGACAGCAGTGTCGAGGACGGCATCGATTTGACTGATCTGTGTGTCGACGGGCCCTTCGATAAATACGTTGATGATGCAGATTTATAAGTCGAAGGAACCTTCAACGACGGCATCGATGACACGGTCTTACTGCCTTTGCTCGAGGGTTCATGACGCTCTCGGGCAGTTTCTTTCGCCGGCTGCAATGACTCGCGGCATTTCGATGTTTTGGGTTTTTCACCCAGGGTATCACCTTTAGCCCTCTCCGAGTGGGTCGAGGCCGCTTTCTCGAAGACGCTAGGCATTTTTTACGGAATTCCTCCCACTTAGCAGGAGAGCTGTGTTTCTTGGGGCAGGTGACCCTTTCCGAGGAAGTGAAAGAAGACGAAGAAGAGGGAGATCTACGATGCCTCTTTTTCGAGTGTTTAGATCTCGAAGACTGATGGGAACTGCTTCGAGACCTTGAACGGGAATGTTTCCTGTGACGGTAGGGAGACTAATGTCTCGACTCTGCCGAGGAAACCTTTGAAGAAGTTGAAGTTTTAAGAGTCTTACCTCTTTCTAGCTTCCCCTTACGCTCCTTCAAGGTTTTCGCTGTCATGGACATACAGTCCTCGCATTCCGAACATTGATGCTCCGATCCCAGGCACCACAAACAGATCCTGTCAGGATCCGTCAACGACATTTTCTTCCCACAATCTCGACACTTTTTGAAGCCGGACCGTGGGGTCGACGGTTCGGAAGAGGAAGCCATAGAATGAAGAAGATATCTTCGCGGGATAATACGAATATACTTGAATAAAGAACTGAGCAACACGATTCAGAGGCCCATGAAGCGCGAAAAAATGGAACTGAGCAACGGAGCTGCGCAAGTCTATTTATACGCACAATGACGTCAACGCCGATACGGAGGCTGTCGAGGGACACCAACTCGAGGGACGTCAATGCGCAGCGCCCTCTACTGAAAAAATTTCTGAGGCCAGCAAGCTGGAAGTAATCTATCAAGATAAGGAATACGTCGGAGGACACAATCCCTTCGAATGTATGTTTCTGTAGCAAACTTTTACTTATATTGTTTTGATATAATTAGTCCACCTAGGGTTCAGCATAAGCAGTTTCACCAACCTCAGTAGGGCCCCAATTCTGGTGTCAGAGTTGGAAGCAAGACATTGGCCAGATACAAAGTGAAGAAAAATGTGTTCAACATGTGTTTAAGGTTTAAATCGGTCATATTTGATAATTTAAAGTAGTACTCAACAAATACAAGAACTATTTACTTTAATGCTATACAACTCTGTTGCAAAAAAGCATAGTTGTGTCTGGTATTTGAAAACTGTCTGAGATGTCTAGAAGAAAAGAACATTTCTTCAGAAGACTTAGGACCTTCAAAAGCCATGGAGTGACAGCCCTACATATTTACGGGAGAGCTTGTGGTCAGGTCAACACTTGCTCTTGCAGAGGAAGCAGACTACTCACTGGGGGTCCGAAGAACATCATTGGATATTGTTTAGGTTTCATGAGGCAAGGACTAGGAATCCATGTTAAACAGGCCACTGCTGAATTGTGGCCTTATGTGATGTGTGATTAGATGTAGAATGTACTCTTCAGCGATTTTAACTGACCACATTAGGGAGTGGTTGCCACAGTAGAATGAGCATGTGATATTGGAGTGCTTATTCGCCAGTACCCAGGAAGAAACTGAATTGCTAATGTGGAAGCATGAGTGTGAGGTTTTAAGTGATGCTTGTCATTGTGTTAAATAAGAAACTTTCTATTAATGGTGTACGCTTTCCCCAAACATTTCATAATCTGGAATGATTGCGAGGGAATTTCCTTAATATCTTTGCTAGTTAGTTGCTAATAATCCACTGGTCTGTCCAATGTGTTTCTAGTGCTTTTTCCTTTTGCTTGTGCAACATGCCTAGCAAAGGTGGAAGCAAATGCAAACAGAACATAACCATCCACTGACATATCTGAATACGAGGCACAACTTACACCTGGGTAGTAGCATCCAGAGAGAACTCTGCTTGTTTACACGATATCACCAAAGATATAGGGCACAGAAGAACAGAGTCATGTGTAAATTGGACCCCTTGTTAGGGCACTAGAATGAGGTGGACAGACTTTCCCCAGAATAGTAATTGAGAGACACACATAGCTGTAGTGGGACATAGGAGTCAGAAGTAAGGCTATATATTGTTGCATGCATTTCTATCATTAGCCCTAATCACCTTTGGTGTGTAGAGGGGTTGCACTCATATGCCGAAACATCCTCAACCAGGGGTAAACATTTCAAGTTGCAAGCTACTAGGCAAGCATAAAAAGTTGCTCTGTCAAATTATCCCGATGCACACATGACACCATTTCTCACTAGTCAATCAATTATCAGCAACCAATGGCTAGTAGAGTGTGCACATTTTGAGGCACTGTCCAAAACATTCAGTTAATAGACATCATGGCACACCCACTTTGCAAACAATTAGCATTTTCTCTGAATTTCAAGTTCCTAAATCCTGAAGGGAGGGTCGGTTATTACCCACCTGTTAGTATTCAATGCAACACACCTCATTTGCTCAAATACACCATCTACGCAAGAGACTTGAAAAAATAACAATCGTTTCAGGTTCTAAACACTCTAAAGGTCACACAATAGATGTGCTTTTTCATGACAATTGCATTACACACTGTGGTCACATGTGGGGAGACCACTGTCCGATTCTCCCCCTCCGCAAGTCTTTCACTGATGGTAATCTGCTTCACATTGCCACGCCTAACACTTGCTCAGCTGGAAAACACTCCCGACATCTGCAACCTCCTTGAACTCCTGGATCTCGATGTTCTTGCCCTCACTGAAACCTGGTTCAAGGATAGCTCTGTCATGAGTTTTGACACACATCTCTCAGAAGGTTACAAGATACTCTCTGCCTAGACCAAACAGACCAGGTGGAGGAGTAGCATTTATTTTATTTTAGTATTTTTTAAGCGCTCACTCAGACCCTGGGCATCGAGGCGCTGATACAGGAATTTTTTTTGTTTTGTTGCGTAATTGGGTTTTTTTTTGGCTTAGTTACATATAACGCGCTTCAATACCCAGGAGGTTTCCATGCGTGGACCTGGGGATTGAACCCGTGTTGCTTCGTATCGTTTTGCTTCCAAGGCGAGCATGTTGCTGCCTGGCTTTCCTCCCTTCCCGAGTGGATCCCTGTGTCTGTCATTCCCACTCAGGCCTACTCATTCTTTCAGTGCATGGTCTGCAGGCTCTCCCTCTCTCCTAGCTCTTCACTCCTGCTGGCCACTTTCATCGATAACCTGGTCAGCCCTCCCTCTTCGTTTCAGAATGGGCTGGCCTCCTCCCTCTCCTTTCCTCTCCTCCTACTGGGTGATCTCAACATCCATCTCGACTCACATGATTCCGCAGGACCTTTCCGCATCTTACCCTCTGGCCCAACACACAGCGCTGGCCACACCTTGGATGCTCTCATCTTAACTGACATTACTCTATCCCTCTCACTACTTCTCGCTCCTGGAATGATCGCTCTCTCCTCTCGCTTGAAGCTCTCTTCTCCTCTTGCATCAGTAAGCCCGGCACTGCCTCCCATCTACAAGGTCATCCGACCCATGAAGAGAGTCTCAGTAGCTGCCTTTGCCTCCACCTACTCTGCTCCTTCCACTCTTGCGGCTGACTCCCACCCTGACACAGCCCTCTCTAACTTTAACCTCTCCGTTTCCAACACTGTTGATATTCTTGCACCTGTCACAAGGGTACGACTGAAGCCTACCAAAAATTGCAACTCTTGGTACGACTCCCAACTAGCTGCCCTTAAACGTAAGTGCAGGGCAGCCAAATGGAAATGGGATTTTGTGGGCGCACCGTGACAAACTGGCCTGCCACCTCCTCCAAAGGCAGTATAGAGACTGCATCCGTGCCCAAAAAAAAAGCCTTTATTCAAGCCCACATCTCCGCAGCAACCAATAACACGGCCAAACTCTTCAAAGTCTGCAAGGAACTAGCCAACCCTGCCGCAGCCTCCTCCACCATTGCACCTACCCTGTCCCTTTGCTCGGCCCTGGCTGCACACCTCACCTTAAAAACACAGGATATCCTATCCTCGCTCTCTCTTCCTCAACACCTTATGCACCAACATCTCTTGTACCACCCATGACTACCTCCACCCTTCCCCTTCTCTCTTCTCTCTCCCCTGTCACACCGGAGGAGGTCACTAGACAAGTCCGATCTATGAAAGCCTTCTCCAAACAGGTGGACACCCGTCCCTCCAAAACCATCAAGGACAACATTGACTCTCTCGCCCCAGACTTGGCCGACCTCTGCAACCTCTTTCACCTCTGAAGTTTTCCCCACTGCTCTTAAGCACTCCCTTGTGCACCCACTCCTCAAAAAACTTTCAGATGACCCTTCCATTCTGGTAAACTATCGCCCAATCTCCATCACTCCTTTCCTGGGCAAACTCCTGGAGAAGTTGGCCATTTCCCAGCTTACCTTCCACACAGAATCTGTTGGCTGCTTCCATGACCACCAGTCTGGCTTTAGAGCATCCAGAGGCCTGAAACTGCTCTTCTGAACACCCGTGAAGA
The DNA here is from genome assembly GCF_040938575.1 of Ambystoma mexicanum. Lineage (NCBI taxonomy): Eukaryota > Metazoa > Chordata > Amphibia > Caudata > Ambystomatidae > Ambystoma > Ambystoma mexicanum. The sequence continues at coordinate 461,282,254 of NC_090932.1, read as the reverse complement.
TCTGCTCTCAAATCTTGATTCTAACTCTCCCTCTGTCCTCATTGTATTCGACCTCTCCTCTGCCTTCAATATGGTGAACCACAACACCCTGTTCGCACGTCTCCATGATACCCTGGGCATCACCGATCAGGCCCTGACCTGGCTAACCTTCCTCTCTGACCACCCATCCCAGGTGGAGCTTGTGTCTTTCCTCTCCCCTATTACTCTACTTGTGATGTCCCCAGGGATCTAATCTATCATCTGGTTTTTCAATGGCTATGTGGCCCACCTGGCCCGTATGATAGCCACCTTCACCTCATACTTTGTGTTACACAACTGACACGCAGCTCTCTTTCAGGCTACCCTCGGCCTCTTCCTCTTCCTCACTCATACCCGACTGTCCACAATTCAGTTGTGGTGTGCTGCAAAATACCTATGGCTCAATGCCAGTAAGACAGATTGTCCTTATTGGGACCCCTGCTCCCGCCATGACTTTCTCTCTCTCTGGCCTGCCTCCGATGGCCCTGCGCCTCCACCTACCAACGAGGCAAAAAACCTGGGGGTCATCTTCGACTCCACGCTTCCTTCTCGTCTCGCATCACGCACATCTCTAAAAAGGTCCCACTACCAGAGCACCTTCTCAGAGGTATTTACCTTTTCTCACCCTGCACCAACCAGAGGCTCACAGTCTCCAGAGCCCTGGTCCTCTCCAGGCAGGACTACTGCAACAGCCTCTTGCTCAACTGCCCTCTTCTACCCTCCGTCCTCTTCAACTCATCCAGAACAGAATCGCAAGACTTATCCTTGGCCTTAAGCCCAGAGACTGCATCTCTACGGCGCTGAAATCCCTTCACTGGCTCCCTGTTGCTGTAAGGATTAAGTACAAGATCCTTTGTATTGTCCACAAGGCTTTCTGGGGATAGGGCCCACTATCTGCAGCGCTCTCTTTCTAAATACTCTCCTTCCCGAGCCCACCACTCGTCTTCCTCCAACTCTCTGCGGGTGAGCCGCTTCTCCAAGCAGAGACTTGGGGGAGAGCTTTATTCTCTGCATGTGCCTCCCTCTGGAACAGCCTTGCTCCGTCTTGAGCGTGATCTCCTGAAATTCCAGAAACTTCTCAAGACTTTCCTCTTCGCCTCCTCCTTCTCTCTCCCCCTCCCCTGCTAGCCACCTCTTTCTGTCCTCTCTCTTTCTCCTCAACTTCTGCTCAGTTTCGCTGACTGGCTGCCTGGTGTACCTTCAGAGCCTCACAGGCCCCAAGCTTTCCTCGCCAGTCTCCTGCACTTGCCACAGCACTACTGGACTTTGGTTACGACACAGGAGAGTGGTATATCTTTGCACTTAACCCATGTTCTAAGGAGACTGGGCACACTTGTCCCTATTGCCCCCCACACACACTTCCTTTCTGTTCAGCTGCATAATCTCAATGTACCATGCCTAGTAAGATCGTTTGTCTCTTCTTCCCTATGTCTTCCCCTCCCATGCATGGTTGTGATTTGAAACACTTGTGTATAAGCGTATAGTAAATAAACAATCAATCACACATTAAACATACAATACAACCCCCACTACCGCCACCCCACTTATTCAGCAGGCAGTGGAGCACCAGAATGGGGTGATGAAAAATCACCTTGCTAAGCTCTGTGCTTAGACAAGCCTCACGTGGGCCGAGGCCCTACTACTGGTGTGGTTCAGTATTAGAAGAACCGCAAAATAAAAACTGGTTGTCCGTATAAGAATTCATGTGGATTCAAACCCTCTTCACCGCTTGCAAAAAATACCTATATTCATTACTATCTTACTGATGAGTCTTATTGACAATCACCATTCACTTCAGTTAGATTATAATATATTGGTGTAAGCATTGACAACTAAGTTGAGGGGGCTTTGAGTAATTCCTACTCATGGATCTGCAATGAAGGTCCGGGTGCTCCCCACATGGTTGCACACCTCCCATTGTAAAAGGAGCATGCAACATGAAAACTAAGTTTCAGAACTCTTATCTACTGAACGCTCTAAATGACTTCTTTCAAAAATGTATAAACAAGTACAAACTAAGCACAGGCCTGGCAGGAAATTGAACCTTTCATTGGTATTAACCACATCTGAAGTGAAATACCGGCCCTGGTTTAGGAGCAGGCATATGGCAACCTGGCAAGAAAGGACCCGTGGGTGAGGTGACATTTTGGGATTTCTTACAAAATCAACAGAGTCAACCAGGTCAAATTATTTATCACTGCGAAACCCTTCTGAATTAGATTTCAGATGAGGACTAAAAGGCACTAGTCACTGAACAGTAGCCGTGAACCCAGCTTCTACAGTTTTGACTAAGACACTATTAACCCTGTCGCCACCACCCTAGATAAAATGACATGCTCTGAACCTTTGCATCTGTCAAATATATATCATTATATTTTGTTATTATATTTCGCAGATGGCCGTTTGGACACTGAAAGGGAGATGTCATGGTGTGATGATGGTATGGTCAACTTGAAATCGTGAAATGTAACCGAACAGCAATCCAAAGATCAAATAACTTGCAGAAAGGTGAATATGACAGTGCACATGGAGTCCGTGACAGGAAGGCGTGCTGTAAATAAGGAAGAGTTAGAAACTAGTACAGCAGCAGATCGGTCTTATGTTGTCGGTTTCCTGATAACTTATTTGGATGCATTAAAAGTCTGTGACTAAAAGGTTGTGCTCGAAGGAATCCTGTGTGTTTTAGCAACATGTATATGTTTAACATTGCGCAGCAGATAACATCAAGGATGAAATCCTCGAATATTTTAAGCTGAATTTCAGCGCAAATATATGTGGGCAGGGGTGGGTTAGGGTTATAATTAATGTGGGGTGCGTCTTGCAGGAGGAGGGCGATCTCCCCCTGCATATACTTGCGTTGAAATGACCTACAAAGAAAAAAGTAAAAGAATAACAAAAAAATAAATAAATAAAAAGGAGGTTTTCATCCTCTATATTCTTTTCATTGTAATCATGCAGATCCTTGTCAATACATGAAGGGTAAGGACAATTTGACTTTCTCCATAATACAACTACTCGTTTCACCAGTGCTGGCAGTCTCAGGGTTTCTGAATGTTTCCAAAGAAATTCCACAATATCTCTTGTATGATAGAATTCCTGAGATGGAGAGGTTGGGGTATACATAGGTCATCACTATTCCTTTGCCTTCCAGGTAACTTCTCAATTCGTAAATTGCTCCAGGAGAGACGCTACCTGACTGCAACAAAAAATAAATCTCATTGCCTAGGGAGGTAAGGGGGAACTCTGAACGGGTTCAGGATGAGGAAAATAAAGCCCTTGCAGCATGGCATGTGCACAGGGGCCTGTTTTAGTGACCATTCAGGTGGGCTAGAACAAGCGACGAGGCTCATTATTGAGGCACAGCTCATCAACAGATGCAAACATGCGTGAGCTCCACATCATTATAATGCTAATAACAATTACAAGAAAAGTTCTGACCCAGTTGCGCCGCATGAGCAGCCCTGGAATAGGACTTTGCTTGTGCTAAAGTACAGGACTTCTTGAAAAATCTATTTTTTTGTGTATTTTCTTTATTTTGATGTAGCTGTAAAATACAGCCTTTCAAAAATAAACATCACACAGTATAAAAATAATTACAATAAAAATTCAGCAATACAATATCTAATAAATACATTTCATAACATATAGACACTTAACACTTTTTTCAAGAGCAGTTATTTGATGGGTTGCAACAATTTGAGGTCAATGTTATCAATTTGATGCGGTAAACTTAACGATTCAATAAACAAAAGAACCGCAATGTTCAGTTTTGGTGACTGACTATTATACAAAATGTTCCAAAAGTTCTCTTGATTCAGCATGGAATAGCCCACAAAAATATGTTTAAACATTTGACATCTTTGCCGTAGTAGCGCTGGACATTCAGAGATTAGATTTTTAATGTCTCTATATCTGATGGTACAAGACAGAATCTACAGCTAGCATATAATGTATTATTTAGCATAAAGCGCACTTCATTCGTAAGGCAGATGTTCAACCTGATTCTCATATATGTATATCTGGACTTGGGATCTGGAAACTTAATCAGATAGTTTTCAACTACATGAAGTTTTTTGATTGCAAAAGCTTGGTGTTTAAACAATTTCAATTTCATGCATGCATCTCTGGTTTGGATCCAGTCATACAACCAATGTTTCTTTTTGGACCTTTAGGGATTATTAAAAAGAAGGTTGTCATTAATGCCGGACATCTCCATTAATACTTTTATCCATTTTCTCGATTTCAGAATGTTGGGATTTATTGATTCCAACATGCATCTTCCCATAATGTACATTATTCCATTTTCTTTCACAGCCATCTAGCATTTCCGATACAATGGTCAGAGCTTTCCATGAATATATTGCATACAAGGATACTAGCCCCATTTCATGTCTTAGTAGACACATTGATATAGACATTGGAAGACCACACACTTTCTTCCAAAACGACCTTCCAATTTTATCCAAGCACTCTCGGGGAAAATATCTCTGGTTTCAGCCCCATAAATTATAGGTGTAACATTTTGCTTGTAAAATATAATGGCTGGTAATATCAAAAATTTTCCAAATTTATCCTGTATTATTTTTGTCTGGGCTATACCTGTGTTAACTTTATGTTCAACTTCTCTTTGATATGGTTTATCCTGCTGGTCATTACTGATGGTTATTCCCCAAATACTTGTATTCAGTAACAATTACAATACTTACATTGTGTATATACCACTCTTAATTTGAATGCCTTCTTCCTATTAGGATAAAGTATCATGATTTTACATTTGTCTTGATTAATTTTCAACAAATTTGTGTGGGCATAAGTACTCAAGCATGATAGAAAGGCTTGGAGGCCCCCCTGGTGTCTTAGCTAGAAACACAAGATCGTCAGCATAGAACAACCAGGGGACTGCATGACCTCTTAGGCGGGGTGCATCAGATCTGGTACTCGCTAGCATACACCCTTGTTTTAACCCACGGAACGTTTCAATTGGGTTGGACAGCGTGTTAGGCAGAAACCAGTGCAGTTCCCGTAGGGACCACTGCAAAAGGCTTAAGACTACAGGTGTTGGCAGTAAACCCAATTGGTAGCAGTCTGTACCACCCAGATTTACCTGGTAGCTATGGCTGAGCAGCCAGACCTCTCTCGAGAAGAGTTAGACAGTATATAGAGTATACAAGATAGGTACCAAAATACAGTAGCACAAGCAAACACTGACCAGAGCTTTGGTATCAAGTATAGAATTATTTATTTAAACACACTTAGAAATACTCTAGCACTATTATTATAAGTACGTTCAAAAACACAATCACTATTATCATATGTACAACCCTTATTCCTTATTAGACAAGTCTTAGTTAACACCACTTATTTCCAGACAGAGGTGAGCGCTTAACTAAAGATGGCACTCCAATAAATTTAAGAAAAAGGGAGGGAAAAGGCAGAAATTAGGAACAGCACACACCACCATTCTTCAGAAGCACTTAGCAAGGCAGGAAAGTCAAAGTCTACTTGTGAGCAAAAAGTTCAGAGGCCAGGCTCCCTCTTGGAGAGAGTAGGACACCACTGTGCCCAAGATCACAAAGTGTAAAAGTCTTGAAGTCTTGCAGGGAGTTCAGAAAGGAATTAGTTCAGTTTTAGAAAAGTTCAGTTAGCCAGCCTAGGGCCAACCCAAGAGTCACCCCACACAGACCGTTGCGAGGGAGGCCAGGCGGACACAGTACCTTTAAAGTGGAGATGATCCTCCAGCAGGGGCAGTTGTTCCTGGCAGCGGGTGCAAGTCACGGCGTCGCCCAGAGGAAGAGATGATCTCGACGTGGAGGAAGGCTGAAGGTTGTTGCACTGCCAGGAAAGAAACCAGCCGCGCAGTTCTCCGGTTAAAAGGTTCTACCCTTTTATTCGCGGTAGTGGAGAAAACGTGGTATCCCGGTTGCCGGGGTGCTTGGCACAGGCAAGGCGGCCACGAGATGATCCGGGAAGGCGAAAAGGCGGGCAAACTGGTTATCCCCACCAGTCAAAGGAAGAAGACTCTTCGGATTGAAGATCTCCTCTGTCGTCGGGAAAAGTGGTGAGGTGGTTCAGCAGGGCTCCACCGGTGGTGTCGTTGTTGCAGGTCGGCTCAGCTTCTCCCTCTTTGGATTCTTTGGTCCTGTGGCGAAGTCTGAAGTTCCAGTCCCCAAAGCCCTGCTTTTATGCAGAAAACCCCCATTCATCAGTCCTAGCTGTCACTCAAACATGCTAAGTGGTGAGCCGGGCGGCTCACCACTGGGCCAATCACACAAGAGTGCGACTTGAGTTGCCGAGGCAACTCAGTCCAGGGTGCCTAAAGCCCCTCCGATACCCCCTGTGGTACCCAGACAGAGTGGCACCACTTTTGGAGGTTTCTGTGGAGAAGCCCACCAAAAAGTGGAACAAAGGGTTCGACTTGGGTTGGAGTCACAGAAGCGAACACAAACGCCATTTTGGAACCGAGTTTCGGCAAAAAATACCAACCAGTGAATTTATTTTAATTTAGTAAACCGGCGGTATGTTCGAGGCTATATTAAAAAGTGGTAGCCTCGAACAATGGGAAAATCCCATAGGAATATATTCGCGGTCGAATATATAAAATTAGTAGTATCCACTGCCACCAGCCAAAACTCGGTCGGGGGGGACGGGACAGTGCCCCCCGACCGAACAGACCCCGGGCAATCTAATTGCCCCGACCAGTACATCCACAATATGCTGGTTTGTACTGGTTCTGTTCACAATTTAAGACTAGTAAAGCCAATGGTGACTTTACATGTCCTGGGAGACCGTAGTCAGTCCCAGGGTATGGAGTCTATGTTTGGGGGTCGCTACAACACCCCTGGGTTACTGCACGGAGGGTGCTGTGTAACCCACATACCAAAAACACATGAAGCCCTATGGGGTAAAGGACCCCATAGCCCATAAAACACATACAAAGTCAAAGGAACACCTCAAATCATGTCTAAGAGTGGGAGAAAAAGAGTCTCACTCTTAGCAGGAGAAAAAGATAAACCCCAAAAATCCAGCAAAGCTGCTGGGGGACTCACTAGGTTTGGGAAATTAGCCTTTACAGAGAATTCTCCCTAACACAGCGTACCGTATAAAGCCAATCTAAATTGGACTGTGGTTTGCGAGTGTAATTAATTCACCCAGAATAAGAGATAATTGGGACACTTCGCATCCTTCAACTTGTTTATCAGAAGTATACTGAGTCGAAAGCGGCCTGGAAGTCAATAAAGGCCATATAAACCACCTGACCCTTCTGCTGTTCTTGGTTCTTTATGACTTCCAGGATGTGAAGGTTAACTGCCGTCCCCATCCCTGGCATGAAGCCCCTTTGGTTTGGGTCTCTAATTCCTGTTCTATCCAGCCATTTATTGAGATTTCTTAGTAGAAGTCGTGCAAATATTTTACTCGGTATATCCAACAGAGATATAGGTCTATAATTCCTTGGATTTTCATTGTCCCCCTTTTTATGGATGGGTATAGTGATGGATTTCCTCCAGGAGTCAGGGATACACAGAGTTATTACAATGTGTTTGAAAATGATGGCTAGAATTTGAGCCCATTCAGTGCGATTTATTTTTATCATGAAATTGGAAAGCCCATCAGGACCCGGAGCACGAGATGTAGATAACTGAGATGAATAGTAGTATGTCATCAATGTCAAAAACAAGATCTTCTATTTTGGTCCACTCCAGTGTCCTCACGCCTACTAGTTATTGTATCGGTATATGAGGACTTATAGAAGGCTGCCCACACTTTGAGGAATCGGATTTTTTTAATTCCCCATTTGAATTTTATTTTGAGTATATTTTAAGTGTGACCATATTTTTGCCGAGCTCTTTGCTTGTAAACTCATTTGCATGGCCTCTGAATCACATTGGTACATCAGGTCCTTTCTTGCTCCTATCCAATGTTTAGGTTTACATTTTAGAGCATTCAATTGGATCAAGCAATCGGGAGGATTTTCCTTTAGAATATTTCTTTTATCAGCTCTAAATTGAGTTTTATGGAGAGCCACTTCATAGTCATATGTATGCAAAATCCTATAACCTGTTCTGTTAGGGTTGTTTTTCTTTGTTATAAAGATTTGCATTTCTTCAACATAAGAAGGGAACATATTAGCGCCATGATGCACATCACTATTCAGAGACCGATTTAAATTTCTGCTTAAAGTCTCTAAAGAGAGAGGGGTCCAACAGAACCTATTTTGTGCGGTGTTCATCGTCATGTTACGAGCTAGGGAAGATTCATATGTTTTAGTTTCTATAAGCCACAACCATTTTGTAGATTGGATGTCATGGTCGCTTATTTTCTGAGATATAATTTGGAATTCAGTTATGTAAGTGAACAGTCCTCTGTCAACAAAGGTGTAATCAATCGTTGCAGTTTGTGTGCCTCTATGCAATGTACTCTGGGGTGGCATGTCACCCTTTTTGGCTCCATTTAATTGTAGGCACTGCTGTTCATTCATGAAAGCATTCCATCTTACAGCTGTTGGAGTCAGAGGTTTCCCCACTTGGGCTATGCATGTTAGGTTTAAGTCACCAGTAATTAATACATGAGCACAAATCGGGTCCAGTATTGTTAGTTTTAGTAATTCATCCATGACATCGAAAAAGTCAGTATCATTTATTGCAACATGGTTGCAGTAAATGTTTATTAAACCAATATTTACCATCTGGAGAAAACTATTCGGGGAAAACCAAGGCTCAATTTCCATATTGGGAAATGTTTTTATAGCTGCCATTAGACCTGCCATGGGTCTACCTCTGACTGGCATAATAGCTGGAATCAATAGTACAACAGGTTTATCCCAAACAGGGACGGTGGAAAGCCATATTTCCTGAAAGGCCATAATGTCATAACTCATCAGCAAACTATCTTTGGATTTGGTAAGATGCTTAAAGCCTCTTGTGTTCCAAGAGGCTAGGGAAAAGGTATTCAAATTTTGGACTAGTTAATTGTTATTCACTAATTTCTCTGGTATCCAGCATTTGTCCATCCGTTCTTGCCAAGTCTGTCTGTGAATTGCGACTATGGCCTTTCGGATACACATTAGGTTTAGAAACATACTGATTTCTCAAGTTAGGGAGCTGTTGGTCAAATAGAGCTGGATTCAGCAGAAGGAAACCCAGTTCATACAAGTCATCTCTCGCCTGCCACACAGCGTTTTTGACAAAACTTGATATCATCCATAGTTTTATCATAGACAAATCATTTCTGTGAGGAAATTCTATCTGGTCTATGTCACTCTAGCATATCCCTTCAAGAGCTAAAACCTCTGCAAATATATTCATCACTGATTGTCTATTCAGGTCAAAACTGCGAAAGGGATGGGGCGACACTGCATCATCAAACAATTTGAGGTCGAATCTCTCGATGGAGTACGAAACCCAGCTTTAGTTGCATAACTTACTTTCGGTTGGGACTGAAAATGAGATTGCCTTGCGGTGTTGATCATGGGTGTTAGGACTACACCACTAGTAACATTTAACGCTGGATTCTCTTGTATATTCGCCTGGGCAATGATTCTTTTTAAAGATTGCTCTAATTCAGTTTTCCATTCGCTCATTGAGATTCTCTTTTCCTGGCTCAATTCTGCTGTGTCGTATCGTCCACCCCCCTTGCAGGTTTGTTCTGATATCTGTCCCACTGATTTTCTCTGCGCGATTTAGATCACTAGTTTGCTGACACGACAAGGAGTTAGCTGTGGCATTTGGTTAGTTGTTAGCATCAGTTCTATCCTGCTCCCTTTGAGTATTATCAGATACAACATCCTTTTGCTGTTTTGCCAAAAGGATTAAATTGTCCAAGGGCTCGTACGCTATAGGCATGTTTTGTACCTGCCGACTTTGACTCGCTTTTTGTAGCATCACATTTCGATATTTGTTAGCGATGGCCGTACGAGCTATAGCAGTGGCAGTTTTGGGCAGCGTTAATGATCGGATAAACTGCCTCGTACCTATCATTTTAGAATTTGCAACAGTTGGAACATTTTTTGTTTTTTTTGTTGCAGGATTTGCAATGGTATTCATTTCTTTCTTTCTTATATCAAAAATGCTGTACGTTAGGGCATTACTATCCCCCAATGCCCTTGGAGCAGGTTGAGCCACACTATTTTTTTCCGTCTGTTTCAGGGATTGCTTTATGGGCATTTCCAAGTTCTTGGACTTGACTTTCTTTTTTTTAGTGCACGACTGCCCTGGTTTACATTCATTATTTTTTTCTTGGGTAGTATTTGTTGGAGCACTTTCCACACTCTTTTCTTTATGCAATTCAGAAGAAACAGGTTTATTAACAAGCCCAACAAAACTTCCTCCTTTTTTTTGGCACCCAATTGCAATACTGCCTGTTGATTTTGTGTACAATCAATTAGCAGTACCCATCTTGATTCGTTTTTATCTCTTCAATCCTCGGGTCCAAAACCACATTTGGTCTATTTACTAGGCTGCTTTGTTTTTCCCAGCTTACAACAGTGTGATTCGTTGGATTTATTTCCTTGTAACAATTTATGGTTTGTAAAGATGTTTGTAGACCTATTACGAAAATTTCCCGCTATGGCTTTTATTTTCTCAATTGGAGCATAATGATTCAGACGAGGGGTCGGTTGGGCAAAGGAGCAAGACATTACAGAGGAAGCTTTTGCCGTAGGGGAAAACATCATAGGTGATTGGTATAGGTCTAGTCTATTTACGCCATCATCTAAGACCTGTTTGTGACTAGTTTTTTTTGCCTTTGGTGAACTAGCCATGGTCCTATTATGGGCATTTTCCATTCTCACCTCATCTACATTCCCACTTTCAATGGTAATCGCAGGAGCATTCATCCCAAATTCCTCATCACTATATTCGTGTGTAAGTTGTGAGCCAGGTGAGATTGCCATCACTTCATTTAGGGGTTCCACATCCCCCTCCCCCCCGGGAAGATGTTCTCCATCACAACTGGCCTATAGAATGTGGAGAAGGATACTGGCATCCCTGAAGAAGCCAGTGCCAGTACAACGGCTTCAAATGTCAGAAACAGATGTGCACTTTTTCCAAGTTAAGGGTCCGGTGGACGACACATGGGCTCCAACAATTAAGATTGTACCAGCTCCATCGGACTGGGTAGCCCCTCACTATGTGTTGGAGGGACAACCAAATAGAAGCCCGGCTCAATATCAGACGATTGTTCAAGAAACCACACCTGACCAGAAGACGGGATTAACAACAAAAGTTTGGTTTGCCAGTGGTGACTGGTAGCAGACTCGGGCAATCATAACCATAAATCAAGGAGATGAAGTACTACTACATAAGGGTTCCTCCCATATGGTGTTCTGAGACAGTGTTTTAATTTGGGGAACCCTTTTTATTACTAGTGGAACACATCCCAAATTATTTAGCCCGTAATATTGTCCAGAAAGAAACACACAGAGAGGCTACATGGCGAGTATTATTAATTGTATTGAAAAGAAAGGATTTCTTTTATATATACTTGCACATTTAACAAAGTTGCTGCTTGAAACAAGAGAATATGTTATTAAAAAACAAAGAAGTGTAGAAAATACAATGGAACATACAAAATACAATTACCCCTGAACTAATTTGGTTCTCTGGGGAGACTAAATAGAAAAATAAATCAAAAGCAAAAGACAAGAACATGAAATACATCTACATATTCACAGTGGTTTAAAACCCATGTTTTGAGGAAATGGTGCCACATAAATCGCACTCACTATTTCAATAAAAATTCTAAATAGACGAATGTCAAAATTAAAATGAATAGATATCAAGCCTCTATTATAGTGAAAATTCTCTCTGTGGCAGTGAAAATTCTAGTAAACAAATGCCAACGTTGCAGGGGGTAAGTTTTCAGTTCAATCAACAGGTAAACGTAGATCACATTAGAAGTGTCAGTCTGTAGACCCTAGTGTTGGGCTTAATGTTCCCCCTTGCGAAGATTTTATGTTTCAGCTGCAATTGCATACTCATTTCAATCGAATCAGAGTGATTTTTAGCTGTTCATGGTGGCCGCCTTCCTCAGGGCGAAAAAACGGCCCCTGTAAGAAACAAAACCAAAGAGGGAAGAGTGAATGGTAAAACCTCTTTGGGTGTTGCATGTTTTCTTCCTTGACATATTAAGGCAACTACTAATAATAACATGCAATAAATGCACAAGAAAAATAATGTGAGAACTAGTGGTTTGAATGGGCTGGGAGACGGTCAGGGTATAAAAAATGGTTGCTACCGCTGTCCTTCCGTGGTTGATATACATACTAAGTGTATTGACTTACCCCGGATCTCCTAGAGGTTTATCTCTCTATGAGGCCCGCACTTCAGCCAGTCGGCTACATACAGATCAGGACACTGAATTGATGTGAGCACCGAAGGGCTACTTCCCGTCACAGGGGTAAGCTCACGTGGGAGAGGTGGAGGACAAATCTTTCTAATTTCTCCAAGGAATTTCCCATGTAGGGAGAGGGAGAGAAATGTAAGGAATTGGGGGGTGGGAGGGGTGCATGTAATCTCATCCTCCCTTCTCCACATTTTGCCAAAAAATTGGGGGGCCCCTCAAACAGTTAGCGAACTCCCATCTATAGCTGTTCTAAATGGGCTTAATGCCAGTAATAATGGAAAAATCCCTTCAAACGGCAATAGCGTTTGTAGTGTCCCATGTACGATTCAATGTTCAAGGGCGTATCACGTGTTCCCTTCATCTGTATACTGGTGTATTATGAGGTCCTCTTGTTTGAAACCATATTCAGTCCTCTGTGTATTAAATATTTAAGGAATATTGATGAAGCCAGCCCGGATAGCTGCCACCCCAAACGTACCGAAGACATGCTATGGTCTCTTGATAAATGCGTTTTCAGTAATTTACCTGGGATTCCGTGTCTTCAGGGTATCAGGGGGGTTCCCGTCTTCAGGGACGTTCCCGAATGTAGGGCTTCCTCATAGGGCTTGACGTTGTCCTCACAGTCGGAGGAGCCATGTCTGTGGAGTCCGCGTTCAGAGCGGCAAAACCCGATCCTGGGCGTGCAGTGCTTGAGCATGCAAAGAGCTGTGGGAATGTCTCCATCATCCAATCAGGGTTCAGAGGTACCTGTGCCCGGATTGCATTTGACAAAGTACACACGGAAGTAGATGCTGTTGAAAGAGGGGGGGGGGGGGTCGATGGGGAGCCAGTCAGTCATGCTGTTCCCAAAAGTCAGGCTGCCTCAATATCATGCACCGTATTTTCGTGTGCTAAAGGGCCATGCCACTAGAAATCTGCATGCATGTGGACAGAGGAGGGGATTAGGCACACGTGTTATTGTGGTTCCATCAGACTCCACAATTGCAATGCCTTAGAAGGATAACATAAGTTCATATGTTCTTAGCAGGGAATAGAGTATTTTGCATAGAATTAGTAGCATTGCCCTCAGTACATGTTCATGTTGTCTTGCTGAGAACTACTTGAAGAAGCAGATGGTATGGTTGCACTTTGATTTTGAACTAGGATTGGACCAAACGTATTCGATGGAGGTTTGAGAATTTAGTAAAGTGATTCATTAATTCTTTCAATGTTTATCAGGTTCAGAAAGAATTGCACATATTAGTGGTCATTTTTGTCCAGGAGAAGAAGGCTTCTCAGCTAGCACAGAAAACTGCCACCCTGTTTACCCTTCTCTGATGTGATATTTTATTTCACTGAAAGTGTTAAGGAAAGACATTTAGTTTCCACCATCTTGTGCAATGTTTTTATTAATCTGTCTGTTGATATATTGGTCGCTCATTAAGCAGGCACCTCTGTTATTATACCCCCGACATACAATCACATACCATAAATCAAAGCAAAGTTGGTCCCGTTGCTTTATATAGGGGAAGCCACCATAATTTTAAACAAAGGCTGCTTGTCGACAAAAACAACTGGCCTGCTTGAAGCTCCCGATTTCTCACTCTCAAACATCCGGATGACAATCTTACATTTGGAAATGAAACAAAGGACTCCCCAATAACACGGAAATTAATCAGAACTGTTGCATGACTCATGTTTCGCATTTGTTAGTATGTGTCTGCAGTTTAAAGTAAGCTTGTAATGAAGCGCCTCAGGATTCTTCAGGTTTTTGGTTAGGGAAGCAATAGTATCAGTTCAGAAAGCACACAAATTTTGTTAACCAACGTACGTGCCCCTTCCCTGGCATTTCACTAGTAGAGCCCCACTGTAGAGTTTCAAGAATGTGGAGTATATGGGATTTATATTTGTACCCTAGGATATGGTACAGACATCTTCATATCACAGCTTAATGTTAACTATTTCTGTGAAAGCAGTCTAAATTATAATCTCATTAAATTGTTTCCAAAGACTTGTGCACAGGCTGCATAATATGTTAATTGTACCACTGAGCAAATAGCATAGAAATGTATTTTTGGTTGGTTTGAAATGACCTCTCAATTCATTTTAGATGCAGTCAGAGTGCATTATATTGCCAATTCTTTGCCTTTTTGGGACTCGACAGTAAAACTAAAAATGGTGGCTTGAGAACAGATACTTCATTTGAGGAAATATACTTACTTTGGATCAGTCTTTAAAAGATATGGAGCCAACAGAATCATCAAGTGTTCCCAGGAAGTCTCAGTCAGCAGGCTCCTCCTGGTCTGTTTCCATGAATTTTGGCTGCCTCTGGTTCCCTACTTTGCAGGTTCCCTTGTGGATAGGACTCAATCCTTTATGACAGGAATATTCCCATCTGCAGCCATTAAATTGGTCTCTCTCGTTAATCCACCCGTGCAATAGGAATTGGCAGTGTTCTTTCCTGTAGCTTTTTCCAGAGTCAGGATCCTATCCCCAGAGTGTGCTCCCATGTTTACAGTGTAAAATATGTCCATACTTCTGTCATGATTAGGTCACACGATTTGATTAGCCCAATGCTTTCCTTTGCCTGATTCATACTCACTAATTTTGAATAGATCCCTAATCTTCATTGGATGATTATAATTCCTATATTTGTGACTAGAAGAAAGGTAGGGCCCAATCGGCTCTTAATGCTTCAAAAGTAAATGCGTTTTTATTACATAATTCATGACAGCAACCTGCTACATTCATGAAATATGGATTACTATACTCCTTTGGCCTAGGTGCACGTCTAAACATGCAGCATAACTAATTTGTATATCCAAGAACACCATTAAGAATTTTTTATAATTTCAGATTAACATAAAACAAATCAAACTACCGATTACATAGAAGAGATTCACAGCTTTACAACACTTTTCGGTTTGTTTGTAACTGGTTGGTTGTGTTCATTTAAGGGAAATAATTTTTCTATACTTTAAAATGCATTTACATATTGTGTTTTAAATTACTGAAGTTTTACCCTGTTTAGGCTTGTCCTTAGCAAACCCTGGTTCATCATTTGCTGAGACAGGGCCTCCATTATTTGAACATCCATTAGACTGTATCTGGTCGGCATAAATGTCTTAAATGATGTCAAAGGTGCTCTGCTAAGTGCAAGATGATGTGATTGAAGCTCAACTGTAAGAAAGCAGACCTGATCAATAGCACACCATGATTTACAATTTCAGGGAATGTCAATGGATGCAGGATTTGAAATTGAGGGGTTCTGGGGGGCTATTCAGCTCCTGCTTGTTACCAAGAAGAGCCTGGTTAGCTTAATACCAAAAATCTACCAGGAGCTACTTTGGGCTCCCCAGGTCAACTGATGCTGAACAAACACACACCTATGTGAATTTGCATTTGGGACAATCTATAAGTAAACATTAGGACACATCCACACAACATTTAAAGCATAAGGGGTCATAAATAATGGACAAAATGATATGTTTGCATCTTATGTGGAGGTATTTATTTCATTGGTAAAGCGCACACACAACTCATAGGCAATGAGGCGCTGTTGCAGGTAAATGTTGAGAACATACTTTGACATACGATTGTGGTTTTTGGGCATGAAAGCTTAAGGTAGCCTAGGTCCCAGTTGTAGCACAATTACATGATTGGGTGCATTACCAAGCAACAAAAAGGCTAGCATAGGGACTGTTCCAGATATAGCACAATACATAATTGAGAAAGGGTAGCCTAGGCGCAGTTAGAGTTGTGGTACAATTACATGATGCAGACAATACCAAACAACAAGGGTAACAGGTGACGTTACAGATGTAGCACAATTGTCTAATTGAGCGGCAATACCGAGTATGTTAATGGTATAGTATGGGAGCAATGGCAAACCTGTTTGACAAGTGGGGGCAGTGTGTCGGTGGTGATAGCGAGTTTAAGGGAACAGCTGAGTTTTGAGAGCTTTCTGGAAGATCCAGTAGGATTTCTCCGCACTCGGGGCGGGTGGGAGGTCATTCCAGAGATTGGCTGCAAGGTAGGGGGGAAGCTCGAGCCTCTGGCTTTGCATCTCCTAACTTTGGGAACGACTAGTCGATCAGTGTAGGTGGTCCAAGTGGGTTGTGAGGTGTGATTTCAGAACGCTATGCAGTAGCTACTCATTCCCTAGTGGCCGCTTCTTGACACTGGCTAATGATGGATACACAGGAGCTACTTTTAGCTATTTCTTAGCCAATCGTAATTTCAATCCCTGTGGATGTAGTTTTGAATATTTATTCTCAAAGTAGGATCCTGTGGGATGGGCCAAGTCAAGATGTCCTCTTTGTTCCTTGTATGCCTAATGGGTTCTCTTGACAACTCGCCAAACTTCCAGGTACGAAGCCAAACCCCTGTTGAAATCTGACAGAAAGGAAGTTTTGATTTTTGATTAAACAAGGAGACAAAACCGGTATTGCCAAAGCCATCTCAATGCATCTTTAGATGTTATGTGTATTAAAGGCTTATATACATCTATTACTATTCTCATCTAACAATATTTCAATTGCATCATTCTTTTGTGCTCAACATGTTTAAATCACACTGCCAATGAAATTAAAAGTAAAGACACTATATCGTTTCATTTTGAATGTTATGTTACTTGCCATTTATATAGCGCCTTTTATATCATTGGTATGACCTCAAAGCACTGGTAGGATGAACGCCCTCGGGAACTGTAGTTCAGGTCAGTAGAGAGAGAGAGATAGTGTCGTATGGTGCATGGGTGCACCGGATATGTGTGCAGCTGGTGTAGTTGTTGGATTATAGCTGCTTCCTAGCGATAGGTGTGGTGCTGAAGATATTAGATGGCTGTGTGCAGTCTGGTGGGTGGACACTCAGACTGGGTTCTGGCTGCGTTAGGCCTGAGGAACGCCTATGTGAGCAGATGGCCGGAATGTGCTCAGCTAGCTGCGTTTTATTAGGGCGATTAGGTGTTTGTGGGGTCGTATTCGTATGTGGACAGCTAGGCCAAATTATCAGGGGTATAGCTGTGTTCTGGTTGAATGATGGTGTACAGTAGAGAGTAAGTGTAGTGGTATGATATGGTGGTTATGTTAGATCATCAGATTATTTGTAACCATTTGGATTCCGCGGCTCACTTCTCCCAAGAGGCAGTTGGCTGGATTCAGTCCTTCCTCGATAACAGAACAATGCAATTCTTCTCCCTCTAGCAGCTGCCGACCCTATACCCATTACCTGCGGTGTGCCTCAGGGTTTCTGTGTATCTCCCACTCTGTATAACATATTTACAAAGCCCCTTTTTGATGATCTAGACGGCCTGGGTATCACCTTCACAAATTATGCCGATGATACACAGATCCTCATCCCGCTGACGGGGGATTATAGCAAGGATTTGGCCTTTGTGAACAGAGTATACCTCATCATCCAGGCATGGAGGGCCTCTCATGGTCTATGCCTGAATAATGACAAAACGGAATTCCTTATTCTAGGCACTACCTCCACCCTTAAACTAGGCCAGAATTACTCCACCTTCAAAATTGACAATAACATTACTGTGGCTAAGGTGGTCAAACCCTTGGTTTCTACATAGACTCCTCTAACTTTCGAAAAACAAGTAAATGCTATGGCCTCGGCTACTTCCAAGACTTGCAAATTAATCAGAGCAGCCAAGGCTTTCTTCTCAACAACTGTATCACTTTAGCGAGAGCCTTGATCCTGTCCAAGTTGGACAATTGTAACGCCTTCTACGTAGGCAGTAATAAATACATTACGAACAAGATTCAGACCCTACAAAACAATGCCTTAAGAGCAGCCTTAAACTTCCCAAAGAGGGACCATATCTCAGACCTTAGGAGATCAGTCAATTGGCTTTCTACGAAAGATATGATTCTCCTCAAAACAGCATCTTTGAAACACAAATGTCTCCATCAGTCTGCCCCATACTACCTTACAGCTAGATTTACTAGACAAGTAGCTACCCGTCCTCTGAGAAAGGCCAACTCTAACCTCCTATTAGTGCCCAGATTTAAACGCACTAAGTCTGGTGGGAGTAGCTTTCCTGTCAAAGCAGCACAATACTGGAACTCCCTCCCTCCCTAAGGGAAGACTTACCATACTTGCAATTCAGATCCAATCTCATCCATTGGTTCAAGGAACACGACATCTGACCTTATATCAGACGCTATATCCCATTCGTCACTGTACTTATTGTATATATCTGTTTCACAGTATTCTCACTGCTTGCGCTCTGTTCATTTACTTGCAATGCATATCTACCTTCTGTTTAACTGTTGCACTGCCTGCTTATTGCTGATGATGTGCACAGTATTGTAACCAAAGCTGTATTTTAACTCTGTGTAATAATGTAACATAAGCTTAACAACCCTCTTGATGCCCTCGCATCCTGATACCTCTGGGTCTGGTGCGCATTAGAAATAATAAAACCAAAACAAACATGAACATGACGGTGGGGACATAAATAGCTACATATGGATATATAGGGACATGGTCAGTACAGGTATATATGGGGATACAAATATATAAGGGGATACAGATATATAGCATATATAGGGGAAACAGATATGAGACAACACGGGAGCAGGTGCACAGTGATACAACGCCTGGGGCGAGTCAACAGGTTCCACTCATTCTATTCTTCCCCATTCATTCAGTCTACTCCGACCATTTTTTCTGCTTCGTCTACTCAATCCATTCCATCTATGTCATCTATTCCACCTATTCTATGCACTACTCATTCTACCTATTCCAGTGCGGGATATGCCATCATTCACAATTCTATCTAGGTGAGAGGTATGCTATCAATCATAATTCTATCTAAATGAGGTACATGCTATCATTCACAATTCCATCCAAGTATGTCACATGCTATCCTTCACAATTCCATCTAAATGTGGTACATGCTATCCTTCACAATTCCATCCAAGTATGGCACATGCTATCCTTCACAATTCCGTCTAAGTGTGGCACAAGCTAATATGCACAATTCCAACTAAGTGAGGGATATTCCACCAATCATAATTCTATCTAGGTGAGAGGTATGCTATCAATCATAATTCTATCTAAATGAGGTACATGCTATCCTTCATAATTCCATCTAAGTATGGCACAGGCTATCCTTCACAATTCCATCTAAGTGTGGCACATGCTTTCCTTCACAATTCCATCTAAGTGTGGTACATTGTGGGCTACATAGAACCACTGAACAGAATTTCTCCAAAACCAAGTTGCTCTTCAGCAGAAACAGCAAAATGGTTGCGCTGATTCCAGTGAGCACCATGTCCTCAAAACTGCGCTTTTGAAGCGACAAAAAGATGGCTGCACCATCTTGCCAAGCACTTATT
This sequence comes from Ambystoma mexicanum, assembly GCF_040938575.1. Classification (NCBI taxonomy): domain Eukaryota; kingdom Metazoa; phylum Chordata; class Amphibia; order Caudata; family Ambystomatidae; genus Ambystoma; species Ambystoma mexicanum. The sequence goes on along the minus strand of NC_090932.1, from coordinate 461,262,563 downwards.
GGGCAGGATGGAACAAGGGGATACACTCTGAGGGAGATTGCCAGTGTGTTCTTACATATACAAAGGAAATAGAGTGAAAAAGCAGCGCTGTTTTGCTGCCAGGCCAAAGTTACATGGAAAAAGGGAATTATTCACATTTAAAAATGATGCGCTCTGATGCTGTTTTCCTCGGATTCCTTACCACAACATGTTATTAATAAGACCCTGCTATGCTTATCCACATTGCACTCCAGCAGACAAGCATGACTTCTGAATGACATGCCCTGTCAAACCAAATCTGAGAAAAATCCACAAAAGCTTTATTTCAGCAGCACGGAAAAGCGCTTAACATTTGCCACCAAGCGTCAAAAATCACTGTTTGAAAAGAAATCATAGCTTTCTGTGCACATGTCAATTCCATGGAGACCTTTGCCTTGTACAGACTGTTGTGTAAAACAAGCTGGCTACAGCTACAGAACCATATTGGAAAGGCAGATGAAAAAACGAATTTAAAAAGAAATGCCAGCTTTCACCCCATGTGTCAAAATGGGCTTGTGCAAACTAAAGAAAAAAAAAATATGCAAGTTTTAAAAAGTAAAATGTTGAATGAAAGCTTGTCTGTGCCGAGCAATGTGAAGGGGTTGGCTGCTGGGAAACACATGGGCTGTTTATTCAACAGTTATTTTTTTTTTTGATTCAGGACCAAATAAAAAGTTTTAAACTGCCTTAGCCAGATTTTGCAAGCTCCCAAAAACAGGTTATTCCTAAGGCTTCCCCCAAAGAAAGGGAACCACCATAAACTTTCAGGTTTCTTCTGAGAGGATGACAGGAAAAAAGGGCCCCTCAGTAGATAACTGTCAGGAATAGGCACTGGGGTCAGCTACGGCGGCCGTATCATAAGAAATGACGAAGTGAACTACATTTCCCATCAGGCTGTGGGAGCTATGTAGTTCTGGACTCACGCCATGAGCCAGCTGCATGCAATTAGGAAGGCTACTAAAGCGTAGGCCACCCGTGCACTGGTGCTAATAATTACTGATTGTGCAGCACGGGCGGCCACATCGTTTTTCTGGCGGTTGAAAGGAGCGCAGAGCAGGCGGGCATGCAGAATTCTACCCAATACGCGTTTGGCAGCAGAGACAGGTACTCCGTAGATGGTCTTGCGCATGGCGGTCTTTGGAAGGTTCGTTTTTGAAGTGCTGCTCCCCCGGCCCGCGGCGGTGAGCAATCTGGTCACGGTGGGAGAAAGGCGTACTTTCCTGAGGTTCGGGTAATCGGCTGAATCACCCAGACGGAAAGATAAGTGGTTCTGTTTATGCATTCCCGTTTTGATGTGTAAGCGCATTGCGCTCTGAATTTTCGTTTGGGACAGTGTCTACTCATCTAATTTAAGTTATACTAACTGCCCAAGGATCAGGCAATTGTTAATGCAGTCACTGTTTGATAAGCTTGCCTACCGAGTATGAAGTAATACTCCCCACAAAGACTGTTAGCAGAGTATTTGGTACAGCTGGGCAATTCCGGTCACGCTGGAAGAGGCAACAAGTTAACCAAGCATTGGCAAGGATTCAGAGTTAGGCAAAGAAAGTTCATGTTTATGTTGCTTTGCACGGCCATGGGACCATGTGTCGCATGTAATTCATCATGGAAGCAGCTTCTTTGTCTGTGTCATCACGCTTACTGCTAAATGTATGTCCAGAATGTGGATTCATGTTATGTTGATCAATGTCAAGAGTACTCATGGTATTAGGTGCATGATACTGTTTGGTACATGGGTTATGTATGACATCATTATGAAGAGTCAATAGCTAGAGAGGAGGTTAGGTTCAGGGGTAGTATCTCTTCATATATTTGTATCTTGGCTAGTTAGAGATATGCATGTTTTCTCCCCACCTTTCCTTTATCAGTCCACACCCTTTCCCTAACTCAGTCTTCCCCCCATTGGCTGCCACGTGGTTCTCTGTGATATTCATATTCAGATGCCCTTGCCAACCACGGTGGTAGGGGTTGATCTATTTGGCTTCTGTGGTTCGGGAGAGGGGGGGGGTTGACACCCTATCCTCCCTTATGAGATAATGACAATACTAAACACCCCAGTGATAATTATTAGGTTGGACAGAATCTGGTCTAGGCTGAACCCTCTGACAATGTAACTTCCAGGACAAGGATACGTGAAAAGAAAGTCACACTTCCTTGTGATTTCTACAGGAAGCTTTAAGAGAATCTCCATGATGACCCTGCCCCTGAAGGTAGGCCCACACATGGGGAACAGATTGAACATTTGCCTCCAAAGACTATTTGACTTATCTCTGCAGCAGGACTTTGTGAAAATCTTGCACTTTAAAAGTGATTTTGTGTTTCATAAATTGAGACATTGTAGTATTGACTGACAACTTGGTGACAGAAATGGCAAAGAATTGGGGATTATAAGGAAAGTATCCATGATGCCATTGCAAATTTTATACTTTCCTCCCTTATGATATTCCACATACGTGGATAAAGTTAAAGAATTTTAGGCCGAATCGTTCATACTCAAAATAACCAAAAGGTATTACAAGGGCGAAACAATGTCTCACAGATTTCAGAGATGGAGTGGAATGGTCTGCATAAAATATGTAACTTGTTTATATAAGTTGTTAAGAGACTTCAACTGTATAAATGTACCATTTGTGGCAAAATCGGATTTTAGCTAAAGTAACTGTGGGAGGTTTTTGAACATTGTAAAACTCGCATCATAAATCTGACATTCTGCCTTGAAATCCAACCAGTTCAGAGCGAGGCTGGGGACTAGCACCTCTGACCAATCCAGTGGTTTAGAGGCGTGCTTTGTTTGGCAGAATCCTGTGCAGTTCCCTTGGGGAACACTGCAAAAAGATTAAGACTACAGGAGTAAGCAGTAAACCCAATTGGTAGCAGTTGCACCACCCAGATTTACCTGGTAGCTGTGGCTGAGCAGTCAGACTTCTCTCAAGAAGAGTAGGGCAGTATATAGAGTATACACAATAGGGCTAAAAACACAGTACAGCAAACACACACTGACCAGAGCTTTGTATAAAAAGTATATAATTATTTATTTAAAACACACTTTAGGCAATATACTAGCACTCTAAATAAAAAGCAAGTTTAAACACAGTCAGGTAAAGTATACACACCTCCCTTGAAGCTATTAGACAAGTCAGAGTTAAAACCTCACGATTTGTTAACACAGATGTGAGCGCATTACCTGATGGCACTCCAATAGTTCAGTTAAAGGGAGAGAAAAAGACAGAGCATAGAAATATAACAGGTCCCAATACTTTTAGGAGTTCTCAGCGAGAGAATAAAGGCAGTATAGACGGTAGAGCCAAAGTTCATAGGCCATGCCCACTTTAAAAGGAGCAAAGCGAAATGTGCCCAAGATCACACAGTTTAAAATGCACTAAAAGTCTTTGCAGAATTTTCAAAAGAGGTTGGGGTGATTCAAGAAGGAAAAGTTAGAAGGTCTGGGGCCAACTCAGTTGGCAAGCCAAGGATTTAAGTGTCACCTTGGGCAAACCGAAGAAAGGGAGGCCAGGCAGGACACAGTACCTTAAACCGAGAGGAAGCACCAGCGGTGGCAGTTTCTCCTGGCAGTGATTGCAATTTGTTGTTTCGACCAGGGGAAGAGAGGATCTCGTCGAGGAGGAAACGTGGAGTCGTTGCACTGCCAGCCGCTGAGTTAGTCGATAAAAGGTGCGTTCCTTTTATTCGCGGTCAAAGTGGTGAAGCTTGGCTATCTGGCCGCCGGGGGTCTTGGCACGGGCGATTCGACCTAGAGAAGTCTTTGGAAGGCGAAAAGGGCAAACTGGTTGGTCTGACCAGCTCAGAGGAAGAAGACTCGTCCAGCAGAATATCTTCTCTTGCCGTTGGGAAAGTGGTGAGTTCGTTGCAGCAGGGCTCCACCGGTGGCGTCGTCGTTGCAGATGGCTCAGCTTCTTCCCTCTTCGGATTCTTAGGTCCTATGGCGACGTCTGAAGTTCCAGTCCCAAAGGCCCCGCTTTTATGCAGAAAAACCCCCATTCAACAGCCTAGCTGTCACTCAAACATACTAAGTGGTGAGCCAGGCGGCTCACCACTGGCCCAATCAGAACAGAGTGCGACATGAGGTGCTAAGGCAACGCAGTCCAGGGTGCCAATTCCCCTCCCCACCCATCCTGTGGAACACAGACAAAGTGGCACCATTTGGAGGGCTTCGGCGGAGAGGCCTGCCAAAAAGTGGAACAAAGGGCTCAATCTTGGTCAGAGTTACAGAGACGGCCACGAACGCCATTTTAGGAAAGTAATAATATTTTATTGTGATATAATCCAAGAACAGGATTTTACAGAACACATTTAAACACACAATCATTAATATCGATATATATAAGCAAAATACAAAATATAAATATAAGTATAGTGTAACACAAAAACATAGTACAACACAATTCAAAAGAAGAATATAATTTAGTACCAAAGAGAATATATATGTACATTCCAACAATTCTAAAACTTCTGAATTCTAAGAACTCTAAATTCTAAAGCTCTGTATATTCATACATGGGTAATTTGAAGTAAGGGGGAAAGTGGGGGGGGGGAATGATATATTAATACCGATATTATAATACCTCAAGAAAGGGGGTCATTTGTGACCATACCCTGAAAAGTGCGAGCTCTAAGCCAAGTGATTCAGTGTTCAGACATGCATACCAAAAATCATCCTCCTTAATTGCCTCATAATTATGAACCCATTTTTCATATGCATTCATATATATAGGGCCTATTTTTGGACAAAGTGTTAGTACATGTCTAGCAGTTTCCAATGTTCCTGACCCCTGGCAGATTCGACATAGCCTGGCCTCCCGAGAGATCTTCAAATGAGGACCTATAATAGTGAGAACCGGAAGCTGGTTGGTTCTCAATTTTATTAGGAAATGCCTTACATCGGGGGCCGGGCTTAATAACAGATAGGGCTGAGGTTTTAAATATCTATGTGAGACATACCTGACCGCCTCATATCCTTTCAATTTAGACAAGTGGTCTGTGTTCGCACACCAGTCCCACTTGTTCAACTTTTCCTCAAATGCCTTTTTTTGATGGATATAAGGTAAATTGATCAGTTTTTCATAGGGCCAATCAATCTCTCTAAAGAGTGATTCATTCAAATCTTTATAATTCAAACAGCGTGGATGTTTTTAAGCCTCATATTTTTCCCCTGCCAGACTCAATAATTTACAACCTGGCTCTGCCCGAGATTTCAGATAAAAAGCACCCCGGGCACAAAGTGCCCTGCCTCTCAAGGAAATAAGGCCCAATTCTAGGCGAAGATATTGTATCGAACACGAGGGACCCAAGCCGAGCACCATACGCCAATAATGGCCTTCCAAAATATTTAGCCATGTAAGATCTTGTATAGCCGCTGCCTCCAAGCCATATAATACTGCGGGTACAAAGCATTGTTGATAAAGTTTCAATATACCAGCCATACTGAAACCTGCAGTACCCTTTGCAAATTTACAAGCCTGAAGGGTGAGTAGTTTTGCTCTTCGTATCTTATGTTTTTTTATGGCATCATAATCTGTAGGTGCTCTAAAATCTAGACCCAAGAATGGATATTGCTCTACCACCTCAATTGTTCCTACCTTTGTGTCTACCCCAGTACGGCCAGGTCCCTTACGGGCTATTGTCATTATTTTTGTTTTCTCCACATTGATCACTAGTCCTCTCTGTGTTGAATAATCTACTAATTCGTTCAACATATTCTTTATACCCGCCATATACGATCCAGAAGGGTCAAATCATCTGCATACAACATACCTATTATATGGATCTTCCCTAATTTGGGGGGGCAGTTAGATTTTTGTGCCATACAATCCAGTAAATTGGCTATATATATGTTGTATGGCATTGGAGCAGTTACACAGCTCTGCTTTACCCCCATATTGATGATGATTTTATCAGTTACATCACCTTGATCGTTTAGGTGGACCCTAGTAGAGGTATTACTGTGCAGGGCTATTAATATATTTGGGATCCACTTCGGGCAATCCATAGCCTTTAATTTAGACCACAGGATATTCCTCCTCACTAAATCAAAAGCGCTACTGAAATCTACAAAAGCGATATATAGTGTAGCATCTTTGCTACTCGTGGTGTTATTAATTAATAGGTCAAGTACTCGGATGTTATGTGTAGTACTAGATCCCGGTCCAAAACCCGTTTGTGCATAATTAAGGATATGGTTATCCGTTACCCACTTTTCTATTTCCTTAAGTACCAAGGTGTTGAAGATTTTACTAGTGACATCCAGCATAGAAAGTTGTCGATAATTAGCTGGTTTAGTCCTCTCTCCTTTTTTATGTACTGGAATTAATACAGATTTCTTCCAGGAAGTCGGTATCTGGCAAGTTCTGCATATTCTGGAATACAGAGTAAGCAGTAACTGGGCCCAATTGTGCGGATCTTTCTTCAGAACTGCATTGGCTAGTCCATTTGGGCCCGGGGCATTGGAAGATTTTAGATTCATAATAGATTGCTTTATGATCTTGTAGCTCAGGGGGAGGGGCCATGTTCTTACACCCACCAGACAACTGCTGGTACTCATGTTCTCTATATAAAATGTATTTGATATATATTCCACCCATATATCCCCTGGGATGGGATTGAGTACCCTCAGTTTTGGTTCTCCCCCAGCCTGGGCCAGTATCTGCCAAACTCTACGACTATCCCTACTACATAGCGCTTCAGCAAACTTTTGCCATGGATTTCTTTTTAGAGTTTGGCGATACCCTCTAAGCCACCTCAGATATTTTTGTTTTATTTCTACTGTCTCAATTTCTGCCGCACCTTCGTTTATTTGGGCGATTTTATTTACTCTTATATTTCTAAGGGCTCGTCGCATAGTGCGTTTCTGATCTCTTATATTTATATGAAAGGTTAAGGCACCCCTCATATTCCAACTCGGCCCCGGAGCAGGACTCCTTTTAAATAATGTATGAGTAAGATGTGTGATCCAACATTCAATCTCTTCAGGGCTCTTTCCCCACATTAGCTGTTTGATGTTAATATAATTGGGGAAAGTTACACTGGTCATCTTTTCAATGTTTCGCTGAGTCCACCTAATCTTATTTCCCGCATGGTTAGGTATAATTTCTCTACATATACCCCCCTCTGCCATTTCTCCACTTCCCTCCACACTTAATGTTAGCGTACCATGGTCACTGTAGTTATTCAGCATGACATTTAAATACATGGCATAATTCAGAAAACAATCAGATACAGCCATATGGTCCAAAACAGAACGCTTTTTTCCCATTGCCCAGATTTCTTTACCCGGAGTATCCCCCCTTGTGCGCCCATTTAAAATGGTCAGGTTCCATTCCTTAAGGATTTCAAGCCGCATTCTCCCTTTAGTATTACTTTGGTGTAAGGGTAGTTCGCTGATACTTTGAACAGAGGGATAGTTCCCACATCCCTCAGGATCAAGACATTTGGCATTCAGATCTCCGCCAAGTATTACAGCCATCGCTTCTTCCCCCATACACCAGGTAGTTAGCAATGCATCCAGCTTATCTCCTAGGGCTTCCGTAATCAGTTCCCCAGGTGGGTCATAGATGTTAATGATCAGGACTTCTTTACACCCTGCCCAAACCCCTGGTGGACTAATCTGGATCGCCAAGATGTTACCTCCAGGACTATCTTGATAAATCAATTTAGGGTTGTAGGCAGTCTTAGCACTTATTAATAAACCCCCTTTCGGTCTTCCCCGTTCTCCCCTTATAGCCATATTTTGATAGGTTGTATATCCATCGAATTCCAGATCAAAAGTTACCCACGTTTCCTGTAATAAAAATAGGTCCTTAGTCAGAAGTAGGTCACGTGAGGGGCCCTCATTCATCCAATGACTAATGCCCCTCGTGTTCCAGCAAGTGACAGTCGAGGTTCATTCTCTTTTTCTGAGCAAACATTTCTCGCAGCCATTCCCATCCTTGCTCATCACTGAACCTTTGTGGAGTTTTTGTTTGCTTTATTGATGTCGGTCTAGTTGTACATGCACACTTACAATTTTCCGCTATTGACTGTCGGAATAGGTATGTCCAACAGATATCCCAGATATTCAAGTGATGATCGTTTTGCCCTTATCATCGATGCAGTTTCTGGTAAACAGCAATGAATGGTTGTGTGTTTCCCTCCTTTTATTCGTGATGGTTCCACGAAATCCACATCATTACAGTTAAAAATTCTTAGTGATGGTATTTTGGCAAATAAGGCAAAGAGAGTAGGTTGATTTAACTGTTTGCCTGGTTTACCATTTTCTACTGGAGATATAATCACATTTTTAATGTCAACCTGGATCGGCTCCACTCTCCCGCCCCCTCCCAAATTTTGCACGTCAGGCGGGGGGGCAGGTAAAACAACCGGCTCCTGTACTGGTACTGGCGCAGTGTAGGATACATCTTGGCCAGATGAAGTATAGGAGACCGACTGAGCAGCAGAGTGCTGGCTTGCCTTAGCCGGTTGTTCTTCCATAAACCAGCTCATCAGCGTACCCACTGTTTGGGCCGATCTTGTTTTTCTTCGTGCCGCTCGTTTATGCTGCTTCTTAGAAATATTTTTACCGGGAGGGCAAGGGGTAGAATTCCAGGGCGGAGGATTATTTGTTTTCGCTACACATTTATTCGCCAATCTCTTGCTTCCTGGAAGGGTTTCCCCCATTCCAGTTTCCTCCTGAGGTTCCCCTGATAATTTCTTCTCCTCCTGGACATTAGGGTCCTTTTCCGCCATTTTTCGTTGATTTGCCCTATCCTGATTGTTTTGTGGTACTTCTGTTGCCGAGATCTCCCTCAGATCGATACAGGGGATCATGGGTGCTTTATTAGGTGGACTTAGAAGTTTGTGGAGGGCTAAAATCACCCTCCCCTGTGCTTTTAAGTCCTCATGCATCGTCCCACAGAGTTTTAATAGGATTTTTATGGCAAAGTTCAGTGTGGCATTTCCAGATTGTGAAGTTTCGTGTGTACTATATTCTAATTGCACAGATTCACATGTTGAGTTTGTTGAGTCAAACGCCATTTCAGGACTTGCTGACAGGCGTGGTGCCTTAGAGGCTGAAACAGGTATAGGACCAGGTATGGGTATGCTTGAAGTAGTCTCAGTTTGTGATGCTGAGGATACCAATAGGGGGCGTCATTTTCCCTCGGTACAAGGGTATCTATAGGCTCTTCCAAAGGAGCTGCCAGGTCTCCTTTCCCTACCGGTTTATCTGCTGCAGTGTCACTACTTATTTGGTACACCGGAGATTCTTCACCTACGGATTTCCCCTCTTGTGTTCCCACACGTTCTTGTAGTGCGTAACATAATTGCAAGAGGGAATCGTTGTCTAGATCTAGGGGAAGGTAACTGCCTTCTCCTTCTAATTGGGATACATTATTTTTATTGGTGCCAATCACACCCTCTCCTTCCCCCACTTTGCTTGGGAAATAGGCATCTAATGGGCCCTTTTGCGGGGCCACAGGCTTGTCTCCAGTTTCTTTTGGTCCCCCATGTTCCAAGGTCATTTTACTACTTATATCAGTGGTCCCTTTATTGGACCGTAAACCATAGGGTTTCTTCCCTCTCATCGCCGCCATTTTATTATGATTAGCTGCCTTTCCCGGCATTTTCCCAGCAGATATGTACTAGTACCCACTAAAAGGCAATAGACAATCAGTGTCCGGCAATTTAGGGTTTTAAGACAGGTCGTGGGCTATGGCAGTATACCCATCACACTCCCAGGGTCTGTGCAGGATTTTTTAATAACTTCAAGGGGTGTGGCAATTTGCAATTGTCACACTCCCAAGCTTCTCTTCCCTTCCCCCAGCAATAAAACAGGATATCTGATTTAAGGAGAGTTTACCTCACAATCTCCACAAAATATAACTAGGCCAGGTAACTCTGCTAGGGTCAGTGGTGAGTGCAATTATTGTCTGCTATACTACAGACAGTGTCTGACTATTCACCCTGTTCACCCTACTGTAGCACTTCGAGGGCTAATATAAATCACTTAGCCAAAGTTGCTGTTGCTTGCCCGGGCTTGCTAACTCTCTCCTGTGCAGGCAACCAGGCAGACCCACAGCACTCCTGTGCGCGAGCCGGCAGCTCCCGCGGGCGTACCCGCGAGCGTTCCCCGCTACAGCCACAGAGAAACTCACCCGAGCAGCATGCACACTCCGTGCCCTCACCATCCGTCTGTCTGTCTGCACGGCTCCGGCTCGCTCGTGCTCAGTGGTGCTCAATGGTTTCGGGTAGTCGGGAATCAGGAATCGGCGGTAGTGCCGGCCGACAGCTTTCGCTCTCTCGCTGCCTCAGCCGTGCACGGCCGCGATCGAGCTCTCAGGCTCTGAGGAAAGAACCCTCGCCAGGAATAAACGTGTCAAGCCGCACCTCACGTCCGTTGTAGTGGTGCAACAGAGGCCGCTTCCGACACACTTTGTGAATATGTGTTGCATCTAACTCTTTTAGGAAAGAATTCTGGCAAAAAGACCCAACCGTGAATTTAATATTAAATAAATAAACCGGCGGTATCTTTAACATTGCACCAAAAAGTGGTGCATTTAAAATCAATGGGAAAATCCCATAGAGAATATTCCACTTCCACCAGCCAGAAACACGACAAGGGGGGACTGGCCAGTGCCCCCTTGAAAACAGACCCAAGGGCAATATAACTAACCCCTTCCAGTACTTCCACAATATGATGGTTTGTACTGGTTCTGTTCGTAATTTAGGACTAGTAAAGTCAATGGTGACTTTACATGTCCTGGGAGACAGTCAGTCCCAGGGTATGAAGTCTATGTTTGGGGGTCACTATGACACCCCTGTGTTAAAGCACTGAGGGTGCTGTGTAACAAAAAATAGATGATACCCTATGGAGCAGAAAGAAACCCCATAGCCCATAAGCACACAAATAGTCAGAGACCCATCTCAAATCATGCCTAAGAGTGGGAGTAAAGAGTCTCACTCTTAGCAGGAGAAAAGAAAGAAAAAATAAATCCAGCAAAGCTGCTGGGGGACTCACTAGGTTTGGGAAATTAACCTTATAAGAGAATTCTCCCTAACATGCTTTGTTAAGCCTGCCCAGCCATATACTTTGATGATGTCACTAAGCATTATAAATAATAGTGCCAGACAAGACTCCAGACAGACACTCTTCCTGAAGTTCCTGCGCTGTGTTCATGATCTGCTCCATCCATCTTGTTGATCCCAACTACAAGGCCTAAGCATTGCTGACCCTTCCAGCAAGGCCTCGATTCTGAAATCCCACTAAAATCCCAAATAACCAAAGGGGAAAGCTGTGGTATTCTTTTGGGAAGCATCCTGAACCAGCCTGGCTTGCTGCCCATTACCTGCATGCCGACTGCAATCCTGCCATTCCGCTGTCCTTTGCCAGGAGAATTACCATCCAGTGCCCTGAATTGCCCAGCTGTTCGCTACCCGGTGACCAGACCTTGCCCAGCTGTCTTTTGCCAGGCACGCCAGCCGTGTGGTGACCCGACCCGGTTGACTGTCCAAAAATCCTAAAACTAGAAAGTGGACTGTGAGTATAATCCCTACCCCTTAGAAATACATAGCCTATCTTGTCTTGCCTTTGACCTTATCCCACTCTCTAAGCAATCCTATCTTACCCCAATAACTTGTTGAATCTGTTAGAATTATCCTAGCATCCTGTCCTTAATTTTTAAGTGTAGCGCCATCTCTTTTCAATTTTGTCTTGTGTAATCCTAAACCATTAGTCATATTTCGAGTGATGGGACTGGTTTCCTCTAAGGTTGGGCGCTGAGGTGACAGGGTTGACCTCGCGAATCAACCTTGGATCTTGCTTCGTCCCTCTTTGGTGGTTTAGTTTGAATACTCTAGTTTAAAGTAAAACTGCTCTTGTCACAACTGATTTCATTTCCTATTTCACGGCTTCATTTTACTCAAAGCGCACCTTTTTATAGCTTGCATAGCTCTTCTAGTTTCATAGCTAGAGACCAATTTTCAACTCTATAGTGTCCCTGTGATATATATCTATCCTTTAGCCCAAATCAGAGTATTTCACCTGTTTTTATTAAAAACAGGTTTGGGTAATTTAAAGCGGGAATTGAGAAAATAGCAAGTTTTCCCACATGTCATTTGGCTGCAGCACGTTCTCAACTTTCCACTAATTTTCAAATTTGATGCCTTTCACTGATCCATTGCCTTGTGATTGCCAGTGATATAACATACATGCTCTTGTGATAAAACATATGTATATTATAATTTAACCACACATTAATTAATTATTTGCCATTTCCGAGTGTTATTGATTACCTGCTGCTTCTTTCTATCCACTCAGAATTCGATTATTTGTGGGTTGAGGGAACATTGCGAGGGGAAATCCTAACTCGGGTGGTATCTTTCCTAAATCAAACAAAAAGTGATCCTATTCAACCGTGCTGTATATATGCTCTAGGGGAAGGTTAACCAAGTGTCTTGATTCCATTTGCATTGTGATTATCACCCCATTGGTGATTGCTTCACCAAATTAAAAATTGCATGATTTCTTTTGAATTAAAAAAAAAAAATCAAAAATATTGTATTTTCACCAACCGGCCTGGTTCATGGTCCATTGTGACCAGGGCATCTGAAAAAAAGGGGGTGTGATACGAGTTGTGTACCATCTCAAATTGAATCTGCATAAAATAAGGAGAAAGGCATCTCAGTCGTGCGCTACATACTAGGCCGAGACCAAGGTGTGCGTCGCCAGATTGAAATCCTTAGCATGCTGCCAGTCATAATTCTATCTAGGTGAGTCACATGCTATCCTTTAACTTTGAAGTGAATGTTACAACGTTTTTGACTTGTAGCATTACAGTTAAACACAAACTAACGTTATGCTCAATATTCATGCTATCATTTTGCCATCAAAAAAAAGAAAAATCTATGTAGCAGCAGCTGTGCTCTTTTGCTGGTTTGATCATTTGTAAGCACCTTTGGGCATTTTTGCTTACAGCTCCAAAACTTGCAAGGAATGAGCTTTGCCCCAACCTGCGGTGGAGTTAAAGTCCTTTAAAACCCTGTCTTTTTGGTCAGTTCACAGGGAGGTTGCTGGTGTGTACGATAAACACTTTGCGATGTGTGGGGTGCCATTTCTCATCAGAGCAGATTATTGGTATTCCATAAACGCACCATTTTTGTGTAGCACGTGAGGTGGAATTCATTAATAAAATTAAGTGTTTTTCTGTTATCTCTCACACTTAGTTGAGACAGTCTGCATTTATCTTCTTTGATTTTTCTTACACCGAGCCATCTCCCACACAAGTGAAAGAAGCGGTGCAGTTCGAAGTTTTCTGGTAACCGTTTGCTTTAAGGAAATAATCTTGTGTTCCACTTATGGTACAGGAGTTTTTTTTTTTTTTTAGAAAGATTAATCGTGTGTTGTTGAACATTCTGAAATAGAGGGAACATTGCTCTCACCACATCCATACCCCATGGGATGTTAAACAAGGAGGTCTATCACACAACTGCAGGGCTTGCAATTAAGATTGGATAAGAAGGAGCTAAAAGCAGCTTTAATCCAGCATTAACCAGTGACCAGGAGCTATTAATGGAGAAGCTAGTACATAGTGTTCCGCAAATCTAACTTCCACAAAATAACTCAATTTATGACACCTTATTCTTTAAATATACATGGATGTCTCGTAAAGTTTATTTATAGATTGTCCCAAAAGCAGAGTTAAATTTACATAGGTGTGTTTGTCCAGCAGCAGTCGGCCCGGGGAGTTAAAAGTAGCTCCTAGTAGATGTTGGTGTTAAGCTAATAAACCTGAGCTAAATAGCTCCGCTCAATTTCGAACCCTGCAACTGTGATGTTCAATAATGTTTTTTATGAACCAAATAAGTTAGATAAAGTGAACATCCTGATGAGTATTTCAATTTATATTGCAATGTTAGAAAGAAGTAAAGGCCCACCTGCATGGACCAGTTGACATGAAACCCACATCTATTCTTAACATGGTGAGGGTCCAGCAATTATAATTGAGGCTCCCCGTTTTCCATTATTTCTGATATTTATTCATAAATTTCAAATGGCAATCAACCCCTTTCCTTGCAGCGTTTATTTGTAAAAATGGACAAAACAAAGTAAATTAAGGTCTGTTGCTTAGCGGGTCAGGTTGTCAATCATGTGCATGCCTGCAATGGCTGCAGAGATGTTGCTCAGGCCAGCAGCAATAGCAGGCCTAATGGTGGCTTGAGCTGCAAAAACCCAACACTGAATGTCCCATTGCAGGCAAAATATTTTTAATTTCAATGTATGCAGAATAGCTAGTTGCAAATCATTTTACATCTGGTTTAATGCTGATAAAATGACCCCAAATACAAACAGCATTGTTAGTTAAATACGATAAAACCAGGAAACTTGATAAGTTTAATTTGAATTCGTTGTATTGCACTAAATTGCAAAAGGGGCCAGAGAGTTGGGGGAAGCAAGAACATTGAAATAGAAAATCAGCTGTAACCGGCAGCCATGAATAAAATAAAATTGACCACGCACTGAACTACTTAACAGTCCCAATCCCCTTAGATTGTTTTCCTTCAATCAGACTGTAGAAATTTCCCCGATTTTGTTGACCACTACTTGTTCTAGGCAATGGACTCTTCAGCATGCGTTTTGTGATGGAAAAGTGCTTTTTGGCATGATTTGGTGCCAAGGTCATCAGGACACAAGTGATTGCCAGGATTTGTCGGAACGGGTGAAGAAAAAAGGTTGCTCATAAGTTAGCTTAAATAGTCATGCAGGTGGGTGCCAACACCCCTTGGCCTGGAATCGCCAGATCAGAAGTAGTCTCATAAGGAGACAACCTGAAATGGATGGTGTGAAGAACTATGGACTAATGAAAGGACCATCATGAACTGCAACATATGCCTAGAACATGATCAGCTCTAAAATCCAAGCCAGTCAGCATCAGCTAGTAGCCATAAATCAAACAGTCCCGTTTGCTTTGACAGCTATACATACATTTCGACTATTGACTTTGCCAGCATTCTCTTCTCAAGCAAAATTGGGAATATACAGAACCAGCCCTACAGATAAGGGGCGTATCAGACCCGTCTACTCCCTAAAAAAAGGCACATACGCCCCAAAAATTAAAATGGGGAGTAAAAATACACCAACAGAAAATAAGAAAGACATGTAGGACCTTGTGACCCCGCATTCACCCCCACAGCTCCATGGATATGTTTGGACGGGTAGTACCAGAGGACGAAACTAGTATTACTTCCCAATTACAAGAAGTGAAAAGGTATCTTTTAATGCGTAGGAACTACTATGTGTGCAAAGGAATTGTTCGTACAAACACATTCCCGTTTTCCAGTTAAAGCATTTTTACTCCCTTATAAAATACTCCCGTTGGGAACTTTAAAAAATAGGGAGCAAAATACTCCCACTTCAGTCTTATCTGGAGAACTGTTCAGAACATTACTGGAACTTTTCAGAATGCATTACGAGGTTTATGTGTTCACTGGAAACCAAAAAGCTTGATGCGTTTAGAAAATAAATGTCTGTGTGACATGCACAAGATAAGAGATTGCCTAAGCAACAAGTTTATAAACCAGCCTTCTCCAGATTCCTGCAATGTTTTTTTTTTTAATGTTTTTGTTTTTATAAACTTTATTTAACATTTAGCTTGGCGTCACATCAGAGAACACTCAACATTTCAAATCACAGAGACCATTCATGGTACATTTACAGCAATGTGAACCAACCAGATAGACAGAGCAAAGTAGGAACATATAAGCGCAGCAAGCATCTGTTTAACCGTATTTCCCTAATGCAATTTCCCTAAACAGCGGCGGGGAGGGGGGAAGGCGGTGTATCAGTCTCTTCCCAAGAATCGTCAGATATGGAGGAGAGATACTGTCGAAATGGGCCCCAAACGTGTCTCGGCCTAGATCTGCTCGGCTGTGTCAGTATCCAGCACTCCTCAGTGTTCGAGGCCCATGTGAGTGCGCTTAGCCATTGTTCATGTGTGGGGGGTCTGGGTTGAGGCCATACCAGTAGGATACAGCGGGTTGCCAGGAGAAGCACCAGACTCGCCAACTTCTTGCGGTCCCGGCTTAATGCAGGTAACTCGTAGAAAAAGCAGGTTAGTGGTGATGGGGAGATGGTGCATTCTAAAATGGCTGATAAAGACGCGCATACTGTGGACCAGAACTGGGCTATTTGAGGGAATGCCCACATCATGTGCATGTAGTTAGCATTGTCTGTGTTGCAACGATTAAGCCTAGCCGGTGTGTAATGAAATCTATGTCGAAGTTTACTTTGTATTAGCTTGAAACGGGAATTGAAGGAGATTGTCCGCGAGCGGGCACACATGTAGGCCCAGCGCTGATCGGTCAGCTGGACCCCCAAGTCTCTGTCCCAGATTTCCCTAAGTTTGGTAAACTGGGAGATGTTTCGGTTTGGAATATGGTATTTAAAAATGCACACTATTTTTCACCTGAAATGCCTATATTGCTAGAGACACATTTGAAAATTAACAGCTAACCTATTAACCATTAACCTGACTAATAAAACCTTATTTTAATATAACCCACTAATAAAATGTGTTCTCCACTGCAGAATTAGGCATACTCTGAAAACCATTTAAATGTGTGTGCAGATTTTTTCTCTTCTCTTCTCTGCCTGATTCTCCATGTTTTTGTGCACAGTAACTGCAGGAAGGAGGAAGTCAGATTTGCAACAATTGCAAATGTATAAGCGAAGCTATTGTTGAAGAGTAGGAGGATGAGAGATGATGGATTTCATTGGGACACGTCATACAGAGGGCTGAGAGGAAAGTTTTAGTGGGCAGTATCAGGGAAAAAGACAGGCAGACATCTTTCTGCACTACTGGGGAGAAGACCTGGCTGTGGGGTCCTGACTGAATGCAGATTCCTGTGTCCTGCTGCAGTCGAGATTGGGGAGAGCTGAAAGAAAAACCTTTCCACTGGCTGAGGCATTCCTATCTGAAAAAGCTGAGAATTCCAGGCAATGACCCCGGCTTGAGAAGGCAAGCGTTCCTTTTTGTTGGAGTTAATCCAAGAGAGCCACATTCACAAAGAGAACAACTAAAAAGATAAGGTAATGAGAAGTGTGGGAGCTGAGTGTGTACGGTAATATGCAGTCAGTGTAGGATTCCTGTGCGTGTCTTAATCAAATACCAATGTTGCAATTTGAATTCTGTTCTCCGCCACGCTCTTTGCAGTGTGTTATAGACAATGCTTTGACTGTACCATTTTATTTATTTCTGTAAAGAA
Source organism: Ambystoma mexicanum (assembly GCF_040938575.1). Lineage (NCBI taxonomy): Eukaryota > Metazoa > Chordata > Amphibia > Caudata > Ambystomatidae > Ambystoma > Ambystoma mexicanum. The sequence continues at coordinate 461,245,295 of NC_090932.1, read as the reverse complement.
TGAGATCGTGTCTAAATGCAGCTTTTATAATACAGAAAATATTTGAAAACAGACGGGTGTTTTATTTTCTATTTACCATTACAATGCCGATGATGTGGGGAGATTTTTAAACAGTGCAATGGTCATTTTAAGACAGATGTGTGCATGTCAGAATCAGTATGAATAATTGTGAGTGACTGTAGCATAACTTGTTGGAGGTACATGAGCCAACGGGAAGAGAGACTCTCTGAACATAGCTCCCTACCGTATATAAGGTAGTGGAAATTACCACAAGACTACCACATATAGCTCTCTGTCGTAAATAAGTCAGTGAGTTCGCCCATGGTGGCACACCAACACTATCACTGGAAATGTGGTATTCCTAGAATGCAGGTCTGAGGTCTCTCTAGTGATCACACGAAAAATCTAAGCAAAGATAAGGGATTCTGGACATTGGGGCCACAAATAAAACAAGGGAATTATGCTCACCAAAATACCACCAACCACGTATACCAAATATGCAGGTCTGGGTGCTGAAATAATGCATGTCCATTGTATTATTGTTGCACATGGCCAAATCTGAATACAAAGAGTGATTATTGCTAAGTTATTTTTCGGCGGTAATAAAATACCGTCAGGCCCCAAATCTCCACAAAATACCCTACATATTTATGGTGCGTTGCAGGCCGGGAAAGTGATCACAGAGTACCTACTGGGCGTGGCAAGCGTGTCTCACACTGCCATTTGCACATTAAAGGGAACCCATTTTATAATAGCAGTGTGCCACTAAAAACGAATTTCAGAATGTCACAAAGGGAAACCACATTCTCAGATCTAGTGCAATATTTAGAGGCAAAGTTATTTGCACATGGGAATTGGTCTTCGAATAGTACGTTAGAATGGAGTAACCGCATTCAGGGTGAGGTGCAGAAAGAAAAACTAGACAATATTTTTGCAGAAGGCAGCATAATTCAGGTCTGCCTTACAAGATTATTGAATGCAGCCGATAAAAATGCAGAGAAAGACTGTTTAATACGGCTATGCGGCAAAATATGGTTTATTTTAAACAAGTCCCTGCGAATGCAAGAGAATGATACTCAGCTAATTAACAGGTTAAAGACTGAATTAGATGGGGCAAGTAAAAATCAGGAAATGTTGAGAGCAGAATTGGATGTATGCCAAAAAGACATGCAATTAAAATGCAGAGACTTTGATACTCAGTTATCCAAAAGCAAGAAACAATTTGAAGATAGTGAGCAAGAATTGACACACTTAAAAGCCTTAGTGGATCACATTAGGCAGGATAAAGATGAGGTTGTTTCAGAAATGCAGATTTTACAAAAAGAACATTGCGAAAAAGAAGGTGATCTCCAGAGTGTAGAACAAGAAATGATTAAAATGATCCAAGAAAGAGACAAGAGAAATAAAGAGTTCAATGAATGCCAAATGCAAATGTGCGATATGCAGGAGGCGATTAATAAAATGAGTGATGAAAATAATTATTTGCATGATGAAGCCAACAGACTCCTTAAAAAGTGTAAGGACTTAGAACAGCAAATGTGCATTCCCAGGTCCCAGGAGAGGCGGCAGGGTACCACATTCAATGGAGTGGAGGTGAATTCTAGCTCTGCCCAAAGAGCTTGTGCCCCAGTGACAGGGCCGGTGACTGAACTTGGTTGCAGCGCCCTTGGGGGATTTGATACTCCCATTGGGGGCAGCCACCAATCTCATACACCTGAAAACAGGATTGAATCACAAAATAGTGCAATTCCATGCATTGCAACAAGTAGCCCCATAAAAATAATGAAATCCATTAAAGCCCTGATCAAACCATTTAAAAAGGGAGGTGAATGCTGCATTGAGGATCACCTAGAAGCGGTGCATGACATTTTTAAAGCACTCCAGATACCTAAGGACCAGTACAGACAATATTTTCATTTAACTTTAGATGCCCCGACGGCCAGCATCATAAGGGGATTAAATGAACAGCAGAATATGACATGGCTGGAGTTTGAAAAAGAAATTAGGCATCATTTTTCTCCTTTTCAGTCATTGCAGGAGGCAAAGAAAGTCGCGTACACTATTACTGCTGGACCTAATACATCACCTCGCCAATTTTTACAAGACTTAAAAAGAGCATTCTCTCGCTTTGATGTATCTTTTGACTCAAATTCCAATGAGTTTAAAACTGCATACTTCTATGGGCTACAGAAAGACATCATATCCCAATTGGTCCGTGAATTTGACCGTGACAAGTCCCTTGAATGGATTGTACATCAAAGCACCAAGCTATATGAGGTACTCTATTGTCAGGGTAGAGAAAGTGATAAAATGAAAGATACTAGGCCTAAATCTAAAGAACCCTCAGCCACAGTAATGGAAATCAGGTCAGCCAAAATGTCCCTTGAGTCTGCTCAAAGCCAAGGTAAAAATAATGTGACACCTGAACAAAGGGGTAATCAACAAAGATCGCCATTTCCTGTACCAATGTTCCAAACACATGATCCTAGTAATAGAGAGAGCTACATCAGCCCTAGATATTTAGGGGATAGACCCCGGGTAAGATATCGGCCTGATATGACAGGTATGAACAATAACCAGAGACAAAATCAAGATCAAAGAAATGATGGTCCCTACCAGTCATTGGGGACACAGAGCAGATTTGATCCCAACACCATGATATATGGTAATCAGGATAGACCCCGATATGTGGATCGATTTACTGATAATGGAAATCAACATAGGGGCCAGTACCCACAACCTGAGAGACAGGACATGAGGCAAAACGTGAACTACAGTCCACGCCAGTACAATGATTCCCCACCAGGGGACTATAATCAAAGGATGGGTGCAACCCGCTCCCCTCCACAAATGAATCAAGAGTTCAGAAACCATCCCAACCGGTATCAATCACCTGAGAGGTATCAGAATAGATCCAATCAGGGGGAAAACAACCAATATCGACCTAGGCCACAGAAAGAGGATCCTAGAGAGATGGAAAGGTTCCAGTGCCTTGAGGCCCAAGTGAAAATGTTAGCTGAGCAAATAGGAAAGCTCTATACAGCGCAAAAACAACCTTCCAAAGAGGGGGCTGATGGCCATAGCAATGACCGGGGGGCTTCCGAAAAGTGACTAAGTACTCATGATAATCGCAGTGCCAAAATGACAGATTGCTCTGATATAATTTTGCATGACAACTCTAAGGTGACTAATGGATTAAAAATGAAAGTACCAGTAAATGAAATTGTGATAGAAAGTGCAAATACTTCTAAAAAAGAGGTACGGTTTAACTTAGAGCTAAATAAAACAGTAAAGATTTGCACAAATGAAAAAGAAACATTAGGAATTCCAAAAGAACAAAGGGACAGATTTAAGAAAAATGACTCATGCATGGGGAATACCAGTGAACAGGGAGTAAGTGGGGATGCCATAGCTCCTTCCCTGGGCAAGCAAAACAATGACCAAACACAGACAGAAAAAGGAAATACTCACAAGGAGGGTACAAGTCAATCACCTGAAAAATTCTTTGAGCCACATATTTTTGAAGAGGCTGAAAGGGCTGGTATTACACTAAATGATCACAAATGCACAGAATTAAAAAATGACAAATTGCTGAATGATGTTGTTACACATGTTCAGTTGGGAGGTTGTAATGTAGTCTCTGATGTTACCCAGATGGATGGGCGAACAGTGGCCACACTCCAAAAAACCTCTGAACATGGAGAAATGAATAAAATATCTCGCACAGAAATGGGTAAAAAGGAGGGAAAAATGTCTTTTCATTTACCAATGTGCTTAGCCAAAAGTGAAAAAAACCTGAGAAAGGTGAGCCCTGAAATCAGTAAGAATTCACATTTCTTATGTGTATTAGAGGAAGTTGAGGACAGATATTATGCACCCATCACTGTAGAAGAAAAATGCCACACCTTCGCTATGATTGACACTGGCGCACAGGCCACAATTATGTCCAAGGAGCTGGTAAAGAGTATCAATGAAGGGAGGCCTCCACAGAGTCAGATCACAGTGAAGGCAAATCAAGGCCCAGTGCATAACTTTAATGGGGAGGAGGTGCCCATCATAGGTGTAACAGGTTGACATAAAAATAGGAAAGCACAGAATGAAACAAGAGGTATTGATCACATCTATTTGTGAAATTCCATTTCTGATGGGGACAGATTGCCTGAAAAGATTGTCTCCTCTCATAGATGGGGTGAATGGAGTGCTGTGGTCCTTAACCAAAAAACCATTGAGGCCTAAGAAACTAAAATCACAAAACAGCAATATAAAAGAATGTCACACCGTTGCCAAAACAAATGATGCTGTGGAGGTATATCTCCAGAATAGCTGCATACCTAGTGTCACTGTTATATTAATGTGTCAAGACAAAGATCAGAGCGACAATGAAAAACTACCTGTACAAATATACTTGGACCCAAGGAAAAATTGGCAGCCATCTATAAAGCAATTGCTACTGCAGTTGATAAAAAGTTCAGTGAAATTGTCCTGGTGACTGATTCTGACTATGCACGGAATAGCTTTGTGGAGTATTTGCCTGGTTGGAAAGCAAGAGGCATGGTTACATACAACAAAAAGCCACTTAAACATGGAAAAATGATACAAGCCATAGACAAATTGGTGTCAGAAAATAATTTAACAATATACTGGAGAAAAATTCGTGGGCATTTAAAAACACCAGGAGAGGATAAGGAGGGAAATGATAAGGCAGACCATCTGGCTAAGATTGGGGCTGTGATGGGAGAATTGCTACCTATTGATTATTTAATGGGTGAAATACAAATTGATGCAGTCACACGTTCTAAAGCACCAAAGGAGGTAGATCAACCGGTGGTGCAGTGGAGTCATGACACGCCAGACCAAGATTTGATTGAGGCACAAAAGAATGATCAAATTTTGGGAATCTATTATAATCATTTGATAGATCCTGAACAAAATCCTTTAACAGAAAAAGATTGTATGGGAAAAGAAGAGTTGAGGGTGTTATTAAAGAACAAAACACGAATTAGATTACAGGATGGGCTCATGATTAGAGAGTCCATAACAGGGCAAATACAGTGGGTAGTACCCCTTTCATTCAGAGGACTAATGCTACACCATGCACACGATGCCATAACTGCAGGCCATAGAGGTTCACAAAAAACATTAGAAATACTAAAAGATTATGCTTACTGGCCTCATATGTCCCAAGATGTGGAATTATATACTAGAGGATGTCTAGTATGCGCCCAATTTAAACCTGCTTCACCAATGCACAGAGCACCATTGATGAAAAGAGGCCTAACTCTTCCATGGTCAGATTTGCAAATAGACTATGTAGGTCCTTTAAAAAGGTCGAGCAGGGGACACCGTTATATTTTGAGTGTGGTATGTTTGATGTCAAAGTGGATTGAGTGCATTCCTGCACCAGATTGTAGTGCGCAAACAGCAGCCACATTGCTGGTGAACCATGTGTTCTCAAGGTTTGGGTTGCCGCAAAGAATTGAGTCAGACAGAGGAAGTCATTTCACAAGTACTCTAATGAGCAAGGTATGGCAAATACTAGGTGTAAAAAGGAAACTACATATCGCATATCGGGCGGCGTCTTCAGGTACAGTTGAAAGAAGCAATAGGTCTGTTGTGGATATTTTAAAGAAATTTGTGGCAGAAGCAGGTTCCAGCTGGGATTTGCGTTTACCATTGGTTCTGATGGCAATCAGGTCGACTCCTGCCAAAGCAACAGGTGTTAGCCCCCATGAGGTCTTGACAGGTAGAAAAATGGTGTTACCACAACACCTACTATACAGAACACATGAGCAAACTCTAGTGAGTGCATCCACGGTTCATGAATATATTGATGAACTGAGGAGGCATTTGCAACATGCATTTGCTTTTGTGCAGAGAAATCTGGAAAGAGCTGCTGACAGTGCAAAGTCATATGATAAAAAGACATCAGTAAAGGAATACAGTGTAGGGGATCAGGTGTACAAGTTTCATTTTGGAAAAAGTAAACAGAAAAATTCTAAATTTCTAGCAGCCTGGCAGGGGCCATTTCGAATTATAGATAAAGTCTCTCCTGTAGTGTATAAAATTTTGAAAAATGAAGGTGAAACAGCAATAGAGCAGTTTGTCCATGTAAATCAAATCAAACCATGCCATCCCAGACATGAGATCAGGCAGCTTGAGCATGTGGAAACGGATAGAGTCCCTTGAGAAAATAAATGGGTGTAATCAGGAGGCAGTGACAAAGAAGTTAAAAAAAAAAAGTTGATTGTTATGATGGCACATAAACACTAATATATGTAAAAATATATAATATAAATAAATAAATAAATAAATAAATGCACATATAACGGAAGCTCATGGTTGGTGTGCAGAGAGAAAGTGTATTAAATATTGAATGCTGTTTTATATGTGTTTGTTTTCTTTTAACTTGTGTTTAATTTCAGAAGAAAGAAAAAAAAAACGAAATATTTTTACCAAGCATGTTTTATTTTTGGCAAAAGGATGAAGTTAGTATTGTGCTATGTACTTAATCTGTTTATTTTCTATTTTGATTTAGACAATTAACATTATTTGGTCGGAGGTTCCGGGATCAGAGGCCACGGGAGACGATGGAGTCCTGGAGTCCCCTGGATGAAGACCAAAAGATGCCTGCCTCCAGGTGGAGGTGAAGACAAAATAACCGGAATGCCAAAAGAGATGACTACTGTGGATTCAAGATTGCCAAGATGAAAGAGTACTCGAATGAACCGAATAACATCGCTGGTCGGGACATACCAAAAGAGACAAAACAAAAGTTCCGGCATATGAAGTTCCACGTATTTATTATTTTAATTATTTATTTTAACTTGTTATATTACTTATTTGTTTTAGTTAGTTGTTTTATTTCATTGTTTTTAATTGACTTGGAAAATTTAAACTTAAAGTAATGCCACTTCCACTGAGAAGGCAAATGTGGAACATTTTATGAACTGATGGACTCAGATGAAATGTTGATTGCAAATTTTCATTGATGCACATGAATATTCATTTTGTTGGATTGCTATATTGTAAGAAAAAATAGAACAAGTTGTTTTTAGGAATTGGCTTGGATTATAGCCAGGTTCTAAAAACAAAAGGAGGGTATATGTAAGGATATTTGGCGTGTTACAGTACAGAGTACAGCAATACTGCACAAGTAGCAAAACATTTTTTTGCAGCACCACCACCACCACAAGGGTGCGGTGCATTGCTATATGGGTTAGCAGATTAACAAGGAAAGACAGACTATTCAGTCAAAAACGATTTTAACATATAAGATGCAAATCTATTTTTACAGTTAAAAGCACACGTGTTCATTTAAAAATGCACACTATTTTTCACCTGAAATGCCTATATTGCTAGAGACACATTTGAAAATTAACAGCTAACCTATTAACCATTAACCTGACTAATAAAACCTTATTTTAATATAACCCACTAATAAAATGTGTTCTCCACTGCAGAATTAGGCATACTCTGAAAACCATTTAAATGTGTGTGCAGATTTTTTCTCTTCTCTTCTCTGCCTGATTCTCCATGTTTTTGTGCACAGTAACTGCAGGAAGGAGGAAGTCAGATTTGCAACAATTGCAAATGTATAAGCGAAGCTATTGTTGAAGAGTAGGAGGATGAGAGATGATGGATTTCATTGGGACACGTCATACAGAGGGCTGAGAGGAAAGTTTTAGTGGGCAGTATCAGGGAAAAAGACAGGCAGACATCTTTCTGCACTACTGGGGAGAAGACCTGGCTGTGGGGTCCTGACTGAATGCAGATTCCTGTGTCCTGCTGCAGTCGAGATTGGGGAGAGCTGAAAGAAAAACCTTTCCACTGGCTGAGGCATTCCTATCTGAAAAAGCTGAGAATTCCAGGCAATGACCCCGGCTTGAGAAGGCAAGCGTTCCTTTTTGTTGGAGTTAATCCAAGAGAGCCACATTCACAAAGAGAACAACTAAAAAGATAAGGTAATGAGAAGTGTGGGAGCTGAGTGTGTACGGTAATATGCAGTCAGTGTAGGATTCCTGTGCGTGTCTTAATCAAATACCAATGTTGCAATTTGAATTCTGTTCTCCGCCACGCTCTTTGCAGTGTGTTATAGACAATGCTTTGACTGTACCATTTTATTTATTTCTGTAAAGAATGAGATCGTGTCTAAATGCAGCTTTTATAATACAGAAAATATTTGAAAACAGACGGGTGTTTTATTTTCTATTTACCATTACAATGCCGATGATGTGGGGAGATTTTTAAACAGTGCAATGGTCATTTTAAGACAGATGTGTGCATGTCAGAATCAGTATGAATAATTGTGAGTGACTGTAGCATAACTTGTTGGAGGTACATGAGCCAACGGGAAGAGAGACTCTCTGAACATAGCTCCCTACCGTATATAAGGTAGTGGAAATTACCACAAGACTACCACATATAGCTCTCTGTCGTAAATAAGTCAGTGAGTTCGCCCATGGTGGCACACCAACACTATCACTGGAAATGTGGTATTCCTAGAATGCAGGTCTGAGGTCTCTCTAGTGATCACACGAAAAATCTAAGCAAAGATAAGGGATTCTGGACATTGGGGCCACAAATAAAACAAGGGAATTATGCTCACCAAAATACCACCAACCACGTATACCAAATATGCAGGTCTGGGTGCTGAAATAATGCATGTCCATTGTATTATTGTTGCACATGGCCAAATCTGAATACAAAGAGTGATTATTGCTAAGTTATTTTTCGGCGGTAATAAAATACCGTCAGGCCCCAAATCTCCACAAAATACCCTACAGTTGCAACGATTAAGCCTAGCCGGTGTGTAATGAAATCTATGTCGAAGTTTACTTTGTATTAGCTTGAAACGGGAATTGAAGGAGATTGTCCGCGAGCGGGCACACATGTAGGCCCAGCGCTGATCGGTCAGCTGGACCCCCAAGTCTCTGTCCCAGATTTCCCTAAGTTTGGTAAACTGGGAGATGTTTCGGTTTGGAATATGGTATATAGTCTTGAAACCTTACCCTTCCTGGACGCGGTGCCAATTATTTCTGATAGAATTGGGTCATCTTGTGGTATGGTGGGGAAGTCCGGAAGAACAAGTTACTTTCTTACCTGGTAACGTTCTTTCGATGGGATGGTCCAACGACATATTCCATATCTATGACATGTAATCACCACAGCTATGCTGCTTCGGAAACTTTTTTCGGCGTCTGCGTCGATGACGTCGTTGCGCCGTCGTCGAGGACCTCCTCCGACGTCATCCGATGTGATAAGTAGGACGCACGACGCCCGTAGCCTCAGTTGTAGTTTTTTCCCCCAGAACGTGTGACATTAGTCAACTGCCAGTCAGACACAAAGCCTTGCGGAACGTAAGCTGCAATCGCAAAAGAAATTCTGCAGCGGGGAAGGCAGGGTGGGAGCGATATGGAATTCGTCGTCGGACCATCCCATAGAAAGAACATTACCAGGTAAGAAAGTAACTTGTTCTTCGAGGGGATTGGGTCCTCCGACGTATTCCATATCTATGACAGACTCCCAAAGCAGTACCAAAGCAAGGAGGAGGGAAAGAATTTAGGCCAGATCCTGTCCTCGGATGGAATCGAGGGAATAGTGACGTACAAATGTATTTACTGAAGTCCAGGTGGCTGCATCACAGATGTTGCGAATAGGAACACCCCTCTGCAGGGCAGTAGATGCAGCCATACCCCTGGTAGAAAAGGCCCGCAAGCCAGCCGGTGGGTCCTTACCCGCCAAGCGGTAACACTCCGAGATGGCCAAAATAATCCAGCGAGACAAAGTCTGTTTCGTCACAGCTTGCCCCAAACGCTTTCCAGCGTAACCAATAAAGAGTTGATCGTCCACTCTGACCCGGGACATGCGTGAAACATAAAAGCTTAAAGCTCTCTTAGGATCAAGCCCATGGAGCCTCTCCTTTTCCTTACCAGGATGCGGAGGAGGATAGAATGCTGGAAGAACAACCTTCTGGGCCAAATGAAATTCCGTCACTACCTTCGGAAGAAAAGAAGGACGAAGAAAGAAGGACGAACTCTAAGGACAACCCTGTCCTTGTGATAAACAGTGAAGGGTGGCTTAACTGAAAGTGCCTGTAACTCACTCACTCTGCAAGCAGAAGTAACCGCAACTAAAAACACAGTTTTCAGAGTTAACAGCCTCAAAGGGCAAGAATGTAAAGGCTCAAACGGAGCACCCATAAGAAACTTAAGAACAAGGTTTAAATCCCAACCGGGCACCAGGAAAGGTGACGGAGGGAACACATTAGTGAGCCCTTTCAGAAACTGTGAAATTAAAGGGATTTTAAAGTAAGAACACTCTTCAGACGAGCGCTTAAAGATGGACAGCGCCGCCAGGTAACCTTTAATGGTACCCACTTGCAAGCCCCTGTGGGCCAAAGAAAGTAAAAAGGACAGAACCATGGGGATGTCACATGCAAAAGGATCCACATTCTGAACTCTGCACCAGTCGCAGAACTTACGCCAACGGTACAGAGACTTTGTTGCTGGCCTTCGGGCCGAAAGCAACACCTCCATCACGTCTTCAGGGAGGTCCCAATACTTATACCTCAACCTTTCAGAAGCCAAGCGTGAAGGTTGAGGGATCTGACCTCTGGATGGAGAACCTGACCCCTCTCCCGTGAGAGCAGATCGTCTCGGTAGGGAAGACGATGTGGAGGGCAGATGGACAAGTCGAGAAGGTCCGGGTACCACGTCCTCCGAGCCCACGCCGGGGCAATGAGGATCATCCGGGAACCGAACTTCCGTAACCTCCGCAGCACTTGCGGGATGACGGGGACTGGAGGAAACGCGTACAGCAGCGGGAATGACCACTCCACCATGAACGCGTCTCCTAAGGCTCCTATTGGAGGAAATTCCCGCGAGCAAAACCTTTCGCACTTCCGGTTGACACTGGAGGCGAAGAGATCCACTTGAGGGGTCCCCCAAAGGGCAAAGATCTCCTGGAGAATTTCCTGAGCCAACTCCCACTCGTGAGAGATCGCGCTCTGCCTGCTCAGAGCGTCCGCCCTCACGTTTTTGTCTCCGGCCAGATGAACTGCCGAGATCGAAACTTCCTGCTGGATGGCCCAGAACTCAAGCTACATCGCCTCCCTGCACAGAGGAAGTGACCCTGCCCCCCCTTTTTGTTGAGGTAGTGCATGGCCACTGTGTTGTCCGTCAGGATCAGGACACTCTTACCTCGCACAGTCGGCAGAAAAGCCTTCAGGGCTAGCCTGACGGCCCTCAGCTCCAACAGATTGATATGGAGTCTGGACTCCGACGGAGACCAACGACCGCTGACTGTCAGCCCGTTGGCATGAGCTCCCCATCCCGTGAGGGATGCATCCGTCACGATCGTCACCTCCGGCCAGGGTAGCCAAAACGGAGCCCCCTTCATCAAGTTGCCTTCGACAGCCCACCACAGAAGGTCCCGGGCGACCGAGGGCGGCACCTGAACCGGGTCCGACATCCTGCCGGAGGACTGCGACCATTGCGTCTTGAGTGCCCACTGCAAAGATCTCATCCGCAGGCGAGCCTCTGGCACCAGAAGAATGCAGGATGCCATGAGGCCGAGCAACCTCAAGAACTCGAACGCCGGGAGCGTCTGGGCATGCTGAAACTTGTGCACCATCTGCTGAATGTGAAGAGCCCTCACCTGGGGAGGAAAACACTGCCCCAGGGACGTGTCGAGCACTGCTCCGGTGTACTGGAGCCGCTGTGTTGGCGTCAAATGGGACTTCTTTAAATTGAGGGAGAAGCCCAGCCTGTGAAGGGAGTGGCAGGTGACGGACAGATGATCCAGGACTTGCTCGGGAGAGCTCCCCCTGATCAACCAATCGTCCAGGTAGGGGTAGACGTGAATCCCCCCTTGCCTGAGATGCGCTGCCACCACCACCATGAGCTTGGTGAAAACCCTCGGGCGGAGGTCAATCCGAACGGCAGGACCCGAAACTGAAAGTGCGAGTCGCCAACCGCGAACCTCAGGTACTTCTTGTGCTTGGGATGGATCGGCACATGGAAGTAAGCATCCTTGAGGTCGAGTGACACCAACCAGTCCTGAAGCTGAAGGGCCTGGAGGAATTGAGAGAGAGTAACCATCTTGAACTTGTCCTTCATGAGGAGTCTGTTCAAACCGCGCAAGTCCATGATGGGTCTCAATCCCCAGTCTTTCTTCGAAATCAAAAAATAAGGGGAATACATCCCTTGTTCCTCTCCGCTACAGGCACCAGTTCTATGGCACCTTTCTCCAGCAGGGCTTGAATTTCCTGTGCAAGGAGCAGATCCGGACTCTGCAAAGAGAGGTTCCCCGGTGGATTGTTGCGAGGCCTGTGCCGAAAGGGAAGACAGTAGCCGTGGGTTATGATCTCCAGAACCCACACATCTGAAGTAATGGCTTGCCACTCTACAAGATGCTGCGCCAGCCTTCCCCCAACCGGCGAACAATGGGACATGGCCTCATGACTGAGAGGGAGCGGCTGCGGCGTTACCTGAGGGCAAAGAGGCAACTGCCCGAGCGGCCTTGGCACCACGGGTACCCTGTCGTCCACCTCTGGTACCCCTGCGTTGGCCTCTTTGACTGCCAGCTCCTCTCGCTTTACTGAAGGACGAGTAATAACGAAAGGAACCACCCCTCCACTGCTGTCCCCTAGGACAAAAAGGCGGAGGTTGGCGAACTGCAGCGCCCAACAACTTCGCTGCAGCTTTTGAGGTCTGCAACCTCTCAAGGCTCTCGTCAGCCTTGCTGCCAAAAAGGTGTTCACCGTCAAAGGACACGTTGAGGAGCTGAGACTGCACATCAGGAGCAAACCCTGACTTCCGCAACCACGCAAACCTGCGTATCACGGTGCTCGCCGCCATGGACCTACAGACGCATTCAGCTAAGTCCAAACCCGACTGAACGGACTCACACATGGCATCCTTACCATCCTGGACCATAGCAAGGAAACCATCCCGTTCGTCCCCTTCTGGAATATGTTCAGCCGCTAACGCAACACAGTTCCACACAGTGTGTGTGAAACGAGACAAGGCACAAATGGAGTTGGCCGCCTGAAGCGCCATACCACCAGAAGAAAACACTTTCTTCGCCCAGCCATCAAAACGTTTCTCGTCCCTATCAGGAGGGATGGTAGGGTACGACGCCTGCTTTGCCGGGGCCGTGGCCGCCTGCACCACCAAACTCTCCGGAGTGGGGTGCCTGGTCAAGTAGAAGGGGTCGCTACTGGCTGGACGGTATTCTCGTGACAAGGATCTGCCCACCGCCGGGAGACTCTCCGGAGCAGTCCAAGCCGCTGCCACCCTTCTCTGTAAAGCCATATGGAACGGCAGTACCGGGTCAGTTGGGGGACCAACATCAAGGATGTCCGTTAGATCATCATGCACAAACTCCCCTGTGGGAGCAGACCATCCCAAGTACTCAGAAACCCTAGCCATAAGGTGCCGGTACGAGGAATCGGCATGAGAGCCAGGCTCAGGCCTACAAAACTCCACCTCCGGAGAGGTGTCCAGTCCACTGGCATCATGCAGTGACTGCCTCAAATAGTCAAACTGACTATGGCCCGAGACAATTTCATCTGGAACCTGACTAGGAACCAGGCCATCAGAATCCTCATCCGCCTCTGAAATATATTCCAGGTGGCGAAAAGAAGGCACCCGAGAGTGCTTGCTCTTAACCAGAGCCTTCCTAGGGGGTTCCCCCGGGCCACGGGGTACCTCCGACACGAAAGGCGTCGAGCGAATCGGCGCCGGCGTCGAGAGAACAGGCATCGGCGCCGAGAGGATCGGCGTCGAGGAAATCGGCGTCGACGTCAGATGCAGCGCCGGCGGCGTCGACACAGCCCTCGAAGCTGGAGCCCCGAGCGTGTCCTTAGACGACCTGAGCGTCGACGGCTTCGACGACTTACTCGGAGCCTCGAGAAAGCCTGTCGACGCCCTCGACGCCTCAGACGTCCTCAAAGACCTCACAGGTGCACACGGTCTCGAACGCGTCGAGGACCGGGACCTGGAACGGGTACGTCGAGAACGAGTCTCCTTGTCCGAACGGGACCTCTCCCGTGACTCGTACCGACCACTCTTGCGAGCAGTGTCTCTCGACCTCTCACGACCGACCCCACTCGGGGGCGCGGACGGCTTAGTACCCTGCGACTCAAGAATCGCCAGCATTTTCTTCCCGAAGGAAGCCCATTCCTCCGGCGTCGCACGGCTGGTGGGGTAAGAGTCCTCCGAAGAGGACCTGGAAGACGACCGGTGTCGACGCTTCCGAGAATGCCTCGAAGAGGCTGAGGAGTGGCGAGACCGACTCCTAGAAGGAGACCCACGAGACTTCCGACGATGACGCAGAGAGTCACCCCTCGAATCATCCGTCGAAAGCCCCGCAGACCTCAACTTGCGGGGCTTGGACACCCGACCTACCGACAACTTCTTCTTACGTTCTCGTAAAGCTTTGGACGTGAGCGACTGGCAGTCGATACAGTCATCCGTGTCGTGGGCCTCCCCGAGGCACCAGAGGCAGGCGTCGTGCGAGTCCGTCACCGACATCTTGGACCCACACTCCCCGCACTTCTTGAAGCCCGGACACGGGGTCGAAGACAAAGTAGAAGACATCTTCACACGAAGGATTTTCACAAAACGAACAGGTTCGAAGAACCGAGAAGAACAGAACTCCAAAGAGTCGAGGCGTTAACCGAGATTCACGAAGCAACACGTTCGCGGAAAAAACGGAACTGAGGCTACGGGCGTCGTGCGTCCTACTTATCACATCGGATGACGTCGGACGTCGGTGGAGGTCCTCGACGACGGCGCATCGACGTCATCGACGCAGGCGCCGAAAAAAGTTTCCGAAGCAGCACAGCTGTGGTGATTACATGTCATAGATATGGAATACGTCGGAGGACCCAATCGCCTCGAAGTTTGGCTTTTAACACTCGCCGTAGGCAGACAAACTGCAGCCAACAGGTGTGTCTACTTCGTAGTTGTCTATGGAGTTCATCCACTCTGTAAAGACCCCTGTTCTAATAGATCTCGGACAGTTAAGAAATTTGCAGCTGCCCAGCGGTCCACAGTTCTGGAGTCGACCCAGGGGGCTTTGGAAAAGAAGTTCGAGAGGGGACAGTCTCAGTGAAATAGATGTGTATTGCCTGTTTGTTTCCACATCTCGGCTAAGGCCCGAACCGTTACGCCTACTGGGTCCGAAGGCTCGAACCGACCAGGGCGGTTGGGCAACACCCAGGAACAGATATCAACTTCGTCTGCGGCTAGGCGCTACAGTTTAACATGCAGGGGTGGATCTGTGGGGAAAAACCAGTACGATGCATAATGGGCTTGAGCAGCTATCCAGCACCCCTCAAAATTGGGAGCTCCGAGGCCTTCTCTCACAACCAGGGTCGTCAGAGTTGTAAACTTCAGGCGAACCGCGCCCGAATGCCAGAGAAATGTATTAGTGGTTCGGGCTAGCATTGTAAAGAAATCTCGGCCAGGCCAGATCGGGACATTCAAGAATCTGTACAGCAGCTGAGGTAGTATCACCATTTTTAGAACAGCAATCCTACCTGTTAGGGTTATTGGAGGTGCCGCCCACCCGGTACACTTCTGAGCCAATTTGGCTAGACAGTTGCCACAGTTGTTCCCGTATAGGGAGGCAGGGTCTCGTGTGACTACCACCCCAAGGTATGTAAATTCGGATTGGGCCCAGACAAAGTCCTGAAGGTCAGAGGGGGGGGGAGCTGTAGCCTCTGTTAATGGGAAGAATATTGAATTAGTGTATTTCACTCGGAGACCTGAGATTTCGCCAAAGTGGACGACATATTTCAGTATTGGGAAAGATTTATTTCAGGCTGTCGGATGAAAAGAAGGGCATTGTCTACATATAACGAAATTATCTCAGGGGAGCCGACGAGGCGTAGACCCGATGTGAATGTCGCTGGCGTATGTGGTCGGCTAACGGCTCCATGACCAGAGCGAATATCAGTGGCGAGAAAGGGCACTCTTGTCTAGTGCCTCTCCCCATCTGAAATTGCGTCGAAGACAGATTGTTGGTGCGGATCCTCGCCACTGGAGAGGAGTATAGTAGCTTGACGCAGGTTCAGAATTGGGGGCCAAAATTACACTTTGAGCACCTGCCACAGGAACCTCCATGAGAAGGGGTCGAACACCTTTTGCATGTCTAGGGCTGCTGCAACAGCCAGTGCACCTGGGTCAATGGGGATTAATATGTTAAATAGTCGGCGCAGGTTGTATGAGGTGGAGCGGCACGGGATAAACCTCGACTGATCCGGGTGTATGATGTAGTGCATATATGGAGCCAATCTGAGGACCAGGACCTTGGCATAAATCTTAGCATCGCAGTTAATCAGCGAACGGGGATGATAAGAACCGCATTTCGTAGTGGGTTTACCTGGTTTGGGGAGCAGCGTTATTGCTTCGCGAAGGGAAGGTTGTAGGGCTCCTACGAGGCAAGTGTAACGCTCACCTGGTTCCCACGGGGGCGCTGGTCTAGTCTGGATTGCTGTGGCCTCTTCTAGCGTGATGCGCAGGACCTCCAAATCGTGCTTGCCTGGCCTGTAGGAATATCCTTCTGCAGATGAGAAAGGGGATTAACAGTCTGCAGAATAGTGTGCTAGCTCCCCCCCTTCCCCCTTCGTTCCTCTCTAACTTCCTCCAAACCCCGGTTTAAGCACCTTATGGTTTGGAAGGATGAACTCTCCATCCTGCTTCTGGTGCAGGGGCGCGTGTTCGTCCAGTTACTTCACTGGTTTTCAGAATGGCGCTGGCAAAATCCACTTGACTTTCCTGAGCGATGCGCCGTAAGTATGAAAGTTCAAAGTTCAAGTGAGGCCCCCTTTATGTTGTCTTTCTAACCTGTGATCTGTCCTTTATTTCAGGTGCAGAATGAAGGCGATGCGTCGAGGGGTTAAACTACCGAGGTGAGTAGTGATGAGGGCGATCCCTCCAAATGTCCTCATCATTCCCCAGAAATGTCTCTTGTCCTTTCCCCATAGGGGCCGGGGTACGGTACCTGCCAACGGGCTGCAGCGAGCAACGCAATGCTTTTAAATGGAAGTCTTTCTTCAGGGATGCTGGCGAGAAGATTCCGGATGCAGGTAAGAAGTTTGAAATAGTCCTTGGTTTTCACCTTTCTCTTCTCTTCCTTCCTTGCAGGTCTTCCAGGTTTGAGGCGGGCGTGGCTGGAGTCCAGGAGCAGGAGCAGACACGGTGAGCGTTAAGCTGCAGGAAGCAGAACAACGCGAAGCATGAGCTGCTGTCTGGGCGTGGCTTAAATAGCCTCCAAAGACGTCCCAGGTATGTATCCTTCCCCAACTAGGTATGTATCCTTCCCTGGCCACGCCCGAGTGAAAAAATAGTCCCTATGAAAAAATAGTCCCTTTCAGGTCTCAGGGAGGCCTGAAGCGTGCAGCATGGTCTGCATCAGGTAAGTGCACAAAACACCTCCCTTTATGAGCCTGGCGCCTATGGCGCCAGGACTGATGTCCAACATGAGCCTGGCGCCAAAGGCGCCAGGACTCAGTCCAAAGAGCCCCTATGAGGGGCCGCTGGGCTTTTACCCGAGGGCATGATGCCTGCTTCCGGGGGTGCTGGGCCTGGCCTGGTGCTCCGGGGGTAGGCATCATGACAGCAAGCTTCATTCCAAAGTGGGACGGGACAGGATTTATAGTTCTTATAAAATTAGATCGGGAAACCATCAGATCCTGGCGCTTTCCCAGAGGCCAGCGAGTCTATGGCATTCAATAGTTCTGCAGTGATTGGGGCGTCAAGGGCCTCCTTGGTTTCAGCGGAGAGAATTGAGAGCGGAAGGTCACCCAGAAATGTCCTCCTAATAGTCCGGAGCACCCCCGCTTCTCTAGAGATTGCCATTCCCCTTACGTAAGCCTCAAATGCCTCCCACAGAGTGGTCTGAGATGAGACAGAGCCAGTGTTTAAAGTGAAGAAGTTATCACTATCGGCGCCCAGTTTGGTTTCCAATGCAACGTCCAGTAAGGAGTGTGGTTTGACTCTCCATGTCCTGGTCGTGGGTACGTCCGCGGATCACCGAAAGGACACAGTGACCGATGAGGGTTCAGAGAACGTCCTAGCAATAATGGCGGTATGAGTGATGGTTGCCAATAGGGTGTCTGATGAGCCACCTATCAATGCGGGAATGAGATCATGTACTGATGAGTAAAAAGAGAAAGTACCTGAGTCGGGATGAAATATTTGCCATGGATCAGCCAATTCGAAGTGAGCTTGTACACTCAGGATAGTCCTAGCGGCCTTAGATAATTGGCGGGGTCTGGAGCCAGATCTGTCGTAGTGGACGTCAAGAATGGTATTTAGGATTCCTCCCCCCAGAGTATCGGAACAAGCGGGAACACACATAGAAGTGTGGATAGGTGTTCATAGAAGTCAGGATCGTCCACGTTTGGTCCATACACATTTAACAATACCACCTCGTTGCCCTGCAAGGTGCCAAATAATAAAACATAACGCCCCACATGGTCAATATGGGCTGCCTGCTGTTTAAACTGAAGACAATTGTGTATGATGATCATGGCACCCCGATTCTGAGACCAGTATGCAGTATAATAACGTTGAGACCACAGGACTTGGCAAACTTCTTGCATGTATGTGCGAGACAGTGTGTCTCCTGTAGGAAGAGTACGTTAACATGGTGTCTATCTGCATAGAACTGCAATTTCTGCATTTTGACAGTGTTACTCAGCCCCCTTATATTCCAACTCATGCAAGTTACAGTATCAGTCATCGTTCCCCAAATTGTACATTACCAATAGCTGGTGATCGGCCGGCCATTCCCCCCCATCCCCCCCTGTGTCTCATGGCCTGTGCACGTAGAAATAGGTCAATGGTCCACGTGTATGATGTGTGCAAACTGTAGTACCCCGGTGCTCGTCAAGCAATTTTCTTCATGTAATCCCCAACTCAATCCCCCCCCCACCCGTGCCCCTCCCCCAATCGGAGGGATGAGTCCCATCCCAGTACTAAACCAAAACACAACCATTGGCAACAGCAACTTAGCCTGGGAGCCTTGAGCCAACCGAACAATAGCGTGAACGCGTTGGGATATTAACTATGTCATTTTTGGGATAGGATCACTGAGCAATACTTTCATTTCTGCTACATGAATCGGACCAGTGGGACCCAGCTGCGGACCAGTGGAGTCATTTCAACAAGGATGTATGACACAAGTCCCACTGGATTCTGGCCCACAATGGAGGCCATGCAGCACAAAAGGCAGCCGGGAGGGGGGGGGGGGGATTTTCTAGATGTAGTCCCAGCAATATGAGGAGTCCCCCAGCAAAACGGCGTATGGTAAGGGTCCCTCCGTTGTCGGGCTCATCATGAAAAGTAGGTATCAGGGAAGACGCAGTGAGGGATGTCCCTGGGAGCATTTATAATGGGCGAGTCATCCCAGTAAGTGTTACTCTATGAATTTGGTCAGGTATGGTAAAGAAGAAGACCCGGTTTGTATGCTCGATCCTAAGCTTAGCAGGGTACAACATGGAGTACTTCACTCCTAGATCCCGCAGTTTCTTTTTCACTGACCAGAAGGTTTTGCGATCCTGTTGGATGGCAGTGGAAAAACCCGGGTAGAGGTGGATTCTGGAGGATCCCAGGAGGAGCTCGCCCTTGATCCTAGCGGCACGCAGCAGGGCGTCTCTGTCGCGGTAATTCAGCACACTCACTATAATCTAGTGGGGAGGGGCTCCTGGCTTGGGTTTGGCCGCGAGAGCTTGGTGGGCCCTTTCAATAGTAAATTGTGGAGACAGCTTTGGGGAGTCCAGCAGGGATAGGAGGGTTTGATCCACAGACCTCCATGGGGCCTTCGATGTTGTCCTCCGGAATGCCAATGATGCGGATATTGTTGCGTCTCGAGTGCGATTCGAGGTCAACGTCCTTCCTGCTGACCTCTTCGACGCTTTTGGAGAGAGTGCTCACTTCGGCTCGGAGGGTGCCACTGTCATCTTCAGCAGCGCTAACTCGGTTTTCAACTTCCATCACCCGGCCATCTATTTTTTCCATAAGTCCCTTAATTGAGCATATAGTCCTGCTCATGTCGTCCAGCTTCGAGTGGAGGGTGGTGAGCCCCTCTCGCATGTATTCAAACATGTTTGGTGCGTCTTGGTTATCAGGTGACAGCGACCCAGCTGCACCACGCTCTAGTTGGGGTTCCGCTGACTTCTGCGTTGACTTCGCGAACATATTGATGGTACTTTGCTTTTTGTTAGCCCCCCTGGGCATACTGCCTCAGTGCGCACCGACTAGCTGTGTTTCCAGTCAATGTTCTGCGGATTTTAAATGTTTAGTCGCAGTTCGCTGAGCCGTAGGATAGCATCAGGTAGACCAGTTCTGAATCGGGCAGTGGGTCACTGTACCTCCACCGCCAAATCAGACTGCCACAGTGGGGTTAGGGGCACTTGTCACTGTTGGGTATGCACTGCGTCGTCTCGTGAGTGGGCTGTGGCCTCGAACGTAGATCTGGCCCTTAATACCCAACTGTCTTTCAAGTTCCACGCCGCAGACCATCCAGGCCCATCATGATTTAAACACATTGCTTGGTGCTTGGGTAACTGGTCTCTGTGCGCCCAACGCTGATGTTGGAAGCGGAGTCCGTCCACCAAGTGTAGTGCATGCAGAGAAGCAGTTATAGGCATGCAGGTGTGGCCAGGTATGGAGCCCACGGCTATCAGTAGGGGTGTATGTTAGTACCCAGGAGTGACCGGCAGAATAATGGGATTCTCACTCTTCTGCAGGGCCATGTGGTCAGATGTCTGCACTCATAGGTTGGGCTATAGTTTGCATCCCCCACGGTGCCCACCGCAGGCATTGGGGCAGTGGCCAATGGGGGGAGAGCAGCATTGAATAACAGCTGAGCTACACAGGTGGATGTGGGGGGCAAGATCCCCCCTGTCAGAATGCAGCCTCGGGTATAGAGTTGTCCCCCCGTCTCAGCAGCAGTCGGCCACGCGCAACAGTGTCAGCAAGCCCCAATGGCCCCAGGGATCGCACCTGCCTGCGCACAATCGTGGCGGGTCCTACCTTGCGTGTTGGTGCTGGAAGGCCGCGGGGCCGGAGGCTCGTCTACACCGCGCCACAGCCTTCTCGCCTGGGATC
Source organism: Ambystoma mexicanum (assembly GCF_040938575.1). Classification (NCBI taxonomy): domain Eukaryota; kingdom Metazoa; phylum Chordata; class Amphibia; order Caudata; family Ambystomatidae; genus Ambystoma; species Ambystoma mexicanum. The sequence goes on along the minus strand of NC_090932.1, from coordinate 461,224,173 downwards.
CTCTGCTGCGTGGGCTCCGGCTGCACGCCACCCCCAGCTCACCGCTCCAGGCAGGGGGGGGGGCGGCGGGGGAGGCCCAGTTGCTCCAGGCGGGATCACTTAGTGTCTGGGTGGCAGGCAGGGTCTCAGCTGGTGGGGCGGCCGATGACAGGGCCCCCGCCGCTGGAGGGCAAAGGAGGTACAGCAGTTTAAGCACGCAAGTGACGCATTTGCTTGGGCCAGCAGCACCCCTCCCCCCAACAGTCCTGCTGCACCTTAGGCTCAGGTGGAGGGCATAGAGTGTCACTTGGACCACACAGCGGCCGTTCCCAGCGGCCACGGACAGTGGTTTTCAGGCTTCAACAGCTCACCGGCCTCAGCCCCTCCGAGAGCAGGATTTGGATATCAGACGCAGGGACGGTACCGGGTAACATCCACCCAGTGTGGCCAGCAAACGCTGTGATCCGAAAGCTTTAAGAAAATGGATGTCCCCAGCACAGAGCTCCTACTCGAAAGGTCCATTTTCAGTTGTGCGCAACAGCGCCCCTCCCTGCAATGGTTTTCAAAACAATCCTCTTGAATGAGCATGTGGTCACTAGTATTGTTAGTCATTGTGTGGAGCAACTTGCAAGCACTATTTTTAAAATGTTAGCAGAAAAGTGCAAGAATTCACAAACATACTCAGTATGGAATGATATTGGCTAACAGGGAAACATGGGTAGGACTTTGCCTTCAAAAAGAAGCTGTTTTAGCAGCCCTGAAGGGTTCCTAAGATTTCAATGAAGGCTATGCCACAAAGAAGCAGGGCCTGGAGAACACTACTGGCCCACAGGATCTTGACCTGCCTAGGTAAGCAAACAGGTTTAATGAGTTGGCCAAGACGAATTCTGGTCTTTGGGCCCTAAATTAGCATGTTGCCAATTGGACCAAATTCAGATTTTTAATGCTGGCTTCGATATTTGAGGCAAAACTAATTTACAAACCGGAACTACCTTGGAAATAAGCTGCAAACAGCTTTCAGATGCCTTAAGCCTAAATCAGTAAACTGCTTGGGGAGCCACTTGGGACCATTTTTACAAAAATCAAATTTTCTGACTCATTCTACCTGTTTTTCAACATATCCTTTTCTTTTCCAAGGTTGCACCCTTAAGAGATACTGTGATGTACTGTCAGGTCAGCCTTTCATCTTTCCCTGTACTGGTGACACACTGAGTTTAGGGTGGCACAGTGTTTTCAAGAATGTCCATACATAACCTTTGTTGCCCCACAAACTTCTTTGGCCAAGATATGTATATCGTTCAAAACACAGAAGAAGGGTGAGAAGAATACGTTGCAGGAGGATTTGAAATGTTTTACCGGTAATCATTTTGATGCATGGCTCGAGATCACTTTTGGGCTGTTCCCATTAACTATCAATAGAAGCCATGGATTTTTTAAAAGATGTTTTCGCCCTTTCCACCGAACAGGTTATCCAGAAGTTGGCCTGTACACCGTCACATGTCCCCTCTGGCTTGCCAATCCACAGCATCCCAATTGCGAGTATAAGTTAAGTTTTATTGGACCACAGCGGCTGAGTGAACATCAACAATTGGTAGTAGGTAGATTTCAGCATTTTGGAAGAGTAAGATGCTGGGTATCTACTCCACTGTTAATATTAGGAACTGTATATAGCTTGACAATTCTATTTTTAACTGTCATATTTTATCTCTACAAGACAAATTAAATGCTAAACAAGACCATTATTTGTTTTGTATTTATTTGAAGGACAGGGATGTCAATGTTGATCAGAAATGACTTGCAATAACACTTACAGATGGCAGTAGCTGTACTACGAAGGGTGTCTGTACAATAGCATAAAGATGTGAACAAGTAGCGAGCCACTTCATGAGGGTGTAAATAATTAGGACATATAACAGGTACAACGCAAAACAAACATAAGAAACCAAGTGACTTACAAAAGATATCAACCTAGTAGGGAAAGTGCTTCAAACTAAAGAGTACTAATTAAATGTACAAAATTACATTAAATGTCACTGGAGGCAGTGGTGGGGTCAGGTAGGGAGGATGGGGGGAAGAAGGCAGGTGAGCTCACTCTTTAGCAAGTAAGCAAAGTAGAAGTCAAGCTTCGAAAAGATCCACAGTTGGGATGGCTTTGATTGTTGTTGGCAGCGGGTTCCAGTGGAGTGGGGCGAGTAGAGAGCGGAAACAATAGGCAGCACAAGGAGGTATGTGACTGTGTGGTTGAGTGCAGAGGAGGATTTGAGGGAACGAGATCGTAAGTGAACCTAGATACAATCAGACCGGTACTGAGGAGCAAGACCATTGATAGCTTTGGAGACTAGGAGTAACGTGAAAGAAGAGCGGTTGTGCATGGAGAGCCAATCAGCATGTTCTCGGTATGTAGCAGTGGGGGAAGATCTTGGCAGGTTATAGTGAGTGCAGGTAGAAAAGTTGAGAACTTTGTCTAGAGGGAGGAGTAGAGTGAAAGGCCAAGGAGTAGCCTTGAGCAGTAGTCCAGTTTGCTGAACAGAAGAGTGGAGATTAGAATTTTAGCAGATTAGTTAGTAAGAAAAGGACACATTTTTCTGAATGTTGAGGAGGTTAATACGAGCAGCAGAGGCAGTTGTAGTGATGAATTGTTGCAGTTGTAGGTAATTATCAAAGAGAACCCCAAGACTGCAAGCCCGGGGTGACGGAGCAAGAAGTTCAGACAAGAAGGTGATAGGAGAGGGAAGGGTAAGGATGGCATTGGAAGCAGGGGGAAGATGACATCTGTTTTTTTACGAGTTTCATATGAGGCAGATGAGAGCTATCCAGTGACTAATTGCAGTGGGACAGTTCATGATCTATTTAGAGATGGCTGGGGTGAAGGAGGGAAAGGAGAATCGTATTTGAGCATCTGCAAAGAGTTGATGCCAGCCAAAGGATGAGAAGTCTTCCTGGGGCAGAGGCAGAGAGGGTGAAGAGCAGAGATCAAAGGACGGATCATTAGGGGACGCTGCAGTGAGAGGAGTTAAATAGAGGTTTGAGAGTTCCAAGACATTTTAAAGGATAGACCTTCCAGGTAGAAGGCAATACAGTCAGAGCGGTTTGTTTGGTCAGATAGAAGATCGAGGTAGGTGGCTGCAGAGGGCTTGGGAATGTAAAAGTCCCCCAATATGACAATGGGAATGTTGGTAGTAAGTGACTCAACGAGAAGGGCCAGATCAGCGAAGGAGTGGAGTACCAGGGGGTTGATACAACAGTGAGAAGAGTTTAACAGAGGCATATTCAAAAGAGAAAGGGCTAATGTCGGAGGGTAGAGGGGAAGTATTGAGGACCTTATTGATCAGGAACCGCGCAACCACCACCCTTCCCAATAGGTCAGGGAGACTGCAAGATGGAAGAACAATTAGCGTGGAGAGCTGCTAGTGTAGGACAGTAACAGGATATAGGGCTCTGTGGAGTGTGCTGAAGGATATGACGTTCGTGGTGACGGGTGGGTGCCTCTAGGGGGCAGCTATTGTAGAGTCATCACGGTAAACCTGGGACGGCTGAACATGCTGGGGTGCTTATTCTGACTCTGGGGACCCGATCAGCAATTCTATACATGCTACCAAAAAGAACATCACACCTGGGCCCAACAGAAAGAGGAGCCTCAGAGGGGGGGCAGCAGAGCGCAGTATCCCAGAGGACTGACCAGCCTTTGCAATAATGCCTTGACATTTACAAGACCTGACAGAATATGTCTGAGGCCTGTTCCGGTCTTTATTGGACCTCCCAGATACCAGTGCTCGAGCTAGATAGACCGCACTGCGTCTGTTCCATGCAACAACTGCGTAATTTACTACCAGATGTACTGTCAAGGGGCCACTATTTTCAGCTAAAGGAGATCATGAAGGCGGCCCGGAAGAAGGAGCCTGTGGAATTCCAGGAGGCAAAGATCTCCTTGTTTCAGGACCTCTCGCCTCGAACACTTGCGAATAGGAGGAGGCTGCATATAGTCACGGCCTGGCTTCAGTCCCACAGTATCGAATACCACTGGGGTTTTCCTTCTAAGCTACTATTTGAATAACGGAACCAACAATATTCTATCAGCTCGGAGGAGGCGGCAGTGGAATGAATGACCGCTACCCCAGATTCTAACTTAAACGGTGAGGGGATGGGAACCGGTTCCAGTATGGAGCCCAGACGCAACACCAGGAAACTTATGAGGAGGAATTCTGCAAAGTCTTCATCTGGAACAGACTGTACTCAAAGGTATATTTCGCCACAAGTGGCCTTAAAAAGCGGGGGTTGCCATTGTGTTCCGCAGAGGCCTGCCCTTGAAGGTGGTGGGGGTATTGAGAGACAAAGGAGGGAGATTTTCTATTGCTTAATACTCTCATGAATGACCGCAAAGTGACATTTAGCAGTCATATATGGTCCAAATAAAGAACAGGCTGGGTTCTTGGCGGGATTCTCAAATACCCTGGTTGAATTTGTGGAAGGTGAAATTATCCTGTGGGGTATTTTAATTGTGTTGTAAACCCGGTTATGGACAAATCCTTGGCCACTACCCCTCCTGACAAACGAAATTTCTACGCCATGACATTATTGCGTGAACACTCACTGATAGAGGGTGGAATTTCTATCATCCTGGAGAAAGGGATTATACCTTCTATTTGGCGGTTCATAAAGGCTTCTCTAGGCTCGATTTGTTTTTGGTTGCCAACACTCTCATTCCGGCAATTAAGGGGATAGATATCCTACCGAAAGCTCCATCAGATCACTCCCCACTTTAGGCAGACACTAGCCTTGGTCCAGTCCACCCTACAGCACAGGCCCCCCTGGAGGCTTAATGACGTTCTATTTACTGATATACCCGAGGGACCACGTAGAAGAAGCCATAAGGAATTATTTCCAGGATAATGATAGCAGGGAACTGGACTCTCAGACTATATGGGATGCTGGGAAGGCTGTGCTTCAGGGGGTCTTTATTGAACAATCAGTGGATCGGGGGGAAGGCACAAACAGCAGCAAACCATGCTGGAAGGAATAGTCCACGATAAAGAGACCATACAGTGAAGGTTAGTCGGTGGTCCAATACGAGACCTCAGGGTATCCCGACAGTCCTTAGGAGCGCACCTGACCAGGAAAGCCACCCAATCGATGCTTCAGACGAAATACTTCTACTCTAAAAGGGAATAAAGCAAATAAATTGTTGCCAGCCAAATTAAGGAAGGCAGCCATGCACCACTAAATAGGGGCATTGAGGGACGCAGAGGGAAACTGGTTGTTACAGAGGGGAAATTGCAGGTTCTAAAGAACTTCTTTTGCAGAGTTTCGGCCCCACACCAGCGGAACCATGCTCACATGATTTTATTCAATGGGCGAAGCTTCCGCAAGTCTCTGAAGAGGTTAGGGAGGCACTAGAACGGGAGATTACCATTCAAAAAGTATCTGTTATGCTCACCTGGTATCCACGGGGACGCCACCCAGCCCTGGTTGGATGATTTGCACTCTCAATCCCTCTCCCGGTCCCTTGGTAAGGCCTCTGGTTAAAGATGGGTCTGCAATATAGGAGAGCTGGATTCAATTCCAGATTGCCTATGTTTTCCCACCTCCTTTGGCCTCAACTCCTTCCTCCCCCTTGGGCCTTCTCCTCACCTTAATATTGTAAGAAGTGGATTCTCCGTCTTGCTCCTTGTGGCAGGGGCGCGTAGATGTGGGGGGCGAGCAGCGACCAAGTTACTTCACTGGTGCAAGCCCCCCTGTGGGAATCCAGGCCTGCTGCGACTCCGTAGGTTTGCTGCTTTACAGTCATTATATGTAGTTCTTATGTTCCGCTTAGTTCGAATAATAATGTCTTGCTTCTTTCCTTTTCAGTATGGAAAGGTATTTTGGTGTTCTCATGCAGTTTGAAGATAAGCATGGACCGGTAGGCCAAAGCACGGTGTGCGCGATTCTGTCCGGTGAGTAATGCGCTGCGCTGTTTCGCCTTTTATATTGCTAACCTGCGTCTTTTCTCTCCTTGCAGGTTGCGATGTTCCTCGCCGAGCGCCGTAATGTTCCAGCAATGATACTGACCAGTAGATGACTACCCAGGTAAGAACTGTGTGGCTTTCTTCATTTGGGAGGAAACGTGAGTAAACGCTTACTAATGCTGTCTTTCTTTCTCCTCTTTCCAGGTCATGGTATTCCAGTATGCATGTGGTGCCGGATGATGGCGTTCGTACCTTCAGGTGCGTGCAACTGAAGTCAGCGATGGATTGAAGACAGGATCCTGTTCCAGCTAAGTTTTGTAGTGTTCTTTCTCTCTCTGCAGGTCCTTGGTTTCAGGTAAGCTGGCATCAAGAAGTGGACACAGTGAGCATTACGCTGCCCACAGCTGAATAACGGAAAGCATGTTCTGCTTTTGGGTGTGGTTTAAATAGTCTCAGGTAAAGTAGTCCAGGTAAAATAGTCCCAGGCCTGCCACACCCAAAAGACTAGATCGCATAGCTCAGTTCCTTGTAAATGAGCTATGCGAGTGCCTCCATGTTGGCTGAACCCCCCCTCACCCAAGTTAAATAGTCCCAAGTAAATAGTCCCATTCTAATGTTGGTCTTCATGATGGTTATGAGCCTGGCGCCAAAGGACTGACTCCAAGAGAGTCTTGGATGAGGTTTTAAGGCCTTTGACTTGGCCCTAGCTGAAAGGCTGACTTGCCAGTGAGGGCCAGGGGCAAGGGTCATGACAGTATCCCCAGCAATTCACTCCCTCCCTTACAGGCAAAGCCCCCGGCCCAGATGGCTCCACAAACACATTTTAGAAAACATTTGTCGGATCTCCAAGACAACACCACACTAAACACTAACTCTTAAGGTCGAGGAAGGTACGGACTCTATGGTGCAATTAGCCATGACATTATTGTTAGAGTCTGACAAGAATCCAGAGGAATCTATTTCATATCGCCGTTAGCCTTCCTAAATACTGATGCAACATTTTTCTGTAAAATCTTTGCTACCAGATTGGGTGGTGGTCCTTCCACAAATAATAGTTATCAAACTGGCTTCATTAAAAATCGAAGTGCCCATGATTCAGGCAGCTTGACCCTCCCTTGGATGTCCATTGGGCTTTAAACAGCATGTCCTGGGAATATTTACAGGCTCTTTCCAGCATATGGATTTGGCCCATCCTTTACTAGGCTGATTATGGCAAATTTCCAAATTCCAACTACCAGAATTAAGGTTAACGCCCTCAGGTCATCATTAATTCACTTGGGCAGAGGGGAAAGGCTGCCCCCCCACCCCCCTAAATATGTGCTTTAGCAATAGAGCCGCTGGCACAGTTGATACGCAAGCATGCCTGTATCTCTAAATCAATTTATGGGGACAGAGGGGGCACGAAAGTGGCTTTATTTTTTTTATTGTAATGTTCAGTTTATACAAACTTTGGTTACAAAAAAGATTCCTTTCTCGTCTAGCAAGGCAGAAACATTTCACCACAGCATAACAGAAAATGTAAACTCCTGTATATAATCCTGCTAAGGTGTCGTTAATATTGTGTCCATGAAGTCAATCACCACACATGTTAATTAAATGTTATGTCACGATAACACCTGAAACCAACAGTCTTTCATGTTTTCATTTAATGGGGCAACACGTCCAAGAAACAGTTCTCTGGTTGTTAATTTCTCCACATTCTGTCATCAAATGCATTAGGTTTTCGATTTCTGCCTTGCAATGTCAACATAAATTGTCTTTTGTATCTTTGTCCTTTCTTAACCATAACATCTTTGTGTTTAAAGCATTAAACCAAAGTCTTAAGAACTGGTCACGTGGTGCCGCGATGGGCATCGTTGCAGTTATCTCGGTTGTAGAGTCCAATTTCAGTGACTTGATGGCAGTTCGTAATTTTGCTCTTTTCTCTATGTTTTGAATCCAGAACCAGTATTGTAGTTTCATTTTGGCTAGCTGAGGATGAGATATGAGAGATTCTATTTTTATATTTGCTGAGTTCAAGTAACCAACCAGTTTTGATGTCCAACATTCCAATAGGTCGTTTTCATTGTTTGACTCACGGAGCTAGAATTTTGTATGGGAGCGAAGGAGAATGTTCCCACATTTTCCTCAAGGTTGAACAAGATTTCCACACTGTTATACTATGTAGAGAATTTAGTACAAGTTCGTGTCGCAACAGTGTCATGAAAATGTGTCTCGGCAAGCTGAGCACTCTCCGCCAAAAATATCCTTCGAGTATTTGCCAAATTTTATAATCCAAATTCCACGCTGTTTCTCCCCCAATAATTGCAGGAATTACTTTCTTTGTGTACAATGTCAAGATCAGCCATAATGAAAACTTTCCATATTCTTGGTGTAATTTTGCACCTTGTAGTGCGTAGGTGGTCATTCTACTTCTTGGATCTTGTTGCCATGGCCATTCCCGAATTGATGTATTAAATATCAACCCCAAATACCGGATTGCTATGGTCGTTTCAATTTCTGTGTTCAGCTACCAACCAGCTATAGTGTTTGTTCTTTGCTCCTTTTTGCTGACCTATTTTCATTATTTTTAGTAGTTTTATGTGCAGCTCGTTTTCACTTAAATACTCGTGCAGTTTAGTTAGTAAGCGATGCAGCCCAATTTGGGTGCTGTCTATCAAAACTAAGTCGTCAGCGTACGTTACACAGCTGATAGGTTGCCCATTTACTTTTGGTGGAAAACAGTTCACTTAGGGCCGAAAGGTAGATCAGAGATGAATAACTTGGATAATTGAGCCGCCAAAGGACAGCCTTGTTTGACTCCCTTTGACGTTACAATTTCTTTTGGGAGATCTCCTGCTTGATTTAAACAAAAGCAAATGGTGGTTTCCACATGTAGGGCGATAATTGGGTTGACTATCACCGGCGGACATTTCCAGCTTCTCAGTTACTGCCACAAGAGGCCTCGATTTACACTGTCTAACACTTGCCACATGTCCACAAAAGCAAGAAACAAATTCTTATTTTTTCTCAACGCTTCAAGTTTCAGCAGGTTCAGCAGTATCAAGTTGACCTCTGTACCTACACCCTTTATGAAGTCAGTTTGTCGACAGTCTCCGATGTTAACATTACAGGCCCACATTGCTTTCTGCAGAAAAGAGGCAGATATCTTTCAGATAGTATCTAATAAGGTGATTGGACGATAGTTTGTGGGCTCTGTCCGATTTCCTTTTTTATGTATCGGAACCACCACCGCTGTCCGCCAGGATACAAAAATTGTACTCATGAGAAATGTTTTTGACTAGAACCTCGATGAACTTTGCCCAGTTTTCCTTGTTCATTTTTAGCATTTCGTTTCAGATGCAGTCGGGGCCGGCTAATCTGAATTTTTCAAAAGGAGAATTGCCGGGGGCGCTGTTGAGCAGCCTGCAAGATGGCTGCCTAGCTCTCTTGCTCTGTGTCCCGTTTGCTGGTTATCCGTCTGGATCAGCGGATCTCTGCTTCATCCGAGGCTGTGACCCTGCTCATGGACTCCAACACTCTGATCCATGTCTGGCTGAAATCCGTGGCTCCGGGACCGATTTACCCCGAGCTTGGCGCCCGGCGAGTGAGGCCTTCGGGCCGTGTTTCCCAGCTGCGGCCCCGACTCCCCCGGTGTCTGGTGTGGATCGGCTTCCGGGCCTGGACGGATTGCCGGGCTCCCCTGCCTTCTTGTGCTGCGGACTGGTGCGGTGGACCATGCCGCCTCCCTGCCCATCCCGCATCGGTGCCGGGCCCTCATCCCCTGCTGGGCGGCGTCGTCCTCCCGGGCCCCCCGCTGTACCTGCGGCTGCATACGGACTGCCTGCCTGCCCGGCTCCTGGGAGCGACAGGGGCAGCAGCAACGATTCTGCAGTTGGCGGTCTCCCACCGCGCCACGGGCCTTCCGTGGCGGCTCCTCCGCGGGGGGGGGGACCTGTCTCTGGGGTGCCTCGGCTGCTCTGCTCCTTGCTGGGCCGCCTGATCGCTGTGGCCTTGGGGCTGCGTTCTGCAGTTGCGGCCCCGACCCCCCTTCGTCCTGCGGGCGCCGGATCCCCGCTCTGGATGCTGCTGTAATACTTCGCCTAACAGGCTGCTGAGGCCTCGCGGGCAGCGACAGACTCCTCCTTCGCCTTCCCGGCCCTCGTTGGGCCGTGCGCGCTGCTGGAGCGGCGTTCCTGCCCTTGGTCCCTGTTGGTGAGGCTGCAGCATTGCCGGCGGCTGGCGGTGGCCGAATTCTCCCTGCAGCTCCGCGGGGGTGACTGGAGCTCCCCTGCGGCAAGCATTCTGGGCTGATCTCGCCCTCTGGATTTCCTCGGGACGGCCTGTCTCCTGCTGTTCCTGCCTGACATTGCTCCCTCTACCCCCCACATCCTTCGTAGGCCCTGAGATTACTTGAAGGTAAGGAGGTTGGGGATCAGCTCGCTGTGCACTACGCCCTCTCAGACAGCCTGGTCCACGGGCTGCACGTCTCCCATTTCACGTGGCGCAGTGGCCCCTATACATACCAGACATCCCTGGGACCATCCCCCTCGCGCTGGTGTGACTCTGGGCGCTCCATCACCCTCCTATCCCCGAACTGTGTATCTACTCGCCTACGCCCTGAGTTCACCAGGCGCCCCCGCCTTTGCTGCCCTCTATTACCTGCCCCTTCTGCTGCGGCCCCTCCTGGCTCGGGGGCGAGCCCCGCCTGACACTTTCCCTTCCAGGCTATATTGCCGTTTTGGACACCTCGCCTCCCCCCGGAGTGGACCCAGCGCCCTGGAACATACTGGCTGGGAGTACTCTTTGCTCCTGCCCCTTAGGCAGCTGCTGGCCCTTTGCTGATTGAGTGCCGGAGTCCCTCCATAAACCCCCGGGGCCCCCATCGCTGACTCACTACATTATATACCCTGCTGATCTTATTGTGCCCCCAAATATGTCCGGCAAGGCGCGTGGGGCCAACAAGGCTGGAGCAATGGACAAGTTTGCCAAAGCACTTCTTGCTAAACAGGACCAGGGCGGGGCGGCCCTCCTTCAGGACGACCCGGATGCATCCTCTTGTTCTCCTCAACCAGACCTCACGACACTTATGGCGTCTATGGCCAAAAACTTTGCGTCATTTCACGAAAAATTGGATGACAAACGCCAATGTAGCCTCACTACGCACCAAACTGGATCAGCATGGCGCTAGGCTGGTTGAGGCCGAGACTAGGATCGGGGCCACTGAAGATGAGGTACACGTGCTCCAGAGCAGGGTCTCTGACTTGGTGCGAGATATGAAGCAGGTTAAGGCGAAATGTGAGGACTTAGAGTCCAGATCCCACAGGAACAATATCCGCATTGTGGGGGTTCCGGAGGCGTCCCTCAAGGGCAAAATGGAACTCGCGGTCGAGACCCTTCTGAGAGACCTCCTGGGTGATCCTCAACTCTCCCCATTTTTCACTATTGAGCGCGCCCATCGTTCACTGGCCCCACGCCCCAAGCCAGGTGACTTCCCCAGACCAATTATCGCCAAGGTTCTCACCTTCTGAGATAGAGACCACATTCTTCGGCTGGCTCGCGAAAAAGGGGAACTGAAACTTGAGGCTCAGACTATCCGTATTTTTTCCGACTTCTCAGTCAACGTTCAAATGGAGCGCAGACAATTCAATGGTGTGAAAAAATTGCTTAGAGAGGAAGGTGGAATACGCCATGTTGTTCCCTGCAAGGCTGAAGCTCACCCACCGTAATAAACTACTTTTTTACAGTCCCGGAGGAGGCGGTGAAATTTATTGAGGCCCATATTCCTGTCCCGGGGCCAGAGGGCGACCCTGTGGGTGAGGGTTGAGCCTGCCTGCCATCCACCCTTTCCTTGAATCATTTGGTGTACCATTACCACGCCTGCCATTTGCATTTTCCTTGTAATCTCATCTACCCTTTTTTTGTGTATTCATCCATTTGTAACTCGTTGTGAAGTTTCATGAAGCGCAACAGGGGTCACAGTTGTATAATCTTCGGTATGCTGCACCTGCACTGGGATTCTTTATTTCTATACCCTATGCATACCGTACTCTACTAGGGTGTCTCCTCTAACACTTAACTTAGTTACCGCTGTATGTTATTTGGTGTACTCCACCACTCAACCACTGTAATCGGGCTCACGGCAGCAGCTACCTTCGCTGTAGTTGCAATGACGAGTTTGGCTTGTTTTGTTCACTGGTTGCTCCCCCGTTGGGTGTGGGGGCCGGTCCTGCCCCGTTGGGTATAGTATGGAAGCCATGGAACTTTGGGTGGGTTTTTGTGCACTGCTGTGTTGGGGGAGGCAGTGTGGGGGGGGGGGGGGGTGCAGTTGGGGAATGTTTTGACAAAAACAGTGAGGAAGTGGTAGCTTTTGGCATGATGTATCTGGCCACTGTGTTGGTGGCTAGCACTTGTTCAAGAAACTATGACACACGCTACGTGGACCCCCCCTAAAGCGCTACTGAATGTCCATTAGGCTAATGTCTTGGAATATCAGAGGGCTCAGCAACTTCACGAAGGGTCGTAGGATCACGGCTTATGTCCAAAGGCACGGGGTCAAAATACTTCTCTTACAAGAGACCCACGCCCTTGCATGCCTCTCGTCCTATCTTGCCCCGGCATGGGGCCCCAACAAATACTATAGGGTGTCCTCCTCACAGTCCAGAGGTGTCCTCACCTTGATCCACAAGTCCTTGGAGTTCTCCCTTCGCACCAGCCATATAGATACCCAGGATCGATATGTGATCCTCCACTGTTCCCTCGCTAATACTGAATACCTCCTTGTCAACACATATGCCCCGTGCATAGATGCGCCCGAATTTTTTTACCACATCCTTGACTCCTAGGTTATGTTGGGGTTCCCATTATCTGGGGGGGACATGAATCTCATCCTAGACTCCGACCTGGACAGATCCGGTGTTGCTCCCAGAACACTGTCCAGAGCCGCACGTCGTCTCCAAGCACACATGCTCACGGCCGGCTTGGTGGATGCCTGGAGAGCACTCCACCCACTGTTGAAAGAGTTTACATTTTACTCTTCTGTCCACGACAGTCATTCCAGGATTGACCTTTTCCTTCTCTCCGCGGGGCTCATGGGCAAAACACTTACCACACAGATTCTGCCGCGCACACTATCCGATTACTCCCCGATCACTCTGGATATTGCCTTACGCTCGGCCCTCCCCCAACACTCTAGCTGGCGGTTTAAGTCAGATGCACTGCATGATATTGTCTTCGAGGCGGACATCCTCGCAGATATCACCTCGTTCTTTGATATTAACAAGCGCCACGACACAACGGACGGGGTGAGATGGGATGCCTTTAAGGTTTTCATCAGGGACATGTGTATCTCTAGGGAGGCTGGGGTCTTGAAAGACATTAGAAACACTCTGCGACGTTAGTCCAGACTTAAGGAGCTAGAGCGCAAGTATGCGACCGCCCCCTCTCCACCCAAGCTTGCACAAATAAGAACTGAACTGGACACGTTCGAGTCCCTTGCCCTCAGTGAAATAAGATACCTGGCCCGACCCATTGCGGTCCGAAAGTATGGTGAAGGAGAGAGGCCGGGCCGTACCCTTGCCCGACTCGCCCGGGCCGAGGGAGGTAGAGCTCGGATTGATAGTATCATCGACAATGATGGAGTGCGACACTGGTCTGACAGCCCCATTCTTGAGACCTTCGCGGATTTTTATGCAAATCTTTATGCCCAGCAACCAGAGCACAGCCCGCAGGATCTAGACGACCTTCTAGACCGCATCCCAATGTCCCTCATATCCCTAGCCACCAAAGAACAATTAGATGCACTCTTCACCCTGGACAAGATCACCGCTGTTATTTCGGCCCTCCCCAAGGGTAAAGCCCCTGGTCCAGATGGCCTAATCGCCGAGTTCTATCAGGAGCATGTTGACCTCCTTGCTCCACACCTTCACGAGGTTTGGGAGGAGTCGCTGCGTCTCACTACCCTCCCCTGGTCCCTATGCAAGGCTGTCATCACTGTGCTCCCCAAGCCGGGCAAGCCCCTTGATGAATGTGGCTCCTATAGACCTCTGTCCCTCATCAACACTGATACTAAAATCTTTGCCAAAATCATAGCAAATAGGTTCCTTCCCGTCATGAAATATCTGATTCACCCAGACCAGAGCGGCTTTGTCCCTGCCCGCTCTACTGCCTTAAACATTCCGTGACTGTTCAACGTCATCTCTAGAATCGACCCCCAAGCGAACGCTGTGGCCGTGACGCTAGATGCCCAGAAAGCGTTCGACATGGTCTCGTGGCAATATCTGTGGGCGGTGCTGGAGAAGATGGGGATCGGCCCATACATGATGTCCTGCATTAAACTGCTATACACTGATCCCGTGGCCAGGGTCCTGGTTAACTCTCACCTGTCGGCTCCCTTGTCCCTCCACAGAGGGACGCGCCAGGGGTGCCCGTTTTCTCCCCTCTTATTCGCCATGGCCATCGAGCCCATGGCGGATAGTATACGCAACAACCACGTGCGCAAAGGGATTCGTATGCGGGATACCCCCGAAATCATATCACTGTATGCCGATGACGTGCTTCTATACATTAGAGACCCCTCAGTCCACCTTGACCCGATCATGCGTGAAATTATAAAAATTGGCACATTCTCAGGCTTCACCATAAATTATACTAAGTCAGAAATCTTTCCCCTTACGCCCGCAACTTCCCAACCTGCATGCAAATTTCCTCTCAAATGGGCACCTGAGGGCATTAAATACCTTGGGGTCCAGGTGTCCCTCTCAAAATCCTCCTTATTGTCTGATAACTATGGGGCTGCCGCGCTTCATGCTGATGCCAAGATGGAAAGATGGCGAACCCTCCCCCTTTCATTGTCAGGGAGACTGTCCCTAATAAAAATGATCATAGTCCCGAAGCTCTTATACATATTCACTAACGTCCCACTCTGGCCCGGGAAACACTACTTTGCGGACCTGCACGCGGGGTGCGCCCGCTTTCTCTGGCACTCTGGGGCCGTACGTAGGAAGTGGCAACACATGACCTTACCTTATGAGAGGGGTGGCTTCAATGCGCCGGATCTCACCCAGTATTGGATTGCTGCTCAGGCCCAGCATGCTACATACTGGTATCATCACCGGGAAACCCCCTCCCCCGCATGTTAAACTGGAAATCCTGGCGACCAGTGAGGTGAAAGTCTTTGATCCTTTTTCACTCATATCGTTTCGGAGGCCCCTGCTGACCCAGTGGCCTCCACTATAAAGGCGTGGCGGCAGATTTTGGTGCCCGGTTCTGGCTCCCCCCGTATTACAAATGGCTTCCCCTCTGGTCGTTCCCTGGCCTCACCCCCACACAAGACAAACTCCCTATGCGTCACTGGTCGGACCTGGGATACAGATCGTTCTCCGACCTGTTCCCCGATGGGAAATTCATCACCCCAGATACGTGGAAGCCAGGGCACTCCAGGTCCCCTCTGGAGCTGCTACAATACTACCGACTTAGGGCGGCAGTCCAGGACATGTGGCCTTCGTATCCGGATGAACCTCCGGAGTCCCCCGAGATCTGCTTCATTGCCAACTCCGCTGGAAGTAAGGGCATTGTATCCTCCCTGTATAAAATGTTGATGGCGCAAGCTGTAGAACCCCCCCATATTGTTCGAGATGCCTGAAGCCGGGATCTGGAATTAGACATCACGGATGATATGTGGACCAAAATGTGCATACATACACGCAAGGTTTCCCTCAATTCCAGAGTTAGATGTGTCCAATACAAGCTACTCAATCGCTTGTACTACACTCCCTACGGGATTGGGAAATTCGCCCGGGACCAGGCCCACCCCTGCCAGAGATGTAGATCCAACAACGCCGACCACGCGCTCACATGTTCTGGTCTTGTAGGGCATTGGCCCCGTTCTGGGATGCAGTGCTTGAGACCCTCTCCGAAATAGTGGGGTTCTGTGTTGACCCTGACCCCCCTGTCTCTTCTGTTTGGGCTCTTGGAGGGGGCTGAGGCGAAACGGGAGGCTAAGTTTCTGAATGTGGCGGCGATTGTGGCCAAGAAATGCATCCTGCAATGTTGGAAGTGCAGATGCCCCCCTTCCCTTGAAATGTGGCTGAAAGCCCTTACCTGGACACAATCCTGTGAAGAAGACTACATTAACATGTTGCTTAGTAATGCTCGACCTAAAAACGTATGGACAGCGTTTTGTAGCTACCTGAATCGCAAGGTTGACCTGGAGCTTCTGTCATCTCCCCCATCTCCAGATCAGGGGCCTGATCATGCTAAACGATAAATGCCTCTATTGTAATCAACCTCATGCTGGGATCATATGTGACCCTCTTTAGTATCTGTGCTTTATCATTCACGCTCCAAATATGAAATGTGTCTTGTTGTTGTAACCTGTAATGTGCCTGCTACTACTTCTTGCCAATAAAGAAAAGTTAAAAAGGAGAATTGCCGCTTCTCTGTCAGTGATTGATCCACCCACATTCCAATGTGTTATATCTGCGGGTTGACTGGGGCGCATAGAGCTTGTTGAAATTCTAAACACTTTGTTGAAATGTTTTTCCCAAGCCAACGCTGATACTTCATTGGACATGGCTTGATTGCATTTTGTATTGCCACGGTTTAGGATTGCCCAGATTTTGCGTGAATTATGTGTCGTTATCAATTTCATCATTGTTTCTGCACGTTCCTGATCTCGGATTATTGCACTAGATTTTACCCAATTTCGGTATCTCTGGTGCCGTTTTTAATGGATACAGCCTTGTCTCCGCTGTCCGTTTGCTTTAGCTTTCTTATCTCTCTATGCATTTTTTTTTCGTACTTTAAGGCCTGACAATAAGATTGTTTGTGCATATGTCCAGCAATGCTTTTCGAACTGGATTTTGTGCAAAATTGCATTAGTAATGGTGTATAGTTTGTTTCATTATCGGTTACTAGCAACTTACCACGTAGATCTTCTATCTGGTGCCTTTTGATTCGCAATCTGTTTCCTCTTGTATTTATAGACAAAGCAGTATCGTAAGTCTGGGAGGAGCAGGTGTCATCAAAAACCATGTAAGTTTCAAGGCTTTGTGGACACTCAAGTTTTTTGGCAGCACCTTTAGCTCGTCGATGTCGAATAAGTTTCTCAAGACCCAGACATAGTCAAGAATCTTTTGACTTTTATTCCTATGCCAGGTAGATTTTGCTGGTTTGTCGCCTTTAACCATTCCATTTACAATTTCGCAATTTCTGCTTTTGAGGGCGGATTTCCACCTCTTTCCTTTGTTTGAAAGATTTTCAAATGGAATTAGAATATTGTCATGACACATTTTTTCTTGCATAAACCATGAGTAATTGAAATCGCCACATTATTTGCAAGTTGTTAAAAGTCTCCATTTTGTCATCGATGACTGAGGTCACTGCATTTAAATATTTCCTTGTACTGATTCATTGCTGGATTCCAGTAGGTGTTTAATATGAGTAGATGTTTGGGATCAGTTTTTTTTTTTTTTTAAAGTTTCTCCACTCGATGATGGTTCCTTGAAGACATAAGTTGAAATTAAAGGAATCAATTACTGAGACTTCTGGAGAGATTTTTACCATCGTTAAGAGACCAGAGAACGGCTGACCTTTCTTGTTTTTCTCTGCCGGATTTAGTAAAATGGAATATCCGTCTAGTGATGGCACATCTCTAAGCCACGTTTCTTGCAGGCAAATCACAAGATTATCGTCTAGATCAAAAGGGAAATCATTGAACAGGTGTAAGAAACCTCTTGTAATCCATGACAAGACATTTCTGAGACATTTTTCTTTGCATTGTTGTGCCTAATGGCGGTGCATAGCATTAGAGACAAATGTCCCTTGGCCACATGCGCGACAAGGCGAGTCAGTGCATTTCTTTTTTTCACTCCTTTGCTTGACATCAGTTTTCTCAATTCTTCTTTGTTAGTTTTTGGTTGTATGTGTTATATGGATTTTTCGCTCATCCTAGCTGTCTTAGTCAGGGACGACAGAGCTTGAATCCAAAAAAGAGCAAGTCATCTTTAGCATCTAGGACCTATTTCCTCAATACTTAAGATTTGATGTGCAGGAGAACTTGGTCTGATCTTTTTTCGGACACGTAATCAACTATTTTAATGTCATCCGAGGTGACAGTATGTAGAGACAGAATACATTGAAAAAGTTTCATAACATTGCCTCAATTTACGTTTACTTCATGGTCGTCCTCATGGATATTTTGTAGTCTCAGCTTCCATCGGTTTGTTCCGTTTTTCTGAAGTCTTGTGGGTGAGGCAATGTTAAGATCTTTCGATTGTTTTGACCTTTGATTTGATGTTAATTTTGGATTTAATTTACATGCCACACCGGGCTTGTGTGCGCCTTTTTGATCCGCCTTTTCCGCCCTTTCTTTAGCTATGGGCAATGGGGTTTTTCTTTTTAATTTACTGATTTTTTTTGTTTACTGGTATTTTGGGCTTGGAATCTGACGTTATTGAGCAGTCTGCAGAGGATGAGTCAACTGTAATATCCTCAGGTTCACCTCCAGTGTATGTTGATAAGTCATAGGTCTACTGAAGACGTCGAGGTGGTCGGATCACAATCTGCAGAATCTGTTCTCCGCCTTTTGTTAGGATTGGTTTGCTGTAACCCTGATTTTGCTCCTACAGTTTTCTCACCAGTTTTTTAGTGGCGTTTGTGAGTTTGAATAGTCCACTCCTTGGAGGTGTAGCCAGGTTTCTTATGAATTGCTTTAAATTTTGATGAGTGGCTTTTTTTTCTCGGTATCTGTGCAATGTGCATGTGTTTTGGGCCGATTGGATGTCCATTTGGAGTTATCTTATTTAACTCTCCTGTTCTCTCAGTTCCCGCAAATATTCGGAAAGATGAAAACGGATTGTTTTTTTTTCTTCTCTCTTCTTCCTTTTCTGTTGGTACCACCACTTTAGTTTTATTTGAGTCATTTTTCATTTGTACAAGTGAATTTTCGACTATCAGCCCTGCAACAAATTCTTTTTGTAGTCTGGGTAGGGACTCTTGCACATTTGGTATTACCTGTGGTTCAAGTGGGTCAACTTGTGGCACTACTGGCCTCTGATTAGTCTTTGGAGCACAGCTGTCTTGTGAAACAGGCATCATGACATTTGTTGACGCTGCTTGTAAAGGGTTTGTGATCATCACTGTTGGATATAGGCCTGTTTGTGGCCGATTTTCCAGTGTCCGCAGCATTCAGTTGTTTCAAGGGCGATGGTGAAGTGCTAATTTCTATATCAATTGGCATTTTGCAAGGGCATTGAAAGGGTATGGCTGCCATTGGATCATTGTGACGCATCCATTTTACTGATTCCAGTAAGGCCGCCATTAGGTCATCTTTTACTGCCTGATTGTGGACAAGTCAAGTTGTTGGCGCTGCCATAGCATAGTTTGTTAAGCTTCATTTTCCATTCTTTGTGCTAAATAGTCGCTGAAGGCTTCCAAGTTTCCTATCTTCACCAATACACTAGTTAATAGCATGGTTTGGTCCTTTATAGTTTCACTCAGGGACTCAAAGTTTGATAAAAGGGATAAGTGCCATTGAGGTCGCCAGCAGGACGTTGTTGTGAATTTGAATTGCTGCCGATAGGTGTGACTTTATTTTCACCGTCAGATAGCATTTCGGAGACGTTTGGATTTTCCTTTTTTTTGGGTCTGCTCACCAGAGCTTGGTCTTTTGTTGCTTCAAGAAAATCAGAAGTATCCAAATAATGGACTGCCAGATCTGGGAGCATGCTTTTTGGGGCATACGGAGAGACGCCAGACTGGTAGAAAGACAAGGGATTTGGGAAACCTCTTAAAAGAAGAGTACTTACTTTTGCTTGCTGTATGTTTTTGAACTGCAGTGTCAGGCCACCGTTAGCTGGCACTAAGTTTGTCTTTCACTATGTTATAATCCAAGTTAGGCCGTTCAATCAGGCGAGCTTCACATGCAGCTACATCAATGAATGAAGATTGCAGCGCTTTGCTGTTTTTAAAGCGCCATCCAACACTCCAGGTTGTGTTTTTGGCTCATCTACCGAAGCAGATATTGGGACTGTTTCCAGTTGATCGATGAGGGTTAGGTCAACCTGGTTAATGACACTCTGGGTCACAGCCCTTTTGTTCGCAGATGAACCATCAGCCATGACTTTTGACACTTTGTTTTCTTGAATTCCAATGATGTTTATGGGATCTGATTTTACACGTTGTCCAGCTGTCTGTGCATCTACGTCAAACACAATGAGGCTAACCTCTTCCTGAGTTTTTCCATTTCCCCTTTCTCTTTAGAGAGTCTACAGGCAGGTTAAGTCCCAATTGTTCAGCCATTGGCGTAATTACTTTCAGTAATTCATTATCGGTCTCATCAAAGGGAGACATGAACAGGGCTGTGTTTATTTCAACAGACCCCACATGTGCCAGTATGTTTTCCTCTCCTGATGAATGCTGCTCTATTGTTGGCACCGATATAGTGAGAAACTTTTTATTTGGACCTGCTTCTGCCAGTGCAGATGCACCGTTAGATCTATTTAATGCGTCTATTGACACTGCAGCGGCGAGTTCAGACAGGGAGGGAATTGTTTCTGAGGGCAGGACTGAAACAATAGTTGCCGATATTGTTTCTCGTTGTAACTAAGGTTGAGTTCCTTACCTTAGATTTTGCAACAGCATGTTTGGACAAAGTCCATGGGTTCTGTAAACACCGCTGCTGCAGAGATTTACCTCGTGAGACGGGGCCAGTGTCACACTACATCTTACTGCACGGGACTTGCAGCTGACTGTGGC
Source organism: Ambystoma mexicanum (assembly GCF_040938575.1). NCBI lineage: Eukaryota > Metazoa > Chordata > Amphibia > Caudata > Ambystomatidae > Ambystoma > Ambystoma mexicanum. Next base: position 461,203,513 of record NC_090932.1, on the reverse strand, counting down.
AGACTGTAGACTCTGCTTCCGACTCTGCGCAATCACCAAGGTTTTGTAGGATGGAGCAAAAGGCAGGGCTGAACTAGTTAAAGCAACAGCAATCCTGCTAGGATCCGTGAGCACAAGTTCCAAAAGTGTTTGAACGGGTTGAACAAACAAAGCGAGGGAAAACAGGCGTAGTCGCTGCAGCTCCTCTCAGCATAAACTGTTGACTGTGGCAGACTGTAGAGTATGCTTCGGACTCTGCGCATTATATAGGGACGATATCCGTTTTCTTCAAAATCCTCTGGTTTCACTTCTGGCATTCCTCAAGCTCTTTGAGGAATTTGCCTTAATATCGGGCTTTTGCATTAATCATGGGAAGTCTGTGGGGCTTGCTTTCTCAGAACCTCCCGAGTTCCAATGAACTCTGCAATCCACTTTCCCATTTAAATGGGCAGACCAAGAAATCACATATTTAGGGGTTCATATCACCAATACTTACAGGGCTCTCCTGGAGGCTAATATTTCTGCACTCTGTAAAGAGGCCAAAGAGACACTTCGGCAATGGGAGATACAGGAGATCTCCTGGCTGGGACGTGTCTGGGCAGTCAAGATGATCTTACTCTTGAGACTCCTATACACCTTCCAAGCTTTGCCAATCAGTTCTGGAGCAGGCACTACTGGAAATTAAGAAAGCAGTGGGGCTATTCATTTGGGAGGGGAAACCCTCAAGAATTTCTCACAAAATACATCTGAGATCTAGGGAGCTGGGGGGATCCAGAGTTATTTCTGGGCTTCTCAAGTTGCCCCAATGTTGAATTGGGCATCAGAAGAACGAGACCCAAAAGGGAAAACATTGGAACAGCTCGACCTACCTTTACCATTAGTCCACCTCCCGTTCCTCCCTTAATCTGTGAGGGGCACTCAAGAGGGCCTTTGTGAATCCATTGGCTGTACCTTGTATCAGTGAGATATAGCTTGCTCTCAACTGAGACTGAAGTCGGGATTAGGTCCCCTCTCCCCAGTACTGCAAAATCCAGAGTTCTCCCTGGGCTTGGAAAAAAGGGGTATTTACACAATGAGAATCTTAAAGTGTCCTACGGTTAAGAGACCTATATAAAGAAGGAATGCAATTTAAGTTTACATAGGGCAATTCAAGTTACTTGAGATGGAGAGATTTAGATACATGCAACTCTGTAAATGGGTGTCAAATAACCGGTTTAAACAAGCGGGATGCCGAACGCCTAAAGGATTGGAACTCTGGGTGCTAGAGGCCTGAGAAACACGTTAAGTATCACATGCTATCGGTTACTGGAAAATGCTTCTTTGGAAGATAGATTACCCTATAAGCTATGTTGGGAGAGGGAACTGGGGATTGAAATCACTGAGGGATCTTGTCAATTCATGCGTTCAAGCTCCTTAGAGTTCCCGCTGCACTCTCATCAGGGAAGGAGCCATTAAATTATGTTACCAGTGGTATATGACCCATCAAAGGTCGCATGCTAGCCGTCTGGACTATTCGGACCGTTGTTGGCATGGGTGTGGGCCATTGGGAGATCTTGCACACATCTGGTGGCACTGCCGAATCATGTAAACATACTGGCAGGAGCCCAGGAGTTCCCTCCCAGACCAGGAGCAGGAGCCTCACCCAGGACCAGCCCCTGCAGGAGCAGTGGGCACCTCGACATCAAGTCCAGCTGAATTGTGCCGCCCGACTTGCATTTTTGCATGCTCTCTGCACACCTCCGTGCAGAATTGCACTTATGAGCAACGAAGTTGCCATATTTCAAGCAACGCTGAATGATACTGGAAGAACAGGCTGCCTAGCCGAAAATCGCCTGTTTGTGCTTTTTTACGCACGTTCTGGCTGAATTCGCCATTCAGGTACACAAGGTACCAGCACAGTCTAAGATGGCCGCCCGCCTACTGCTGTCGGCCCCCAGAACCTAACCTTGTCCACTGCAGCCTCTGCCACCTTCGGATTGGTTGCCTCTACCTCATACATCCCGATTGGGCGCCGGCCGGCGAAGTCGGCCCACTTCTCTCAAGGCCCACCGAATCAAGGCTAGCACCTGTTTGCTGCCTGGACGCGCAGCGCGGCCACCCCCGCTGCCCGAATGAATTGCCCTAGCAGCTCATCCCACCTAAACGCACCGCTTGCTAATGTGCTTTCCACAAACATTTTGCTGAACAACCAGCGCCAAAACCCTGCTGCAGGTCAATCGAACAATGCGCCGAGTGTCCATACACACTGTACAAGTCACTGCAAGTACATGTGCCTATTGTATTACCTCGTGCCCAGACCCTGAATCCTCCACTTATCGCTATATAGTACCGACCACCTTTACATCAGGCTCTGTTATTCCATGACATTTGCATTAACGATTTAGCCTGTTACCTAAGTCACCATGTACACTGTTAAAACTAGGTCACCGCCTCTAAATCTGCTAAATTGTCACACACATTTCGTGTACGCTTGGCTATAATGTGTTTGCCCTCTTGTCACTAATTTAAACCTAACGTTGATACTTGGTGCTACGTATTATCTGTCCATTAATCGTTATCAGGATTGCCGTACCAGGCACCTAATCGCAGCATATACACTCTCTGAACCACTAATGGGTTGGCCAAACTCAGGCGCCATTGTTGTAGCCTCGTAGTCACCAATAGGGTTCTCAAATTTAGATGCCCTATTGAAGCTTGTATGTACTTTAGCCACGAACAGGATTTTCCAATCTAAGTGCCCTGTTGTTGCATGTATGTATCTCAGCCTGAACAGGTCTCTCTAAACTAGGTGCTCTGTTGCAGCATGTTTGCACATTAGCCATGATCCCCTGGCTTAGCGTGTATGTATTTTAGGCTGAATAGGACTCAAATCTAGATGCTCCATCGTAGCATGCACATATTTCTAGCAATGATGCCCTGTCATAGTTTGTATGCATTCTAGCCTTAAACAGGACTCTCAAATCTAGATGCTCTGTTGCAGCATGTACATATTTTTAGCCATGATGCCCTGCCACAGCTTGTATGCATGTTAGCCTTGTATAGGACTCGCAATTCTAGGTGCTCTGTTGTAGCATGTACGTATTTTTAGCCATGATGCCCCGCCATTGCTTGTATGCATGTTAGCCTTGAATAGGACTCGCAATTCTAGGTGCTCTGTTGTAGCACGTCTGCCTCACAGACACCAATAGGATTACCCAATCTAGGTGCCTCTGCAGTAGCATATCCTTACTCCAGTCCCTACCGGACTCAACAAACTTAGGCACCCCTTCTGCCACTCTTGCAACATGCGCCCCACTAAGACCTGCCCCTCACACACACTCTGGTCCCTAGCCAGGACTCTTCTAACCATCACTATAACTATGGCTATCACCAACTCTATACCTTGCAACCTGCAAGAGAGAAATTAGCGACTTAGAGCAAGACTGCCACGACTCTACGACCTCAAAAACAAAAGAACTAATCTATCTTGCCTTGCATCCACTCCAACCTCCAACCCTCTCGCCCTAACGGTGGGAAAAATGTCCCAACATGCAAATAAACTCATTCCACAAACAGAAGAGACCAAACCACCCCAAGCCTAGACCTCGCCAAGAAACAACCTCTACTCCTACCTTATCAGGAGCCCTCATCAATGCTAGGTCCATCATAGCACATAATACGGAAATTGCCGACCTACTTGCATCGGATAATTTAGTTCTTCTCACTGTCTCTGAGACGTGGCTCCACGACGCCGCAGGTCCCACACTCATGATTGCCATACCAGACGACTACGATATATTAAGAGTTGATCAACCTAATTCCAGAGGAGGTGGTTTGGCCATCATTGCTAAATACCAAGCTAGCTGTAAGACTCTCCCCATCCCCAGCATTTACATCATGCGAACTCCTCATTGCCAAAATTCCTATCTCTAACAACAGCACGCTAACTGTGCTCTTAGTGTACAGACCTCCAGGCCCACTAGGCAACTCTGAGGAAGACCTATCCAGTCTCCTTACGAATAGCATAAAAGATACTACCCAACTCCTACTACTAGGTGATTTCAACTTGGGGGTCAATGATGTCGAGGATAAGGAACAAGTTACTTACCTGTAACTGTTGTTCTCCAGCATGGGTCTGGCATGGATTCACATGCTCATGAATATTCCCCGTCGTCAGGCTGGGAATCCTCGGTAAAGAAAAAACCAGTATCAGTTTCGTTTCTGATCTGTCTTTCGTAGTAATAACCAATCACTGGTCTCTGCGTCATACTGACCACAGCCAATGACTGCCCTCTACCTAAGCACCGCCTCTGGCAGCCATCTTCAGATTTGGAAGCACGTGAAGTGGCAGTATGACCAAGTGAAGAGCCGCAGAGGGGTAGGCGGGAGGGTTCGCATGTGAATCCATGCCAGACCCATGCTGGAGAACAACAGTTACAGGTAAGTAACTTGTTCCTTCTCCAGCATGGGGTCTGGCATGGATTCACATGCTCATGAATAAAGAATACATAGCAGTACACACATGCACAACCACGGGAGGTGGCAAAGGCTCAACATTAAGCATTGCATCAAACTCAACATTAAGCATCTTACCTCCTCACCAGGCTCACCTCAGGCGTACAGGTTGCGCAGCACTGCTTGGCCGACCCTGGACTCCTCCCTGGAATCCCGATCGACGCAGTAGAACTTCGTGAAGGTGTGCGTCGACCTCCACGTAGCAGCCCTGCATATGTCCAGCAGGGGCACACCAGAAAGGAACGCCGTGGTAGCTGCGATCGCTCTGGTGGAATGGGCTCTCGGACGGCCGGGCAGCGGTCGGTTTGCCAACCGATGACAGTACATGATACAGCCGGAGAGCCATCTGGAAATGGAAGCCTTCGAGAGAGCCTTCCCCTGATTGACAGGTCCAAAGTTCACAAAGAGTTGTGACGTCTTCCGAAAACACTTCGTGCGGTCCACGTAGAACTTCAGCGCTCTAGCCACATCCAGCGAGTGCAAAGTCCTCTCAGCCGGCGACGAAGGCGACGGGAAGAATACAGGCAACACCAAGGGTTCGTTGAGATGGAAGTCCGACGGTACCTTGGGCATGAAGGAGGGGTGCGTCCTGAGCACTACCCTCGTGTCGTGAAAAGTCAAGTACGGGGCCTTGCAGGAAAGGGCCTGGATCTCTCCCACCCGTCGTGCGGAGGTGATGGCCACAAGAAACGCTGTCTTCCACGACAGAAACTTCAACGGGGCCGAGTGCAGAGGCTCGAACGGAGGTCCCATGAGCTTGGTCAGCACCACGTTGAGCTCCCACGCCGGGGCCGGAGCCTTCACCGGCGGGAACGATCTGAACAGTCCCTTCATGAACTCTTTCACCAGACGATGAGACCACAAGGACGTCCGCCCCGTGGTTCTGGTGTATCGGGAGATCGCAGCAAGATGAATCTTGATGGACGCGTGTGCCAGTCCAGCTTTGGCCAGCGTCAGCAGGTACGGCAGAACTTGGGGAGCCGTAATCCGTAGAGGGTTAATCTTCTGTGCGTGGCACCAGACAGAGAACCTCTTCCATTTGTGTCCGTAGCATTTAAGAGTCGAGGATGCCCTGGCCTTTGCAAGAACCTCTCTGCAGTCGGCCGGTATGTCGTATCCTCCAAACTCTAGCGCTGCAGGAGCCAGGCCTGCAAGTTCAGCGATTTCGGGTCGTGGTGGAGGATGGCGCCTCGTTCCCTGGAGAGCAGATCCGCGTCCACCGGCAGCTTGATTGGCGGGGACGCTGACAAGTCCAGAAGGTCCGGGAACCATATCTGCCTCGGCCACGCAGGTGCGACGAGGATCATCCTGCACCGTGACCTCTTGAGCTGGTTGACGAGCCGGATTAGCAGTGGCAAAGGAGGGAACGCGTAGAGGAACAGGCCCTCCCAGGGGAACGAGAAAGCATCGCCCATGCTCCTCGCCTGGGGAAACCTGCTGGCGAACCTCCGGCACTTGGAGTTCGTCGCCGTCGCGAACAGGTCGATCTGGGGTGTGCCCCACCGTCGGAAGAGGCGATCCACTAGATCCTGCCGTAGTTCCCACTCGTGGCACGAGCGCAGCTCCCTGCTGAGTGAGTCGGCGATGGTGTTTTTTATCCCTGCCAGATGAAACGGCACCAGAAACATCCCTTGGGCGACTGCCCAATGCCACAGGTCCTGCGCCTCCTTGGACAGTGCTGGGGACCTGGTTCCGCCCTGTTTTCTGATGTAAAACATGGTGGTGGTGTTGTCGGTGAAGATCCTCACCACCTTGCCCTTGAGGGACGGAAGAAAGGACCTGAGGGCCCAAAACACTGCACGGAGCTCCAGGACGTTGATATGTAAGGATTTCTCCGTCGGGAGCCAAAGGCCCCTTGCGTGCAGATTTTCGGTGTGCGCTCCCCACCCTTCCAGGGAGGCATCCGTGGTCACTGTCTCCTGGTGGGCTGGGGTCTGGAAGTCCATGCCCGCCGTCAGATGCGCGCGGGTGCCCCACCACCGGATCGCTCGTCGGAAACTCTCGTCGAGTGTGATCCTTTCCTCGAAGCTGCCCGTCGTTTGGATCCAGCGCGCGTCCAGGAACTCCTGCAACGGGCGCATCCGGAGCCTGCACATGGGAATGAGGTAGATGCAGGAAGACATCATTCCGAGGAGGGACTTGATGGACCTCACCTTGGCCGCGTCGGCCACCAACATCCGCTGCACCTTGCCCAGGATGGTCCTGGTCCTCTCCTCCGACGGGGAGGCCAGAAGGGACACTGTGTTGAGCCTCGCTCCCAGAAACAGAGCGTCTTGCGCGGGTACCAGGTGGGATTTGGCGTAGTTCACGGAGAATCCCAGGTCCGTGAGAAGTTGGACGATCCTTGCCGTGTGAACCACGGCGAGTTCCCTCGTCTTGGCTCGGATGAGCCAGTCGTCCAGGTAGGGGTAGACGTGGATCCCCTCGCGGCGCAGCTGCGCCGCCACCGGTGCGAGGCACTTGGTGAACACCCTGGGTGCCGACCGTAGACCGAAGGGGAGGGCTTTGAACTGGTAATGACGCCCTTGGACCACAAACCTGAGGAATTTTCGGTGCCCCTTTAGGATGGGAATATGGAAGTAGGCATCCTCCAAATCCAACGACGACAGGAAGTCTCCTTCCTCCAGCTGGCCCAGGACGTGCTGGAGGGTGACCATCCGGAACTTTTGCGCCTTGATGAACTTGTTCAGACGTCGCAGGTCCAGGATGGGGCGCCATCCCCCCGTCTTCTTCTTCACGAGGAAGTATCTCGAGTACACTCCGGAGACCCGAAGCTTCTTTGGGACGAGTTCGATGGCGCCCTTCCTGAGCATCGCCTTTACCTCCAGGAGAAGTTGAGGGACGTGAAGTTCTTTCCTGGCCACGGGGGGGACGCGCGGACACCTTCTTTGAAACTCGAGCGCGTGGCCCCGGGCCAAGGCGTCCAGCACCCAACGGTCGGTGGAGATGGACTCCCACACGCTGACGAAGCTCGCCAGCCGGCCTCCCACCGGGGTGCTTCGGTGGGGGCCCGACCCCACGGCCTGTTCAATCCTGCTTGGCCGAGGCTTTGCCGCCTTGACCTCCTTGGCGACGACGGCGGGGTCCGCCAGACTTGCCTCGTCCTCTGTAGGCCTCCTGAGACGACGAGCGGGCCGCTTGACGGTAGGTGGAGAAACCGCCGCCGGAACCTTTGGAGGCGCCCTTGCCTCCGCTGCTCCGAAAGGGCGTCCGTCGTTGTTGCAGAACTCCCAGGGCCTGGGCCGTCTCAGTGTCCGCTTTAATGGCCTGAAGGGAATCGTCCACTGTTTTGCCAAACAGGTTGTTCCCATCGAAGGGCATGTCCAGGACTCTGGTCTGAACGTCTTGACGGAAGTCCGTAGCCTTGAGCCATCCACGCCGCCTAAGGCAAACGCCGTTGCCCAACTGGCGGAACCCAGTGTCGGCGATATCCGTCGCAACGGTAATGGCGTGGTCCGAAGCCACCTCACCTTCCTGCAGGATCTCCAGAGCCTCTGTCCTCTTGTCGTCCGGCAGGAAGTCCAGCAGGGGAGCCAGTTTGTACCAGAGCTCCCTGTCGTAGCGGGCCACGATAGCCAAGGCGTTGGCCGCTTTAATCGTCGTCGCTGCCGACGAGATGACTCTGCGTCCCATAGCGTCCAATTTCTTTCCCTCACCGTCCGTTGGGGAAGTCGATGTGGAGGCCGCACCCCCCCCCCCCCGCTTTCTTCCTGGCCGCCGCGGAGACGACGGAGTCCGAGGTAGGCTGCGCCCGGAGGCACAGGGGGGCCGTGTCCGGGACCCGGTACTTCTTCTCGTACCGGTCTCTTCTAGCTGGCGTCGTGGAAGGGTTCTTGAGGAGGGTGAGGCCCTCATCCCAAATGTCGTCCAATAGAGGCACTGAGAGGACCGTCTTCCTCTTGGCCTCGCGCCGCTGATAAAGGAAACCTTCCTTCTTCTCCTCAGGGCATAGTTGAAAAAGCTCGGATGCCCTGGAGATCATGGAGTGGAACGATCCAATCTCGTCGGGCGGAGAAGCCCTGGTGGGAGGCGACGACGGTACATCCTCGTCGTATACCTCGTCGTCCGTACCCGTCGCTGCCGTGTCAGTCCCCGTATCATCCCCTCGGGTGGACGGGGAGGAGGGCTGGAAGGGGCGCGACGGCTGAAAAGGAGGCGGAGGGTGGATCCTTCTTTTCTTGGTAGGGGGAACACCAGAAGGTCCCGGTTCTGGGTCCCCCGACGGGAGAGGTTCCGTCGGCAACGGTAGTCTCGTCCTTATCTCTGAGCATAAGGACTGTATAGCCAACAAAATGGCCGCCGAGTTGTCTCGCGGCGCTGGCAGAGGGGAATCCGACGGGTGATCAGGGGCCCCGTCGGTACCCTCGACGATGTCGTCACCTGCGTCGGGATCCATCCCGACGGGTCGGTCTTCTTCCACGCCGAGGCCGTGGCTTAAGACTTCGACCAGCTCCTCCTCCGAGGTTGAGGCCGAATCTACGACGCCCTGCCCTCCCTTTTTCTTCCCCACGGGGGATTTCACGGGGGTCCTATCGATGGGCACAAAAGATGACTCCCTCCGAGGTGGCAGGGAGACTCTGAGCCCCGAGGTCGCCACCACTGGTGTAGCCTGCACAGGCTGAGCCAGGGCCGCCGCGACAGTTTCGATAGAGGGCTTGGCCGGATGGATTAAGGCCTTCACCACCTTAGGTGCGCTCACCGCCTTATCCTTGAGGGGGGGGGGGACACCGCCTCGCTCCCCCTCCGATGGGGCCTTCGAGCTCGACCGGGGCCTCTCCAGGAGCTTCGCCGGGTGCTCGGCCTTCCTCTTACCCGACCCAGAGCGTTGGCTCGTGGTTGATGGTGCCGGGGAGGGTGCGCCCTGCCTGGCGCCCGTAGAGCCCGACCGTTCGGCGCTCCCGGTGCCAGCGGACTCGCGGTGCTTGGCCTTATGTTGGACCCCCGTCGCCGGGGCGTCCTCAAAGGTCTTAGAAGACCGCTCAGATTTCTTCTTCTTCTCGCCGGACGGGCTCTTCCCTTCTAGCCAGTTGGCGAGACGTTGATGGCGGTCCTTCATGGTCCGCTCCGACATGTTGCCGCAAAACGCACAGTCCTTCTCCACGTGCGTCTTGTCCTCATGTAGGCAGTAGAGACAAAAGGAGTGTTCGTCCTCCTTGAAGACGTTCTGTAGCTGGCATCCAGGGCAGACCCTGAACAGCTTTCCGGGCGTCGAGCTTCCCTTCTCCTGGGCCATGACCGGGCCTGAGAAACTTCTGGAGTCCTCCAAAAGCGTAGCTCGACGAATCTTCACCCTTGAGGGGCGCAGACGAATCCGACACGGGTCCCCGTTGATCGGATAGAGAGTCGGTGGAGCTTGAGGCTCTTTTGACCGAAAAAACGAAGTTTTTGAGAAAAAACGTGAAAAAAATAGCACTAACGCTCGAGAGCAATAGCACGAGGATCCCAACACATGAACGTGCGGTAAAAATCTGAAGATGGCTGCCAGAGGCGGTGCTTAGGTAGAGGGCAGTCATTGGCTGTGGTCAGTATGACGCAGAGACCAGTGATTGGTTATTACTACGAAAGACAGATCAGAAACGAAACTGATACTGGTTTTTTCTTTACCGAGGATTCCCAGCCTGACGACGGGGAATATTCATGAGCATGTGAATCCATGCCAGACCCCATGCTGGAGAAACAGGCCCATGCCATCCAATCTATTTTGGTCGACTATGGTCTCACCCAAAAAGTCTCAGTCCCCACACATAAAAGGACGTCCGCTAGATTGGATAGCCAACCGTAACTGCGACACCACCATCACTAATATTGTTCCACAATCCTGGACTGACCACTACCTCATCTGCTTCACAGCCACTATAGAGCCCCCTAAATCAGTGAATACTGAAATCATACCCCCTATGCCAACGAGAAGTAAAGAAATCACAGCAGAAAAACTACTCCCATTACTCCTACCAGCTCTCACCGCTAGCACCATTAACTCAGACCCAAACACACTAGTTGAGACATTCAACAGTTCTATGACCAAAGTTTTGGACATAATTGCCCCTATCAAACTTCGCAAAAGCAAACGAGAATCTCACCTCAACTCATGGTTTAGCCCTCATCTCAAAGATTTACGTATCCAAAAACTCAAACTCCAAGCTATCTGGAGGCACACACCCTCAGCTGAGAATAAAATCCTACTTGCCAACTTTGCTAAAAAATACAAGAAAGAAAATATCCAAACCAAAAAAGACACATTTAACGAGAGAATTAGTAAAGCAAACTCTAACTCCAAAGAATTCTTCTCCATTCTCCAGGAAATGGAAAATCCAATTGCTCCCACAGACAATGTCCCCAAGGACAAACTATGGTGCACGAGCATCCAAAATGCCTTAGCCAATAAAATTACAACTCTACAACCTAAAATCGCAAAGAAAAAAGCCACCCTGAGCTCTACCGGAACTCACTCCACCCTCCTGGCAGATATACCAAGTACAACGTCACAAAGCAACCGCACACCATTTAGGTTCACCAACATATCTATACTGGAAACTGAAAAGGGCATATTATCCCTGAAACCATCGAATTGCCAAGGTGACAATTGCCCCGCCCAACTTATTAAGGATATAGCTAGAGATTTAGCACCCTTTATGTCTAAATTAATCAACGCCTCCTTTAGGTCCAGTACTGTACCCACAAACCTTAAGGAATCTTGGGTACTGCCCCTCAAAAAACAGACCCTCGACCCAGCCATCCCTACTAATTATAGGTCCATCACCACAGTCCCATTTCTCCTCAAAATTATGGACAGAGTAGCCTACCTCCAGATCCAAAGCTATCTGGCGTCAAATCAACTACTAGGATCACGACAATCAGGTTTCAGACCATTACATGGTACTGAAACGGCCCTAATTGACCTTAAAACACAAATTGACGAGTTGAAGGATAGTAGTAAAAAAGCTATGCTCGTCCTCCTTGATTTATCGGCGGCTTTTGACCTGGTGGATCATGCAGTGTTATGCAACCACTTAGCGTCCGCCGCCCATTTCTCAAGTGAAGCTATAGCCTGGGAACAATCCTTCCTATCTAACCGTACGATGAGAGTGTTCTCCTCTTTAGCCTCAGCGGACCCAATACAAAACACCTGTGGCGTCCCACAAGGTTCATGTGTCCCCCCCACAATGTATAACATCTTTACTAAGCCACTCTTTGACAAACTTGACAGACTGGGGGTAACCTATACCAATTATGCCGACGACACGCAGATTCTCATACCGCTGTTTGGCAATTTTGTTGAAGACACAGCTTTAGTAAATAAGATTTATCTTCTCATTCAGGCTTGGATGGCCTCCCACAGCCTCTGCCTCAATGACGATAAAACAGAGATACTGATCCTGGGTTCCGACTCTAACTTTAAAAAACTCAGCCCCAACTATCTCGCCTTCAACCTAGATGGCAACATAATTAAAGTGGCAACCGAGGTAAAAACATTAGGCTTCTACCTTGATTCCACACTATCCCTCAAAAAACAGGTAAACTCCTTGGCTTCCTCTACAGCATACACCTGCAAATTAATCAGGACCTGCAGACCCTACCTCTCCAAAACTAATTGCATCACACTAGCCGACGCACTAATAATGTCCTAGTTGGACTATTGCAACGCCCTTTATGCGAGCGCCAATAAAACTGTCAAACAAAATGCAAATACTGCAAAACAATGCCCTTACAGCAGCCCTGGACATTCCACGTAGAGCTCACATCTCTAACGTCAGGAAAGACTACCACTGGTTAAAAATCAGCGACAGAGTGCTCCACAAGACGTTATCTCTCACCCACAAAAGGACTGAATAACACTGCACCTCCCTACATCTCGGCTAGACTGACCAGAAAATCCTCCAGTCACCATACGAGAGCCTCCAACCATCTCCTACTAGAAACTCCCAGATTTAGGCTAGCTAAATCGGGTGGCGCTAGCTTCCCAGTTAGAGCCGCTCAAGCCTGGAACTCACTCCCCATTGCATTAAGAGGTAATCTTCCTTACTCTAGATTTAGATCGAAGGTGACAAATTGGCTCTGGGCCAACGACAAATAGCAAATTTAGCCCTTGCACTAGCCCAGGGAGCATTGCTCTCTACTGCCTGGACTCCAGACCTTTCGCATCACCCACTTTGGGCTGCGAGATACCTTTATATTGTACTCCTTGTATATATGTACTGTAATTACGCTATTCTGATTTGTATCGCATTTGTTGTTTTTATCCTCTGTATGTAACCTAAGCTTAAGTAATCTTGTATATGCGGGGCCCGGCTACCTCAGGGTTTGGAGCGCATTATCATATAATAAACACAACATAAACATTAGTTCTTGGATAAAGGACATCAAAAGGTAGCTTACTCCCTTATGTGCCCATTGACCTTGTTGTTGGGGGATGTCCCCGAAGATGATACTTACCCATTGCAGGGGCTTGAGCAGACCTAATATTGCATTTACTGATGGCAGCAAGAATAAACCGTGCACGATTCTGGAAGTCTGAAGAGGGCCACTCCATCTCGTACTGGTGGGTAAACATGTGGGAAATGATAGCCCTGGAGAAGTTTACCGCTCATTTATCAGATCCCATGGCGAGATTCTCCTGCACCTGGGCCCCTTTTCTGGATTTTGTCCAAGAGAAAGAACATACATTTTTTCACCCACAAATACTGAAACACCTCTTTCAAAGCAAATAGGGCAACTGAGTTTGGAAGATTTTGGTGAGGGGTGGGGAGTGCCTGGTGAGGAGTAGTGGAGTTGGGGTGATGGGATGAGTCTGTGGCCTTTCATATGCTTTTAGGAGCTCGTAAAGCTGTCTTTGTTCACTCGTGTGACTGTATTTTAGTTGCTTTCAAAGTTATTTTGTCTTAGGGGGGGGGTTTTAATTATAAAATGTGAAAATGAAATTTCGATGTTTCCTTAATATTATGGGATTGACAAAGCATTGATATGTTCAAGATTTCAATAAAAAAGACAATTGCAATAAAAAAAGTTTCTGCATTGCTAGGCCCTTTTTCCAGGGTATTCCAGATTGCAACTCGCTGACTTTTCCTATTCAAATCAGGGACCTAAATCGGTCTAAACAATCAAGAAAGCAGGTCTATCAGACACATTTTTTGCAGCATTGGCATGGGCTACAGATTAACAATCCACTGAATCCTGCTTATTCCAGTACCTACAACACCCACTATGTTTGCCAAGCACTACAATCCTGGGGTGCCCTACATCATTCATATGGAGCAACATTTGATCAAGACATTGTATGAAGTCACCTACACACATGCCTGTGTGACACAAGGAGATACAAGCATCTGCCAGTATGCCCTTAAGGACTGCATTGGCACATGACAAGTGCCAAATCATAAACACACTGTGTGAACTGTCATCAAGTTCTCTGATCTGCACCATTCGTTTAGTTAGGCTTGAAACATTTACAAGAGGGTCTTACCTGCTACCCAATTGGACCTAGATCGTTAAGTTAAATTGCTGTGTGCTGTGGTGTGCCTGAGGGAATTGCCAGCCTGAGCACTGTCACCCATGTGGTCAAATGCTGTGGAATCATTCTCCAACCACCAGTTCATGATGAACTAGTGCAACTGCAATGGGCTGAAGCCAAACAGACATCTCCAGTTCCCACTACAGTCACAGAGGTCGGCACACCTCAACTTCTAGCACTGTGGAGAAATTTCAAGAAGCAGCTGTGAAAGCAAGGTACATGACCAATTCAATACCGCAAGGCACTCTAATGTGGTGTGATGTATCACATATTCAGTTGCTTTTCCTAAGGAGAGAACCATTCCTTGCAAGGCTAGGGAGGGGTGCTTGCTACACAATATCCTCCCTAGGGGTAGAGGCAAGCGGGAACTCACTGGGAGAGACTGCCCCATTGGGGACAAGGACTCCCGGTTCAAAAGCAGAAATCCACAAGTCACTCACAACCCACCATTTACAGCTACAACACAAAGAAGCCAAAAAGAACAAACTACTGTTTGTTGTTGTGATATAACGTCAGTAATTCACTATCAAGAAACTTATGTTGCCAATACTGAGAAGAAGAAGTGTGTGTGAGGAATAGATAACACTCTAGCAACAGAGAGAAATGGATATGATGCTCTGCTGGGGAAGACCCAGCTACAAGTCAAAAAGAGAGTTCTAGAAGGAAGGGAATACAGGGAGTTCCAATCCTGTGGTGCTGTGGAAGCTGAGAGAAGCACAGATGTGTAGCATACAGAATGGGAAGACAGCTGGCGTGTGAGTGACTAGAGAACAGCTAGAAGATGGAGAAACTAGGGAAAGGGAACCCCAACGAAGAAGCTCAACAGTGAGTGGCAGCGTGAACCACCATGCAGTGGACATTCCAGTAACAACGCAGAGACCACAGGCCACCCCCACCTGCATCACAAAAAGGGTGCTGAGGGAGAGAAGAGTGAAGCCAACCTGACAGTGCAAGAAGTTTCCTGTCCTGCAGACAGGTCCAGTGACACGAACCCTAAGGAAAGGAAGTAACAGACAGCGGGAGAGCCGGGAACGATAATGAATATTAGGAGTATACAAATCATACTCGCCCCAGTAATAGAGAAGCGAGGAAGCAAAGTAAGAAACTTGTTTAAAGTGTTAAATGGCCCAGCCAGTGAAGGGAGTGGACAGTAAGTCAAGAAAGAGCAATAAATATAGAAAGTGTTAGGCAGGGGAAACTCATAGTTTAGGGATTTCTAGGAGTTTACTTATTTTACTTTATAAAATAAACACCCTTGAAATGGAAAACACTTGTCTGTGTCCGTCTGACCCGCCACATAAGTCAGATGTCACACGTACAATCCTGAAAAGCTCTACCTTGTCTCGAGTTGCTTCCGTTCAAGGAATAGTCACAAGCCGAACAACACACCATCTTCAAAACAGGATCAGGCATTCTAGACTTAATGTCAGGATTGGGCATTGGTATTTCACCTTTGGTTTACATATATGCAGCTGAGTAATACCAGTTCTCCTCAGATTTCTCTTCAGGAGCGGTAAAATAAAGTTTGAGGGTGGAAATATTTATTGGTAAACACACCTACAAGGCACATCTCTTGTAAGGTGAGCTACAAGATTTTGTAAAGTCACTTCCTGTTGTGTTCTCATCTGCAAGCTACAGGGAGAACAATCTCATATTTCTTCATTTCCAACTCGGTTAAACAAAAATCAACAATTGGTAATCTGAGTAAGAAGATGCTAGTAGAACCTGGGCTACACATCCGTTGCAACTGCAAATAGTGGCTGGTAATAAACAATCAGGGCCATCCTCGTCCATTGGATCGAGAGTCATGGAGTTCTCCTATTACTAGCTGGCTTTCTACAGAGCAGAATGGTACTGAAAAGGTTTATGACTTTTCCTAAAACAGCACCATCATTGAGAACGAGATCGCAAAGCCATTTTGACTGTCCTATGTGTTATTTATTGGTTAATATGTACATAGCCAACAAAGACTTTACATATGACACAAACACCACCAAAGAAAACACAATTTTTAAAATTAGGGTATCATAAAAGCAGTATCTATGAAAACAGAGTGCCAACTGACAATTCCCATAAAATTGATAAAATAAGCTCATAAAATGTAATCAAATGAAAGATAAGATTCACATAATTTCCACATAAGAGGGTTCCCCATATAATATGCATATTCTCACTATTACCCACATTGTCATACACTTTCAAGTATTTGGTTCTCAGGAAATGAAGACACTCGCAGTGGCACATAATGTGTTCTGCAATTTCAATAGCCACTCTACCACAGAATCTACATAGTCTCAAGTGCCTAGAATTCCATATTTTGCTCCCAAGATTTCCATTGTGTCACACATTAAATTTAAGTAGTAATTAGCGCCTAATAGTGTTACAATCTGGGAACACACTTTGATATTTTGGATTAGTCTGTTCTTTGATCCAATACTCCAAGAATATACCACCATCTGTTTTAGTTGAAAGATTGATCATGTCTCAGTCTTTAGCATGATCATATATCAACATTTTGAGTAACCGTTTGACCTTTGCATGAGAATTATGGAGCCATAATGGGGCGTTTTCCTTGGCCCATCTACAATATGCAGTAAACATCAAGTCTATTACACTTCGGTGGTTCTCAATTTTGTTACATACTTTCCTCAACTCAACTATAAGTATCATTATCTAGGAGAGCTCATTTCATAAATAACTGCCATTTTATACTCAAGAAGATCACTAGCGTACCTTATATAGTCACATGCCAAACATTTCGGCATTCTGAATAAAATTCTTTAAATCTTTGCTTCAAACGTATTCATTTCATATTTAAAACTCCTCCCCCATATTTCCACGGCATATAATAGACAGGGTACAATTTTTGTAGAGTACAACAATAAAATAGTGCTAACCGAAAAAAAGCCTCCTAGTCGGCCTATAAAGTGAATCGGTGCAATGGCAGTCTTAATACATTTCATTTTTGTATCATTCCAATGTTGTTTCCAGGTGTGTTTGTGGTCAATTATCACTCCTAGGTATTTATAACATTCTACCACTTCAATTTGTTGATCATTAATGAACCATTTGAAGTTTGCAGAGCGAGAATGTTTGATTTTACCTAGCAATTATATCACTTTAGTTTTTCCAATGCTTATTTTAAGACCATTTATCACTGCGTACCACTCCAAGGCATTCAGTTGGGGTGTGATCTAACAACAAGAGGTCATCAGCATAACCTATCCAGCACAACTCCAAGTTGGCCATTTTGATGTCATCAGAGGAAATGGCATAAAGATCATCTGAGAATTCGGCTAGGCAAAGGTTAAATAGTGTGGCCTCTAAAATGTAACTCTGCTTGACTCCTCGCAGTGTTAAAATCGATTTGGATAATTTACCTTCTCCGTCTAAGTGCACTCTAACAGAGGTTTCAGTATACAAAAGTTGAATCATCCTTAGTAGGCCAGGCCGTATTACAGATTTTTAAAATTTGAACAATAGTATTTCACGGAGTATGGTATTAAATGCTGCAGTGAAATCTAAATACAACAAACAGGTAATTTACGACAATGCCAGGAGTAATCTATTGCAGCAACTAAATTGGTAATTAAAAAAAAAGAGAATTAGATTTTTCATTAAGTTAACAATACCACACAGAGCAACAGGCTCAACTTTAACTTCCCATTTCCCCGTGTGCCCTACCGCCCCACCACACCCGACCCACCCCCTTCCCAGCCTGCTCACTGGACTCATTACTAGTAATAGAAGAACAAGTTACTCTCTTACCAGGTAATGTTCTTTCGATGGGATGGTCGGACGACGTATTCCATATCTATGACAATCACCGCAGCACAGCTGTGGTGATTACTGTCATAAATATGGAATAAGTCAGAGGACCTAATCCCCTCGAAATTATGTCTACCTCCTGTTCCAGCTCATTCACATTGACTACCATGTTTGCAAACAGTGTGAACATCAGTGCTATCCACCTCTGTAAAGCCATCCCTGGCTCCTCCATTTGCGTTCTAAGAGCTTTCTCCCACACCCCTTTCTCTGCCGTGCACCATTTCTCCAAATCCCTCCACCATCTGACTACACTCAGCGATCTTGTGCCATTCCATCCCATGGCTATACTGCGCTTGACCGTGATATATATCAGGTCCTTTAGTTTACTCACTGGTTTGTCCTCATTTCTTTTGAACCGCCCCAACATGCAGGTTTCCGGCATTTTTACATCAATGTCCACAACCCCGTGGGCCACTTTCAGTGCCCCTGCCCCCAAAAACCCTGCATCACCGGGCATCCCCAGAACATATGTATGCGCCCGCCTCCTCTTCCTTCTTGCACTTGGGGCATACCTGTTTCTCAGCTCCTTTGAATGTGGATATCACAGCAGGCGTAAAATATGCTCTCTACACTATGTATAGTTGCATCAACTGTAGTCTGGCATTTCTGGAGACTTTATTATGGTATTGCTTGATTCCCTTACACCCCCCCTCAAATTCCCTTCCCATCTCCCTTTCCCATTTGCTTCTGCAGTGTAGTTCGGCCCGAGCAGTACAGCCCAGCAACACCTCAGATCCTGGACACCTTGTGTCCCCCCTTCTGCCGCTGTAAGAATCATCTCTACATCCACATTCTCTATGTCCCCCTCCCTGGCTCTAGGCCACCTCTTACCGAGCAGTTCCAGGACTGCGTTATGCAGCAAGAACTGGCCCACCTGTATCCCGGACTCCTCCAGTAATTCCTCAAAGGTTTTCCACCTTCCCTCACCTCTTAGATCCCCACTGTGGCTACTCCACACGTTTCCCAACCTACCTCTATCATTCTCCGTTCTCCCTTTCTGTTGCCCACCACTGTCACCATCAGTATCTGCGGGGAGAGCGGGTCCGTTATCCCGGCCACCTTACAAGCTCTGCGCCATATTTGTATTCCCAGTTTCACCAGGCAGCCGCTTCCTCTCTGCATTCCCCACAAAGCCCAGAGGAGGTCTCTTAGGTATCGTCTCAATCGTGGCTTCATTGGCCATCCATTTCACTACGTGCCACAGCTGACACGACAGGAAATACAGCTAAAAATTCAGTACCCGCAGCCCTCCCTGGTCATACGTCTCTGCAATGTATGGAGAGCTACCCTATGCCTTCCTTCCTGCCACAGGAACCCCCTGCATAATTTTTCCAGTCCTCTGAAAAATCGCCCCGGAATATCATATGGGATATTCTCGAAGCAGTGCATGGGGCGCGGCAAGGCCACCATCTTCAGCAGTGCTGCTCTCTCCATCACAGACGAGGGCAGTTTGCTCCAGAACCCCATGGAAGCCGCTAAACCAGGCTTGGTGCGCATCATGTTGTTCTCATGCTCCTGGGCGGGGTCTCAGTGGATGTTAATGCCCAAATATCTAAACGTGGTTCTGCTCCATGGCAGGGCCGGGGGGGTGGGGGGGAGTACCGGCAAATTATCTGCTTCGAGGGAGGCTGTCGGGCCAAGGGGACCAGGCACGATTTCGCCATGTTCACTTTGATACCCGTGAGCCTGCTAGAGTTATCGAGCACCTCCATCATGTATGGCAAGTTCACTTCAAGGTCTTTCACATATAACACGTCGTCTGCGTACATTGATATTACATGTCTGACCCCATCCACCTCTATGCCTACATCTCTATTTCTCTCCCAGATATGCCGCCATGAGTTCCGCTGCTAGTATATACAACATCGGGGACAGCAGGCACCCTTGCCTGGTGCCTCGGTACAGTTGCCAGGCCTCCGAGTGTCTCTTCCCTGTCTTAACCCTGGCCATTGGTAGCGTGTATATCAAGCACACCCATCTCATGTATTGTGGTTCGTTCCCCATTTTTTCCATCTTTGCATACAGCCAGTCCCAATGCCTTAACTGCGTCTAATGAGGCTACCGCTCCGTGTACGGGACTGTCCATCGTAGTATGTATCACATGGTGGAGCCGCCTCAGGTTCTCCGAGATACCTCTTCCAGGCACATATCCCGTCTGATCCGGATGGATCAGCTTGTGGATCACTTTAAGTAGTCCGTTTGCCAGGACTGCGGTAAGGTTTTTACTGTCCTGACTCAGCAGGGACAATGGTCTGTAGGAACAGCAATCTCTACCATCCTTGTCTGGTTTTAGCAGGGGCACTATCAGGGCCTCTCTCATGCTTGCAGGTAACAATCTGGTCTCCAATGACTCATTATACACTTTCGTCAACAGTGGCGGCAAGATATCTACATATGCCTTATAGAACTCACCCGGAAGGCCATCTGTACCCAGTGCCTTCCCGTGGGCAGGGATCGGATTATGGCCGCCACCTCTTCCGACGTTACGAGAGCCTCCAGTAACTCCGCCTGGGAGTCCTCTAGTCTAGGCATGTCCATCTGTTCCAGTACATCCTGTATCTCCTCCCCACACAGCCCTGGGGTTCTGCATATAAAGCTTTATAATATTCGGAGAACACCTCATTCATACCCTCTTGCGTCTCAACGTCCTCCATCTTCTCATTTCTAACCATACAAATGGGGGCCCTTAGGGTCTCCCACCTGCACAGCCACGCCAGCATCTTACCTGGTTTGTCTCCCAACGCATGGCTCCTCTACATATTTAGCATAATTAAACTTCCCCAACCTATCCCATTGTGATATGCCCGTTTGTCTCAAAGCTATCATCTCCTACAGCTGCTCCTGTCCCGACAAGGCCTCCCCCTCCCGCTTCTTGAGTTCCCTTTCTCCAATTCCCTCCCTCAGTACCTTTTGACTCCGCCATCATCACACCCCTGATCACCACTTTATATGCTTCCCAGACTGTGCCAACGTCATTCACACTCCCTTCGTTTATTTCTATATATTCTACAGTTTTTTTTCCTGACATGTTCGGCAAATGCGACGTCCTGCAGCGCTTCGCTCCTCAGCCTCCACGTGGGAATCTGTGGTCTAGGGCTGCCAACCTCCATCTCGCTACCAGCGGGGAGTGGTCCGACAGTATTCTCTCTAGGTACTCTCGTCTCTGAATTCAGGACCGCTTTCTTCCCCCGTAATCGGATCAGTCTAAGACTGGGTACCCTGTACAATTGCAGTCTCCCCCCCATATTAGAGTGCCACTTCTGTGTAGTCCCAACCTTGCATGCAATGATCTAAAAAACACAGTGGCATCATGATTAGGTGCACATGTGTTCACCACGCAAACTTCACATTTCTCTATTAACCCATTTACCACCACCATCCTCCCCTCATTATCCGTTTTCACTGCTAACACTTTGAAGGGTATGTTTGGAGCTATCTAGATGAGAACTCCTCTCGCATATGTCGAGGATGTGGAACCCACCAGCCCCACACCCCACACCCTATCCAGGTTCTTCTGCTTCTGTCCGTCTAGGTGCCTCTCCAGCAGTAACGCGATTCCCACCTTATGGCGCCGGATATACATGCTCTCTCTTTTACGCTTCACATAATTATTCAGCCCCCTTACATTCCAGGAAATAATTCTTATTGTGTCAGCCATCATCGTTAGTGCTGGAAGGTTTGTGTGGCCACCACCCAGTGGCTAGTCTCCGGAGAAGATCGACGCACCGTATTAGGAGTCTGGACAGGCTTCCCCTTACCCCCCTCTTTAGATTCTCCACATAGTTAGTGGTATTCGCACCTTCGGTGCCTAGCAGGCCCAAAATTCTTATGTTGTTCTCCGGGCGCGTCCTTCTGCCTCTTCCTCCCCATCTTCCAGCAGCTTCACTCTCTGCATAAGAATGTCCACATCTTTCATAGTTTGCGTACGTATCTCAGCGTTTTCCTTCACCTGCTCCTCCAGGTGGCTTGTGTATTCCGGAATTGTGCAGACACCCTGGAGCAGCAGTGCCAGGTCGATAACCACTGTGTCAATGTTCCCTTCCAATTTGGCCTACATCTAGAATCTGTTGGTTGCTAGATCCTGGGGCATCCGAAGGCTGCGGCTGCCCCTTCGCCTTCTCCATGGCCCCCTCCCGTCGGGGCATCTGGTTTGTCCTGTAAGTCTCCAGCGTGGTCCGCTTGTTTTTAGACTTAGCTCCCTTGGTTGACATGTCCTGTATTAGTGCTGACAAGGCCACCAACTCTCAGTATGCCCCAGGTTTCGTGCCTGTTGGTCTGCCACTTTACCTTCACAATCATCTCCAAGTCACGGGTCGCTCTTATTGCTGTATAGTGGCCACCGGCATGCACAAATTAGCACCGGCACCCTACTTTCTATCAGCCATGGCCTGTCCCGCGCAACTCAGTTGTCCGCTGCTACCTCAAGAGTTTTTTCTGTATCGCCTACTTCACTACATGGGCTCGGTTGATGACGGGGGTTTGGTTTAATATCTTGCTTGGGGGGGGGGGGCAGAGGTTCTCCTACAGACCTCCGGAGGGGAGAGCCATCTTATTGTTGGAGATCTTAACTAGGGCCCCCCCCCTCTCCCTCACCCACTCCTCATCTTCGCTCTGCAGCCATATCCCGGTCCGTGTGTTGCACCGTACGAGTCACGGTCCGCACCACTGTGTCAAGTATCCGCCTCTGTTCTCTGCCTCTGCTGCCCGCTGTGTATGGCTGCTTCGTGTTCCTGCTGAGATGTGTGCGGTCCTATGATGCGGTCCACGAGGGCTGCTCTCCACCTCAACCCTGTGCATTCACAGTGCCGCCACTTCTCAGCTGCCCATGCTATACCACGTTCCTTGGGAGGTTTCACCCTGGTACTCCGTGTACTGCCTGCCCTATAATGCGACGTAGTACCCCATGTCAGACAGACTGTTCGTATGCAGGGTGGGCTGTGCCTGCCCCTATAATCCTTCGTTCCTGCTCGTTTTGTCTGCACTTCTGCCAATGTCAGTTTCGTTCTGCCGTTCTTTCCCTAGCATCCGATACTCCACGTTCTCTGCCAGTGTGCTCCTGCTGCAGTATCCCCGTCGGAGCGCAAACCTTTGGGTCATGACCTTGCTCTGATCCGTGGGGGGGAGGTGAGGGGGAGCTGCAACAGGTCACTATACATTCCGCTGTCTTACTCCTGTCCCAGCCTTGGTTCTCCCAGGGGCTGTGTTGTGTCCTCTGCTCCTTGATGTAGACTGATGCCGCATGTGTGTCAGCTGAGCGGACCTTCTACATCGTAGCAGTTATCGCCACATTCGCCCCTCGTTACCCCCATCAGCAGGCCATCTGCTCTTCGCAAGCATCTCCTCTCCGCCAGCTATTCCCTCTTCTCTGTGAGGGCAAAATCGTATGCAATCCAGTCTGGGTGACCGGGACAACTTCTTGCGCAATACCTTCCGCACTGCCTCGCTGAAGTGCTTTATCTCGCTCCTTTGTTCTCCCGGGTGCCCATTCTTTTTTTAACTCGCAGCAGGTCGGGCCACTCTCTGCTTCTTGCTCTTTCGAATCCGCACTTTTTCCTACTGAGCATACTCCATACTTGCTCGTCGCATGGGCTGGATATTCATGCATCTATGGCTGCGTTTGTTTGTTCGCGCGGTGGGTGCAAATGACAATATCTTCATAGGATCAGCTCCGGATCCGCAGGAGCTCTCAGGTAGCACGTCCTATCCCGCAGCCATAAGCCATGCCCTTCTAAACTGTTAATGTTACGTGTGGTTGAGGATTGTTCCCGAAAACCTGAATGATTTATCGGAAGGATATGATGGTCAGCTATTCATTTGTTTAGTTCTATGAGAAGAATTTTTGGACGTTTATTTGCAGGGATATCCAACATGGCGAGCATTCTACAATTCCCAGGGTCCTTGCATTCTCCTTTATGTACAGGTAGGACTATACTTTCAAGCCAGGATTTGGGTATTATGCCATGTTGCCGTATCCATCGAAACAAAATATACAGCGATTGTGCCCATTTCTCTGGGGACAACCGTACAAGCGCATTACAAGTGCCATCAGGGCCAGTAGCCCTGGAACTATGTAATTGCGCAATGAACCTTGTGAGGCAATTCAGAGTATAGCTGCCCTGCCAAGTGGTTACATTAGGTAAAACAGTTTCCTCTTCAGCCACTTGTGCGCCAATGTCTTTTGTACATGAAGGATCCAATCCCGTTCCGCCACCCTATTAATTGGTAAGGTTTTCTTGTTTGATTAGTTGATAACTGACCAAATTCCCTTGTTAGTCTGAGCAAATGAGGCAATAGTGCGCCAAATCTCATCTGCATTAAGTGCCTGGTAATGTAACCACACAATACTGTTTTTTTCGATTCTAATTTGCATTGTGGAGTCAATCTTTTTGGAATTTTTTTTATCTCAAATAGATATTGTTCTTTAGCTTTATGGATTGTGCCATCAAAGATTTTTTACCATGAGATAAATTCCATCTCTCAGTGGTACCAACGTATTTGCATTTCTGGATTGTAACTTCTTTGATGGTACTCACCATATGTCCAAAATCGACAATCATTTTGTTGTTACAATCATCTGACACAGGGGCCCATATGTTCTATGAACTGAGCTAGTTCATATTCTGCAAACACTACCTTTTTCTAGTTTACTACTTTTCCAGATTATACGATTCCTTGCCTTATTAATGCCTATGTTCCCATTAAGTTGGTATGTTTCACTCTCCTTGGTGGAAGACATCAGGAGGTATAGAGGAAGACAGTCACTTTCCTCTCGGCACCCCAAAGCCATATCCACCACCAATGAGCTAGAACCTTTGTTCACCACTATATAACAAATTGACTATCCTAGGTGTTGGAAACTGGATAATTCATCAGACTCATCTTAACAAGAGACTGATGCTGTGGCCACATCTTAAAACCAGGTACTGTTTGCTAAACTTTCTTTACAAATACAACAAAGAATAAAGCCACAGCGGCATAGTTTCTACAGAGACATTCCTGCAAGGGAGCCCAAAGAGAAACACTGCTGCACAATGTCCTGCCTAGCTGATGGAAAATCTCAGAGAATTGGCTATTGTCAAATTCCACCTTTTAGTGCATTTTGTGACTGGTCTTTAGAGTGCTTCATGGGGGGAGGGGACACACACTGCCTTAAACGAACAGCCCTAAACTCCAAGCAAAAGTCCTTAGCCACATATGAAACCATGTGTGTTCGAATTGACAGATACATTTCACAAATGTGCATTCCAACTTTAGACTTTGCCAGCATAATTGGAAATATACGGAACATTCCAGAAACCTTTCAGAATGCATTGTGGGATAAAGTATTCACTGAATCGCAAAACTTTCGATATCCTTAGAAAATACATTTGTTTATTTCTATGTAGCAGGCACAAGGTAAGAGCTTGCCAAAGCACCAAGTTTATCCGATAGACTTGTCCAGCTTGCTGCATTGGTTTTGAAAACAATCGCCTGGATCTGCTTTGATGAGCACATGGTCACCATCAGTTTTAGTAGCCTGGAGGGGTTCCCAAGATTTCACTCGATTCTGTGCCACACTGAATTACAGTGGAGCAGGGCCTGGAGGACACTGCTGCAAACTAAGCAGATTTAATGAGTAGGTTAAGCCTGCAATTCTGCAATAGTCGTTTGGCCTATAACTGGCACTTTGCCAATTTCCCCCAAAATTATGATTTATGCTGATCTTTTAAGCAAAACTAAAAATTTACAAAGCGGTACTTCCCAGGAAAATAGTAGCAAATCGCTTTTAGATGCCTTGTCCCTTAGACAGTAAATTGCTCATGTAGCTAAAAATGTACAGCCAATTTTTCAAAATTCAAATTTTATGACTAACAATATTGAGGGCTAAAATATGGCATTTTACCAATTTCTCTTTAACATATATTTTTCTTTTCCATGGTTACACCATGAAGAGACAACATGATGTATTTCATTAGGTTAGCTTTTCATCTTTCCCTGTGCGGGTGACACGCCAAGTTTAGGGTGGCACATAGTTTCGACAGGGTCCATATATAACCTGTGTTGCTCCTTATACTTCTTTGGCCAGGTAAGTGGATCCATTAAAGAAGAGGAAGAGAGGCATCCTTTGCAGGGGGATTTGAAATGGTTAACTGCAATCTTTTTTGATTGAAGGCTCTAGATTACTTTTAGGATGTTCTTAGTGAACTACCCAGTGAAGTCATGATCTTTTTGAAAGAAGTTGTAGTTCTTTCTACCCAATAGATTATCCAAAGTTGTGTCTCTATAATGTCACCTGTGCCCTGGCTTGACAATCCACAACATCACAATTGTAAGTATGATTTTAAGTTTTACTGGGCCACAGTGGCTACACTCACATCTGCGACTGTAGTAGTTTTTAACATTTTAGAAGAATAGGATACAGAGTTTCTACTCAACAACATTATTGCCAATACGAGGAACTGTACATTGCTTGACTATTCTATTTTGTATGGTCATACATAATCTACAAGGCAATATACTGTAATGAACTCAAGGAGTTCGTCCCCTATCCTCAAGGGTGAGCCACGGCCTTTGGGACTAGGGAGGTCAGCCCGCTATGTCCAACTGTCTTAGGGCACAGGGCTAGTAGGATCCCACTGGGAGGGCCCTTAGGGGACTGAAAACCTGCTGCAGGGGTCAAGAGAAAGTGGAGAGGCTATTGCCCAGTCAGCCTCCTAGAACTGAAAAAGCATAAACCCTGACACGAATCACTGGGTAGCAGTTTGAATGTCGACTATTTTTGATTAAAGTATTTCCAAACAAGTCATGAGTGACACATGATATATTATTTAATCATGACCTGGACAAATTCCATAAGTTAAGACAATTTGTGTCCTAAGGCAACCAACCAAACGTATTGCACAGAGTATCCAGCCTAAACACGTGTTTCGACCCTCTGGGTCTTTTACTAGGCCAACAAACCTGATTTACACAAGATTCTGTATATAACGACCATATTTAAAACTATGTGAGCAACATAAAAATACCTGAATTGTGCACCCCATAACAAACGAAACTAGAAATTCCAAAAGTGTAAGGCGAGCCAAATGCATTGGAGACATGTCAAATAACCCAGACCCATTTAAAAACATCATTGTGCATATTCAATACAGGAAAGGTCCACATACGGAAACATGAAAACACGCACGACATGACAAAGAAACAAAGATATATAAAATAGGTTAGTGAATTGCAGAGTTACAATCTCATACTTTAAATGGTACATGCATTTAGACCAGGGAGCTAAATGAAGCGCAGAGGGGAAGGCAAAACCTTATACAGATAAAATTGTGCCTAATACATTGTGTGCTGCAGCATTAACTGTATTTCTGATTACTGGTCCCAATGATCAGTAACATACATTGCATTAGCTATGTAACATATTATTGGTACATAGAACAATTTGAAACATTCAAAATATGCTGATGTCAATATTCACCTAGTTCCTATAAAAGTGTCCAATATACAAGCGTGTGCTGATACACGATCAAGAAAGGCGTTCATGAAATACGCTCATATGTCCTGAAAAATTGTAAAAAAAGTCAGCTCCCTTATTTAGAATGCCCCGTGCTAATACGCAGACATTAAAGATAAATAAAAAATAATAATAATACTATAAAATATACTATTACTTGCAAGCCGGAGCTCCTAGCCTCAAACAAATGGAGTTATATGTAATAAACACGCCCATTGGCTATGTGTGAAATATTCTTTCAATTTTATTAACCACAACATAAATGCACGAATCCCCAGAAAGGGATATATGTTAAACTCCCTCCCTCCAAATTCTAAAACCTTTGTTGGCTATGTGAGAGTTGAAACATTACCTAAAACTTGCGGTTACAACCGCCGATTTGGTTTCTGACCCAGTATCTACAGTGTTCCGCCTTTTCTCCCATCACACCGGTGGTTGGAGGAGGAAATAAAACCGCAGCTTTAAAAACGTTGTATTTATGTTTGCGGTCGCTTTTGAAGCAACCGCAAACATAAATACAACGTTGTGTTTGAAAACGCTGTGGTTTTTCTTTCCAAGTTTCTCAGGCTCCTCCGGCTCGGAGGAGCCTGAGAAACTCCGAAAGAAAAACCGCAGCGTTTTCAAACACAACCGCGTTGTGTTTCTGCCTGCAGGCTATCACTTTGGGTCTACGGTGCTCCCCCAGGGGAGCACCGGAGACCCAAAGTGAAAGCCAAGGCAGGCAGAAACACAACATGGTTGTGTTTACATGCCACAGTGTTTCTGCCTAAATCTGATTTCCCATTTGGGGCTCTCGGGCTCCCCACCGTGTTTCTGCCTGCCTTGGCTTTCACTTTGGGTCTCCGGTGCTCCCTGGGGGTCAACCGGAGACCCAAAGTGATAGCCACAGCAGGCAGAAAAACAATGCGGTTGTGTTTGAAAACGCTGCGGTTTTTCTTTCCGAGTTTCTCAGGCTCCTCCGAGCCGGAGGAGCCTGAGAAACTTGGAAAGAAAAACTGCAGCGTTTTCAAACACAACGTTGTATTTATGTTTGCGGTCGCTTCAAAAGCGAACGCAAACATGAATACAACGCTTTTAAAACTGCGGTTTTATTGCTAAGTTTTCCGGGCTCCTCCAGCCCGGAAAACTTAGAAAAAAAACCCGCAGCTAGTGCTTAAAAAAAAATAAATAAATAGCACTTACCGAGATTCAGCTGCAGCTTTCCTGCTCTGGTCTCCAGTCCGCGTCCTCCGAGTCCCGGCACCAATGAAGGAAAAGCCACCCAGCGGTAGCTTTTGTTTACTACAGCTGGCTGGCTTTTCCTTCATTAGTGCCGCAAAAGCCAGCAAAGGCGGGCATCCATTTCACAAAATGGATGCGCCCATGTGCTTGCTTTTGCGAATTTTGAGCTTGAATAGCTCAAAATTTTACATAGGAAGTTTAAAAAAAAAAAGTGCTATTTTTTTTTTAATGTTGCCTATCTATTTTTTAAATACATTTTTTTACTGGACTATCCCTTTAACAGAAACCAGAAGGCTTCTTTTGATTGTTATCTGCATGGATGTAATTGAAAGCCATAGATAAAAGCCTCTGAAAAAGAATGCATTTCTCTGAAGCCTTTCAAAAAAAGAAACTGCACACTGCGATGAAAGGAATGGTTTATTTCCATTCAGCTTCTGCTGTTTTGCTGCTCATGGAGCAAACAGAAGCACTGTGCATGTCATATTTATTTTCCTAGAATTTTGGGATTGTAAAATTAAGATGGAAAATGAAGTTGCAATTGACAATTAATATTGTCTAGAAAATTATGTTTGTTTCCAGTGAAAGCAAACCAGTATTGCACAATTGTATTTTTCAGTTTGTGCATAATCATGCACAGGAAGATAATTTTTACACTTAGAATTTAATTTACACTCTAATTATAAACACAGTGTACAATTATTAGTATGCACGGCCCAGTTTGCATCCATTCAACCTTGCAGTCAATGGGGTACATTACTATAAATGGTCAGTAGCAGCAGAGTCTTTGTTCAAGGGTGAGTGATTGTCATTACACCAATCACAGGTGTTCTAGCCTCTCAAATCTTAAAGACTACAATTAAAAACAGCCAAATCCTGACTCTCCAGGAAGTGCAAGTGCTGTTCAAATACAAATGAAAGTTACTTTTGTAATTGAAATAGAAACTTAGCAAAACCTGTCCCTGTGACATTCCAGATAGGTATGAAACTTTATGTAGCGCTTCATACATGGTTCGTCCAACATCTAGGCACGGTGAATATTATACCTCAGTCAATACTCAGTTAACCGACCTCTGAAGGATGTTAGCCAATAAGGTAGCTCGGCCGGTTGAGCTCTCGTTGCTACGATCTGTGCGTGACCCATAGGTTGCAGATTCGAATCCCGGCAAGGCCAACTCAGCCTTTCATCCTTTCAAGGTCGATACATGAGTAAAGACTTTGGTTTGGTGGTAATTGTGATAAAAATGTTCTATGTACAGCGCTTTGCCAAACGCGCTATATACACAACCATTTGACCATGAAATTAGATATAGAATTTAGCATGGAGTCTCTCTGCACTGAAGTATCATAACATTGGCATAACATTAGGTAGTAATAGCTCCAGGAAATGAAGACTTTCATTAAACATCAAAATATAATTCTGCTATCGAACCTCAAAATTCACAATACAATTTGTGCTTGCTTTACTATGTAATTGGCTTGTGTTTTGTGTTTTCAACATTTAAATACATACAGGAGAAATCAAATGGCCAGAATGTAGAGAAATATTGACATGTGTTTTCTGTGTCAATGCAGAAAGCTGCAGCATAGTAATGATTTCGATACAGTTTTTACACACCGGCTGAATGTCACATACATTTTACTCTCTTGCAAAGGAGAAAAGTCATTTTTCCTCTCTCAAAATCATTTACTCTTAAAGTTTAAAAGTGAAGCACCTGTAAAGCACCGCTTTGCACCGGACCCTCGGCGAGACGCTTTTCAGTTACACCACGTGTGGACTTTAAATTGTGGTACTTTGACTCACTTTAACATATTATGCCGATCTGAACATTGTGGACATTGTTATCTAGTGCCCAGTGTAATAATTACTTATCTCTATTCAATTTACACTTCCTAAAGTTGAGGCCCACCCCTTTTTCATCAATGAAATAAAAAAGGGCCCATGTGCGCGCACCAGAGACGCACGCACCTGTGAAGCAGCGCTTTGCCGCGGGTGTCGTGGGCTTTGCGATCCAGATGCTTGCTTTTGAGATCTCATAGCGAGTGCGGGAGTCTGTGGGCTTCTTCCTCCCGCTTTGTAAGTCTGTTTAGCCTTGTTTTATTTCAATCTTTGTAAAAAGACCTGTGCCCTTCCGATTATCTGCTATTCTGATAAAGCATAAGGTGAACCAGTCTTCACATGCTCCGTACGGACATTCCTCCGCTTCGGATTAAAGACGGCCCTGCAGTTAGTATTAAACGGCTTTAAGTGGACTCTTCTGCCAGTCATTTAAACCGTCAAGTGTGTTCCACGCCGAATGCAGTTGAAAAAAACACAAAAAAGCTTCCGGCAAAATATCCGAAGAACTCTAAAGATATTACTATAGGTAAAACTGCCTTCTGCTTTGAAATGCATTGACAAAATACCCCTTGGACTTGGCGACATAGAATCTCGCACACACAGGAGTATTACTAATGTAGATGCAGAGGTTAACTCTGCTCAAGTAACCACATATAACACATATCCTTCTCAGATAGCACGGTACTGAGAGGTGATTCAATGGCAGCAATAGCTACTGATAACGCTGAGAGGAGTGCATAATTTTCTGTTGATTTTGCTGTTATTGATCTAGACTCCCCTGGATCACATTTTTCTGTTCAAGAGCTGACCGGAAAGTTGTCTTTTTCACCCAGAATATATTCTGATGCGGGTCTCACAAACTAAAACGTAGTATCCTCCTTTTTTGCGCCTATACCGCGGAAATGCAATGTCACTGAATATCAGCCCATCACTCGAGGCATTTCCAAGGTTTTAGGCCAGACTCTAGAAGCTATGAATATAACTATGAAGACAATATCTCAACTCTTTGAAACTCTTAATGATAATATGAATACTCAAAGCTCTCAAATAGCTTCTATAATAGCATGGCAAACAAAACAGGATAAACACTTGGAGAAAAAAGATATGCCTTTGGTGGGGCAAACAACTTTTAAATCTATGCCTCCATTACTGGTGGATAAATGTACATCACCTCTAAACCTTTATGCTTCGCTTGAGCTTCCAAACATGGGTATAGCCAAAGCTGATAACATTCCACCTCATCCATATATCAGTAGGATTATCACCGAAAAATCTCTAAGCAAGGATTAGTCGGAAGTAGTGCAAAACACTGCTCAACCTATACTATCAGATAAAAAATCTTTAGTAAAATGGGACCAACAAATAAGAAAATAGCTGCCCCAAGTAGCAAAAGGCCTAAAAATATGAAACCTAGCAAAATTACTACAACAGCAGCGACAAAACAGTTAATCAAAACTTTAAAAGCTCCACCTAAGAACATACAAATAGCCTCACTGGCCGTAACAAAAACATATGTGCAATTAAATCAAGCGCAAATATTAAATTCCAAGCACCAAAAATTACACCATACTCACCACTGGATGAACTGGTAGAAGCGGTTCAAAACCACCAAAGTGTATTGCCGGCCCCAATTCCGGAAATGCCCAAAGTCCCCATGCATGTTTCTCCCATACTAGCTAATGATATTACTGCCAATGATGATCACACAGTCAAAAATATGAGAAGATAAGAGATCAGGTAGGAAGTGGATGCATACATGAGTAGACTTAAATCCTCCTACATTAAATGCCCCAGTGCTTGCGGCTACCATGCATACCAATGTCCCGTTGCGAGTTCACAACAATCGATTGATTCAATTGAGCCATCAGGCAAGCGCAATCGATAAGAGAGCAACTCGATAACAACGGTCCCCCGATAGTAGTAGATGACCAGTGATATAAAAATGAAGCTGAGATACCGCAAATGCTGCATTCCCTCTTACCTCAAAATCAAAGTAAGATACTACCTTTGACAGTAATTCTCAAAAAATAAAAAAATGTGAAACCGCGATCAAACTCACTATCGCGATAAGAACTCTATTGCTCTGTTCCTTGGTTGCCGGCCAATCCTGTACCCTCAATATGTCCTTAATCGACATAGCATTTTGGAACTATTTTCTGATATCCCACTTTTGGAGGATATATGAACTGCGGATATAGAGCAAGTCGAGTTCTTTAATGACACTACATTAAGTACTGCTTGTTTATGGCTGCGATCTCGATTTGTCTGCAATCTTATTTGAGAAGCTAAAGATCAACTACTTGCCCTGGGATTTGTAATACTAGTGGGTCCAACCAACACATGTAATGAACAGTTAAGAGAGTGGCTCGTGGGCAGAAGTGGCCTCAACGGAAATAGCTAAATCTATAACAAATATTTCTCTACAACCTGGTCCAAAATGCGTCTGTAATTGTGGTTCCAGAAGTTAACTAGAGCAATTAAGAGTGGATGAGAGTTTATTACATTAGCTTCTTGAAATATGCGTGGTCACCATCATTTGATAAACAATGAACATTGCCAATTAGGTGTTTTTTTGATCTGATTTTATTACTAGAGATAAGGCTCACTGAAGCACCCATTTGGAATGATCACGCAGTGCATTTTACTCTGCCATTACAAGGGGAAAAAAGTTGACCGATGTGCGGCCTCCTCACATGCACCAAAACCAGTTTGAAGACATGTATTAGCTTTTCATATGCACCAAATGCTTATTCCCAGCTCACTATTGTATCATTTAATTTTGATATGTATGCTTTGATTAACTTATACTGGAACCCCAAGGGCATCGACGATCAAAGGTTCCTATGTGATGTAACTACCTTGTTGGACTATATTGTACAAGTGCCTGAAATTACACATACTATTGTGGCGGGAGACCTTAACTTACATTGTTTTGATAGCCATCAAGGTCATGAAAGCTCAAGACTTATACAATGGGAACACATTATCAAGTCTTGTGCCTTATGTAAGCTAAATGGAGCCGGTTTTGATGATAGCCCTTCGCAATACACATGGATACAGGGCCTTTCAAAAGCCAACATTGATTACATCTATGTAGACTCTAAACTATTTTCTAAAATCACCTTTTTTCGAATAGAATCTTTAACGGGCAGTGATCATCTAATGCTTACTGCCAAATGGGCTGTTACTTCTCATCAGTCAAACCAGGAAAACTCATTGATGAGGGGAACACAATGGCTGTTAATAGTCGACTAAATCGCAGTAGGTGGACAGAAAAAGGTCTCACACAGTTTGAACAACCTCTGTACCCTGCCTTTATCAACTCTCGGGCTAGTCAACCCTTTTGTGATATACCATATTATGGACCTTATGCAAAGATTTACTGTGAGAAAAACTAATCACTCGCAACACCTACGTCGGAATCATGTATTGGATATTAAAGTCAAAAACAGGAAACTGCTTTTCGATTACAAAAGCGTGAAGCCTTAAAACTCCCTCTAAATATAAGATCTAGTGCACTAACCAAGGCCAAAACAACTTATAGAAACTGGCAACGCTTGCATCGAGCTAAACTTCTTCAAAGAGAGAACATGTTGATAGCAACAGGAGCTAATACAGCCCAAATTTGGCAAGCTCTAAACAGTGCAATAGCAACCCCCCAAATGATGTCACAGACACAGTGTCCCGGAGACTGTTTGGATGAGTAACTTTACGAAGATATATGACAGACTATAATCCCCGCTCCAGGAACCAGAGAATGAACCGGACGATCCCTTTTTTCTTAATATAAAAAGCGCAGACATTACATTTCATCAAAACAATAAGTCAATCTAAAGCTGCGGTTCCCGACGGTCTCTCGATTAAAGTTCTTAAGCAACATCCTGATATTTGGTCTGACATTTTACAACAAATATTTGAGCAAATTAACTTCTCTCAATGTATACAGTTATCTTGGAAACATTCCATAATTATTCCAATTCATAAAAAAGGTGACTGGAGGCCACCCGGGGGGTGCACAGGTGATGGCTGCCTGAAGATGCTGCTCCCGCCGAAACTGGGCCGTGTTGAGGGATTGAGCCCCCCACGAAATATCTGTGGCCCTCGGTGGCGGTGAACCCCGGGGGACCCCCCCGGGCGAAAGAGCGACGCCGAAAGACCCTCGGGTCCCGAGAACGAGGCCTCGAAGCCCAATGAGAGAATCCACGAGAGGCCAGCCCGCCTCCGGAGCTGCGCAGGGAGTCGTGGTGCGCGGTTGCCGTCGAGGCCTGCGGCCTCGCCTGATCTCTCCTCCCTACTCTGGTCACAGAGCACGCCGGCGCTCCGGCGGGGACTCCACCAAAGCTGCGGAACCGCCAAAGGAGAGGCAGCCCGCTTGACACGAGCTCCCGGACACGGAGTTGAGCCACAGGGGCGCCGAGGCCCCGTCCAGCGGACCCTGGCGAGGGCCATCAGAGCGGTGGACAGCGGACAGCAGCGGGACACGGCTGGCGAGAGGCCCAGGCGGGAGGAGACTTCCGCAGGTGGTGGCCCCTGGGCTCCTTCCCAGGGCGAGTGCCCGCCTGGAGACGAACTCTGAAGTAAACATGGCCGATAGTATCTAACCAGCACGCCGGAGGCCTAGCCTGGACCCTCATCCAATCACAATTCGACACACATCGTCGCCACCTCCCCACCACAGGGACAGACTACCACAAGCAGCCAGAAAAGGGAGTGTAAAGAGTGAGGCCCCCGCCGGAGGCCGGTGGGGCGTGTGCCCACTCAAAGTTATCTCCCCACGGAGCGGTTTTGCCCGAAGGAGAGAGGGTAGTCCCCCAGCGGGGTCATCGGCCCCCGAGGACCACCGGCCAGAGGGAGAGAAAGGGAGATCCGATGAGCGGCGCCACACATTCCAGGAGTACCGCTACCAGAACGCCAGAAGGGAGATTAGCGACCCAGAACGGTTGACCAGAATGTCCCGGCCCGAGACCTCGCCCCCGCCAACCCTTACAATGGAAAAGGGCTTTGCCTCGGTCCTGCAGGAGATCAGAGACATGCGGGCGGACATTGCCCAGAAAATGGAGAACATGGATCGTAGGGTGGACAAAGTCGAGGACAGACTGTTGCAGCTGGAGGCCAACCAGTCCTCAGCAGCGACCCAATAGATGGACATGTCCCCGAGAATAACCGCCCTTAAAATAAGAGATGAGGAGAGGGCCAGGCAAATGGACGACTTCGAAAATAGGGAACGGAGAAACAACCTCAGAATCTTTGGGGTTCCGGAGTCGGAGGGAGAAATGGAAAGAGAATTAAACCGAGTGGTGAGGGACATCATCACCCTCCTTTTTTCGGATGAGATGACGACCGAACCAACGTTTGATCGGGTCCACAGAGCGGGGGGGCAGAGCTGGGGCCCCCGGTCAATTCTAGTCCGCTTTCATTACTACACGGAGAAAGCAAAGGTTCTAGAGGAGGCCAGAAAGACACGGGAGATTACCTATAACAATGCACACGTGTCTATCTTCCAGGACCTCTCTTCACACACGCTGGCCAAACGCAGGATGGGCCGCCCTCTGACACACATGCTAAAAGGGAAGTGGGTGTGCTACAGACGGGGGTACCCCTTCTCCCTCTCGTTCGAGTACAAGGGTCAACAGTCGACCCTGATTACAGAGGACGACATAAGGGGAGCCATCCAAGAGTACGTGTTGAACCCGTCCCCGCGGAAGGAACCCACAGGATTCGCAGCGGAAGGAGCCAGAGAACGCAGGTCACAAGGAGAGAGGAGAAAGAAGACGGGTCCACGGAAATTTAAGAAACTGAACCCGCCGTCCCTGACGACGGACAGGGAGGACGCCGACCCCGGACACGGAGAAGCGGGCCGGTCGGGCCTGGGATAGTCTGGTAGCTTAAACAGCAATCTGGAAGTGCAAAATGGGTACGGGGAAACCGGGCAAAGGACTTGGTTCACGATCACGACGTCCGGCCTGTCTCAAAGACGAGGTGACTTCCAGGACCATGGGGTCCAAGGACGTAAGGGGCCTCCCAAAACAGCAAGTATGGCGGCTACCTGGGGAGGGGGCCTAGGGGTGAGGGTGCGGGTGGGAAAGGGGGGGGGCTCAAGGAGAAGTGATTTCTGACATTAGCCCAGCCGGAGGCGGTAGGCTGGTGGTCCGGCCAATTACCAGCAATGGTGGAACTATTTGGCTGGACGCCGGGGTGGGGGGGGGTCGAGGGAATAGTAGGGGTTGTTCAGTTTGAAGGGGGGACCAAGGGGCAGTTGGGGACAGGTTTAAGGCCCACCTGGGGGGTGGGGGGAGGGGGCAAGGGAGATCAGGTTATAACACAAAAGGAGCAGGAAAGGAAAAGTGCCATGAGGCAGCTATCCAGTAAGATGTTGATCCTAGACAATGGCTGAGGATTTGCCTGCCCTAGGCGTGGGTTCCCTTAATGTGCAGGGATTGAACACCCCAACCAAGAGATCCTTAGTCTGCAGGGAATTCAGAGCTGCTCTTTCTTCAGGAAACACACTGGGCTCCGGGGAAGGAACCAAAATTGCGAGGAGGCGGGATCGGGGAGGTCCTCAGCGCATCCCACAGAACCAAGACAAGGGGGGTAGCCATACTGCTAGCAAGGGATGTTGGCTTTGAAGTGGAAGCCACAGTGAAGGACCCAGAGGGCTGATATCTGCTGGCAAGGGGCTCTTTGCGGGACTCCCCTCTGACTCTGGCAGTTGTGTACGGTCCCAATGAAGGCCAGGCGTAATTCTGGGAGGGAGTGAAGGACAGATTGAAATTATTTGTTCACGGGATGCTGGTGGTGGGGGGGGATTTCAATATGGTCCTAGACCCACTTGCGGATAGAAAACGCTTGGGGCCCCAATCCACTAGGGCTGCAGATGAAACCATGGCCCGTACCTTCCAGAGAGTCAACGCGGAGCTGGGCCTGGTGGACACCATTCCAAAACCCAGGACAGGGCTCCCCTCCTTCACATACTACTCAGCAATCCACACATCATTCTCCCGTACAGACTACATCCTGGTAGATGAACGTCTTCTTCCACATGTCCCTGGCCACAGGGTTGACCCGGTCCCTTGGTCCGACCACGACTTGGTCCGTACCACCATAATAGGGGGATGGCGGAGTGGTAGCAGAGGGTGATGGAAGTGTAACGACTCCCTGTTGAAGGACGAAGTCCTGGCACAGGAAGTGCAGGACGCCATCTCAGTACTTCGAGTTGAACGACAATGGAGAGGTGGGCACGCACGTGCTGTGGGACGCCTTCAAGGCGACCTTACGTGGCGTCCTCATTAGAATGGGAGCCCAGAAAAAGAGAGAAAAGGAGGCCCAGGAAAAGTCCCCGAGGGAAAAGATAGCCCAACTTCAGCTGGGCGACCTCCCGGAGGCACCCCTGGAAAGGTATCAGATTGCTTCCCTAGAAAACTACAAACTTCAGTTGAAAGACCTCCTGCTACATAAGACCGAGCGGATCCTCCAACTAGTGAAACAGAAATACTATGAGAAGGGGGACAGAGCCGACAAAATCCTGGCCTGGAAACTCAGAGAGCTTCAGAGGAACAGAACGGTGAAGGCGGTGAAGAATGATTGGGGATCACGACACCCCGAGCATTGGAGCAGCCTTTCTCCGTTATTATGAAAAGTTATACTCGTCAGAGTATGACGGGGATGACTCCCAGATAGAGGGTTTCCTGGACTCCATCCAGATCCCGTCCTTGACAGGTGAAATGGCGGAGGGTTTAGAGGGCCGGGTGATTGAAGAGGAGGTGGAGCACGCGATCAGTGGGATGAAGGTGGGAACGTCCCCGGGGGAAGACGGCTTCTCTCTGTACTTCTACAAGCGGTTTCGGGCTAGCCTAGCCCCACACCTGGTGAGGGTTTTTAACAGGGTGTTAGAGGGGGGCTCTCTGCCGGATACCATGAGGGCCATAATCGTGGTTCTGCCCAAAGAGGGCAAAGACCCCACTGAATGCTCCTCATATCGCCCGATTTCCCTCCTCAATATGGATATTAAGATCCTGGCCAAGGTGATAGGCAAACTGATGGAGGGGATAATGCCCAAGCTGGTTCACAGGGATCAAGTGGGGTTCATAGGGGGCAGGCAAGGCTCTGATAACATCAGGAAGATGATAGACCTAATCCACCATGCCCAAGAATCAGACCTAGATGCAAGTCTGCTTTCCCTGGACTCCGAGAAAGCTTTTGACAGGGTAGAGTGGAGGTACATGCAACTCCTCCTCCGTCGAATGGGCTTCGGGGCGCACATCAGGAACTGCGTTTCCGCCCTATACGGGGCCCCAACGGCGAGAGTGCAGGTGAATGGAGAACTTTCTAACTCATTCCTTCTCACGCGGGGGACGCTGCAAGGTTGCCCACTCTCCCCTCTAATATATGTCCTGACGATGGAGCCCCTGGCCATAGCGGTCCGAGCCCACCACAACATTAAAGGGATTAAAAGAGGAGAGGTGGAGTTCAAGCTCTCCCCGTTTGCTTATGATATTCTAGCATACCTGGTGAAGCCCAGCTCCTCGCCCCCCCCCCCCTGGCCCCGATGACGACCTTTGGGCAATTCTCGGGGCTAAAAATTAACGCATCAAAATCAATGTTACTCCCTATGAGGGCTCAGGACCCGGGGCTGGACCACCGGGATAGGTGTGCGGGGATTGTGGTGGGGAGGGACTCCATTAGGTATTTGGGTGTGCTCCTCACGAGAGATCTCTCAAAATTGGCTTCAGCGAATTATGGGCCCATTATGGCGGAGATTAAATCAGATCTGAGGAGGTGGGGAGGTATGATCCTGTCCTGGTATGGGCGCATGACAGCGGTGAAGATGAACATCCTCCCAAGACTGCTGTATCTTTTCACGGCACTCCCAATGGGGGTCCCTGACCAGATGTTTTGAGACTTGCAGAGGGCAGTCCGAGAGTTTGTATGGCAAGGGCGGAACCCAAGGATAGGGAAGGCCATTCTAACGTTACCTAGGGAGGAGGGTAGTTTCGGGCTGCCGGACTTCCTTCTCTACCACCGGGCCGCCCAGCTAAGGGTCCTGTTGGAGCACATGAGGGAGGGGATGGGTACCTACTGGTCTTATCTGGAGAACATGGATGCCCACCCTCTGAAAGTACGCAACCTCCTGTAGTTGCCGCGCAAACACATCCCAAATAAATTGCAGACCCACCCAACCCTGGGAATACTCTGGTCGAGCTGGAAGGAAGGTCCTACAACTGCATACCTCACTTCATGGCCCTCCCCGATGTCTTCGCTCTGGGGCCACCCGCTCAGACTGGGTAGCAGGGGATTTAGGAATTCCCAGTCCTGGTCGGATGGGGGGCTGGAATGGGCGGGGCAACTGTTCAAGGACGACGAGTTCCTCGAATACGAGGAGCTGCGAGATGCGCTTGGGCGGGGGTCTCTTTCAGTCTTTGAATACTTGCGCCTGAAGGGCATCCTCTGTGACCAGACTTGGGGCCTGAATCTGAGGAGACAGTTGACCCCCTTTGAAAAATTAGTAGACACGGCCACAACAAGGAAGGGGGTAGTATCCAAAATGTACCAGATACTGAATACTGTTAACTTGGAAGGGGGGAGAGGGTTTCGGGGGTTCTGGAATGACTTGGCAGGAGAGGCTTTCGGAGGACGCATTGTCCAGGGTATTTAAAATAGCATTCCATGGGAACCTGTTTACATCGGACATGGAGCACAACTTTAAGATCCTACAGGGAATGCATAGAGACCCATTGAAGTTATCCAAGATGTTCTTGGGGGTGTCCCCCAGATGCGAAAGAGGATGTGGCCAAGTGGGGACGAGGGGTCCCATGTGGTGGTTCTGCCCTAAGGTACAGGGGTTCTGGGAGAAGGTATGGGGATGGATGGCGGAGGTCACTGAGGAACTACTCCCACTCAATCCGTTGATGTTGTTGGGCCTCCCGCCGGAGGAAGCGGAAATATACAGGTACCCAAGAATGTGGGAGACCATGTTGCGAGCAGGAAGAGTGGCCCTAGCGCAAAGGTGGAAAAGCCCGGAGACCCCCTCTAAGGAAGACTGGCTAAAAAAACTTAACATGTTCCTCATGGACAAACTGACAGCCATGGTAAACAATGAATCGACCACCTTCCAGGCAAATTGGTATGGGTTTTACCAGGCATGGGGGTGGGATGCTCACTGACATTATGCGGACAACATGGGGCGTGAGGGCGATGGAGCCCAGAGAGTACCACTCAAGAACAATGGTGTAACCCATGGCCCGGGAGACAGCTGATCCGTCTAGGCCAGCATTTACAGAAACGCATAGCACAGCTCCAAGGCACCGAACTATGAGTAATGAGGATGACTCCTGCGATTGGTTTTTCGATGGGACACTGATCGGGGGGGGAGGAGCGGAGTTGGGGGTGGGAGGGGAAGGAGACCACGGGGGTTTGATGATGTTAAATGTGATATTCATATTGCTCCCTGTGTTGTCTTTGTTTCTTTTTCTGAAAAATTACCAATAAAACCAAAGTTAAAAAAAAAGGTGACTACTGTAAACCAGAGAGCTACAGACCTATTGCATTATTGGATGAGCCTGGTAAAATCTATAGCCGCATCATACTGCAAGTATTGAATTTATGGTAATTGAGAGAGTGTAAAACAGACACCTTTCAATCTGGTTTTGTTACTGGACTAGGCACTTCACCAAACATGATCACTCTAAATATGTTAAAATCTAAGTATTTAGAAAGAAATCAATCCATCTACATGGCCTTTGTGGATTTCCACATAGCTTTTGATTCAGTAGATCGGCAGTTGCTATTTGCCTAACTGAAACGCTATGATTGCTCTCCATCACTCCTTACATTATTAAAGAAATGCACACAGACACTACTATCCAAGTTAGACTCTCTAGATGGTCTACTATCAGCCACAATTAAGACTGAAAGGGGACTGAAGCAAGGATGCATATTGGCATCAACATTATTCAATATTTTTCTTCTGGATATGGGAATATCTTTTGAGGATGTCACTGCAGATGCCCCTAAATTAGGAAATCAAACGATCACCTCTCTTCACTATGCTGACAATCTCGTCCTTTTGTCACAAACTCCCAAGGGACTTCAAAATCTATTGAACAAAGTGGACGAGTATGTCAACGATAATCTAACTATTAATGTTGAAAAACCCCAAATAGTAATCTGCCAAAGAAAAAAGAATCCTAAAGTGGCAATTTATCAATGGTTGCTACAGAACAAGACTCATGGTAGTAGCTTTTTATAAATATTTGGGGTTACCATTCTCCGGTTCCATGACTGACACTGTGTATGAATCTACATTGGATGCCAAAATTAGAACTTTAATATCTCAAGCAAAAATATTATACAGATATGGTAAATTCACCATGGTTCATATACTGACATTCCTTTTGCAGAAAGTAGTCCCAATTGTCTTGTATTGTTCGGAGACAATGTTGCCTAAATCAAGGCAATTGTGGGATCGATATGAAGGCAAATTTTGGAAATCAGTCTTGTGTCTGCCTATGTGCACTCCTATACCGCTGTTGCGCTATGAATTGGGTTTTGTTTCAATTTTTAGTCAAGTGCTTTGGGAAAATATGCAATCTATACAGAAAATGTTTAATAGGAATGCCTGTAGCAAACATCTTGGGCGTGGTGGCACAATATGTTGTGACATCCACAGCAAAATTCCTAAAGAAATTGGCTAATTGTGTTTTGGATGCGCTCACTGATGCCGGTATTTCAATCGATTTATTGTTATCGAATCCCGCAAAGGCTAAATTACAGCTTTATCACTTTGATTGGATAATTACACAAAATCTCTGTGTAAAATATCTAGATTTTAATCTCACATTGTTCCCTCATAAAAACTTTCGAAGTATGGAGCGTTATCTTATTAAATGTCCCTCAGCCCATATTAGATCACACATGCTGAGAATACGGTTGAATTTATGTCCATCAAATCCTAGCAAGGCGTGGCATAATACACAAAACTATGTGTCGTCTTTGTAAGGATGAGAAACAAATTGAAACTATCACATTTGGTGGTAGAATGTCCAGCACTTTGAGGAAGATATTTTCATAACTTGACCATTTTCATGTGTTCGAACTAAAGATGAAATCTGGAGTTTTTTTCATTACTAGTCCTAGAACGGTGATACACATTGCACTAGTTCAATTCATAAATGCCGTTTTACCTAGAGAGTTAAATTAGAATTTGAATTAGTTCACTTTATAAATGATGATTATGGACTAAGTTTATTTTAACTTTGCATTTTGATAATCATTGTTTTACTGTACCAGGAACAAAATTGTCCTTATAATTTGCAATCATAATGTGTTCAATATTTGTATTTTGTTACAACGTAATAATGATTTGGTGAAGCCCAGCGCGGAGTTAAGGGCCGTGCTTTGTGTTGCCTACTGCGCTGTTGAGCCGCTTTTTGGCTCTGGTTGGCTCAAAGGACATTCAAATTACA
Organism: Ambystoma mexicanum; assembly: GCF_040938575.1. Classification (NCBI taxonomy): domain Eukaryota; kingdom Metazoa; phylum Chordata; class Amphibia; order Caudata; family Ambystomatidae; genus Ambystoma; species Ambystoma mexicanum. Next base: position 461,160,692 of record NC_090932.1, on the reverse strand, counting down.
TCTCCAGTTTACAGACTGCCCCATTCGCATTGTGATATTTCTACAGAGGAGCTGCACGACGTGTTCTGCTGCTGGAACCCTGCGCTCGTGTTGCTTATTCATTCTGATCGTGATCTGATCGTGGGCGTGACCCAGTCTGACCCATGGCTGACTCTACGAACAAGAAATCAGGGCCCCAGACCGGCAACAAAACCTTGCAGCAGCGCTGCATGCTGAATCCATGGACCGCCCTGAACAAGGCTACAACCCCTGATGGAAAGGTAAGCAAACATACTGTTACCTTGCCGACATCTGATTCTGCAAGTGAGTTGGAAGTCATGGCGGAAATGTTAAATGAGCCTAATGTGGCCGTTTCGATGGGCGACTGAGCTGTCTGTAACCCCCATATTGGTCGGAGTGAGGCCATGACCACAAGTGTCTCGCCTACTTCTATTGTCTGTCACGGCCCTGCTGATTCAGTGGACCCCGCGGATGCCGTACTTAACAACGCTTCTCCAATTGACACAAACTGCAGTGCTGAACCTGGCTCCTTGACTGTATCCGAGCCGGTTCATGCTGTTGTACGACCGACGACAGCACCCCCGAAAATTGCTCTGTTATCACTAAACAATCTAGAACCAATCTCACAATCAATGTGCGAGTCACGGGAGAAGACCTCCAGTCCTGTAATCTCGGAGATGTTTTATTCTCCATTTGAGATTACGGATGCCGACCTGATGGCGGCATATGTTGGCTCTGCTACCAACAACCTTGAACAAATAAAGCTACAAGGCAGACATGCCTTAACGGCACCGAGCAAAATGGGAATGCGTCTCCCGTGCCACATGTGCAGGACCATCTTAAGCTGGTGGTCAAAAGGATTGTCAGTTAGCAGAGCTCGAAATCGCAAAGCCCGTGGGCAGCCAGATTGCCCTCAACAGCAACTCTAAGGTGTCAATCGGTCGGACGGGAATTCCACTAGATCTTTTGCGTGACTCCCCAAATGTCTCCACAAAGAATTTGCATCGGACTCAATTTCACGCTACCCATGAAGGGCTGGCACCTCATGGTGAAAAGGTTATATGCTATCACGTGACGGCTAGCAGAACTTGTTCTGACAAAGCAGCAAGTCAAATTTCCAATCCGCTAGCACTGTCCTTAGACGATACAACAATCTTTGGTAAACATGTTGACATGTCTCACGAAAAAAACAACGGTGGAGGTACGCAGCCAGCTATAGGCTCTGTACCCTTGTCTTCAGTTAATTCCCCCATTCATGTCAATGGAAGCTCTCAAGCCCGTGACCCCATCCACAGACCGATGACTCCCTCTGCTCAGGATGGTCAGCAAAATTCTTTGCAGCAACACGCAGCTCCGATGCAACAGGGTCCACTTGCGTCACCATGCTTGGAACTAGTAAATACCAAAAATACGAACATGGCGTCAACGAACCCTTTCAAAGGTAGCTTGTCGCCCTTAAACTTCGAGCTTGCCAAACCAAATACAAGCAACCCGATGGCACCTATGAGAAAAAGCAAAACTACCAAAGGTCTCGAGTCGGCAAGGAAAATCGACCTTCCAATAGAAACACATGTTCAAAACAAGGACTCTTTGTACCTTTCGACAAGTGGTGCTGATAACAACGGCCAAATACCAGCAAAGGCCAGCATTTCCTCAGCCGCGGTGATGCAAATCCATAATAACATTCTAGCAGCTTCCTCTCTGGCGATGATACCTTTTGTCAAATTATATGAAGCCCTAAGTGAACGGATCCAGGACCAAGGCGCAATGCTAGTGAACTTGACCCAGAAAATGGGTCAATTTGAAAGGTCCAACATGCACTTACAAGACAAAAATCAGGCAGAGGCCGAACGTACTGCATCTTGGCAACGCAGGCAACACGACTTGGCCATGCGAAATTGCTGCCAACAGGAGAAACTAGTAGATAGCCTGATTTAAGCTCTCAGGACAACGAACAAGTGTCAACATTCTGAAACCCGTGATTTTGTTGATCCTCGTACTAGACAAATTGACACAAAAATTTCTAACACACAATCTGCCTGATTTACATCAAAACAGACTTTTGTGGCAATGGTCTCTGATAGTGGATTATGTATCGATGTTGTGGACTGTCGACATAACACCAATGATCCCATCATGGCTGAAGGCGTAAGCCTAACGCACACTCTGCTGGACCCAGATTCCAACACAGAAAAGGCAAAATGCTCTGGTGCATTTAGAAGTCAAACCTATGATGAAAGAGCCAATGTTCACATTACAGAACCTCCACAGGTCGACTTGCCATCACAAACAGCTCCGACCGGATTACAATGCTCTTCTTTTGGCATTTTTACTGCAACAGCCAAAACAACCTCAAACACTCCGCTTAAGGATGCAATCAAAACAGCCGGAAAAAAAGCAAGCGGAAAACCAACAAAGAACTCTAAATTGGCTGGCACTTCAAAGATCAAGGCATTCATAAGGACTCTATCCACGCCACGGAAACTAAGCCTATTCAAACGAGATGATGGCCACAAAAAGATCAAACCACAATTGGATTTAAACAAGATCACCTCTGCTCCCTTGACTCAAGACAAATTCAAACCGTCCATAAAACGAAGAAGAGTAATATCGGATTCAAGCTGTACCACAAGTGCATCCACTTCAACAAACTTACGCGACCTGTTCACATGTTCGATCCAGGACGACCCAGATGCCGCAAGTACCCCAAACTGCAATCCAGTGGTATTAGCACAGGATCTTAATCAAAATCCAAACAACGGGCCCGCAAAAGCAATGAAACCAGTGGTTGAGCGTCAGCAAATCAGTAACGTAGGCTCAGCAAGGACCTTTCAAGACCCTGCAAGTGAACCTCAGTTAAACCCGAAATTCACACAAAATCAACGGAAACAACGGGTTCACTTCAAAACAAGAGTACACAAGAACAATTCCATCAAAAATTCACGTGGATGTCTTAAACTACACCTACAAAACATCCAAAGTGATGACGCCGAAGTAAATATTAATCGAGCAAACATCATGAAATTGTTCAAATGTGTACCATTGCTGCGAACAATCAATTCAGATGACATACGGATTGTCGAATGTGCTACAGAAAAATCTCTTACATATCAATTCAGCAAGCGTACGCAGCACACTCTCAAAAGCTAGTGAGGAGCTACTGTTCTTTGGTTTTGAAATCCTGCCTGAACCAGATCAGGAGGAATTAACTCAATCCGACAGATCAAATGTAGGAAGCAAGTCCCAAATCTGTTGATTTGTCTGCGTTACGGCAGTCAATGGGTGCTACTATGATTCCACGATTTGATCAATCTTCGAAAAAATATGCTGCAGTTAAAAAATCTATCCAAAACCAGACTAGGAACCAGCATTAGCCATGACTAACCTACAGCGAACATCCATTATAATTCATATCCTGGAATACACGCGGTTACAAACACTTATTTAACGACTTCGAAACATCTTTGGAAAGAGTGTTTATTATATGTCTGCAGGAAACATGGCTTTGCAACCTGCCCATTTGTGATGGTTTCACCACCTTATTAAATGCCGCAGTTATAAACACCAAAGGTCGTCCAAGCTCAGACCTCATATCAATGGTGAGAATCACACAAACATGGTCAGTTCCTGTGTCAACAAATCCTAATCCATACGTGCAAGGTACCATCATGCACACAATGGATAACACTCTTGGAGCAAAGAAGCACTTATTGATCATAAACACCTACTGGAACCCGGCAAAGATCAGTACAGACGCCATTATAACTGCAATCTTTAAGCTAATTGACGATGCAATGTTAGTTTATAACAACTTGTCAGTTATTTGTTGTGGCGACCTGAACTGCACTTGGTTCCAGTTTGATCATTCCTTGAGGAGGTATCAGCGGTTGCCGATAGATGAAAGAGGGCAAAGATGGCTGACCGCCATGGGCTTGCGCGACCTATCCATGTTAAATGGAACAACAAAAGGAGACGTTCCCGCCAAGCCAACATGGCATCGTGATTTAACACACAGTATTCTCGACTATATATGGATTTCTAACAATCTTGAAACCAAGATAGTCGACCTACAAATAAAGAAAATGAAATATAGTGATCACAGTCTCCTGCAACTTTGTTTCATGATTGACTCGAATCCACCAACGAGTCCTACTAAGACCACTTTGGAAACAAATTCAAGCGGTAACCGACTTTGACTAAGTAGCAATCGGATTCAATGCCTTGGGATGAAGTTAATGAATAATCCAGCTACTCAAGGCCCTGAATATAAAATGTAATTGCTGACAGAATTCACCATTCCAGGAAAAACCTCAATGCAACTCGGGCGGTCCCACAGACATACATACAGCAAGGTGCTACATGATGCTAAAAAGGTCCTGCGGAAAGACCTGAGAGAATTGAGAACATTTTTAACAACAATGGAAGCTCATAAGGCGATAAAATCAAGACGCACGATCTATCGTAAATGGGCAAAGTCTCATGCTATTATCATCGAGCAAGATCGCTCTGAGCACGTTACGCCTTATCGTGACTAAGAATACACGTGACATCTGGAAGATTCTGAAAATGGACCTTTCTAAATGTACTCCAACCTTAATAAACACCATACCAGGCGACGTATGGGACTCGCATTTTTCCTTGGTTTTTCAAAAACCTGAATCTGAGGTCTCGATAACGACCGGTACCGATGTCACCCAGTGGGACGTCCCGACGGAGCACGATGAAATCGTCCGCGCTATTAACGCCTTAAAGATCTTACGTGCAGCCAGTCCAGATCTGATTTCAAATGTGGATTTAAAAAAACACCCAAGTGAGTGGGCAGACTTTATTGGAAAACTGTTCACGAAAATCAGCCTGACCAAAAAATTGCTTGAATCATGGAAGACTGCAATAGTGGTACCAATTCATAAGCAGGGCAGTTGGGACGATCCGAACAACTATCGCCCAATTGCCCTGCTAGACACGATTGGAAAAATGTTTGGGTCCAATCTGCGTATCAAACTTGCAAAATGGGCTGAAGACTCACAGAAAAACGACATACGACAAACTGGATTCATGAAGGGTGTCGGAGTGGATGTAAAGCTACTAATTCTGACGATTCTAAAATTGGAAACACTAAAGAATAATGGAAAGATACACTTTGCATTCATCGATATGAAACAGGCCTTTGATGGTGTAAACCGTAGTCGATTATGGGCGAAACTGTCAAAAAGGTGCTGTCCGGCATCCATTCTAGAGCCAATTATCGCCCTTCACGAGCACACATCAAAGTCCGATTAAACAACAGAGGTGAGCTATCCAACACCATCTTAACCCACAAAGGCGTCAAACAAGGATGCCTCTTAGCTGCGCAGCCATTTAAATTATTTCTGGCTGATTTCCCATACGACCTTGCACAAGTTTCCTGCTTCTCACCCAAGATAAATCAAATTCCGATCAATTGCATCATCTACGCAGATGATCTGGTTCTGATGGATAGAACTCAAATTGGGCTCCAGCGTCTGCTAACAGGTCTACAATCGTACATGGCTCGGAATGAATTATCAATAAACACCTCAAAAACAAAAATCGTTTCAATTGGAAACGCAAAAAGCAAAAAAGACGAAGCATTTAAGTGGAAAATCGTTGACTCCAATATTGCTTCCGTCTATTCAATAAGATACTTGGGGATACAATTTAATAATTCCATCTGCGAACAGCAATGGGTCGACGAACTAACATCAAAAATGATGAAGATAGCTCTGCAAGGTGCAAAAATTAACAGAAACTACGGAAAGTTCTCAATGGAACATGTCCTCAAATTTTATCAACAAAAAGTGGTCGCAATGATCATCTTTGGGGCTGAGGCTGGTTGGAACATAAGAGAGCAAACTTGGCATATACTAGAAGGTCGCTTCTGGCGGAAAGTCTTGAGGCTCTCACCATCAACAACCTTACTGAGACATGAATTAGCTATAAATTAATTGTATATGAGAGTGGTTTGGAACTCGATTGCCACAATGCGCAAAACAGCCTTAAAATCACCGGCATACAAAATCTTTGCCAACGATCAGTCCACAACCAAAGCTTACTTAACATATGGTTCCACAAAATAATGGCTTTTCTATCGGCAGCAGACATAACTAACTACGATCTTCTAACTCGCTTGCAGCATGCCAAAAAGAAATTTGATAACGGGGCTTTGATTATTAACAACGAAGCAAGACAAAAGCTGAAATCAATAAAATTGATGTGCGCCGATCATAGGAAAGTAAATGAACCAGCGCGCTACCTATTGAACTGCTCGTCTCGTCAGCATCGAGAGCAATTTCTAAGGTTTCGAGTAAATACTCTAAAAACCAAAGAAATTCTTTGGCAAAGAAAAGATAAATCTTTACATGATAATCTCTGCCGCTTTTGTGGCCACTCTATCAAAACATCTAAACATCTGCTAATTGAATGCTGTCAGACTGTCAAGCAACGTTCACTACATCTCGGAAAATGTGCCCCTATAGATGAAGACATGGAGGGCTGGTGGGCTAAAATCATTTCCGGAAACAACATAAAACTCGTATGTGCTACCACAAACTACCTTGATATGATTTTGAAAGCAGATGTTTAATTCTTTGGAGAAGCTGCGCTGGTCCTTTTCTTTTTCCTTGCTCTAGAAACAAAAGTTTGAAATTTTGTGTTCAAACTGTAGCTTTTCTATAAATAAAAAAAAAAATAATGATTTGAAAATTGAATTTATGTAAAAGGAATGGAATTTTGGAAGGTTGAATTATTCAGCAAAACAAAGAAAATAAAAATAAATAAATAGGGAGTAAAATACTCCTAACTCAAAATCTTATCTGGAGCACTGCCGCCGATCCACAGGCTCCAACTCAGTTTGTCAAGCGTTTCTCTAAGAGAGCTGGTGGGCGTTCCGTCTCCTCACCTGGCTCCCTCCTCAGTAACAGCCTCTCCCTCTCTCTCCATATTGTGCCAGATCTCCTCAAGTTTGGCAAACACCTCAAGAATCTCCTCTTTTCCACCTCCTTCCCTCCCTCCAGTGCTAACCCACACAGTAGCTGTCGATTGGTGGCCAGGGCCCTTACGCGTCCTTCCGTGTCCTGGCCCTCTGTCCAATCACTCCTGGTGGGCTGGGGTCTGGAAGTCCATGCCCGCCGTCAGATGCGCGCGGGTGCCCCACCACCGGATCGCTCGTCGGAAACTCTCGTCGAGTGTGATCCTTTCCTCGAAGCTGCCCGTCGTTTGGATCCAGTGCGCGTCCAGGAACTCCTGCAACGGGCGCATCCGGAGCCTGCACATGGGAATGAGGTAGATGCAGGAAGACATCATTCCGAGGAGGGACTTGATGGACCTCACCTTGGCCGCGTCGGCCACCAACATCCGCTGCACCTTGCCCAGGATGGTCCTGGTCCTCTCCTCCGACGGGGAGGCCAGAAGGGACACTGTGTTGAGCCTCGCTCCCAGAAACAGAGCGTCTTGGGCGGGTACCAGGTGGGATTTGGCGTAGTTCACGGAGAATCCCAGGTCCGTGAGAAGTTGGACGGTCCTTGCCGTGTGAACCACGGCGAGTTCCCTCGTCTTGGCTCGGATGAGCCAGTCGTCCAGGTAGGGGTAGACGTGGATCCCCTCGCGGCGCAGCTGCGCCGCCACCGGTGCGAGGCACTTGGTGAACACCCTGGGTGCCGACCGTAGACCGAAGGGGAGGGCTTTGAACTGGTAATGACGCCCTTGGACCACAAACCTGAGGAATTTTCGGTGCCCCTTTAGGATGGGAATATGGAAGTAGGCATCCTCCAAATCCAACGACGACAGGAAGTCTCCTTCCTCCAGCTGACCCAGGACGTGCTGGAGGGTGACCATCCGGAACTTTTGCGCCTTGATGAACTTGTTCAGACGTCGCAGGTCCAGGATGGGGCGCCATCCCCCCGTCTTCTTCTTCACGAGGAAGTATCTCGAGTAAACTCCGGAGCCCCGAAGCTTCTTTGGGACGAGTTCGATGGCGCCCTTCCTGAGCATCGCCTTTACCTCCAGGAGAAGTTGAGGGTGACGTGAAGTTCTTTCCTGGCCACGGGGGGGACGCGCGGACACCTTCTTTGAAACTCGAGCGCGTGGCCCCGGGCCAAGGCGTCCAGCACCCAACGGTCGGTGGAGATGGACTCCCACACGCTGACGAAGCTCGCAAGCCGGCCTCCCACCGGGGTGCTTCGGTGGGGGCCCGACCCCACGGCCGGTTCAATCCTGCTTGGCCGAGGCTTTGCCGCCTTGACCTCCTTGGCGACGACGGCGGGGTCCGCCAGACTTGCCTCGTCCTCTGTAGGCCTCCTGAGACGACGAGCGGGCCGCTTGACGGTAGGTGGAGAAACCGCCGCCGGAACCTTTGGAGGCGCCCTTGCCTCCGCTGCTCCGAAAGGGCGTCCGTCGTTGTTGCAGAACTCCCAGGGCCCGGGCCGTCTCAGTGTCCGCTTTAATGGCCTGAAGGGAATCGTCCACTGTTTTGCCAAACAGGTTGTTCCCATCGAAGGGCATGTCCAGGACTCTGGTCTGAACGTCTTGACGGAAGTCCGTAGCCTTGAGCCATCCACGCCGCCTAAGGCGAACGCTGTTGCCCAACTGGCGGAACCCAGTGTCGGCGATGTCCGTCGCAACGGTAATGGCGTGGTCCGAAGCCACCTCACCTTCCTGCAGGATCTCCAGGGCCTCTGTCCTCTTGTCGTCCGGCAGGAAGTCCAGCAGGGGAGCCAGTTTGTACCAGAGCTCCCTGTCGTAGCGGGCCACGATAGCCAAGGCGTTGGCCGCTTTAATCGTCGTCGCTGCTGACGAGATGACTCTGCGTCCCATAGCGTCCAATTTCTTTCCCTCACCGTCCGGTGGGGAAGTCGATGTGGAGGCCGCACCCCCCCCCGCTTTCTTCCTGGCTGCCGCGGAGACGACGGAGTCCGGGGTAGGCTGCGCCCGGAGGCACAGGGGGGCCGTGTCCGGGACCCGGTACTTCTTCTCGTACCGGTCTCTTCTAGCTGGCATCGTGGAAGGGTTCTTGAGGAGGGTGAGGCCCTCGTCCCAAATGTCGTCCAATAGAGGCACTGAGAGGACCGTCTTCCTCTTGGCCTCGCGCCGCTGATAAAGGAAACCTTCCTTCTTTTCCTCAGGGCAGAGTTGAAAAAGCTCGGATGCCCTGGAGATCATGGAGTGGAACGATCCAATCTCGTCGGGCGGAGAAGCCCTGGTGGGAGGCGACGACGGTACATCCTCGTCGTATACCTCGTCAGTCCCAGTATCATCCCCTCGGGTGGACGGGGAGGAGGGCTGGAAGGGGCGCGACGGCTGAAAAGGAGGCGGAGGGTGGATCCTTCTTTTCTTGGTAGGGGGAACACCAGAAGGTCCCGGTTCTGGGTCCCCCGACGGGAGAGGTTCCGTCGGCAACGGTAGTCTCGTCCTTATCTCTGAGCATAAGGACTGTATAGCCAACAAAATGGCCGCCGAGTTGTCTCGCGGCGCTGGCAGAGGGGAATCCGACGGGCGATCAGGGGCCCCGTCGGTACCCTCGACGATGTCGTCGTCACCTGCGTCGGGATCCATCCCGACGGGTCGGTCTTCTTCCACGCCGAGGCCGTGGCTTAAGACTGCGACCAGCTCCTCCTCCGAGGTTGAGGCCGAATCTACGACGACGCCCTGCCCCCCCTTTTTCTTCCCCACGGGGGATTTCACGGGGGTCCTATCGATGGGCACAAAAGATGACTCCCTCCGAGGTGGCAGGGAGACTCTGAGCCCCGAGGTCGCCACCACTGGTGTAGCCTGCACAGGCTGAGCCAGGGCCGCCGCGACAGTTTCGATAGAGGGCTTGGCCGGATGGATTAAGGCCTTCACCACCTTAGGTGCGCTCACCGCCTTATCCTTGAGGGGGGGGGACACCGCCTCGCTCCCCCTCCGATGGGGCCTTCGAGCTCGACCGGGGCCTCTCCAGGAGCTTCGCCGGGTGCTCGGCCTTCCTCTTACCCGACCCAGAGGGTTGGCTCGTGGTTGATGGTGCCGGGGAGGGTGCGCC